>NC_088247.1:120019482-122682723 GCF_036013445.1 Caloenas nicobarica
GCGTGGTCCAGCTCAAGGGAATCAGGTCATTGCAGTGCTGTTACAGCTTTTTGGGACAGATCAGCTTGCAGTCTCAAACCTCAATTCAGCATATGATGAACTTTAAGCATTTGAGGAGTCCCGTTCCTTTTTTGAGAGCTTTAAGGGGTCAGAGTCTGACTATGCCAATCTTATTCTGGTCCTGATTTCCAGGTGTTCAAAATGGGAATTACATTTTTCTTCCCTCCATCTGTGCCTTCCTTTTCATCCTGCTTGAGTAAACCCTTTTGGTATGTTTGTTTCCCTCTAAGTGTGACTGACGTGACCACATCTGCAGCTGAGCTACTTTAAGAAAATCTAGATCTGGAAGAAGCGTTGACATCTAGCTTTTAAGGTAGTTACTCCCTGTTAATTCTTTTGCTTGTCAGGGTGAGTCCCATATCTGAGGACCTGTTGCTGTGATATTTTCTTTTCTACTCATCCCTCATACTCGTTTTTCTCTGGAAAAGTAAGTAATCTTAGAGGGAAATATTTTTCTCTGTTGCATTCTAATATATGCTGGGTGAGGCTCCATTTCCTTCATACTTCAGTTTTCTCGAGAAGGAAACAGCTGTGTGGAAGCAGGGAGAGCTGCCCTGTGCTGTGAGCAGTGCTTGGCCCAGGCGGTTTTGGGAGGAGGACTGTAGGGGTACCACAGTGTGGCTGGATATTGTCTCCGCCGCTAAAGGCCAGTCTCACACGCTGTGGTTGGCCTCTCCCAGGGTGAAGATTTTCATATCTGCTGAGTTTAGCGGGGGAAAAGTCAGTACAGAAAGAAGAGTGCTCAGTGTGGGCTCCTCAGGGTGTTAACATCTGTGATGTATATCGTTGCCCTCGTTCAGTGAGTGCAGCTTCATTCCTAATTAAGAAATGCAGTAATCAGCCAAGAGGCTTATTGTGTGAAGTTGAGGAGCCAAAATTATTTGTGAATTCAGTTCAGATTCAATGGATTTTTTTTTCACCCACCCTAGAAATGTTTCATTTCTGCATTTTGCAACAAAGTGCTTTCATTTTGTAACAAATCTAATTTCCTTTTTAGAGTGTGAAATGGTAATTTTGTTTTGCTGTAAAGACTATTCTTGGGTTGATCCAAGCCACTAGTATTGTTGTGAGGTTTTTTTGGAGGTTGGTTGTCAGCTTGAAAAAATTAACTGTTTGCATAGTTGGTTACATGAGACAGATCAACAGCTCTGGTGCCATATCTGAGATCGAGGTCTCTGCCAAGAAACAGAATCAACTGACGAGACTGGACAGCCTCCCTGCATTTATTTTGCCATGGGCAAAATGATGTATCCAATATGTTCCTTACAAAGCTTTGTCTTTGCTGGCCATGGGGTAAGAAACGGTACATATAAGGTAAGGATTTGCTGCTTTGTTTAGAATCAGTTTATAATTTACTTTTATAACTCTTTTTATAAGTGCTTCTATAACTTTTTACAACTTCTTCAGTTCCACTGTGTTTTATCGGTCAAAAAACTTACCAAATTCCAGCTTTTTTTTTTTTTTTTTCTGGGGCCTCAGAGAATGTTTGAGCCAGTGCTCTTAAATAACATATTGCTGGAGGATTAGATGTTCTGTGCCACCTAGGAATAAGAGCAATCATAGCCTGTTTATGAGATATTAACCCATCAGGAATCCCTTTAGAAACAAATACAATTTATAAAGTGTGATTACATTGCTGCTGCAGTGTCATCTGGCAATTTAATTAGAAATGTAAAAAATGCTGTTTGAAAGCCCATTTTGGTCATTGAAAAGACATTGTCAGTGGTGTGTTTGACCAAACTCTATGGAAACAAGCCCATTATCAGGGCGTGACCTTCTTCACCGAATGGAAAGAAAAATCTTAGACTCAAAACCAGAGGAATGTGATGTGATTCCAATGTGTGTGTGTTTGTTGTATTTATACCAGTGCATTTCATACCTGAAGAGAAGTCTCCACTGTACTTCAGCCATTTACGCTAGAGTTTGGATTTAACTCCTGCCCTTCTTGGGGCATCATTCAGCCTGACTAAAATAGAATACCTTAGTCTGTTTTCTTGCCTGCCTTAATGCCCAAATGGGCACTGTGGATTAGGCCTAAGGTTCTGTCTTCCTGCTGTCAACTTTTATGGCGTGGTCATCTTTGTGCAGAAATCCTTTATATGTAGCATTTTCACTTGTATGTGTATCGATGCCTAGGTTTATAGATGTATTCTTGAAGATGCTTCAGCTTTTTTTTCTTTTTGCCCAGTCATCTGGAATAACCCTCTCAAGGTTTCTGTAAGGTTGAGTCACTTTGTTCTTCTCATCTGGGCTTGTCAAGTTTGGTTATAGAAATAGATAGTACTTGGCCAATTTTACAGTCCTCTTCTTTTACCTTTGTTTCTGTGACTTGCAAGTGCTCTCAAATGCCTGCCCACTAAAAGAATGTCCTTCCTAGTTTAAATATCTTTTGATTAGTATCTTGCAATTTCATGGTAATTTTTGAAGCCTGGGCGATGCCGTACACAATAGTGTTTATTCTGAAGTTTCCTATGTGGATTCTACAGGCTGACAAGTGCTGACCCAGAGCTACAGCTGCAAAATGGTTTGCAAGTATAATGATAAGTATTTCCTTTTCATTCTTAACATTGTCTGTGCTATGTGAGCCCAGACAGCGATGGTTTCAGCTATATGAGGGCTCCACAAACATGCAATAGTGAATGCCAGTGTAGAAGGATAATTCTCGGCTCACTCGTATCTTTTGCATTTTAGGCCCTTTATGCATTTTCTTGGCTTAAGCAATGATACCTACCTATGTAGCAATGTTATCTTTCCCATGGGCTTTTTTTTATACTGGTAGTTTGGGAGAGAAGAGATATTTCCAAAGGTCATCATGCAAGCTAATAAACTGTTTTAAATGAAATGGCATTGAACTTCTCTCTCTTAAAATTCATTTCTATCTGTGTATTTTTTTGTGTTTTGAACCAAGTCATTGTACAGTATTCCTATTCACAGATGCCCCCAAACAGATATCTCCTGTCCTCTCACCATTATTGTTTTTCTCTGTGTGTGCCTCTCTATTTATTTATACCATATTTGCCAAAAAATGGAAGCTTATTTTACCTGCCTGTCACCTTGCCCTTTGTACTGGTTATCTATATATTATTCCACACTTGCCTTTTCTTGTATTGCACACAAATGTGGTCTCTGCCATTTGCTTACCCTTGTATTCTCTCTGCATGCCTTGGTATGCCTTTTAATTAGATGAGCTTCTGTTCTTTCATTGCTCGTTAACCCTTTCTTTTGAGAAGCAGTTTGCCTTAGCCCTGCAAATACCCTCTGGTTTTTCCAAAGTCAAGTCCATTTCCCTCAGTAACCTTGATTTCACCAGCTATCAGTTATACCACAAATAATTCAGCCTCTAATTAGTCCATCTGTTAACTATTCAAGTACACATGACTTATCTTTATTATGTAACATAACGGTCAGTCTTTTTCCCCACTAGTGATATTTTGGTAGGAAAAATATGTTTTTCTACTTATGACATTCCCATGTTGCCAATGTGCCTCCTATGGAATATATTGCAGATTACATGGTTTTGTAGTCTGTGCCAAGGAAAGTGATAAGGATTTCAACCTTTCTGTTTGGTTGGTGTGGTTTTTTTCTTTCCTCTGCAACTGTTGTTGCTTCCAGGAAAGTGCAGAAGCTTTGTAGTTACCCTCTCCTTTGCCAGATTTTCTTCAGTTTAGAGAGGCTGATGCTACCAAGTTTTTATGGAGGGAAAAAAACCGATTTGCCTCTGATAACAAACGCAAATAATTTTGACCTTAATTTCCCACTGCTGGTGGTATGGGTCATATGATAAGAGTCGGTATTAGGCGATCACTTGAAATATCTAACCTATATTTTTCTCCTATGGCATAGAGTTGAGAACTTTTCATCCGTTCAAGATTGTCACAATCTAGAGGACTAAACTTTATTGGTCATCAACGGTGCTGTGACAAATATTCAAGTTTCTAAATTAATTTTCAGGGGTTTCTTTGTTTCTGTTTTTCTACAATATCTTTCATCATCTGGAAAAAAACCCTGTGTGTTCTGGAAGGCTGCATTTGAGATTTGGCTTCCTTGGAGCACAAGAGTGAGCACAGATAAACTCAAACCACAGCATTATTAGACTGTGGCTATTGTATGTGTGCTCACAAGGGTCTGTAAGGGTTCAGCTTATTTTGACCCAGAAGAACTGTCATATGCTTGATAGCTCTTTATTATTGCACTCTTCCAACAAAATGGGGAAAATTTATCTAGAGCCAGAAGAAAGTTCTTCTTTGCATTTCAGTATAGACTGCTCTTCTGAAGAGATGTCTTCTACACTTTTATTTTCATGGGCTCGGCATTGAGCTGAAACCATATGCTGTTGAAGGTCTCATGGTTTCTCAACTCACAGAGAAGTCCATTGTCTACCTGGAAAACTGTAAGTTTACACCCTCCACGCAGAATTTCACACAGATATTTTGAATGATGTCCTCTGAGTTCCACATAGTCTTCTTACAAACTAGCCAACAATTATGGCAACATGTCGTTCAGTGTTATCTCTAAATCTCCTTTATTCCTTCTACCGCTTACAGTGAGTCCCAAAAGTTCTTTGACGGGACAGAGAAGAATTAATGCCAAAGTTGAATGAGTTACAGCCGCTACCACCTAATTAAAACGATTTTGTGCCAGTTGCTTTTGTTGGGTCGGATCCACACATAATATAATTTTAATCCTGTTTATATACACTCCTGGGACAGATTTGAGATCAGCATTGCCATTTAAGTGAGGTTAATCAAGCATACTGTATGCAGCTTTTGTTCCTCTATTCTGTGTGAAAGGTGACTACAGCTGATGGGATCCTGACTGGCTGTTTGCTGCAAAAACTGCTGCGAAAACCACTGCGAAAACCACTGCAAAAACCACTACTTTCTTGTTAAGAGTGTCTGATCGTTAACCCAACCCCAGCCCCAGTGACTTGTTCTGCCTGGGCCTTGGAACTGTACAGCTGGTGTTATTCACAGAGGAGCTTATAGTTATGAAGTGGGTTGTACTGGCAGTGGATACGTGACTATACAGAGGGTAGAAAACAAGTGAAAAATAATTGCACCTTCCCTAAAAACAAACTCTATTTTTTTGTATTCTTGGTGCGTTTTATGTATACATAAAGGACATTATGGCAAAATGAAAAAGACCCTCATAAAAATCCTTCTTGAAAAGTATTGTTGCTGACAGCCGTGACCTCTGTGAGTCTGCATGTTTACCCATAATTCATAATTAACAAAGACATTAGAACTGCCACTAGAGGATTCTGGGCTTTATTTCTTTCTAACTGGGCAGTACTAATGCTGGAAGTGCTCCCAATTCAGTGATTTAACATTTCAGGAAATCTTGGAGAGGCAGCAGAAGCCTCCTTATATAGTTCATACTCTGGGACTGTGGTTATACAGATATGGCTGAGATAATTATTCAGCTCTTGTTATTGCTGTAGTTCTGCACCTGATCCCTGAGCCATTAGAGCACTCTGCAGGTTATTACAACTATCAAACATCAAGGTCTCTTTTCTAGTCTCTCGACTATGTGGTTATCATTTTACTTCTTTTAAATCCTCCATCTGCGGAGAAAGCTTCTATGCTCTAACTTGGAGATCTGCTAATGCTTTTTTTTTTATGACTTCCCAAATGAGCCCCTTTTCTTACCAGCGCATTAACATAAAAATATAAACTTAGAGTTTCTCCACTTGTGTTGTTTTTATTTTCTCCATCGTGTGGATTTCTTCTTTGAGACACCATGCATCAATACTTACATGTAGAGAATAAGCGTGGAAAGGCGGGGTCTGCAGAACCGCGAAAACCCACAAAATCTCCCCATTATGATATTGTTTCTGATGGCAAGTTAAGTTTGTGTTGATTTTTAGGCTGACACACTTATTTGCTTTACATACATTTTTACCTCATTTCTGCTTTTGAAGCTGGAGAAAAATTGAATGGAAAGGGAATGGTACCTTTAAATGAGGCTTTGACTCTTACTGTATTTAAAGGCTCATTACTTTGTGTGCTGTAGGTGAGTAGTCCTCAGCATTTAATATGGGAAAGCTTGTTGCAAAAAAATCTGCTCTATGTGATAACATTGGTCCATTATCACCTGACTTCCAGTGAGTACCTAAAAACAACCCCAAAAAGATGATCAAAACCATGTAGATCTGAATGTCCTAGTCCCTCTTTTAGGTATTCAGGGTGCAGGCATTCACTCGAATGATGATATTTGAGATAATTTTGTAAAGTAAGAACCTAGAGCAGACCTCTGTGTGCTGTGTCGTAAGGGAAAACAAGGAGCTAATGCTGCTTTCGGCACTAGGGAGCTCAGCTTTTTGGAATCTGTGCATTACATCAACAAAACACCTGCAAAAGGCATTCCAGCAGCACCAGGAAAACTGACGGGAGATCTGATCCACCCAGAGTCAGGGCAGTCACAAACAGGATGGCAAAAGGAGGAAACATATGGTTGCCTTGCTTAATATTGCTGTACTGTCGTCCCACAACATATTCCCCTAAATGGGCATTGGCTTTATTGGTAGATCAGAAGGATGTCAGAAAATATAAACATCGTGTATGTGGGGTTTTGTCTTTTTTTTTTTCCTAAACACAGTGTGTAATTTAACAGATATCTAATTTATGTTAGGCAGAGGAATAAATGTATAATGCATATTATACTATTTTAAAAATCACAGATATTAGTGGGTGTCTCAGGAAAGCTCTGGTTTCATGTAATGAAAGCAAAGGGTAATTATGCTTTGACTTGTGCTTTACTTGTTCTCTGGTTATTCTTATGTGTTTACTGTCTCCTCTGCATGGCCTCGCATGAGAATGGCACTTTATACCAACTCTTTGTTAAGGTCTTTCGGCAGCAAAACTTAATATTTTGGCTTAAAAAACCCCACAGTTTCCCAGTTGTGTTTTATATTTTATTGGCGTTACATTAAAATAAACAGAATTTACCCATAAGTTGTTGATAGGGACTTGAATATTGTCTTATATTGGGATAACTCTGAATTATATAGAGATGTATAAAGTAAGGATGTATCTGGCCAGCAAAACTGGTTATAAATGGTACAAACTTATGGGGTTTAAGATTTGAGGGACCCATTAATATTTTTTCTGCACTTCTGGGAGCTATAAGAAAAGGCAACTTTTAAATATATATATATATATTTTAATGTGTCCTTTAATTAAGTTTTAAAATCACAGTGGCTGATTAATAGTAAGTGCACTTTATTTGTGCACACAACTCCAATTAGCTACATCACAGGCCATGAACGGCCTTTCAATTTTGATAGTCATGTAGAAATAAAAAAGTTTGAAAAAAAATTATCTTTCAAGTGCTGAAGTGCTCTGTTATGTTGATCCTACACCTACACGTGCACATACATAATACTTTTTTTTTTTAAATTCTCCTGTTGTAAATATCCAACACTGTTCACAGAATTCCCCACTAGCATTGTTGATGAAAGCACACAGGGAAATACAGATAATTTACTTAGCTGAATATTACTGGCTTTCTTAAAGATAGATGAATTAGGAAGTAATATCAAAACAACTTAGAGCAGAAAGAAAAGGCATTGGGAATAGCACTGGGGAGGTGAGCGGTGTCACCCTTTAATACAGAGTCCTCTTGCTCTATGCAGCTTCCTCTTGGTTTACAACGATGTGTATTTGCCACTTTAAAGCTGTAGTCTGACAATTTCACGCTTATGTGAGAAAACTTGTATCCTGTTGGATTTAGGACAAATAAAATAATTGACTTTGGCATTAGGATGAAATAATCAGCACCTAGTTTTCATTAATCCCCATCTTCAAATAATAACTAGATTTATGATATTTATTAGCTTATAACTTGCTTTGGAATGTGAAACCACATCAATCAGAAAACGGGTCATGAACTAATTTGCAGGTATTTAATATTGTAGTATAAGTAGAGCCTTGTTATGATGTTTCTCATAAAAGGTGAATAATGGGAAATTGATAGAAATCATTGTGCATGGTTTAGAAATGTAATCCTCTGAAAAACTGCTGACTAGCATGTTGGGCAGGATTCATTGCTGCCTAGATAGATACCACACAATGACAGGGAAAATATGCACGTACTTTTCATGGGTGTTTGATAGGAACATATTCTGTGTTATTCAGAACTTGCATCAGCTTTCCTGGGACTTACTCAGATGCTCTTGTCTGTCCGATTAAGACTTGCTTGAACTGAGGAATAACAGTTTTAAACACCTAGCGGTGAAAGATGTTTACCTGACTACATGGAAACTCCTAGAGACCTGACTTTCTGGTAGTTTTACCAACAGATGAGTGGCGTGAACGTTTTCAAAATCAGAGTGCAAGGGAAATGTTCCAGTCTATCAAGCAAAAGTTAAGAGAATATGTAACAAAACAACAGTTATATGTATTTATTCTTCTTTGTATCCCGTCTGTAGTTCTGGGGTTTGATCCATATCTTCACATGGGACTCCACTCAGCGATGTTCTGTGGTGTTTTCTGCTACAGAAGAGCTGCCAGCGCGGGGGTTCTTCCAGACTGGGAAGGACGCAGTGGCCAAGGATGGGGATGAGTGTTTCCTGGGGAGCTGGAACTGCAAACTGTGTCTGCCTGTCCTGCCAAAATCACATTCTCTTGTGGGATTGAGCACCCTGCTGTGGTGCGTTTCTCCTCGGTGACAAAACCGAGTGTGACTTTGATAAAGGGGTGAATTGAGCACTCAGGTTATTAACTTACAAATAGAATACCAAAAAAAGCTCTAATTTTTAGGTAGTGCAAAGCCACTGCTACTGCAGGGAAGTTAAATCTCAGCTGCACTACACTGGTAGGTACAACCACAAAACCTAAAGAAAAAACTCAGCCATGTCCGTAGCTTGGTCCATTGCAACTGTCATTGCAGTAAATATTTTATGTAAACTCCCCCTCTGCTCCGAGAATTCCTGGGTAATTAGGTAACAGGAGGTGGTGCTTCAGTTCATGTTGATTTCTATTGTGGTTGTACCTCCATGTCCATTGCTTTTCTCAGCTTTCTAATGGATTAGGAGCAACACCTCTTTTTGCCTGATAGAAAAAATGCTTTAAAGAAGTACCTTAAAGTGAGGTTAGGTTTTACTTTGTATTCTTACATAGTAATCATTTGGTAATGTTAAAAGTCTCTATTCCATTCCCTGTTGTAGTGCATGCATGTCACTAGTGTTTAGGTGTGCGGTGATATATCCTTTTCCATTTCAAAAGCGTTGATCTAAGTTTCCTTCATTGAGTGGGATTTTTTTTTTCCTTTAAATAAATATTAGTGAAACATGTAACATTTCAGGTCAGTCCTGTAGGACCGCTCTGGTCTGAGTGGAACCGCTGCAGCAGAGCGTGGAAACTTGCTGGCACAGTGTTGCAAAGTGACTCTGCAGGGGCTGGATGACTTCCAGCCAGCAGTGAACCACGGCCAAGAAATGCCAATATGGATAATGCAAACAAGAGAGATTTGGGGCACATTTCGATTTAACCATCTGATCTAATTGACAGAATAAATGCACCTGTCATCGGGTAATATTCTTGTGATTAGTTTTGGCTGTGCTGATGAAACGATGTTAAAAGAATGTCAGAACAACCTGTCCTGGGACTCCTACAGGCAGTTTCCAGCTAAGGAAGGTCAGTTTTCAACTAGATAAAAGATTCAGAATTACCTCTTCTTTCTTGCCTCCTTTGTGACTGCATATGTCTCTTACTGAGTCACAGGACAATTTATCTTGCATATTTTCTCTCTGCAGCCATTCTTATGGGTCCACCGGTCTAAACAAACACACTTAAGTGCAACACAGCTTGTTCTTACACAGGCTTTGTTAAGGCCAGTCTGTATTTGGAAGGAGATGCATTCACAAGGTCACCCATTTGCCGATTTGTACATTGTCATTCAGAATTGGTGTTTTTGTTTAAGCGCCAAGGTGTGGTGTGCACCAGAGCCTTTGGCATCCCTGAGTAACTGGTTAGTAAGAAAAAGAGATTGACTTCTGCAGCCCGGGGCTGTGCCCACCTTAATTTAATCTCGGTCCCAGGAAGCAGGAGTTGGTTCTGAGGATCAGCCTGCCAGGACCCCTTTGGCCAGGACTGGTGCTATTTATTGAGCTGTTTCAGTGGCTGTAAAGGTAAGAGATGGGTTAGTCAAAGTTCTGTTTATTGTTACTGCACGTGATGGGGTGCCTGTATTTGCAAACTGAGGATAAAGGCCCATTTTGCTGGTACATGAGGAGGAAAAGCTATTGGTCTGAAATGGTAAATTGGCAAACCGGACAAAGGTTTGGAGAAAAGATGCACGAGATCTCCATTTTATGGGGGAACTCTTCTACATGAGGGCAAAGGGTCCTAAGGAGGAATTACATCTCCTCTATGAATAGTCTAGCAGGAATTACACCTCTTCCATCGTACCTGCTGCACTGACTTTGTTGCCATGTTGCATGAAGTGGTTGTGGCCACATGGCTGCACATCCCTCAGTACAGATGGAGATGCATCTGTCCCTATTTCAAAGGGGGAAATTGAGGACAAGGCAATTTAATGACTAGCCAGAGGTTACAGCTGGGGTCTGTGACAGCACAGGGAATGAATATAAATTCCTTCAGGCCCAGGGCCTTATCTAGAAGACAACACTTCTGTTTATAATAAAGAAATAATAGTAATATATTTTTCAGCACCACAGTTGCAGTGGTATTTAATTTTCATTTTGGCATACTTAAAAGCTTCATTTTGATATTTAGTTGTTTTAAGCAGGGATGTTAATATACTGCGAAAGGAACCTGAGTGACACACCTTGGTGAGAACCTGAATGTAGAGTTAGGACAGCGGCCCCATGAGCTGTTAGCACAGGCCAACCCAAAGTGCTCTGGTGAACTGAGATGCTTGGATCTGTACTTTTGGGAAAGGTTTGTTCACACTCCCTCATCTGCTGCACACTAAGATGGCTCAAGTAGCGGTGCTAGACAGGGATTTTGACTAGATAAACAACTTCAACATTTGAATATGTTTAACTGCTGAGATATAATTTGTGAAAAAAACAAATTGCTTCTGATTGACAAGTTACAAATGTAGAGCGGAAAAATTAAGCTAACTTTCTCTTGAACAGGACTGCAGAGCCAAACTGGAACAAAATGTAAAATATCTTTCTTTTGATCAAAGTTCTTTTTTTTTTTTTTTTTTGGTATAAGTTGACATGAATGAGAGTGATAAGAAAGTGGTGAAACTTGTCCCATGTAGAGATACTGCACAGATTTAGATGCCATCAAATTCCATTTAAGTTCTATGTTGCGTGGGGTTTGAGGCTTCACTGGTTTATTGCACAGGTGCGAATTTCATCTTGAGAGCAGAATTGCTGTACAAGTGCTCTTGAAGGTGTTATTTTTTTTTCTTTGCCAATTTTCTAACCACAAACATGCATTAGCTTCCAGATAGCACCGCAGCGCTTCTCAAGTTACACACAGTTAACCATGAAATTTGGGCTTGCACGCAGTTTCACTCTCACAGCTTAAATAAGGTTTTTATTTCAACCCATTTACACACTCCATAATGAAAGAAGTTAGTTAATGACCAGGCACTGGAGAGGGAGCTCAGTCTGGGGGTGCCAGTGGGTGGGGTGGAGGGAGCGTGTGATACGCGGTGCTGGCTTAGGAATATCACGGACAAAAATTGCTTTGGATCATGAGGGTGGTGGTAAAAATAATTTCTAAATTGTATTCGTAAGCCTCTGCTAAAGGAGTGTGTTTCCCTCACTAAATGTCTGCAAATGCTGCATGGATGTGACAAATATTAAAGCAGTATGTATATACGTCTTTGAGGTTTAGTCCAAACGGGTACGCCCATGTTCCCAGTGTGTTATTCAGAAGCAAGTCTGAGCCGCAGGGATGGTCCTTGTGTAAGTTAGGTGTGAGTATTTGTGCTGTCCTGCGCAGGTTTGTTCCCATTGGCACCAATGCGAAAACTCTTTTTATTATGTATCACCAATGTGAAGATACCATTTTTCAAGAGTTATTTTTGGTCAGTGCCAGTGCTCTGTCAAAAACACACAAATTCGTCCTTTAGGAAGCTGGTTTTAACTCCGAATTTCCTGTGACACTGCCTCCCATTGTAGGCCCACTTACAGAGGATTGGAAATATTCAACTTGAGTTATAATTTCTTCTAGTTTACCTAAGGAGAATATTTATCGGGTGGAATTGTATTGATTTCAGGGAGAGTATGTAAGGCAGGGAGTCTAAGACTTCAAAACAGCAGAAAAATGGGTCTGTGCATATTTTAGATTTAAGTATGTCAGATTAAACACATTAAAATTCTATGAGAGAAGAAACACTAAAATATCACTTTAAAATGAATTCAGCAGATTGTGCTATGGACAAGGCTCACAGGAAGAGAGAGGAGAAACCAAAAACAAGTGTGAAGCTTCCGTATGGCTGGAACTGCGGCCGCTTAACTCCTTCACCTTGAACTTTGAAAACAAAGTTGTAGGTTACCAACAAAAACAAGGAGACTGAAGAATACATGGTATTATTTAGAAAGATGTTGTAGCTTGTAAACGTAGGAAGTTTTATTTCAGTAGTCTTGGAGGGACTTGGCACTAAAGAGAGAAGACTACCTTAATTTGGTTTTGAAAGTAAAACTGTTCAGCAAATAAAATGCAGATGATTTTTTTGAGTTCTTCTCTGTCTAGTTTTTGACATTCTACAAATAATAAACTAAAGCTTTCATGAGAAGTTCTGGCTTTAACTTTCAGCTAACTCTTGAGTAGACATGTCCTGGGTAACAGCAGCTTTCCTACAGCTTCCATGTGCTCTTGAAGCACGTGTTACAAGCAGCGTTAGAGCCAAGTGATTCTGGGTGATGGATGTGGGGCAGGATCTCTTCCCTAGGTTGGTTTCCTTTGCTTCCCATGATTCTGCTTCTACTTTTCTGCTGCTGTGTACAACTCGTTTGCTTTTGCTCCCAAAAGTGCGGTGCAGCTCTTGAGTGGAGAGGAGGCAAGTGGCTGCGTGGGTGCACGGCTGTGGTGGTGAGCTGGTCCGTGAGGGTGAGGCAGTCGCGTTGCTGCCAGTTCATGCGTGGCAGAGCAGCACCTTCCCGTGGCCAGTGGCACGGGAGGGCTCCGAGGATACCTGGGAACTTGGAAGAGCCTTTAGAGAGAAAAACACGCAGCATTTGGAGAAAGAAAAGAGGAGTGGAGGTGATACTGAATTATTCAATTTGGTTTCTACATAGGGTATTGGAAAAACAAAGTGACTTTTGATCCCAAGACCAAAGTATAGCATAGATTAAATGGGTTCAAATTCTATTAAGCTAATGAGCAATTCGCCTGCTGTCCTGGGGGTGGCTTTGGCACTAAGTCTTAATATTAATTCCTAGTTTCCATACAGCTATCCCACCGCATCATTAAATCTCACAGGAAATGCAAATACAAGTTGCCTGTCATTTATCAATGGAAATATTGTTTAACATTTGCAGTGTATACACAACCCATTATAAAACTCAGTGGTGCATGCTCAGAAGCAAAGCGTATTACTGTAGATATCAGTAGATAACTATTTATAATTAATCCTGTAGGAATAGCAGTTCTAACAGTAAGAAACATTTGAACTAAATGGAGGGTGAAAATGCCTTAAGTTATTTCCATGGCTGTTTAGGCTACTGCTTTGGTCATTTCAGGGTCAGCCTTCGTTCAGACAGTGAGCCAGAATTCATTGCCCAGCAAAGAGTAAATAGAGAGAGGTTGTCTTATTTATTCCATGATCTAGTTTTTGGTATGCTGAATAAAAAATAGTGTTTTGTTTAGGTTTTGAGTGACTGTACAGATACAGCAGGTTTTGTTGCTGAATATTGCTGTGGTCGAAAGAGCCATTTTCAAGCTAACCCAGCCCTGCAGAGGTGCCTGTCACAGGTGTTTCAATCAGTTCTTCCAAAGAAAGAATTTTTAATTCTCCTTAATATTCACATCACCAATTGGGGAGAACCCTCATTTCCGTCTATTAGCGTGGCTTCCAGCTGCAGGACATGAAAAATTACCTGAGTTGAGTTCCTAAGTGATCTTCCTGAGAAATGAGTGCATAATCGATTTTTAGCAGGAGAATACCTTACATTAATGACATTACTGGTCATTCTGCCTCTGGTACTTACACTGTCACCTCTATTTCTGTCTCTTCCGATGGTCTCGAAGAGAGCCCATTTTCTCCCCTTCTCAATGCACATATGTAAATACATAGGCCTTTTACACCTGCTTCCTGATGACTGAGAATTTCCCAGACAGAGCTGAGTGACCTTTCTTAAAAGTATGGGGTGTTTCTTAGAAATAAAATGCGTCAAATGGAAATTATTAAACCCAAAATACAGTCATATATTACTGCATGTGAGACTGGGGCAGGCTCTGTTCCTGCAGCCCTGGGGCCGGGGGGGTTTTGATGGGCTGCTACAGTCGTGCTGTCTCAAAGTTAGTCTGAGCCTGGCAGCCAGTCCCCCTGAGGAGCAATACATTCAGCGATATATCACATTATATATATAAAAATATGCTTATTTTCTTTATGTAACTTTTTGGGAAAAAAAAAATTGTTTCTAAGCTAATTTGATTCCTGGGCACTTGATTTTTGATTATTCAGATGTATGTTTCTCTTTCCACTCTCTCTTTTAATGTAAAGGATAGTTCATCAATTTAAATTGAAACATATGGATGTGGCCACCCTTTGCTGTGAATCCTTGGCGTGTTAAGACAGAATCCCAGACTTAGGCTAGAAACCTTTCAGAGAGAGGAAAACCCACAAATGACAAGTGAGTTAAACTCTCATGCATCTCTGCAGGTGCAATGGAAGACGTTAGAATAGCAGTAAACTTACAAAGATGGCAAAATTACTTGTGTTTGCAGTGTTATAAAGATCTGTCTTATTGCTGACTCGTACCAGCCAGCTTCTGAAAGGCTCTTTTTCCGTGGAACGTTCACATTCAAAATTTGCTGCCACTTCTCTGTGCATTGGAGCATAGGAGAAACCCCAAAACTGAAGTTGTGTAACTTCCACCTTCTTCAAGTGCTGTGCATGTCAACCGGATCAGCTGCTGAGCAGCTGGATCTTTGTCTTGTCTTCCATCCTTTGCCAGAATCTCAATAGTTATTAACATGCTACTGTAAAAACTCACATTTCAGGCTGAATACTCCAAATCACAGTAACATTATACGCAGAAAAGTAGCTTTACACATATTCGTTAGGACAACATCAGAGAAAGCTCCGCACTGCATCCAGTCAACATTTGTCCTTGATGGAAGCTTACAGTTCTAAAAAAGGTGAAGTTATTTAAACAAAAAGAAAATAATTTTGGGCGAGGAGTGATCCAGTGAAAAATATTGTCTAAATCTTTTTTTAAATGATGGTAACAGTTAAGAAAAGCTAACAGTAATACTGCAAAAGCAGAATTTGGTCTTCGACATACTGCTTTCAGAAAGTAGTAACAGGACAAATTATTGCTCCTCTCATGTTTCTAAAAATAGCACAAAATCTTTTTAAAATAGCACTTTAGAATTTTTATCATGTAAAACCCAACCGTGGAGGAAAAATGTGAATATCTACATTGTTTTCTAATCAGGACAATATATTTTCTTTATTATGTTCCTTACTGTTTGTACGTGTTGAGAAGGAAAAATATCAGGCACTACGGGGTTTCTGGTGAACACAAACCACTTCTCCGCAGCTGCGTGTGGCTCCTGATGCTGCTGTTTGCAGAGGTACCATCCAGCTCCTGCCCTTGCACGGCTCTGTGGGCTGAAAGAACCGCTCTGTACATTAGCGCTTCACCCCTTTCTTCGTTTACTGAACACTAATGAGACCTCTAGTTTTTGTTCGGAAGGGATCTTTCCCTCTAACACGTATGTTTAAGACAGATTCATCATTAGGGATGCCAGGCATGGCTAAGTGGAAGGCAAAAGAGACTTTCTTTTCATAGACATTTTCAGCCATCTGCCATGTTCTTAACTCATGGAAGGATTACTATTTCAGCAAGTTTATTTCCTTCAAACTTTAATCTAAGACAGCGCTACTGTTCCATGTTTTAGGACTTAGTTTTGGATTCAGGAAATCTACTAGGTCAATGAATATACATTTAAATTAGGTATGTTGTATATGAAATAGAGCATTACAACCATTTTATCATGTTGTCCTTTATAATAGGCTTTTAGTTGGACTATTCTTACATAAATAGTCCAAGGCAATTTTGTGTTGCAGTTACCTGTTGCATTAACTCAGGTTTTTACTTATAAAAATCTGTGTTAAATTTCTGCAAGACAGAAATTGCCTACTACTTCTGTTTGCATGCAAGTTGGGTAAATGTTTCATTTAAAAACAATATATTCAGTTCTTTCTTGTTTGAAATGTTGGATGTTTGAGGTAAAAAAAATGACTGATTATTCCAAACAGAAAACTGCAAGAAAAGAAACTATCTTGGAAATCCCGAAAAACTTGCCAAACGACTTTTCTTTTGGTATGTACCAGCCAATCCTACTCTCTTCCAAAGAACCTTGCCAAAACCTTGCAATCTGTCCAAATCACTTACAGCATCCTGGGAAAACTTCCTTCCTGTTTTACTTTTGAACTGAGAAACTTTTTGGAAAATGCTAAAATCTGAATGCACAAATATAGCCTATGTGGGCTCAGGAGCAATGCAACACCCACATCTAAAGCAGATTGTCCTAATGCAGAGACTCCAATAGCAGCAATTGGAGGTGAGAGAGGGGAAAAATACTGAGCCTTAAAACTGTATTGAAAGAAAAGTATTTCCTAGTCATAGAAACAGTTTTACATAAGCTGTACCTGGTGTAATTTTGGAAAACATAGCAAGCAGAAGTCATGATTCCCTCCCCAGCTGCAATCAATGGACTGATCCCACTCAACAACCTGAAATGCACATTACACCTATTTGTTTCCACAGCTCAGAAACTGCAGCAGGAACAATTTATATGACTGAGTTAATATATATGATTCCATTACAGTTTTGATGCCCTGAAAGATGGCACACAGGGGCTTTGTGTGACCTTTCCTTTAATGTTGGAGTAGTTTTGAAGTGCCATTAAGAGCTGATCAGTGGTAATTGTCTTAAGGATGCCACCCACCCTTCTAATAAGGATGTTCAGTGAGACCTGACCTGAGGTCTGATTTGATTTTTAGAAAGATGATGTCAGATAAGCAAAGCATCTGAGTTACCTGCTTTACCAAAAAAACCAAAACAAACCAGAAAAAACCCCCACCAACAAACAATTTAAACAATTTTGCCCTCTCCCCTCCAAAAAAAGAAAAAAGAACAAAGAGGAATTGACTCTGTCATAATTCAGATCTCAGAATATCAAGTGTAATACTAGGAAACAGAATATGTCATTTTGGAATCAGCTTCCATGGTTACAAATGCTCTAAGCTGATACTGAGGAGAGACGAACCATCTTGTTAATGTTACACCCATCAGCATAAAGTTAAGATTTTACTGATATTATTAGTGTAACTCTTAGATTTTCTTTTTTTCCTGTTTCAGTCTTTCATATTAAATTATGTTCTCACTTCCCTGCCTTTAGTAACTGACTTGGTACTCTGAAAACAATTCATTATGCCAGCAGAGCAAAGCTGATGGATCCATGTGCGGGACGGACTCCGTAGCATTCGTGTCAATTATATTATATTAGGGCTTTCCATTAATTTTGTCTTCCAACTTCATGAAATCGTAGAAGGCAGATTCATCTTTCCCCTGATGTAATTGTATTGATTTCAGTGGTGCTATTACCAGAGGAAAGAGCAATATATGGCAGGAGATTCTGGCCCCAGAGTCTTGCCAGCCTGAACTTTGTTCCAGAGAGTTGCCGAGCATGATTGTTATTGTTTTTCTACAGACCTTTTTGTCCTGTGATCACGGAATTCTCTGACTTTCATACCTATGATCATCAGGCGAATTGCATAATCCTGTTTGATGTTAGTTTTCAGTAATTCAGCATTTGGTTCTAGAATGACAATCTAATTTTGTCAGAAGATCTTTGTTATATTGCACTAGCCATTGATATTCCAGGGTTTTCTCTTATTAGACTATCTCAGATGTGACATGCCACCTTCTTTCATATAATCCTGTTACAAACACTCTACATTTAACCTACTTTCTCATACAAGTTATTTGGATCCCAAGAAGACACCTATTAGGAGGGAGATAAGCTGTACTGGCATCTCATTGTTCAGTTTAATCTAGAATTTATACTCTTTTTAATACAAATAGCAGAATTCTCTATCAATAACTAGTTTATTTGGTTTAGAATAACTGCATAATTATCATGATGCTTCAATTTTTTTTTCTGTTGTATTAGTTGGTGAAGAATCATTTCTGCTCAGATTTTTTTGGTATAGGATCAATGTATCCAGCTGCAATTATTAATCTGCAGAATCATTCACTAGTACTGTAAAAGGTAAGGTTGACTTGCAGTATCCATTTAGTCAAGAAATACAATAAAAAATATTGCTTTATTGGAAAAAGTGATCTGCAAGTGTGCAGGCGGACTGATTAGCCATTAGAATAAGAAGGGATTATTTTTTATGGGCACTTTACGAATACAGAGACTAGACATCTCCTCTAAAGACTGTGGGCTGCTGCTCTCTGGTTTTGACTTTGTCAAATACTGTCATGGAAAAATGGTGCCACTATCAAGCACTTCATTCCAAAATTCAGTGCAAAGGTAAAAACCACAAATCAAACAAAAAAAACCTAGCAAACCCCCCTGCAACCATCTAATAAAAGTGAAGATGGAAAAAATTGCTTGAGCGGAGAGTCAAAACACCATGTAAGAGGCAGAAGCTACAATAGACAAAAACGCTACAAATTCATACAACATCTGAGATGAGATTACAGTGTCAGGGCAATGGAATCATACACTGAAGATAGTGTTTAAACTGCATTCTAGAAACGTTAGTACTACATTGTAGTGATATTTTGCAGGGAAGTTTTTATTTTATTCTTGCACGTGTCCTAAGAGTGAGGTGAATGTCTGTATCAGAAAATGAAAACTGTGTCTAAAAATTTGCTTTAAAAAAATATTAGCACGGCATGCATATTTTTAAAAAATCACTGGTTCCTATTTTTTGAAAAATTAAATATTTGGTGTGTGATAAATGCTAATACAACTTTTCGTCTTTTCTGGCCCAGCTACATACTAACTGAAGAATTCATATAAATAGTTGAGGTGGATGGCCTGTGGATATTGTACACAAATAAGCTTTCTTAAAATATCTCTTTGCTGCCATCAGTGACACCTACTTAGAATAAACTGACCTCCAGGCTTCTAGCACTGCAGCTGAAATTGAATGGGGTTTTTTATTTACTTTTAAGGAAAAAAAAAAAAAAGAAACAACAAACCAACAAATTTCAGTCTTCAGATCATTGTTATTACAAGAGGAACATTTGCTGCATGAAATACATTCGCAGATGGTCCCTAAACATAAGCAGCACATACTGTGTATGTAAGACAAGTCATTATTTAGTTTCTCTGGGTTTTTACATTTAACCTGTTAAGAAAAAAATATGCCAGAAAAGAAATCTCGACATTCAGGTGCTACAGCCCAAATGATGCTTTGTGAAGCTGCAGCTCTAGTGCTGCCATCTGACTCCTCAGCTCCCAAAGCTTTGGAAAGAAATGTGTCTGGCTTAATATAAGCTTTGTGGTAAATTACAGTTATGCAGGATTTGAAAATTTCTTTTATTAGGAAGTTCATTTTATCTTGTCCAGGCCAGTGAGATATCTGACAGAGGTCGGAGACCTTGTGCAGCTCGCGGCTCTAGAGATTGATGGCCAGGAAGGCAAGATTCTGCTAATCGTCTGCTCAGCAGTTCTTGTAATTTTATGCCAATCAGACACCCTTAAATAATTACGCTAATTTCTTGGAGATACTTCTGAAGTACTCTTCAGAATCTGTCCCAATCAGGCACGGGTGGTTACGGGGAAATGCAGAGCAAGTCTTCTCTAAGCAATAGCAAATGCCTGTATTTTGTCTGGAGTCTCTTGTGTTCTGGGGGTACCTTTCATGCCTGCACATAACTTTGTGAATACTGGAAGTTTACAGAAATTCACAAAGCGATCAAAAAGACTAGTGGGAGCTGTTAAGCACAGCCATCACCTTTGCCTCAGGCAATTCCTGAGCAGCAGATTCCTGGAGGCTGGGAGAAGATGTTGGGGAAATAACCTGGTACATCTGTCTCCTTCTCATTCTCTTCCCCAAGTTACTCTAGGTAGCAGCTGCCTATTTCTGAGGCTTGGGTGGGTGCACAAGCACCACGTCTGGGAGGACTCGAAAAAGGGATCACAGATGCCGTCACGTTATTCTTTGCTTAAACTATAGCCGTAACCATAGCTGGTCCCTTTTCCCCCATAGGCATTAGTCTTCTATTCAGTCTGCATCACGGGAGGTAATGGATGCAGTGATGAAGAACGGAGCTTTTACACAAAAGACACTGACTCGTAGTCTTATCTCTGGGCTCTCTTTTCGAGTTTCTTTTGGATTCTGTGAAGTTTATTAGCTATTAATTTCTATTTTACATAATTTTATTTCTTCTTATAGCTGCTTAAAGGTATAAAGGTGGGAATATTTTTCATTTAGTGCATTAAACTCAAGTTCTATATAACCACTTCGAATGAGAAATTGAACGAGGTTGTATTACTAAGCAAGAAATCAAATTTAGATAGACATAAATCTAGAGGGGAAAAAATTAACCAGCAAACCTAAATGGATTTGTTCTTTATGTGAGTTTACTAGGAATCAATTGTGTAACCCTTTATGTGAGTTCTGTGAGAAGAAGATCAGCTCCTAAAACTTCATACTGGCACCTGTGGGTAAGGCTCTGCATTAGATCGGTAACCACAAATTAACTAGTTGTGTAGTGACTATGGACCCGGACCTACAGCTAAAACTGGCGCTAATCCTTAATTAGAGCTTTTCAAAAGTAGAAAGAAGAAAGGGCTTGATTGTTTTTCAAACATTTTTTTGTTAGTTCTGCGTCTTCTGATTTCAAAGAGAAGTGGAGGCAGGAATGCTGAAAATACGGTAGGAAATACTAACTTTATACCTAGGAAATATATTTTGGATTGCATTAAAATCCCAGGGGGGTTTTTTGTTGTTTACAGCCCAGATTTGCAGGCACCCCAAAGTCACCAACTCTGTAGATAAAAATACCCATGTTTGTGAGAATTAACTGCTGAGTTTTCTCCATCATGGTACAACTTGTGAAATGACCCTCCAAATTTTTGTTACAGCTTTATTAAACGTTCTGTTTCAAAAAAGAGTTCTGGTTTGCAATTCTCACGGATTTCACTCTTCCTTGCTTCATCCCCATTCCAGGGAACCACTATGGCACATGCTTAATTGATGACATTCAGCTGGGTTAATCTCTTGTTTAAACGGGAAGAATTCATGTTGCAGGGTCAGAGCCTCCAAGAGTCTATGAGGCAACTGTGGAAGCAAGGGCTACAAAGAGTGAAGGAGTGGAACAACAGATCTCCACTTTTGGATTTGAAAGTTAAAGGTGCTGGAATTTATATTAATTAAAATGTATTAATGTACTTCAATACTGTATAATATTTGTGGTGGGGTGGAAGTGGAGATGGATGGTTTGGTTTCCTTCAGTTAGAGGGTGTAAGGAGTAGATGAGATGCATGGAGGTGAAAACAAAGCACATGATCTTGCTGAATGCTTGTGAAACAACAGAGTCAAGTGAGATTTATATGGCTGCTGGTGGAAGCTTTAAGCAAAAAGGCTGTTCCTACTCTAATGTGTCACACTAATATTATTTTCCTTTGTGGTTCTTGATGATTTGAGTGTGTGGCTCTCAGAACAACCACATTTTCCCCTAAGAAAATCAAAATAACATTTGAAATGACTGTTGCAAAACAGGAGGCACCCAATCTCTAAAAGATGCAGGTGCTTGCATTTCCAAAGCCAACACAAGAATGAAATGCTTGCTGGTGGTGTTATGGTGTAGAAAATACAACCTAATATTGAATTCTGATCAATCTGTGCAATGCTTAGAATGTCCCAAATTATGTTAAGTGAAATAAAATCTCTTTTCACTAACATTTTTTCTTACTTCCTTGCACACAGGTTTGCTCTATTGTGCGTTCAGGCTGAGGGAAGGTAACCTCCTTTACACAGACTAAGTGTGCTCTGCTGTTTCAGTTTGCGTGATGTAAATCAATATATGTGTTCGGAACCTTTTCAACTAAGGGTATGGCTTCTTTCCATTGTATCTTTTGTGATATGGAATTAGAAAATTCCCTTCTCCTTCACATTTAGTGCATGTGTTCTCATGTAGAGTGGTCGTTCTGTTCCACATTTCCAGAGGAATGTGGGTCATTGTTTACTTACGGCTTCATTAAAGAACGTCCAGTAGCTAATAATTTCCATCGTCAACCTTTGAATATCAAGCACGCTATTATAATACTCTTTGAAAGCACCGCATGTAGCACAGAAACCTGAGAGACGCCAGAGCAGCTCTAGTCAAGTTATAAAAAGAGCGCTACCATCGCCGCCTGAACAGAAAGAACGTGTGGGGAGATCGAGGGCATTGCCATGACAATTCCGCCCGACGGGTCTTTGTTCTTCCTGCGTTCTGACAAGACTTTCTTGTTCCAACATCAGGTGCAAATGATGATGATGAGAAGCCGTGCTTGTTGTGGAGAATACATGGCCAAACACCTCTTCTTCTGTTTGTTGAAGCTACAAAATACACGGTCAATGAAGTCTAATTTGAATGAAATTTTATGGGCACACAGAGGTTGGTGTGAAGGAAGAAATGCTCTACTTTGACCTCTGTAGCCTCTCTACAGAGAGCTTAATAGAGAAATGTTTTAAATTACAGTATGTTCCAATTATTGTACATTTATGGGACGGTGTGAGCTCCCTCTACGGGCTAATTTAACGTCTGCAAATTCCAATAATTCTTTTTTGTAACAAAGCCTCTGTGTAGCCTAGTGGATAAGGTGCCTGCCTAAGGTTTCTAAGGTTGTGCTCTTTTGAGCGTGTGCAAGATGGCTGCCACAAAAGTGTTTGAAGCTGCCGCGTTTGAAGCTGCCGCGTGTGTTTGAAGCTGCCGCATTTGAAGCTGCCAGGTTTGAAGCTGCCGCGCGTGTTTGAAGCCGACGCGTTTGATGTTGCTGAGTACGTTTGTAAATTTGAGGCAGACTTTAATATTGTTAGACAGTAGGGGAGTCCTTTTCAACCTTTTTTCATTTTTCACTTGAACTTTTAAAAAGTTTTATTTTAACTTTTTTTAAACTATTTTAACTACTTATGTCAGCTGAGGAATGCTGTGATTCACAGCCATTATTGTAAGGAGGCTGTTATGTATTTTTAGTGCTGCTGGGACCATAGGAATTTTTGAGTGACTTTGACTGCAGACAACAATGTGGAGAATAATCCCGGCTGTGAAAGTGCTGTTGGGGCTGCAGAAAAGTACAGAATAATTTTGACCAAGGGCAATCATGGCTGCTTTTAGAAGAAACACGAGTATGCCCGGGTGTTGAATTTGTGAGTTACTGGGACTGGGAGGGAAAAAAAATTGCTGGAAAGAGAAGTTGGACTTTTGCAGACAATTGACAGTATGTTCAGTTAGCTGGGAGCTCAGAGTTTAAAGACAATTCTGATGGGACTATAGAAGAGCCTTCAGTGATGCTGGGAGTGAAGCAATTGAGCTGTTTGGACAGTAGGGGAAAAGCGTAATGGTGCCATTTGTCGAAAGCTGTGGACTACCGAAAATATTAGGAAGTAAACTCAGAATGTATTTGTTGAGAGACGTAATGCGTTTCTTCTGGAGGAGAAATGTTCTGTAATGTTATATTATTTTGAGATGCAATTTTTGAAGTCTAAAAGCTGCCCAAGAGTTCATATGGGGCTGGAAAGTCATTAGGTGTGGGTCGGAGAGGGAGGATTTGTTAAAAATTATCTGAACACTGGTTTTTGCATGAACAAGCAGTATCTTGCTATACATGTGAAAGCGAACATTGGTTGAAAGGTAGAGGTTCGCGCAATTTAACTCACTGGATGTTCTCCAGAGGTAACCAATTAGCTATTGGTGGACCACGGGTGGACAACTTCTACTGTTGTTCACCATTCAACTGTGATTTGGGAGCGAATGCTTTGTAGCTGTGGGTCTCTGGAGGTCTCCTCCCTGTCATTCTCATCCAGACCTGGAGCATCCCTTGCTGATGAGCTGATGATTGGTCGCTCTCTCGGAGACCCTCTGGAAATCCCTTTGGCTCTGGTCATCTTTCAGGCATTAGACGGTAGATCTGGTAGCTGCTGTATTAGCACATGTGCCTTTTTACCGTATCCATCCATCCTTTATCAGATTGAATTCTTGGCACACGACTGGGATCTGCGAGTCTATACCTCAGTTAATCTGTATCAAAATGTGGAGACCACAGGTTATTTTGCTTATAGTGTTGAACCTCCCTCAGACTAAATCATCACCTCTCAATTTTTCTAGACTTGAGTCCTCTTTTTCTGGTGATTCTTTGTTCAGATATTCTTTGTTTCATCATCTGAGCTGCTAACACTGAACATTGTTTTGTGTGGAATTACACGAGTGATGAAATGATGAAAAAATAGTGTGGTACGTTACAAAGAGTTGGGTAACTGTTCGTGACTTGGCTTCCCCGTGAAGGTTTGCACTTAGGGGTTATTAATTTCTGTACAATAACAGGCGTCGAATGGATCTGATTGATACCGTTTGTGATAAATTCCTAGTATTGCACTCTTTTTTTCCTCTAGGCGTTTCTAGTTCATATTTTAGAATATTTGTTATAATTGTTTGACTTATGATGTTGTTCTTACTTCCTTTAGTTTATCAACCACCTCATGAGATTAACTTCAGTCTTTTCTTTGCTAATTACACAGACTTTTCATTAGACCGAAGCATTTTTTTAGCTAAACCCAAGTAGTCTCTGTGCCCTGTGTGGTAAAATTGCAGAGGAGCTCAGCTGGATTCCCAGTCCCAGAGCCTGGCCCCACTTTGTGGCTTTTCCGTGGCTTTGGAGCAGTGGATTGTCCTGACTCAATGCGCAAACTTCCTCTTGTAATTTCATCCATATATACGGCATAAATCAGATGATCATTTACTTTTTGTATAGTCGTCTTAGTAGAAAATCTATTTGCGTTCATTCCAAACTTTCAATACCTTTTGTGTTAGCATTTTGGGTTTTTCTCCATGGGTTTCTTGCTCTGTCCTTTCCGATCGGTAGCATTCCTTTTGTTTTACTGCGGTCTTTGTTAGTTTTGTGTGGAAGGCACCATTAACTTGTGTATCAATGGATCCCACCATCAAGTTCAGTTTAATGCTCTCGCCCTTAACATAGCAAAATTAATATTGATGGTGATAGTGCTGGAACATCTGAGCAACTTATTTACCTAAGAGCTTGCTACTGGTGTAAATTAATCAGAAAGTTAATCAAAGGAAGAGCATTGCATAAGCTCGAGATAGAATGTCTCGACTTTTCTAAAACAAAGGTGTGAAAATTTCAGGCAAGTCTTCAACTGTTTAAGAAAATTAACAGCATAAGGCCTGGTGGTTTTTCCTAATGTTGGTATATTTTTTTTAATCCCTTTGCCAATTTATATGTGATTATGTTTTGAGAAATCTAAAGCTGTTTGAAACAGGAATGTTTGGGTCTTCATTTGTGATCCTGAAACTTGCTTCTGTTAGATGAAGCTGCTGATACTATGCTGGTTTATAAAACAGCACTGATAATCAGTCTTACAAATCTCATTCTATATTAAAATTCTGCAATAGTTTGTCATTTTGTTGAAAATATTTTTGAACTAGTTATATAGAACTGAACACTTCACTGTGCATGATGCCATGTATTTTTTCAAACTATGAGAAACTGTCTGTGCACTGTACTTTCTAATTTTCCTCTTGGACTTTTAGCAATTTATGATATTACTAGTATATAGTTGTACTTAATAACGAGTATGCTAGTTATATTTGATTATATGGAATTATATTCTGCTCTCAGTCACATAGGAAAGATTACAGGCGAGTAAGAATATGTGAAGGGTTTACCTTATTGTTTCTTCTACTCTGTTGTATGGTTAGTGCATAAATGGGCTTATAAGGAATGGTTATGTGACTTCGCTTCTCACATGTTCTCTCTTTAGGCTGGATTAATATTTTGCCTGTCTCGATTTAATACCTTTTTTCAAGAAAATCGTCATTGGGCAGTAGCTGCATGACTATAGTTGAAAATTATTTTTCTTACCGTTTCTCAAATTCTTGGCTTCCTTTTGTTTTGGAAAAACATCACGTTCCCAGTTAGATGGGCTTCCAGCTAATTAAACGTGGTCCAGCTCCATTTTAAACTGTGATGCTTAAAATGTAGCTGGAAAATCCATACTTAAGATGGAGCGGTCTGATTTTGAAAATGCTGAACTTTGAGAATTGGCAGATGATTAGTACTTCTAAGTGACACCACGTGTAAAATTTCGAAAATAATATTTTGAGCTGTACTTCAGGCACCTTGATTTGAAAACATGAACCTTTGTCTCTTTCTAAATAAGCACAGACCATGTCTGGCATTGCATGTTCCTTTCCTCAAAGAACTTATAACCAGAGTCAAACAGTCAAAGCACAGCCATCAGGAAATGGAATTAATGGGATATTTATTTTTCTCATATTTGTTTAGCCATGGAAATTCATACCAGGCTTATGTCCATCCATACTGCACTTCTGAATTTTGTGACTGTAAAATTTGACTCTCTGAAAAGGAAAATGGCAAGTTTTTTGTTTAGCCACAGAGCAAATCAGATAGTTGCAGAACAAGATTCCTCCTGAAGCGTTGTTTATCTGTTAGTATACCCGACTGACCGACTGAGGCAATCTTGTGGCCTACTTAGCCTTAGTAACATACCTAAAAAGTTGCAAAGTAGTGAGGTCTAGATTATTGCTAAGATAAAGGCAATTACTCACAACAGCTACCACTTTTTTTTTGCACAATCTGTCTACTTTGGGCTCAAGCTGGTGGTACAGCGATGGAGTATTTGCTACCCCATGGTTTGTCCATCCATTTCCACTCACTCGTTTCAAATTAGAGGATCATTTATTTCACTCCCTTGCCAGGGAACACAGAAGTGCCATTTCTGTTGACATGGTAAGAGACATTAATGAGCGGAATTGATCTAATAATGTGAAAACCCTCCAGTTCTCTTGTGGTTTCTTCATATTCTTTGTTTGGCTGCTTCTGTTCCGGGAAGATATATTTCTCTTATGGACACCTGTATGTGTGTGTTAACAGGTTATTTATATTCACACAAAATGTTTTTTACTGTGTGGTCATTATTTTTTTTTAACAATTCATTATGCGTTGCTGAGTAATTCCATCCAAGAAAGAAAACAGTGCCGCATGATTTTTCGGAGTGGTCAAATACACTTGAAAACTGACTTGCTGAATTAGATTCATGTCACACAAATAGTGAAAAAGGTTTGCTTTATGAAAAGTGCTGGAAAATCAAGGAAGCGTTGATCAATTGGATAATTTATTTGCAATAAATAATTATACCTGCTCTTTTGTTATATGACAAGGACAGAACTGAAATGGGTAGCACAG
This sequence comes from Caloenas nicobarica, assembly GCF_036013445.1. Lineage (NCBI taxonomy): Eukaryota > Metazoa > Chordata > Aves > Columbiformes > Columbidae > Caloenas > Caloenas nicobarica. The sequence goes on from NC_088247.1 coordinate 120,047,151, forward strand.
ATGATGGCTAAAGAGGAGTCTTTTGTCAGCTGAAGTCCTTAATTTCTAGAACTAGGATCCCTGCATTTTGCTTGTGAGCTGTTCTGTACTTGCCAGATATTTCTCTCAGAGAACAGGTAGTAGTATCTTTAACATCTGTATTTTGCAGTTGCAAAAGGATGGCTTGTGTGATTGTGAAGTGTTGGTGTCTTCCACCAAGAAATACCCTGATTCACATATGAATGCAGTGGAATGAGATCATGCATAAAATCCCTTCCAGTCTTGCAGGACTTAAAATAAGTCGCTTTAATCCTTTAACTGTGCATGGGAAAGCAAGAATAGGTGGTGTTGTTTATGGTCTCTGAACAGACACGGACGTGAGATTGGTACTGGTAACGCTTTTCCCCCATGAATAATAAAGTTCTGCACATGAAGGGGAATCGGAGCATTAATATAGAACATTTTCTTTAAGTTTCAGGCCTACATTATACATCCATATCTTGGGCCCAATAAAACGAATGAATCCTTTTAGTTTTCCTGCTGTTATGCCTTTAAAACAGGCAAAGTCCTTTATTTTTTTCCACTGCAATTTAATCTAATTTTAATATTCCCCAGATAATAATGAAATAACCAATTCTGTCCCATGCTGCCTTAGATAAAAGCATCAGCATGTTTGGAACATAAACCTTATTTTACCTTTTGTTGAGCTGCCCAATTTAGTAAGAGCAATTCAGTGCTGCATCTTAAACATAGTATGACTTAGAACACTAGAATCTGCCTGCAATGTGAAAAAAGGGAATAATTTATATTTAATTGGTCTAAACCTACCTTTCCTAGGTCAATAAGAAGAGGAAAATCAGCAGCATTAATCAAGATAAAATTATCAGCTGATTAATCAGTGTTCTAATTACTGCATAGTTCTTTCCCTTTTCAGTTTTAATTACTAAACTTCATTGTCTTTTCCATATGGCCATCATGCATTCACGGTACACTTTTTCTCCTGGTGAGATCATTAATATAAAAAATGTACATTCAAGACATTACTGAAGATATAAGAAATTGCTACTGCCTACTAAGAAATTACCAAGGAAGCTGCAAATCAGCCATAGGTTATACAGGAAAAGTCTAATAAATCTACTAACACTTAAGAAAGTAGATACAGTAGAAATGCAATTATGATTATCAAATCAACCTTTGTCCTAAAGTGAGTTTTACCAGTCTTATTTCATCAAATCTATCTCTTGGTTGGGTCAGAAACCAATCACGATCTGCTTTAAATTGGCAAAATACATGGGAGACCTCTTAAATTCATGGGGCTGACACAGACCACAAAAATACTCTGGCAGCATATTCTCTTTAGCAGAATATTCCTTCTTACTCGGGCCCAGATCCTCAAAGGTGTTTAAACACTTCACTACCAATGAAGTAATTGATTTCAGTAGATACTAGATATCTAAGTATCTTCTGAGGATTTAAGCACAAATTAATAAATCTGCCCTGTATTATATTAACAGAAGTATCTTGACTTATTTAGTCTCTATGGAAGTCTTGAGGAGAATGAAGAAGTGGGTATTGGCCTTTAATGTTGGTTTTGAGTAAGGAAGAAGGTTAAAACAGTCCATAGTAGGAGTGAGTTTCTAATGAAATCTAAACGTCTCATAACCCCGTCGGTCTGTAATCTGTCTCACAGGCACCTCTCTGCACAAGTCAGGAGTTTAAAAGACAACAAATGGGATATCTCTGTGCGCACAGGCTGGGATTTATGGAAGAATAAATTGTATCTGGGATCCACTAGTTTGTAAGTCAGCAGCTCACTGGAGTGAAGGGAGGAACACGTCACTGTTCCCCCGTAAGAGCTGGTGCTTCATCAGCGAGAGCATCCACTTCTGTACCCTTGGGAAATACACAACACAGTCTTGCATAATTTTTATTTTTTTTATTAATGCTTTAAAAAGCATTTTCCCTGCTTGTGATTTCTTTGCCCACTACCACTAAATGAGGGAGGGCATGCAAAAATCACCTTTATGCAGTGAAGCCTTGTGCATGAATTGGTGTTGAGTTTTTGAGTTTTGCGTGGTTGCCCATGTCGTACAGGGGTGGTAGAGGCTGCCTCAACACCCTCTGTCTTTAGCTCCTGATAGCAACAACTCAAAGATCTGCCTCTCTAGAAAACATGGTGACTCGTGTCTGATTGTGCCGCTATTTCCTAAATATTTGCTGTATCCCTGATATCCCTTTGCTTCTGCCCACATAGTGGGTTCCGTGTCTGGTCTGCAAGGTATCCGTACTTGGGAGCATCGCATCCTTCACAACGCTCTGCTCCCCCTTTCTTTGCATCCTCAATCTAAACGGTGGATTTCCACCATCCAGCTTCCAACAAAATCTTCTAATTTTTAGAATATTTCTATGTGCTTGTCTCTTTCATTTAGAAATCAGTTTTCCCTGAGAAGAAGTAGTCATACCAGTTATTCAGTTAACTGATTAGTAATTGAAGGCCTAGTTTGGAAAATGTACAAGTTTCTTATGAATATTCATAAAAAATAATTAACTTGGCTTCTCATTTAGAACCCAACAACAGTTCACTTCAATTTGATTTTTTTTTTTTTGATAGATGAGTTAATTATATGCCGAGGTCTAGTTGCTGGGGTTTCTTTCCTAAGTGGTGATTGACTAACTGCTGCTGGTAACAATAATCTTGGTTTGGAGGGTGCCTTTTTTTTGTTGTTCTTCTTTGAGTTTGTCAGGGGTTTTTTGTGTGTTTGTGTGGCTTTCATAACACTACTCTGCAGCTGGGAGGGTGGCACATCGCCACCCCCTGCAAGCAACGTGGGTGCCCTGATGCAAAGTTGCATGAGTGGACCTGCTCCGGCTTTCTTCCCCAAAAGCAGGGGCACCCTTGGAAATGAGGACTGATCGCTCCCATCCAGCCCCAAGACTTAAATTAAAATCCACCCCGTAGTGAAACCCCTGCTGCCCCGTAGTAACTCATCCCCTGGCTTTACAAGACGACTGAGGAGGCTGCGCAATTTGCCTTCTGGAGGTGAAAAGAGGGGGGGATGCAAAGCCAATTTTAGACTTTCAGAGCGGCAAGGAGAGGAGCAGGGAGAGCGCTCCGGCCCGGCCGGGATGGAGCGCTCCCGACCGGCCCGACCGGCCCGCACCCGGCCCGCGGAGCAACGCTGCCATCTAGTGCCACCTGCGCCCTCCCCGCTCGCCTTTTTATTCCTCTCTCCTTTCTTTCTCTCTCTCTTTTTTTTTTTTTTTTTTTTCTAAAAGGTTTTTATCCCGTCAAGGAAAAACTGGCTCTTGGAAAACAACCAACTCAGTTGGAACTCGGAGATAATAATCAGTTTCTCTGGGCTTGCGAAATTGGCTCATTAAGCGTGCTTTTTAACAGAAAATATTGGAAGCGATTAAGTCTGCTTTACTGAGTGGGCATGAAATGGCTAACCTTCGGCCACCCACAGCTCCTAGGTGCCTGGCGTCGTTTTATGCATGCAGCGTAATGTCTTTACTTGAAGTGCTGTTTATTCATCACCTGCTTATTTATCTCTTTGCATTTGGCAGGCACATCGATCAATGTTAAACTGTCACACAAGGTTATTTTTCTTTTACATAACAGTAGAGGCCTAAGGTAGTGGCGTATTAAAAGTAATAACTTTCTAACTTGTAGCTCAAGATGACAGCACCATTTGTACCTGAATATATTAGAGTCAGAAATTTTTTTAAAAAAGAAAAAAAAAATGAAGTTAAAAAAACAGGTGATATCTGTTAAGAATTAATGTTCTTCCAAGGTCGAAGGCTGGAAGACAGCATTCCCTGTATTGCTATAGCTGTGTGCCTGTGTGCGTTGGGAATGGCTCTCCACCACAAAACAAATCCTCCTCTGACCCATTGGCGCTATCTTTAGGTTAGGCCCTAATGTCCCTGATAAACCCTCCGGGACACTACTTTACATCTGCTCTTGAACACTCAGCATGATTTATCCCATGGCGATCAGGTAGTTTTACTTCAAAGTGGATTGATTCATCCCGATGTTTCGATATGAACGTAGGCGCTGGTGTCCACCTCCTCCTCGAGGCTGCGCAACAGCCGCCTCGAGTCGGGCAACGCACATGGAGAACGCGTGGCTGGGGTTGAGTAAACAGGGAGTGGTATCGCTGTCAACAGCCCTGCGCAGCCATCTGAAAAACAGCAAAAAGTCAATGTAGAAGTAAGTCTTTTCATTCTAGTTTCTCTCGCCCCCACGCCCCCCTTTTCTTTTTTTGGTTCTAGTATTCTGTTGCTTTCAAACACTGCCCAGCTTTGATAGACTTCCTGTCTTGGCACAGGGCCAGGCAAGCTTTCTCTGTACAAACAGGTTTTCTTTTTATTTTCAGTCCTGCCTAAAAATGCCTACAGATAGAAGAATGTCAGATCTTTTTAGTGTTGAATTTCAAAGCGGTCCTTAGAATTCTTTCCTTCCCTTGATCTTGTCTTCGGATTGCAGCTTAGACTCGCTCTCCGTTTCTAAATATAAGCTGTGGACAGTGGCTTTCTAATAAAACGCTTTGATAGTCTTGTGTACATGGGAATTAAGCATCAGGCCGTGGTGGACATTGTGTCAGCAGCACTGTTCGCGCTGATGCGAAGCGCTACTTTTTCTACCACCACTGTATATGTTGTCTGCCAAAGTACCCTTACTAGAAAGTGCGGATGAAGACTTGAGAAAGCAAGGCCATGAAATGCACTTGCACTTCATGCATATGGCATCTTGCTTTCTGGATTTAACAGAATTTATCGTTAAGGCTGGTCTATCTTCGGATCTGTTAATTCATGTATTCATTCCTGCTCTTGGGTAGACAGTTCTATTTTCTCTCATGAAGTGCAAACCTGGAAGGGGAGGGAGGGGGGAAGCTTGTCCATTAGAAAAGCAGCACCTCCACATGTCTATGCTCTTTGGATCAATATTTGCATCAAAGTGGTTTAAATGTATGTGGCTCTAGGGCTGTCCATTCTTTCAACCTGACCTGCAGCATTGATTAGGGCTAGTATAAGGAAGGGAAAATAGCAAATCCGGTAAGATAAAATTTAAAGAAAGCGAGGAATATCACTATGACTCCTGAGAAAGAGGCACTTAAAGTGCTCACATCATTTGTATGAACTCAGCAATCCCCTCAGTTAGAGACTGCCCCTCTTCGCCACCCACATATGGCAGTTGTGGTTCATTTGATTGTATTTCTGAGCATAACAAAGAGTATTTCAGATTTTATCTGGACAAAGGAGAAACCTCCCTGTTTGGGATATATGAGTTCTCTCGGTTCTGGTTAAATATTCACACTGATTTTTTTAATTGCTACTTCACTTTCTGCTTGTAAATCTTAATTCATGGAAGGCACAAAGAAGGTTTATGATGTGGATAAAAATTAACCTCTACATGTTTTCTTCCTCCATTAAGGCTTCCAGCCCTTCCCTGAACTCCATCGGACATTATACATGCAGGGATTGTGATGCAGTTTACACCCCTGAGAGATTCTTATCTGAAGAGGGGAAAAATTAAAGCAAAGCTGCAGGACTGACCCTCGAATTTTCCTGATTACAAGTTTTTGCTAGCATTCTGGATGAAGCAAACGTTTGGTTTCCTTCCCTGTTTTGCTCCTTCTGTTGTTTTTCCTAGAGTGTCTTTCCAATTCATTTTGAAGCGGTAGAGATTGAAATCAGTAAGAGAGAGGTCACTTGGTGAAATCTTGACTTTATTTAAATTGACTTCACTGGGTCCAGGATTTCACTTGAAGACTTTGACAGCATTTCTGTGTGTCTTGGTTTTGGCTGATGTCTTCTGGAAAGACCAAGACTTACCTTTTTTTTTTTAATATATATACTAGTTCATTCACAGTTTCTGTTGCAGCGGATAAATTTGAAAAGACAAGTTACAGTCTTGGATCTATGTTTCTTTCTCTTTGGTTTCAAATGGACTTTTGATATTGAATTTTCTGGATATAGGATCAGCCTTTAAACTTTGACCCGCATATGTGATTGCTTAGGCAACAGTTAATTTTGAAGCAGAGAAGATTTAAGATCAGCTTTTTTGAAACTACTTCAATTTTTGATAAAGAGAAACAGAAAAACAAAATGACAGAACATAGTATAATACATAAAACCAAGAGAGGAAAAAAATGACAGTTAAGAAATTTATCATGTAAACAAAGAAGTCTGGCCTATTGAATGGAATAAAATTGAATAAATAGAATGATCTCTCCTCAGCTCTACAACAACTCTGCTGGCAAAGCACTTAGCACCTACTCAGGTTAGGCTGCATGAATACAACAGTATTAAGCTAGCCTCACAAAAGAGGACTTCCAGTATTAAGAGTGATCAAAGGATTTTAGCAAGGCAGGCTTGCCCACACCATAAAGGTCTCCTAATAAAGTAGAACTGAGCAATTAATTTACTTGACAGAATGGCTGTGAGCAGTTTGCGATTTCCTTGTATTTACTCGTTATTCAGTGTTACTTGGCATTTTTGCCAACATGTTTACCTGCAGAATTGATCATGAACTGGGGTCTATAAGGATTCAATACCTGATATTTTAAATTTAAGCTGGGTTGGTTACGGCTAATTGGTCATTTCAGTCAGAAGGAGAGGTAGAAAATTAGCATGTCTAAGACATTTGCCCAAATGTTAAAGCACTGTTGGCCCCATAAACCTTGCCTGAGGCACTTGGCATTTATTGTCCATTCCACTTGTCTCCCTTCACGTGTCTCCCAGACATAATTTAGGGCACTAGCTGCCAGTAGCCCTGTCCTAAAACTAATATACAGCTACCCATAAACCAGTTCTTTTCTGGCCTGGCATTGGTACCTCCTATGTTTGTTGTCTTACAGAATTTTATTATCCGTAAGGATAATGGCTCCTGCAAAATGGCTTGGGATTTCATGGCAAACAGGGGTTTTGTAGCATGTGCTTTATGTAAAAGGCAGATTGGTGTACACACTGTAGTTTGGGGGCTAGTGGGGAGAAATTGTGGTTCTAGGCCATTTAATCCTCCAAACGCTGGGCCTGGACCATTTCATTCTTAACCTGTGGATGGTTCTAGGTCGGTTTCTGGTGTACCCTGGAGTTAAAAAATATTTTTTTCTGGTTGCGTTGTATTATCAGCAGCCCGGAAAGATGGTGAGATTCGGACCACTGGAAATACCGAGGTGTTAATAGCCAATGAGTTCTGAGGTATTTTCATCTGAAACCAAACATCGTCACTGTGCAGCATTTTTAATTCATGTTATTTGGCCACGCTCAGCGGGCGTGAGCACTTCTGTGGAAGAATGCACAGCAAGGAGGCTACAAACATAATAACCTCTATAATATTATGCAGTCTAGTTCACCGAAGTTCTCTTATGAGGCAAAGTACCAGCTTTCCTGAAAGCAGTGTTTAGCTCTTATGAACTTAGCTTTTAAAGAAAGTCTTGCTAATATTCCCCCACGTCCTTCCTATTTTCTCTCCCTTTTGCTCCCTGAATGCTTTCCCCTCTGGCAGCCACATGTCAAATGTAACATTTAGTTTTGCTCACCAGGCAAAAAGTTTGAGATTTGCTGCTGTAGCTCGTTTCGTGGAGTAAATTTTTAGGCTAAATGCTTCTGTGTTTGAATGGTGATTATGGAGAGTAAAGAGAACGTAAGGGTAGGGCTATTGCAATGAATTCATGCTTGATTTTTCAAGAGGCTGTGTTTTCAGTCAGCTGCCTTCTAACACCTCTTATAATTAGGTCACTTATGTAAAAATGGATATAAGTTTCTAATGTTAGACAGGCAAGTTTTGTAATTTTGGCTCCAGTCCATTCCCATGTAAAGGTGAGATTGCTTCGTGCGTTACGTTCTTCAGCGCTGTTCTAACGAGTCTGTGCGTCTTAAGCAATGGGTCTGTCCCACTTAACAGTGCTAATTCAGCTCCCTGCGAGTTCTGTGCCAAAGGATCCTGAAGCTCACATTTACATTTCCTTAAAGTATGTCTAATTTTTAATTAAACACTAAAAGAGAAAACATTTTTAGCTTCCTAAGAAATCTTCACCCTGTTCTTGGTGTGAGCATGTAACCAACTCAATGCTCAGTGATAATGATGTTTAAAAAATATAATAAAAAGAAATTACATTATATAGTTTCATTACAATAGAAGTATCAGTTCAGAAAGTCTCTGTTACTGAGTCAACGTGATATCTTGACCTGTGGACTTCCAAAGATCAGATGAGTATACAGAAACCAGTGTCTGTCTTGTGCAGCAGTCTGAGATTTTGCTGGGCAAATGTGGCAAGATATACCAACTCAAGTTAAAATTGGCTGAAATTTGCTCTCTTGAAATCTGTAGCATTACTTGGGCCAGACTGATCTTTAGTTTAACACTGAAAATAATGCTGGAATAGATTACCGACAGATGTGAAGCATTCTCCACCCCTTCGAGTCCTTAAATCAGTACTGAACGCGATGCTCTAGCTAAGCCCCAAACTACACAGCTTCATACAAGAACCTTTTGTGCTAAATCACTGGCTGGAGTTGTAGAAGAGGTTACACCGGCCAGCCAGTGGCTCCTTCGATCTCTGAAGTCGGTGGGTCCAAGAGCAGGCGCAGCGGAAGATGCTGGACTGCGCTCCCTGCTCTGCAGGAGTGGCAGCTGCAAGCAGGGACCTGCATTCGCAAGAATGCAAGGATTTGCCAAGTATTTGTATCCCATGGGCTGCAATACAACCTAAAGGTTGTCAAAGGGTTGACAACCCTTTTATTCATTCCAACTAAAGCAGTGAGAAAAATGAACTTTTCTGACTGTGTGTTATGTTCTGTGCCTCTGCTGGCCCCGCACGTACAAACTTACCTGTCCCCAGAGCTCTGCTGCCCATGCCAAAATCTTCCAAGCACAATTTAACCCTTGATCAGCAAGTTGTCTCTAACTCAAAGAAGATGTTAGCAAGCTGGCTGGCATCCAGGGAAGCCACATCCTCTCAGCAGAATATCCTGCAGCTGTGTACAGACCACACCATTAACAATTGGGATAGCAGAGCTTTCGGGAGGTTTTTATGTGTGTAAACCAGTTGTCCCTACAATCAGTAATGACCAAATATGAATTCTGCTTTGTATTGAATGAATGGACGCATGGACAAATTAAAATTATCTGGCATAATTTTGTGACTTTCTCCAGATGTGTACCTGTCCTCCCTCCATTGCAAAAAAATACTGATCTCTTTATTACACAGATTACCTTTATGTACTTCAAATGCATCTAAATAACTGAGAGATTTGAATATTTCTTGATGTAGGTGAGGGTTCAGCTCTCCAGGCAATCTTTCAGCACCTTGAGTTGTATCTAAAGCAGCCTTGTTCTGCACTCTTTGTGGAGCCCCAGACATGCTGATTTTTCTCCTGGGACTCCTTAATCAGCCCTGGAGATGTGGCTGATGCCTTGTCTAAAACCAGGAAAAGGGCCAGAATGGCCCAATACTTCACAACTGAGATTTTTTTTAAAAACTTTTGAAGCTTTAATTTGGCAGCAGGATGAGGAACTCCATATAACTTTTGGGAAAACACTTACCCATAGATAAGGTATGGTACTTTTTGCACAGCAGCTAAAACTGTAACTTAAAGGTTGTTTTTTAACTCTAGTGGATACTTGCTAATGCAGAGCAATGTAAGGCAAAAGCAATCACGCACATAAGTAATTCAGGGTTGTTTTTTTTCCTCCTACTTAAACAATTCTTGACTGAAGCTGAGAATAGAAAACAGATGAAGAAACTTGTCAGATTGTGAACTGGTTAAAGTGTTCTTTTCACCTCTGCTTCCACTAAACTAATACTTCTGCTGGATATTCTTTGTAATGGAGCAGTATAAGGCAATTTCTTTTCTCTTCTTGTATTTGTTAAACATAATTCTTGTCGATGGTGTTTCGGTTATGTACTTATATCAAAATTAAGGGCAAGAGTTCTTAAGAAGCAAAAAATAGTCCCTATAATGATCTCAATAGGAGGGAGATTATCAAATTGAGGAGGAAAAAGTATAGGCAATTAAGACGTCAACTCTACTGTAAAGCCATGTTAATAGTCACTCCATGTACTCTGGAAAACCGAGTATCCTAAATTCTCTGAAAATCCCCCAAAGTATGCCTCAGCAAGGCCTCTCACTTGGCTGTTCTCTTCTCACTTCCTTGCAGTTGAATTCAGCCCTTTTATAACATAGTAAATTTGACTTTAAATCAATTTAAGGAGAAGCGTAGAGAAATAATATTTAAAACTGGAATTTTCAAAAGAATTTGTAAGAATTTGGTAACCCTAATTCTTCTGGGAATAGTTGCCTATCATCATCTTCACATGCCTAAATTATGCACCCTTAGGCTATGAATTTCAGATATGCCTTAGTCTTTCAGTAGTCTGGTATACAAATAAAGATGTTTCTATAGCAATTCGAATTTCAGATTTCAGGAAAAGGAAAAAATGCTAGCTGAATATGATATAGTAGTAGCTGTTTTCTCCCCCGCTTTTCAAGAAAAAATATATGGAGGAAAAAATATGCCCATGGAACAAGTCTTCATTGACCTTACCAGTGCTTTTGATGCTGTTAGGCTTCTAGCTCTGTGCAAACTGTTGGCAACATTTCTGGACTCCTGGATGTCCAGAAAAGTTTGTGAAATTATCTGTCATCTGCACAATGGTGTGCTGGAGAGAGGCTGTGGCTGGCACTCTGTTGGATCCATTTGTAACAGCAAAAGGAGTCAAGCAAAGGTATATTTTGGCACAAACCGCTCTCTGGACTGTTCTTTGTAGTAATGATTGATGATGCCACTAGAGACATGATGCCGGGAATATTTATTAAATTTTGAACATCTGGCAAGCTCTTTAACCTGAGCAGATTGAAGGCCTCCTCAGCACCGAAGGAGAAGGTTATATGTGAACTTCTTTGCGCAGGTGGTTGTGCTTTCGTTGCACACACTATAGAAGACCTCTAGTTCACGACCAACAGATTTGCTGTGGCAGCTGAAGTCTACAGATTTATCGTCAGTCGGAAGAAAAGCAAGGTTATGCACTAGTCCAGAGCGGGAAAAGCGTGTGCAAGATACAGCCTCAGAATCAAGGTATTAGCGTGGGGAATGGACTTGATTTATTTTTAAGAGACTATCAGATGTCTAAGAAATCATGTGCTGAATTAAAAATACATGTTTTGCATGTGACATTGCATCATAAATTGACACCTTCATGGCATCCCACAGAATACCAGAGTTAGTGTTTATTTTGCTGTAGTAATTTCCACATTAGTCTGTGGCTGTGAAACATGGACAAGTCAATGCTGGCACATCAAAGAGCTGGAAAAATTCCATCACCAGTACCTTCAAGCTATTATGCATATCAAGTTGTAGGATAAGAATCACAAATAACAAGATTTTGCAAAGAGATTGCACAAACAGTATTGAAGCAATCATTATAAAAGCATTATTTTACTGGACTAGACATGCCCTCTGTATTTAGGACATAAAACTCCCACAGTATATGCTGCATAGTAAACTTACGACAGGCAGTAGATCAGAAGTCAGAGAAAAGGAGAGGCATTTGTCCAGAAAAAAAATCACTCCCTGGTTGCTACACAGATGCCATCATTTGGGAAACTCAGCATCAGCTATTAATATAGAGTACTACAGTGTAAATTGAGACATGTAGTCAATGGAGCCGAAAAAAAATTCACAACTGAAAATTTGTGAGTAATTTTGCCCTCGTTGAACATCTGTGATTAAATCACAGGGTCTTTATATATGCAGTTGTACTAAATTCGGTTTTGAAAGAAACCAAGTCATAGCTGAGGAGCAATTTAGGCATCGTTCTCTCCGTGTCCAACTGATGATGAAGTTCTGCTTCAGGAAATGTTAGAGCCAGCACTAGTTACTGGTGATGCTACTCTCTCCAGCCCCTGGGTTACATACGCTCGAGGTTTCAGGCAGGCGTAGCTGTGCTAATGGTGTGGAAACTGGTTGAGAGCAAATTGGGCTGAAAGCGAAGAAACCCTTACGTGGTGCTAAACAAGCTCCACAGAAGCCAGAAAGACAAGGCACGAGCTCAGCTTCCGATCTGGAAATGCTGCAGGTGATTAAGCCTGGCTTCAGGAAAAGACGTTTTTCTTTCCGCAGCTCTCTGCGAAGGTTTTGGTTGGTAGGGAATGGAGAGCTGCAGTTGGTGACTCCCGGGATCCCGCGGCGAAGCACCCAGGGGAGGGGGCTGGAGGTTTTGGGGCGTTTCCTCTGTTTCGGAGATCACTGCAAGAGGCACATTTGTGCACAGGCCTCCTCCCCAGCAAACAAAGGGATGAACATTCAGGGATGTTGTTCCCTCCTGCTTCCTTAATATGCAAGCTTATAATAAAAAGGAGATTGGAGGGAAGGAAATAATCAGATCAACTGCTGTCATTTACATTTAATTGCTGTGTTTGCCATTTCAGCACTAAGCATTGAAATGTGCTCAAGATGGTCTGAGAAACGCAGCAGTTGGTTCTGTAGTTGTTCTTTGCACAAGAGTTATTCAAATAACAAGCTAAGATGGCAGGCGCTCTGGGTGGTTACTGTGCTAAACAGGTCGAAGGCAGAGCACAAAGCACAGCTCAGATTTTAGGACGTCTGTAATAAATGTAAACAAGCCAATTAGAATATATTGTTTGCTGAACTGAAACTTCAAACGCAGTGATTGTTGTACGCGACCTATAGGAAATGAAGTGAAAGCAGTTCAGTATATGGAAAATTGATAGGCAGTTTTTATCTTGCTATCCTTTTCATCTAGAGCATGTGAAATTCAGTAAATATATTCACTTGCCCTACTTTTGAGAGTAATTTTTCATCAGATTTTCAGTAATTGGATATCACGTATTTTATGGTCTTACTCTGTGTTGTTGAAATAGCCAAAAAGGAATAAAATGATAAATTGAATTACTTTAGGTTGGGCAGTTTTTATGGGAAAGTGAGATAGACTGGGTGCCTTAGGAGTAATCCTCGAGACCACGTTTGGAAACTTCCAGGCTAGTAAAAAACCCAGTCATTGGCATGCAGTATTTCACCTCTGAAACAAGATATTGTCTACTGAAAAGAAAAAAGTCAACCGTGTTTTAGTGTAAAACCTGTCTAGATTTTTAATGAAATATTGGAAGGAGGAAATACTTTTGTCCTGGCAAGACCTCAGGGGTGCTTTTTTTAATTTCTCAGTTCATTTTATTCTCTTATCTAAAGTATGTAAAGGGATTCTGTATTTCAGTTATGAAAATGTGCATATTTTGTGCCACAAAAGAGAACCTTTTCTTTCTTTTTTTCTTTCTTTTTTTCTTTTTTTCTTTTTTTCTTCCTCCGTTTTTGGTAAATATTCTTTCAGAAGAAACACAATCAATGTAGTCAGAGCTAACAAGCAGATGGATGTATTTGAATGCCATTATCTTATGTACAATGATATTATCTCTTTCATGAAAAATTCAGCAGTTTGGGCTGCTTTAGTCAAGGAGAAGGAGGAAGTAGGCAAGAAAAAATAGTGAGAAAAACATGATCAGACTTGGAATCCCTGAGGGGGTCACATTGCATCATTTAGCAGGAGAATAAGCAATGCAGAAGGAGCAAAGTTGGTGGAGTTGCTGTCTGCTCTCCTTCTGGCGTTCTTGGCTCCGAGCTCTCGTCAAGCCCTGCAGCTGTAGGTGGGCAGCTCTCGGGCCTGCTAAAGCATCACGCCATGACATTTTTATCATCAGTCTAGGAGAAGAAAATAAATTTGCTAACAGAATATAGTTGGCAGGCTAATACCGCCTTGTCACATTCCAGACATCTTCAGGTCTGGCCTGAGCCAGAGGAAACAAGAATGAGGGCCAAGAAGTTCATGATGGACACGTTATATAAAGAAATGCATGAAAAAGGAGGGGAGGCTGCTCTGTAGCAGAACCCGGGTGTTCCTCGTGATTGCAGAAATGAGAGTACTTACACATATGAAATACTTATCACCTGGGAGGTGGAAGGCTTGGTTTCTGTAAAAGCTAACCTTAATTTTCGCCATCTTCTGTGAAATACTTTATTTCTTTTTACTGAAAAAAACCCCACAACTTAGACATGTACTACCCAAGGTATAGGGTTTTAGCCTGTTCTCAGATGTCCTGCTGTATCAAGTAAACTCCAGCAGCTGATCAAAATCGTGTAACTTGTATGCAAAAGATTAGGTTTTGCTCTCCCTGGGAATGCTGTGTCAGAATGATTCCCACTACCGCTATTTGGTGCTTGTGGCATTTTCTGCCACACAAACGCTTATCTGCGTGACTTCCTCCGTGGTGGTTAAAACTTGGACACAGAGTAGAGAAGGTGTGCTTTTCACCACGTGGTTTGGAGAGGAAAAACGGCTGGAAAAATTTAAGTTCTCACCCGCAACTTTGAGAGTTGAGCCGTGTCAAGAGTGGACGTTTCACACCATGTGTTACAGCAGGAAAAGCTACAATGTCGTCATTCCGCTGGGCAGCTGAATGATGTCAAACGTTTGGCAGAACAGAAGAATAAAGGTGATGTTGGGGAATTTCATATGGGTAAATGGATGCGCAGTACAAGAGTCACTCTTCTCTTCAAAGCTGCGCTCAGTAGCGACGCTCCTATAATCTTACAGTGTGAGATGATTTGCATCAGAAGGCAGGCTAGTAGATTAAATTTATCTTTACTTGTCTGCCCAGCAAAGTGCTTCTGGTGTCTGGCTGAAGAGATGGTGCCCCTGAATCGTGGGGTCTGTACTCCAGAAGAATCATCTTCCAGAGGGTCACTGTTCTTTGGAGCATCCATCCAATTTGATTCAATGGCATTTGGAGGGCAGCGTTGAATTTAGCTTTGTTTATGCTAAACAAAATTTCAGAGAAATGAATAACTGAACAAAGACATTATGCAAACTGTGCAACTTCTTTGTGGTTCTGGATGTGTCACAGAATGTCTTAATGATGAATGTTTATGAAAATAATTTTCATAAGCGACCAGATTGACTGTAGCTCTCCATAGCTCAGGCTGTGGGAAGAGATACGTAAACCCAAATCAGACCTTCACAAGTTCTTGCCCAATATGTGATGTTTGTACCCCGTCGTGCTGCCTTTTTCATTGTGATTTGTTCAGGCTCAGAGCACATAAGGGCAAGATTTACTTTGGTGTAAGGTCTTGGATGTCATTGAGATGTTCTGCATAACTACATGTTTTATCTTTGAATTTTAGTTAAAACAGTACATCAGCCTTAGGTATAATGGGTTACTTAGACAACCTTAAAATTATTACCTCTAATCAGGATTTTTTTTTTCTATTTTTTTCTGAAACAATGAGTAACTCAGTTCCTGTGTCATGTCCCTTTAGAAAAATAAATCAGTTAGGAAAATATTCAGGTCATTCCTATAAAAATAAGCCCCATTTTTTCTTTTTGATGAAATGAAGTTTGTTGAAAGTGCTGGCATTTGGTGGGCCGAAAGAAAAAGTAGGACTGAAAAAATATTTAATCTAACTTGTAAAGGAGCTTGGAACCACACCACAAGCATCATAATTAACTTTAATAATTATAAATGTAAATGCAGACAAGCCACAAGGTTTTAATGGTGTGCCACATGCTTCTGCTAATTATTTTAGAGTTTGGACACATTCAGTGCCAGCTAATTATAAACCCTGCTATGGAAATCATCTGTTTATATTAGACTTATTGATCTCTAGTGTTTAAGCAATATGAAAAGGGAAATCTACAATGCTCTACCATCTGCTTTGTATTCCTAATTGCTTTTAAAGAATCAAATATATAAATAGTCAGCTTTTTATATGTTGGGCTTCAAACTCATTCAAGAAACATGTTTTGCAAACCTAAGCGAACAAGAAGAAGATGGAGCATTAATAATTTCTCTCTTCCCCTCCAACTTTTTGCATCCTTGGGTCTCTGCACTTCACTGACCTCAACATGGGAGAAGAAAACGTGTGTGTCCCAAAAGTCCCACGTATTGGTCAAGCCAGCTGAGAACTTATGCAGTTTATCATTTACATCTTTTAATTGCACATTTTCTTTTACTCCTTGCCATCAAACACACCTTATGGCCATGAACATTTCTTGTTATTCCACTTAATGGATACACAAGAAGAGGAGAAGGGAAATTAATGTTCAAACTAACGATCACCTCCTTTGGGAAGGATTCGGCTTTATGGCGGATTAAGCCTATTGGGCTGCATGATGGGCATTTGGTTGGTGGGGAGGATTCAGACTTTGACTTTTTAAAAATAGATTTTTTTTTTTTTTGTTAGAAGTACCACTATTAGGTATTTTTGGTATTTCACAGTAATTTCATCATAAAATTGCTGATTTTCATGCTGTATAAAATTATTGTTTTCCGTGCTTTAACCGCTTGCAGTGTCACTTTTACTGGGATGGTCTCTTTTGTTAGGTATTTACTATTCTTTCACCCTTTAAAATTGCATTAGTGAAAAGACAGTGTGTTCAGAGTGCTGCTCGGCACTTGCAGCGCTCCTGGGAGGTGAGTGTTCCCCAGACTCGTTGCACAGACCAAGGGGAACGCAGCAGAGCTGGAGGGTTTCGTATGTGAAAACTGTCGGTATTCCAATCTCTCCAACCCTTTCTGATGTCTTGTCCTGTCAACTTTTTATTCTGCTTTTGCAGTTCTTAGTGCACAGACCAATGGAGAAATTATCCTTCTCTAAAGTTAACATTTCTAACTTTGCCTGATTGTTTTGTTGCCCCAAGAGGTGTCTTGTTATGGGGTTCAGCACTCAGGGTACCAAATGATTTTCTGTCTGGAGGAATCCTGCAGTGGCCACAAGAAGAAGAGTGAAGATGCAGAAGCGTGTCTGGTGTGAATTCTCACAGCTCCGTAACTTTTGAAGCCCGCGATGTTAGGACAATTTGCATGGACCAGGGGTGTGCCCTAACGATTGTCGTCTTTTTGGCAAATCGAGAAACTGGACCAGATCCCCAGCTAGTGTCAGTTGTAGTAGCTCTGCTGAAATCCATGGAGCGGTGCCAGGCTGCACCAGCTGGGAGTCTGGCAATAGCCGCTTAAAATTAAACAAGTTAATGCACTTGACTGCTGCAGTTAAGAGGTTCTGAACCTCGGCTGCTCTGCCTGTTGAGAAGTTGCTTACGCCTGCCTAGAGGACTCGCTGCCCTTAATCCCGGTTTCACAGCCTGGCTTTGCACGACATGGAACTGTTTCTGGTGGGGTGTGGAGGAAGAGAGTCGGTCCTCAAAAACACACCTAAGAGCTGCGTTCATGGGTATGGAGCACTCTTTTGCTTTTTTGAAATGATGTTGTTCTGCTCCCTGTGTTTGTTAGATCACTCTGCTTAGCCTGGCACTTTGGAACGAAAGTCTGCCACGTACGGCTTTTTTGCTTATCCTTTTCCAGTGCACATGCACAGCCTTATTTTAATCTCTCTGCATGTACATTAGTGGTGCAGCCTTCTATTATCTGAGTTTTCTGCAATTCAGCAGGGAAAGAAGTGCAGCTTCAGTTTTCTATTGCTTTAAAATTCAGGCTTCTTCCCAAAAGTGAGGTACCAAGCAAAGAAACAAGACTGGAATAGGCTTTTGAATGACCTTTCTAGCAAATCTCACATTTACAGCGAACAACGTAATTCGGAAGCTTTTGGAGAGCTAGCCGAACTCCTGAGCTGTTTTTCAGATAATTATGATCTTTCCTTTTAATTCATCAGCATAAACAGTAACACTGAGAAGAACCACTGACCATGTAGCATCATCTTTTCCCCTGATGTTGGGGAGCAAGTACCAAGAGTGTGGAAGGATGGGTTCCTCTTGGGGACACTTTGTACAGGGCAATATGGCATTTGGTTTGGCCCTGTGCGGTGGGCCGGTGCTGAGGATGCTGTGTGGGGAGAAAAAGATATCAGTGGTCTAGAAGACTTCTATCTTGGGGTGCGATTTCTCATGCATCTGCCATCACTGCAGCTTCCCTGATGAAAAGCCAGGCCTCCAGAGATGGCCACGGCAGGGCGGAATACGCACATCCTTTCTGAGGGTGGACATAGGAAGGATTATGGCTTTTTTCTACTCGCAAAAAACAGTGATGATCTGTGTACGTGTACTGTTTAACTTTTCCAGAATGTAAACGTTACACCTCTTCTGCGGTACTTTCCGAGGGCTCTTCTGCTGCCATTAGCATTATAACATTATTATTAAGAACTGGATTAGTCCCTTTGTACCTTCTGATGCCGAGGAAAACTGAAAGTGAAATGTCAGATGCAATTAGGAGAGATGCCACCTACTGTATTCCCTCAACTCCTTTGTTTGTCGCTTTCCCGTATGACCCCCATTGGGAGTAAAACCTGCAGTAGTTCTCAATGAAGTTATCATTGATGAAGCTTCTGTTGTGAGCACAGCTCTGGTGTGGTCTGGGTTACTTAGGACTTTCGAAGATCATGGAAAACACCTAACATTTCATTGAAAGCTGAATATAAGAAACATTACGTAATTATGTAGTTTTATTGGGCAAGGAAAAAGCAATTATTTCCTTTCAATAGCCTTCAGCTATAGCTCTAGGTGCTGTGATTTTACATAATTCAGTCTTAACTTGCCAGAAGTAGGGATTATTACTATTGCAGAGGCAAAATTTGATGGAAAAAGTTCTCTGGCCACATTGGAGGTGGAAGTTGGCTGGTGTTTGATTCTGCTCTTGTCTGGACAAGAGGGATTTGCTTTACAGCTTTAGATGGCAGCTGAACACTTTGATGTTTTATAGCCTGTAACTAATGCATCACTAAGATCAAGGCTATTTGCCCCCATTTTTTCCCCCCTCTTTGGTATTACATCCCACCATGTAAAGATTGAATGAGTCATCATCCATTCAACCAAGATACAGGCATCCAGTGTGTAATCTAGAATGTAAGATTACTGCCTGAAAGGTCTGCCAGAATCACAGTGATACTGCAAACCAGGATAGCTTCAAAAATTTCATAACTACAAGGCTTTGTGACCTCCTAGGGTGACAATATGGTAGTTTGGTACGATGATGTATCAGTCTTGTTGCACCTGAATGTCATATTCTCTTGGAGTGAGTAGATGGGCTTTTGTGTAGGGACTATCATAAAAACGATAAACCCGCTTATTTTTGGCAAGCAGAAACTGTGTAGGAACCAAACTAAACTGCTATAAACCAATAATTTTAAGGAGGAGTAAACCAGTGCTAACCTGCATGGCAAGTTTCAGCTGATACACTGTGAAATGGCAAAGATATTAAACTACCCTAAGATAAGGGTTATAATAGGAACTCCAGTGACCCTCCAGTATGGTGAGGCTTCCATGGTACTATAATTAGGGTTATTACGATGAAGCCAGGCATATAAACGTTAACATTCCGCTCATTAAAATAGTTCTTTTCAGAGAATTAAGGGTTCTGCATTTTACATTCATAAAGTGAATAATATAAACTTAACTTGCAGTTTCTTTGATTATATGTTGGAAAGAGTTAAAATTCTCTATGTAGATCACTGTAGTTTTATTATGTAAGATGACCTTAGGAACTGTCATCCCCCTTGAATTTATACAAAGAATTCAAAGTAAAGGTTTTCTAGGTTACACTTCTTTTTTCAACCCTTTGTCCTGTCAGCTCAGTCCTAGATATCTTCATCTGCCGACATGCCCAGATGTGCAATGAATGTTGATTTGAGCTGGCCCCTCAACCCCTCCCTGCTGGTGTCATTAAAACCAGGGAGGTAGCTGCTCCCCTGGCATCTTTGGCAAGGCTTGGCTTTACACTGCGGACTAAATTATTGATGAAGAGCACTTCTGTCGCAGTGTGTTTTACCCACCTTTAAATGAAACAGTGCGGATAGAGCTGTCATTGCCTCCTCACTCCCTGCAACTTCTACATGACATTTATGATGTGGTTCAGATTGCACCGAAGCAATTAATTTCCAGTAGAGCCTGCACTCAGAATGAAGTTCCCTGACAATTACCAAGGGCTGGTTTTTCAGCGAGGATACCACACAGTCATTGATACAGTATACAAAAGAAAACATCACAATATACCGTAAAGGTTTGTTGGCCTCGTTTTTCTGAATCTGCCGCTTAGTGTCTGAGCATCCTTTTCACACCAGTGCCTTTTCTTAACAACCTGGATGAAACCTGCTGTTCAGCCCTGTGCTTTGGGCCTGATCCTGCTGGGGGCGGAATGTCCTCAGATCCTGCTACGATCAGTAGGACCTGGGGTTTGCCATCTGTTAAGAAAAGCCTTACCAAAAAATGCCCGTCATTTTTGGTAAGAGACAGCCAATATCTTCGCTTCAGACATCTGTCCGCACCTGGAAGTGAAGCTTGTTTTTTAATGCTGCATTCAGCCATTAAACTGGTGCTATAGGAGCTGCTATTTTATATCTCTTCTAGGTACTGTCTGAACATGAGGGTAGACTTTTCTGTAAAGGAGTGCTCCTTTACAGAAGGATTTGTGTAGGATAAGGAACAGAATAGATTTTGCTTTTATATGTTGTTTCTCTCATACGTAACACTCTCCCTAAGACCCTGATAGCGAGCTCACCACATGAGCCATCTGCCAATCTGTGACGAGGATGACTTTTTTGTCCAGCCTTGAGATTTAAAACCTGTTTTATCAGAGAAGGGGACACTGACCTGAACATGGGATTACATCTGCTACTTCTCTACAAGTGGAGCTACCCGCTTCCACCCTAGTAGCTACCAGAGATGGACAGAAGTAGCCACGGGTTTATGTTTTAGTTGAAGCACAGAATGGCTCTGTCTTCCCTGATGAGAGCGCTGTCAAACTAACACGGGGTGAGAATTCAAACTGGCACCTCTGCATCAGGGTGATGGGCACTTCAGGAATGCGTAGACAAAAATATGGACAGTGTATTGATGGATAAACTAATGTGTGGACTTGTACTTACAAGCTCAGGCTCAGAGGTGAATATTCTGACAACTGAAACATTTTGACACAAGTACTTATTAAGAAAATGTGTGAACTGGTTTGGATGAAATCAAATGCATCTTTGTGCAGACCACCAAACAGTGTGTTGGAGATTTGGAAAGGCTGGTGGAACTTACCTTTGCCACAGTTCTGGTATTCCTACTGTGCCTCATGGGTTGGCGATATCGGAAGGTGACCCTCTGAACCGTGGTCTGATGCAGTTTGGCCCAGGAGATGCTGTGCTGGGAGAGCCAGGCTCAGCAGAAATGTGGGGATTTAGCAAGCTCTCCTTAAGCGTCCCCTTTAAAAAATTGTAGCTGTGCTGCAGTCGTCTGTGATTTTCCAGGGTGGTAAAGTGTCTGAAATATTTCGGAGGAAGGATTTGCTTCCGTGTCCAGACAAGGAAGCTCTTCCCGAGGTAATTCATCTCTATTTTGTGTTAAGCTAAAATGCGTGTGTGTAAATCACATGAGGCACTCAGTTGTTGGTGTGGCTGCATTACTGTGAAAATGTCTCATTAGAATCTGTCACAGCTCAGAGGAGCTCATGCTGAAATTGTTGGAATATGACTAAGAATCTATGAAGAGTGAGTAAGGAATCTGGCGTGTTCTTCTCTTGGCCAGACACAAGCCATTGGGCACTGAAGGTTTGTGGTGCTGATGAGCAGGAGAGATTTAGGGAAGAGCTTTGTGGGGAAAGCTTTGGTATAGGAAGAAAGTGTTAGGAAGACAGTATAGATTTGGGAAAATCCCACATTTTACCATATTTGAAGTGATCCTTGTGTACAGAGGTGTGAACGTGGGGAGCTACTTCACACTTCAGTGGAAATTCGGAGGGGGCACTGAGGAGAAGGCTGGATACTAAATGTCGATCTTGTCTGCTGGAGCTGGAGAAAACTTGAAGAAAGAAAGATTAATTTATGTTAAAAAAAAATGTATAAAAAGACCTGTCTTCAAAATATCTACAAAAATGTGTATGTGTGACTTATGGCATGTGTTTCTTTACCACTACTACCCAACGCAAGATGAGAGTCTGAACTCCAGATTTTTTAATAGGACAGGTTAAAATTTCTTTCTGAGTGAAAGTTAATACATTTAAATATACGTGAACAAATTCCCTTGTCTCCTGGAGAGTTAGGACATGAATCTTTGCTCTGTTGTAGCACTTTTCTGCTGGTGCTGCAAATATGCTTTGTACAAGTGTTAAAAAATGCTGTTACGAAGCAGGGAATTAAACCTCAGTATGTAAAATAGGGAGACGATGCAGAGTAATTTGAGTAGGAAATCCTGGGACATTAGCGATGCTCCAAGTGCAAATTTTAATATGGATTTAACTGCAGAGCTGCTACCGAGGCCTCCATAATGTTGTTTTAAGGTTAATTTGGAAACCTCGTTTGGCGTTTTGGCTGCCTAACAGCCACTGTCATTAGTGAGAGTCGCATGGTTGAGTTGCAGCACTCTGCTCTGAGAATCTCTCTCTCTGCAGTTGTTTATGTACATAGAAATAAATGAGCAAATAGACCATTCTTTGAAAAGATGATTTTGTGTATAATAACGTGTTAATGTTTTAATCCAGTCATCTGTACTCCCACAAGGCAGGCAAAGGAGCTTCACATCTGAGTTCTGAACCTTTTCTTAATGACAGATTTCTTTGGTCAGAAGCAAGTCAAGCTCTCCCTTTGTCATCCTGGCTTATTTTTCAGTCTTGCTGTCTTTCCACAAGACAGCAGTGAGAGATTGCTATGAAACTAATTAATGTCTGACAGACAGATCGAACCAAGTATCCAAAGGATTCAGAGTGTAGTTCATTCCCCTTTACAAAACAGAACACCACACAGCAACATATAGACGACATTATTATACTAACAAATAGCTGAGGGAATTTTCTTGCTCATTTTATCCAAATTAAACATTTTAAGACAATTATGGTTAAACTCCCCTCCCAGACTGCAGCTCAGTTACCTTGGTATGTTGGTAGTTGTAAAGAGATACATATGAAATATTACCTAAGAGAGAAGCTGTGTGCTTTAGTGGACCTCTATTGTCTCTCAGAGTGCAACCACAAGGGAGAAATAAGGGTCATGTGTCATATATGCATAGCCAAAGTAGAGAAGATTTATGACTTAGTGAATATGTAGATATGCTGGTGTTCTTGACCAAGCTGTGGAAGCTGTCCTTGAGTGTGTCTGAGGTTTTACGGTTTAAAAAAAAATACTTGAAAGCGAGGAAGAGACAAACAATTACACACACAGAGTCCTGGAACACTTGGGCAGTGTTCTCTGCAATCGCAAAAATAATGACTGCTCATCCTAGTCTCTTGGGGGGGAAATTTCCATATTTTTGCTTTCGAGGCACTTTCAAAGCCATTTACTGCCATAATTCATACACCGCTGGATTAAGAACCATATGCCTCTTAAAATCAGCAAGAGGCTGTGTAGCGGATTTGCTGATTTAAGGAAAAGGAAAAAATAAAAATAAAATAGGCAGATTGAGACCTACTTTTACTTCAAAGGATGTAATAATAACAGTTTGTAAGTCCACTCATTAAGAAACAGGTCCTAATTAATTGGATGGGGCGACAACAAAAAAAATCAAACTCCAGCATGTTGACCAGTGCATTTGATTTCTATAGTTACTGTAATATCTTTTGGTGGCCAGTTATCTGTAATTATTGCGCCACGTCTAGAAGAGGCATGGGAATGATTGCAAAAGCAACTGCCTGAGTCTGCAGACAGCCTGAAAAAATAGCTGTAAAAGGGTTATGTAAAGGTCACTGATAAAACTTCAAAACACAGTCATAATCTTCTCCTAGTTAATGGTTGGAGCAGATGTATAGCCCATATAGTCATAATTCCTGTACATGGCCAGGAGATGGGGAGAGGGGCATTGGCATAACCAGCAACTGCAAAACCAGTAAAATATTCAGACTTTCCAACCAAATTTGAAAGTATTCCTAATCTTTTCCGCAAAGGCAGATGAAAAGAAAATGTACTCTCTCTTCATCATCTTGATTGCTTTTTCTATTTAAAACCAACTGGCCCAATGATAACATCATTTCCAGCAGATAACCCGATATTAAAATAAAATCGGTATCTGTGCAGAGAATGGGGATACAGATACAGTATTTGTATCTTCTTGGCTAAATTGTACTTATTAACTTTTTCTAGATTTTTTGCTGATTTTTCTGCAAAAAGTGTGTGGGGGGGTTGTTTGTTTATTTGCTGCACCAAGCACTATTAAAGACAGATTTGCTTCTGCTTAACTTTGACCTCTCTTGCATCCAAATAGACTGTAATGCTGTGACCTACTTCTTACTGGACGGTGTCAGGACACCTAGATATACAGAAATAAGAAGGTGCATTCCAGTTCCCTTTGCACTGGTTATACTGGTACTGGTGGCAGGAAATGGGGAGCGGAGAACATGACAACATGGTGGGAGTTGTGTGGGTGCCGGCTGTGTCGCTTTGGTAAGGACCACTGTTCAATCCACTGTTGGCTTTTGGGACAACACAGCAATTCGTTTAACACAGTATTTTGTAGAAAGAACCTTGTTTATATCCCTCTATAGTTTTAGTGCCTGGGTAGCAGCTCTTGGGGAACATTTGCAAGAAGTCGCATTGATTTCTCATTTCTCACAAGGTCCCAGCTGGAGTATTTCGTCCTATTTGGGGCTGTGTAATTCAGGAAAGATTTGGATCAGTTGGACGCAGTTTACAGGAGAACAAGGAGGATAATCAGAATCCCAGCAAATGTGGCTTACAAAGATTAAAAGAAATGGGTGACTGAGCCTGAGGCACTGATGTCTGGAAAGGAGCAAGATTGTTCATTTATGTAAAAGCCTGCTCTTCCTGTCCGTGATGGGCAAAGCAATGGGACCGAACTGAAACTACCAGGACTCCAGCTGGATTTTTGAAAAGTCCTCCTGCTCAGGGAGGTTATAGCATCACTGGAGTAGCTGCTGGAGCCTCTTGGACTGTCCCCTGCTTGGAACTGGGTAGACATGCATCTGATAGAAAGGATGTCATTTACCTTCAAAGTGAAGATGACCTTCATGTCTCAGAGTACCTTCCCACCATGTGATTCTGTATATCTCTATGCAGTTCCTAAAACTGCTGTTGTTGCAGTATATTATTTTATTCCTGCTAAGAGGTTATATGAATGAGGGAGAATTTCCTACCCGCCCTCCTTCTCCTGGAAAGAAGCTGTAAGTAGGTGGGGAACTTCCTTACAAAATACTAGGTTTGAGAAAAGGCTCTTTGTTTCCTGGGAATTTTGCAGGGGCCTGCAAGTTCAAAAGCGTCTAGAAAAGCAAGATCCCAGGGATCTGGGAGGCAGGACCTGACTGCTCTTAATATATATCGTGCCCCTACATGGATTGGTAGGTGTTGTATCTGTCACATGGGGCTGTAAGTGTTTACAGAGCAAACTACGGTTCCCTGGAACAAACTGCTCTTTTTTTTTTTTCATAGACCAACGGGAGACCACGGACTAATTGTGTCCCAAACACTCTGTTTTCTTGCGTTTCAGCCTTTCAGAAGTGAATAGAAGAGGGCCAAAGTGTGGTGCATTTCAGTGTGTTTGAGGCTTGTTCTACAAATGTATTTGCTGAAAGCATTTAGCTTGGAAAATTAGACCTTTTGGGTTTTAATGAAGAAGAGTAGCTACTCCTTGTGCTTTGAAGGGGTTTGTAAACCTCTACATCTGCTTCTAAGGGAGAGATTCTCCTCCGTTAATCTGGGCGAATCTTGAATGGGGCTGAAATGTGACTCAGGCCTAGTGGTGTCAGTCATTTTTCATCATTTATTTCTTCTTTTGAGGTCTTAAAAGCTTTCACACAGAAACCTGATCTAAACCTCCAGTTGCCTCCCTTCCCTTCAACAGCTGCATAGGAAGTCTGAGGATATTGATTGAATAAGCCCCCCAAATACATGCCTTGGAATTCACTTTTTCCTCCTGTTTGAAAGAGCAAATAATCGCATGCCTGCAATAATGTAAATTTTACTTTCATTATGACCGTACTCCCACAAGCTAATTACATTTCAGACACAAAGCCTGTCAACTTTCCTGCTCCATGGTGATAAAGGAACCTGCTGGGTAAAATAGCCACCACTCATGTGTTATTTCAGGAAATATCTCGCCGACTGTGGGAGAGAGTTCTTGGTTTTGTGTCGAAGTAAAGAAACAAAACAGGAGAACTCTAGTGGATTTATAGTAAATGTAAGTGGCTATAATGATCAATATGATTGGACAACATAGTTTAAAATTAATCATAGTCTTTGTTGAAGGAACCTGTATGGTTTTGCCTTGTATGTTCTTTGTCATATTTATTGAGAATACTGACTGAAATTGAGACCCTTACCACTGGGATTTAAGGTAGCATGTTTTCCTTTGCAGCCAGGGTGGGCTGGAGCTATTCCAGAGGAATTCTGCAAAACCAGCTTAATTTCCCCCAACCGTTACTACTGATGTCCAAGAGGTTATCACCCTAACCAACTTAACCAGCTGGCTGGAGAGAAAGAAACATTCCATCAGTTCTTCTGTGCTTTAGTGCTGCCGCTGCCAACTTAGTTTTGAGATCTGTTTTACATAAAGGATTTTTTTTTCTTTTTTTTTCTTTTTTTTTTCCTTTTAGCCAATTAAGCAAATGAGAGCACTCACAGAGTTGGATTTGCTGGCTGAAATGTGAAGGTGACAATTTGCAGCAGGAGAGAGGTGAGCAGCCAAACAGAGCAGGAGTGCAGGCAGCATCTTTCCCTGCACGGCCCTTTCAATACGCGCTTCTGAGTGGGACATAAAGGCACTTCCAGAGGGAGGTTTAGAGGCCCAGCTGACAGGTGCTGACTTGTTTAGCTGCTGTGCCTTGTCTGCATTTGACTGCGTGCCCGTAACCTGAGCAGATTCCAGAAAGGAGTCGTATTCTACTTATGGCAAGGTCCTTATGTGATACATCATGCGTTTGGTGCGTAACTTGGCCTTGGTGCGTTACTCAGGGGAAGGAACAAACTCAAATGAGTGTGAATGGGGTTTTGAGGGGAGCTGGTGTCCCCAGTAAATGAGCACCAGATACTTAGGAGGATGCCCTTTCTACTCAAGAAGCTGCTGATGTGAATCACCCTTTTTGAACAGCTGTCACATCCCAAGTTACTAAACATCACATCTATCGCATTCAGTTTAGCAGCCCTAATCATGATACAAGATCAGGGAGGTTGAACTTGGCTCTTCTTGTTTAACATTAAACCTTCGCTGATAGTTTCAAATCTTCTCCAGATTTCATCATACTGCTGACCACCTGATGTCCAATAACTTCAGCTTCATAAAGGCTCTGTTGCTTGACTGAGAGTCCAAACGCACAAGGGCACAGCTCTTCAGTTACCTGGGTATCTCAGTAAAATTGACAGGAACTGGCGTTTCTGTACCTGTATGAATCTGGTCCAAGGCACAGTGTGTGTCTAGATGTTTAACAGCCTCGGTTGGAGCGAATGGTGCTTGGGCAGTTGTCTGGAATTACCGCCGTGTGAATTACTACTTTGTGCTTTTGATTTGTCACTAATGAAGTCGTAAGATGCACATCCCCATTCAGAGTCCTCCAAAACTGTGCACAACCTATATCCCCCGTAAGACCTCAGAATCGCTTGAAAATGATACATTGTCTTTCTGCAGGGCTTTTTTTCACAGGAAATGGTCACCCCGAAAGGTCTCCATTGCAATGATATGAACGTACTCAGGGGCACTTGTCAATCAAACCTTTACACTTTGAAATATCCACTGGAAAGTAATAGCGCATGATTTCTAGGACACGGTGATTTAGACCCTCTGCTTTGCTGATTAACATGCTACTACCTGCCTTAGTGGAACAACACGCATTTATGCTACTGAGAATCTGTCCCAAAGGACTAAGGAAGTAGGAGCATAAAATAAAGTTTTACTCTAATGTTATTAAATAGCCTTGTCCTTGGAAAAGAGCACAAATACTCCCTTTATATAGGAACTGCGTCCGAAAGTTTAGGTAAGTGGATAAGTATCCTGTTTAGTGCTTGGTTGAACACTTTTTTCATTAAATAGTTGTTCTTCTGAACACGCTTGGTATTTTGAGAG
This sequence comes from Caloenas nicobarica, assembly GCF_036013445.1. Lineage (NCBI taxonomy): Eukaryota > Metazoa > Chordata > Aves > Columbiformes > Columbidae > Caloenas > Caloenas nicobarica. Next base: position 120,075,134 of record NC_088247.1, read on the forward strand.
GAAATAGTGGAAGTGGTGAGGACATAGTGGCTTAAAAAAGCCCTAATAGTGCAAAGTAATTTTTTCCACACATTTTCATAAGTATTTTTTATCATGCATTGCACACATCTTAAATACATAATTACATGCTGTCTTGGCCAATTGAGTAAATAATACGCTTTAAAAAAAAAAAAGGAATGAATATTTAACAAATGGAGTGCAATGGCTTCAATATGGGGGACATAACATGTGCTTTAAAAACCTGCCTAATTATGCACTTAACCAAGACATGAGGACAGTTCCTCCAGAGCCATTCTGGCCTGTCAAGTAAATAATACGCATTTTACAAAACCAACTAATTATTTACCCACAGGACTGTAAAAGATCTGAAGATGCAGGTAAGTAATATGCACTTCATAACTAACCATGCATGGGGAATTTAATTTAAAATGTGGCAGGTAAAAAAAGAAAGAGTAAATAATGCCTGAAATCTCTCAAAAGCCAGGAAATTCAAGTTAAGTTAGCTCCCCTGCCATCTTGAAAAAGTCAATATACCAGTGAGAAATGTCGAAGAGCAGGATTCACATGGGTGGAAGTATTTTTGTTGAAGGAGATCTCATTGCTTTCCTGGAGCTCTCTGTGAAGAATGGAAATCTGGGTTCATATTTTTATTAATATGCATTTGCCAAGGTGCTGGAGGAATTTTCGGAGCTGCTTAGGGGATACGAAGGTGACTTGCTGCGAGCTGACATTGTGCTCTTTCTGAACCGCTAGAAAAGAAACACCGAGGCTTGAACGCTCCATCATGTGTCTCTTTTTGAAATATGTTGTACAGAAAAGAAGGCAAAAGGTGGCATCAAGACTTCTAAAGAGTCTTGAATGAGAAAAAAAAAAATTCTGAACTTAATCCTGCAAAGTACTGAGAACATTGTGCATATTTTAGTGTGTCACTAACCCTCTGTGTACTTGACAGCACAAAAATTCGTGCCTGAGGAAGACTGACGTTTGAGCAGATTACCTTAGAATTTATTAAAGTAGGGACCTCAGATAAAAGTATAATAATTAGGAGTATTCACTAGGATAAATGAGTAGTGCTAGCGTTTGTACGTACATACACTTAGGTGTACTAAACCAGTGGTCCAGTGGTTTCTTCACTGAAGGCTTCAACGATGAAGCAATAAACAGTTGATGATGACCCATCCTTTCCACTTCTCAAACACTATACAAAGCCTTTTTTTTTTTTTTTTTTTTTTTTTTGAGCCTTATTTTTTTCTGAAGTCTGAAAACCGGTGTTGGGACAGGTAAAAAGCACCCATCCCCTCTCAGATTGCCAGGCGATACACAAATGCATTGTCTGACATTTTTCCCCAGTTTTATACACCAAAGTTGTGTTCTGAATATAAATTCCTGCAAGCTATTGAGATCACAAGTATGAAATCTGAAACTGCTGCTTCTATGATGATAAAGGGACATGCTCTTTAAAGGAACCCGCACTTGCTGCAAGCGATGAACATGCTATGTGGAGAGAGACCTGGATTTGAAGGAGAGTTCGAAATGCTGCAGGGTTTGCATTACATCCTTCTAACACTCTTCTTCCTTGGTCAGATAGAACCTTTTTTTGTTGTTTATGTGTTTACTTTGAGAATGTGAGATTGGAAAACTTCTATTAACCCTCTTCTTGGCTTCGTTTCTTCCCGTCCGTCCCCTTCACCCACTTCCCCAGCATTTACTGAGTATAGCAGTTCTGTTTGGGATCTGAAGAACTGGATTGTTTAGCCACAAAACCATCTTCTCCAGCTTTTTCTCTTTCCTTAAAAATACACTATTCTTTTTAAAATGTAAAGTGGATTTGTGGTATTCAATTACTTACTGAAACCAGATACAGAAATTTATTATTAGGAAATGGAGTTTCATGCTAGAGATTGGAGCACAGTCAAATTAACAACATGGCTTGTATTTTAACTCTATTATGGTCTCATCATTCTGCTCACAAAAAAAAACCCAAAACCAATAGCAGTGATCACTTCAAAAAAAAAAAAAAACAAACACCAAACCCACAATTGATGTTTATTGCTTAGAAATAGCTGCTTTTTCCTCAGATACTTTGGAAAGCAGAGGAGTGAAATGAGCCAGCGGCAAGCTGTGAGGGTTTCAGGACCAAATCCTGCAAATAAAACTCACCTGGAGCTTTTGAGGAGTGAAAGATCAGGACTGCAATGAACAATTTCTTGCCAGCAATTGCCTTGACCGTTGGGTCACCGTTGGAAAAATAATATGATAATCTTTACATTAACTTCAGTAGTTTTCTTTGTGCCAATTGCTCCTATTGTGGCTGTGCTCAGCTAAGCTGGCATGACGGGAAGTGTGTTACTGGACCGCTTAAGAGAAGACTTGCTTGAGTTCTCAAGCAAAGTGAATAGGAGAACTTGGAGAATCTGACAAAAATGTTTTATCTGAGCTGTTCTCTTAATTAAATTAGTCCCATTCCAATAGCCAGCTGAATAGTGATGTCAAGGAGGAGACAGCCACCTTACGAAACCTCTCCTGTAAAACTTACTGTATTTTTAGATTTGTGGATTCTTTCAGTGCCATCTGTAGCGCACACGTCGCATTCTTCACCGTGCCATTACCTTACAGAAGTAGATGAAGAATAAGAAATTATTTTATCTAGGTCAGAAAGGGAATATGCTGAGAAAACTCTTTCGTGAAGGGAGAAGTCAAGCCATCGCACAACATTAGGGAACACAAGACATATTAATTTAGATATTCTTTTAATATCTACAATTTTAGTAGCAGCATGTCAAGATCGTGTATCAACTGATGCTGGCTTAAAAATATCTTGCCTCAGCTTTATGTAATTTAAGCAACATTTTTGGTTCCTTGCTTGTCTGATGCCTGATGGCCAAATCCTGCTCCGTCTGTCTGTTGGGGACCTTTTCAAGAATTGGTACCTTGATTAAAACCCACAGAAGCTGGCCCTGAGAATCTTTGGCTACGCGTGTGAGGCTTTCCTAGGTCTGAGCAAGGAAATCGTGGCTTGGTTTCTTTTTCTTTAGCTTTCTTCCTACGTCCACCTAGAATTCCGAGGGCATTAGAATAAAATTCCTGTGGAATTTTCTTGAAGCAGAGGAGAGAGCTGTGCTTGCGGAGAGCTTGGCAGCACGGCAGCGCTGCGTTCGGTGGAGTGGCACTGCCCTCTGCTGCTCCCGCGCCCGCTGCACAGCCCACCTGAGCCCGCTGCCTCCTTGTATTTTTATAGAATAACAAAGGTAAACCATCCAGAAAAAGGTGTTTATCCTTGTGATGCCCAGTGAATGTGTGCTGGTTGCACCAGAGGGTTTTAAGGAGCTGGCCGTATTCTGAGTTAGTGCTGGCAGCAGTCGGTGGAATTCACTGAATTGACACTTCTGTAAAGATCATTGTATTTTTATGAACGTTTACACTGGTGAGTAATGTCCAGAACTGTAGTAACAAGCTCTGTGAATCATTTCAGTATCTGTATATGAATAAAGCAAAATGCTTTGAAGTTCTTAAAAGTAAATTTTAATATATTCCCTTAGTGCTCAGGTCGTTTATGACTCATTTATGTTATAACAGAATTTAAACAAAGAAACAAATTCTAAGTTTCCAAGTTGAAGCTTCTAAAAAACCTAGCAAATCTATTTTAAACAAAGTATTTTAGCTATTAAGTATTCATATTATTTTGTGCTTCTCCATATAACTTATACTGACAGCAGCTTTTATGGAATACTAATATTCTCTCACACATAACATATCTAAAGCTACTAATTACAAATCACATTTTACACAAGCTTTGAAAAGGAAGCTCCAACACTTTGTAGAATATTCTTTCAAATAGCCTAGTACAATATTAAATAATCATTAGACAAAGATTATAATAAAATCAGGCTGCCAAATTACTGACTTTGTGTTTTCTGCGGCCCTAATAGTTCATTTCTTCCTCAAGCAAAACTCCCACTGATTTGAAGAATACAAGAGTTATGTCTCTCGCAGCAAAGCAGAACATCTATATGAACGACATTGTAGCTGGATAGAGCGTTTCAGTACTATCTAGAGACGGCATATTGTGAACCTGCAACTGGGAAACTTCATGGCTCTTTGCCAAGTGGTCCGAGGACGTTAGTAAGATCTAAAATGTCTTCACAGTTATACATGCTAATGTCAATTGGAAACAACTTTGAAGTGAATTCCAGGTTTACAATAAACATCATATTGAAATGTGCTGTAAAAGACAATTCTCCTGTTCTGGGGCAGCTGCTTCCATGGCCCCCGTGGAAAATGTGTCCTGTGGTGCGCCGTACGGAATGGAAGCAGCTTACGTGGTATCGCTTGGTGACCTCTTTTCATTCATTAAAAATGCCTCCATTCTTTTTTTGTCCCAAGTTCAGCACTATTCTGCATAGAGCCTTAAGCAGTTTAAAGCGCCATCTTGAAATTAATGCAGTGAAAAATCAATACAATTGTAATTTAATGCCATGCAAGTTAGAGTTAGCTCCAAGTGAATGCGCTGTAGAATTGACTGGAAGGAGCATCCCGCAAGTAGTGCAAGTGGCACGATACATCTGGGCCTCCTGACACCTCCGTTCAAATGCGTTTGTTTTGTTGGCTCAGATCAATAGTTTTTCGTGCTCCTTACAATGATGTAAATCAGAACTAATTCAGTAGTCCCTACACAAGAAATGTGTATCGCGAAGGTCTGCAAATCAGGACCCAAGTGCCCTGACAAAGCTGCATGTGGTAAATTCACACACAGATATATCTTCCCTGTATCATCTTCTTCTCTATGGTATTGTTCTTTTGTTTCCACAAGGATTGAAGCTCACCTCAAATCTTGAAGATAAATCAAATTCATAACCTTAAGTGGATATGCAATTCCATAGAGAACAAGCCTGACAAAGGCAGCGAGGCTGATACAGTGGTAAGGCAGCCGACTCGCCCAAGGGTTTCCTTTAATGTTGCTTCTCCTGCAATGAGGCATTGGCACAAATTCAGAGCTGGTACAGGCAGGAGCTCTTGAGAAGTACACGAGATCCTGGGCTAACGAGGCTGCTCTTAGCCTGCTTGCTGCGTTCGTGGGGAATGTCACCGCTGCCTGCCCTACGAGCCTGCAAAGAAAGATGCAGATCTGTGAGTGAGTTGAAGGCTGGGATGAAACTGGAATGAATGACGTTCGAGCAAGGTCTGTGCTGAGAACTGGCTGAAAATGGGAAATGCTGTGAGCTTGGGTGTTGGCAGCTCTATGTGCTGGTAGGTAAGTACAAGCGTAGAAGAGAAGTAGTATCTTATCTTAAAACAACTGTGTCTTTTTACTTTCAATGCCATACCTGCTGAGGCTTTTTCATAATGCAGGTGTATTCTGCCTGTTTGGATAGTAGATCCTTAGACCAGATCCCTTCATCTTATGTCTTACATAGCCAGAATTTTAATAGTACAACTTAAAACTGATTGGTTTTTTTTTTTAATGTTGGGATTTAGCCCTTCATCTGAAATAGATGTATGGATGCAGGCACTATTTTATAAGCTTGGCCTTCTTATAAACACCATTTGTCTTTTCTGTATAAAAGCATCTCTGCAAGGAGTCATGGGTGATCGGGGCTCCCAAGAGCTACCACAATACTGTGCCGTGAATCATCTACCGAACTGGGGGTAGTTTAAACACCTTCTCCTTCAGTTCTGCCGTCCCTCCTAGCACCTCATTTTCAGCTACGAAGGCTGGGGAGTAGCTCTCATGAGAGCTCCTGAGAATATGGTTCTATGAAATACCAGAGGTGATTTTTAAGAGTGCAATCTTGCTCAGTATCACATAGTACGATAAACATCTCATATAGGATCTATCAAGTAATGTGTCTGACATTGATTTACAAGCCGTTAATGAATTGCTGCTCTGGAACTGGAGACAGTAAAGCAGATAAACTAGCTTAAGCTGAGCCTCAAAATGCGAAATAGTTACCTCTACTGTTACCAACTTTGTTGCCTTTTACCTCACAAAACTAGGGAGGTGGCAGACTACTGTTTGCATTTGTCTTAATGTCAGAATTTTCTCATGCATTTTCCTTAAGAAAAATGGGTTTTGAACAGTCAGAACATATGGTCTTGAAACTACAAAATTGTAGCTTTATTAACTTAGTGCAAGTTGTTGCAAGAAGAATTTATGAAACTCAGAGTTCTGTGCAGATATTGGAATGCAATGTGTAGTTCTGCAGGAACATCTACACTGATCTGAAGAAGTTAGCATGGCACAGGGCAAGGGTTTGCTAGAATGCTTTCCAAAAGTAGTGTCAAGCCAGAAATGAAGTACAAATTCTGGTACGTATGCTCCGTACCTTTCCTGTCTTCCACCAAAACCCATGAGCTACAGCTTTAATAAGTCCATCTGTAGTACTCCTTTCTGCATTTCTTGCAAAGACCTAATTCAGAATACTCAATTCGCAACTCTTTGTCAACTGGCTTGTTTCTCTCCATCAATTAGTTTCGGGTTATGTCCATGTGGGATGGCCCCATCCCAACGCAATCATTCTGCGTGCTGCCTTTTCCTAGATGGAGAACGTGTGTAGCCTTTTTCTTCTAGGGCAGGGGGATTGTTTGACGTGTTCTCCTCCGTCTTGAGGTTCCTTCTGAAATTGTCAGTCTGGGCTGCTCGGCAGTTTCTGTCCTTTCATGTGGATAGTGTGAGTATTTTAAATAGCCGTGACAGAGAGGATACTTCTGCTGTGGAGCTAGGAGCAATCTTGGTGACTGTGAAAGCCAGAAAGTCAATAAGGCCTTATTTGGTCCAGTAGCCATATAGAGTATTTTTGGCTGTTTTAAGCCCCCTCTAACTCTAGGCTAACAACGCAAATTTTTGAGGATAATTGTACATCAGTTTAAATGCAGGTCCATTTATTGAGAGGAAATATCAGAAATTAAACCTTACAAGTATCCAGAAGCAATTATAAAATGAGTAGATTATAGCGGTAATACTGTAAATGGAAATTCACTGAAATGTCAAAGTACTTGCCATAAAATGTAGCAATAATATTGTACTAAACACAATACAGAGAGCTTTCTAATATTAATACCTTTATTATTTTCTATTAATACCGATAAAGTTCAAACAATCATCACCAAGCTGATCAAGGGAATAATAATATCATTACCATCATCTGCTGGAGGGAGCTATAATGGTGCTGTCATTCTGTCCTACTGGAAGATCACTTAGGAGCTGAGTTGGATTCTGACATAAATCCCTGGAGGTAAATGACAGGACATTACAAGGCTCAGAGGATAATTGTAAACTCACACGCTAATGACTCAGACTTGGGAAGATACCAATCATAACAAAACCAGTAACAAATAGTAAATTAATTTTTCAGCTTGCTTGGCACTGTCTGCTCAACAAAGAGTCCCTTGTATTTGAAGACTTAGTGAGCTTTGCTTGCTGTATTTATTCTACTGTTATTTCCCCTATAGTGATCTGTAGAGAATGCCACCTCTCATGGCTGGTTTATTTAATTAGCTAATCACCAGGCAGTTCCTGGACTTTTAACAGCATGGAGATGCCTTTTCCTGCAGAAATGCTGCTAAGCAGAGGAGGCTTGAGCTACTCAGACCAAGAGACCTCTGACAGATGCAGATTGGTGCCTAACTTGAATGTCTTCTCAAATCTGGAGCCACTACTCTGTCACTTTGGATCACGTTGAAACTCTCTCAGAATCTGGGCGCGTGTTGACATATAGCTCTGCCGTCACAAGCATGGTAAATAATATGAGCATCTTATCCGGAAATTCTGAGCCAAGTCCTGCCTCTGTTTATGTGTACGTGCCTTGTTTTAGTCTTTGGTATGTCCACGTGTTTTCGGATGGCTGAATTCCGCTCTCACGTTCCTCAGCATGGATCTGTCACATCTTGCTGACTGCTGAGAGGACGTAACTTTGTCATCGGGCGAGCGCTCTGCTTTTCATCAAAATGTATAACCTGTGCTCCTCTTTAAAACAACGTGTCACAAGAGACACGGAGGCATAAGCTTCATATTAAGCATTCAAGCAAGTGCTCTCTTGGATTGGGAGCACAGCGCTTACCTTCTTGTGGGAACAGAGCCATGCGGGTAAAACCAGAAATTTGTCTTTCTGTTTCTTGAGGCCACACAAAGAACACGAGATGGCCTTTGTTATTTATACAAACTACATGTGTGTCTAAGGGAGGTTTTCTTACTATGTTTATCTCCTTTTTCTCACTGTGTTTATATTTAAGTAAGATGGTCATAAAAAAATGCAGAGAACAAAGTACAACTAGTCCTCTATGTTTCCCTTCTTCAAAATAGACTTTGAAATTTTGCATTGATACACTAATTTTGTTTTCATTTTGTGTGAACTATCAAGATCTGCCAAAGTAAGTCACATCAATGATTGTTCTGTTAAAAAGAACTAGATCAAAATAAGATCTTGATGTTAAAGTGAGGATGAATATACATAAACCATTATTTTACTTATAAGGTATAGATACTCCGGAAGGAGCATATTTCAGGTATCAGGCTTAACATTGGGGCATTGCTGGCTGCTGAGGATGGGTTGAGGAGGAACAGGGCTGCATTTGTTGTAGGTGGTGGAGCAAATTTCTGTTGTATTGTGGAGGAATCTGTTGCTGCTCATGTACTTCACAGGTATGTTTTTAAAGTTATTTTTGTTTCAGAAACAAACAAGCAAAAAGAATTTGCAGAAGAGCAGCCTGTGCGTTTAATTATAATACTGAATATTAATTAATAAAAAACATCAAAAATAAGTTGCTGGCTGCTGTATAATTAGGTATCTACACCCATCAGATCAAAGTATGTAAATGAACTACATTCTAATAAGCCCCACTGTTTAGCCCAAGAATGATAATGAATCTAATTTGCCTGCCTTAACTTAGCCAAAGCCACTAACTATGTGATTTTCTTTGTACATTTTTTTGAGTTGGTACGAAACTGAGATAATCAATAATGGGGCATAGTCTCCTGAGTGATTCCCACTAATGCTAATGGGAGTTAATTGCTTATATTTAGAGGAGACTGTGCAGTTCCGGCACCCCAGTGAATATAAATTACACAGCGGCAGCGATTGCGCAATGGGCTAAATCATCCCCACCCACAGGAAGCGGAAAGTTATTTGCGGAAAACCGCTCTATTTCTTCCGTGGTGTCTTGTCTTACTGCTCACGGGAGGGTCTTGCTGGCCAGGGGGGAACGGGCTCACGGAGCATCTCACGAGGCTCCTTGCAGGACCTGGGACCCACGAGCTGTGTCCTTGATGGCCACACCCCGTGGAATAAGAGCCACCCCGGGGGCCGGCGGTGCTGCCGTCCCCTGCCAGCACCTGCTGCTTCGGGTGGCTTTAGACATGGCAACACAAGGCTCACTGCCAGCAAGAGTCTGCTCTGGGATTCCTCCTATTTTTCTGGTGTCAGATGGATTTGGCTATCCCAGCTTCAGCCTCCACTGGGTTTCTTTCAGCTCTCTGCTGACTAGCCACAGAAAAGGGAATGATGTCTTGTCTGTCCTCCCACACTTTTCCTGTCCCCATGTTTTACTTGCGTTTTGTTCTCCACTTCCTTGCAGCAGCTCCAGGGCACAAATGAAAGCTCTACCATAGACTGTTGGCACTGAAAGTCCCAGAAATTGCTGGCACAGGGTACAGCAGCAGTGGGGGTTCATTTACCTTCCGTTGTGTTGGCATCTGCACACTGCGGTGCACCATTGAAGGGCTTGGGAAGTCCAGCTGGAAGCAGAGCATCCGTTCAAGGGATTTACAGCTCCTGAGGCTTCACGAGGTGGGGTCAGATCCAGCCACCCGTGCTGGGCTCTTCCTTCAGCATCCAGGCATGGCCTGGGGGAAGGTCCTGGCCAGAAGCTCTGGAGGTTACTCTGGCACCTTGGAGGTGTCACCAGCCTCCCCTGGGTGACATCCAAGGAGCCGACTCTGCCGTTCCGCTCCTTCTGGCACACACGTGGTGTTAATGCGGGGAAACAGAGTTTTCAGTGCGATCAGGACTTTGTCAGACCCTGTTTTGAAGGGCGGTGCAGGGATGCTGCGTTGTTAATTCTACTATTGCTGTTACGTAGAACTGAAACTCTGCCACTTCACTTCTTAGTCTCTGAACATCGTATTTAAATTAAATTGGCCTGACATGCCTTTATCCATTTTTAAACAAGAAACAAGACAAAACAAACAAAAGCTATCACAGTTTAGCTGAGTCTGTGAAAAGCGCTGTATTATCTTAGCTACAAAAAACCCCGTAGACTTATTTGAAGATGAAATTTTGCATATTGTTAGTCTATAATTTAGGCACTTCGATATTTAAAAAATTATATGGCTGAGTTATTTACAGCAGAAGAGAGGGAGTTGTGCGTACAGATTAGCTTCTTGTCATCATGTTTTTAAATCTGTAATGGGCATAATGGAGTCAGCTGCACAATGGTAATTTGCAAAGCCCCATTGATTTCAATGAAAGTGCAATGAGGATGGTTAAAGGTATTGGGAGGGCTGGTGCTTCCAAATGAGGAGAGATTAAAAAGGGCAATATTAGCAGAAGGAACAAATAGAAATGAATGGGATTAGATAGAAGGCTTATGATATGGAAGTCCAGGCATAAGTTAGCTGAGCACTGTAGCAAAACAATCACTTATTTACAAACAGCAGGTTCAGCATCATCAGAAATAGGAGTATCAGCACCAAGGACCTGGAGTTGTCAGTTCTGTGATAAGTTGCCATTTTGCTGTCTTCGTTGGTATTCAGCATTTAATTTTTTTAAATGTCTTGCATCTTAGTATTTCTATTACAAATGATTCTCTGAGGTTCAGTGATGTTCTGTGCTTACATGAGAATTGTAAGTAAATGAAGACAGTTTATGTTTCTTTAAGAGCTGGTGTACGGAAGGCACTTCATGCTAATTTTATATCATGCTGGAGAAGAGCTCTTAGACATTTGCAGGACTATTTTATTATTCTCCTGTAACTTCTCTTACACATAGACTTAACAGCAGCGAGGCAGCTGGCGTGCAGAGACCTCTGCCCATCAAGCTGCCCGGTATTATCACAGTGGATTTTTTTTTTTTTTAGCTCGCTGTTTGTCTGTATGTAATCACACACTGTGTCTTGCCCTACATTTCAGTTACAAGCACTCTTTAAAGTGTTTCATATTTGTGTGACACCTTGTGTAATCAAGCTTTGACTGAGGAGTGAGATCCTAGACCAGGGCTGTCAAACTCATCTTCACCGGGGGCCACGTCAGCCTCGCCGTTGCCTTCAAAGGGCCAAATGTAATTTTAGGACTGTATAAAAGTAACTACTCGTACATTGATGTCGTGGCCCCGGGTGAAAATGAGTTTAACACCCTTGTCCTAGACAACCATTAACAGCAAGTGCCGTAAACATGTGTATGTATGTGTGTGTGTGTGTATATATATATATATGCATGTACATGCTTTTTGGGGTGGGTGTGTATGTACGTGTATATATATGTGTGTGAGTAGTATGTATACCAATGTATCATTTTACTTATGAAGTACTGGGAAAAGTTGCAATGTCTTTCTTCCAAGGATCTTCCAAAGACTTTCATGTTTTGGGGAAGCCGTGATTGCTTTAACGAGTCTTTTAAATCCTCCGAGTTGTTCCTGACCTGTTATGAAGGAAAGAATCCCTTTAGCCTTAATGCTGAGCTATACCTTCCTGGGGCAAAATATTTGTGCAGCTTCAGGAAGGGTTTTCCAAATGGGTAGTAAGAGATACCTGCAGGAGATCCCATCAAAGAATTTCCTTTCACCACTTCATTTTTTTTCTCTGTAGGGACATTTCATCCTTTAATGATAATAATGATTACAACTTTTTATTTATAACACAAGTGTAGCTCTATTCCATTCACTAAGGAGTCAAAAAACTGCTTTTTAACTGTAAATCATGAATTTTCTAGATGTGTGTTGTGATGTTAAGCCAAGTGACCTGTTCTGAAGTGCTAGAAACAATTTATTTCATATCAGCTTGTCATTACTTGTTACTGTTCTCATCAGCGACAGAGGTACAGGAAGTTTTATGTTTAGCATTGAGCATGAAAAGATAGCAATCCTGCCGGGGAACAAAAAGAAATACCAATATTCATTTCAAGGTGTTCCACGTCCCTGCGTTTTGAGGACTAAAACCATCGAAGCAGCCAAATAGTTATGCCGGTGCTACTTAAATTGAACTAGTTTTACATGACTGAACTATAGGGTTTTTGTATAGGTGGTCTGCATCACCAAATGTGGCATTTTTTAGCAGCAGTGTTAACGATAAAAATAGTACTTCATTATCTTTGTAGATAGTCAAGTGTATCTAGCTGGCTTTTAAATTCCAACTCCGCTTTTGTAAATCACGTTATGAATAAGGCATGCGCAATGCGTCCATTGAAATAATTGTATCCTCTGCTTTTAGCAAGCAGGGAGATATTTGGGGAAATATATTTGTATGTAAACTGCTTCTTTTGAGTGAGGAGGCATATTTCTTTTAAAAAGATTCTGAATGTCCTGTAAGACTGCAGAAGTTTTGTGGCCATCATTCGTGTTTGATGCGTAGAACGTGCAGCAAACTCCACGTCTCTGTGCAAATGAATTTGAAAGATATTATATACCTTTGCGTGTTAGTGAGTGGATATAAAGGGGATGAGAAAAGTGTGTTCATTGAGTTTTTCTGGTTTTATGTACATAAACGTAGCGGAGCCTCTGGAATGACACTTGTCTTTTATTGTGGTAAAGCTATTGATTTAAATGTGAATAACTGGTGTAGAGAACTGACGTTCAGATCAGAGATCGAGCATTAAGAAACTGATTTCTGTGCAGTCAAGCCTGGACGTTAAGTGCAGTTTTTCAATCCAAAGTGTATTTTATTGTGAACTGTGTTCTTATACTTGCAAGTAATGTGACCTCTTTCTCTGGCATTGACAGTCCTAGTGTAGGATTTGAATGGAAGAACATCTTAATTGCATCAGTTAGACTGACACAAGCGGCAAATCCATGATCTATTCTCACATTTACACGTCTTCCCTTTTTGGTTTGGTTTATCCACAAAAAAAGTGCCAGATCTTTAGAGGTGAGGCATAAATTGCAGAAAATGGGCTTGGTTCCAGAGTACAGAAACTGGTTCTTCAGTTTTGTGTTTCAATCCATTCTCTATATTTCCGGTGATAGGCTGAGACATAACATTTTATAGCTAAAAGGGAAATAAACTTAGAGTATTTCTTCAAAGCTTCCTCTGATTATTCATTGTAATAATGCCAATGACCCAGATATTTTCTGTATCTATGAAGCTACACTGAGTGTAGCTCAGTTGTGTCTTGGATATAGTTGTTTTGCAGAGAGGAGACTTTTTTCTTTTTTTTTCTTCTTTCTTTTTTCTTCTTTCTTTTTTCTTCTTTCTCCTTTCTTCTTTCTTTTTTATGATTCAGCTAAAATCCTGAAACCTTCCCTGCCCAAGAGCTTCCACCATCCCCATGGTAAGCTATAGGTAGAAGGTCTGCTCCTATAGCCCCAGAGAGAAGTGCAGTGATTTTCCAGACAGGCCTGCAGTGAGGTAGGTGTTGTATACCCCGTAGGTTCTTCAGAGCGTGTAACAAAATGATCTGGGAAAGTGGGGTTTTTTTAGTGAGTCAAATCTGAAGACGGTGTTAAGCAACTTGCAGGATGAATGCAAGAAGTGCTGCAGCACAGAAACACGGGAAGCTGACAGAATCCTACAGGGAGCTGGTTAAAATCTACTTCACTTGAGTGGCCAGCCTAAGAGTACAGAGAGGTCAATATATCCATAATTATTATTACAATTTTCTGTTTAAAATATGCCAAGTACTTTAGGGAAGAAAAAAAAAAAAAAAAGAGTTTCTTTAAAAAAAACCTTTTAAATTACAGCTTCAAAGCATTAACTTGTCTAGTAGCTTCCTAATTTCCCCAAGGATCTAAGAAATAGGCATTAGGATTCCTGGAGCAAGACAAAGACTTTTAAAATTCTAGATTTTTAATATAGAAGCATTTTATATATGTTACAGAAATGAAGCAGCTAATTTAGTGTGACTTCTACTAACTAGTTACTGGAGCCTATACAGAAGTACTGGTAGTTACAGGGAGAGTACGCTAGATTTTCATCTTCAGGCTACCCTTCAGCATTTGGAGGAAACAAACATATTTCCCTTTTGCTTGTCTCTTTAGAAAAATGTTTTGCTTGTGTAGAAGAATGGCTTCTATTTCTGATTTTGGAAAGTTTTATAGGTTGTAAATAATGCCTGTCTTATTTTTTCAGCATATTTATTTTTTACGGCAAATGAATGAAGTATACTTCATGATGATGACAATGAGCAAAACATTACCGATCCATTATGCAGCACTTCAGATAATTAATTTTAGCGCAGCATGTAAATAATTCTCCCAATAGCCTTATGAACTTGCTAGATAAGTGTTATCTTTCCCAGGGTAAGTCACTGGCCGCATCCATATTAAAAGAATGGGATGCTGAGTTCTAATTTTCTTCCTTATTTAAGGAGGGCAAGTTGGCATATGTATGTGATAGCCGTTCTGTGCCAGACCTCATAATGACAGACAAAATGATCACAGAACTAAAAATTAATGACTGGTGTAGGTTATCATAACTTGGTTACAGATGCCACATGTAAACGGAGTAAAGTTTCAGCTGTGATAATATCTTGGTGCTTCAAGAGGGCTGCTATTAATGAAGCTGAAAATGGTCCTGAGCCAGTCATCATGGCAGAGGAATTAAAACAGAAAAGACAATTGTGAAAAGGTAAAAACTCTCAGCGGGATCTCTCGAAAGCCACAGAGGCGCAGTGGAGAAGAGCCTTTCCTATTCCTAAAGCAGCCTGGCTTAGACGAGAGAAAGCAGACGCAAACAAATGGGAAAGGGAAATCAGTTAGCTGGTGAAAACTGTAGGAATCACAGAAAATGGATAAGGGAAATGAGAACATAATGAGGAGCCTGGAAAAGGGAAAATTTAACAGGGGCACTGATTCATCACAGCATCTAAGTGGGGAAAATTCTCAATATAGAATAAAGAAGCAGTAAGTATTTTTGTTCTGTATTTAGGCAGCAGAAAGGTCATTTTCTCAAACCAAGCAGCGGTAATGAAATACTTCCCATTCCAACCCTGATTTGAGAGAATATTAATCAGAAATTTCTGTCTGTGAAATGGGAGGATATAACGTGCACCTCTGGGTTTGTCGTGGATGCTCAGGCAGATGCGAGCTCTGAGGAGACACCACAGCTCGTGAGGTTCTGGTGTGAATACAGAGGGAAATTTAAGAGAATGAGCGAGGTTGTGCTGCCTGGGTTTGGCGGTGGTGTGGCTGCTGCTGGCACTCTCCTTGTGTGCAGGTCCCTCTGCATAACTCAACAGGACATTGACAACCGGAGAGTCTTCAGGGAATAATGGCAGGAGCGATTAAAGTACAGAAAATAATGCCTCGGCAAGGAGGGAGCTGGGGACTCCTGGAGCTTGTCCTTGTACGTACAGTCTTCCTGGCTCCTCAGAGCATCCTCCTCATCTCTTACTCAGCAGCGGAATTACGGGCACTGATAATGTCTCTGTTCCACCACGGCATTTCGTTTTTGGGGTTGAACCTACTGAAATGCCAAGGAAACGATGGTTGCCATCCTTACGATGGGTTATCTGCGCGGCTGCAGGGGCAGCGCCTCCGCTTGGTGCTGCGTCGCTCTGCTGTTCGCTGGCACCGCCTCAGGCGTGCTTCCCAGCCTAAAGGCATTGTTCATCGGACAGTTAATTCAAATTGGTTTGTTTGAAAGGACATTGTTTCCAAGGCCAGTGTTTTAGGCCTTTATGTAAATACTGAATAACTTTTATCAAAAGAAGAAAATAATTATAGCTTTATTATTATATGTAATTTAAATGTCAGCCTTAATGGAGTACACGGTAATAGAACTTTTCAAGGTAAAATGTGTCCTGATTAAAAGGCATTATGAACTCTCCATCTGCTTATTTTAAAAACACTGTATTAAACCCTACATGCGGTATGGTACTTTTGTGATCTTACACCGTTTACATGAAAAGCTTCAGTTAAATGCTTATCCTAATGGGAAGCTCAAAATTGTATTGCTAGAGATGTTGCAACCAACACTCAAAGAATAGGCTTTGCTGATGTCCTTGTTTTGGGGTGGTTTGGGCTATAGTTTGTTTGTGTCTATTCCCATAAAATCAGATAAGAAATGAATAAAAAAAAAGAAGTAAGTTACTAATTTGAAAGGATAAAGGCTAATACTATAGTGAAAATCTATACAGTTATGTGGAAAATATTTGTTTTATTTTTAAAGTGCTAATTAGAAGTTCATATCTATTATCTATCTATGAAAATATGGAAATATTTTAAGAATATTGATATAATAGGTATTAATAGTCTGAAGTACCTTTTGATACGGTATATCTTTTTGTGATGATGGATTCGAGATCATTTTATTACCTCCTGTTTCAAGAAGTATCCTTGGGACCCATAGATTTCAAAACTGCATGATAAAGAAACGTATGTAATATTAATTCCTTTAAGAAAAAAAAATCAGTTCTTTTCAAGCATTTTAAAAGGCTTTGTTATTAAATTAGTTACAAGCTACAAAAGACCATGAGAAAGAAAATAAAAGATGATATTGTTGGTTCAGGGGCTGATGACAGGAATTGAGAATCTGGTGAAATGGATTTGCACAAAACTGTGATTTCTTAACCGCAGTCTCAGTAATACGGAACACTGGATTCTGAGAAAACATGGGAAAAGAGTTTTGCACTTGTCAGTTCTCCTTGTATTTTCCATCCTCAGCTGTAACCGGGCTGGTGTCTCCTGCTACGGGAGGGGACACGGGCAGTAACCTGCACTGAAGGGAGCAGCGTGTGGAGGAAAAAGTGCCAGAGACACTGCAGAAAAAGGTGCAAGTTCAGCTTCTTACTCTAGGAAGAAGCATCATATTTAACTCTCTTAATAAAAACTGTAGCTGTATTTCAATTTAGAAACAACAATTTTCTTAAAAAAAATGTTACACAAGTCACGTGTTTTGCCATTTTTAAATCATTCTATTCATTTATGAGGGGGAAAAGTTTTTTTCTTAGATGAAAGGACAGCTCAGTATTTAATTTCTGGTTTTATTTTGATGCATATTTTAATACTCTGACTTATAGATCTGAGAAAAGAAATTATATCGTGAATGCATGCAATATGATGAAGAGTTTTGCTCCCTCTGATATACAGGTGAGCCTGGCAAGCCCTTGAATTTTCCATAGTCTCATAGACTCCATTGCAAGTCCCTGTTTTGGAGACTTGGAAGTTTTAAAGGAGTTTTATGGGAGTCCCTCTATGTCCTTCAGGCGGTTTGCAGGTACCGTCGTTGTCCTGGCCAACATGGAGAAACCAAATAACAAGGAAAAAAAAAAATCCTGTCTAGCGAGGAGGAACTAAATAGGTTGAAATTGGAAGAGGGCTGTAGGTGTTCACATCCTGCTGGCGGAGATGGGGGCCAGGTGGGTAAAAGTGGCAACAGGGGCTATTAAAGAAATTAGACAGATAAATACGAGTTTCAGGTCTGTAAATGAATCTGCAGGCATCCTGAGCGGCGCGGTAATCCTGGGTAAGCTTTGCTCTTGGCAAACATTTATTCAATGGCCGTTTAATAGCTCCTGACTGACAGCAGGTCTGTGGTGTAATCTCAGGCGTTCCCTCCCCCCAGTCCCGCCGCCGCTCTGGAGAGAGTTTCCTCTCCCGCAAACTGCAAGGATATAACTGTTCTTTCTGGAAATTCCACTTGAACCAGGGTTCAAGGATAAATATTACCTCCCCTCGGATACGTTAACTATTTTTTAATGATGTGATCTGATATTTTAACAGTGTGCGCAGTGCAGCAGAGCTTTGGGTTTGTTGTTTAAATATCTTTGATGGTATGTCATAACAAATTAGTTTCTAAATGTTGCCAATTTGGCAGACAAAGCTGATTATTTCATGCAATCACACTGCATATGTGCACAAGATTATAATTAATGACCAGGGATGCCAAGCACACTTTAATAATGATCCTTCAGCATTTAAGGGACTGTTAGAGTTATTGGCATTTGTGCCTTGTGTTGCAGAGGATGGGGGCAATGAATACTGATAGATCTATCAGTGTCACAGAATCCAATAGTTTCCTGATTTTTCTTATAAATTGGAGGATTCACTGGGAGTTATTGACAAAGCAGCTGCAGTGAATATTAACAGTGTTTGTGCTGCTTTCATTGAAGCAGTACGAACTCCTAATTAGATTGGAATTGCTCTTTTGGCAACTTTGCAAGGCGCTTTTCCTTAGCATATTGTCCATTTTGTGTAAGGATTACAAGGAAATCAGTGATGGATTTTTGAAGAGCACTTGAATGTCAAGACAGTGGAGGGCTGGATCAGAATAAAAGCTGAAGTGGAAAGGCACATTTTGCTTCTTGCCCACTTGGATTTTTGAATTTTTTTTTTGGTCCGATCTAATTCTTCACGCCTACATTTTCAATATGATTTGTGAGTAGGATTCTGGGATTTTTTTTATTATTTAAGGGTGAGCTTATTTTATTAAAGAAACTTTTAAAGAGGACAGACTTCAGCTCGTTATTCTTTAGCAACTTGTCTTTTAAGTAAGATTTTATGGACACGGGCTTGCGGATTGATACGTATGCCTTAAATTAAAACCCAGTTACCTCAGATATCTCTGAAGGAGCAGTTTCCCAAGAAAGGCAAAGCTGGGTTGGTGCTGATACATCTCATTAAGTCCAAACCACAAAGTTCCAACCAACTATAAGTGAAATTTTACTCTGGCTCATGTAATCGAACAAAATTTAAGTGCGTGATAGTTTTTACAGACCAGGCAACTACCTGGGAGGGAAGTGGAATTAGATGTCCTAGTTCAGCGAGAACGCTCGGGCTGTTTTGCGCTGGTGGGACTGGCAGGAGGGGCTGGAATTTCTGGCTTTCAGTCCAAGGTCAGGCAGTTTGCTCCTTTTGGTGGACACTTCTGCTGAGCAGTTGTTCACTTTGTATTTCAGTGTGTTGACTTACATGTGATACTTCGTGCACTTGGTTGTATTTCCGTGTGATGATCTTTATGCTCGAAATGCTGCGAGAACTGGAGATGAGAGAAATTAAAGGCATGGTTTTGTCATGTGGTGTCCCGAATTAGGTTTGGTAAAGGAATTGTGAAAAGCAAAACCAGGGAGGACTTCTGTCCTGAGAACTCTTACTGGTATTGTAAATACTGGCGCATCTTTCTGTATAAGGATCAGATTGACATAGATGTGAAAAGCTTTGTTTCAGTGTCTTCCAGGAAGACTTTAAAGAAGGAAGACTCCCCTTGCTGTGAAGGTCTACAGGGATTAGTATTGCCAGAAAACAAGGTCCCCAAGCGTCAGGAGATTCGTGTCTCTGTCACCTTCTGCCCTGGGCCTCGGGGAGGTCAGTTCAGCTTTCCAGCCTGTAAGACAGGTTGGAACGACACAGGGCACCGGGCAGTCCACATTCTGCTGATATGGAAATCTGCTGATAACAACCGCTGCCTGAAAACATTATATGATGGTTATTCACTAAGAAAAGGGAATTAAATTTTCCCTGGTGATAAATTGTAGAATGCAGTTATATTATGAGCAAGTAAGAATATAATTGAGGTGTGGTATAAACAGAGGTGCCAGCATATGAGCTGCTCCTGATATTGATCAATAACCATCTTTCACTGTAATTGTTCCAGTTTGTTTACTGCTGTGTATGTGAGTTATTGATCTTCTCTTTCTAGCTTCTTTGTGTTCTTCCAGTTTCTAATTCATTCTTGGTTTTTTCTTTTAGAGAGTTTAAATAAAAGCTTGAAATGGGTTATCAAACTGAGCCTTGAAAAGAGAATGCTTAAAGCCAGCATTCACACACACACACAAAATTTAGAAAAAAATAAAATCAATAGTCCCGATGACCATTCCAGCTTAGCAGTGAGCTGCCTAGTAAGGACAACAAATTAGAATAATGTATGTATTGTGGCGGGAGGTCCAGCATGGAGCAGGGCTGCTCAGCATTGCTCGGGGTGCGCTCTCTGTGTTCCCTGTCTCTCTTCACGATGTGCTGGGGCCCATACTCAGAGCTCGAGGTATTTCTGTGGGGTTTTTCTCCTGGCCGGACTTTCAGTGAAGACACAGAACATCTAAAATACTGAGCGCTGGGCACTTTCTGAAACCTGATCGCTGGGACGTGCAGCACTAGTGTTTTTAAAGCCCAGGTGGTTTCATGTGCCCACATTTCACTTTAGATTTTTTGAAACAACACCCAAACCTGGAATTCTACCTAAAAATGCCTTTGGTTGCCAGTGTAGGTGCTGAAGCATCGCGATAACCCGATGTGCTTCTTGAAGGATGGGAAGGCACTCTTTTCTCTACCTTCAGTTTGCAAATGATCTGGAGGGAGAGCCCAGGGAAGGTGCCGTCCATTAGTCCAGTGTCAAAGTTATTGTGGCATGGCTAATGTAGCATATTCGCATTTAAAAGTAGCAGACGTGCTTGGCTTGGCTGCAGTGCTGCCACCAGAATATCCAGAAATAACTTGGAATCAGGGGACTCATTCAATTTTTGAAACTCCCGGAGTATATTTTTCTTATTTGTGACAATACTCACATAAACCAGAGCTTTACTGCAGGGCAACAACCATGCTCTGTAGTTTTGCATCGCGACGTAGTTTAATGTATTCGCATGAAATGAGTTTACTCCTCTCTGAAGAGCTCCGTTTCCAGGCTTATTTTCACTCAGGCCTTATTTCAGTGGAGCAGATTCTTCCTGTGGAGTTCCCTGCTCACAGCTCCTGCCCTGGGTTCCACCTGCCCTTGCAGCCTTGGTGCCTTTTCCAGCTCCAGCAGCATCTCGCGGTGGATACACAGCCAGCCCCAAGGCCAACACCTGGGGCTTCATTTTCTCTTGTCTTAGATCTGCTGCAATCTACAAAGGGTGAGTATTATCTTTATTATAACAAAGCTTAAGAAATATCTGACATCATTACTTTTTTTGACGTGCTATCTAGGAGTATCTTGTTGAATTTGAATGGAAATGCGATGCCCTGCCAGTGACACGCAAACGTTTCCTTTCTCTCAGCTCCGTTCTTGCCCCACCTGCATCCCTCAGGTTTATTTGTCCTCTCCCACCTTGTTTCCCTGCCTTTGTTGCAGGCTGCTGCTTTAGCTGTTCCTTGGCCCCTCGCTTTGCTATTTTCCAGGAGGAAGGAGATTTCCTTTGAGGAAGGAGAATAACTCAGGGAAGGACAATATCCACGTGACTGGTAAAGCTGTATAAAAGGAGATTTAAATGGTGAAATCCTTTGCATATGCTGTGCGTGCATCAGCCTCATCTGTGAACAACTTCTGTGGCAATATGTGAGAACACTCTGAAAAGCAGAACACACATTTAAATACCTGAAAGAGGCTTTAGGGGCCTTAACTTTTTAACAAGCTTGCTGATCAAATGATGAATATCCCCGTCGTGAACTTTTTGCATTTATCTTCATAACTTGATCAAGACCTGATAGCAGTAGCTCCAAGTGTGCCTCTTCTCCTCCTTTCCCCACTTTCATCCCTATCAGCAGGTATTGAAATGGCTTGTTTCCAGATAAGAAAAATATATGTCATATAAAATATCTGTGGTTTTCCAAATGGCTTGCACATCTCATTAACTCAATATTTTTTCCATTGGTCACTCCAGATTTATTACTTTCCAACCATAATTTTTTTAAATTTAATTTTGACCTGGCATTACCCTAAAATTAAATTCTGATCTACCCTCCACCTAAAATGGTCTGGGGAGGAAGCCATTTTGCATTACATTATCATCCTATCGAATTTAACTAATTTAAAGGTGACATGAATAAAATATTCATTAAAAGTACAGTAACTGTTTGCCTGTGATCTTTAGAGATGTCCCCATTAACTTTCAGTTGACTCTCAGTTGAAAATCGCAACCTCTCTTTCTAAGCCTTTCTGGAACAACTTTGATTTACGTGAAGAGTGCAGCCTGTTTTCTTGCCGTCTTACTCATTATTTGTTAAGCTTTCTTTTTATTGCCTGTCTCTGGGCTAAAATTCTTCCCCTCATAGTAGTCTGAAGCATTGATGCACTGACATATTAAAACAAAGAGATATTATGACACCGTCGAGCTTCTTTTAACAATGGAAAAAAAAATATTCCTGGGGGAATTCAGCAGCTGTTTGGGAGAGTGAATGTTTTTGTATTTAGTTAAGCGACTTCTCCCTGGTTGCCTGGCGTCATTCTGCATGATTCCTGACTCTTTACATTCACCGAGGCTTACTAGAAGATTACTAAAAGTAATTAATTCCTCAGTTCTCAGACCAAGCTGTCTGTTTGCTTACCCTCAAGTTCAAGGGGAGCAGGACTCTGTACAGTCTGAGAATTTTAAAAAATATTTTTAAAAAATTCTAAAAATCGATGAGAAGTAGACAGCCTTAAAGTCCACATTGATGGCTCTTATTTTGATCTGTGGATCACAGAACAACTCCTTTCGCCTCAGACAACTTACTGCTGATGAGGAAGCAGTATCTAATATTAAAATAATTACCAAAATTTTAGGTGACTTAGCCTAAAATAATGAGTAAACACTACCAAATAAGTTGTGTTTGTTCCTTAGAACGGGAGCGAGACAGAAAATTGATTTGTAGTCTGTCACATTTGCAGATTTCTATAAAAAGGTACAAGAAACAGTCTTCCTGGTATACTCAAGGATATTTTCTTGCACTTAAACACGAATTACTACTGTTTTATGATCTCTGATCTTTGAAATATAATTCCTTTATAGTATAAGGAGAGAAAATTCAATATTATTGCCAAGTCATATACATATATGTAGCTCCATGACTAGTTCTCCCACTTGGTTCTGCACTAAGGAATTCAGCCAGGCTGGGATATTTTGCAGCTGTAATCAGAAAAATCCTGTATGCTGGGCTGGATCCTGAGATGTTGGCAATGGGGACAGCTTGGCCTTTGGTGGAACTGTGCTGGTTTATCCTGGGTAAAACCACAGCAGAAAACCAAAAATATATGTAGCAGAATACAAGAAGAGTGTATACTTTTTCAGAATTATTTTGCAAATGGTAGTTGGAAATATCTCATACATAGGTTTATATCGAATAATAAACAAAAAATAAAGATTCTCTCGGGCATTTGAAACTTGCTTTGTGGCTCACATGAAGCACTGGATGCCTGGAAATGCTCTGTTCTCAGGTTACAGGTGCAGCGTTATAATGGTGTGGTGGAATCAGAAATAACTCTCCTGCACGCTCTGTTTTTGCCTTATTGATTATGAAATGATGGGATCATTTCAGAGGCTTTTTTTGCTTAGAGATTGTCAGATAAAGGTTTTTCCTTATTTCCAAAGCTGATAACCAAAATCGGTTGATGCCACTGGGGTGGGGATGTGGTCCATATTACAAATACTTGTCATTCTTCCTCCCCTTTAAAAGTGTGAGTACTCTGGATTACTTTTAACTGAAATTCAATCTTTCTTTCTTTTTCAGACCTCAGCACCTGAAGCTTTTAAGATTTATAAAACCTTGAATTATTTTAAAAAGTAATTAAAAAAAAAATCTTTACCTGTAAATGTAACTTAAGCAAAAATAGCAATAAGTTAATAACAGCAAAAATGATTCTTCACAGTCTAGTGTCCGAGCCTGAGCTCTTATGACTCTCTAGCTGAAATCGGTGAAGCAGATTCTTACCTCGGTTCCTATAAGAGAAATTGGGCAAGTCCCAAGGAAGTCCCAATGGCTGGGTTTGGAAGGGGGCCCAGCCACCTCCTTAATGGCCTGAACGACAGGTAGAGCATTGAGTGAAAGAACACAGCGCGATATGAATTCTTAGGTGATGGATTTTAATTGTGGTGATGCTTTCAGTGTTGGAATACCATGATCACTGTTTGCACATTACTGAGAAGCTATGGCCCCATTTGGTGTTTCTCATATACTTATATTCAGGCGTAAATTGCATATTTGTTTGCCAGTTCTTTACTTTCTGCAATAATCAATACCAAAGCAGCCATGTACAGCAGCAGCTATGTGCTGTTCAATAAGGCAAATGGCATATTTCACTCCAAAACTCGAGATATTCTTTCAACTCATAGATATTTTATGTAGAAGCTTTAAGATCATTTTAATGATTTACACAAGCCTCAACCACAGAGATCTCTCATCTTTAAAACAAAATAACTCCCCCCCCCCAACAACAAAAACACAACCAAAAAAAACCTCCAACATCCTGACATGAATTTAATACCTTTGCAGGGAGTCCAGTGAGTACACAAAAGTCAAAATTAAAGTTAGATCAAATTCACTCACGTCAATACGATGTTAATGAATTTAGAAGTTACATAGGTTGAAAAATTTCCTTTGGGCCAGCCAGGCGAGATCTGCCGATATTGGCCAAAGGGTTAACAAAAGGTACGGTAGCGATTACAGCAGCACAATGAGTGGAAGGAAAATGTTTTGTGCTAATTTTTGCGCTTTTTTAATCTTTCTTGAACAAAAATATAGAAACCAGGAAATGAATTTTTTTTTCATGCTATGGCAGCAAGAATTTATGGATCCAATAATTTTTCAGATGCTAGTTGAAAAATGTTTCTTTATCCAAAGTTTGACTCCTTCAGGAGTACAAACCTTTGAATTTTCTCATTTGCTCTATTAGTTGGTACAACTGGATTCTCGAGAGTGATAAATCTATCAGTTTTCTAGTCTATAATAGAATAATCCCTGAAATCTCATAGATATAAATGGAACTGCTAATTTTCAATAAATCTGTGGTAACAGGTAATAGTGTCATGGTCCCCAGTTCCGATCATTTTTGCAATAATAAATGAGACTGTAGAAGACTCACTTTTAGCCGTAAAATTTACTGTTGGGGGCACAGATTTTAACCCCCGAAGTACTTAACCAATCCCCCCTCTTTGTTGTCGTCACTGTTGCACCACAGCATCTATTCCTGCTGTAAGATCAGGGCCGTTTTGGACCACACATGTTATTTATAGGCTGATTCGGGTGTGTGTGGGGAAAACGGAGAGTGTTTTTCCAACGTGTATTTTCAGCCTGACAGTATTCAGTCCAGGGGGGCAGATTCAGGCTTTTCGTATAATAAGAGCCCAGGGACAGAAGCGAGTCACCTAAATCTTCTCCCCGCCCAAGCCTGAAATCTGAGCATCAAATTTTGTAGACAAATTAACCCAATTCAGCACAACCTATGAGCGCACAATCCAAAGCAGTGTCTTGCAAAAATTTGAATGCTGGATTTAATAGTAACTTTAAGTCACCGGACTGCTCGCGGTCATGCAGTTCGCTAAATACCTTCATAGTTTATACCATCAAATACATGCATACATCTTTACAGAAACAAGGCCCAAAAGGGAATGGCTGGGAATGGATATAAGGGCCTGGAGAGCTGTAGTTACTTGTCCAAGATGTTAAAAATGGCTCCAGGAGTAGAATACATATCTCTGGAGTCCCAGTTCAGGGATCTGCCAACAGGCCTTGGGCTTTCGGTGCCAGCAAAATCACCCTGAAAAATATTAAGAATACTAGAAACATGCTGAAAGAAAAAAGGTTATATTAACAAAAGATGTCTCTTTGAGCTGTATCAATTTTCAGCTCTGGCTGGAAGAAACTCTCTAGGCAGATATTTAAACATATTATTGTATTCTATTTATTCAGCAGATATACCTAACACACTTTATGAGATGAGTTTAGGAGGGAAGAAGTCAATTAAAATCTGAATCTCATGCAGTTATAGGAGATTAAAATAACCCCGTATTTGTTACATGGAGCTGTAATGCCAAGACCCAAACCACAAGTGCCTCTGAACCTAACTTTAAATTGTGAACACCACGCGCTTTCCCGGCACGTGTTCTGTGAACCGGTTTAAGCTTCACAAAGTACACAAGCAAATTGGTTTTAGTTAAGGCATGTTGTGAAGCTTATGGTTGTTCAGCAAGGGATAAACGACCAGTCAGGAGCAGCTCGTGAGCTGATATCAGCCAGAACTCCACGGTGTTGGACAGGTCGGGATCTTCTGCTGGTTTTCTTAAGGATTTTTCTGTCTGTCAGGACAGAGAAACGATGAGCGTATTCAAGAATAAGTTCTGCAACAAAGATAAAGGTTCTGCACAAGAAAGCTGTGTGACTTTGTATAAGTCACTTTGTGCCTCGGTTTCCGTGTTTGTCGAGTGTAGAGATGGGTGTTGGCTTCTCTGTGAAGAATGTAGAGATCTGCAGACAAAAACTCTGTTAAAAGTGGCAGAAGCAAAAAGGCAATGGCAGTCCTAAAGAGGACCATAGGCAGCTCTTTTCACAGTCACAGATGTTCAGCCTTCTGCCAGCTGGGCTTTTATACTTTATTCCAGGACACAGCCTGGCAAAACAATCCACACCACTAACCTCTATACCATCAAATATGGACTATCACAGCATCCTGCCAGTACCTTTTCACAAGCAATGGAAAGGTGAACTTCTTTCTTTATTAAATGTTCTTTTGATCTACTCTCGCATGTTTACCAGAGCTTTCTAATACCATTGAGCTTTTGCCAGGGTGGCCCAGATAATTGTTTGATTTTTCTGAGGTTTTTCTTTAAGTGTTGATTTCTTTTCTTTTCCATGCAACAGGCACAGGATTAAGTATTGGCAGTGGAGCAAATGCCAAACACGTGTTTATTCTAGAGGTTAATGAGCAATAGAAAGGCCAGACTACATGTCCTGGTACTTGCTTTAGTACAGAGTGCTGCTAATTTTACGGTGCCTTTAGCTTCATTTGGCTCCCTAGTAGTTTCATGGGCAGCCATACATCAGCATCCAGGAACACTTAGTTATAAAGCATTTTATTTAACATAATAACATTTTACAAAAAAGGCACTGGAGACACGTGAACTAGATCTCGTACTGCATTGGTATCATATATGGGAAATAGCGTATAACATATACAAGTGGGGGTGCTGAAGTGAAATCACAGAATGTAAATGTTCGGGAAATATCCCATGTGTCTTTGTACACGGAGGAAAATGAGATGTGATTAAGTGGTGATAAGTCTTCCACTGAAATCCTTATAGGGGATATAGCACTTTTACTCAGGAATTAGGAGAGACGCAGGAATGCAAGGGAAAAGAAACATTCTCTTGTCTTCACACCCCAAAATGCAGTAAATTATCTGGACCGAAAACTATCCAGAAAATTAAAAGCCAATCAAAAGAAAGCCAGAATGATGCTAGCAGTAAAGGGGCTGTAAAACCTAGGCAAGTTTAGAGGGAATTTGTAGATGGAACAGTTAGAGGTAAGTAAAAAGTAAAATAGACATTCCGTTAAGAGTATTAGAAATAGGAAGTAAATGAGAAAATGGATGACTTAAAAAGAAAAAGGAAAATGATCAGTAGTGAAAAAGGAGACGTTAAGGAAAATGACTCTGAAGACAGCAAATTTCTCTGTTCCAGCCTTGGCCACAGAGCCCAGTGCGAAGCACTTGGCTCAGACTGCAGGGCTGGTTAACAAGGAGGTGCTGGAGGGAAGGCTCAGAGAAGCAGCACAACATCAGCAGGCACGGAGGGGGTTTAGCGGACAGTCTGCAAGGAATTTGGCAATGCAGTAGCTGAGTCAGCCTTGCATTTTCCAGACTCACTGCAACCAGTAAATATTTCAGAAAGCGGAGGATAACATCTGTCTCGTATTCCAGGCAGTCACTTCTCAGTACTTCATGCCTCGTTTGAAATGGTAATCCAAGCTGGAATGTAAGGGTGTCTTGGGTAACGCTCCCCAGGAGGAGCAGACCAGCCCACCCTCTGGAAACACAGGCTGGGGTCAGGGCTTCCACCAAGGGTCTTTCAAGAAACTGTATCTGAACTGGCTTTTGTAAAACTTTTTAATGGTGCGCTTGTATAGTGCTCAAGTAAGCATGACAATTGATCTCCTCTTGCACACTCCATGCCGTATCTGCAGTTTCTGCATATATAATATATGTAATGAGATTTGCTTTATTATGATGTTCTTGAAGTGTTGTTCGTAAGGTTTCGGCAATTGCGTACTTAGTTGTCTATTTCTGTTTGTTTCTGAAAGGGCAAGTCTTTGTGGAAATAGGTAGGATTCCCGTTACTTTTTTCATTATTTCGTGGATACGCATACAAAAATTGCTCTGATTAATAGGCTGAAAATTTTAATAGAAGGATTTTCTGTCTCGCAGGCCTCCAAATCCTTCAGAACATCTTCTAGAAGCTGCTCCTCAAGATAATGTCATCATTAAAAAAAAAAAAAAAAAAGGAAAAAGAAACAGATACAGATGTCTTTTCACCTTCTATCCACCCCTTAAATAAACTTGTCATTTCTACAGCCAATTCAGGAAAGGAGTTATCAGATCCTTTCCTTGGAGACCTAAGTGTAACCCTGCAGGTCTCTGGGGTCAACCTTGTACCTTCTCAGAAAGGCCCCCTGCACAATTTGATAGTCACGGCAGTCATTATCAACCAGCCTGGCACAGGCCTCTGGGGTTTTCCCATTGAGCAAGGTCTGAACTGTGCTGCCCATGCCTCCTCTCACCAATTATAAGTTCTGTACAGTTTTTTAAAAGACTGCAAAAACATATCAACATCATTCCCTTCCTTGTAATGAGGAAGCAATTTTACCTTATTATAACTGACTAAATATGCATGGGCTGACCCAGTAGGACCCTCATTCACCCTTATTCTTTCCCTCTGGAAATCATATTCCATTTTCATCGTTTCCATTTCAAATTTTTCTTCCTCCGCATCCTTTCTCTGCTCTCTCTCTTGATCCCATTCTTGTTCCATCTTTATCTTTCCCATGCTGAATTGTCACTTTTCACGCTCCTGCTCTCATTACAACTTCCTTTGAGTTTGATGCTCGCTCGGACCTGTTTGCAGTTGCCTTCCTTTTTACCTTGTGCCTTTTTATCGTCTGTAATGGCTTAGCACCTATGTAGCGTATTTGCTGTTCAGACTCCTGTGCATAGTTTCAATTAGTTGATAGGTGCCATTAATGCTGTTCCCTGCCTCCTCCCTGCTGCTTCAAGATGTTAAAGAACAAGCCAGTGGTGGAAGAAAGCAGAGAGAGCTGGGTGTCCCCGCGTGGCCACGGCATGTCTGACCGTGCCCTTCAAGAAGAGCTTTTGTGCTCAGCAGTGCCCATTGCCCCCTTAATCCTTCCACCACGCTTGGTCCTGTTTCCAGCAGCAGCCTGGGCACCTGCTTTGTGTACCTCCCAGCTCCCCAAATGTATTATAATCCCCACCGCAGTTCCTCCGAGAGCTCCTGATGCGGACCTGAGTCCTTTTCCTGGGTTTGTGCGTAGCTCTGGCTCTGTCTGGAGGCCACGGGCTGGACTGCGAGGAAATGGAGAGCTTTGTGAAAATCACTTTGCAGCCTTCTTAGTAGCATCTGTTGAGATTGTTTAGCAGAGCGTGTGGAAACCTGCTTTCTCAGTGACAAAACGCTGCACATTCTTCATGCCTATCGTGCCCGAGGGCTTGCCATAAGAATGAGGTACGTGATGCAGAATAAGACAGGAGACTGTTAAATGCCTCAGAAAATCTATGCCCTGGAAAGCGCCCTAGGCCTTAATGTCAAAGATAAGAAAAAGTCATGGGCACATCAAACCTGTGAATCCCAGAGACCACTGGAGGTAACTCCCAGCTGGTCTCTGGTTAGTCTTGTATCATACCCTTACAGAAATGAAAATAGCTTCAAGAGCTTTGTCTGGGATAAGGTCAGAGTTAAACCAGTTGAGTATCTGACCCAGACAGCGTCTGAGGGAAAGGGAGAGATGGCTCCCCGAGCTCGTGAACGCTCCTTAGATGCCCAAGCGTTCCCAGCTGCCCAAATCCCGCACATGGGCTGTGGTGTAGAATCAATACCCGCAGGTGATGGTGGGAAATAAAGAACTGACAGAAGTCAGGGGTAGGGTAGACAGGTCATAAAGCCTTAAACTGAGGGACTCCTCCTAACCTGTGACAGGCTGGTTGCATTTAAACCATTCCTGTCAGGTTTTTGTCCAGTCTGTGTTTTCCTTTCCTATGGACAGAAGGTTCTTTGTTTTAGTTGACCAAACTCTCTTTTTCTGTATTTTATGCCCTATATATGAGTCGAAGTGTGCACAGGTATTGCTCTCCTGTTGGCACTTGAAAAATATAGTTCTCCTTTCCATGTTTGAAAAATACGACAAGCAGCCATATTCTTACATGCAAGAGAGATCTCTTACGATCTGTGACCTTTCTGCAAAAGGTCAGTAGCCCAGTGCACCTTGGCTGTAGGTGTGGGAGACAGGAAAATGCCAGTGGGGAGTGAAGGCATCCAGATACCTCTGTGATGGGACTTCAGCCAAAGGTGGAGCGAGTGCTGCGCACAGAGAACAGCACCACGCTTTCTACACGGCTTCATCCCTATAACCTCTGTCTTTAGCCTTCAACAAGGTGTTGGACTGTGTGTGCATCTTGCTTTGAGGAGTTCAGGCTGAGAAACGATCAATCTGGATATTTCCCTTCATTGATCTATACTCAGGTTCACACATGCAGGGAAATTCTTTCAGTGCAAGCAAGCCGAACTAATAGAGCCAGTGGAGTGAGCATCTCTTAACAGCTTGTTATTATCATCTGTCTCTTCTTCAGATGTGTTCTGGTGTACTACACATTTAGCTCTGTCTGCAGAAGTAACAAAGGTCAAATGAAGGTGAGAACACTTCATTCATAATTTTTATGAGTTATTCAGACCCACTGTATCGTTACCCCTTGGAAACATATGTTTTCTGATAGCAGTTTAGAAAATATTCAGCACATCTTGACAATCTCTCGTAAGTAGCGCCGATCAGCTGTCACACTTTGCCATGTGGCATCAGGTTGTGTAGTGCAGTGAATTCACGGTAGTGTGATATACTACAGCCATTCCAGACCCCATCCTGACAATTCCTGCGCCTCTAAATGTAATGGTACTTGCTAGTAGTCAGAAGCGTTTTAGTATATCCCCATTTGAGTTTACAATTTAAAGGTTTTCCAAGAAAATACTGGGTCTCTCCTCTTCTACTAGTTTGTTTCTGAGATGAGTGAGTTAAACATAACTTTTGATTAGTTAGGTACCTCAGAAGGCTTAACACATTACTGCCCCTTGGCTTAGGCTGATGCAGGTGTGTATTCTCAAAAATACTTTTTGCCAGGTGCTGGGGTGGCTGTACCTGCCACATTTGGGTTGTTTGAAGTTGGGGATTCTTTTGGGGAATCCCAGGGACTGTGCTACCATAGAAGGAAGGCACCTCTTCCCTGCTTAGCTGTGAGCCAGGGGAGGAGAGGTGAGACCTCCACCTTTGATGAGCAGTCGCCACTCATGTTTGCGGTGCTGCAATGCGAGCAATGACGATAATGGTTTTGCCAAGCAATTCTGTTTTGTGTTCTTTTACCAAGGAAAAAAAAAAAAAAAAGCCTGTAACTGTCTATAAAATTATTCATTTCCCAGAGAAGATTTTCACTGTGGTATTTTGCAGCAGTTGGACAGGGACATTAATACTTTGAATTTCAGCTTGCAGGTAATTGGTGAGGTGTCTGTTTCAGGCAAAGCGGGGTGGAATTATGTTAATTTGTGACAGTTGTGTGTTTGGATCAGAGTCGAGCCACTGAGAGAGAAATCTTTTTAAAATTACATGTAACCCAGACTGTTATGCAAAGTTATCAACATCTCAGCTACTGGTAAAGTTAGACTGGATGGGGCACCTAAACCTGCATTCCCAGCAGCTATCTCAATGAGCACATTTCTACTCAGTTTATTAGGAGCAAAATCAAGCCTTCATAATCCTAGGTCCTGAATGTAAGGATCACATATTTAAAGTCTGGTTTCCTGAAACAAATCTACATGTTGAATATGGCCCCAATGCCTCTTGAACAGTGGTGTCTTAACAGGTCACAAAAGCCCCGAATCTTTCCCCACAGCTGGGCTTTCACTGACACGTGGGTGAGCTGAAGGAACCATTTGTTAATTTTTTTGCCCCCGCTGTGTGTACATTGGAGGACTAGGGCTATAGGTGAAGTTTTCCAGACTTCCAGGAAAATCCACCTTTATCCCAGCAATCACCGTGATTTAGAAAAATGAAACTGTGCGAGTTTACTGCCTCATTTAAAAACATCTGTTTGGCACGAAGACTTTTATTATGGTTGCAGGAGCTGACAAAAGCTGAAAGGCCGGGGCTCTGCAGCTTCCTCGTGCTGTGCTCCACGCTGAGCCTTCCACTCATCTGCGCTGCTTGCAGACCAAACAGGTGGGAGAGTGGCAATAACACAGTTTTTTGGAACGGCCAAAGGGCTTTTCTGGTGTTTCTTGCTAATTGCACCCTCTCAAATGCTGCAAAACTAGAAGACTAGAGGCTCTTCCCTCTCTTGCCCCATAAGGCTGGTCTTAAACGTAATTCTTTTTGCATCTCTGTGCCATGCTGTGCCAACTCTGCAGGGCCCCACACAGGCAAAGGTGCTTTGCTTTATGATGAACAGATTTCTGAACCTCAGCAACCTCTTGGTTTCCCAGTCTCCTGCTGAATGTTATGAGATTTGCCAACATATAAGGTGCCATTACAGGTTCTGAAGAGGGAAGCAAACATTTCTGAGCCATCCATTCAAATACTTATCTGCATCTGCTTTTCTACTACCACCTCATCAGTAGCAATTTGGAAACCGTAACCACAAAACAACTAGCAGGCCAAGTATGTAACCAGCATATCGAAATGATCTAAACCCCCTGGTTTCTATAGATTCTAATAGCCTAATAAATGGATTTTTGGTAGTGAGCTAAGTACAGTCATATATAATTGCAGTTATTCTCGCATTAAGCTGCAGGGAAGTGGCAAACCCAATTAGATTAAATCCTACCATGTCTCCTTGGGATTTGCAGTAGACATTTAAGCAGAGAGACATGTCACTTCCACAGACCAATTTGCTTGTACCTGTCTGCTTAGATTTATTGTGATTTGTCCTTGGTTTTGTGTATGTTTATTTGCAGAAGCCAGCTCCAGATGCAAAAGACATCAGCGTAGCTTTAGAACATTATTTTTAATTAGCTGGGTTCGGTTTCTAGTAATATGCTTGAATTGCTTCTGGGCTACTAATGGAGTGTGGAAAATAAATATTGTTTCTCTTGGATTTTTTTTTTTCTGGTTATAGAAAACTTCCCACACTTTGGCATGGAGGCTTTATTTGCTATGAGCTTCACAACACGGGGCAGTCAAGAGAGAAAGTTTTCCTTTTAAGCCTGCTTTGTTCTCCTATGTAAAACCCTCATAGCCATCACAATTATACTGGAAAACATTACAGTAACTGCAGGGAAAAGATGAATTCATTTTTGCTTCTTTCTAAATTAGAACTGAATTGGACAAAATTTACCTGAACTGGCACCTCACAGAAGTGGGGCACAATGCAGATAATGAAATGTGGGTCCTCATCCCAAGGAAGAGGATTTGCTTCACTCTGCCTGGTGTAGTTTCTGTGTTCTCCTATACATTTGTATGAAGATACAGCAAACCGTTTTATTCTCCTTTGTATTCTGTGCTTGTGTAAGTGACTGTACAAGGAGAAACGGTGAAAGGCTGAGGATGAGATATGTAGAAAATTGCTTATTCACTTTGCAGGAAAACATCACTCAAAAAATATTACCAGACTAAGACATACCATACAGGACACGTTTCGTCTTTCAAAGGAAGAAAACAATGCAGATTGACAACAAAAGACCAGAGTTCAAAGCTTCTACAAGGCAAGGGCTGCCTGCTACCGACAAATCATCTAGTGAAATTCAAAGTGAGTGAGCCTAAAGCCCTGCAGTACTGAGGATAATTCTCGTAAACAGCCTTTTCTTGCATGTCCATCCATGAGGCATTTACATTCAGGCTTTCATCATGAGCCGTGATTTCACAAAACTCAGGAACTGTCGCTGGCGTTAGCCTAGAGAAGAGGGTGAAAAGCTCCGTTCAGACCACAGCAGACTTCACTGGGTGGAGTGAGTTTACCTGGCAATTACCTGCAGTGCTGGGTAATACCAAACACCCAGCAGAGCTGGGAAAGAGCAGGAATTGCTCCTGCGGTGGGGCTGAAGCGGGAGAAGGCGCCGCCGGTAAGGAGAGGAGCCCAGGAGTGGCAATAGGGCTGCCACCTGCTGCCGGCAGGTAGAACAGCTGGAAGGAGGCTAGAGGAATATTTCCTTCGGAGTTTTTGTTGGGTTTGCGTGGCTTTTGTGTGCGTGTACGTATGCATCTGGACATTGCGTTGTATATGGTGCATTTGGGGCAGCGCGTGTCACAAAAGAGTCTGAGGCACAAAACAGGGAAAGGTAGAAAGGAAGTTGTGCGACGAGAGAACGAGAAATGGAAATCCAATGTCTCATGACCCTGTTTGCTCACCCCAAGTATACTGAAATCATTCCATGTCTAATGCACTCCTTAGATATTTTCCTGATCCCTCTACTGGCTGTGTTGGAAGCCACAGAGTGGGGAAAGTACCTGTCGCACTTCCACACGTGCTTTGCTGGTGCCATCAGAGCCCAGGGCTGCGTCACCGCGTTTGCTGTCCTGTGGCAGGAGAAACTTATTCCTGAAGCTGTGGCCTACGGCATGTGCCACGCAAGGAGATTTTATTTTGGTTCTTGCCAGTACTTACGCTCCAGGGAAGCCAAGGCCAGTGCCAGCTGCTTGTGGCCAGCTTTGCTATCAGGAGGCCAAGGAAAATAATGTCTCATTTGGGTTGAGGATGGGCGACAGTTTTGCTCCGTGTCATTTGCGCATTTCTGAAGGGTTCAGGATTAGTTCAGACAGAAATTTGCAATGCCCTATATATGATACGTGTTCTGGATTCCTAGTATCTGTCACCTCTAGTACTAATTTGTACAAGTATATTTTAAACATTTTTAGTCCTGTCAAGCAATGTAGTCTCTGTGAGACACACCAGTCTAGTAAAGTCTATCTGTTCTCCAAACTGAGTGGAAGTTGTGGTAAAATTCACACAAAAAGGCCATGCTGTGGCCACAAGTGATATGGGCAGGAGCCCTGGCAGTTACGGCCTTGTATAGAGGTTATAGTGACAATTATCTGCAAGATTTGACAAACTACCCTCCTTTCTCTTTTTGTCTGGTCATGTCAGAGGTTATTGAGATACCAATAACAGCAAGGCTGCGGGAACACAATTGCATTGTTATTTATATCTGTCTTGTGAACTTCTGGGACCAATAGGATGGCTTGGAAAAAAAGTCAGAAGGTATTTATTCAATAGTCTATTGATTATTATCAAACAACAGCTCATAATTTTGCACAGTGAGAATTTTATGACTGCAGTGATCTGAAACATCTCTTTGTGCTCAGAAACCAAGCTGCTTAT
The DNA here is from genome assembly GCF_036013445.1 of Caloenas nicobarica. NCBI lineage: Eukaryota > Metazoa > Chordata > Aves > Columbiformes > Columbidae > Caloenas > Caloenas nicobarica. The sequence continues at coordinate 120,110,525 of NC_088247.1, forward strand.
TTAATTAAGTACTTCTGGCTCTTTGGATTTAATAATTCTAATTAAATTGTTATGGTTATGACTTGCATTTGGATTACGCCCACAGTCTCAATTAAGACAACGAGCGGATCTCACAAGCACATGGAAGGACACATTGCCTTCCTCCGAGTGATTAGGAATAAGGCATTGGGAAGGACCTGTGGGGTCACCAAATCCAGTGTCCTGGATATTTCAGGGACCATGATGAATAAAGCAAAACATGACAGTCTCATTTACCACAAGAAATAATAGTTAGGAAGAACTAAGTAAACCGTATCACTAACAAAATGTGCTCTGTTCAGACCAGCTGCACGCATAGACTGATACTTCGGTGTCTTCAGGAATGTGTAAAGGAACATCTAAATTATAAGAGGTGTTCAAAAGAATGTGCTGATTTGGTTTTTTCCAAACAGTGCTGAGCACAAGCACTTTCTCTTGCCTTGTGGCTGCTTAGTAAATGTGAAAAAATGTGAAAATGCGGCTGTGTCAATGAAGAACTAAGCATTCAGTTTTAGACACTTGACTCAAAAATTGCTCTATGATTGTGTGCATTATCTTTAAATATATTATGGAAACTGTTGCTGGCTCTGTTTTGAGAATCCACCTTAACTGAGAACCTGGTGTCTTTGAGTGACAATTATCAGCTGCTGTCCTGCTCTTTCCAGGCAGATGTTAACTTTTAAACCCATATAAATCTGTTTTTCATACTAAAATAATCACTTGTTGTTTTTCTGTTAATAGCATTGCCTCCAGGAGGCCTGTTGGGGCAGATTCTCCAGAGACTGAGAGAGATCTCAGCCCTTCTGCCTCTGTCAAGAGCAGACTGAACTTGTGGGAGGTAGGAACTCAATGTTCAAAAGGGAAAACCAGGTGAGACAAAAAAGGTTATTGTTTGAATTGGTGAGGAGGAGAGAAAAAAACCTCTTCTGCTCTTGGCATATTAGGCAGGTGATTACACAAGTACGAGCTGAAGTTGTAGAAACTTTGGATGGAAAATAACCACACTTGGATAACGCAAATAGAAATTGTATATCATGAGGCAGTGAATGTATTTGGTTTTTTTCGTAGCCATCAGTGAGTAAAACACTCTTGACATTTCTAGTCATACCACTTCAGAGTGTTGCAACTAGAAATGTGTTATTTTTCTTACTCTGAGAGGGCCATATGCTTTATCTAAGATCCTGTTGTCCTTCTTGACTTCACTCAGAAGATGGGAATGTGTGCTAATGGTTAGAAGGAGTGCTGTGACTTGTCTGTAAGAAAGTAGCAGCAGAACCGAATATCATAAACTGTCTCCTGTCATTAGAAATGTGACTGTCAGTCTGGTGTGGACATCTGACTAGTTCAAAACAGATAACTCATCCAATCTAGCTTCTTCTCACAAAATTGTTCTCTAATGGAGTACAAGAACAATTTCTTTTTCTAGGCCCTTGCTTCGGCCAGTCGCTTGAAAAGCAGCAATGTTAGTGCAGTGGAGGGGAGGTCAAGAGCTCTGTTTGATCAATGCACTGCGATGTTTTCTGGTGCATCGATCCATCCTCAAGCACTTTCTCTTGTCAAATGCCTTTAGAAGAGCAAGGAGACAAAAGAGATCCCCATGCCTGGCTCCACGGGAAGGACCTGAGGTGGGACACCATGGCCCAGTGCTGTCCTCGGAGAGCTCGCTGGCTCAGGATCCCACAAGGAATCACAGCGGACCTTACGATCAGTGGTGCCAGAGGCTGCTGAGCCCCTCAGTTCCTTCAGCAGAAGAGTATTTTTCTGTAGCAGTCACTAGGGACACTTCTTCAGCCTCCAAAATCAGAAGGATCTCTGTTCCTGGCCCGTTACATATATTGAGTGTCTGTGGCACAGAAACTCTTAAAGATTGTAGAGAATGTGCCATCTTCACCTTCTTGATCACCTTTGTTGGTGAAAATGGCTGTTTTGATTTTCTTGTTTTCCTACTCTGATTTTGACTGGTAACAAGTTAAACTGATTTCCCCAAGGTGAGTCTGGTTTGCCCATGATGGTAATTGCTGGGTGATCTCCCTGCCCTTATCACAACCCATGAGCCTTTTGTTATATTTTCTCTCCTCTGTCCAGCGGCTTTGGCGAGTGTCTGGCATCCAGCCTGGTCAACCCACCGGAGTGGTCTAGGTGGCCCTGCTTGAGCAGGGGGTTGGAGAAGACAACCTCCAGAGGTCCCATCCAACCTCAATCATTCTGTGATCTCTGTCATCTCCATTGCACTTTAGTATTATATTTTTTGTCCTAGGTTATTGCACATCTTTGCTTGTTCGACACTGCTGTCTCAAATTACCTCCCAAGTTGTATCTCCACAGGCTTGTTTGGTTTGCAGTACTCCATTGGTTTGGACATGGCAGCTTTCAGTGTTCTGGAATCTTTTTGCACGTGTCAAAATACAAACCAAAATGCTGGTTTGAGCACTCTGCACTAATCCATTACCCTGTTGGAGGCTGACAGCATGTTTGAAGGAAATAATTTTCCCCACTGTATAAAAGATGGAATCTTTTCAAACTTTATTTTATGTCTGTCACTAAGTTCAGCAATACTTTTTGGACAGGTGCATGAACCACAAGCAGTAAAGCTGATAAAATCCATGCCAGCACTGGGAAGAAAAATCACATGGAGGGGTAGAGATTTGAAGATGCCATCTAGAAATACAGCCAGGCGATGTTTGACCCTTGAATTTTTGCATATGGAACTTATCTTTTTGTGCTCTAACTCTGCAGAGGTATGCTGGAGAGAGAGGGAAGCTGATGGTCGTGACTGATGACCCCTGTAGCTCTGACTGATGAGGTTCTTTAAAGGGAGAGCAGATTTTTCCGAGTGCTTTCCTGAGATAAGCCCTTAATGACAGTGCTGGGAACTGTCTGGTACGAAGACCGCACAAATCTTTCTTAGAAACTGCTGTTTGCCAGATTTTTATGGCTGGTTATGTACCTTTGCCAAAGGATTGCTTAAGATCTAGGAGTGTATAAAGCACATGCCAGGATATACATTGTATAACTTAGGAATGCTATGTTGCCATTTGCATATTTATTGATACCTCTAAGAAATTCTAACGTCTACAGAGAATGGGTGATTATTTTACAAAACTCCATTTTATGAATTCATTGCAATTGTGAGATATTATTCAGAATTCCTACAAGGTGAATGCAGGAATGCTCATTTTATACTTTTTGTATATAAAGGTGAGTTCTTGGTTTGAATAAGAACAGCTGCAAAACTGGCACCAGCACATACATACCTATCGCACCTCTCTGCTGCGCCAAATTATTTATATTAATTTTTTTTTGTGAAGAGCTATAATCTTGTGTTGTCAACTTGATGCAGGCAGCAAGCAGGTCCCCCTGCCAGCACACCTGCACCCGCTGCCTTGTTTTCTCTCCCTGATATCCCTTTTTTTTCCTCACTCTCTTGGTGTGTTTTCAGTAGCTCCCTTCATATGTACTTTGGCAAAGCTTCCTCATCCTCCCCTCGGTTTTCTTGGGAGGTTTACATAAATTGTCTTTTTTTCACTTGCTTCCCTCCTCGGCTTCTTCTATATCTATGATCTTGCTCTGGAAAGTTTTTTCCAAAGTCCGTATATATTGTGCTTGTTTCGTCAGCACAGCTCATATATACGTTTATACAGTTCATCATCTATGTATGTAATATGTGCTTGCTATATCAGTGTGGTTCACATATGATACAATAACATCACATATATGGTTGAGACGTGATTTCTCCATAAGAGCTGCCTGAGATCTTTTTAACATACACGCAATGACTGGCAACATGTGAATGAAATGTAGAAAAGCTCTGGCAGCTGCCATAGATGTATGTGAGGGCAATTTCCCCTAATTATTATTAGCTTTGGACTAGGATTTGTTTCTTGTGAGGTCGTGTTTAAGGTATTCCCTTTCTTTCTTAAATTGTTGACTGCTTTTAATATTATGGCAATCAGAGACCACTAGAGGACTCTGTTTTCCATCGTATTAAGTAATACTCCGTAATGGATTCTTGCTGTTCTCTATTTTTCCGGTATATATTTTTACAAGTTATGCAGCTACATTCCTTTACACAAATATACTCATTTACAGAATAGCCAGGGTAGGCATTGGCCACTCAACAATCAGAAGTGCATGGTGATGAAATCCCTACAGAAAACGTGGTCTGATGTCTGCGTCCTTTTCAACAACAATGTGTGGCCAAATCTGTCCATCTGTCTCGGAATATTTGATGTAATATTATGACTCTGTCTTCAGTTCTGGCCTGCACAATTACTTGTTTGCTTGTGGGCTTTCAAAATATCTGACTGATGTAATCAGGAAAGTGTGAGAAGCTTTCAAGGTTTCATGATTTTTAAAACTTTTCCCCCATCTTTTCCCATTGGACTCTTAGAGAAAACTGTCCGATCTTGGAGGGTGCATTGGGTTCGGATCCTTTCCAAAGAGATTCTAATCGCTTTTCAAGATAAGGAGATCCTTGGTGTAATTTTGAAGGAAAGGAGCAAAAATAAAGCAGATTATATTTCTGTGTTGTCTATGGGCAGACAAGTGAAATCATTGCAATTCAGAGCCATTATTTGTTTTTCTCCAACATGTTGGGTTTTTTTTCGTTGGTTTCTTTTTTACAAGAATAATAAAGATTCTTGTGTCAATCGGCAGGAGTGTTTACCCAGCAGCTGGTTGGCCACTGCCCGCCCAGCGATGACAAATGTCAGTCTAATTGCAGCCAAGTGAAAACCGCCAGAGGATATTTGGCCTGTGTTTGCTTTGCAGTCGCAAGGCAGCCCGGCAGAGACAGCCCAAGCAACTTCACATTCACAGAGGATTTGCAGTTCAGCAGTGCAAAAGAATGAAGATAACTGGATGGAAAATAATCAAAGTGCCCCACGGGTTCATGAGTCTAACAGGGAGCCCTCGGAATTCACTCAAGAGAGCACAAAAATCCCATAGAATATCTCCCGTTAATGGGTGGTTTTATTTTATAATGAAATGACACACTGGAATGCGGTACTTTGGTTTTTAAAAGCAGATACTTCGCATTTTAAGAACATATCAGCATTGTCTACTTCATGTAAGTAGAGAATGTCTTCAAACAAAAAAATGAGAATAGGATGGAAAAAGCCACTGCCCTTAGGAGGAACAAATGAAGCGTGTGGGGAAAATGTGTTTTAGTGGCTTTGATTACAGGTGATGCACTACTGTGTGCTTGCTTGTTTGTTTGGGGTTTGCTTAGTCTTTTACCTATAGCCTACAATTTCAGAAAGCAATTTAAAGATTATTTCTGTAGGAACAATTTTGATAGCTTTTGATGCAGTGTTGTGATGTCTTTCATAGAAATCAGTCGGTTCCGAAGTCTGTGAAAAAGGAAAAAAACTATTGTTAACTTCTAAAGCATTTTTCTTAGGTTTTTATGCGTAGTAATTTTTATAAACTTTTCCTGAACTTACTGGGATCCTGTGATTAGCTGCATTTTTGTACAGAAGAATGGCACAAGAGAACAACCAACCCCCCCCCGCCCCGATTCTATTTTGACTATTGAAATCACTGAATTTGATGATTTCTTTGGTTTTAGAGATAAAGGACGGGTATTATAGCCCATTTTCTATTGACATTACTTGATGATAACTTGTTCTTACCCAGTTTCTTCCATTTGAGAATATATTTTCATAGTTTCCTGGACACATTGTATCTACTGCATGTGAAGTCTGTAGTGAAATAGGAAATCCTTTCAGTTTCTTACATTTCTGATTCCTGCTTTATTTAGCACAACAGAAAGAATGCATAAAGGGTCCCAGCGACTATACTTGTATCTAGTTTGCATAGATGTGCCAGTGAAGAATTAAAGCTCCTAAGGAAGAGGCTTTGTGACCATAAGCGGTGACTGCTCTGAGCATCACTTGCTGTTGAAAAGATGTCAGGGGAAGAATCAAAATAAAGAATGTGACTGTGGCTAAAATGTGACACCACAAGTGACTTCCCTAGGTGTGGGTGCAGAGCACAGGCCTAGACTGTCCATCACTGATGAATTTGCACTTGGAAAAATAGATTTTGGAGGCTGCGCTTTGCTTATGTGAAATAAAAAGCCCAGGGTGGGTTAGAAGAATCAGATTCACTCTGTGGTTATCAGGCTTCTCCACTAAAGTCAGGTCTGTTTGTGACTGCTGTGAACACATAGTAAGAGATGAATTTAGGATAAAACATATACAGCCATGTAAAATTTTACGTATGGAGTAATTCAGTTAATTAAAGCAATGGCCCTGGGAGGAGTTCTTCATGCCAGTTGTGGAGTATTTAAAAATCTCTAATATAGGCTGCTGTAGGAGAGCAGTTTTTCATCTCAAAGTATCTCTCTCCCTGTGCAAAATCCACCTTAGCAACAGCATGATTTGGAAGTTCTCTTCTTGTTGCAAAAAAAAAAAAAAAAAGTGAAAGGCTTGTCTTTTATTGAGAATGTATTTAAAATGTTTAAACATGATTTTGCTGTAAGCAAGCCTGAACGTAGAGAATTACTCAAGTGGATTCACATGGTGTGAATTATACATCAAAACTGTTGATGTTCCTAACACGAGTTTATGGTGAGAATTTGAGCGTCTGCTGATGGTGAGCATCAAACCTCACCATTTCCTCAGAGCGTAACATACCTCCAAATATCTGTAGCTACATTTGTATGTCTCTTGATAGAGTGGTGCTGTCTCATGCTGTTCTGCTGTGGTGCTCAGTCTTTCACAGGGATTCAAAGTGGGTGGAAACTTCTTTCAAGAAAGAAAATACAGCACTTAATAATTCCAGAAACTTCCAAGGGGGGAGAGGGGGGAAGATGAATTTCAGAGATTTCATGCTGAGCTTGAAAAATTAAATTTTCTTGACATGAGCAGTACAACTTTGTCAAAGCAGCCAGCGTAATTTTTAAAAGACCTACTCATCTAAAGACCTAAACATTGGTTTCTACAGGCCCATCCTCCTGTACAAGGTGTAGAATTTAAACTGGAACTGTGTCCGTCTAAATCTTGCTGGTTAAAAAAATCCTTTTTTCTCCATTTGAACCTTAGGATTGTAATTTGGTATAAACTGTCTGTAAAATACAGCATTTGTTGCTCACGGTTGGACTGCATGTCTCTGGCATGGCCAGAGCATGCCAAGGCAGCTTCAGATCAGAATCAGTCCTAAGGGACGCGGACATATGTGAGAAGTTTATATTACGATATATATCGTGTGAAGCAGAGGCCCTTAAATCAGGAAAGCATTTGACCATGTGTTTAGATATAAGAACATTTTGAAACCAGCTGCGAGCAGGATTCCTGGGACAAGGCCAACACGTCTAATGCTTTGAAACCATTGTAGACACCTTAGTCCTGTGCATGAAAAGAAAAAAAAAAAAGTGCAATGACTGCTGTTAAATCTGTGCGTTCCTGCCATGTTATTTTCTATATAGTCCTCTGTGAAGGGGAAATTAGATCATCTGGCTGACAAAGGCGTTTTGCTGTGTTTTTCCCGCCCGGGCAGCCCCCGTGACTCCCCTTCGCGCTTCTCCAGCCGGCTGCTTGTGCCTCCCCCATGGAATTCAGCTCTGGGAGGATGACTTCAAAAGAAAACGTTTAAGTGCATTCCTGAATCACAGTCAATATTTGTGAGTAGATCAGTGTAATAGGGATTTATGGAAGATGTGAAAACTACTCAGTGATCCGTGATACTTGGCTGCCTGTCTTTGATATCATAGTTGGCAGGAGAAATAACAATTCCGTTTGCAACCACTTTCATGATTTCCAGATTTATTTTTATTTCGGACTAAAATCAAACCAAGGCTATTCTTTTTTAAATAGTGACATGGAACTATCTGGGTTTATTTGAATCAAAAATATCAAGTCTATCTAGAACGGGGTTTGGCCTGAACTCATCAAAACATCTCTAGGCTCTGTAAAATCTCTCAGCTTTCATGAAGTAGTGTTCACTGAAACACACTGATAAAGTGATTCCAGTCATCTCATACAGTCAAAGGTCTCTTCATACACTTCACTAAAGTGAAGTATGTGGTTAATTATGACCTAAACAGGCTTATTTTTTGAGCCTCAGTCTGCTGCCCATCACTTTGCCTTTGTCTCTGCTTGCTGTGGGACTTCCTTGGGGAGTGGAACTTGTTTGTTTGATGGTGTCTCATGTGCACAGCGCAAGAGAATCGCTGCCAAAACCATTCACGCATCCTGCAGATGTGTCCGACAGCATATGGGTTAATTGCCTAATAAACTGGCCAGCACTACAGCGGAAGGGCGCATTTTAATTGACACACATCACTCCTTCAGGTGGGAAATTCAAAACCGCTCTGTGTTGTATATGGGAATGATGCTCTGTGTGTTCGCCAGCTTCCTTGTTAAGGTGTTTATATTATTGGAAGTTACCGCAAATTCCGGCCTAGGTTGAAGTGAGAAGATTTGTGATTCATACACACCATCAGATGGTCATTTGACAAACCACGGTGTCAGCAACCGGACAACCCTAACTGCTTATGTAGCTACAAACTGGTGCCATTCTGGCACAGCAAAAAACGCTCCTTGCTGAAACCAATCCAAGCCACAGTACTCGCACAGAGATGGAGCAGCATTTGATTTCACTGGGGCTGTATTTTTGCAGGAGGAAAGTTGCCCAGCCCTTGCTGGCCCCTCATGATACAGTGGGATATCTAGGGAGTAATTTCTGAGACAATTTCATTAAACAATGGGGGAAATGAGCCATAGAGCTGCTGTTGGATTGTATTGGGGCAATCTGAGATGCACAACTCACCGCCCAGCAGTTACGGACTGTGCTTTGAGCTCACTCTTGACCCTCAATGAAGCAGTTCTGAGCTGCCTGCGAGCGGCTGCCTTGTGTTATCACCTGAAGTCAACTGCAGCACTGGCCGCAGAAAAAAAACGTTTCCTGCATCGTTACGTAGTCCCCATCCCATAGCATTATGTTAACAGCCAGGAAAAGTGGCTTCGGGAGCGAGCTGTCAAAGTGAGCGTGGGGAGGAACTGAGCCAAGAACAGCGCGGATTTCAATAGCAAGCATGCAGTTAATCCAAGCTGGCCGCCTTCACAGATTTACACTTGATGTCTAAACATTGAAGATTTTCTTATGCATTACGGCAGAGACGTTGTCTTTCTCATTTTTAAACAGGGCTGGAAAGCGCTTTACAATGCTGGATGTTTTGTTCTTCGAGGGTTAGCACGATTTCAGTGGGGTTCATTGGCTGGGACACAGCATCATGCTTCGGCGTGCAGGCCTGTGTGTGTGCCAGTGCTGTGCTCCTTTGCTGTGGTGCTGCGGTTACTGCAAGTGGAGAAAAGGAACCTTTGTGCCTGACTTCATCTACTCATCAAGACATGGCTGTTATTAATCTCCCATCACCTTGCGCAGGGCTGGAAAGAGCTTCTTGGGTTATTGACTTCCATTCCCTGCCTTTGCAGGCACCACGTGGTGGGAGCCATTCATGCGTCGTTCAGAGTCCACCCCTGTTCTAGTTTTACTCTCGTGACCATTATTTATGTCATATTTCACTGTTTTCCTAGTCTCAGTACAGCGCTCAACCTTTTGATCACTTCTCCAACACCACTAGTTTGAGATGCACACATTAGGTTGGTGGTATTGCCGGAATCAGAAGACAGTTGTTTTCTTAAAAATTACACTATCTGTGGCCTTGCCATCAGTAATGACTGAAACCGAGCTACTCATACCCCGCTGAATCAAGCTGACACTAAGGTCATCATATTTGCCATATACTTTCAGTGTCTCTAAATGTCAGTGTTGAAGAATGAAATAAAAAAAATCATAGGGCAGTTCAAAGCAATTAAAGTGTAAGGGCCCTGTCTCAGCTTTCAAAACATCCCGCTATGTTTATCTTCCCTCCAGCATAAATCAGCTCTGGCTCGCAGAGCCGCGCTGCATGAGGAATGTCTCTGAAAAGAGACTCTGGCAGCCCCGGCGTGTTTATTTAACACGGCAAAAGAAATCTATAACTCCTTGTATTTTTATGTATGAGAATCTCATCATTCACATGGTTTCCCTATCTTGGCTCAGCAATTCATAAGCATTAATAAGAGATTTCTCTGCAGTGCACCACTGCAATATATAGAACACTCTGCCTTGAGAAGGCAAGTGAACAGATTAAGAAACTTGCCCACGTTACTCAGGATTCAGAAATGGGCATGATTCTGTCTCATACACAAACTATTAATAAATCCCAGTGTATTTATCCCTTATTTGCTCTCTTTGAGGCTTGATCTTGTCAGGCTCTTCAGAACTAATACAGGCATGAAAATAATTATGAACAAATGAACTGATAACTTTTGTTGAGTATTTTGGGCAAGTTCAGTATGTCGGTGTCAGTGCCAGCTAGTATGCAACTCCCTACCTTTCCATATAGACGTTTTAATTTTAGGTAGCTGAAGGATACAGCTTTCTTGGGTTACACAAGGTGGCAGTGAGGCCTCATTTTTTGGCACTAGAATCACCAGCTAACAGAAGTTTCTGTACTACTTAATGCAGAAATAGAAATGCCCAGGTTTGCTCTTGCAATCATTTCCTCATGTTACAATCATGCTTCCTACTTGTTACTTTATTTTCTTCAAGGAAAAAAGTTCCATCTTGGAGGAAGCGTTAACAGCAGCGCTTCTGTCACCTGCGTGAGACTTCTCTGGCTCAAAGGGCAAAGTCACAGTCATATTTCAAACTGTACATAAAAATGCTAAATACCTGTTAGCCGCTAGTTTCACCGTGCAGTTTATTTGGCCTCAGACCTTCTGACATTAACAGCTTGTCAATGGCATTTTGTGATTCCCATTCATAATGGCCTGCCTTCCTGCTGTGCTTCGGGGAAGATGAAACAAAGTCAGCAGATGTACGGACCAGACAGGCTTCTATTCTAAGAACATCTTGCATCGTCAAGACATCAAATACCAGATTTGAAGGATTATGTGATTTTAAGTTAGCTCACGCATGCAAAGGAACGACAAGAAGACTTTCATTATAAAATTGCATGCTGTAACTTCCTAGGGCTCTTCCTGCACACAGTACATGGGAGGGACAATGCTACCAAGTGGTTTCCCTACAAGAAATTTCTCTTTATTTTTTGCTCTGCCAGACTTAAACTAATAACAGCAAATAGGTGTAGCGTGATGGGTGATAAGGAAGAGAGGACTTTTACAAAATGCTTGTTCTGCCTCAGTCCAGAAGTCCGAAAGGTGAGCAGAGCTTTGAGCTGCACCAGGCAGGAGAAGTTCTTTCTGATGGCCGGTAGGCTACTTGCAGGTGGTAGCTATAATGACTGCCCTTTTTGGGAAACAAACTCTGTTATCCACCCTCGTGCCCAGAAGAAGCCAATTATCTGTGTTTGGGTCAACTCTGTTGCTCTGTTCCCGCAGTTTCAGATGGGGCAGACCAGTGGGTCTGCAGAAGGCTTCTGCCAGCTTCTTGAGTTCTCCTTGTTTTTAGAAAGGTAGCATGAGAGGGAAAAAGCAGGAAATTTGGTGGGGGGAAACATGAGATGTCCTCGCTTGTTGAAGTGGAAAGAGGAGTCACGTGGAAAGCAGCTTTCTCCATGCTGGCATGGAGCGTGCCTGCCTTCCTCTGCCTCATGAGGTGAGTGCTCATTCACCTGCTCCACGGTGTTTAACAATTCGCTCCACTCAACAGCAATCTGCGATCTTCAGTTCCTATTGTGAGATACATCTGGCTTTTTGGGTGTATTGTGCTGTAAGTGTGGTGGATCTGGGCTCCCAGCTCTTCTCCCAGGCAGCACGCTGCAGGATCAGGACCTCCACTGGAAATACAATTGCTCAAAAATCTTATTTCTTGATGTAGCCCATTAGGGCTTCTTGGTAATAATTTGAACGTGCTGTGACTTGTGGTGTTTACTCCTAGCAATATGTCCAGGTTTTCCCATTGCGTTCTAGAATAAATTACTTGGTTTCGAACAAAAAGTTTTGTTGTTGGCAGACATAATTGCTGTGTAAATTGCTCTTCGTAAAAGTTGTGACAAACATTGGTGTTCTGGCTCACTAGTGAACTCATTGAGCACATATGGAGCAGTGCTGCAGCTGAAGCCATTGACCTCTACTTAGTTCAGCCTCTCCCCCCAGTTAGACCTTGGCCCTTCGGTTAAGTGTGTGGAGTTCAGAAAATAGTGGCAGTAGTTTCAAAGTTTACTGTTAAAAAACAAAGCCATAGTTACACTAACATCCCATGAGTTAGAAATGCTTCTCTGGCCTCCAGAACATCTTATAGGGAGGCATCGAAGCACTTTGAGATTAAACACAAAATGCTTTTTGTGTGTATAAACTTAACATTTTTTAAGTCTGTCGACCCAAGCTGGGAAAGAATAATAAACATAAACCCTTCAAATTGTAATAGAAAAAAAAATGGCGCTGGAAGCTGTTACAAAACTTCAGGTGGTATTGTTAGAAGATAATGTTAATGAAGTTGATATCTGCTTTTGATGGATCAAGCAGTCACTTTACTTCCCTTATCCAGGAATCAGCAGGGTAGCATTAAGTATTTGTGGATAGTCTGCTTTCCCAAGGCCATTTTAATTAACTAAAATAACAGCAGGTGATAGAATATTTGATCTAAAATATAGATAGCAGTGATGACAAATGAGGAATAATTCTAAATACCTATGCCAGCGGTATTGGTAATGCATAAGTAGTAGGTTCTATTTTATGCAGAGGTATGTGGAAAGCTGACTGCCTTTAAAATAAATTAATCTATTTAGGGAATCAGCCACTGCTGTACACTTAGTGTCCTGCAGAAGGCCAAATTGTAATTTGTTGGCAGTAGCCTTTACAATGTCTTTACCCTGTGTCTTTTGGTTTGTGCTTTTTAAGCCTGATTACCTCGATCAAATTGATGCTCTCCGGATGGGTAAAACAAGCAATATAGTGTCAAAGAAAATATGCTCGTAATCGAGTGCCAGTAAAGGCTTTTGTGAAAATGGCAGCATGTCCTTTCTGTCACAAAATCTTGTCTATGCTTTCCAAAGTGCACTGGTGTATTTGTATATACAAAAAACCTCCCCACCACCACCAAAAAAAACCTTGGTGGATGTAAGTCTGTTAAACAATCCTCCTCACTTGCGCATTTCTTATTAATAAAACACTGAGTTCTGAATCCCTGCAGCACATACAAAGTTCAGATATCTTGACATGAAAGCATTTGTAGTTCTTTGAATGTATTGAAAAGGGTCATGTTCGATAATGATTTTTTACATGTTAATGTTATGAAGACAAGTCGAACTCTCTGGAACTCCAAATGAAGAATGATTTCAGGTTTTACAATAATTATTCTTATCAGTAGGCAAATTAATAAGAACAGTGTCTGAAAAAACCCCGCAATTGAACCAAACCATGTCCTGGAAAAACTGAATGTGTCCGAGATATTCATAATCCCGCTAAATGTCTGTTCTAGCACTAAAAGCGTAAGCCTGGCATTCCCCATGTGGATTTGACTGGGTTTGGCAATGCACACTCTGCTTCTCTTTCTTTACTTTCAATGCCAAATGCTTGGAAAATATGACTTTAATTATCTAACTCCAGCTCTTTGGCCTGCTTTATGTGGGAAGACCTAAACTGGATTACTTACACTCACGTGACCCTTGTAGCTTGCTGGGAAATACTGATTTAACTGAAAGCTCAGCTTCACCTGGTGTTCTTTAATGTTGTATTCCTATGCAGATACCCAAGTAATAGCCATTCTTCTGCAGAACGGAACAGCTCAGGAAGCTATAGCATATGAAGCAGCTCACTGCAGCCCTCTCTGGGACTAATCTTTCCTTTGCTCCTGCAAAACTTTGGATTTGGTGCAGATATTTCCCTTTGCATTTTAAAACAAAGGCAGAACTTACAGAAATTTCTGAGAAAAATAGAGGGGGGAAGGGAACAGGAGGGAAGATGCTGTGGTGGGCAGCGTTCCCCTGTCTTACATGAGCATTATTCATTATTGTACCACAGCAACTAGGAGAAATTACAATTAATGTTTTAGCCCACTTATCAGGATATGTGCTTAATTACTCCTAATTATGCAGGCACATCCCAACATTTCCTGTAACATAGTAGGCTTTTTGTTTAGTACTCGTAGAGCACGTATGACAATCTAGTACTGCCACTGTTAGACTATTCCTGCCGTATTAGAAATGGGTAGGTTAAAGTGTGCACCTCTTCTGGTTATATCTGCACAACCTCTTGCTTTATTTAGGACTGAATATATCACTAGGATAACAATTCTTCTTGCATCCCTTCTTCACGTGTTTTCTGATCTATCTATAAGTGGAAGTGATGTGTCTATAGGGAAAGGTCACGTAACGCTGGGAAGAGGCAGGAGGCTTCTGTCAGTTATTTTGGTTTAGATGCATTCCTAATTAACGAGTTGTGCCTGCTGAAAAAAGTAACAGTAAATGTTTTTATGATCTGTCAGTGTAACGTGTCATTACATAACCTGACAATGTAAAAAATAATGTTGGAAATAATCTAAAGCATATTTGGATATAATGATTTATTTAGCATTTATCTTTCTGTAAGTCTTGAAGTGGTAGGTGACCTGGAGGGCTCTGCGGGCACATCCACGCTGTTCCAGAACTGCAGGGCTAGAAAATGGATAAATCTCAGCTCACGCAAAGCTGGGTTAGTTGGATTTTGTCCTATTCCCCTCCTAAAGCCTCCTCTGCCCCGCTTCTGTCCTGGAGAGGCTGGAGGAGAGCTGGGTAAATGGCAAATGCACAGTCCCTTGCTGAACGCTGGAGTGTTCCATGGGCACTGGTGGTGTACATTAGAGGTCAGACTGTTGGAGTTGCAAGCCAAGGGTAGGTAAAGCAAGTTATCCACAGAGCAAAAAGGACGGTGCTCCCATTGCCACCCCGTTGGTGACAGCAGCAAGCTCGGCTCACCTGCACCGAGTTTTGCTCACAGAGAAAAGGCTGAAATGATGCTACTGTGGCCAAAAATAGCATCTGAAATGCAATTTGCTGCTTAGCAGCTGGGCTTTTGTAGGTGTTGAAAGGTTATACGTAGAATACAAACAGACAGCACTTGCTCTTAACATTTAGAGGTGTTTGAAGTTGATTTCTGCAGGTGATTGATTAGATCTGTGGGTAAGCACGCTCCTCTCTTCCTTCACCATTAGCACGCAGAAGAAATTGCTTTCTTGCTGAACCCATGTACCAAACAATTCCTTGGACCTTAACCTCAGAACTTAATGCTGCAGTGGTTTTAAAGAGCGGGAGGATTTTTTAGTGTTATTTTTAAGAGGCCGTACTTGTTGCCGAACAGTCCCCTGCCTTTCCCTGAGGGGTTGTCAGGGGAAAGGGTTCAGTTGCCAATCATCTGCATTGGCAGAAGAAAATTCTCAGCAGCACAAAGTACTCGGGCCGAGCTCTTTACCAGAATGTGTGCTCTTGGCTTTAGATGCTTCTCCTTGTTATGGAGAGGTGAATAGTGAGACAGTGAAGCTTTCAGTTGACATTGATCAGGCTGTGAGATCCGCTGCTTTCATCAAATGGTATGCAAATAACTTATTCACAGAGTTGTTTGGGTTTTTTTTAGTAAGTAACATTAAGTTGCAGAAAACCGAAGCCTCAGGCAAATTAGGAGAGGAGCCACAGACACTGAGAAAATATTCATACTTCGGTTATAGACATGTGATGCAATTCAGGGGATCAAAATTGGGCATAAAAGATGTTTTTCCTGCCTAGTCTCAACAAAAAAAGCAGCTCAACTTGTGTGTTAGGGAAGGACATTTATGTGAGATGGAGGTAATTGTGTCTTTGACCTATGGGCTAAATTTCTTAATCTGGGGTTGTGAATTGCTGAAGTTGAATTCCTTTTGAAACATAGTTAGGAAATCTCTCTTGAGAATAAAATAGTATAAAATGGAATCCTGGTTTTATTAGAAAAGCTGCTTTAAGGGTGACTTTGTTTCATGTAATTGCTTGGGGACCTCTGTCTGATCTCCTCACTTGAAGCTAATACTACAGCCTTTAATTGACTAAGACTCCTCTTGAAGTGGTAATCGCTGTTTATATTGTGAGATTCACTTCTAGAGCTGAGTATCTTGTCCTTTGTCTCAGAGAAAAATGGATTTCCCCCCCGCTGCATACAGAAGAGCTGCCAGCAGCACCTACTGCTGCCCCTCCAGCCTGGAGTCTCAGCACTTCCAGAGTGAGCTCCTCATTCCAGCTGCTCCAAATGTGGTGACAAGCACTTTTTTCCTTTCCAAAATACACCATGCCAAAGCGTGCGGACAGCCCAGACTTCAAACCCAACATAATAGGATTTGCAGCCTTAAAAACAGTAGAACTTCCCTTGTTTTCTCTCTTTCCTAGTCTTGGTTGTTTTATGAGCGTATTACAAAGTTTTTTAACTCAGGATTATCACAGGATGTCTGAAATCCTCCTGGAGCATGGATAAAAATCAGTGACAATTCTTTGCTTGAAGTCGTGTTTCAACTTACAGATGGCAGTCCCAGGTGTGGCAGACTTCTGGGAAAAAGAAAAATCTGAAGTTTTTTGGGTTGATTTTTAAAAAACATTGCGGATAAACAAGGAAATACATGCGGGAAGACAGCAAGCAGAATAAAGAGCAGACAGGGCAAAATATTGCCTACAATTAGCACCTTGTCTTTTACACAATGTCTTAAAGCCCAGCCTAGCGTATGAGATCAGGGCAGCATGGAAGGTGCAGGTTACTCTTACCATAAATGTTATCAGGAAAGAAATACTGGAGTGATCTTGTGCTGAAAAGGAGTCTTGACATGAATGAAATAATTTGTGTAGGTTTAGTAACTGAAAGCCTTTCTGGTCTCTATTGTCAATCTTCTTTAAGAAGGTGCTGTAAAACCCTGCTGTTGCCAGTTTCGATCTCTGTTGATGCTAAATGTAGCAGTCTCGGTGATCGCCCTTGCTACTAAAAATGCTTTTTGCTGAAAGAAAAACCTTTGTATTTATTGATGAGGCAATAGGTTTTTTTCACTTTTAAATTTCTTGAATCTCTCTGTAGCTGGGAAAACACAGGCCGGTTTGGTTGCAGGTGGCGGGGATCCTCTGCATCCTCGGACTCCGAAGCAGGTTCAGTCATAATTCTGTTCAGTACTCAAAGCAGGTGCAAGGAAACACAAAATGAGTTCCTGCAGAAGGAGGAACCCAGTGAGAATGCTTATGTATTTCTTTATCTATTTATTTATCTATTTGTGTGCCTACTATCACTGCAGGGAAGTAGTTGGTGCTGGCGATAGAGTTTTTCTTAGGAACTGCTTTGGGGAAATGCACCAAAGCCTTGTAGTTTTAGAGAGTCATTGCTGATCTTGGATCTTTCACGCCAATCCCACGTTGCCTTTTGCACCCTGATTGTTAATACAAACACACAGCCTGATTTTTAAATAGAAAACTGAAATATGAAGTGTGTGTGTTTTGTTTGTTCAGGTTTTTTTGGGGCAGGGTGTAGGATTTTTTTTTTTTTTCCCCTTTTGACTTGCCTTCCTTTGCACGCTCAGGTTAAACTTCCAGAGGGTTGTTTAGGTAAGCAATTAATAAACCTGTCTTAGAAAATTCATTCTCAGTATCAGGTAAAATGCGAAACTTCTTAAAAATGTTTCCATCCTATGTTACGTTAGCCAGCCTTGTAGTAAGTTACCTGTTGGGATGGACTCAAAGGAGGCCCCAGCAATGCAGGTAGTGATGGAGCAGTGTTTGCTACTGCACAGGCATTTCTCTGCCTTCACTATATTTTTGGCCTTTAATGACGTCTGTGGGGACTGTAAGCATCCCATCAAGCTTTGTATATTAATTCAGATCCAGTACTATAGGAACTTAATAGCATAAGGAGGAGTGTGCTTAGAAAGGCAGAAATGCAGTGAGCCAACAGACTTTGATGTTGTCTGTCTGTGCTCTTCCATGTTAAGCAGCAGAACCAGACAGTCAAAATCCTCGCTGTCCTGCAGCCAAATCCTAGAATTCTTCTCGAGCAACAGTGTTTTAGTTCTGGCAGCTTTCACGGAACAGATAAGTTGTCAGGATAAGGCTAAGGTCTTTGTGCCTTTATCACAGAGTGCCATGCTGCCGTCCATCACGGAGTTGCTGCAGGTTTTGGTGGTGTCAGCCTGAGTGTTCAGCCAGATTTTTTTTTTTTTAGTGACCTACCTCGGGTTTGAGCTGAAAGGATTTTGTCTGCAAGGCATTTACTTTCTGTCGAGATTTGTCAGGGTGATGACAGAGTATTATTGTATTTATTTTAATGATATCTACAGTAACAAGCTAGACAAATATAAATGCTCTCTGCAAATTTAGATTAAATCCTCTCAGAGTTATACATTGCCTCCTGAGGGGAAAAAAAAAGTATTTAAGTGGAAAGAACGGGCAATTATTATTTTAGCTGATCCCTTTGATCACGTTGACATTCCAGATATCCAGTGTTTCTCCTCCTCTTTGCAATTTTGCTGTTTTCTGTACCTCAGTATGGTGCACTGGCAGAGGAGGGGCTGCTCCGAGTGCCTGGCGCATGCAGGTGCATTTTTGTCAAGGCAGAACTGATTAAAAGTCATTAATATGTGATTTGCACATCCAGCGTTCATCGTTTGGGCTGAAATCTCTCCTATTTGACTTCAACCTGATGGAATATTCTCAGAAACATTAAACGAAATTACTTCAGTCCTTTCTCGAGTTAAAGGCTTTAAAGCAAGAAAGGTTTTCCAGCTGCTGAAAAATGGGGACCACTTACCTTTGATCAGGTTTCTTTGGAGTACCAGTGTTTTAGAAGGGGAGGCTGGGGGTGTAAAAAGTGAAAATTATCAAGCCCCAATTTAAAGAAAAATAAATAACTTTTAAAATAATAATAAAGTTTTCTCCCTGTTTCTCCTTTACATATAATAATTTGTAGCAAACAGATTAAAAATCTGAAACTTAATCAGACAACACATCATCACTTTTTCAATTTGAAGAAAATAATTGCAATCAGAGGACAGAGCTCTTGATTGCATTCAGAAAGCTGAATAAAATTCTCCACGCCATCTCTCATCAGTCGAACTGTAGGAGCTAGAAACCGTGAGTACAGCTGCTTTTGTCTCAGGTTGGATTTTTAAGTCTGGAGTACTGACCCACTTTCTGCAGCATCCTTGGGCTGTATCCATCCAAATAAAAGGAGGTTTGTGTTTGTAAATTCATCCTAGAAAATTCAGAAATTATATTTCAGTAGGCATTTGAAATATTAAAATTCAATCGTTAGGTTTCTTTTCCTCCATGCACGCCTTTCTTCTTTCCTCCCTTTAAAATATTGATGAACACTATTCATCTAAAAATATTTCTCCAGTGATTATTTCTTTCAGAAGCACTTCTGGTTGCAGCCTATATAAATAACTTTATCTTATTGCTGTTATGGCAGTGACAGATAATATTTTATTTTTCTTTTTATTTAGACACATTACCCAGCTCACTGAGGTAAGAGAGAGCCTTTTTCACATGTTGAAGCTTCAAAGCCCTTGATGTGCTCAAAAAAGATACTATGTTATTTATTGTCATTTCCCCCTCATTACAGCTATAATCGCTTTTTGTAAAAGGTTATTTCTGAAAGCTATAAAAGGAAGAAAAAAGGGGTTGTTTTGGTTGAGACCGGAGAGGCCGTTTTCTAATGGATGTTTGTATTGAAACTTGGATTGCTTCTGCATTATGAGACAGCTGAGCTGTATGTATGATATATATCAGAAAGGATAAACAATGCACATTTTAAATGATATTTTGATACTGCTGAAGAAGATGCAACTGTCTTATCTGAAGGATTTGTTGTAGAACATGAGCCAAAGAGAGCTGCTCAGTGTGGTAGCAAGGGGTAGGGGTTTTTTCTTTTATTTCCCCTGAAGTTACTTGTCCAAAATTTCCCAAACTCCTTACATATCTGCTAGTTAGGATTTCCTGTCAAATGCCTGGGAAATGTGTTTTTACCTATAAACCAGTACCTACTAGAAATGGGTGGCGTTTCTTCATTCTCCCTGGATAAAACATAAAAAAATTCTCCTTTCACATCAACTTGAACGTTTCTATTTCTCATGTCCATCAGAAGAAACGCACAAGCCTTTCTAGTCCCGTGTAACTGGCTTGATTTTAATGGTTTGCAGCTAAACCTTCTTGAAAACTTTTCATAAATATTGTTAATAGGGAAGAGGTTTCCCTGGCATGAGGCTGCCCGAAACAAAGAAGTTGTGGCTTGGAGAATCGTACACATACCTACTCTTTTTCTTTAAAAATGCCTGAGTATATTTTTTACTTGCAGGCATTATTAGACAATGCAGAATGGGAAAGGAGGAAGAAAACAAACAGGCAAACCAAAAGTAAATGTATCTTATTTCCACTGCTATAAATACCATTTAAAGGAGAGTCTCTCATTTTTCCCTCTGGCTTCTTTTGAGCAGTTAAATAGTAATAAATCGGCTACGATGGGATTTTTTTCAGGCTTTTGCAAGTTTGGCTGGGAGATAAGCTGCACCACCAGAAGCTGCCTGTGCTGGCAGGGGCCGGGCTGAGTTTATTTAGCCTTTGTTTTCATTTTATTTCTATACATCCCACCAGCGACCTCATCAGAAGGAGAAGCAAAAAGAGAACTGAGAAATGGCAGAAAGGGGCGGCAGGGGAAGATGTGCCTAAACCAGCGCTTTCCCTCCCTTTGTTTCAGTGTAGTCAGTTTTCCTTTATTTTAAATACGTTATTTTTATGTATTAATATGTATAAAAAGACACACAGTGTGGCTCAGACCTGAGGTCTTGGTAGCTACTGGGAGGTTTGACGGTGCTGCTGGGCATGGTGCTCCCATTGGAGAGATCACACACATTATATTAAAAATAAAAAAATATATATATGTAAACCCCCTATATAATACTCTTCTACCACAAAGTGAGCCAATACGTGTTTATTCTTTTGAAGAGGGGTGGATTTTCCTCACTTCTGGGCGGCATTTTGCCCGTTCTGGGGTGTCTGAGGGGCCAGAACCGGCCGGAACCGGCTGGAACCGGCCAGAACCGGCTGGAACCGGATCAGCGGCCGCCTCACAGAGCAGCTGGCGCCCAGGCAACCCGTGCAACCAGCACCACCGGCTGTTTCCAGTGCTTTGTGCTGCAAATATTTTGAGAATTGAGCTTGGCCCTCAGCCTGTGAAGCGTCTCCCACGGCTTTCCAGGGGCTCTGGCTCCCGGGCCGCGTTTTGTTCCCTCAGTTGTGAGGAAAACTTCTGCAAATCTGCTGGTGAGCGATGGTGAAACGTCTCCCCGAGTGTCCTGTGCGATGAGTTTGGGCCGTTTGTGGCCTTTTCCCTGTCAAAGTGAGGTGGGGGTTTGATAGCATGGGTTTGGTTTTGCTGTACTGGTAGCTAACATGTCGATATTTACTTATTTTTAGTGGTGTGAGCACACCTGGTGGATAGGCTGAGAGCGGGCGGCCGTGCTTCTGAGGGGGGGGGTGTGGAGAAAAAAAAAAAAGGCAAACAAAACCAAATAACAACCACCACCAAAAGAAACCAAAGCCAACCCCACCCCAAACCACAAACAAAACCCCCAAAAGCAAACAACCCCCCTCCCCAAAACCTGCACCAAAACAAACAAAACAAAACAAGAAAACCCTGAACCAGAACAAACAAAGGCTCCAAAACAAAACCAGAAAACCCCAAAGCAAACAAAACATCCAAAACAAAACCAGAAAACCCCAAACCAAATCAAAAAATCCAAATGAAACAAACAAGAAAACCCCAAACCAAAACAAAAAATCCAAATGAAACAAACAAGAAAACCCCAAACCAAAACAATCAAAAAAGTCCGAAACAAAACAAACAACCCCCCCACAACAAAACAAAACCAAACCACAAAAAAGCCCAACCAAAGAAACCCCACCAACACCAAAACCCCACGTGTGCCTGCATTGTTGTGAAGTGCAATCACCTGCAACATCCACGAACAAAAGGAATGATTTGTGTAGTTGACTATGTAACACTTTAAAAAAAAAATCCAGTTTCTTGAGGACATGTGTAAAGAAGGTAAATGGTTAGTTGGGCTGTAGAGAGGACAACGTGGCTGACAGAGGCTGGTGAAGACAACCCAGGAAGTGAAGGCGAAGTGTGACAGGCATTACAGTGTGTAACATTTTGGACAAATGAAGGTAACTCGGTTCACTGTGCGAAATAATTTCTAGGCTTTGGGGATCTTAAAAGTGTGTTTTTCTCTTAATTCATAGATTAGACTAATTTTTTAAATTTTTGCCCAAACAAAATCTCACTTCTTTAGTATGTCACACACACTCCATATGTCACCCCCAGTGTGTCACACATTACTCATACAAGGTTTTTTAGTGATGTATTAATTTTGTATTATTATTTGGATATTAATCATATTATGTTAATTAATATTATTATTTGAATATGGTATTATGGAGTAAAGCTGTAGCTTATTTTCCTGTTTTCTGTCGGTGGACTGGTGGAGTTGCAGGTCCGAGTTGACTGCTTGGTTTGCTTTGGGGGCCATTTGAACTCATATCTGAACACCTTTCCTATGCTGTGGGGGTGATTGCATATAGAGGAGCACTAGATAGAATAATTTTAGATAAATTTGTCTTTAGCAAATCTGAAGGTATTATATAGAAAAGCTAATGTTTTTCGTATCCTTTTCTCTAACTCAAATCTCAACTTTTTTTGCCACCACTGTCCTTTTATAGCTTCTTCACACCCCCCTCCTGGCTTTTTTTTCCTTAAGTTATTGTTCATTGTCCCCCTGACAACAATGTTCATACAGTCCTTTGGCATATGATTAGGTAGATTGTGCTGATGAGCCCTTAGATGTGAACTTTCCTTTCGGTATCAACATTTTTAGTAAAGATTCGCCAGGAACATGGTTGCAGCTCCCACACCCTGAGCTCTGCAGCTCCTGCAGAGTTTCCTGGAGTGGTTTTGTGTCCCGATCAGGACCCTCTTCATTGCACACTCCTGTTTGCTGCTGGGTTTTATCCATTCCTGCTGTGAGCAGCCCTTTGCTGGAAGCTGTTCAGCCCCACGCTGAGTCAAGCTGCTGTTATGTTCCATGTCTCTGGCTGGGATTGAGCTGAGCTTTCTGAAATTCATGGTTTTTTGAGAGTATGTGAGGCAGGAACAGAGCTGAGGAAGCTCGTTTGGGTGCCAGGGCGGTATAGCCCCATTAGCATGTGGTTATAGTTGAGCCAGCTCAGGACTTACAAGGAGTGTGGCTGCATTTTATTCTCTTGAGCAGACTGAACTCATCTGCAGGGAACGATCTGGCTGCCTTTGGGTGAGAGAATGATCCAGACTGATGCTGCGTCGTTGTATTTATTTCACTGGTGCATTTCTGACCTTACAGGAGTGAGTGAGTGTGAAACCATTAACTTTTCTAGGCAGAACTGTTGTATTGATTCATTCCCGAGGCTCTTCTCTTTTCCTGGGGCTGGGGGTGTACGTATTACCTCTGATATCTGGGTGTTTTAAGCTCTCCCGGATGCTACAAAGCAGCGAGGGTTTACTGGCACTGGTGTTCTAGGTACTATGACTCTATTTAAGCTTGACATGCTTTGTGGCAAATGTTAGTGCTATTGCTAAACCGTTATATAGCTTTCAATCTCAACTTTTTTTTAATTAAAAAAATCAGCAGCGTATTTTAGTTTCCCCTACATGTTTGAGAAAGAAAAAATAATTTCTGTGTCACTGCTTGTTACCCAACTACCTGAAGGTATTGTCACTACTGCTTTCTACTTTTATTCACTGAAGTTCTTTCTTTCATACATATTCTGAGAAGAACACCAGATTTTAGGGGAATAGGGTTCTTCTCCATGTTTTATTTTCATTATACCATGTGGTAGTGATGTTGATAAAACCTTGTTTTGTTCTTTTACAATACTCTTGACTCAAGGTAACCTTAACATTCACTTCTGGGACTTGATTCATTAAGCTAAATGGCTGCATTAATTAACCAACAATGTAGGCAGTTTTACCAAATTCAGTAAAATCAGCCTTTTTGCTGTTGCAGGATCTAAAATGAGAGTGACCCAATTGCTGTTTCCTTGAACTAATTTAGAAAGGGAACTTGAAGCGCTGTAGGGCAGACTTTGGTTTGTTGCAGTATTTTATGTATTCCACTAACTTCTTTAGTTGTCTTAGCAATGCAGAGGCAAAACGACAGCTAGCCTTGCATTAACATTCAGGTTTTAAACAAGGTAAATAAAATCTTTAAAAAGATATATATGGTTGATAGTTAGCACAAGCCTAAGTCTGATATGCTTTGGGGAGTTCCTGAAAACGAAGGAATCGCTCTGTGTGGCAAATGCAGATGGAATTTCCTGGGTTGAAAGAAAAAACAAAAAAACCCCAAACAAACAAACAAAAAACCCCACCAAAACCCAACCCATTTTAATTAAACTTCCTGCTGAAAAGAAATCTGCAGGGGGTCAGATGAGCTTCTCTGCAATTGCCAGCTGTGGAATTTGAATTTTGGGCACTTATTCATAGAAATAATTAAATTTTTGTGGGTTTTTTTGTGTGTTGTCATCCCCCAATTAGTGTCAGAAGTATGATACTCAGTGGTTTTAAACTGGTGTGATTCCACATTGAATTAAGTGCCACGATGGTCCCACCTGCATGTGTTGTTTAAGGAGTGCCGTAATGGACTGGTACAGAAAAGGAGTAGTTGGAGGTTTAGGGACAGTCAGTCAAATAGAAAGTCTGGGGTGTCTTTTTACTCTTTTTCTGAATGATAGAGTTAGATTTTTTTGGCATGCAGTGAATTTCTCCTGTTACTTCCTAGTTTCTTTGGTCCCTTTCTGGTTTTATTTCTCTGCTACTAATAAGTTTTCCAAATTATACCTTTGAAGTGCACCCCAGTCAGCTTATGTTTCCTGTAGTTTTCAATATAGTAGTTTACCAAGTCTGAGAAGCCCCTGATATTCCATAGTTGTTTGGTTGAGCTCAGTAATTACACAAAATAACCTGTGTAATTTTACAATATCTTCCTCTCCCAGTGACTTCTTGATGAACTTGTCATATGTGCAGTTTTACTATGAAGTTACTATATAAATAAACCTAAATGGACATCCGTCCAATCTATAGTTACTATTTCTTGGTGCTAGCAAAAAGAGGAATAATTAGCTTGTGTAATGCAGATGGGGATTGTTTCAAATTTGCTAAGCTGGTGAAGATATAAAGTGGAATTCTGGTCACCTGAAGTCAACAGTAAATCTCTTATTAATCTTAAAGCAATGTTTGACCCACATTTATTAAATAACTTTTTCAAATCCATGGGATTAAATGAGATTTTGGGATCAACCTGTGCTGGTGATTATTTGATTTCATGGGAAATAAAAATCCTGAGACTTAGTGTTTGGTTTTTTTTTTCTAGTGAAATACTGGATGTTAAGAAATGTGACTCGTTTGTAATTCCCTGTTGAAAAGTTTCAGACATCTAACCACAAGATTGAAGGAAATGCATCATATGTCAGTTGTGCAGACCAAGGAATAAGAAAATGGGAGACTCAAAGCAAACATTTTCCTCAGCTATGTGGTAAGCGCTTGTAAATATCACTTGCATTTGTAGCTGATTATCTTGCTTCCTGAATCACTATGAATTGTATTATTGTAGCCACTGTGAGACCAGAACTAGAGTTTCAAGGAGCTACCAGGGAACACAAAAGAAGTTTTTTTGGAGAAGGCTGGCAAATTAAATGAGAACAAAACCCCAAGGCTCTTCTCTAAGCCTGACTGAAAAGGCATGAGTGACAAACAGATGATGAGTTGCGAGTACTGGAGAGTGAAAGTCCCACGTTCGCGTCAGCTCACTAAATGCTGGACAGCAGCTTTTGCAATCCAGCAGCATCATCTGCATTAATCTTTGAAGGTATTTTCATAGAGTGTTAAGGTGGTATTTGAAGGGAAAATCAATACAATGTTTATCTAAGACTATGAACCCTTTCCTCTGCCCAGGAAAAAAAAAAATCATTGTTAATACAAGGAGAAGGGGAAGCAATCCCAGAAGTATTTGTGGATCAATATTATCTTGAGGTAAAGGAAATATGAAGTCCCAGGGGTACAAGTTGTATAAACTGATGTGGAAAAAAAGAATTTACTCTGCAAGGAACACTTTAAGCACTACTGTGCATTCTCACTTATTCATTGCAGTTAAAATACAGATCAGGTAAAACATTTTCTAACCAGTGTCCTTTGCTTTATGGTTTTCTGAAGAACTCTGTGACAAGGTTGGCATTGGGGCAGGATTATACTTTTCCCCCTTAGAGTTTTGGATGCTGTTGCATTTTTATTACTGAAGGGCAATTCCTTGAAGTGTGTAACTTGATGTGTTGAGGAGGCATTGATATGCCACCACCAGTGACAGAAGCACTAGGAACGATGTTTTAAATCATCCCCTGAGGGTTTTCAGCATCTGTCCTTTGTAAACTTGGTCAGATAAGTAGGAGGTAATGCTAGGTAAAATGTCAGTGCTGTACCTGAGCTAGTCCCTCCCTGGTTGTGCTTACTCGTGGACAGTCTTGTTACAAGTGCCTGATGTCAAAGATCGAGCAAAGACAGCAGCATCCTTGTGAGTCAGTCTGTACCTCATCTGGGATGAAGCTTGTGTACTTCTGTTCTTCCTGGTGCACAGCAGGAAACAGTGGGTGAGGATACTCAGAGCATACGGGGGAAATCTTGGTTTGAAGTAACTTCAGTTCCATAGCCTTCAGTGAAAAAGAACAGAAAAGGTAAGTTTAAACCCCTCAAAACATGAGCGATGATGACTAAGAAAGTGTCTCTGGACGAATAGTGTTATTGTATAATATAACCTAACAGCAGAGTTCTATGGTTAAAATGACTTAAAATTGCACAGCTGTAGTAAAGTTCCAAGTGTCAAATTAACATTTCTGTTTTATTTCCAAATTCAATTCCTGTACTTTACATTATAACTGCATGAAAGTGCCATTAAGAAGAGCAGAGCCCAGATGTTGCTCCTGATTGTTATTGTTTCTTGTTGTGCAGAAGGAAAATAATATCTGATTTCTGTTTAGAAAACACTGTGGAGATAAATGCAAGCATCAGAATTGGATTTAAATGATGTTGCTGCAAGTATGATGCATTTTCCCTTTCCTTAAGCTCTCTATTCCCTAAACCTCCCTATAATGCTTCTGGTACAATATTCTACATTCTCTGTGCAAATCAACTTTCCTGAAGGCTGAGAGATATTTATAGTTATGTCCTGTTATCACTCAGAACAACTTTAAAACAAGAAAATGGATGTTGCTTGGCCTCAAAGAAAAGCAAATGGAGTCTGAGCACAGTTTCAAGTAGCTTCTCAGATACTGCAGATTCCCAGAGGTGCCTTTCTGTTTTTGACCATGTTAGCCCTTAGAATCACAGAATACTTTAAATTTGGAAGATCTCTGCAGGCCTCTAGTCCAACTCTTTGTCTACATTGGGGCCAGCTTCAAATTTGGTCAGGTTGCTCAGGGCTGAAGGAGATCTCATGGCTTCTCTGGCCCCTGTGTTTGACCAGCCTCATGGTGAAAAAGCTTTCTTGCTCTAATCAGAATTTCCTGTGCCCCAGTCTTGCTTTTAACTTGCTAATAAATAGTATCTTGCCTATACAGGCAAGAAAAAAACAATCTTCCCCCTCTTTGGTGACTCACCGAAGTGTTTAGGCATGAGATATTATACACTCATATCTAGTTATACATTAACAGATGTGTATGATGCAAATGCCTGTGGGATAAATGTAGGTAATTACTGGTTCTTGATGGAGACCAGATACGATGGCAATAAATTTGCAGTGACTGATTTCCATTTTGTTTTTCCTAGACATATCCTAACAGTCACTTACACGGAATCTGTTAATGTGCTCTTAAGCGTAATGTATTTTCAAGTATTTTTAAAAGTGACCCTATTGTAAGAATTATTATTTGTTGTTAATATAAAATATCTCTAAAGGCAATTTTCTATTACTGTGTTGTTATCACAGGTAACAGCCTGTTTTCTGACAGGGAGAACCCCTAGCACAATTAAACTTCACATGTATTAAAAATGTCTGCTTTATATTGCTGACCCTGGCACTGTTAATTATAGTGATTAATTCTGCTTGGCTAAGGGTGTGCACCTGTAGGCTCTGAAGCTCACTGTTTGCCCGCTTCTCTGATATCCCCTTAGAAAAAAATTCTCCTGAAAAGCCTGAAATCCTTTTTCCTCATGTTTGCTGATGGAAATTGGCATTCCAAACATGAATTTGTGTGTGGTGTTTAAAGGCTGTTGATGTGCATGTGAGGACACGGCCTTAGTCTTGACATGCATGGCTTGCTCTGTGTAGCCATGAGATGAGTTCTTTGGGTTTGTGAGTCATAGACTGGCTATAATTAATGTACATGTGCATATTGAAAACATAATATGGAGAATGTCAGAAGGACAAGATGACATTCTTGTGTGGCTCCGGCAGCATTTCCCATGAAATTGTTGGTGGCAATACAGTCTCCACAAGTTAGTTCTGCTATTGGAAAAGTGATGAAATGTCCAGCAACAAGTTGTTATGCTTTGTCTCTAACTGCTACTCCATAGCATCTCACTAAACTCTGCTTTGCAGGGTGCCCAGAAGACCTAGGGATAATGTGGTGTTAAAAAAAAAAAAAAAATAATAAAAAAAAAAAATTCCCAAACCTGTGCACTGGGCAATGCATATTGCCCTGACAGAAAAACCAGGGTATTTTATTCTGTTAAACACAACCCAGTGTTTCAGTTAAGCTTAATCCTAAATTACACTTTCTGCTTATCTCACAGGTTCCTGTTTTGCTTTGGGTCAAAAGTTATGTTTGCTTTGGTCTTTTTCCTAGGAAAAAAAACTAAAGAGCCTGCACTAAGCAATAGTGTTATGGTGAGAGAGGCGAAAGATTTAGCTTCAAGTAGGGGAGAGACACCAAAAGCCCTCAGCAGAAAGTGTGAAAACTAAATATGTGCATTGGAAGTGATTGCAAAAACGTTCTTTGCACTCAATTCTATATATAATTATTGTCTAGCACTGAAGTCTAACTATGTGAGTGCATTAGAAATGCCCAAAACAAGCAGAGGTGAAAAGAGGTGGCACAATTGCTACTTAGATAAACTAGATTTATTTGGACTCACTGAAAATTCACAATGTCTTAACATTTCAGCCAGATTTTTAGTGTCGTTTTCTATACCTGCCTTCTGATGTTTTGACACAAGATTATCTTGAGTACTGATGCATTAAATCGTGTTATTACTGCTCCAATCATTAGAAAAGAGCAACACCTTAAACTTGGGTGCTAAGATGGCTGTTTTCCCAGACACTGGTACTAGTATAGGGTATATTTGTTGTATCATTTGGGGTAGCATGTGTCGGAGTAAGAATTGTACTCACTAAGGAGCTTGCTTTTTTTAGCAGGTCAGAACATTTGTATAGCAGAGGGGATGTGTAAGGCAGTAAAATTAAACTGTTACTGTTACCAGCCCTGCTACTAGGGTTGCTGTTGGTAGATGGAGAATGGAAAAGAACAATGAGGAATGAATTGCAGCTTTTTTCCTTTCAGATGAAAAACTATATAATGAAGTATACACAATAAGACTTTGAGTTGTCTTCATTTTATTTGAACATTCAATATCACTTTGGTAGAAATTCTTCATATTTTTTAAAAGATTATTTGGATAGTCACAAATTGTATGTAATAATCACTTTAGTAGTGACACACGAAGTCCTTTTTCAGCCAGTGAAGGATTAAAAGTAAAAGTGGTTACTAGGAAGTGAAATTAGAGTGTTTGTGCTGTTGTTATCCTTTAATGTTTTGCCTTTTTTCATCCTTTATTATTTTTCTGTCTTTAATCCCCTTCTCCTTAATTTACTCCTTGAGGCAGTGGGAATGACTTATAAAAAGATGATCAAAGCATGAAGGAAATAATTGTCTCATTTTGTTTCAAAGTCTCACCTCAGTATTGGAAATGGGCTATGAACCATTTTTGGTTAAGAATCTAAGTGCTTCTGTATAATTTCTTGGTTTGGCACTCGTGTGCGAGATTGTGTGAGCCAGACCACCTGCGCTCCCGTAAACCCTGTTATGCTCTGTTATGATTCCTTGACATCAACTCCATAGACATTAAATTGAGTTTAAATAGATATAACTTACTGGAAGAATATTGGACTCCAAATTTACACCTTCCCCTTGATACCTTCCTTATAATTCCTATCAAAGACTATGAGATGAGTACAGCAGGAAGTCTACGCACGTCCCACAGCCTCTGCTCTTGAGCTAAATTATCCTGTTTCTTACACCACCACATTCGGCTCACTGATGAAAAGACTAAAAAAAATTCCAAAAACATGGCAAACATTGCTTTTGCAGAAAATCATGTGATAAATCTAACATTCACTGTATCCAGCTGTCCCAGGACAAGGGGAATGCAGAGGTGGCTGACCATGACCATGGAGCAAGGAAGGAATAAGCAGTTGTATTTATACCTACAGAGGGAATAGTGAAGTGCTTGTAAATTCTGTGTGTTGGCGGCAGGGTGAGGGATACCGTAACCTTTCTCTTTGCAGAACTTGTGACCAGCATCTGAAGCCTGAGAGAGCATCGTCCGCAGCGGCTGTCTGACAGTGAAGTGGCTGAAAGTAGCACAGGAGAAGATGGGGATTCCAGAGGTTTTCTTTCATAACATCAATGAAAGGCTTTTAAGGGATAAGGATCATGAAGAGATGTGAGTGAGATATAAAAGAGTACTAGTTATAAAAACCCACCAAACGATACTTATCAGCTCTATTTGGATTAGCCTCCATTTGGATTAGTCTGAGACCATCAAGGATTATTTTCCGAAGGTAGAAAGTCAGAAGAGAACACTCTTGCAATTATATTGAAAGATTCGGGTTTTTTTACCCCCGTATTTAAATGCTATTTTTGTTATCATCTTGGAGACCGGGAGAAATCATCCACTTGACTGCTGGTGACAAGCTGTTGATAGGTGTAGCTCCTTTAATTTACGATTCCATGTTGGCACGAAGAAGAGATTAAGGCAAATTTAGTAATTTATTTTCTGAATATAAAATCCATGTCACTACAGTGCTAGGTAGCAGCAACCATCGATAAGCACCCGCAGCAGTGCTGCTCTTTGGGTGCGATATATAATCAATTTGCTTGTGATAGAAACGGAATAAACCCATCAAATGCACCTTCTGCTATCCCCAAGGTAATTTTGTGCCCTACATTTCCTATGGGCGCTGAGGAAGTAGACCCTCAGATATTTCCAGGCATGTGTGTTGTCTAGTTTTAACACAAGCACGCTTGTGTTGATGAATGCTTCCTGTTCAGGACAGTATTTTCTAAGGGTACAGCTTGTCCTCTTGTCCTGTAGAAATCTTTGCTGAGAGCGAGTCAGGCCTCAGCTCTCTGTCCTGGTATTGGAAGTTATTCTGCTCTGTTATATTCATGCTTTAAGTCAGTACTTCGTGGTGCTGTTTAATGTTCAAGTAACCATGACGAGTTTGTGGTCTCACTTCATATTGTACCGTGTCCAAGACAAGAATAAGTGCTTGACTCACAGCAGGATCTTGCTTCCTTGGAGTCCTAGAGGATTTGCTTTGTTGCTGGGTTATCAAATATCCTCAGTAATTCTTGTCTCTCAACTGTTACTGTGATTGCTGATATGTTCGGTGAAGGAAACCTCCATCCCATGAGAGGGAACGGTTCGATCTGGGATTCTCATTTATGGGATCATGTAACTGGTGCAAAATCCCTAATATCCAAACTGACGTCTCACCTCTGCAAACAGCAGCTGCCTGCAGCATTGTTCTGGGAATATGATTAATTCCTCTTCCTTCTAGAAAAAACTAGTAACTTTTGCATGGTTGCATTTTAAAATTGTTGCTGTTCTCAGACTTAAGTTTGAATTTTGTAAATAGAAATTAATAAGTATCACCATACTTCTCATCAGCAGATTTCTGACCACTTTACAATAGATGATTTTAGTATTATTCTCACTTTCCAGTTGTGAAAATAGAGGCAAAGCAGGATGATGAGGCTTGCTTCCTCTTCCAAGTCTGGCCAATGGAAAAATGTTTCAGTGACCTTGATAGAACACTGAACCAGGGCCCACAGCAGCTGAGAAATCTCCATCTTTGGATGTACTCAAAACTCAGCTGGACCAGCCCTCAGCAACCTGCTCTCTCCTTGAAGGTAGCCCTGCTCGTGGCCCACAGTTAGACCAGATAAGCTGCAACCAGCATCGTGCTATGCTTTTAATTTCAGAGACAGGAATGGCACTCAGGTTTCCAGAATCCCAGTGCTTTGTTTGGTCTCTACTTTGTCATGCAAAGTAACTGTGCATTTTCCATTAGGGAAAAAATAATATTTCTTGGCACATTTTATTTTGCCTGGAATAACGTGGGAGAGGACTTGAGAACTAAGTCACAATTGCAGCCAGCTCAGTGTCAGTCCATTTCTTGATAGTGCAAAACTAGTGTAATAGGTGAAGTCGGTATGAAAGCAGTGTGACCGCTGAGCAGAGCAAAAGAGTTTTTATTGAAGAGTCTACACATAGAGCAAACAGAAACCACATCCTGTATCTGTGAAATCCAATTGCATCACGTTTTATGGACATACAGCTAACATAATTGAGTAATTCTGTTTATACAGAAATCATTCCCGCAGCTAATTTGCTCAGTCAGGGATCTAATGTCACTGGTAACCATGGCATCATGCTCTTTGCATTTATCAGGCTCCTCACACTTTATTTTGTGATGGCCTATAAAAATAAAAACAAAATCACATCCTTATCTTCATCTTTCTGATGGTTGTGGAGTATGCATAGCAATCTGGACTTTGGTTTTTGCATCAAGAATTATTTGTGATGGAGACAGAGGCCATCTTGTGATCAGTTCAAGTGCCATCAGACACACAAGTACCCGCTGTGTTCTGGTATTTTGAGTTTCCCTGGGGCACTGAGTGGCAGCTGAAAGCTGGGGGAGCTCCCGCAGGCCCTGTGTGCTGCTGTACCATCTGCCAGGAAACATTGGCTTCTCAGTGCCATCTCCAAGGACTAGTTTATTTTATCCAGTGATGGTTTTGTATAAAAGACGCATCAATTTTCTTCGTAGGATAATGTCCTAATCACTGGGTTAGTGAGTTTTACATACATATGCTCTGCTCTTTGTACATTTGGAGGATGGTTTGTTTGGATTTGTTTTTACAGGGTGGAGTGGATTTCTCAGCTCTGAGTGTCTTCTTCCCCCTTTCCTCATGCAGGTGCCATTCGTGCATGTTCATTAGAAATGAAAAAATAGAGTTGAAACTTCTTAAACTGGGTAGGGAGTTTGCAAAATCTTTGGTTTCTTCATGCTAGCTTTATCACAGAGCTGTCACATAAAAGGGAGGTGCTGGTAGCTATGTTTTGGAAGAAATGCTTTGTTTCAAAAAAATTAAAAAAAAAAAAAAAGGGGAAGGATAGGGATGGGAAAGCTTTGACAGACCCAGCTGTAATACTGTGGAAGAGATGTCATCTCTGCCCAGTCCCAGGCAAGGTGCTACCTGCTAAATAGCGACAGCGTTTCAGACACTTCCTTGTTTTTTTTTTCCCCGTGCAGGTTAGTTCACAGCCCCCTGCTCTGCTTGGCCTCAGGTGACAACCTGTCTGTCACATGAATCATCTCAGAGCCATCCTGGCACAGCGCAGAACTCACCTTCTGCTTTTCCGGAGGATGCTGGTGCTGAGATGAGAGGTATGCGTTTTGCTATGCTGTCCACACACCTGAAAATAGATTATGGCATGTAACGAGGGCAATTTTACTATTCATGAAAGAAAGTTTGGGGAGAAAAAAGTGGTAGTAACCAATTCTAGATTCAGATGCAATTTTTCTTCTGTATTTCTCAGTGAAGAGTTTCAGTGAAGGTAAGTTGTAATTTTTGCTCTTCCTGTAGAGACGTTATCTTCTCTAGGTGAAATTAAACCAAAATTAGGGTGTTTTGTCAGGAATAAATATTGCCCACATTTTTCATAGGTGACTGAAGAAAGCCTCGTTTAAGGCTGAAGCTCAATACCTTTTCACTGAACACTTCAGCAGCTTTCAAGTGAGCAGAGGCCAGTGGGTTTAGCAAAGCTAAAGAAAATGTCTAGCACATAGAAATAGCACTTTGAGAAACTGTATTGAGACAAGAAAGTATTTAGTCTTGCTCTCTGTTTTTACCCTGGTTCAGTTTGTGTCTCGATTAATTGCTTGGGTACATCTCTACTTGTATTTTTGACCAAACATAGATTGCTAGAGCAAAATACAGTATAAAGCTGCAGTCTAATGCTTGCAAATTGCCCTAATTTTTGTTAAAGAGCAGCTGTTTTCTTTGGACCTGCGTGCCTGCTATTGGCTGCCAGAAATCAGATCTTCCCTGAGTATTTTGTTAATTAAGTCGAACATTTCATTTAACAAGAAAGAAATAACTATATTGGTAGATGGTTATTATACTGAAAATTTTGAACTTTTAATCATTTGATAATAAAAATAATATTTCCTTAGGCTTAGCTTTAAACTCAAACCAGATTAGTTAGAAGGCTCTGGAAGGCAGACATTCATACGTAATGGGACACATTTTTGGAAGCCTTTAGCCATGTTATCCTGAATACTGAAGTGCGGCACGGTTCTGATGGAATTACACACATTGCTTCTGTATAAATACCAAGTGTCTTTATGGTGATTACCGCCTTTCAGTGAATAAGAAGTATATTAATACTGATTAAGCTGCATTACAGAAATAGAACACTTTCACAGGATTGGAAGCTGCTTTGCCAACGACACGGTGCTGGGTACTGGGAACTGTTTCAAGCTACTTAGCATTAATGAATGAGAATTATTAAGTATAAACATTTTTTTTAAAGAGGATGGTTCTGCCAGTCTTGCTGATCTTGAGCTATAATAAGATATGTATTAGCAATTTTGATGTTATTATATAACATCACATTTGTCACTTGTTCTGTTTCTTCCCTTCCCCCCCGCCCCCGATTTTTAACATTTTACACACCTTTAACCAAATGAGTTGTGGAATTCCACAGTGATTGATGTCTGTTTAGGCTCATAATTCAGCATGTCTAGCATGTGAGGTCACTTGCTATGAGGCAAAGGAGAATTGTGCTTGTTCTTAGATGGTACGAAGAATGCAGAAAGGTTTATGTAACATTTTCCAGTGACAGTAATAAATAATTTCCATATCTCTGTTTATATAGAACGTTTTCTTGGCTCGCACTCTGAAACATGGCTATCAAAAGCATTTACTCATGGACTTTACTTAAAAACTCATATGACAGAAGTAATTAATTTTTTAAGCATAACTGAGACCTACAATGAGGAGTTACCAGTAAAATATTTATTGCTGTTACATTAGAAAAGTATTCTGCTTTTTACTCACTGCACATGGTTATGAGAGACTAGCAGTAGGGAGATTTTTCTAGAAGAGCCCTGAAACAGAAGAATATAGATATCCAGGCTGTGTTTCTTTTTTAAATACCCTGAATTTTAAGGACATCTATGTAGCACTGAGAAAACTAGAAAAAACTTGCAGCACTAGCATGTAATACTAACAATTATATTGATTGAAAACAGTCCCAGAGAAGCCAGAGAACCTGAAAATAATCAGAAGGGAAGTCTGAGCATGTTACATTGAGTGACTTAGACATGCTGGCAGAGGAGACATCACCGTGCCAATAAGGCTGAAGTCATAGATGAAAATGAGCAGAGATTAGAAAGCCAGCATGAATCAGACAGTGCAGCTGGGCATTTCCCCACTCCCATCAGCCTTGGGTGTGCTGGCAGCTTTCTCTGGGAGCAAAAACACGGGGCTGGAGCCGCCAACTCCGAAACCACCTGCAAGCCTGAGAAAGGGCTGTGGGAAACTCGCACTGTTCCACGACTGAGACACGGATTGATAAAATAAGTTACAATATCAGCAGATGTTTTCCTAGCAGAGGTGGAAGACTTAAATTAGATTAAGCCACTAATATCATTAATATCTGATTTTTCCACTGGCAAACTATTCTAGTATCCCAAATAGCAGGTAGCTTCTGAACTTTTGTTTTCCGCCAACTGTCAGAAGTGAAAGGAATCCCAGTTACTATGGGACTCTGCAGTTTGCTGGAGACTGACACTCAAACATGTTATTCAAACTTGTTTCTTCAGTCTTGTTCCCACATTACAGAGATTTCCTGGGACAATGGATGGTGTCCATAATTTTTTGTGTCTGCTGTAACCATCTTCATATTTTGTATTGGTTAGTTTGGAGTAAGAAAAATGAAACTTCACACAAAACCTCACAGTTCATTCAGTTGACCTGAAGTCATTCAGTGGCTTGAAAAACAGCTTTAGATTAAAACAAATATATTTTTGTTGACAGCCTGGATTGGCAGCAAGAGCATTAAACTGCTAGGAGAAAACTGCCAGGATGTAAAATTTCCCAAACTCTCATGGTTCCCAGGACATTTTCAGACCAACTTCACAGAACAAAAATTTCCAGGTGATGTGGTTGGACGTGTTTGAGAGTGTGTGGGCAGCCTGAACTTGATCTCTTGTGTTGGCTGCCAGGATTACCCTTGGTAATGTCCTCCTTGTTCTCCCAGCTACTCCAGTGTTTTCATTTTCCTTTCTGTATCGCCGTACTGTTCCCCAGGAGCACACCAACACTGACTAGCAAATTTCAATCTTGATTCGTGTGCAGTATTTCTGATCTTTATTGCCCAAAAGAAACCTTTAACTCTCTCATTGGAAGGAAAAAGTGGAACGAGGCAAAGAACAGAGATGGATTTCTCCCTCCTTTTGCTCTGTTCAGTCTTGTCTGTGATTACCATGTACTACCTCTTGCTATTCTGTAGCAATGTAAGGAATGAAATCGCCTTTTGATTAAATTCCAACAAACCCACAGGATGGCAGAACACAAAAATAGCAGCTGACAGTCCTTTAATATTTCTCTACGTATACACAAACAGAGAGGCATGAATCTTCATGGGAATGGCTGCAGGATTTTTACAAGATTAATTGTTTGAAAACAGAACCAACCTCATGCTACAGAGGCTTAATTAATTATATTAAAAATACTCATTTAATTATCAACTACATTAATGAGTGGAACAAGCTGCTGCCACTTGCCATGTGAAATTATCTTCAGGAAAGCTTAGGCATTTTTTTAAATGCTGATAAGTTGTTTGAGCATGATATGTTCTGTGCCTTATGAACCTCCAGTGTTGTATCGCTGACCTACAGCCGAACTCGGGGAAAGGACTGAAAGTCATGTAGTTTGCAGTGTGGTCCTGAACATTGTTGGCTGCACAGAAGCCACCATACTCTATGAATGCACATCCTCAGTTCCTGCTGAGCTCTCATTTTTGCCATGGTGAGAGTCCGTACTCTGCAGGCTCTTTGAGTTCATTTTCTCTTTACTCTCAGATTTCTTTGGTGTTGAGGTTAGTACAAGCAGTAGCAGAAGGGATGTTAGGCTTTTGTATCCAGTCACAGCTAGAGAGGAGTGATGTCTTAGCATACCAGATTTGTGTTTGTTCCTCCTGCTAATTAATTAGTTAATCTGCACTGGTGAAAATCGAAATTCGGGTGTTTTGGTAGGATGAGCATCAGATTTGGAAAAAAAAATCCAATTTGTCTATAAAGGCACTTTGTAAACATCTTGGTGCTTTCAAATGACTCCACTGATTCTGTAAACTCACTGACATGTTTAGAGAAAGTTATAGTTTCAATTTCTGTATGGATGTTGTGAAGTGAAAAAGAAATCACGCAGGAGGTAAAGGATCAAGTAGGAAAGAAATTAAATGAACACTGTGCAAGAAGAAAATGAAAACGTTGCATAAAGAGCAAATGCCTGCATTTGGAGTGGCATTTAATATACAGGGAAAAGCCCACCTGGGTCCTTTTCTAATGGACTGTTTGTGTCCCATGGAGAAGATCCAGCACTGTCACCACTAGAGGGTACCCTCGCATTTAACATATAGACGGTTGCTTTACATTGGGTCCATCACAGCCGGTTTGAAACAAGTGCTATGTACCAGGGAGGCCAGAGAGAGACGTTTTCCAAAGAGACTGAAAACACTCAAGGTGTGTTTTTTTAAGAGTAGAGTAGTACTTCAAGATTAGGCTATTGTTAAGGACAATTTCAAAATCACTTGGTGCCTCAGATAAATGAAATTTCTTCATCCTAATCCAGGTAGTTTGCTTCCCCTCCAAAAAAATAGTGATCTGGACCTAGTTTCAGTTGCTTTAAGGATACTGAAGAAAATTCAGGGAGGCTTTTAAAACATGTAGCATTGGCCTAATTCTGCAGCAGCTGAAGTCATGTTCTGGAGTAGCGTGGTTGTGCATCACTAATTGCAAAATCATCCTTTTTCTCCCTCCTTCCCTCATGCTGAAGCAAGAGAAATTCCACGTCAGTGCTAGCAGTTATGCAAAATAAAAATAGACTGAATGTTAATGCATGGTTACAGAGTATTTATTACTTTAGACTATAATTTGTAGAAAGGAAAATGTAAAGGTTTACAGAGTGCATCAGGCAGCAATAAATATGACTCAACCAGATCTTGCCTGCATGACAAAATATTAGTCAAAGAGAGGAAGAAAAATTCTTGAGTTAGGAATGACGGGGGTGTAGCGGAACCCAGGTGAGGAAGACGCAAGTGCTCAGCTGGTGGGAAAGGTCCTAGTGCCACGGTAAAAGGACTGAGTGGGAATTGTCAGTGGGTCTGAAGCTCCTAAAGGCCAGAGCTATTAACAGGTCAGAGAGAGAGTCTTAACAGAAAGGTTAGCTAAATTACAGTAGGAATTGCCAAAGTGGGAAATTAAGTGTTCTGTGAAGGAGTTCAGGGGATAATTGGATGCTGTCGAGTGAACAAAGGAACTGGCAAATTATGTGTGTGTAAATATACAGCTTGGGGAAATAACAGTTTATAAAAACTAACTCTCCAAAATGTTTATTCCTGAGAAATAGAAATTTGCAGACTATATTTGTATAAGAGGCATCATGTCAAGGCTGATATGGTCTGTGGTCACTTCTCAGGTCCCCTTATGATGTTGAATGAAATACCATTGCCTTAATGCAGTATATGGCAGATTTCCAGTGGACTTCACTGGGACAGGGATTTTGCTGTATGTTTTTAAGGAAAAGAACAATGTAATGCATGTTTGTGGTTAATCAGATGATGCGTCTGAAGAAAGCATTAGGTATTGAATCAGAGGTTGCCTCTGGAAAAGAAATCCATTCTTCCCCTTCATAGTTAATCACCTTCCACAGCTAAAAGTGTCTAAATTCAAATACTCTAGTTCTCAGAACAAGTAGATACATCTATTGGAGTGGGAGGGGGAACCACCAACAAAAAAATTTAGGGCAGCATATATTAGGATTTAAACGAATCAGACTGTACCATAAACTTTTAATAAATAAAAATATAGTAAATTAAGTACTTTGTCTCCCAACCTTGAGGAGCATTGATGAGTAGGTACCAACACATTGTGGGTTTTTAGCTCATGATGGCTTACTTGGAGGATCTGCTCATGTTACTGGTGCATAAAGTAACGTGCAGATCTTTGGTTATGTGCATCATGTATAGGATGGATCTTTCAACACATCATTTGGTTTTAAATATATGTAAAACATATATTGTGCCAATGCTTTGCTGGTTACCTGCAACTGTTATAATTTAGGTATTGGCTGTTTAGAATGGTTGATAACTCATCCTCTAGTAAGTGAAGAGTTCTGCTTATTTCTTACAGTATTTGACTATTTTGTCTTAATTGCTTTCCCTGAACCAACGCCAGCTTTAATTTAGACAAGGCTCAGGAAAATGCAATACAGCCTGTACTGGCTGATTTTTCTTAGCTCAGTGGAGATCTCCATCCAACTTTAGAAGTAAAGTTGATAAGCTGTAATTCTCCTTTCACTCACTAAGGATGCTGAAGTTCGGTACAGAACCACAGTTTGCCTTCTGCCTGTCCTTTCCTTCTGACTTCTTGTGCCTTAACCCGCTGGCTTGAAACTCTCCGGTGTTTTTCCAGCAAGCACAATGATGCACCTGCGTTCAGGATCCTGACCCTTTGTGTTTAGATTAACTGCAAAATAGAATGTATCATTTTTAATGGCAGGCCCTAACCTCTCTTAAGCATACCTTCCTTGGGATGGGAAAACTCTTAAGGTCATGATTTCTTTGGAAAATGTTCTTCATGTCCCTCCTGAAGTCCCAGAAGCTATCTTTGATCCCGATGGCTCCAGGTGAAACCATATTATTAATTTTTAAATGTTCATTGTCACCAGTCAATATTTTGGTCACCCAAATGTGTATTCTGGTCCATTTTTCTACTGACATTTGATATTTTTACCCTAGGAAAACAGAGCATGGTCTTTCTTGCCTATTTCTATCTCTGCACTTAGTTTGAAGAGGCTGATGAGGACGGCTCGACCCTCACAACACATGAAAATCCTGTCTCTGCAGTGTCTTGTACTCTATACACAGGTTCATTGCTCACTGTAGTGCATGCACGTCTCTGCTTCGCCCCCAGCCTGTGACTTCTGGAGGCATGTTATTAGGTAGTTCTCTTGCAGAGAACCTGGGAGCAACTGATGAGTTCTGGCTGCCTTTCTTGGCTCTCTCCATTCTGGTTACAAAGTTTTTGTCCGTGAGGCACAACTCAGTTCCTGGTCAAGATATTTGAGGCACTTTAAAGTAGACCTGTTGGCATTGTCCTTACAGAAATACAGGACCAAGCTGTCCAGGTAGAGGCTAACTACAAACAAAACCAAACAAAACCAGCAACAACAAACTTTTTTCTAGAATCTGAGCATATTTTTACAGGACGGTGTATTGCATTCTGTCAGCATACAAAGTGTAGTACAGTGTTGTACAGGGTGTTTCAAAAAGATGGACCTGATTTGAAATAACTATATCTTTGAAATTGGCTCCATCTTTTTGAAACACCCTGTATTTCTTCTTGTATGGATTGTCACATTCCCAGATCCCTGAGTGACTGAGCTTTCTTCGGGTGAAATATTGTGAAATGTGCATCTTTCCAGACCAACTATCTGTCACTGAGAAAACCCATGAATAATTCCGAGTGAGAAACAGACCTGAGGACTTTGCAGTCTGCTCACAAGCAGAAGTTTCTCTGAATAAATAATTGGTTGGGAATCATCCAGCCCACTCGTTACCAAATCCTTCTCAAAAGAAAAGTTTGGCCTTATGGGGAAACTACTCACAGGTACAAGTTTTGGAACACACTATGGAATATTTAAATTTGAAGTCAATGAAAACAAAATATTATGTGTTGAACAGTGAACAAAGAGAAAGAACAAAATGCAAACATTTAGTGACAGACTATTAAAATGTGCCATTGTGCTATCAAAGCAGGGATGTTAACAGAGGAAGGCTGAATGCAGATTATTTCCTTGCATTCTGAGTTTCACCAACTCTTTTTCTGTTGGGCAAACTAGAATGCCACAAGCTACAGAAGGGCCCAAGTGTGTTTTGTGCCTGATTTAGAGGAGTTCATCCTTTGCTGCTGCTCCTCAGAGCCCTCAAAAACAGATGGGAGATTTTATTCTGGCCTCTAACAGGAGTGTGCTCAAAAGGAAAAACAGGATATATGGGCACAGAGAAATGGGGCTATGCTGTGGTCCTGCACCACAAGACATCTTGGGAGCAAAACTGAACAGGTGAAGGAAGCAACGTTGCACACATTAAACTCGTCACTGAGTCCTAAACATAAGACAGTAGTGATTTTCCAAGGAATGCCTGTGAGGAAGCTGACTACTGCCTGTGCAGCAGGGCCCAAATCGAGCACAGGAGAGAAAACCAAAAGCCACCCAGGTGAACAGAGAGGATAAAATACACATTTTGCAGCTTTTGCTTATGTGAGCGTTCTCTGTCTGTTCCCCTGGAAAAGGCAGGTTTGGGCAAAGAGTGTGGCCTCTGGGGTTGCTCAGCATTTAGACAATTCACCAGGAATACGTTTCCCAAGTGGAAACCTGTATGGAGGCTGAGATGTGGGACTGCCCCTCTGCAGTCAGTGTCAGTGGGCTGCTTTGCCAGCAGCAGAGTCAGAGCAAGGATCCACACAGAGCCTTGAATTCCTTCTTGGAAAAGCCCATCTCCCTCTGCAGATGGCCAAGCATGCTCTTCTGCTGGAGGATGACCAAGGACACCAGTCTCCCCAGGCCTAAGCCTGACTTTGTGGCTATCCAGCATAGTCTAAGATTCTGCATTTTTGTTGCTATTGATGGTATAACAGCCAGAAATATCACAGATTTGCTTTCAGGTGTCAGACTGAGTTAGCAGAGCTGACAGGTAGAGAAGTCACCTTTTCTTTCCAAAGCACAGACGGAAAAATACTTTCATCATTTGTGTTACTTTTCAGAGAAAAAATAGTACTACAAAAGCTCTGCTCTCAATGGTTGAAACCTGGGGTAAGTTTTCCGCCTCCTGTGAAATCTCACAAGCTGACACCAGTTTGGGCTGTGGCACAGTGTCACTGTCAAGCACCTTTTTCTGGTGAGATCACCCTGTTTACAAGTTTGGGCACTTCCTATTTCCATGGCAGATAAAGAAACTGAGGACAAATAGGGAAGGTGACATCATCTACCAATACAGGTTTCTTTTGCTTTGTGGCTGCCTTATTCCAAATACTATTGAGGGAGTTTTGGTAGATGTATGTAAATGTGGTGGATTTCCACATGGTCCTCTGAGCTGCAGTGCTTTGGCAGAGATGTGCTGCCACAAATTTTTGGACTTTTAACTTCATCCATGATTTTTTTTTCCAGGCATTCCTGGGGAGAAAACAAAATAACATGCTGAGTGCACCCTTGTAGTAGATTTGTGCATGTGGATGAACCCTGAACACCTTTGTTCCTCACAACATCGGCTCAGCTGAGTGGTCAGAGCACTGACAAGCAGCCTGCAGTGCTCCCAGCCAGGTGTGTTGGAGTCATTCTTTTCATTTTAAATCAGCATTCGTGAGCAGGTCTGACCACAGGCTAATGACTCTAGCTTTGCCTACCAAATTACATTCTATTAATCTTCATTTCTAAAAGTAAAGGTGCTGCCTGCAGCCTAGGAAGATTAGGCATCATCCACAAGCCCAGTACAAATTATAACCAGTGCTTCATGCAAGATTTCTGTAACTGAAGCTTCTCTACTGATCCAAAAAACAGGTCTAAAAAAACCACATTGTTATACTAAGAAAGCAGATAGTAAAATGATACATGCTTCCTGTTAGCTGCTTGATGATATGATCAGTTAAATAGGTTTCAGTATTTAATTATTACAGAGACCTCATTCATTTGGATCATATGTCTTGAAAGACACTCGAGAGACAAGGAAAAGGAAACAACATACAAAAAGTAGCCCTTTCATGGGCTGTTGGACACAGCTCCTCAACAGTTGCTGCCCAGAGCCTAAGCCAACAACCTGAGTTTGTGTCCTTGCTGCTGCCGCCTGCTCTGCCCCTGGCTCCGCTTGCTGCAGGTGCGCTCACCTGTCTACCTCTGAGGGGAGAAACCAGCAACCGGAGAGTAAACCCCATCCTGCTCTTGCGTTCTGTGCGTGAGGAGAGCTTGTCAAACAACGCTGGCTGGAACAACATGCAGTAACTGTATCTCCCGTGTCAGGGTGATGAATACAGACTGCCAAAGATTTCCAAAACATAAATAATTCAGCTCAATCCTTTCGAGGTGCAGGGGAATGAATTGCTGAAGGCCCAGCTCTTGAAGGAACTTCAGAGTGTTAACCCAGCTGCACTTGGTCTCTCCCTGTGAAATCATGGCACAAGTTGCTCCTCAGATGGCTTTATATTTGCATTTTTATTAAATATTTATTGTTCCTCCTTCTCCTGCAAGGAACCATTATGTGGTAGGCATCCGATATATTTTTATGTTCCCATTTTCTCCTAGTTTAGATATACTACTGCCTGAAATAAACATACTCAATCATAAAAAAATCCTAATTTCCAGGGTTATTTTAGCATTTTCTTTCCTGAGGTTTCATCCAATTAGCATTTGTTTTTCTAAAATATTATAGTTTCCCTGAAAATGGGGGAAAAGTAAAGAGAAAGAAGCAGCAGGGCAGATATTTATGAGCTGGTGCAAAAACATGCTATTAATAGTAATGCTGTGCACTTAGGGTGCCTTTCCTCTGAGTACCTTAAAATGCAGGACATAAATTAATTATAAATGCACCTTCCACAGTCTCTCTCAAGTAGGTTCTGCTAATTGAACTTCATAGACAAAGCAACCAAATGGCAAAGG
Source organism: Caloenas nicobarica (assembly GCF_036013445.1). Taxonomy (NCBI): domain Eukaryota; kingdom Metazoa; phylum Chordata; class Aves; order Columbiformes; family Columbidae; genus Caloenas; species Caloenas nicobarica. The sequence continues at coordinate 120,154,823 of NC_088247.1, forward strand.
TATATATTTCAAACCCCATCTTCCCTAGGAAATCCTGTAATGCTTTTATTCGTTGTATCAGCAAGAACAATTTAATACAGGAACTTTCAAGTGCAGTCTTAAGTGGCGGCCTATTGGTGCCCTGCTTGAAGGGATATAAAAGAAGACAATTTGTTCACAGAAATGTTTGTGGTCAATCCTGAACATGATTTTTCAAGCTATTACACAGAGGAGCCACCGGTTGTTTCCTGCACAGCACTGAAGCACAAACATGCCGCGGGGTGACGGCAGTGGCAGCGCATTGCTGCAGTGCATGGAAGGAGCCACAAGATTAATATCTTGCATATCAGAGAAAACCGGGAGTGCAAAATCAAGCCTGGGTCCCCTGAGGACTCTTGCCTGAAACAGTGCAAGCTCAAATGCTCTCTCGGATGAAGTGAAGCAATCACAGATGGGTCTTGGAACAGTCACTGAGGTGTCTTCCAGCACAAGAGGCCATTAGGTGCTTAAAGCCCAACTATTGCTCCCACTGAGTTGCTGTCAGTGGAGCTGTGTACAAAATGGGATCTGATCCACACAGGAGAAGTGGCAGCAGCTGGCTCGAAATGGATAATAACAGCAGCCAGTCCCATGACCCACTGTGTTGCAGTTTAACCGCAAAGAGGTTTGTCTGACACCGCTATGTCATCTTTTCGTGCTGCTCCATCTATTCTCTTTCCTTCAGTCACTGAGGCTGTGGGCCTCAGTCTGCACAGATAAGGAAGAATTTTGTCACTGCGCTTATTTACTTAATTATGTTGCAGAGAAGGGGGCACGCTTTGCTGTAGTCCTGTATGCAAGGCAGCTGCAGGATTAGGCCCAGAAACGACCTCCAGGATCAGAAAATGGGCACTGAAGAGAGCTCAAAGCATGAGCAAAAGCCAGGAATTGACACAGAGCGATGATTACTGCAGATGGGTTAAAAAGGAAAAACGCTAAGAAAAAAAGGAAGGAGGTGGAGAGGGAGATGTAGAGACACTGGTAGGTTTTGCATGGTTGGACTGATGATTAAAGCACATCCTCAGCTGGGCAACTACTGTAAATGAATTTGGCGAGCGAGAGGCAGTATCCTGGCTCTGACAAGTGCATGAGCTTCTAGGGGCTTATTTTCAGTAAATTTCCACAATGAGTACAAGTTGATGAAGCACTCGTGGGTTTTCTGCTCTTGCATTTGCTAATTCACATTGAAAAACAGGGTTTTGAGGTTCAGTTGGGTTGCAGCTTTTATTGCAAATTTAACCACAAATGTAAACTCAACAAGTGTCTCTCCTAGGATAATGAACTCTAAACCAGGTACTGTGTTGTCTTGCTGGAATATTTCTTGCCCAGATTTATCCCATGTACTCATTAAATAGCTGTAAATGTTCTTTTAGAACCCATAGATTTTTTTACTGCCCTATTAAATCTAAATTAAATGATTTTTTGAGGCATTTATAGAGCTACCACTTGCTCCAGCAGGGAATATGCGAAGGAACGGTTTTAAAAGAAATCAGGGCATATTCTCAGGAACACTTTAATAAAGGCAGGGAAAAGCCATTACCACACTGGGCATCACTGCAGGTGTTCCTGGGCTTTGCTGTTTGATTCTGGTTTTGCTGATTAAAAAGCCTTTCTAAATTTGGATGGGAGCCATGAGCAGTTCTGTCTTTACAGCAGTGCTGACAACCAGGGTTCGAAGTGTGGCTGTTTGGAGTATGCCAGGCATGGATCATCTCCCAGACCTGCGCTTGTCAAGTCACTGGTGCCGCTGGGGAAGCTGCAGAGTGACTCCGCTCCTCTGCCTCTCACCAGCTTGAGCTGCCTTCTCCGGTGGGTCCGTTTGGACGTTGGTTTTAGCTCTTGCCGCCAGTTTGGATCTTTCTGCAGTTTAAGAAAATACCTAAGTTATAAGGCTCTTGTGGGAAATTTTGTGAATAATAATATCTGGGGCCTCTCTTCTGCATCTTTGTAGGACGTGGTTAGAGGATGTCCTGTCTGATAAATGCTTAATGCTGCTGTCACTATCTAATTGGGATTATAGTGCTGTAAAGACTGCAGTGATGAAGTGAGAAAATGCAGTCAGGTAGCTAATGCTCCGAATGCACAGATATTGTTTTCAAAAGAGATTGCATGGAGGGAAATTTTGCTGTTCGTCATCTCTCATGCTGTTATTACCAGGTGATTTTGAAAGGTTCCTTATCAGATCTGCTACACTGAATTTAGGGTGTTCTCAGCTTTGGGATTATAACTGACATGAATGCCTCTCCTGCAGTCAGGATACATTTAGGATGGAGGTACAGAAGGTGGATTTTTTCAGTGTACATCTGACTTCATCCTGAGGCAAAGTCATGGTAGCAGCTGCTCAGAAACTTTTCACAGATGTAAACTGTGGACCAAATCCTGTCTATACTGAAATCACTCTGAGATGGACCATAGACATCAACGGTGCTAGGAGGTCACAGATGATGCCCTTTGTCTTTTAGTATCTTTGGCATAGCTCTCTGAATTGTTTGAAGAAAAACAAAACAAACCAAAAGAAACCCAAACAAAACCCAGAACACCCAGCTGCAACTGATACTGAATTGGTCCTTGGATGTATTTGCTTTTACAACACAGTAGCAAATACCTTGCCTCCGCTCTTGTTATTACAGTGCTGATGTTTCAATGTAAAACCACTTTTTTTTTTTTGAGTGGATACAAACAGTTCTCCCTAATAATGGCATCAGGGTTACTATGGCTACAGGTTTTCATTGTTGGGGCTTAGAGTGTGAAAAAGAGAAAAATTAATCACGGACTGGCTGTTAAATATTATTAATAAAACCAGACAACAATGGATATATACATTAGCTCCCTTACGTATCTCAGACCACTGTCTGAAGTGAATCTGTATTCCCTTAGTTATTTGCCTTTTGTTCCTCTATCAATATCTAATCTACTTCATACAGTGGGGAATCAGAAACGTGGTGTGTTTGGGATTTCTCTTGACTGAAAGCAGAACTCGTGGTGTTGCTGCCATTACGATTAGTGTGTTACATGCTTCCACACCTTTTTGGCTTTTTCCTGTCTCAGCTGGATTATGCGGAAGATTGAGGTACAGGGAATGTTGACTACCTCTGAGATGGTTGTTTTCTCCTAAGACGTTAAATTTGGAGCAGTGTGAATTCCTGAAGTCAGGGTATGAGGGTTAGGGTTTGGGGTTTTTTTTTTGTATTTAATATTTTTTTCTGCAAATGAAGGCATCTTTTGCAAGGTGTCTGTTACCATCCTATTTTTAAAAAGGCACAAAACCTCTAAGTGGACATCTATATCTCACTGATTTCCAATGATACAATGATTCTTCTTGTGCCTTCAAGATATTTGACAAAATACCTCAAATTCCTTCTGAAAGTTACATATGGTTACATTCATAGATTTTTAGCATGTGTTGTATATTCTTACTCTGCTGGATAAGTGTGGAGGCAGCTTCTTGTGCAAGTATTGGTGATTTCAGGTTTGAGAAGAATGTGCCTGCCAGTAAAACATAGATGCTGGGATAGTGAACACAACTACAACAGCGTGTCCTGAAGTTCAAACAGTTTGGTGTTCACAGCTGATTTTGTGCAGCGTTGGCCAAGGTCTCACGGTAGCCATGAATTATTTATTCGCTCCACGATAAATTACACAGTCTGAACAAGGGAAGTAGAATAATTTGGAAAGAGAGGGTGGTACTTCTACCATCCTAATTAACAAGATCTGTAGTTTTATACTTTGGAAGCATTTTTCAATATTTTCAAAATTTAATAGGGGAACTTTTCAAGTTATTTAAGAGTTTAAATTGCTTGTGAATTCCTGGCCTTTAATACTCAGATACTAACAAGTTGATTTTTTGAAAAAATATGTTTGTAGTCATCTCAGAAGCAATTTATATTATATTGAAGTTATTTAATATTCCAAAAAAGTTTTAGCATTTAAAGATGTTTCTTGTAATTTTTAATGTGATACCCTTTGGGAATAAATGTGGTGAGGTTGCCTGCAGTAGCAGCACACTGAACCCATGAACCTAGGAGATTTCTTTCAGTTCTGCATTACTGTGTTTGATTCCAGAAGAAATTCTTAATTCAGGCGTGTTATTCACTCAGAAAGAAAGATCTTGTGTACGGAGCCTATGCAGTGCCTGGTAGGTGATGCTCGATGTTGAATGGGACACTGCAACAGTGTTGGAAAATCATTAACTGTTTTCAAAAAAACGAGCATTTGGCAGAATGTAAATTGTCGCCCTCCTTTGCACAGCAGCTATGTTGAAAGAGCACATTGTAGCTCAGCACATCTGGCTCTTGAGTACGTGCTCTGCCTGCTTGTGTTGGGGATGTGATTATTGCCCTTATTTCTTTTGGTACTGCAGGTGTTCCACAGTCAATCTGTGCTAATACCATGCTACTGACACAAGAGGCAGGTTCAAAAAATGTTTCATACATTCTAATCACCTTTGCTTGTACAATTTGTTGTAAATGGGCTTTCAGTGCTTCTTATTTAGATGTGGCAGCTTTAAAAAAAACTTGTAGTCATTGTGTCGTGTCCATGTGCGTGTCCCCAATTTAGAATAAGTAATAAAAAGTGGAAAACTTAGTTCTGGTCTTAAAATTCAGCTTATTTTTGCAGGGAAGTTTTAGGATATGTCGGATGTGGAAGGGATAGGAATTTCCACTGAAGAGTGTATAGGTAGAATTGTACAATATGGCAGTTAAGAGCTGTATTTGGTACTGGAGCACATGTACTTAAGATTCCTGAGATGCCTTTAAAACTTGCTCTTTGAATGTACCTGTCATGAAAGAAATTGGAGTATGTCTCCATGAGGAAAACTTTTGATTTGTAACCTTGATAATAGCTTTGAATGTTTTGGAGCTGTTCAGTCAGTTGAGAAGAGGATGTTAGTGACCACTTCTTGTGTCTGTTATCGTGTTGAGTTTGAAGTACGTACTGTATCATGTGGGTAATGTTTGCCAGAGTGATAAGAGTATATTTGTGGTATGAGAAATTCTAGTCTGCACAGCTCTGTAGATGTAAAAGTGCATTAATTTAGTATATCCATCAAAGCAAGATTGCTCTTAGGCAAGAAACTTTTCATGTACACACATATCTTTATTGCTTTAAAACATAATGAGCAACTTTCTTGGGGAAATAGCGTAAGGAAAGGGCTAATGAATTGTCAAATGTAAGGAAAAATGCAAAACATCAAAGATACAGTGCTAGGTGATCAGCAGCTGCAAACATTAAATTTTAATGACTTTGAGAGAGGCAACCACCTCATCTTTGATTAATAGAGCATTGCATTCAAACTGATCATCTATCTGGCATATATAATAATATAAGAAAAGAAAAACACAGTTATTTTGTTTCCTGTAGGTTTATCACGTTTGTGCATTAATTGAGTTATGCAAGAGTGTGTTTGCTTTTTAATAGAAAAGAGAGGACATCCGTTCAGATAGAAACTCTTTGACGTGTACTCAGGAGACATTTTTTCCTCTTAGCTTTCAGTCCTCGAGTTTCTGGCAAAGGCAGTATTTTGAACAATGTCTTATAAGAAAAACTATGGCTACAAGGATTCATTTGTCCTTTTGAGTGTTTTCAGATCTGGTCCTAAAGGCTGGATTTTTGCACGTACAGTAAGGATTAATTGCATGTTTGTGTTTTTCATTTTTTATTCATGAATTAGTTTGATTTGTGGAGAAATGGATAAACAGGCTGCAACCAAGGATTTAGAGCAAAGTCCTAGAGTCTTTGCTCTCAGAAGAATTTCTATCTAATGATTTCAGAAGTGACTGCATGAACATACTAGGGAGCAAAGATCAGAACCACAGCGTCCCACTGCTCCCTGTGGAGTATTCGTGCCCTGTAGAGTTGCGTGCTCTCCATAGGCTATAGAGCAGTGTTATTTTTTTGTGCATTCTCCTTGTGGAGACAAAGCTCTTATTCCTTCTTGCACGTTGGCCGAACTTCATCATGAGAGGTGGGAGATACCTTAATCTATGGGGCAGATCCTGCCAGTCTCCTGAGCAGCAGAGATATGAGGTCTAAATCTCCATAGGATTGGAGAGCATAAAAATGCATAGTTGTTTTTGGTTTTTTCTTAAACCTTCTCTGACAGTTTCATTATAAAAAGAAAATGCTGGCTTTTGTGAGGGTCCTGATAGGTTAAGGAGCATGTCTCTAACATCAGGCTTGCTGGGAGGCCAAGGTGAAGGAACACCCGGTTCTGAATCCCAGTGTGATCTCCCTGAAAGAAAGTGTGACTGCTCGGGCAATTCTATAAGCACCAGCAAACACAGAAGAGTAAGTGCTTAACATGAAGCTGCAGTGTTTCAGAAGCAGGCACTGGTACATGACTTTTGACTGTTCCACTTACTTCAGCTGAGCTGCCTGTGGTCACATATTCTCATATCAAGTAGCTGTTGAACACCTACCTGTCTATACTTGACTGACTGCACAGAAGAGAATTGCATTGCAGTTTCTGATGTTGTTGTAATAAATGCTGCAATAAATGCTGCAACCCTTTCCGTATTATGATGTATTATTTACATAGCCAGACTGGACTGATATAACTATAAACAAAGAAATGTAGTTGCTAAATTTGCTATTGCTTGAGTGTCAAGCGTTATGTGAGAGATGTATACAGCAGAAAGAAACAAGATCGTTTAATATATTTACTTCTAGAAGAAGGCTTTCATTTTCATTTGGGTTTTGTTGGTTTGCTTTGCTGAAGCTGTTCATCACAGCTGATGCCAGAACCTTTTTAGTTCCCAGGTCTTAGTGGCTTTTTCTCCCACCTTTCCACTCCTGCACAGATGTTCTCCAGCAGGAGAGTCAGTGGGTCTGGTGAGATCATTGCTGTGGTGCAGCATGGTGAAGTACACACAAACTGAAAGGGTCAGGTGCCCCTCAAAAAGGAACAGTCTCCAGCTTTGCTTCCGCATATTATTTGTCTTCGTTGCCAAAAATCGGCCATGGCTAAATTCTCCAAAGTCTTCTCTCTTGAGAGTGCTTTGCTGACTTGGGCACTTGTCGCCTTTCTTCTGTTCTTCTCTCCTTACACCTCCAGTTGCCACCTTCTGCTTTGAAATCTGTGCTTCTCAGCTGTCTGGCCTTGTCAAGCTTTCGCAACGCCAGCCTGTCACTCCCAAGCTCTGAGGCAGCCTGCACACAGTCGTGTAATTCAGCCTGAATGGAGATGGAAATTTCAAGCTTGGTGTCTTATGGACCAAAGGTCTTCACAACTGATTTTTTCCTTATCTTGGTCCTTGCCCCTTCAACTTTTCTGCGCGTGATTTGGACTGATGTGCTGTTTCAACCAGATGTGTCAGTGGGGTAAAATGCTCATGATAAGTGCCTTATTTTGGGGTTACCTTTTCCTGAGAGCTGAAGTCACCATAAATTTGAAAGATTTATGAATCTTTCAGCAGCTATGAGTGTCTCTTTCAATCTATGGTTGTTAGGGGTTGTTGTTGTTTGTTTTGGTAGCACTCCTGGGCTCTCACATCTCTTCATCACCTATTCATTTTACTGTACATCATGCTCCATAATTGCTCAATTAACCACTCCAACGTTACAATGCAGTTGTACTGGGATTAGAAAGCAGAGGGATGAATGGATACTATGGGTGTTTTCTCTAGGTATTTAGAATCTTTAGAAGCAGCAGCAGTTAACATGGTATGTTTAACTACAGCTGACACACAACTGTATGGGTCAAAGATTCACCTGTAAGCTGGGGGGGAGAGATCCTCAGGTGACAGAGATGTCACAGCCGTGTCCGTGTTGAATGAGTTCCTTTATGGCAGGTGAAATCCAAAGAGGAAGGATTTCTGGTCTCTGTAGTTGCCTGGAAAGTGGTTCCTTTATGATTAAATTTTGTGCCTCGTAAGTTTATTTAAGTAGTATAAATTTGCATGATTTTACATTATAAAAAAGGGGTTGAAGGTTTTGAGGGTTTTTTTGCTTAAAGCCTCTCAACTGTTGATAGAAAATTCTTACGCACACAATTTTTCATTTTGCAAAGGAAACCACACACATTTTTGCTGTGATAGGGTTATAATGGTAAATTGTATGCTGTTTTAGATGTTTTACATTAGGATATGTATGTAGCTAATGGGCATTACTTAGTAAAAAATATTATTACAAACTTCAATGCTAAATAAAACGCAGAAGGAAGCCACTGAACAATTCCATTGTATCTTAAAAATAGCTCTTGGGATTTAAAAATGTTGAAATAATTTCAGAACTCCATTGGAGCAGAAGGAATTTAGGGTATTGTTTGCGATTATAAAACAACCATCATAATTCCTGCAATTTAACCCTAGGATATATTAATAATTAAGTACTGAAATGTGTGAAGTTGTTAGCAAAAGTCAAATAACTACAAATGTGCCTCGAATATCACTTTATCATTTATACTTGAAAGACACCAGGGAATTAGGCAGCTGGAATCAAAATCAAGCAGAGGACAAAGTAAGGATAACAACTGATAAAAGAGACATGAATAATTTATGTTAACTCAGAAGTCAGCTCAACACAGCACCTGACAGGGAGGCAAAAGCCTCCTTAGCAGAGCTCTCCTGGGCACTGTGCTTTGTGTACAAGAAGCCTTGGTAATCAGCTCCCCGCAGTGCCATTTCTACACCCCGGGGAGACTGTAGCCACTTAAACAATTTGCATTCTATCACATCAGTTGAATTAGATACTTTTCTTAATGGGATATGACAAATGTGCTTTGTATTCTGCTTCCGAAAGGGAAGAGAGTGTCGAACATTTGACACTTCCACATGTGTTTCCTGAAGCTTCAAACCTCATCCATAATCTCCAAGGTACAGTGAGGGGAGAGCACAAACTCCTTATGGTTATTCTCACAAATTTAATTCTCTGCATCTACATCCTCTACCTCATCTTATTTTTCATTCTTCTTAACGAAAATGGGGCAGTATCTGCAGCAGAGGTACAGTTCCTTCGACTGCAGTGAGAGTAGAAGTAAAAATCACGTAGATAAGTGTGATGGAGTGGTATTAGACTAGCCTGTAAGCAGATAAGACATATGATTTGGATGATATCAAGGATAATGAAAGATTGCATCTTCTGAGTTCTAAAATTCCAGATTTCCAACAGCAAACTTAATACAGTGCCCAAAGATAAGCAAATTGCTAAAAGGAGCAGCAGAGCCATGTACAAAAGAGAGATGGTATAGTTTAGCCTCCAGGGATAAGAGTTGAATAAATGAATGAACAACAAAAACTCTGTTTACCTTTCCTTATTTACAGAAACTTCTTACTCAGCTCACAGAGTTGAGGTTGTACCATGCAGATAGATTTTTGCATTTGGAAACAGAAAATGCAAATCTGAAATTTTGAAGTTTTCAAACGTTTGACAAAAGAGAGGAGATAAGGCTTTGCTATAAGCTATTACCCTCTCACTTCTTACAATACAGAAGTGAGGGAGAAGGAAAATTATATCTTTTTTATTTACATTTGGCTTGTCCTTTTTTCTTGGATGCTAGTCGCAAATTGCACTTTTTCCTGCATATGTTTATTGAGTTTGCAAAGGCAGGAATACCTTCACTGAGGAGTAGGTCTTTGGCTGGTAGTTTTGCTAACAGCCATATATATTTCTTTTTCCTATGCTATAAAATGTGAACCCAGCACTGAAGAAGCGGAGGGTCTCTTGCTCACTTTCCCTGGCTTTGCAGAACTTCACAGGGGCGCTGGACACAAGGACACCTGCCATTTTTAAAAACATCTCTTTTGAGTACAAAAGGTGAATCTGTTTCGTAAAATTCCTGTGATACTTCTGCTCAGACAGCAACAGAAAAAAGAACATATGTCTGCAAAGCATCAGTAATCTGGGAGCTTCTGCAGCGCTGCACTCATCGTCATTGCTCTTTTCCATGTTTTATGACTGAAAGTCACAGTATGTGATGATAGCACACAGTCCAATAGGCATTAATCCCAGAATCCTACTGAGGCAAGAGACATACATGTGTTTAAACTTAAACAGAGATGCCTTCCCTAATTGAAGCTTTAAGAAAAATACCACCCACCACCTATCTCAGTGCTTAGCTTTTAGGATATCTTGCCTGGGGCAATAAATAGTTAAAGTGCTCCTGGTTTGTTCCAGAGTGGACTTGGTCAGCAACAGACCCAAGTTTATTAACGTTTGATGGAACAGATTCTCCTCCATGCCTTCCCTGGTGTGTTTGCCTCACAAGCCAAGCCTGTGTTTGCCTCATCCATGCTACAAGTTCTGGGAGAAGCTGCACTCAGTGTTTCATTGTTCTCTGGGCTTTGTGTGATACAATCAGTTGTTTACCAGAGTTAACAAGAACCTAGCAAAAACCAGTACTAATTGCTTTTTGAGATTTTTGGGACCTTTATAATAGTATTTGAACCATTAAAAATAGAAACGAGAAAGATTTATTTTACACAAGGCAATTATTAGATGCAACTGAAACAGCTTTTGAGATGAACATCTATCAGCATTACCATTTAAGCAGAGCATACCCTTTTAAGGTACTGGTTAATTTGGTTTTTTTTGTTTTAATTTGGCAGCCAGACTAACTGTATCCACACTAACTCCTGGTTCCCCTGCACCAGCTGCTGCTCTTCCCTAATTCATTATTCAGCAGATCATTAGTGCTGTTTGTGGGAATTGACCTCAGACCGGCTCACCCTTCTCATACTCATCTTGTTTTGGGGATGTCTTTCAAATGGCATCTTAATTATCCTTTGGCCTTAAATACCCAGGCGGAGGCTTTAATGGGAGCACAGGGTGGTGTTGCTTGCCCAGTTAACAGATGGCTATAAAATTGTGCGGATAAAGATACTTGTCACCTGGGGGAAAGAGCAGGAGGCAGGACATGGTCTGACACATGGAGCAGTGCTGTGCTGCGGGTGCTGTGTTGATGGCAAGGGCTCATATGCCAAGTCCAGGATTCCTCCTTTTTGTGGTCCTTCCCATCCCTCTTTCTTTTCCTGCTTCTTCTGACACTGAAAGCCGAAGGATCCCGGGAAGAAAGCCAGACTGTCTTTCCTTAGTAAGACTGTGACAGAAAAGGTTCAGTTTTTACTGAGGGGCACTAAAAGAAGTAGTTTTGAATATTTAGCTTCTTAATGACTCACAGGCTTATTTTGATTCCTTTAAAAGTGTTAGTTCATTTGTTCATACTTGAAGAAGCAATCCTCTGCTGTATTATGACTCTTGGTGTTGGTTAAACATCTACAACAGTCCTTTTTGTGCTTTTCTCCGAGAAGAAGCAGTGTCACACAGAATTTTTGTCTAACTGTTGCCGCCTTTTTCTCACCTAGTTGGCAAATGGATTACTTTACCTTTTACAGAACCAGTTGAAGATGTTAGTAGATTGGGATTAGCCAAGCCCATAATGCTGCCGATACTGGGAGGGCGCTTCAGAGAGAACTGTGCTCTTAGCGCACAGGGAACAGTTCTTGTTTTTCTGGGTCTGACTGGCCTGAACCTTGCGTAGACCGTCAAACATTCTGCTGAGCCTTCATCTTTTTCTTTCTCTGGAGGCAGTCAGCTTCATGATGTCATTTAAGCATGTAGTCAACACGAGAGCATAACACAGAGTAGATGATTGGCAGATGTTTTCAAAAATGTTTAGGGCAGTGACATAATTTTTTTTCTTTTTTTTCCCCCCTCCCTAGTATTGCCTGTTCAGCAAATCACAAAATAGGAAATGGCTATGAAGGAAACAGCAACTACCTGTAATGTTTTTTCCCTTTTCCCAAGTCTGTGAATATCTGGTTTATCCAATTTCTTCTCAGCAGGCTATTGTTTCTGAAGGCATTGCAGATACATTCTAAAAAACAAGAATAGATTTTGACTATATACATACACACAGTATATACATGTCTGCATACTTTTTTTTTGTAAATGATTTTACTAATAGCTATCTAATGCCTGGGAGGGATTTCGTAGCTGAATCCTCTTGTTTGTGTTCAGGCTGTATCTGTGACGCTGTGGTCCAGATTAGGCTGCAGGCACACACAGTAAAATGGGGAGGCATAAAGCCACTCCTGCAATGGTCTTTGGCATAAAATTCACCCCAGAAGCCTCAGACCTTCTCTTTTTCTTTCTCCAACAGCTGCTTTATCAAGGGTCTTGCAGAAACTCAGAGGCCCACTGTGAAGAACTCATGCCTCATAAGAGTAAAGAAATTAGAAGTAGGAACACCTAGTACTTCCCCTGGGTGCAATAGAGCCTGTATTTTTAAGAGAAAAATCTCTGTGGAAGTCTTCCAAGGATAATTCTCCATGCTTGCATATTTTTCCCATTTTACATATAATTGTATAGATGACGTTTTGTGTGCTATGTTAAGTCAGTTCAGCTTTGGAAGGCCAATTCTGGCAACATGCTCCATGTAGCATGAGATGTGAAAGGTAGGACCAGGGGAGGGAAAGCACAAGTGGAGAGGCAGCGTTGGGTCTTGGCGAATTCCTCCCATGAGAAGAACTGTCCCGGGCGCTGCTGTTAACAAGCAGTCAGGCAAGAAAACAGACATGGGAATCAAAGATCAAAAATCTGAACCAAAGTGCAAGATCAAATGCCTGCAAGTGCAGCTCAGCTGCGCACAGCCATCATCCCGCTTCTATTTCCGTCTAACTAGGGGAGAAAAAGAGAATTTCAAAATATTTATTCCACCAGTGACTATCAAACTGAAGAGTTTGACAGCAGTGTGTTTCTAAATGCAAAAACAACTAGAGGCAAAAGCAGCTTTTAAATAGCATTGCCAGGATTTCTATTAACTATCAGTTACATATACCTCCTATTAATAGGAAGTGGCCTGTAGAGTAAATGGTTGTGGTAAGCAGTGTTCACGGTTGATTCTGCTCTGATGAAAGATGATTTTTAACATAAATTATTCTAGTTGTTTTGGGTTTTTTTTTTCCCCTCAATAAATATTAATACTTCACACTGCTCCTGTATACTAGCATGTGTCAAAAGGCAGACAGAGATCTGCATTTGGGTTTGAGCTTGAGATATTTAGAGATGCTCAGGGAAGTCAGACTGCTGTTTTGGCACCAGCCTCACTGCAGCCAGGGTCAAGGCCATACTTGAACGATAAATGAATGCCTTGTGTAATAATACGGGCTGTGCAAACCTATACACAAGCCTTGCTAGAGAAAGGGTAATTGTTGGGTGCTAGTTTACGTGGGCAAGGTCATTTTACTCTGCAGGGATGTCGTGGTGTAGTCAAGTAACTGGTTTGATATGCTGTTGCTCACATTTCCAAGGTATAATAAATAAAGGATAATATAGTTTGGGGGGCAAAACTTCTGTCCTCTTTTCTTTGCAGATATATAACTTACAGTGATGAGTTTGTTAGACGCATTTGTTGCTACCACTACCAAAGCTTATTAAGTGGTAAGTAGTAAACAGGGCTTGAAGGTCAGTTTTGATGGGAATATCTGTATTTAGCCAGCTTTTGGAAGACATGCTTGGCTGTCTGGAGAAATTCTGACAGTCAGCTGTCCAGGATGGTAGCTACCACCCGAATGCGCAATGTGACTATTTAGCATTCAGTCCACTACTTCTTGTTAGTGCCATAAGGATTGTACCTTGAATACAGCGTATTAGAGCCTGTTTGCATGTAAAGTGAAACCACTGAATTTTTATCAGTGCCTCATTAATTCAAATGTTCTATAAAACTCACTTTTATTGATGGAGATTAAGGCATTTTGGTTGGGAATTTTGCTGAGGCAGATGTGGCTGTCACGTAGCAAGAGGGATGGTTATCAGCAAAGAATGGAAAAATTCAAAAAGTGAAGAAATTAAGTTACACTGGAGATGAGAAAAGATGCTTACATCTGTTAAACAAATGTATAAAGATGTCTATAAGACCAAAATCATAGGTTCCTCTCTTCTGTGTGTTTTGACTGATCATAACAGTCAATCATTAGATGACTTGCCTTGCACTTCTGCCATGAAAAAGATAATTTTTCTCTCTCTGTGTTCTTTATAGAGTTAAATGCAAATTACTTGCCGAGTTGTGTAAAAGCAGAATGGAGCATATTTTCCCGTTAAACTGTGGGGGAGGCTTTAGCACAACTCTGGTGCCCTGAGGGAAAGGTGGGAAATCCAGAAGCATAACTCTGGAGTTAGAAGAAGGGAAAGACTGGATGGGTTTCTCCCACAGAGAACTCATAAAAGGACAATCCAGGGACATGAGAGTGTCATCAAAGCAAGGGATGGGATTCCATCAGCATTTGGATGACTTCTCATTACTGATTTACATAGATGTTGAAAAATTGCATGTCATCACAGCCCCGTTTCTCTGTAAGTCTTCTAGTTTAGTGTGCTTTTTCTGAATTATGTTGCAGTAGTGTTCTCTTGGTTGAAAGTTAAGCTTAAAGGTAACAATACTAAGTTTTTGCAATTGCAAGTGCTGTTCAGTGGAAAGATAAATAATATAATGTAGTTAATTGGTGTAATGATGTCTCATCAAATAATTAGGGTAAATGTGCAATCCAATTTTCTTATGCACCACAGCCTGCTTATCATGTACAGCGATATATTTATAATGGGTAATGAAGTTATTAAGTTGTTGTGCATACTGAGTTAAAAACGAATAGGTGTTCACATCATAAATGCATCTACATTTAAAAGTTTAATATACTGACTGCTTTTAGTTAAAATGCCTAAACATAAGTAATTAAAAAATTGTGTATTAGTGTCACTGTAAGTGACAACACGTAGTTCACACACTACCCTTGTAGTGATCCATCACCATCACTTGGATGCGATCACCTTGACCTCTGTGAAGCAGGAATGAAATCACCATTCTGGTGCTACGACGGTTTAACTTAACCGACGTATTTTAGCTTGTATATTCAGGGCCACATTTCCTCGTGTTGCAAATGATACCAGTTGTCCATCTGCCCCCTTGGGCAGCCAGGGAGGATGAGGGTGAAACAGCTGGCAGTGGGTCTGACCGATACCAGATTATTTGGAGATAAAAGAGAAATGGGGTGTGACTCAAAATATTTAATAGATTTCTAATATGTACAACAGCCCAAAATGTTAGAAATACAGCTTTTTTTTTTTCTGAAATCATATCCATTTACCTATTTCTGTAAAGCATGCATTTCCATATCAATGGAGACCTTTACATTATGTGGTTGTATTTTTTCATTGATTTTTCTCTTTCATTGTAATGTACATTTATTTCGTGAACCTAATTTTCTTTGAAGTTAGTGGCAAGTACTTCTCCACAAAAACATATGAAGAAACCATTAGTCTGAAGACCTAAAGAGCCATTAGTTAAAGTATGTAGAACTGCACTAATAAATAGATACCAGATCAATCTTTAGTGTAAACCACAAAAACATTCATAATGTAGGCTCAGTTTCAAAATTAATGGGTCTTGCATTGCTTTGTAAAAAAGCAATAAATGACCTGACTTTGATCAGCTTACCATAGTCATAAAATGGACTGGCACTCTAAAAATGGAGAGTAGTAAAATCACAACTTTTATTGGTAAGCTTTACATTTTTTAAGGATGAAAAATGGCCCAAGTGTGAAATCATGGTTACATTGAAATGAATGGTAAAACTCGCTTTGTATTCAGGGGAGCAGAGTTGAACAGTATTGTGATGGTGGTAAACATGTCATTCCATAAAGCCCTATTATAAACATTATATGATGACCTTTTTCAGTGAAATCAAAACCAGAAAAACTAGATATGCATGTATGCAGAGAGAAATGATTTTTTGGTAATGTCTGTCCTCTGTAAGTCTGCTTGGACAGAACTGTTCCATTTTAACCCTTAGTTTTGCGCAATGTAAAATGGTGGGTTTTTTCCTAACCTTATCTAAACTTCTGTGCTTACAAATCCAGACTAGAAATTAGAAGGGAGCAGAGAATGAAGTGCACTATGTTTGTCTTTATTTTGGGAGGCTTAGTTTTTCCAAAGTGTATGCCAGGCATGCTGTAATTAATCTTTTCTCTCCCTGACTCTCTGTAAAACCAATAGTTGCACACAAGCAATAAAAGATATTTATTTGACCACAACAAGCAGACAGGTATTTCTTGGAAAAAGATGCTTGCAGACAGATTTAGTCATTTCTTCAAAAAACACTTTGAGGGAGCAAGCCAGCTGAGCCCTTGATTGACAGTGCTCTATTTTCTCTCATCCTGATGAGCCTGGGTCAGTGGGTAGTCTGACCGTCAGGTCAAATATGTATTAAGGGCAAAAACTGACAGAGAAGATGCTAAAAAAAGTGATTTAACAACTATGCACAGTCATTTTAAGCGCCCTGGGTTGGTAGTTATTTGTCTGTAATGGAATAGCTGTGGACAACGGGGCTGTTTTACCGCTGTGGTGGTAGAACACTGAAAGTAAATTGAATGGGAGGAGTTGCCTGTCTTGGTTATTTTAGTGTTTTGATTTTTTTCATTTTGTTTTATTTTTGGCCAGGCAAATAGCTAGTGCTACCTACCAGCTTCTGAGTCTGAATCAGTTCTTTATCTTCCTTCCCCTCATTAATAATTCTTGAAATCCCCATCGAGATTATATCCACAGCCTTAACACAGCATCTCCTTAATGGCAGAGGCTATGAACCGATGTCTTAAAATCAGTGTATGGCAATATGATTTCTTTTCATTCACTACCATTTGCTATTTCTTTTCAAGTGATTTTGGTACAACAGAAATTCATGGTAAATGAGTAACTTTAATGTACTTCAGGATATGTTTCTTGGACCATTGCAGCCTTTCTTGTGAGGCACACCAAAGGGATTCTGACTTCGTGTCTAATCAAGTATCTGACATATGTCTTTATATTTAAACATATGGCCCCATTCTGATATCCTTTGTGAATCCTCATGCTTGTGAAGCATAAAGCCATCTTCTGCAGAAATGGTTTGCTAAGTCTAAGTTTACCTTTTCCTTGCCAGCTTCATAGGGGAGGGCCTGGCTTGACATCAGAGTTTGCTTTGAAACTGGACATTGATGTTGGGAGGTTTTAAAAGTACGTGCAGAACTTTGTGCAGCTTCGCTCTCTCTCTAAACTCCAGTCTTATGTTTCTGTCAGAGGCTTTACAACAGAGCAGTATCTGTAGTACCCGGCATAAACCACCATTCCTTTGATGGCACACGCAGAACCAGCCGAAAACAGAGGGGATTACAGATTCCTTTGAAGGCAAAACACACCACTACTTAGACAAGCAGTGCAATCTCAGAGAAAACAACACAATGTTTCATTTTCATTCATCTCAAATAACATTGCTAGTTCTTGAAGTATTCCAGAAATCTCTTTCACTATTCAATAAACCTTAGGAAGTTTTTCTACATGCCACCAGCCAGCCTTAGCTTTTTTTTTTGACAATTTGCAGATACCTATTTTCCTTTTATCTTTTTTTGGTTCTTTAACATTCCTAATTCCCTGCCTTTTAGGGATGAAGTGGGACACTTTGTATAGCTATTATTGCAGAAAAGGTCTCTCTAGTGCTATAATTTAATATTATTTGAGATTAGTTACATACGAAGACTAACACTAAAGTTAGCGAGAAGAGTCACTGAAACAAAGTCACAAGGCTGCTTCTGGTGACTGTGCACATGACCTTCATGTGCATATTGGCTTTCAGTAGACTTCTGAAAAATACTACATTAGGCAAGAATGCTGCTAGGTAAGAAATACAACCTAGGATGTTTCAGAATAATAAAGAACAGTCACTTTCTTTAGAGGAGAGGATATTCTATCACCTTCTCAGGAGTTAGTGAAGTGAGAAAAATACCTCACTCCCAGCGATGACTGATATTTGCATGCCGATGCAACTCCCTTACATCAAGCGAGCGGTGATGATGCAGGATATATTGTAGGCACACCTCCTCACCCCTGTTTTCAGAATTGCCTCCAAGAGCATTCCCGCAGCTACACAAATATACTCGATACCAGTGACTGTGCTGTTATACTGCTTAGCAAAAAACTGGATGTGGCCTTTTGCCCTGTACTTTGCTGCTAAATGCTGTGTTCTTTCCTCACTCACGTATGGTAATTAGAATATAGCTGTCCCTTAGAAACAGGGCAATGCTTACAGAGCTTCAGGGGGAGATAATTTGATAACTTGTCAGGGTACAGGCTAAAAGAGAGCGTCTTCTTTCACACTTATACATTTCTAATCTTTTTTTTTGTTTTTAATGAAACAGTATGTTCACTGGTGTCATCACTACTAATTTGAATCTATCAAACCCTGCCATCGGTCAACACTCTAGTTCCTTTTCTTATTTGTTAAGATGAAGACTTTGAAAACCCAGAGAATGAGATCAGAGAGCTCTTTAGGTGATAGCCAGAATCTGTAACAAATGAAAAAAGCATGTCGTTCATCTGCCACTGAAGTTAATGGGCTGTTGGTTCACAGACTTGAGAGGGAATGTGACAAGACCAGATATGTGAGGACAGAGGTATTGAGGTGAGGTTGATGTGGGCTGGGTTGACTTTGCATGGATTAAATAGGGCTGGTTTGTTACTTTATGCTCCCCTAAGTTCTGATTGTACAGATGTGTACATAAACCTGAACTGAGGCAGGAGACCAGCCGCATAGATTTCAGTGGATAGATTTTGTGAAGAAAGTCAAGAACCTACATTTGGTAGGATCCAGAGACTTATTTAGGATTCTGTTTGAAAAGCAAGCAGGCAAGCAAGCAAACTGTTATTAAGTCATCTGGTGCAATATTTCTAGCAAAATTTATTTGGTTGCAGATAGAGTAAATATTTTGTTCCCAATACCATCCGGGCTCTGATGTGCAAACACAGCCATCTTGTTGAGTTATGCTTTCAGGGATGTAGACATAAATAATACCAATTCAGCAAAGGTTTCAAAGGTCTTTACAAAGGCAGGAAAGTATTATCTTCATTTAGATGTGGAAAGAACTTCAGATGAGGTGCCCAAGGTCACAAAATAACTGTATTAGATTTGAAACTTGAGCTTACTGGCAACCAAAATTGAAATGTAATAGTCCCCGTTCAATTGTAACTTGATTTTCATGTCCAGGTTAATGTTTGGATTTAATGGGTAAGAAGGTCAAATCTTTCAAATGGAAACATTTTTAGTGAAATTCACCCTCTTCATCTAAGACTCATTTTTAATCATAATCTATAGCTCCACTAATTGTGACTAATTGTGCCACTGTGTTGTTCAGTTAGCTTGATTTCGTTACAGATTTTTTATGTTCCTAGTTTATAGCTTTACTGCTGTTAGTTAAAGAACTGCCAATGTTTGGGCAAAAGCAACGATGGTCTCAAATATTCCCCTCCACTCGGAAGCTGCTGGGATCTCAGGGGTGCTGTTACTGGCCTAGGCCAGAGTAACCTGTAGTACTTTACAGTGCTGTGTAGGACTTTATAATGCATCACTTTGAAATTGTCACCTTTTGTTCTCTCACCATCCCCTACTTCTTTGGAGCACCACGTACTCAGAACAATAGCAAATATGACACTGACTCCACACCAAACGCAGGGCTGGAAGGGAAATAATTTCCTCTGATTACATTAATATTTTATTGGAAGCAGTATGACAAATTGGAGACTGATTGCAAACAGCAGACAATAACTGACTGTAGAGAATCCTGGCACTCCATTGGCACTTTAGATCCTTTAAGGAGCCATTCCAAATCTGCAGGAAAATAGTTCAAACATTTTAATTTTGTGATTTAAATTGCATCACTCACTTGACCAGATGTTTAGCTGATTGTAATTATGAAAACACTGTGATATACTTAGTAAAGCCTTAGAAGACCTATGACTGTATGTTATTAATAGACTTGTGTGTTTCCCTTATAATTTTCACTACTAGTAGTTTATATCTAACTTATGAGAATATAACAGATTCTCTGCAAATGCAAAAAAAAGTTAGCATGTCTCACTCAGATTCTTCTCCCAGAATCGCATGCAGTGAGAGATTATTAATGACTTTATTATACCATTCCTCTGAAATGCTTACCTTAATTATGGCATCTTGATTTAATATACGTAAATGCATTTTGTATTGGAAACCTTCACTATTTATAGAATGACTTTCACTGTTTTCTGAGATGCTGCAGTCAGTTCTTATTAGCAAAGTACAGCCTAATCCTCCAAGCCTCTACTCGCAGCTGCTCCCTGATTCGGCAACTCAAAAATGCTGGCAAATCAGGGTCCTGCAAACGCTTACAAAATTTCGAAGGGATTGGTTTGGGTCAGTGTTACACCTTTGAAATTTTCAAGTGAATTGCCATTTCTATTGAAATGTGAATGACGCAATCAGAGCTTTCCTTCGACTTAGCAATGGAATTTTGGAACTTGGATGAGAGGAAGAACTACGTGTCACTGTGCTGTGGAAATTCAGTTCATGTTTAAGTAAAGTGAGCCAGTGAACCAAAAATCCCCAAACCAACATTCCCGAAGAGATAGAGGGGCACTAATATGGACCAGAGCTTATAGGAGGTGTAAGTTTATAAGTTATAGGTATGTTTTTCAGCTCTCGTAGACGTCAATGTGGCCCAATGTCTTCTGCCAGGAGTGCAGTGTGTATGTAACATCCTCAGGCTGGAGCAGCGCTTCACCCGCAGCCTCTGCTCTGTCCTCTTCTGTCTTTCCTAGAGATCAAAGAATCTGTCCTAGAGATCAAAGAAGAAGATTAAGTCAGACACCGTGCGCCAAAAGAGCACGGTTTAATTCCTAAAATTAAATTATTTTGTCTTTCCTAAGTAAACACTTAAACAAATGTGCTGCTTTTGCTTGAATCTGAGGTAGTTTAAAAATTCTTATTATAGTGAAATGACACTTTCTATGGCTCATAGGCTCTACGAGAGGGGAATTCGTATTGTTTCACCGTAGTGGGTAGTAAAAATAAAAGACTAGTCACAGACAGAATATGTATTTTTACACATTTATTCTTGCAAAGTAAATACTAGTAACTTTGTGCATTCCTCGGTAGAGTTGCTAAAAATTTTTAGTATGTCATTTTGGTGAAATTCTCCATCAGTGTCTCTATCCTCTGTTGCCTAAACCAGTAAATTTTGTGTTTGTTTTTATACCCTCTTAAGGAAGTTTCAAGCCTGTTGCGGTATTTCTCTGTATCAGATCCTTCAATAATTTACAGCAGGCCACATTTTCTACTTGATTTAATTCTTGGATATTTCAAATTATTTTCTGCTACTTTGGTATGAAAAATAAAGATAATAATTGAAAATGGGACAGGTAAAAACTTCACACAAAAGATGAAAACGTTTTATTTTTAAAATGTAAAGGTAAAACAAGACAGATTTTCTTTGCAATACAGAGATAGATAATCAAAACTCTGGCAGGAAATAAGTGGAAAATTTCTATGCTCACAAAGGGCCTAAAAGATATAAAGGGATAAGGAAGAGTAAAAATTATTTGGATCAGATTTTAAATTTGATTAATTCACTGATGGGTCAAGAACCTAATCAGCTGTGGAGTAAATGCATTACTGTCTTACTACTCTTATACGTGCCTCTCCACAAATGTGAAATTTGTTGCTTAATGTGTTTCTGAATTCACTTTATTGTGCCATATTAGTTCAAAAGCCCTCTACTAACAACAAAAGGAAAAAAACAGATACACCAAACTGCATAAAGGCCAATTGAGTATCTAGGAATGATGTATACCACATATACTGTGACTTGTATGTCTGTAGAAACCAGCAATTTGTGTTACAAAGTTTAGTAGTACTAAACCTAAATCTAAATATTACCCACAGGAAATCTACAGTCATCTTAATCATTTGCTTGAATTATGCATGTGAGACGATGGTATCTACAAGCTCAACATAGATTATTGCTTAGGGACTAGTATAAATGTAACTCTATTATTAGGGTAGATAAATTATACCCACAAGTACAATTACATGCATTCCCGTTTGCCAGGTTCACTCTTATTTCAGATGGTGGGCTTGGGGTTTCTGGAGACTGTGGGTTGCAGTTACAGTTATTCAAAGTCCCCACATATCCTAGAAGTCTATTTAATAATAGATCTGAACAATAAGGATTGGTGTAAGGCATGGTCATTCATTATTCTTTCATGAACTGCCCTGGTTTCTTTTCTGCATAAGTATTCCATACAGCGAGAGACAGGAGCGTTACATCTGCACATGGAGTCATACACGGAATGCACACGAGGAATATATTTCACTGAGTATTCCTTCTGACTGCAGGAGCTCTGTGGGACAAAACATGATGAATGATGGTGTGAGAGGCACAACTTTAATTATGAGATTCCACCAAACTGATTTCACCCTTCTCTACATCTGCTCAATTCGTTCCTCCCTTATCATTAATGTGTCACCGCTTCTTGCAAAGGAATAGCAGTGCTAGATTTATCTGCCTAATGTATCTAAAATGTCAAAATGCTACCCCAGCTCTTGAAAAGCAGTTTCACTAACGCAGGCACTGCCGGGTTCACAACATTACTGTGCTGGTGCACTTATTATTTCTTATTTGTCTGACGTTAAGACTTGGAAGAGTCTCACAAAAATCAAAGACCATCAGGTCTCAGACTGTACCCAGTACTGTCCAAGGCTCCTGCCTTTACCATTTAGTTGCCTTTTTAGTATGAATCATCACAGAGTCAGGGGCACAGGAGCACAGCAGGCACAGTGAATCAATGTGGAAATGTTTTAACAGCCAAGCCATGGGATTCACAAGCAGTGGGGTGCAAGAACGGGTTTGCTCCAGCAAGTATTCATAACAGCCACCAACCACAAGCAGAGCAGAGCCAACAGGAGATGGGCTTTTAAATCATTGTAGATGAGCTACTAATAGTTCGTTGTCTACATAGGATCAACTGGTTGAGTGTTGCAGCCAATGCTTGACCTCTGGTGTTTGATTTTGTGGCTTTTTACTGGTTTTAAGTTTTCTTACTTCTCACAGATTAAAAACTGCCTGGCATTAGATAGGTTTGGCGGTTTCGTGCTGAAGTAATGGGTTTGGTAGCGTTAAAAAAAAAAAAAAAAAAAAAAGAGGGAAAACAAACAAAGGCAAAAAACCACCAACAAAACAAAAAGCAAGCAAAAAATCATTTCAGGGTGAAATTGGGTTGGACTGTCTGCCATTCTCCCTGGGCTCGCTCTCAACGGCAATGCCTCATCAAGCTCTGAGATGAGGAACCTACACAGGAGACCACAGAGGATTGTTTTCGTGGAAACTCAGTTTGATATCCTGTCAGTTTAGTTTATTATTTTAATGGAGTAGACCTTATTCTGTAGCCACAAACTTCACATTGTATTTGCAATTTTACTATTATTTGAAAGTTAATGGGATTTGCTCCAGCTGCCCCTTGGCAGAACAGAGGAAAACTGCTGTTAAGTGCCAGTGCCCCCCGATGCCGACAAGGTCTTCAGCCTTGCTCTTCTTCCAGCCCAAAACCACCCTCACTGTAAAGCAGGGCAATAAATCTTCAAAATAAGTAGGTTCTATAGGGTGCATGGTGCCAACCTGAAAACTCATCAGCATCGAATCTGAATGGACGGAGATAGAGACGTGCATTTAAAAATTCTTCATTCTCCCCTTTCATTCACCCTGACAGAATGTCAAGTTATCACGTTAAGTTGCACTTGTTATTTTTAGCTACCCTATATCTTGGAGCTCGCTCTTACGCCAGCAATTTCATATCGTTTAAAAGGAATTGTCTCAAAAGCTGTATCATTCTCCAGGTCTGCTGTTGTACAGATGAAAAGGTATGTTTGCACCAGGAATGTGTGAATACATAAGCAAAAATGCACCGAGATAAGGATTCTCACTGCGATTGGTGGTCGTAGGTTTGTCAAAAGTGATGCGACACTTCTCGTGTGCTTTTTCTGGGTTATTTTTTGGTGAGTCTTTGATCAGGAAATAGAGTTCATACTATATAATTTATGGGATTGTTTACACTGTGAGACAGCAGTGGCAGAGTAGAAGTTGCAAGCCACAGAAATGTCTTTGCATGAATTAGTGGTCAAATAAGCAGGATTTGTACAAATTAGCTCATGAAGAATTAAGAAAGAAAAACAGAGAGGCCAACTGAATCTATTAAATGCCCCATCGCAAGCAGGTCCCCCTACTCTAGTGTTTATGTTTTCAGTGCTATGTTTTAAATTTCTTATTAAATCCGTGGTTTTATTTCTGGGAAACTAATCTCCGTTACTAGGCACATACACGTCTGGAGTTATTTGACTGCATTTCTCTTGGCAGAAGGTGGCTCTCTGGGGTTTTTCTCGGGGGGAGAAGGGAGCAGCAGGAAATGCTGGGAATGCAACTTTCATCACTGCCTCTTTTCCTATAGGGTTGATAAAAATCATTAGTTACGGCATGTTAATGCAACATGATTGCATTATAGCATCCTGTACTGCTCTAACTTATTTATTAAGCCACATCGAATTAGATAATGGGAAAACATTTCAGCCTGGCGGAAATGTTATCACATTGCCTAATGCTGTGCGATGTGCCAGAGCCCCTGTTCTGCTGTGGCCTCGGGTGTCAGGGCAAGGAGGTGACTGATGTGAGCACTCAGCAGCCACCTCCTCACTCTGTCTGTCTTCCTGCCAGGGGCGTCTCCTGGCTCTTCGGCTCTGCCTCTGCTCTGGAGGTTGGTGGGTGCCCGGTTATCCATCGCAGGCTCCCAGCCAGCAATTGCCCACTGTCGGTGCCAGGTGACCTCACTTGCAGCCATTGGGTTCAGCCTGTCATCGGGAGGGAGATACGTGGTGAAGGGTGTGCTGAGGCTCTGCGGACTCACTGAGAGCAAGAGGAGGAAGGAGAAGGGGTTCTGGATACAGTCATCCCAAATGACTTGTGGAAAGCCACAAGTTACTGCAGAACTCGCTGGTAGAAAGCAGCAGAGCCCTGAGGGGAAGATGCGGTGGAAACAGTGACAGTGGTGGGTCTTTGATGGGCTTGTGAGCTCATCAGCCCATCGGCTGCTTGAAAGGTCGTGTTATTAAGCTGTTGAGGACAGCTGACACAAACCTCTGCCACCCTTCAAAGTTTGCTTGTAAAACCACAAATCAACCCTGTATTTTTCACTGCGTGTAAGAGCAACAGATCTTCTCACACATTTCCGCTCCAATTTCCACAGAAACCCAGTGTGTCCCATTAAACTCAGTGAAAACTGTAACCAGGTGTCTTGGCAGGACATGTTAGAAATACAGCTTATTTTTCCCTTTCCGCCCTCCTCAAATACACAGAAGGTTTATAGGTAATATTTTCCTTTAGCCTAAAGCATCTTTTCTAGAAGCAAGTGGCTCTCTTGTGGCTCTTCATCAGTGTCATGTCAAGCTGAAATGTGTGCAGAGCAGACCAGGAGTGCTTTCTCACCCACTTTGTATAGGTTTAAATGTATGCATTATGCAGGGCAATAGGGGATCAGACTCAGTGGAGTAACTTCAGAAATAATTGAAAGCAGGACTTGTTCCTGGTATTCGTAAATAGTAGCAATAACTCTTCACATTTCACACACTACTTGAGCTTTTCATGTTCGGCTGTGCCGTTCTGTGGCCATGACTGAAAATTAAAATCCTTTCAGATCTCTTGTAATTTAGCAGAAAGCTTTAAGAGGTAAATCAGAGATAAAGAGGAATAATTAACTTTTTCAGAAGTCATTTTCAGCCAGGAGAATTTAAGTCTTGCTTTTGATCATTCAAATTAACCATGAACTTTGCATTCATTTTATGTTGTATATTATAATTATATAAAATTATGCGGTATAATATATAAGAAGTAAAACTGCGCTATAGACAAAACGAAGTGTGGCAAGTGTTTTGGAGGAGATACAAGCAAGTAAACATGAAGCACATGAAATCTAATCAAGAAGATAACAATTTCAAAATAAAAACATTAGCTGCTAGAGAATCATGATAAATCACATCAGTTGTGTGGAGCAATAATATTGGATTAAATCATATAGAGGTGAGAAGAACAACACACCAAATACAAATAATTAATTCTCCCTCTTTCAAACATTTATTTTGGTTTATAGTTGTAGGCGTAGGAACTAATTTCCCCTACCAAGACTGAGAAAAAGAGCGTGTGCAGGTGGGAGATGGGACGTACAGTGCAGGATCTGGGTGCCGTACTTACCTGCACAGGGTCCATCCGTGTGCGCTCAGTTAACTGAATATTGCACAGGAACCATAGCACTGAGGTTACATTAAATTAAAGGTGATGTACAGGGAACAGAGATGGGGAAGATTTCCTGTTATTTATCCCTGGCCTTTTCCCTTCATCCTTAACCTCAGCTGAGATTGTCGGGCTCCCTCTGCTCTGTGTCATCTTAGAGATCATTGTGGTTCAAGCCAAGCTTGTGGTTCTGCTGGCAGTGCTGTAGCGACCGGTCATATCAGAGTGCTGGGGGAACTCTCATACTCTCACTATTTGGCTTTTTTTTCTGCTTTCTCCCTGCCTCGAATCCCACAGGCTCTTTTATAATCATTTCAGAACCTTCAATATTTGCCTCATTCAATAAATATATTCCTAGTGTCAGTGCTCAAGTGCATTAGCTGCTGAAACAACCCTGGCCACAGCAATTGCAATGTGAAACAATGTCGGGGACCTGCAAAATGTCACACATCTGCCATTGCAAATGAGCCACTCTCAGACCTTTAAAAGCGCTCTTTTGATCTATTGTAATGCACAAATTACGGTTGTTGTCACGTCTTATTACTATTATCTTGTGGAAGATTGAAATGTTTTGCTCTCTGATATCAAATTCCTAATAATTTACCTGCCTGAGACACAAAGAAAGAAATTGGGTAGAATGCTAGTTTTTTGTGGAGTTGCTCAATATTCCCAGAATGGTGTTTAATACACTTTGCTACAGTGATGCATTTTGGAAGATTCAATGTATATATTTCCAGGGCCAATGATATGATGTAGTTTTCATCTAAAGCCCTCATGGCACCTGGGAACAACCTGATGGAGGGGACAGACAATAGAGTTCTTTGTCATTTAGCTAAGCACAGATCAACAGGATGGCTGGGATATTTTCAGCAGGGTGGGTCAGGGCTGTGCTATTTGCAAAACGAGCTGTTAGATGCAATCCTGCTCAGCCAGTAGTAAAGGTGTGGTGACACAAATGGCAGCGAGTCCTGGCTGGTGGCAGCGGCGTGGGGTCACTCCCTGGAGGACAGAACGGCCCCCAGGGTCGATGGTGTGCTGTGCTAGCAAAATGGGGATTTTGCAACATTTTATAACAAAACAAATATTAATCCCTTGGTTGTTTCAATCCTCCAGTCTGTCAAACAAGAAAGTAAAAGAAAAAATCCTTACCGTGGAGCTGAAGCTTGACCAGCAGGGGAGCAACTTTATGCCTGCACCAGCTGCGAACAGTCTGTCTGGGATTACCCGAACAAAAAGGCCTTGGAGGAAGCTTCTTGGTCATCCCTTCCATGTATTTCAAGGTAAATGCTTCATAAATGGCATGTTTGCTTGGACTGCTCTGGCGGCTGCAGGCAGGACATGTAACAGTGTGCAGAGGACTTTGCTTCCACAGGCGAAAAAAAGTCCATTCAACGGCAGAGAGTGGGAGGAAAACTACTGGAGTGATGGGAACAGCACAAAATAACAGTCAGTCAGGATTTTTGTCTAGGCAACTATTTCTAGAGAGTGTCTGAATATAAATTACACCGTCCAGAATTAATAGACTCCTCAACCACTTTAGTTTATTAACATTCTTGGCAGTTCCCCAGAAGTCAAAGTAAGTTTGGTGAATTGCATTGTTCCTATTAGCTAGAGAGAATACCCCCTAAGCATTTTTATTGTCCTTTTAATGTCTGAATTTGAGAATAGTATGGCTGTAAAATGAATTATAACGATGGGCTAAACTGGAGTAATCTCAGTCATTTTATTAAGTGCTTTGTGAATGAAATGGAGATTGCTGGTGCTGTATTTTATTTGAATATACTTCCCGTGCCTCTACAGAACATGTGTGCAGCTCCTCAAGAAATGAGGATGCAAACCATATGGTATAGGCCAGGATGCCAGAGTGGATATTTAACCTCCTAGTGATAATAGAGACATGTTACAGCAGTGTTTCCCAAAACACAGAGAAAATCTTCTATAGTTTTATTGTATGTTATTTCTCATGTTAAAATGATCCACCAGTAAGTCTAGTGATTAAGTAATTGTTGCCAAAGAACAGTGGTCTCACTCTGCCATCTTTATTCCCTGTCCATATATTAATTTCTTGCACATCCACATATTCCTTCCTGTGGCTCCCAAACAAAAGACCATTTCCTTTGAGGTGAATTTTGATACTTTGATAAAGCTCCTCTGATTTTACTTCTGTATATTTTTCTCTGTAATTTACTGTAGGACAGTTACTTTTAGTAAGTTTTTTATGTACAGAAATGTTAATATCTAAATGTGAGAGAGAGCAGTTTTCTTTTTGAAATTCAGTTGACACATTTCAGTTTTATTTTTCACAGCGTAACAAGAAGCCATGGTTTTAGGAATATGTAGTCCTGTGGTTCTACAGGATCTCTTATTTCTATTATTCATTAACAGAATTGCAGGTTCTGTGGGGGAAGACATATTTTGAGCCGTTATTTGCTGAGCTTGGGTCACAAGGCACACGTGTCAGCTGGCGGGACAGAGGGCGAAGCAGTTGCAGGAGCAGGTGTTGGAGTGAGACCAGGAGGTGCAGAACCACCTTTCCTCTGCGCTGCCAAAGGAAGGGAATTTGATGGCAGATTTGCTCTGTGGTTCTCAACACAGTACAGTGCATTTGCTGGCAACCTGAAAATGTCATAGCTCAGGCCCAATGTTTATTGATCCTCTTTAATGTAATAGCTTGGTAATGCTCAACATTAAGGACATCTCTGGCAAACAGGTACTTAGAATTTAGCACAAAACTTCTATTAGTACTAAATTCTCAAATGTCGTGATTAGTACTGCCTCTTTTTTTGGCAAACATTTGAATAATGCTTTCTATTTTCTCTTCAGTTTTGAAATCTGATTGTAACCACAGGGATAAACGTACGTTTTGCATTACAGGCATACAGGCTGACACCGGGATAATTAACATAGCACAAGGGATAATGTACAGATTTTTTCAGTTGCCTTTGGATCTGTGGAAAGCTGGTTTTCTTCCATTGCTTTTCACAGTTCCGTAAACACTATTCAATCAGTTCTAATTGTACGCAAAATCAAAGTGTAAACCACAGAATCAATACCTTAGAAACAAAAGGTATCTAAAAATCACTCAGCCTGGAAGATCCTAAAAAGAAGTAAAAGACACTTCTACATATTCATGAGGTTTTACAGAAATGAATATCAGAGTGATGAAAAGTATATTTGAGTGTAAAATGCCCACGTTCATTAATCTCTTTTCAAAAATTCACAGGGCAGCACATCAGCTTTTTGGGAGCATGGTTAAAGGGAGAAGCTCTTCTGCCTCCAAGGCCACCCATGCTTGCTCTTTGATGGTTGCGAGACAGATGCTGCTCAGGTAGGATTCATCACACAATCGTATTTAGAGCTCTGTCAAGTCCATGATAACTAGGAAAAATTGATAGGGTTTGTGGTTTGGTTTTTTTTTCTTCTTCTCTCTCACTCGCTTTCTCTCTCTCTAAGGGATAGATGTTCTGTTTCATTTCATGATTGAAAAAACTCCCACCCTATCATCACTGTGAAGAGTTTAACTTCGCTATAGACTTTTAGACCATATTGGAGGTTCCAGAACCGGAGGGTCATCTGGTTTGGTGGTTTGTTTTGTTTTGTTTTTTAAAAGCAATTCCCAGCAATCTGCTGAAATTTATTAGATTTCTTGTGATAACAAGGCCATCGGCTGCTGCTCTGGGTGCCATGGAAACAGGCATTGCTGCAAACAGGGGAAACCGCTTTCAACTCATTCCTATTTCAGAAAAAGGAAAGAAAATAGGTTTTTGTGGGATGACTTGTTTAAAGGACTTTGCCCCTGTCTTTTAGCAGTGCGTGTGGCCATCGCCCTGGCAGAGGGACTGAGAGGTGTCACGGGGCTGGTGGGCGGCTGCAAGAGGTGCAGTGCTGGCAGTACTTTGGGGGGATCTTTGAGCTTCTGGGCTCTTAATTTCTGAGAGAGCCAAGTATGAAGTAGTAGAGGGTATTTTTAAATTGAGAGCTAATCTCATCAGAGATCGCTCTCGTGGTTGAAGCATTGCACTTCTGGAAATCTGTCTTAAATGCCTGGTTTGGCAGGGAGCTGTGCCAAGGCTGCTCAGCCTGGCTTTTCACCCACCATGTCTGCGGCTCACAGGGCACGTTGCTCCGGTGGCAAAGGAGCCACATTGTGCAGAGGTTGTTGCTTCCAGCCATCAGACTTCCTCTGTGGCCACTCCTCTGGGCTTGCTTACAGTGTGTTCAAACAGGGATATTTAAAATATGTTTCAAAATGGCGCTGTAAATAGCGACAGACACCTCTGAAGTGCTTTCAGACTCATGAAAGAAAAGTGTAATAGCTCTACAATGGCACCGTTATTGCTAATTATAAATAAATGGGCAAATATGAAATCAGACATGCTTAGAGAAATGTTTAGCACCTATTCATGCTTCTCTACTAGTGGCAGACATTTGTGTGTTCTCTTTCCGTTCACACTGTATGAACAAACTGAGCAGGTTAATGCATTGCATGGCACGTTTGGTCCTATTTCACAACACAATGCTGGCACATACAAAACTATGTCTATTAGTGGCAGGGAATAATGCAGACGTGGGTAGTTCATACATCCTTCACCTTCTCCATTGAAATTTTGAGCTGTGGGCAACCTTGTTAAATGATACGGCTGTTTATACAGCCCAGCTAGCACAGGATGAAAGGCAAGGGAGATTTCTCTGATTCTACCTTCGTTCTTCCTCCATGATGCAGCTTGAACTGCAGTTTGGGCTTCTTGGATCTACATATGTTGGGCCAAACCAGTCAATTCCTAATGATCTTCTATAGGAGATGAGGAGGAGGCAGGAGAGTGTTTCAATAGGCACTGATTAGTTGTGCTCTTGCAGAACTGGTCATTTTAACAATGCTAAGATGTAAGAACCCTGAGAACAGCACCAGAAGATCTGAATAGAAGTTGCTTGCGCTATCATCATTGTTATTTCTTAACTTAAAAATAGGTAAAATGGACTGAGAAACTTCCAGAGAATGATTTTTTCTGAGTCCCAGTTGTTTGTGATTTAGCAGATTTCTTGGCTGATGTAGCCAGGCTTATCCCGAAGGACTGGAAGGTGCCTGTTGCCCCAAAGGGGGAGGGACAGAAAAACCCCGACATCGCCATGGGCTCTTGCATTTGTTTCTGTACTCAGATATCCCAAATTTTACATCTTTTTATGTGTTTCAGTGCTACCCTCCTCTCCCTGTTCTTAGTAAACATCGTAACGAGTAATTTCTCACTCCAAAAATAATGGATGGGAATCAGCGTAATGGTTTTATCATTTGAAGCATGGTAAATGTGTTGTGCAGCAACATTGTTCAGAAAGCATTTGTCAGTATTGTTGTCATAGAGATCATATGATTGTTGCAATAAATGTATAAGGATCCATGAAACAATTTAAGTGGTAAGCTTGATATCTCAAATATAACGGCTGGAGATTTCCATTTTAAGTTTCCTCAGCTTTCTTTGATGGGTAGGAGGTGGGGGTTTTCCCTCAAAACTCAGAGAATGAAATTAGAAAGATTATTGTGAGATTTTTATGAGACCTTCCAGGACAATAGTCATCTTAAAATATCGTGGAGCTGATAATGATTACATATCTATATGAGAGCTCTGAAAAATTCCAGATCTCTCTCCGAACTGCACACATATTGTTTGTTCTTTGTGTTATTCAGTAATATAGTAATTTGTTTTGCTTAAGCTGATATTTTTCCAATTTCTTTACATTCGATTCATATTGTTTCTGTGCTTCTGTGAAGATGAAGCCAAGGAGACAGATCATCTGGAGCAACACATCCTTGCACTCCATGCTTTATCCATTTATTTCTATTTGCAGTGATTTTCAAGGTATATTGGAAAATAATTTAAATAAATCGGCACATAGAGCTGTATTACAAACCTTGAAGAAAACCTAAATAACATTGGCAGGTAATAGAAAAATACTTTTAAAACTATTACATGTCTGTCAAGATGCACATTGTAGGTTCTTCAGCTGATTAGCAGCTTTCTGGCCCAGTGGAAATCAATTGCACAGAAAACCTTGAAAGCAAATCATTGGAGGTAATGTGTAAAAAATCTTATCTTTTTGAGAATATGGAGAAAGTTTCTGGAGCACACTAATATTTACTCATAACTGCCAAGGCTGGTTGCTTAATTACACATTGGCCCTGCCAAGTCTAGATGACTGTAGGAATAAAGATGTGGGTTAACCATGCTGTAATGAGAGACTGACTCTGTCTTCTTTGGTTTTCTATCAAATGCAGAGTTTCCTTAACCAAACAAATGAGGTAGGAAGCAACATGCCGTATTTTGCTTAAACATCTACTTGGTACCTGATGTAAGTGGAGTGCTAAAGTACCTCTCGGGTAGAAGGAAAAGCTGTGATCACTTTTCTCTGACTGCAAAAGCTAAAAAGGAGAAAGAGAAATCCCTGCAGTGAGGAAGCTTCTTGCTGCAATATCCAGTTGACATGGTATTTTTCAGCTGAGGCAGAATTTAGGCATTTATTATATGCTCCATCAACTACTCGCATAGCACAGATGGACAGACAAATAAAAAATAGGCTCTTGTCAGCCTTAATTGGAAGGCAGCACAGTCCACCGTGAGATTTCTTTGTCCCACGATAGGAATCCTAAACCTGATTGCCACAACGAAGCCTGATCCAGCACCTCTGTACATACAGGGCAGCCCCTCTTGGAACTAAGGCCAGTGTGCGGTACGTGTGGCCCTTTCCTACTTTGTGGACCACTGAGAGAAAAAAAAAATAATCACAAACCCTTGCTGTAACTTGCAGAGCTGTCTGCTGTCTGACACAGTTTGTATCAATTTTAAATTTAGGAGTGCAAGTGGCAATTCAGGAAATAAATCAGGAGAAGCTGATAAAGCCAAGGACTCTTGTTTCTTGTAAACATGTGATTACCAAACCTGGTGGGCTAAATCGTGCTTATCTGGGAGGAGGAAGAGCATGGATGGAGGACAGGGCCTCTGTGGAAACTGGTTTTTTCCCATCTCTTGGACAGCATCTGTCGGTATGATGTGTGTATCATATGATGCAGCTGCAGGCACACAACTCATTGCTACACATCTCTTAATGGTAGAAAAGGGCAACTTCTTCACTTGGCTGTAATTAAAAACGGAGTTTCATCTACTACATTCTGTGAATATGAAATAAACAAACTCTGTTTTTGTGGTTGGGGATGTATTTTGTTGCAAGGAATTCGAGGGAGTTATTTCCTTTGTTCTTTCTTGTTTCTGTCTTTTCACTAGCAGGGACTGAGGCCACGGTAACAGGATGGCCAGGAAGAAAGAGCACTGAGTCCTCAGATTATTTCCATAGGAAATAAAAATTCCCCTATAGAGGTTTGGCAGGGAAAACTGCTTTTCTCTTTGTTTCTTAGTGTGAGGATTGCAAGAATGACAACAATGGGGGAAATGATGCAGTTTTCCTGCTGTAGATTACAACGCTGTCATCCAAGAGGTGCAGTCAAGCTCTACTTTGGGGATTTATGCTGTCACGTGAAGTGTTTGCTAGACCTGTTTCAATTTACTCTTTGTGCCTGGAGCTGTGTTACTCTGCTCTGGTTTTTAAGACAA
This sequence comes from Caloenas nicobarica, assembly GCF_036013445.1. Lineage (NCBI taxonomy): Eukaryota > Metazoa > Chordata > Aves > Columbiformes > Columbidae > Caloenas > Caloenas nicobarica. The sequence continues at coordinate 120,188,542 of NC_088247.1, forward strand.
AGCACAAGAAATGTGCTCCAGCACGTGCACTCAAGGCAAAATCTTGAAGGATGAGCAGAAGCAACCGCAGCTCAGCCCTCGCCCGAGCGGTGCAGTTTAATGGGTTCTGGGTTGGTGTGGTTTCCCTGGATGGATACGCTTTTTTACCAAATGCTGTTCAGCTGCAGAATATTTTAGGAGACTGACCAAATGACATGATAAAAGCAGAAACTGGGATATCTGCACACACACCTGGCCATAAATTTAATCACACCAGATGAAAGCTTTTTTACAAAAAATCTGAATAGTTGCCTTTTTTCTTCTCTTTTTTTCTTTCTTTTTGGCATTTCTCACATCAGAAGGCCTTGTTCTGGAAGTGATTTGTTTATCTTAGCATGACAGCTCCCTGGATACTTGATATCTTGGCACTTTTATGGCATTCTGGAACTCCATTAGATAGTTTCATTTTATTCCTGCAAACTCAAGTGTGCAGTTGCACAAAGAAGCAAAATACTTGCCTTTCTCATTTGAAATATTTTTCACCTAACTCGCATCACAGAATGTCCACCTTCCAATAATCTCATTAAATTTTGACATAACTTCTCCAGGTGGCATGTCATCATCTCCTCTGAAAATTTTAGCCATATTAAATGACTTGGTGACCCAGTTGATTCTCTCCATTATATTTTTCAGTCGAAATTTATGGTGTCTCGGTCACAAACTGTGTTATAACAAGTCCATTCAGATAAGTGCAAGTTTTCAAAAGTGGCATCGTTAGCAAGATTCAAGTAAATCCTGGGTGTTGTTCTTGTTTCCTTCCTTGGTTTCCTTAGGATTTGGCCAAATCCTTTGAAAACTATCTGAAAGGAAAATTCAGTTCCTTCAAAACTCTTTAAAGTTTGATATATATGTCAAAAAACCCCCTTGAAATAGTTCCATTTGCTCTGACCTTCGGCTTTAGGTGCATGTCTTCCATGACAAAGAAGGTCATTCCCTATTTGCTCGCCATGAATAGTGATGTGTCATCTATCTTTCTAGGACAGTGTGAGGTACTCAGCCATACCTGTCCGTCTTACTGCTGTTTGTCTTGCCATCTGTCTTGTTCCCATGTGTAACATCTAATTAACACCTGTGGTAATTAATAATGCCGTGGGGTCTCTTCTATTACCTATTATTGGTTTCAGTAGGGATAAATCAGCACATTGAACACTAAGGGAATTGTAGTATCTAGTGATGAAGAACATAAAAAATGCACTTGGAGTTTTAAAATATTCATAAAATAGAAGGCAGGAACTATAATTTTAAATAGAAGACTTTGCATGGTGAATAAAACTGATATTTCACTGCCTCTTTGTAGAGCACTAATAGGGCACTGTGTAGCCAGGGGCTCCCACACGTACAGCAGACGGTTAAGTGAGCAGTTCATGGTAACTGCTATGAAGAAATAGTTGATTTTTTTTTTATATAGTTTGCAGGCTTTTGGCCTTTTGAAATCATCAATTTGAAATGTCTTAGTGTATACAGAACTGCAGATGAAAGGTTGAGTGCAATTATTCTCCATCGATATCTCCATTAGAGCAAAATATTTGGTCATCTAAGTCATAGAGCATGGTTCTGCAACAAACTCTTCAGGTGATCATAAACAGGAGTATTTCTGGTTAAAAAATCGGATTGATTTCTGCTTTCTTCCAAAAGAATTCATTTTGATGATTAAACAGACCTTTGCTTTTAGACCCCAAAACTGGTGGGAGAGAAATTAAAAAGGAAAAAAAAAAAAGCAGTGCCACACTGGCATCAAAATCCATGCCTTGAATATATAACATTAATGGAAGCTGGATTATCAATATCAGCTTCTAAAAGATGTGCCCTGGATTATGTAAAGAAATATACCCAGCATTTAAAAGAGGCAATTCTCCTCCACAGACGTTTCTTTGTGATCAGTAACATTCAAAGGCATGTTTTTTCTTTTGTTATTCCAGACACATTTCAGCTAGAAGGAATAAGCACTTTAATCGGTCAAATCTAAGAAATATCACAATACAAAAACAGGTTAGTTGCTTAAATTCTGTAGTTTCATCTAGGATGCTTTAACAAAAGTTCAGGAAACCCTTGCCCTTCACTATGGTGGTTAAGCTTTCCAAAAAATACCACAGAAGGATTCCCAATTTTTAGTCCTCAAAAAGCTGAGATCATTGTACTAATTTAATTCCTGTACAACTTAAACATTCATGAAGCATCAGGTTTCCCACTGTAGAGATGTATTTCTTTTCAGTTTAGGTCCTATTTTTTTTCCAGAAAAAAAGGGCTTTCTCGTGCTGGAAGCTTTTTATAAAACAGAAATCACCTTTTCCCCATCAACTTTTCCAGCTCTTTCGTGAAAGATGAATTAAATCCGAATCAATCTCAATTACTTGGGGGCTGTATTTCATTTTAACCAATCTCATTTCATTACAGTTTTGTAGATTAAGCGTAGGGCCTGGCAGTGTGACTTCGGACTTCACCAACAGTTATACCTGCAGCTAAGGGTTTCTGAAATAAAATTGTCTTGAGGGAAAAAGAGGAAAAGATTTTTCTTTTCCTGCCCTGTGCTGCTCTGAATGCAAAATCTTGACAGGGCAAGAGGCAAGGGACATATATTGCTTTTCAGGGAATTCAAATTAAAGGATTGTTGAACTTAGGCTTGTTTTTTGGTTGTGATTTTTGGTGTGTGATTTGGTTGGTTTGGGGGGTTTTTTTGTTGTTTTGTTTGTTTGTTTGTTTGTTTTTTTCTTTTTTTACTTCGGTGGGTTTGTTTTTCCTTTGGGGATGTTTAAACGCTGCCCAGCTCAATAGGCAATCATGCTGGGTCTCCCCGCTGACTGGCAGGACTGGGACACTGAACAGGCCTGATGGTTTGCTGTATACAGTGTGGAACTTGGGGTGCGTTCATGGGTGCAAGGGGCAAAGCTGTTAATAATTCTGCTCAGCTGTCCAAACCATTCTTTTCCTCATGTCTTTCCAAACTTTCTTGGCTGCTGTGTTGCTGTAAACCCAGAGAAAGGGAAAATTCATTATTCAGGGAAAAAGTCAATTGTTATGTGTACTGGTGGGCTACCTGACCTAGAAATACTTCAAGAACTAGCAGTGATTTATTTATTTTTAAAAGAAAAATGATCTCTATTTTTGTTTAAGTTACATATGAAAGGAAAAGGTAAGATAAAATAGAAAGAGAAGGCAGCACTTCTTTTTGCTGATGATGGATTTGATGGATGGCTCTCTGAGGATCCGATTGAACTCAGTGTTATACCCGCCAAATGAAGATAAATCATTGGTAAAGGGTTTGTGGAGTACATGCCCAAAATCAATTATGCTCACATGGAGATCTATTAATCTAGTTCTTCCTGTTCAGTCTACCCAGCCTCTCTTAATGGCTCTTTATCATTCCAAACACAGCAGTGGTACAGTTCCTGGTAGTTTGCATCAAAATCAGGGTTTGAAATGTGAGGAGTCCTTTCGGCCCTTCCCTGTGCTCAGCCCAACTGAACCCTGCAGTTTTTAAAGACAGTGGTTATGTTCAGCAGCCCCTAAGGCTGGAGAGAAACCCCCTTAATTTTAAAAGGTGATGCATTACAGCTCCGTAGGTGGCCTTTCACTCAAACTTGCTCACAGGCATCTATCTGACCAAGACTTGTCGGTTGCCCTATGAAGTGTTTGACAGGCTATTTTTTTCTTTCAGTAGCTGTATAGAGAATACCAAAAAGAGCCCAGTGGAAGCAGCTGTGACCCTTCTCCCCATAGAGAACGCAGCCAGCCCCATGGCACACCAGAGCTGCCGGCCCCTGGGAATTCTGCTGATGCAAACCATGTAGTTGTGTTTGGAAAATGAAGGACCCTTGCAGAGCCCTTGAATCTGCTGAAGTGAACTAGCATCCCCATTCATAGACCCTTAGCAATTATTTTGGCCCCGGGCTTGAGCACAGAGTTCCTGTTGATAAAGCTCGATATACAAATACAATACTTTGAATCTTGAAGAACAAAGCATCAGTTTCGTGGCTGGGAATTTCATGGACTTTCTAAGCAGAATCGAAGTTTTGTCAGTAATTCATTCAAAGCAAGCAGACAGTGTATAAATCCTTAGTTCTGTGGTAATGTCCATGCATACAAAATTAATCTGGGTAAAATCTATAAGCCTGTAGGTGTTTTCGGTGCGTTGCCAGCTTTTATACTCAAGCTTCCTTCTGATGGTATTAATAAATGTTTGGGATTGTTGCAGCTGCAGTCAACTTCTATTACATATTGATTAGTAGTATATTGGCAAAAATTGGTCTCTTTGTTAGTAAGAAACAACGGAGTGATTAATAGGTTACATAAATTACGCTGAGTGTACAGCCAGATATTTCAAGAATAAGGGAAACATCCCACATGATCAATAACGATGGAAATCAGAGCAAAATTCTCCAGCTCAGTCTTCTTTATCTAGCGGAAAGTGTTCCTAGTGTTTTAGGGAAGCTCTAACTTATTTTCATTCTGTTATTGTTGTTATTATTTTGATTATTATTATTGCATTCATTTCCTGAGTGCATTTTTCTAGCCTGTAAGTATCAGGGCAACGAAAGTGGTTTTCATAGATTGTACCATCAAGATTTTCTGATTCCAGATAAATCTAGTTTGGCAGAGCAAGCTCTGAAACTGCCCCCAGCTTTCTGATACGATTCAAGTCAAATCCATGTTTGACGTGACTTCAGCCTGACACAGGAAGGAAAATCTGGTTTGAATATAGGAAAATGACTTCAGAATACATTCCATAAGGTAAACTTTATTTAGTATGAGATATAAGGAATTATTTCTTTTTTACATATGGGAAAGGGACGTTAGTGAGACAGGCTATTTTCACTCCTTTTGTAATCTGTCAGATAAGACCACAAAGTTTGTTTTGGTTAGATTTCCAGTTTGATTTCTCAATTTGCAGATGTCATTCAGATAAAGAATCTTTATGAATGTAGGTATTGAGACCAACTATTAAACTTGCCCAGCTCCGCTCATCCTTTTTTTACTTTTGTTAACATAGGAAGAAAGTGGCAGGATCAACAGAGAGGAGTTAGAGCTCATGTCGGAGAAGGAGAAATGAAGGAATACGATTTTTAGCAGAAACCTGGCTTCAGTGAAGCATTTGCTTTCTTAGTACTGGTTACAGCTGGAAAGGTCTAGTCATAATAAATTCTAGCCCAGGAAAACAATTTTTGAACGCATTTGGCTTTTAAAGGCCTATTTTTCGTTTTCCTTTTGTTCCGTGGCAACATCTGTGTTCAAACCTTTGCACAGAAGTTCCTCCTGTTCACGGTACCATCCCCATGGACCTGTAAGGCACTGAATGGACTTTTTTCCCCTACAAGACAGAATTAAAAAGGACCACAATACAGAGGTCAGCAATGATGCTTGACATTGCATTTCCAAAACCCCGTCCCATTTTTGCTTTTCACTGATCCATATCGTCATGTGGTTTTCCCCTAAATCAGTGAGAATGCAGCAGCTGCAATACTACACGAGTAAGGGCAAAGAAAACTCATCTGAAATGGCCCAGCGACTAAGGCAAGTTTATTTCTTCTGAGCCACACTGAGGGACTGAAAAAAGCTCCTACTGACTTAACCAGAGTAGATCAAGGTCTAAGGTTTGTGCCATGTCAGAAGCTGGTCAATGAAATCTTTTCAAACTTAGGACAGGCAATACTAGCGGTACACTGAGTGAGCTTTATCTGTCGAAGGGTGAGAGGGAAACAGTGACTTACACAGGGAACGGGTTTGCAACAATAGAAACTGCCAAAACCTGTAGATTTTATTTTGTGTGGTTTTCCACTAGGGGAAAAAAAAAAAAGACAGAGAAGGCATAAACCTCCCACCCCCAAATTCAGGTGGTCTTATGGCTATTTGGCACATGTGGCGCTATGTGAATTTCATAAACTTATGCTTAGTTGTCTCACTTGGCCCCAGTCCTGCCCAGACCATTTAGGATATATGTGTGAAGGACTCCATAAAATCCTTGCAGTCCTTAATTGATTTTTTTCCCCATTTCTATTTAATTGCTTCTGTTAATTTACACAATGACAATACTCAGATACAGACAATTACTCCCTACTTGCCATTAGTCATTGCAAGAGTATTTGAATGTCTGATCAGCCTTGAGCGTATGGCTAAGAGGATAGAGAGGTGTCCGGGACATTCTCTTCTTTCTAGACTCTGCTTTTTGCAGGTACCTTCAGCAGCCCTTGCTTCAGCTGCAGACAAGGGATTTTGTCCTGTATTTGCCGAAGTCAGCTGGTAAAGATTTTGTCTAGTCCGATGTGAAAGACGAATAACACTTGAAAAAGCTCTGTGGGGTCTGAGAGGATGCAGCACTGAGTGTGGTGTTAGAGCTAATTTTAGTGCAGGCCAAACTGAATCAAAATGGAAAGAGGGAATAAAGCAACCCTTCCTTGCTGCTCAGTGATACTGTGCAACTCCTCTGACATTTCGTACAAGGATCAGAGTATTTTCTCTCTTGTGCACAGGAAACATTCACCGCAATGGGACTTCCTCACATAGTCTGGATTAGACCAAACATATGGAAGAGGATGCAAATACTTAATAAAACTACAGTGCAAAAGAAGGTGAACAAAACCAAGGGGCCAATGTTTTTTCTGAGTGCCACCCAGCTTTTCCAATCAAATAAATAACCTCAGCTGCAGCACAACCCAGCAGGAGCAGTGCTGAGGTGTCCTCTGGGGCCACACACAGGTAGGCAGCACCTGGCAGTGCTGATGAAGGTCTGATCACCCACAGCTGGGCACCCACTGCCGCTTGCTCTTGCCCGTCAGCAGCCAAAGACGACTTTTCTCCTGCTCTGCCTGTGGAATATTCGTGTTTTCAGCCCACACAAGCTCTGCTTCTTCATGGCTTTAGGATGGCAATTGCTTCTCTTTCAGGGCAGGAGCCAGGTAGGAGCCCGTGGGCTTTGCCAGCCATAGTGTGTGTGGCTGGGTTTGGGGACAGGGCGGGAAAATGATGTTGTATCTTTGACTTAGATGTGAGAAAAGTTATGCCGACTGCTTATATTTATGTTTTATGAGATTTAACCTAACGTGCTGTGCATTTGGATGTGTTGGGGGTTATGCCTATGCTATTAGGCTTGTAATTGATTTGTTATAATATTTAGATCTCTTAAGACCAGCTTCAAAAGAGTGCTTTCAGCTGCAGTGCTGGTGTCTTAAACCCAAATCAGTATGTGCCCCAGTGAACAACTTGTGTGAAAAACTGGCTTTCTCTTGGAGTACCCCTGAGAAGGGTGGCTCTTGACCACATAGTGGGGCTGTTTGTTGACTTTTTTTCTCTCCAAATGTTGGGAATGGAGGACCGAGGGAAAGAGATGTGCTTGCAGTGTGGCTTTGCTGTGGTTTGGGCAGAAAGGTCTCACATTGAACTGAATGAGTATGGAAGCACTACGGCTCAAAACCGCTCTTCCTGCTATTCTTAGGTTTCATCTGGAGGTTTTTTCCTGCATAGCAACCATAAACAGAATTTAAAGTGGCATAACTTGATATCAAAACAAAATATTAATAGTCCACATATATCTATTGCTTGTATACTCTGCTCTGCAAAAGTACTCAGTAGTGGCAATTCCAGTCTAACGAGCTGAGCCAGGTACAATGGTGGATGGATTTCTCCAGGAAGTTTTTGAATTGTGTTAATGACATTCTTAGCAAAATTTTTTAGTTCTTCCTAAAACATTTATCACATACTGTTTGCAAATAAATAGTGAGTAAATATATGCAAGCGCTTCTTAATATTTCTTCCTCTGTATTGCTTATGAAATGGACCGTTACTGGTTTCCGTTTGTGTTTATTTTTAATATGAAAATAGTTTCACTAGTCTGAAAAATAATAATAGCTTTAGTGAAGCTGTTTGAATGAACAAGAATGTGTTTAATGGCTTGTGGGGATCCAAGTCAGCACTGGTTCTGTTCCAAAGCTTTAGCTGTTCTAACATGGATTTGTATTAAAAGCTTACTTTAAGACACCTATCAACAATAAATGTTATAAAAGGGAGTCGGTGGGAGTATGGTTAGGTAACATTTGAATTTTAAGCTTTAGTATTCAGCCTATAAAATGTTCGAGTTTTTTGTTTGTTTTAAATAATAAACCGAGGTTTCTTTCTATAACAAAGATCTCTTATCATAAAAATATTCCTTATTAGCACTTTAATCTCCCCGTCTTCCTATACTACAGAAATCACAAATCTAAGCTACTTTGTTTTGAAAAACAAACTACAAAAATAATCAAAGGTCAGACTTAAAACATACTCCTGGCACCTTGTTCTAGTTCAAGATCTGTGGTTCCATCTTTTTCCTATTCTTTCCTGTCTGTTGAGATTTATTGTAGAGCTTCCTTTCTGTCATTTTTCGTTAACATAAATATCTACCACCTTTTTTTCCCTGGAGGAAAAGCCAAATGCCAAGCCAATTCATAATTACAAATATGCCTCACAGTATTCCATTAAGACTATATTTAATAAAAAAAAAAATCTCAAAATCCCAAAGCTATCACAGCTAATGATGTTTGACGCCTGCTGATTGAAATTATGACTAATAGAATAATAGCGGTTACGTGTACTTATTTAGGTTGTCATCTCACGAAATCAAGTGTAAGATAAGCGTTTAACTTCGACCACAGCAATTCAGTTTCTTGGTGATCAACTCTGTATGTTAAAGTCGTGTGATATTTTGGGAAAAACATTCATAACAACAATCTCTGAAGGTTAATTGCCCCATATCTAACCATTGATTCCTTACCTCTGTTTTCCTGGTACCCAGATTGAAGAGAAACATTATGGAAGCACTAATCAATGCATATATGAGCAAAATAAGTAGAAACTAGTGCTATTCTTCACTGTAAGAACAAATATTGAGTTTCTCTGAAGAGGAGTGTGTCAGAGAAGGTCCCTGCTGTCCCTGACGTGCTCAGGAGCTTCTCTCTGGCCCCTCTCAACCTCTCAGCAGTGTCCTCCTAATACCTTGTGGTTGTTTTACTGTTGAGCCTCACTTACGTCAAAAATAAAGAGAGAAAGCTGAGAGCATGGGCAGGTGGTGGCTGTTTGAGCAATACCCTTGGGGAGGCAAGGTGAGCGTGTGTGGGACACAGCTGGAGGTCTTTACAGCACTTTCAAGAGATGAAGTATGAGGTAGTGTCAGGAACTGAGGTGTCCTCAACACTCAGTGGTCCTGGAAATCCCCGCGATGCCACTTCAGACACCAGTGCTCAAATTCCGCTTAAAACTTACTTTAGTGACATGTGTTCTGCCTTTTTGCTGTGTTATGTTGTAAGTGACTTTTTGTGGTTTTGGGGGTTGATGAAGCTTTGGTTGTGTTTCTTTGTTTCTCTGGCAGAATGGTGCTTTGGAGTGCCCACCAAAGCACATAAGAATGCATCTAGACACTGACAGCTTTGGCATGAATCAGAATAGTTTTGTTATCTCCTTACCAGGGCACCAAACATCTTGGCTTCTGCCCTAAAATTTTGAATCCTTGTTCACACTTTGCTTTGGATACCAGTAAGATGCCAGCGTGTTAATATAACCAGCTCACTCGATGAAGGCTTCAGGACAGAGCTGGTAAGCGGTGCCAGCCCCAACTCCAGCAGCAGCCAGCCTGTTTGCACCAGCAGGTATAATATTTATGTAGGGAACCTGCCTGTGGTTCGGTGTTTGTAGGTGCAGACAAGGGATACATGCGACTCAGCAGGGGTCATCTGGATCACTCATCTCAGGCCCTAAAAAGTACAGACAACCATGCAGCTGATGTCTGTCATACATGTAGAAGGGCAAATTAATGGTGTGGTTTTCCTTGTTTTTACATAATTGCTCACAAAAATAGTTTCATCTTTGTCTTGATGACCTCTGATAACGGTGGAACAGGGTTAACTCACAACATCTCACCACTGCACAGGCATGACTTAAAGAAGGATAAAAGAACATTGCAATGCATGGTGGAAATAGCTGAAAGCAGCATTTGTTGGAGAATAATTTCAAAGGCTGAATTTATTCTGTTTGGCAGGAGACAAACAGTCAAAATGGACAATGCAGAACAATGAAGGTCAGAGGAGAGCATTTTGCTATGTCAGCATCCTTTGATGCTTTAATGAGCATTTTTTGATTATTCATCCAATTATATAATACTTTAAACTGATTTTACTTGCAAATATAGTGCCTATTCCTGAGTCAAATGTGCCAGAGGACTCTGCAGTTCTTCATTTCCACAATATTTCATGACTCTTACAAAAGTCATTATAATAGTGGCCTTTACTTTTATAATAAATCCCAGGCATCAGTTATATAATCAGAAACGTAAGAGACATTATTTGTGAATATGGAGATGATAATATAGACATTTCTCAAAAAAAGAACTTTGTATGCAGGGATGAGTAGTGACTTTCAGGGACTGAGTTAATGGACTACTTGAATTTGTACTGGATGAGGATCTGGTCTGGTGTTGCCCGTTATTAATACTTACACAAGAAATATAAGGTGTACAAGAGGCTTATTACAGTAGCCCTGATACTGCTGATAGTCAAGCTCAGCATTTCCCAAAAGGGAGCTTGGTTCTTAGCTCACCTTAATTTCCACTATGCTGTTCTGCAGGAGCTTGGTTCACCCTGGGGTTTGAAGTGTCCCCCACCCTGCCAGTAATTAAAGAGCACTTGGCATTTGATCTCAGGAATATGCTTGTCTTAAAGGAGGATAAAATGTGCTCCTGTCTGGTGCTGATAGTGCCCTGTTTTAACTAGATCTGGCAGCTGAAGTTTAACCATCCCTAGGCTCTTTTTCACAGATTAATTCTGAGCTATTATCCTCATTGGTAGGGGGGTGTTTAATCTTTTTCTTTTCTTTTCTTTTCTTTTTTTTTTTAAATCCAGACTAATTACCTTGGCTGGCATTCTTTTCCATGCTAGAAAAATCTTAACTAGCCTGATTATCTGGTTGTGTTAATTGTAGGCGGTCTCCTTTGTGCACAGCCAGTAAGAGAGTTGTACCAAAGCTCTTTACCTGCAACCCAAAACAAGTCAGCGATGAAGAGCCAGTATCCTTGAAATCAGCCTTTCTGCCTCCTGAAATTGTGGTTTCCGTGTTATTTGCCAAGATGCAAGAGACTGGGCCCCTTCAGCATCAATCACACCAGTGATTTGAGACACGGACTTGCAAGTGTAGCTAGTGATCTACATAATCTTTCGTTCTGAAATCATTACTGCTGTGTTAGCTTGCTTTGATGGAAGGCCAATATTTCTGCTTTCCCTCAGAAATTATTATCAGATGGAAGGAATAAATCACAAGAGAAATTTTTGCATCAAAGCTGCTGAAGCCAGCTGTTATGTGGAATACAGAGACTGTCTACTTCTGTGGCATGGTAATGAAAGCTGTTTGATCCAAATGTGGTGGCAGTTTGAAAAGACAATTACAGAATCATTAGCTCAGATTTTTTAGCTGTTTGACTGATTTATTTTCTAGTAGGCAGTTAGTGGATTAATGAAGTAGCAAGCAGTTCCCTGGCCTTGTGGAACTTCTCTCTGATTCACATAACCATGACTGTAACTTAGAGAAACTACACTTTGATTAGAGGTTTTCACACCTGGATCATCTTTGCCCAGTCTCATAGCTTATTCTTTAATTCTGTTACCCCGTTTGAATCTGATAGTTTAAGTAGCCATATTTAGATTTGAATACTTTATATTCCAAAAAACTATTTCAGTTTGGCTGCTTTGTTGCCAAATAATTGAATATAGGTTAGTATCAACTTTATTGCAGTAATAGCAATATTTCCTCTTGGATCCATAATTACACCATGGGACCTTGTAGGGTTTATTCCTCAAAGCTTTCAGTTAGATCAGAAGAATTCTGAGCAGCTGTCCAGGTTCTACCACCACAGCGAGCTTCTTCAGGCTCCCCAGCAATGCAAAAAGGCTGTGAAGCCACTTTAATCGCACTTCTGAGGATTCTGCAGAGCAGATACAACCAGGTTTGTTCTATTCTCTTCTCTCTGGGAAGGGCAGTGTTCCCAGCTCTGGCAGAGCTGGAGAGTTGATGTTTTCCAGCTCTGGGCTCAGAGAGGACTGGGGCTCTGCCTGGCTGAACAGGGCTTTATAATCCAGGAGAGAGAGGAATAAGCCTTCTGACTGGAGCCCTTTTTTCCCCCCAAAATGATGGTACATCCACCGGAAAAGGTGGAGGTATGTGGTATCAGCCTTTTCCTCTTGTGTCACACGGACAGTGGATTGACCTAGCCTTAATTTTTCCATGTATGGCATGTATTACAGGTGAAATCATTTTAGGATCCACAAGGTATTGTATTAGCTCCTAGGCTGCAGTCTTCTAGTAACAGCAGCTGCTGGGTCTCTTAGCCAAGGAGCAAAAATTGTGTATGCAGTGCAAGTTACCTTTATAAATGAAAGAGTTCTGCCAATTTGAGTTTATCCTTGGGATTTAATAGATGTCCCTAAAAGAAAGTAGGTGTCTTGGTCCTTGCATGAAATCATGCTATTGTTAATAATGGTAGTCTTAGGCTCTCTAAAGACCTCCTTGTAACCCTACAGAGCGAAACCGCTACTGCAGGTCCTTTAAATGGATTGCTTTCCTTCCCTGTGCTCCGAGGCTGCAGCCAACAGGTTTCAAGATTGCACCCTGCTGACATTTTTCCAATTACATGTGGTACAAATATAGACTTCCAGGTGTAGTAGTATAGGAGGAGGCATAAAAACCTGCCACATTCCTGAAATCTCCAAACTAAAGGAACCGAATATTTCAGAATGAGGACTAAGAATATTTTTCTTGATTAAACTGTATCTATTGTTCTCTGTGGTGTAAATCATATTCCTGCACATCAGTGTGTTTGCATGCTACTGATGGTTACTTTTGTCCCATTTCCCATCAAGTAAGAGCAGCTACAATCTGAAATCTTGAAACATCCTCCTGTCATCTTTAACTAGTAGCACACTTTGCAGTGTAGGGAATTTCTTGGCTGTGAGCTTAAAATCAGTTATTTGGGTGAGTAATGTTAACCTGAGGATTGTATTTAAGGTAAAAATGTGTGTAAAATAGTGGTTTTAGAGATAAAGCAGTTGGCGCATGTCTTCAAAGAATTAATTTTAAATTGATACATGAGTGTTTTTGTGGATTCTGTTGAGTGTTTTGTGTGCTATCTGGAGATCTGTATTCTCTGAAGAGTTGCATTGCACGGTTTCTGTAGAATCAAATTATATCTACTTTTATGGTGGAAACTACCAGCAGTGACCCCTTTCCTCCAGCTGGCATTTTAAATGTTCTTTGATATGATGGGAATTATGCAAATTCCTTGATTTTTTTTATAAAAGCTTGAAAGTAGGTGAGATGTTCTGCTGCTGTGGCTGAGGAAATATATCATTTAACATAAGAAACTATGCCTGGCACCATTAAGAGGGTTGGTTGGCTTGAATGCATTTGAATTCTTTATCATAAGAGTTTGTGCTACTAATGAGGTGCTATCGGGAGTGAAAGCCACTTGGAAGAGTTGCTTCATCAGCCATTTTGCATGGTAATGAATCCCCTTACAGCCTGGGGCCGTAGGATTTGCCTTTCCCTCTCCTTCATTGAATGAGCCCCCTCATTCCAGCAGAAGATGCAATTATAGAGCTCTCCTCGAAGGGACTCTGTTTTACTGTACACTTATCTAGCGGGTGTGAAGCGGGAAGAAAGCCATTTTGGGGAGGAAAATGCATACGCTCATTCTAAAGTTGCTCAGAATAGGGTGTTTTAACCACTTAACCTTAAAGCAAAAGCAGTAGAAAATACTTTAATAACATGAATTGTGTATTTATATCATACAGTATAACCCATGCCATGCCATCTCTTCTCCCACACCTGTACTTCTCCTAGGTTGTACTCTCAGATGGCACATCCAGCACGTGTGGGTTCATGTTGAACTAGGCTGGGCTCCTGTCCCTTCGCAGTGACACCCGCCTCGCCCAGCTCTTTCCGTGAGGAGGTGGCAAAATACAATGTGGCAGGACGTGGCCCTAAAAGAAAAGCATTTTCCTGACACCTCCAATCAGAGCAGTATGTGAAGAACAGCCAGACATTTGATCATTTGTCAAGCTTGTCTGACAGGCTGTCACATTTAAATCTTAAATCAAAACGGGTTTTGGTTTTTGTGTTGTGGTGATTTCTTTTTTTTTTTTTTCCCCCCCCAACACTAACAATTGTCAGACTTTGCAAGGCAAGGGATATGTGACAACTCTGCACAGTGCTAGCACTGGCAAGAGCAGCTCTCATCACTGTGAAACAAAAGATCTTTGGCACTGGATTACAGCAGCACCATCCCAGTGATCTGTATTTCTCATTATCTTTAATATTCCCTCTTAAGGCACCAGACATGGTAACTGAAAAGCAGAAGGAGCACAAAGCAGCATCTTGCTTGACAACAGCCGCACACTGTGCCTGCGAGCCCCAGCCTGAGCCCGCCAGCTGTGTTCTGTCCCTCCTGGGACATTGGCACGATCCGCAGCGAGTGGCAGGTCACGCAGTCCATGGCCAGGGGTGGGTGGCGTGTCCCAGCACTGTCCCACCAAAAGCCAGTCAATGAATGATGCTGCTTGCCTTTTTTTTAAATAACACAGACAGGACATGATTCTCAGTGCATTTTTGTCTTATGTGGGGGGACAACTACTTGGAGAGCTCACCTTGTGATGTGATTTGCAGGCTGAGTCGCTTCTATTTCTAGAATACATAAAAGATGTGAAAGGACTACCTGGTAAAACCAAGACCTGGAGCATGGACGTCCAGCCTAAAGAGGCCTTCAGGGTTATTGTGGCTGAGCTGTAGCATTTGGAGGGCGTCGTGCTGTGTCAGCACCTGCGATTTTATCATCAGCTGGTAGCATTTGATTCAGCTACATTTGTTTTACCAGGACTCTATGGATGTCTGTGAACCGATACCTGGCCTTAGATGTTAAGCAAACAAAAAAAATCTATTTTCTGATCAAGATATGCTGCTGAAGCTTCTAGGTTTGTGGTTTGGTTTTTTTTTTTTTACCTCTCATTTCCAGTTTCAAGGTTGTTTTGGTTTTTTTCCTTATGAAATCTCATAAATTCTCTCTCCACCCATCTGCCTTTCCATGCAGAGCAGGAGCTTTATTTATTTTTTTATTTTTAAAGACAGCTATCACATTGACTCTATAGAAGTATTCTTCTGCAAGTATTCTTCATTAAAATAATTCAACTGAAGTTAACGAATGTGTGCATGGGGTGGGGGAGTGGAATCAATCAGCCACGTGTGCTAAATGATACAGAAAGGCATCGTGCCGGGAATACGCAGTGACTTTCAACGTGGAAACGTAACAAAGTTAAGCCATTGTTTAGCCCCCAAATCTTATCAAATGTTGGTAGAGATAAAAGTTCAACCAAACACTTCTATATAATCTGTGCTTGAGTGGAGGATGGTTTTTGAGGTGGGTTGCAGGGATGCTCAAAAAAACCTCCCCGAACCTTCGGCTTTTCTATAGAAACCTTGTCAATGTAAACCCAGTATCTGTTGCACTGAAACCTGAAACTTCTGAGGGCTGGCTGGTTGCTTTTCTCTAGCTAGAAGTATCTTCTAATGTTCCTTACATTGTAGAAAAATTTAATGCAATTTTGAATGGTGTGGAGGGGACTGTGATTAACTCTAGAAGAGACCTGCTTGCCCCTAACCCAAAAATATTTGGCTTTTGATTTGGTTTTCCAAACAGTTGCTCTAAAGTGAAATGCCAGGTTTGGGTTGGGTTTGGTTTTGTGGTGGTATTTTTTTGTTTGTTTCTGGTTTTGTTTGGGTTTGGTGGTGGTAAAAATTATTCTCGTTTGCTCTGTGAATTGCTTTTGAATTCCTGCTGTTCACATTTTGTCCACATAGTACTAGATTTGAATATGTGTCCCTTGATAGCAACAATGAGGCAAATTTTTAATTCCTGGCTGCAAGTCCCTTCATTCAGAAGTGCTTTTTAATTGTGAGGGGCTTCCACTAAACGGAAGATAGCTGGTATTAATTTCTCTGTGGAGCAGCTAATCATGTTTAATATTCAACCTTGCCTACCATTGAACTGCCAGAACCATCAGGGAGAAACGTGAAGTCTGGCTGGAGCAGCTGAGCTCATCCTGGCAACCATTAGAAAAATTAAAAAAAAAAAAAAAGAAAAAAAAAAAGAAAAAAAAGAAAAATCCCAAAAGTTAGGGGTTAGGGGGCCCTCTCCACAGCCTTTTCCTCAAAAGTAGAGATGAAATTTCTGTTTGTGATACAAGAACAATGTGGGGAGTAATCAAATGTTGTGAAGCCATGGCTGATTTTCTTCCTCATTGAGGAACAGCAGGACTCGGGTAATTTTTCCCAGCCTTAGGCTGGAGGGGCAGAGTGGCCACTTGTTTCCATGGAGATGCTTTTTTAGCAGGACTTGGCCTGGCATGTCTCTGCAACAGCAAACAGGCTGATTTCCTTCATTGCTCTTGGAAGGACACAGTGTGGAAAGGGGAAACTTTCATCCTAAAGCTCGAGGGGAGTTTGGGGTAAGTCATTAGCAGATTGGGTGTATGGGAATGTAGCGGAAGATTTGGCGAGGAGGTTAGTTAAACGTAAATACGCTCAAGTGACTTGCACCTGTCTGTAGAAAAAGCACATACATCACACTAGTTGTTTTACTGACCTTGTGTGCTTGATGAGTAGAACCTCTGTGTTAGATAACATAGGCCTGTGAGAAACTCCAGGCACCTTATCGCTATGTCTGAGATTCCTGCTTTGTTGTGGGAAAGAGCAGGAGGCTGCGCCTGCCTGAAGCCTTGAAATACAGGTGAGCTCAGCAGGCCCAGTGATCTTCCAGCAGGGCTGAACTCACCAGCACCTGCGTCCCTGCTTGTGTCACCTCTGCCTGGGAGCTCAGGTGCCACTTCGGAGATCCCCCAGTAGAGAGGTAACTAAAATAAAACTTGCTCTTTGCAATGCGTTCGTGGCCTCTGGCTCTTCTTACGACGTGCCTGCGTATGTGTACACATTGGGATTTTACAGTTTAACTCACAGTCATAAACACCCCTTTGTATTTGGAGCTGCAAAATTCTAAGCACAAATCTTCATAACAGTCCTGTGGCTTTATAAAAGAAGGGAAAAGCAGCAGATGGGTAAGGACTGACTTGTAAATGCATAATAAAAGCAGCTTGTTGACTCGAGATTTCTGGAAACGTGTGGTCTTGAAGTCAAGGCCCTTTGCAGAAGAGAGGGAGACGGCAACTTAAAGCGTGGTTCGACTGTAGCAGGTTTCGTTAAAGGCATTGTTGGTCCTAATATTCTGTTAAAACTTCTGGTCCTTGCATCTTATGAAACTAGTAGGGTGATCTTGGCATGTTAAAATGCATTGAAACAAAAGGAAGTTGATTTCCCTTGTCTTCAGTGTGAAATAACTGTGGCTGTGATCTTTTTACAATAAGTGATTTCAAATGAAAGACTTGTGGATGTGAGATGATGGTAGTGATGGAAATTGAGGGTCTGCTCCCATGGAAATGAATGGAAGTCTTTCTGTTGGCATTAGTAAGAATAGGATCAAGCTAATGAAGCTAATAATTTGCCCTCCTGTTTGCAAAATAAAAAAATCAAAATAATATCTAAAGTTTGGATGGATTTTTCAAGGGAATAGCATTGTGGATATCCACTGATCCTCTGTGCTACCTTAAACAAAAGTTTGATTTCAACCATCTTTCAGCTCTTAAGTAACTTTCAAAATCCTTAGGTAGCATCTTTTTAAGGAAATTGTGGCAAGAATGAGTACAGTGCTTCAGACTCCATCCAGTGTCATATTTTCTCAAATAATAAGGCAGGCTTGCTTCCAAGGACTGCACTTCCAAATCTTCCATTTTTTAAAAGTAATTACTGACAGAGAAACTACATCAGAGGCTCATTCTTCATCTTTAATTATTTAGGAGAGAGACTACCATCAGGGGGAACCTAAACACAGACCTAGCAAATCCCATAGCAATTGCTAGGTCCAGTATCTACTGTGGTTTGTTCACAATAGACAAGGCTTGAACACTCTCAATTACAGATGTGTCTGCAGCGTGTTCAGGACAGGCTTTTAACAGGCCCCTTCTGCCTGGGCAGTGAGGCTGTTTTATATGGCAGTAAAAAGGAAACCACTCTTGGAACAAGGTATAATTTCAATTTTTCAAGTGCAAGAAGAATTTATTCGTGGTAGCTCCCTTGCCTTCTCCTTAACTTCTTGCTAAATTTGTTATCCTCTTTGCATCCTGAGTCTCTGATCCTGACGAGGTCATGAATTTGTAGCTGTGGTTTATATAGCGATAGCGCTGCAGTCTGCTCAGGGCATGCTCATTCAAAGCCTCTGCAGGGATTAGCAACCCCAGGAAAAGGAGGGGGGCTTAGACAAATCATGGTAGAGTTTGTATTTGTCAAACAGGTCAGAAATTTGTGATAAACACCTCTAAAGGTAAACTATCAGAAAGTCCTAATCTGAAGAGTGGTGGTGTGGGTCTACATTTTGTGGTACAAATCGTGTTGCTGCAGGGTTAATAGTGTCAAGATGATATTTGCATTAGCTAGCTGATTATTTAATTCATCTGCACGTTAAATGTCTGAGTTTTATGTTAATTGGGCATATTTCTGGCAAGGAAAAACATAACATCTGACAGTGACATTTAGTGTCATTTGAATCTGGCTAACACTGAAGTAATGATTTCTCTTCTCGTACTAGGACACAACAGAGGTATTCAGACTCTTTGCTGGTTGGTAGTGATTCACGGCCAGGCAGAGATGAGCAGAGCTCGCTCTGATTTATCTGACAGCCTTGTGCCACCGCTGTCCTGCATTCTTCTAATGCAGAGAGTGTAAGGATACAGTCTTTCTCCTCAGCTTCCCCCCGCCTTCCATTTTTCTCTCTCTAGTCAGCTAGATGGGAAGATTTAAAAACAAAACAAACCCACCTGTGTAATTTGCCAGAACCCATAACTTAATGATTGTGTTTTGTCCAAGTTACTAGACTTGGGGTTTACATCACATTATTTTAAAGCAATTCCTCAGCATTTGCTAAAATGTTAAACCTGGTGGAGATCTTGGGAAACAGAGCTCCCTCATTTTAGTAATTAAATGGCAACAAACCAAACCAAACCATCACTTTTGCTGCCACTTTCATAAAAAGAAAATAGCACAAGGTGGTTAGCACGTAGGTTGGTTTGTTTGCAGGACATGAGCTGCAGAGAAAGATTAGTTGATCTGAAAGCCTGAGACACAGAAATGATGGATGATTTTCATCTCTGATGCTTTGGTTCACAAGGCACTTACGCACGTGACTAACCTTAAACACCTTGGACAAAATCGTTACTCCACAGAAGTCAATATAATTGAGCTCTGGTTCCTCCAGTGCAGGCAATACATCATCCATTGCATGCACTGGCATTCCAAAATATGTCGCATTGGAACGAGTGTACTTTATATTGTAAATTGATGTGTACATGGAGAGGTTTATCTGCCCTCAACAACTGAGAAGGAAGAGAATTCTAGTAGTTTATGATATCTTAGAAAATTACAAATACTCATTCAGCAAACAGTAGGTACGAGCCTTTGGTGCTGCTAATGAGCTTTGTTTCGTTCATTTTGATGGGTCTGTGCCAGTTTGCTGAAGGATAAGATAATTTTTAGAATCTTGCCCGGCCCCTTGATTCTCATTGTTCCCAAAAACGACTTGGAGCAAGCAATGGGCGCAGCAGAGCCTGAGTTCTGCCTCTGGCATAGACAGAAGCCCATGAGCAGCAGACAGGAGTGGAGGTGAAGTTACGTTGATGCTAGCAAGTCTGGAAAACCCACCCAAAAGGGACATTTACGTTACAGACAAAATATGCATAGTTTGAGACACTGATTTAGACAACTAAGAAGCTTCATTTTTGAGCTAGCGCTTACTAAGGAGTAATTGACTGTATCTGTACCTCACTGAACAGAGCCCCAGCTACAATAATTTGTCTGCTATTGACAGATCCTGAGGTTGAAGTAAATTAATTTAGTCAAGCTCATTGATTTTTCACCACTTACGAAGAAGAGATCTAGATACTGCAATCACAAGCCTTCTCTTGAAGGGTCGTATTCTACTTTCTCTGAAGGTAATTCAAGACAGACAACTGTACATGTATTTGCTAAATTTTCCCAAAGAGGAGCCAGTTCTAACAGTGCACTTAAAATAAGTGACTTTTTCCAAAGGCTTAAACCTTTTTGAAGATCAGTGAGATGTTGTCATGGAAGTCAGAGAGTTTACACAATCTCAACAGAACAAACAGTGAATCTGTGAGTAAAACACCAGGAACAGTTATTTTACAGCTTCAAAGGGTGTTTGTGTTCTGTCTCTTGCCTAGAAATATGGTGTAATCAGAACTACAGGATGGAATTAATCTCAACGTGTTTAAGAGAAACACTGCTCAGAAATGATGACCTGTGAGCCTACAATACCTTTCCAGTTAGGAAAAGATGAGCTAAGGTGCCTGTGGGCAGACAGGGCTCCAGCAGAGGAGCAAAGTGGCTGGTGCTGCACCGAGTGCCTCTTCTACAGGGCACTCAGCCTTAATTCTGAGGATGTCACGTCCCCATCACGATTTTCTGTTGAATGATGCTGCTAAATTGATCCTCCCCCTGCAGTTTGCCTTGATACGCCAGAATGAGTGTCTTTCCGCTGTGATGGTAAAACGCAGTATTTTGTGTAAAAGCAGTCAAATTCTCTGAGCAGAGCTCAGGAAATCGGTTTCCTGCTTTATTTATACTCCAGTGCTGCAGAGCTGTTGCTCTCAAAAAGGCCGTCTCTTTCCTTCCTTCTACCCTGCAATCCCCCAGATCAGCCAATCATGCTATTGTACTGATAAAATAGATCTGTTATTTAGCTATAGATATCTCAATTATTGTTATTCTTGGTTGGTCTATTTCTTTTCGTGATTACTCTTCTGAGGGGGATTAAAATTGGCCTGATATTGAATGGTTCCTATATCAATAAAGGTGGAGATGTATTTGTGTACAGAACAAATGCAGCTTTGCCTAAATAATAAATCAGTGGAGCAGTCTGTACTTGCAAGCCGAGCATGTGCGAGCGGTTAATGCCAGGGACTTAGGAAGCTCTTAGGATCACGAGTGCTAACCCTGGGTGACTTTCTGACTGACATTCGCTCATCAGAAACAGTCAGGTTATTTTCTGCACAATTTATTCAAGCTGATTGGAAAAAAAAAAATGTAAAGCAGTTATTTATCTCGTTTGTGTGGAACTTCTTAAGAAAAAATCAAAGAGCCATAATGTTGATTGCATGGAGCATACAGGAAATGGTCTTGCTAACGACTTCGTTTTACACTTGAGAAATTATCAAAAATGTATGTTGCATCTGACGTTCATAGGCCGGTCTCTGTTCTGCATCAGCCCCATTTATACACAAGTGTTCAGTACTTTGGGTTACTTCGTAGGCATTCCTATAGTGCCATATGGTTTCATATTTTTATGACTACTTATGCCATAGATTTTTGACACACCTTTAGTCCTCATCTGTCAATAAAATGGCTAATCTAGGCAGCATGGTCATACTTTAATCAAGGTCATTAATTACTCCGAAACAACCTTTTGTGATCAGGGTGATGTAACTACAATTACCTCTCAGTTAAGTGTGGAAAAGGTGTGATAACTACTCATTCACATAGTTAAAGACTTTAACATGTAGCTGAGAATTATTCTAGTGTATGGTGTAATTGCAATGTAGTTAAATTGCGTGCATTTCTAATATGAAGAGTACTTCATGTATCAAGTGGCAATAATAGATGAATCAGTCATATTAGCTTTCCAGTGTCATTACTCATACTGTACCAAACCCCCGAGTTTCCAGCGTTGTCACTGCTTGGTACGTAATGCACAGCTCCTGGGTGCTCACCTGTTAAACACAGAGGGCCCGTAAAATGGACAAATGTACAGGGACACAGGGTGCATTAGTAGTTTCAGTGATATTAATACATGCGAAGTGATTTGGGTGCTTCTGATAAAATGGTTATATGTGAGCTTAGGAATAAAAATTCTAGCTTTCTTTTTGAAAGTATCTACCAAAGAATACGTTCATTGTAAATGGAATCGCTTTGCAGTTGCTTGGACTTTATGACAGACGTGTGATCATCTAGAGAAGGAAAAAGAAAAGCCAATCAGCTCTCGGATTTCTTCAAGAATGTTGTGTTTGTATGTATAAAGACACAGCTGCTACCTGTAGCTATTTATGGGAGATATTAAGAAATGGTTTCCATCATAGGTGGGTTCAAAATGTTGTATAAGTTTAACTTTTGCAGGTAGCAAAAGCTTTTTTTTTTTTTTTTTGTGACCAATAGCAATTTTCTAAAAGTGTGAAGGAAAAAGAATCCTGTCCTCCTCTGGTGCTGAGTGCTGAGGCTGGAAAAGAAATGAAAACGTTCTCCCTTTGCACAAGACAGTAAGCACTGAGTTATTGCCTGCTCTTAGTGCTGGGGGGGACACTCTTCTCTGGGCTGTCTCTGCGGGCTGCCAGAATTTCTGCTGCACTAGAGATGTATGGCCAAATTCATCCTGAAGGCAGTTTGCTTGGGTTGAACTTGCCTCTAAGTAAAACAATATTGAAAGTTTCATCCTGAAATTTTGCAGGCTTAGATCAGGTGTGAATTAAGGCAGAGTGGCAGAGCTTAAGGCAGGGGAGTGACTGCAAGGGAGCACACAAATAATTTCCAGCTTTCCTGGAATTGGAACTGTCTAGGAAGATATCCCTTACTATTTGTAGTCATGTAGAAGCACCCTCCAGCCACTCTTTCTTCAAGGTTTTGGAGGCATTTTATGAACAAGTAAGTGACATCTGCTAGGCTGCCAACAGTTGTCTTTGGAGTGATACAAAAATAATCAGTTTATGCCAAGTTGAACTTGAACGTGTTGAATTTAGAATACAAGGGCTCCAAATAATCAAGCAAATTAGAACAAAGGCTGATTAGAAAACAGACATGTGCAATCAGATCCAAATGCTCTCTGCTCGATGGGCGAAGAGATCAGAACAAAATAATGTTGTGCTGCAGAAAAATAAAAGGAGTTTGAACCATAAAGCAACTGCAAACTTGCTCGGCTGATCTTTTCCCCACTCTTTGTGTGCCTGTGTGGTGAACAGGACGAGCACAGAGCCCCCACCCCACCAACACCGATGTGCAGACAGGTTCTGAGCACAAGGGAAGGAAACATTCCATGGACAGAACGGGAGTTACTCTGGTGTGGGTCTCTCCCAGACTGGCATCCAAATTGTGTCTTCTAGAAGCCGTGTGTTGTAGACAGACAATCCACGTGGCATGAGGCATAAGCTCTTTATCATTTTATTTAGAAAACGGCACGAACGGCTCTGTTTTCACATGTCTTTGAAGATGCAAAAGTAGTATCTTAGTCAGCTCCAGAGATTTTTCTGAAGCTTATTTATGCTGTCAGCTTTCTGGACACCGCCACCACATTCCTTCCATATCTGAGGCGTATAAATCTTCAAGAGCTATTAGGGAACCAGTATATTAATTCAGTAGTTGCTGAAAGATGGAATGTGAATGGTACAGCTCCCTGCTACTCTAACTGGACATGAGCAGATACATTCCTTTCCCTTGAAATCCTCATTAATTTCTTGATTTGTTTGGGTACAAGTGTCTTTTAGTCACCAGACATCAAAAGCACTGACTTTTATATACAAAATAGGCACTTGGGTAATTTTTCCCCCTATTTTTCATGGTGTGTTGTCATTTGTTGTTGAAAGTCCTTAAAACTTATTTGAAAACTTTAGAGCCTTCTTCAGTGCATGAAATGGTAAAGAAAATGTTTGAGACTCTAGTTGCCCTATTTAGAGATGGGATTTCAGAGGTGAGAGGTGATCTCTTAGTTAAGGATTTCTTGACAGGTTTTTGTTGTTGTTCTGGTTTGGTTTTTAAAGGGGAAAAAAAATGGTGGGGCAGTGGCTAGTATATAGTGTGATTCCTTTCAATTAAAGTACTACAATATATTTATTTTCAAAAGTGCATTATGAGCTTTGTGTTATGGGGACTATTGGAGGAATTATTTGCAACTTATTCATGCGAGTTCCGTGACCGTAAAACTGTAACAAATTGTCAGTGCAGCCCAGGGCCAGTGTAGTGCTGAGTCTCCTGCTTTTTACTGGCTAATTTTTAGATTGTTGTCTGATTACTAGATGAACCCAGTTTAAAAAAGGGTCTGATTTTATAGGCTAATCACCCAAATAGAGATCACTTTTTTTTTCTTTTTTTCCTTTTAAATTAGAAATTTCCACGTTTTCCTACACCATACTAATACATTCATCAGGCATCATCTTGCCAGATTCCTTTTTTTAAAATTTTATTGTTATAAGCACCTGCTTAAATTTTAGTCAAATTAAGAGCATCTTCTTCCTTCTCCCTCTTTCCCCTCTGCCCCAGCAAGCAATTTTTTTTCCTTATTTGTATTTTTTGCCAAATAAAGCAATTTGGGTTGTTGCCAGGTTTGCTTCGCTTTGAGCTTATATTATTCAGGACTGAACACTGCAAAACACTTCCACAAATATCTCCTGTTATTGATTTATTTTTATAAGGATGTTCAGCTTCTGCCAAACACAAGAGGGACTTTAACTGGAACAGAGGTTCACAGAAATGTTAGAGGTAGAAGTATCCATGGAAACAAACTTTACTGCAGATGTTCAGAGATTCTTCAGTCATCCCAAGCAGTATTGGCTCACCTGCCTTGAAGACTCTCAGCTAAACAGCACAGCTTTAGCTCTGTTTAATGCCAGTCTCCAAGCAAACTCTTGGCAGATCCAACAGGTTCCCTTTACAGGACAAGTACGGTTGAATAATTGCGGTAAAATGGTGGATCCAATACCCTGATATCTTCTTTGTAGGAAAAAATAAAAATAATAAAAAAAACCCCTGCCACAAAAAAACCCCCACACAAAACAACAACAATGACAAACCACAAACCAAACGTAAACTTCTCCTAAAGGTTTTATTATCTCAAGTTGCACCATTGGCTCTGTTTCCTCCCATTTTGCTTTCTTTTTTTGAAAGCAGCTGTGTTAAATCCTTTCATTAACCTTCAGCATTTTCCCCCCTCTTCATCTCAGGTATTCCATAGCAATGTCAAGCAGTTCCACTTACTTCAGAGCAGCACACAGGCATGAGATGGACAAATACACAAGAAGAAAGCAGAATTCAGTGGCTCAACATATTTCTCATAATCCAGCATTAACCAGGCAACATGTAACTACAAATACAGGAGCCGAAAATAATATATTCTTTATTGAGGAATGTCAGCGTAACTCATGGATCTTAAAACTGCAGTTACTTTTTTTTTTATAAAGACATCAAATATGCTAAAGGCTTCTCAGATAATTCATGGTTTATTTTGGTTTTTTGTTAGTTTTTTCCTATTTCCCATCTTGTTTGCTTCCCTCCTTAGTTGGGTTTTGTGCACAAGTCTCTATGATATGCATTTGTTAGATGGTACTTTGCCTAGGCTGAGGAAAGGATTCACCAGGAAGATGCCCTCAGTGTCACCAGTGATTGCTCTCAGCCCTCCGTAATTGCAAATGCGTTGAATCCCGAGAGCCACGTTAGACTCTGCTGCTTTCCAGCCGCCTGTTCTTTCAGAAGCTAATGAGAGGTTCTTGCCAATTAGAGTTGTTCTCTGTAAATGGGACAGTGAAAATTAATGGGGTTTGCCTGGCAACAGGTCAAAGATCTTTTTAACTTCCTTCTTTCTGTTTAACCGATTGGCTTGGTAATGCTGGAAATCAATTCTTTAGAGAGGGATTCTTCATTGTGTCTTAATTTATGGCAATTAGATCACATACTCTGAAACAACTATGAAGAAATGAAGCTTTATTTATTGTTTACTGAGTAAATCTTCATAGTGTCATATTACAGAAACCCTTTTGGCACTGATCTGAGGAAACTGAATTAGGTATTCACAATTTAACCCTTGGCATGATGTTTAAAAAAACCCAAAGTTTAAAAAAAAAAAAAAGTCTAGACCCTGTTTATATGTGTTTAAGGCTTTTTTTTCACTCAAAAAAATTGAGTTCTTAAAATGTAACCACAGGCTCTTCATGCCAAGACTAAACAATTATTTTTCCATCAAAGAAGTCTGTCTCCCCCTCAAAATTACTTCTGTTTCACTCTGGAAGTAGAATTGGTTTGGAGATGATCAGTTACAACTCGTTAATATTAGTCTGAGACAGCCGTAATCTTGTAATTGTCTTCAGTAATGGGGTCCCTGTAGACCCTGATCATTCAACTGGCAAAACAAATGTGCTCATTTTGACATTAGACGTGAAATACATTCCTGGGAGTTCAGTGAGATTAAAAAAATGTCAGCTCTGAGTAAGCAGGGAGTGCTGCACCCTCCTGGCCACATACAGCCGGACGCGGGTTCTGATCCCTCCAGTGTCACCCAGCCCAGTGTGTCACCAAGAGCAGGGATGGGAGCTGTGTGGATTTACGTTAGAACATACAGTGGATTGGTATTCCGTGGAACCCAATGCATCAGGGAGGGGGGAGTGATTGCAGAGCGTTACAGATGCACGATAAATGTAATGAATAGTTAGATGCAGCCCGCAAGGACTGATTTAGCTATAGAAATTGTTCCTAGATAATTCACAACAATGCTAGTTTCGTTAGGTTTCCCATCATCTGGTGGGGTTGTGAGTAAGCAATTTACATTATAAAGGACTGAGAAATGCAGTCACTAGAGTCAGCTTAATTATTACTAATTATTCTGGTAATGAATAATGGTAATTTTTCATACTAGTGGGTCCCACCTTTTCAATTAGCTGGGCATGAGATGAGGGTCTCTTGGCAGAAAAGAAGGAAGAAAAAGTGCCCTTTGGTTTAGTTTGCTCATAACCAGCCCTAGAGAGGGTTGGGAATTAAGGCAGAAAGGAAATCAGTGACAGGCCAGTGGTTGCTATCAGTCATCTGTGACTGGTATTGTTGTTATGCTCTTATTTTTTCAGTAGCAGTTGCATAATTTGTTGACTTCATTAGCTCGGGGTAGCTGTCTCTAAACCCGCATTTTGCTTTAAGTCGCTGTTGCTTTACCAGACAGAAGAAAGACTTGTGTGCCCAGCAGCTGTATTGGCCAGTCTAACAGGGCCTCACCCTCTGCCTGCAAGCATGTTCATAACAGGAGAAAATTGATTAAAGAGATTTGCTCATGGGAAAAATCCACTCTGCTTCTTTGGAAAGCAAGTACAAAGATGTGTGATGAATTTGGCCGAGCGAGCACCTGAGGCCAAAGCAACTGACAGCCAAATCGGATATCAGTCACTTTGACCTGGGAGGGTGGTGCCTGAGTGACCTTGGGAACGGAAGTTTTCTGGAAAATAATGCTCAAAACTCTTAAAAAGATAGACAAGGGGATGGTGAAGATAGTAACTGCTAAGGTGGGCACAAAGAAGTGCCTGCACACGCCTTTATAAAACTTAAACATTGCATGGTCTTCATCTTCATCTACTAGCATTTTTGTGGCTTTTCTAGCATCAGTAAATTCCTGCAAGGGGTTTCTCATGGGCACACGCTTAACTCCAACCGCTGCCCGTGCAGACTCCCCACTCTGACACTCCGTGGTCTGCTTTCTTGATCATCATCTTACCAACTTAGCTACTACTTCGGGAGCACTTCTACTCTTTTAGATAATTCAAAACCCATTAATTCATTTTATTGATCTTGATTTCTTCCGTTTATGTTCATCCTCCCAAAAAAGAGCTGCTCCTCAGTGAATCCTCGCGAGCTGTAGTGGCATGGATCCAGAGTGGGCTTTCTGAAGAGCTGTGCTGTGCGGCGGGTAGGAGGATGCTGGCTCCTGAAGCATTTATCACAGCATTAATCAACCATGCAATAGTTTCCTATTGCAAACTCAACCTTTGTCATCCTGAAGTATTGAAACTGGGGAGATTTAAATACTCTGCAAATACATGCCCAGTCATGGGGAAAAATGAAAAACGCCGGTCTCTGATTAATGACATTGAAGGCATTTGGACAGTGTAGAGCTGAGTGTCTGATGCTCTCACCCTGAACTTGGGGTGTTTCAGTTGCACATCCCGGGAATGAGCTGGGAGCCGGTGTTAAATCCTGCGCTCGAGGGACTTTCTATTTCCAGCAGCATCCCGTTTAAATGGATAGTGCTTTAAAAGCAGTGAATGGCAGGATCTTGTGTTTTATGGGCTATTGGGTGTGTTGGATTTTTTTTTTTCCTTTCTCTTCCCCCCTCCCCCCCCCCCGCTTTTT
This sequence comes from Caloenas nicobarica, assembly GCF_036013445.1. NCBI lineage: Eukaryota > Metazoa > Chordata > Aves > Columbiformes > Columbidae > Caloenas > Caloenas nicobarica. The sequence goes on from NC_088247.1 coordinate 120,216,844, forward strand.
TTTTTCCTTCTTTCTTCCTAAATAGCCCCCCTTGGAGGCCATTTCACAAACCGGTAGCTGAAATGGTGGTTAGGAGCATATTCACTCTTGGGAAGTTTTGTAGCTTTCATACTTCAGCTTATGGAGCCGTTTTCCCTCCTTGAGGCTTAGCTCAGTCACAATCCCATTTGCTTTTTATTTTGGTTAATCAAGCCGAAGTCTTTCAGTTCCTAATTTCCTTCTGTTCCTCAATTACCCTGATAGCCCTTTTCAAACCAGTTTTAGTTTCTGACTTTCATACGGCTCTGGTAGCCTTTGTTCAGTGTTTCAAATGAGGTAATTAGGCCCTTCTACAGCAGCTTGAATGCTGAAAATAATTCTCATAAATTCAATTTTTCCTTTTTTGCCAGTCTGAGATCACCTTGGTTGTTCTTCAGCTGGTTTTCCATTTGACAAGCTGATGTCAGAGAACTTTCCTACTTCCTGAGACCGACCTCGCACCTTATACTGCAGAGTTTTACCCCATTCTGGTTTTCTTCATCATTTGTAAGCATAAAGAAAATTGGCACTTGACAAATATTGCTAATAAAAGCGTGTTGAGAGTGGCTCAGAAAAGAGCACTCTCTCAGTAATTTAGGGTAACAAAAATAGATAAAGCAAATAAATCTGAGAGTAGAGTTTTTAATTTTATTTTGGAAAAAAAATTCTATGATTATTTTACACTTTCTACTACTAAGTGGGAGTGGGCAGCAAAAAGCCCAGGCTCCTGGACTACGGTACCCACATTCCAAACTGACCTAGGAATAAGAATTTTCTGGCTTCCACCCTGCAAATCAGCTAAACTTTTTTGTGGAGGTGTGTTTTGGTTTGGGGTTCTTGTTGGTTCGTTGCTTGTGGTTTTTTGGGGTTTTGGGGTTTTTTGGGGGTTTTTTTTTTGGTTTTTTTGTGGATTGGTTTGGTTTCCTCAAAATAAATCCAAATCCAAAATGTTTTTGTTACACCTCAGTCTGGTTGAAATTTGGTATTAGACTTTAATCATCTACATAGTCAGATCCCATAGGCATTGTTTTAAAATTGCAGTGATAACCCTGAATTCTGTAACTACACTTAATCAAGTAATACTTTTGAGATTTGTCTCACAAGCTTGGAGTCTTTTCATGTCCAGAGTTTGGCTTTGTCCCTTTTCTGCCAGCTTTACCTGAGCTCCCTGTGGGATTTGCTCCAAGACAGAATTTATCCCAAAACGTAGCCCGCAGATTGAAATTCAAAATGTGGTAGTTACTGCTACAACTCAGACAAGATCCCTACAGCAAAATATTCCAACTCAGGTGCTGCTGAGAAGACAACGGACACTTTTACTGTGGCATATATCAAGAAAACTGCATGTTACTAGTTTTAATAAAGTCCACATTTATTTTTTTTTAAAGTAAATAATCTCCAAATTTGATTTCTTGTCAGAAGGATATGTGAGTGAGCAGAGGATGAGCAGAAGAAAATCCTGGTATTTATAAGCTACTTTTAAAAAGCAATATACAGATTGTGATATGTCTGCTGAGGCCTTGATTCTTCTTGCATGTCAGCCAAATAAAATTAATATTGGAAGAAATAATTTTGCTGAGAAAAGGAGGTGAATTTAGTAGTCGGAGCTGAACTTGTACATACAACATAATACAGCAGTTGAGGTTCTGTTCACATACATTATTCTTAGGTAAAACAACAGTAAACAATATACTCCTGTTTCGTTTTCTGCACAGCATAATGTTGCAGGAAATAACTTGAAATTTAATTTCCAGATCTGCTGTACAACCAACAGAGTGCAAAAGGGATAACAAGAACTTTGAACTTGAGCAAAATCCTTTTGGAGTATCTGATTTAATAATACAAAAGAGAAAATAAAATTTCCTCCTAGGTTCTGGGTTGCTATAAATAGACATAACTTTGATTTCTGTAGGCCATTCTTATTTCGAGGAGACTCTGTCTCAGATTATTTTTTTTGTGAACTTTTTTCTGTGATACCTAAAGGCCCATCAAGAAAGAAGGTCCTTGTAGATGATGGTGCTGCAAAGACTTGTTGTAATACTTAGCTGGATCACAAAGCCCAGTACGCTCTAGGATCTGCCATGATCATAAATGGTTATTAATTTTACATTACTTTAGACGAAGGTTAATTGCGATGGGACTTCCTGGGCAAGAAAGACCTCTCTGCATCCATGAGTGTGCGTTAAGTCTAAGTTACAGCTTTTTAAACAAGAAATACCAATAATAGGAAACAGGTCCTCAACTGGGATTGGAAAAATTATTTCACAGCAATTTTTGTGAGCCAGATTTTTTGATCAATTCTTTTATAGCCAAAGATGTTTCCTGACACATGAAAAGTCGGTTTTGAAGAGGTATGCCTGATGCATTTGCTGTAATGACTAATTGACATCTTTGTGCCAAGAACAAGTCTTGAAGCTTCGTTGTAATTCAGTTTCGTTGATAGAGCAAATTTGTCATGCATCCCACTGCCATAGTGCTGAAACACATAAATGGGGCCCTTGATGTTTCATGATGTTCCATGACTGCTTGTTTCATGACAGAGGAAAACACGTTGCATTAACATGAAGAGATGAATCCTTTCTAATTATTTGATTTTACTATATTCAATATAAGCAGGATAATTAACATGCAGCAGGGAATGGTCTAGATGACCAATCAATTCCAAATAAATGTGTTCTTGTATTACTCCCCATGCAGCAATGCAAATATTAGATTAAGTTTTAGGAGTGAATTTTATGGGTGTCTGAGTTTGAGTAATTTAAGATTAAATAAATTAACTGAACTTTAGCTGAAGTGGTTTTGTGAAATCTCCAGATGGTTTTGTCTCCCTTCTGCCCGACGTCGGTGCCTCCTGTACGTAGCCCAGAATTCCCAAGCAGTGCCACTTGCCGTTGAATGGCACACAAACCAGGGCGGGTGTGCAGACAGACCCGCGGGCCTTTCTGAAGACTGTAGGTTGAGTTTGTTCTGTATTATTTTCACGTTGTATATATATCCAGACAAATACTTCTGAAAATCACTCAAGGCTGTTGAATTAATACCAGAATCAAACAACCTTTAAATTAATAGCGAGTAATTGGATGCATTGCAGACACTAATTAAATCTTTAAGCAAAGCCGCACACACCTGCCTGCTGGTATCTGTCGCCCAGAGACTGCTTTCCGTACACATGTGGCCGACTTGCTGACAGCACTGTCTCAGAGACCAACATTTTGAGTGAGGTATTCTTGTTTTTCCACACATCCCTCTGAATTTCTCCTGGCCTCCTCTTCTTGAGAACCACCTTTGCCCATGCAAACCAATTAGCTAGACTAAAAGATTTCTGCTTATAAGTCATCAGTTTAGAAATAAGGAGGTTGATACATCTTATGAACCAGTCTGGGGAATAGTGTAATAATAGTAAAAGCAATTGTGATGGTGCATTCTCAAAGCCCTTTACAATCATGACCTACAAAAAAGGGTCAGCTCTGTGGCTCAGGAAATACATAACTGTTTTCCAAATGGTCAGGTTAATACAAAGGGGGAATTAATAGTTAATTATAACCTTGCAGGGAGACCAAGTTGCTGTACAACTGCAGTAGAGAGAAAGAGATCTGGAAAGAACGGAGAGAAAAAAGGAAATGAAACAACTGTAGTGTGGAATTTTTTTTTCAAACTTTGCAAAAGTTATTTGTTATATGCGAGGGTATGAGGGGAAAGATTACTTTAATGAATGTCATGTGCGTTTGATTTACCTACTTAGTTTTAGTCTTTTACTATTGAATTACCCCAAGAAAAGTCTGCTCAGGACAGCAGGCAGGAAATGAAGCAGCAACTAGTGATAAAAGATGCTTTGGGGAAAAATACATCAAGGGCCCTTCAGGAAGCAGTGTGTTCTTGCTTAAGAAATGTTTGCCTGCCTGGTTCCAATGAGGTTAAGAGCCTTGTTTTTGTTTGGTTTCTTATTTGTTTTATTTCCCACTCCCCTAGAAGGCTGGAGGCCAGAGCCGTGCTAAGCCAGCAGCTCAAGCGCAGCCAGGTTTGACAGATGAACATTGATAGGTGATGCTGTTTAGACAAACTTATGTTAGAAAACGTCGTGGCTTTAATCCTTTACTGGTTTGCAGAGCGTTTTTAGATGATGGCATAAGCTGTCATTTTGCAAAGTGCTATTTTGAACGACTTGGACTGAATATAACAAGCAGAGATGCAAAATGTAAATGTTCCTGGGTGGGCTTTAGGTTCCGTTTGCCGATGGCATAGAAATGAGTACATGAAAATTAATCGCATGAGAAAGCTACAGATTTGGCAGAGGAGTTGTGACAGTTGTTAATGTTTTGGTTGCTTTCAGTTCATGCTGCATCTGAAGTGCAGCATGAATGAGCACCTTTCAAAAATGTTGAAACCAGTGCATGGTTTTAAAGGGCTGCTCCATGTATTAAACCAGACCTTTATCTGCAGTGTTCCAAGTCTAGAATCTCCTCACAAAGGTGATAGTAGGATTTGGCCCTGTATTTCAAGAAAACACTGCCACATTCTTTATTTGCAGTTGGCCCCAAAATCTGCTGCTTTATGTCTGGGCAGTCTCCATGAACCACAAAGGACTTCAGAGGTGGTCCTCATATTTGAGAGCTAGTTCTGCTCTTTCTGACATAATTGTGGCAAGAATGTGACTTATCAACACGGGCCACTGAAATCAAAGGAGCAAGAGTAGCACCCACCAGCTGTGGATGTATCTCACAGGGCTGTAATAAATTTGTGTGTCAGTGTCATAGGTGTTGCAATGATAAGTTTGATGCTGCAGCATTTAATAGTTCTCTACCAACAGTAAATTAAGTTTCTCTTCACACTGTGAAAGTAAATCAGAAGGAGAAAGTATGATGTCCAGGAGTGTTTCTTTGCTTGGTAACAAGTAGGGAGGGAAATGCCAGTTATATTAGCAGTTTTGAAGTCTGTGAATCTAACACTTGATTGGCAGGCTATGTGAGCACTGCCAGGGTTTCCCCTTCTCTGGTCAAAGATGCCCTGACTTTTCTGTCTTACATCGGAGCCAGCACTCTAAATAACAGACTGTGTGTTTGCATGCAAAGTAAATACTCTGAAGTTAATCAAAGGAGCTACAAAAGGGCAAAGTAGCATATTTCAAAGAGAACTGCAACAGTAAAATTTTATTTAGTTGGAGTATCTGACTAGCAGATGGTAAGGAATAAATTGGCAAACGTGAAAACCGTGTAGATGTGTCAGGGGAGCTGGTTACCAGCAGGTAAAGTGTGGGACTTCTGTAGCATAAACCATAATCCAGTCTCTAAAATAGTAACGGTCGTGACGCTACCAGAAACATGAGGGTTGTTCTGATCTCTGCACACAGCTCCAGCAGCTCTTGGGTGTCCAGGGCTACAAGAGCGGCAGCAGGAAATAATTGAGACTTTTTCCTATTGATACTCCTAATGTATCATCTTATTGATAGTGTCAGAAAAATGGTAGGGAAGGCTTGAGAGAAAGGCACAAACACATACTTGCTGTACCTTTTTCAACCGGTCAGCAAGCTAGAACTACACTGAGCTGCAGGAATGGCTTAAACTGGAGGAATTTATTATTTTGATTCTCAGAGGCCCTCTGTAGCATCTGGGCTTAGAACAGCTGTAGTAATGACAACTTTTTGGCAAGTATATATATATATATTTAAAAATCTGATAAATGCACTTTTCGTGTCTCATATCATAATCTCTTGTTTACCCCAAAGAAGGTGGAATGTAGGGAAACTTGCTGATTTTAGGTCTTATTTCTTTAATGGCCTTCACAGGAAAGAGAACAGGCAGAGTGGCTGTAATGTTTAGCTTGTGAACAGGGAATACATTAGCCCCAGGAGATGTGCTTTTAATTATTAGTCACAAACTGTACTTTCAAGGCCATTAAGAATTAGAGGAAAATTACATGTGCACAAAGCTGACAGCTCTGCTTGCAGAGAGAGGAGGTTGCATAACTGGGCCAAGACAATGAAAAGCTGTTGTTGAAATTGAATTCACGTGTATGTGGAGAATTGTATTTTCCAGTCAAAGATGTAAAGATATATCCCTCAATTACAGATGCATGTATGGCAGAGGACTTGTTTTCACCTCTTCAGGAGTTTTATATGTCTTTGCCTTTAAGATTGTGTGAATAACTTGCAATGAATAGTTTTTCTGTTCCTGATGTGCCTGTGAACAGCCTGCAGAACTGTTCATCACACCTGCATGGAGGAGGGCAGCGCTGGATTCTACTGAAATGCAGTTTAAGCCATAACTTTGAAATGTTTGGGGCTGCTGGAGTTGCCAGAACCATTCTGCCTGGGGTCACCTTGGGAGCTAACCACAGAATCTGGGTGACATTTCATTTCTCCTAGAATAAGTTAAGATTAATTGGACTGTAATTGGTGGCCTGATCGTCTGTGTAATATGACTGTGGTAAGAACATTAGGCTCAAACATGACACATTCAGCTCACAAGAGGAGGGATGCAACTCTTCGTATCATTAGCCAAACATCACACTTTATTTCCTAGGGTTGTTTGGTTTTTTTTTTTTTTCCTGTTCCCCCACAAATGTGACAAGCATTACGGTTTTCAAAAGCCTTCGCAAACCAAGGGATACATTTGTGGTAACTTCAGCATGGGCTTGGCTTGTGCAGTCATGCGCTGTTCACAGTCGCACGGTATTTAAAGCTTTCTCCATCATCTTCTGCTCTTCACGTGGCACCTGGTGCGACCGGCTGAGCGTCCCCAACCCACCAGTGCCTGTGCTGGCAGCTCACACCTTCATTTGGCAGACATCACTGTGCACCGAGCGGATCGACAAGTCACTTCGATGAGCATATATGGGAGGCTTCAGGGTCCTTCTGGCTTTTCACAGAGGAAAAAAAAAACCACGCAAGTTTTTAGACATAGGAAAAGTTCTGGAAAATAAATGTCCAATGTTGTGTTATAAAGAAGTGCTCCTGAGAAAGCATAAGGCGAGCCCTGGAAGGGAGTGGGCTAAAATGACAACAGCTGGAAAATTGTAGATAATTGTAATAGGAAAAGAAGCAAGAGGGATTAAAGCCAATTCCAGGAACATCTTGTGCATTGAAGCATGCCTGTTATACGGTATATCCTTAGTTGCACTGGTTTTCATGAGACATAATTACATACTTGAAGCTTTTATAGAGAGCTCTTTCTCTGAAGTACTTTCACATATCAGGTTTTAAAGAAACAAAACCACTCATATTGCTAGTTTTTTTTTTTCCTTCCAGCATTGCAGCATAGTACTGTCCCATCCATCCTTAGGCTTTTTACTTATATCTGTAGCGTTTTGCAAGGATTTCACTGAAGTCAAATCAATCTGGATTTACACCCACACTGAGAGACTGCAGAACAAGCATTGCTGCATCTTATTTTGAAGTGGTGTGTCTTTTCCAAACACAGGCCTTGCCTATGAAGGTTTGGGGGTATTTTTCAGGAAGAGGGTGTAGGACCAGCTGACCGCTGAGGTCTTGTCCAGCCTGAACATCAACAGCCTTCCTCATCTTTCAGTCTTTTCTAGCTGAGCAACGGTAGCTTGTCTGTCTGGTGTTGACTCAATGATTAGTGCAGAATAAATTTATTTCCTGCGTTCTCCAATAATGGTCCATCTCAAAGAAACTTCTTTGCTTACTACCGTAAACACTGAGCAAACAACACCTGGCTGGGTTACGAGCAAAAAGCTTTCTTTTGCATCTTGCGTGTAGAAGCCTTGTATTTTTCTTAGTCATAATCTGGAGAACTCATCAGAGGGACACCCAAAGCAGCTTTTGTCATTACCATCCAAAAGGGCATTAGATGTGGGCATACAAATATAGATATGGGGGGTTTTGGTTAAATATAGAGTAGTAGTGTGAGTTCAAGACTAGTATGATTGGTTGGGAGAAGACATAAGTCAACTTTATAGTTCAGGGAGCTCAGAAGGTAGGATGAGAGCAGAGGACCTTTGAGGTGATGCTAAGGAGCCTGTGTCTGACGTGGTGTGGGAAAGGTGATGCACAGGAGAGCTAAAAATATTTTCTTGCAGATAAATATGGAACAGATATCTTGTTAATTATGCATCTTTTAAGCTTGGTTCGCAAATTGTCTTAATAGTATATAATCGTGATTTATTTAAAGGCAAATTAGCATTTGACTTTGAGTTTTCAGTTGGATAAGTCTTCTACGTTTCTGGTTTATTGCTGTTGTGGAGCTCATATTTTTCACCATGGTTTTTAGGTCGCTAATGTGAGAGTGTTGGGCACCTTTTTTATATATATAATTTTATTTCGTAAGACTTAACCTAAATCATGACATTAAGTAACATTACTGTCAGGCTGGTGAGAATGTTTTACTAGTTATTAAAAGCATATGTGGCATTTTCCTCTTTCCTTCAGGCACAGCTGGTGTGTTGGTGCTCTGAGTTTCTGGATTTGTGCCCACAGAGTCTGTATTATTGATCACAGGGATTTCCTCATGTTGCTCAAGTCAGGTTGTATTTGTGGCACAGGTACCTCACCTCAGCACTTTGGTACAAGACCAACTGTGGGAGGCAAATCTAACATTTTGAATTTTTTTTTTTTTTTTAAGTTTTTCAAAAGTTGCAACAAATCTGAACTATCTGCTTCTGCTGTGATCTTAAAAATTGCCTGTCTGGTGCCAGTACAGGTTACAACCATACAAAATGCAATTTTTCTGAATTTGCCCCCATATTCACTTAATGGCCTTCATCCCTGATAATAAAGCCCCTCTGTCAGAATGCTCATAAGAAGTGAATGCAAAAAGGACGTGAGAGCTGCAGTGAGACCATTTAATAATCGAAATGAACTGGTTGAGCAGGAAAAGCACATTCTGGGTGTTGTTATGCTTTATTGTTTCTATGCTGCTACTGCTCCAATTCCACAAAGCTCCTGGGATTCTGTATAGTTTATAGTATATGACTCACTGGTCTTTTGACACTAAGCTATTTGACACATAAAGATTTTGATTTATACTTCCCTGGAGAAACGCATGTACAGATTACAGTTGCAGGAGGAGGGAAGTGGCCCTCAAATTGTATTACCTTTAAAAAGTGAGAGAAAGTATCTTCTTCAACATATTAAAATGTTGAATAGGATAGCAATAATTCCAGGTACAAGACTCTTCAGAACATGCCACTGTAGTTTACATACATCCAGAATGAAGGTAGCGAAGGTCCTTTTTACAAGCTATTTACCTTCCACACAAATAAAATGGTAGTGAAAAAACCTATATTTGAAAGTGCTTTATTTATAGCATCTTATTGTAAAGTGTTGTTCCTGCTTCTCTTCAGTTTGGCTTAGCAAGCAGGTAGGAATATTAAGCAGGGGGATTTGACCAAGCTGCAATGTTCTTCCTTTCTTTCCTTCTCTTTTCCAAATATTAATGTGGTGTTAGTGGCTTTCAGACCCTTTGGCCACTACCTTTTAAGAAGGATTTAGTTTGTGTTATTTGTTAGTCTCCACAGCCACATTTTATGGGAAGTGCCCCAAATACATTCACAAATAAATACCTGGAGCTCAGCAGCAAACTTTGGCCAAGTTTTACTTAAACATTCTGTAGATTCAAAACTGGGAAAGGCCGGGGAGAGTCTGCTGAGGATAACACATGGGGACCGTGCCCAGGTAAGTGGTGTGAGAGCTGCAGTGAGGCAGGGAGCGATGTTATCTCCCCAGCACCCTCCGAAAGCCAATGGCGCTTCTGTTCCTCAGTTCATTAGAGGAGCACAAAAGGAGACTCGGAGCTGGGCCGCGTGCAGGCCATACAATGGCCGTCCTTTTCCTTTAAAGAAATGCATTCATCTGTGGATGATTAATTTTTTTCCTCCGGTGCGTCACTTATAGCGTCTGAGAGCATTTTCCCCAGAAACACAATACCTACTTTCTTAACTGCAAAAATCAGTGCGTACTTAAGTTTCACGGAGCCTGAGTAGCCCACAGAATTTCAATAGCCCAAAAGCAGTTGTTCAGTATGAAGTCTTTGCTTTCACACTTTCTAATACTGTGCACTTTGTCTTGTTCATCAACAGTTTATCTCAAAGAAATGGCAAGAAAAGACAGTGTTGTTCCATCTCTACAAGAGCTCTGTTGATAGACAGCTAACGGTTTTTCCACTTATCTCCAGGTGTTTCAGAATTTCAAAATTGCTATGGAAAAGCACGTAATCGTTTGGGCCAGAGTTTGTTGAAATTCTGTCAAAATGAGATAATTTTAATGAATATGGAGGGCTGGCTGCAGTGCAGCCTGTATGAGTCAGTCATGCCAATGTGCTAACAACCTCAAATGATTATAAATAGCCTTTTAATAAGTTTAATTGATAGCTTCTCTCATTCTTGTGTTGTCATTCTCTATCTGACAATACAGAAGATCCTGTATTTTTATTTCTACAGCCATTGTTCTATAGCTATCAATTTTAATGGGGAAATGGGGCAGAGGAGAAAGGGAAAAGCTTCCATGATTGCAAGGTAAGATTTCATCCATATGTGATACTGAATATATGGTCTGACCCTGTAGCAAAGGCATCAAAAAAGGAGCCATGTTTTGGAACTTGTCATAGGTGTGAATTCTCTGGTATTTCCTAATGGTCAGGGCAAGGCCTGGAGCACTTCAGCCTTTGGACTTGTATTCCAAATCCTGCTATATCGCACACTTCAGGTTTTGGTCAGGCAAATCTTCCTGATGGGAGCGATGCCATGCGATATGTATTTTATACTAACAGAGGTTTAAAGTCAAACAATTGGGAAACAATTTATTATATCATCTTCAGATGCTCAGAGATTCAGAAAAAGCAAGCTAGCAGGGCACTGGGGCCAGAAGGTTTATAATCTGTACTTCGTTCTGTTCAGTTGCTACGCTTTGGGGAGGTCAAGTCACCTCTGTGTGCCTCAGTTTCCCCTTTCAGCATGTCTCTGTCTCTGGAAAAAGGAAGCTCTGGAAGCGTGAGTGTCTTTGGCCTGTCGATGTGGGGTGTGAAATGCGGAGGTGGCGGTATAAAAGATAGAATAACCTACGTGTGATGTGGGACCTTTCATTTCACTAAATTTTCCATCCTCTGAGGAAAACCCTTTTTAGAGATTGGGAGAGGGAGGTGGTAAAATGTGCCTAATTATATTTGACTGTAGTGGATGTGCTTCAGTTTGGGGCTCTCGTGTTAGTCTGGAGAAGTTGAAAAAGAGCCCATGGTTATTTTAAAATTAATTATCATTATTCTGAAGTCACGTTGAAAAAAAAGAACAGCTAGGCAAAAACAGGCAATAAAATTACTCGCAGACGGGGCAAAATATACCATATGTCAGCTACACCTTAAAACCAATGGGGTGCCGCCTTTGTTTTTCTCAGCATGGTATTTTTGCTGAGGTATTACAGGACACCTTGTGCTTCCCACAGCAAAGCTCTGGCATTTGGAGGGCGTCTGACACGACACTAACAGTACTGTACTGCCTTTTTTGTTTTAGCATTAATTCCTTACCTTACAATTATATGCTCAGGCCCTTGCGGAGCTTGCAATTACCGGGTAAATATTTGAATTTTTCTTTTCCATAATTAATCGCCTGACTTTAACATCTGCTGAGTACAGGAGATGCAGGATGCTATGGCTGTTCTCAGCAGAGCAGCGGCTCAGCTCTCCTGGAATATTTTTCTCCTGATGTGTTCACTGCTGAACATACGGGCGTTTGTTCCCTCGCGGCATGAAGCCTGTGGCTGCCGAGTGCATCGATGTGCTGCAAGCCATTTACACCATCTAGAAAACAGGCAGCAAAGCTTGCTGAGAGGTGCCCAAGCAATTCTGGCAGGGAACAGACACGGCTCCAGCAGGAACAGGTGAAAATTTCCCTTGGGACATCCCTGGAAAAAGGGAGACTCAAAATTGGGTCTGGTACCCACTGTTGTAAATGTGATTGTGTGCGTCTGATGGCCCTGGGCAGGAGGTAGCACCATCCTCAGCCATAATGCACTTAACCAAGAACAAGGGAGAAAAAGTTAATTAAAGTGGGCTTTTTGCCTTTGAGAAAGAAAAGGAATTCTGCCCTAAATCCCTAGGAATAGGGTGTTTTGTCATTTTAAAAGCTCTGTTCCTGTTCACTGTTTATGTGACACCATCCCAACCATTACATAGGCTGTCAAATTAAATGCGACATCTCAGGAGTTGTATTGTCCAAGAAGTTGTGTCATAAAAAGGCACAGGAAAAACTTTTCAACTCAGCCTATAATGCGGTAATGTCACTGCTCCAATAACGATGGGGATATTTTTTCTTTTTTCTTCTTGATCTTCTTTGCCCACACAGATAATAAACATAGAGAAAGCAAACTGTTGCCTCCTCATGCAAATGTATGACTTACAGAAACACAGCAAAAACACTTATAGCGTTACTATCGAGTACTAATAAAATACTGGTTAGTGGGTTTAGCTATTTGTGTACGTTGTGCTGGAGTTGGAGTGGGGATTTCCCTGTTGATCTGTGTTACAAAGAACCGATTGCACCGCAGACGAGGAGCTAAAATTGTATTTTATAGTCTGGATCAGCAAATCTTTTCAAGTTCATTGATTAAAGCTCAGCAAAAAGTTATTTTTGGATGGCAAGCTAGGCAGTTCCGACCTCTCCCTGACTTTGCGTAGAAAACTTAAAGAAACCCAAAGGTTTTGCGTGACACAGCGCTTGATTTTGTAACAAAGGGCAGATGATTCGGTGCCCTTTTCCTCCTTGCCCTTGCTACCGCTCGGATGGAGGGAGCAGCTCCCGTATTCCTCCTGACCAGGTGTTCCCATAACCGAATAGCAGGAGGAGAAACAGGAGGAAAGTCTGAGCAGGCACCTGAGTAGGTCTCCTGTTTGCTCTCCCGCTTTTTGAAGCCCCTGGGTGAAGAAATGGCGGGAAAATGGAAATTGTGATTTGACAAGTAAGGCTGCACTAGACCTCATGGGTGGTGTGGGTGCTGTGGTAAAAGAGCAATTGGAGAGCTCTTGTAGAAAGGCAAATCCGTCTGAAACTCACGGGTGTTAAAAGCTGGTGAGGGCTCCACAAAAGTTAGATGCGTTGTAGCAAATTTAGCACCAGTTGAGAACAATGTTTTGGGTAGGAGCTGGGAGTGAAAACATTTAAATTGACGGTGAAGCTCTGTCACTGACTCTATCTGTGAGCTGGAGGGGCAGACAAGGAGAGGGACAGAAAGAGGGAGTGAAAGCATTTTATGAAGGCTGGCAATTCCTTTGTAGAGTGAAGCTGCTTTTTTGTTCCCGTCTTGCTCTGAGCGGGAACTCCAGACAAGGCCCGTCGCAGGCCCTCGCGTTACAGCTTTCTCAGTCCAGCTAGGATTTAGAGTTGCTCCTGAAGGATTTGTCTTCTGGCTTCAACTGAGAGAAAATATTCTGTGTGATTTAGGAGAGCAACACAATTCATTCAATTCACGTAGCAGAAAAAGAAAAATCATAAAGCATCACCTGCGATGAAGTCAATCCAGTCACGTTATGTTCTGCTCACAGACATTCTGCAATCGGAAAAAAAAGCTACTGTCTGTCACGTAGGTTCTTTCTCGTACAAGAAACTTGTGTTGGTTGGTTGGTGGTGTTTGGTTGGTTTGGGGTTTTTTTGAGAACTCCCACCTCTAAATGATACTAGGTGGTGGTACAGACAGGTTTTTTTTTTTTTTAGCATCCTCTAAGAATGATTATTTCTCCTCATTTGTCACCTGATAGGAGTCCCCTTCCCTACAGGTGGGCCCAGGAGCACGATGCACAGCTGCCTGGGACCAACCAGGGAACTTACAGTTCATTGTATTAGTTCCAGGCCATTTATTTTCTGAAAAAAAGGCGGAGACATTTAATAAGATCAGTTACCCTCAAAGGTATTTTAAGATTTTCTTTCTGTAGCTAATGAGCAAGTAGACAGAAATCTGAAAAGGAAGCTAGTTATCCCAGTGCTGTTGAAAGCTACATTAAAATGACTGGATGTCTAACAATGAAAGTAACTATATTGCGTATAATTAACAGAAAATTCTCAGCAACTGGTACTACTGTTCGTAGGAAGATGATTTGGCTATTTGATTATATTTGGATATTATTTGATGTCAGTCAAATTTTACATGGCTGAAGCAGAATCACATCTGACGAAATAACACAACTTTACATCCCTGATTTCTACCTAAGAAGTTTCTTTAGCATCACTATCGTATGGAACACATGCACACCCTTTGTATAACACAGATTTGTGACTAATGGAAACAAGAAAATTCACTATGTGGATGCTTTTGAGTTGAAAAGAAATAAAGAGCTTCCATCCAAAATTGCCATTTATATACGTTGTTAAATACAGTATCCCAAATCATGAGAGAATTTGTCCCAATATGTAGAACTAGTAGCTGACTTCCAGTCTTTACCTGTTGGAGAAGATGCCTTCTCAGGTATTTGCTATGCTGTATTGAACTTGGTAAATATTTTTTTATATTTGTTATCACTAATTTTGGAGGTTTAGAGCCATTTCTCATCATTTCCATCATGTGAACTGTGGAACTTGCTTGTGACAGAGATTATCCTAAGGGTGATGTTTGTATTTTATACCAGCTTGATCATGGATTTGGGTTACTCAGCTGCCTCAATATTGAGCTTCTGGGTAAAATGCTCCTTTTGCTGTGCCCACTGATTTTTTTGAGATACTTTCATTGCAGTGGATTAGCTGGTAAATCTCTTATTTACTCAACTCCTCTTCCTTGCATTAACAGCCCTGCCATCTACAAACCAGCTGACAGGAGATTGATTTCTGAGATAAACTATCCAGCACCGATAAACATCTCTGATAAATCCCTGCTATTTGCTGTGTGATCCTGGAGAAGAGAAAGGATGAACATCAGAACCCGTCCCACCCTGACCACCGAAGGGCTGTTTCCCAGAAGATGGAGCTCTTTCCCCGAAACTGCTGATGGAGACCTGTAAGTTCAATATCATATAAAATCTGAGAGTTCTTGTGGATTATTCTTCTTAGCTGAGAGAAAGAAGAGAAAATGAACATGTTGGCCATAGATATTTTATTGTAAAAGAAAAGTCTTTATTTTTTTCCTCAGTAAATGACACTTCCTAACAATACTAACAGTACATGAAAATCAGTTCAGTTATTAAAGAGTCCAGTTGCCAAACCTTTTCCTTTGCAGCAACATATGACAACTTGGCAGACTTGGGTATATAAAGCTTTGCAATTTTCTTGGGTTTATAATTTTATTAGAAAGTTGGTTATTTGTCTTATTGACAGCAGTCAGTCCCTTTTTGCTGGAAGCAAGTCCATTAACTCCTCTCTGGGATAGAGAGGGATATTTATTTATGGTGTACTTGGGTTTCCTCCTGTGCATGGTAAGACTGAGAAGGTTTTTAAATTTCCACATTGAAAACCAAGTGAAAAAGTAATGAGCATAGAAGATTGAAAGAAAAACACGGATGTTGATTCTTCCTAAAGTAAGAATGGTTTGTGGGAACCCACAAATGGTGCAGAAGGTGTCCCTTGTATTGAGAAGAGCAGCAGAGCCCTTCTGGAATTGGGTGCTGCAGGAAATAATAAGTACATTTATAATATTCTTATGTGGTTTTAGTGTCTGATCTTCTTCCCTTAAAATCAGTGTTCACCCTGTCCCTCCTTCCCTTCCCTGCTCGTCCCCAAATCTGGGCTAAGCCTCTTGGTCTCTCCTAAGCCTGGACACACTGAGAAACCCCTATGGCAACTGGACAAAACTATTGTTTTGTCAGTGTCTCAGCTTCCACTATTTTGGATGTTATGAACATTTTACTTTTCATTTTATTACTGTAGATCAGATATTTGTTTTTTACAGCTCGCATGTGTGTTATCTAAACTGCAAAAAAAGATTATGAAGAAGGGAAGTTTTATAAGCACTGACGTGGTTGTCATGACTACCTAAGCCACTTTGCTTGTACCATACAAGTCTTTCACTTTATCTTGTCTGGCTTTTACACAAACAACTTTTTTTTTTTCTTTTTTTTTTTTATATGAGAGTCTGAAGAAACAGGGCTCAAGAAACATCTATAAGCCTAAATATGACTAAAGAGGAGGTTGTAGCATCTGGTTGAAGCTAAGGCTCTTTTTTTTTTTTCCCCCCTTCTCTCAATCGAATACCATGTGTGTGAGAGAGGCAGCTCAAAGCTGTTCTCTGCTTTTGGCTGAACTGACAAGATGTGAAGTCCTGGCAATCAGGGCTAGAAATGATGCAGTGAAGCAGGCTGCTCTGACTTACCATGGGGTGCAGGTGTCCTCCATGAAACTGTCAGCATTATAAGGTTTTAATTTCTTTTTTGTTGTTGTTGTTTCCTTCCCATTTTTCCTTTGCACTAATGGTGATGCTTGCAATTTGCAAAGCCTCCCCATCTCTTCAGCATCTGATTTTCTCACTGGATGCAAAGTAGGTGGATCTGCCTTTCTCTTTGCCCAGCTAGAAAAAAGAAGGTGAAGGGAGCAGAGGGCCAAGGAGATCTCTGTGACAGGATGCTGTAAAAGTTTCCATGTGCATCATTTAAGTCAAGGAGAAGTTGTGAGCTGATATCAAGCCGCACATATGCCATATTCACTGAAGTCTGCTAGGACCAGACTTCGCTAAATAATAATTTCCGCGTCTCTGCGAGTTCTTAAGTTTGACTTCATTGGTGACCCAGAAGGACTGTTACCTTGACCAGAAGAGAGTTTGTCAGAAGAGTGTTGGTCCTTCATGTGCAACTCAGGCAGGAGTTTGGTTTGGTTTGGTTTCTTTTAAGGGAAGGGTTTGCTAAGTGACAGGTTCGTGGATCATTTGCAAGGGAACAACCAGAAGTAGGAGTAGTGTGAATCTAAATGTTAGCATATTCCCGATGCTTTATGTCAGGTGAGATGATGAACATAATCAACCTGATAGGTAATAAAAATGAGAACAAGGAAAAATACTAAGTGTGTTTGAGAAAAAGAAGAGATGTAACATGACATGGGCACAGGGTCTCCAAAACAACAAGGGTCAGTTTAAGATAAAGTTTCGTTGCTAGGAGACTGTAATGATGAAATAGAAATGCTGATTATTTGACATACTTGAGAGACGATGAAAAAAGACATCTCAGTGTCTGCGTTACGTCAAAAATATAAAACAACGCGGTTATTTTGGAAAAGCTAAGTACAACAATACCAATCCAAACAGCAGTAAATCCAACCCCAGTGCAAGTGGTCACAGTCTCTGATTTAAAGTTTGATTACCAGAATATAGCTGGAGTTAATAATTTAGATGACCCAGCAGTTAAATCCTTGGAGGAGGAGGAGGAAGAGAGGTTAAATGTGTGCAGCTGTATTGTTCTGTTAGCATTGAATGAACTCAAACCTGCTGGAGAGTGGGGAGCTCAAGTGATGAGAGTTCACGTATACTCTATGTACACAGCTTTGTGCTTTCTTGAGGACCCATAAACTTCTGAGGAGAGATGTTACAGTATAAAAAGCATTTTAAGTTCCAGGTGGGCATCAAAGAGAGAAGCTGAGAAAGAAATCTGAAAGATATCAACTTAAAAGAAGTAAGGATAGAATTTCAGAAGATACAGGTCTGGTCATCAAGTTCTTTTAATGATAACTGGAAAATAATAACTTGCAAAGAGGAAATTCTCTGTTAAAAATCTCCTCTTTTATGTTCCTCTGGAAGGGCTGTTATGTTTGGAGAAAAAGAAAATAAAATTGTCCACCATGGTGAGGTAGGCTTGCATTCCTTGTTGTCATTTTGTTCTTAGCAAATCTGGCAAATACCTGTGTAAAAGAAAACATCTGTAAAATGCTTCTGTAGCTAGTGGGGATACAAAGGAAGTTTTGAGTAAAACCATTCACAAAGGAAGTTTCGAGTAAAACCATTTTCATATGTTTATCTGCTTTTAAATCAGGTGTGGTGAGACTCTGGAGTTGTGAAAGCTTTTGCAACTCCTAAAAATTTGTAGACTGTAATTGTAGACAACAATGATACTGTAATAAAATCAATAATTTATGCTAAGCATACTTTAAAATTGCAAAATGTAATTTAATTATTTTGCCAGTGGGGAAATGGTGAAGAAATGAGTTGTGCTTGCTTAACCTGATTTTTGTTTCTTAGCGCAAGGTTTATAATTACTTTAAGGAAGCAAGTTATTCGTTTCCATTAGCAGTAATTGACCAGTAAACATGATAGTAACATATTTTCTCTTGGAAAACTCTACTAGTAAGTCTGTAATTTAAGAGCTCTGACCAAAAACACCATGCAGAGTGGTTCTCAACTATCTCATCCCTGAGACTAGCTATCCTTAACATAATGCATCCACTTACTATAAACTGCAGGTCCGCGTGGGTCGGTGTCTCAACGCTGTAGGTTGCAGAGATCCAAGCGTTAGCTCAGAAGTGCACTCCCCAAGCTCTGCTTACACATCTTTCTAACACCCCAGCAACTGCAGAAGGTTTATTTATGTAAGTCATGTCACTCCCATCGGACGCTGGTGTGTACAGAAGGATGTGTGACGGTGTCTGTGAGCCGGGGGCTTCTGATTCCCAACCAAGCATCTCAGCTGTTGGGTCCCTCTGACTCTTCAAATGTTGTTCTGCAGCATTTTTCAGGAACGTGTGTGATGAGCTGCTGTTGCTGTTCTGTTGATTGATAGCAGGTTAAAGACAACCTGTCAGGCTTGGCTTCCTTGAGGAATGTATGTTAGAGGCTGGGAACTACCAGGAACTATTTGTCACTGGGTATTTGCTCGTGTAAAAGACTGCTGATATTGCCTCCTATTCAACTCCTGTAAATGCTAAATAAAGCTGCCATTTCACCTGCCTTGGAAAAGTCATACCACGTCCTCTGAGCCCCAGAGGAATCGCTGGGTTTTCTTTTACAACTGGGAAAAGCCGTCCTGGTGCAGAGTCAGTAGGGAGGGCCCAGGCCTCTGCAGATTGTGAGCAACATAATCAGTTCTGGAGCAACTCAAAGCTGACAAATACTTGCTCACAGTCATCAAGCAATTTTGAAACCCGAGAGCTCATAAGAATTAAAGTTTTCTTCATAGGCAAATAACAGAATGCATCTTTGAGAATGTGCTCTGAGTATCTCACTCCTAAGTAGCTAGGTAGTGAGAAGTTACAGAAAAAGCAAATTGGGGAGACAGGCAGAAATCACCAGGGAATCATAGTTGTCTGGGTTTTTTACCCTCAATTCAATTGTATTTTGCCACGAGGAGACAACAGGAAAATAAAGTTATCACCCGGGAGAGGACAATGCCAATTGATTAGTACATTGTGTTGCAGCAGTATCTTCATTGCACTGGTAGATGACAGAAATAATTCGTAACGAGAGTTTTCAGGGACACGGCATTGCTTGCAAACTCAGACATTGCTAATCATTCACACAGTCAACAGATTAGCAATGTTCATGGAGCAGCCAACGATCTGCAACAAATAAGTGCATTTTCTCAGGATAAAAAGGCAAGCTGAGGATTACAAGGACCTATACTCTTTATCTCCAGACAAGCCTCGTTTCAGGTTTCTTATGTCTTCTTAAAGGCTTGGAATAAATAACATATTGATTTCCCTTAAAACTTAAGAATGTGTTCACTGTTAAAGCATTCATGCTGCTTACAAAAGAATAGAGATTATTTTGCTTTTAAGCCTTCCTGTGTCAACGTGAAAAGATATCTATTCTACCAAATTTGCCCCTGATAGTAAAGATTTCAGACAAGAATTATATATATATATATTTATATTAACCTGTTCCTACAGGGATTATACTTCTCAGCTACTAACTAGAAGTGAAAACATATTTGCAAACTGCTTGTTCATATCACTATGTGCCAAGGCACATAGGTAGATGTGGAGGAAGGCCTTTAAATTGGGGTCGGTGTAGTGGTTTGCTGGAGCTCTTTTTCCTGCCGAACCTGCACTTTCAGCTGTCTTTTCTGCCAGTGCTGCCTCTGAGACCAAAGGATATATCTGTGTGTGAAGGCATATAGTATATAGTCTCTCTCTATATATTTCATTATGTAGTATATGGTTTCTTAGTGCTGAATGCTCAACCTGTCCATAACATCTTGCTGCATTTAGATGACTGACACATAAACTCTGTTTTAAGTGCTCGTTTCAGCAGAGTCATGAAAGATCCTCTCAGGAGCTGACCCACTGCAAAATGTATCCTGAGAGAACAAAATAGATATGGATCACCTGCTGGGACTTAATTGATTCAAAAATACCTGCTTTACTGGAAGAGGTGGTTGAAGCTCTTGCCACTTAGGCTTTGTTTGACTTCTGAGTTTTCTTTCTCTTAAAGCCATATTGCTGATGACCTGCCCCGAGTCAGATTTGCCCCATCCAGACCAAAATAGGGTGCACTCAGCGGGGAAAAAAAAAAAAGAAAAAAGTAAACATAGGAAGGCATCATTAACAGTATTTATCCTGTAAATGAGATACTTGGTCCTCAAATAGAGATAAGCATAATATATACTAATACCTTGCTAGTTCTAGCATTTTGATTTTCAAAAATTCTCTGTAGCTGGAACACGGCCTGCCACACCTAGAGCTCAGTTGTTGCTTGTAAGCTGCTTAAATATTAAATGGTTATTGATTTCTTATTCTGGGGACCTCAATAGTTTAAGCCAACTGAAACCTCTATATAAAAGACTCAGTCCTTGACAAAACTGGAAGTGACGGGGTTCGAAGAAAGAATATATTGTAGAACAGCTTTAGACAGGGTGGAAAAAAAAAAGGAATGGACATTACCACAACCAATGTGTTGCTTAATGCTAAGAAAAATAGCCTGAAAGTCATGGCTTGAGTTGGTCTGTAGCTCTTTTGGGACCAAATGCCGGTCTCAGTGGCTGCAGCAGTAGAGGAGTTTGCTTTCAGAGGGTATTCATGCGAAAAGAATTTGCTCTGCAGATAAGCAAACTGATGGATTTAGAGACTGGAGATAAAGGACGTTACCTTCTCCTGTGGGTCAGGTTCAACTGATTTGTCGCTTGTCTGTGTGTACAGTGGGTCGGAGTCCCACTCACATACTATCGTTAAAGGAATTGTCCTCTGTATTTTTCTCTCGGAACATGCTTATTCCATAGCAGTATGTCCAAACCCAAGGTTCATGTTCAAGTGTTGAATAGAGAAGAGCCCAGTTTGCAAAGTGGGTTTAAACTTCTTCAGAGTTTGGGAAGGTTCTGGTTTGAATTAATTTCACTGTCTGTTTCAGGTTACAAAATCTACACTGTATACCTTTATTTTCTCATGTGACTTCAGTTGGGTCTGGGTTTGATATTGCTCTCTGGGCTATATTTTTCCTTTCTTTTAAAATGGTCAAATATTTTAAAAGGAGCAAGCCCTGATTAATAGTTAATTTGCTTCAGCAAACAGATTTTCCTGGGCCATTACCTTGAGCTAATTCTGACTTGTATTCTTAGACACATGGGAAGTGTTCTCCCTCTTTGGACGTTGATGTTACATCTCTTTAGCCACTTACAAAATAAAGCTAAGTGAATTAGTATTGATTCCCTTACTTGGAATAACAGGAATGCAACCTAATCGCCTCTCCAAATCACCAAGGCATTCCTGACTGAGGATAGTGTGTAAAAAATGGATAGAGAAAACAGGAATTTTGTGTTGCTGAGGGTACCCAGGCCCCTAGCCTGGTAGGTCTTGCTCCCCACCTGCTCAGTGAGAAATGTTTTTCATTTTATAGTTGCTAGACACAAAAAGCAGTTTTCCCCTCCATGTTGCATGGTTGTTGAATTATGTATTGTCAACAAAATTTAATATATGATGAGTTTCTCTCTCTTAGCATTCCCCCCGCCCTGTTTTGTTAAGCATGTCTGCTCACTCTCTTGGAAAGTGTTTCTTCTCTTTTCCCATTCAGCTGAGCAGGTCAGGAAATTAATTACTATTATTATGGGCTGAAGGCACTTAAATGCAGATACAGTTGAAGAGAAAGAAAGATATAAAATCGTTCAGATTTTCTGAGCAGCGTATTTCTTTCCCTGCCTGAATGGTAATTCCCCGCCTCGGTCTTAAATGGGCTAAACCCTTTCTCCTGCAAACAAATATCGAAGCACCAAAGCAGAACAGTATGTATTCTGGACAATTTGCATAAGTTATACTGTGCATACCGAAAATCCTCTTGCAAGGGCCCAAATAGCTGTGCTGCTGTCAGATGTGTTGCCCCTGTTCCAAAAAAGAAAAAAAAAAGTACACTGCAGTAGCATTTTTCATAAGGGAATGCTGACCAGCTTTTCTTGTTAACCTACTTTGTAGGCAGTATTTGAGTAGCTACAGGAAACTGTTTGTAAGTATACTTTTCCCAGTAAAGGTCACACAAATATTCAAAAAATGTCATGCACAGATTTTTGCAGTGCATTTAAGACCTAATCAAATTGCACCAAGGAAATGAACTACTTAAAAAATAGATTACATTAGTTTGGGAAAGGTTTGGCTTAAAATACTGATGTTTACACACAGAGCTGAGTTTTGAGAGAGATTTGTTCTTCATTGAACTTTAAGTACACTTCTTTTGTACTTCACTGCCTTCGTTTTGCAAAACTTAAGGCAGAATTGCATCTTTGATGTAGGTCCAATCTAATATCACCTGCTCTCTCCAGCATTTATAAATCATGGGTCGCTCCAACCAGCACGTGAGGTGTGTGACACACCAGGTGTGTGTTCCATAAAACCAGGCCTGATGTGTCGCAGTCAAAATAATAAGGGAACTATACAGCTCACAGATTGGCGTCATTTACAGATTTATTAAATCTCTTCCAAAAAACCTCTAGTAAACCATCTATTTAGTTGCTGTTTGTGTGCAGCGAGAAGAGGCAAAAAATTCGAATAGAATGTATAAGAAATTAGTGACTAAGTAATTCCATGGGGGACCATTCTTTTTCACTAAGCACTGACAAATGTATATTTCAGAGGACAGAAAAAATAAACTTTTCTTGATAAAATCCTTGCATATCTTGAAATGTGAAAACATTAAATTAAACTGATGACAATACAATACCCTTTTTCTTATCCATGGTTATATGTAATCAAACATCTGATAGTTCTTCTGTGTGGCATTCCCCACCTGTTGTAGATGAGCCCCAAATATTTGGTGGTTTTACTCCAGAGTGCTTCAAAATACAAGTCAAAACAAATTTATTCAATATTCTTTTTGTTGTTGTTGCTGATCATTTTGTTATGCCAACAAACTCTACAGCAATTTACAATAAATACAATGGTAGGTGAATGAATTTTCAATTTAAAAAAATAGGATAAAAGAAGCAAACTAAAAACTGTGGTCAGAATATATCTTCCTGACGTAGAAAATACATATCTAAAAATTAATTTAAACAATGTCAGAGTATGTTATCGAAGAGTGGCTTAAGAGATACCTTAAGGTTGATATGGGAACAGGAGAGAACTCATTCTAGAATGTTCCTTTGTCTAACAAGCCCAGGTCTGCCTAGAAGTTGAAGTCACCAAACCTACTCGCAGGGTGAACTATATGGTGTGTAGTAAGAAGACGGCTGACTATTGGAAGTATTTACTGTGGGTATACTATGGCTTTGTGTGAACCAGGGGCACGGTCACTAGAAGCTGAGGGTTTAATTTCACCACACGTATTTGAAGTAGATAGAAGGATTCTGCGGTCTCTCCAATCTGAAATGTCACTGTTGCCAGTGAAATTGCCAGCGTTGGTTTGTATGTCATGCATGCGTTACACATAGAATAACTTCTCATTTCTATTTTCTTTCTTCATTGTGATTATACGATATGGAAGAAGTTAGTTTTGGTCTTGAGAAGTATGGTAAAATGTTTTTTGCCGTGTACAAGAGCAGTGAAGTCCTTTGGAGTGTCTTTTCTTGAGCATGAGTTACCACTAGGTTGTCTCAGAGGTTAAAAAAAAAAAAAAAAAGAAGAATATCAGTTTGAAAACCTCAGGTCTTGAAAAGCTCCTTCTCAGTCATTTTTCACTTCAACTTTTGTTCCATTCCTTTTCCTGCCACTCTGTCATTCATATCTGTTTAGTACTTGTGAGCTGCAAATAATTTTCAAACTTAAAATGTTCGTATTATAGGACAAATATAATTACATGTGTAATTGCTGTCATTGCACAGTAACAATCACCAGCAGGAGTTGTGGTGCTCATAACCAGTGAGAATCAGGAGAGATTCCCCTTACAGCAGGGAAATTATGAATGTGAAAGTTGGTTTCTAAAAATTAAAGGCCAGTTTGACAGACCATGGTTCTGGTGATTCACATGAGTAAAAAAATAAGAAATATTCCTCTGAAAATAGGAACCTCCTCCAAGTTTTTCAGCTGTTTTTAACCTGAACCTCATTCTTGTCTGAGAGCCTTTTCAAGATTTGCATACAGACATATCTATTTGCCTTTTTCCCGTTTTGAAATAACTGTTTTCAAACAGGAAAGTTATTTTCCTGCTTAATGTTTACCTCCATTTTAAAGGTTTTTTTTTTCCTAGAAGTAACAAATGTGTTCACTTCTGAATATTAACATCTATTAACATCGTCTGCTAAATGAAATTAAAGCCGTTGAACTGGATTCAGGTAAAACCAGACTGAGAGCAACAGTTCATTCAGGAAAAGCTTTGATTAGCTGATGTTTGAAGTTACTGCAAGGCAGTGTTGAAGATCCTGGTGAATCACCTGAAGAGTCAGATGTTACCATTTTACATGTTGACATGTTAAATATTCCAGGGACATGTTATTTAAAGCAATGTTTCCAACTCTGTAACGTGAGCATGTTTGACTATTAGTAGAGAGTGGCATTGCTCGAACTTGCTCACCTTTGACATTATTAATAAACCACAGCATGTGTCATAAAGAGTAAAATTATCTTTTATCTTTCAGTTTTGTACAGTTGCTATTACTTATGTGCATTAGAAGCTATTGCAGTCTCTGTGGGCTTAATTACTGGGGCAAGGGGGGAACCTTGCATATTAAAAGCAATAATTTTTAGTATTAAAAAACTGCTTGCAACTCTTGTGCTACAGCATGAAAAGCTTTCTAGTCTCTCATTTTGCTCCTTAATGGAGGATCAAACACTATCTGTTTACTTATTCCAGGAACAAATGCAAGCAATGGCAGCAGAAATATCCTTTACATAGTTTTAATTACTTTAAAAAAAACATCACCATTTTGTTCTTAATATCTTAAATATATCCACTGAACACGTAGTTCACTGCAAACAGTAATCTAGCCTGATGTTGTTTATGGGACTAGCTCTTCAGCTGGCATGAATAGATGTAGTTTCATTGTCATCTGAATTACCTCAGCTGTAAGTGGTTCCAGAAGTGGTGTTTCAAACATCAGAATACCCAGAAAATTATCAGCATTCTCAGAAAATGTTAGAGCTTTGAGCACATTTATTCTCTAGTGGGAAAAATGCCATGAAATCTTGGCCTCGCCGGCTCCAGAAATCAATCTCTTGCATGCTCCCTAGCATTAGATTGTCGCTTTATTTCCATTTCAATTGCAGAGTTCAGCAGCGCCAGGAATTGTGTACTGCCCTGATACCCCCGATGGGTGACAGTGCCCAGTCCCATGGGGTCTGAGGTGGGACCGTCCCCTCTGTGCCACCCGTCTGTCTGTCCAGCCCTTGCCCCGCAGGGCAGCCAGCACTTTGGTTGTGTCCGTACGTGCCACAGTTCTGTCTGGGGGAACATTCCCTTCCTCTAGATGTGGAAATGTTTCTATTCTTGCTGTCCTGTACAGTCTTGGTCTGGCCCAGTCTCTGATGAGAGACACCTACAGCAGGGCTGTGGGGGAGCTGTGCCTAAAAATAATGATCATCTCTCTCCACCACAGCATCTTTTCAATTTTTGTTTAGACCAGATGAGCCGTCAGTTGTGATTTAACTGCAATTACAATATTGATCATTTTAACATCAGTATAATTGACACATTCATTTTTTTTTCAGGTTTTTTCCCCTTTTTCTGTGATGTTAGCTTTTTCGGGGGGGGAGCAGTTGTTAAAGTGAATTATTCCAGGAACTACTCTGCACTTCTGTAATTCTTCTCTTTTCACAATTAGACAAACAGTAAGATCACTTTCTTTCCCTGCAGCAGTTTTAGCACTTGCCGCATGTGCTAGTCCTCCTAATCCACACAACTTTTTTTTTTTTTTAATTATAGAGAAGGAAATATTAGCACAATTCAGATTCTCATTAGCTGAATACAGGGACATCAGGTGGGAAACAGGGATATTTTACACAGTGCTAATATATGTTGGCTTTTAAGGGAGTTTTTGTATCACTGGATTCTTAAGTCCCACGTAAGTGATTTTTCTTGTCGAGTCTGCCTATAGTAGTTGTAACTAACTTCAAGACATTTTAATTTGCTAATCTATAAGCACAGCCGAGCTTTCACTAGGCAAGCGATCAGCAGTTCGGTTGCCAGCAAAGCGCTGGGAAGTTGGGGTTGCTGAGCATTTGTAGCTGATGCAGGAGAGGTAAGAGGAGGCTTTCCTTGCAGTTTACCACTAGTTACATCTGCAAAAGGTGGGGATGCAGATGATGGATGATATGTAAAATTAGCTTTCCTTTGGAAAAATTCCTCCTTCGTGATGAGTAATACAAATAATACTTTTCTGGTCAAGCTAAATGTATTGATGATTAATATAAAATTAAGATAAATTGTTTGTGAAAAGTGCACTAAATATGCACTAAAATGAATCAAGTGTACATCACATCCTATTGATCACTGGGCTTCTCTTCTGTCAGCCTTGGTTTTGTTGTATTCACTGTGTCTTCATCCTTCTGAGCCACCATCACCAGCCACCTCTGTGCTCACACCTCAAGTGTCCTTCAACCCCACAGCTCCTCAGCATCTCCTCCCCTCTCAAAGGCTTTTTGTTCCCCTCAGTACCCATTTATGCCTTAGAAAATTACTCCTTATGGCTAAGAACTGCAATACTTTATGCTGGACTTGTTCATGTTCTGTAGAACTGAGAAGGTGGGAGGTTCTGCAATCAGTGTACGTCCTGCCAATGCTGTGAAGTTCTTATCATCTCTCACAAGAAAATAATAGGAAGGGAGAAGAAGTTTCCAGACTTTCCACAAACATATTTGTGAGGAAAACTCTGGTTTTTTTCTTCCTTTTTTAACACAGGTAGTCTGTAACACCTAGATCAGAAACACGCGCCCTTGCACAGCATGATTTTCACAGTTTGGGCTCTTACTTTTTTTGGTGCTAAGTCTGCCAAGCTGGCATTGCTGATTTTGCGTGAGTGACAGTAACCCGGAGCTGTGTTCGTGCTGTCAGCTGGGGTTATCCGCATCCTGCCGTGGTCTTGGATTCCCCTTCTGCTGGAGGCACAGATCCCATTTGTATTTGTAGCTGGAGAATGGACAGACTCACTGAAGTTTAACCAGAAGGCCCTCTCAAGTCCCCACGGCTGATTTTGTTATGGCTTTTTTTCTTTTTCATTATGTTTGACATTTTGAAGGCTGAGTCTCGTTATAGCCAGGCAATCTCCAGCACCAGGCTGGGGAAATGAGTTCTGTGAGATGGAGAACACATGAAAAAGAGTGACCACAAAATTAAAATGAGATTTGAGGCACATTTTTGTCCTGTGATGTAATCTTGTGGGATATATGTTCAAAACAAGAAATTAGAAACCGGAGACCTTAAAAATGAGAGCAAAAGTGATCCTTCTTTACTGGGCATTCGAGACATGGAGAAGTACTCAGTTCACTATGGTGTTTTTTAATGCTCAGTGTATAAATACCCTTGCTAATGCAGCAACATTAATATTTGCAAGGCCAATTATGCTTTTGTGGTTTTTATTTTTTAAAATCCAGCTTTCCTTCTATTTCACCATAGTATATAAAGGCTCTTTTATACTGATATGAGTTGGCTACTACAGCAACGAACTCCAGTACCACAGGCCAAGGGAAGACTTAAAGCAAAACGAAGCTCCCAATCATTAAAAGCCATTCTTCCTCCAAGTCATAGAGCAAGCAAGCAGATGACACAGTTTAAGTATTTGCGACTATATTAACGTATCAGTGACAAATTAAATTTCATTTGCAAGCTCAGTTTCTGCCCTTCTCTGCCTCTTAATGAAGGTGCTATATCTTCTAAGAATGTCAAACTGGTTCCAAAATAGAGCAAATTCTTAATAATGTAATCAGATAGTTAAATGTTATCACTTGTGACAATTTTGACATTAAGTGTTCTCATTAAAGTTTTGTCCCTTGTTTATGGCAAGTAATGCTGAGGCAGCAAGATCTGAGTCTCCTTTTCAAAACCACCCTGTTCCCCAGGTCTGTATTTAAATGATGTGATGATGCTGTAAGGACTTGAAACCAACCCCTTCTCCAGGGAGGGGACAGGAGATGCCATGACTTGTCTTAATTCGGTTTGAGCTGAAGAAGATCAATAGCAGTATGCAAACCCTCGGTTGTGGACTTTGGAATTAGATGATCGGTTATAATATTTCCTTCTGCTGAAGACTTTTTGCACTTTGATGTGAAATATGGTGGGCATTCAGTCCGTGACTAGGGCTCCACGCCATCATAATTATGGTAATGCAAAGATAACAGCTGTAAAGGAAGAAAATTAGCACATAATCAGTTGAAAGGCTATGTCTTCATTACTAAAGAATTGGAAGTTATTTAGTTTTCATCTAACAAGCACAAAGAGAGAATTAGGATTTATCAGGAAATGTACAAGCATTTGGCTATTTTTTTTTCATTCTAGTAGGAAAAAACTATTCTTTCTTCCTTCAATAGGATTATTTTTTTTTAATGTTAAGGGATATTGAAGGGATGTTATGAAAAACAAAGCAGAAATATATTTTTTAAAAGAGTAAAAAAACTTCTCACAGTTAAAGGTCCACTGCTAGGCTGTATCAATGAAAGCAGAGCATGCTGTGGGGCGCCAGACTGACCAAACCTGCGGCAAATTAAAATGAAATGATTGTATTGAACCCTACCAGAATGATTTTTTTTAAATTCTTTTTTAAATTTTCCCTCTTAGAAATATTTAGAGGAACTGGCAGCAATATAATTTCCCTCCAAAACATTTCAATGAAAAATCCTCAAAGGAAAAACGTTACTTAACTTGGATGGTTATGAACGTAATTGGGTCTTCTGATAGGTTGCATTAATAGTTACTTCTCTAAAAATCTATCCTGAAATGTATCCTGCAAGTAGGATGTAGAAACGGTTTTAAGTGGAGAGTAGGTAACATTTTGACTCAATGTAGAGGGTAGTTTTAGATGACTCTCAAAACTATTGGCCAGACTGTAATAAACATAGCTTGGGAAAATGTCAAAAATATTTCCTTGGTTTCCTCTCACTTTTTGTGGCTTTGCTGGAGCTTGTCCCGTTGGAGGTGGCCGCGGCCAGCCCGTCACTCCAGCCGCCCTCGCAGCAGCGCCGTGACATCCCCAAAGAGCCACTGAGCCGCAGCTGAGCCCCCATCTCCACAGAATCCCCCCCAAAAAAGCAGCAGACCAGCACACGTGCATTTTAGTTTTGCTTCCCTTTGATTTTTCTCCCTTTGCATAGAGTCATATTGATCTTCCGTGCTAGATCTCCTTTTATCCATTTATTTTTGTTGCCTCTTGGGAGTTGGGTTCTTGACTTCCCTGATATCAGTTTTAATCTGACAGATTGGCAGCTCTGATGGCTGCAGATCAAAGCTTCCCTGTCAGGACAAAAGGAGTCTGCACACACAGAAATCTCAGTTCAAAGGTACAAAAGAGAAAGAAGAAATGAAAAGTATGAGAGAGAGAAAGGAAACATTCTTTTAAAACAAACTGGAAGAAGATAAACTCTCAAAGTCAGGCTATACAGCAAAATAGGCTTGTGATGGTGAATAAAAGCCGATTTTGGAAACTGGGAAACCTATTTTACCCCCTTCAGGATCATTTCAGTGGAGTAAAACCCAAAAAGCTATGCAAGGAGTGGACTGGGCGCCATAGCATCCCAGCTTCAGATTACCCTCAGTAATCTGCTGAACTTCACTAGATCTTTTTAATGAGCAATGGCTCTAGGGAGAAAAGCAGTCCAAGTGGCAACTAAGCATCTAATTTAGTGAGACAACCAAAATAAAGGCTGCAAAGTATTTTTAAAACTGATAGGCTGCCTCTTCGAAAAAATTTTTCTGGGTGAGTACTATGAATTTTGCTACACATACTGCATTCCTCTCTCCTTTAATTTAAAATGGGGTTTAAAACATTTCAAATAAACACAGTGTACTTGAAAGGATACATGTATACATGATGGTTTCTCATAACTTTATGGCTTATAAATACTGAGAATATCTGCAAGTCCTTAAGAGCATCTGCTTTCCAACAGCTATTTTCAGATGGTTTCTCCATATTAAGGTTGAGAGTGAAGGCAGTTCTGAAAATGCTGACACTAAATAAGGAATTGCTCCAGGAATTCAACGAGATGCTGATAGCCATTTTTAATTTATTAATTGACCTCAGTTCTCTTGAAAGTATTTAGTTGGCAAACAGATCTTTTCATAGCTGTAATAATTACCGAGTAGGGATAATCTGACTGTTCCTGCTATTCCCTACCAGGAATATACATTGAATCATCTGGTTCACTAAATTTTGATCAGATGCCAGGATGAGTTAGTGTATAGTGGAATATCTTGCAGATTAATAAAAAGCCTGCACATCCTGCTGCCATGTGCAAAACACTTGCAGGGAAAATGTATGTGAGGAAAATAAAGTATTGGAAAAATAAAGCCATCTGGTGCGTGAACAGCAAAGCCTGTTGAAAAATTGTGTCTGCTCTGCAATGGAAATAAAACAAACAAACAAACCCCCTCCCTGTGATACTAATTTCTTTCAGTTGCTTTAGTTCAATAAATATATTCCATTTTTTCCCCTCCTCCACTGAAATGTAGTTTACAATCTTTAGGAGGAAGAGCTGCTTTGAAATAAATAATTGAACCATTTAATTTTCATTCCCGTAAGACAGAAACAGGATTTTCTTCTTCCTAAACAAAACACTTGAGTGTAAGTTTTGTCTCCTGCAAGAGTTCATTTAAAAAAAAAGCATAAAGCTAGGCAAAGTTTAGATTTAGAGACAGGGGCATTTTTCAGTGAAAAACATTGTTGGAATACATTAAATGTGAAAAGTTTCAGCCAGCTCTCATGAACAGGGTCCAAAGGTAACTTCAGACAAGCCATAAATGGTATAACATAATCCTCAAGTAAAATTTAAATGACAGCCCTAAGGCAGGAAACAAGATTGAGTTACAATTATAAAATCAAGCTGTCAATATTTTGATCCTCCAACAATGGAAGTTTATTGAAGAAAATTGCAGTCAGTCTCCAATTTCACACATCATTGGAAGCAATAACATAGAGCTGATAAGAAACACTTGACATACTAATGCCCTAAAATGTAAGCTGAAAGGAGCAATGAGACAATTGTCCAAAGTCAAATTGAGATCCTATTAATGTGTGTATGTCTAATTTTCTTAGCTGTTCATAATGAGCAATAGTCATCTATAAATTTCTATTACCGTGAAGACGGTAATTGATTTTGTTTTTCAAGAGAGACCACTCTCAAAACAGTCTTTATTCCTTTTTTATGCTGTTTTATGCTGTTTTGTTTATGTTGTTTTACACCTATGTAACATCATTAACATCACTCGACTTGTTCATGTTCTGTAGAACTGAGAAAAGGATCTGTAAATCTATTTAGATGAAAATATCTTGAATGCGAGTGCTATATTCAGTAAAATACCCAGGGTCACAGGGCAAGAAGTATTTGTTCTTTCTGTGGATCAGAGAGGGGTATTGCGAGCTGACCTGTGCTGGCCCATCAGTCGGCGCTGGCTCGGGCTTTGAGGAACTTGCAAAGTAATGCAAATGTATACGTGTGTACGCGAGTATATAGTAATATCTCTCTGAGTTCAGACTCGAGGGCTGTCACATTGCTGAGGCTGCCAACAAAGCAGTCAATATTGAGATGGGGATCCATTTGCTGCCTCATTTCTCTCTGCCTACTACACCTAAGCAACACTTCGAAGTATTTTTCATCGTTTCTGACCTTAACAGAATTCAGACATAAAAGGAGAAAATGCGGTATCCTGGTACTGTTTAGCTCTGTTCTGAATTTTGTGTGCTCAATGCTGACTCACAAAGTTGTTGAATTAAAGAGCGCAAGATTTCCAAAGTCAAACAAAAACTTGACATCCTTTTCCTTTTCAGCTATCACTATTCTTCTACGTACTCCAAATATTCTTGATTTATTAATGGCAAATCTGGGGGAAGGAGGATTAGAAGTACTGCAACAGCTGGCTTCAACTGGCTCGTTTTAGAAATGAAACTTTAGTTTGAATTCACTAGTTAGAATGTAGCATATTTTTGTGAATACACATTGACAATTAAAAAAACCCCTCCTCCTCTAAAAAGCCATTATTACTATATTCATTTTAATCGTCAGATATTCAATGCCACATTTTCTGAATATTCATCTTGAGAGAATTTCGGATTTTTGACATAAGATTTGTTCTTTCGTTTCCTGAAGCATTCTCCTTGACCCGTGACCCAACACTGGCTTTACTGAATTGAATTTCCATTGTGTTAGGAAAGGAATGTTTTTACATCTATTACTTGTATTGATAAAAGCTGTGCTCTGTGTTATCTTGCAGACCTGTCAAATTTTGGACTAGGTTGTCGTGGTATCTCCGAGAGCTCTATAAGGCAACTTGATGAAAAAGTAACGTGGCAATGAGCAATGCTCAGCTGGCTCCCCAGCTGCTGAGCCTCTGCCACAGAGACTTTGATCAGATTTAAAAGGGATTTAGTCCCCTATGGACAGGCACAAAGACCGTCTCATTCCTAAAACCTGATTTAAGGGGGTTTGAACACTTCCCACCCACTTGAAAAGCTGTTGACCCGCTGTTGTCCCTGATGAATGTGACCTTAGCAGGGTAATGGGGAAATAAGAGAGGGAAGTTTTCGATCAGGTGGAATATTTCTGATGTGACTTGTGTGATAGACTGTCACCTGTTTATCTGTAGTGAGTTAAAACTCTGCATCCCCTGCTGTCTGTGCTCTTGGGAATCAGAACAAAATACCTATTGTAGCTGCTGTAATTGGATGGTGGAATCGAATATGTGCCTACACATCGGCAGCTTCACTTATGCATATATTACCCTGAACCAATGATCAATGCCTGTTTGCACAGACTCCCTTGTTTTCTGATTGAAGAAAGTGGGCAGAGGGGGCCAGTAAATTTTTAAATTAACACTGTAACTTTCTAATGACCTAAAAAAACTAATTCAGAGACCCATTACAGCTAATGTTATACCTGTCTTTACTCAGGAAAGCAATTAACCATTTTAGAGATTAACGTGTCTCTAAATGTTCTTCCAAACCCAAGTATACAAATCATAGATATTACTAATCATCGCTCTGGATTAGGCGATGGATTACAGATTAGCAAAAGACACTTGGTAGGGTTATGTCAAGAAAAGGAAATGATGCTATTTGATTTATGCACCCAATTAAAACTGTCTGAATGAGCTCAAATTTAATCATAGACGACACAGTGAAGTGCTCACAAATGCTCTAAAGACCAGTAATTGTTCATACAAATTATTCAGAAGTACTTTTGTAGAACAAATGTGCTGGAGAAAATCTAAACTGTTCACGGTCAGTTCTGGAGTAGAAACTGCCAAAACTCATTAAATTATTCACTAACTATCATTTGTTCAGCTCAGCGTATTACAAAAGTTATTGATTAGGTACTTTACAGTAGTTGGATGTATTTATGGAAATGTATTTTTCTCTTCCCTCCTGTTTTTTTGTAGTATGTTGTTTTTTTTCAAAAGAGGCAGAGGGATTAAGTTATACATTATTTATAACATATGCTTAGCACTCAGATAGTGAGCTAATGGGGACGGCACCGTTAGAAGAAGTCTCTAACCTTTTCAATATTGTATTTCACTTTTCCAAAATGAACAGCCTTTGCCTGAAACACTATATTGTAGATAATGATGGAAAAGCAAAGCAAAATACCAAGCCATAATACATATGAAAGACTAAAAGCTTTCTGTTAGCTATCTATCAAACTATTTTCTTCTTTGAAAAGCATGGAGGTTTTGGTTATTTGTGTGGTTTGGGATTTGTTGTTGTTGTTTTAGTTTTTTCTTTTTCCTCTCTCTACTTCAGCACAGCAGAACTTTCCCCAAGTGGAATTCAATAGCTTATTACACTATGGTAGCACAAATTCTTGACTTCTGAGATTTAGCAATATTGTGTCTAATATGTCATAAATACTTGAAAGTCAGTTTGGCATCTGCAGGGGAACAGAGTTGGTCATTAGTGTATTAATCTCTATAGCAGGTGATCAGAAGGCGCTTTCCACAGTTAACTGACAGAGACCAAAAAATGGATCATATCGACTTTAATTCTGAACTTCAAGTGTTTGGGAGGAAATCGCCTCTCGGGCACAGTGGACGTGTCCTGGCCTGAGCTGTTGGGTGATGTTAAGGAAGAACAAGACAAAGAATATTCAACCCTTAATTACTCTGACTTAAGAGATATTTTTAAATCTTTGGAAGGAATAGGAGAGTTTAAGACTAGAAGGGATTACTGTAATAGTTTCCTGTTACCTGTATTTTATAAATGCAGGCTTAATATTTACGTGCTGTCTTACCATGTCCCAAATCTCCAAGATCTCAGTAGCTTTTTCATAATGTTATTTCTGGATTTGGCCCATGTATGAAATTAAAAGTAGAAGAATTCCTTTAGAGTGTGGATAAAAACTCAGGCTGAGGGTGTGGATATATAATAACCTTAGCTCTGACGGTGATATTAAATATCCACCAGTAAAGCATTTGTGTGGCTGTGGATCTTGGAGCAAGATGTGTGAATGTGTCAGACGATGCTGTTCCTGACAAACTGTGACTGTCTGCTCTGCGAGCGTGTATTGTCACGACAATAATCTGCAAAATCATTGAGGCTAATTTCAGTGTAACTCAGGGAGTTTCTGTGTCGTCAGCCACATATGCTTGATGCCTGATGCTAACAAATGCCAGCATGCCTGATGCTTTGATCCTAAAAGGTTTTAAAGCTTTTATTTTCAATAGCTACTGCAGGCTGACAATGTGTCCATGGTGGCAGCGACAGGAGAGCGTTAGGCACTGGTCTAAGGAGAAAAAGGTAAAAGACTAGAAATGAGAAAATCTATGGCCCTTTCTAGGGCTAAGGGCTCATGTCCCTTTTCTGCTTACTTTGTGAGGGCGGTTAAATTCTAATGCCAAACCCTTTTTCATCAGTGGCCTAAAACCAGCAAATGTTTGAGTATTGGGGATTATTTAGACAATTGCTTCCTAGTTCATAACTGCTCAAGCACCAGCCACAAGGAAAATGCAAAGTTATGCTCTCCCAGCTGGATATATTATATATCTTGTGTCTGGAGCATCCGAACAACAAGGTTTGTGTTTGAGATTTAGCATCTTGAATCTGAGTTGCTTTCAAAGTAGTTGTGGGAATTAAGCAGAAATTATTTCTAATGGGGAACTGCAATTGCTTCCTTGTTCCCTGGCAAACTGAAAAAGACATAAAATCAATCAAAACTCAGTTTAAATTCTTTATCTGACTTTACTATGAGTTTAGCAAAAAACCCCAACCTGTCAGCAATAAAAGGCCCTTCATTCTGAGGGGCAACAGGGCCCAGCTCAGGATCCAAAAAAACCCAAGCAGGGCTGTAGAAATCACTGCTGAGCAGCATCCTCCAGTGTGTGTCCGGGGTCCCTTTGTTCCAGCCATATCTTGCTAGATGTTTGGAATTTTCCAGGCTCTGCAGGGAATACGGCGGCGCATTTAAACGCAGGGAAAAGAGCTGGTGCAGGTAACATCAACTTTTCACACCCAGTCTTAAAATCCAAGGTACTATTTTGCATTAAGAGAATAATGAATCTTTCAGGTGAACAAATGTTCAAATCCTGCAGCAATACACTAGTGAGACGGAGGTTTAATGAACTCTTCAGCTAGTGTAAATGGGCACAGTTTCAATGGAGCCCACAAAAAGCCTAGGCCTGGCTTTATATAAATATACAGTAATGATCTCTCCCTCCTCTATTGAGAAGCTTTTATCCTCAAAAGCTATGTTCCATGCAGATTATCTTGACCATTTTTCCCCCATTTTAAGGTATCAGCTCAGACCTCTATATTTAACTGTAGCATTTTCTCTCAGAAAATAAGGCAGCACTTTCTGAGGGTGGCTCATGCATTGAACTCAGCTGTCACAGCTACTCATGCTGCCTTGGGTAATTGGCTACTCACAAATCTTTATCTCAAGTATAAAGGTAAATAACTATTAAACACCCTAGCATAAACTCAAGCAGTAAATTATCCCGCAGATTCTTTTTACTGATCTGTTTTTCTTGCATTTACTCAACCTGTAAATCAGAGCTGAACAAGAAGTTTTCAGAGCGATGGCCACAAGGATCTTTACGAGATCTATAGCCATAAATTTTGAAGCTGAAGAGGCTGAAGCAGTGACGGGCTGAGCTCTCCTCCGCACACAGTTCACACGCTGGCTCACCTCTGGCAGCTTCCTCAGCGGTACGTGAAAGATATTCTGCTTCTCTTTTGAAAAACTTGTACAATTGTTTTGGTTTTAGTTTTTGAAATGGGGGCAGGTTGATGGGTGCCCAGCTTTCTCTTCAGTGAGCAGTGGTTTGAGCAACCACTCATTTGGGATTTGGCTGCCTCTTGACCCATGTGGTTTGAACTCACATGCCCAGAAAGGTGCTGGGAAGCAGAAATCCAGATTCCACAGCCCAGGAAAAGCGAAGGGAATGATGGCTGAAGGAAAAATTGTGAGGAGGTTTTGAGAAATAATCCTTGGATCAGAGACTGAAAGTCAGGCCGAGGGAGGAGGACTTGCTGGACTGAGCCTGCTGGCTCCTGATGAACATTCACAGGAATAGTCCTGCCCCCAAACCATTAAACCGAGAGGAAGCACACATTTGGGTTTTAACTAATTTGTTAGTAAGTTAGTGGTTCTGACTCTGAACACTGCTGTTTACCAGCCAGTAACCTTAGTCCTCACCCATTACAAATCTGATTAAAATCCGTGTCCTGGACTCTGACAAAGCAAATGATAAAATCCTGGGGCAACAGGGATTGTCTTGTAAAGTTATTTCAAGCTCCTGGGTGCTGTTTCAATCTGCAAGGCAGAGGAAATCTATGAAATAAAGATTTGCTTCTCTCTGGCTCCCTGTCCTTCGTGCCATTGGCCAAACGCGTGGTTCTGTTCATGGAGTTATGCTGCACAAGGAACGTCATGGGCTGTGTTATTTATTCGCCTCTGGGTCCAATTCTCAAATCTGCAGCAGTCCTATAAATGTGTGGTGTGGCTTTTGTCTGGATAAAATGTATCGATTTCTTTATCTCAGAAATGTACAATACCGCACTGCCGAGACTTTCAGCACCTAGCTCAATAGCTGGATCGAGGATGGTTGCAGGTAAGAGTAAGTCCTCGTTGGAATATTCCTGCATTTTTTAAGTACTGCGTTGTGCTTGTTTTGTCTGTTACGGAAGTAGGTCAAGGAGTTTGTTTTCTGGCATTTTCCCCTCTGTATCTGTTACATCTTTGCAGTCAAACTCTTCTTTAAAGTACAAGCCAATTAAAAATTCAGGACTTCCAACATTTGAAAAACAGGGTTTGGGGACTAGGTCTTGAATATGTATTTCAGTAACATTGCTTGAAGACAGACTTCAGAAAACGCGTGTTTTTCTGGACCTGGAGTGCCTTTTTCTTTACTGCTGCTGTTCTGTAAATGCTGTTTTTTTCACTTGTGTCTTGCAGTTAAACAGAACCATACCATTTATACTAGTAACAGCAGATTCTTAGACAAATCACCCGATTTAGCCAACAAACATTTTGTAATACCCACAGAGAGGATAAAATAACTGGATTTTCCCATTTATATACTAGGGTTGGATTTTTGCCTCCTGTTATACTAAATATATTTTCCTCAGAGGGAGACTATATTCTGTATTTCAGGGAAGTTATGACACTGGCTCTTTCAAACCTGCTTGGCACCAGTTTATAGTCTTTCTTATTGCTAATTTGGAAGGGTCTGGGCCAGACTGTTGTTCTTAATCTTGGTCACAGTCTTCAGATTCTTTTGTGGTGTGAGTAAGAGAGTTTATTTGTTCATGTCTCTCCCATGCCATATATATGTCGTATAATGTATAGCATTGTATTAGTGTTAAGCATAAATTACATGAGTTACTACAGCTGAAGCACGAGAAGGAGTAGCTGGTATTTGACTTCCTCACATTCCTCTGTTCTGAATGTAGAAAAGCTCAAACATTTTATACACAATCTTTCCCTGTCTCTCAAATACTTTTGGCTTGGGTTCTGCATTTTCCCTTTGGTTTGAGTGTTGAATGCCCTCACCCACCAAGCCTGTTCAATCTGTATGAACTGTTATTTCCGCCAGCTCTACTCCCTGATACAGATTGCTCAGAAATTCTTGAGCAGTCCCCTGTATAAAGCCAGTGCCCATCAACAACCTGAAACATGTTGTCCTTCTTGAGTTACAAATACTTTTCAAACCTACTTTGCCATTTATTTTCCCTGTGTGCTTGTTCTACTACGAATCTGCTATTTGTCATCTCCAAGTCGCTTCAGGTGGAGCTTTTGCAGCTCAAATACCAGCGAAGCAATGGGGTGCTGTGGTCTTGGGCTCCAGCTCTGTTACAAACTCCTCTGCGAACTTGGCCAAATCACCTCCCCTTTCGGTGGCCCATCTGTAAGCTCTGAAACGGCTTCTGACAAATGGAAGACTCCTTGTTATCTGTTTCACCTTTTACCTTTTCACAACAATGTGTGTTACCTTTGCTAAATTGTAAGCTGGAGTTTATCTGTTTAAAAACAGTAATAATGGCCTAAAATTACTTGTGACCTTCAAATCCTACTGTAATACAGTGCAGTGGGACAGGTCAAAACTGCTCATTGGTTTTGTAGAAGTGCCTGTAAATGTTAAGTCTCACATTCACTTCCTTGGGTTAATTTGATTTTCTTTTCTTTGTTTTTCAGGAATGACAGAAGTAACACAAATCACCTGGGGGCATCCTGTGGATCAGTATTGCTGCCACTGCCGCCACCTGCAGCTCCACTGGACGGTGCTGCACGTCTCTGTTCCCCACCGTTCCATGTGGAGTATTCGTGGGTGTGCTGAACAGAATTTGGGGTGTCGGGAAGAAAGGTGAGTCACTAGCAGCTGTCTGTGCTGTGTGTTCCATCTGCAAAGTGAGTAGACAATTGTTTCTTCTACCTATTCTTTGACAGTGTTGTGAATGTTTGAGCTTAGGTGGGGCTTTATTGTTGGTTTGTTTGTTTATTTTTTTTCCTTTCGCTCGTGACAGTTTTACAAAGAGGCTGTGCCCACCCAGGACTGCAGGAGGACTCCCTTACTCAGTCCTAATGCAGTCCCTGCACAGGGGGTGGGTGAAAATCCCTCATTGCTTTATATCCCATCTAAAACTAATTTTTTTTTTTTTTAATGTGGTGCCTTTATGGCAGCAGCTGGTACTATTTGTGGACATGCATTACCTTTTTAGCTCCCTCTCTCCTGGATTTAAATTGACTTTCCTGTTTTTTTGGCGCAAGCATGTGTTCAGCAAGTCCTGTTTACTGTCACCCCAGCTCATGTGCTGGAATGGGCCCATTTCAGGTCTCTGAACAGGGAGCAGCTGTTTGGTGGGCACGGGAAGTGACACAAAGGCCTGGAAGTTCTTGAGGGAAACTTCATTGTTTATGCCAAAGAGAGTCTATCTAGCCTCACCTCCCTCAAAAGAATTAGTTTAATATTTGCTGCACAGAAGGAAATTTTGAGCAACTCTTAGAGGCTGGTGAGTGTGAGGTGATATATTTTTTTGTTTCTGTAGAAGTACCAGGAATGCTGTTACATCCTTCTCCCTGCAAACACGTCCTGAGCATTGGCTGCTGATTTGTGACACTTGACCCCACAGCCCAGGCTGAGATGTTTGAGGGAAAGCCCATGTGGACACAGCCAGGACAGAGGAGAAAACATACCCTGGCTCCTCAGACTGAGGTAAGGGCTGCTCACCAGTAACCATGGCAACCATGTTGTCACTGTGAGCATCAAGACATTTACATACCAAAAAATAAAAAAAGCCCAAATACACTTCACCATACATTAACACTCCGGCTCGTTTGGAGATCTGTCCCTCACTTTTGTTCCTTATGGATGTTGACAGCTGTGGCTATCATGTGTAGGTAGGAATATTTTTCCCTGCACTATCCACTGTATCAGCAGCAAATATTGTTGCTGGTGGTGAATGTAATGGCTTCCAATTAAAAGGAGATATTTGAATTCGAAGTTGGAGAAACACTGAAGACAATTTTGTATTCACCTTAAAAGGCTTCATCTATCTCACACTTCCAAAACCAGTGTGCTCGCATCAATATTTATAACATTCAGCTCTGTGTTTTCACAAAAGAGCCATTAATACAACATATCAGCTCTGGTGACAAGTTACATTTTATTGCTGTCAACAAACAAAGATGTTATTTCTCTCTCTGCAAACTCCTCTTTTTTCTTTTTTTTAATCGACCATCAGGTTTGACTTTTGAAGGATATGTGTGGATGTGCTTTAAAATATTTTCTAGAAGACTACTAGAGAGACGACAGGGTGAGCTCATAGGAGCTTATGGAAAACACTGATTAATATTTTCGTGTGAGATCAAATAAAGATTTTGGGGGTAAATTCTTTGCTT
The DNA here is from genome assembly GCF_036013445.1 of Caloenas nicobarica. Lineage (NCBI taxonomy): Eukaryota > Metazoa > Chordata > Aves > Columbiformes > Columbidae > Caloenas > Caloenas nicobarica. Next base: position 120,257,590 of record NC_088247.1, read on the forward strand.
GGGATGAATTAATTCAATTTCTAAAGAGGACTAGTGACCCAGTGCCCCCATTCAGGAGGGAAAGGTCTCTGAAATAAATATGTAATTTTGAAAACACCTCAGAATATTGATCACTCTGCAGTTGTTCTGATTTAAATGAATTTGTAATGTTTAGTGGTGTAAAGAGGACAGGGGACAGATCTATGTCATAATACTTAATAATCTGTATCACGTGTGTGATTTAGGCACTTCATACTGTCACTTATCAGCGTCTCGCTCAGGTGAGTGTCCTCGATGAGCGTTGCCTCCTGAGAGCAGGTCAGTAGGAAAAAACAATAAAGTATAAGAATATCTTTACTAAAAACTCTCAGCTCTCCAGCTAGCTAGTTGAACTTACAGCTGCATCATGATCACCTGCTAATTTTTAAAACCACTTAAAATCAGATAGACTAGCTCAATTCCACACAACTATCCGCTTTAGTCAACTGTGCCTTCCTGTTACAGAAATCATTTTCTCAGTCCTTGCGTAGCTCTCCAGCTGCCAGAATCGTCACAGCAGCTCAAGTGGCCTCCACACACCTGCCGCTGTTGCTTGGTACGTTCTGGGGGCTTGGTGGGACCACGGGAAACCCCTCCAGGGCAGACTCTGCCACCACGGTCATTACATTTCATTTGTTCTGCCAACAGTATTTATTTCTGCGTGCAAACCAAAGGGATGGTTCGTTTGCTTCGTCACTCGTGATGCCAAAATGGTCATGCTGATTTTTTCCAGGCTTGTCTCTTGCGATCCCAGATGAGACAGCAGAATTCGAGTTACGCTATATAATTGCATTTTTCAGTTGAGCCATTTTTGTAGACCTATCTCTGTGTGTGTGTGTGCTGGTTTTGGAGGGTGGTTCTAAGCTCTTCCTTTACCTGAGTGCTCTCACTAGCTATAGATCATTATTACCAGATGTGAAATCCATTGTCAGCAGTGGATCCTTTGCTCCCCAGCAGCTCATCAGAAAAAAATACTTTCCTTGTATCTATTTTGTGCCGTTCCAATAAAACCAGGGGGATTGTTGCCATTGGTTCAGTGAGGTGCAGATGCAGACTTGTGCTTCCCAGGACACAGGTAAGTACGTCAGTATCTTTCAGCTTTAAAATGCAAAGAAGAGGCCACAAATGCAACTGAGTTCTGTCAGCCCCTCCTCCTGTGGCCTTTATTTTGTGTCCTCTGTCTCACTGTACTTAAGTTTTTGAGTATATGTAGAGTATAGTGCCTTTCAGACTGGTTATCCTGGGAATATTTCTGAGCCTCTCTGAGCTAATTACACATCTATTTCTCTAAAAAAAGAGAGTGTTGTCTTCGGTGTTTTGCAAGATTTTATTTAATTGTTCTTTAATAAGATCAGCCTCAGCCATAAAATAACCCTGAAAGAGGCCACGATCCGTGTCAGTCAAGGCACATGACATGGCTTGGAAAGAACCTGCGGTAAATCCAACTCCAGTTGTCTTTAAATAGGGAGCTGGTGACCTCCCTAAAATGCAGTTGAAATCTCAGCTTTACTGAGGTCAATAATAAAACCCCCAAAATAGCCCAAAACCGGACTAAAGAACAGGTAGAAAAGTAGTCTCAGTGTTTTGGATACAGCAATCCCTAGAACTGGGCTCTGGACTGGTGTCTTCGTCAATCCTTCTACTGCCAAGCATTAAATCATCATGACTGAAGCATCAAAACCTCATGCGGTTTTAAAAAATAATAAGTGTTGGGATGTTTAGCTTTTCACATTCATCATTTCAATCTTTGCATGATATCTTCAAAGATTTTGTTTTTAATAAAAAGGGAATTGCTCTGCAATCCCATGAGTTTTGCTTTCAGCGAGAAAGTAAAATTGCGAGACATAAAAAATCACAAGGAATGACAACAATGAAGTCAGGTTAGAGACTTAATTGGTTTTAATTGGAAAATTATCTACTGGCATTATCTATCTAGGCTGGCAACATATGGGAAAGTGAACATGTGTGCGTTTTACAGCTCCACGGATACAAATACAATTTTCCCTTCTAAATATTTTCAGATTTCTCATGCAATGCTCAGAATGTCTTTAGAACTTCTCTAGACTTTGGGAGCACTATTGTGTTTTGCTTTGGCCTAGGATGATTGTTTTATGTGAAAAGTCTGTGATCACGTATGTTCAGTGTAAACTTGTACAGCACTGAAGGTTCCAAGAGCTCCTGCTCTCCGGGCACGAGGCAGAGCGATCTTCAGCAACACGGCGAGGACCAGCCCTCTGGACATTTGTATTTTCTTGGTTTATTTTTTATTTAGGGGGACTCATTCTTTTTCAAATAAAAAACAAAGCAAGAAGAACTGAAAGGACGGTCATTACCAGGAGCAAATAAAACCTCAACAAAATACACAGTGAATCCTATATACTATATATACTGTTATTGGGGTAAAAATGTTTAAAAAATGTTCTTTAATGCTAGCGCTTTTCTTGCCTTTTCTCTCTGTGGTACCTGAAATACAAATGGAGATGATTCTGTTTGATGTTTAGACACACTGTGTGCTGCGTCACATTTTGATTTACCCATTGACAGACATTGCCTAACTGTAAAATGTAAAGCAGAGATGGAAACAAGCTAACTAAGGGTCAAGGTTTAATTCAATTAAGAGTTTTGGATTTCAGCACTCTGTATTTAAAGAGGTGGGAGGGAGACTGGGGAGATATGGCTGAGGTGGAAAAAGTCGGTTCATCTTTTCGTACTGGATATGCTTAATTTGAGTCGGTCCTGCCGTTTGCCGGGAGACACTGGTTTATCTGCTTAGCCATTTCTGCAGAGGAAACCCCACCAAACCGCTGCCCGAGGGCTTTTTGGCTCAGCACCTCGTGGACTTGCTCTCTCACAACTGCGACCTCGTGTGCCGGTTCAAAAGCCCTTTGCTGTTGTGTTGGTTGACGAGTAGCAAAACCTCTGTGGGAACTGGGTGTGATTAAAATCACAAGAAATTGTGATTATAGGGAACTGTGGTTCAGGATTTAAAACTACAATGTATCTTCCATGTAACCAAACACAACCGAGCAAATGTTAAATGAAGGAGCTTGTGGGGTGTTTTTTTAGTTTCTCCAAGGTTCTAGTACCAGACCTAATGCCAGCTGCTCATTTTAATATGAATATTTCATGGTGTGTTAACTCCTAGACTAACCCACTAAAATAGCTAGTTACTTTTATACTGTAATTTGTGTATGACCTTTGTGATGGGAGTATCTGAGAACACAGGGAGGTTAATGAATTCTGTCTTTTCTCACCAGTGTGAAGTACTGAAGTAATAATCTCGTTACACAAGGGAAAAGAGGGGACGTGTCACGTCTAATATTTTAGCCTGCGGTGAGCTGTAAACTAAACCCAGCTCTCCAGAGCCTGGTTCAGTACTGAAGCAACTAGGTCACTCCTGCTCTCACTTGGCCACCCATTGGATGAATTAGAATGTATGTTTTAAAAGCATATTTAAGTTGTTTAGGCCAGGATCCAAATTTTCCTTTGCAAAATTTGCCTTTATTGCTCTGACACCAGCTGTTGTGGGTAGCTCTGACTGGTTATAATGATTGCCAAAGTTCTGGGTTTGTTGGGGGAAGGTAACGCTTGTGGCACAGACGGCAAATACTGTTACTGGCTTATTCTCTCTGAAAACTGTTTTTGTGTCACATTGTACACGGGGAAATGCTGCTCTTATGACAGATACGGTATTGAAACTACTCAGTGCTGAAACACTTTGCAAAACCTTCCCTTTGATACTGTGGCTTTGTTAATTTGTGAGAGTGTTTGTGAATACAGTGTAGAAGAAAGATGAGAAAAGTTCAGAAGATTCATCTTGCCTGCTCTTTGCTCGGAGCACACGCTCCTCTTAGGTCGTCTCAGTATCACAGTGAGAACAAGCGCGTCTCCTGTGCTGTCATCAGGAGCAGTGCAGGACCCACAGGGCTCACGACTCTGTTCAACAACAGGTCTTCATCTTCTTTCATTCTCCTTCTTCTGTCTCTCTCCCTCCCTTTCTCTCTCCCTCCCTTTCTCTCTCCCTCCCTTTCTCTCTCCCTCCCTTTCTCTCTCCCTCCCTTTCTCTCTCACTTTCTCCTCCCCTTCCCTTTTCTCCCCCTCTTCCCTTTTTCCCCCCTTCCCTTTTCTCCCTCCCCCCCTCCCTTTTCTCCCCCCCCCCCTTTCTCCCTCCCCCCCTTTCTCCCTCCCCCCCTTTCTCTCCCTACTTTTCTCTCTCCCTCCCTCCCCCTCTCTCCCTCCCTCCCTCTCTCCCTCCCTCTCTCCCTCCCTCCCTCTCTCCCTCCCTCTCTCCCCCTCCCTCTCTCCCTCCCCTCTCTCCCCCTCCCTCTCTCTCCCTCCCCCTCTCCCTCCCTCTCTCTCCCTCCCTCTCTCCTCCCTCCCCCTCTCCCTCCCTCTCCCTCCCTCCCTCTCCTCTCTCCCTCCCTCCCTCTCCCTCTCCCTCTCTCCCTCTCTCTCCCCCACCCCCTCCCCCCCTCCCCCTCCCCCTCCCCCTCTCCCCTCCCCCTCCCTCTCCCTCTCCCTCCCTCCCTCTCCCTCCCTCCCTCTCTCTCTCCCTTACCTCTCTCTCTCCCTCCCTCCCTCTCTCTCCCTCTCTCCCTCCCTCCCTCTCTCTCCCTCTCTCCCTCCCTCTCTCCCTCCCTCTCTCCCTCCCTCTCTCCCTCTCTCTCTCCCTCCCTCTCTCCCTCTCTCCCTCCCTCCCTCTCTCCCTCTCTCCCTCCCTCTCTCCCTCCCTCTCTCCCTCCCTCTCTCCCTCCCTCTCTCCCTCCCTCTCTCCCTCCCTCCCTCTCTCTCCCTCCCTCCCTCTCTCTCCCTCCCTCCCTCTCTCTCTCCCTCCCTCCCTCTATCCCTCCCTCCCTCTCTCCCTCCCTCTCTCTGTCTCTCCCTCCCTCTCTCCCTCCCTCCCTCTCCCTCTCTCTCCCTCCCTCTCCCCCTCCCTTTCTCCCTCCCTCCCCCTCTCCCTCCCTCCCTCTCCCTCCCTCCCTCTCTCTCCCTCCCTCTCTCCCTCCCTCCTTCTCCCCCTCCCTCCCCCTCCTTCCCTCCCTCTCTCTCTCCCTCCCTCCCTCTCTCCCTTCCTTTCTCCCTTTCCCTTTCTCCCCCTTTCCCTCTTTCCCTCCCCTTTTCCCTTTTCCCCTTTCGCTTTCCATCCTTCCATCCTCACGTCCTTCCATCCATCTTTACATCCTTTTTCCAATCCATCCTCCCATCCTTCCATCTGTCCTCCTTCCTTTCTACCATCCATCCATCCTTCTGTATATCTGTCCTTCTGTACTTCCATCCCCCCTTCCTTCAGTCCTTCTTCTTTTTGTCCCTTTGTCTGTCCTTCCATTCCTCTTTCCACCCATACTTTCCTTCTTCCATGCTTCTATCTGTCCTCTCCTTCCATCCATCCTGACTTCCTTCCAGCTGTCCTTTAGATGTTATATGTTAGAAAGTATATGTTTATGATGTATGAAAATGAGGGATGTTTAGTAGATGTTATAGTATCTATGGGCAATTACAGAGCCTTTTTCAAAATGCTGTACATAATATTGGCCATGCTGAATGAATAATACTGTGAGGTGCTGCGCAAATTACCAACATGCAAAGTGCAAATTGAATAAGGATTTTATTTTCATGCAGAGACAGAACTTTTGTGTTGCAGTGAGACAACTTTTTATTCATTCTCTGTTTAATTTCATATGCAACTCACAAATAGTGTCCCAGTGTCCCTCTCCCATTTCTCTTCTTGCAGTGTCTCTAATGCACCTTAAATGATGGGCACAGGACAGCAATCGTCTCTCTTTTGGCAAAGAACAGCAAGTATTGCTAGCGTAAATCTCCCATTACTGTAATGGCACATTACAATGGCACGGGGTTTACAATCTGTGGTGCCCATTATCCATCCACCTGCTCTCTGTGATCACGGGCTGTATGTTTATCCTTCTCTTCACCCATCTTGGTACCAACCTGACATGCCAAGAAGGAAAGAAGAGTGTTTATCAACACATCAGCGCTGAGTGCGGCCTTTCCCGAATTGTTCCTGTCAGATAAATAAAGAGAAAAGCACACAGGTGACTAATTCATTAGAATTAATTGCACAACTCCCCCTGCCCCGTGTGTGCATCTGTCCATGTGTATTCGTGTTTGTCCGAGTGTCTGTGTCTCTGTGTGTGTGTCTGTGAGCATGTTTGTGTCCCTCCATGTGTCCGTGTTTCTGTGTGCTCATATGTCTCTGTGTGATTGTCCCTGTGTCCATGTTTCCATCTGTGTGTCCGTGTGTATCTGTGTATGTCTGTGTCTCCGTGTCCATGTGTGTGATTGTGTCTCCATGTTTGTGTTTCTCTGTGTGTTTGTGTCGATTTGTGTGTGTATCTGCGTGCATGTTTGGGTGTGGGCGTTGATGGGTGTGCGGATGTTTGTGTGTGTGGGTGTATCTGCGTGCATGTTTGGGTGTGGGTGTTGATGGGTGTGCGGATGTTTGTGTGTGTGGGTGTATCTGCGTGCATGTTTGGGTGTGGGTGTTGATGGGTGTGCGGATGTTTGTGTGTGTGGGTGTATCTGCGTGCATGTCTGGGTATGGGTGTTGATGGGTGTGCGGATGTTTCTGTGTGTGTGTGTATCTGTGTGCATGTTTGGGTGTGGGTGTTGATGGGTGTCCAGATGTTTGTGTGTCTGTGTGTATCTGTGTGCGTGTTTGGGTGTTGATGGGTGTGCGGATGTCTGTGTGTGTGTATCTGTGTGCATGTGTGGGTGTGGGTCTTGACGGGTGTGCGCATGTTTCTGTGTCTGTGTGTATATGCGTGCATATTTGGGTGTGGGTGTTGATGGGTGTGCGGATGTTTCTGTGCCTCTGTGTATCTGTGTGCAGGTGTGGGTGTTGATGGGTGTGCAGATGTTTTTCTGGGTGAATCTGTGTGCATGGTTGGGTGTGGGTGTTGATGAGTGTGCGGATGTTTCTGTGTGTGTGTGTATCTGTGTGCATCTGTGGTTGTGAGTGGTGATGGGTGTGCAGATGTTTGTGTGTCTGTGTGTATCTGCGTGCATGTTTGGGTGTGGGTGTTGATGGGTGTACGGATGTTTGTGTGTGTGGGTGTATCTGCATGCATGTGTAGGTGTGGGTGTTGATGGGTGTGCGGATGTTTGTGTGTGTGGGTGTGTATCTGTGTGCACGTGTGGGTGTGGGTGTTGATAGGTGTGCAGATGTTTCTGTTTGTGTGTGTGTATCTGTGTGCCTCTGTGGGTGCGAGTGGTGATGGGTGTGCAGATGTTTGTGTGTCTGTGTGTATCTGCGCGCATGTCTGGGTGTGGGTGTTGATGGGTGTGCGGATGTTTGTGTGTGTGTATCTGTGTGCATGTGTGGGTGTTGATGGGTGTGCGGATGTTTCTGTGTGTATCTGTGTGCATGTTTGGGTGTGGGTGTTGATGGGTGTGCAGATGTTTCTTTGTGTGTGTATCTGGGTGCGGGTGTGGGTTTTGATGCCTGTGTGGATGTTTGTGTGTATCTGTGTCCACGTGTGGGTGTTTGTGGGTGTGCGCATGTTTCTATGTGTGTGTGTATCTGTGTGCATGTGTGGGTCAGGGGGGTTGATGGGTGTGCGGATGTTTCTCTGTCTGTATCTGCGTGCATGTTTGGGTGTGGGTGTTGATGGGTGTGCGGATGTTTGTGTGTGTATGTGTGGGTGTTGATGGGTGTGTAATTGTTTGTGTGTGTTTGTGTGTATCTGTGTGCAGGTGTGGGTGTGGGTGTTGATGCGTGTGCGTATGTCTCTCTGTGTATATCTGTGTGCATGTGTGGGTGTTGATGGGTGTGCGGATGTTCGTGTGTGTGTGTATCTGTGTGCATGTGTGGGTGTTGATGGGTGTTCGGATGTTTCTTTGTGTGTCTATCTGTGTGCAGGTGCGGGTGTTGATGGCTGTGTGGATGTTTGTGTATATCTGTGTGTATGTGTGGGTGTTGATGGGTGTGCGGATGTTTCTCTGTGTGTATCTGCGTGCATGTTTGGTTGTGGGTGTTGATGGGTGTGTGGATGTTTCAGTGTGTGTGCGTATCTGCGTGCATGTTTGGGTGTGGGTGTTGATGGGTGTGCGGATGTTTGTGTGTCTGTGCGTATCTGTGTGCATGTTTGGGTGTTGATCGGTGTGCGGATGTCTGTGTGTGTATCTGCGTGCATGTCTGGGTGTGGCTGTTGATGGGTGTGCGGATGTCTGTGTGTGTATCTGTGTGCATGTGTGTGTGTGGGTGTTGATTGGTGTGCGGATGTTTCTGTGTGTGTGTGTATCTGTGTGCATGTGTGGGTCTGGTGGGTTGATGGTTGTGCAGATGTTTGTGTGTGTATATCTGTGTGCACGTGTGTGTGTGGGTGTTGATTGGTGTGCGGATGTTTCTGTGTGTGTGTGTATCTGTGTGCATGTGTGGGTGTGGGTGTTGAGGGTTGTGTGGATGTTTTTGTGTGTGTGTATCTGTGTGCGGGTGTGGGTGTTGATGGCTGTGTGGATGTTTGTGTGTATCTGTGTGAATGTGTGCGTGTTGGTGGGTGTGCGGATGTTTGTGTGGGTGAATCTGTGTGCATGGTTGGCTGTGGGTGTTGATAGGTGTGCAGATGTTTCTGTTTCTGTGTGTGTATCTGTGTGCATCTGTGGGTGTGAGTGGTGATGAGTGTGCAGATGTTTGTGTGTCTGTGTGTATCTGCGCACATGTCTGGGTGTGGGTGTTCATGGGTGTGCGGATGTTTGTGTGTGTATCTGTGTGCATGTGTGGGTGTTGATATCTCTGGTCATGTTTGGGTGTTGATGGGTGTGCGGATGTCTGTGTGTGTGTATCTGCGTGCATGTTTGGGTGTGGGTGTTGATGGGTGTGTGGATGTTTCTGTGTGTGTGTGTAGGTGTGTGTGGGTGTGGGCGTTGGTAGGTGTGCGGATGTTTCTGTGTGTGTGTGTATCTGTGTGCATGTGTGGGTCTGGGGGGTAGATGGGTGTGCGGATGTTTCTGTGTTTATCTCCGTGCATGTGTGGGTGTGGGTGTTGATGGGTGTGCGGATGTTTGTGTGTATCTGTGTACAGGTGTGGGTGTTGATGGGTTTGCGGATATTTCGGTGTGTCTATCTGTGTGCATGTTTGGGTGTGGGTGTTGATGGGTGTGCGGATGTTTCTAGGTGTGTATATATCTGTGTGCATGTGTGGGTCTGCGGGGTTGATGGGTGTGCAGATGTTTGTGTGTGTGGGTATCTGCGTGCATGTTTGGGTGTGGGTGTTGATGGGTGTGTGGATGTTTCTGTTTGTGTGTGTATCTGTGTGCATGTGTGGGTGTTGATGGGTGTGCGGATGTTCGTGTGTGTGTGTATCTGTGTGCATGTGTGGGTCTGGGGGGTTGATGGGTGTGTGGATGTTTCAGTGTGTGTGTGTATGTGTGGATGTTGATGGGTGTGGAGATGTTTGTGTGTGTATGTGTATCTGTGTGCATGTGTGGGTGTGCGGATGTTTCAGTGTGTGTTTGTATCTGTGTGCATGTTTGGGTGTGGGTGTTGATGGGTGTGTGGATGTTTGTGTGTATCTGTGTGCAGGTGTGGGTCTTGGTGGGTGTGCGGATGTTTCTGTGTGTGTATCTGTGTGCATGTGTGGGTGTTGATGGGTGTTCGGATGTTTCTGTTTGTGTGTGTATCTGTGTGCAGGTGTGGGTGTGGGTGTTGATGGCTGTGTGGGAGGTATGTGTGTGCATGTTTGAGTGTGGGAGTTGAGGGGTGTGCAGATGTTTCTGTGTGTGTGTATCTGTGTGCAGGTGTGGTGTTGATGGGTGTGCGGATGTCTGTGTGTGTATCTGTGTGCATGTGTGGGTCTGGGGGGTTGATGGGTGTGCGGATGTTTCTCTTTGTGTATCTGCGTGCATGTTTGGGTGTGGGTGTTGATGGGTGTGCGAATATTTGTGTGTTTGTCTATCTGTGTGCAGGTGTGGGTATTGGTGGGTGTGCGGATGTTTCTGTGTGGGTGTATCTGTGTGCATGTGTGGGTCTGGGGGGTTGATGGTTGTGTGGATGTTTGTCTGTATCTGCGTGCATGTTTGGGTGTGGGTGTTGATGGGTGTGCGGATGTTTCTGTGTGTATCTGTGTGCACGTTTGGGTGTGGGTGTTGATGGGTGTGCGGATGTTTCTTTGTGTGTGTATCTGGGTGCGGGTGTGGGCTTTGATGGCTGTGTGGATGTTTGTGTGTATCTGTGTCCATGTGTGGGTGTTTGTGGGTGTGCGCATGTTTCTGTGTGTGTGTATATCTGCGTGCATGTTTGGGTGTGGGTGTTGATGGGTGTGCGGAAGTTTGTGTGTGTGTATGTGTGGGTGTTGATGGGTGTGCAGTTGTTTGTGTGTGTTTGTCTGTATCTGCGTGCATGTTTGGGTGTGGGTGTTGATGGGTGTGTGGATGTCTCTCTGTGTATATCTGTGTGCATGTGTGGGTGTTGATGGGTGTGCGGATGTTCGTGTGTGTGTGTATCTGTGTGCAGGTGTGGGTGTTGATGGCTGTGTGTGCATGTCTGAGTGTGGGAGTTGAGGGGTGTGCAGATGTTTCTGTGTGTGTGTACCTGTGTGCAGGTGTGGGTGTTGATGGGTGTGGGGAGGTTTCTGTGTGTCTATCTGTGTGCATGTGTGGGTGTTGATGGCTGTGTGGATGTTTGTGTGTATCTGTGTGCAGGTGTGGGTGTTGGCGGGTGTGCGGATGTTTGTGTGTGTGTGTATCTGTGTGCAGGTGTGGGTGTTGATGGCTGTGTGGGTGTTTGTGTGTGTGTATTTGTGTGCATGTTTGAGTGTGAGATTTGAGGGGTGTGCAGATGTCTGTGTGTGTGTATCTGTGTGCAGGTGTGGGTGTTGATGGCTGTGTGGGGGTGTGTGTGTGCATGTTTGAGTATGGGAGTTGAGGGGTGTGCGGATGTTTCTGTGTGTATCTGTGTGCATGTTTGAGTGTGGGAGTTGAGGAGTGTGCAGATGTTTCTCTGTGTGTGTATCTGTGTGCGGGTGTGGGTGTTGATGGGTGTGTGGATGTTTCTGTGTGTGTGTGTAGGTGTGTGTGGGTGTGGGTGTTGGTGGGTGTGTGGATGTTTCTGTGTGTGTGTGTATCTGTGTGCATGTGTGGGTTTGGGGGGTTGATGGTTGTGTGGATGTTTGTCTGTATCTGCATGCATGTTTGGGTGTGGGTGTTGATGGGTGTGTGGATGTTTCTGTGTGTGTGTGTATGTGTGGGTGTTGATGGGTGTGCGGATGTTCGTGTGTGTGTGTATCTGTGTGCATGTGTGGGTGTTGAAGGGTGTTCGGATGTTTCTGTTTGTGTGTGTATCTGTGTGCAGGTGTGGGTGTGGGTGTTGATGGCTGTGTATGCATGTCTGAGTGTGGGAGTTGAGGGGTGTGCAGATGTTTCTGTGTGTGTGTACCTGTGTGTAGGTGTGGGTGTTGATGGGTGTGGGGAGGTTTCTGTGTGTCTATCTGTGTGCATGTGTGGGTGTTGATGGCTGTGTGGATGTTTGTGTGTATCTGTGTGCAGGTGTGGGTGTTGGTGGGTGTGCGGATGTTTCTGTGTGTGTGTGTATCTGTGTGCAGGTGTGGGTGTTGATGGCTGTGTGGATGTTTGTGTGTGTGTATTTGTGTGCATGTTTGAGTGTGAGATTTGAGGGGTGTGCAGATGTCTGTGTGTGTGTATCTGTGTGCAGGTGTGGGTGTGGGTGTTGATGGCTGTGTGGGGGTGTGTGTGTGCATGTTTGAGTATGGGAGTTGAGGGGTGTGCGGATGTTTCCGTGTGTCTATCTGTGTGCACGTTTGGGTGTGAGTGTTGATGGGTGTGCCAATATTTGTATGTGTGTCTATCTGTGTGCAGGTGTGGGTGTTGGTGGGTGTGTGGATGTTTCTGTGTGTGTATCTGCGTGCATGTTTGGGTGTGGGTGTGCGGGTGTTTGTGTGTGTGTGTGTATCTATGTTCATGTTTGGGTGTGGGTGTCGATGAGTGTGCGGATGTTTCTGTGTGTCTGTGTGTATCTGTGTGCATGTTTGAGTGTGGGAGTTGAGGAGTGTGCAGATGTTTCTCTGTGCGTGTATCTGTGTGCGGGTGTGGGTGTTGGTGGGTGTGCGGATGTTTCTGTGTGTGTGTGTATCTGTGTGCATGTGTGGGTCTGGGGGGTAGATGGGTGTACGGATGTTTCTGTGTTTATCTCCGTGCATGTGTGGGTGTGAGTGTTGATGGGTGTGCGGATGTTTGTGTGTATCTGTGTACAGGTGTGGGTGTGGGTGTTGATGGGTATGGGGATATTTCAGTGTGTCTATCTGTGTGCATGTTTGGGTGTGGGTGTTGATGGGTGTGCGGATGTTTCTAGGTGTATGTATATCTGTGTGCATGTGTGGGTCTGCGGGGTTGATGGGTGTGCAGATGTTTGTGTGTGTGTGTATCTGTGTGCATTTGTGGGTCTGGGGGGTTGATGGGTGTGCGGATGTTTCTGTGTGTGTATCTGTGTGCACGTGTGGGTGTTGATGGGTGTTCGGAGGTTTCTGTTTGTGTGTGTATCTGTGTGCAGGTGTGGGTGTTGATGGCTGTGTGGAGGTGTGTGTGTGCATGTTTGAGTGTGGGAGTTGAGGGGTGTGCAGATGTCTGTGTGTGTGTGTATCTGTGTGCATGTGTGGGTGTTGATGGGTGTGCGGATGTCTGTGTGGGTGTATCTGTGTGCATGTGTGGGTGTGGGTGTTGATGGATGTGCGGATGTTTCCGTGTGTCTATCTGTGTGCACGTTTGGGTGTGGGTGTTGATGGGTGTGCCAATATTTGTGTGTGTGTCTATCTGTGTGCAGGTGTGGGTGTTGGTGGGTGTGTGGATGTTTCTGTGTGTGTGTATCTGTGTGCATGTGTGGGTCTGGGGGGTTGATGGTTGTGTGGATGTTTGTCTGTATCTGCGTGCATGTTTGGGTGTGGGTGTTGATGGGTGTGCGGATGTTTCTCTGTGTGTGTGTATGTGTGGGTGTTGATGGGAGTGCGGATGTTTCTCTGTGTGTATCTGCGTGCATGTTTGGGTGTGGGTGTTGATAGGCGTGTGGATGTTTCTGCATGTGTGTATGTGTGTGCGTTTGTGGGTCTGGGGGGTTGATGGGTGTGCGGATGTTTGTGTGTATCTGTGTGCATGTGTGGGTGTTGATGGGTGTGCGGATGTTCGTGTGTGTGTGTGTGTATCTGTGTGCATGTGTGGGTGTTGAAGGGTGTTCGGATGTTTCTGTTTGTGTGTATATCTGTGTGCAGGTGTGGGTGTGGGTGTTGATGGCTGTGTGTGCGTGTCTGAGTGTGGGAGTTGAGGGGTGTGCAGATGTTTCTGTGTGTGTGTACCTGTGTGCAGGTGTGGGTGTTGATGGGTGTGGGGAGGTTTCTGTGTGTCTATCTGTGTGCATGTGTGGGTGTTGATGGCTGTGTGGATGTTTGTGTGTATCTGTGTGCAGGTGTGGGTGTTGGCGGGTGTGCGGATGTTTCTGTGTTTGTGTGTCTGTGTGCATGTGTGGGTCTGGGGGGTTGATGGATGTGCGGATGTTTCTGTGTGTATATCTGTGTGCACGTTTGGGTGTGGGTGTTGAGAGTGTGCGTATGTTTCTGGGTGCGTGTATCTGTGTGCATGTGTGGGTGTCAATGGGTGTGCAGATGTTTCTCTGTGTGTATCTGCGTGCATGTTTGGGTGTGGGTGTTGATGGGTGTGTGGATGTTTGTGTGTGTGTGTGTGCAGGTGTGGGTGTTGATGGGAGTGCGGATGTTTCTCTGTGTGTATCTGCGTGCATGTTTGGGTGTGGGTGTTGATGGGTGTGTGGATGTTTGTGTGTGTGTGTGTGCAGGTGTGGGTGTTGATGGGAGTGCGGATGTTTCTCTGTGTGTATCTGCGTGCATGTTTGGGTGTGGGTGTTGATGGGCGTGTGGATGTTTCTGCATGTGTGTATGTGTGTGCGTTTGTGGGTCTGGGGGGTTGATGGGTGTGCGGATGTTTGTGTGTATCTGTGTGCATGTGTGGGTGTTGATGGGTGTGCAGTTGTTTGTGTGTGTTTGTGTGTAGGTGTGGGTGTGGGTGTTGATGCGTGTGCGGATGTCTTTCTGTGTATATCTGTGTGCCTGTGTGGGTGTTGAAGGGTGTTCGGATGTTTCTGTTTGTGTGTGTATCTGTGTGCAGGTGTGGGTGTTGATGGCTGTGTGTGCATGTCTGAGTGTGGGAGTTGAGGGGTGTGCAGATGTTTCTGTGTGTGTGTACCTGTGTGCAGGTGTGGGTGTTGATGGGTGTGGGGAGGTTTCTGTATGTGTGTATCTGTGTGCATGTGTGGGTCTGGGGGGTTGATGGGTGTGCGGATGTTTCTCTGTGTGTATCTGCGTGCATGTTTGGGTGTGGGTGTTGATGGGCGTGCAGATGTTTTTGTGTATGTGTGTGTATCTGTGTGCATGTTTGGGTGTGGGTGTTGATGGGTGTGCGGATGTTTCTCTGTGTGTATCTGCGTGCATGTTTGGGTGTGGGTGTTGATGGGTGTGTGGATGTTTGTGTGTATCTGTGTGCAGGTGTGGGTGTTGGTGGGTGTGCGGATGTTTCTGTGTGTGTATCTGTGTGCATGTGTGGGTGTTGATAGGCGTGTGGATGTTTCTGCATGCGTGTATGTGTGTGCGTTTGTGTGTCTGGGGGGTTGATGGGTGTGCGGGTGTTTCTCTGTGTGTATCTGTGTGCATGTGTGGGTGTTGATGGGTGTGCGGATGTTCGTGTGTGTGTGTGTGTATCTGTGTGCATGTGTGGGTGTTGAAGGGTGTTCGGATGTTTCTGTTTGTGTGTGTGTCTGTGTGCAGGTGTGGGTGTGGGAGTTGATGGCTGTGTGGGGGTGTGTGTGTGCATGTCTGAGTGTGGAAGTTGAGGGGTGTGCAGATGTTTCTGTGTGTGTGTATCTGTGTGCATGTGTGGGTGTTGATGGGTGTGCGGATGTCTGTGTGGGTGTATCTGTGTGCATGTTTGGGTGTGGGTGTTGACGGCTGTGTGGATGTTTGTGTGTGTGTATGTATCTGTGTGCGTGTTTGAGTGTGGGAGTTGAGGGGTGTGCAGATGTTTCTCTGTGTGTGTGTGTATCTGTGTGCATGTGTGGGTGTTGATGGGTGTGCGGATGTTTCTGTGTGTATCTGTGTGCACGTTTGGGTGTGGGTGTTGATGGGTGTGCGCATGTTTCTGTGTGTGTGTATCTGTGTGCATGTTTGGGTGTGGGTGTTGATGGGTGTGCGGATGTTTCGGTCTGTCTATCTGTGTGCATGTTTGGGTGTGGGTGTTGATGGGTGTGCGGAAGTTTGTGTGTGTGTATGTGTGGGTGTTGATGGGTGTGCAGTTGTTTGTGTGTGTTTGTGTGTATCTGTGTGCAGGTGTGGGTGTGGGTGTTGATGGGTGTGCGGATGTTTGTGTATATCTGTGTGTATGTGTGGGTGTTGATGCGTGTGCGGATGTTTCTCTGTGTGTATCTGCATGCATATGTGGTTGTGGGTGTTGATGGGTGTGTGGATGTTTCAGTGTGTGTGTATCTGCGTGCATGTTTGGGTGTCGGTGTTGATGGGTGTGCAGATGTTTCTTTGTGTGTGTATCTGTGTGTGGGTGTTGATGGCTGTGTGGATGTTTGTGTGTATCTGTGTGCAGGTGTCGGTGTTGGTGGGTGTGCGGATGTTTCTGTGTGTGTATCTGTGTGCAGGTGTCGGTGTTGATGGGTGTGCGGATGTTTCTGTGTGTATCTGTGTGCACGTTTGGGTGTGGGTGTTGATGGGTGTGCGGATGTTTCTCTGTGTGTATCTGCGTGCATGTTTGGGTGTGGGTGTTGATGGGTGTGTGGATGTTTGTGTGTGTGTGCATGTGTGGGTGTTGATGGGTGTGCGGATGTTTGTGTTTGTATCTGCGCGCATGCCTGGGTGTGGGTGTTGATGGGTGTGCGGATGTTTCTGTGTGTGTATCTGTGTGCATGTGTGGGTGTTGATGGGTGTGCGGATGTTTGTGTGGCTGTATCTGTGTGCATGTTTGGGTGTTGATGCGTGTGCGGATGTCTGTGTGTGAGTATCTGCGTGCATGTCTGGGTGTGGGTGTGGATGGGTGTGCAGATGTTTCTGTGTGTGTATCTGCCTGCATGTTTGGGTGTGGGTGTTTATGGGTGTGCAGATGTTTGTGTGTATCTGTATGCATGTCTGGGTGTTGATGTGTGTGTGGATGTTTCTGTTTGTGTGTGTATCTTTGTGCAGGTGCGGGTGTGGGTGTTGATGGGTGTGCGGATGTTTCTGTGTGTGTGTGTATCTGCGTGCATGTTTGGGTGTGGGTGTTGATGGGTGTGCAGATGTTTGTGTGTCTGTGTGTATGTGTGGATGTTGCTGGGTGTGCAGATGTTTTTGTGTATGTGTGTGTATCTGTGTGTATGTGTGGGTGTTGATGGGTGTGCAGATGTTTTTGTGTATGTGTGTGTATCTGTGTGCAGGTGTGGGTGTTGATGGGTGTGCAGATGTTTCTGTGTGCATGTTTGGGTGTGGGTGTTGATGGGTGTGCGGATATTTGTGTGTCTTTGTGTATCTGTGTGCATGTCTGGGTGTTGTTGGGTGTGCGGATGTTTGTATGCGTGTATCTGCGTGCATGTTTGGGTATCTGCATGTATGTTTGGGTGTGGGATTTGAGGGGTGTGCAGATGTTTGTGTGTGTATATCTGTGTGCATGGGTGCGTGTCGGTGTTGATGGGTGTCCAGATGTTTGTGTGTCTTTGTGTATCTGTGTGCGTGTTTGGGTGTGGGTGTTGATAGGTGTGCGGATGTTTCAGTGTGTGTGTGTATCTGCGTGCATGTTTGGGTGTGGGTGTTGATGGGTGTATGGATGTTTGTGTGTATGTGTGTGTGTGTGTGCAGGTGTGGGTGTTGATGGGTGTGCAGATGTTTCTATGTCTGTGTGTATCTGCGTGCATGTTTGGATGTGGGTGTTGATGGGTGTGCGGATGTTTCTGTGTGTCTGTGTATCTGCGTGCATGTTTGGGTGTTGGTGTTGATGGGTGTCCAGATGTTTGTGTCTGTGTGTTACTGTGTGCATGTGTGGGTGTGGGTGTTGATGGGTGTGCAGATGTCTGTGTTTATCTGTGTGCATGTGTGGTTGTGGGTGTTGATGGGTGTGCGGATGTTTCTCTGTGTGTGTTTCTGTGTGCATGTTTGGGTGTGGGTGTTGATGGGTGTGTGGATGTTTGTGTGTGTGAGTGATATATGCGTGCATGTTTGGGTGTGGGTGTTGATGAGTGTGCGGATGTTTCTGTGTGTATCTGCGTGCATGTGTGGGTATCGATGGGTGTGCGGATGTTTCTGTGTGTGTGTATCTGTGTGCATGTGTGGTTGTGGGTGTTGATGGGTGTGCGGATGTTTGTGTGTGTGTGTGTGTGTCTGTGTGCATGGTTGTGTGTGGGTGTTGATGGGTGTGCGGACGTTTGTGTGTGTGGGTGTATCTGCGCGCATGTCTGGGTGTGGGAGGTGAGGGGTGTGCAGATGTTTGTGTGTATCTGTGTGCATGTGTGGGTGTTGATGGATGTGGGGAGGTATCTGTGTGTGTATCTGTGTGCATGGTTGTGTGTGGACGTTGATGGGTGTGCGGATGTTTCTTTGTGTGTGTATCTGTGTGCAGGTGTGGGTGTTGATGTGTGTGTGGCTGTTTCTCTGTGTTTGTCTTTCTGTGTGTGTCTCTCTGTATGTCTGTGTGTCCATGTATGTTTGTGTCTTTGTAGTCTGTGTGTCTCTTTCTGCATCTCTGTGTGTCCATGAGTGGGTGTCTGTGTGTGTCTCTATGTTTGTGTCTCTGTGGCTGTTTGTGTGTGTACTTGTTTGTGTGTCCATCTGGGTGTCTGTCCATCCATGTGTCTGTGTAGGTGTTCATGTGGCCATGTCTCAGTGTGTGTCCATCTGTGAGAGTCAGTGTGTCCGTGCTTCTGTGTGCATTGTCCTTGTGTGTGTATCTGTGTGCGTGTTTCTCTGGGTATGTCTGTGTGTTTGTCCATTTGTGAGTCCTTGTGTCCATACGTGTGTGTCTACGTATCTCTGTGTGTCTGTCTGTCCTTGTGTGTCTGTGCTGTCTGTGGATCCATATGTGTGTGTCCGTCTCTCCGTGCACAGGTGTCTGTGCGTGCTCTCTATAATATCTATATCTCATCTGTCTATTTATAAAATACATGCCCGTGCCTTGCACAAGGTGGAGATTTGTTGTCGCTGCTGCGCACTGGAAGAAAAAAAGAGCCTTGGTCTGAACAGCAGCTGCAGGAAACCCATCAAGTGTAAATTGCCGAGAAGGTGGGAAAACCACGCTGTGCGGCAGCCCAGGCACAGTTTGGCACCAAAATCTGCTTCATTTGGAACTGTAGGCTATTTCTCCAGGAAATATTCTCTCTTGATCTCTACAAAACCATTACTTAGAATCCCACATAAAGAAATTTAGAAGACACCCTTGATAAAAGCAAAAGAGACCATTTAAGTTCATCTTTTTCTCCTTCTGTTAAGGGTCAGTTTACTAGGAGAACCAATCATATGAGGAAACCCTATTCCAGGTGCCAAGCCTTGTCTTGTCCTACTCCGTACATGGATAAATACACTGTTTTCAAGGGCCTCACTGGAGTTCTGTTTCCACAAGTGAAAGGAGTTTTAAGGAGTTTACGTGTTGCCCTTGAGGGGCTGTTCGCTGTGGCACGCACCTCAGTGTGTTGCCTTTTCTAATAAACACTTTTGGGAAGACAACGTCTTTGTCTGTCTTTTTTTTTTTTTTTTTTTTTGGTCCCAGCCTGGCTGTTGTTTTTCTTCCAGGGGGGGTGGACAACATAATCCTGTTCTATCATTAGAGATATTTATGCTGAGCAGTAGATTTCTCTAGAAAAAAGAGTACTCCAACACATCTCTTACTGCATAATTATTTGGTTTCCCATGTAATTCTACAGAGGCTTTACACTGTACTCACTTTTATTCAGGGCTTGCGCTATCATGAAGCAGACTCTTCATCACATTCAGCCAAAGTTAAATCCCAAGGTCTCAAACCCAGAGTGTTTTGCTCAGCTGTAACTGGTACCTTGCAAACATCCCGAGGTCACTGCTGCGCTCTCTTTGCCTCCGCCCCAGGGCACAGCTGACTCCTCGGGCTGTTCAAATAGCTGATCTACAAAAGAGTAGCCTAAAAGAAACCCCAAAACCAAAAAAAAACCACCCAACACAGTGAGCTTTCAGTTAATAAGAGAGGCAGTGAAAGACTGATTTGCTGCATTGCCCTGATTTACCATCACGAAGGTTTCTGGCTGTGCCACTTTGTTCTGATTAAAGCCCTCAGTGGCACAGGGAGACCTATAATCATTTATTCCGGTCATGTTTTAGCGTAGTTTAGCGAGGACTCACCTCCAGGAGGCAAACTAGTGTATTCATCCCTGTGTCGCAGTATGGGGAAAAACCAGTCAGTAATTATTCACTATGTGCATGCGTGGGAGAGCAGGAGGGCACCTGAGCCACCCCAGCAACCCAGCCTGGGGCAAACTTTGCTGAAAGTCAAAGAGCGAGACGTTTGAGAGTTGGCCCTATAAAGCAACAGCTCCTGGGTAAAAGAGCACTACAGAATGCAGCTCCTGCAATTTAAAGCCTGAAAGACAGAAAGCAGCATGAAGGAACAAATCCGGGAGCAAGAGGACAAACCTGCTGAATCCCACTGGTTTTGCATAAGACCCACTCCAGGTTTAGTGCCCAGTTGCACCAGCACGGGCTTTTGACCCTTCTCCCATCCACAACTCTATTTTACACCCAAGGGACAGACACACAGTTTGACCAGGAACTCTCTGATGGGTAAAATAAAGCCCAGGTCTGAGTCTGGGGGTTGTTTGCTTCTGCCTGTTTTTCCCCTTGATGAGAAACTGGGAAAAAAATACTCATTTGCTGTACTCATACAGAGCTTAATGCAAAGGAACGGCAGCCGACCTCTGGCAGAGGCCTCTGGGAGCTACAGCAAGAAAATGAGAAACAGCAATAATGAGGAGATTTTCTGTGATTTTTACAGCAATGTGCTGAGCCTTCTTCACTTAGCAGCTAATAGGAGCGAGAGCTTTAATCTATATAACTTTCTTGTATAATACTATTTTTTCAGAGTCTACTTTTGTTTTGAGGCAAAAAAAATCCTGCTTGTTCTTTGGCTATGTTGAAGAGACAAGGAAAAGATAACTATCACTTCTTTTTATGTACTGTCACCTCACCCCATAACTACAAGTTTTAATGGTCAACTCCACACCCAGGAGACGCTCCACTAACGAATGGCATGGGATCCACGTTACCGTCAGCCACCACATCACTGGGGTGATACTTTGAGTTAAAGAAATCAACTGGACTCAAAGGAGAAAGTCAGTAAGAGTTGCAGCTTTCTAGAAAGAAAACATATCTGAAATATTCTGGTTGGTAACTTGTTTGCAAAATAAACAAACAATTATTAAAAGTATTCAAAATTAGAGTGGGAATTTGTCTCGGGAGCAGGAGGTGTCCACGTTCTGTCCCCCGCACTCCATACACGACCAGCCACAGAGCTCACCAATAACGAATCATGAGATACCCACCACAATAAACCAACAATTCAAAAAATTACTAGAGTATAGTACAGCAAAAGAAATATTACAGCATTAGTTCCTTGGTGACCTTGTTGTTTAGCTGTTAATCCAGGTCGCCCAGCCGAACCGTGCCTGGGCTGGCGCACAGCATGGTTTTCCTGCCTTCTCGGCAATTTACACCCGATGGGTTTCCTGCAGCTGCTGTTGAGAGCCAAGGCTCTTTTTTTTTCCAGTGTGCAGCAGCAACAACAAATCTCTGCCTTGTGCAAGGCACTGGCACGTATTTTATAAATAGACAGCTGAGATACAGATATTATAGACAGCTAGCTAGCTAAATAGATATATCATATCCCACAGACCAAGCTGCTGTTGAGGAGCAGAGCTTCTGCTCCGCTGTCGGCATTTTCTGGCTCTTGACCACAGTGCCGTAACCTACGGCGGGGGATAATATATTATAAAATGCTCTATACTTTACCATATCCTCCTCCACCGTGTCTTAGACAACTGGTCAATAAAGATTCTGGAGAAAGTGGTGTCAGCCCTCCAGCCCCTTCCTCCTTACCTTTCCACCTCAAGAAAAAGGCTAAAGAAAGCAAGAAAATATTTTTGAGCCCATACCCTCCCATTCTGTTTAAAAAACAGTACATTGCTTCTAGTGGAATAATGATTTCTTGATGGATTCTCACAAATGGACCGTTTTCCACATTATCTGAAATAATTGGTTCATAGCAACCACAAAACAAACAGCAGGTAGGAAATGAGTTTGCAGTTGCCAAAACATAATGGATCATTTAGTCATTCTCCGAAGGTTTTAACGCTTCTTTGGCTATCAGAAGGCCTTCGCCTAATTGCACTATTCTTATTATGAATCTGGCCGTTGGAATCAATCAATTTACATACCAGAATAAGGCCCAGAGAAAATACACATTAAAAGCAGATCTATATGCAAAATGTTCTTACAACACACAGTCACTACATCCTCTGATTTAACTGATGAACATTACAGCCAGGGATGTTATTTTCCTCCTGGTTTTGGTGCTGTTAGACAATGTTCTAGCTGAGGCTTATCCAACCAGAAAACACGGATACTTAGTGCAACTGTGAGAGGTGCGCTCCCCTGCGCAAGGCCCGAGAGGATCCATCAGCGGAAAGGAGTGAAGGTTTCAGGGTAACAGATTGCGTGACAACTCCTACTACTTTAACAGCATTTTTATACATATTTGGACGTAAAACACTATCGAGGAAGAAATTTCCAGCACTCCAAAATTTACTCTTCCAGACTTAATTTTTCTGTTTATGGTCTTAACCTAAAAGCAAAGCTGTCGCTTGACTAACAAGACAAGTAAAACCGGTGTGTGCACGTTCCCACCCGCAGCCGTACACCCACCAGCCCCTTCTGACCAAGCTTTCGGTCTTTTCCTGTAAGAACCGTTTTTACTTTTTTCTTTCTTTCCCCTCAGCACCCTATATTTGGAATCTTCTTTTAAATGTCTCCTTTCTTTTATTTGTCCTCAAAGTCACGTCCAGCCCTTTTCCCTCCAGCTAACAGTACTGACAAAAACCACTCATACAACCACTTCATATCCCAAACCCTTGAAAAGGTTTCATCTTTTTGCCATTAAAGCCCCTGTGTGAAGCGCTGGCTCCGCACGTGTCCAGGGGAACGTTGGTTTGAGCCGAGCCAGGAGGACATCTGTGGCTTTCCACGTCTGCCCTGTCAGTCTGTGTTTTGTATTTATTCTAGAATTTCCTGGATCCTTTTTTCTCTTCTTTAAATAAAGTAATCCTTTTGGGGGTGAGCTGCTTTATGAAAAGGAGCTGGTCAAGACACATAAATGATATGTATTTTTAATCGTGTCCTGTAGCAGAAATCATATTTGAATTATATTCTTCTGTCTAGAGCTTTCAAAGAGATATTGTGGTTTAAGTTTGAAAACAGCCTATTTTTTTGGTGAGTGTTTTAGTGTACTTGCACAAGAAGACTCAGAAAGCACTTGGACTGATTTGTACATATAGCTACTCTTCTTGTGAATGCAATCTGGGTAATTATGCCCCTAAATAGCTAAACTATTTGTGTAGAGCTCCCTCCACAATTGTAATTACACTTGCATTTTGCACATCCAATTAAGCCTGCATTGAAATGCTGTAAAAATTGCCTGCAACTTTGTACAATATAATGAAAATCTAGATCCTTTAAAGGAACTAGGGCCACATCTCCTCAAGTGGGCTCCTAACAGAATATAATACAGCGTAATGAAGAGGTGCCGGATTCTGCCCGCCGGAATAAGGGGCTGCAGAGAGGGAAGACTCTGCCGATGGTGACTCATGGTGACAACTCAATTCCCATCGCAAGTAATAGAAGAAAACTTTCCTTTTCAGCAAGGCAGTCACTGCAATCGAGAACCTTCGTCAGTTTAACAGGCATCACTTAGTAGAAGGACAGCAGGAAAGGGAGTGGAAAATAGCCCAAGTTGAAAATTACATGCAGGGCTTTCTAAGGAAAAACCCAAATGAGTATTTTTAGAATGGTGTTGGGTTGAGGAGGAGTTCAGCATTTTTATTTTATATAAATAAATCAATCTAGATCGATATGAATTTCCAAAGTGCTCTAGCAACAACAAACAGCTGATATTTGGGACCAGCTAAATTTGCCTTCATTTTCCTTGCATTTACCTGTCACTCATCCCCGGGTAAAGGCAACGAGAAGGGACACATTTGTGCTGTTCAAATTTGTATTTCAGCGATCAGGAAACAGTGAGTCTGTTCTCTGGCACAGTTTGCTAAACAAATGTTTTTTCCTTTCCGTTGATAATAAAAATGGCCTGCACCAGAACCCAAAGCAGAAGCCCAGAGTAGGTGAAAAATGGGGCCAAACTCTCCTTCAGAGTTTCACCAGCCCAAATAAGACTGAGATAATCTCAGATATCTTGGAAGTACAACGTTTTTCTAATTTTTAGATTGAGAGAATAAGGAAGGAAGCAACCAAAGAGTTTGATGTTACAACATTTCTAAAATAAGATTGGCTTCATTTTTTTAATGATCAATAAACTTATCACCACCACCAATGACTGGCTATTTTAAAACAGAAAAACCACTGGATTCATCCCCCTAATTTCTGTCTTTCAGGCACAGTGTACAGTTTTTGTTACAGAGAAAGTTATTTGTGCATTTTAATGTTTCTAGTATTTACTAAAACCTCCTACCTTGACTCTTCCGTTCATCCACTTCAGGCAGACCAATCACAGGAAACAGAAAAACCTGCAATTTTTAAGCTTGTAATATGTTTTTCTGGGCTTACCTCATTTTGTGCAATGTTGTTACTCTGTAAGGAAAGAGCCAAAGCAATGTTTTGGGTAGCACCACCAATTTTCAAAAAAATATGTAAATAGAAATGCTAAAAATTAGATGGGTTTGTAAATACGTAGGAAAATTCCCTGCCAAGAATTTCACATGCCTTCAGTTCAGTCCTCCCAATGCTGAGGACACCAAAGGACATAATTCTGCTAACTCCGCCCAACAAATACTTCGGAGAGTTGCCTGGTAAAAATTTTTGGTGAAAACCTGCAATATTTTTCTCTCCAAATCCTAGGTATTTTCATTAGGAAATGCTCCTACCGCATTTCATACTTGTTTGGTTGCTTCCTGCTCCTGTCCTGGCTGAACTCCTTTTTTTTAACCTGAGAATGATGTACTAACATCTCCCTTTCCAAACCTTCCTAAGGGTTTTGATTTTTTCCTACCTCGGTGAAGCTTTTCACTCCAAACACACCTGTGGTGGGATTCTGCTCCCTGGAGCACATTATTCAACCCACAACAGGTACTGTGAGGCCTCCTACACGCAAGAAAGGGAATCATTCCATCAGTTCACTCCTTTTTAAAAGAATATGTCAAACTATAATGCTATAAAAATAAGTCACTCCATCAAAGTACATGTGTTCCAGGAAGAAAAAGCCAATATTTCTATTCCAGCTCCCAGCTTGCCGTTAAACCACAGCGCTAGCTGTAAAACTGAAGATGAACTATAGAAAACACACTTTATAGTCACTGTAATTTGGATTTGGATCGCAACTGGAAGCCCAGATGGGGAGGGGAACGTGGGAGGGGAAACAGTTGATCTCACCAGAAGCCACTTGTGTGAAGCTCCAGCCAGCACCTTCCGCCGGACTCTCTGCTGGGCGATGAGCATCTTGTCAGCGCGCCAGCGCGTGTCGGAGGGGAGGAAATCCGGTCCTTCCAAGGGCTGAGTGAGATGAAGTTATGCAGACGCTACAAAACAAATCACGAGAGAAACTGGTGACTAAATTTTAACGTGATTGTTTGCTGTTAACACTTATGGTCTTAATGCTCTGTATGATGATCCACTTAGGTTGCTAAATGAGCTTTTTCAAGGGGGATTTCATTTGTAGAAACCAAAACAAAACACCAGCTTAACAGATCTTGAGGGCTTAAACATCTTAATGATATAAAAATAAGCTTGACATGGATAGCTCACAAAGCTTCCAAAATCATTCGCAACAACTGGCAGCAGCTACCTCAGATCAAAGGAGGTTTCCAGGCTGATGTGAAATTGCATAACTCTTTCCATAAAATATGCAGATGATAAATAGGAATGCATCCTGGAGGCATGTGTATACAGGCACACATACAGATGCATATATAGATATCTATACGTACACATGCACATCACTCCAAAGTATCTATAGCTGCATCTCAGCAACATCTATCTGTACACACAAACGCGTATGTATGTTCGTACACACACAAACTTAAAAGTCATATCAATTCGGGATCAAATTCTACTCAGTAACCAATTAGATATTCTTCTCCCCAGCAATACTATAAATATTAACATGGCTTCCTTTTCCTAAAAGTTAAGACTGTCAACTACTTCTAAAAACCGCTCGCTAATTCAAAGGAAAAGAAATACGGCTTTGGGGATGTCGGCTGCTTTCATTCCCATGGTTGTCAACAGCCAGGTATTGTATAACACACATTTTCAACTCATAAGCCATCATTTTCAGCATATGTATGTTAATGTCAGGTTTGTGAGCTCAGAATACCGACGGCAGTGCAGCGATGCAGTCAGTGACTTACGACAAGTGACAAATTTTTATCACAGACAGATTACACTTCAGATGCTTTATCACAGTGAAATATACACCAGAAAAAATTACAAAAACCCATGTAAATCAAAGAAAAAATGGGTCTTAAATGAAGGTTTATTTGCAATGGATATGAAAGGAAAACTTTCTGATGATTCGAAATCCTGTTTTAATTAATACTTATTCCTAGTCTGGCTTTATTTTTTATTTTCATCTCCTGTCTGTCATTTATTTGACATCTCTAGTGTGATGGGAGTGATATTTAAAATGAACGGGAAATACAGAAAATAAACAATTTCCAATACTCTGTCTGGTTAAAGAGATTCTGCTGATTTGTATGAGCATCTCTGCCATGCAACCGGTCAAAATGCCTGTCAGGGTGTTAGCCAAGGAACAGATGGGTCATCAGCTTTCAATAAGAGACACGTTCAAAGAATCTAATTCATCTTTAAATCTGATTCTCACTACTTTAATTGTAGGTGTGGAAAGCTGTTGTCAACAGCACGTGACACAATTTCATCAATTAATTTACTTCTGCTCCCCTGTGGGCAGCACACTCCCACCAGCTCTCACCCCATTACTTTTCACTTCATCTCAGGCTAATATTATGATTCTAACAGAAATCATAACTCAGGACAGAATTTCAAGAGAAACAGTTTTTTTCTCTCCCCAGAACATTCTCCTTTCAAACACAGTTCCTTGGCTGCTAAATGCCTCCAAAATCAGCCTAATGCTGAGGCTTTAAAATGATGATGAAACAGAAAAGTAGGGCAGACAGGGAGAGGAAATTTTTCAAACGCAGTCGTGATTGCCAGAAGTCCCGATTCCGCCACAGTCAGTATTAAAATGTGTGTTGCTCCTGGTGCTAGCAGAGCTGGGCTGCTGGCTTAAAGTCAAAGCCCCGCTTGGGTTTTGAGTCTCACACCAATGCAGAACGGGTCGGCTTGTGCAATGTGAAAAGTTGTTCGTGTCCTCTACCTAAAACATGCCAACAGTAGATGTGGCTACATTCATTTTCTTCATACTTTCCTCACTTGGAGATTATTTTTTATTTTGTAAAGCATATTGTTAGATGCTGAATTACAGGTGATCTGACCCTCCCTCACTCAGTACAGTGGGTTTGAGTCTAAGTTGCAAGAGACATAACAAATTTTGCTCCAAGGCTTCTAGCTGGCCGAGTATGCTCTATGGAGTAAAAAAGTCAACTTCTGCTGCAAATTTCATTTTGATCAAAATACAGAAGCAGAGTGTAAGAACTCTTTTCTCTGAATTTACTCACGAATTTTTCTTTCTATGTGCTTTATGTCAGTACACAAATACATTGTCCAATCTGTATGCAAATAAACATGAACTACACGAAACCTGCATAATACAGCAGCTGCTATAAGTTTGTGGTCAAACTGGGCTAATCAGTCCTGGCAGCTGGAAATTACTTTTTCCCTGTTATTCAGAAGATGTGAAAAAAAGAATTTACATTGTTCCTATTGCTATTCCAGATTCCTTTATCATTAGACTTGCACAGACTTGAGAGAGCAGGAAAACTCAAAGACAGGCTGATAAGCCCCAATCAGTTGCTCATACAGCAACGTTATTTCTTTCTGTTAAGATGAAGATCTTCCAGCGGAAGAGGGTATCGGCTTTCCTGTAAGGAGACCGAAGGATTGCCACTGACCTCCAGAATTTCTGATTTGGCGGATTTTTGTCACCGGATTGTGCTCTAGGAGACGGGTCCCAAACTGTTGGGCAGGCAGCTCATAAACTTTCAAGAGGGATTTCCAGCAAATGCTCCCTCTGCCACAACAGCTTCTGCAAAGCTAATCCAAGGCCAGGGACGGGGAGTGAATCCCGGCTGTTTCAACACCCCAGCTGAGAAGGAAGCCAAGCGCCTTCTCAAAAGCAACAGTCATTGCAAATAAAAACGTTTGTAACTTTGGGAACAGCGGACACTCAAATATGTGCTGTCAGGTTCCACGCGAGGCAGGGAAACACAGCAGCTATTCTGATGTGCCGTCAGTCTGTCTTATTAGGGCATTGATTTTAGCTACGCCTGACATCCCCAAACTTGCTCCTGCAAGAGGCACAATCTTTGTTTTTTTAGATACACTGTCAATATTTTTTTCCAATATAATTTCTGCCTGGTTTGATCCTAATTAAGCAGCTAAGGTGCACTTTCCAGGTTATGTCAAGAGGAAAATTCCCTTTGATCAATATTTTTTCTCTGCCTATTTTATTCTTGCCTTCAACTGCCAGATTTACTCTGAAATTCAAACAAGCCTCCAGCAACACACCACAGCTTGGCGTAGTTAGTGCACAGCTACATCCTTTGTGGTCTTCAAGAAAGTGAAGACTGTCATGAATTAGGACTTACCTGGTTGTGGCACCGGCAGCTGGCGTCTTTGCTCTTATGAATTATTTAGATTGTTGCATTTACAAAAGAACTGCAAGGATCCACATAATGGCAAACAAAAAAGCCAATCTGACCTTTTAACATGTAATAAGTTAAAGTATGTCTGCAGAGATGAAAGACACATAAACTATCTCACGCTGTTAGAAGCAGCTATAATATTTACAGTAAGGGATGCTCACCCTTGCAGTGTTCATCAGCCCTTGTACTTAACTGTGCCGGAGCTTTCATTCTCTTTTACAGAAACCAAGGATTTTTCTAGGATCATTTAAATAACACCTAACAGCTTATCTTGCTTTAAACAGTTCCTTTTCCCTATGTGCATTACACACTGAGAGGAGTTTAAAGCATTTTACTCTGTAACTTAGATGCTAATTCCTCACTGTCTTTATCACATGCTTTAGACAAAGGAAACACTACCAAAATGGGAAGAGGCAGCCGCTCCAGCCCGCCAGGAGTGGTGTTTCTCACTGTAAGAACAGTGAGTGGCAGAGACAGAGCTGGGAGGTCTCTGACAGGCCAGACAGACGTCTGCCAGGGTGACAAGTGTTAATACCAGGCTTCCCTGGGGCTTGGTAGCACCCTGAGGTCTGTTCACACTGATGGTTCCATGATTTTTGTCAGAAAGATCAAGCTTACTCAAACTGCATCCCTGTAGGAGTTCCGATAGGAATTTTGGAACCATTTGGTTCATTCCTGATAGTGAATAAATTGTTCTTTAACGACTCTAAAGAGCAGGTTCCTGGGTCCCTTTGGTGTTTAGCAAAGCCTCAGCTCTAAGTGCCCTCCTGTTGGCACTGGCGCTTTGTTAGTCTGGTTCAGTTCCAGGATCAGCAATCCTCTTCACTTCAAGCAATCCACCCACCAATAAAATCTTACAGAGACAAAATTTGTTTGAGAAACCAAGATGCTCTGCAGTTCAGCTTCACCGTCACCCTACATCCAGACTGACATTTGCTTTAATGGGAAGATTACCACTTGCAGACCAGATCTTCAGTGATGAGCTTCAAGTATCTCCCCGTCCACTCCTTTCCTTGTCCCCATCAGGACAAAAAGGAGGGCTGCCTGCTCTGACTCTATACTGTTTACATTTTCCTAAGCACACAGACACAATCCATTAGAATTTATTCCAAGATTTCATGAGCATCGAACAAAACCTTTTGCTTTACATTTCTCCCCTACCGCTTACATTTTCTGTTTTCTAACAACTGTATCACTACAAACCACTATCTCCAGGCTCTTTTCATTTGATGATGGGAATGGAAAAGGACACAGACCCAGATGAGAATATTCTCAAGTATTCATCAATATCCCTCAGCCCTGCATCACCCATCCTGGCTGCCTCTGGCCACTCCATCTCCAAACACCACAAAAGGCTTCGCGGGCTCCTCTCCAGACAACCTGGCAGCTTTATAGATACAGGCACGAAACAGCAAAAGGTCAAGTGCTGTGTTTGTACTGCAGGAAGGTTTGGGAACACAAAGCCTGCAAGAAACACACCAAGACAGCTCCATTTTGCTTGTTTAAGTTGTGCGGCCATTGGGGTTTTATTTGATCAGAACATTTTTGTACCCTTCCGAAGGGAAAGTTGTGGAGATACTACTGACATTTCTGTGAATGATCTGAGCATTAGTAACAAGATGCTGAATTGCTACCAGTTAGTATAAGTCAGACTCAGATGTCTGACCTTGAAGGAGTTGCAAGTGAGTGTAAGACTGAGCTAACAGGCCTCAGACCTTTGGGGTTTTTTATCTTTTCTTGAGACTAATCAAATTTGTTCCTGGCACAACACTAAGAAAGTCACCCCTGGGAAGAGTTTGGACAGTTGGCTGATCAAGGTTTTAAAATAAAATTACATTTTTGCCTTTGAATTTGCCATTTGAGACACCACAAATAAACCATATTATCACAAGAGAACAATGTTACCTTAGTCATAATCATGGCACCCATTCTTATTTTCCCCTGGTTTTTACCTAGTTCCAGGTGACTCTTCTTGTGTTGTTTGTGTCATACTTTCTGATCTGTATTTCAGTCAGCATGATGCATGTCAAATTTGCTGACAGGAAATGGGAAATCACTGGACTATGATGACACACCAGGTTAATAATACAGCTTCCATGTGCCTAAATTCATTCCTAATCCATATTCACAGGAAAAAAAGCTGCCTGAGTGGTGTCATTGTTCAGTGACTTACTGTGCCCAAGACACATGACGGTTTGATACAGCTATCAAGGAAACAATCTTTTCTTGATGGCTACTTTGTGCAGCTCCTATGATATCTGGTAGCTTTGTAATCAAAGAAATAATTACAAAAATGATAACGTAAGACAAGTAGCAAAAACACTGAAAGCTTTTGCCTCTGTGTGGAGATCCATATATAGCAGGAGGAGATCACCCACCGGATCTGGCACTGCAGACTGTTTCTCATCACGTAGTACAATATAATAAGCATCTGAGAGCCCCTATTGTGAAAGAGTATTTAAAGATTAACATTAAAGGAAGAATAAACCTTTCCAATCAATTGTGAAAGTAAAATCAGCAGTGAAGCAACAACAGAAATTGAAGCACAGCTAGAAGAAAATTAAAACCAGCTACCCCAGAATACCTGTTTTAATTAAACGTTAGCTGGGAATATGTGAATTAAAACCAGAATAACATCTGAATTAATAAAAGAGCTGCAAAAGTATTCAGGATGTTTTTTCTTTGACTGATGGTATAAATGACTGAGAGTCAAAGCACGTTTGCCATCCAGACAGCCCAGCTTTACACGGGCCCTTTGTGAGAACAGCTGTGTCTGGAGCTGCGGTTAATGCCGCACCTTTGGGAGCCGGCTTACCGCGTCCATCCAGCGCATCTAACCCAGCTACCAGCCACCTGTACGGTTTCGTTTGTAAAAGAAGAATGCGTGCCATATTTCTTAGGTTGTAAACAAATGTACAAAATGAATTGCAAGAAAGTCTTGGTATCTGGAAGGCCAAAAGAAGATGCTGAAGTGTGTATGGTAGTCAGGAGAGAGAGAACCTCGAAATGTGTCCAAAAAATTTCTGTGCTGGGCAGTTTTTCCAACACTTCCTTCAGTTCCAAACATATGTACAAATTGAACAGCACCACAAAGCCCCACAAGACAGCAAGAAACAGCAAGATTAAAACAAAGGTAAGAGCTCTTTAAAATTATTAGAAAAAGTAAAATTAAAGATAGGGCCTTAAAATCATAGAATAATTTTATTACAACCATATCTTTCAGATTTTAAGGCCATTTTTCTATGAGCTATTAATAAAAAATTCACTAAAGAAGTGTTATGAAGTACTAAACAGGGCCACAAGTACTGTATCTCACATATGCTGCTGTTGGACTGAATTCATCTGTATCGCTGTAGCACCCAAGATCTTTGGCTGCAAGATGATAAACACAGACTTAATATTTTTAATAAATACAGATGTAGTATTTTTTGTCCATGTATTTAAGCGCCATTCACTGATACGTCACATAAGGGTAACGTAGCCCCTCTGGAACCACTTACGGTTAATATTTCTACCTCTGCCCTTGTGATCCTGTCACAAAGCCTTGAAACTACCAGCCCCTGTAAAAAGGAAACTCCAGCTGACACACAGTGCCCAGTTCTGAACGCCTAATTTTCCTGTTCTGTATCATTGCCTAGCTCCTTCAGTCTGTTTTCAGAATACACAGCAGGGTTTTGAAGCACCATTTTTTTCTTTCTTCTATATTCTGCTCCACTGGTACCACAAACTCATTTTTCTAAGTGGATGTATTGGCTCGTCAGTGCCCCCCTGGCAAGGCCATGTTTTAGCAGCGCTGCAAGAGAAGAAACGCAGGCTGATGCTCATTAAAAGTCTGTCGATGGTCTCAAGACTCTCCTGGTATTGAAGATTCATCAGTTTCTTTTTCCATGAGAATGTATTTGAATGCAGTATCTTGAAAGCAGAGCAACAGGTACCAATTATATCCCAGTAAAGTCTGTGTCTGCATACAAAATTTCTGTTGTGGTGGAATGGTATTAAATTTACTGGTGTGTTACCAGAATTTGCAGATATTAACTATAAATGCTGACACAGTGATGAAACCATGCTTTTGTGGTGTGCTGCAGCCTCAGAGAGAGGAGGATGTTTGCACCCTCTCTTCCCCTTCAACATGCACAAGGAAAGCCCACTCTGCTCTGCAGAGATAAAGTGGTGCAAGAGAGCTCAGGAACCAGCATTAAAAAAAAAAAAAAAAAAAGAAAGAAAAGAAAAATAAGGTGTCATACCAAAAAAAGCTGACCAGCTTGAACTCCCTCTGCCTGCTGAGGTGTTTGGAGCTGAAGCTTTGTCTCCATTTCCTCAGTTTCTATGCTGGTGATGTGAAAAAGCATTAATGATGAAATCAGGGAACGTTTTCAGGCTTACATCAGCTCCTTTGAATGGGGAGCATGAGCCCCTGGTCTTATCTAATTTTTAAGAATAACCAAGTACAGGCAGCAAAAGCACATAAATGATATTATCGGTCAGGGGATGTGAGGCTTCCAAATACTTTTGAACACAGACGTGAGCCAGTGTATTAAGACACACAGGCACTTTTCAAAAACTTATTAGTCATCTTGTTCTTGTACAAAGATGCCCTCGGTATCCTGCTGCCTGAACATCAACCACCAATCTCCTACTGCCCTGAACTTGGCACGGCCTCCCCTGCACCTGCAGCTCAGCCACCACCTGGAGAGAAGAGCTGTAAAACACCAAAGAGAAATACCACACAGAGATAATAAACTGGCATGAGAAAATACCTGGGGTGGGTGTGCAATACACCAAAACACGTCTATCAAAATAATAACAGGACACAAGTCAATAAATAAGTGCTGATCTGTAATACAGTTCTCAACTCCCAAATGTAAAGATGGGTGAAATGAATTGCCTGGAGGAGCAGGTTATGGGGAGTGGAGGAAATCGCAATTCGTACCATATAACAAGAGACAACCTTTATTTATTCAGTATAGGAGGCACTGAAGCCTGCAGCCAGCAGATCTGAACTCAAAAAAGGAGGACGTGAAACTTAGAAAATAGCAGTGTAAAGGCGTTGGGTGAAATAAAATTATGCTGTTAGAGAACAACGAAAGAAAAAAAACAATTAAGGACTAACATGAAACGAAGACTCAAGAAGCACTGTTTAGGGCGAATTTGCAAGGACAGCAAGGCTGGGCAACAAGAAGACATCACAGCAGAGGAGGAGGCACTTGGCATTCCCCTCTGCCCACCGTGGCCTTGGGTGCCCTCCCAGACACACATCCGTCACACTAATACTGCGTGTCCATCCCTTCCAGTTCCTGTAACGGGAACTTCTTCATAAATTGCAACAGTCGCACCTGACACCCACAAACTGCAGAATCTGTCCTTGGCGATTTTTCTAGGCAACTTCTGGGAGAAGATCGTAATCGGAGAGCCAAGTACATTACCCAGAGCAAAAAAGGAGGTTAGTTATGGCATTTCAAAGAGAAATATTCAAAAGCTCCTGCATATGAAAAATTAATAGGCTGACCAAACATTTCAAAGCTGAATAAATAACATTTCCCCAGCAAAAATAAAGCTGAATGATTTGAAACAAACTAAGGGCATCCATCCAGCAAGGAGAAGGAAAAGATAAGCTGTTTTCCTCTCTAAACTTCCCCAGCTTTCACTGGAGGTCACGCAGTTCAAAGAGAATTGAGTTCAAAAAGAACTTCAGTATTTGGGTCCAACCTTGATCACTGCTCATTTCCTTCAGAAACAAAGTAAGAAATGATCAGTTACATCCCAAGGAAAGGTGACATATGAGGAAGCAGGGGCCTCATCCTGCACCCTGGTGCACGGGCTTTGTAGTATGAACGTTTCCCTGCACGCTCTGGACAGCACTGATCGCACCCCTGCAGGCAGCCTGTCCGCTCCAGCCGCCTCCATAATATTCTGAGTGGCGACATAAACACACGATTCCCACTCGTCAATGGGAAATGTCACCCACCCCTTACAGAACTGGCCCTGCTGCTCCCTGCACCTCACAGCAAGCTCCTGTTTTCTTGCTCACTCTTGAGCAAGTTCCATAAGTCTCCACGGGAAGGAGGTCTCCCCCTCCTGACCTCTGCTTTAACGTAGAGCAAACCAACCAAACCAAAACTCTATGTCACAGTTAGGTTAAATATCAAGTGGTTTTCCAGATAGGAAGGAAGGAAAATGCTGAGAGGAGATGGAAAGACACATCCTACATAGAGAGATTCAGGCAGCTGCAAGTCCTGCCTTGGTGCTTGATCGAGTGGCAACTTTGGAGTCATTTATTCAAATTATCCTTTTGATTTGAATTACAATTGAATCTTTCAAATAACTGAGCTCAACCTGTGCTTTTAAGGTTTGAATGTTCATACTGAGTCATGCCTGTCTATAAAAGCAGTGAATTGAATATTCTTATTAGGTTCTTGGGATGCTTTTTTTCTCTCCTGAGTTCAAACAGCAGCAACTTATTATGTGGCAGCTTCTCTCCTGAGCCGCTGGAAGAATCAGCCTTTTGTCAGTACACGGTACTGCCGGCATGCTCATTTTCCCCACAAAACTCCCTCACTTCAAAATACCAGCTTGACTCACAACTGCATACTAGATCTGGAAATGGCTTGTATGGCGAGGGCAATGAATATACAATATACGCACAATAACAAACAGCTGATGAGTCATGCCCAAATTTGTCATACATTAACTTCACAGCCAGTCTCCACTGAGGAACAGAAAGGTGGTGCTTTAAAAAAAGCTACAGGAGAACTCAGGGGACACGCTGAACTTTCAGCTTTTTCACCAAAATGTATAATTTGGCAACATCCACCATGTTCAGAAAACATCAGGTTAATGCATGCAATTTCTCAAGGTTTTCTTTGCCATAGTCAGAAAATACACAGCCCTACTTGGCCTTGCACGTAAAACAGTAGCTCAGATATGTTGATATAAACCTGCCTGCAAAATTAACACAAAAATTGAACAAGCGATACCTGCTCAGGTTTACCGTGATGTTTGAAAGTAATAACACAAACTAATTTTCTTACTCTTCCATTTAAAAAAACCTCTTCAGCCTTAGCAAGTTGAAACCACTAAGACCAAAGACCTCACAGGCTTTGTTTATTTAGTGCCCTAGGATTAAAATAGCTTTACAGAAACAAAGGTTTTTCTTCTGCAACAATTCAAATTAAGACCTACGTTGGTGCATGTAATTATCCTACATGTGTCTGAAATCAAGGAGAGCCAGTCAGATGTGTATCTGTAACGGTATGTTATTTTCACAGCATATAATTTTCAGATCACACACACCAATATTATAATTGGGTTATGGAAGGAGAGGGTATCTTTATTTACATACATTTCCTTTAACTCAGAGAAGTGCTATAATTTCCCTTCTCCTTAGTAAATATTTTTCTCTCAAGACCCGCATCACATTATAATGACTGTGTGGCTGCATTTAGTGTTTGAGATGGATGGCCCATGCCTGGGAAAGCCTTGCTTGCTACAGAGCTGATTTCATTTGGTAAATTAGTTCTAATTGCAGGCGTATTTCCTGCAAAGCTTGTTGGATGGAAACATCGGTAGATTGAAATTGGTTTGTGATTTTAATCAGAAAACATTCCAAACTTAAACATTCACAATTCCCAAAAACAGAATGAGATTACCTACTGAAAAAAAAAAAAACACAAAAAAAAAAACCAAAAGAAAAAAAGGAAAAAACCCACAAGACCTGCAAAAGAGCAATACACACTGTTTTCAGGACCATACTGTTTCTAGACCAAATAAAGTTTTATCTCATATTGATTTGTATCTTGTGGTAGATGGACAGAGATACCAGTGGAGCCTTTTCCCCAGCTGCATCCATCAAGCTTGCCAAAATAAGATTTTTGGCATCTAGTAAAAATCCTTATTGGATCCTTGTATTTAGGTTGGACTTTTCTAGTGGGTTACTTAATTCCATCCACTTAGTTTCATGAGATTTGTATCAATATAATCATTTGTGGGACTTCTGCTCTTCTTCCTTGTAAACTTTGGCTTGAATTGGCCAATAAGTTTAAAAGTTCTAAACCTACAGAGGGGCAGGAAGAGGCAAAAAGAGTTTTCTTTGGAAAAGGTGACTAAGATAAATGCACACTATGACTTCTTTGTCCTCCAGCTTCAGAGTCATTAGAAAGCACTCCGGTCATGTTATCAATTTGTTTTCAACATGAAGACTCGTTATTTTTTTCTTGTGAAAAATGCCATCTTAGATTCAAAAGTCCCTGGAACACTATTTCAAGGAGAACACACAAGATGCTACAAAATGTTTGAGCTCATTATTAACACTCAAATAGAAGTCACACTGGCAGCAGTTGTGCATAGCTAATTATAGTGGCCACAAGCTTGCCCAGCTAAGAGGTAAGTTTTATTTCTGTTTTTGTTCATGTCTTAGTGCTATGAAGTCTGAGATTGTTAATGGTGTCAGCTGAAATCAGGTGCAATTCTGGTATGACCAACAGTCGTTTCTTGGGAACTGGCTTAAAACAAAAACTGCCCAAGAAAGCAAAAGTAACACAAAAAAAGGACAAAAAGCAAACATGAACAGAATGTGACTTTTTTTTCTTGGCAAATCAGCTATACTGACTATTCCACGTGATTAAATATAGAGGGTTTTATCAATTTGTCTTCATGTTTTCGTTCCAGCATCTATGAAAACCACACGTTCAAAGGAAAAAGATAATAAATACAAAATCTAGGTTTCTTTTACCAAGTACCAGAACGACGCATTACTCGCAATTCAAGATGAATCCATTATGGAAGATTTACTACCTATTTTTTGGTTTTCAAGTGTTCTGCTGACATCTTCATTGCAGTTTGCCCCTGACTGCTCTGGGCTCAGTAAACACATGTTTCTTTCGCACAGGGGCAACCACATGGAAACTTCGTTGAAACAAAGTCTTCAAGATTCAAGCTATGCAGAGTTATCTGTCCATTCACAAATGCAACTATTTCCTTTCGAGAAATAATGACTAATAACAAGAGAGTCAGTCAGTGATTCCTGCTGGACTTCAGGAAACAACATATTTTGGCAAGTTGGCGAGACTGTGAAGAATAAAGGTACTTGAAATCATGGTAGGGAAGTGTGCCTATAGCACCAACTCCCACGTTGAAAATAAAAGCACAAAACTCTTTTGAGTAGTCTAAACACCTCTACCAATGTTCTTAAATAAAGACTTGGATTTCAATTTCATATGGCTTTGCACTTGGAAATGTCCATTTGCTTTTATTTTTCAAAAATGTTCTTGCAATCAAACCAAGACCATCCATTTTAGTTTGACTTGAAGCTGTTTCTAAATTTTTTTGAAATTATTATTATGACATTCATAACTGCCAGTGAGCTGAAAAATAAGTTTCCAAACAGCTCGGATTCATTTATTGTTATTCTACAAGTCTGACTATTACAGATGTTTCAGAATTTTCCACTGGGAGTCTCTGATCACCAGAATGAAATGATCAATTGCTCTAATTTAGTTTTTAAACTGAGCTGAATCTGATTCTCTGTGATGTCCATATTCATGGGTTTTTGAAACCCAGCCTCTTAGAAGAGGGAGGGAAAGGTACTTATTACAATAAGAGGTGGCTGCAACACAGCAGGCCGATTTCCTGCCATTTAACATCACAACAGTGGAGTCACTGCTAATAACAAATTCAATTTATAAATCCATTAAAGCAACGAAACAGCCCAATTTGATATATAAAAAGTAATGGTTTTGTCCTAGAAGAAAAGCTGTTTGTTTCAACAAGGCAGAGAGTTGCTCTTGTGATTACGGCCTTTTTTGCCCCCTCTGCTTACACAATACACAAATAAACGCTATTACCTACAGCAGCTTTCCGGGCCAGTTTCTGCCCTCAGCTGTTCTCATGAAAACCCGCTTAAAACAAGAACTGAACCAACATCTAATTGAGGGCAGAAGCTAACCCAGACGTCTTCAAGCAAAAAGACTCAAGGGCTTGGCAGGAATTCAAGTGAAAAAGGGAAGGGGAAGTTTTACAGCGAAGGACAGACCCCATGTTGCCGTGGGCTTTGTGACCCCGCTTGCCTTGCCCAAACCCCAGGGATTTTGCCCCATCCAAGCTGCCAATGCCACGGGCTGCAGCCAGCGCTGGATGCACACAGGTATCTCCTCAACACATTTTATTTATGGTGCATAATATGTCTCCATGGGTAGGGCACGTAAATGTTTCCGTAACGCTGAGAGTGGTACAACTGTTCGGAGTCAATTACGCTTATAGATACTCACTGCAGAGATTCTGTATTCCAAACATCACAGCGAAGATTTTGAAGGCAAATATCAAAAACCTAGATCATTTTACATGTCTTTCAGTAGAAATCTTTGAGCCTTGCAAACCAAATTACAGGAATGAATGATGCAGATATTTGATAGGGTAATTACTCTTAATTAGGTTTTGACATAATCTTCACGAGACAGGCATTTGAGTCATATGAAAAGATGTTCTCATATCAAAATTCACAAAAATGACAAAGTTACTGTGTTGAAAAGCCAAATACAGCAGCGTAGCGATAGGAGAGGTGATTCCACACAAGAGCCTCCCCAGCTCTTGCCATCCCTGGGAAGCCTGTTCTGGCCCCCAAGGGCTGCGTGTCCAGCGCAGCACAGTGATGTTTTACAGCCTCCTCCTTCCATCCCCTCTGCTAAACTCCCTATGGATATTTCAGTCGCACACCTATTTTCCCGTTTTTCTCAAATATATGCCCTCCTCATCAGGCTTTTTGTGTCAGTCTGCACCTTATCCCACCTTCAAAACGGCCGTATTTCCTGACACCTGCAATGAACCAACCCAAGCACTCAATAACAAGGACAAGAAGAAGAAATGAGCTCCCTGGTCATTCCAGGGGTGCTGTGCCTTGTGCCGCTGTCCCGCAGACTGTCAGCTGTCTGCAAGAAGGGCCATTCCCACCTGTACTAATTTCTTAGACCTGGACTACACAATCAGAGACAAACAGAGGAGGAAAAGGTAGATCTTAGTGAGAAAATGAGAAGTAAGAGAGAAAGATTCGAGCTTTTCTTCATCCCTGCCTGACGGTGAGGAGGAATTTATCACTTTTTCTTCCACTAAATGTAACTATAATTTTATGGAAACTAAAAATAGATTTGACCGGTTCTTTGCTCTTTATGACTGCATATTCTAATTTCCAGTTATTTACTCCACAGGGAATGCAGCCTCCTCATCTATCGCTTTTTTGGCTCTGAATAGCTGAGAGCCACATCAGCATCTCCTTGACCGGAGCCTGCAGTGGGGTATTGCTCTGCTGGTTCTCACTTCCTTTCATCTGCCTCCCGAGCAGCCTCTGGTAATCCTTCTATTTGAAACCTCCTTTTCAAGTGCTTCAATTTCCCTTCAACTGCTTTATGCCATCTGAGGAAGATTAGCACCAAGGAATCAGCCACGTTTGCTCTTCCTCTCTTTTCTCCTGTCTTCCTTTAGCACTCCTGAGTCTTAAAATACATGTCACTGGTTCTTCACTTCAGAGTATCCCAATGGTGTCCACCAGCTTCCTTTCACTTTCTGCACTAAGGAGCTGATGGGTACCTCATAAAACAGCACTTGTGCCATGTTTTTTGTTCCAATAATTGTGTTTTGACCAGACCAGAAGCACCAAACTGTAACCCCAGAGTAAAGAGGGCTCTAACTAAAAGGCTCCTTCACGTTGCAGACAACCTGCAGGCAAAGTACGTGTCCAAAGGTGGGTTTTCCTCAGATCTGAGAGTAGCACAGCTGTATGTTCAGAAGCCAGCTGAGTCAATAATGTGCAATTACTTAGTCTTTCTTCATTTAATAAGAATATGTGTGTGTGTGTATTTTTTACCTAATAATTGTCTAGTCACTCCTGTGAGAGGCAAGGGCACCAAACACACAGAAATAGAAAAGACACAAGCAGGTCTCCTTGCTCTGCACTTGGTATGTGACAGAGCAGGCAAAACTGAAATTTTGGAAATCTAGACCTTCACCAAGCATCTGGAAACTAAAATACACACTTACACCCTTAAGCAGACAAGCTAGTAATCTTTCCATGTCCTGCAGTGAAATAAGAGAATTTCTATCTCCTGTGATTAAATAAGTGCTTGGCCTGCAAGATGGTTGCATCGTATGATTTCCCTGGATTACTTCTGAGTAAAATACTTATTTTTTCTCTAATTCCTCAGTTGCAACTTGACTCCCATTTTGGGAGATGACCATTTACTCTTACACATTTTGCTCTGCAGATTACATCCTCTCCAAGAGTTTTTAATTCATTGCAGCTCTTACTTGTATTTTTGTTCACTAATATATTTTGCTGCTCCTGCCATCCTAACATATATTAGGAACCAAATTGTCAAAGGTAAGTAGCAAAGGGGGCAGATTCAGGTGTGTGCACTAGCTCAGATTTCGTTATTTCACAGTAGGAAGTCTAGTAGGTACACACATACATTTTTCAAGAGATGAATAATCCCTTGCATCCTCAGTGCAGTATTTCCATCTTATTCCAATAGCATACAAAAGGCTCAATTCTTATTTAGGTATCACCAAGCAACAGGTGAATGTTTACACAGGCTTCAAGGAGGTTTAAAATAAGACAAAACAAACTCTTCTCTGACAGTAAACATGGAAACAATAAATTGTCTTAACACAGACCAGTGGTCATGGGCCAATGGAAAATAATGAGCATCCCTGTCTGGTTTTGAGGGATTCCCGAGGGATGCTCTGTAACCAGCAAATGCTTTTTTGTCTAACCAAGACAAATCAAGCTGCAGCCCTGTCAGCCTTTCTTGCAGAAAAAATGAGACAGCAATACGGAAATAACAATTATCAGTAGAGCCATGAATTATTTAAAAAGCTGAATGCTGGCAGGCCCCTCATTCACCAAAGTGGACTGCTCTGAATGCATTGACTACCACGGCTGGTGCTGGGTGTAACACACAGGATGAGGAGCAGCCCAAACTGCACCCGAACTGCTGCAAATGCAACCTGTCCTTCAAACCCAACGAACCTGAGGGCTGCAGCTGAACATCTGCCCTGTCATATTTAATGGGATTACATGTTCCCTTTAGCAGAGAGCACCACGGAGCAGGGGCAACGCAGGACACCTGCAGCCCCAGAAACACCACATGCTTCTTACAAAGCTTACTCACTGCTTCATTCTAATGAGTTTCAGATGAAAACACAGACCCGAATTCCACAACATTTTCAACTTTTGTCATCATGAAAAAGGAGATTCTGAGTGCAACAGATTCAGAGTTAACAAATTGGTATAGAACTTTCAAAATGATGAAGGTTAAGTGCAGCTACAACACATTTAGGCACAAGCTTTGTCTCATCTCATTTCTACATCACAAAACTTAGCGCTACGTCTTCCTGACTGTGCTGGCAAAGCCCTGGCATGGCACATGATGCCAGCAGCTGCTTTTGCTGCATGATGGGCAGTTCAAAGGTGTAAAGCGCCATTTCTGCACTAACCTGACTTGGGGCTCGGATGCATGATATAATGTTTGCAGAGAGATATTCAGCAGTGCAGGCTGACGACATTTGATTTTGCACAATTCCTTAGCAGAAACTAATGAGAAATTTAAGAAAGAAGATGAAAAAGAAGGAAGAGGAGATAAAAGAGAGAAATGTATTGTGTCTTTAAAAAACAAACAAACGAAAAACCCAAAACAAAACACAAAAACCTCACCACACAAACAACAAGCAGAAGAACTAGAAAGTAAAAGAACATTCTTCTGAAACCCTCTGGCTTTTTTGTTCCTGAGGTATTAGTGGTGGTGTTTGTGTCTCCCCTGAGTTTCCTCACCCTTCTCACTAACTCTGCATTATCAATTTCTCTAACTGCAAAGAGCGAAAAACCAGAGTGCATTAAATCTGATTTCTCCTTTTAGTCCATTTTCCCAGTATACCTTTGCAGCCTGTATTATTTACCATTAAACAATTTTACATTCGACACTTCAGGAGACATTTTCTTCAGTAACAGTTTTGTTCGTCACTCTAAGATGCAGCTGCTGACTTTAAATCAGAGGGGATTTTAACAGCAGTAAGCAGAAATGTCACTAGGTATAAGTAACTCTTCCACAATAAATCCAGAAAAGTCTATTTAATTGGCACAGCTCTGGCAGAATGAGAGAGGTGGCAGCTAAGGGCTGTCCTCCCCATGTAATCCAGGGAGAGGGGAACACGGGGTGGCCAGCGGGAAGCGAAGGGAGGATGTAAAATACATGTCACACAGTTCATCTGTTACCCTATGGCACCTGTTACAGACATGGGGAGTAAAAGGCTTTTTTGAGTTATTTTCCTTCTATGTCCTGAAGCTTTTTCTTCTTGAGGAAGAGAAAGAGACCATGAAGTTTTTTGGGTACATTTCTTATGATTAAAAGCTAAAATTAATCATGTCAAATACTACTACAATAATTTCTGCAAATGCATCTCTTATACTCTTGGCTGAACCTGTTTTGCCTTTAGTAACCTTCTCTCCAGCTGACTTTGAGATGCAAAATGCTGCACAGTTTTGGGTCCCAGAGAAAGGAGAGCGGGAAGAGACTCTACAAGGTCAGTTACTCCCATCTCTTCCTCAAGGCAGGATCAGCTCTGCTAAATCAATCCCAACATTATTTGCCTGAAGTGTTCTGAAAAACCAAACAGCAGGCCTTAAATTGGCAATGCCAGAGCCTGATTTTTAATACCTTTGCCATGGATAACTCTTTTCCCTACCATTCACTGTGTGCAGCCCTAGCATTAGATGAGCAGGACAGCAGTGGACCCCCTTGCAGCAGTAATTTTCAGGTGTTTGAGATTTCAAAGCAGGATAACCGCAGGTTAGAAACTAGGCTAGATGTTTAGGATTTACAATTTACATTCTGTGATTTTCTTCCTGTGCTCTCAAAATGATTTTATCATTGCTCTGCTAAACAAGAAAATGCTTAATCCTTGTGTTAACCTTCTTTTGATATTCCAGATTCTCAT
The DNA here is from genome assembly GCF_036013445.1 of Caloenas nicobarica. Lineage (NCBI taxonomy): Eukaryota > Metazoa > Chordata > Aves > Columbiformes > Columbidae > Caloenas > Caloenas nicobarica. Next base: position 120,300,659 of record NC_088247.1, read on the forward strand.
TTATTTTGGTCCCTCCCAGCTTAAAGGCAACCAGGAATGAAAGCCCCACAGAATACCCTTAATGAACAGCTAATGAATTTAAACCAGGCTCCATCCTACAAACACAGCGCAAACCATAGGATCCATTTAAAATACTACCAGGCATATTCATACCAACAAATGGTTTTGCTTCGTGCAACACTTTCACTCTACAACAAAATGTGTTCACATTGCAAAGCTCAAGGCAGGGGCTTGGAGAGCGAGAAGAGTGCGTGCCAGAGAGGCTTAAATCCCAAGAAGACTTCAAGCGATAGTAAAATCAAAGAGAGGGAGGAGTTCAAGTAAAGTTGTATTTTTCCATTGCTGTGTTATGGCAGTTATATCTGTACATCTTCAAGGCTGCTAAAATAATAGCAATGCTTTCTCTTGAAAGAGAGTGGTGTTGAAATTTCATTTAAAAATCACACTAAATACACTTTAGAGGTGATAAGAAGGTTAAAAAAGCACAAAGAAAAAAGCTGATGAAAAATGGAAAATTCAACCAGCTGTTGATAAAATGCATCAGTCATGGTGTATCCATGGACTGAGGAGAAATGCTGTATACTTTCGAGAGAAATCATAATGTTCAAACATTCATGGACCATTGTCATGCTTTCCATCGCCCCTTTTCAAAGTGACTTTGAACTGATGCCTGTCACAGAACAGGGTCAAATATGTTCCTTTACTCAACAGGAAGAACAAGCAAGTACCAAACAGATTTTTGCTCCCAAGTGCTTACACATTAAGCTCTTCAGTCACCTGGATATTCACGAATATGTTGTCCCACTCTTCTGTAACAATAGCTGGTAAATTATCCTGCCTGTCCCTGTAAGGGAGAGAGCTTGGACAGAGGCCAGCCACTAGCTGAGAGCTCTCCTTGCCAAGTCTGTCAAGTAAATTCATTTTCCTCCAAGACCTTTGGGCCCCTTTGAGCAAAAAGAAGCCATATTTCATCTCCTTTTTGCTCAAAGGTCTTGGAGCAAAAAATCTCAAATCTGGACTAGAGGACACAAAGTGCCATCCAGGGACCACCGGTCACCTAAAAAACTTTTGGATGTGACCTAAGTTTGGGCAATCCTGTCCAGTACCAGTAGCAGCTGATGAGGAATCAGCTGTGAAGGATCTCACTCACTTCTGAGATACAAATGCGTCGGTCTACCTGCTTGTTCAGTGTAGATATTTCTAAAGTATTGTGCTTGGGGTTTTTTCTTTTCCTTTCCATCAAACAGATGTTTCTCAGTTCATAAACAGTCCTTGAAATCCATAAAAATTAGTAGGCTTGTAAAAAAGTAAATTGAAGATATTTGTTGCACCAGGGTAAGCTATAACATATCACTCTGGTGCATCATTGCCTCAAGTGAAAATAACCAGGGAAGATTTATTGTGTACCCTCAAGAGTAGTGGAGGAAATAAAATGTGAAGCCAAAGGTTTTTCACTGAAAATACCCACATTTCTGCCTTTGTATAGACAGCTGTCATTACTTCTGAGTTTTGCAAGATGGGAAGCATAATAAAGACGGGAGCTTTCCTAACATTACAGATGTCACTTTTCTGGTTTAAGGACACACCGGTGCTTCCATACAAGGTGTGGGGAGCTAATTAACATAATTTCTTTAATGCAATGGCCATCAGTCCCACATTTGCAACCACTCCTCAGCCCGGCCGGGAGCAACTCCTTCCCCCAGCACAGCCTCAGCGCGGCAGCACCAAACGGGGAAAGTAAGCAAACAAGCAGCAGCCTCATAGTGATCCTGTTCCTTTTACCATTTCAAAAGCTGCTGTGTGCCTAGCGCTCACACTGCTGGAAGTTTGGAATAACCTTAGTCCTGATATTTTACATGCATCTCCTTCTTAGCAATTGATTGCTTTGAAAAAAGTTTCCTATGGTCTTAATGTCTTTTTAACAGAAGTCGATGCTAAACACATAATGTTTTAACAGAAATGTATCTGCAGTGTTAGAAAGGAAAAAACCTAACCTCTGCAAACTGTGGTCAAACTCTAAATGGTTTTGTTTAAAACCTAAACACTTTCAAATAGAATTATTGTTGCTAATCTCATTAGGACAGTCCCTCTGCCTTCCCTGATATTCATCTAGATTTCCAGAAATGGAATAAATAAATATATATTCCAGTGAGCCGTAGCATTTCTGTGGAGCTTTCTTCACTTTAAGCTGAGTTCCGTCCGAGAACTTCACTCTACCTCATCTACGCCAGAAAGGAGAATAAGCATGATATAATTTATTGCACTTTGAACATTGCCAAGCTTTGGAGCCAAGATTTTGGTTGAGTCTATCCTAAAAACCAGCTGTGAAATCTAGGTTTGTATCTGGACCTGTTTTGTGCTTGCATTCAAAAAAACATGCACAATTCTAAAAGCATCCATTTGCTTTTCTTAAGTGCAAATGTTATTTAGCTATTTGTTGGAATATTATACACATTTCCTTTGCTCTTCATCTTCAGAAGCACCCTGTAGCATACAAAGAAGAAGGTAAAATATTTATAAATCACCATCAATTTAACACTATCCAAGGGGGAATCCATGTTTGATTTGATGCAGTTTATAGTTTGCCTCGTTCTTATTAAATATGAATACAAATAAAAGTTCTTTATTTTCCATTAGAAAACAGCCTCTCCAGAGATACTCTTCATAAATCAAGGCACAGTTTACCATACCTGACATCTCAGTAAAGAATGGGATTTTGTGGCTGTTCAAGCCGATAACTCTGTATTTTTTTCCCTTTTTTTAGTGACTGCAAGCTGACTTTCTCACAGGCCTCCTGCCATATCAATGGCTGTGCTGCAAGCAAGGCTCTGCTGAAGCCCACAATCAACTCTGAGGTATAAATCCATGAGCAATCAGGCTTTGTTATTTCCCAGCTCTGGTAACCGCTCCTCATTTCGCTGCCTTTACAAAGCTGAGCCGAGCCCAGCACAGTTGACGCTGTCTTTTGAATGGCCCAGAACTTCACTGAGCTGCCATCCTGACAGCCCAGTGCATCATTCCCACTGTGGTGCTCAACAGCGTTGTTTCTACCACAGGCTGTCAGCGTAAGAGAAAAAGTCAGAAACTCAAAAGATTTTTAAGAGGACTATATTTGGCTCAGAATTATTGATTGTTTTACTAACGCACTTAATTTTGCATATCTGTGCATGCCTAATGCATGTAACCTTTTGCTTTGAACAGTGAGAAAATAAAGAGCCTAATATCCCGAGCTTTGAGAATGCACCAAAAAAAAAAAGAGTCAACTGTCAAAACTCTACTCTTGGAGGAAGGTTTATTTTCATAGTCTGTCACTATAATCAGATCAGTGTCTTCATCTCACCGCACTATCCCTACATTTCGCCTTGACAGTAACAGTAGTTGTAAAAACAACGCCAGTCAGGAAGGCATCAAAGCCGACTCGGAGGCAGAGCACAGAGCCTGTCCCCAGCGAACGGCTGTGCCCATCTGCTGCAGCTTCAAACAAACTTCCCTGGGAACTCCCTGCAGAGGAGCAGCTGCACTACCGAGGCACATAGATGTATTTTAAAAACCTGAGCCTCATCCTCCAAGTCCAAAACCCCTAGCTTTTGTGGGTTTAGACCACTGGTGTTATCTTAATGCACTTACTGGTCTTGAGAATTTGTGGGAACCTTCTGAGAGTGGGACACGATTTAATCTCCTTCAGGTGATCTGAACCCAGTCAATTCACCTCCTCTTTGGAATATATTGGCTTTCACTAGTTGCTAATACACCAGTTGCTGCCAGGCCTGAAGTACCGCAATGCAAGAAAGCCAGCGCAAATAAAGCCGACATGCTGCTTAGTGTTCCCATTAACGGCACTTCAGCGAGGACTCCAAGAGAAGGCAATGGAAGAGGACAGGGCACTCATTCCATCTGAGGCACAAGCACGTATTGAAACAGGCCCCAAAGTGATGGCTGAGAGCAGCTTTCAGGGTGTTTCAACAACCTCATAGCTCTCAGAGAATGACATAAAATCCCCCTAAGAAGAAAAAAAAAAAAAAGCCCAACACAAATGTTGCTTGCCCTAAAATGCTGAGATCCAACAAGGATAGCAGAAATAAATATATCAAAATTAGTCCCTTAAAAGTGGTGAGCTGCAGTTCCTTTTCCCTGCAGAAAGCTTCGCCAAGGAAATTGGCTTCCTGGGACCTACACAAAATGATTTCACTGAAAAGGGCCACATCAGAACATTTGTCAAATCTCTTCCCAGATAAACTTGAACAGGTGGGCTGCAAATAAGGCAGGCAAAAAGCGGGCAAAGCTCCGCCAGACCTGCAGTAGCACCAGATCTGCCAGCTGAAGCCTTTGGTCAAAGGCTCCAGCATTCACCAGCTGCAGCAGTGCAAAACAGGCCAGATCAGAATCAGATCCCACCTAATGAGCAGCAAACACCCTTGAAAACAGAGAAGGGAAGAGGCTACTTATTTATTCAGTATTTTTTACTTACAGGAGACTCTTAAACAATGCATTTCTCTGTTATTTCCCTCATATACTGGTTATTTTCTGCCTTCGAGGGCAGCCAGGGCACCCAGCATCCACTTACCCACCCTGGGGCAGCTACAGCATGCGAGTCAAGAGCAGCTTGTAAATTCATTTTCTTGTTTCTATGAGGATTTTCCAAGAGCAAAAAACCATGTATCTGGTTTTCTTATAAACCCCCCACCATTACAGCAGGTCCTGGCATCCAGCCATCCTGCAGCGTGCCTCTGAGAGGTGAAATCCCTACAGACAAGTCTGGAGCCAAGAGTGAATTCCCCCGGCACAGGATCACCCTCACTGCCAGCTGTAGGAGCCCATGTATTTCACCAAGGTCTAACCTTATTTTTCAAAGTGCAACAGAAGAATTAGGCCTATTTTTCACAACTTACTGCTATTTTTTGCACTCTGTGAGATATGTCTTCCTCTAGGAACCATCTCCTTTTAACAAAGACTGCTCTTTAGCAGAGCCTCCCTCCGATTCATCATTTTCACCACTGCTTGTGGTTGTAAAACTCATACCACCCTTTAAATAATCCTTTTGCCACAAGATCCTGAGAATCTCAATCAATATTCCTCTCAGTCACTTAAACAGCATTTTTAAGTGTAGACTTCCAGAAAAGATATTCGCTTAATGCCAGAAAGGCCTGAACTTTCCTCCAGCCTGGAGCCAGCTGATTTGCAGTGGCAGCTGGAGGAAGCCTGGGAGATCAGGCATCCCCGCACTGAAATGAAGCTAACAGAGGCAGAGGTGCAACTCTCATTTAATCCAGCCTCCTTTCATTAGGGGTATTAAGGATTCATCCTCAAGCACTCATGCTCTTTTATTTAATCTTCCCGTATCTCCCAAGTGGTCCTAGAGCAGCTTCTTTGAATTAATAGGGCTCAGTGCTAATAAGCTCAGGAATAGCTCTGGAGTACGTCTTTGGAAAGGCCACGCAAGATGCTTTTCTGCCCTCTCCCAAAGTACCTAATGCAATTGCTTCCCTCTGCAATGCAATATCTAGAGATTCATCTGCTACACACCCAGCAAACGCACTCAGATTGAAAGAAGAGCACAAACCAACTTTCAGAGCGTGCAAGTCAGGGGACACTGGCCCCACGGTTGGCCCCTGCACTGGATGGGAGCAAGGGCAGCACAGTCCAGTGCCACAGGTTCCCAGAGAGCGAAGAGGCTGGGTGATCACCCAAAAGCTGGTGTCTGAAACTACAGTTACAGGAGACCTTTGCCTGATGCATTTACCTCCTTTTGGTGGTGGGGTGGAGCTGGGGCTGTTGGGTTTTTTAGCTCTATGCTTTAGTTAGACTGCAAGGCTGCAAAGGTTTCTCTGCACTCGTGCTGAGGCTCAGAAAGAGATTTCCTGCAAAGCTCTAGTCAAACCAGTAAATCTCTTGTGCTGGTTTCTTGCCTCTATTATTACAAGCTGCCTCTTGCAGCTTGAGCAGGAGATCCTTTCAGTATTACTAAAGCAATAAAGAATTGGAAGAGAAAGACGAGAAAGGACAATGCGGATTTCTGCCAGGGGAGAGAGCAGGCAGACAGTGCGATGAGACAGGGAGGGCGTCAGAAGAGCCACAGAGGGACATTCCGAGTACGTCCTCACCCTGGTGTCAGCCCAGGCTGTGAGCCAGGTTTTAGCCCAGTCCCCTCCCGTCCACCTGGACACTCCTTACTGTGGTTTTGGAAATGCACCGTTAATGTACAGAGATTAGAGCTGGGTCTGAAACTCTTCTTTTGCTCAGGAAGGAGGAACCAATGTATTTTGCAAGTTAATGCAGTTGACTTGGAGAGGGTCCCAGATCTTTTCCCAGTGAGACACCATTGTACCCTCCACCAATGCAACTGACCGAAAAAAAATCATGGATCACAAATAAACATGATATATACCCCAAAAACTCTCAGGCAGCTGCAGGAATAGCAAGCTCATGATAACTTGGGAAGGGTGCTAGTACATCTGCACTCATACCCAAGCTACCTGCAGCAGCTGATCAGAGCACATCACGGGTAACAGGAAGGGAGCCCTATCCACTGGCAGTGAAATATATTTATTCTTGGTTTATGTTTCTACAAAACCTAGCACAAGAGGGTCACATTTCATGGTGAGGGCTATTCTGTACTACTGCAAAAGAAATACTTTAAAATAGATTTAAAGCTCAGTACCTGCAAATCAAAGCTGTGCAGAGCTGAGATCCCCAAGCAACATGGCCTTGTGCTCTCAAAGAGCCTCATTCTTGCCATGAATGTAAATGATAAAGACATTGCATAACATAGAAAGGAATGAAAAAATCCCTTCACAACACACACAAAAAGAAACCTTCCAGTGACTTACTGGCAGGCTCAAGAGATAAGGAACGGAAGATAAGTGAAAGCAGGCACCCCACTGGTGTTTCCAAGTGTCAAATGTCATATCCAGACTATTACTCTTCTTAGGAGAAAGAGTCACAGGCTCTCTGTTCTCTCCAAGCACGAAAACAGTGAACAATATCTCAAGACAGAGTTCATACTGCTTAGGAGACAGATGGGAGAGATGTTTTGCCATTTTTTTTAATGAACTTTTCTCAGAAAAAAAAAAAAAAAAAAAAATCACTGTTTTGCCAATAATTCCCTTCTCTTCCTAGCATTTGTGCTCTGACTTAATATAGAAAAAGGATTTGTAGAAAACGCGAGAACACAGAGAGTCCTTTCAAAAGTAATCACGCATCATTTGACTGCGCATTGCATCTCTTCAAAGACTGCAGTAATAGTAAAAATGAACACACCCAATGCTTTCTTCAGTGCCTTCCAAATATGTTCCTATACATATTCATGCTACATGAATGTCCCATTTAAGATAAAACTGGCTTAGTAAGTAAAGATGCTAGGTGCTTGTGAAGGGTGTCTGAATTCACTGTTAACCTGAACCACTCAGAAGCGGGGCTGTTCACAAGCCAGTTCAACAGGAACAGGACAGAAATAGCCATCCAGCTCTTCATTTCTACACAAAAGCAATAAATAAGTCATGAGGCAGAAATCCACAGGAGTGGTCTCTGGACACGCAAAAAAATACAATTTAACTAAACTAAACCTTCTCCAGAAACATGTTCTACTCCATGTCATGTTGATTTTCTTGAGCAGAAATGGAAATAAACAGTTGACTAATCCCAGATTTTGTAGCGCTTTAAGTGAGGCTTCTCAGCCAAATTCCAAGGAAGAGGACGCTGGATCAAATGCCAGAAAAAGCAACGGAAAAATTTCAGTTACGTTGAAAGGGTTTCAGAAATGGACCATCTACTGTGCTCTCTTGGCAGAGCTCTTTGCATTTACACCAGCAAAAATACTCCCAATTTGGGAAATACCCTTTTTGTGCCTGTCATACAGTTACTTATCCCAAATACACTCTAAAGTACTCCATACTGACCACAAAGTATATCACTGAAATTGTAGTCATTTAGACAAGTTATGCCATCAACAGGGCATCTGAAGTCCAGAATAATTTACTTTATCAGCTCCTTATCTACCCAACGAAGCGATTCACTCTGCAGCAAGTGCATTAGCACCTGCATTTCAACATCCACTCCTGGGCATTTGAATAGAAACCAATGCCGTTCTGGAATTCACTCATCTACGGTACAGCTCATAAACTGGTATCCACAGTACAAGCACCTAACATTTACTAACAAGGATATTAGAGTCAACAAAACCCAAGCCCTACTATCTCCACACAAAATCCCTGAAAGTTCTCTATACACTTAAGTATGGGAGTAGCCCAATATAATTCAGTCTCATGTAAAGTTAAGCATATATATGCAGCATCCGTTTATATTTATTTAGGAAGAAAGTAATTGTTCGTTTTTCAACCCAACATTAGATCTTCTCTCAGTAGATGTTTTCCTTAATGTTCACCACTAGAAAGCATAATAGATCTTTTTTTTTTTTCTTTTTCCCTAAAGAGATTAAATGCAATTATTGCTGGAATTTGTCCTACTTCTCTACTGAACTGCTACAGAAGACAAATAACATTTTCACTAGACTTACTTAAAACTCATGTTAATAAGCTAAAATGCAGGGAACCAGATATAGCAAATATTTTACTATAAGAAAATATATGTTACATAGTTTACTATATTGTCTATATATATTTAACATAAATCAGAATGCATAGTTATTAAATATAAAGTGTACAAATACATACTATATATACCTTTAAATGTAAGCAAATTGAACTGACTTCAATACTTTCTAAGTTACATTGCTTTCCCTTATGGTAGGTAAAGAAATCACTTACTGATTTATCATATGGCTAAAACCAAAGCGTTGAGGCTCTGAGCCGTAAATTTGGATTTCTGAAGTCCCTGTGCTATCACTGAGCACCCAGTGCAGCCTGTGCTGTGCTCTGTCCAACCACGTGTTATTTCTTGCAGCGCTTTGGAGGCAATTCAGTCAGATTTCTTTGAACCCCTGAAATGTTAGGCCATATAGAAATACCACAAATTGTTAAAAATAAAAATTACTACTAAAAGTAGGGCGAATTATTCTTGCTGAGTGATTGGGACATGCACAGAATCACTCCCTTCTCATCATTTGGCCCAGTTTTCACCATGTGGACAACAAACATATTGACGGCTGGCAAAACTCTGCCTGGGTTGCAAACATATTTGTTTTTGAAGTCAGTACCTCATGCAAATACCATCTGCTCTGCAGCAAGCAGTAAGCAGCACACAATAAACAGGTCTGGGCTAACCAGCCAAGGTCCTTCCCCATGCCTATTAGCTGCAACCTGAATTACTCCTAGAAGCAACATTGTCCCTGGCTTTAAAACCCAGTTTTTGGAGTTAGCGTGGTGTCAGAAGGAGCAATCGCTCCTCGCTCTGGTCTGTTGGCTCACTCTCCTCACCCAGACAGAGAACACACACGATTTTTCTTATGTCCTCCTCGTGTTTCTACAGGTTCACTCTTTTCAAAATACCAAGACGCAGTTTCCCCACAGTAGAGGAAAAAAAGGTAGAAAACTTAATGCAGCACACATCTAATTTTCCTGGTCAAGCACAACCCACAGGAAGCCAGGCTTGGTTTAGACCTTAGTCCAATTAAACACCATAGGAAAACAAGGATTACGTGATCTTGTTACCATTTTGCTGATTTGGCACCACTAACTAACTGCCCATCACATGGACCAGTAAAACAAACTAAAGCAAACACAGCCCCACAGCATCCTGGTTTGAGGGAATAGATTTGAGGTATATATTACATGCTACAGCAGAGGTGTATTGTCAAGAACATCTATATCGTTTTATTGGACATAAAGGAGAAAATGTGCTGTAATAAATTGTAAAAGTTACGCCTTTTAGCATCTATACAGCCACTTTAGAAATTTAAGACCTCGCCTTTAAAAAGCGAAACAACTAAGCTATAATTCTTATTTATTTCACTCTTCCAGTTCCCCATCAAAGTTCATTCCTGTGAGCCTGCAAACCTCTGTGAAACACTGAGTGGTAACTATTGCTCCTGACTTCAAATTAATCCAGGGTCATGCATATCTTTATAGGAGAATTAAAGCTTTTTAGGATCCCAGCCCTCTGGGTCCAGATTTGCCTTGGGTAATGACAACTGCCAAAGAGAATATGGGCTTATGCAGTATTTTATGCTCCCTTTACCAATCAATACGCTATAAAATCCATGCTGAGGTACATACTGAGAGTGAAAGTGACAAAGAGGTACACTCGCACAAGCCCTATCAGCCTCACAGCATCGAAGCAGCAGCTTTCAGGAGTACTTCAGCTTCCTTTGCACCTTTGCCTGCAGTTGGTGCCTGTCGTGCCCTCAGCCGGAGGACAAAGCTCAGTCACTGCAGAGGGTTGCAAACGAGTGGCTGATTACAGTGCACAATTAAGAGGCAGCGTGCAGGTCCCCACAGACTGGCGCATCGTGTAACTTTCCATACTCCAAAGGTCAAAGAAAGTGAAGTTGGGAAGTTGGATTCCTGTTATGAAGGAAGCTTACTGCAAGCAGACTCTTGTCTTTCGGGCAATGCCTGAACATACATTTAGATATAATTGCAAATGGCAAACCAGATACTAACAAGATAACAGCAAGCGAGTCTACTGCAAGCATGTGAGCTTCAGTCACCAGCCCAACCCAGGGAAAAAAAAACACAACCTTATGAGCCTGGGAAGGTGATAAACTTTTCTACAAGGGTATAAGGATGTTCCTTAGCTACAAGCATGACTTGCATATACTCGTTGTCTTTGAGACATCTGTCCCGTAAACACAGCCTTTACACCATGAGTCTGACGTGGCTTTTGGACTAAATTTGCAGCACTTTTCTGCTGAGTTTAATGATATTGTAGTTTGGAGAAGCAAACCTCTGCATGAGTTTTCAGATCTCTGCAATTTAGGCATGTCCTTCCATATTTTAGATTACTACCTGAAAGAGAGGCTTACCAGATTACAGCCCTCTGTGAGCAAACACAGCTGAAGAAAATAAAAGCTAAACGGTGAACACACTGTTCTCCTGTAACACAAGCCCAAGTGTATTTTCATTCTACCTGCACACCCCTCATTCCAGCTGTTACCATAAAAATGAAAACTGAGGCTGATGCTACAAACCTCACAGGCTCAGTTTTCTCTCTGTAAATAAAACCAGTGGTATTTTTTCTCTGAACAACCTTTAGCAGCTTGATCCTGCCTCTGGGAATGATAATTCTCTTCCAAAAACCTGTCTGAAGGATAATTCACACAGAACCACTAAATGCCAAGGAAAACTATTGGAGAGAGCAGACCCTCTTGCACCAACTGTGCCACGGGAGGTGTCACTCACTTGGATTTGCAAATCTTTTGGCTACTTGTAAGGTCCAGCACACCCTAACATTTTTGTTCTATTTCTGCAAACTTCTTATGCCAGGGCCTGACCTTTGCTAGATTCACTGTATGTTCACCTAGACTATTCAACGAATAAAGTTATATACAATTTCTATTCTTCCCTGTGGCTTCCAGGGGTGATTTTCTTGGGTTTGATGGGAGTCTATGCTGATATTTGGACCATCTATTGGCAGATGCTTAAAACTCCAAACTAAACCACAAATCAAACTAGAAGTCGTAGATTTGCACAGTCTGACGGAGAAAGAAAGACTGACACTCTTAAAAATATTTCTGTTCGAGCTTTCTTTTCTGCCTCAGAGGATCAAAGCATTTTTCGATGAGGTTGAGTTTCCCTTTGCAATGCCTTTGCTGGAGAGAGAGCACTCTCAGGCTCCAGAGACAAAAGAATTAAAAAAAAAAAAATCTTTCATGTCTAATTTCAGTTTAACTTCTGTTATGACTCCCTGTCTCCAGCTCTAAATCAGGATTTCCTTTGCCTTCTGAAGCAAGAGTAAACTCAAGTATTAAACAACCACCTCTCTTTAAGAAGAAAACAATTGGAACTTTTCATGTGTAAATGTACACATTTGTTCCAGAAACTTAAACTTAGTCATCTCTAACATCTCTTTCAAAAAATCACACTGAATAAAACTGGGATTTTTTTCCCCTTTTGTTGTCTTTACAATGAGTGATTTCACAACAAGAGACAACTATGCACCCACAACATAACAGAGTTATAGCAACTGAAGAGGTAATACCGAAAAGCTGATTTTATATTAATTTTCTGGACTTGAGTTCCTCTCTCATGCTTAAATATCTATATTGCACTATTACTTCACAGAGACCAGAAAAGCACTTGCAAACACCTACGTAGCAGGTCAGCAGGTCCTGTACAAGTAAGACATGCTGAGGCACCCTCTGGCCTCAACCACACAAAGACAGTTATAAAGTCAACCTTCAGCTCTAACAATGAGAAAACAGGGACTCAAAACAAAAATGAGAAGATTTAGAATGAAAAGATAAGCTGAGGACACAGCACAGCCTTGATCTAGAGCTGATCTCGTGCCCTCAACGCTGCTGGAAGCTCTGACTGGAGCACGGCAGACATACCTACACACCAGTCCCAATTTCATGTACATTGGCTCCCCCAATAGCAGAAGCTTAATATAGAGCAAAATTATATTATATAAAAGTCAGTTGAGGTGCCCCAGGGCAACAAAGATGTCCCCTTACACACACTTGGACGCAGAGGCTGAGCTCCTTCCAGCCATGCTGACAGCATTTCACGCCCATGGCTGAGATTTGGGCATAAAAGTAGCAGATCGCAGAAGAACAGATCTGTTGAAGTGGTCAGTGAGATACACAACCCCATCAGGCACTGTAGCTGCACTGCTGCTAAGTCTGTTTAAAGAAGATCAAAAAAATCATACCCCATTAATTATTTTTTTTCTGGAAGTTGCAAATATTGCTATGTGTGTTATGCAAAAATTATAACAACACAATCCTGGTATGCAAGTAAAAAAAATAGTTTCTACTACCTAGGACCAGAAGTATATAGAAAGAAGTTTAAAATGTAGAAGCAGACAACCAGCAAAACTTGTCGTGTTTGTTCTTGCCAGAACAATGCTCCAAATTCCCCAGAAAATACATTTCCTTATAAAGCACAAGTGTTATTTTCAAATGAGCTTAAAATCCCACTAGGGCTCACCAGACACACATATGCTCAGAGATACAAAGCCACATAATGCCAGGGGAAACTCCAAAAAGATTTCCAGTATATTTTTGCTTGCAGCATTGTATACAAGGCCCACAGCACTTGTGCAAGTGTTGAGCCCCATTCTCACATCCTTATCCACAATGCAACAAATCCAACTTTAATTGGGTATTTGAGTTATTGTGGAAGCAAAATTCCAACACCCCTAACACGTTTCCTTCCAGGGCAGCAATTAGGTGTTATTCCATAAACCATCTTACTCATTTAGGCAATAATGGTCCAGAGCTGAGCCCCAGCACTGCAGAGCCCCACGAGCAAGGCCGCTTCAGGCACTGAAACCAGGGCTATGGCATAAAAAAGTGGTAACTTCTGGCCGTGTAATTACCAGCTGCATCATTATGCATGTGCACGATGGAAGGAGAGGACAAACTGAGGTCACTCAAGAAACTCTGATGTTGGCATTTCTTCACCTCCAAGTGTCTGACTTTGCAGCTTTAATAATATTCTTGTCATGAAGGAGTTTTGTTTAATTTATATATAGATTATGGGTTGCTATTGGCAGACACCCGCAGCATTGGCTGAATGCAGTTTAAAACAGCAAACTTTCCCTCCATTGAAAACACCTGCTTTAACTACAAGATCATTTCACTGCAGGTGTTACGCTCTGAATGAACCAGAAGCCTCATTTTGATTCTGTGATATGCCCAGAGATGACAGCATCATTTAACGTACCCATCAAAAGTTACTAACTTGGTCATAATTGAATGGGGGATGGCAAATCTGACTTTTCTTTTAAATTACCATCACAGACTTCTGCTGGGTTTCTCAGAAGTTGTTGTTATTAACATGATTATTACAGGAATAAAATCAGCTCCTTAAAGACAGTAATCACATGCTTAAACAAAACTGGTACTTGCAAATAATCTGCTGATGTATCAAGAACTGTCTTGTCCCTCAAGAAAGACAAGGATTGAGACAAATATATTGACTGGTAGAGATAATGATAATGATATCAACAGAGTTAATCAATTGTTTCACTGAAAGTAATAGAGAGAGTGAATTAACTGGGACAGACTTTAAGTGGGGATATGAAGTTACTTTACAGCACATCCTGTGGTCAACAGGCATAAGCTGATCTTTTCATCTTCCACACTTGGTTTGTGATGGATATTAGTTCGATGGTGCAGGGTACTGACCTGATGTTGGGAACTTGCAGCTATTATACGAGATCCTGCAGCCACGTATTATTATTATTAATGGTAGATTTGCAGGCAAGGTTAATAAGCAACACAAGGGAACGAATTCCTAAGCCACTGTTAAAACATCAATGGTAAATGAATCATTTCAAAGATGCTCCCTTTTTATTCTTATTTCTAAATTAGGAGTGAATAAACTGCTCAGTCATTCAGGAGGAAGGAAAAAAAAAACCACCTCAGTCATATATAACTCTGTTAGTTTGCTATTAATCTTTCTCCAGTGCTCCCACTAGTATCAGTGCTGCAATGGGTCTCAGCATCTGCTCTGTAGATATCACTTTTTTTTCTCACTGGAGGAAAAACTACAGTAGTGTGTTTGGAAGATGTCTACTTATTCATGGAAGATGTGCAATACACACAGCAGTGATGAATATTTCCCTCACGATCTTGCCTATAAGCACGTCTCAGTCCCAGGCTGAAGGGACCATCTCTAGGTTCAAGATAAGTGTTTGTGCTTTGGCCTTTTCTGCTAAGAAAGAGGCTTGTTTTTATGCGTGCACATTTCTTTTTATAATAACCTCCCATTTCTCATAGTCCTAGTAAAGAGTTATCAGATCACTGCCAGTAATGCCTAAGCAAGAGCCCTGACCGCTCTGTGTGGTCCAACAGCCCTTTGTTCAATAATCCTCTTTACTCAATTTAATATGCCAAATGCCATCTTGTGAGCTAAAGTACCATTTACAGAAATCAATGTATAACTAAGTTACTAAGCATGTGAAATTGGCTACAAATAGCAAAGGCATTCTTCCACTGAGGATTCATATGTTTTATACCATGCCATAGTTTCCAGCTATTATTCCAATTTCTTAAGTATAATTATACATAGCCAGTGCTAAACTGAGTTTACAACCTCCTGAAATTCCCTGTTCTAATTTATTTTTCTGCCTCAACAAGCCTAACTGCCAATAACAGGAAATATACACCCCATTTACAAAAAGAAAACCATTATACTGCATTCCACAGATGTATCAACTTAAATACCATAAATTTTAGTCCTGGGCATTGGAAAAGACACATGGCTGTGTACTGTGCTATCTACACTGACTCAGTATATGCAATGGCTATGTGATACAAGTCACTAAAGACACCAAAAGCTTTTGGAAATGGAGCATATCTGGACTTGCGAAGCACCATGCCAACAGCTATGCATTACCCGCCCTAGCGTCCAGCCTTTTACCTGGCGTTTGGCCAAAGCCAATAAAACTAATTACCATGAGGTTTTTTTTACAAATGGAAACGCTGACACTAGATACAATCTGAGTGCTCCATACTGAGCACTGTGCATCAGGCGAACAAACGACTGCCACTTTTTTTTTCCTGTGGAGAAAGCGGCTATTTCTCCAACAGAGAAAGTCATAGCTCAGTTCTCTGGAGCTTCTGCTCCTGGGAGACAGCAGCAGAGAGGATCCGCCTTTTACATTACGAAAAAGATGATTCTCGCAGTGGTTTTTATTGAAACACTAGCCTGCCGATCCCCTTTCATTAAATGCAATTTCTGGTTGCTTTTCGCAGATCACATTTCCACGCATCCTTCATAACGTTACCGCTGCTGAGTTTCATCTAGTCAGGTTCAACACACAGACACAAAATTTCCTGTTATGGAGAATCCCACAGACTCCTTTGACCCAGCATTCATACAAAAGCTTTCTGATAATCATCTGCCCTCTGCAAGAGCTATCAGATTTCACATCATAGCCCATCATACAGCTTACGGTCTCGCTGCAACTTGCTTTTGGCATGTGGCAGCGGGCAACTAGCATGACACAGGGTTCCTGGCAGGAGGAGCAGAGGCACGAGCAAAGCTGCCACGCAGCTCCTGTGCCTCCAGCCATCACCCAGAACGGTCTGCAGCCACCGCCGTGGCTCAGCCCAGCCTCACAGCCAGGATTGTGTTGGCACCAAAAAGCACTGTTGATATTTATCCTGACCCTCTGAAAAATCAGTAGTAAAGGAAATGAAATACCAACAGGAATAAGAGTCTCTGTTTGCTTAGGATGACAAAAGCAGCAAGGTTATTTGATCAGGAGAGTAAATCTGCCTCTTTTGCAGCTGGTGATATTTTAGATGACACCAAGAAGCGGTTTTCACTATTCCAGAGATGCTCTTTTTGGTCTGTGACTACAGACAACACCTTCAGGGCTATCAGATACTATTATCCCATCTCACAGTTTTTGCACAACTCACCTTTACACTACCAAATCTGTATGTGTGACAGCAAAGTGGCTGCACCATCTCCATCAACTGCCTCACCCTGTGCCTGAATCCTGACACGTGCTTCAGAGCCTCCTGGTGAACTGCAGCTGCACACTGCTCTTATTTGAGAATATTTACTGGAGGGCACCAAAGCAAGGGATTTCAGTTTTTCCCTTATTTGCATTAGTCATTGCCCATATCCTAAGGATCCTGCACTGAGGCCTCCTGGGAATCCATCCGAGACATGTCCTCTCCCGTCAAGACTAGCCCAGGAAACGGTGGTTGTTAAAAGGCAAAAGCCATCACAAAAATGGCAAATTAATAGCAGTATTTAGCATAAGAAAAACACTGAAGTTCCTTCTCCTTGAATGAGAGGATCTGCATATGAGAACGTGTATCTGGCTATATGGACAGAAAAAACCAGCATGGTATAAGGAAGGGCTCACAGAAAGACTCCCAGGAATGTTTCTCCCTGAGAAGGAACCTTTCCCTGAGAGTCTACAAAAAGCGTTTTTTGCCTCGCCTGCTGCCCCATTTACTGGGCTGCTGTACAGGTCAAGAGAAGTCAGCTCACGGTGTTCAGGTACAATTGAACACATTTTTCAATCAAAGGAGCACAGGCACCGTGCTGCCATGGCCACCTTCAGACCTGAGGGCTCAGGGCAGGGTCCGTCGCTTCTGCAAAGTTTCAAGGGCGCTCCCTTCCCCTCTCTGCATGGTACAAACAAGGTTGCCTCAGCAGATGACTGCACCATTTTGAAGCACTTTTTCCACTGCTGCGGACATCTCTGCAGGCTGCCAGTACTTGGTCCAGTTTTCACCAAAGTCATATGAATTTTGAAACAGTGACTCTGCAGCCTTGGCCAAGGATTTCAACTGCATTCCCCAAGCGTTATGCTCACTGTGCAAAAAAGCACCTGCAAAGCATCTCTTTGTGATATTTACTTTGTAAAATTAAACCACAGGGAGAAAAAAAACCACAACAGTTTCTTTTCTGCTATTCCTTAGTTTATGTAAGCAGTCGATTGTAAATGTCAAACGCCAATGGTGCATTAGAAAAGGATCACACTGAAAAATTCTCCCTTGAAGGCGAGATCCTGAACCCTTCACCAGTCCTAAGACTGCTCTAATCTCACATAAAACATCCTACAAGGGGACCATGCACGGTAACGCCTAATTTAGCCATCACAACTGCAGTAGTGTGGGAGTTAAAGAGACTCCAACAGCACGTGTGCAGGGGGTTCACCCTATGCTGAATTTCAAGCAGTGCCCCTCTGCTTCAGACAGCTCTGTCCAGGTTCAAAGGGGTGAACAGGGAATACTGCGAGATCCGAGCTCATTAGAGGAGCAGGTGGGGATGTCTGCAGCTGAATAAGCAGGTTGCTTTGGGAATAACATGGAACAGATGTCCTGTCTTCGCACTCCTTGAACATTTTCTTCAAATAAATTGCAAGTGCAGGGTTTAAGGCTGAATCTGTCATTTATCTCTTTAGCAACTCCTCTTCTGTTTTCTTCTGCCTATTTTCTTTCACAGTAGCAAATCTTTTCTGTAAAAGGATGACTTTAGAAGCTAGAGAGCAAAAAAATGCTTTTTGATTGAGCAAGGGAAATGAGTTTACTGAAGTTTCAGGTAGAGAATAGTGGGAGGTGCTCTGCACATGGTGCATGATAGACACATATTCAAACAATGTCAAAGCTCACTGAAGAAAACCCCACACCAGGCTCTACTAAGGGGATTTCCCTTCAAGATATTTTCCCAGCAACATTTATTGTTCAGGTTGGGAAGGGAGTTGGGTTTTTACATATGCTAAGTATAGCTTGTGGTCTGTTATTTCAGCACAGCAATGCACTTTCATATCAAATGCCTGAAATAGATGAAGTGACACTGGTTCTGACTACATAAACAAGTCCTGGGAAGTAGGCAGGTCCAGAACCATTCATAGTTACCAACAACATGCTCTCTTTAAGTAAGAGATTACTTAAAGCACATACAAAAGCAAAGGAGACTTGATTCTTCTTCATGCATTAAGATTTTACTTTGAAAGACCAAAGCAACCAGCCTTCTACAAACAGGCAGCGTTTTGGGACGTCTTCTTTTCGGAGACGCCACCCCAGCCTCTACCAGAAGGTAGCTATGGATCACCAGAAAGCCCCTACCACTCATCATCTACAAGTGTCCCTGTGAGGTTTCTTCACGTTAGGCAACCAGCCCCCTTTGTCAAGGTCCAGGATTTACATTTAAAAACACAATGCACAGGTGATGTGCAAGGGACTAAAAAACAGGCAACAAACTTGTAAGACTATATTAGAGGAAAAAATGGGACTTACAGGTCCACTGTCTTTGCTTACGATTGACAGCTTAAACCTACAGTGATACAGGAATGCCATTTACTGTCTACTATACTGCCTATGCCGCTGGGATAACTTTTCCTATGTGCAATTCTCCTAATAATAAATCAGCATCATGCAAAAGGAACTACCAAAACTCTGCACAGAGAGTTAGTTCAGGTCTCAAGTCAAAGAGGCAATAATTCACCAACTCCATCAGCACTACCAGAAGATAATGCAAAATAAATTCCATGGAAGTTTGCAAAAATGTCAGATGACAATAATACCTTAGTGAGGCAGAACATATTTTATGCATCCTGCTCATTAGTTGTAAAGCCTGTCTGCATGACTGTTTTTTCTCATTTGAATTAATCACACTGTATATTATGAAGAGACCCGCTGAGTCCTTTAGTACATAAAGCATTTAAAAGACGTTATTAAAAAAGTTATTCTGGAAATTTGCAATTACACATATATTTGTACACTTGCATTTAATTGCTTCTCTTACTGTCAGTCCACATCAAGCTAAAGACACAGGAGTCTGTTTACACAGATGGACTTTTGTAGCCATTATAGGCACGCTTACAAGAAAGTAACAGAATTATTCTTCTGGAAAGGCTACAAATTTTAAAACCCAAGTCACAGAGTAGCTGTTTGGCATAAGTAGATTTGTCAAATTATTTCATATTCAGTTTATACAGCATCTCAACTTCGATATACATTGCAGTTTCAAAAACAGGAACCCAGAAAATCCATGTTCAATCTAGGCCATGAATAGTGCCAACAACCTCAAAACAATGCCATGTACTGAAGCTCCTCTATGTGCAGTATCTCAGTTAATCTGGAGCCTTAAAACATTTCAGGTACAGAAAAATCCCTTTGCAAGTCAATAAAGCCAACTGTCTGTCTACTGATGTACATCCCTCACATGAACTAAGTGTCAATCTTAAAACAAAATTCAACTTTTTGCTTCAGCCTTTACAGGAAGACACTTTTGCTAGCTTGACATTCTCTTCCAATTGACAGAATAAATGCAGCCACTGCTAGTTTATCCCCATTTGCTCCTGTACCAAACAGCTCTTCTCCCTCTCTGGTGTTCACCTTCTATCTATTCATAGACAACAGCAAAAAATGTCCAGCCGGCCCTTAAAGTGAGACTTAGGCACTGATTTTTGGGCTACAGCCTTGGTTTTGTGTACAAGTCAGACAAGAATCATTTCTGCACACAGAGGTCTTCGCTCTGCTAACACTCAAAGCAGGAGAGTTAAGAGTATGAGTTTCAGAGCCCCAACAATCTTCTGAAATTTGTAAAATACAACAGACAAACAAGTTTCACTCAAACACCCAAGGATCAAGTTGGTAAAGGTTGATGCAAGGGCAGCAGACCCAAGTGCTAAGTGGATAAAATGGCATCCCCAGCAGTTTTTGTCCTCATTCATTATCAGTGCATTTTTAGAGTCACCACATAACCCTGTGCACCCTTCCCCACAGGGATTATCAGTATTGAGTCATTTGTCAGCAGAATATTGTCACATTTTACAACATCACCCTTAAATACGAGAGCCCTCACAGGACACTGCTGGAGGTTATTGATTTTGAACCACTGACGCAGCAGACAGCATCCCCCTCCCAGCAGGAGAGATGCCCAAGGTCAAATGCCTTCTTAAAATACACATTTGGCTACTAGGAGTTTCATTAAGTACAGTAAACCATCACGTATTGACTGGCGGCACTATTTATAAATAATCAGCCTGTACAGTGCTGACCCCTTTTTTATTTAATGAAATTTGTTTTGTCTTGTCAGCGTCAGGTATTTTGAGTTAGTGCAATACTGTGACCTCTCCCACACTAAAAATGAAACTGTATATAAAGATTGTCATAAAAGCCCAGCAGTAGCAACAGCTCCCGGAAATAGCATATATCTATTTAAGTAATGCAAACAAGATGTCAAGTCTTTAAAAACATAAGCTGTTAAACCAAGCACCAAACCATCCATAAATGTTTGCATACCGCAGAGCAAGAGAGAGCTCTCTCCTTCATTCAGCCTCCACAAAATAAATAAAATATTATGCGCGAGCAAAATTTGTGTTATTGCAGCAGTGACAACAAGTCATCTTGAATTAAGGCATTCAAGAATTCAAGCTCTCCTTCTTTGTGCATTTCCTAAAGGCAAAGAACTTCCTAAAGGCAGTATGTCTTGCACAGGAGCTGCCATGTCCTGGACCACTGTGGGCCCAGCCAGAGGGCACTGGCCAGCGCTGAGCTTCAGCAGAGCCACCCAGCTCAGAGCTCCCAGCGCGGGGCCAACGACCCACTGCCCTCAAGCCCGATGCTTTCTTAGTTCTGCGTCGCTTTCTCTTCCTGGTCCCAGAATTGGCAGGAGCTTTACCTACCGTAGGCTAGCAAAAACTCATTTTCAATGAATGGTCTTTCATTACCTTGTGGACTTTTCTTGTTTCTAATTCTATTCTTTATGTCCCAGTGGCACAGCTAGGGATCTCTCTTCCTCCTCCTGCCCCACTGCTGTTTTGCTCAACTGACCTTTAAATTCTCCTGTAGCATCCATAAGCGGTGGGAGGGGAAAGAAACCACAACCAAAAAATCCAGGAAACATAAGCTTTTAACTTCAGGTCATACTATATTTAGCAGTTCCCTGGTGTGTCGCTGTTTTTAATTGCTGTTGTCAGAATAGATGTGTGAGAGGTAGCTGCTGTTTTATGAAATAAGAATCCTTTATACCAGGGTGTTAAGTGCCTGTCATCTGACCAGTTAACAGGAGTGTGAACTGTCAGGGTCAAACCCAGCACCTCTTATTTGCCTAAGGCTAAACTTGCTGTGAAAAGTTGGTTAGTTTTGTTTCTGTGCATGTACAGACCCATTCACACAGATAGAGGTGCATTTTTGATGTGAGCATACATACTATATTGCATCACGATATTTTGATTCGCAAGCGAGCAGTGTTCAATGATGTAACGTGTAAGGCACATGGGGAATGGAGAGATACAGAGTTATTACAAGGCAAGATTAAAACTCTCTGGTTGATCCGTATTGATTTTACTTTTGCAGTACTGTCTGCCCGATCATACATCTTCCCATTTCCACCCCGCCGCTGGGCAGGAGGTGGTGCATGATTCGTCTGAGACTGCAGAGCATGGCGTGTATCTGTGTAGCAGAGAAAAGGCCACCAGCATCCTTGAGTGGTTACAAATTACAGACCTCTCACAAGGGGACCAGACTGGAGGCAGGATCCAGCTTTTAGTATGCCAAAGCCAAATACAGCTAAATTACACTCTCATCTGCTTTACTGAACAGACACAGTACCAGGCACAGTCACCAGCGAGTCCTTGCCCCGTGGCCAGGGGGCACGAAGCACAGAGGCGCCGTGCCACAGGGAGAGACCCTGGTTCACAGCCTGTCACCCCCAGATCAGGTGTAGCCTTTGTGCCAGTGCACGCACATGTGTAACGGACAAAATCACCTTGGGAAGCAAAGGCAAGTGCTGCACAATGCACGTGCCAAGAGCACCAGCACCTCCATACTCAGCAGCTGCAACAGCTGCAGTGCTGCCTTCACCACTGCACCAGCACAGAGGTCCCTTCCTTTCCTTGCAACCCAATATAACTGATTCAGGAGCATCTCCTGCATAACCAACCAGTTCCTACCCCTCCTATCTGATTGAAAAGCAGATTATCTGAAAGCAGGAAGCACAAGCCCACGTTGCCTTTTCAACCTTGTTAGCATTTGCCAAGCTTCATTTTAACCCTGACATTATAGATGTTTAATAGGTCCATACTGAAAGTCTCTGAACCTTGCAATCAATACAACTGAGCCACTGCACAAAATTTACCATTGATCCATGTTTTACTTCATTAAACATTAGTTTTACAAGGTTCAAAATAGGTCTGCTTAAAATTGTTTAAGAGCCTGTGGCTGCATCATCAGCTCTAAATGGCCATGCGAGACTGACTGTAGGCAAACCTGCTAGTTATTTATTGCCTTACAACAATATCAAATTGGCAAACTCCCTTTTAAAAGTTTGTAATGTGTTCAGCAGTATTTGCTTTAAGCTCAAATACATTGACAATACTACTTAACAATAATCCTTTTGGATTCAGACAAGGTAACAGCCAGCTGTCCCCAATGCATATTCACCTGTAGGTACTGCAAAAGTGATGCTGCAAATACAGATTAATTACACCCCTGAGAAGCTGCTGTCACACAGTGTTTCAGCTGTCTCACTGCTGTTAAGGAAGGAAAAATTGTACAAAATTTGGAACAGCTTGGTAGCAGGGAATGTCCTCAGCTTGTGCATTGCACAAGGGCAGGACTGTCCATTTGAGGCAGAAAACAGCTGCAGAATTTGTGTGTGCATGTTGCAACTCACCGTAGACGATGCAAGTTTCAAGGCAGCAGCACGTTCTCTGAATGCCACTGCTGCCCGAGCGCAGCCACTGCCGAGCTGCCCACCCTGTGGGCCCCAAGGAGGAACTCTCTTTGAAATTCTTCAAACTTTAAATATCTACTTTTTAAAAACACACCAGCTCCTCTGGAGAAAGCAGGCACAAGTGCTGCAGCATGTGCCATTAGTCACTCAAAGACTATATGATCCTGAAGTGGACTAAACCATACAGATTTGCAGCAGTATTAACAGGCACGGTCAGTAAATTAATAATCAGTTACGCTTTTTGGTTTCAGTTTCTTGATCCACACACAAAATCTTGATTCCTGCGCCAGGGTGGCTAAGAGTATCTGTCAAGCCCTTAGTCTACAGGCAACACACTGCATGGGATAAACAATGATGGCTGATAGTAAACCATCGCTCTCCTACTGCCACTAACAAACACCGTTATTCACCTTCTGGACAAGTTTAATATTTTAATGCAAATGGTTTTATGTACTAGTATTTCCTCATTTCTATAGCCTTGGGTTGCTAGCCTACATATTTTCACTTTCACAGCCCACAGATGGTAATGGAGAAAAATATTGTACATTCATTACAGAGGAAAAGGAAAAAAAAAATCTCACACCAACGTGATTCCTTCATTCTCTGGTATAATGGTTGGACTTTCCTCTTTATTCTTGCCTCCCGTAATTTTTTAAACCCTCTGCCACTATAAAATTAATAGCAAGCCCTGGATTAGGTACAAATCTATTTATGCAAATAACTGACACATTGCATACACCATCAGATAAGAATCAACACTCTTTAAAAATAATACATATGGATATATATTTAAAGTGTATCAGTTGCTGACGATCTTTGCCACCTACCACTTGCAGATGCACAGGAGCAGTCATCCCCAAGCAGGGTCCTCCTTGCTGCCCCTCAGCTGGGAGCTGTTTTTGCAAACGGAAATTTGCCCAAGTGTTTTGGAAATTGCTACTCACTTCTGCTTGTGCCGAGCACCGAGGCGACAGTCCAGAAAACGGGAGCCACAACGCCTGGAGGTATTGCTTCTCTCTGCGCAGAACTGTGGCCTTCAGAGGAAACATTCCTGTTTAAGAATTGGGTGTCAGAATTAGACCAGGTTTACAGCCCAGAAACAGCAGTTCTCTTGTTCACAAGGCAATTAGACACTGCAAAAAGCAGAAAAGTGTTGGGTTTACATTGGTACTTCATATTAGAGAGCTGTGAACTGTCCAATAACAAAATTTCTGAGGTATTACACTTCAGTCACTATTCACTCTGCCGACAAATGGGAGTAGCAAAGTTCTGAGGTAAACCTCTTTTTGGTTGCTAAAGCTGCATGGCCAGGACAGGGACACACATATAGATGTCCAGATTCAGAGGGCGGCACTGCACACAGTGATCAAAACCACCCCTGCAATTACTTCACAAGGCGTTTCTCAGCACCCGCTAAAGTTCCATTAGCAATGGCGTTCAGAAAATTCTCCTCCTTTGTGGATTATTTCTCTGCATCCCCCAGTTTTGCTTTGAGGAGATAAGCCCTGCCGATGGCAGTGGCTGGAAAGCAGTCCCTTTGATTTTATGACTAAAGCATCACGCAACATAACGTTTTTGTTGTCACTGCCTGCAGGATAAATGGTATTTCTCTGACAGACTGAAATTCATACACGAAATAAACCGATATTCCTACAGGAGAAAAGGAGCAGAGAGCCGCTCCAGTCACGGATCAGTGTGATTCTGCGAGGCCCAGCAGCCTCTGCTAATTTGCCTGGCGCAGCCACAAAACCAACTCCAGCACTAAAGCAGGAAAGGCAAAGGACGGAAATCAGCTCGTCTGCAAAGTTTTATTCCTCTGAGCATCAACAAAGCGCATATGGTCTTTTCTCTGAGTGAAGACCACTCCACACCCGGAAAACTCAAGTTAGGAAGAGAGACCAGAAGGCAAAGGGGAGAAATCTGTTTGTAGAAGCACTTGGCTTTGCAAACTGAGCTGTGCTGCTCTAATCAGCAGCAACTGTTCCTGTGCGTAGCAGTACTATGTGCAAATCAAATGTTTCTCAAACAGATGAAGGCATTTTCTTCATATAAATAAATATTTTGCACTGACTTAGAAAAAAACCCAAAACCAATAAAACCCAACAAAATAAACAGGTGCCTGTTTGAATTTTTAAAATAGAGGAAAAACATGTTAATAATAATGGTGTTAATAAGGCCGTATGGGATCTGCCTTTCGTTTCTGGCATTGTTTTGAAGGCACAGGGATGAAGCCAAAAGCAGATTAGAGGGACCTTCCCCCAGAAGTGAAGTTCAAAAACCAGTATTTTTCTGAGGACTGTTCCCAAGGTAAGGCCAACAGGCACTCGCACATACCTCCCAGTGGTATCATAAAAAATGATGCCACATCACATACTAAGATAAACGCTAAGCTAAGACCAAATAAACTAAGCGTGTGTTTTAGCACCAGGCTCCACAAACCCCAAGTAAACCCCAAAACAGACTTACCTGTCTCTACCACCAGTTTACAAAGTGCTGGCACCGGGCATGTTCAGAGTGTTATCCTTCAGGGCACAAACACTGAGAGACTATTCCCTAACAAGGAGTTTTAGCAAAGCATCCAGTGAATCACAGACCAACACGACATGAATTTAAATTCTGATGAGCAGAGGAACACCTTGTCCAGGCTGGTGCCTTGTCAATGCAAAGCTATTCTTGTTGTATCTCCACTCCCTCATCGAGTCGTTCTGAGCTGCACAAATTAGGGAACAGGCATGGGAGATATTTGATAGATGCTGTAAATTTCCTGAAGCCTTTTGAAAACCTAAGCTTCAAAATGAGAAAGACATCTTTTAAAACTCCTTTAAGCTGATTTTTTAATTGCAAAGTATAGATCACTGTACTTCACCCTTTTTTTGTTGTTGTTACAGCATGGCTGTATTTTGCTGTAGTTCAACTAGAATTGTAGTTTGTCAAGTATTATACCTTAGCCATGTCCTTTTGATACCTAATTGTTCTACTAAGCTCTACTATACTTATTTAGGAGATCAAGAGCACCTGCAAAATACAACTCTTTTTGATCACAACAATTAGATTTCTACTGTTTATGGACCAAATTTTCCTAGGAAGTACAGAGGGTACAAATTCAATTACAGTTGAGGTATATCAAACAGCATTAGTTCAGGAGCTTACCGAGGGTATTTAGCTTTTATTGCAGTATCTTTGTCACTTCCTTTCAAAACACATTATCGTTTTTACCACAGTTACAGGTTTACAATCTCTGGTTCCCTTCCTGGGCCTCAGGCTATTCCCAGTAGCCGCAAATGATGGTGATTTATCAATAGTCACAGATGATGGACATGTCCTTTCCACCAATCGTGGCAAACGGTGCTTCAAGATAAAAACTGTTTAAGGTATTTTCACCACAAGAACGAACTTGCAAGGTTAAATTAAATTTCAAATATTTTTAATTACTAGATTTGTCTATTTCCATGTAATCTAGCTACTGCTCAGGAAATCACAACAGACACATGTAAATAAGAAAGAGACAAAGTATCATTTTGAGAAAATTTTCCAGTCATTTATACTCATTAAATCCCAGTTAACAGGACTGTAAAGCAGCAACAGAAACATGAAGGGAATCAGGTCCTTACTTTTAAGCATCTGTCCAGCTAAACCAGCGCTACCTTTCCTGGTGGGTTTAAATATTGTACAGGTCACTCGGGGAACTGAAAACAGAATAAAATACTGGTTTTGTGTGCAGTTATAGTTCAGCTAAAACTCCAGTATCACAGTCATATTTTTCCTGCCTTTTGGTCATCTTTATTTCTCTGTAAAGAATGGAAATTTAGAGAACACATCTGAACAGAGACTGAGCCAGAGCATTATTTTGCATCAGTTATCCAGCTCTCTTCTAATAACACCCCTTAATTTATATAATTTTAGCTGCTCTTGTTCAGGCCACCAGAATTCAGAGCCTAATAATGTGTGGAACAGGAACTACTACAAATATGGTTAATAGGTGGTTTAGTCAGAAACCTTTCAGGGAACGTATTTAATTACTTCTAGGACAAAAAACAAACCAAAACAAACCAACCAACCCAACCCAAAACAGCCTGATATTTCCTCCCCATCCAAATGAACAGCATGGGATAATTAGACTCAATATCTTTCCCCCTTGCAATCACTCTGATTTATGGACTTCAGTGTTGATATAGTTTCTACGATGACACAAAATTAAAATGTAGCAAATCTGACTTAGAATACTTTTTTTATAACATGCGTTCAACAAGTTTTCCTCAGTCTTTGACGCTGCCGAGCATGCACAGGTAACCATGGGCAGCAAGCAGAGGAACAAATTATTTATGTGGATGCTGTTCTGCCCAAGGCAATACTCCTTCAGCTCTATGACACAAAATGACTGGAAATCTCCAAATTTAAGCCGCTTTTTTCCCCCTGCACAGTTCAGTCGGTGGGGGGACGGGGTTGTGCTCTCACACACACAGATTTAGAGGCCTCAGGAGTTCCCAAATCCCAAGGGCAGCCTGGAGAAGCACCCGTGAAGGAGCGGTTTGGGCAGGGAGGCGCGGGCGCCATGCTCCCCACACCCGCCTTTGAGGGGACAGGCGGGTAGTTCAGCCCACCTGGAAAACACAGAGCTCATTGTGAGCCTCCATCTACCTCCGGGGAGAAAATTAACGCGGAATTTTTTAATCTAGATCACAAGTACCTGCAGGGGGTGTGCGCTGTGAGGAGCGGCGGCTGCCCCGTGCTGGGCACAGCCGGTTCCAGCCGGTTCTCGATTGTTCCCTCAGCCCCGCCACACACAAAATGGCGCCCGGCAGCGGGGCGTGAGGAAACACGTGCGATAAACAGCCCTGGGAGAGCGGTCCCAGCCTCGCTCTGCTCCCCACCGCTGATGTGGAAAGCACGGGAGGTAAAACCGAGTGTGGCCGGGTCAGAGCTGGCCTGTCCCATGGCAACAGGCGTTGTGACACGGTTACCAGCCACACAGACGCGCTGACGCGGGCAAGCTGGTCACAAAAGCCACAAAACCTCCACCCCACAGGGCCGAGCCTGGGATGTGAGCGTCCTCGGGGTGTCCCAAGGAGACATGGGCAGGAACAAGCCCCTCAGTCCCTTCCTCAGCCTCACGGGAATAAAACAGACAAGGGAATTTTCAGCTGACACGTATCACTGAAGGATGCTGAGCGTCAATTATTTCATCAAGATCAAAGATAAACCCTCATCTGCGCCAGTCGCAGCACCCCTCAGCAGCAGACCCGACCACTGTCTGGATGTTATCAAAAGCCGCCTTCTCCCCATTGTTCCTTCTTCCTGCTAAGGCGGGATATTAGCAGGGAAAAAGTCAAGGATACGGTCACACGGACCTTTCATCTGAGAAACCAAGAGCTTCAAAGGGCTGAGGGACAGTCTGAAGCAGTCGTCTTTTTTTTTTTTTTTTCCCCCTCTTTTTTGGGTAAGGCAACTGCTATATCTTTTTTTAATCTGAAAATTTCTCCAAAATGACTCCAGAGCAGCGTGTTTATTGCACGCTGCTGGCACATACCTGCCTCTACATCAATCTCAATTTTCCATTAGCACTCGCAGGAACATTCTGCTGGACACAGTAAAGCTATTACTTAACATAAGCACATATGGATTATGGATGCTATAAATGAATATTCCTGTGGTTTCCACTCTGTCAAAGTACCAACACAGCCTTTGTCACCACAGGATTTAAATGCATATAGTACCCTTAGCAAACAGGGCTGCTGAGGGAGGTGGTGGGACATGTGGAGCGATGAGCCCAGTTTTGGGCTCCCCAGATTGACATGGAGACACCAGAACGAGGAAACCACCACCATGACCCCCACCAGCACCACAAGGAAAACTTTTTCACCACGATGACAACCCAACTGGATCAAACACGGGGAAACGCGGCGGTTGGGAAGGCGTGACACAGGGGTGAACCCCACACATCTGGCACAGTCTACCGCAAATGTCCGGTCCCCATGTCTCCCTGCCGGCGGGTGACACGGCCAACACCAACTGCTTCCCCTGCAGAGGATTGCAGGCCACTCCTATCCTGTTTACTCGTTATTAATTGTTTCAGCACGTTCTCCAAAGCCTGATTAAATTGTGGTAACACCTCGTCTGGTCACAAGCAGCTTGCCTGACCCCTTTTCTCTGCTGTCACACCCCAATGTGTAATGACCGGGCAGCTTAATTACAGACACGTGCTGCTGGTGTCAAGACAGAATTTAGAGACTGAACTCCGGCAACATACAGCATAATTTGTGATTACAGAAATATACTGGTGCCTTCCTGCCTTGCTGCCTGTGTGCCCAGCTGTGCGCATGGCTGCAAACCACGCGTGAAGCCCAAACAGCCCTTTGTGAGTGGGCGAAGGGTGGTGGCAGCTCTGCTTTGCCACACCGTGCCCTCAGCCTGGGGACAAGCCGGCCGGGCTGTCCCCACGGGACACAGCAAGGGTACATACCCCAGCTATGGGGACTACCGGCCCTTCCTGATGATCTGTGGCACCTTCAGATACAGAGCGGACATTTCCCTGTACAGAAACAAACAGTAATGTGCTAAGAGTGTAGGTTTGCTTTTCTGGTGAAGCCATCTCAGAGTATATTGCCTTCAACATCTATTTCATTTTCCCCCTAATGTTATTAATGAGATTACACAGACAAGGGTTAATCATTCGTTATCATTTTACCTCCTCCCCCCCCGCTTTTAAAGTTATTAGGAAAACAATCAAGGTGAGCATTTTAACAAAAATGTCCTGCTGTAATTCACCTCTAGGAGTTGAAATCTTTTGTTTAACATGTATACATAATTTACTGTGATTAAATGAAGAAGCTTTGGACTCCTGTCAGGTGAGATGCCCTACCTGTCTGTGGAGAGCAGACCATCCCAAAGGAGAACGTTTTACTTCGGAATCACTTATTCAGTTGCCACTGAATGCTAAGATACAGACAAGCAGTTTGGCTAAAAACATTTTTACTTTTCATTTTACTTTGGGTTCTCCTTTTTAACTGTTTGGTACTAGCACCCTGCCCAGGAAAGCCAAGAAACTGCTGGAAGTCTTACCAAGAGCTGACCTAAGTTCTCTTTGTTTCTGTGACCTTCAAATCAAGGCTGGTGTGTGCATACCCACATGCAGACCTGCAGAGCACATGTGAGCACCTGAGCAAAAGGGAGGCTGTACCATGCTACCTACCCATCCTGACACCTAGGAAACTAGTAATGTATAATAATAATATATACTACTTCTCTTTTACTATTTTCTTTATGCACTTACTGTGCATAAGTTCAGTAGCAGCTCTTCATTTACGCATCATTATGAAAGGCTCAATGGCTACAACGCGGTGGTTATTTTTAAAGCATTTTTAGCTGTAAAGGCATCTAACATATGCTCTCCTTCCAGCCCTGGAGACCTGTTTGCCATGCAAGGCTGCACACACCAACAGACCCGACATTCCTTCAGGGAGCTGGCGGACAGGGGTGCCGGGAGGCAGCCGGGCAAGGGCAGAGGGCACCGAGGTTCAGCAAAACAGAGACTGAAGCACAAAGCCTGCGATTTAGAGGTCCTCACGCTATTTGTGATATCTTGTTCCCTTGGAGAGAAGATTTCTTCCCATGCTGTAGAAGATTTGTCTTTCCAGATGGCACCACCCAGAGCAGATGCCATCCAAGAAGCAGTTTTTGCAGTTATGCACATTCAAAGCTTGATGTAAAAGAAAGCTAAACCAGAGCAATCACGATGACCTGTTACACATCGGTAAGAAGCAGCCTTCAGCCCCGGCCAATTCCTACTCTGTCTTTTCATCTACTCCCTACAAACCTGGCTGCACACAGTTATAAGTTCATCATCGCTCCTGTTTCTGTTGAGCCACACGACCACCTGGCCTGAACATCAGTGACTCCAACCCTGCTGCCCAGGAGCGGAATGTGCTTAACAGAGTCTGAGAGGAACTCGCTTCTGGCGGTCAGTATCACAACTTCTTGCCTGCCACTTTAGTTTTATTTGTCCACAGCTACAAATGCCAGCTTCGAGACATCACTTGCACGCTGCCAGAGAAAAACAGGAGAGAAATAAAACCTCCAGTCAACGCTGGGTAGGCTGTTGGCAGCACAAAGTGATAATACCCAAGACACACATCCAAGCCCCAAAATATCCAGTGCAAAACTCCAGAATCATTAGTGAGAAGCCAAAGGGATGCTGCAAAATGGCCATAACAACAGGCTTGAAAAATAAAAACCAAGAGGAAGTGTGAAAGTCACAAGAGAAAGAAAAGAATGCACTGCTTTAAAATCAGTGGAAAGCAAGAACATACAAGAATGCCTGTAAAGAAAGCTTTAAAATGAGTTTCATAATCTGCTGTAATTGAAGGAAAGGCCTTATTCAGGACATCATTCATCTCGCACTTAATTGTGAGCACATGTTTGGGTTCCAGCCTGCAGCAACAGGTTAATTCTCCAATTATTCCACAGGATTAAAACTACATTTTTTTTCCCCAGGAAATGTAGCATTATTGTGAAGCCCATCCAGACATGCCATTTCATAATTAATACTAAATAAAAAGTGAATTCTCTCCTTTGTCTAAATAGTTTGCTTTGGCTCAGCTAGGAGCAGCAATTAGCGAGACAGGCTCCCTGAACGCATTTGATCTGCTACAGAGTTTCCTGCTGCGTATCAGAAGAACAAACCTGATTTCACACAATCCGTGGAGTTTATGTTGGCTGGATGTGCTATAATTAAAATGATCTTCCCCCCCGCCCCCAAGAGCTTTGTTTATGTGCTTGTGTTTTTTTGTGGAGAGGAAAGCACATACCTAATTTAGCAGTTGTGTTGATTTACACTTCTGTCCTTTACCAGTTCCCTTTGTAGTGTTCACTGTTTGTAGTTTGGTATAGAAATTGGGACCTATTATCATTTGTGTTATAGGTCCGTTTTATTAGCAGGAGTAGAGGAACAGTTCCCATGGAAACGTTTCTGTGTTTCATGATGTGCTTTTCGTGGGATTTTCAAGGTGGTGTCGGGTGGGCTCTGGGGTGCTCGGGGGCTTTTAGGGCACAGGCAGCAGCCTGTGAACACTTCCCCTTCAGCAGGGGGGGAAATCACGTATGTTTAGGTTGTGTATTTCCTCTCTTATGAAGTCCAATGCCTGTGAAAACAGAGCAGCGCAACAGCCCCATGCCACAGACTGATGTTCATGCCAATTCCCACCACTCTGACAACACACCAGATCCTATTTTGAAAGGCCACCTCAAAACCCAAGAGAGTGCTTTCCTTTCGCTCTCTGACCTTTACGCTTAAGCCACGAGTGATGCTACAGTTTAACAGGGCTCAGCGCACTCGCCTGAGCCAAGATGTCCTGGTGTCGCTAGGGATTTTCAAAGCATCTTGAAAACACCCACAGCATCAGCCCCCTCCCGTTTGCCAGCCCAGGGAACACCACCGCTCACGGACCAACCCTCTCACCTGGCATTCATCAAAAGCAATGCAAAAAAGAAATAAAAATGAAATCACATGTGAAAACGTTAAAACACCTTCTTTCTCGCCCAGATGATTGCTGTACACATGGGCCAGTTCCACAGCAAACGGGCTGCACCACGGATCACCTCGACAGCACGCAGGTTCACCCGCAGCCTGGGGCCTGGCAGGACAGGTCCCCAGCCCCCTGCCCTTGGTGCTCGTTCTTTCCAGAGTCTGGGGATGGGTTTCCAATGTGATTTTTAGCTTTATTTTTTCAGCTGAAGACTTAACAAATCATTTTTACTTCAACCTAGTCACAGTAATAGGGAAAACCCTCCACACAAACTTCAGAGCCATGGCCACTGCATTGAAGAGATAATTATAACAAATTATTTTTCAAGTGGAGAATAATTACCATGTTCTGACAAAATATTAAATAATTCATTATTATTATTTTGGCACTTCTTTGTGAACCAGGTGTCCAGGAAGCTGTTTCAGACAGAAACATGTAATGAAGTCCCTGGGATCCTTCCCCACCAGCCAGTAGCATGAAAGAACCACGACCACTTGGACAGGGCTGGAGCCACCCAGAGCCTGGCTCCAGAACAGTCAGGAAAGACCTCCTATCAATATCAGAAGGTTTTATTTCTTTTTCATCATTCCCCACTAATATTTCTCAGTTTTCTAATTACTCCCATGGAAGTGTTGGGAGTTTTCTCAGTTAAGGAAGATACAAGTAAAGTTTATGTCTCTAGTCCATGTTCTCTCTCAAGTTTTTAAAACATGATAATATTTTTTATTTATGTAAGACTATTTAAAACTTGATTTTCATTCACACGACCATTTTTGAGTTGCCTGACCCCCCTCCAAAGTCAGCAGGAGTGCCCAGGTGCATCCCATCTCACTCAGCCTTCCCCTCCTCCTTGACCTCTTTGTGAAGTGGCCCCAGTATCTGGCTTTTCATAACAATTAAAGTTTCTTGTCCACATATTCAATATCTCAGCCACATCACGCTATTTCTGAGATAAAAAAAAAAAATCACGAAGAGTCTGGAGACAACAAGGAGGAGGGGAGGGAGGTTTTTGGGTTGGTTGGTTTTGTGTGTGTTTGTTGTTTTGTGGTTTTTGTTTGTTGTGGTCTGTGTGTGTGTGTTTTGGTCTAAAACAAAACAAAAATACCAAGCAAACGACAAAACCCCACCAAAACCAAGAGCCATTACTAGCAAGCACATTATTTGCTCTTGACCCTGCTTGCAGTTTCTCCTTCCTCATCGCTCCTAACACTTTATATATCAGATCTAAGCTGCCAGCCCTGGCAAACACCATCTTGCGATTCACTTCTGGGCCTGACCACATGTGGTAGGAAATGCCACAACCACGAGGCAGCCCAAACACCTGTTTGCTGGTTGATTAAACAATGCAGAATCTCTATTTATTAAATCCTGGAAGAGCCGCTATCGAGTCAGCTGTTCTTACCTTCAGGTTTTTGGGTGACCGGAGGCACGGAGCTCGTTGCTGGCTTGAGGACATTCATGGCTGGGGTTCCTGTGTCCATGGTTCACCCAAGCCTGGAAAACACAAGTATGGAGATACAAGGAAGTTTTAGCACTATACACCCAGTGTCATCAAGATTTCCCCCATCTTGTGCCCCCCCAAAGTGGGGAAGAGAGTGGCTGAGCCACTTGCTTCTGTATCCAACTGGTGAGATCAGTGTAATGAGTTCACACCACCCTGGGATTTCTTTCAAAAACTTACAAAGAATTAAACAAGCCAGTGCTCTGGCAAGAGTGGGCTTTGCTGGGGAGGTGCCCCACAGCAACACAGAGAGGCCCGTGGGGTGTTTGGTGTTTAAACAGCACAAGGAGCACGGGGCCGGGTGCCATCCCCACGCCGCAGAGGCCGTTTGTGCTCAAAACGTTAAAAAAGGCACGCAGGCTTCACGCCGCCTTCATAAACATATCCATCAACTGCAACATTTAGGAACGGGCTCTACTGAAACCATTCACTTGCTGAAAAACAAACTGCTATTCTTTACCTTCTAATCTTTCAGCAAAACAGCTTTTCTCCACTCCAGAAAGTAAAATCCACTCGCTATTTAAAATTCACTCGCATAGTGAATTTTAGAGCTCATTCATGCTCAGCTCAGGAGCTGGGAATGACCCCATAACAACACATGCAAATTTTCGACTGAAGCAGAATTATGCTAAAAACAACTGAATGAGGAATCCATGAGGCTTGGTGCAATTACATTTTCCAGAAAAGCACCTGACCGTGTGGGCAGAGAGCAAGATGAAGGTCCATAACTACCACAGCAATTTTTATCCATTAGCACAGAGACATATCAGCAGGTACAGGACCTCTCCAGAGCACTGACCTTCCACACACTGCCCATTTTCTCCTCTTAATTAGCTGTAATTTTAGCAGCCCTCGCAGGATTTAGCTTGTCCTGGGGCAGAGACGCGGGGGGCAGAGGAGGCCACCGACACACAGCAGGACACAACCAGCCTCCCCAAGACCACAAACACGCCTGCGTCTCTTACCTGAAGAAAACAGCTCCGGGAGCTCCACGTTGCTCTGTCCTCACCTCAAAGCTGCACTGAGGTTTGGTGGGATGGGTCCCACACAGGTGTCCTGGGGCTGGGGACTCAATGCATCGCACCTGGAACTGCTGCATGCACCTCGCTTCCATACACAACACATAGAGTAGCTACCTCAGCATAAAAGATACAAGCAAGTCCACATATCTGGGATTGGTTTTTTTTTTAGGCACCTGGAAAGAAAGCGAACAAAAATCCACAACGTGCAGCTAATTTCCCAAGCAAGCAGGAAACATTTCAAACGGCTCCTTCAAAGCGAACTGCACGTGAGCCTGAGCACCTCACGGCTTCGGTCATTAAAGGAGAGCAAACAACGGTGAGATTGTATAATTTATTACCGTTGCTAAGAGGAACACAGATACTTGATACCCAACCATATGCAGAACTGTAAAAAAATAGTTTTAATACAGTATCAAAATTTACACAAGTGTAGTGTCAAAAGACACCAGTGTCCCTCAGATTAGCCCCTGCACATACGTACTGCAGGCACAAGTACATGTTTTACAGATTTTCATACATATCGATAGATATATAGGAATACAACAATTTAAGTTTAACTATGCAAACAATATGTATGGAAGAAAATAACGTGTAAAGATAACAGACAACTACTCGGGCTGGCTAATATATAAGAAACTATGCGAGAGTGCAATGCTTCAAAACGGAAGGTGAGATTCTGTATTTCCAACTCAAGGAGACAGAGGGAACAGGAGTTTTGCCCGGAAAGCAACGCCGGATCAGAGTCTTACGTCAAATGGTACCAAGTAAAAATACCAACAGAAACCAATATAATTACTGCTGCAAATTAACACATTTTTTCTGAAGACAGTTAGCAGATTTACATCATACTCCTATATAACAAAAGATTGTACAGCAACCGAGCTACATTCCACTGCAAATAGCCCACGAATACAGCACGTTGCAAGCTTCGAGAAAACAGAGGTTCTGACTTTGGCTCAAATCTTAGTAACCAAGAACAAACCAGAAGCCCAGGAATTGTTGCATTCCTATTTTGTTTAACTTTTATTAGTCTTTTTGATGCTCGGCTATGGTAAAAAGTTAAGCAACAGCATTCAGTCACAAGCCTGTTGCACATTCATACATGAAACTATCATTGCTTTTAGATATACACAAAATACCTATCATTGCAATTCAATACACACAACAAGTATCATATAGATAGATAAAAATAAACTAAGCACATCTAGGGCACCTTCTGGTCAAATCTCAGGCAACCTGAACAAGAGCTTTCTGCCTCAGAATAATGAAAGACATGCTCTGAGTATAATAAAACCTTTTTCTTTGAAAGAAAGCTACAGTGGCAAGAAAAGCTTTTTTTTTTATAATGCAGTGCAATCTCTTAGATCTTTATAGACTCTCGTTAAATAAACCAGCATGTCTCTAAATTAAACAGAAGAAATTAGCATCCTGACAACTGGAAACTACTTTCCAAAAAAACTCTCTGATGGAAACTCTGATTCAAGACCTGTAACAGTGATATCTAAATATTCTGTTCATTAAAGGGCTGCGAACATCCTACACGTCTTCAGAAGATGTGCATCAAAGAGAATCCAAAAGAAAGCTATCTTTACTTCCATTTAGAAAGAAATTGTGTTTCACTACAAGTACTGTAGTTATGCTACACTACTGGCTGGTTAGGAGACTTTATGGTCTTTTAGCACCTCCAAAGGCAGGTATTCTACCAAAGCAAGAAAATCAACTGGAAATTGCCTAAGCACCATTAACCAATATTTTACAGACTGAAGCGTGAGTTACTAAGAAGTGACTTTCTCGAAACTGTGGAGACCAAAGGCACAGTTTATCGATGTCTCTCCAGTCTGGTGAAAAACCTCCGTTAAATCCAGCGGAAAATTCGCTCAGACTTACTAGAGATTCACTGTGACTAACCAAAAGAAAACTTATTTCATGTAACTCCTGCAGATTCCCAATTATCTTTCAATTAGGATGGAAATACCTCAGTGCTTCTAAGTGTGGGGTGTTGAAGTGACGATGCGGCGGCAGCGTTTCACTAGCCAGAATAGCAAAACAGCGGTTTTCGGGGAACGCTGACAACACGGCTCCTCCGGGCTCTGTTAGTTTCCAACCAAGCGTCTTGCAGCACACACAGACACCCCGGCGTCAGCGGAACGTCGCTGTGGACACAGTCGCTTCTGTCTCTTATTGGCAGTTCAAACCCTGTCTCTGCAGAGAGAGGAATCGCTCAGGGCCTTTACATGGGTCCTTTGTACTGGTTTCCTGACAAATGTTGTCTAATTCCAGGGCACGACCCTGCAGCATCTCCAAGTTTCCTCCACACAACCTAAAGGGAGGGACGGGAAGAGATCTCGTTAGCAGCGGTCGAGACGTGCTGGTGTTCGTACAGACATGCACCTGGGAGCGCCACAGGTTCGCCAAGCAGCCCATGCAGCACAGGTAGGGACAGAGGGGAGGATACACGGCAGAAGAGAACGTTTCTCGAGGGATACAACATTCCTTCTGAACACACAAAGCACATGCTTCTAGGTAAAAATGGTCAAGAACAGAGACAAATGAACTGGCACGCGCATCACCAGGATCTTTTGTGCTTCAGATACGGGACTGAGGACACTTACAGGCCTCAGAGGAAACTTTGTCCAGCTATTGCCCAAACCACATCCCTTGCAGAATGCAATTCAGCAGCATGAAGCTCAGGCCAGAGGAGTCTCAACATTTCTAGTTTAAAAGGCACGGAGCAGGTTTCCCCGTTTTCAAAGAATTTACTTGTTCTCTTAAAATCAAGCAAGGCATTAAAAGGGTTTGTTTTATTTCATTTGTTCTTCCTTGAGATCAGAGGCATTGTGCACGTAGTCACTGTTCTATCCATGCTGGTCTGTTTTGTTGAACCAGAGCAAAACCTACAGTTTAGTAGAGGTTAGCAATTTTTTTCTAAGTGTGGACTATACATTACGAAGGTTTCCTTCCTCATACTCACATTTACTCCCATTTAGGATTGCGTAATACCCATGTTAAAATTATGGAATTAAAAATGCACATCATTTATAAAAAGAAAAAAAAAGGAAAGTATTTTGTAATGATTGATAAAAAGATTGACCGGTTATTAGCAGGAGAATCAGCTGCTTGTGTCCTATCACCAGGCATCTCTTGCAGGGGCCACCAGAAACAAGACTGGTGATTACCACCCCACTGTGTATTGCAATTTAAGAGTATTTCTGTTTAACAATAATCAACTAGCAACCAACTAAAGTGTAACTGCTACTAAACCACTCATTTATCTCTGGAGAAACAGTGAAATGAGTGTTGAGAAAGGCAAAACCTGTTTTGCGTTGTCATTATTTATTGTTCGTATTTTACGAGTCCCTAAAGCGCAGGAGCAAACAGGGATTGCATTAACTGGATCCTGGGGAGGTGACAGCCTGAGAAGACACCAGCAGCCCCGGTTCCTACAACCCCAAGGTCCTACTGATACTCTGTGCAAGAGACGGGCAAATAATCCGGTTCCTCTGAGCCTTTGCTAAGGAAAATCTGAGTAAAAGCAGGGAAACCAGAAACACTCCAAGAACGGAGGCAATAAGACCGCAGTCTTACTCCACAGGGCCAAAAAACATTAAAGTCCTTTAAAAGGAACTGTCCTTAATACTAATGGGTGGGCATAACCCAAACCCTGCAAACTTCCCATAGGGTCAGAATCTTGCAGCCTGAAATCAGAAGGGAAATGGGTGAAGTCACGTTGTTGTCATAAAAATATGCGCGTGTTTTAGCTATGTTTGCTGTGTTGTGAAACACTGAGCCACGATGGAAGCACGAAAAACGGGTTTTCAGTGAAACCTCCCAAATCAGCTATGGCTGAGTCACTGGAAACAGCAGAGAGCTGGATTAGATGAAGCGGGAGTTTCTTTCCAACGTTTGGTTGCTGATTTTCCTAACCTATTACTATCAAAAAGAAAGACCTCTTGGAGGGCTTTTGTGAGAAGGCACATTACACCTACACACGCCTTTCAACAATGTTTCTGGTCAATAAACATTAGACAATATTTACCAAGCAGCTACTGCTGACACAACAATAAACTAAAAGGTGGCACTTTCGAAGTCCTTTATTTCCAGCCGAACAAATGACCCCTGTTTGCCAGGAAGGCACAAACGCACACGAGACAGCCCTGGAAAGGCGAAGTACCAAACACTTCACTCTAACATTTTGGAACGCTCCTGTGCTTTAAAATTACCTCCACGCTTGCTAATACACGATAAACTACCTCTAACCCTGCTGCTACATATTGCTACGTTCTCCTAAGACAATGCAAGCGTATAAATACAAAAGTGTTCCCAAGCATGTTGTTGATGAGGTGGTACCAATACAATATGTGCATCCTGAGGAGAGAATAGAATTCCCACATCCATTATCTTAATAAAATATCAACGAGACGATATAACACCATAAAGTTCCTACAATATGAATTATACGTCCAAATTGCACTTTGGTACCAATCAAGACTACGCACCAAAATTATAGAGCCCAAAAGGAAACTTGTCATCATTCCAACAACCCCGGGGCAAACGTTTCATGTGAAACACCCCCTGTGCATAAAGCTGGAGCAAAACAGGGGCTACAAACTGGAACTGCAATGACAGTCCCAAAGAAAAGAAACATTATAATTAGTTCATCGCAAATCCGCTTTTAGTATGGACTAGATGAACATAAGAATAAGTAAGACCAGAAAGGAAATAACCAACTATTTAAAAAGTATAAAAATATACCAATAAGCAAATCAGACGCAGATGATAAAAGTCAGAAGAAAAGGCTGCAGTTCAATGCCAGCAGCAGAGCTTTGGACGGCTGGGGAACAAAGAGACAAGGCAGAATACAAGTATTTATTCGGGATTTACAAAAATGAACTGATAATGCCAAACTTAGTGTATTAGCATTTTAGAAGTGGCATTACTTACATCATGAGAACTTTTATGGATTACTATTAAATATGTTTTGTTAGAAACTGCTGTTTTATCCATAAATTGCAAAGGAATAGTGGAGGCAGGAAAATCCATCGGTGCCATTGTACAGACGGGGAAACTGAAGCTGCCAGACTTCATCATACTTGCCAAACTTTGTTCTTACGAAGGATAAATTCGGGTCAGCTGAGTCATACAGTACTTTAGCCCAGATATATTAGCACACATAGATACTTCTGATCAATACTAACAAACATGTTAAAATGACAGTGTTCCTAATAAAAGAGTAATTGCATTACAAAAACAGGAACTGACTTAATTTCCATAGAAAATCTTCAAGGGCATACGGCCAGCATTTAAACAAAAAATACTTTGCATCTTCAGGTGTTTCCAGGCTCAATACAGAATATAAAATCAAATACCTTAAACTTCTCCTGCACATTTCTCCAGCCACAGCTTTCTCTGTCTAAGGTAGCAATGAGAGTCTTTAACAGCCTGCTGAGTTATGTTTTTCCTGAGCTTCCTAGACAAGGGTGTGCTTAAAAAAAGAAAAAAAAAAAAAAGGACGTTTTATTTTACAAATTTGTTTTGCAGCCACAACTAAGAGCAGTAGTATATTTAAGCTTTCGTGGGTCCTTCCTGAGGATGGGCACGCACAGATAACTGGCCAATTGCATCTAAAGATAATTAGGCTGATTACAGTGCCCTGGATTTCAGGGCAGGAGGGACCATTACATCTTCTTGCCTGACCTCCTGGGTACCAAAGAACACTTAATTTTCTGCAGCAACTTCTACACTTAGCCTCAGACCTTGCCATCGATTAAAGCATACCTCAATTGAATTTGTAGGTGGCACAGTGGAGTTTCCAGTAGGTGACACTGAACTCAGGACAGGAAAACCCAACGCGAGGTTCGCAGGGAAGCCCTTGCCCTCGGTTATTCAGGCAGCCAGACCAGATAAGGATCATCATTCCCTAAATATAAACCCCGGTCTGCAAAGCAAACCTGTGCGGAATCTGCACGCCTCCTGCACAACCATCCAGTTTGGTCATTAACAACTTGCAAAAAGAAACAAGCGCGTCCTGCCATATGAAATATCTGCCGATATAATATATCCCCAGTGATACCACTCGCGCGTAGGGAACAATCCCGTAAGCACTGGCAGCATGGGGGGGATCGCCAGGGCCCAGGCGTGGGGACACGCACAGCAATTTCTCCCTTCAGCCATCCAGAATGATGGATCAGGTCATGGAAGAACTTTTCTCAGCCCAGCTGCACAACAAAGCTCTTCGCTTTCACCACTGTCTCCACCAGCGGGAGACTCACAGGCAATTACTTCTTTTATTTTTTAGTGCCTCCTCATTACTCAGGAAAAAAACCAGCACTATTTTTAGCAATGATTTCCCTCTGTTTTCTTATGGATCCATCCCTTTAAAACACATTCCTGCTCTTTAGATTTCTTGCTGCGCAGAAGGGGACGGCACTAACAATGAGGTTTTGTAACAAAGACTATTCCTTTTTTGCAGGACTTCCAAATTGCCGAATCGGGAAGGAAAAGCAGGCTCCCTACTTTGGCTTGTTCTTCCTCCTGCAGCTGACTCTGCTCTGGGATGCGAGTGGGAGCTCTGGGGTCTCGTCCCCGGCTGGGGCGGGGGATGGCCAGGCAGTCCATTTAGCTGACAGCTCGCTCTCCACTTTGAATATAACAGTATCATTCATAGCTGTTTCCTCCTGCTGCAATACCTCCTGGCAAACTAAAAGCTGAGCTTTCACATCATATAGAACTACATTCTGTGTATTTCTTATCAATCCATTTCAGCAAGCCATTGTTCTGACATTTCACTTCCACCAACCAGCTATTACAGGTCGTCAAGTGCTCCATTCAGGGAAGCTCTTTGCCAATGAGTGTTTTAAGAGAACTACAAAAGGCTTTTTTTGATACTTATGCATGATGTCTGGACAAAATTACTTGGCATAGCTTTGTGAGGCAACAGCAGGTGAAAGATGTGGAAGAGGCACACGGGACCTTGAGCGCTGCTGGTCCAGCCACGGTGGCTCATCACACTTCTCCTGTCCAAGGGCAAGACCAGCACGGTCAGGGACAGAGTGCTGAGATGGGGACATGGTCGGGGTGGCCACCATATAGGGGACCTGCAATTGTGTGTGTGTGGAGAGGGGCTCAAGCGCTTTGCTGCTGCTTCCCCGCTTCGGAAGCCAGAAAAACAGGCAAGGGGGCTGTGGTGAAGCACTGAGCCCGGGTTTGATGTTACAGCAAGGGATCCGATTGCTGTAATTTGTGCACAGCTCACTTGCATAAACCTATTTCCTCAGGCTTCACAGAGGAGAAGTCAATGTCACCCAGCCATGTGGAAGATAATCACTGCGCATAAACTCAGATGTCCAGGACTGTGCATCTCCATGAAGCTGAAAAACAGAGCAAATGTCTACCGAAGTCCCTTCCAGCTCTCCCCTGAGGGAGTGCAAACCGACTCCTTCCAAATAACCAGTATGTCCCTGCAACATCTGTAGAGGTGGGGAATAACACCCACTCAACCAAATGAATACTGAAGCGGGTTAGCTAATGAGTGAGGTACAGGAGTGAAGACGACCAGAAAACAATCCTGTCAGAGCCGGCGTCAGGAGATGGGAACACGGAGTCTCTGCTCAGCCCCCATCAGGTTTTAGTCGTCTCGGAGGAGCAGGGACAGAGCTGACGTGTG
The DNA here is from genome assembly GCF_036013445.1 of Caloenas nicobarica. NCBI lineage: Eukaryota > Metazoa > Chordata > Aves > Columbiformes > Columbidae > Caloenas > Caloenas nicobarica. The sequence goes on from NC_088247.1 coordinate 120,343,636, forward strand.
TGCTGCAGCGGGACAGGGAACCCAGCCACTTGTTGATTCAGACCACCTGATGAACCACTGCATCTTGCAACAGCTTTCTAAGCTTCATTAGTTGCAACGGTTTTACTGTTCAGATAGGTAAGAACGTGCAAATTCGCCCCTCTGGTTACTTGGATCAATTGCTGTTTATCAATGCAACGCAGGCCTTTGCAATCCAGCCCTGACTTCAGAGTAAATCACACCCGCTTGCACAGAGGTTTCAATACTGACCTGGCACGGTCTTCAGCCCAAAGTTCTGCTATTTCTATTATGAATATACCATAAGCATTGGCTTTATCTTTGCATTAAGGTATTTCTCTCTACATGGGTTATAAGTATCCATTATTATATTCCACTGGAGAACAAATATGCATCTTAGATGAAGTAGAAAGACTTCCTTATTCAGAAAAACACCACTTTCAGCTTCAAAGATAAACTGTACAAGTGTAATTTGGAGAGAAGCTACAGCTGGCATCACCCCCACGCTACAGGCTGCATCCCTGCCCCGAGAAACACACAGGCCACAGATGCGATGAGTGACAAACAGAAAAACAACCCCGCTCATGACAGCAACACCCCAGCGGAGCGCACAGGAATGTTGCCAGGACAATACGAGACGTGTTGAGCGACAGACAGGACGTTTTGCATGGACTGTACCGGAGGAGCGTTACCTTCAGAGCATTTACCACCGAGTCAGGCTGCGGAGAGGCCGAGCCATGTCCACTGCCGCTGGCTGGCTCGTTTGCAGAGCGGTAACTCCCCTCCGCCCCTCCGGGCATCCTAATGGCATCCTTCGCAAAAAATTAAACACTCTTTAATAAAGAAAAGGGTTGGTAACTAATTAAAACAAATGTCAGTTATTTATCGTTATTTTTAAAAAGGCTGAGAAGGCATGTTTTACTCCAAAGTCCCCCTCTTCCTGTGCCACAGTAACCGAGGTCCATGAGAGGCAGCTCGAGCGCTGCTGTGGAGTGTCACCCAAACTCTCTGGCCCTCCAGGGTGTCTATCTGGAAAATCAGGACATACTAATAAAATTTCTTATGTACCTCTGTTGCCTCACAAAAGCGCTGCGAGGTTCAGAGATTTCGACTCCGGAGGAAGCTTTTGAGAACATCTAATTTTATCCCAACAGTTCTGGACGTTGTTCCTTCAACAAAACTCCCATTTTTCAAACGTTGCTGCGAGGTTTGCACGCCGAGCTCGGGCGCAGCGGAGCAGGGAGGGAGCCGGGAGCTGCCCGCTCACGCCTGCCCTGCCCCGGCTGCTCCCACCACACGCTTCCCAGGGACTTGCAACCTGACCTGCTCTTCACTGGCATTCTTCATGATGAATTAAACCCCCCCCCCATGTATATATAAAGAAGAAAACCATTACAAAGATTGAGAGATTAAAAGTTCCCTTCTTAGGGAGTAGGAAACATTAAGAAACAATGTAGCAGTAATTCCTGCTGGAATGTGTGGGAAATGCTTCTCTGAAGGAAAAATAATGACAGTGGAAAGAACCTCTGATCAAAATCAGTGCCCAATGGGCATAATTTGCCCCGCTGAGCGAACACACAGCACGTTGTCACCTTTTTGGGGGTGTCTATAATCTAAACAATAGGAAAGATGAAGGTGGGTGTGGGAGAAAAAGGGCACAGAGAGATGTCACGAGGCTGAACTTCACAGATCCAGTCTGCCTGAAAAGGTTTAATTGACAGGTACCCCGGTCCAAAGCAAGTTTATGTTTTGTGCATGATGGTCAGGGTGAGCCCGGAGGGCACATCGCAGGGACAACCCCTGCACCTACCCAGCCCAGCAACCGGCGGCAGGACTGAATCTCATATTGAAAAACCCTAAAAACAATTTTAAAAGAAAAGAGAATGCTGCACATGCTAAGCCCATGGAAAAGGTACTCAGAGTCTAAATACAAAATGATTCGGTGCATGAACTCTCTTCCAGCGCCCAGCCAAGCGATGCGTGCTGTGCAAAGCCCAGCAGCACGGCCAGGCTGACGACACACGGTGCAGCGCATCATCCTGCAATTCTCCACAGCAACGACTATTATCAATTTGCTGTGATGTATGGAAGGAGGTTGAGGACGTATTTTCCTTTGGGAAGGATTTATAGATCTGTTAGTGACTGGGCAGACTTAGTGCTATACTTTGGGAAAGGAAATGAAAGAGGAAGGAAAAGAGGTAATAAAGCAGATTGGAGCAATTCTGGTTCAGGATAAATTCCCTTGGTCGGCTTTGGTTTTCTTACAAGTCAAAGTATTTTGTTTCTTTACTGACTCCAGAGCTGGCAAAGACTTTGGTCAGTTTTAATGGTAAAATATAAGTATTGCTATTAAAGAAGGCTGTGAATATTAGTACAGATTGTACACCAAAAGCCTCCTGAATATGAAAAAAAATTGCAGCACGGTTTTGTCTCCCTTCACAAGAATGAGCAACTTGTTGGGAACACACTGCCTTAAGCAGCCAGCGTTCTCAACACATTGGTAGGAGACCGAAAATTTGTATTTCCCCTGTGGACATCCTTCTCCCTCCTCCCTCTCTCCTTGATAAGAGACAGAAGCTTTTCTTAAAAATCAAGGCAGGTTTTGCAGCCCTGAAGGCACATCCTCCAGCCCAGGGACTTCTCACCTCTGGCGAGGCCGCTCCGCAAAGGCAACCCAGCTTCTGCCTGCGCCGGAGGAAGCTCATTGCAGAGATGACGGGGAGGGGACCAGCCTGAACATGGCTCTCCTGCTCCTCAGCACGTCCTGTGAGCCTGAGGACACCTCAGCACTCTGCCCAGCCCAGGTGACAGCTGGATCCTGAGCGAGACCCTGGCGACGGGAGAGAAATCCTGTTCCCTCCCTCTGCTCCAGCTCCACACACAGCACTTGCATTCCACTCTCCAAGGAGGCAGCCCATGTGGCCACAAGTTTTGGACAGATCTTTTATCGTCCGGTAACAAAGTTGTGAAAGTGGAACCAAATTGGACAGAAGGGATGAAGTTGTGACTCCACAGTGCTGAAATCTGTATCGACTTTAAATATCTTGAGTCATTTTGACCAGTGCTGCACATCAATATCTGAGAACGATTTGGGTTTTTTTGCTCATCCTACACTGCTAGCCCTCCCTACCGCCTCGTCCAGCCCTCGTGCCCAAGCTAAACCCTGGTTTGCACGTTGCCTCCTCTGAGTCTAATGTGCTGACTACTCCCCTGCAGAAAGCACATTGTCTGAAACAGGTAAAAACCACGTAATATCTCTGGGTACATTTTGCCATAAAGATAATAGAGGGAACTGCAGCCACTAAACGTGCAGATCCACTTTCTGTTGCAAGTACATCTAGAAAATATCGAATGCCAATAGGCAACTCCAGTGAATAGAACGCACAGGAAATCTGACTCAACCTCATAATATCACATAACAAAAAATTAGATTAATGGAAATTTAGCATCTCCCTCACAGGGACTGCAAAATATTATGGATACTCGGGCCAATCTCCCCCAACGCCAGAGGCGAACCCTGCTCCGCACCCTGGGCTCGGCCACAATAAAGACCCCTGTGTAGAACAGGGTACTCTTTGATGGAGTGAACTCATCATAAGCCTTTCTAGTTGAGCCAGTAGAAAACATCGTTTTTTTCAATCCCTACTGTTGATAAGGACAGTTATGAATGAAAAGCGCTGTAGCACAAAGCGCAGTCCGGAGCTGCAGGCAGCGGCAGTCTGTCCGGCAGCCCCTCCGGAAGGAGCAGCCGCTGCCGCCCCACTCGCAGCGGCCCCGCGGCAAACAGGAGGATAAACCAGGGTCCCCTCTGCCCCGAGGACACTGGTGTCACCTCCCCAGAGCTCTGAGCCAACACGGCTTTCCTGGCCGCTGGGCACCGCTCTGCTCGCTCCCCAGCAGAGCCCGACCCCAGCAAACGCCCCCAGCCTCCTTCTCCAGCGCCTTTTATCCCAAAAGCAAGTGGTTTGCTGGGAAATCTGTCCTTCCTGCTGGGTAACTGCCCCACCAGTTCAATCATTACCTGATTTTCAAAGCTTTTTTCTGATTCCGCCAGCCCTCAATTTCCCTGTTAGCTCTAAGAATACACAGGCTGTGTTTCCAAGCTTGTTTCAAACGGGCAGGAGAAAGGGAAAACACAAAGCAATAAGCTGCAGTATGTTGCTCTGCTGGATTAATAACACACTAAACAAAAGGCCAACAATTTTTTTAGGGAACATTCTTGTCCTCTAAATTACACAATTTTAAAATGTTGCAGTTATTCACTATAAATCCTGTTCTCAAAGCAGAACATCTACTTCTGCATATTGCTGCCAAAATCCAAATATCCACATCACACATTTAAAGCCCACTCTGATTTCTAGTGGCCAAAACCATTGGCAGCAACACACCTTCAGAAACAACCATTTTCAGCAGGCCCTTCAGAAACCTCTTTTGCTAATGAACCTGTAAGAGAAAAAGGCTTTGGGCTGTAGCACCTCTAAATATTGGAAGCCACACATATAAAGACCACTTAATATCTTGAAGATTCAGTGGACTCTACTACAAAGTCATGAGTACAAAGTCACTCCAGACTTTTGGAAACTACGGGGCGGGGCGGGGTGGGAAATGTCCTTCTCTCTGAACTACAACTCTTTTGTACACCAGGTTTTTCTTGAAGTTGTATCTTGGCAAGCTCTTGCCAAGCAGGCCAGGAGTGCTGTGTTAGGACAATCCGAGATAAAGACTCTGCTCAGAACCTCAGCTGCTGTCAAGTGAAGTTGCTTCATTAATGGCCTATTAATTTAAACTGAGGATGAGAGCCCATGAAAGAACAGGACGGGGGGATGCTGTTCATTTACTTTCAGCAAATATTTGATGACATGATTAGGTAACATGGGTTTGTTCAATGGATTTTAATTACGTTTTGGTTGAAGGATTCCCTGTTCTTCTCTACACTATGGAAGGGAGGAGACAAAGAGTGTTGGACTGTGAGTGACACAGATTTTACAAAAAAAAAAACCCAAAACACCACTAACCAAATAGTTCCCATCTTCTAATTAGGTTTACAACTAGAGCCATGCCATGCCGAGGGAAAATAAAAAACACAGATCTCAGCAAAAAGGTTTTTGAAAGCTTTGGAAATGGGTTGAATTAAAATGTGATAAGCTAATGGAAGGGGGAAGAAAGAGGGAAATGGAAAGTGTTGGAAGTGCTTAAAAATAAACTAGTGTGTGCCTAAGGGTCACGCCTGCCGTTTCACACTTAAACATATCAGGACTGGAAAAGGCCAGCAAGGATGCAAAGACAAAAAAATGTGCCTGAAGCGAGAATAAATGAAAGAAACACAACCAAAAGAGATGGAAAAGGACCAAAAGCCTTGTAAAGGAAGGAATGAGGAAAGGGAGGCAGAAAAGCCCCTGTGAGAAGGAGCAGTCGGGCTTTGGTCAGCACCGCAGCACCGAGGTAAAGCTAAATTACAAGGACAGAGTTTGCAGGGGGAAATGTCTGACAATTCTCCATCTCTGCCTCTTGCTCCCTCCTCCCCTGAAACAACTAAAAACTGAAGCAATTTAAACTGGGTGGCTTGCCAAGTAGATCTTTCGCAAATGCATTCACTGTCATTACATGACAGATGTCTGCGTTGCCATAACGTTTCAGCTGAGCTTATCAGCCCTGAAATACTACCCCTCTGAAAACTCGGGGATATCTTCAGTTAATTGACGTGTGGATGCCAGATCCTGATCTCGCTCCCCCAGCACAAGCCACGGCCAGCAGTTCCGCACCACTCCGGGGCCGGGAGGACACCCCTGTTTCCACTTATCTGAAGTTACTCATGGACATAACAGATCCGGCACAGCCCAGGAAGCTGTGAACTGGGATCTGAATCCATTGTTCAGTCCCTACGTATTTTCTTAATTATTGCTGACTATCTTCATTACAATATGCACAGACACTACCTTCTGGCTAGAGCACTGGCGATATTATCATGGGTTTGTTTTTTTAATGTTAGCAGCAAAAATTGATCCGCAGCGATGCTGTAGTTTCGTGTGCATCTGGAGGCAGAAGAAAGCAGCGGCACTGCCAGAGCACAAGTGCTGCCGAGACTTTTTTGTCCCAGCCCCACAGGGGAACTACCCCGGCCTGAAATTCATCCAGCAAAACAGAAATCAATGTTCCTGCTCAATCATTTTGCTGTCACGCACCCTTACCTACCCCAGTGTTTGAGAAGCACCAGCGCAAGCCGCACACCCCGGGCTCGGGCGCAGTTTGGCATTCTCAACAGAAGACCCAGCTGCATGCCATAAATCTTAGGAAGTATCTGCTTTCTTGCACAAAAATCCTATTTGTGGCCAGAAAATGAAAGGGTCTGGATCATATCTTGTTACATGCTAGCTGAGAGAAGGAAAAAAAGAACGGCAAAAAAAAATGAACGGCTAATTACAGCTCTCACTAACACAGCAAACCCACAACCCATCTATGGCTTCTCAGAACTCTTAAACCCACTACTGTGCTATAAACCAGAATAACTGTGCAGCGCAGGAAGAGACATTAACAGGCTTAAGTGAATATGTGCATTTTTATACCTTTTCTATCACCTGATCAAACAAAAATACTGACTCCGTGGTGGAACTGCGCTTCCCCTGACAAAGAAGCCCTTCAGCACAGCAGAGTGAACTAAAACTCAGATTCCATTTGAACAGCGATGGCAGCACTTAAAACCATTTTCTCTGGAAATGTTCTTGCCACTGAACGTTAATAAAACCTTTACATTAGAGGTCTGTGGAGTTTTGAAAAGAAAACTAATATGTTGGGAGGGAGACCAGCAAAGCAAAGGAAATTAGAAAAGAATCACAAGTAAGTGATAGATGAAAGGAGTGATTTATCTGAAGAGGGTGTCAACAAATATGCCAACGCATTTTCATGAGTGACACATAAGCAGAGAAGGGTGAAAAGAAAGGATAATGAACGCAGAGAGGAAAAAGAAGAAGAGTGTGGCAGGAGGAGATAAAAAAGCCTCAGAAAGCAAGACAAGGGCTCTTTGGCAAAGACCCAGCAGAGGTGTCACCCTCAGGGGTGCCAGTTGTCACCTCTCCCGTAGCAAGTGCAGCTCCCAAACCCTCCCAGTGCTCCAGCCAGGAGGGGCCCTGCAAAAAGCAAAAAGCGCTTTCTTCCCAAAGCACTGGTGAAATTTCAGCGCACAACACTGCAATTGAGGAAAAGCTGTGCCACAAACCTTCATCGGTTGTGGAGCTCCTCGTGTATTTTCAGCTGATTTGTCAAAAGCATTTGGTTTGGCTCAATGCCCAACAAACTCCCATTCCTCCTATGAACTGGAATGGAAGCGGTGCCAGGAGCTTTGTGTTTCCATCCCGTGTCCCTGCCGCTGTGACAGGCCCTGGTCGCTGCTGATCGCACGTCCAGGGTGTTCCTCCAAGGAGCAGCAAACCCCCCAAACAAACTCACTCAAATACAACGTCGAGGTAATCGAGTGCAAAGTCAGAATAAGCTCGGTGTCTACATCCCTTTCCTCTCCCCAGAGCAACGACTTTCTTCAGGAGGAAAGGTAAGATTTGCCAGGAAACATGAACCCCTGTCAGTCATTATTTCTTATAATAAAGTATCCAGAGGCATTAGGAGACTTTTCAGAACTCTACTACAGATCCTTGTGCCAACAAAATCAAACATAAGACAAACTTTGACCTGTGTATTTAAAAACAAAAAGCAGTTTGCAGGCTCGCTCACCTCGTTCTTCCCTTCAAAACCTCGCAATCAGCATATTTTGCTTCCATTACTTTTGCAACAGCTATGGGCTTAAGTGCTATTTTCACGAGCGTGATTTTCTGGTTTTGGCACCCCATCTAAGATATTTTCGGTGAAATGCACATCCACAATGTGGGTGTTCTGGTCTTTGGCAATAGCTGGTAACGGATTTCATGGGTCTCCACCTGGGTGCTTCAAACCCCAGACAAATAAAAGCACTTTGAAAGATTTTGCCCACAAAGAATGTTCTGCACAATTTATCCACCATATTGTTCCAGGTCCAAGACAAACCACAACAGTATTATTCAGGTCTCTTAACTTTTGCCCTGAACACCGCTCTTGACAAGAAAATAATATCCTTTATCACTGATGATCTTTCCTGTTGAAGACTGTATCCGTGTTAATAGACAGACATTTAACCATTCTCGCTGTCCCTCTTCTCCAGATCGAAAAATTAGGGTACAGAGAAGTTACATCAATCGCTCGAGGTCATCGAGCAAGTCAAGAGCTGAACAAGAGCTACAGAGGCCTTTCCAACTGTCATATTACAGGCGAGGAAAATACAAACCAACCAACTAAAACCCCACCCACAACACGCTCATCTTGGCTTATACAAATACATAAATCTGAGACAGTGGATTTTACTTCTTACTACATTTCACTGCAATCTCAGATTTTACATTCAGATAACAGTACTATGCTCAATAAAAAGCACTTTTCTTCAGATCAATGTCTTCATTTAAATTAGTGCTTGATTTTAAAAAAATGTAACTTCTCTGTTCTTCTAGTGGGCAACTTCATTTGGAGACTTTATGGATTTTCCTAAGGATTACTCAACGAAATATCATAGAAATATGCACTGGTATATATGTGTATATATAAAAAAATACAAGTGTCTTTGATTCACTCTTAATGAACTTCAAAATTTGTAATTGTTAAAAACAAATTGGGAAAATCTTCACCTTCATATTTACTTATTTATTCAATTTAACCTCAGTCTTGCATTTATGTACCTAATATATTCCTCAAAATACTAAAAATAATATAACCCAATTATTATTACTTAAAACATCTGCATTTTTAAAGCAAAATATTTTGGCCAACTATAAAAAGTACTTGATATTTTAAGAACAAGAAGCTCTCGGACTAAAACCAGAATGTAAAGGGTCGGTTCACTGTGACTTTCAACCCTTAAATTAATTAACTGTAAGGAGCAGCTTCCAGTGAATTTGTCTTAGCAAGGTATCAACACCTGCAAAGGAGAAAAATTAATGAAAGCATTGTCATAGTCTTAAATAAATACCCCACTCGACCACGAGCAAGATGAACAAACAGAGGTGAGCGCCTTTGATTATCCGAATGAGCAGCCTAAGCGTTCAAAGGCGGCGAGGTGCAAGGCGGACGGCCCCTGGCTTTATCTCGCGGGGCTGTCTAGCTGCCGGCTACGGTTCCCACCGGGAGAAGTCACCCACCTGGGGCAGCATGCGATTTTCCTCCTCCAGCTGTCTTACTCTGGCCTCCAGCTGCCTAACATAGGACAAGGTTGATTCTAAAAATCAAAAAGAAAAAAAACACTCGTATTATCCACAGAGATCTGCTTGTGTTTCCGGGTGTCAGAGCCTGCGCCACATCCTGACTTGTCCTCGCAGCAGATTCCCTCTCTCCCATGGCCACTAAACATTCAGCTCTGCTCCTCTCGAGGGCAAAGCAAATAAAGCTGAGACTAGAATTAATCCCGCTCCTTGGTGCTTGTGATTCCGAACTGCTGCGCTTTAAGTTGGTCCCTTCTCAGACACGTGGTACCTCACAGACTTGAGTTCTTCCAACCCATCCCCAGAGCTCTGTGACCTTGTACCGTATTTTGGAAATACTCCACAGAAGTAACTCATTATCCCGCCAAGCACCACGGAAAAGCCCAGAAAGAGAAGATATGACGAGTTTCTGCGGGAAGATAGCAAGAGGCCCCCCCAGCGCAGGACACAGGCGGCTCAGCCCTGCAGGGACAGGCGGCCGGAGCCCGAGCCCGCGCGGGGAGCCGCGAGCGTCCCCAGGGCTTGATCCTGGCTGATGGCAGCGCAGCCCGCGGCACAGCGCTGCCCTGCCGGCTTGCGTGAACAGCAAAACCCTGCCCGTTCTATTCACAAGCGACCTCACTGGCCCTCGAAAGATAATTGGGTTGGTTATGGAGAATATGAGTCACTCCTAGTCCGCTCTGTTCCCAAGAATTTTATGTAAGAAGAACAGATCCATGATCCATCCCTAGAAGCATCCGAGAGCTTTCTTATCACGCATTTCTTGGGTCACACAGAATTTCTGCTGTTAAAGTCCTGTATCTAAGGGAAATACACGCCTGAGAACATATGGGACTGTGAGAGAAAAGAAAACCTCCCAGTGCAGAAACTCTGCTGTGACTCCTGTACCACCTTGTCCACAGATGGAATTCCACCACGAACGCAGTCCTGATTCAAAGATCCACCCAACTCTCTCCAAGATGTCAATTCCAGTGACATATTCGTACTCATACTACCGCATAACTAGTAAAATTCTCTCTCTGATGATTAATGGTACAGAATCAATGCACAATAGGGCAGTACTGTCAGCTGGTATAACCCTGCAAAGCTGCGTTGACGACAGAGCTGATCACTGGTTTAACTGGACAGAAGAATTTGGGCACCGGTTTCCCTGGACACCTGCTCAGCCTGCCCACAAAACAAAGGGGATGGGAAATGAGCTGCCACCGCTCTTACGAGACTCCAACAGGTTAAAATACGCACCCACAGACAGTGCCCGGGAATTTACACAACGTGATTTGTCAAAAATTATTAATACACGGCAAGGCACTGGATTAAAAATAGCGTTGTACAATAAAAGGGAAAGAGGTAATCTGAGGTTCCGCGCGCTCTGCTGCTCGAGGATTTTCATAGCTAGTGATGGGTGCATCTCCGGAGAGTCGCTAAGCCCAGCTCAGATGAGCACTTAGAAGATGAACAGCTTATTTAATTAACCGTATACGACAGGGTCCCTCCCACCGCATCAGCCTTCCCAGCAGCAGCGCTTTGGGGAGGAGGCGCAGCGGCTCCCTCGGCACTACGGCCGAGAGCACAGGCAGCGGCTCCCAGCACATCTCATCTCATCTCATCTCAGCCCTTCTCTCGGTTGCTCTCTACACAAGATGGTTTCTGTGGAGCCGCCTTTTCGCAGGGGCTGAAGCAGGCGCTTTCTTTGGCACCTGCCACCTCTAGATTCTCTGGTGACAAGCCCACTGCCGTGGGAGCTTGGGCTCAGACTTCATGCTCGAGTTCGACTTCTCAGCCGTGCCCAGCAGCCCACTTCACACAAGCTCCTTTCTGGATTCTCCCTGGCTCTGGCCCTTTTGTATTTTCTGTTTTACCATTTATTAGCTCTTTATGTGGTGTACAGCTCTTGGCAAAGCCTGCCTCTCAGTTTTATTTCTTCACTTTGCTTTGGGAGCCCAGAGCTGAGATCTCTGCTGCTTCAGCTCACACAACTCTGCTGTCACTTCACAACTTCCCAATGCCAGTTCCTACCAGCTCAGGATTTGGTCTGAAATCTCTGGGCCCGTTAACCCTTCTGAAGTGTGAAACAGTTACTTAAATCTCCTTTTGTAACCTGATTAAAAGAGAAAATTAGGTCATCTACCAAAGGCTTGATCTAGCAAATCCTTATTTACGGGAGTCATCTTGACACATAGACTAGATGCATATATATTTCAGTATCTGTTAATATATTTATGCTTTGATGCTATGAGCTTAGAGGAAAAAAGGAGCAGAAAAGCCAGTCAAGGACATAAGAGATGGAGGAATTGAAAATACACAAAGTGAAACACTGCTGCCAAAGCTTAAAAAAAAAAAAAAAAAAAAGTTGCATCTTAAAAGTATTTCTGAGAAGGCCTATTTGATCCATCTATTCTTAATCAGTCTGGAGACCAGCAAAGAGCTCTAAATAAAGAGCAAATCTTAAAATGCCTCCAGAAAAAGGTTACCTGATACCACTGCCATTGTCATTCCAGGCAACTTTTCACAAGACAATTAAGCAATTTAAAACTGAAGCAGAATGAACTGATGATAGTAATGCTTCAGCTTCAGTATCTGAGCTGACAACAAATGTCTCCCAAAGAGAAAGCAGCACAGAAACTCAGCATCACTCCCACAACATTCCTGTTGTCTTATAATAAAGCATTTAATGAGATGCTTCAGCCTGTCAGGCAATCACTGCTCTGAAACACAACCTGCGCAAACAGGATGGTCTCTAGCTGATGCCATTAGTTATAAAACCTTTTTGTCTTTTATCCTTCCCCAAACAGCTTTAGCTCACATTGCTCATTTTCACAGAGCTGTGAGTCCACAGGAAAGCCCTCCCTTATTTGCTGAATCTTACACTTGAGATGTAGACTCCTTATAGATCAACTTCCAACCACAAACCTGCTGAGCTTTGGCTGCCCAGAGCACAACTGGTGAAACACGGCACCCGTATTAACACCAAAAAGGCTCTACTACCTTCTGGGTAATAGCACAGAAATTGTTAACTGTGTTGAAATCAAATGCATACTCAATTAAAAACAAACTATTAATTTGGGCTCACATCTAAACAAGATCTGAGCACGGAGACGTGACGCTACAGTTGCTAAACTACTGGTTTCATCGCCTGTGGGCTTCTTGGTTGAATTATTTCCACCCCTCCCCACCCTCCTTCGCGAGGCACTTCTACTGGAGCCACAATTTGGAACGATTCCCATCCTCAGGAACGGATCCCTACCAAATGAGCTTCCCGACTCGAGTGTCCCGTGCTCCTAGCACGACTGCAAACGTGATCGCAGTGTGGTGCTTCATGCCAGGGCTGAAAATAAACTTATTTTTTCAAATCAGTAGACAGAGAGTAATATCCTGCTTTTAGGGCAATTCAGTGACAATCTACCCTTTCCACACATCCCTCACTCTAACACGTCATTAGAGAGCATCAATATTTACATAGCTGATCTCTTTTTCTTTTGATATTCACACTCTTGAAGCTAATAAGTATTTTTGGGTTATGTCAAACTTTATCACACTCTTGCATTGCTGCCAATGCAATATTTGTGCCTTGGCTTTATCCATTTTTCCGTGATTGCACCTGATCTCAGTCCATCAAGTAATTCATAATATTTTTAAGTTAGATTATCCTCTGATATTTTAGAATGGTTGAGGATGTCATGTTAAATTCCGATACTTTCCTTTTTTTTTCTCCAAGTTTGTGGTTTTTTGCAGACACAGGAGGGTTACAGCTCACAGGCAACTGCGGGATTGCACTGGAGAACTTGTGGAAGACCGAGGTCCTGGCCCCAGCTGTGAGCTCCCAGCAAAGCAAACACATCAGGACCCCACAGAAAGCAAAACCCCAAGCGTTCAGCCTACACTTCTACTTGTTCAAATGAGTTTGAGTAACACACACAATAGAGCAGGTGGAAGGGATTTTATCCAACGACAAGAGGAGTATGTGAGGTAAAGAAAGAGCAAGAGATGTAATGCCTCTGGTCCTTACAGAAAGTAATGCACGAGAAGTGCTTTACCTCAATGACTAAAATTCCATTTTTCTCCTTTTTTAAAAAACACCGATTCTAAATTATAATAGTTGTCTGCAAAACTGAGCACAGGGATTCCACAGACCTCCTTCGACTAACTTTAAAAGGACAAACCCATCGATGCACAAGATGATACTTCCTTCATCGACGTTAAAAAACAAAAACAAACGTATAGAATCTTTTAACTTTGGAGAAAACTGGTAACACAGTGGATGAGCAAAGCAGACATGCCACAGGAAGGAGAGAAAAATCCTCCAAGCTGAAAAGACTTAGAAGGCCAGCAGTATTAGGAGAAAAGAGTAACACTGTTTGCCTGGGTTTCTGGCCAGTAACTTCTGGGCAGCACAAGGAGAAGCTGCCACGCTGGACAAAGGGCTGCTCTGAAGCAGCAGCAGCCGGTCCTTACATCCTCACGTCCAGAAAACAGAAAACCCATGATTTCACGATAACGCAAACATCACCTCGGTTCTGTTAACATCAACATTTTCTGCTTCCACCGGCTCAGCTCTGTTTGGTATTCCTGTTCCTAAAGGAGGTCGCAGAATCTGGACAGCTGTCACATCCCAACAGGCACATTTTAAACGCTTACAGTATAAACAAGGGAAACTGCCAACAATTTACCTCAGCAAAGGATTTCGCACGTTATGTACGGTGGTACTTTGATGTATGGCAATGAAGGCTCGGTCAAGGTATATTCAACTTCAGCGGGAAAGTCATTTGTTAAGCTGCTCTTCCTGCACTCTGTTGGCAGGAATATAATAATTGCATATCAAATCGTATTTTGGACATTCAAATCCACACCCGGCATCGTGCAACAAAAACTAAATCAACTCTCGATAAATAGAAGATGAAAAACAAGGCTGTGCAAGCGCTATTTTAAAACCTCCCGTAATTAACTGACATCTCCATACGTTTATGAGAGGGTTTCTGTGCTAACCCAGGAGCAGATTCAATGACACACAAAGTATCTCCCTGTCCTATAATTCCTAGTCATCTGATTTAATTACTTCAATATTAATATTCATGACTAAAACATGCTATTACTGCAATCCATCTCCTTTCAGCTGCCTTGTTTGAATATAAAAAAAAAAAAGTCAGGCTGTTGGATTTACACTACCGCACATTGACACCAACCCGCGCCTCTGAGCTGGTGAAGCTGCTCAGTTTACCCCGGCAGCATCCAACCTCCCAGCACATCAGGTCACCTCTGAAGGTTGATTTTAGCCCTGTCTTCTCTGATTTGCTATTATGGTTGCACATCCTACATAACGCTCCTATGGAATAAGTGCTGGAGAAGTTCTTACGAAGTGCAGCCGAATTCCCCTTTAACACAGTGACACCAGGATTAGTGCTATCACGTAGACAGAAAGAACTTTGCCTACAGCAGAATTTTATTAAGCTCACCAGAATGTTTAGGAGATATTTACCCCAAGTTTTTTCCCAAAGTTTTGGGGCAGCAAACCCTGTAGCATTAGCACTAAGACAGGGTTTGCATTTCTCAATATTGCTGTTGTCTGGAATTCTCCCACCTCGAGATTTCTTGTGATTACGGACCCAGCACTTCTTGACTTCTCCCTGTAATTAAAAATATAATTAACTAAGCTTAGCTAGTTCACTGAGTATTTCAAAACTGAATCCTAGCAAAAGGAAAAGCTTACATATGCTAATTCAAACATCCAGAATGCAACATCACCCCTGCCACTTAGTTTTATTTCTCAGGCAACATGTGCCAAGTTTCCCCTTTTCAGCACACGTTACACACAGACATGAGCTCATTACATTATCTCTGTAATAAGATGTGTTTACACAGATTTCATACAAAAATAGTGTTTTCTCAGTTGCAGCAGCTTTTAACCACAAATTATCGATTTATTACAAGAAAATGATCCTTGTCATTGCCTGGAGGCAGCGCTAGCCCTGCCTGTGAGGACGCCCCGATACTGACTCGGACTGCCCACGTGTTTGCATCCGTCTGGGTCCCAGCGCCGCTTTGGCACGGCAGCTGATGTGGTTGGGCATCGCTCCCCTGCGCCAGCACCGGCCGCGTCACCCCGGCCGAGGCCACCAAGGAATGCCCGAGGTCACCCAGCTGCCTGGGACACCAGCTACTCAAAGTATAGGCTTGGCTTCCGCTTCTGAACTTTATCGATTGAGGTTTTTGTTGGAGGTTTTGTTGCATGTATAGCTTTAAGGTGCAGTTGAATTCATCTACAAATAGAAGCTTAAAAAAAAGTTTAAAAAACTCTTATGGAGAAAGAGGATTCAACTACAGGAGAACCTAAATGCTATCAGATGTCAGCCGAGGTGAGCTTTTGTTCCTTACTCTCTGCAGCCATCCGTAACACGCACTAACAGCTGGATAACGCTGTCACACTAATGGCTGCTGTAACACTAACCTTGGGTTGTTTGGTTTTTGGAGCCAGAGGTGACAATGGCAAAGCTTTTCTCGCTGGCCCGCTTGATATCCCGTTAGCTCCACTTCAGCCTGCGCTAAATGCATTTGCCACGTTATTGATGAAAACTGAGAAAATCAAACCCATTATGCTATTGCTAAAACCTTTCCCACTGGCTGTTAGCTTGTTCTGCTATTGATTTTGTGTGTTTCGTGATCGGTAAAACCCTTATTGGCTCCATTTCTGTAACTGCCTGGGTTTGTCCCCGTGCCACCGCTCTCCCGTTCGCTCACTGGGAGGGTCCCCAGCTGCAGGCACATCCCCCAGACTGGAAGCAACCCCCCAGACATGCTCACGTACACCTCTCTTACCATGTAGAATTACATTTCTCAGATTCAAATCATCAGATGTTGAAGAAACATAATGTAGAAAAGTTAGTTTGGTTGAGAATTTTAGTCTCGGTACAGCAGGCCCTACTTAATAATTATACTGGCTTCCATTTGGGAGTCTGCAATGTAGGCCAGAACTGAAAACTACACCTCCAGGAATTCTGAATCAGATCAAACCTATGAATCATTTTTATGCTCATCCGCTGCCTCGTTAGGAGGCAGTTACCCAACCCGTAAACTCCTTTGTCATGGGTTACTATGCGTGTGACTCACAACCAAATTCAAACGATGCTCCTGAGGGAGCGGCAATAGAAGGTTTCACATTACTGAAGCCATTGAACAACAGCACACACACTTTTTCTCGCCACAGCTACAAAACAGATGCTAAAACTCACAACACCGATCGATCGCCACGTGAATACGTGAAGGAACAACCAGCCCACGCTCCTGCTCCTTGTAAGGCCTCTCCTTGTGCAAGGGAAACCAACAGTTCCCAGTCTGGCTTTACCTGGGGCAAGTTTGGATGGAGAGGCAAGGGCTGGGAAGAGGATTTAATTCAGCTGTTATCTGTGGGACTCTGTCTCAGGGTACAGGAAAAGCTGCTGGGAGGGCCAGGAGTCTTTTAAGTTCATTCTTAAATTCAGATGTGCAAATTGACACCTGCCATGTCAAAGATCAGGAAAAATGCGACCAACCACTCATAACACTGTTTGGGAAACTCCTCTTACCTGCATTGCATTATACAGTTCTAATACAACCATTTCTTCAAACTTTTTGTGGCTTCTCTAACTCCTAAATGTTCTAAGTAGCTCCTGCAATACAGCAATCCAGACAGCAGAACGGCTTTCAGAATGCAGCATGCTGGACAAAGAGAAATGCATTTACATTTAGCAAGCACAGGAGGGATAATAACTGTTCTCAACCAAATGAAGAAATCAATTCCTTAACCAATGTCAGAGAGGAGAAGGAAGAGGAAGGAAACAGGGAGCTGAATGCCAAGACGCTAAATTTAGATCAGCTCTTGTTCCCACTCCGCCAGTATCCACAAAGAACCTTCACAGCTGAGTCGCCACTGCAGCTCACGCAACCCAAACCTCAGAATTAAAGCACACGTCCCAGATACCAAGCAAAGTTACAGTGGCCATCAGTTCTGCACAAACACACCAAAATACGCCAAGCTACACGAATTAACCAGGTAAATTAAGACACTGATGTCCCAGATGTTCTTACTGCTTACAGCATCTCTCAACTAAACGCAAAAGTAAAAATACAAGAAGTTTAAAATGGTTCTGCCATTTGATCTCAATCAGCACTCAAACAACAGAACAGGAGTTATACACCCAGCTGCTTCACTCGCACACACATCCTGCAGAAACCCACAGCA
The DNA here is from genome assembly GCF_036013445.1 of Caloenas nicobarica. NCBI lineage: Eukaryota > Metazoa > Chordata > Aves > Columbiformes > Columbidae > Caloenas > Caloenas nicobarica. The sequence continues at coordinate 120,361,117 of NC_088247.1, forward strand.
AACATTACGGTCCTTCATTGAGAAAACCAGGTCAGGACGTGGCCTGAATGCCACAAAGGGGAGAAGAAATTCAATGTGTTTCCAGAAATCTTTCGCTTTATTTTTAATAGAAGACCTCAGAGTCTTTTCACAATACTGTGGTTATGAAAGAAACACATCTCAGTATTTTATGAACGATGAGTTGTCACTAAGGGCCACCATTATTCAAATACACGTACAAGATAAATGTATTTGATAAAGTGATGAACTGCAGAGATGTTTCTCTGTGAGGCTTCAAGTCCTTACTTAAATTCTCAACCATAGAATGGTTTTTTTGCTCCCCAAAATCCCGACTGTATCATTACAGGATGGATATTTACGGGGAAGCACAATAGGGGAAACGACAAGACCAGAAGGTCTCCAAGGGAAAGTGAAGCTAAATTTATGCAATTATCCATCTCTATGAACTAGCAACGAGGAGCACTCCTGTGATCTGGTGAGAGCGGAACGTGGGAACCGGAATTCTGTGATTCTGTGAACGCCACAGGAAGACGGGCTAATGTGGGGAAACAGTGAAGATTTAAAATTATCAGGACAAAAGGGCTTTCTGGATTAATTTCTCTACACAGAGTGATTAAGATGTAGGACAGGCTATTAAATGCAGTAAAAGATGTTGCAAGATTAAATATGTTCTCGAGACTGAAACCACGCTCTTGCTTCCCACAGCCCATTAAAGAGCCATCATATAATAACGCCTTCCTGTCCCTACCGAGCCTGGGCACATCTGAAGCAGGAAAGACGACCACTTTGTAAAATTACTCCACTGGCAACCTCAGCACAGACCCTAATTCTGAGGAAATATTAACTATCCATTTCACGCTGGCAGCTGCACGGTAGTGGAGAAGGCAGCTGTCTCTGCACCCTCCGTCTCCTCTCTAAGACCTTTTTGGGCTGATCATGGAAGGCAGTAATAAAAATAATTATTCAAATGACATGGCTGTTAAGCCAAAATCTGTCAGTGCAAGTATGTCACTATCTGTAGGTGCTTCACCTCCAACGGGCTGTCAGGCCACAGAACACGAGAGCCTGGGCTGGTTCCTCCTCAGCTGGAGCATCCATGTCTCCAGCCCAAAGCCCTGGGAGGGGAAAGCCACAAAGGGATCCTGGCGACTGGCAATCAGGCTAAATATCCAGCTCCAGCTGAAATCAGCACCTGACTAAACTGCTTCAGCACTTTGGAAAACTCTGTAGATGTCTCCTGCGTGTTCTAGATAGGTCAAACAAACCCAACCTCAGGGGCACAAGGATGCCTGGACCAGAGCAGACCAGGCGCCAGCCTAAGGCAGGACATTGGCACATTTTGCAGCCCTCTCCCCTTTCCATCCCGGCGCATTTTGCACATTTCCCCACTCACGTGGTCAGACATGGTTCTCTCTACTCCGAGCCCACATTTTTTCCTGCCTTCCCTGAGATCTCTATGGCTGTATCCTGCGCTGCTGCTGGGCTTCAGAACTAATCAAAGACTACATTTTATTTTGTGAAATTATACAGATATAAAACCACATCATGAAGTGATTCAGAACAATAAGACTTGTGAGAGGCATAAAACACGGGAACCTATGTTTTATCAGGGCTTCAGAGGAAACCAAAAGCACCACATAAACACAGTTTTCTGGTTTCTCTCTGTCCCTTTTCACAGTTACTTCATTGCAATCGTAATACGCTGCTATTATATTAACATGATGCTGATTAAGACACTAATAATTTAAAAGTAGTCTCAAACACGGGTACCAAAACACAGCACATATCATTACTGCTAGGCTGCACTATCCACATTTAACTGCTTTACAGCTATCAGTTTAATGACTGTAACGATTTACCTCCCAGCCCCAGCAAACGGTGGCTGAGCCCCTTGAGCTCTCTCAGAGTGTCTGCAATGTCTTCAGAGCAAGACCAGCTGAGATTTCCTACGTCAGCACGCTCAATAACCAGCTGCCCCTTTCCTGCTCAGCATAACCCATTCCTGCAGAGGTCCCATACAGGTTCCATAGGTGCTGGGACAGCAGACGCCGCTGCCTGTCCTGCTGGCAGCCCCTCCGCCAATGTGGCTTTATACCAGTACTAGTGAAGCTGATCCTTGGGCTTTAATATGATGTGATCATCTTCCTAATCAAAGAGGTTAATGAAGTGCTTTCACTTTACTACACTTCCAAAAAATTTAGGAGAAAGATTCAAATATTATGTCCAAGCAGCCCTAAACAAAGGGCAGTAAGTTTTCCACAGAACCGACCGTACATCTTCACTGCAAACTTTGCATCAACCACCCAGCAAGCCCGTTTCTGAATCTCCACTTCTCACTCCGAGCTGTCCCTTCAACACATGAAATGATGCCACACTGCTGTTGACTGTCCGTCTTCTCCTTTTACATTTCAAGTACCTTTTAATTCAACAGCCATGAAATTAGTCAAATATAGGAGGTACTCCAGAACCTGAAAACTTGCAATAATTCTGCAAGTCTTTAAATCATCCGCATTTCTTTAATCAGGGCTATTGTATTTTGTTCAGCTGTACAAGGGGCATTCAGCGCGTAGAAAGATCCACAGAGCAGTCAAAGTTGAGAGCTCTCACAGCTGCTTATCTGCATCATCGGAACAAAACAAATATTTTAAACAAGCTCTCCTCTGTTTATTTCCTGGTTACTTCACTAATGGGAAAGCAATTTACGTATTTCCTCTCCCCAAGCATATAAATAATTGAGCGAGGATTTTGGTTACAAAGGCTGTTAGAAACCGTCACATCCTTCACGCAGAGATTTACAGAGCAATTTGTGACTAATCCCCCGCCCCGCACGAGGAGAGAGGCTGCGCGAGCCCCGAGGCCCCTTGCTCGCCCCTTTCAGGATCAGGTCCCTCTTACACTACACGGTGCACACAGAACCACGAGACAGACCTCGAAAATCAGCGGCACGTTCGTGTGCGCACGTGCATGTGAGGTGAGAGTCTTTTTATCCGCTACCTGCCTTAGAGTTGCCAGGACTTCATTCTGGTCACATTCTGAAGGGGGTTTTTTTTAGGATTACAAGGAGCAAAAATCTGCTCCTTCAGCAGGCAAAGAGACAGCAAAGAGATTTTTGCTCCTTAGCTGAGCGTTTCCTGAGCAGGTGGTATGGTACAGTCACAGCATGCCTATCTGATTAATACCAACGCTAAAACTGAAATACAATAATGTTGTGAAATAGAATAAATTCTAGAAAAATAAAAAATACTAACACTTCACTCTCCCAGCAGCTGCAAACCAGGACTGTATCTCCTGAGACTTTCTAGAATGAAGACAAAAAGAGATCATTATTCCCAGAGTTCTGGGCAATGAAAGACATATGTGACTGTACCTACAAACTGAAGGAAAACGACAAGTATTATAAAACATGGGGGGAGGCAGAAATTATAAATCAAATTGTATTACACACATACGACCACTGCAATTCATGTTAGAAAGACAACAAAACTAGACTACCCCCTATTTTATTACATGGGAATGAGATCAGATACTATAGTTCTGAGGGCAAGGAAGGCAGAATAAGTGTATAAATGAGCTGTCAGCGCAGCATTTGTAACAAAATGTGGGCAGCATCCTGAAATTTCTGAAGAAAACTGAGAAATATAGACAGCCTCAGAGGTTTAAGGCTAGAAAAATGCCATTAAAACAATGTAGTCTGGCTTCCTGCCCTGCGGAGACAAAGGAATTTTGATAATAATTCCAGGAATGCCTGGTTTCCTTTTCGCTGCTGGAAGTGGATGCTGTAAAAAGAAAGCTGTGGCCTTCTTCCTCTACAGAAACTTCTGGCAAAAATGGAAAAACAACCGGACCAAAACTAAGTTTATGAACAACATTTCTCATGTGACTTAAGACATAAATATTAGACCTGCAGTAATAAATCATTGCAGGAGAGTTATATTCTCCATTTCTGCGGGTTTTATGAAGCTTGACAACCAATCCATCTGCGTTACTTCCTGCCATTCATGGGACAACCCTGCTTCCATGTTCACCTACGGAAGCAGCAGGACAAAACCGGCATCCCTCACCCTCGGGCGCTTCGCTGACGTCCCGCTGTGCACAAGGAGGAAACGTGTCCGGCGCAGCTGGCAAAGCAGCGGGATGACTCCTGCAGCCACCTCCTCCTATGGGGGTACAGAACAGCACCAAGATTTGTCATGCTACAGTTCAGTGTTACCAAAGCCTCTAAATGCCATGAGAAACCTTATACAGAAGATGACCCCCAGCTACCCACTGGTATTTCCTAGATGGTACAACGCTCTGGCCTCCACCGGAGCTTACCAGAGGTCTGTCCTTAGCTCCTCTCTGGCAGAAACTGGGGCAGGCTTTGTGCACATGCCCCTGGCCACATAGAAGGGAAGGTTTTGCTAAAGACTCTTGCTCACAAACTCGACAGAAATCTGCAGTCTTAACAAAGACTAAAAGAAAAATCTCAAAGCAGGGGATTGGAGAGTCAAAGGAATCTCCTTTCCTCCCATTCTTCTAATAGCAGCAATTACGGCATGCTGACTCCAGAAACAGTTGACACACAAAACAACTTCTTCCTGGAAATGTGCCAGGAGCTCAAGAAAATTATAAGCTTGCCTTTCCTGTAGCATAAACACATTTCAATGAGGCTCCGCAACAACAACAGCAGCAGCAGCAGCATTCTCAGGCAGAGCAGCTGCCTAACGCTCCGTGTCTCTCTGCTGACACCCCCCAGCACGGCTGGGCCAGCCTGTGCCTTTCTTCAGAGCTGAGATAACCTCTGCTTGGGTGCTCAGCATCCAATGCCGAACTCTCCCAGCGGAGCGGCACGTCCCGTCATTTCTCATCACGCCAATAGAACTGGGTAGACCAAAGCACTTGGGCAGCAATGGAGCTAAAAGAGTAGTAATGGGAACTACCTGCTCTGTTTGCTGGGGTTTGGGGTGGTTTTTGTTGTTGGTTGTTTGGGGTTTTTTTTGGCCCCATTGTTACAAACAGGTAGGAGAAAATAAAAAGGCATTTAACGCATCTCTGAACTAGCTCGTAAGCCAGAAAGCAGTAGTGAGTTGACATTTTTTCCACCTTGGTCTTCTCTTCCCATACCTGCTCGTTATAAGCACATCTGCAGATGAAGTCCTTCCAATGCAATGACTAAGATTCATCTTCACTCCTTGTTCAGGGAACGCTTGCAGGGGCAGTCGGCACAGTTGGCTGAGTTTTGCTGAGGATTTGTTGGAGCGTGAGCAGGGGCCTGGCTCCACAGACAGCACTCAGAACAATTTACACCGTACAGGACAGCAGAAAAAGTGCTACGGTCGCAGAACACGTGTGGCGACTAGAGGGAGGGTATTGAATGGCCACAGGCTTTTTCTGCTTTGTATCAAGTATTTCCTTCAGTAAATGATCCAAGGATGCTGCGAGGGGTTCAGTTCACTAAGCAGAGCGCTAAGCCGGCAGTTGTCACTGGAGACGGGCAGAGGGATTTGGTTCTTCTGTTCCTCACAAAGGGAATTGTTGCCTGCTCTTAGGACAGAAAGCGAGCTCTCGCTATCACTGTTTTGGTTTAGTTTTCTATAAACTAACTCCAATTGCTTTAAGAGGCAAACCCTGATCAGAGAGAAAGGAAGAGCCCAAGATTCAACAACCGTGTTAGACCAGGCTATAGACCAGTGGATCTCCAGAGGTCCCTTCCAACCCAACCATTCGGTGATTCTGTGAAAATGCTCATACTGGTGTTAAGCATGAACATGCAACCATTGCTCAGTCTGAGAGGAACGCGAGCTTCAAGGGTCAGGTCTCAAAAGGATTGGAAAAGATTACAGGATAGACTCACACTTGGATTTGAAGGTTTCAGAATGGAAAAGAGCACGAGAAGGAAGCAGAGCTGGAGAAAGGAAACTCGACCTCAATTTGAACTAAGGAGTGAGACAAATCTCTCATTGTGGAAGGCAGAGGAATGCAGACCTGTTCAGAAAAGTAAAATCAGAGGAAGTAAGTAATCCGTAAACTTATTTTCAGAAAATTACCTTATCTTTACTGCCTTATTCTTGACATGAACACGGTGTTTCTTACGGTAAAGAATTCCCTGTAAACTTAAAAAGAAGTGATTTTTTTTTTCTAGACAATTTCCTTCAAGTCATCTATGACCTCCAAAGAAAGTCTACAATCCCTTGAGCACCAAAGCATTTGCCACTGAACATGTTCGATGGTGGCAACAGCCACTTTTGTTTCAGAAACCCCCACTATGCAATGCCAATTCCTACTTTTCTCTACCACCTCTTGTCAAAGCCCAAATAATATCCATGGCTGGTGCCACCTAACCAGGTTTTTTCCTCAGCTGGCAAGTAAGTACATTTCAGAACCGTAAAATAAATACATTATAAGTTAAAACTGTCTTCTGTTGAGAGCTCTTATGAATGTACATTTGTTAAGTACCACACTTAACTACAACAATAGGTGCAGTACTGCAAAAAGTGACATTTCACTCTGTTTTATGAAAAATATTTGTGTTAGCACATACGATATGTAACAACTCTAGTCACCAGTGTCAAAACCAGAAGCTGATGACTCTTCCAGCATAACTGGGTTATCAAGATAACACATAGAAAGCTGAAAAAAAGGGAAATACTCTGCAACTGCGCAGTGTGTTTATAGTAAGCATTAACCAGATCTGATCTCCGGCATTTTGCTCAGTACAGAAATTTTGCCTGCAAACCATTTTTCTCTGTTTCTAGAGACACAACACCGTTTAAAAGTTTAACACACTAACGTGGTTGTAATTTGACATTCAATTTTAAACATACTCATGAAGTCACGAGATGATTTTCCTACAAAGGCAATACTAAAGCTCAGTCCACGCTTAAGCTTTTATCTTCATGTTGTAAGAACATTCAGTCAAATCTGCTGATTCAGATAAATGTCTTTACACAAAAAAGGATATTCGTCTCTGGATTCAGGTTTGGAAAATAGAACAGAAAACACAATTTTTCACAAATTGTGTAGTAGGTGCTGATGTTCTGGAGAAATGCCTTTGCAAGTTATTATTTACTGCTTGGGGATCATGTCTGAGGAAAATTCACGTCACAGAAAAGCTTTCCCACACTGTAAAAAATAATTTCCCATACTGAACATTGCGACTCTTCTCAACTTAACTTCCTTTCCCCCTTGAAACAATGGATCAAACCCATCCAGCCTACAGTTTGTTCAGTGCATTGAAGAGATCACACATGGAGCCAAAGCCACTTTGGTCCTTAAAAATCTACTAAAGGCTCCGTATTTCAGTAAATAGCGCTGGTTGGGAATGCCCGGTTGTTAAAATAGCCGCATGGTGTGAGCTGCAGGCTCCGAGCAGGACTGGGGCAGCTCGCCCACGACAATCTCCTTTCTTTCGCCAGCAACCTGGAATCAATATTATTGGCTTGGTGTATATTTTCATCACGCTGAGAGTCATCTCCCAAACACTAGTCTTTACCGGCTAATCGCGAAGTTTACATTTTCACCAGTAATTGCTTTTCATCTCCTGCTCTTGCCGCTACAGACTTTAAGAGACCTTAAACACTTCCTACCAAGAACTGAGCCTAACAGAGCGTAGTGAGTCGCTTCACACTATAATTAAGTCTTCCTGAAGCACAATATAAAAGCTAATCAAGCGTGAAAGAAATTAGGGATGTTGTTACTCAAAACACTTAAATTTTACAAGTCATGTTTCTTAACAGTAAGATTATTTCATGTCTGTCATTCATTTGTTCTAGCTGCGCTGTGAAAAGACGGCAGAAAAATTATGTTTATTTGAAATGTCACCTTTAGCAATCTTCATACCAAGTTGGAGCTCAATAAGCTCATACTACATTAAATTGAAAGTCTGTTGAATGAAAGATGAGTTTGACTGAACTGCGGTTTTCCTAATGTAATAGCACGTAATCAAAGGTAAGATTGCTATCCCCAGCACAACTCGCTCCAGTAAAAAATCTGTTTCATCCTAACAGGATAGGTTAATTACTGTTTCCTCCCAATAAAATTACTTTTATACAGTTCTCGCTTATTACATTAGAACAAATGATGTGTGCACACTTTTAAGTATGATTTCTCTGTTCATGAGAGTAATCATAATCAGCAAACTTCTAAGTCTTTTCCCAGTTTCTACACTGTGTTTACTTGAAGAAACTCTCACTAAGGATCACAAGAAAGCTTTCGGATTTTATCCCATTCTCAATACAGGCATTGTCTGACTATTTCTGAGGCTAAGAATTAATAAATAAGTATTTTCCTTACATCTTCACATCATCCATCACTATAAGTGTGAGCTTGGACGCTTAGAGATATGCCAACAAAAATACCTGAAAGCCTCCATGTCCTCAAAATTTTGCTTCCTATCTTCTTGTCAAACACGTCTCTCATATTTGACATGTTTATCAGCTGGATAAATATGCACATTGTCAAATTTCACACTCAGAAGAATCATTTTGACCCCCGGGCAGACATTCACATTGTTATATTTTTGCAGCTGGAGAACCCATAGAAGACAAATATGCTTTGAAAAAGGCAGCGAGATCAAGGCCATATGGATGAAGATTTAAGACTGCTATTGAAGCAAACCAAACTTTTTTCAAAATAATAAAGAAATAAACATGACATTCACATGAAGTTAGATCCTGTGCAAAGTCAGAGCACAAGTTTCAAAAGAGTGACACCAGTCCGTTTCCAAGTGCGCCACGTAGAGCCTTTTTCAAAGCGCTGGCGTACACACAGAAACATTTGGAACACTTATCTAGCTATATTTAACCTCTAAAAAATATGTACCATTTCATCTTAGTATGCTGCAGATCTTGTGTTTGCTGTGAGAAGAGCTCTACTGCCAATTCCCAGGAATTAATTCAGCGTATTATAAACTTATTGCAAGATGAAATATTTGACATTGAATACAAAGATTTGAGACTATTTTGAAGATCTGCACAAGATTCTCCCTTTTGCCTTTTCTTCCCGAAGGCTCCATTTTGCTGCCATTTTTTCAGATTAATACCAGCGCGAGAAGGGCCCGTATTTGGCCACAATGTGGTTTGTCATTTCTTTCACCTGCCTGGCCCGTCACTGGTATTTTTGCCATTTTGACTGTTTCTCTGTGTCCCCCTTTGCAGCCAAGCATGACTCTGAAGTTGGAGCTTGATCCTCTCCTTTCAAAACAGGAATTGCCCATTTTTACCCCTGGGGTCTCTTCCCATCTCCAGAGAGGAAATATCTCATTTCTCAGCTCATTTCCAAGATCATGCACTCACTGACCTATCTCCATGGCAAGAAAATACTTATGGCATGTTCTTTTAAAGGCTTTTAACTCTTAAAGTGCCATCACTATAATGAACATTATGATGTATATGCTCACGACATACATTTCCTGTAATAAAACAATTCAAACCGTCCCCATCCTAAAGAGCCATGAGAGAAAGCTGTATGGACAAGATTATTAATGAGCAGGGGCTGAGTGAAAATCTGGTCCTGATTTGTTTACTTGAATTATCCAACGCAAGTGTGAAGAGAAGCGTCTTCTGTGCAGTCCTGCGGCAGCACAGCCGCTGCTTTGCTCTCCGGCTCCTTCCACTAGCGCACCACCCGTGTTCAGCTCCCTGAAAGCCTCACAACTGGCTTTGCGCTCCGAGTTATGTAGATGTAGAGCAGACCATGAAATGCCACGGGCAGCAGCAAACAGTGCTAATCCCGGCCGAGACCTGGCTCGCTTTGCACACCGCGGGCCCTCGCTGCGGCCAAGCGCCAGCTCTGGCCCCTGCGAAGCCACCGGGGAAACATCTCTCTCCATTCCAGGACGGTCGGATGAAAACTCCAGGCTTTTAATGGATGTTTAATTATATAGAGATGTAAAAACTCACTGAAAGAAAATGAGTCCATAAAACCAGAAACTGCTTAAATGGTTCCTTAAATTTACATCAGACCAAATTTTGCAGTTTGCAGGTATTTTTCATCAGAGCCATAACAGATGGGAAAGCCAAAAAGAGCGAGCGAGACAGAATTAATTGAGATTCATGACTCTTCTGCTTCTTAAATCCAGATATAACTCATAACAACTGAGTCTTAACCTTGCCCTGAAGTATAATTCACGACAGTACAATGTTTCGTACAGAAAAGAGAGCTATATCTTGGGGCAGTAGCGTGTCAAATTTAAATGACATGAATAATTACAAAGAGATTAATAGATATCTTAAATACATAATAAGTTTCATGAAAACAGCATCACATACATGTTTTAAAACCCTTAACTGAAAGTGTAGTAAACGGTAAAGCACTTGCAGGAAACAGTTTTTACTTCACAAACCAGTCTGTCAGCATATAATAGTGCATTTACAGCAGCAACTACCAGATACCCAGAGTTTTCTCGAGGGCAACTTAAAGAAGCTGTTTTCTTAAACTAAGATCAGATCTGCTACCTTTACTCATGCCGAGCTCATCTTACTCAGCCCCTGATCCTGGCCGTACGTTCAACGTTGGCATTAATAGCGCAAAGCTTGCGGTGTGCAGCACAGCTCCCACGACAAAGCCCATGTCCCCAAGAAATCCCAGTTTATTTCAAAAATATCTCCCATCCAACAGCTAACACATGTAATCCTCGGTACCTAGATATTTAGGTACACCCAAGAAGCTAGATCCCATAACGTAAGAATGTAATAAATAATTCCTACTAAAATAACTTCTCGGCTGAGATCTTTGCCGTGAAGAGCCTCAAAAGCAACAAGAGCAGTTAATGCAAGAGCAAAACTTCCCTGCGTGGACACCGGAGACCTCACACACCCGATTTCACCTGAGAGCAAACGTTTCAATGTTTGAGTTATAAACCTCCAGAAGCAGGACTTGGAGATTCTCATTTTCACATTCCCTTGGCTAAAGTGTTACTCTAAAAAGAAACTGCTGAAGAGAGAGCTATTACCTGAGGCAAGACTAAAAATAAGGTTTCAGGGCAAGTAAGTTCAATGCAGAATTTATATGTATTTAAGAGATCCATTTATGCCATGCAGTTATATTTTTCCCCGATCTTTTTCTCTTCATGCAAGTGTATTTAGAATTAATAGGATTTAGAATTATATTTAGAACTGCATAGTCAAAACTGTAGAGCTGTGTCCATCTTTTTAAGATGCTTTCTAAACCAATTTTCTCAAAGATTTCTCAGCCCTCTGAACTATGTATGGATTTTTTTTTCCATTTTGCAATTTTACAGATATTTGAATTTTAAAAAAAAAAGCTTAAACAAAAATAAGCTTAAAGAAATTACCTGCTAATAACCATTTGCTTAATGGGAGTTGTACAGACACTGCAGTAAGAGATTGCTTACATCTGCAAACAGAAACCATTTATAAAAATTAGTCTTGTAAACCACCACACACAAATCTATGGGAAATCAATGCCCATGGTTTCTGTTAGGAAGTAGCAATGAATTATTACTTATCCAAGAAATAAAAGAAGTTCTTCCCCAGGGCCCTAAAGCCCTGAAGGCCAGATCCAAAGGCCGTAGCAGGCAGGGAAGCTCCTCGCTGGCGTCCAGGGGCTCTGGCTGACACCCTTGGCCTGCCCTTAATCTTGTCAACAAATTCTAGCATATCCTGCAGAGAAAATCCTGTAGTGTTTTAAGTATGTCTAATCCGTAAGGACAAAGCTTTAATGAGTTTCTAAATTTATACCTTAAGAAGTAAAATAAAAGAAAATAAACCCGGTGACCTAGAATCTATTCCAAAGCACCACTCACCTTTTCACGGGCCCCGTGCACATTCCTGTAGGGAAGTCTCGACACCAGATTTATCTCCCGTACATGAGCTCATAGGCAGAGAATGAGAAACGACCCTCATGCTCCACAGAAATACGGTTTTCACCATATCAAAAGGCAGCAAAGGGGCCAAACTCCGCATTCGCACTGTGACCCCAGAGAAGCCACCACCTCATCTACCTGCAGGCGTGTGGCGGTGAAAAGCCACGTGCATGTACCCTGGTCATACGACTTGACGTGCAGCTTGCTAACAACGTCTGCACACGTATGTGTGTATGTAATGGAGAGATACAGGAAATGTATATGTATTTAAAGAAGAGACAATGTGAAATCTATGTGCAAAAAAACTCAACTACAGTCTCTTTCCAGCAGAGAGGCAGATTTCACCTTTCAATGCAAGTCTCTTCTGTATCAGCATTGTGTGTGTACATGACATCATTTCTAGATGAGAGATACTAATTTTAGTGAAAACCAGAAATCAATGAAATGAGGGATGGAGGAGGCCCCTGGGAACAGTAACAGACTTCTTGATTCGCACCGTCCATATCTTAGGTGGTTTAATAAAGGGCAGGATATTGTGCATTGTAAAATGAAAGAGATAAAATTCATAAGAACTTCTTGTGTTCCACTGAGTTTGTTTGTCATTTGGCAGTTCTGTAATTTAAAAGAATTGAATAGTACTTTCCATGCAGACTTTATCAGCCCAAGAACAACAATATTCTAGTCCAGCCTAGGGTTTATTACACTTCTAGCAAAAAGACAAATGAAAACAAACACCAAGCTTTCACTTGTTTCTATTCAAGAATTCAAAATCCTTCAAATGACCCAATTCTGTACCCTCCAGGAAACTATAAGTCAAAATCATTTACTTTGTCCCTTTTAATTCAACTTTTCATTTAAATTTATTCACTTTAAGGTAAACAAAATAAAGCAAAGCTGTTAAGCAGCTAGGGGGAGCGGAAGATGAGTGGGTGAATTCACGAGAAAAGGAAGGGAACTTATTCTCTTTATTCAGGCATGCAGAATGTACAGAAGTGAAGCTTCAGCATAAAAGGGTAAATAGAGCCTTTAAGTGGACAAACCGACTTGTTTCCGCGACAGGGGAATTCCCCAGTGGTGTGGGGTTGGTTTGAGATGCAGCACAGCAGCACCCAGCAGGCCGAGGAGGTCCACGCGTCCCGCGGGGCGGGGAACACACCCTGTTCTAACCACGCAGGAGTAAACACCATCTTGAAATGTCATTATTGTGGAACACAGTTTGGTGCGGTTGATTATAATGACTCTAAACAACCCCGGTATCTATATATCTTTAAAAAAAAAAAAATTGGGTTGATACAATATGATGTGTTTACATCACATTCTCGTGGAACTGGACAAATTTACCATATTCAGGTAAGCTGATCTTGTACAAGTTTGTTTTGCTACAGAACACATCTTGAGTAAGTTTATGTTTCCAGGCATGACTCGTATATTAAACAAACAGTATCCACAATGTGTTTTTACTCCCAAGGACATTTGAATATTTTTCTAAAAAAAGTGACAGAAGGACAAATATTCGAGATCTCTTCTGGGGAGAATCTTGGTTCAACTGCTGCTTTACTGGGATTTTCTTCCTGTACTCACTCACACCTTGGTTGTGAATTCTGCAGATGCTCCCTTTGTTCTCTTTCAAATGTCATTCTCTTTTCATGTCCCAACCATTTATTTAAAGACAGTTTTTCTCACTTGGTAAAAGGGCACTTGAAGGCATAACACTAGTCTAACATTTCCAGTTCCAGTCCTATGCTGTGTCAATTTAATCTCATCGCTTGCCTGAAAGTCCTTTTATTCTTGTTTAAGAATCCACGGACATAGAGGCAGAAAGAAGTGACATGTGGGACAAGCTTAGAGCAAGCTAAGAAAAATTAATAAGCAAAAGGTAAGGTTTTTCACTAGAGGTAGCAGTGCTAAATACGGTACTGAAGTGTCCCAAATACAATTCTGCATGGGTGCATACATTATAAATAGCCGGTTTTCAGGTGGCAGGCTTTGGGCACGGCCAGGCGAGGAGCAGGATTTCTCCTCAGCTGAAATGCCAACGCTTTCTGCAGTTTCACACTCCAGTTCACCAAAGGCAACTGATCACTCAGGGCAGGCACCAGCAAGGACTCAAGCCGTTCCCATTCACCTGCGGCCTCAATTCTCTGTCCACAGCAAAAAGCATTTTCTGGGTGAATTTGTAGGTATCGATTTCCCTGCTCCTGCACTGGTATAGCTTTTTAACCTCACTACAGCATCTGCATGGTGGCCTCACCTGTTTCGAAGTCAACAGATTACTGGTCTTCCCATCCAGACCTCTGTGAAGATCAAGTCCAAACCAGCTGAGATGCTCTAAAATAAGCAACACACCTAGCCGACTAGCTGTAAAACGCTGGATATTCTATTTTAACCCAGTACTGATGCTTCTTAGCTGAAATTTCCCTTTATCTTTCCCAGGAAATACTGAAAAACCTATCATCTTTTAGTAAGCTTTCGTTTCAAACCTTTAAGCAACAAAACTGAAAATTAATGGTGTTAACGTATAAGCGCAATAAAAATAGCAGCTGATAAAAATCCCTGTAAAAATGAAATACAGCTTATTCTTCTTGTGACTTTACATGCAGCTTGCATTTCTTCCCACAGCTTCAGAAAAGGCCAGGAGACAGACTATTTATCAGAAAACCATCAAGCTACAATTTCAAGTCAGGCTAAAAAGATCCCAGCTGAGCTGCTCACTTATAAATAAAAGAACCCATGAAATACGGTGTGGAGCTTGATTTGCTTAGCTTTGAACCCCAAAGCAGAATGCTCAAACCCAGAAAACTCTATCCACAGTTTAATTCATCTTATTTTTAAAGTTCTGCTGCAACATCAATCACCTTTGGATTTGCTATCAGGCTTCCTTGTGCACCAGACTATAAAACAGGCACGTGGCCCAGCTTAAGCTGTCAGCTCATTAAAGAGAGCACGTCCAAAACTACAGCACGACGGAGACACACGCAAAACTACTTTTTTGCACAGGCTTCTACAGAGGAGACAGAAAAGCAAGAGTCTGGGGCCAACTATGGACACCAGGTGCCACAGTAATGGAATTAAGGGGTTGAGGAAAAAAAAGAAAAGCATTGGAAACTGAGCAAGATCCTTGTTGAGTACATGGTATTCATTAAAAAAATGAGCACTGGTCTGCTTTCAGATGGAGGTTAAGGCAGTTACCCTTTTGGCTACAGTGGCAGGGGAGTTACAGATCTATAATGCCTCACCTTGCAACCAGACCTACTGTTTATAACACAGCTTTAGTGAATCTGCGTCATGAATTACACACAATATACTGTCTGAGCTTACCAGTTAAAATTGACTTTTCATTTTATTAAACATTAAGCCAGGGTACGGAAGGAAGATGTAAAAGAAAATCTTATGCATCACTGGGATGGCCGCTATCCAAATCTTTGCAGCTTTCATAAGAGCTGTCATTATTTGATGTAATGTCTGAAATGGCTTGAATATCTGAAAATCAAAGCCAGATTCCCCATCAGTCCGAAGTCTGTTGCACTGTGCCACCTCACATTAGCTAAGGACTTGACACCTCATCTCTTCAACTTTTAAACTTATTTGGTGATTTGGATCACCCACCCAAACCGGTTCCCGCTCCCTGTGGCTGCAGGGGGCTGGTTGGATGGGGTCACGCTCACAAGGTCCTTCTCTTACCACTGCTAAAGGAAACCAGGATTTAACATTCACAGCTCTTTAGTCAGGAATTGTTTTCTTCCCTCCTCACTAGATAATGTCTTTCCATTTGTTAAAACTCTTTTGGGAAGAAAAGAGAAAGCAAGTGAAAGCAGCAAGATGTATTAAGATGTATAAATAAGTAAACCAAAAAAACCAAACAAACAAACCAAACAAAAAACAAAAAACCAACTCTGTTTTCCAGCTATTACTAAATTAGATTAAACCAGCTCCTGTAATCAGAGAAAGGAGAAGTGAAGAAATGGCTGTGAGATAAGAACTGGCCTCAAGAGAAACATCATCATTATTCTCTTTCCACTCCAAAGCCTTAAACATGTTCAGTCTTACTCAATTTCATCAAGATACTGCCTAGGCAAGTGAAAAGATTCCAAAAATAGTGTCAGCACCAAGAATACTTGCACTGCAACATATTCCCGGACACCTCCCTTCTGATCTATCCCTTCTGACATGACATCCAGAACATCACCAGCGCTTAGTATCAAACTGTGGCATTCAGCATCTGACACTGCAGCAATTACCGCGTTGCTGTGATTGAACGTCTCCCCCCGAGCAATCTCCGCAGGAGAACTGCACTTTTGAAGAGAACGCTCATCTTGTACACTCTGAAACAGGACGTGGTTCCAGGTCCTGCACCTTCAGCATAACTCAAAGCAGCCCTGATATGAATTTGAACCAGCAGATTAAAGTTCTGGTGTTCTGCAACCTCTGCTTACCTTTGAAACAGCTACTATTTATTTCTTCTATCTAGACAAAAGTCACCCTCAGCCAATGCTTCCCAGTTTTCTCCCCTTTTCTAGGCTCTATCTTCAAAACTTGACACCAAATCTGGTCATTGTTGTAACTGCTCATCGTGCTGTGTGTAACGAATACTGCCTACAAACTATTCCTTGCACTCCTACACCAGCTGTCTGCCCTTCAGAGGCTTTTCTGATTCCTGCTGATGCTGCCTACCTGGGAAACGTCAGCTCTGGGAAAGGATTTTGGGTTGGTTCCTCTAAAGAAAAGAATATGCAAAAATAGGGGAAAACAAACAAACAAACGAAAACACCCCCCCACCCCCCACAAAAACACAAACAAAAAGCCCACAAAACCAAAACTATTAGACCTTCACTGTTGTCTATACCAAAGGTTTATCCTGTTTCAAGATTGTCTCTCATTCCTTGCTATATTACAACACTTATAGCTTTTTATACATTTTAATTCTAATAATTATTTATATTCCAAAACATAAAAATTTTATGCATATGCTGTTCTTGGCCAAAGGCTTTTTTACCCCCTTTTTCTAACCATGTGGCCTGCAGAGCCCTTTTTTTTTGTTTTGCTAAAATGTCCAAAGAACGCACACTTTTACCAGCACTGAAATACACAGCATCTTCCTTGTCTTATACAGAAATGAACCCCCATCTGTTCCATCTGTCGCATCCAACACTTCCAGAGAAAGAGAGATAGTTGGACCATCACCCATCTAGACTTCGATAGAGTGATCACAGGATCCTGTCTGAAGGATAGTGACACATTTTAGCATCTCTTCTTTTAGCAACCATAAGGTATTTTAAACCCAAGATGAGATTCAGAATTATGCACAATTTCCAATAATAATAATAATAATAATAACAACAACAACAACAACAATTACCACCTTTTATTATTATTACTTAGGTTGCAAATAAAGTGAGGACCATGCCATGGAGACAGAAGGGAAACTGAAGTAGTATTTGCAAAAAGACAACAGTCAAACATGTTCTACCATTGAGATCAAAGCCAAGGCTGAGTGGTTCTGAGAGAGTTCGTGCATTGCGCACCCTGGGTGCTCAGGCACAACACCTACAGGAAATGTGAGAAGTTTATATACCAGGGGAACAGCATGTAGGATGCATTTCTCTAAAAGAAAAAGATTTTTCCATAACAGAAGTTTGATGACTTCACATTCCAGAAGTCAATAATTTGAAATCATTGTTTTACGACTACACTGAGCATAAAGCTTAGTCCTTGAAAACAAACCCATGTCTACTGCAACATCAACATTCACTCACTTTTTTCAATTTTCTTCCAAGGGTGACGACTGAGATGCCAACAGCCCTTTAAGGAAACTGTCTCCTTCATATCTCCAGTTGTTCATCAGACAGTCAAGCGAGCTGTAAGTACGGAAGATAATACATTCCACCACCAATGTTTGCAAAGAGCCTTGGAAAAACTTTAAAGCTCTTAGTCTTTGGGACTTCAAATAAGTAGAAAGAATATCAGCTTAGTATGTCAACCTTTACCCTCACAGTATTTATGACTGACTCATAAGATGATGGTTTTTTACATCCCTGACACCTCTGTTCTTTCCAGAGGTTAAAAATCCAGGTAACGACCCAGACTGACCCTGCTCAGCTTACAAATGCTGAGAACAGCCTTGCTTCCAACAGCGCAACTTCTTTTATTTTAAATAAATCAAGAATTACATGAAACAGTGAGTGTTTGCTTTTGTTAGCTGAGACACTGCTGAGCTTTTCTGTTGCTCTGGAACTGCACAAGAGCCTGTGTGCAAAGGAGAATTACGAAAACAACCTCTGAACAAAGCAAAGTCATCGGCTCACCTGATCTCTGCAGGGCAAGGACCAAAACCACAAAGCGGCTGAAAAGTTTCACTTAAGTCCAACATTTTGGTGTTACTGAGGCTGTCAGAGTGTATATTCCACAGATCTGTGGAGCATGGTCGATGTGGATGTTTCCACCAGCAGACGTGCAGCTGAGCTGCAGGACTCTGACACGTGCTGCTCACCGAAGGCTCCGACACCCATCGTCAGCTCCCTCTGTATATGCAAGATCACCAAAACGAGACCTCCAGACAGGTTAGCTGTACACAGTTATCGGCTCAGAGTTGAAGGAACAAACTCAGCAAGCAGCAACGGGTATTTTCAGATCCCCACAGCACCAGAGTCAAACCCGAGTCTGATTTGCACAAGAACAAAGAAACCCCTAGACTCCGCACCTGTGGATATTTGCCCTCCAGAGAGCTACTGCCACACACAGCTGATCATTTCCTTTCGGACAGCCTGCCTCTCGCATGCCTTCCCTCTCTCCATCTCCTGCTGGCTGGATCCTCCTCCTAGTTTTCTAGTTTTTGCTAATCCCAGGCTCTTCTCCCTGGAAGTTCAAGGGTGGATGCAGGTACGTAAGTTGGAGCTGCAAATCGGCCTGTTTGAGCGGGCCCCGCTGTGGGCAGTTCCACACTGAGCCCTGCCAGCTGAGATCGGCCCAAAACCACCGAGGGTAACAAGGGACCAGGCGGAGAGGGATGATCCATACACCTAGCTTAAGTCAATCCCCGGACAGCCTTACAGAATAAGACCAGTAATTTGATAAGGAACCACAATAAAGTGAGCTATAAACATCTTTTGCAGCATAAACTGCTGCTAGATTAGGTTTGCAAAGCATGTCATGGTGAAATGGGGGCTATTGTTGTGAAAAGCACCCTTTTAAAATCTCTCATTTTATTTTGAGTTTGTTTTTAAATGACGTTTATCAATCATATGAGATTCCAGGGGGTACAAACAAGTGATAACATGAATAACCCACTGAAAATCAATTTTGCATGTTAGTTGTACAGTTTTAAAGGCAACAGATCATCAATCACCCGCGCAGGACCACAGCATTTATTTCATGCATGAAGCAGCACTTGATCACGGTAAATGTAGCTGCAGCCTCCAGCCAGCTGGGAGAACCTCAATAGCTTTTCACGTTCTATTCCTCAGAGCCCAAACAAAATCAAGAAGTCTCAGCTTCACGTATCTATGTGATTTTTAGAGAACGACTGAACCATTTCAACTACTGAACTACTCGGCAAGCACACGGTTAGTCTGAGGACTAAAAGTTGAAGGAAAATCCCTCCTCAGCCCCCATGGCTCTGGCATAACAATCATCTTGAAGATTAAAAAGTTAATATAGTCTCCATGCAGTCAAGTAGATTTTGTTTATTCATTTTTTAGTTTGGTTTGGGGTATTTTTTAAGTGTCAGCGAATTAATCTCTACCAACAGAAAAGCACAGAATCACAGGCAAATAATGCGGCTATATCCCATTCCTCTAGAAATCAATGGCAATATTTCTACAACAGGATCAAATAGTGTGTGATCAATTTCTCATTCAGATTCACTTCTTCTTCCCACCAAAAACGAAATTAAAGAGATCCAACCTTTTTGCAGATCCCTCTGTCCTTTCTCCCCATGGTTTCCAAGCCATTCTTTCTGGAGGAAAAGAAATTTTCTCCTATGTCTATGTTTTAAAGAATTTATTACATGTGGGCTCCTCCACCTGTTTCCTTCACCACATACATACTGATTTTTCATACGTCAACTACTGCGGGAAGCAAAGACTTAGGGAAAGAGTTGACTATCAAGTGTGAAACATACGTTCCTGTGAAAATAGAATCAAAAGAGAATTCTTGTGTGACCAGGTGTTTTTTTTGCAGTAAGATAAATTTCCTCTCTTCTGACATTCCCTTTTTCTTAAAAATCAAAATGGAGTTGAACAGGCTGGAACAGCACTTTGGAACTGCCCGTGTTATCTGCTGACCTCCAGCACCCCAAGTGTCACCAGGTCACTTGTTGCTCCTGGCAATCGTAATTCTTATTCCCACTCAAGGACTCCACTGTTTGGTAAGAAAACAGCCCAACAATCCTAGTTCAGTATTTTCTTGATTCTACTTTGAATCTCTCTCCTGTGTATGTTTAAAAAATAACATAGGATATACTTGTATATGGATTTATCTTCTTTTCCACATCTTTAGCAAAGGGGGTGACTGAAAAAACATATTACACTCTTTTCATTCAAGATACTTAAGGACCAGAACTTCTAATGTTAAGATACGTTCAACAAATCCACAGAGTTCTGATGATTTACCCTCAAGATTCTGGGCTTATTGCTTCAACATCTTTTACTGTGATGAACGTGGGGTCACAGCACTGGGATCCAAAATGCTCATCGCATCGACAATCAGCAGCTACCAAAGCAGACCCCAGGCAAGTCGCTTGGCTTTTTTTAATCCGAGATATTAAGAAAAACACAGTTTTCAAAAGAAAAGTCTCCGATAAATTTAGAAAGACCTTTTTCATCTATGTGGAGTTACAAAGCTTTGCACCTACCACAAATTTCTGTTTGCCTGTCCTTTTACTCTGCGCCGCTAGTTAAGCCTGGCCTGGATGGGTTTTTTCACATGCCTGTTCGCAGGCCAACAGTTCAGAAAGAGGAGTGAACGCCAGTCTTTCCACTGACTTAAACTTCACCTAAAAGTGATGACAGGAGTAACCGCGGCACAGCCAAAGCTCATCCAAAGGCTGCACAATCCTGCACTTCTCTCTCCCCACCCATCACATTTCCCCATCTAGTTCGATGTTCCCAAAAAGCAGTGAAATACTTCATGCAATTCCTTAAGAGGAAAAAGCTCCAAAGCACAGCCAAAATCACATTCACAGAAACTGTGACTTTGCATTATCAGGAGAACAGTCATCACTCTACCATTATCTAGGTAGCAAGCAAACACTGCTGGCTCTTAGCTGTCGCCAAAGTGATGGCAAAAGGAACCAGGCAAAAAATGGTTCCAATCTCCAGATATGTAATCACTGCTCAGGACAAACAGCTCGAGCGCTACTCACATTAAGTTGTTCTGTTGCAGCATTCGGTGTAGCCTGACGCACAGTAAGGATGGCATACACATCTTCAGCATGTTCATTTATTGCAGAGAGAAGGTCTAATTTCCTGCCCTCCATACTATCTATTTACTGCTCATTTTTCTTATTTAGGGTTCGCAGTTTAATTCCTTGACCTACATCCAGTAAAAGTTTACAATGACAAAAACGTGATAATCCCATCCTGTAGTTATAAAATTGGTTAAACATATTAGGAATGTTTTTACAGGAGAAAATTATATGGCTCTGCAGAAAATTTTACAAGCAAAGATATTTAGACAAGTGCTACATCAGAAGCAGCACCATATGTTCCCATACTTCAGCATGAAAGACAAAATGCCTGTAAAATGAAAAGCAATGAATTTTTTCCAAGAGCTACTGCCCTAAGAACTTAAAAATATGCACTTATTTCAAGTACCAAATAATCAGACCAATCTAATTAGAATGGAGATAATTAAAAGACTAACAGGTTGCTAAATCATGCCCAGGACGCACAACCTGGTGTTTGCTCTAGTAAGATTAAAATAGTAACAATGCCAACATCTCTTGAATCTCTGCACAGGTTCGAAACATTAAACTGCACTCAGCCCACATGTCACGGTAAGAAGTGCCATTAAACCCCCTGCTCAGCATGGCAGGAAGCTGCTGGAATCGCAGTCACTTGCCACTCGGAACAAGAATTGTTACTGCAGTCCTGTCATCACACATCACCCACTGGAAATGTTGGGGCTGTCATTCCGGAACATCAAAGCCTGGTTCCCTACTGAGCGTACATTACTATGGAGCTTTAAATCCTGGACTGAATTCCGATCGGTGCCATTCATAAATGTTTTTAGAAATTACTCTTCTCCAGTGACTTTGTACAGGAAAGCTCCATCTTTTGGCAGACAGCAGAACCTGTGCCCAGTCTGCCCTCAAATGCAGCCGCTGCTTCACGTGACTTGAAATAAGCATTTCCGACTGCAGTGTTTGACAGCAGCAGAACCACCTACCTGCATTCAGCCAAAAAAAAATCTCCAAATACACCAGTCACCAAGTTCTTGTCTTCCACATCTGCCAAGTGACACAGATGTTGAGGCTGGGACTCGCCATGGAGATGCAGATGTGCCCAGTACCGCTTCCCCTCACCCCGGCACGTTCACACCGCCGCACACTAGCGACTGATACCAAGGGCCAAATGACCATCTTGCCAAAATATTGTGTTCTCATTTTTTCAGCATATAAGAGCTTTCATTTTCATATTTTCTTTGGATGAAAGATGAATGTTCCTTTTGGTCGTACCAGTTAGCAATGTGAAACCCCCAGCTGACAGCTGTCCATGCCTCCAATTCCTATCAGCATCTCT
This sequence comes from Caloenas nicobarica, assembly GCF_036013445.1. Classification (NCBI taxonomy): domain Eukaryota; kingdom Metazoa; phylum Chordata; class Aves; order Columbiformes; family Columbidae; genus Caloenas; species Caloenas nicobarica. The sequence goes on from NC_088247.1 coordinate 120,383,656, forward strand.
ATTTCCCAAATGAGGATAATGACAGTTACACAACTAGTCTGCAAGATGAAAAAACAGGCCACAAGAAACAAGATAGCAAAGCGTAGCTTTCTCTGCTAAAGCCATCACTGCCACTTCATGTTTACTCAAAGTTTGGATTCATTGTAAATCACTTTCTCTACATGCAAAGACACCTTTAAGCAGCCCTGTAAACGCAAAAGGTACATTAACAACTTGTAACACATCTGCTGCACACACATACACACAATATAATTAAAATTAGCTTTGCTCCTCACTGGCTTGGTTAGCATAATTCAGGAAATCCAGGAAGGAAGGAAGCATTGCTTTAAAAGTTCATTTTGAAAGGAAACACATTGAAAATGTTCGTATGAAGCTAATTGTTCATAAAGGTGTTTTCTAGGCATGTAACCTCAGCCCCAATTTTTACACCACACTCAAAACAGACTTATCTAAGAAAAGAGCTGTTAGAAAAGCAAGGAGGGGACTTTCTGATGGCTTTTGAAAGCAACCAAGTGAGCAAAGCAGAACAGCCGTGTCCTCCCCTCCTCCGGCTGGGAGCACAGTCCCCACTCCCAGGTCACAGTGTTGCTCCGGACCCCTCAGAAGCTCCCAGGACTCGCTGAAACAAGCGCACACAGCACCAACCAGAGCAGAAGGGTTTGGGTCAGCAGACTGGGCCTGACAAGAACAGACATGCTGCAATGGCGATTCCCAGAAGATGCACCAATGCCATTAGGCTGATGACCAACATGTTAGAGATTTGCAGTCTTTCCCTATGCCAGATGTTCATGAATTCAGCAAAATTTAAACGTACCACAGACACACTCAGACTTCTGGAGCAGTGAAGAAACTCTCTGTCGAAGAGCCTCTCCCGCTGTGTTTCACCAGCTAGAATAGGACACGTTTAATCCTGAGTAAGCACCGTAGTGACAGCCCTGCTAGCCAGGCGAGTAAACCCACCGGCTGGCCTGTTTATCATCTACCAAGCACAACTATTCACACTCCTGAGGCACCTGAAAACTGCACTGACAGGGAAAAACACAGACACAGTGAGGCTCAGTGGCTGGAATCAAGATGCTCCTGGTTCCCTGGGAAACAGCATTTCCTACTAAACAGAATAAAACCACTATCTGGATCCTTCTCACTCTGGGCAGTGAAAATCTTCCATTACAGACCCTTTCCCACCAGCTTCAAAAGCCTCTTGCTTGCTATGCATCATGATTTCTGAGCAACATTACAAGAACAAATCAATTAAAATCTAACAAAATTTTGGAGGTTTTAAAAGCACTTAATTCAAAATGTTAAGTTTGAGAGCAAGTGTGACTGGACTGCATGTTCACAGTCAAGACCCTGTTTCTCATGTAACGGGGCCAATGAATATCTAAAAGTCTCTCATTAGGTTTAAGTGACACATAGGATTGATATCTAACATCAATTAACTGAAAAATACATCTGCTAAGTGCACCTCTACCAAACACGAGGCAGACAGAGCCAAGGTTTGCTACATTTGAAGTACAGATCTTTTCATATTGATAAAACCGACAGATGTTTTGCTCTCAAAGCAAACAGAAATGATTTCTCATTCAAACATTCTTCACTAATCCTTCAAATATCCATTTTCCAAACTGATATCAGATTCAACTCTGTCAATTTTGTTAGTTAAAATAATAAAATAAAACCACCATCAAGCAACAGAGGTGGAATAGAATATGTTGCCCAGGAAACTGACTCAGTGCCTGACGCTCACATTTCCAGGTGGCAACTGATAAGCATTGACTTGTCATTTAAGTACAATACAATTTATTTAATTTGGATTGTTGTAGAGTTATCACGGAAGAGGGTCAAGCAAGTCCTTTGTGCTACATCTCTTTTTGGCCTTCCCCAAGTATCTTTTTGGTATTCCACGGGTGGACAAGCGGATGTAATTGCAGCAGGGTGATCAATCCCGGGAGGTCACACTATCCAACTCATTCTTGACGAAGCCAGGACGGTGGAGGGACTTGAGAGGACAAACCTCTGAGATCCAAGCTTGCAAGGTGGTCTGATCACTCACTTCTCTGCTGTCAGACAACCCAGCAGTTCATTGTTGTCAGCCTGAATACAACAACTCAGTATGCTCTAAAAGGTTAAGAAATGTTTCCATTTTTTTACTTTCATAGAGAAGGTAAGATATACAAATACCAAGGCCTTAATGCTGAAATTAGGATTTCTTTTAATATGCTCAGGATGCTTCTTGTCCTCCTAGTTCTCCAAAATACTTGTATGTGCTATGGTTGCAAGCCGTCAAAATGCAGCATTCAGCATTATTGACTGGAATGTAGGTCAGGCGTCAAGTTCCAACAACAAGGAATAAATCAAAGAGTTCTTAGCACCTGTACCTGGAGGAGACACAGATTCTGGTACCTTCTGCTGTTTAGTTAAGATTGCAAAGCCTTTCGTCTTGGTGGTGGGAGAGCTGGTTAGGAAACAAAAAAAACATTGGAATGCTTTGCTTCCATGTTTTCTTTAAGAATTTATTGCAAAAACCTAAAATTCAAAATTTAACTTCAGGTCACTAAGAATCCTAAAACGGACACAAGCAAGCGAGATGAATGACCATAACGACAAGTGACTACATTCACTGCAAGAGCACAGATATTTCAGCATCGTCTTCTGTCCAGGCATCCCACTGCAGTGCAAGTCAGGTGTCAGCAAGGAGTGAAGTGCTCAAATCTTTGAAGAACCTGAGTCAATTTTCAGGCTGCGTCCATACGCTTGTGCTTCAGTGAAGTGGGTTTTTTTTCCTCTCTCGTAATCAAACAGTATTTTTAGAGACTCATCTTAATGCCATCGGTAATGCTTTCAGACCACAAAAATCATAAGATGGATTTTTAGCATCATTAAGATTCATCCACTGTAAACCAAAAATAGACTCAGAAACCAAGAGGGGATGTGGGTCACCTGTCAATGCTTTTACTGAGAATTATCTGCTGAACTTCGCAGAAATGGGAGCTACAGTGATGAATCAGCCCTGTAACCTTTGTAAAAAGCAAATATATTTTCTCTTTGAATACAAGTTACAAGTACATGCTCCAAAAGCCTAAAGCAAGCGTTGATCAAGGCAAATTTTCACAATTCACAGGAACTTAAAGAGATGCAGTGAAAGAAATCTAGTGAGTTTTGAGGTCAAACATTTGAGGGAGGGATCTCACTATTGATCAGATTAAAGAAGTTCGATATCACAGGCATAAAAGCTCTGGAATAATCTGGATAACCTTGAGGAAGTACCAAAACAGAGACCTTTAGAAGACATTCAATCTTGGTGCGCACCACATGCACTGTGCTTTTTCAGCTATAACGTATCTATTACTCTTGACAGTGCTTGAACCCCGCTGTGTTTGATTAGTCTAAATAACCACTTAAATCATTAAATGGACTTTTACAGATCAGTATTACAACCTTCGTCACCATTTTTCCCCTCTGTAACCTGACAAAATATTTGTAATAATTCAGCGCAAAGTTCACGTAAATCATGCAAATAGAAAATGAAGGTCTGAAGAAACACGCATTTGTTGAAGTACACAGGTGCTAAATTGCTGGTTCATTCCTCTCCCCAGGAATGTACAGAAACAATGCAAATATGCCAAAAGTTTGACAGGAGAACTGACAAGTGGAACTAAGACTAGTTGTTATTCACAGCCTTCACATAACTGTTCATCTCTTAAGACAGCCAAGCTCAAGATAGCAGCTTTCCCATTCACAAGCAATAAATTTCCAAACATTTCCATGCTGTGCACCAAATGCTCACGGGCAGATCTCAAGTCACGATCCTGACTCTCTTTTGTGTATCTTGCGGAATTAAAAGTACTAAAAATAGAAAGATTTACAAAAACACTAAATATGCACAGACTGGTATCATTAGTGTATTAATTTTTTTAAAGCCTACCTTAGTAGATATCCTTCCCCCACACACATTGTACTTGTATCATTAATTTCCTCCCAAACAGATTACTTATTACTTTTTCATCTCACTGTCTTTCAGTCCCACTGCCCAAGGCCTCCTCCAGGCTGATCCATCCCTCTTCTCATTTTTTTTGTATCCTTCTGTTATGATACTGCCTGAAAATTCCATCACAAGTGATCAGATTTCAAAAGAAGAAATAGCACAAAGAGGGGAAAGAGAGAAGGGTGGATTTTTCTCCTTGTTTACTTAAATATGCTTTTAGATCTCTTGGTTGTGAATGCCCCAAAGATTATAGAAGATTCTTAGTTCGTGTACATAAAGGAACCAAAGAACATTACTAAAACCCTTCACAGTACTTCACGTGTGCACTAACGGCGAAGAGCATATTATTAAGTCCTTGAGGAATATTACAAGCCACAGCTGGAGAACGAGGGTGCTGAAAAATTGCATCCACATACAAAGGAACAATGACCAAAAGAACCACCTTACAGAAATGAGAAATTGCCACGCTGGATCAGACCAATGCAGTTAACATTTTACCTTTTTTTCTTTTCACCCAACAGGGACCAGGACGGGCTGTTTCCGATGGAGACACAAAAACTTTTGCCATTAACAGCAATGGAACAACACACCAGAGTGAAATTCACCTGCGGTTTCTATTACTCAGAAGCTGATGTTCACCTTAGGCCAAACAAACCAGACCTCTTCTCCCAGCCTCCAGGGATTCCCACATTACCTTTTATTTGGTATTACCCAAAGGCTCAGGACCTGAACTCAGCTTTGTGCTGTTTCACAGCAACGAGGGTCTGGCTAAACCTGCTAGTGTGGCTTAAGAGTTTAGTAACAACTGAGCATCCTATTATTAATACTCTCCAAATTCCATGGCACGGCGCTCTGTCCCTTTATCAAGGCTCAATGCCACAGTTATCTTCGGACAAGAACACCAATGGTTACGCAGTGGACTCTTCTATGGATTCCTGGATAAGGTGGTGGTAAAACCCATCATACCACAAGCGCTGTATAATTTGGTTTTAATCTTTTCACACGCATGGATGTGGTATATTAAGATGTACTTCTTTCTGCATTATGCAAAAGTCAAAGCTCTGCTCCAGTCCCAGCTGATTCTCTTAACGGAGCCCACCCTTTAACCACTCGAGAAGTACATGCAGACAAGATTTATATCAAGATCATGACTTGAAGATAATTCTCAATGCTCTCTCAGTAACTATATATCAGTGTATATAACAGTAAGACCTAAGATAAGTTGTGCTTCGGTTTACTAATTAAGACATGATTTACTAGCTCAGAGGCCAATGAATTTTCATTGCTAGAGCCATTTTGTTACATACACAAACTTTAGCATACCTCATTAAATACCCTATAATTTGGAATGTCTCACTGTCATTGACTCCTGCCAGCATCTGTGCCCTTTGTGTGTGAATGGTAGCACAAAATTTTAAGCCCGCGCTACACTGACTGTTATATTCCTCCCTAATTGTTAACCCACTCATCTCCAAACCCTGTACAACCTGCAGCAACTCCCCATTGTTAGCTTCCTAATAAAATAAAATAAAATTTTTTAAAAAAAACACCACACAACAAAACAAAACCAAAGAAACAAACAAAAAAACCTCCACACCTTTTAAAAAAAAAATCCCTTAATAGATAGAACAGAAAAAGACAGGACACCCTTTGATTAACACACGTAATATACCTTACAAGGCTGAAGTTCTTAAGCAAGCAGCACTTAGCAAGAGTTATTACAATGTTCTAACTCTGCATTATAACTGCCAGAGTTCAGAGAATTTGACAATTTAATCACTATAGTATTTCTAAAACCGTATTTTACTATTATAAAACCATAACACTGTAACTCAGAAAGCTGTGCAAAGGACCATGTTACATGAGGTCCTGTCCCCAGGTTAAACGTATTCTCTCCAAGCAAGGACTCAGACGAGGCTTTAACGTGAGGACTCTCCATCCTGGCATGGCCGGCGGCACGGGCCATCAGGAAAGTTCAGGTCACACACCAAGTATTGTATATCACTATTCATCACAGCAAATTATTTCCATTTCACCATTAAGCAGCACAACAAACCTACACCTAAGCATCACTTTGCTATTTGGCCAGCAGCATGCGAGCTATTTCCAGAGAGGATAGCAGTTAACTCCTCGTAAGTATCGTTATTAGAAGTGTTTTCTCTCTGAAGTCATACTACAGTTTCCTCTTTTTACTCAGCGCAGTATTTTCTCGTCTTATTTTCCTTATAAGAAGCACACTTCTAGCAGAAATTGTTCCAAATGTAAAGCCTGCAGACACCTTTGCTGAAGGAGAGGTGCTGTCGCACCGGTTGCATCCGAATCCTCGCAGCCCCAGCGGCACACACAGCACTGGTCAGCAGTTTGACTGCTCTTCATTAATAACCTCAGCAGGAAGCAAAAAGCGCATAGGAAAGCCTTCTGATACTTTCCTTTCACACAAAAGTCAAAGCCCAGAGTAAAACAAAGGACTTCTTAAAATAGAAAGCTTACAATAAATTGCTCAGAATGAAAACCACCACTTAGATTGCAAACGCTGGAAGCACAGGGATTTATAGAGAGGCACTCATAGCCCACATACTTGTGTCAGAATTAAACTGTCATGGATTCCAGGTTGCACAAACATTCTCTTTAAAATGTTTTTACTGCTGGTATTTTCTCTTCTAATTTCAGCAATCTTTCTTTTCTATCCCAAATACCTCTGTGCTCATTACCCAGAATGTGATCACACCAAAAGATTGTTATCATGTTTTATTTGGTTAGAGTCTTTAAAATGAAATACACGTTTTCAGTTAAACATCAAGTCAAATTTAGCTCTCGCATCCCATTTTCTGTCACTCCAAAGGTTGAGGACCCCATTTCAGAAAAATGTGTAGAACTCTGAAGTATTCTTTTTTCCAAAGCTTTATAAATCTTATAAATGAAAGCTGGCATGTCCTACAAGGAAAAATACCAAGATCAAACCTTTGAGTGCAGAAAGTGAGAAGAATTATGAAAGGAAATGTTCTCATCACATCCTTTATTCCTTCAGCTGTGCCTATGGACCAAAGGCAGCTCCAGACTGAAGAAGTTCCTGCAAACCTCATGACCGCTTCAAATATGCATGAAGCCCAAATAACTAATGCATATACCATCTCCTGTAAAGCAGGCTACAGCTACACCGATAGCATTGTAATATCGTATTGCAACTGCTTTAACTTTAGCTCCAGAGTTTGTCAGAAACCTGCAAATCCTCCAGCTCCATTCCCTGTATCTTCCCATCCAGTCCAAGCTCTGGTATAGATAATTGCACGCTGCTGAATCCATCGCTTCTGATTACATAGTCACAATATATTCTTTTACTCCTTTATTTACAAAGGAGACAAAAGATGTTAGTCTTTGCTATTTGTCACTTAGGATCACAAGCACTTCACTCTTGCTGCTCAAATGACAGTCCACAAGTGCTGCAATAAGACTACAAGTGTCCTGCAAAGTAATCACGCCGATGAGCAATCAAACATCTACTAGCTAAATATACTCCACATTTTAAAACAAATTAGGTACAGCCGACATGATATAGTATACTTACTACATGACTTTGGGATAAGAATCAAAAATAGCATCCTTTTGTACAGCTCATCATAGTTTAGAGCCAGGTTTCCAAGCCACTTTCTTACGCACGTTTCTGCAATTTCACCATTCCTTACAACAGATGCAGAAGATCAGTTCCCCATCTATACTCCATTGCCAGGTTCACTTATACGGGTAGACACAGACCATGCAAATTAAGATTTACACATTGCTTTCACAACAGTAACAAGGACAACGGTCAGCACCTTTACCACTTCCATATTAACTGTTCTTCTCCACAACTTCACAGTATCTGACAAAAATCGAAACACAAACCCCCACAATGATTCAGCCTGGCTGTGCAGACCAAGCATTCTCCTGAAGTTTAAGACCTGTTCCTCAGAGCAAAGCTGTCCAGAGTTTTACCACCGACCAAGGTCAGATGAATGTCAGAATTAAGCCTCATGCTTACATCAAATTACATAAATATGAAGGAAGAGAGGTTTGACAGCTTACTGCTGAGAGAAGTCCTCTACAAAAATGATTATATAAAGTGCAGGACAGACAGAGCTCTGATTAAAGTCAATAAACAGACTCCCAAATCACCAGCTGTTGTCTCCAGCATCTTGTGGCTTGAGTCCAAATTGCAGATAGTTTCAATACCCTGCACAAACGATGCCAGTCAACTGAGGTTTAAACTAACGACTGCTTTCATTGCATCGCTAATAATACAGCAGAGCTCTTAACAAGACTATATGGACCAAAAGAAGTGTCAGAAAGCCCACCATGCTGGAAGCCAAGAAACTGCAAAGGCGTTTTAAAAATATACACTTAAAACCTTGGATCACCTTTCTATCTAACCAGTGACTGGATTGCTGAACATCATGAGCATGAGTAAGAAGCCACCTTTAGGAAGTCTGGTTCCACACTTCATCCTGCTTACGGCCAGGTCAATGTTAAACAGAAAGAATCACTGAATGAACTGAATGGAGAAAGAAATACAGTATTTAATGAAAGTTTTGCAAGACTAACTTTTATAACTTATGCATTACACATCTTCACACAGCTGTCATACACTAATCTTATTAATAATTTTCAAATCATTCAAAAGAGAAGACTCTACACTTACCACTTTGGGGTTCATCAGCCCTGTCAAGCATACACATTTCACTGAAAGTAACTGGGATTGACTCCTGCAGAGCAGGTTATCTTAACTGAAGGGATCCTGGAAGTTAACCACAACTGGTAAATGGGTTGACGTGAGAGAGCAACACGAGAACTGAGGCCAGCACCCGGCACAGAGCTCACTGTCTGCCCCACCGCACAAGCAGATCCAACAAGTGGCCAGTTCCACCGACGCCAATCCAACTTCTCCCAGCTGCTCATAAAATGGAAACACATCAACTCCATCCAAGACAATTTACTATAGCAAAATCCTCACTCTCTTCAGTGCTTGACTTCAAATCTAAGTGTAAAGGCCTCAGAAATGGGTTTTCAACTATGACGCTAATTTCTTTCATGAAAATATCTCAAAGCACATGGAAGAAAAAATGGAGCAGAGTATAGAAATTCTGCTAAGTCTATAGAAAGTTATTTTTACAGCACAGTAAGATATTTGAACTTCGTTTTTAATACTTTCATTTGCTATATTTCATTCACTTCAATATTGTTGTAACTGCTTGTCTTTCAAAATAACAAAATACTTAAATTATTACTGTCTTTAAAAAAATAATTAATTTCAATCAGTGAGGATACACAGCTCTTAAAAGCTAGGCATGTTTATCAGGTATGTTTCTAAAATGCAGCAATAATAACACAAAGAAAAACTGCACCCTTAAGATCTTTTTAATTTGTTATAATTAAACTCATGCAAACTCAAAGCTTTAGGAGCCATCAGATTCATTTATGCTGAGCCCAGCTCTTCATCTGGAGTCTTTTCCAGAATTTATGGGAAAGGATATAAGAAGCCTTTCATCAATAAACAGGAAATTTTAAACTCTTTCAATCTCCAGACAGAGCAGGTTAGGAACATGGAACTGCAACTGGAGACATGCACCTCGTTGTCCTGACTCCAAGACAGGCAGGACACGAAACGTGTGTGATTCTGCCCAGGGACAAAGAGTTTCCATCTACAGCCCCAGAGCAGGATCAAGGCCAAGAGCTGCTTCTTGACACCTTCCACCAACACCCCAGACACACTTCTCCTCAACTATTTTAATCCACCCAACACCCGCTGGATGGACAAACGGGTACATTCAGACTAACTCACTTGCTAAAGGAATAATGCTGACACCAGCCTCGTTATCTTTCATTTCACATAAAACATTATTCTCTTTTCCAGAAATAGTTGCAATAGCTTTGAAACTACCTTAGTAATTTTCAAAGTGAGTTTTCACTAAAAGTATTGACCCACCATTCATTCCATTGTATATACTTCTGTGGTGAGGTGACAGGTCATCCGTTACTTGTCTCCTGAGGGTACCTTCTCTGCTGCTTCCACTGAGATGTTTGAGATGCTCTGGGCTTCCTCCATAGTGTTGTTTGAGATGCTCAGGGCTCGTACCCCTCACTTTGTGGAGATGTTCTGTACTGCCACTCAACGTGTGCTTTTGAAGATGATCTGGGCTGCCACTGCTGTGCTTTTGATGCTCAGGGCTACTACCAGGCCTCTGCTTTGGAAAGTGTTCAGGGCTACTACTCAAAATGTGCTTTGGGAGAGTTTCTGGGCTGCTGCTGCTGTGCTTTTGTTGTTCAGGTGCTTTGACGATGGTTTTGTGATGTTCCGGACTTGGTCCTTTCAGGTGATGATCAGGACTGCCAGAACTCCTGGGCTTCTGCAGGTGCTCTGGGCTGATACTCCGGTGTTTCTGATGCTCAGGACTTCCTTCACCCCGAGTCTTTTGAAGGTGTTCTGGACTAGTACTTGGGTGATGTTTATGATGGTCTGGACTGTCTGTACTTCCCGTGCTAGAAGTACTGCTCCCGTCACCGACGTCCCTGATGTAGGTACTCGCTGTGGTTAACTGGCACAGGCTGATCTGGCTGTCGATAGAGCTCCGGCTGCCCGCTCCGCCGCTTTTCTCCTCATCCAGCAACACGCACAATTCTTTCAGCTCCAGGTTTTCTTTAACCACTTCTTCTTGTCTCACTTCCAGTTCTTTCAGCTTCTGTAAGTACAAGGCCACCTCTTTGTGCATAACGCTGGCGCTGTACCTGCCCAGCCTCTGCCATTCACGGGACACCTTCTTGCCTTTCTGCCTGTCGTCATCCAGGAAACAGCAAAGGTCTCGCAGCTCTTGGTTATCCTCTTGCAGCTTCTGATTGATATCCTTCAAAAGAAAGATAATCATGAGAGATAAGCGTCTAAAAGAATTAACATTATATCATTACCACAATACAAGCCAGTGACCAGCACTGCTATAAACCCGTCACCTAAGCACTCAAACGAGGCATAAATAATTGTTCGGGTAGATCTGGCATATTATAACAGCTTCAAATAAGCAAAGCTGCTGCCCAGTAAAAAAAAAAAAAAAAAAAAAAAAAAAAAATCAATCACTGTAACGTGGAGCTAATCTTAAAAGCTTCAGAGACTAACTTCTGATACAGCATAAAAAGTTTCACGTCCTTAATTAATTTTCACGCTAAGTATCAGAATAATTTAGCTCCCAAACTGGGCACAGATCGTAAGCTCTCTCATGATGACCCCACTCCCTTGAGAAAGATGCACCTGAGAGTCACTGCTGAATAAAACTGCAAGGTACATCAGAAATCTCACTTAAATCATTAATTATTAACATTTATACTCTCTATTCCCTAAAGCACATTCACACATAAAGATGAACTTTTGGGAGATTTAAAATATTTGGGTTCTCTTTGATTTCGTTTCAGATTTGCATAAAAGAACCTTGTCAGTCATCATTTAACCAGAACTGCTTCAACCACTCTGAAATGAAATAATCTGCTTTAATAGATTTTTCACTCCTACCAAATGAAGTACATGGTTCCATGCCCTTCTCTAAGCAAGGAACAGTCTGAAGCAAAAATGTTCAAGCTATTACTATAGCAGAGTAATATACCAAAGAAAACATTTTCAATATTTCATCTTCCTAGTTTTACTAAACTGGCTCATGACTGTATTTACCCTTCTCCCATCTAAATACTCATTCCTTCTTATGGATGACATTTGAAGGAGAAATGAGCCATAATTCTTAAAAACTTAGCCTTATGGAAAGATCATTTTAGCACTGTTTCTTAAGACAAGGAAGCTTTTCTGACTCCATTGGATTTGTGTGCATGCATGCATTGGATCTTTGCCTCAAAATAACTTTGAACTTGACCAATTTCAACCCCATATTCAACAAAGGAGAAATCTCAATGATGCTACAAGGTCTCCTTAAAAATCTCTGCTGGTGTGAGATATTTAAACTGACCCCCTAGTGGAATACAAAAGTTGTGGGAGCCCACAATTCATCAGGCAGGAGGCACCATCCAGCAAAACCAGGCGCAGCTGGTCTTTGGTACTCATGGACCGGTCAGTTCACAGAGGACAAAACAGATGTCCAGACACCAACGCAGGGCTCAAAACCGCCTTCTCCCAAATTCCTTTTCAAAGTTCCAGCTGGGGCATTTGAACAAAACGCGGAAGTTAAACATCACTTGAGGAGTTGGGAACTCAGAGAGGAATTTGTCACTCCTTCCTACACATCTCGCTGTGTTTTGTTACTTATCTGGAAGTTGCATAAATCCATATGACATCACGGCACCTTTGGAGAAAGACACTACTGTTGTAATTCAACTTACATTTAAAATGTAAGCTTTATTTTTATTAAAGTACTATCACTGGTGGGTCTTTTTTACCCTCAGACACCATATATTGTCAAAAAGAGGGAGGGGACACAAACACACTCATACTTTGCAGAACAGGAAAACTTGGGAGATCGGAACAGTCTTCCCCTATGTACTATTTTATACCACGCTACTATCAAAGGCATTCTCTCAGTAATTTAGTTGTTTAAAACCATTCTACAAGTCAAGAACTCTCTTCCAATGTACTCTCACCTAACCATTCACAAGCCCACACTGCATCTCCCTGTCCCTCCAATCTCACCTCACTGAAGGGAGTTCCTAAAAATAACATCCTTTCTCAAAGCAACAAGATAAAAAACGTTTTGTAGTTACGCCTACTTTCAAATAACTTTCTAGGTCTATAATACAAGTGTACCTGCTACATCAAGGTAATTATCCTTAAATAGTCACACTACCTTCCCAGTCCTCACAACTGGGAAGGAAACATTAGGGACTATGCCTCTCATTCAACAAAAAGAGTTAAATTAAGAAGGGCTAAATCATGACAGACTTGGTCTGCCTCTCACTGTAGTCTGCAGAAGTATACAGTCGAAAATGGTTTGATCAGAAATGCATCATCGGATGTCTTTTTCAGACAATAAAGTAGGGATTGGTTCCCGAGCCCAAGGGTTTGCCATCACCTGCCATACGCTGCAGCCTGGAAACGACCAGCTCCCTCCAGCAGCCTACCAGACTGCCTGACAGATAAGTCATCTTCAAACAGTGACAGAAAACAGCACAAGCTACACAACACCTTTTGAATATCTACAGCTCCGCATATTATTCTTTCACGTGCACTTCAGACGTGATCATTTAACCTCACTAAAAGCCAATGAAGTCTAAGGCAAAAGTGACAAGACCGGAGAGTCTTCATGAACCCAAAGCATACTGGGGCAGAGCACCCAGCAGCTGTGCTCCGCAGCCTGCCGGAGAGTTGGTCATCTCTTCACCGGACACTCCATTTTTAAGCGGGATCAAACGCTATTCACTCCAGCCCACGTTCACTTTTCACGCCGTTCTCGGTAACGGCGCCTCCCAGCCCATCCACCTGATGAGATCGCTCCCGGTGGCACGGCCGGGGCAACAACTTCAGGGCTCCCACCCTGTCCCCCCGCTACCTTCAGGCCGCGGATCTCGCCGAGGTGCAGCTGCAGCCGGCGGTTCACCTCGCGGATCAGGTTGCTGTGGTCCAGCATCGCGCTCATCTTCTCGGCCTCGGCGCGGCGGAGGCTGCGGATCAGCTCCTCCTTGCTCCACTTGAGCAGCTCCTCGTCCGACACCTTGGACAAGTCCTCGGCCGGAGCCGCTCCGCAACTTTCCGCCGCCACTTTGGCCATGGTGGCGGCCCGGCAGCCCGGGGACCCCCCTCCGCCGAGGGGCACAGCCCTGCCGGGGCCGCCCCGCCGCTGCGCCGACGAGAGGGCGAGCCCGGAGCCGGCGGGCAGGTCCGGCGGGGGTGCCCCAGGGCCAGCGCTCCCGGCGGCTGGGGGGTACGAGGGAAATCACTGCAGGCAGCGGATCCTGGAAACGAGGAGGAAGAAGAGCAGGAAAGGGTGTGGAGGAAGCCGGGCCACAGGCTGGGGAGCAAACTTCCCCCAGAAGGAAAAAAAAAAAAAAATAAGACGGCCAAGACAAAAGAAGACCCAAAAGCCCGGCCCTTTCAACAGGTCAGCGGTAGCATCGTGCGCCTCGTCCCCCTGCTGCGACAGGGCTGCCCGGCCCTGGAAGCGGTGCCTCTCCCGGTAACCGAGGCTGAGGGATGCGGGCGCGCCGAGCGGGGAGGATGCGGAGTCCCGAGCCAGCGGAGCGGAGCGGAGCGGAGCGGGCCGGGCCGGGCCGGGCCGGGATGTGATGGGGTGTGCTGTGCGGCCCGGCCCCGCAGCGGCGGGAGGAGCGGAGCGGGCGGGCGCTGCCGGCGCCACTGGCGGGCGCGGGCCGGCTCGCGGCTTTTCACTGGGGCGCGCGCCACGTGCGGGCCCGCGCGGGCGGGGGGGCGGTGCCGGCCTCGCGCGGCTCGCGGGCGCCACCTGCCGCGCGCTGCCCGCGCCACCTGCCGCGCGCCCGGCCGGGGCTGCCCCGGGGGGGCCGGCCGGGGCTGCCCCGGGGGGGCCGGCCCCCAACCCCGGCCCGCGGGGCTCCGGAGAGCGGCGCTGCGGCTGGAACAGCCGTACAGACACAGCCGCCCTCTCATCTGGCTGCTCCCTCCGCTGCCGCATTACATCACCGAAAGGCAGCACCGCCTCGGCGGCCCCCTCGGCTCTGACGGCGCCGACACTCCGGCTTCCCAGAGCTGTTCTCGAACCGGATCCCGGTCCTCACTGCAACTCGAAAGCTGGAGGTCACATGCCACCAAATGAGCTCCCCCCAGGAATTAGGACCGGGATATTCATATTTCTCCTGTGAGAATATTCGGCCGCGGTGCTGTGAGCGGTTTACATTTCCCAATTCGCTTAGAGATACAAAGACTTCACATAAATGTGTCTTGCGGATGATTTGAGAATGAAACGTGATAATCCATTCATGCTGCTTACAAATAAAGATGGTACGATGTATCTCAGGGGCAGAAGAGGATGAACTGAAACTGTTAGGTGAATAACTGGTTGAATTCCCATTTTTAAATCCCCCCATTCCCCTTGAACAATCCCCTGCAGGTAGGGGAGGGGGCCTCACTCCATAGCCTCTTACTACCTCCAATGTCACAATTTTATAATTACTTAGCATTAAAGATGATTTTTGATTCTTGAGGGGAAAATATAAAGTCCTGCTCCTCGGACACAGGAGAATTCCCCACCGCCCCGCTACAACCAGTGCTTGTGCCACAAAACAAAGAGCAGAAGGCCGAGCGTGTTTGCTGAGCTGCAAACGAACCCCGACGCTCATCACTGCCAACAAGAGTTCCAGCAAAGCATGGAGCTTTGCCACCACAAAATCCCATTTCCCGATCAGCACAAAGTATTGTGTGAAAATTTTATTTTCTCGGAAAACTCGCCTATCGCTTTCTTAAATCCTCTGCAAAATTTTCCACTGTAAAGAACAAAGCTTTAGATAAAAGCATCTGACCAGCCACAGCAAAAATACAGTAAAAGGCCATGAAAAGGAGCTGTCATCTTTTATGCCCAAATATATTCCATTTTAATGCAACTAAAAACGAAGAGCTTGGGGAAAAGGCAGCAATAAATAAAGGCTTTTCTTATTCTTCTAATTCAGCAGTATACTAGTTGAAAGGTCATATGATGTTAGAATTTTTTAGAGTTCAAACTATTTCTTTCCATGAAATAAACAGTTGACTGAAAAACTACCGAAAATTTTTAATTGAAAAGCTTCAGGAAAGAAAGTCCACTTGCCTCGACTCAACGTTAACGGCATTTCACAGCTTTTGATCATGGGGTGCCACAGAAAGCACGGATCTGAGATGAGCAGCTTCAGGGAATGCCGCGTTCTCCACCAATATGAAACTCCTCCACGTTTGTGTCTTCACAGCTTTATTGTATAGACACAAATGTGAAAAGAGAATCCATAAAGTATGGCCACTAGAAATAGTTTAATAAAGTAAAACTTCAAAAGTTTGGGACAAATGTAGCTCTAATAATGGAACCAAAAACGTATCAAGTGAAACTAATCTGGAACGTTTCTGTAAGGAGAGGATCTAATTTCACATTCACTGAGGCTTGTGTAACAAGATCAAAACGCGAGTGGGAAGTGCGACATAATTATTCCCATCTCCTGGCAATTCTAAAACCTTACTTTCAGAGAGTCCACCTCATTGCTCAAAAGCCGAGCAATTCCCTATGCCCGGGCTGTTACCAGCGGCGATGGCAACAACTGCCCTGACACAAACACTTTTTCACACCATGTGCCACACGCCAGCAGCAACGAGCACCCGCACGCAGTTAAACCTCCACAGCTGACCCCGGTTTGCCAGCCCGTGTATCCTGCACGCCCCTGGCCGTGAGGATCTGCCGCCGCTGTTGCTGGCAAACCCTCCTGCAAGTCCCTGAGGGCTGGCACTCGCTTTTCAGTGCCGCTTGTATTATGGACTATCCAGGGCTTTAAGTCTCCGATTGCTGGGTGGAGTTTCTAAGCATTATTATAAGCAATAATAATTATACGATGATTTTGAAAACACTTTTGGACATTTCCAATGAGGCCCTAAAGCTGTTCAATAGTTGTCTGCCAAAAATGTGTCACAGCAAATGAGTACTTTCACAGCAGTCACTTTACACTGAGATGGCTACACTGTTTTTGTTCAGACTTTCCAAAAATACTTTTGAGAAGAGTTCAGACTTGAAAAATGTCATGCCCAAATTGGAAGTGGAAAGAGCTTTAAAAATGAAAGGTTCAAGTAATTTTAGTTATAGTCGCTTCTAGATGCGCTACCCATCCTCCATGTGTCTGCGGCTGACCCCCAGCACAGCACCACGCACACCGGCTGCGCTCTGATCGCAGCTCGGGAGCTCTGCTGGCTCATCACCCGTCCCGAGGCAGAGCTCCACACCTTCCCGTGGCGACCAAAAAAGGTGACTGCCCTTCCTCCCCTCCTCATCCCATCCTTCCTCAAGAGCCTCTATTTATCCCTGGCAGTGCCTTACCAATCTGGGCCACACTTTCCTCACTTGCCTAGTTGTCATCAGCTCTCTCCTGGTCATTCCCAGGCTAAAGTTCTCCTCACCAGGTTTGCCAGGACTTGGGCAAAGCTGCTTTTGTCTGATTTGGTCAGGTGGATCCCATCTCTTCCTGACAGTCCTTGACACTCACAGAGGGTCCTGTGGTCCCAGATCCCTGCTGTCAACACCAGCAAGCACTCCTTGCCCACAGGATCCATCCGCTGCTCCTCAAGCCCTGTCACCATTGCAGGGGCTTCATTTTCCAACCTGACAAGCACAGACCCTGGCTGCCCCTCCTTTATTCACTACAACAGTGTAACTTTGATTAATGCATTCAAATAAGAATATTTTACAATACAACACAGAAGAACTTTTCCTAACAGAGTCTCATATAGTGCTCATTGAGCGTTAGTACATATAAAAATTCATAGACTGATACTAGGCAGTCCATATAACATTTTCTTCTTCATTGCATACCCACTTCCAGCACACAAGGTATATTATTTATAATGTTATCTAGCTAAAGCTGGCCAGAAACAAAATCCTTCATTACAGACACCTTGGTATCCAAACCCTTTTTTCTTCTTGAAATTGTTTAAAAAGTTTATCTCCTTTTTTTCAAAATGAAGAATTTCTCACGAAACAAAGTTTGCCATGAACTTCCTCCTACTGCCACCTCCACATTTCTCATGACCCAGCTATCATGCAGCCCTGTGCTGAGCTGGATCGGCTTCATGAGTCAATTAAAAAAAAAAAAGAATAACCAACCACTTCAAAAGAATGCCTGGTTTTGCAGTGGAGGATTGCAGTGCTCTGGGCCTCCTCCAGAACAATCCTGGGACCCCCAGGTCATGGATCACTCACGGGAGGTGCCAGGGAAAGGTTCTGCCACTCAAACTGACTCGGAAATTGCTTTCGCAGGTCTTGGCCAATACTCCTAAACCATTAGGTAATGTCAGTGAAGTACATGTAAATGAATATGCTTTGTAACTGCTCAAGGTTAAACAAGTGGTTAGATGTCTGATCCTTAGAAACAAAATACAGAAAAGGGCACCTTTCCAACTCAGCAGAAAACATACCTGAAACAATAACTTAAAGGCATCCAAAGATGTTTGAATGAAATCGTTAATTATAACATTTTCATGGGGTTGATTTTATCGTGAAGAG
Organism: Caloenas nicobarica; assembly: GCF_036013445.1. Taxonomy (NCBI): domain Eukaryota; kingdom Metazoa; phylum Chordata; class Aves; order Columbiformes; family Columbidae; genus Caloenas; species Caloenas nicobarica. Next base: position 120,401,803 of record NC_088247.1, read on the forward strand.
CTTGGCAACTTTTCTGCACAGCTAACAGTTTGTTCTGGCTGGGATCCAACACAGAAGCATAACCAGAGCATCTGTGGGTTTGTTTTAATTGTACTCCTGGTCATGGTTTGGGTAACACCGGGCTTTGTTTCGTGTTCATCTTTGATTAGTGAGTTAATAAGGGGCCAGATGCTTCTTTCCACTATTGCTAACGAAAGGAAAGTAGATGACTATGTGGTGGGAAGCGAGAAGATGTGCGCACCCTACATCCTTTGCTTCCCACAGCCTTGCAAAAGTGGCAAATACTGGCACTGTATCTATAGGGATGAAGACCGAGATCTTCTGTCCCCCTCTAGCACCCCAACCTAACTGTAGTAAAGCATAACTTGAAGCATTTACAATATCCTTAGTAAGCACAAGGCTTGGAATGAGATTAAGGGGGGAAAAAGAAAAAAAGAAAAAAGTTTTGGCAATTCAGCAATACCATGCCAGGAAGACGGGCACCACTGTAAGGAAGGAGGAACATGAAAAATTCCTTGCCCCGATGGACACTGAATATTTCATATGAGCTTTTTTCCCCCCTCCCCTCTTCCTTTCTATGTCTTTTTTTCAAGTCTGAGCTCTGGTATCATGACTGACATTGGCACAAATCGACTGAAGTAGTGAGTTCCTTGATAACTGTACAAATAACAATACTCATAGACTTCATGTCCATTCACATAAGCCATCATACTAAATAAGCCAAAGTCCCAAGAACCGTGATCCAAACCAGCTATCTAAAGAAGTGAAGAAGGAAAGCCTCCACACTCTATTATAATTTCCCTGAATCTACAACACAAAACACTGCATTTTCAAGCTAAAAGCTTCTTTTTCAATGTCTCTTTAGTGGCATTTTTGTTACTTGTTAATAAAACCTTTTTATAAAAAAAGGAATTATTAATTTTATTTTTATAAAGCTATGTACACTCAAAGAAAACTAATCTACAACAAGATTATATGGGACAGATCTCCAATTATTTGTAACATTTAGAATCGTTTTCATTTATCCCAAAATATTTAAATCAGCCACCCACCCATTCTGGCTGCTGCATAGCTATATGAAGGCTTTTTATACCCATCGCCTTCCTTGGTAGGGCAGTATTTTCCAAAACAGGCTCTGCAGTTTCAACAGATCTCCCTGAAATTCAGTTGTTCTCTACAATAAGGTGGTTTTTTTGTGAAATCATTGGTTATTTATCCATCACTTACCCCTTTGCCAGAGGGACACTACCAGTCTGTTGCCAAAGCTGATTTCTCCGTATACCTTGCTGCTTCACAGTGACAGATTCCACAGTGGAGCTCGGTGGAAACAATTCCAGGGACTTTCAACTTATCCTGACTTCCCATTCTGAGGTGTTCGTGTCTTTACTGGGTTTACCTGTTTACAGAGAAGCAAAATGAGAGTCTTTTGAATATTTCCCCAGACTCACTTTAAATACTAGACTAGCCTAAAAATACAGAGTTAACCGCAATGTTGCACTGCCAGCCCCAACCCCTTTCTTCACCTGAGGAGTGCTTTCTTCTGTATGGCTCTTTCTGCAAGACAGAATTCCAAGACAAAAAGCCTTCAACTTTTATCTAATAAAAAGCAGCAGGAGTAACACAGCCTCTCTAGCAGATGTGGCTGTGATAACATTAATTTCCTTTATACCAGCTGCAGCTCTGATAATTCCTGTTTCCTTCTCCATATTTTTTAGAGCTGGACTTTCCCCTCCATCCCCCATTCCTTTTTTATAATAATAAAAAAAAAGCCACCAACAACACAACCTTCAGTGTTCGGGCTCCTATGAAGTGAAACATTCAGAGCTTATCTAACAGAGAGCGATACTTCCTATTGAATGCACTCCCTGTATTGCTACAACAATATAAAAACGATTGCATTTTTTTTAGAGTATATATCACACATCTATCAAACCCTCAGTCTCCAGTTCACTGGTAATTCCTCACAGCGACCTGGTGCAACACGCTAGTAACATGGACAAAGCAGCCAGAATTGGGAGCTCTTTGGGCTTATTCAAAACATTGCTTGGTTCTCATTTTGTCCAGTGAAAGCAACACAGGAGAACAGACATGTTTTGTCAATTTTTTTTTTTAATTGTTATTCACAGATTATTTTGGATGAGAAAAAATGAGAAACACTTCACGCCTAGTGAAAAAAAGTAGCAAAGGTTAAACAGAAGGATTACAAGTTTGCGATGAGAAAAGAGGAAAAGTGAACATTAAGAGACAAAGAAGAATTCTAAGGAGTGTATTACTGAGAATTGTGTCAAACATTTATAAATCCAGTAACGTAACCTGAAAAGATTATGAAGCCCATGACAGAAAAACCAAACCAGCTACCTCAAAATGCCTGGGCAGATGATCTTTATGAGAACCTTAGAACCACTACGGACACATGGAGCTGCAACAGGGAAGATGACAGAAGTATGACAGTCCTCGCAGTAAGGCCGTCTCCTTCTCTGCAGACATTCCAACCCGCCTGGACACCTTCCTGTGTAACCTCATCTGGGTGTTCCTGCTCCGGCGGGGGGGTTGCACTGGATGAGCTTTCCAGGTCCCTTCCAATCCCTGACATTCTGTGGTTCTGTGATTCTGTGAAATACTTTACTGGTTTGGGGCTGCTGAAATATGAATATACATATTAATGCATGTGATACCGCACTTGGAAGAAAGGTTTACACTAATTGGAAAGGCAGCTGACGAGGCTATTGACTGAACAGTGATCCCCACAGATCACCTTCCTCTGCGACTTTCATCTCCAGGAACACACTCTTTAGTTATTCTGCTGATTCCTCTCAGCAGGACAAATCCATTAAATATTTAATTAAGCTGTGTTCAATATATTAGGTAAGTGAACTATTCTATCTAGTGCTGGCTTAACATTACATGCTGTATCATAATGTTCTGCACAACACACTGCTGCAATGATATGCACATTATTGGAGATTTTGTTCTATTTGCTTATGAACAGTAACAGCACAAAGAAAATGAATACCCAAATCAGGATTTCTAATCTAAGTGTACTCCTTTTACCTATTATTTTTTAATAAGTTCAAGAGGAGATGCATGAACTCTAGAAACTGCTGGTGCACTAATAGGTGGGCATTGAAGTGCGGAGGTTTTTCACTTGTTTGGGTTTTTAAGCAGAGCAGAAATTAATTGATAGAGAAAATACCCATGTATGGTTTGCATAGCCCCAGGCATGCCAGACCACAGCGGAAATCTTAACCTGAATGAAACAGAGGTAAAATGGAGAGGGAGCAATTTGGAGACTCCAAGAAATAACATTCAACCTAAATGCGGCGCAAACCCTCGCTTCAGAACTGCCAGCAACATCCTGCCAAGCTCAGTCAATGCCCAGCAGTTAGGGATGACACACACCGTCACGTTTGGAATATACGGGGAGAGGAATGCAAAGAGAATCAAATTGCTGTACATTTTGTCACAGCTGACGTAGGACAATTGCCAAGGGCAAGTGTTTCTGAAGATAAACTGATAGGCTGCAGTTGAAACAATTGCTTCCGACAAGGAAATATTAGAGGTAAAAAACTCCAAAACCACACAAAACCCTCCACACACAAAAAACCCCACCAAAACCAAACAACAGAACGACAGAAAAACACCACAACAATCTTTTCACTCTCTTTGTAACATTAGATAAACTACGTGCACAAAGCAAGATCACTGCACAGGGAATTCCTGCAAATGTAGCACCACGTGAAATCAAAGAGGATCTAATCCAGAAATCTGAGTTCCTAGGCTGACAGAGCAAACATTCAAAGGTTAAATAAAAGATTTTAACTTCCTAATATCTGAAGATAGGGACAACTGGGTTCAGTCCTACAAAGTCTGAAGAACTGGGGATAAGATGCCACTGCATAAGACCCCAGAACTGACTAACAGAAAGTTGTGATTAAAAAAGGGAACATACCTCAATATTTTTTTTTTATCAGGAACTCATCACTATGGAAACAGACAGCTGTTAGATGGTTTAGAATTTGTCCCCAAACTCACCAGCTTCAATAGGTAAATTCCCATTACTTGCAAGGAGTACTGGATTGGTACCCAGCTCAGTTACTTATTGATCAGCCTTGCTCCTGACCTCTGCTTAGAAGCAGGCTGACATTTGCACAGAGACAATGTCAGATAAAAAGAAGAAGAGGGAAATAGCTCATAAAAAGTAGTTAAGAAAAAAATAAATAAATCACAGCATCTATTTTTTTCTCTCGTCAACTGGAATCCCCTTACAGTTCCAGTAATCCACGTGGTAAGTACTTCCTTACAGTGCCAAAAATGCAAAGATGTTAAGAGAATTTTGCAAGCCAGCCATGTATCAGAAAATCCCAGCTGATTTAACTTTGATAAATGTCTTTTACAACAGGAACAAATGTATTTCTTTTTTCCACTCTAATGCTTTTTTTTTTTGGTGGAATTTTTAACTGGGGGGCGTCTTATAAACACTAAAACCAAAACATTCTGAAAAAAGGCAGAACACAGAGTTTTGTTGCAAGCAGACATGGGAAGATTCGCCAGCTACCCAATTACTGCTTTGGCAATCAAGCCAGTCCTGGAACTAGAGCATCGACAACCTTCCACACATCCAGAAAGTCCCTGATCTTGTAGGGTGCAGGAGGAGGCAATTTGGATTAAAATGCGAGGAAAACCTCCCAAAGGTTTTCTTCCAAGAGGATCAGATGTTGATGTTTCCCTCAAAAGCAGTTATTTCTAAATAAATAAATAAGGCTGAACAGAAACAGTTATTTTCTATACATCCTTCTGAACCACAGGCAAGACTAAAGGACAAGGTCAGCAGGTTTCATCATTATTACAGACATGGAAAGAAAAAAGAAAAACTACAATCAGATGCTGTTAAAGATACTCTCGGTTTAAAGCTAACCGCTCTTCTTCAAAAGGTGACAGAAATGTGCTGGCCCCACAGGGAAATCGGGAATTTTCTCATCCTTGTGCTATAATCTCTTGTTTCTAGTTTTCCAGGGCCATAAATCACTGCTTGGCACTGTGACACAGCCAGAAATACCAGTACTAGGCCAGGCTGCATGTGTCCTGTCCTGGTCTTAAACAAGGAAAATCTGAGGGGAGATGGAAGCCATCACATGTACGTGTTCATGTGGGACAAATATAAACATACTTATGTATTAATCTGCATAAATAAGCTTGTTGTCTTATTTGTATGCACAGGCACTGCAGCTGCTCACTTCACTAGGAATCTGAGGACAGCATTTGGTCTGAAATCATATTCGCTAAGTTTACATCTCAATAATCCAATTAAAATGTACAAGAACTCACTAAACCTAGTGGATAACAATAGTAACAATAGTATGTAGTCATTTATAGCATTTCCTATCTTCAATGCACTCTACAGGCATTAACTAATTAACGGATAACACAAATTTAAAAATCAATGCATGAGCATAGCATATGATTAGAATTAACATTTCAATTACTCTCCTTCTCTGACCACTACATTTACAAAACGCTTCTTATTTCTTTGTACGTACATGTAATAATTAAGAAGGATTCTGTATAACTTATCACAAAGTAATTATAGAGTTTCTGAACCATCCTATACACTCAATGAGAAATCACATCTGCTCTCATATTCTCCTTGAAATTCAGCCTTTTTAGTTGACTTCCACAGACCCCTACGAATGTAATCGCTTTTTTTTTTTTTTAGCCTGAGCCTTCCTATTGCGCCACAGCAGTTTCAATGTAACGCAAGGCTCTCTCTGCAAGGGCCAAACGTGGAAGTCTTCCATTAGGAGGAGCTGAGGCTTTTCAGAAACGACAAAACACAAAGACACATTTTGGCAGCTCATCTTCCCCCGCTGCCAATTTAAATCTTCCAGTTTAAAATGACTTCCTTTCAACATCTGTTGTTTTTGTGGCTAACAGATTGACTTTTTTGAGAAGGGAAAAAGTTCCTTCTCATTTTTTTTTGCAGGCCACTGGTCTGCAGGGACGTCAGACTGAGTCCCTGGATAACTCACCGCTCTTAGATTTTTCCCCACAGTTTTCAAGGGTTTTCAGGTACTAAAACCAAACCAAAAATCACCAAAGCCAGAGTGCCCATACACACTAGTTGTCATACCCAGCCTACAATAAACTGACCCCCCCTCAGGTGACAGGGTAAATGCATTTGCCTTTTCTCCACCACACAAATTTGCAGCACAGGGTCTCCCTGCTGACGTCTTCCTACCACTGCCCGCTCCATCTGCAGAGTTTCGGTTCGTCCTCCCGCTGTTTCACACGCCTTTTTAATGAAAATTAATTCGTATTGCAGCATTTTCCCTGCTAGATGTGTAGGCTGCGACTCTTCACCCTGCTGTTCTCCGGCTTTCTTTACGGACCAAGGCAAATTGCCCAGCTACAGTTTGCACTAAGAATTTCTTTTTTTCATGTGTCCCCAAGTAGTTGTCAGCCACTACATTTGAACTTGTAAGTGTAGAGGGACAAAAGCATTTATCCAGCCTGACACAGTTACCTCTTTCCAATGACTTTTCTGCTCATGTTTTAACTCTTTAGCTGGCTGCAGAAGCCTCTGAGCAGGCGGTATCCATTCTAACTTGTCTTTTTTGGTGCTAGTTACATGTTTCCAATCAACGAAATCAATAGCACACTTCTCGTGTTTTCCCTATTACACAAATAAGTACAGGCCTAATGCTTCCGCTGTACAGGTCAAGGTGTCAAAGAAAGCAGAGCACGATAGGGAAAACCAACACAAATCACTCAAACCCTCCTGAATAAAGTTCTTACTAATAATTCAATTATCTGATTTTTTTCATATAAATTAATAAAATACCCACAAACTTCCAGCAGGAAAGGCCAGCACTGATTTTAGTCTTGCTCATCGTATCATTTGCTTCTGACTAATAGGGCTGCAAATACTCCTCCTTGTGCTAATTAATTTTTTTTATTATTCTTTAAAATGGAATATTTCTTTAATTTATAGAGAAGATAACTGGTGAGATCTACATAGCAGTATTTCAAGCTCATTGCATTTTACTTTCAGCCGTGAAAAAGAAACTAAAGATAAAGCCAAGTTTCAATCAAAATGCAGTTGATCACTTCAGAAAAGCTTTTCTGTACACACTGTGGAAGAGAGAACTGTGTTTATTCAGCGTTAATAAAGTTTTCTGGGCTCTGAATGGAAATTCTCATTGGTAAGTCCCACTAGCAGGACAGTCCTAAACCCTCACTGCTACCTGTGGGGAAGATTTTATAACAGCAATAGCGAGGCAAAGGGGATGAAATAGGAAAAACATCCAGGGCCACTGCTGCCACACTGAGACAGAACTCTGAATGTTGAAACATTTAGTTGCAACAATGCAGGAATCAGATGTAATGACAGCATTTTCCAGGTAAAAATAAGATGGAAGGGTTCCTGGTAGTCTGCCGTGGGGCCCACCCCAGCAATCCACCCCAATCCATCCATGTGTGCAGCAACTACTGCTGCTACTACCGCTCTGTGACCTCTGTGGAACACAGGGAGGGAAAAACATCCCATTTCTAAAGCACAGGAAAACATTTTTAGAAGAGCAAGTTAAGTTTGTCCCATCTCAGTAGGCTTGGGAGAGTTGCCAGAGAATAAATGAGCACTGGAGAGGAATAATGCTCTGAGCTGCAGAGATGATGTTAAGACAAGATTCAGGAACTGGCCCGGAGCACGAGGAAATTTCCACGGCTGTTACTACTGTACGGCATCTGGGTAAATAAAGGCTTTCCTAAGCCATTCGCTTCCCACTGCCTTGCAGAAGTACAGTTCCTGCAGTAAAAACCTGGAGGCTGCAGGAAATGCGAAGTATTTCTCTTTCATAAAAATGTTCTAAAGGGAAGAGGTATCACAGGGAGAAATATTTCATAAGAAATTACAGCCTCATAGCTATCCCACTTTGCTTTTCCATTTATTATTTCTACCCACCTGTTCTCTCACCCACGCATCCCCAGCATTATTAGCACTTACGAAAGAGCACAAAGTTTTCATAATAAAGAATGTTTTTGTCCATTATCTAGAGAATAATATAGTTTGTTCAATATGTTCCCTTGGAGAAAAAAATGGTCTGCTGTAACTAGATGTTCTTTCTTGGGACAATACATTGCACCAAACTACCTGGTTTTCTTTTGGATTTATAAGGGTACAAATCAATTCTATATGGAGACAAGGATTTTCACCATGGGGATGCTGCTCACCCACAGATGATGTCAGGTGTGCTGTTCATTACACATCATCGTCCTATACCATTTGTTATGTGTAGAACAAGGAGGTACATTTTTGATCCTAAAAGCTGTTCTCTTCATCTCCTTACTGATAAGACGGATAACATAAGACAGGTACGACTGATAAGAACCATCCCACCCGCTGAACCAGGTAGGCGGGCTACCAATTTATTGGGAAACAACAGAGCTCCAGCTTGGGAGAGTCCTTAGGGAGCACTGAGCGTAGAGGGGACAGTCCTCTCAACATCACTCCCCCAAAAGGAAAGAAATAATTGCATAGCAGCCTCATCTGTCCATGAGAGGAACTGCACGAGAAGCAGAGAAATGCTGAGGAGTGACGCCAGTCAGCTTAGTGCATTTGGAGGATTCGTTACCCACCAACGAAACCCACAAAACTCAGTTATTCATTGAAATTTCCAAAAATGACTCTGAGTTAGTACTGAAATTACAGAACTTAGAAATAAAATGGCAAATAAACTATGATTGTATTGACGAGTCGAGAGCTACATTTCTCTCTGTCTTTTATCTACTTAAGTCAAATACAGCCTAAACAAACTTTCTCTGTGCCTGGTTTTGATTAGAAATTGTGACCCAGACTTACGTTCCTCAGATTTTGCCGCCTACCTCGCATGGAGCCGCTCACCCACGCGCTGCACGGGGAGACAGACAGCGAGGGAAGCTGCTCAGCTCCGAGAGCCGTGTCCCGGCACACAGACCCGCGGGGACAGCGGGGACAGCGGCTCCGGGGCTGCCTGGCACAGGCCCACAGGTCAGACGGGGCAAATCCAGAGCTTTCCTCCGCCTCAGGAAAAGCACAGTCCCGACAGAGAAAGCGACAAAAGTGCGTGACACGGAACACGGCATCGGTGGGATCACCCAGATTTCAAAATACTTGAAGCGGCTCCAGCCGGTGGCCTCGAGTGAACAAATCTCCTCAGGGTGCGCGCTGCTGGACGCGGCCTCTCGCCTCGTCCCTGGCAAAGTCTGGTCCTGCAAACCGAACTGGAAGGGATGGCGGCGGGTCCAGGCCGGCCGGCAGGTGGAGCCCGCACACAGCCGTTACACAGCCGTTACACAGCCGTTACACAGCCGTTACACGGATGTTACGCGACCGTCGCGGGCCCTGGGGGCCGGGCTGGTGCCCAGTGCCCCGAGAGCGCCTGGCACTGGGAATTAACAGCAGGCAACGCTTTGCGAGCTTAGATATATACATATACCTACATACATATACACGTATATACATAAACACATAGCCACAGTCTCCCCGACCTTCCTCCTCCTCTTCAATCTCCACAGAGCAACGGGGCTTCTTCACGTCCTCAGCCGCCCTGTGGTTCTCCTGACGGGCAAAATGGCGGGAAGCGCCTCGGTCCTGCCGCCATCTTCCCCTCACAGGGGCTGGTGCCGCGCGGTGACACGGAACCCGCACCGCGGGGAGCGATTCCCTGCGACACGGGCTCGGGAAGGGTAAATTAACTGCCTCAAGTGACAACGAGCCACGGCTGAGGCAGAGGAAGGACAGGAACCCCCAAACCTGACTGCCGCTCCGACCATTAGTGCCACCCCTGTACAAACTTCCGCACAGCCTCCCTCTCTCACACACAAATCATTAAAGTCTGTTCAAATACAAAAATTAGGGGAAAAAAAAAAAAATCAAACCGAGTAGTTCGCTTTTCCTGCCCAACGAAGTGCCCTGTGAAGACTACTGGGCAGTAACTCACAGTTATGGCTTTCAAGCTGTGCTGAAGAAAACTTAGCGACATTTTCCGAAAGGGCCACAGTCCATCCAGCTACAGCTCATGAGCCTGACAGAAACCAATATTATAAAATAAGCACCAAGAAAGCCAGAACTTCTGTGTGCTATAGCCACCTGAGCCTCTCCGAAAGCATTTGTGCCTAGAAATGCGTTTAGGAAACATCTGTCTCCCCTGATACATGGCCTTCCTTGCAGGAAGGTAGGAAGATAATATGCCCCTGAGAGTACTGTATTTTACCAAGTACAGTAGCTAGATTTCTGTAGAATTGGACAATTCACTCTATTGAGTGACAGCGCGTCACGCTATCGGCACAGGGGTCCCTACCAAAGACGGCTGGCAAAGGTACCTGACAGGCTCGCTCCTGCTGAATAAGTTCATTAGGCTTACAAGGAAGAACAAGCTCAAATAAAACCGCACACATCGATGTGCCCTGCCTTAATTAAAACGTACAATCATCAAACAGCTGACACCCAAAACACTACCGACACAAAGGACGTGCACATGTTCCTCAGTTGGCAGTGCTTTTCTGTCAAAGCTTTTCAGGCAGGGGTTTTTGTTGGTTTGTTTTGGTGTGTGGTTTTTGTTGGGTTTTTTGGGGGGGGCAGTGTCTATTCACTGGGCATGAGAAGCGGTACCACATGGAACCAGGCCTCGTGAGCTTCTGGGTGTGTAGCAGAAAGCACTTGAAAAGTCAAGGTTGTCAAGATAATAACTGGAAAAATTGTATATCTTTTAGTAATTTGGTGGTATTTTTGTGATCAAGATTTTGTGAAATATTGTACAAGTATTGACTATTTTTTTCTCCATTTCCCATTTTTGTAGCTGATTGCTACAGTCATACAAAACCAAAAAAATTCTGGAGTTGTTCTCCCAAAGGTCTCTCCTTGTAGCACTCACTACAGGCTTGATCCTGTGGAGCAGCCTCCAAGGGAGGAAGGATGTAAATTCAGAGCATGGATGGTTTGTAGGATTCATCCTTTGGGACAATCACTCCGTGTTCAGCGTCACACTCACCTCTGGCACTAAGGACACCTCAGGGAGCAGGAACTGAAAAGTTAGTCCAATGTTTGCTGTGCCTAAGAATTAGAGAACCCCGTTTTAAACTGCAAGACTACATTTACACTTCAGAATGAAATATAAGCATCTGAATAATTATGTAGATTTCTATCCAGAAGGGGAAAAAAAAAAAGAGTCAGTCCTGTGCACTTTTAATATTGCCAGACCTCAAGTAATGAATGTTTGCCGTGGGTGTTTCAACACTGCTCTGTCCACGGAGTGTTTGAGAATATGTGATATATACTTTCTTCTGACAGCTAACTAATTGATTCCCGGAGAGGATCAGCTTTCCAAAGGTGAGCAAAAATGATTTATGCAAAAAAGCATTTTTGTCACAGCAAACATCGCTTGAAAGGAAATAAAAATTTTACTTGGAAGAGGATAGACAAAGCATTTCAGCAAGCAGAATTGTCTTGGCTCCTGTTGCTTCTGAGAATAAAAAGATATTTGTATTTTTTCCTTTGTCTATTACTTGTGCTTCAGAGAGTTTAGATTTAAGGTTATTTTCTCTATGCCTGCTTTTATCAACATGCTATCTTTCCAATGATCTCCACTCTGGCTGCAGAAACTGTGGCACATAATGTTTTGCCATTTGCAACCCATTACGGCATGTTGTTCCAATGCTTTGCAATAGGGTACAATATAAAGCTGTTTATAAGGCAGTTACTCGTGTATATAGTTTAGTGTAACTAGAAGATATTGCAAAGAAAGGCTCCCAGAGCCATCATTTTTTTATTTGCTCATAAAACTATTTTGGAACTTTAATATTCGAGTGTAAATTTAAGCCAAATTAAAGTGCTGAAATGTTTACTGAGAGTCATATTTTAGGAACAAGTAACTTCAAAAGTATTAAGAAAACAAAAAATAGGATCTGAAGGCATACCTCTGCACAGAGCAGGAAAATTCAATCAGGATGGTTTAGCTAGAAAACAGTGTGTTCAGTCAAAGTGAGAAAGCGATGAATAACCCTCTTATGAAGGTGCTTCATATTGACAAATCCCACTGAATACAAGAGGCTGAGAGACATGTTCAAGTCCCTTTGAAAACGAGGTGAAAAATCTAAATCCAATGTACACAGACCCTTCCTTAAAAGAGGCAAGTCTTTGGTAGGTAAAAATAGTTGAACTTTCCTAATTTCAGTACGGGACTTTAAAGCATTTTGCAAACAAGCCGGCCTTAGCAATGCTCCTGGGAAGCGAGGGTGTTATTATGCCGATTTTGCGGAGAATGTGCATTAAGCAGATTTTTGCTATCACATTTTAAGACCTCAACCATGAGGTAGAAACAATTTTGCAGCACGGCTTGTCCTTAATGGAGTTTTGAGTCGGCTACGCCAACCGCTGCTGCTGGAATGCTCAACTATTCATGATTCGGTACAATAATTTCTGCCAGCCCAAAACTGAGGGAAGAGAGCCTAAAAGCCATCACAAAGAGTACCAAGGCCAGGGAGGAAGGTCTTCTGTTTTCTCACGAATTTGTCACAGGCAACACTCACCTGGGCCAGGAGAATATTTGCCCCAGCCAGAGCAGCCCTTTGGGGCAGCGGCAGAGCCTGACCCTTCTGAGAGAGGAGAGCGATGCCCTCCGAGGCGCTTTTCAGCAATTTTGTTGCTTTCCACACCTTTCGCTGTTTTGCGTTACTGAGGAAAGGCAGCATAAAGTGGAAAAAGCACATGTTTTCAGAGAGCAGAAAGGCCGTTTCTGAGAGTCTATACAGTATGCCATGCAAGATGGCCCAACTATTTTTTTTCCAAAAAAAAGATTCCCCTGAGCAAGCTTTAATTCACAGTTCCAAACTGACTGGCAACCAGGAGTAGATGAGCGCTCCAGATCATGCTCCATCACAATACAGTTACAGCTATTTAAAACCCAATTAATTCTCCTTCTCACTTTCCCATCAAGCTGTAAGGTTCCAGTTGGCAAGGCAATCTACTTTGATTTTGAATTCCTGCTTGGAAGATTAACTGAAAATGGATTCGGCTTGAACAGCTGCACCGAACATATTTTGTTTTATTTTGTTGCCATCTCAAATAACAATACTTAGCACTCTTAGTCTTCAAAGCGTTAGACAAACATTGAGTCATATCCCCTCACAACAATCTCGTAACATCACCTCCTGTAAATAAAACCATTCCCCCTGCAAAGAGGTGGAGAACGAGCAGAAGAGCCGCAATTTGTGCAGGGTCACAGGAAAAGCCCTTGGCAGAGGCAGATGGAGAAGCTCACAGGCCCCTCTGCTCCTCCCTTTATTAATCTCCACTTTTGCAGACACATGTGGGTTGTTTTGGTGTAGGTTTTTCTTCTTTTTTAGCTCTGTTCATCCAAGGTAACATCCACGGCCGCTCACCCATGCACATATTAGCTTGCCTGCATGGCTGGGTCCATGGCAGGGAGTTCCCTCTGCCCTCGGTGACTAAAAGGTATTTTGGGCACGGTTGTTTGCCCTTAAGTCACCGAGGTCCATGTATCTGGCTACGTCCAGCCAGGGAAGATCATCAGGTTTACATCAAGGCCTCTGCTAGGAAGTTCCTGCCCTACTCAATGAATGAGAATCGTGCAGGGCCCAGCACTTAATCAGAATATTTTTTACACAAGGCTGATACATCGGGCACGTGGCTCACTCCATTAGGAGCCTCGGGGCACGCTGAATTCCGTGGAGAATGGTACATCCTCTCAGGGTAATTCAGAGACATTAATTTAGGCTCTGCTGACTACAGAGAGAGCCTGTGCTCCTGAATTAGACATCTAAATCGGTGTCTGTGTGAAGCAGAAGTCGTGTGAACACATATCTATAAATACATATTCTCTACAGTGCCAACTCCCATAAAGTGAATTAATGTCAAACATGTAGAGCATATAGTTGTCAGGGCTTCTTTTCCCGAAGAAAACTGAAAAAGAAAACACACTATTTGTGTTCCTCACACATCTTATTTTGTTTCCCTCCTTATTTGGCTTCTTCCTAACTATCTGAAGAGATCTTTCAAGGCTAAAAGAATTGGGTTACTCCCTATAAAACTATAATATTACCCAGAGAGCACCTTTCCAAGGCATTCCAAGAAGCGAGGGAACTGCTTCTCCTAAGGCATGACAGGTACACGGCAACAAAATCTAGCAGTTTTTGTTGAATTTATGCCTCTTTGTGCAGCCTAGCACTCTCGTTTCCAGACCAGAAGGCACTGGGGAAGAAATGGCATCACAAAGAGGCTGAATCGTGCAGCAATTAAGACACTGGCCTAAGGTAATTCCTAGGCCCATTAATACTGTGGTGTGGCCCTCTAAAATACACTGAATTCTTACTGCCTCGACTGCAGGGAATTCCAGCCAGGAAGAGGGTCCTTCAGCTATGAAAGCTGGATCCGCCGCTGAACCTCAACGCGGAAGGACAAATGAAACTGCCCAAGTCCTCACCCAGAGCTCAGGTCACCCTTGCCGCCCTTCTCAACAGAGATCAGGTATTTCTGATATCTCAAACTAAAAGGAAAAAATAGGAATAAAAATGCCACTGATACGCAGCTTTTCAAGGAGCAAGTCTAACTCTCAGAGGCTAAAACACTGTTTGCAACACAGACCCAGCCAAGCCTGCAGCAGCAGTTTTTGGCATTTTAAGTCACCCACAGAGCCATTTTTGGCTTTTCTGTTACTAGGGTGGTAGGAACACATAAAGACACCAAGAACATATAAGAAGCCCACAAGAATAGGAAGAGGATGTAGCCCAAATTCTTTCTGAGAACCTCTTTCAGTATCAACTCCCAATTGCTGCCTTTTGCTCTATCACCTTCATTCCTTCTGAGACTGTACTACCCATTTCACATCCAGGGAATGAAATAAACCCATCATCCGGGCTATCTTGCATCAAGTGTGCAAAACAATTAATATTTCCATATTTACCATTGATCTCCACACTTTCTACTTGCAGAATGGTAAAATATTGCATGATAAACTGTGGGATGGAAGAAGCAGGAACAAAACCTTGTACTGTTCCTCCTGGACACAGTCAATTTAAGAGGTGCAGAAGGATGAGTTTAAAATTGATATTTCTCATTGTGTAATAATGCTACTGACGTTAACAGAGCACCAGCACTGAAAGCTGAATCAGATTCCCACTGACGTTTCGACGTATGACATTTTAGATATTCCATTAACCACTACTGAAGTTTCAGGTACTATTTCATGCCAGAACAGCATTTTATTTTTTTTTCTTCACATTTTTACTTCACAGGAGCATCACTGTTTCTCAGTTATAATGAAGTGATGAGCTGTGGAATAAAAAGGAAAAAAATGGTCAAGGTATCTCTCTAGATACCAAAAGACTACATGTATTTATTACTTCAAAGTGAGAACAGTGCAGACAGGAAGGGAAGGAGCTTCCGTAAAAGCAGTTTCAACAGCGGAATTTAAAATTATTCACATATTCCTTGGAAAGAATCCACAGCACTTTCATCTGCTAATAGTAGTACTGTGTTAGGAAACAGCACTTAGAAATTCTGGATTAAACAGCTATCTTGTAAAAATCAAGTGGAGGCTGTCAGTCCTAGCCATCCATAGCCAGAGTGAAACCCCTGCAAGGATTTGCTGCAATGATGCGCAGGAAAGGGAACGTGTTAGGAGAAGCAGGAAGCATTCCTGACACAAACCAGAAGCGTGGTTCTCATTATGTGTCTTCTCCAAGGGAAGCTTGGATTGCCCGACACCTGATCCCATAGCAAAGAACAGCTTCATCACACTGACCGTTTCATATGCAGAGGGTGTTTATAGCAAACAGCGGATACCAGTAAACGCTCAAAAGTAAAGAGTTTCTCTTAGATCCACACTTAACCTTTGGAAGTTCAGCAGTTTCACCTTCACACTTCTGCAGAGTCTCCCAAAGCCATGTATGGATAATAATGAATGAGCGGACGCATTTTATACCTTGGCAGCCCACAGCACAAAGGTCAAGATCCTCACCTGAGGCCAAAAGGGAAACAGTGAGAATGAGCAACAAAACCACGTGCACAGCCAGGTCTTCAGTTTATCCACAATTCATTGGGAATTTTACAGTTAAGACAGCTGCCTTCCTGCAGTGCAAAGAAGCGATACTGATGGGGAAAAAAAGCAATATGAGCACAACTCTATCTGGGTGCAGATTTCAGGAGGGACATTTCAGGAGGCAACGTTAGGCGCCAGCTCACACACAAGCTTTTAACAGGTTTAAAAAAATCACCTAGCTAACACTTGATTTTGCATCAGCTGACCTGTCGCAGAGAGCAAACGAAGCAGCACGGGAAGGACGGGAGAGAAAATGCACCCCAAGCAATGCAGGGCTGAGAGGGGGTTCTGTGGATGGTAAGAGTCCAGATCTGCTCCCCTCAGTAACAGCTGCTATTCCAAACACTCCTGAAAAGCACTTTCATGAAAATTCCATTGCTAAAAAAATAAACAAGTAAAACGACCACCATAAATACACAAACAAGGAGTAAAAATACATGCATGTATGTAATATATATATATATATGTATAAATGTAAATATAGACTGAGAACGAAATGTCCTCAGTTAAATCTGAGACACCACACAAAGAAAATTCGGTGTTCTTGCCAACCCTACAGACAGAAAAAGCCCAGCAATTGTGGCCGTCAAAGATTTACAGAAGATTTCTGTAGAAAGCAAGAGGCAAAAACCCAGAAGTCACCCAAGCCCATTTCATTAGACAGGCCAACTTAATTAATTTGTTCAATTTGCTTCTCTTCTATGCACGGGTGTAAATGCAGGTTCGGAAGCAGAAGACTAGAGGTGATGGGAATGAAGCTCATTAAGAAGCAATAAAGGAGGAAGGGATGCCAGAAAATGAATGTTAGTTCATTGGGAGAATTTTAAAAAATGCCATTTGTCTTCATGACACCGAGGGAGAGGAGCCGAGCGAGCCCAAGCGGCTGGTTAGTTTGCAGGGCCCTTTGGCTTCTGCTGCCCTTTGACCTCAGCGTTTCAATCAAGCCAACACTAAGCCCTGCACGGTGCCACCTTTTACTATCTAGTAACTAGAGTTCTTAAAGATTACAAGCCAAACCCAGAATAAAAAAAGACACACCTAATACAGGATGGCAACAGAACGCACATCACCAATGCCAGCGCTGAAAATCCTTCCTCCTCAGGATCATTTACGCATTTCTTGTGATCTACTCAACATTAAAGCTCTGCTTCCTTCCTAACTCAATGGCAAAGCTTTCACCACAGGGGCAGATATTATAAACTTCAACAAACAATCAAGTCGTGCTGCCTGCACACCGGTTAGAGAGGGAGAAGGAAGGAGCTGCAGACCCTGGGTACACCCCACGCAGAGCATCGCGCGTGCGACATACAGGAATATTCCTCTCTGAAGATGCAGCCCACGCTTCCAAACTAGCTTGGACTTAAACACTCTTGAACTGGGACCATTCCTCCAGGCAAAAAATTTCCTTTCTTTTGCACAGAAATTCATTTTGCATGGGTGAGGAGCTGGAGGAAGCCTGGCTCACCCCGCGCAGGTCAAATTGTGCTACAAACACGAGCTGCTTGCCGAGGTGGTTTCTCATTCTGTTCTCCTTGACCACCCCAAGCCTTCCTGAAGGCGTTTACTCGTTTAGCCTCTTGGAGAAGGGCAGCTGTGGCCATGTCTGCAGCAGGAGACAGTTGTGCACTTCACCACGGAGCCAACAGCCTTCTCCAGGAACCTCCACCAGCCGAGACAGCCCGAGCCCATCAATAAGTCAGACTCAATTATTTTATATCAAAACAATATCTTAGCTTTTAATGAGTGCAACTGCCAATATGGGGAGTCGCGCGTTATGAATCACTATTTTCTCCTTCCTAGCACTTTCTAATTTCCTGCTAAGGAGACAAGCTGAACGGGGTCATTAATCTGAATTAGAAATACCATGACCCGCTCTGCACTTTATCTGCTAACGTCTTCTGGCACAGCAATATAGGATGGGATTTTGTATTGCAGACAACAGTGGGATGTGAAAAATGTAGGTCCTCATTTTAAATAACCTCAGGAAGAACTGTATTTTTACTAGCAAACTCTTAAATTCAAATGTAGCGAAGGGTTCTCTGTCTTGAAGCATCATTGAAAACATGGTTGACCAGACAGCAGATAATGTGTTCTTTAAATAAGCTAGGATAGGGACTTTTCTCCTTTACCTTCCAATTCAATATATTAACTATATATTAAATATATTCATAGATGAATGACATCACAAAACAACTATAAATAGAAATATAGCATATTAAAATATAAAAAGAGCATAAATAATAGCAGTGTCTGACAAATGAACAAAAAACACGGTACCTAATTTTATATTCCATTTACAACGCAACTTTCCTCACTTGGGAGCCCAAAGGCCCTGACAAAAGACAGGTCATGCTGGGCCTACGCTTTTCAAGCAGAATTGCACTCTGATCTCTACGGAGAGTTCTTCAAAGACACAAACATAATATAGCCCAAGGGGTCCCATATCTGAAAACACTTACGCACTCCAGCCTCACTTGCCTTTTTTATTATCATTTTTTTTTAGACTAAAACAGAAAGCGCAAGCTCTAGTCGTGGAGTACATTGCCATTGTGCAAGGCACAGGACAAACTCAGCCCAACAAAAATAACACGCCAGAACTGAGACCTGAGCGTTGCCCGGACTTCTTGCCAGCCGCTCTACAAAGGAATGCGCCTCCCCCAGAATAACTTTCCGCAAATGGATAATCCCTGCTAAGTCAGTGGGAGTTTTCCATCGGATTGAAACTGCTCATGGAAAGAAGAATTTCCAGCACCCAGCCCAAGGCCCGACGAGCTCGTACGCCAGGCTGCCCGAGCTCCAGAGCTCCTCCAGCAGGACTGGGCCCAATTCAGAGAGCAGCATTTACAGACGCTCATTTTCTCCTGCCTACGGCAGTTTTACTATGTCGAAATCCCTTCAGCGTTTAGTGCTACTTAGTTCTAAGTCATCATTCCTCTGAGTCGGAGCTCTGCCCCCAGGGTGTGACAGTTCTGGGCAGTTTTGGTGTCATGTTAGGCAGTTATGTCTCATAGTGCGAGCATTCTTCGGCTTTGCAAACCTTGTTGCTAAACGCGTATTAAAGCAGACTACGAATTAGAGCCAAGTAAGTTAATTAAGGTGGAAGAGAGAGTTTTTCAGTTGTTCGGATTTCTCTGCTTGTCTGTGTCTCTGTTTTTCTCCAGAAGGTGACAACCAATCTGGATTTCAGCAGCTTCTCAGTCTGCTGATAAGACAGAGCAGAGGGAGAAAAGTTAATGCTGTGCTCCCAAAGTTTACACATATCAAAAAATAGATTTTAAAACTGCACGCTAAAATCACTTCTATTTTTGTCCAACAGATTTTTCTATAAATGAGCTGTGCTGTGGCGTCCTCGTCCCTCACCCCTGCACACCACGCGGCAAGACAACATGAAATAAAATATTAGTTCTTGAAACAAGAACAGCATTGACAGCCGAGCTGATTTCTTCCCTTATTTGATGTAAAGAAGTTTTACACGAACATCAGCATTTTCTCTTCAATGCATACAGATTGCAAACAATATAATGTACAGGCTACAGAACCACTTTTTTCCCCTATTTCTATTACGGTGTGACACAAAAGCCAGGATGGAGCTGGAGAAAATGAAAAATGCCTGTAGAGCTTCCCACCACTTGCTTTCTTCTTCAGTTTACCCTCCCCACATCTCCCTCGCTTGTTGCTGGGACAGAGAAATTCCCATATATGATATAACTACTTCCTCGGACTCAAAAAGACATTTTGTGCTGAAAAAAGATTAGAGAGGGCAAAGAGATGGAAGATCCTGTCTTGATTTTTTTTTAACAAACATGTCCACTGGCATACAAGCTAAAACAAGCAAGGCAGCTTTTAAAAGCCCGGGTGTACTTAGAAGTAACTTATCTGTTTAATCAGTTCCGAATTCCTTTTACTCAAAAAAGAACTGCAAACCGCAGTGCTGATGACCTGTGCTTGGACAACTGGGTTAGTGTCAGGAAACGACTTGCCCTGCACTGGGCCAGCACTGTTTTGCTTTATTTTTTCCTATTTCAGCCTTTGACTATTAAAAAAAAAATGGCAAACAGTTAAGAGTGCAGGAATTGCTGGTCAGCAGTCTTGCCATTTCAGCATCTGGACTTTGCCAGCGGCTTTCAGGAAAACGTCTTTTTTTCAGCCCAACGGCCAGGTTAGCGTTGTCACGGGGCCCACACCAACAGCCGCTCGTGGCGGTGCCCCCTCGGCCCGGCACAGCAAATGGCCTTTCCGCAACTTTGAAGATGATCCAAACAGTCATCTCATCGACCTTCTCTACTGTGTGCTACCAACCTTCGAGGAATTGCATTGTTTCTCAGCTTCTCACGATTTTCCACTGACACGTCTCCATTGCCGAGCAGCATTTCTGCCCTCACGGTGGGTCGCAGCACATCAAGAATAATAAACTCTGTCCCCAGACCAATTCCTTGTCCAGTTTGAGTTGTGACACCAATAGGTACATCCTAAACTCTCTATTATATTTCCAAATCCTAGTAAAGCTGTAATGCATTCTAACACTTTTTTTTCCTCTCCTTACGCTGCCATCCAGTTTTTCCAAAGGAAACACAGCAGTTCTTTTCATGAGCTTTTTGAGGATTTTGGAGGCTGACACTCAGCCATGCAGTAATTCCTAGAAAAAGGAAAGCAGAACAACTGAACATTTGAACTCCCACAAATAACCTCCACAATGATTTTCCACATGACCCAGAAGATTTATTTTTAGAACCAGAAAAGGAGCTTTATTCTCTATTTCCATCTAGTCCTTGTGATGTTGGATAGGACACTCAGTAAGGATGAGTATTATTATTTCTCCGTGATGTATATTCGTTTGGAAAAACTATAATTCCTAGAAGTAGCAGCCATGATGAAGACACGCTGTTCTGAGCACTAACTTACGGTAAGAGACAGCTTCTCCCTCCGGAGAATTTATGATCCAAACAGACAAAACAGAGAAAACAAGAGGAGGAGACGTCGCTTTTGCGGGCAGGGGATGTTTCTGAGTTTCCAGTTGGGTGGGAGACAGGACAAGCCATCATGGATCTTTCCGGACTTTACACTCGACTCCCTGTCCGGTCACAGGTGTTTTCTGCCATGACTATCTTGCCACGAACGGAGGTTTTGGCAAAAGCTGCCGTTTTTGCGAGGCCACCCACCATCCAACAGACAACTGCCCTCTACCCCCCGTTCTTTCCCTTTTTTCACTCTCCAGCACTCGGGGGTATCAGGTGCCCTGGGGTGCTCAAAGAAGAGGCTCAGGGGTGCGAATCAGCCCGGCCCATTTCTAGCTGGGACACCCCCAGCACTGCAGAGCCCACCCAAATTCCTGCTATTTCCACAGCATCTCTGTTCTAGTCACTTCTCAGCTCAGAACCACAGCAAATCAAAAATGCTTCTGACTGCCTTACAGGATCCCGCCAGCCCTTGGATTTTATCAGACTTTTAATTATCATAATGCTAAGGGGAGATACACAATGTGCTGTCTTGCACAGTGTAGTAATTCTTCCCGCACAGATTTACTTGACTTATTTACTAATCTCTTACTTATTTCAACAGCCTGAGGACAAGCAACAGCCAAAGACAAATGCTGGGGAAGCAGCTTTCTCGGTGTGAAGCTACACAGAACTTTAATGTACATGCCGTAGTAAATGAAGCCATAAATTCTATTTACTGTAAAAGCCCACTACTATATATCATATTCCTAACAAAAAGTCTGAAGCATGCAACTGCAACGCATTGCAGCAAATGGTTGTGGAGCAGCTACAGAAGGGTGGACAGTGTGATATATTAAGTCCCAAGAAAATGTTGCTGCTGCCCACAGATGGGTGATTTTCTTAACTTCTTGTGTGTGTGAGACAGAATAGGGTGTGTGCATTGGAAACTTCTGAGTTCAAATACAAAAATATAATAAACATAATTCTGAGATCAAATACAAAAGCTCCTGCAAATACCTCAGCAACTATTTTAATACTCATTTTAGTAGCTAATTGTAAATGTAATCCATACCTATTTATAAGCCACTCCTTTATTTCTGCAATCCCTTCTAGAACTGGTACACGAGCATCCATTTACCCCATTTACCCACAGCTTTTCTCCCCAGTATTTACCAGAGCAATCATGCCAACAGCCAGTGGTGAGGAACCGATTTCCATTTTTAAACAGTTTCTGGTTTTACTGCTTTTTTTCCTGACATCTTGGCTTTTCCAAATGCCGCTTCCTTGAGACCTGTGAGCTCCATCTGAAGTCCATGAAAATCAAAAGGATGCATCAGTTGCTTGAAAGAGGTTTGGGATTCGTGTCTGGGTTCTCGGCACAGGTGAACAGGACCTGGCTCATCTCTGGGCTCCTCCTTAGTGTTAAAAGTACATCCAAACCTCTCATAGCATTTATATTCCTATTTCTCAGAATAAACCTGTCTACACAGACCTTTCTGTGCTGTGAACCACTGGAGCTGAAAGACCTTGGCTCAGCAAATGGTTCTCTTAAAAGTCTTTGCCTTTGGCAGTTTCTCTCCAGCTGATGTATCAATAGCAATTCTGATACAGGTTCAGGATCCATATTTAAAATACCTTTGTTTCACGTCAGATTTATTACAGATCTATAGAACCTAATTATTACTGACTTTTAAGTCTTACTTTGTTAACTGTGCTGTTTGTTGGGGGTTTTGTGTCTTTTTTCTTCTAAAAAGATGACGAATATTCAAGTGATTTATAAGCTAAGTAAAGATTCCGCAAGAATAATCACCTTTAAGAAACCACTGAAAAGCTTTAGTGAGAACAATACAGTCTACAGTGAATCAAAAGGAAAAATTCCAACTACAGAATTTTTAATTTAGGAATTTTGTAGCGGAGAACACTGTCCATTACGCACAGACCCATGACATACCATGCTACTTATCTTAAGCAAGTCATATTAATTTGCATGTTATAAAAGGTTATCTTGCCTTTATCCTCATTTTATGGGTAGAAACATCTAAATATCAGGCTGTAGCAATGTCACAGGAGAGATCTGCGCCTCCCTTACTCACGTGCAGGGCTCAAGATCGACCCTGTGCAGAAATTCATTTACCGTGAAAACACAGGCAGGAATATTCCCAGAACACACTTGACAGATGAGACAAAACCACCTTCTCGGTCCTTCTTCATTTTCCCCTTTGCCTGAGTCCTCCTCTGCCCCATTCTGGAGAAAATGAGATTATTTTGAATACAACGCATGGTGCGGTGACTGTTGTGTTATGCCAGCGGGGAAGGGGCCACCGGTGCCAGGGGCTGCGTTATCCCACCAGGTGCTGCACCGCTCCCCAGCCAAAACTGCCCGTGGTTTTCCTCTGGTCTCTTCCACTGCTCACAGTCAGAAAGAACTTGGAGAGAAGAGTCCAAGGGGGGTGGGAAGGCAAAACAAATGTCGTGGCTGAACTCTGGCACCTGGCAGGCAGAGCACCTAAACTCACCAGGACTCTCCCCATCGAACCCGCAGCGATTACACCCCTGCATGGGGAGAATTTTGCACTAGGCATCAAATTTGTACTGGTTTTGGGGAACGCTCTGTGAATCTCCTCCTTCCGATGAGAACCCACATAAGGGTGAATTTGCATTTTGCTGCTCTTTCAATTCGCAAATCTAACAGAGAAATTCAATCTGCATTTTTTTAATAGCAAAAACCATTATCATCAGCAAGTCAGAATTTAGAGAGGCTTTTTTTTTTTTTCCAGGTTTTGTTCCCTTTTGTACCTCTACAAACAAAAGCTCTGATTAGGCAGAGCCCATGCGAACTTGGGCCATAACTGCGGCAACGCCGCCCCCATGTCCGTGGGTGCGCAGGGCTCTTTGCCTTGGGGACTCTCATCACGCCTGGACCGAGAAGCACGTCCCATTTATACAAACAGCACTTTAGTTCTTTAATTAAAATGCAGCATAATCAGAAACAATTGAACAGACACCACCGAGGCACAGCGAGAACAGCTTGTTGTTACAAGCCGCAGTATTAAGGCTGGAGACGATTTTCATTTGTTTCCTTATTAAGGAACATAAATGAAGCCTTATATTATTTGAAGATGCTTGGAGAATGTAGGTATGAGCACTTGGTGGGTTAATCACTTCCAGACAGAAGACTATTGGTAATTTCTTTAATTACAGTACAACTAATCAAACACAGAAAACTCAAAAGAATTGGCCGGTTCCTATGGATTAGACTGCAGGGGTCCCGTCTAATTTCAGGGACTTAACCCCCGATTTCAAGTCGTGTATTTCAACTCAAGTCCAGCACAAAACCCAGGGCGGTACAGCAGATGGTGAGGTTACCACGCCGTTTTCTGTATTTTTATTTAATACAGCTACAGCTGAGCTTTGGTGGGCAGAGACCATTAACAATGAAGTTATTGAATGAAGTATCTTTCTATGGAGTTTGTATAATCAGTTTAAACTTGCTGCAAAACCATAAACTCATAAACTCTTAAAAGCCGCCCAGTTTCAATCTTTGTTCAAAAGGGCAAATGCAATTGTCAAAGCAAATGCAATTGTATAAACTGCTTCTTTCGGCTGTTTTAAGGCATTAGTGTTTAAGACTGGAATTTCTTTATATTGCTGCTTAATTACATTTGTTTAGGGTTTTTTAAAAATGTAGAAAATAAGTTACTGTGATTAGCTTAATATTTTCATGAATTGCAATCTAGTTACTTTTGTAATTATTTTTAATATGCCTTTTTCATATTTTTAAAAGTACTTTCTAAAATTAATATGTTTCTACTTGGCTGATTCTGACATAAAAAGAGAATGAGCCCAGTGACTCAGGAATCAACTCTTGCTAGAGAAGCCCTAAAGAATCTCAAATGTATTCCCAGTGACACATGGAATAATAATTACTTTTACATGGCACTATAATGGAGGAGGTAATAGAGTATATTACAACGCATGAAAATAATACCCTGTTCTTTAACCCAACATATGGTTTTCATGAAAGACGAACTTAAATTACAGAGCAACTGGGGCAGGGGGGGGAAGGAGGGGTAGCAAGCGAACACAAGGACAGAATCTACTACCTTAATACAGAAGGAAAAATACCTTTCTGGCAAAGGCCATTCACAGAAGGATGAAAAGCGAATTTTCAGGGAAATTCCCTTCATCCAACACAGCAGTTGGAAAGAACGTAAGCGCAATCCTTTGCTCCCCCAACTTAAACCAGAAAGGAATTGCCCAAAGACTTTCAGATACCTCCAGATTTTCACAGTTAGTTTGTAGTATGTATTTCTGCATCTCAGATCTCCAGAGAGCTTGGTGTCCTCCTGCTAAATCTCATTTATAGTCCAGCCAATTCCCACCCTGAACCTTCTAGAAGCCTTCTGACCTCAGGTGCACACAGCTAATTCTTCGTAGTAATTTATCTTTCTTTTCAGCTAATTCAATTACTTCTTCATTAGCGATACAAGACAAAGAAGAAAATAAAACTAGTGTATATATAGGTATATAAAACTAGTGTATAAATATATATATATTAAAAAAACCCACCTAGTTGTGAGGTACTTATGGGAGAGAACTTTTCAGGACTTTGCAGACAGAACAGCAACAACAGTAATGATGGATTTGTAACAAGAGTTTCCACTCAACTCTTCTGCTTTATCTGACTCTCTGGCTAAAATGTGCTCATAATGGTTAAGACGTTGATACGTAACTGTACTGGCCTAAATGTAATTTTGGTGCACAACATGGAGTTTATGAAGAATACTAAAAGGCAGCATTTTCCACCTTTTAAGATTGCTACGGGCACATGTGCAAAAGCAGATGACCTGAGAGTTCTTACCATTCATCTAGCTGTGCTGCAATAGCGTAAATAGAATACTGTTACCTGCAGTGCAACTAAATGATGCTACAAAGGTGATTTCAGATAAAGAGTAAAGGAGAAAGCTGATGAGCCCTACAAAAATAAACATTCTGGAAAGATGGAAGTGTTTCTGCTATCACAGGTGGATTACAGTAAATACTATGTACAGCCAGAAGTGTACAGTCAAAATTCTTTCAGAGAGTTTGCTACGTGGTACCGCAGCAGCCTTAAATATTTCAGCCATCCAAAAAAGTGTCCCATGGTGTGCTGCTGAGATCCACGGCAGTACTCTCCTGGTTATTAGCTCAAGAACCAGGTGAATGTCATCATTTGCGGAGACTTGAGCTCCAGAGCACATTCCAAATTAAAAAAAATACACCCTGCCTCAAGAAACTGTATTTTCCTCAGGCAGCAATTCAAGATATCCCAAGTTCTCCAGTCCCACTGCAGCTCCACTCTACATTCTCTACTGTTACCATACGCTTGGCTTAAAACCAGGGACCACTTTAATCAAGGCTTATTTGGCCACTGTGCTCTTGCAATGAGATCACCCAAGGACCCAGCTCAGTATCATGGTGGTGAACAGGAATAACTTTGGCTTAACAGGGAGTATAAATTCTGACTGATGAGGACACATCTACCTTGTGCCACCCGGTTCAGCAGTGCTTACGCAGCTGTTTAATACATATGAACTTCTCAAATCCGATCTTTTAATTAAAAATTATCACAAAAATGAAGACGCTCAGCTAAAGTGACTGGTTCGTGCAGTGTCGCAGATATTATTTAAGTCCATGAAGCGCCCTGCGGCTGTTCCAGCCGCCCCGCAGGCATTCTGCAGGTATAACACATGCGCACGTCCTGGAGGCACAAACTCTGCAACCACCAGGAGGAAATTTGTTGAAGGAGCAGCACTTCCCAGCAAACGTACACGGGGAATGCTCCCCGAAACAAGGGTTCCAGTATAACCACGCTCAGAACCTGCTCCAAAGGAAGCTTTGCTTATTTATGTTCTGGAGACAGAGCTGAGCCCTCAGTATCTCGTTTTCCATAGTAAGCTGAACAAAGCATGCCTTTGCCAAGGCTCGCTAATGAGCCTAGCATGCCTCGGGAAAAATGTAAAATATACAAACAAACTCACTCTCAGATGAGTTTTTCCAAGGCCTGGACTGAAACTCAGAGAAACAAGAAATAAATGTTATGTCCCTCCAAATCTCTTACAAACTCTGACGAAGGAAAAAGAAAAAAAACAACACACAACCTTGATTTTCTGGCCAAATCTCCCAGCTGCTTTTGCAATTCATAACGGGTCTGGCTGAAGAGTTGGTTCGTTTTTATAAATCCAGTTCCTTTTCACAAAAAAGTTACTTTAATAACATCCAAATCCTGATTATTTTGTGCTTAAAACCAAACTTCGTTAAAAGACAGTGCCTTTTCCTGCAGTGTAATCTCATGTGCATGAAAGGACCTGTGAGATTCTTTTGGAAAGCGTGTGCCCCCTCCAGAACCACTGCTGGTACTCAGAGCGCATTTGAGCAGGAAAAGAATAAATCAAGAGCAAAAGAGAGCATCTAAAATCCTGGTGATCAGTGGAACTGTCAAAATATGCAAGACTGCAAAACTTCAGAAACCACATACGTTCAAAATGGAACTAAGTGCTGATCAATGCAAGTACCAAACTGAGAGTATCACTCCAAATCCATCGATGTCAGGTTTTGAGTGATACATTTCATTCTGTTTCCTACATTTCACCAGAGCTGATCAGCACTGGATTCTCAAGGATTCTTCTGCCTCTTGCAGGTGTGACATTTTCAAAGATTCCCGAGCTAACTTTTCTGTTTTGCCTAAAAATCCATGAGTGGCATGTATTTTGTACCCAAAGGGTTGTAATCAGAAATCAGAAAACGTTTTTGTTACATATGCACGCAGTTATTCACGCAACTATATAACTTTTGTGTGCGAATATGCTCACTGCACGTAATTGTTGCTGTAACCTGACTCACCTGAGCACGTTCTCTTCAACATTAGTTTTTTTCCTGTCAAATTATACGAAAATAACCACCTAGGAACCGAATGTGTTTCTCAGAAACGCATACGCTAGCCTTGCCACAAAGCCTTTTTCCGCTTCCAAGCTCCATTCCTCAAAATAGCTGCAGCTCGGAAGTTTTTCCAGAGGGCTGGCAGGACACAAAGCCGCTTTCACATGCGACTTGCTTCTCCCCTACGGGGTGACGGTGAAGGGTCTGCAGAGGTCCTGACCAGATGAGACCCTTCCTCCACCGTACGCACCTGAAGGCTTGATGGAGCTACTTCTCGTAACGTGCTTCTCTTCAGCACAGACACCGCATTCACACAAGTAAATATTGTCATTTCTGACATCTTATAAACTTTGTGCCGTACCACGGGATGATTTGAAGCAAGTGCCATCAAGCACAGACAGGGACCCGTCACCAAGAGGGTGAAACGGCAGCAACCTGGAGCTCAAAAGCTCCCGTCTCCTCTCCTCCAGAGTCAGTCCTGCGGCATTGCGGAGATGGGACAATGAGGACCTGAGAATTCCAGAGTTTGCTGCTCCACAAACACACGGTTTGAGCAGCCTGCCGTCAGAGCCCATTCCTACTAAAACAAACATTTAACATGTGCAAATACTAAAAGATGGATTTCCTGTTTGAACAGTCAGCACGATAGAATATTGCCAAAAGAATCATTGCAACATCTGTCAACGTAACCAACCGACTACCAGCCAGCAAACACGACAACCATCATCTGTCATCAAGAGACAGAAAGAACGTCCCAGCAAAGCCTTCCTACAACAAATTCCACTCCGGAGACAAACGACAAGCAGGACAGGGTGCAAGCAAAACAGCGGCTGTGATCTCCTACCCTTCCCTTCATACCCAAAGAAGCCAATAATCACCTCAGGGGCGAAGGTCCCTTTGGTGCTGGGCTCAAAGGACACAGGGAAGCAGCCAAGGAACCACGTTCTGGCCCCGCGCTGCTCTCCCCAGAGATTCCCTGTCACCACCGTGCCATTTCCACAGAGCTTCCACACCCACCCAGGTGTCCACAGCACACACGAACAGCCAACGTAACGATGGCAAAGACAAGCCATTAATACCAAAAGAGACTGTGCTTCAAGCTTTTTTTTTCTCTTTAATAAATATTACCAAGGTCTTTGCTCATTTTCTAAGCATTCCCATATTTATTGTCACTCAGTTTCAACCAGGTGATAATAAGAAGGCGGAGTTGAAGTTCTGAGGGAAGAAGCGTCGCTGCTGACAGCTCACTGCACATCCTGCTCACCAGAAGCAGGTGTCTGCTGGTACCTGCAGCGGTGTCCCCGTCCCCAACATCTTCTGCCAGGACAGGGCGGACTCGGCAAAGCTGCATGTGCAGTGGGACCCTCTCAGGCCACGAGAGATGTTACTGCACCAGGAGAGATGATACTGATGCACCTACAGGCATTTTTAACCTATTCGAGGAAACAAAAATTCCTCTTCAGCCTGAACACCTGAGAACTTATTACAGGTGTGTGCTGTGAAAGGGTAAATGTTATCAATTTTGCAGCCATGCTTTAAAAATTATGTAAAAAAAGAAAAAGCGGAAGCCAAATTAAATCTAGTCTAATTTGACCAGCCAGTTCATAAATCCTTCAGTGCCAAGGAGGAGGCTTCTGGCCACAAACGGCCAGGGGAAAATTCCCTTTGTGAACCCGCTGCCAGTGGAAATCTGGTGAAGAATATTCGGAGCCAGTTCTTGCTATTGTGGCGTACGGAACGTGCCAGGGGAAAAAGAAAAGAAAGAAAAAGAGAAAAACAGAAAAGAGGAAGAGCATAGCAGAGCAGTTTATAGCGTCTCAGAAGATGTTACAGGAAGCCCAGCAGCACCAAGACATGGCCCATTTCCAAACCCTCCCAGCGATACCTGCAGGGACAAACCTGGCTTGCTCGCCTGGGCACTGGAAATGTGAACCGGGCCCTTAACGGCCAAAAACCTTTTTCCTGTTTCTATTTTAAACTACAAGGAGCCACTCAGAACTTGTAGAAGGAGGCATGGCTGTAAATCTCTGCAGGCTCAGGGCACCTAAAGCACCAGAATAAGATGCGTTGCAAGTTTGCTGACTGCTCTGTGTAACATCATAAAATCATGGAAAGTAAAAATGGAGAGGGAAGGGGGAAAAAAGGCAATTTCTACTGCTCAGGGCTGACACCTGCATTAGCGTAATTAACACTTCCACTGGTTTACACTGTTCCCAGCTTACTTCCAACATTGCCAATGGTAGTTTCCCTCATTCCTTTGTGAAACCACCCCCGGACATAACCCACCTCGTTATCAAGAAGCTCTTCTCAATATCCAAGCTCAGCGCTCTTTTTTCCTTAATTTTATCTTACCAGCCTTAATTATGCTTTTGCCTTCATTCTAAATTGCTCCTTTATTACTTTGGTATTTAATGTTCTCCCTCTCCCTGATCGTTGGTGAAACAGTTACATTCAGAAAAACCCAAGATGAACACAATTAATTAATGCGAAAATTTTGTAAATTGCTCCCTGCATAAATAAAAACTCCACTTGACAATCAGCCGCTTACCGCTCCTGCACAATAGCAAAACCTACCCCGATAGCTTGGATTCGATTATTTAACACCAAGTTTGGAAGATAAAGACCCGAATGCATCTTTAAACACCCGGCGCAGCTACAGAGCAGTTTCTTGAGGAGAGGACGCGCAGTTTGAAGCGGTGAAATCCAGCTGGCTGAACGATCCATACAGCTGTGGCTTCCCTCAGCTCTTAAATAAAATATTAGGGTGTGTTTCTATTGTTTGTTAGCTGTCATCAGCCCATCTCTCAGCTGACGGAGGTTAAAGGCTATGTAGATTCCTGGGACAGCTGTTTGGTAATTGTCACAGCCAGTTACTTGGTAACCCACGAAAGGCAATCTCAGGAGGTAGATTCTTGGTTGCTAAGCGATAAATTCAGGTAAAATAACCTTTTCCTGGCTTTTATTGCAACTACAGGCTCCAACTGTATAGTCTAAAGCTTTTTTTTTTTTTTACCTCTTCCCAGGGATGGGATTTAAAATTATTGCTGAATAACTTTTCTGGGATCTTATTCAGCATTCAGCATGGGTTAAATGAAGTGGCACTATATTCAGCTCCTATTTAAATGGATAAATTCAAAACAGACTTCCTACAGCATGTTGCGGTGCGTGTAGTTAATTTGCTGGGTATAAAAGAGTGATTTACACAATAACAGGCTGAGGAAAACAGAAAAAGAGGCAGGGTGCCCTGCAAAAAGGACTTTGTGTTCCTATTTCCTTCCCTTTCTCAGTTTGGGATTTTTTATTATTATCATTATTTTTAAGAAAATAGGTTTGAGCTGAGCCAGATGCTTTTGTGACTAACGCTTGCTAAGCAAACCACCATAGACCTCGCTGCCCTTGGCAGCATTATAGGGGTCAAACTTCCACATGTACGTGTGGTTCTGTAGCAATTCTTCCCACATGTGTCACAAGAAGGAGCACTCAAACATCCCCTCGGCTTCAGCGCCAGCTCTCGGTGTTCCTTCATTTCTTCACCTATGAAATGGAGATACTGGCAAGACTTATTTTTCCACATTGCAACCTTATTTATGAAGGCCTTGGAGGACGAAAGTCTGCTCTTGCCCAACAGACTCGTAATTTTCTCATGTTTCATTAGCAGAGATCCAGCTGTGCACAGCGGGGATGGCAAGTCCCTGGCGATGGGTTCGCTTGGCCCCAGCTGTCAGCAGCTCCTTCTACCTCCAGATGTGGTATTCGTGTCAACAACCACCACTTCTTTCCTCCAAAGGAGATCTGCGAAAAGAAGCTGGCTGAACGGGCTGCACTGACCCCATCCTGCTAGGACAAAGAGGACAGAGAAAGGTTCTGACTGGGGTTTGGCTGCTGGGCGCACGATAAAGGCTCAGCACGGGCTTCGCGTTGTTCCCAGGATCAATGCAGCCACCTACACGTGTCCGTCACAAGCACAAGCAGCCACCAAAGGTGGTGGTAGCACCCGGGGAGCACCTGGCTCCCCTTTCTAGGGGTCTCTGACCAGCATGAAGAAAATCCCATCGCATCCCAGCTTCTTGCAGGGCAGTGGGCACGGCCTCTCCCATCGGATCTGAAGGATGACGTGTTGGTCCATGCTCTGGGAACACGCTGTCAATATTCCACGTTCTTTCTGGAAACAACCAGCAATGTTGAGATGACTTCCCAGACACACTGGAAGGGCTGTCATAGGGCGCTCTGGTCGCTTATGTTCCTTTCAAGAGCAAGAAATCTAAAGTGTTCCCTTGTCCGGACTCTCATACAATAACCTAGGGCATGGGAACATGAAGCTTCCAGGAGATATCAATCTGGCATCAGGCACAGGAACTTTCAGGAATGATTTGGGCAGCCAGTTCTGCTCCAAAGCCCAGTGAATAAGACCAAATCTTGTCGTCAACTCAAGCGTGTTCAGACTTGCCGTATTCACTTGAGCAGTAACAAGTGAGTAGAAAAGTTATGGTTTACAGTGAGACAAAAGGCACATTTTTCAGTGACACTGCAGTTCTGGGAAGCGAGAAGCTCATTCACTAATGGAAATGCCCTCCTCTGCTTTCTAAACAAAAATTATATAGAGTCATAGAATCGTTTTGGTTGGAAGAGATCCTCAAGATCATAGAGCCTAACCGTTCCCCAGCCCTGGCACCGCCCCATGTCCCTGAGAACCTCATCTCTCGTCTGTCCAACCCCTTCAGGGATGGTGACTCCAGCACTGCCCTGGGCAGCCTGTTCCAGTGCCCGACAGCCCTTTGGGGAAGAAATTGTTCCCCAGATCCAACCTCAACCTCCCCTGGCGCAACTTGAGGCCGTTTCCTCTGGTCCTGGCGCTTGTTCCTTGGGAGCAGAGACCAACACCCTCCCTGCTACAACCTCTTTTCAGGTAGTTGTAGAGAGTGAGAAGGTCTCCCCTCAGCCTCCTGTTCTCCAGGCATACCATAACATTAATTATTTTGACCAAAATTCACGTTTCCCCCAGTCTTATTGGTTTTTTAAGTTGCAGCTTACATTTGGAGGAAAAAAAAAAAAGTGCATTAGTAAGGAAGCAATTGCTCCTGTCAAATCTGGAGACTAAAGTTAGTGCAGGTAAAAAGAAGAATGGGTGGTGGCTTTCAAATGCAAAAAAAAGCACAGAAGGAAAACACAGTAATTGGGGATGGCACGGGGTAGGCAGGGGCCAGATTTGGCATTACAGGCTTTAAAGAAAATACACACGCATTTCAATACATCTCACATAAAACTAGTAAAAGACGATCAGATTAAATATAATAATATTCTACACCCATCTATAAACCATCCATCCCAACCCATTTCACCTCTTCTGATGGTATCCAAAAAAAAGGGAAAATATTGGCTTCTGTGTAATCCAAAGCCGATCCAGCACCTACGGAGTCAATGAAAACGTTCCCATTGACTCCAGGATGTTTTGGATCAGGCTCGTAGTAACAGAGAGTCTTATAGCCAGGAATTCTCTATTCCTGAAGGAGAACGTCTCCTAATCCACCTCGTAACCCAGCCTTCCCATTCCTCAGAAACACTCGTGTCAGGAAACGAGGTGCCATCTTTTGTGAGACATTTTCAGGCAGCTTTGAATGCTGAGAAAAATTAACTCGACACAGCAACCACACTGATAAAGGGTTAGTAAATACGTTTCAAAATGCTACGAAGACCTACCTCAAGAATTAATAAGCACAATATTATACCTGTGTCATGCAGAAGGGAAACAAATGTGCATTTTTCTACAGCATATTATCATCCTGTGCCTAGGATTCATTTCTTCCCTTAAAGCAGCACAATCTTCATATTATTCTCTATCTTTTTAATGTTTCAGAAGATAATTAAACTTTTAATAATTAAGCAAAGCCTTCCTCAGCACGGCCAGGCCCTGTTTCTGTTTGTTGATTCTCCCGCTGCTCGGCCAGCGAGCCTTAGTACCTAAAGCAGGAGCGATTAAACACGCCGCCACTTCTTGGGACACAGGCAAATGTAGAGGAAAACAGAGAAGGTGAAGATTTTTAAGTCAAGCAAACCTTAAAACAGCACCCTCCTCGCCTGTCATTTTTGTACATTGACGAGATCTCCAGCAAAAAATTTTGCATTTTCAGCCTCACAAAAAAACCATGGGTTCTCCAGCAATGAGGCAACGGAAAAAATCAATACTTGCCATGTACCATGTAACCAATAGAATAAGGGCAATGATTTATGTATGGATGGATGCAGACTGAATCAGCTGGGGCCTCAAACAGAGGGAGCGAGAGAGAAGGAGAGAGAGAAGGAAGGTGTGGGGGTGAGCCGGACTGCAGCGATTATTCCTCCACTATGGCCAGATTTTTTTTTTTCTGCAGCAATAATCACCCTGTGTAGCACTGCAGGACAGAGAGGAGAGACCAGCCATGTGCGGAATATGGGACGACCAGCTTTTCTCTTTTTGCCTCAGAATAATGGTGCTCTGTTGAATATAGAGGTACGGTAAAAAAGGAAGAATGATGTACGGTCTGCAGCCCCGCAGTCCTCCAGCCGCCTCCACCCTCAGAAACACCAGTCCAGTGGGTCAACAAGAAATAGTTTAAAGAGGGTCAAATTATCAACAGGATCAAAAGGGACCATCACTGCTTCATGGCAAGAAAAGCAGGAAGGGCTTCCCGAAGAGAACTACTGAAACCCCAGGAGTTTCTGCTGAGAATATAGTTTTGTAAATTGGATGACCAGGGATACAGCACTATCAGGTATTTAATGACTGTGGTAACTTTTAGGATGTCTAATACTGCTGTTGATTTAAGAACAAAAGCATCAAGATAAAATTTACTTATCTGTTTGTGTGATGTAGGCTACCAATAAACACTTATCCAAACTACATGCGATGCTTTGTTGCTGTACTACTAATGAATATCTAGTAGACGACTTTAACGTGACAGTAATTTGCTACAGAAATGTCATCCTATTTTATTAAAAATACCTCCTCTGTAGTTTGTGCAAATTGCTAAAATAATCGTAAACCCTTCTGCAATGCTTTAGACATTCAGACTGTATTTACATTTTTGAGAATCAGATGTTCATTCAGTACTTTCAATATTGTAGTTTGTCATGAAGTAATCTTGTTACAATTAATATTTCTGCCACAAATACCACTGATGACTGAATCAATTCTCTTTTCTCCCTATAATGTTTATACAACATTTAAACCGTGGTATTGTCAGTCTTTCTCTTGAAAGGCATAATATTTTTAGAGAATTCTACAGAACAATAGGAGGCCACTAGTTAAACACACCGGCTTTGCAACGTTAGATCAATTAAAGCTTTGAGAATTGCGGTCTGTTTAAAAGCCTCACATTTTATAGATGTCTGTGAATTTATCGGGTCAGAATAACACAGAAATAATTTCATTTCCGACTTTCCACAACACATGTGTGATAATATGCTAGCGAGATTAATCATTAGCTACCAAACTACATTTGTCTGGTTTATGGTGAAAATATCAATGACTATATGAAGAAAATTTAAGTATAAATAGGTTTTCGTTTTCTAAAGAATGTGATTGCATTTTACCAGACTTTGCACCTGAATTAAAAACATTCTTGACTATTTTGCTTTGGTATTGCCTACCTAGTTCTTTTATATAAGTTATAATATGCTTAGCATAACATAATGTTCACCTGTATGGACATATCGAAATAACAGTGCTGCAGTAAAATAATACCATATAAATAGAGTTTGTATTTAATTTCCCATTCAGTTGACAAGGCAGACAACAGTATATTTCAGAGAATGAAAGTATGAAACACGTTATAAAGCAGAATAAGTATATACAGCTCATTAACAATTCAGTCAGAAAATTCTTCTTGTGGCAAACACTCCACACCAGTAACAACTACCAGTTCCTACAGCCCTCAGCCCTCCAGCTTTACTAATCCCACAAGTTAAAATCTTGATGAATTAAAACATTTCTCAGGCCTTAACATTCTGTTAGGCTAAAAGAGAAAAAGCTGTAGCCTGTGTACCAATGAAAGCACGACAGAACACAATCCACGAGTGAAGACACCTTAACAACAACTTCTAATGTAGAAATAATACGATGGGCGTCATTTAAGCGGATTTCTCCAACTCCTCAAAGTACTGAGAACAGAGCAGGTTAGCAACATGCTTACCTCGGAATAACACGTTTTAATTCTTCACCTCCTGCTTTCTCTCTCTCTCTTCAACAGACAGAGCAGCAGAAACTCCACGGACGGTGATGGACTCTCCTGACTTTTGTTCCGAGCTTCAGCCAGAACGCCTGAACTGACAGGGTCTGCAAATGGAGAGGGAATAACATGAAAATCTTGGCACCAGCCCAAGGGAAAAAGTGAAAATGACACCAAACCAGGTAACAGGTCTCCGCAGCATCACGACCAGGTGAGTTATACGAGCAAACAATGATTTGGAGCCAGTGACGTGGAAATTGTTGATGCAAATGAATGAAAGCACGTTGCCTTGATCCTGGAGCTCCACTGGGTTGAGAATCCGAAATACAAGCTTGTGGAGTTAAAGGCATCTGACCAAAGCCCTTTGAGTGTCACCCAGGTGTAAATGGATCCAGCAGCAGACAGCTCATCTTAAAGTAACAGCCAAATTCTGTTCTCTAAATAAACAAAAGGCAGGTGCACTATCGCAGCTGGAATTCTGCAGCTCCACACAGTGCACTCTCTGCTCCACTATTTCAAATGGCAAACAAACTTTGAAAGCTGAATAATATTGTTACAATTAGGAAAAGATTATGAAAATCATCATATTTGCAATACAGAAAATTATTTTCATGTTTGACATGAAAGTCTTTTTCATGTATAAATGTTTGTTTCTATACAGCATACTACGCCCTGTTTTCAGATTATGATTTGAAAACATACTTCAGTTGAAGAGTATTCTGATGGTGAAAAGCCACAGCTGTATTAATAAAAGCTGACGCATAAAAATGCTGGAGAAAAAGTCTCCTATTCACCATTTTAAACGAAGGAAAAGATTTTTATAGGATGTTGCTGCAACTCCTTTCCTTAGCATGCTTTCAGCTTTTGTTAGAAGAATAGGAGAGTTAGGGCACAGACCTGCTCCCATTTACGCTAACGGTGAGATTATCACTAATACTAATGCAAGTATTTCAGTTGACATCTTCTTAGCATTTTAAATACTTGTGCTTTGGGAACAAGACCAAAACAAAGGAAGCTGGTGTATGACTTTGTGCAGCATTCTTGAAAGATGTGTTGTAACAAATGTGTTATTTTGGATTCCTTTTCAATACCAGAAAAGAGATGCATAACAACTGTGTATTAATATGTCTTGAAATGAACATGCTAACATTTCTCATTTCTCTTAAAAGCAATTTGATAAGGTAAAATTGTTCAGGTACGCACATGTAGAAACATACACCTAAAACTTTCTCCTGCATTAACTCGGGTATTGTGATTTGTCAAATAATAAGGAAATGTTGCAGAATTTACTTCATTGAAATGCTCTAGAAATGAGAACACTGTAGATCAGCAACATGCAGATTTTTGATGTCTTCCCGATTTTTTCTCCTTGTGTGGCCAAAGAACCCTCAATATTTGTTAGAAACCGCTAAACTACTTCTGGAAATGTGCAGCACCCTCAGCTCCAGCTGAAAACACCAGTTACCGGGGTCAGGAACACCACGAGATTCAGCCTAAAACAAACCAAAGCAGACCAGTGAATTTAACAGAACTGTAATGTGTATCGCAAGGTGTCAAATACAGTAAATAGGAGGAAAAAAAAAGAAAAAAGCCCTATAGGACTCGATTTGGAAAATGGCAGCTCCACAAAAGCAGCACATGCGCTGCAAAGAACCTGGTGTTCTCTAAGCAAGGCCTTCGTGTTGGGAGAAAAACGTGAAAACAGAAATGGCCCTTGTTATTTGCCATATAAGAAACCCAAAATATTGGTGTATCAATACACTTCCTAACCCACTGGATAGCTGGCAGTCACTACCTGCAATTACTGTAATTGCATTTGTTTTTTGCTATCATTTCCCATACTTACAGTGCGCAACATCCCACTGATTCTTTTATCTCATGCAAACCATCCCAGCTCTGTCAACAGCTCCTGAATTTTTAAAGAGGTGCCATCTCCCTCCCTCTTTTATCCCTCCTGAAATTTTCTGACCCCAGATCTTAAGATAGAGCAACGCCCGTGGATGAAACAGTTCTCCAGGAGTCACCTAAGAAACCACTATTAATAGTAATAGATTTTTGTTTCTTCTCCCAATGATATTTCCATGGCAACATTTTCCCGTGCGATCGTGGCTCGTTGGGGGTTCCCGGGGCGGGTTGGCTCCTGGGCAGCCTTCATTTGCTCTGCTCCTTCCCCAAAGGTCAGCTGAGGGCAGCAGGAGCCAAAGGGTTAATTACTTTTCCTCACCAGGGTTAAAGTCGCACAGATTGCTATTGAGACAACTGTGTGGACGACCTGCAGGTTTTTACGTCCAAGCTTTTTTTCCTGTGGCAGAGCAAATGTTAGTAGGGAGAACAGAGAGGGGGAAAAGCCCAGCGAGCTGCACCCCACACGCAGCCCCACACTTTTCGGTTGTGCTACTGACTGTTAGTGCCGTTTCGCAGAGCAAAGCAAGGCGGTGAGCCCAGACCACAGAAGGTTGCACAGGGACTGAACACAAAAGCTATCGATGGCCAAGAAGGACGTATTCTGTGATTTCTCTATTCAATGGATATGAGCAATATTCCAACTTAAATATTTGAGGAGAGCCGGTATCCCCAGATTCTCTGTTTCAGTAGCCTCGAGTTCATCACTAATGGGACTTGCTTCCCTCAAAAGACTGAGTTGGGATTGCAGGTTTAACTAGGGAAGACTTCAGTGCTCAGTGGCTCAGGGCTGGCTCCTTCCTCGAGCCTCCCGTGGAAAAACCACCGGATCAGGAGCGCGGTGGGGACGGGGAGACAAAGCCCGACCTGAGCCCAGAGAAAGCCATTGTACAGCAGCTTACAGCAGACATCCAGTCCGTCAAAAAATCACAATGTCTAAGAGCAGGTGATACCTCAGCCAGTGGATCTCCCTTAGTGATTCGGATCCCCTGGCGCCAGGACCGGCGGCGCACGGGCTGGGTCTCAGGGGGGTTTGGCAGGTCCCCACCTGGGCCACCGGCTCTGCTGGAAACAGAACATTCCCGGGCACCACTGAGCTCATTATTAAAATTAACAGCATTGGGTTTACTTTTTGTGGTACACTCTCACATAAATATTACAATGATAAAAGTCAATAATGCAAAGCAAGAGAAAAAAAAGGGGGGGGTGTCACCTTTCTCAGCCTTAGCTTTAGCCTCGTATCTTCTGGCTACTCTTTTCAAACTCAGTGTTGACTAAATTAAATAAATAAACGATAAAAGGATCAGGCACTGATGATTAAAATATCCATTACAAATCAGCTTCTTGATTGATGCGCTGCTTTGTAAACTCAGCAAAAGTTATAAATAATCGCAATGCTGATAAACGATAAATGGAAGATTTGGTAATCAATCAACTCAAATGGGGCTAAATGGAAGAATAATGCATCATTTATATTTGGCTATATCGTGCAGTATGTAAATTATTGAATACTTGCTATACCACTTTCACATCAAAGAGGTGGTAGACGAACAGCCGATCATAAAGCAGAATTATCAGGCTTTAGCCTTGGCGCACTGTTTGACCATCTGCGCGGCACACGGGCTGGTGGGGAGCCAGGGGACCTCGGAAACCTCCTCTCCAGAGCTCTCTGCTCACAAGTTACATTTTCCTGGGTACAGCACCTGCTGCCTTCAAACGGTCAGGTGTTAATTCCCAAGTAGAAATCATGTTAAACAGGATTACAGACAATACCGTTAAATTAAGGATGAACACGTTACAGGGACTATCCACCAAGAAAGAGCTTCAAACACAGGAAGCTAAGAGTTAAAATCTCATATATAACTTGCGTCTGTAAGATATAAGAGACGCAAACACACTATGTTATGAAAAGCTGTTTCTTAAAGGCACTCAATCTTAATTCCATTATGAAATGACCCCATAGAGTGACCACATAGTTACGATTTGTTCTGAAGTCTGTTTGCAATCTTATACTTCACTAAATTAATTAAGATGCTGAATTTGTCGGAAAGGGAATTCCCATTTCTCTTTTCCTGCTGGTGACAGGAGGAGCGTGTGGGTCTCAGGCAGCAGAGGCACAGACGCCCGTGGCCACCCCGTGTGTTCTGCAGGCCGGGGAGGCGCAGCGGAGCTTTCCTCTGTGAGGAAATTAGGAATTTCCAACGGTTAATGATCTGTGCATTCTGAATTTCCCCAATTTTCACCCTCGCTGGAGTTAAGGCGAGTGTTCGCGATCCTTTCCCTTGACCCTGCCCATAGAGAGCAGGGCGGACACAGGAGCTGAGCGCACTTCTCTGCAAACGGCTCTAGTACTGCAAGCCCTTCTGTCCCACCTGCTTGGAAAAACTGGGCTTTTCAGGAGAACACGTAAATATCCAGGGCTGGATTAAAGCATCCAGGGAAGTCCTAAATAAACTCAGCCAGCTGTCTCGGATTAACCTGCTTCCTCAGGACTCAGAAACAACAACCAGGGCCGCAAAGTGCTGACGCTGGCCAGGGAGCCAAGGAACATTTATTCACTATTTTTTCATCCTTAATTTAAAATATACTGTATCCAATTTTATTCACTAAACATTCTTGTGGCCAAATGCAGGCTTTCATACTTGGTATTGAATTATCAAAAGCCACAGTGACTTGATATACCTAGGAGCATTTTTATAGATTTAAAAGACAGAAATGGCAAAACCCAGGACTAAAACGTAAATTTCAGCTGCCTTTTCCTTTGGTAAATCTACAGTAGGGTACCACAATCATTAGTGA
The DNA here is from genome assembly GCF_036013445.1 of Caloenas nicobarica. Taxonomy (NCBI): domain Eukaryota; kingdom Metazoa; phylum Chordata; class Aves; order Columbiformes; family Columbidae; genus Caloenas; species Caloenas nicobarica. Next base: position 120,442,654 of record NC_088247.1, read on the forward strand.
TTTATAAATGGTTATTTGGATACACTTTTGCACCTACAATGACTGAAAATGGCACAGACTTGGAAAAGACTGACTGGGCAGACATTTTTGTCCTTTGAAATCTTCGTCTTGGGTTTCTATTGGTGATTTATAATGAGACTGAAAAACAGCATCTCTGAAAACCACCTGGTCTTCAAAAAGAGGCATTTCTCTCCAAAGTACAGCTTGCCTTGGTCACTCTACTTTTGTGCTCGTGTAGCTCCAAAATTATATCAGGTTTAGGTGAAAAGAGCAGTTGGAAACCCCAGAATGTTGAAGCTGTTTCCTGATGTTTTATTCATTTCCCCCACTTTTCCTATAGATCCTGCTCTCAGCCTCTGAGGGCAAATATTTCCCAGGGTGGGACGCCTTCAGTTTAAAGCTCTTCAAGTCTTCAGGCAGCAGAGATCTCTGAAGCTAAAAAGGCTTTTGCAAAAGTTCAAAAATATTTCCCACAATGCTGATGCAAAAAAAAAAAAAAAAAAAATTCCATAACATGCACTCAACAGCAATACACTTCTCCTAAATTATTAAATATATTCTATATAAAAAGTACTGTTGTATTAGTCATACAAAGGCTTAAGCCCTGATGCCCTGAAGGCAGAGCAAGTGGGATCTGTGTGATTATTGGAACGTCACCAGGAAAAACAGGCAGGAAAACCGCCCACCCTGGCACAGCATCTACCTGTTGGCCCCTGACAGGCACTTCCTTCCACACTCTGACCCTCAGCATCTTGATTTTCTGTCAGCTTGTAAATCCCAGCTAATTAGAAGATTCACTACTCCTTATGATTCCTGACTTTCACAGCTTCTAGTTAGTCTTTGTGGCAGTCTATTACCTAAATGAATTGTGATATTCCACTTGGTACGGTAAATGAAAAAAAAACAACATCACCATTTCTTCTTGGCATTATTTACCTCGTGGTAAAGAAATTTTCTTCTACGGACAGCACGTTTTAACTTTGCAATTAAACTGGGAGTCATTCAAATGAAGAAAGGTGAAAAGAAACAAAACCAGGTTGAATATTAACTCCAGTTTTCTGTTCCAAAGTGATTGCTCAGATTAGGAGCCTTGGTTGGGAAGCTCTGTTAGAAGGTTGCACCCCCAGCTAGCGCTGAAGGTCTGTACAGGAGACGGGCACAAACCCAGTGCCCGCGGGCTTGGGCACGGTCCTTGCTCACCTGGCAGAGGCGACGAGGACAATTCCGCACCCAATTCTGCGCCGCAGCCGCTGGGGAGTCACTCGGGAAGAACACACCGAGAGGTAAGAGAGGAACGAAGATTATCCCTAAATTTAGAGCAACTTGCATCCAGAGGGAAATGCAATCATGAAGTGTAGGATGACAAGGGATGGTGTCCACTGCAGGAGGAGGTGGATCAATGTGTTATTTCTTCAGAGTAATGCAGGTTTCTGGAAGTTGCGAACCCACCAGGTCCGCAGCTGTTCAATATCACAATAGTCGTTCAGCATAAATTCTAACATCAATCAGATCACCTCTGGAGCTGGTCAGTAAGTAATTGATAAACCACAGATCTTTCTGGAAAAGAGAGCACTAGCAACTTGTTCAGGGTGATTTTCTTTAGCAACAATAATTTGAGCAACAAGTCATAAATATTTTTTACCTCCATCTCCATCCAGTGCAGCAGAATCACTGTGCTTCTTTTTAGATTTCCAATTTGAAGATCAGCAAACAAAATTGCCACTTGCTGCTCATCTCTCAGCCACTGCTGCAACACCTGAGTTGGCTCAGGCAACCCAGGTCCAAGAATAAATCTGAGCAGAAAATACGCCTTAAAAAATCTACAATTCTCCAGTCCATACTGACGACCCAACAGGCACTAAAATAAGTACTACATTATATTTTCTTATTGTCATTAGAATATTTAGCTGAAGTCAGTCGGTTTAGGCAAGACCTAGTGAGTAGTTAAGTTCATACCAGTATCTGAATTTGGTTCAGGCAGCTCACACCACCAGGATTCGCAGGACAAAATCAACCCCATCTCTGCACGCAAGATTTTATGCCTGTAGGTCTCTGTATTTCTGTATCCAAAAGGCATTTCTGCATACAAAACGAGCAGATTATCTGAACAGTTCAGTATCACGACCAAAAGTGCTCTTTGCAGGTGCAATTATGCATTCAAAAGCTTGCTTAAGCAGACTAACATTTTAATGATCTTTGGGGAAAATCTATTGTAGTTTATATTTGTAATGGAGCAGATTTCTCCCCATATCCACTACCAATCACTTGTCAAACAATTATTTTAGGAAAGCAAACAAGCAAGATGCAAAAGCACTACTTTTTCTCAACCAAAATGAATTTCAGAGAAGGATAAAAAGACTTTATTCATAACTAACTCTGCATCGCTTTCCTACGATTGCTCTACTTGTCCACAGAAATAGAAGATTCAGAAAATTAGGCGAGATCTTCATCCTCTAGATCCCAAAGAGGCCTTATCCCTTCAGAATAAATAATGCAGAAACATTCTACAGAGCTGAAAACAAACTTGCCTGTTTTAGTGTCTACCAGACTTCTATCAGCATTCAGCATTTTACAGGAAAGATTTTCCAAACAATATTTTTCTAAGTGCAGGACTAAATCATTGTGTAGAATGTTTAATAACGGTTTTAACAAAAGCTTCCCCTGCTCCGTTGGTTTTGTTGCCACCTGGTACTCTGGCAGCAGACAAAGAGTTAATGTCAAAATACATCTTCTGGTACCTCGGCTGCTTTTCCTCATCCATTGTTTTCAAACTTCTTTTGAATGGTCAGAAATTTTCTGCCTGAATAAACTCTCAACAGAAAAAAAAGAACTGGAGCAAACAGAAAAATGAGTAAAATAAAAACAAACTGTGTTGGTAATATAGAAGAAGTTGTAAAATCTCAAGTTTCTAGCACCAGCATTTATTGTGAAACTAACACAAGTTAAAAATGCAAATTTTGCCCTCTCGCAGCAAAATTATTTAAAGATAGCAACATTCTGTACAACATCATAAATCTGGCAAATTTAGCTTTGGGTGACTCAATACTCAGAACGGAAAAGAAATTAGCCCAGCTCTTTGGATGGCTCTTATAAAAATGCTTTTTAAAATAACAAACCACATTTCATAACGCTATTCACGTCTCAGTTTTCCTTAGACTGAAATGTGATGCCAGAAGTAGCATTTCTCACTAATGCAGAAGAGCTTCTCATTTCGACCTCGTTTTGATCCCTCTTAGCGTTCTCATATTACTATTGGTAGCAAAAAATATATTCTTACAAAAAAAACAAGAGTAGTGCATTTCAGTTATGGTTATCTATTGATTCGGTTACACTCGAATTGATCTCAAATTGTTTCAAGCAACTGTTCTGCACCCAAAACACCACATGAACCACAGAAACCAGATCAATAGATTTCAAGCGAAATAATTGTTTTCCTTTGTAAGACCCCATTACTTCTTGAATGAAGAACTGTTTGATTGACCTCCAGGAAAGCAGCAGATGTGAATAAGCCAAGCACCTCAGGCCTTATCGTTTAAAGTCAGGCCTTGAAAATGAGAGGGGAGTCCCCTGAACATGTGCTCGGTGAGCTGTGGGAAACGCACAGCTGGAGCGGCCGCAAAAACGCCTTTTCCTCCCACAGCGGGGAGCGGCGGGACACGCACGGCAAAAATAGACTCAGAGTCACTCACTTGGGGACGCGACATAAAAATGTTTTACTAGTTAAAAAAATAACTCGGCAGTTCTTGAGTGCCTGGGTTTGCTTTCCCAGTGTCAGGATTAGCGGTTTATCTTGTTTCATAAATTTCACCCAGCTGTGCCACTGAACTCTCTTTTTTCAGTCTCTTACTACATAACTCTAATTCTTTGAGAGCGCAGTTACTTCCAGATTGCCACATGTGTGACGGCTGAGCACATGGGTTGGTGGTACAGGGAAGGTGTTGGAGATGTGTGATGGCTCACAACAAGGGTTGGTGGTACAGAGAAGGTGCTGGAGATGTGTGACAGCTGAGGACATGGGTTGGTGGTACAGAGAAGGTGTTGGAGATGTGTGATGGCTCACGACAAGGGTTGGTGGTACAGAGAAGGTGTTGGAGATGTGTGGTGGCTGAGGACATGGGTTGGTGGTACAGAGAAGGTGTTGGAGACGTGTGATGGCTCATGGCAAGGGTTGGTGGTACAGAGAAGGTGTTGGAGATGTGTGACAGCTGAGGACATGGGTTGGTGGTACAGGGAAGGTGTTGGAGATGTGTGATAGCTCACAACAAGGGTTGGTGGTACAGAGAAGGTGTTGGAGATGTATGGTGGCTAAGGACATGGGTTGGTGGTACAGAGAAAGTGTTGGAGATGTGTGATGGCTCATGACAAGGGTTGGTGGTACAGAGAAGGTGTTGGAGATGTGTGATGGCTCATGACAAGGGTTGGTGGTAAAGAGAAGGTGTTGGAGATGTGTGGTGGCTAAGGACACGGGTTGGTGGTGCAGGACAGAGCAGCTGGACAGAGGGTTAGACACCTTTTGACAGTGACTTTGCCAGAAGCCACAACCTTGACAGGCTTGACCCGTCCATCTCGGCCCAATATACTGCGCTCTCCCCATCATACAGACCTCAACAGCACACAGCAACAGCAAAATTACTGCTCAGGTAATGCAAACATGGGTGTTGCCCCAGCAGGCATCAATAGCAAACGACAAGAAACATATATGCACCTACTTACAAACTGCAGTTTTAATACACAATTCTATTTTTAGATAATATCTACCCTCGCTTGATGCTTCCACCCACAAAAGAGGTAGGAAGTGAGAATACAGCGGTGTGAATTTTGTGTCTTAGGACAAGTTGCTGTCCCTAGTATCAGCCTTCCTGGCAAGGGAAGCTTTTATTTCTTTTATTTATAGTGCAAATAAATGAAATTCTCACATTATATCTTAGAATGTTTTTGTAAGGAAGTCTTGGTTGGCTCCTTGCATATATTAGACCTGATCTGGGCTTTACTCGTTTATGAGCACAATTAACTGCAAACACTTTGTCATAAACATTTTAAAAGGTCAAAGAGATCGCAACAATTTTGCTAAAGAGATAAATGGTCAAATAAAACATTGAATTGTTAATTCCCAGGTGACAAAAAGCTGCATGAGCCAGATCAATAAGAAGACACACGGAACGAATTCTGGGACAAAGGGCGGGTCACCCTTGAAGTGTTAATAACTTGCCCCTATTATTTTGCTCGGGCACATTGTGTGTTCTATCAGGGAACATTGCTCTTAATAGCAAATTAACACCCACAGATTCACAGAAGTAAAACTGAGCATGAGAGATTATTGAAACAAAAAGTTTTGAAAGGATTTAGCTCTGCTAACACAAGGAAAAACATATAAAATGTCATAAAAGACAGGTTTACTATTTCTAATTGAACGTAGTTGCTGGACAGGGCACACTCTTCCTCTCGCTCTCTGCAGGTTTTTTCTTTTCAACCTTGTTCTTAATGCCTGGGCTTTTATTAAACAGTAACTGTCAAAACCAAACAGCCTTGTTTGAGTTAAGAATTGTAAGAAATTGGTGCATTACATGAAAACTAAGCATGTTGAAGCAGATATTCAGCTGGTGTGTTCTGCCAAAACTGCTGTGACGGAACTGGGGCAGTTTGTCTCGGTGGTTGTGGAAGGTCAGATATAGAAACGAGCATCCTTCCCAGACGGGTGTTTTACAGAAGGGAGATCCCTTTTCTTCTCTTTTTGAAGTAAATAACGGTATGACCATTATGTTCAGCATTTCTGTCTGCTGAAAACAGCATTTAATAACTACGGCTACTTTAGAAGTTAGTCCTCCTTTTCCTGGGAAAATCATGCCTTGCTGTCACATACTGACCACTCAACGCAATAAAATGCAAGTTTGGAATTGAAAATGTACAATTGGCAGTCAAGATTGACTAAATTTGAATTAAAAGTTCATCGGGTCAGAACAGTGGATATGGAAGAAGGACTTAGGGAATCATTTAGAAGACACTATTATCTCCAGCCCATCCCATTCAATACGATATTAGTAGGGCTGCACTAAACGTCATGTGAACCATACTTTGTTATGAAAACTACACTCATTCAATTTTATGACTACCTGAGATGAGACAACTAATATTTTTTTCAAATTGTTAAAACTTCTTTTCCATCTTATTCACAAAATTCCAATAGGCAGCATGTAAGTGCCAAGTATGTCACTGACTCTATATTGAACGGTTGTGGTCTTGAATCTACCTCTGATTTACCGGTGAAGTAGAACAGGCTCCTATTTTCAGTTTTTTCTAAAAAGAAAAATATTAAGGAGAATTTCAGGCTGGTGGAAAGAGGCCACCTGAAGAAGTCTCTTCTCAAAACTATTCCGATTTTTTCAGACCCTTCCAGAGAAGATTGCAAGATTTAAAGTTAAATGCAAAGTAAATTATCTCACCATTATTTAATTAAGGACATTTTTGAGTAAAAGAGAGAGTCTTCCTAAAAGGGAATAAGCAACTTATGGAAGACAAAGCACGAAAAAATGTAAAAGTCTATCAGAAGTAAGTAACTCCTCACATGCAGCAAATTATATGTGCCAGTATCCATGGGAAGGAACTGAGGAACTCCGACGACTCCAAAGCACCGTGCAGGGGTATAAAATCCAGACAGCGATCTCTATATCGATCCCCCTGGACTCTTGTAGGCAAATGAACATTTGAAAAGTCAGTAATTTTACTTCTGCCAAATTGGATGCCAGTAATTTGCATGAGACTGGGAGTCAAATACCAGTGTAAATTCCCCCTGTCGTATGTAAATGTAATCACCCCATACCTCTACCAGCAACCTTACGGCATCTGGCAGGAAAAACGGAGAGCACAATCCCATAAAGGACGCCGGGCTAAGGGATACACACAACAGAAGATACTGCATGACAAACATCTATCTTATGTGCTTTATAAATGCCATGAAAACATGATTTACCCTGACAGCAAATTTTAATGTCCTGTTAACTCCTCATTAAAAGATTTTACAAATGGAGATGAACTCTCCTTTTCTAGTGAACTTCAGAAATATTTGTTGGGATTTATGCAGACTGCAATCTAAAAGGATTTTTAAAATTCATTTTAATATTTAAACAAAAATTGACTCGACCAGTTTCTAAATCAACTTTGAGGTGTGATTTTAGCTTTAAAAAGAGAAAGACATATTAGTGTATTTTTCCAGAAAAGATATTTTCACTTTGTGTCTTCTAAAAACACCACTTGATATCTATAGCATGAGGCCTCAAGGCTCAATCCATTGAGGGCAGTTATGGCACTAAAATTAACGGCTATCAGATCAGGACTTAGTTAGGTTTTCCTAGAGTATTTAAAATTTAAAGAGAAGCCTAAGAGACCTCCACAATTCTAATAGAATAGTAATAAATACTAACAATGTGACATCCTATCCCTCAGCAGCTCCTCAGGGTTTTATAAGAAATCCTGGTGCTTTCCAGCCCTGTTCTTCTGCAGCTCAGGTACCAAGAACCTGCCCTGATTCATAATTTTTCCATTACCATCATCTCCTTTGCTGTCCTTTTTTATGAAGGTGGGGAAAAAAAGACTGATGGCAAACAATACACTGGCACCTACTGGAATCCGTGCTGCAAACTCCACTGTCCTTCAAGGAAAACTGACGACACAAACAGTGACTTTTGTGGGGACTTTCCCCAGTCCACAACCCCTAGGAAATGATTCATTCAGCAGCCTAGGGGTTCGCAGGATACGAGAGCTTCCCAGGAACGCCCCCATCCACCCCAAAATTACAGGCACATGTCACCGCCCCAGGGTACAGGAGAAAACCTAAAGTCCCAAACTACCTTTGCTCTCCTGTTGTTGTTGTTGTAGATACACCCATGTTACGGTCCGTGGATTTCTGGCCAGCATGAAGGTCACATGTTGACAGGCCTACAAGGAAAGAAAGATTTCTTTAGGTTGCTTTAAATGGCAGGGCAAGGTAAGAACAGGCGAGAACTGGTGAAGAAAGAGTCCGTGAGGGTGACAGTCCGTGGAGCTACTTTCATACCCCAGTTACAATACCCAACTGTTTGTTAAGGGTTCTGTTTCATCTGTCTCCTCATTTCGATCACTTGATTACATTTTATGACACTGGAAACATATAAGTGGGGTGCTTCTCTCCCTTAAACATCCCGACATCTGCACAAAGTGCAACCGTTTTGATGCAGATGCTTGCTTTGTTTTGCTATGAACTTAGAGTTTTCAGAGTCCAGACTTTGAGTAGAAATCATGTGTTTTGATCTTACATTTGTACACTGACTCGCTCTATATTAAACCAAAAGTGACTGAGTTGAACTAATCATCTGAGCTGACAAGTTTGACAGATGTTATGCAGCAACAGCAGTATAGGAATTTTCCTCGTGTAACAAAGGAGAGAAAAAACTGGTTTTAAAATCATATCTATTCACCAATTTTTAGTTAGTTCAGACAGAACATTAGGTGTTATAGTATTTGTATCACCCAAGATACAACGTGGAATAAAAGTATTCTGTGTTTTGCATGTCATCCTTTTTACCAACCCAAGCCACTGTTTTAAATCACTATTTTCAATTAAAGTCTCGTTGGTCTGCCAAGAGAGGAAAATGAACAGTACTTCATACGCACCCTCTGGTAATCCTGATGGAATAGAAATGTTAGCTTATTAAAGAAAATGCCACTTACTAAATATCCACAAAATACTAGATATCCCAGAGTGACTGCTACACCGGTTTAAATGCCTCAAAATGCTAACGCAAATTTATACAAATTGAATAACATGGTACTCACAAAGCACAGTAACCGAACCAGAAAAGCTCTCCTGTCTCACAAATGCAGCCTGGCATGCTAAAGTGTAACTAATTCTCATGCAGTTTTATTAATTGCATCAAAGGAATGCGATCTGACCTCATCAGTGTGGTCATTTTAAGAAGAGAGAGATGAGCGCTGCGCAAGTGCACGTCCTACGCGCTCCCAGCTCTCCTGGTTCCATTAAAAGCTCCTGGGTGTCCCCTGGGCCCCCCCGGCCGCAGATCCAAGGGCAGAACCCAGCAGGAGAACGCAAAGCCCAGGTGCTCCGCAAACAATACCGACTCATGGTGATTAGTAACAACATCAGCTTTCACCGGACGTTTTTGGTACCACCCTGCTCACTGTATCGTCTCCTCTCTCCTTCATTTTCTTTCTGCTTTCCCTGTCCCCTGCCAGGGGTTCAGCTCTGGTTCATCCCTGCGTGTGACCACACCGAACATACGCAAGGAGGATGATAATAATTGTGGGAAGGAATCTGTAAAAATACATACTTTACACGCAATTGCGATAGCTTCCTAATATTAGGCAAGTCATGACACCACCAGGAGATGTTGTTCAAACCCTATGTAAGAGCTGGCGTCCAAAGACAACAACATCTATAGGTACAACTGCCCAGACATACGCCCATAAAGTCAGCTCTTCATGTAAACTGCCCGACACGCCATAGCAATGGTTTGTAGAACACCTGCTGGTGCCCAAAGGGGACGTTCTAAGGATGTTTTAACGGCCCTTATCACAAGAAGAGACAAAGTGAATGTCGGAGTTCTGAACGGTGCTGATCACCTCCCCGCTCCCCGTGCCGGCCCGGGCACTTGCCAGTGTATTAAGCAAAATCGCATGAGTATAAAATTGCAATGAGACTAGAATTAAACGCTCGTTAAAATCGCACTGCTGACCTTTTAAAATGGCAATTTAGAATCGCTGTGACTGAAGGAACTGTAAGAGGACAATAAAATTGCACTAGAACTTTTTCAATCTCTGCTCACAGCCACAGATCTCTTCCGCTAAATACACACAAATTGAAATAATGTGATGCCAGGCAGCAGAGGCAGAACAACATAATACAGTAAAAGGAGACCCAGGCATGTTGTTTAAGATATTTAAATGTTTCTGCCTTCTAAAATTCAGACCTTGAACAAAAACTCGTGCACAATTATACACCCACTTTGTACTGTCGATTACAATTGTTTCATGTGAAAACCGAGCGCCGTCGACACAAATGTCCAGCTGGAGTCAGCGCGCCAGCGTTGCGGAGGCAAAACATCTCCTGCGGTTCATGCGGGGGCGGGAGAAAAGACAAGAAAGCCACCAAATGTCCCCATTAGGAGTGGCTGTGACATACGGGGCTGCGTTTCTGCTGTGGAGCTGATACAGCTGACACTGCGCCTAATACAAAACTACCTTAGTCCCACGGCGACTCTGAAAGGCACAGGCTGGTAGAGAACCAGTTCAAAAATCAACTGCCAGGAACAGTTTTCCATTCCTTTCTCTTAAGTATCAGCAAGTGCTGTGGTTTGCAGGAGTTTGACTCTAAAGGGCGGTTTGTGCAGGTGGGAGGTGCGATACCCGGCTGCGCTCGCAGACGTGGCGACCACGGCACACGGGGAACTGCAGATGCACCTTCTCACACGGCCCTCGGCACCGGAAAATCACGATATTTCTTGTTATATTCTTCTTTCCATGTGTGCGTGTACGTCTGTAATAGTCCACAAACTCCTCTGTTTTGATAAATTGCTAGTAACGTGTTAAAGAGAAATATTCATTTGTGTCTCTAAAGTTCCAGTGAATTTTGGCCAAGTTCAGGACAGGTGCCAATTTAGGGCTGAATATAAACTAATGAGACATAAAAATGCCCCGTTGGTAATTCTTTCACAATGCAGCAGGGGGGCAACTCTTCTCTGCCAGCTCCTCTTATTAAATGTCCATCAATACGAAATTTGGAATATCCTTTCAGAGCGTTTCTTTGGAAAAACGGCTGAAAACTCTGAAATGTGCATCACTTCAAAACTCTTGCGAATACCACGGTTCTTATAACTTAGTTTTTCAAAATCATCTTTTCAGTTTTGCTTTCAGATTTTTGTTCCCCCCACTTCCTGAGACATGTTACATACTTGCTTTTAAAATCTTTAGGAACACAGAACAATCTGTTCTCCTGCCCGGTGCCTACTGAGTTTTTTGGGAACAGCAGGATTTCTTTAATGCTTCTTATTGAATTTCCCTACTTTCTCATTTAAGGATAGAAAACCAACTTCTATTTCGCACCCCTCTTAGCATATTGTAGTAAAAGAGGAGAGAGGGAAAAAAACCCCCACACTAAAGCTCTGACAGATGGTACCCAGCGTTTGACTCATGCTGGGCTCAGCAGGACCTATAGTTTAGAAGGTTAGGACTGTCAAAAAGACTCTGCTTATCAAGTGAATAACAAAGTGCGGACTGCCAGGCTGTTTCCTATAGAAAACTTGTCTTTTACTTGTAATTCTCGGCTATCTTTCTGGCGCTTCCGAAACTTTGGAGGAGCAGATGCGTGCTTTTCTGTTGAAGGAACAACTTGGAAGGCGACGTCCCACGAGCAGCCAGCGGCACCGTAGGCCTGACTTCAGGAATCGTGCCCCCGTGCTGCTGTCAGTTTGAGGAGCTCGCAGGGGGTTCGAGAGCAAGGAGAGAACTCTTCTTTGGCAGTCTGTGAAAAATTCCCCTTCTCTGAGGATCGCTTTAGCAAAGGAACGGCAGTAAACTGTGAGCAAAGGCAGGAAGGTCTGAGCATAAAGCGGCATTTACCAGGCTCCTCTTTTCAAGCCGTTTCCAAGCTCGCACCGCTCAGCATCTCCATCCCAGTACAGAAGTCTCTAAAGTGACTACAAATGTTAGCGAGCAGACCTGAAAGCAATATTGAAGTCTGGAGAAACAGAAATAAGAGGTGAAGAGCTTGTAGCCACGTTTACTGGTAAGTCTGGACTTTGAAATTCGGGGGCGGGGGGAGCTCGCTGGGAAACGGAGCGTTGCTGTGAATATGTGGCAGGCACTGCTATTAATCATTGCTCTAGCACTGGAAATATTCTTCGTGCTTTCTTCCCCAAAATCATGTCAATTCATTCGTCACACAAGAACGTTGTTTTAGTCGTAAACTGGTACCAACAGTCAGCAGCTGCTCTTCAACAGTCAGAATTAACGAGAGAGTAATTATACAGCAAAATACAAGCTTTTTATTGCCAACACTCAGCCTTCTGTCATTGCCTTGTTTGCTTTTTATTCAGAACTATGAAAAATGAAACTAACTAACTGAGTTTTGGAGTTTACAGAATATAATTAATTCAATGTGGATCCATTGCTATGTCTGCATTCAAAGATGTTTTACAAAAGACTTAAACCCAGTTTGGTACTAAATGGGGAAGGGGGAGGAATCGACCCTGGGTGCCAGATAACCTGCAGCAGAACAAGCGTGTGGTCAAAAACTTCTCTCATTATAATTACCTATTAATTAATATCACGTTGATCTTAAGGTTAAGCCATAACCAAAGTGATGCTCCTGAAGAATAGAGCTCAGGGAATTTTGTACGAGGCAGCCTGTGTTTCAGAATGTTTTCACCTGGTTTGTATATTAAACACCGAACAATGAAGACAATTCTTCTTTCAGTCTTCACCGTAAAGCAAAAATTCTGGCCCGAAATGTAGCTAATTTATTTAGGTGCTAATTTATTTAAGTGCCCCCACTCCCAAAAAAGGGAGGGAGGAATAGGCTGAGTGTCCAACCTGTTGCTTTTCTCCCTACAGTATCTCACCTCAGATTCCATTCCCCACCTCAAACGTCTGCTAACACACTGTATAGAGATCGCAACAGGAAACGTATCTGTCCAAAAATTCACTTTGGTTTCGTTTTCGTGCAGTTCAGTCAGGAGCCCGAGTGAAGGCAATAATTGAGCAATGTGTTTGTGGAAGAGGTGTAAAAATCTGGGCAGTGTTCTCAGGCCTGGGTTCAGGGCGCAGCCGGGGTGTCCCTACCCGGCCGTTGCGGGGAACGCAATTCTCCTTCTGGCACCCCAGAGCAGGCAAGTGAAGACACTTCCATGGACAGATGCAGGAGGGAAACTGGGTTAAGTCCACAAATAAAACAAGAGCTAGCAACCAAGTAGCATTGGCTACTTTATCTAAACATGAATGCCCAAATTTCTCTGAAAAAATCCTTTACAAACTGAAAAATCGGTGTTTTAATAAAGAGCAGCAAACACTATCGGTCTCACAAAATGCACCTGTAGCAAAACCGACTTCACACTGCCAACGCTACACAATACATTCAGAATGTCTCAAAAAAACGATTCAACCACCACTCACTCTTTTCAAAGAGATGAATACAAGCCTTTTATTACAAGCTTCCCAGAACGTCATTTAAACATTATTCTTATTTATACCTTCATAAAAGTAAACATGCAAACGCCTTCTACAAATGTTCTCAAACCAACAGGAGAGGGAGCTCTCTCTTCATCCCACTAGGTTATGAATGGATTTTGCTGAACCTATTAAAACATAACCACATTTTTACTCTAAGTCACATGTTACTTCTTGTCATTCTTTTGTCCTGGGACTGTCTCCTCTTAACAAACAACTCTAACGCAAAAAAATCCCTGCATACCGCAGAAAAAAAATTTGATATACGCGATAAGTACATTATAAAGGCGCTTTGAATTTTGGTATAGGAAAAAATGGGGATGTAATTCTTATTTACACAATTCTGCTTCCCTACTTACTGACACACATACAAACGCACCCTCTGCACGCATGTGTGCATCAGAAGTTACTTTCCAACTTAAAATACCAAGCAAGTGATTTTTCCATTGTCACCATCCTTTAGGTGTTCACAGATAATTTTGTATTTATCCTGACATCTGTCAGACCAGCCTAGGAATTCTGGTAAATCCAAGTGCATTTTTAAGATAAATCACTGAAATATCAAATTCAAAAGAAATACTTACACGTAAACAAACCACGGACAAAAGAAAGTCACGGTAATGTTAATATCTGCATGCTCTCACTGTGTTTATTTGAAATCTTCGTATTGGAATATGGTCTTAATTCACATTCCGAAAACAAAATTTTGACAGCAGAAATGCTTGTGTCAGCATCTGGATGCAATGCTAAAAATCAAACTGTGAGTTACATCTGTCTTGTAAAGGCTATATAATAAGATTTACTTAATCCATTTGAACGCAAAAAAAAAATGTTTTTGTCCCCCAATTTGTTGCGACATCTGAAAGTTCACGAGGTTATGACCCCTCTTTAAGAAAGCATCTTCTACCACCTGCAAATACCCCAGGAAGGCAGTTTGAGACAATAAAACACGTGCTAGTTAAGCGTTACCAGGACAACAGTTATGCTTGAGCAGCGGGAGGGTCCGGCCCCGCGGTGCTTTGTCTGCACAGCCACGGCCCAGCTGTTCCCCAACCACCGTTGTTGGAGATCGCGGGGAAACAACAGCCCGTGCGCCAGCCAAGCCCAAGGGAAGGGGCTGTTTCCCTCGCCACCAGAGCTACACCTGGGTAAAATGACAGAAGAACAGGCATTTTACAACATAAACCGAAACATAATAACAGCGAAGATGCTAAAAACAACCCATCCATAGCAACTCATCATTAAATGCACACAAGTCTATCGCCTTTTGCACTTTTAGGCCGATGATTTTTCTCGTGCAATAGCCTCAAGTCACTAGGTGGCAAATACTAACATTATTAATTAACTGCAACATCAGAAAGTTTCAGAGCCCGAGGATGAAGTTATTCTTTGTGCTTACAAGCAAAGCAGCAAACAAAGCCCATTTTTTTCTCTCACATCAAAGGGAGGCAGCAACAGATTGGTCTCCCGGCTCATTATAATTTTTTTCTGGGATGCACAACAGTTAATTTCATTGTCTTGAAGCACGGCATCGCAGTTCTGTATCCAAATTTTCATTTCCCCTTAAAAAGGAATTTGGCTGACTGTACTCCTTACTTTGTAGAAGAGACTGAACAACTTAACGGGGTGTTTTGCAGGTTTTCTCAAGTGGGTTTTGTCTGCCCGTTTTAAGCAGAGTCACATCCTAGAGCCCGGGCAGTCAGTGCGGAGCTCTCAGCGATGGCGACAGAAGCCACGTTTCATTCTGGTATTTAGGAGAGTTTTCCCCTCTTCTCCATTTATTCATTCCCTCCCTTTACAAAACTGCTTGCTGGTTCCATTCGAAGTGGCGGCGAGACGCTGCTGTGCCGAAAGGAAGCCCGGAGCAGGTAGCACACACCTGCATGAATTGTGCAAAGCCCAAGGGTGCAAAAGCCCCCGGGGTCAGAACGGGCAGGACAGGCGAACCCAAGAGGCTGGACGCCAAGAATAAACACAGAAAAGCGGCAGGGAAACCCAGACGGCCCAGAACCTCCATGTCTTTTTACAAATACAAGCCGATTCCTCTGATCCTGCAGGGTGCAGGGGGGAAATGCGGCTCTCTGTGCTCGTTTCCACTTTCCTGGGGCTCCACGGGCATTGCAAACAATTAGGAGAATGAGTTGTTCTCTAGAAAGAACCTTTTCAACCTCTCCTGCTAATCTGCTTAGCAAGGACACAAGCTGTTTTCCACTTGTTTATACTGGAAAAGCAGTCCCTGGGACTCGCACCTTAGGGAGACATTTTTGCCATGGATTTTTCAAGAATTAGGTACAAAACATCCTTTCACTTCCAAGAGACAAAGGGAAATATATAGTGGTCTTTAGTCTCCTTTTAAAGCACATTAAAGATTTTTCACAGCAAAAGACACCAAAGATCTGTTCCTCATCCTTCACTTTCTTTGGATCACTGAGCATTGGCAAAAACAAATCTCTGAAAATGAAAGCTCTGCACCAGAACTGAGTAAATTAATCTGAGGTTTTTACAGCCTCCTTTACTGCTCACAAAAAGAGTATTAAAGTAGGTTAAAGTAGGGCTGGGTTTTTTTCTTTTTTATTTCTTGTGCTTACTGTTTGGAATTAGCACAGAATCATAGAAACTATACAGTCCACGATTAATCTCCGCTGGTGTTTTTCCTTTTTCTTTTTTTTAAACGCCCACACGGTATAAGCCTATTCATAATCTGTGCCTCAAAGAATGCACTATTTAAATGTAAAAATGCACAACAAGACGTAACAAGTGGGAGAGTCATAAATGAGGCGAGAATTACAGCGACTGAAGGGGAGAGAAGGTCAGTTTAATCATTATCAATATCGTTATCTAGTCCTCGTGAAAACTCCTAAGGAGCTACATTTGGTCTTTGAACAACAGAACCTTCTTCAACACCTTATTGGAAATTCAGTTTAAAATATTATATGGGCTGGCAGCAAGAAAATATTTCTCTCTCTTCTTCAACCTGGATAAAAGTCGCAGACTGGGAAATCTCTGCAGGCAAATGTGATGTCTTTATAGCAATCTCACAATTACCTGTAGAGATTCTACAATCTGGCATCTTCAGACACAGTAATTATAAAGTATCCAGTTCTTCATCTTCTGCACCTCTGCTGAGCTGGGCTGAATTCCGTCCAAATTGCCTGAGTAGCACGGAGCTGATGGCAAGCTTTCCTCCTTAATAATTTTCACGAGCCAAAAGTTGAAAATAAAAGCATAAAAACTACACAAATTAACCTACTGGACACTGGAAAACTACTGCTGATGTCTGTATACTAAGGGATAAAGTTATTCTAGGTTATATCTCAACTATGAGGGCTCCATTAATAGGCTACACCTACTGTTAACTGAACCTGAATCACAACTGGGTTTCCACACCGCGAGGGATGAGTTCAGCTCGTTTTTACATGAGGATGCTGTGAAGAGCTATTTGGTTGACCAAGTTTTGGACACAGCAGCAAGAGTATATCACTTTGAAAGAAACGTCTTTTTCAGATAAGAATATATCTAGCAATGCAGGCCTTCATGAATGGGAAAAAGTAACTTTTTTCTCACTTAAAATATTCCTAGATTTATCTGATATTAGGGAAGTTCTAGCTCATTTAACTTGAATGACATTCAACAGATTCTAGTTGGAGAAATATTTATTAGGGCATAGGAAGGCAGAAAGTCTTGAATGTTCTTGAAACACTGAGGCATCGATCCCCCTCAGAAACTGACCGTGTCCCCAAATTCCTGCCTATGTACCCCAGAAGACTGACCTCTGGAAAATTCACCTGAACACAACTTACAGAGAAGCCGTATAGGAGGACAATGTGGCATGAAAGGACATCAACGGTGATGCTGAGCTGCTCATGCGAGAAGACAGAGGCAAGCAGGATCACAACGTTTATCTGGGTTGCGAGTCAGATAAAGACTGATCTGCTCAGTTAATGCTCTGCTAGAGGACTCTTACACAACACTTGTCACTTCCAAGACCCATCATTACGTTTGTCACTTTGAGGACCCATCACATCCACTTGCAATCCTGCTGAGAAGTCACCATGTGGCTGGGCTGTCGGGAGGTCCCTTCGCTTTCACCTCAGCTCCTGGGGCAGGAGAACACACCAAGCACAGGGTCACTACTCCAGAAGGAGGGCACAAAAGGCAAATATTAATACTGCTTAGGTAGGAGAAGAGGCAAGAGCACACCATGGAGGCAGAGCAAAGGAATGGGTCGAGGTCTTGTTGCAAAGCTCCCCCAGAGCCAGCAGCTGTGCTCCATCCCTGACTGAGAAGGACCAGCGGGATGGTTCGTCATTCCAAAGCGATGCCCACACTTTTTCTATTACTTCCTCGTTTTACGTCTCCTTGGTTCTCCCTGTTTACAAGAGACATAAACTCAGCCTGCACAACTGCCTTGCTGTGTGACCCTCCAGTTCCCAGCAAACCACGATTCCTCCAGCAGTCTCCACCTTTATTCTAGATTTGAATTTACATACAGACTGAAATAAAGGTATGAGTTTAATCTGTTATTCTCAAACAAGTGTTAACTGACAAATGATGAGGGCAAGCATGTACAACTACCAAGATTCTGGCTGATAACTGTGCATGCAGGTACAATCGGCATGTCAGCATCTGCAAATAAACAGTGGTGATATCCTGCAACAACTCAAAACAATGGCAAAGCCCCATCCATTTCAATATCATGATTGTTTCAACACAAGCCTTAAATATTACTTCTGGGACTGGAGGCAGAACTGCAGTTGGAACCAACACATTTTCCCCAATTAGACCCTAATAAATTACCCTGACTTTTATTAAAACCAACATGTTCTTGTCTCCTGTGTCTTCCCAGAGACTGTTTTAATCAGCCATAAAATGTGCTGTGCAATAAAAACATCGGTTACCTTGTACGATTTTTTAAAAATTTATCTGACTATTCCCCTCTAATATTTTAAATCCACCTTCAATTACTCAGTCAGCCCAAGCCCTGCAAAGATATCAATACGGTGTCAAACATTTCCAAAAATGCTGTTGATGAAGAATACGCAACCTGCCCATCCATTTAGATTCATAAAGAAATGCATCAAAGAGAAGCTATGCTGGCAAATCCAGCCCTGGGAAAGAAATCCAAGCCTCATTCCGAGAACCGACTCAGATCGATGCTAGAATCACGCTGGGCTAATCTAAAATTTTACTCCCTGGATTATTTTTATATGAAGTTCTTTCTTCTGATTAGGAGGCTCTTTCAGTTCATCTTGTACGTTTTAAGTTGCTGACATCATTCTAAATATTTCTTATCTTGTCGTAGTGCCAGAATTACCTAAGCTTTCATACCCGTATCTTCAGAATGCCGCCATTGTATGAACTAAAATGCCGCGCGTGAAAGAGAAACACAATTTTTTTCTGCAAGTTTCAAGATCTTATCATAAACCTGGAGTAACTACGCCAATGCCAACAACATGCGCTTATTATTTTTTTGATAAAATCTGGGCCCCAGTGAAATCAATACAAGCTTTTGTATTATTCTCTGTGGCATTCCTCCAGTAGCCTTAGTCCATACTCTAAGGACCTATTTCCACCAACCCATTCATTAGCAAGCATTTTTTAAGAAGACAAAAAAAATTGTCGCCAACACTAAAGCTTGGGAGTTAGTTTGAATCCACCGTACTGGAAGAGTGGAAAATTAAATAGCACATAATAGAAAAATCCCTTTTTGCAAAAAAAGGAAGAAAGTTCTTAAACATTTGCTACAGGTGAGGGTACCACCCAAACTGGGAACACAACTTCTGCAGCTGCACTGAGCACCAACCACCACAGCTTTCTGTTCCTATAGCACTGACATAAGACTATTAGTTATCTATTTTTTTTAAGTTTGATTCTTTACTTTTTGCAACATGTAGAACCGAAGCACCACCATTTATCCAATGCACGACGTAAGCAAAACCTTCATTATGTTTGAACTTCCCAGCAGACATTGTCACTACAAATTACAGTGTGAAAAATATTGAGGCTTGATTGTTTGATTTTTTAGCTGGAAGTTCTGAACTCTTCTTTTAATCAGTCTTACAGTCATCTAATAATCTTATTACATCCACGTTAAAAAATATATCACAAGATGACAAAGGTTGATGAGTCAAGCAATGAAAAATTAGGAAGGGCGGGAACACAGGTTGCCTGTGTGGGACTCTTCTGTCCCCCCTGTGCCTTTGCAGCGTGAAATAGATTTTAAATTACAGGATCACATGTGTTAGAGCAAGATTAACGTTCTTTTACCGGGAGGGTTTTTATGTACCATTAAAAAAGTGAAAGGTAGTCCAAATCTTTCAGAAAGCTGGAATATCTTCTCACCCAGAGAGAAGCTAGGAGGGAGAAAATAGGAAATGCGTGCTTACCCAACGGAATACATCTAACCTACACGGGTGCCTTCTGTGCGTAATATTCATCTATATCAATATACACCATGTCGTAGTAATACCTGCCTCAACTCCTACCTAGAAATGGCCTCCTCCTGCTCCTTTGGAGCGGCTCCTTCCACAGAAGTTCTACAGATATGCAACAGATGAGAAAGTCTGGTCGTGTCCATATTCGTCTGGAGCTTTCTTTGGGAATTTCTGTATCACCTGATGCCTTCTTTAGTCCAGCAAATACTGTGGGACTGGCTGAGCAAACGAAATCAGCCCACCTGCCAAGTCTGCCTCTGGTTTGTTCCAGTAGAACACTGGATTTTCCGAGGATTTCCTGAGCGGCTCCCCTGCCAGTCTCCTCCAAGGCTGCACCAGAGAAAAACCAACAGCTTCACAGCAGTGATGGGACGGGCTGTATTCTGTGGCCCTCATGGTTTTAATATGCGGGGTAAGGAAAGCAGCCCAGCCTTGCAAGAATGTCTGATCCCAACACACACTCAAGGGGTTGCGCAGGGTCAAGATGTCACCAGGAAACCAGCTGGTAACGCTAGTTTTTCTTTAAGATACTGTGAGCAGAACATTGCCCACAGAACCTGCAGGGCAAAGAGCAGCTGGCTCTCCTTGCGACCATGTTCTGCTGTTACAGCAAATTACGATGAAATGTAAACTGAATGATCTTGCTTACCATCTTCTATAGGTAATCAGCTCTATGAAACAAGCTTAACTTTTATTGCACCCTTCATAAAACTTTCTTACAGCTTTTTTTCAGAATTATTTCTCAATATCTACTTTTCTTCTTCAAATATCTCCATTACACCCAACTTCTTCACAGAGTCACAGAATGGTTGGGGTTGGAAGGTGCCTCTGGAGACCATCTAGTCCAACCCAACTTCTTTGATTCTTGGATGTTCTCGTGTGCAGTTCTGTGTGCATTTTATTTCTAAACACACAAGACTTACTGACAGAGCTCCATAATGACGAAACACAAAAGCGGGATTTGGTTATGGTTCTCTGCTCTGATCAGTACAGAGCAGAAAAGGAGGTAAGTGTGAGGAGTGGAAGAAACACGCACATCATTTTTAGATGCTTCACATAAATGGTTTTTGTTCCGCAGTCAGAGAGTTCCCTCGAATTTCTATGTTATTGTGTTCCCTATTAAACAAGAGAAGCCAACTAAGCAGAGGCTGAGCCAGAAGGAACAAGTTTGCTTTATCAGCTTACCTGCAGATTGGGGCACGCCGAAGATCACGGAATAACCGAGGTCTCAGTTCAACAAATGGAGTTGCTTAATAACACTTCTCTCAGAGGAGACGCACGGAGAGCCTGAATGCTTTAATGACAGATCTTTGCGGTACCAGGTGCTGTCTGTGGAATGATGCCATTTTTTCCTGTGTAGGACATTCAGGGCAGAAACGTAGCTGACATGAATCCACTTGCAGGCCTGACCTGGACGGCTGTGAATTGGCTTAATCTCAGCTGGCAACTGTGAGCCGCTAATAACTCTCTCACAGTGGTACCTGGGATTATGCTAAACACAGCGATTTCTGTGCTCTGCGGGATTAGCAGACCTGCCCGGCACCTGAATTACAGAACCGAGAGATCCTGCTGTGCTACACAACACCCCAGCACCCCACTGGCACAAGATTAACCTGGGGAGCAAAAGAATCATCTCTGCGTTACCTGGGTTCACATTTTGTTCTGACATCACATCTCATTTCAAGCCCACTGAAAACGTCACTTGTAAAAATACCTCCTGGAAACCTTGGTCTAGCACACAACTGTAGGGCAGATGGTGGGGGTTCTGTGTTTAATCCGTCACATCTGAGTTTTTTAAGATAAACAAAGTTCTATGCCCAGACCTTTCACTTCATCCCTGTCTCGTCACAAGTTCCAAGATCAGTGTTCTACCATAACCACCAGCTACGCTGAGTTTTCCGTCACCCAAAACAATTGCAATCACTTTTTCAAGCATTTATGACCTTGGTAACGTCCCAGCGCAGACCAGTCAGGATTCTTGTAACTTTTTAAAAGCTGAAGTTCACATGCTGAAGAGGAACAAACGATTACAGAGCATTGCGAGACACATAGCTACCGTATCTATGTGCCCCTTTATGGTACCAAGCATCAGCGCAATGTTTGGAAAATGAAGTGTACAATCTACCTTCATGTAGTTCTCATTTAGCTCTTATTTACCTTTAAAATATAGGTTAGAGACACCATTATGCATAAGCAAATTAAAACAGTATCTTCTGTCTCTAACACAACCACATTAATTTAAGAACTCATCACAGTTTCACAAGAAAGTCACCAGTGACTCTGGTTGGATATTAAAAACCATTAGCCAGCTCCAAGTCATCAAACGCAAATACTGAATATATGCTGAAGCGTATGTTCAGTATTGTGGAAAGCAAAGACCCTCCTCGCTATCAAATGTCACTCACATATCATTTTCCTAAACTCTCAAACAAATATGCCAGCCCCTTAGCCACAGTTACAATATTGTTATTGACATTTGCAGTGCTTGCAACTTTGTCACTCACAGCCCCATCCAAAGATGCAGAAATCAAGGCAAGATTCCCATTAACATCTGATGGCTTTAGATCAGCCTGTGGATACCCAGCAAAAAGGAGGATTATATACAGCCCGCGCACATTAAATACTTATATTCGTTTCGCCACAGTTTTATGGCTGAAAGCTCCAGATGGCCAATCCTCAGAGATATCTCCCCAAGTTTTATTCACTTGTGAGGTTCCAGGGAGCATCTGCCAAAAAAACTATTCATGTCACACTAAGGACCAAAGGAACCTGATAAAAGATGACTCGCTCTGATGGACAGAAGTCGGTGCTCAGAAAACAAACAAACAACACAGTATGACACAAGTTCTCTTCAGCCTTGCAACATTTTAGAAGACAATCGTTTTGAGATAAAAGTGCACTCTCTGGAACAGCCCTGGTGAAGTGATGCTACTTCTACCTCAGTAACTGCTAAGAAAATTACCTCTGATGTGAAAGTGCAGCAAAACTTAATTATCACTCTCCTTAGTCCCCACATGTCACCTGGCATGGTCTGTTTTCCCCTGGAAAATGTTCTTTAATTCCTCTATTCACTGTAAGCATTTTTCTTGTACACCCAAAGTTCAAGTTAACGAAAATATCTAGATGACAGTGGGACACAGATCGCAGAACATTTTAACAGAGAGACCTAGTCAGACTGCATGGCTTTTGTGACACTGAAGCAATAATAAAATGAGTTACCCGCTTATGTACGGCTTGCAAAACACGTTGCAGAATTCCTAAAGATCAGCGTGTGCTCCGGTCATACACCTGCGCCTATGGACCGACCCTCTTGACAGCTGACGTGACCAGATTGTAATCCAAAGATTCATTTCAGGTTCAATTTTGCTGATTCTTACAAATAATGTATTTGGAGGTATTAGAAAAAAATAACAAAACATTCACTGGTTAAACACAGGTTTTGGTGAAATGTTTGAATACTGTTCAATGAGGCCTGATTTTCACCCTTGAAACTCAGGAGACGCTGATTTTAATTTAAAAAAATAAAACCACCTAGAACTGGTCTCTGGTGTGACTGAGCATCAGGCGCACCCCGAACTGTCGGAGTGGGAACAGCAGCGGGTGAAAGCACAAGCCTGGATGTCTGAGGGCTCTGATGACCATCTTCTGCTTCTGTCGGGTGTTATTTGCTCTCAGTAAAGATCTCCAGCAAACGGACCTGGCACACACACATCCAGTGGAAATACAGAGGCTTGCTATCAAGACTTGGGGCTGAAACCAGATTATTCCTTTCAAATGTAGTGGTTTTTTCTAGATGCAGAAAACATGTGAGAAACAGAATAACAACATTAGGTCTATCGTTGCCAAAAAGCTGCGTACAGAAAGCCCACGCGCTGGCACGGGGTGCCGGTTTCTCATGGATTTCACAGCTCGAACACTTCCAGAACTTGCAGGCTGGCCCCACTGCGAGCCCACACCATTCCCTGCAGGTTCCAGAAGCGCAACAGCTGCTGACTAACGTGTGTTAAACTATTCACCCAACAAACAGCAGTTTTGGATAAAGTAAAACTCGTATAGGATGCATAATACCCTCTAGCAATGCTACCTACAGTCATTCTTGGTAATATTTATTCTTAGTAATTTATTTATTCTCAGATAAAAGAAAGGGGTACATTTCCTAAAAGACTGAGTGGTACAATTAAGCGGTTTTCTTTTCTCCCTAGTACACTGGCCTTGTCAAGCCTCAATAGTTGAAGGTTTTTTGGTTTTTTTCTAAAATATTAAATCGAGACACTGCAACTGAAAAAATCAGGATGTAACCGGAGCCACTGCAGAGTTTTTGATGTCGCAGATACTGCATCAGGAACTGATTGGATAATAATCAGTCACCATCAGTTCCTAATGCATTGCCTTCAGCATCTAAACAAGCATCTATGAGTTTCTAACGTGAATAGCTGCAATATTGTAATGTTTCCATATCTGTTAAGTGTCTACCCACCGAAAACTTGACAGATCTCTCACAAAAACACAGAACTACTTTAGAGAGAAATCTAACGGTATTAGTGCTGGTCTGGGAACACCTCCCAGATTAGAGCAGTGCGATTAGAGCTGCACGGGGAGAACAAATGGAAGGAAAAGAGGACAACCTATTTCTCCTTATAAAAGATTTGCAAGACATGCCTAAAATAAAAAGACACTGCTGGTGACAGTCGTCACTTATATTCTGCCTTACTGCAAAGTATTGCAAAATTATTTACAATCTGTTTAGTAGTATTATAACATGTGCACAAAAGTATGCATACTGATTCCTATGTACGTATCTATGAGAGCAAAGGAAGCAAATCTTTCCTTTGCTGATGTAACAGAAGCCACACTGGACTGGAACGCAGCAAAGAACAGCATATAGCACTGATGCACAGCTCAGGAACTGAGGGAAATATATCCAATTTTAATAGCGTATGACACCTAGGTAAGTAAAAAGCCACTTATAAAATATTAATTTGACAGATCTTTGCATCTCTTCAGGTTCTTGCATCTTCAACAGTTATTTCAGCCTTGATTCAGAGCTCACCTGAAGAACACAGCCCTCACCAACACAATTTCTATTAAGAGCACAAATTCTCAGCTGAGTATTGCTCAAAGCAAAGCCTCTGACCCTCCAGTCTGTCCGTGGGTATGTTGGATATATCTCTATTCTGAGCATCTCTCATCCCACGTGAATTTGTGGTCGCCAATCTCCAGCAGCAATCTGGATAAACTGAAGCAGGAAGGTGTACGGCAGGCCAGCAAAACTATCAGGGAACTTACTTGTATTAATGGCTCAGAAGGATAACCTGGCAAATGTGATCTGCACTCTGACAGAACGAATATCACCTCCATGCTCACCAGGGGAAAGGCGATGGCTAAGAACTTCATTATGATATTACAGAGTCAACTGACATTGTTTTATTCGTAATTCTTATTAAGACATGAGGCTCAAAAACTTTAAAGACAACCTCCTGGCTATCTCCTCATGAGTTTTACCCATTTCTTCTACATAGAGATTGGTCTGGCCACAAACTTTGAGTAAGAACGGGGATTTGGAACACATCTCCATCCCACAAATTATAGGCATTTTTTTAACCAAAGGCGTGTTTCACGACATTACACTGGCAGGAAACAAGATCCGTGTTCAGATCCTCAATCCAGTCCCATGTATTTGGAGATGAGAGGCACTGGCGCAGGCACGCAGGTGAAATCCTCCGAGCGAACCATTCCACCGAGAAGGGAATTTGCACAGCACAAAAGCAGCATGCAGAAACACGGAGCACGTCGGAAAGGCAGGAAACACGGCAAGAGTAACTCAGGAGTAAGACAAGAAGCCTGAGTAAGCAGATGTTGGCTGCAAGGTCGGAAAGGTAAGTGCCGGTTTCGCAACCGTGAAACCATAGAAGTTTCTTAGCTCCTTTTTTTCCCTTTCCTGGTAAAATAATTCAAGCCTACCAAGACTTAGAAACACCGGCCTCTCACTTATGTTTTTCCTATCTTTTTAAAAGCACTTGTATCTTGAATACACCAAACATTTTTATTTATTACTTTGTTTTGACCTTTTCTAGTGCCAAAAATTTAGCCAGTGCATCACGCATGAGTGAACGGCGTAGTTCCACAGGCCAAGCATACTCAAAATTTGAGGAATAACTGCTGTAGAAAAGAGCTAGCAATAAAAGGATGAAATAATTATTAGTAAGATTTAATAGTTGAGAAGAAGAAGAGAAGAATGCACTCCATGAGCTTAATAACTTTGCAGCCATATGGCCACAAAGAAGGGAATAAGGAGGACAGAGAAAGAGAGAGCTCTCAACAACAGAAGCTGCAAAACTTATTACTCCGTTTAGGTTTTATTTTCATTTCCTGGACTTCAAGGTGACGACATCCCTTGACAGTAGTTCTGAAGCGCCCTGAAACTCAGTGCTTTTGGGCCTGTTAGTGACATCAAGTTCCCTGTGCAGTGCAAGGTGCAGTTACCTATAGACTTTCCAGACGGGCGGATGTGGGTTTTTCCTTTGGACCCAACAAAGCCCAGAGGAATTGCCATGGCATTAGAGATGTCGTCAGATCCCCGGCAGCCCACACACAAATGCCGTGAGAGAGCAACTGGGTGGGAAGACTGAAGGGAGCTGATGTCACCCAGCTCACGCCACAGCCTAACTCGAGGTTGTTCAGGCCTCCCATGTCTCATCCTCTTCTTCTCTTCCTGTTTGTAGGAAAGCAAAAAGCCTCCACCCTGCTGGTGATCCCTCAGGGGAGGCTGCGGCGGCGAAAAGCCACGGCTGCTGCTGCAGCTCATGGCATCAGGCTCAGAGCATCCCCAGCCTACGGACATCAGCTCCTCTGAGGAAGGAAGGTCCTCCCCCCTGGGAATTCGGCTCATTCAGGGAGGGAGGGGAGCAGCTTTTCAGTGGAAACAAACCACTGAGCTTCCCAGAACCCCAACAATGTCTGCACGCTCTCCAGAGAGGATTTGCAGAAAGACAGGAACAAACGTACTCCAACAGAAAGAGGCGTAGTTGGAAACATCACTTGAACGTGACATTTCCCAGTGCAAACACAGGGCAGAGGGCTCAAGAAGGTCTTGCTCCACGTCCTCACCAGCCGGCAGCGATGGGTTCCTCTCGTTTTGCTTTTTCGTAACTTCTTTGCCTCCCTCCTCCATGCTGAATGCCCATGGCCAGCTCTGAGCTCCCTCGCTGGAAACAGGTAAGGAGGCAAAAAGGGACCATTTTCTCTTCCGCCACAATTTTTTTCCTTCCCCTTTCACAGTTCTATCTCAGTTCAGACACAGTCTCATTAGCTTGCAGCAACAGTCACAAAAAAATGGCATTAACTGTATTTCTCCTCACCTTTTTCTCATTGCCAAGAGAATATCCAGTAATTCTTGCCCTGGGAAACCCTTGTCATCTCCGAGGGAAAGCGACCTTTCCATCACTTGCCCCCGCTCCCCGGTTCAGCCTCTGCCACATGACAGTGTGCACGTGAGATGCTCGCCCAGGTTTGTTAATCACAGAGCACCGCATTCATTTGTGACAGGTGGGACCGGGGAGAAGAACAAAGAGAGAAGGAGGAAGCATTTGATCAGGCAGTAATTAAATATCAACGTGTTGAATCGCCCACTCTGCTCTCACTGCTTTTGAAGGCAACAAAATCCAGACTGGTATTTCCCAGGAATCTCTATACACACCAAAACTGATCTGAGGGAGCCGTTCCCTGTAATAAAAACAATCATAATGGTGTCAGACCAAAGATCCAACTCATTCACCTGCCAGTAACTAAAACAAGGTGCAGGAACAAGGTAAATACGCTGGTACTTCCCACATGCTCTGCCAGGCTCCAACTATTTGTGGCTCAAGAACTCCCTGAGACATACGTCCCCACACATTTAGTATTCCTAACAAATTATTTTTCATGAACCTGTCCTTGTATCCCCTCAAACTCACATAAGCTGCAGTATCCGTAATACTTGAGGCAAGGAGCTCCACAGTTTAATTACACATAGTAACGAAGAATCACTTCTTTTTGTACCTCTGCTCAGCAGAGCTTCCTTCGAGCTTTGCCTTGTTTGAAAATCTGGCAGCTGAGTATGCGTTTGAAAAACAGTAGTTGTTCCTAAAACCCTGGGTAAATTTTACCACATTTTTCCACAACTCCTGCTGTAAATGGGAGAAAAAACAAAGAAACAAGAAACAAAAAGGGAGGGGGAAAAAGAACCTAAGCAATGAGGTGACTATGGTGAAACAGGTCACTGCATCAAAAAAAAAAAAAAATCTGTAATTCCTTGGTTAAGGACACAAAGAAGCCTTCCAGAGAAGTTTACACATAATTTGAATTTCTGCCCAAGTATCTCAGCAAGTAGAAAGCTGTTTTAAATGACAGACCCCCCTCTCTCCTGACTGCATACTTAGAGATGTTTGGATGCCATATTTATTCCATCAGGCTCATGAAATACGTTACACCCAAGAAATGTGCTCCAGAGATGCCCATTTCAGACAGTAGGGTCTGAGCAGCTCGCACGGAGGTCCGCGGCCTCCCTGGTTTTGGTTAATCTCCCTCCCACTTGGCCGGACCTCAGCCCAGCCGGGGCGGGTGCCCCAAGCTGTCCCCGCCTCGGGGTGACTCCCCAGCCCTGATGAGCGAGAGCTCGGGGCACACGCTGCAGCCACCCACCCACATCGCTTAATGCGCTTTTTGATGATTCACAAGCCCAGATCTAACAGCAGAATCGAGCCTTTTGTTCGTTATTTTGGAATGAAACATCGGCTAACATTTTTTACAGATGACTGTCAAGGCAAAATCCTGGACGGAAGAGTCCTGCTTATCTACAGTGATTTTCAGCTACACCCTTTAAGGCAAAGCCATGTCTATTAAAAGAAATCAAGCAAATCCCAGAACCATAACCCTGGAACACCGAGCTGTTTACTGGACTCCGTGCGGTCCATTATGTCGAGATTTTGCAGAGATCCTCTGTGCAGCAGATGCTGTTACTGTGCTCTGTAATCCCTACTCACCGCGGACTAGTTAAGGACAGATTTGTACAGTCTTAACTGCAAATTCTTCTGCTTTTGGGTGTTCTTGCTGAGTCTTTAATAACATAGCTTTGAAGTTTAATTACTCTCTTAACAGTTGCAACCATTATACTTGAGATACATACAAGCTGAACAATAAGCTTGTAAAGTAGGAGTTAACTTTAATCAAAAAAGGAAAACATAAGGAAAGTTTTATTCATCAATAACTTTGACAAAATTAACTCTAGTGTCATGCACATCAAGTCCAATTTTCAAATCACTGGAGATCTGCCCTCTCGCTCCTTCCAGCAAATTCTCTTCCATCACTAATTATGAAAGAGGGGAAGAGTTGCCAATCAAAGTGGGGGGCGCGGGGGGTGCAGATTCACAACTGCCAGCTCACTTTACTACTGATATAATGGAAAAAAACGTGTGCAGAGCAGCCCCCCAGGAGGTGACTGCCCAGCACGCTTGGCAGCAGGAGTTCCATCAGAAGGTGGAAGATGCCGCAGGTGACAGTGGCACACAGCTCAGCACACGGGGGAAGACACTGGAAATCCAGATCCAATTAGCAATCTCCTTTTCTCCCTTTCCCGCTGTTTGCCTGGTGACACAGGCACAGTTTTAGGTAATAATGTAGGTAGAAAAATGTGTGTTATGTGGAAGCATGGAACTCCGATAGCCCCTGTGCACAGCTGGCAATGAGAAGGGTAAACACGTTGTGGGATACGCACGCTTCATGTAGTCAACAATAACTATAAAACTGTACATTTAGACTCCAGCTCTGCAACTGCCTTTTCTCGGGCACATACCTATATTCAGAGAGCATCATTTGCCCAGTAAGCACATATTAGGAAACAGGACTACATTTCTCTACAATATTTAGAAAGACAAAGGAAATAAATTTGTATAACATAGGACACAAATTTTTCTTGGGCACAGCAGGTGCTGACACATGGAGAGAGACACACGACGCAGCAGTCTTTTGTTTTAAATAGCAGGTTCGGGAATGTTATTCCCTGTCACAAAAGAGATAGTTACTAGCTCAAAAGCCTTGGCCTCTAGAAGGTTTTTTTTCAAATATCAATAATATCCCATTTTGATCAAGTTTTCTTACTCGGTCTTTAAACTTCTTTTTTTCTCCTGCCCTTTTCCAATCTATTATTCCTATGTAGTTAACACATTCTACTGGTTCACATCAATTTATATTATATATGAACACTTACGTAAATATTACAGACGTTAAAATAATGTTGAAAGAATATTAAAGCTGCAAAGTCCAGACTCCAAATGTCATGAAGTGGCAAGATTCAACTTGCACATTTGTAGACATTTTTAAAAAGTTGTTTCTACCCCTTAATGGTGTCTACAGAATATGAAGGGAAAAGACATCAAGGTTATGTAGGATCCTTTGATCCAAACAGTCGTTGTAACGCAATGTATGAAAAGTTCAGCATCTTTATATTTCTTTTGCTAGAGATTCTTCAAAAGTCAGATATGAGAAGACAACTGGAGTGTTACTCCCTTCTAAATGCAGTACTACCATTGCTAGGGACCTTCTGCATCCTGTGAGACAAACCACGAGGGTGTGACCTGGTTTTACTCAATTTATCCTAATTTTATAAAACTAAAAATCCTCCTCTTTGTCATCTGAATACAGCATGCCTAGTATCGCAACAGAGGAAAAATTTCTGAAAAAATCTAGAAAATTTTGTCATCTAAATCCTTCTGTAGAAAACTCACAGAATTCATATTCATCGATAACTTGACTTCTGTATTTCCAACCTCCCTTCACATCAAGACATTATAGAGGTTTCCAAACTTGCCAGTTAGAGGCAGAATTTATCATCTCCACGATCGTTAATTTTCAGCTCAAATAAAAGTACAGGGTTTTTAAACAATGTGATAGATTATATCCCACCCCTGAAGTCTGAGGATCATGAGAGCAGCGTCTCCTCTGCTAAATCAACAGGAGGGACAATCTCCAAACCATCCTGCCCAGAGCCCCCCAGGCTGACCAGCTCTGCTGGGAAACCATCAGCACTACGATTTCTGCAAGCCCTGCTTGTGCGCTGTGCTGGCTGAGCCTGTAACCACCAAAAGCTCCAGCTGTTTGTGCCAAAGTCCTTTACGTAGATGCACGACTGGAACTTGTACATCACATGGAGAAACAGCTAAGGCTCGTGAAACTCCAAACCATTTCCAGTTGACCGGTGTGGCCAGCAGGGCTGTAATTTCTGTGAATCCAGTATGTGGGGTTCTTGGAATTTAGCAGCCCTCCTGGCAAAGCACTCATGTCTTGTAACTTCCACGCGCGCAGGAATGAGCTTCAAGGAACTCACAAGCTCCCCGGGGCAGCTGGAGGAACTCACAAATTCAGTTAGACAGATACCTAGTGTTTGTGGAACTTTGCCAAGACTTTTCGGAAAACTAATCACAGCTCATGACGCGGAGGAGTTTTTGCACTGCTGGAACTAACAAACAGGTCTGCTGCAGAGGTTTCGCTCCCCACTGAATGCCTGAACCAGAATGTGTCTTTGCTGGGAACCCAAGGTATATTCTTGGCTGTGTATCTACAGGACACGAACTTCCCTAGAGATTCAATGGCTGCAGCTTCTACCGTGTGCCTGAAGGATACTGTAAATGTTGTTCTCATGCAAATTAACAGGTAGTCTGGTGAAGATATAATCTGTTTCAAGTACCTCACACAAAATAAAAGGCACCAGAGGAGTCAGCAACTACCTCAGTTTCCAGCCTCAGAGCAGTTCTGGAAGGCTTGATGAAAAGTGAAGAGGTTCCTAACCACAAAGCAGTTGTTTGCTCCGCTGGAGACTGGTTTATTCTGTTTGAGATATCCCAAACCATGTTCTTAACTACCATGGCTGAGAAGCACTGAACTGCAATAACAGAGGGGGAACACAGATCCCTGGCGGGGTAGGTGGGTATGGCTGGTGGGACAGACGGGAAAAACAAGGAAAACAACACCTACTCCTGGATATGTTGCACTGCAAGATGCATATATCACATGAAGACACAGACGTAACAAAATGTAATCAAATTATTATTCCATTGTTGCTTCAAATGAAGCATATGTACTAGTTTCAGCTGTCCTGTGCTTGCGCCTAACCTTCTAAGCACAGAAGTCTGGTAAGTTTTAAAGTCTCAGGCTGTTATTATAAGAAAATTACATATATACCAGTATAGTGCATATGAATTAACAGATATTCTGCTCTCTGGCCATTACCACAGAGTTTAACTGGACTTTGTTATCCCTGGAAGTTTCCATCCCATGTCGCTCCAGAAAATACCATGCCAGGACAGAAAAGTCCAACCCTCGCTGACCAGTCCAGCTCTTCCTAACGACACCTTTGTAGCCAGGACAGAAACTCACGTTTTTCCAAACAACTGTACCACAGAGGGCAAGTTACTTGCTTTCACAAAGCAACAAATGAAGCCTCACAAAGGACATAGTGTTTGTATGTAACCGCTTGCAACATCACATATAACTTACTCTGATTCTTTTCTCTTTCGTGCAATTTTAAAGAAGTAAATTGACTTAAGGGGGATGGGAGGTAGTTATTACCACAGTTTAAACAAGAGGAAAATTAGTTTAATTGCATATATTATGTTAGAATATGCTGGCACTCTCCATAAAGACATTATCTTCCTTTTTAAGGTGGGTCTGTTCAGAGGATTCGTAATTTTGGCTCGTTTCATCCATGAAGGTTCCTTTCTTCATGAACCAGAGCAGCAGACTATGCAAACTAGAAGTGGAGAGCATTAACGTAGATTCAGGAAAGAGTTCTTTCATCTAGCAGAGAATAAGCTTGGGCAAAGCCACCAATTTCAACAGCTCAAGACTAGGGCAAGTTCAGCTATGAAGCTACATCCCAGTTTCACTGATTATCTCTCTTCCCAAAATGACCTGAAGCAAATGTCCAAATCTAAATCTCTTTAATACTCTGAGAATTTTAGGAACAACCTCTGGATACAAAGTCTGCGCAGCTCTTCTGTACATCACAGGGTATGAAAACTGTGAATGACGGCCAGCCCAGAGGGTACCATGCCTGTGCTCCACGCCTAACATCCCATCTTCACTGCTGCTCTGACACTTGAACCATAACTATAGCATCCCTTTGAAAATATCTGCACATTTTTGTTTGCCTTCCACTTTGCTTTTCAATCCCTCATATTGCCAGTGGGCCACGAGAGAGCACCTCTACGTTTTGAGATCTTCATTATCTCAGGGACGGATTAATTTCATTGCATTCCTTAACGAAGAATCCACACCATATAACTTCGGCTCGAGAATCTTACAAAAGCCTTCTTTGTTTCAAAGTAAAACACAGCGGTTACCATTTAATTCACCGTTTTACCGTGCGTTTATCTTTGAGAGGTACGCAGTATCCTGTGTGCAGATTTCAGGAGGAACTATGCTGAGCTGACTCTTTAATGGAGAGAACCATTGAGGAAACATCTCTTTACTTTGCCAGGGTGCTGTTGTTTCCACAGTGCACTCCTGATCTCACACGCTTATGGCATTTTCTGCTGCTTTAAATCCATATGCTTTAAACAGCAACAATAGCAATTTATCGAAAACCATGTTTTTAAACATCAGCATTCTTTTAATATGCACATTTACGTAAAACCACAAATCTGTGTTAAGTAATTTTCACCAGAAAAGAACTGGCTGGTTCAAGTTTCCTCATTTTTTTCCTTTTTTTTTTTTTTTTTTTTTTTTTGTGCTATCAAGTACCCTATCATCTGGATAAATCGCCACCAATGTTAGACCATGCCCTCAGATCAACATTGGGATTTAGCTTCGCTTGTTTGTACGTTCTCCCCTTTGAGGCTCACAACAAATTGCCTCGATCCCACTCACCCCGTGCTCGGCCGCGTTCCTTACCCGAGTTTCGGGGGGCGGTGGCAGCCCCCACGGCACCTTCACATGCAGCTTGAGGCGAATTCAAATTGCCACGGGGCTCTGGCCACAGACCTGCACGGACAAAAACCAAAAGCATCCTTCAAATAAGCCCCACAGAGGTTTTGCCATCCCATCCTTTTCTTTTTAAATGACTAAACAGCCCATGCCTCATGTTACCACATCTCTCATTCCCTTTACTTGCAAAATTCCCGTAATTTTGATCCCTGATTTCTCAGAAAACTCGGCCAGGAGCTGTAAGGATTACTATTATGCCGCCATAATCAAGGGAAGCATGGATTGCATTTCCAGCATCATTCAGGGACGGTGCAACAGAAAAGGGAAATTTTTCTGAGACCGCCATATTAAATTACTCTGAGAACACCCCACTAATACTAATAATATGTTATACAAGTTCCTTTTCCTATTAGAAGCCCTACAACCGAACACTTGCACTGGCTATCTGCCAACCAAGAATGGAAAAACACACTGACTCTGAAGTTTATTTTAAAAGACACCGGAGGGGTCACTTCCAGATTAGGCCAGATTGAATTTTCCTCACATTTTGTGAAACTCTTCGGGAGATTTGTTGTGGCATTCCACAGCTCTCCAGGCAAAAACGCAAAACATACTGTAAAGAGCTTGCAGATGCAAGAGTTGAACACTTCTTTTTAGAAAATACCAACCTACAATAACAAATCTTTTTGCTATTCACAAGAGGATCATTGAGTATTGCAAAACTTGATAATTACTGATTCATGACAGATTTAGGAAAAACATCAGCTTAAGTAATCAGGTCAGGGCACTGCTCTTGACCACAGTGTTGGCAAAAGAAACAGTTTCTTTCCTCATATCTTTCATCAAAGTTTAACATTTCACAGTATTTAGCTTTTAGCACGTCATTGGTCCAGACCAGTAAACAACTGACAGCTTGAGAACTACAAGTTAAATTGGGAGCAAACATTTCTGTTTAGTATTATCTCGTAATTCACTTATGCTGCTCACAAACTTTTCAATACAAATTAGTAAAAATACTGAGGACCCCTAATAGTTGCGAAATAATTTCTTACTGCTGTTAACAAATTCACAAGGTGATCAATCCCTCCCACAGCCTGTCACAAAGGTATGCTGTGTGACACTGCCAACTGGGAATAAAGACTTCATCCACATCTCAAGGTGGACAAAAACCAAACTTGCTCCTTTGTGAAGGAAATGTATGTTTGATCTTCATTTCCTCCTGGAAAATGAAGGAGGCGAAGTCCAGAGCTTTTCTCTAATAAAGACAGCTGCAAAGAAATCCATTCCACTTTCTTCCATGCCTCCATGATATTCTTTGCATGACACTGGAGAATAATTCTGAAAAGGCAGCGGTGCAGCGAAAAAAGATCTTCTGACCCCAAACGAAGTATTGTAATAGCTCCTATTTATCTTCCCAAAATGCACACTTAAAAAAAAAAAAAAATCTCCTAAACCTGAGAAACTGTTAATCCATGCCAAGTAAATATTTGTTCTGCTCTAGAGAAGATACCACCCTTACCACTTCACCTAACTATTCTAAATATGAATTACACAACAAAGTGTGTTTTAGCCATTTAAACCCAGCCCACAAGGGCTGACTTTTAACCATCCCAACTTGCTACACTTCAGGCCCACCCTAGAGCTGCATTTCCTGCGTTATAGAAGGCTTTTACTACATAATAGCAGTCATGTTGGAGATGAAAACTGAAGTTAATTGGATGAAGTGTGTCAAGAATCTGGAGTAATTCCATCCAAAGTAATGCCTTGTGCCACAGCCGTAAGCTGTGATTTTCTACAGAGAAGCAGTTTTATACATGTTTATTCTGAAATGAATGGAAATGCTGCTTTGAATCATTATTAGCTCTAAAGGAATGTTGTGAAACCACTCAACCCTCTACCTTCAGAGAAACAGAATTAAACATCCTCTTCCAAAACTTCCTGCTAATTAAAGAGGAAAGGAAAATCTTTGATGGAAGGCAGGAAGCTACAGCAAGAATAGCTCATAAGACTGTTTTCTAATCTTTTCCTTAGAACTGTCATTAGAAAAATTTCACCCATTCGCAGGATTATATTTTTTTGAGAAAACTTCTCACTTTCATATAGCTCTACTCATACAACTTCGGTGCTGTCATCACAAAACCACCATTAAAGCCGACAGAATTCAATCTTGTCTCTGCGGGCTTTCCAAGTGACCAGGCTGTATTAAGCACCAGGAACTCCCTTCTCGATAGGATGACGTGTCCCTGTAGCTGAGGTGGGACGCGGTGGCAGAGCCGTCCTCAGGACTCAGACCAGGACTTTCAGGCTTCAGAGTATATTGCCTGTTTTCAGGAAACTGTAATAATTACTGAAATTAGCATTAATTCAGAATCGGCTCACTCTGTGTGGAAACAGAATGTAGCTAGTGTGTGTGAATGTTAACTTGCGTGGCTATCTCAAGCCCAGTGAAAATGCTGAAAACAGCGTTAAGCAATGAGTCCACTGAACGACATCGTGGTCTAGTAGTCAGGGGTTTTTTCTATTTTTGCTTTTAGCTAATCTTTTGAATGAGCATAACAAAGGGGACTGAAAAAAAGGCATGGGAAAAATAAGGAAAGCTCTTTCCTAATAACTGCAGTGCCACAGTCTTAAGGCCCAAGTCACCTCCGTCATTTTTGTGCCCTTCCCTTAAAAGCAGCAAGGAATTTGAACCCAGGTAACAGCACCAACAAGACCCGTCCCCAAAAGCCACTACGCACAGTTACCCACAGAACTGCAAGAGGCTCCAAACCCACTGCAGCCGGACCACACGAGTTCCAAGACATCTCCAGCACAAGGGAGACAAAGAATCTGACCGCTGGTCCTAAAGCAACAAGTGCCAAAAAAAGCTATTTTACAGTCATGCAATCAAACAATCTACTTCGACAGGCTTAATTAATTCCTCTTCAAGACGACATGGTTTCTAGTGTCCACAGCTTACTTTGAGATACCAGCCAGGAGCTCCACTAAGAGTCAGAGATTTGTATATTAAACGCCTTCCTGAAAGATTTAGACATTCCAGGTACTTAATAACTGAGACAGATAATTAATAACTCAGCCGCAATTTGCTGACAAATGTTGAACCAAGAGCTCTCCTTTGCTTTGAGAAAAGCTCAATCCATTATGCTTTTCCTGCTCTTGTGTTTTCTTGCAGAGGCTGAATTTATAGTATAAAAATCTGTTCTCTCTCAGAGATACTAATTTGAAAAATGATTGATGAACATCAGCATAAATGACCAAGGCCTGAAATTCTGACACGTTCTAATTATTGCTTCTGGAAGTGAAAATTTCTGCAACCATGATTCACTGTTTAAAGTGCTGTCAAACATTACAGTGAGAAAGGCACATTTTTTCAAGACTAAGGGAGCTGGAAAGCAAAAAATTTTTCTCCATAAAATGCAATAAAAGCTAATAAAGGAGTCTGGAAGTCAGTACTAGCGAGACACTGAGTAGGATCAGGTAAATATATTCCCCTCCTTTGCAACGATGCAAAGTTCCTCATGCCCTCTTCTCTTTTTGTTACTGTTTTATAAATACATGGAAAGACAGGAGGAGAGACTGGTGCTCCCAGCACAACTTCGTGTGCACGAAGCAGCCAGCGCTTTTTTTGAAGCACGCACCTACCCTTTATCTTACGCACACCGAATTCACGTCCTGCAAACCACTTTAACCAGCTTGAAGGGGCATTCGGCCGGCAAAGGAAGCCCAGTGTACACAACACTCCCCGGCTAACCAAGGAAATGGCAGAAATGTCATTTCTGAGAAGAATTAATCCCCGTGTGGGAAGCTCGGCGTGTGCTCCCTCCAGTCACCTGGCAGCCCCCGGAGCTCCCAGGCTGCCCCGCAGGCACGGACGATACGGCAGGCGTTGTTCTCCAAATAGGGGACACTTTAACATCTTAATCTCCAGAACTGTATTTACAACCTGCAGCTGTGGTGCCAAAGAGGCCCCCAGGTCCACACACAGAGCCTTTTGTTGGCAAAACAGAGCTCGGAGGTTTCTTGAGCGACATGAGCAAGTTAACCCAACTACAGGAAGCTGCTTGGGGTGGGGGTGGAGAGGGGTATTTGTTTTTCTTCGTATTGATCAGTTTATTTGGGGTCTTTATCACTTTTGGCGTTAGCGGTCTTCTAAATTCTAACAGCCTTTGAAGCACGGTAAGGTGTGAACGAGCAGGAATTCATTCCTCAGGGCCTCAGGCTTCCAAGGAACGAGAACTTGAACTGATTAATAAAAAAAGAATTCCCCTGTTACACATAATTTTAAATGGGCGTATATTGTAAGTTATGTGCTAGTTTATTACAAAATGTTGGGTATTGTTCCACAGCCACTTGCAAGCGATCCCTCCAAGACTGAGAGCAGCGGTGCTCCCTCTGTCTCGCTCCCAGCACCGAGTTCTTCCCTGACGTGCTCAAACTCCTACGGAGCGTATCGGGGGAGCATGCAGGGATATGGATTTTCTGTGCCAGCTTTCAGTTGCAGCATCTTCCCACCTTTTCCAGAACTTTGATGCCTTTCAACGGCATGTAACTGCAAAGAGGGGTGAGAG
Source organism: Caloenas nicobarica (assembly GCF_036013445.1). Taxonomy (NCBI): domain Eukaryota; kingdom Metazoa; phylum Chordata; class Aves; order Columbiformes; family Columbidae; genus Caloenas; species Caloenas nicobarica. Next base: position 120,480,824 of record NC_088247.1, read on the forward strand.
GATAACCCCTTTAATCTCACCACAAGGAAAATCCCCACTGTTATTTTTCTTTTGCTTTCTGTATGGCAGCATACAGACTAGCACTATGGAGGTTCAATATTCCAGGGAATTCAAATGCTCTGACATTTGTCCTTCAGTATTAACATGCAGATGGGCAGCAAAAAAGTTGTGTCTCCAGACTATAATTAACAGGTTAACTGGGCAGGTTGTTTGCCAAGTTCACCCCCACGCAATATAAATACAAAATGCTGCTGCTTTTCCGGTATTAACAGCTTTTTCTCAAAAGGGAAAGAAAAGCAAACCCAGAAAATTCAAAAGATGCTTATGAAACCAAATTCTTGTTTAACGTAGCTACTGATCCTGATGTTTATGAATTCTAAAAAGCCGAACAGTCATTAGCAAGAGCTCTGCCCCACAAATCTGTTCTTCCAAGGTCCTCTTCCACCGCAGCATTTCTGAAATGTCTCAAGTTTGTTTTGTTGAAAGACCACAACACTGTCACGCTCCAATGTAGGTCCATGGGGTTCAGCAGAAAGCATTAGCTGAAGGTATTCAAATACAGGTGTCTGCACTGACGGTGTTTAGCACTTTCTGAAAATCAGGAATACTCTATGTCCTCTTGACTGAGGACGAAAACGCTGAATTATTCAAAATAATGCAAAGAAATCCGGAGCTAAATACAATACTGGAAAACTGCAAAAACTAAAAATGGGGCATATTAACAGCTTGGACAGTCTGCTGTAGCTGACCTGCCAGTTAGTGATCCATGCAAGTCACACAGATTTCAGTCCCGCCAGCTCGCATCTACCTTCCTCAGAAACGAAAAAGCCCAGAGGACCGAGAGACACCTGCTGCTCAGAGGAAGGGGAAAAGGGAGGGGAGACAAAGAGGACACAGAGTTTTTACTCATCCACCCTCATTTTTCTCTCTGAAACATGAACGTTGCAGTGAACGAAGTTCTGCCCGATTGCACTTCGCGTTGGGTCAATGGCAAGTCCCACCTCTGAGAAGGTTCTAGACAGTTCTCATTTTAACTAAACTGGTTGAAACCTGGTACAGCATCAGGCTTAAACCCCTGTGTGCAGCAACGCTGCTTTTCCAGAGAAGGGAAAGGAGCAATGACAAAAGCCATGGATCAACACCCGTGCATGTCTCCTACTCTGCTGGTTCTCCTACCTGGCATGAGAAAAAGATGGAAAACCACTGGTAGAGAGAGCAATGGAAAAGAGTTGCTAGAAAGAATAAAATGATTGCACGAGTTAGAAATACCCATACAAGCAAAAGACGGGAAGACTGATCAAATTCCAGATAAAATTGCTTAGCAAAATAAAATCTTCACAGCAAATCTTCTTTTACTGTCAAAGGATTCTGGTGAGAATACAATTATCACATTCTCTGGGCATTCAAATTTCTGCCAGAATTTACAGAAACATACAAAATAGAAGATAACATCCCTATAAATTGCAGAAAAAACCCCTCAGATTACATGCTTGATAAAACGCATGCAAACCACATGCTTGATCTTTAGTAGAAGTTAAAATTAAAAAACAGCAACAATGTTATACTTTAATATCCTCAGAGCATTTTTAGACATTTAGAGATGAAATCACAGCTTAGTCTAAGTTAGCCAAAGGCCTCAGCACAACAAAACTCTTGCAAGATCTCTCATACAGGAGACAATTTTAGCATAATAAAGGCTGAAATTGTAGGCTACTAGATTTTCCAATCCAACTCTCATGCTTTTTTGCTCGCTAAGTTGCAAGAATTACAGGCAGGACTTTTCTCTAATTATATGTTTATATCATTCGTCACCTACGTGCTCTACTGCAACACAAATCAGCAAACAAGTCATAACAATACATATATGCTTACTTTTAATGAGAGGCTTAAGAAAAAGGAGAGAATCTGTCCTCTGTCCTTTGCTACCAACATTTTGGTCTTTATTAACTTTTTGTAATTTCAACATCTATGACCAGAAACTGATACGACACATTTTTACCTCTCACTGTTAACTTTCTATGAAAAGTGAGAGTAATTTGCTAGCACAGTTCTCCTTTCAAATTAAGTTTAGAGTAACACCTCACGCCACATGCAATATGTTCATGATACCTCCCTAGAAGATAAATAAACTTGTAAAATCTTACCTCAAATAAAAGTTCAACATTTGTCATATTTAATCAGCAATAAAGTCAGACATATGATTCTTCACAATTTATCCTTCACCAACACTATGTCATTTCCAAGTTGAAACATGGAAAAAATTTTGACATTTGCAAGCAGTGTGGCAGAAAGGCAGCCTGCCACCTTATCAAAATAATTTATGGTCTAAAATTCCTGTGAGTCCAACACGAAAACAACATCTTCGCCATTCCAGCTCTTAGTTTAGACAACTCCAGTGTTACTTGATATGACACGCTCGGGAAACAAATCATCTCAAATTGACACTGATAGTCCCCTGAGCCGACAAATACAAGTTGCTTAAATTTGCTGTGTGCTTAATTTTCTGTTCTAGCGAGCTATGTTTGAAACAGGAAAAGGGGGTCAGATCTGGGAGGAGAAGAGATTAAACTGCAATTTTGTTTTCCTCGTTTTCGGGCTAGCCTCTAGTATCAATCTCAGCCTGCTCTAAATTATGTCCAGCTGTCTCTTGCCCCCAGGGACAATTGTAGCAGCCAGAATTAGCTGCAAGTGCAGTGGCATTTTGACCACACACAGTCTTCCTTCAACCTACCTATCCTTGGCTTTTTGAGGACAACGGGGGGCGGCAACAAGTCCCGCCAGGAAGAAAAGACGTGAACGTTTAAGTCATAAACACGTTTGAGTTAAAGAATGCATGAAAACTGTGGGGTTTAAAGCAAGCAAAGAACTGAGATGTGAAAAAGAGTTCACTAAAGCGGCAGGGAACTGAATGCACCATTTCCTGAAGGAGCCAAAAGCAAATATTAATAATTAGGGGCCAGCCTCGCGGGGCTGATTCGAAAGGAAGCGCTGTCAGCGGCGGCCGTGAGGGGATGGCCCCAGCAATGCCACGTCCTACAGGCAGCAAGCGAGAGGAGATGGTGTCACTGCTCATGACACGACGCCTTCAGACATTTCAGAGATGTAAATAAGTTGTTCTGCTGCTGAGCAGCTCAGTCACATACCTCACACACTCCTCAACATTTCCAAGGGTCTAAATCCTGCTGTCCTACGTCAGGCAAATTTCCAGTTGCCTCAGTAGGAAATATCTGAACTACAAAACCATGAACCGAGTCTACTACCTCCATTTAAAGGATCGAGAACCATCCTTGGCAGAATACGGTATTTCAGCAAATGGATAACACTGTCTGAAGCCAAGTATAGGATCTATGCTCTGCTGGCATTCACACATCCCCCAAAATTATGTTTCTCCTGTTCTCTGCTTCACTTTTGTAGAGTGAAAACAACCAATTGCTGTTCCGTGAAACAGGTAATGTTTCCCTAGGGGGCAGATTAAGACAAACGTTTTTCAATTTTGACTTAATCCAGAATCAAAGAAGTTGAATTCTGTTCTCCTTGCATGGCAGATAAGACAATGCATTCAAAATTCACTAAGTGTTGTTGCCAGGAGATAAAAGGAATGGATGGTACCATTTTGCATTGATTAGATTATTAGAAACGTCTGTACTGTTTTCTGTAAGCATGAAACAGTAAAATTTCAAAATATATTAGGGGGCACGTCACAAGTATGAATCCAGTTTACACTAACAGGAGTCAATAACTTAGAGCCAAAACAAAACGCTGAATTTCTAAAAAATGTCATACAGGCTTTAAGGGAATCTTTTTTGGAGTGGGAGAGTGGGTGTCGAAAGATCGCTCGTTAAATGTGTCTGCATACGAAAATACATGCAAAATCTCCTAAAAATTTATTCAATCTAAATTTTCTCTATTACACTACGTTGTCGCTTCTGTACATTATTACCAATGAGGTGTATGGACTGTAAGTCCTACAGTTTTAGGAGTTCCACTTACCTGTAAGCACAGAAACTGCACTGAGAGAGGCAAAATCCTGTCTTCTCTTGTAACCACCTAAAAAAAAGTAAAAAAGACAGGCAACATACTGTTAGAGCTAGAGGTATTTTGCAACTACCCAACTTGGCTCTTTCTAAAACAGGTAAGAAGCAATTTAGTTCAGAGACAAAATTAATGTGCAATGTATGGCCTTGCAAAAAAAGAATTTATGTTTTTCACAAGATCAAATGTAACTTAATGTTAAGAATTTCAAGGATTATATAGGAAAGCTGCTCTCTAGGGCAACAGTGGCAGAGGTCTGCCACCTAGTATGGCTTTTTTTCGGGAGATCTCAAGCTCTCCAGGCTCTTCACAGTCAACATTAAGGAGATAAAAACTTCTTTTTTTTTAATTAAAGACCTTGTGTTCAACTAGAGGAACAGAATACAGCTGCACTACTATGGCATAGTGGCCCAGAAGCAAAACTGGGGACCTAAATAACGATCCAGCTTACCCCCCTGCAGAAAGAGCTCCCTGGCACGCTGGTCCCCATCGTAACCATCACACCTATGGGAGCTTTTAAGTCTCTGCAACGCCTGCTCATCCTCCCTGCAGTCCGGCCACCCTCCCGCTGGGTAGGGAAATAACAGCATTTCGTATACAGAAACAGTCCTAAAAAAATAATACTGCTTAACTGACGGGGCGTAGGAAGGAACGGGCATTCCTCTATGAAGCACTCCTTGCTTTTTTTATTCACCGAATTCAGAACGGGCAGGAAAACACATCACTCTTGCCATGTTAGATTTCAAATAGCTCGCCTAGGTGGACAAACACTACTAACGCTTGCGAAGTCGCGGCTCAGCTTAAACTTTTAAGAACCTTGTGTTTATAGAGAGGTGTTCATCAGTGTTCAACGAGGAGCATGCCTGGCGCGAGCTGGTTCACCAAGAGCTCGGGTAACACCAGCGGCTTTGTGACAGAGCGAGGCAGGTCGCTGCTCCTGGGGTGCCAGCCCCGCTTCGTGCCGCGGGGCAAACCATCCCCTACACCATATACAGCAGGGTCACGAGAGGCCTACCATAACCTATAGAAAATAAATGAGCGGCGCGTTGCTCCCCTCCTTCCCACCTCTGCCTTGTGCGGCTCCTTCGTTAGCCGCCGAGCCTCGAAGCACCGCCTGAGGGAAGATGGCTGCCCCGCGCGCTCCTGGCGACACCACCTGCCACAGCGCCGGCCGCCACCGCCGGGACGCCCAACCGGGCACGGCCGCCTCCCACAGCCCCCGGCCGGGGATGGAGCGGCTCCTCCGGGGCTCGGCTGCCTCCCCTCGCCGCCTCCCCGGGCAGGGCTGGCGGGACGTGCGGCGCCTTCGCCCCCGGGGCCCGCCGAGCCCTTCCCCTCACCGCCGCAACATGGCGGCCGGGCCGGGCCCCGCACCTGCCCCGCCTCAGGGCACCGCGGGGAGCGGCGAAGGGCCGCGCCCCGCCCCGCCGCAGGGCTCCGGCCGCCGCGGGATCGGTAGGGGGCGTCCGGGGGCTCCGCTAGGAGCCGGGACCGTTTCTATTTAGCCCAAGGCCCGCGGCGCGGGGAAAAGGAGAGCGAGCGGGCGCCGGCAGCGCAGCGGAGCCAGCGCACGGACGGGCCCGAGCCGCGCCGGGAGCAGCGCCGCCGGGAGCAGCGCCGCCGGGAGCAGCGCCGCCGGGAGCAGCGCCGCCGGGAGCAGCGCCGCCGGCCCCGCCGCAGGTAGGAGCGGGCAGCGCGGGGCTGCGCGTCCCGCTGCCCCCCGGCTCCCCGGGGCAGGGCAGGGCAGGTGCCCGGCGCAGCTCGGCACCTTCTCCCCGCGGGGAGGGAGCTGGGCGCCGCGGCGCGTCCGTCCCGGCGAGTTTTTACCCGAAAAAAAAAAAAGAAATCGCTTAGCCGCCCCAAACCGTGCGCTGGCCGGGCGGTCACAGCGCCGGCTCCCTGCCCGGCGCCGCTGCGGAGCGCACCGCTCGCCATTAAGCGCTGTGATCTTTTGAACTCCGTTTTCTTATTTTTATTCCCCCCCGCTCCCCGGGCTGGATCCAGCAGCGGGGGCTGCAAGCGCAGCCCCGCTCACCCTCCCCGGGCCGGGGCACCGGGGCCGCTCCCCCCAGGTACGGACCGGGACTGGGGGCGCTGGCTGAAAATATCCCCCTTTGATTTGTTTTTCTTTCTTTCAAGGTTCACGATGTTGACAGCTATGTTCTTGGCTGCTCTCATTCTTATTACAGTACACTCGCAGGAAACTGAGGAAACCATAACGTACACGGTAAGGTTTAATAGAGTTCGAGGTAATTACTGCTCTGCAGGGATTCTTTTCTAAGTGACCCTTAAGAAAAACCAAATCTCTTGCCGATGTATAGCATGCAATGCAAAGTTCTTTTGAGTTCGAATGTTAACCATAAAATAAGCTGTTCCTGCGCTGGAACTGTTTTACAGCTGAAGCCGACAAGATTGAGCAGAATAGGCTGCAACTGCCTGTTCTGAGGAGCTTGTCTACGGGCTGAGTTTGATGAACTGAGCAAAATTATGAGGTTTTAATATTCTTTTAATCCACTCTCATGAAGACAGGGTCCTTAGGACCTTCATTTGAAATATATGGAATTTGACAGATAATTATGTCAAACATTCTCTTGTGTTTTCTTTTGGGTATTTCAAGCTGTTTTTAACGAAATGTAAGTACTTCAAAATTCAGTGCTCTTAGTGAAGCACCTAAGTCGTGCGGTGCTCATAGGGCTGTGAGTTTCTGCGCTGGTTTTGAGCAGTGGTTTTGCATGGCTCGATAAAACTGTACAAGAATACGGGAAGTAGGTTCTGCTTGTAACCAAGTGACAGGGTAAGAGATTTAAAGGCCTTTTTGTAAGGCTTTTTTTTTTTAATAATCTGCTTGTGTTCAGTCTTTGGCTTGCATAATGCATGTCATAGAAGGAGTGGCAATTACATCGGCTTGGGCTGGGGAAAAACCCGCGTTTTCACATCTGATTACAGTTGTAATCCCTGCAACTTGCTTCATATGGGTGGACCTCCGCAAATGTGTACAGACATCAGCGCAATGCCACACAAGCAGAAAATTCTGCACACATGCAAAAAGTTAGAGAACCACAGCCAAGGACTCAGATTGTGACTTATACAAGTAATCCCACTGAAGTCAGTGGGATGGCTCGAGCGAGTAAATAGTGCAGAGTTGGACATTATTGTAGAAGATGAGGCTCAAAGAAGCCTCAAGTGAACAAGAGGAAGTCAGTCTTAAAGTACTTTAGCATCGGTCTTTAGAAGGATTAGACTTTTTTTGGAGGTTGAGAGTACTTCTATTTAGAGGCTTCTCCGATTTTTTTTTTTTTTTCTTTTTTTTTTCCCAAGTCCCTCTATATAAGGGGAAACTGAAGATCTAAGTACCTTTTGAAAATCTACACTAATACAGGGATCTCACCCCCTTTCTTTTCTGCATTAATTACACGTTGTTTTTAAAGAAATGAAGTAGCATTTCCTGACAAGCCTACATAGTTCTGTTTATACCAATGGCAAATTTCTAGTATGCATATAGAACTTGGGTTCCTCCGTGCATATAGAACTTGGGTCTTTATGCTCCATTTTCAAAGAGGTCTGAGCACTTGGGTGCTCCAGCGATCATTAGACTCTAATGATGTAAAACTACTTAACAAAAATCTTTGCTTTTGGAAATTTTACTCTTAGGATGCTACTGTCCTCATGCGTACATTGTATTAATTTAGGGCCAAATCCACAATAAAGTCCCTTCAGCTGCAGTAGTAGATGGACTTGGCTCCTTCCAGTTAGATAGACAGTATTTCTGTTGTGCGTTAACAGGAACCGGGTGATTCAGTACATGCATGAATTAGCTGTTTCCCTTTGGGTTTGCGTTTTCATAGCTACAGTAACTTCGGTGTTGTCAACTCAGCATGGAGTCATTCCTTCAGAGATTGAGAATTGTAATACAAGTTGCTCTCCACTTACCCCTCTGGAAGAAAAAGCCTCCAAAGTTACAACTCGCAGCCAGGTTTGCCAGGTCGCTGGTGTCACCTGCAAAGGAAAAAAATATTTTCAGTCCTATTGCTGAGTCAGTGTCTGTTAGTAACAAGTTCCTCAAAGTAACTTGAGGACAGTACATTGAACAAGCGGATCTTGGCATCAGAAGGTCGAGTTTGTGACTCGTAGAGTTCCTCTGCAGCAGAGGAGTCGCAACAAGGTTTGGCTTGCTTGGCCGTGACTAATTACGTTAGCCGACTCAATTCTTTTTTTCTATAGGGCCATTAAAGTAATATCCTAAGCAGCACAGGACACACATGCACCCACATAGTGCAGCTCAGTTGGGTCATTGATATTTTAAATGTAGCATCGTGATACTTCACTAATCGGTCTCTGTCACCTGCAATTAAAATTACTGCACTGTAGACAATTTAGTGCTCTTGGGCAGAGGAATAATGAAGATGCCTACCTAACCGCAGGGCAGAATAGTTACAATTCTTCCTGAAGTTACTAGTCTGAGTTGATATGAATAGTTGCAGTCTTGTTTGAATTTTGCAAAGTCTTATTTACATAAGCAGTCCTGCTGTTATAAACTCTAAGCGTTTATTGTATGTCCCGCAATATAAATTGTTCTTCCTAGACTGTAATTCCTGGAGTCGTGTGATTCAAAAGCATGTGAATGAATTTCCAGCTGTCAGGAGATCCCTCCCCATCGCGCGAGCGCGGATGGGAGAGAGGATGGAGCGCAGGGGGGTAGAGCCCGGCAGTCCTGCTGAGAAACCAGCCCTGGGAATGGAAGTTGTTCGCCTGTTGGAAGGGAGCGAACAAGAGCAAAATTCAGAAAAACTTGCTGCTTTTTCATAAGAAGGTTTTCATACTGGTCAGTTGGGCCAGTCCAGAGGGTCATTTATTCCAGGATTCAGCCAATGACAGATGCTTTAAAACAGCTCATAGGAGCAAGGCAAGGAGAAAGTGATGCTTCTCTCGCTTTGTTCCTCAGCCCCAGTAAAACCTACATACTCACAACAAACAATATCTTGGGAACTTCTGAGATAGAGGCTCTCTCTGTATGTACCTGGTTTTGTTCTTGCACAGCAGTGCTGTACCAATAGCCATTTTTCTAGCTTGCCAAGGTACGCAAACATTGCATTTCCCTTAGTGTCAAACTTTCAGTTCATTGAAATATGCTTTTCCGAAATAAAGAATCCTGAGTAGCCTAATTTTTTTTTTTTTTTTTTCCCGCTCTATAGCAATGCACAGATGGCTATGAATGGGATCCCATTAGGCAACGGTGCAAAGGTACAGTAAATAATTTTCAAAGACAGACTTGCCATTGGCATTCTTTGAGTATTTCTCTCCACACCCCTGTTTTGGACAGGGGGTTGTGCCTGCATGTCTCATTGTGTTATTTGTATTAATGGCTGTTGCAGACGGTTCGACTGTTAAAAGCATGACTTGTGTTGTTGCTAACCACAGATATTGATGAATGTGAAATAGTCCCAGATGCATGTAAAGGTGGGATGAAATGTGTTAACCACTATGGAGGATACCTCTGTCTACCCAGAACAGCGCAAATTATTGTAAATGAGCGAGACGAAGCAGCAGCTGAATCCACTAGTGGTCGAAACAACGTCATTCGACGGACTCCAGCTGATCCTCAGCGCGCCCCTCCAAACCCCACTCATCAAATCCAGTGTGCAGCTGGGTATGAGCAAAGCGACCACAATGTGTGCCAAGGTAAGTGCTGCCAAGTGCTTCGCTTTCGGTAGGACGGGAGCGTACGCGAGAACAAATGTGATGCCTGGGAAATGAAAGCCTGTAACTCTTGCATTTAACAGCGTATATCATTGAACCGTTAAATGGGACACGTACACACTTCCTTAAGATGCGTAAATAAAATACATGCATGTTGTTGTTGGTCAAGGTAACAGAACTTGCAGCTTGTTCCTTATGGTCCATTCCATCTATTTCAGGCTAACAAGTAGAATAATTTCTGTTGTCTGTAGATCCTCACAGAAAACCTTAATGCAAGTGAGCAGCTTTAGTCAAACATTTTTGTGTTCAGTGTGTCCAGGAGAGGCACTACTTTGAAAAAAAAGTAGGCAAAGTAGCAAGTCACATTACAGACGATTTCTAAAGATTTGCAAAACTATCTGTATGTTTCAGTAAGAGGATGCTGAGTGGAAGAAGAAATAACCACTGTATGAACACTTGCTTAGACTAGATTGTAATGCAGAAGAGCACAGCGTTTGTACTATGTATGAGGAATATTTCTGAAGGAGTAGGAACCGCACAGCTGAGCAGCTCGTGCTCCTCTGCTCTCTGTGGCAGCGGTGCTGCCAGCACACTCCAGTCATAGTCCCGCCAGTCTCTGAAACTATGGCAATGAGGGGCTTTCATCTGCCTGTACGTACACCACACGCAGCGCCAAAATTCTCGGGGTATTAGCAATGCTAATTGTATGCGTTCAGGAACCAGACTCACAAGCACTACTGTAAACTAAGACTGTTTCATTTATTATTTTATATAAATAGTTTACTCTTATACTTGCTGAAGTAACAAATGTTTCGTCCACTGTTTTGTTTTCTTTCATGAAAAAAATATTCTCCTCCTTGCTCAGCAGCTGGGTTTTCAAGCACATTAGTAGGATACCCGTGCAAACCGAGGGCAAAACTTGACCCCATGGTTCATCTTTTCCACTTTGTGGCCCATAACAGTATAATCATATAAAATAGTACTTGAGTGACTATAATCAGGGCAAGCTGTAATATACAGTGGTAGTTCCTTTCTCCCTGGCATTTATGTATACAGAACATTATTTATCACTAGTAAGTAAATTCCCTGTCATTCTGAAGCACAGTAATCATCATGGAGGCTGGATAAGTTATTTTTGTAGACAAAGCCTCAGGGTTGCATTTCTGGCTTTTCTGCTAATCTTCAACATTTCTGTCACTCTAATTCAGGGATGTAAAGAAAAGAACCTACTGCAGGCGGTCAGCACCGTGACCCCTTAATGCTGAGCGCTCACTTAGGGTTATTGAGAGAAAATCAATGCCAGGGATGGCAAATGATGTTTTCCTCCATTTAACTTGGCAAAGTAGCAGCAGGCCCAGAATTCCGGACTCCTGCATTTGACCCGGCGATGCTGCAGTACCGTGGCTGACACTCATCTTTGCTGCTGATTTTTCCATCAACTGCTTCAGCTCAAGCGTGTAGCAACATTTATGTTTGATTTTAAAAATGCAGGTAATGCTGGAAAGCTTTCAAACATGAACATCACTTTTGCTAAAATGGCTGTAGGTGTATAAATCATGGAGAGCATAGGGAAGTCTAACAGCGTGTAGCACCAATATCTTATATTCCAAAGAAAGGCTGAGAGTTAGGGTTGACTTAGAGACTGACAACTGGCTGAGGTTTTTGTTTTGTTGAGGAGAAGATTGGTGGTGATCCATTACTATTATTTTACTCCACGCTCTGGCTTCCTGAAACTTGCAACTAAATATTTATAGACAATTAACAAATCTTTGGTTAATTTATAACAACAACTAACTGTTGTTACAGTACCAGAACTCTTTAACTAGTAGATACACAAACTATGGTGAAATCTTGGGCTTGCCTGAATCAGAGTTTTGCTACTAATTTCCTCATGCCAAAATTTAAATCTAAACGCAGAAAGCACGGAAATATTAGTGTTTAAAAGCTGAAATGTGCTGTACTGAATGAATTCCAGCTGGAAAAAGGGTAATGGACACTGTGCTTGAAAGAAAGGATAAAAGACTTTTGGAGCACTTAAAGCATGTATCCAACTTCATGATCTTCATGCTTTTCACTGCTGAAAATATCTTATAAAAGATAATCTCGATCAGCAATGGTCCCAGTGTGGATTTATTTAATTATGGTTAAAAGAGTTTGCTATGATAACTGCTTGAGGCTCCTAGGGAGTGTAACTTACACACATAGTCACACTTAGACTTGTTTTATTGTTTAGTAAATCAAATATGAAGTCCAGCTCCTTCTAATTGTTTGCAGATGTATGACATTTTCCTTCCAGTCCAGCAGCACTAAGTATTTTATAACCAATGTGAAAGTGTGGAGACCTCTGTTTAAAACAATAACATGCTCGGAGGAGCTGCATTACTGACATCATACCCGAGCATGAGGGGCCTTCTGTTTTAATACAAGCGTCCACTCCCTTTTTAAGCATTGACTAGTCAGGGTACGACAGGCCAAACACACTCATGTTGGTGTCTGTGCTTGGAATAAAGACGCAGAAATGACACTAGTCCTGTTGGACTTTGAGGCTTCAGTGACGAGTGTCATCATTAGGTAAAGCGTGATCCTGTTTCTGTTGAGACAAGTGAGAAATGTTCAGAGGTGCGTGATTCTTAATCTACCAAAACACAGCCAGATGCTCGAGTTACACAAGATACCTAATACCTTCTTAACTTCTGACCTGAAGAAAACAAGTGACAACTCTGATATTTATTGGTGTTGAGGGTTTTCTGTCCATGGCTGTGATTTATCAGAGACCACGGACGGCACAGGTGGCCAGTTGGTAGCAAAGCTCACGGCCCTGCAGAAGACAGTGCCACGGAAATGACTGCAGTTGCCTATGATACACATCGTTTTTATAACCACTAGTGACCAGAAGCACGTATGATTGTGTTGACATTAGAAGCGTGGGTAGCGAAAATTTCCTGGGAAATTCCGAAGATGCTTTATGCGAGTAGAAAGAACTAGGAACCCACAAAACTGAGAAAAAGATGAGGAGAGGTTATTCTGAAGGACGATCGCTTATGTAGAATACGTACAGAGCACTGAGTTTTGCACGTCAGCCTAGAACACTTTAACTGCATCTTAAATTCTGAGTTTATGACCTTAACTAATCCCCGCTCCCCGTCTCTGTGTTGTCAGTTCACACTTTGCTGGCACTTCCAAATTTGCCTTTAAGTGGAAGGGCGGCTGCGTTGGTCGCTATGGTAGAGTCCCGTACGTGGCCCCTGCCACACGATGTTCTGACCTGTCACTGGGAGAGCATCACTCCAACTGGGAAAAGCCAACAACAAGAAATATTTTAAAGCAAATTACTGAGCTACTATTCACAGATGCTTTTTTTGCCTGATAAAAGACATAAATAGCTGCGCTCTGTCTGCGTGCAAGACTGAATTGTGTTTCTACTGTGGTGTTAGGTGCTTGGTGATTTGAGTCTGCTCCTATTAAGTTAAAACAAAATCACCCAATTAATTCAATTTTGTCAGATTTAGTCTGCAAGAAACTTTTCCTAGAACGTTAATGACACTTGAATGAAAAAAAAGACCAAGCCAAGGTACCAAATAACCTGTAAACTTGAGAAGGGAAAATAACTTTTCTTTTGCCTTCCTATCATGCTAGCAATACAAGCAATAAAGTAAGCAAACTTTTTTGCTTCTCACCTAGATTAGTTTCTTGTATTTCTCCAGTCTCTTTATAACCCTTTGTGCTCCTGTGGCTGTAAAAGACAGGAGGAGAGAGAGATTGTAAGAAAAGATATTGGTGGAAGAGAAGGACCCATTTTTGCAGATAGTTCTGCCTTGACTTTGGTGGACATCAGTTGCTTTTGTAGTTCTCTGGGGGAGGAAAGAGAAGAACTTTTCTGTGCTGGGGTTATTTTTCCCCTGTCAAATCATTTTAGGGCACCCTTTAGTGGTAGGGGTTAGCGGGGATTTTGTTAAGTTTTCTGGTACTTTTCAAAGTAATTTATGGTACTCAATTTAAGCTTTTACTTCAAGAAGTTAACTTACTGTAAATCAGTCAAATAAGCCTAAATTTTGCATGTCTAATTTGCTCTTTTTTTTTTAAAACCTTCTTTAAGAAGGGAGGGACAATGGGGAACAGTTAATGATGTGTTCCATGCAGAAATTGCTGTATGTTTTATATATGTGTGTGTCTATATCAGGGATGTACAACCAGCATAGAAAGGACATAAAAACAGGGTAAGTGCAGGTGCACTGTTTGCTAATATAGACATAACCTAAAATACACCTACAACAGTTTCTTAGGCTGGCCCCAGAAATATATTAGACAGCTTTTTGTAAAATACCGCATCATCCCGTTTTTCCACTCCCTGTATTTAAGGAGTACTTTACAATGTGCTTTTGGGACTACTTGGAAAAAGAGCCTGAGTTGGGACAAGTTTAGTTCCAGAGTTGTTCCTCTCAACACAAGACCTGTTTAGTTTGAGGATCACATGAGGAGAGAGGCTGTGGTAGGAAAAATAAGGTCTAGTTATCTGGTTTAGAATGGCATTAATTAATGGAAGTGCTTACTCAGGCACAGTTCGTATGCACGTACGTTTGCTGCAGACTGCTCGTTGCCAGCAGTAGCCACCCTAAGAGACCGACCTGGTTCCACATGCCATTTGAATGCTAATCGCTTGGAGAAACCGTAGGAATTTTGCAGGTCTAAGAGAATCCACAGAAGGATACAAGCTGACGTTTTCACAGCTCTTCGTATGGAGTGTTCGCAGAGGCCAATTAATTTCTTGTACATTTGGGTACATCATGCAGGGATCATCTTTCATTGGCCCATCCCAAACCAATTGTTCAAGCCGTTAATCTGTGAAACCACGGCATTTTGCTGCAAAGAGCCCTTTCTGGAGCATCTCTTTAATAGCCTTGAGGGACCAGAGGGGAGGTCACCAAAAAAAAAAGAAAAAAAAAAACCCCAACACTCTTGTTTTGAGGGCCTGAGGGCCTATTTTGGGACATTTTCAAAATATGGCCACTCTGAATCATCTTCCCATCTGTGCTGTTTGCACAGCTGCGAGTGTCATGTCAAGACCTTGGATGGATTTTCTCTGTTCTGTCTGACCATTTTACTGTGAACATCCATCACAAGCATAAATACTCACAGCTGCTTCACTTCCTTTAGTTACTTACTGCTTTTCCATTCTCCTCAGCCCTGCAGGAATACACTCAGTACGGTGCAGCTAAAGATTCGTCCCATGTGCTAATCACGCTAAGCGGCCTAGAGTCAGGCAAGCTTCCGAAAGCTGTATTTACCTTAGCTTCTTGAATTGTGATTGCGCAGGCAAGCGCTAGACTTTGAGTAAACTCATTAGCAGTTCTCATGGTTCCTTATTCAAGAAAAATGGGGTTGTACAGTAGTCGCATCGACCGTCGTGCTTTCGGGTTTGATTTGTTGATTGTAAAGCCTGTTTGCTTAGTAGCTCTGAGGAGGCTGATGTTTTGACAGGCAAAACATAGCAAATGTATTGCGAAGGCACATGGCCTGAAGGAGTCTGAACCTCCAGCCATCTGTCCTCCTTCAGAATTGCACTCTCGAAGCCGGAGGTCTGTCCCATAACGTGACTGGGAATCGCAAAGGGGAAGAATGCGCTCATGCCTGATCCTGACTGGGCAGCCCAGTACACTTGGTGCCCCATTAAAAGGCACAAAGTATTTCTTTATCTCTTCAAGGGACTCCCTGTATCTGCTGCAAATACTCAGACACAAGCATCCTAAAAGTCAGTAAGCCCTACAAGCTGTCAGCTGTTGCATCCAACAGCATCAAATGCGGTTTGTGAGAGCACGGGCTGCCTTTTGTTCCCCGTTCCAAGACCTGAATCGTGTTGTGCAGCGATACAGAAAGTTTCCCCAGCAGCAGCGTGAGAGCATCCCGCCAGCTGCTTTTAGCACCCGGCCTGGCTCATTTTATAGTGATCCCATTGCCACTTTGGGGATAGATTCTTTCTCCCATGCTTCCGTGAAAGAATTACAGCGATGTTTTCAATGTGTTTGCTTTAAGCAGGTCTGCAGTCATTTCATCCCAGACTACAACATTCTAGTTGTTTCGCCTGCCGAGAAAAGATGTGTTCTTCCTTGCTCCAGTTATTTGCTTAGGGTAGTTTTCTCCCAACACTTTTTTCTGTTTTCAAAAGCAATTCCTGCTTCAGATTACTTAATAAATAATGGAAATGCTCTTATCTGTGTTTTATTTTTATTTTTGAAGTTTGGGTTACCGTGTCACCTTTTCTAGCCCTAGAACATTTCTAAAGGACCTCAGCATCCCAGACACACAGCTTTTAAAGGTCCAAGACATTTCTTGAGCATCTCCAATGATGGGATGCTAATTTAGCAAGCTGGAAAACTAGCTCAAGAGCTGAAGTTTGAAACTCTTCTTTTCCTTATTTTATTCTCTTTCCAAATTATTTTCTTCGTTTGTTTTTCATGCTGGCAAAGAAAGATGATAGCTAGGTTTTGTGTTTGCCTTTCTGTGTGTGCCAAAATAGTCCTACAGGAGGAACAAAGCTTCCCACAAAGACAGAAGTGGTCGCTTTGATTCTTCTCCACACCACCTGGCGATGCCTTTGCACGTCCCTTCCTACGGAAGAATTTCTGCTGCACTCTAGCCTAGCCCCGTTTTCCCTCTGCGATGCTTTTTAAGCTATTTTTTCTGGACTATCTTCATTTATGCACGTTCTGTAATAATTCACTCAAGATTAAGGCATCCTTTCAGCTGAAGGGTTCTTATCAAAGGGAAGTTTGCCACATACCTGTCAGAAAGTTGAATTGCTTCCATCCACACAGCTGAAAGATGGGAACTTGACTGGTAAGATCTCTTCTCTCTGTATGTGATGAGAATATATGGAATAAGCAATCACCCATATAAAGTTCATAGATAACAAGCATGAAATGTCACAAATATTGTATCTGTTTTCATCTTTAATTTGCTTAGTTTTGTTTTCATAGCAGCCAGAAAGCAATAGTTTTGGAGAGAAAGCTATTTGCCCTCATTCAATATAGAGCAAAATTTAACCTGAAAGAACATACTAAATGCACAAGAATCCTGCTTGTACCTCCTTTCTTTTACATTTTAGCTTTACTAAACATGCAGGAGGGATTTGCAAATTACAGAGCTATGAAGTAGTTTAGCATATACGTAGTTATCATCAAATACCTTTTATGCTCATTCACATTTGTCTTTTATTTGTTGATCTGAAATCAGGTTAAAAGTTGGTTCTGTTTTAAGTATAGTGGAGAAATGTCTAGTCTTTGTTATGTATAATTATGTGGTAAAACCTGTAGCTTTGAAGCTGAAAAAAGTTCCTAAGAAAACATGTGTCACGCATGCTTTCGTGAGCTACAGTGCTAAGGAAAAGCTCTTGAGGCCCAGAAATGAATTACACCTTTCCTGGCACAATGTATCCCAATCTCTTAATTAGGCATTTTTAGAACTAGATATTCAGTGGATCTTTATCTGTTACTGAACACCAGAATAAGTAACTTCACGTAACTGGGGCGTTTTGTTGTTTCAGGTTCTTGTTGGTTTGGTTTGGTTCTTGTTGGTTGGGTTT
The DNA here is from genome assembly GCF_036013445.1 of Caloenas nicobarica. NCBI lineage: Eukaryota > Metazoa > Chordata > Aves > Columbiformes > Columbidae > Caloenas > Caloenas nicobarica. The sequence continues at coordinate 120,498,132 of NC_088247.1, forward strand.
TGATGGCTGGTTGTGGTTTTGAGGGGTTTTGTTGTTTTTTCCTTGTTTGTTTTTTACATGGCTTTCATATTTTCATTTCTTACTGTCAACACACTAATTTTGTGGAGGTGAGAATACAAATGGCACTTGTTTGGCCAAGGCTGGTGGTGATGACCACAGAGGGCTAATAAGTACAATCTTAAGTAGGATGATTGCAGATTCCGTGTACAAAGGTGCATCTCCTGGGAACACATGTTGACTTTGGGAAGCTCTGAATCTGTCTTTATTAACACCTGATAAAAAAAATTCATGCCTTTGCGTGGACATATCTAGGCATCATTTAAGCCTATTTAAATCAGTTCTAAAAAGGAGAAGACACAGCTGAGGTTTCTTTTATGAGCTGAATTTAATCTGAAGTAACTTCTAGTCTAATGCATGACCCACTATGATATGAATTAGGCAAATCTGCGGTTGCACTGGAGCGTGTTTAGTCCATGCCTGAGAACTTGATTTCAAGGGTTTTTATATGTAAATGCCTGCATGGGTGGGATTTCTGTTAACAGGTAACAGGGCATAATGTGTGCAGTCAAACCTCAGACAGTGAAGGCAACGGAGAGTACGGGGATTTTAAAGTTTCAAGCCCAGAGGGCTCCGGGAATGTTTTTTTTGGCCATCAACATCAGTAAAATCTTCAGCTCAAGTTTTCAAAATAATTGGTCACTGTCTACCTATGAATCTTCCCTTTCAAAAAGATGGTCTTTGTGATGAGAACGGGCCTTCTGCTGGCCTCCCGGTAAATCATCTCTTCTGCTTGGACACCTAAATTCCAGACCGGCTGTGACTTACACCAAAAGAAAAACTCAGATAAGTCAGATTGCTGTGGAAATCTGCCGTTTATACAAAGATTTGGAAGTTTGTTTTTCAATAATTAAAATGCACAGAAGTTAAAGAAATCCAGGCAGGGGGAAGGAAGATATCTTATGGGATGAAAAAAATACCATGATGCCAGAAAAACAGTAATATGGACAATCTCTTAGTATTAACAATTTAAAAAGAAATCCTTATCAATACTGGAACAGCTGCCTGATCTAACAGAAGTAGTTAGAATGGGAAAAATGCAAGGACTTTTCACAGGTAAAAATTTTCTGTATGGATTTCAAGAGGTTGCCAGTAAGCTAACATTTAATAACAGACAGAGGAAAGGAATAAAACATGGCAAAGTGAGCAGAAACTTAAGTGTGGTTTTAGCTAACTGGACCTCACTTATAAAACTATCCTGATCAGAAAGATGGAAAAAGCAATGCCTTTCTTGACCAGACTTATTCCGTGAAGAATCTTGGGTATCCTGGCTGCATTAGAAAAGAGGCGGAATCAAATACACATTTAGAAGCAACAAATACAGCTTAGTATTTGGAGAAGGTTCATCATAATTGATAAAGATAGCATCATTTCAAGACATAGATTCCTTTGTCAAGTGCCTTAAAAAAATAATTAGTGAGTTCTATGTCACTTTTGAAACCATTTTGTTTCGCACCTGCTTTACCAGATCTTATACCTTGTAGTATTTAAAGCACTTTCTTAGTGGATTGATTTGTACTTAAGGGACTTTCTTATCAGGAACAAGTTCTCCGCATAACTTTTAGATGCTAAAGGTGAGCCCGATAAAACAACGTGTTGCCTGTCACACTGAGGGCTCGTTAAAAGCAGTAATATTGCAATAGGTGGCATTGCAGTTAGTGCAGAGTCTTGTCAGAAATCAGCACTGCTTTGGAGCACCCATGGACCTGCCCCGGGGGCCAGGGAAGATTCCTCACCTTATTCCTCCCAGAAGTTGTTGGAAACCACATCAGGAAAGTGTGCAGAATCCAAAAGCCATTCCCATTTCCCAGGGGTAAAGAAAAAACACTTTATCAGAAGTCGTCCCGCTTGTATTTACTTTGCATCTAGATCTTCCTCAGTCTTATCTGGCTTGACAGATTTTCTTTCCAGCTCGCTCCTTGTATGTTGAGTAGAAAAGAAGTTCAGGATGGTTGCAAGACCTTAAGATACTGCCAGCACTTCTAGGCTCAGTATTTTTTTACCCAGTGCAGAAAGCAGTGTACAAGCAGATTAAAATGATAGGCACAAGTCAAGGACATTGTCTGGGTCGAGCACCTCTTGGGCTGCTGGGGTTTGCAGAAGCAGGAGAGCGTTACAGCTCAGATGAGCCTGAGGTGGAAGAGAGTTCCAACCATCCGCCTGGTCCGGTTTGTGCACTGCAACACTTGGGTGCAGGAGAAAACCACACATTTTTCCCATCATAAACACCATTTGGCCATTATTTAAACAATTCAGAAAATGCATTCATAGTTTTGAAACTGTTATTCAGCATGTGGCAAATGATTATTTTGGGGAGGTGGCTGCTTTTGTGTGTGTGTGTGTTCCAAGATAAAGTATTCCTCTATCAGAAGGCTCTATATGCTTCTAAAAGGGAAAACTTTCCATTTCTAGAAGATGTCTTTATGAAAAGGTGGCTTCGTTATGTATTTAAATCCAAATGCTCTCTCCATTATGATTGCACTCAAATTTCAGCATTCACCGCTAAGAGAATCTCTTCCTTACTATGTATGCAGATTTATAAGGCTCCAGGCACCTTTGAAATAAATTGAAAGCACAGCCATGTAATAAAGCCAAACCCAGACACTAGCCAAGGAGATCCACCCAGCAACACCCTCGAACACCCTCTTCCCCTAAGCGCAGCTTTAGAGCACTAGTCCTGAGCTTGGCTCGGCGTTCTCCACCCCGGCGAAAGCTTCCTGGGGGATTCCCCAGCTGGCAGAGGAGCCGCAGCTCCGCGCAGGGCCGTTCCCAACGCAGAAACGCTTTGCTCGCTCCGTTTCTGTACCTTTCAAACAGCTCGTTTGCAACACTGCTCAGCCCATTGCAAGGGGAATATTGCAAAATAGGAGCAGCTCACAGCAGGAGAAAGCAACGGTTAGGGGATGAGGAGAGATTTTAGCAACTGAGAAAAAGCGTCCGTACAAAAATAACAAAGGGGTCGGAGAGAGCAGACTTACAACTGCTGTTTCCCACTTTGAAACACAACAATTCAAAAATTCCTTTATGATGCTGAAAGGTGACAGAGGAGCCCAGCAAAGGCAACTCTTCCTGAACTCCCTGCTGTAGGCTGTGAGTGAAGCCAACAGTTTGAGAACCTCATTAAACAGAGGTCTGCATATTTCATACTGTGACACCAGAAGTTAAAAAAGAACCACTTTTGAAAGGGCTAACAAACATAGTTTATATGTTTAAGGCAATCTTTAATTATTAAGAACGTCAGGATGAGGTTAATTGGTGGAAAGTAGATTGGCAATTTCTGTACCCTTCTGAGGCATCTCGTGCTGCCCAACTTGAGAAAGCGTAGTGCGTTAAATTTTCCTTTTTTCTGCGTTTAGTGACTGCTACCCATGGGTTGAGCGTAAAGCTTTTTCCCCAAAGCTTTGATTAATCGGCCTGGTGGACATCAGATAAACAGTATCATAATGGAACCTTTCCCTGCCCTACAAGCTGCAAAAGGTTGAGAGAGCACAAACCAGGATAGTTTTGTTGAAAATTAAAACCGTGAGGAAATGGAGACAAAAGTTTCTGCAATTCTGACAAAGTGATGTATAAGTAATCTGATCTGATTGTTAGCAGTCAAATACCATTTAAAACTTTTTTTGTATCAAAAGGAAATCAGGTATTAATATCAGAACATTTTCATGACAGGAATCATAGCTTGTCACGGTGGGGAAGAGCATGCAATAGTGAAATTCAGTGACGTCGTTTTGTGCTGCCACAGCTTCCAGGGCCTCACTTAGGCTCCGTTCCTCCGGACAACATATGCACGGAGAAGGAAATCTGTCCTGCTCCGAGCAGCTGAGCGATGCACGCACTTGCACACCTTAACAAGCACACGCTTTACGCATCACCATTGCTGTGTTTAGCGTTGTATTTGGGAGAAAAGCAGCGGCAGCTCAAAATCCTCCTCTGCATTTGGTTCCTTGCTTTAGTATCTGTCACGTCCAGCCTAGCCAAAAACTGGCCTCAGCAAATGCTGGCTCGTGGCGGCTGCGGGAGCCCCGGGGGCTCCGTACACATGCCTCATCTGTGACCAAAGCCATTGCGCAGAGCCTTGTCCTCAGGGTGGAGTCACACTCCTCCCACAGCTCCCGTCGCCCTCCGGGGAGCGCAAAAAGAGCCCGAAAGCAAAATATTAAAGAGACCAAAGGGACCAGGTGGGATTTGCACAGACTGAATGGCCGCTCGGTGGGTTCAGCCAGAAAGAACGATCCTAAGTGTCTAAAAATACCAAAAAAAATAGCAAAAAGGCAACAGGAAAATGTTCTTTTAATTTGGCCGTACCGTTCCAAGCGGGACGGCCGTGGGATCTGCCTGGATCAGCTCAAGCCCGTCTTTGCAGAACTCCGCAGAAGCTCACGCAACGCACCAGCTAACACGCACTCCAGCTTTATGGCAGAAAGTTGCAGAACCATCTCTGTCACACAAATTCACGTTCAAGACAGCATTACTGTCCCGTTGGGAGGCAATTGGGATGGGCTGGGTAGACAACAGCCCTTAAAAACTGGAATGATAATATGCAGGTTTTTCCATTCCTATCATTTGTCCTTAATTTGAAAATTAAATGCTTATGTCCCATCGTTAACTATTCTTAGTGCTAATTTCACAGTTTAGCCCAGTGAGGACCACATGGCTTCCTTACAGGTTTTTTTTCTCTCTGTTCACAGCTGTCCTGAATTTATTTAGTTTGGTGCTTAGGTTGCATTAAAAAAAACAAGGTTGTGTGACTCAGCCTCCATGAACATTTTAATCAGAAAGCTCACTTAAGTACTGCCTGAAGAACACTATCTGTGAAAAGTCAGAGGAAAGAAAGGTTGCACAGTTCTCCGTTCTGGGTAACAGCTGAGAGTAGATTTACAGCAGAGAATAATTCAGGTGAGAAGGAACCTTGGGAGGTCTCTAGTCCAAAGTCCTGAGAAAACCTGTCTTCACACTTTAAACATTTGGCTTGCATTCCTTCTATACTCTATTTTCTTCAACGAGATTAAAAAAATACACCTTCTTGGGTTTCACAAAAGGTGGAGGTGAGGAAGTGCTTTCCATAAGGGAAAGTAACACAGTTCTGGGGCAGCCCTGAGTCTGGATGAAAACATGTTCATGGGAAGCAGGCGAGCTGGTGAGAACATGAAGGGCATTCCCAGCCTCCCACGACCCAACTCCTCCTACAACTGCATCTCTGCAGCTTTTTCAGTTTGGGGGAAAAAAAAAATAGAAATAATCAATGAGTATCCACAAACCAGGAAAACAAAGTAAAGTTTCACTGATCAGTGTTTATATTACTTAACTTGCAAAGCTCTGAATAAACGCAAAGATTTATTTATAGCTAGTGCCCACCTAACTTCTTAAGGTACTGAAAGTATATTGACTGATTTTAATAAACAGAACCACGGTTTATACTTTGAGGTGTCACCTTAAGACACATTTAGTTGCGTTCCAGCATTTAAAGCACATGCTTGGATCCCAGCAATTTCACTGACATCTTTGCACATGCCTAAATTTACACAATTACTTAATGCTGTCCTGAATAGGAATGCTGTCCTGAATTAGTCCTTCACCTTGTTGCTAGGAACTTTTATTTTTAAAACCCTCATGAAAAAACTTGCCAGAGCAAGCCTGCAATACCAAGTGCGGCCCAATCCTATTGACGGGTGGGTAGGAAATGCCTGAGAGTAAAGGAGGGAGTAGCCTTGCTCTGAAGGAACCGTGCTGTTTACTCAGCCTCCACTTACGTTGCTGGGACACAGTTTTCAGATAATTCTGCTGAGAACCCCAGCTTGTCTCCCATCTAGCAGTGCTGTCCCTTTTAGAGACTCTTCATATCGTTTTTGTGTGTATTTAATTCTTTATTCTCTCTTCCTCTTTACTTAAACGGGCAGTGAGTGCCAAAAACTGACTGAAAACAGCAATTCACGCTGTGATCCTGGATAAATTACTATACAATTAGCAACATCGCAATGTGAGTTTCAAAATGTTAATGAAATAAAGCTGCTCCTTTAGGAAACTAGATACTTTACAGTTAGTGATTTATGGTGACTCTAAATAGGATTGTGAACAGTTTACAGTGCCAGCTGAAAAAATATTGTCACTTGTACTAGCAAGATACTTCGTGCCGCTTCTGAAAGAAGTGATGCCTGGCTTGACTAAAATAATCATCTCCTCAGTATCCTCTCTGCAAGATCTTATCCCTTTTAGAAACTGAATTGCAAAATGGTTATGGTCTGAAAATCAGATGCATTTTCTTCATGATGAGGAGCAGAATGCTGCAGCGGACATGGCTGGTTCGGGACAGAATGACACGTAGCTGTATGTTCGTGAAAAGTTCTTTCCATTAACTTCTCAGAGTCATTTTCTGCCTCAAGAGGCTTTGCTGTCTTACCACTGGACCCTTCAGGCAAGCATGTAATACGTATGAAGCCTTATGGGGTAAATAAAAATTACTGCACAAATAAGACTAATAATAAATCAAGCCCAAGAGTTTTAGTACACTGCAGAATTAACCTATTTACTGAATGTTCTGTAGATAAGAGATCATTGTTCTTTGCTTTGAAAAGAATTATGTTTTTAATATGTACTCAGTCATTACTTATCTATTATGCTTTCCTTCCTTTTTATTTTCCTTTCATTGAAAATGAGACCTAACTCCTTAAAAATCATTTGGACTTGATCCTAAAACACACTGAACACTTCCCAGTCCTTTTGAAAATAACAGAGTACAAGAGCTTTCATGACTTAGTTTTCATTTCTCTGAGGTGTTTTTGAAACTTTGAAATCAGTACGGAAGATCCTTTCTTGTTATTATCTGAGGCAGTGTATTTCTTTTCTCTCATATTGATCTGCTTGCCTGTCCGTGCAATCTCCAAAGCATACGAGTCGTCTGTGAGATCCTAAATAAGTTTAGCTACAGATCTACCAACAGAGGACATTCAACTAACTGCTAGAAACCCATCTTGTCATTCGTCTCCCACCAGTGTTTTGCGTTATTTATTGGTAGCACCTGATTAATTAAAACCAGCTCCTAAATCAATGGAGTCATTTAGGTGATATATACAAAAGTTTTCCAGGTACTTAAGCCTACATGTTTACAGTCTATGAAAAAACGTGCCCTCCTCTTCAGTAGTCTCTATCTGGAAATCTTGTATTTTGCAAAAGCTTTTAAAAAAATACAGGCCACGAATAACATCACCTACCCGACTGGTTCTTGCTATCCTTTGAAATCCTCCGCTCTCTGCTCTCTGAGACTGTGGGTTGCTTGAAAGTGTCGCTGTCTCTTGGTTCAGGGTTCGCAAATGAGCAGAACGGCGGAATCCTTCTCCACGACGAGGGCTTCTGCGTCTAACAGCACAGGGAAGAACAAGTGTCGTGTTAGATCTCTTGAGCTTACACAAGGGATTTGATTAGCCTTGGAGAAGGCTGAATGTTGCAAACCAGGGTTCGGGTTATTCAAGCTAAGAAAAAGCATAGTAGATTAAATAATAATAGGATTGGTAAAATTATCAAAAAACTTACTTTAAAACACTTTAGCTTCAGAATTTTAAACAATTCTCCCCCTTATGCTGTTGGTAAGAAATTAACGTGCTTGTTTATTTTTCCTCTGCTATAAATAGACCATCTTTCTAATACTTAGGTATGTATCTCCTTGCTTTACCTTTTATTTTTTGCTCTTGGCATTAATTAGGCTCCTCTAGATTCACTTTTGTCAGTTCATCTCTTGCGTCATCAGTTCTTGGAAGATGGCACTTCCATGAAGAAAGAGCCACTGGTCATTTTTTTGGCCATCCAGCAGCTGCCTGAGCACAGCCTGGACTTTCCCCCTGAAGTGCACAGCTGCAAAGCCCAGTGGACAAGCAGTCGTACTGGAATTAAATCCATCTGGAAGGCATTTGAGGCAGCAGGACATCTCCGAAAGCCTTGAGTGTGATTGACAGCTTTTTCCAATAGCTTTGATGGAAGTCTAAATTGAGAAATCTCTTCCCCCATCTTGCAAGAATTTATGAGCCAAATGTATTTTGACCAACCAATACTGGCCTGCGTTCAACAGCATATGAGGCCCTTATGTTCCCCGTAGGCTTGTGCTCATTAGTTAACCTCTGCAATGGTCACAGAAAGGCTAAATTAGATTTTAATCAAACATTTATAGCTGTCTACTAGAGACAATGAACAAGCCATGCTGAGCGCTGCACTGATGAAGTTGTGGGCATCCCTCAGAAATGTTGAGATGCAGACAGGCTGCACATCCTTGGAATTAGCTCATCCACTCAGTTTGCAAGAAAATCAAAACCTGGGACCTCGCGCCTTTTAAGGAGGGGATGGAATACACTGCAAACCAGGCAAAATACCTTCTGAAAAAGAAGGAAAGGCCTCCCGCTGCCTTTTCAGGAAGGACGGCTAAAGCTTCCCACGCATCTCTCTTCCTGGAACCAGGAGCGAGAGGAAGCCACAAAGCATTAAAAAAACCCTTGTCCAGTGAATCCACCAGGGCCTGTTCCTTTCCTTCCCTTCCCCACAGCGAAACAGGGAGGCAATTCCTCTTTATTCCTGCGGCTCTCTGGACCCAACAAGCCTGGCTTGGCTGGGCATCTCTAGTACCAGTTGTCCCAGTAGATCTCCTCCTACACGCGTGCTGGGCTCCGTTCTGCTGCGGCTTTTCAACGCCCACCAGAGACCCAGAGCCAAAGACTTGTCTGGATGGAGCAATTGCTGCTCGGAGCGTTCCCCTTTGGGGACCGAAATGGTTAATTCCTCAATGTCCTTGGCTCTGCTGCCTACTGAACAGCAACATGTTCCGGGGAGTGCCCACACTTTGTCACAACCACAAAGAGTTTCAAAAACAACCATTTTCTTTAGTTCAGTTGTAAACTACTCTTCCAGGGATTTCGTCAGCCTGCACAGAGTAAAAGGGTTTGTCAGAGGAGCTTCTTGCCCTTTCACAACCATCTTGCAAAAGTTGATTTTCTCAGCAAACTGTATTCTGACCATGTTCTCTCCCGGGGCTCACTTACCTGTGTTCTGTACGTTTTAAGATCATCTCGAGACTTGCACAGGGCCATATCTATTTTAGATTGTTTTTCTTGGCAACTAACGTATACTACCATGCAACCCACGTGAACAAAATTACAGGGCCCAGACAACTTTTGTACAGAATTCCTTCGGCCGCAGCTTCTCTGTGGGTTTCACTTGGCAGAAGTGATATCAAGCAGAAGTCTTTCCCTCAGCTTCTGATGTAAACTAAAATACACCTTATAAATAGAAAATACAGGCACTGAGAGCAGTGCCTTTGGACAAACAGCTACCTTTGGGCTATGGGAAAAATTCGGTTAGATATGACTCATAAATATAATGAATATGGTGCCATAAACTCGCTTTGCTCTTCACAAATAAAGGCGCATTCTGTGCCTTGAAAAATCGGAAGGGCAGAACCCAGAGGAACAGGGAAAGAAAAACAGAAGGAAAGTAAAAGTGGGAGATTTACGCGGAGGGGGAAGAAAAATGTGGGCTTGAATTGTGAGTGGAAAGTATAATTTTGAAGAGCACCAAGCAATGCGTGGAGTAAAACAAGGGGCTTTGTTAGGCACCGAATCCCTCTGCACCTCACTTCTGATCAGCTCCAGCTTTAATTTTGCAAAATTCAAAGTGTAATACATTTCCAAGATAAGTTATTGTGTGCTTCAAGCTGTAGTTTAGTTGAAGGCTCCTATTGATTACAGCTGGAGCTAGATCAAGCTGAGGATGACTGTGTTCTCCTGGCAGCCTCGCGTTTGTAAATACCTTTCATCTCATCCAGCAGCGATAATGATGTGCTTAGATGATGTGGCAGCAATTATTTATCTGCTGCCTTAGGTCTTCTGCTTTATGCTAGCCAAGTACCCTAAAGTCCAATTATAGAAAGGGATGCTTACATTTTCGTTAAATCATCTCATTTCTTCCGAAGAAATGGTAACAGCTTTATTGTAGTTTAAGTAGTTGTTTCTTTCTTCACTCTCACTGACAAATTTGGAAGTGAAGGACCCTAATTCCACCGTATTTAGCAAGTTGAAACATGTTACAAATAACCTTGTTATCTGATAGCACACCCCAAAGGAAAAGCCCTCAAAACTTGCATTTTCCCAGGTTTCCGAGCATCCTGCCCACCAACCAAAGCCAGAGCAGAAAAAAAGGGGGCGGGGAAGGCCTCGGTTGCTCACTGAATGGATTTACACGCTTGCTTAATACCATGTAAATACTGGGAAATAAAGCATGGATCTTGTCAAACTTAAGAACTGAGCAAATAGGGAGCATTAGAAACGGCACTAATGGCAAATAGAGCTGAAGTATCTGCTGCCAAGTCAGTGAGAGATCCCACGTCCTGCCTGGCAATCACACTAAATACATCCTTTCTCCCACTTCGGGTGACCTTTCCAGGGCAGCAACGCTGCCTCTTACTTTAATACTTTAAAACTGGAACTTTACTGGTATTTGGCCTACTTTTTTCTGTTTATTTTCTAAACAAATGCTAGCCACTCCCTTCTCAAACTAACCTTTTAAGCTTCGCCAAATGCCTGTGAAGATCACCAGGTATAAAAAAAAAAAAAAAAGAAATAAAATAAAATCACATGCTCAGGCAAACAAAAGCAGGTTGCTGCATTTCAGCATCCCGGCAGCAAAAGCAGGCTGCAGAACACGCCGCTTGCTCAAGGAAACGCTGCCGAAATCTCATTTTCAGTGAAAAAGCGCCAGGATTATGGTAGCGCAGCATCTTTTCCGAGGCAAACCCATGTCACTTCCCAGCCAAAGGCCAGGGAAAAAAAAAATAGCAAAGCTGTCCCAATTGCTACTCCACTTGATTGCTGCAGGGCAGCTGGGAAGGCAGGATCCTTACTCAGAGAGCAGAGTCCATCACAATTTTAAGGCAAAGTAGTTTTGGAAGGAAAAATAGTGCTCTCTTCCCAAGGAAACTTCTGGTTTTTAAAATGTTAGTTTTTATTTATTACTGGCTCATTGAAAGAACAAAGTATTTTTTGGTGTCTTTTTGCTTTTTTGTTCCCAAACACAGAAAGAAAAAAAAATGCGGCTAAACCCCAGAAAAATCTTAGTTTGGGGCCAAAAATAATAATAATAATTTTCAGTTTTAAGATTTTTTTTTGTCAGGTTTTTGAAAGAACGACAAATACTACCCAAGCAGCACTCCAGCTTCCAATGTTGGGTGGACTGCACACCCTCAGCTCATCTCGGTCCCGGTTCTTGTCCGTCCCTCCCCCGGGCTCACGTTCTGCCCTCGCCACCTCCAGCCACGCGGTTACACTTGACATCCGAAAATCGGCAACAAAATCCAGCCGTTGGCAGGTACTCACCAGCTCTCTGGGCAACCCGCGAGCACTGGAGACACCTTGGTGATCCGCTCAGATCACACCGCTAGTCTGGAATTATCATAAAGTGTTCCAGAAACATGATTTCTATAAGTGAAGAGCAGCTCTGTTAGTAGGGATCTTATGCATGTCCTTTGCTTTTTTGCCCATTCTTTTCTTTAGCCTCCACTTAGTCACCTCTATCATGAAACATCTTTAACTTTGATGTGCATTTTTCTTCCTTCAGAAATATTCAAACTGCCTTTTTTTTTCCTTTTACCTTCAAAGAACAGATATTTTTTTTTTCCTGGTGCCTCTGCCTCTTTCGATCCTGCCTGGCTTCACCTCTTGTATCTATTCTCTTTCAAACAAAGAATGTTTAAAACTTCCTTTTAAGCCCTCTTCATGTTAAGAATTACATGGAAAATTGGATTTTCCACTTAAGTTCCATTGGAGGGCCGGCTAATGTGAATTCCTAAGGCAAGACAGACAAAGAAGAATTTACCAGATATTGTTCCTGATGGTTTTGTTTGTACCACATAACACTGCTTGTTTGTAGCAGAGATAAATCGATATTGCCACAGGAATCTTTAGTTTTGCACATCCATTTCACTTCACTTGAACTGTGCAACCTGAACATTGTGTTTTTCTATCCCAGCTCTTCCAATCCCCTCCCATCCCTGGAGTATATTTTGGACCAAATCAACTGATGTGTCTTTTTTTAAGTACTATTTCCATAATTTGCTTTTATTGTTCTATCATTCAACAGTTGTAGAAGGCATGCAAGTGAATTTCTTTTAACCATTTTTTATCTCACAAGGTGGTAAAACACAGAAGAGTGCCTGCCAATGACACTTTGCAAGTAAATAAGTTTCAGATACATTTCTTCAAAACAAGGCATGTGTGGGTACATACAGCAACAGGCTGGAAGTATCACATAGCCATGTAAGAAAAATTCATAACTAACTAGTGCCTTCAAAGGCATTTCTGGAATTGGAACGGCATCAGGAATCTGCTTGTTTACGTAGGGAGCTGGGGAGATTGCAGCATGTTGGTACTGCCAACAGATAGGATGATTAGTGCTAAAAACAATATCATCATTTAGATAAGCCTGCTCCTTCTGATAGCTGCTATTGAACTCAACTTGAACTTAAATGCTCTCGGCTTGGGAACCACAGTTAGAACTCCTGAAACAGCCGCAAAGACTGAAGGAGAATAAGATTTGATTGATAAAATGGGTGCCTATATCAAATATTTAAAGTCTCTTGCTTATACCTGAAGTCCCTTACGTCTCCAAGTTATTGTTTCTCAAGCTAGCGAAGTGCACACTGCTGCGCTGTGCATTCACCACCCCAAAAAATAAAAATTTGCCTCTTGCCTTTCAGACTAGGGTTGGATATGACATCGTTTACCCTCCATGCATGGGTTTGCTTGCTGTGTTAATTAGCGTTTGTTGGGCAGATAACTACCTGCAGGATGCAGACGGTGGTGCCGCCAGGGCAGGTTCCAGCAGCCGCATCCCTCACGCAGAACCTCTGCCTGCAGGACACCTAAACCAGCTGAAGATGTGCCAACATGCAAAAAAAAAAAAAAAAAAAAAAAAAAAACCACCTCACTTTTCTTGTAGGAGCTGTTTTCTGAGTTGCCTCAGAATAAAAGCTGGTCCTTAAAGTGTGCTCTGCAGCAGGATTTTTAGGTAGCAGTTCGTGTTTTCCTTCGCAGGGACCCAGCAGCTGCCGGTTTAAGCGCTGTGAAAAGGCTTGCAAAGATTTAATGAGCGATTCTTCAACTTCCTAATTAAAAACCACAATGAGCTTTCAGGCCTTTATTTCCCCAGTATTACAGGTTGTAGCAGTAATATTTTGTTCAGTCAAGCCTAGCTAAAGGAAAATGCTTATGAGGTTTCCAAGGAGAGAAATAAACAAAATGGAAATGAATAGGGAACTTGGAACTTTTAAGTGTATGTAATTAAGAAAAAAAAAATACATCCTTCAGATAATTCTGGAAACTATTAGGAGATATTCATAATTCATAACCAGTTGTTTGGTTTTCTTTCAAGCAAGGGGGCAGCTTTACATCAAACACTGACTAGCTTTTCCATTAACTTAAATAAACAAAACAGTATGCTTCAAGTTAAGTGAACATCTCTTTTTCTTTTTTTCCCCTCTTCTTTTTTAATAACTTGGTGAATTAGAAATAAGAACAAGACATTTACTTTCAAATAGGAAATTAGTTTGCATGCTATTTCTTCATGTAAAAATGCTTTGGAACACTCACAAAAACAACGTTAAGCTGAATTTATGGAAATGTTCCATATCAGTTTTGAAGATGATATGCCAGATGTCGGGGGGAACGCTTTCATCTGCAATAACGGAATAGTTTAATCCACCCTTGTTGTTTTTGAGTATAGTCCAAGTGTATTGGTCATCATGGGTGGGTGATCCTTGCTTGGGCAGGCATGAACCAAAAAGCACAAGTTGTTAGACCTCTAGCATAAAGTCACAAGAAAGCAACAGCAGGAAATACTCTACTGGAAGGAAAAATAAGCTATTGCAATGTAAATCAGAAATTTACCATCATGACAACTCACATTTTGAAGCACTCCGAGACTTGCATATACATTCCAATAATTCACTGCAATGTAACTTGAAAGCCACTATGGTTCCATTTGTGGCCCCAGCAGAAATAAAGCCAAAAATACAAATTTTAAATTAATATAGATCAATCACAAACATGGCATACGTTTCTTTTTGATGAGCAGGAAGACTAATAGTTAACCTTGTGGTCTTCTGTTGGGGGACAGAGTTCTCTTCCCTTTGAGAAATTTGAAACACAAAGATGTTCATATTAATACCAGTGTTCTTGTTTTAAGAATACACATTGAAGTAACATTGGATAAAAATACTATTGTTAGATGTCTTTTGGGAGTCATTTTGTGGCTTTATATCAGACTAACACTGTTGTCATATTAGCCATACCACTCTTATTTGTAATAATCATTTTAATTACTGTATTACTTGAACAGTGTTTCATGGGTCACATTAATTTCACTCCCCCTGGCTGCGAATCGCTAACGAAGTGTATCTTTTTATCAGAGTGCATTCCTACAAGCTGTGTTGAACCATGGCTTGTGCTGGTAGGGGCCTGGAAAAGCACCAAGAGAGAGCTGGAATAGAGCACAAGGCTTTGTAACTCGCCAGCCCATCCCCAGCATGGACAGGAGCAGAATCCGTGTTTGGGCACCGATCCCGGTTGAGCGCCATGGCCCTGTGGCCACTGAAACGCTGTTCCAAACGGGACGAGTCCAACTATTGTCTTATGTTAAGATACAGGATAGAAAAAGCGTGTTCAGTCGCAGGTGGCATCTCAGTCTTCAAAGTCAAGAAAAGAAAAAAGTCACAGAATTAAAAGCTCTTTCCCTTTGCAGTGTAATTCTAGGCTGCGTGGCATACACTGGAGAAGGAAGGTGGCATCACAGATGGAGGCAAAGTGGAGGAGAAAGGAGTAATGCAGCAATTCAGAGATTCATTCATTTTTTTCCCCCCTTTTCAGCTGCCTGCCACTCCCAAACAAACATGTGGGAGATGTTCTGGTGCTGAAAGCTATGGCTCACTCCTTTATTTAGCTATTCTGTGTGATAAGTTAATTCAGTTTGGACATACCAAAGATAATAGATAATTGTGACAAAGTACTGCAGTCCAGACCTGATTATTACAGCTTGGTCCCTTGTTAACTCTGTTGAGTAAATCGAGGAAGGATGCTTTTCCTGGACCTTCAGATTCATTAAGTCACTGTAATCAGGGAACTTGCCCAAATTCGTGGTAGTTGCTAACACTTTTGGAACCCAAATACAGAAATTGCACAAGGAACACTAAATTTTAGGTATTTTTTTTAACATTTCCTACATTTATACTTTGCATTACTTCTATTTTGTTGTGCCATGATGTCCAGGAGTACTAAAAGATGAATCTACAAGGAGTTTGCTTTGCTGTGCTCTCTGACTTTGAGAGGGGAAATGTTTCGGCACACCAAAAGAAGTCGTGCCGTTTTTCATGAAAATCTCATTAATTTAAACATTCTACCTCACATATTTGCTTAAATGTAGGTCTTGGCTCTTACATATATTTTTCCTGTGCAAACAAGTATTTGTGCAGGTTACCTTCGCTCAACTATGAATACTTGTTACCAGGGCAATCAGTCCAATGTACTTAGCATGAAAGGACCAAAGGAAAATTTTAAAAGGGAAAGAGAAAAACCAGCAATAAAGAGGGAGTTTATGGGCTGCTACGGAGTTGTACAGAATTATAGACGCTACCTCATGACGCTACTGGATAGTGACTGCACTGTTGGAGTGCAGCTCTCCATATTAACAGGTTTTGCCACTCCAGAAGTGAGAAGTTTCTCCAAATACTCGGTCTGTTGGTACCTACTGACCTGATGTTATGTAACAGATTTTCTGCTGGTATTTACCACCGCAAAGCGCAGCCTCCCAACGCCAATGAGTTAAAAGTTGTCTGGGCATCCAGCCCAGATGAATAACATCCCAAATGTTGAAGGAAGTAGCAAGGGAAATAGAAAAGCCTTTGACAGAAATTGTTGATAGCTTGCGAAGGCTGGGGAGGGAACCAGGGAATTTGGAGGTTGCTAATGTTGTTCCTATGTGTAAGAAAGGATCAGGGAGGATCCAGGAAACGACAGAGCAGTGCGCTTGGCTTCAGTTGCAAGAACAATATAAGAAACATAAATAAGGGACAGAATCGTTAATTTGGTAAAATAAAGTAAGCCCACGCTCATGGGAGAACTAGAGCGTTCTAATTTCTTCAAGTATTTTACCTTCAGCTGGTTATTTCTGAAAAATACTACTAAAAAAGTGTCTTCTAGACAGAAGGGAAGCTAATGAAGCGGACAGAGTGAGAGGTTTTACAGGACCTTGAAGTTCGATACCTGCAGTACTGTGCAGATGATGGTACGTCTGGTATCAGACTCACTGGTGCCGCTGCTTACGTGGGAGGCAGTGTTTGCAGTTCAGATGAATCTCCTAGAAAAATACACCAAGTCATTTGCTGGTCTCACTCATACTGAGAACTCAAAAAATTTAAGCTGATTAACTAAAATATTTATTGTTTACATTCAAAACAAATGGAGAACAGCTTGGCTGGAGTCAGTGACAAGTGCAACCCTGACATCAGTGGAATCGTTCCAGGTTTAGACTTGTGAAAACCATTCAGAAGCTGGTCCATTGGTGCTGCTCAGTGGGGGCAGCAATAAGAATTTGAATCCCACAAGGTCATTTGAAGAGCTCTCTTTATGATCTGGTGGAATATTCTGCTAACAAGATTGCTACAGACCAGAATAGAGAGCAACCTACAAACATTTTGTGAGGTGTTTGAGCAGATGAACGTATACGCAAAGGAGAGCACAAAGATGCTGTAGTAAATCACAGAATGCAGTGAGCAGCAAGAAGCCGAGCACTTTAGTCCCAGGAGTAAAACTTACTGAAGTTAGTTAAGAACACAGTCCTCCAGCTCTGAGCACAACATGCAGGTATGAGCTAGAGGAGGAAAGGTTTAAGTGGCTTAAATAAGATGAAGGATAGATGTGTGTTGCATTTTCTTCTACAAAAATCTGAAGCACTGGCAAAATGCATCTTGTGAATTTATATAGTTCTCATAATGATACAAAGAAAATTGCAGAGATTAAGCTGTTGCATAAGTGAGCATGAGTCAGGGGGTTTGGGAAAAATGAGTCACAGCATGAAGGGAACAGAGCCAGGTTTGTAGCTCAGAAAGAAAGACTAGGAAAGAATTTTATGGATGTAGATAAGAGCCTGACAGAATGGATTTGCAGTAGGGAAGTAGAAAAACTAACTAGCTCTAAAACAAGGTACCGTACACTAGATTTAGAGAAAGCTATAGCTAAAAAGCAGGTCAGGCAAAATTTTTGTACACAACTAGTGGTTGAAATATAGAGCAGGCTGCCAAAGTCAGCAATGGAAGGACATAATTGTGTAAATCACTTCAAGAGGGAGTGCGGGTACATTTTTGGAAAATGAGGGAATCACTGGGTATAGCTATTAGTGAGGCTTGTGGAATTAGAACTATGAAATGCAAGTTGATTTATATTTTGAAAGAATACAGGAGCAAGTTCTGCTGCCCTCCACGGTTCTCCCATTGTTTTTGTAGCGCCCTGCAAAGCTCCCGCGGCAGCCTGTGCGAATCGCAGCATTATCTTCACCTGCAGGTAGCGAGTGATAGGAAAGGCTCCCCAGTTCCCCTCCAGAGCAGCCCTGGAGGTCACTGCAAAAGGCCGCAATCATATTAGGATGAGTCACTAGGGTCTGATGGCCACATGTACCATAGCATGGTCGAGGACTTCCAGAAACATTTCTGCAAGAACAGTGTGGCTTACATGTAATTTAATGGAGAGACCCATGTCCTTAATTGTAGTGTTCCTCCCCCCTTCTCTATTGACCCTGACTCTTTACATCAATTGAAGGTTTTTATAGTAGTCATTACTGTAACTTGACAGAGGACCGTACCACCTAACCCATTTAGGGAGTACTGAGGCTTGACTGAGCACAAGCCTGCAGAAGAAAACAGAATATGAGGTTCAGATAATTCAAGACTGGGTCACGATGTTCAATGGATCTGAATTCAGACCGTTCAGAGAACCTGAATTCTGTGGTTTGCGATCCCCCAAGTACTTGACTTTGACACAGTCACATTCTTTCAGTGCAGTATTCTGGATATAACACCTATAAACAACATATTGAAATTGAACTACTCAATCCAATCATATTTCACATTTAAAAAAAAAATCTGTAATAATTTAACGTACAAATAATAAATCCCATAGTAAGTTTGCTTTTGAGTCGCCTATTGAAAGACTACACTATCATCTGAGTTCAGTTGTTACAATGCTCTGAAGGTATGCACTGAACGCACTGAAGGTAACTCAGGTCCATTTTCAACTCAGATCGATCTGCAAAAGGATAGTTGGAGACACCCAGGCTATTTCAAAGGAAATTTTCCAACTACATAGACTGTAACTGTCCAGAGAATAACTGTCTGGGAATAAAAATCTGAGCAACATCTTAGATCAGACTCAGACATACAGTGAGTTTAAGAATTAACCTATATTTCACAGGCTGCATGCACCAATAATCAAATACAATTCAGGTTTTTCAACAACTTAATACAAACTTACAGCTCCTGTTTATCTATAGTGAACAGCACATCCTTTTCAAGTGTTAGCTGAGATTAGAAAATACAAAGAAAAAAGAAAGGGTAATGTTAAAAGATCATTTTCATTACTGGTTACCAAACTAATTTAAGTTAGCTACCTGGGTGAACAAATATATGTTTAACATCTAGAAATGAAGTTTAAACAAAGCTGATGAGGAATGAGTTGAGAGTGTGTTCGGGTATAGTTTACAAGATACTTGCTCAAGGTAGAAGCTTCAGTTATGGCATCAGTTGCTGAAACATTGAGGGAAACAAACTTTATCTCATGATGACACTACATTTGGAAAAGAGGATGCAGAGGCAAGATGCTCAAGAATGAGCTTGTAAAAGCCCATTATTTCCTTTCTAGATCTGTTTCTTATACTGCACTCATCACTGTGGTATCTTGAGCGCTTTCCAGTAGTGCATTAAGCAACATGACAAACATCTGTCACATGTTTGTTCTCTCACCCTCTCCCCAGAGAGACAAGTGTGTGCAGTGGAGTGTCTTGTTTTAATTTTTTTAATTATTATAAATACACATGCACGTAACACACATTGTTAAACATTCGTGCTAGAGAGGGAAGGTCAGACAAACGTATCTTGCTCTTAGGATTCGAGCTGGTGCGCTGGGTGATGTTCCTGCAGGAGTTTTTGTCACAGCCCAGCCCCACAGATGCCACATCCCTGTGGGAAGGGGTGGCTGCAATAAGCAGGAACCAAAAGTTTGGATTTCCAATATCCTAATTTACCGGTCCCACTTAAGTCTAGGGATTTTGTCAAGAAAGATCAAATGGAACGAGATGGCAGGACTTAAAGAAAATCACATGCTTTGCATAACCATCCTCTCATCCTAATATTACTGCACCCGATAACAGACCAACAGCAGGAATTGATGCAGCTTCCACGTCACTGCCACAGAACCAGAGGGCACCGTGCGAGTTACAATAAACAAGCTAGGGATATAATGGATTGCAAAAGTTCGATTTAAGTGGGGAAAAAGAAGTTCTTAGAATAAGGGAATGAAGACCTGGCAGTTACTGATTTCCATACAGAAGGGACATAACTGAGAAAACAAGCTGGAAGCTTTGCAGTCAGACCCCAAACAATTGCAGACAGTCTACCCAGTCAAGAACCGTGAACACCTAAGTGGGAGTCCCAGATCAACACTGGCACCCCCAGTGTAAGATTATACTGGTTTATATGAGAGAAGCACGTACGTGTGTGTATTAGTAGATAACTACCTCTCTGCCACCCCAGAGAAAAGTGGAGCTGATGTGCCTCATCCCGAGGAGACCTCCAGCATCGATGTTGCTCCTTCCTACAACTTCCACTCCTCTAGTGCTCCAGTAACTCTCAGGACAGTTAGAAAAAATAGTGTTTCTCTAATGGAGGATGATTCAGGTCACATCGAGTGCCAAGAAGCTGAAGACTTCGGTCTGGGCCTCACTCACCAAAGGCACAGATAGAGAGATCTGTGCAGCAACATCACATTGCAAAATCCACCAGTGCTTCTTTCCGCACTCCATGAGGGCTGGGCTGCTTCTGGTATCACACCAATACAATTCATATTTGGCACCACTTTCCGCACTGAAATCTTCCCCTCACTTCATCACCCTTGTATCAGTCACAACAGTAGACATAGCTGTAATTATTGCAATACTAGAGATTTCAGAACTGAATGTTGCAGCACGGAAACCTTTCTAGCCGCCTGCTGTTCTCCTCCCACAAAGTTTTCCTTGAAGCACTTAAACATGATCTTCAGGCCATCAGTCTTCCTCTAGTGTTACCAATTTCTTTGCGTGGATACGAGCAGAACTGCTGCAAGCACAGCAACCTACTGCCATTCCCCAGCGGAGCCTGCTCTCCTCTCCACCTTCACTTCCCACCTTAGGCAGTTCAGTTAAAGAAAAAAAAAAAAGATCGGAGTTTTCAAAGAATTCCCATCAACACTTCATTCCATAAAACTGTTTCCCTAGCTTGCCTAGGGACTTGCATCTCAACAAAAGCCATCCAGGAAAACCAGCTGAAATAGCGAAAAGCACCATGACAATGCAGCGACACCACTGACGTAGCTCTCCTGAAGTCCACCCACAGTACGCCACATACCAAGATGCATTTTCATGCCACGTAGCAGCCAGACAGGACATACAGTCAGAGTTAATACGCAACCCAGGTTGGGATCCCAACTGCAGTAAGCTTAGGGAAGCTCTAAAGGACTCCTTGAAACAAGTCTCAAGGAAAAGTTGTTCTTCTAAACATAGATCTTGTGCGGCCACAACATCGAATCCTCCAAGAGTTTCCAAGAGAGGAGGCAGCTAGCAATCAAACACTGCTTCTGAATAATTGTTCTTTTTTTTCAAACTGAAATTACCATTGGGAAAAATCAAAGACCCTGAGTGCATAAGTCAATCCAGTCTGCTTCATTTTAGCTGGAGTAGCTGCTTATTCCATAGAAATTAAGCTAAACAGAAATCAAGCCACGGATACAAATGGCATTTTGACTAATTCATCTTAAAAGGTAACTCATGTTAAAGTTACTCATGTATGAAGCTCCTACAGAGCAAATAAAACCTTTGTTCCAGTTTACTCTGCAAGAAAAAGGACTTGAGCTGTATGAGAACTAGAGCCATCTTCTTTTCAGCTTTTGTAGAAAGCAGGAGTACACGCGAAGCCAGGCAAAGTCTCTGCAAAGACTTGCTGTGAGCTGGGCCGTGCTCTGGCTCCAGCAGTTAACGATGTGTCAGGTTGGTACGAGCCAGCCAGCTCCAGTCCCTGAAAGCCTTTACACCTGAGAATGTGCTTTTCAGCTGTGAGGACAGAGCAACGCCGTCAGCACGTCCTGCACCGACACGGCAGCCTCGGGGCCGACACTGTGCAGAAATGCAAAGAGCAGCCTCACGTCAAAGGGCTTTTTTTGCCTGTCAGATAAAGAGAAGATAGATGTAAAATATTTGGACATTTGGGGAAAGGGCAAACATTGAGAATTAATTCAAACTGTTGATGGTTTATTTTTTTATTGAATCTTGTGGTCGAAATTGTTTTCATTTGCTATGAGAAAGAATCCATCATTTTTTCCGAAGCACCACCCAGAATCTGCCACTGGTGATGTTCTAACGTCCCCAGTGCCTATACAAATAGAGAGGTCAGCTGAGATTTGTAAACTAGAGATCATAAGTTTTAAGGAATTTGTTTATTCAGCCTCGAGTCTCCAAATTGTGTACAATGCCAAAATTAAAAAGTCCTTTCACTGTACTGTGTCAGGTTACAATAAAAAGCTCTCCAGCATTTTGGATGTTCAGATGAGAAAGCAAATTGTAATTCCATTTTAAGCAACCTATTTGTCAGCACATGCAGTTTAATTATAATTAAAGTACCTCCAGCAGTTATAATGAATAGGCAAAAATCAAATTGTTGGGTTTATACTTGTATAAACTTGCATTTAGTGCAAACTAAAAGCTGCCTGAATTACCCTGAAAAGTATTGGTCTAGTATTTGCATTTTTAGCTGTGCTGTTCAAATCCAAGCATACAGAAACTGTTGCCATGACTTTAACAGATTGATCGAATTAGGGGAAGTTCCATGGAAATGACAAGAGGCAGATCTCTTCCTGATGGGAAGGCCACCACCAACCAAGTTCCAGGTCCCTGTTCAGAGCATGCGGCACAGGAACCATGCAGAGATCACCAGAGGCTTCTTAGTGGTAGCAAAACATGTTTCTAACTCATCTCATTCTTCAGAGAGGGCTGAACTATGTTTGCTGAAATCTTCCAGAGTAATTCAGCATGCAACAAACAACCAGCGTGGAAGAAAAACAAAGTCAAATTATTAAAATATTATAAAAATATTATAAAGTTTTGAGAAGTTTACAGAAATATTTAGTGATAAGTACAAAACAGTAATGGTATTTAACAAATAAAGTATCTGTTTAACATAACCATATCTGAAAATATTTCCAAATGCAGTATATCAGAATTAAAAGCTATGAGAGATCTGATAACATTTTATGTCCTGCAAATGGAATAAGCATTGAGGTGACATCTTTGGAGTATGGACTTTGGGGAAAGCATTTCAATGGGCTACATATTTAAGCAAACTTTATGACCAATACTACATTTGCTTTTTTTTTTAATAAAGATATAGATGAATGTGCAACTGGAGCCCATAATTGCAGAGCTGATCAAGTATGTGTGAATTTAAGAGGCTCCTTCAGCTGCCAGTGTCCTCCAGGCTATCAGAAACGGGGGGACCAATGCGTGGGTAAGTGTCACTCTAGACTATTTTCGTTCATTATCAGTTGCAATCTTTGTATTGATTATAAAGTCTATAGGTATGTGTACTGTAAAATAGCTGTATCACTTTGAAATGCAAAGGAATAACCACTTCATCACAATAATTAATCACTAAACCGTGGAACTAGAAACTGTTTTATGTATAATCAACACTTGGAGTTGAACTTCACAAGATTGATTTTCCTAATAGTTACCATTGTGTTTATTGTTTGTGTTGGGGTGTTGCCCGATGTCCCAGATCCAGTCATACATCTACTGTAGCAGCAAACTACAGCGTGTCTTTCCACTGACCTCAGCGAGAGCCGACCCCAGAGCTGCAGGACAAAGCTCTGCCTTCACGCAGCCCTCAGCCCGGCCCTGCAGAGCCCCCCTGCACACTCGGGTTCAGTTCTCAGTTTTACGAGCACAAATGAGGGAGATGGAAACTCTGAATGCAGGTATACGAGATTTGCAACGTACGAACCACTACGCTTTCTTCTTCGTGCCAAGATAAACTATCAGCACCCTTGGGACCTATACAAGTACAGCATTAAATTAAATCCAAGTGCAGCGTAAACGCTGCATCTTTCCTGCTCCATCCTCACTGTGGGCGTTACGCAGAAGTGCCATTTCTCTGTTCCTGCAGCCCTCCTCCTGCCTTTATTTAACACCTCGTCAATCAGGATTTCAACGGATGAATTGCTTTTATAGGCACTCCAGCCGTAAGCCTTAGCTTTGTCCGAGATAATAAAAACTACTACGAAACAAGAGAATCAAATATACACATCGTGAGCTGGTATAAGGGGTGGTCTTGAATAAGACACATGATGGGTTTTATGCAGCCTGGGATAAAAGCATTTGGTATTAGGGATCTGTTTAAGAATTTTTGTCATTTTTCATCTCTTTCAAAAGCCTTGCAAAGGCTATCGGTAGTCAGCGCCTACCGAGAGCTGCAGGAGGGAAACTGGGGCAATTTGGGTACGTATCTAGACTAACTTACATTTCTGGGCATGGCTCGCTCTTCGGGGTTCTGAGTCAAGGCTGTGGAAATCAACCCAAATTTCTTACCTCTTTCTCAAGAGGTGTTGATCAGGCCCTGCACTGACAAATGAATATAAACACAAATGTATTTGATGTTTCTCAGTTCTCTGTGCAAGAGTAGGATAAGTCGTTTGGAATGTAGGTAGAAGAATAGTTTTGACAGGTCATTGATTTTTTTTTTTTTTTAAATCTAGATTTGGTTTTAGAGAAGGCAAAGTATATTACTGCTGTGCAATAGCACTCAATGTCAAGACCTATGGTACTACCTGAAAGTCTCGCAGGACACATTTACAGCACTCAAAAGAAAAGCAGCGGAAGGAAACAACCTTATATCTACATGCAAATACATTTAAGCCCCTAAATCTCTACGTGAACATGTCTGGAAAGTGAAGTTTCCCCTCTCCTATTTAGGTCAAAACCAAGAATAACACCTGTGTTACATATTACACACTGACCTAAATTATAAGTACATCCCTACGCTTCGTACTGTCAGCATTTCAGAATAAAGCCCGTCTTTGGGGATTTTGTAACAACTTAGCCAGAAAATGTTCTTGGGGCCAGATCTTGATAGAGGTTCTCCATATGGGCGGAAATGTTTCGCAAATTTGAAAGAAATTTTTCCAGACTATTTTGGCTTTAAGGTAGAGGGAGAAAAGGACTCATTTCTAACAATTGATTGATTTAAATCTAAATTCACTAATCGTTTCTGTCTTTTTTTGAGATTTTTTTTAAATTTGCTTGTTCACATATTGCAAAATTAGTCTTTTCTTAACAAAAGAGACCACAGATAAAACGAATGGTTTTCCAGCAACACTTCAAACAGAAGATTTGGCCGAATTATTTAGATGATGCTCAGCCCTGAGATTTGCATGGAGCTGATGTGCCTAATTCCACAAGGAAAACTCCCACTGAATTAGAGTCAGATCCTGGAAGCATTTCTGTGCATAAATGCAGTGCCTACACAAAGCTATGTCTATATTGTATAATCAGGTCTTTAAACAGCAGTTTGTAAGAGCTTAGTCCTGTAAAAGTCAAGGCTGGAAAAGATCTACTGTGTCTCCTAATTTATTCTGTTTCTACTTCTGAATTTCTCTCTGAAAAAAAAAAAAAAAAAGAGTTCCAGCAGCAATCGCTACCGTACGGATAGCCAGGAATTTTCCAGCATAAGCCTTTTCATTCAGAACCGTCCAAAACACTCCACTTTTAAGTTTAGACCCAAACAGTGACTGCAAATTTGACAAAGAAAGGGTTAACTTCAAGATTATTTTTTCACTTGATATTAAAACAAACACTTTTCCCCATTATTAAAAAAAAAAAAAAGCCTTGGCCTCTTTTTAAACACATCTATGGTGGAAACAGCTGGAGGTAGGAAACTCAAGATCTGGCATGGATATGGGAAGTGCCTTTCTTTGTTCCAGCGAAAACTGGTCTCATTTGTGTGAACGTTGAGCCTTTGAAATCTCACTTTGTGTACGCATACAGAACACGGCACGGATTTCTCCTGCAGCAGACCACAGCTAAAGACACTTGCTGCACACACATGCACAACCAGTACTGTGGCATAATTTAAAAAAAAAATGTTTTTCAGGCAGAGGCAGTATCTCCTCCAGAATGCAAGAAGACCTTTTAAAACGCAGGGAGGTAAAAGAAGGGGCTGAGGCATATTTTGTATGGTTCGCAGGTGCAAAGCTTGCTCTGATGCACAGGAGGAATGCCGAAACTTAGAAAGGCACAGCCTGCTCCACTTGCAAACGGGAGCCAGGCTGCACCGAGAGCCTGTGCAGAGTTAATCCTGCCCAGAACAGCACCAGCTTCAGCCAGGCCGAGCAGGGCAGGAGGTGCCAGTGCTGCTGCGTGGCAAGGGCTGCAGGAGAGCAGGGCAGCGACAGCAGCCCTCAGGACCCCCAGCCGCTTTCGGGGGGGTCCCTGCAGAAGCACAGCCACCTGCTGCCTTTGCACGCCCATTAATCATCTGTCCTCACTGTACTCACACAGAAAATTTGGACTCTTCCTAACGGAGCTGAAAAGATACAGTGTATGCTAAGTGTGCCGCATGCTAATTTTTGGGAAAAATGAGCTACAAGCTCCATTCACTGGATCAGTCGGCATTATGTCTGCATCATGAGTAATCTTGGTTGAAAAGCACGACAAAACATTCTTGGTTTTACCTGTGCAAAATAAACACAGCTAAGCAGTACTGTGGAACTGAATAAAAAAATAAATTTCGAATGTCTAGTGATCTCAGAGGCTGGAAGACAATCAGTATGAAACAGATTTTTACAGAAGTTAAAGTAAAATAGTATTCCCATTAATATCCATAGAAGCAGTACCTAGCTCACATCACCTTTTTTCCCCCCTGCATTTAATCAAGTGCAATTAACTTCACAGTTTCTTTGGACGCAAAACAGCAACAGTGAGCTGCCATGACTCCATCTGAACTAATTTGTGTTTTTTGCCAACTCAGACGTGGACGAATGCACGCTGCCTCCGTACTGCCACCACCGCTGCGTCAACACGCCCGGCTCTTACTACTGCCAGTGCAACGCGGGGTTCCAGCTGGCATCCAACAACCACACCTGTGTAGGTAAGAACCTCTGCAGGGACTCGCACACGAGCGCACCCCGTGTAGAGACTCATGACTTGCCACAGCTGAAATTTCAGCATCTTCATCCCAACCTAAAGGGAATAAATACCAGCTAAGAAGCTGTACCAGGTGCTACATTGAGCAGCTCTCCTGCAAGTGATCTGAAGTACAGGAGGGTTAGAGGAAAAATTGGAGCCTTATTGAAAAACTGTTATTGCCTTCGTGTAGCAGGTTTCTGAGAAGCATCTAGTTTGGCAGCTTTATATTCATTTTTTAGTCTTAGATTTAATTATTCTTTCCATTCTGGTGGATCGCTTTGCATTGTCATTGGCTTTCATGCTATTATTCCCAGTTCATGCAACACAAAGGCTGGAACTGGAAACCAGGAGAAGCAAGACTATTCCTCTGCAGTTCAGTGTAATTATCCTCAGCACATGATAAACTTAGTGATGAAAGAAAGTATCTACAAGTGTCACATTTTAATATCTAGAAAATAATGTTAAAAATGAGAACGAGGACCACTAAGGAAGAGTGACCCTTCAGAAGTGATTCTCCCTTCAAAAGTAAAACACTAAGGGAGTCCTTGCAGTAAAACTTATAGGCTGCTGTTAAGCTTGAGATCATAGGCTCTGTTCTAGAGGAATTGGATAGACTAATAATAAAAAGGTAACTGCCTGCTGAAGTGCAAAGAGAATGGCCATAAAAGGTTGATGATGGAGATGGTCAAAAGTACTTTATGGATATAACGTATGTATAATCTATATTTTATACATATTTTTAAATATATAAAAAAATCAATCTGGCTTTTCCAGCTTCTCCCCCGACTTCCAAACATTGCCATATCTTCTCACGTACCCTGGCACGCTGCACAACACTGAAGTGGGGGAGGAATTTCCTGTTTTCCACCAAATGATAGGATAAAAAAATTGCACATGGGCACAACATAACCACATGATGAGTTGTTGCTTATTTGACCCTTTCCAGAGCTCAAATGCAAGGTATATTCTTTCAGTTATACTCACAAATCTGTGTGACAGCTCCAAGTTTGCCAGGGGCTTCACCCTCCCCTGACTTGCTGGCATCCTAGCCTGGTCAGACACACTCCCACCAGGAAAGGTGACGGAAATCTTCAGAAGACAATGTCTAACTGAACGGTCGCTGCCTCCAGACAGACTCTCACATCTGCAGGACTCATCTGGCAGAAGTGTTACTTGACAGCTGTACCGGTTGCATTTGTGTTACAACTTTTGCATATATTGAAAGTGGGTCAATACTTCTCGGAAAGCAAACAAAGAGAATTATGGCTTTGGCTAGCTTATTTATTCCTTCTGGTAGCATTGTCATGATGTACAGTCTTTGCACTCTTGCCAGAAATCAGCTAAAAGGAGGAAGAAAAAAAACTTTGTAATCAGTTTTCTCCTATTACCATCCATTTTCAGGACTATGAGGTTCATCATGTATAAAATTAACAGCCTCCTCATGGGTTTATTTTTTGTGAATGCCTGATCTTAGTCATCTTTGTCAGTTTTTAGCTGTATCTGTAAATGTCTGAGTGCTGCTGACACTTATAAGCATTTGCAAAAGCTATGAACTCAAGATTTTTTCCCAAGTGCAACTCAGTACAAATGGTTTTATCTGTTAAAGACATACGAATGTACAACATACGGGGGATTAAAACAAGGAAAAATACGCTAAAATTTACAGAGTGAGCAGCAGTCAGTCAACAGCCCATGAAAAACAAGTGTTACAGATTCCAGAGGTGATTGCAATTAAATAAACTTCCCATTAAAGATTGCTTCTCTTCTCATACCACAGTGTTCTCACATATGTTCTTAGGATGGGCACATCATGGAAAAAATCTAGCACGGAAACATACCTTCCCCCAATATGGTCTAGGCCTTAGAGCACCGCAAAACTCCACTGGCCTCAAAGGCTCATGTTATAATTGTAATGGAATTTAAAGAACAAATTTTAATGGTAATAAATAGCTCAAATAAATCTTAACCGCTGCATGCTGAGAGGTCTTATCAGTATGTGTTCCTTATATCAATTATTTATAGAGACTTGGCATTTCATACCTGAAAAAAGATGCTGGAATGTGGAGTTTAATAGCCACACTAAACATTTTTGGAAGAATTCATCACACATTAGAATAACTCTCATTCCTGGAAAAACACTCTTTCTACATGGAGTGTAAAGCACAGATCTGATGTTGTTCCAAGGACTGCAGATCTATATTGATAGAGTCAACTGAGCTTCTGCTAAGCAATAGAGCCAGACTAAGGACTAATCCACTTAATCAGTCTAATTACCAGCTACACAAGATAAAGATCAGTAATTTTTTGATTTCAGACATAAACGAATGTGATGCCAATAACCCATGTGCGCAACAGTGTTACAATATCCTGGGTTCTTTCATCTGTCAGTGCAATCCAGGATTTGAGTTAAGCAGTGACAGAATCAACTGTGAAGGTAAGAAAGTTTTTTGTCTTGGATGAGCAAGTTTTTTTAAAAAATTATTTTACCAGAAGTCTTTACGTGAACTAAGGGATATCATTCAAGTGGAGCCATGCGGTGGGTGCAATTAGTAACCAAAACCGTTAAGACATTTATTTTTCATGTTGCAAATGTGTTTGCTAATGCAGACCTTAGCAGGTGCAGCTGCATTCAGGTACATGCAGATATGGGTGTCTCTCTTGAACAGTAAGTGCAAAACAGGGCAGACATCACTGCAGTTCGGATCACAGCTGGGAAGAATAAGGCTTCTGAATACTTGTTTCACAAACTCACTCGAATTGTGTGTGGTCTAACGCTGATGACCATTAAACGAATTGGAAAGGAAAGCAAACCAAAAAACAAGTGCAATTTTGTGTGTTGTTGGGCTCCTCTGAAAGTAAAACCTCAACATTGATTTTAAGGAAGTGACAATTGTGCTTTTGAGGTGCTCTCAGGGCTGTGTACACAAACAGCTCGCCTCCTGATGATCAGACAATCACCACTTTATTTCCCCTGCCAGAGTCTCCACGGGGGGCCTCTAATCTCCTTTTGGACACCCGATGATCTCACCCCTAAAGCCATGTCCTTCCTACCAGCCTTGCAGCCAAAGAGCTCTTTTGGTTCACCACTGCCCTCCTCACCCAGCCAGCAGAGCTATTACAGACGCTCCCTCTCCAAGTTCCTTAAGCTGCTCCTACTCGCAAGCAAACGGAACAGGGAGCAGCAAATCTGCAGCCTCCAAGGACACCCCTGAACCAAAACCAAGAATGGGGCTCAGGCCTCAGAGGGAGCAGGAAGGAGTTCTGCTCTTTTCCAAAAATATTCCTTCGCTTTGATAGGTTTTCTTTAATTTCCAGCTAATGGCATGTACTGATAAATTCTGTTTCACACCGCACTTCTCTGGCAAGGAACTGGTGGTTGCACAAGAATAAAAAAACAAGAGAATGGCATACACTTATTTGAAGACCAAACAGAGACCTTCCTTCCCCTCCTTCCCAAAGAGCAGCTCCATTAGCGCAGGGCACAAGTACAAAGGCAATACTTTTGCCTTCCTAACTAATCTCACATCTGTGTGTTTTGTGAAAGTAATCACATTTTGGAATACTACAAGAATAAATTCTTTCGGGAGTTATTTTCCCAAGCCTGTTCTGAAACCTAATTTAGCTTCTGCTTTCTCAAATCCAAAAAAATCCTCTTTTTGGAAGATAAAAAAAAACAAGTGGAACCAGCCCTTCCGTTTGCAACTTTGAGGCCTTAAGCAATACATTTCAGATTTCTGATAACTTACTCTTTAGACAGAATTCATTTTTTCCCCTGTCAGAACCCACATTTAACTATTATATTTAGTTCTGTGCCGAGGTAGATGTTAAACTACAATAACTTTAAGCTCTTTTGCTCTCTGCAGACACAGATGAATGCAGAACTTCAAGCTATATATGTCAGTATCAGTGTGTCAACGAACCAGGGAAGTTCTCATGTGTGTGCCCTGAAGGATACCAGGTTGTAGGAGGCAGAACGTGTCAAGGTAAGTGCCCTCATCTCAATATCCCAGCATTAATAACACCATTTAGAGTGCTTGCTATCTAAATGTTTATCTTTAATTACATTATGTTTCATTATGTTAGCAAAAGATATGTTGATAAAGGATTTGATGATTAATTGCATATCTCCTATTAGTTCTTTTTATTTGAATCCTTCATCTCAAACTCTAAATCCTTCAGATTCCTAGAACAAAATTTCAGTTTTTGCAACCAAGAACAACTTGTCTTGGGTGTCTGGGCAATGAGTAGGTTTCAGAGAGAAATATCTCTGGAAAAAAAAAAAAAAATCAGGCCATTTGTTCCAGACACTGCAAGGCTTTATAGCATCTTATTTATGGAGGTTCCTAAATCCAGGCACAGTAGAAATGAAAGATATGTTTCTTCTGATAACAGGAGAAAAATGCAAGACTTGAGCAGCTTATTTAATTTGTGTTTAGAAAATAAATATTCTGGTCAAGTGCCACCAAATGCCAGAGTTTTACAGTTTGTGTTTTTCTCTTCAGTGGTGCTAAATGTCTCTTTGCATCTTCTTACAGAATACTGCAGAACATCATATTAAGAGCAAGAACCATTGCTTCTGTAATACAGAACCCAATTTAACAGTCATTATTTTTAGAAATAAATAGGCATATTAATTATTGGCAGAAAAGGACAAGGAAATAAATTGTTTATTAATATTTTTATAAAATTCAAATTGCCTTCCCTTAAGGATAGCAGCTGATTCTGAACATTCCAGGGTAGGCAGTTTGACCAGCTAAGGATCTGTTTGTGCCTTCCCAGCGATTATATTTGAATAAACCCTTTCTGTGACTATTTTGGGAGACTGTACAGGTAGACAGTAGTCGGGTTCTGGCACTGACAGGATCGTAGAGCATTAATACAGCGCAAGTCTGACAGTCCCCACCATGGTTATTTTCCCCAGAGAAAATAAAAAAGAAAGCTCTACTTCACACAAAAATAAACCAATTTTCATTATTTCTTTCGAAGCTATTTTAGTTAAAGTGTCACTGTTAATTAAGCCTTTTAGTTAGGCTATGAGAACCTGCAAAGGGCAGAAAAATCACAATTCTCCCTCAAAAGTCTTTCCTCTGTCTACAAGATATCTTCTTCTACAGATTCATTCTTTACTAATTAGGAACTTTACCATATGGC
Organism: Caloenas nicobarica; assembly: GCF_036013445.1. Taxonomy (NCBI): domain Eukaryota; kingdom Metazoa; phylum Chordata; class Aves; order Columbiformes; family Columbidae; genus Caloenas; species Caloenas nicobarica. The sequence goes on from NC_088247.1 coordinate 120,529,839, forward strand.
TACAGTTGTATTATGTATAGTATAATTAATGTGTTTCTTCAGTCAACTAAGAAAAGCCTTCAAACTTAATTACCACTTGATAAACAAGTTTATTCCATTTCTGCACCGAGAAATGCTTTATAGCCAGGCCCCAGAAGAAGCAGACAGAAGAACAAGGAAACCTGTTGGGTTTCAACAAACAGGTGGCTTTTTGTGGTTGTTGTTTTGAAGACATTGTGTCCGTAGCAAACATCTGCTTTGACACAGTCCCTGTTGCTTCCTCCTAGATATAAATGAGTGCGAGACCACTAATGAATGCAGAGAGGATGAAATTTGCTGGAATTACCACGGAGGATTTCGTTGTTACCCAAGAAATCCTTGTCAAGAGCCCTATGTCCTTACATCTGAGAAGTAAGAAATGCTAGTTTGGTTTTTGTTTTTTAGGATCATCCTCAACCAGCAAAATGATCAAACACAACAGAAAGCAAGTACCATTTTTGTTTGCAACCATGACAGTTTCATCCATTTTTGTTTTCCAGCCGCTGCGTCTGCCCCGTGTCCAATGCCATCTGCCGAGAGCTGCCTTACTCTGTGGTACACAAGTACATGAGCATCCGCTCCGACAGAACGGTGCCCTCCGACATCTTCCAGATTCAGGCAACCACTATTTACCCTAATACCATCAACACATTCCGGATCAAGTCTGGAAACGAGAACGGAGAGTTTTACCTGAGAGTGAGTATCGGTGGGAGCTGGGCCCTGAGCGGGCCATAAGCAGCACTGGTGCCACCACAAACCCAGCAAATGTCCCTGTGAGCTCATCACGGCATCCCAAAGTTTATCAGCTTTGCTGCTTCCTTCTTAAATGTGCTTTGGTTTCCAGATTTTGAAGAGCCTTTTACTTTTCTGCCTGAAAACTCTACACGGAGAATCCATCTGTTTATTTTAAATGACTGCACCACTAATAACAATCAGGAATGTTTAGCAATCCTGTGACACCCATGTCAAGTTCAAATGAGATGCCTCTATGCTTTTCACACTCTGTACCAACACTATGTAATGTATTAATATTTAGGAGAGGATTATAGAAAGATTCTTGTACAATTACTTCAAATTTCTAATTCTTGGAAAAAAGTAAAAAAAAAAAAATCAATAATAGCTGGGGATCAGGCACTGATTTCTAAAGCCCTCAGTTCAGGCCAACTTAAAGGTTTTGTGTGGACACATACGTAAGCCTTCGTTTTCCCATAGTGCTGCAACTATTCCAGCAAACCATGAAAGCTCAAATGACTTAGGATGGCAGTATTTCCTGTTGGTATCATGCATTCAAGTAGATAAATAGGAATGAAAGTGTCTATAACATCTGCTTAAGATTTAAGAAATCTTATTTTCTTGGACACTTATATTTACAAATTCCTGGGAAATCCTTTTTGCTTCGTCTGTGGTTTTACATGCAGTAAAACAGAATCAGTACAAAAAGCTTCAGTCAGAAATATTAATTGGAAGGTTTTCGGGTTTATTTTTCTTCAAGTCTGAAGATGAGGGGGTTTGATAGTACATCCAAAACGTGTACCAAAAAGTGCCATCGCCCGTTTACGCCATGTTTCCCCAAGATGGGAACACGGAACTGCTCATCTGTATCTCACTTGTTCTGGTATAACCCATAATCCAGTGCCTTTCCGTGGATTTATTACACATCAAAAGCCCACACCGACCCCCCCAAAGTACAAACAGTTATTTGCTTAAAAAAAAGAACAAGATCACTCCAGCTCTAGTTTGGGTCAGACCCCAGTCTGGCCTTCGGACTGACCTTTTTTAGACTAACAATTCCAAACTTCTGTTGCCACCACCAAGAAATTGCAGGCCTTAAATAAGGAAGCGCGTGTTTATTCCTGCTAAGGGACAGCAGTAAACAGAGGCTTCCTCAGGAGTTATTCCTGTTGTTTTAGTGAAACTCTGAGCTGGGTCTCAGATACAGCAGATGGCTTGGATTCATCTGCATGGTGAGAAATTATTTGTAGTAGGTGAAGGGAGAGGTGCAGTTGACCCTTTTATTGTTATCTGTAGATGAGGAGGCTGTTGTACAAACCAGCAGCGGAGCAGTGCGAGATGGGGATGGCAACAGGCACCCCAGTTGCAAAAATTCCCAGTGTTTACAAGGGGAGCACGACTTCTTCTGACATATGAGCCATGAGACAGACTTAGTTTCCCTCTGCTGAACAAGCTACAGCACTGTTAAAGACATTAGGTCTGTCTTGGTTTATTTTTTCTTCATATATTTTAGAAGCTGATAGATGGGGATAAAAACAAAGGCCATCTTGGGACAGATTACCACTTTTCACATCCTTTAGGAGAGTCAGCATAACCAGGAACAGATTTTGCAGCGCAGTTTATTCCTCTGAGCCTCAGTCAGGTAAAGTTTTCCCCACGGCAAAGCCAGGTGTGAGATTAGTCATGGCCACGTAAAAACATTAAAATAATACTTGCATTGTGTATGTCTGCTGAGACAGGGCGTTTTTACAGCATAGTAACACACAAGCACTCTCTTGACACAGCTAGGGAATTGTTTTAAAATTTGACTGACTTAAACACTTTTGTTGTTTTTTCAGCAAACAAGCGCTGTAAGTGCGATGCTTGTGCTGGTGAAATCGCTATCGGGACCAAGAGAACACATCGTGGATCTGGAGATGCTCACAGTCAACAGCTTGAATTATCGTACAAGCTCCGTGTTAAGATTAACAATAATAGTGGGACCTTACGCATTTTAGTGGTTTGCAATAACCCTTCACTGGCACTTAAAGCAGCCAAAGAATATTATCTTAAAGAAAGCACTTACTATTTTATTTATAGATTTTGCTCCTTTTTTTTTTTTAAGATTTGTTTAGTAAGTTGATATCTTTAATCCACGCATTACACCTGTAATTCAAAATTAGTAGATGTGTTCCATAATATAACATGGGCATTGTCACTTTCTGTATAAAGATTTAAATCTTTTTTATTACCTTTCTTGGATTAGATACATACTACGTGCTTTTGTATGAGAACTATATGTTCATACTATCCTGTAAAACCTCACACACCCTTCCTAGCCAAATAGGTCATGCAACTAAAAGGTGATATTCTGTGTTGGTTTTATTTTAAATTCTAATGCAGCTACACTGACAATCTCAAAAAGAAAAAAAATTATATAGTATGAATGATACACAAAGTAATGGTTATGTGATAAGCTAAAATATATTTCTTCTTTTTAACTCCTTTGTAACAAAAGATAACAGTCAATAAAAAAATCTATTTCTGTAGACATTTATGTGCTATCACAGTTGGTTTTTCTAATCTGGGTTGGAGGTAAAGCTACATTGTGAGAAATGTTTTGCATTGGGTTTTTATATGCAGATTGTGTTAACCATCCCAAGGAATAACATTCTGCTCTCTCCAGGAAAAATAGACCATAGGAAGAAAATTCTCCAACAATGAAAGAAACTCCGAATGGAAAAATCACCACGCTGGGCACACATGTCCGTGCTCACTCCTGAGAACACTGTTGGCAGTTACTGGTTAGAAGGCTACAGCATTTTCAGACAGACGTTAACATGTTTTTTCTCCAGAAATATTATGTTTTATACTAAGAATTGAGTGCATTTACATATTAAGTTATATCATGTTTTGAGGCACTCAGTCCCTATTCCTGCTCTTACAACTCGGATGTATCATGTACAGTGTTCATAAAATTTATTTCTAATTCAAGAACTAATAACATCTTTTGTAATATGTAAAATCTTATTTCTTGTTTAAAATGTAGTCATTAATCCTTTGATGTACAAAATTTTTAATAAAGATCTCTTACCATAGTGTCCTTACTCTTTTTCGAGGTAGTTTCTTGGCCACGTTGAGGGCCGAATTATCCACTAGTGTGAGAGTCAAAGCCCCACCAAGTTCTGCAGAGTCAGAATGACCCAGATCTCAGTCCCTACAGTATTAGCTCATGGAGAACTGAAAACAGGATTCCTTTGTAGAGGGACAAACGTACTACCGAGTTTTTGTTTTACTGACATTAAAAAAAAAAAAACCAAAATACACACATTGCTAGTTGCCAGTCTACAGGAAGGAGCATCTTTTCTACTTAAAATTCATTTCCTATAGAGAATTTGTGAATTAGTGCATACATTATAGACAAAAAAAAAATCCTCTTGTGGCATAGACCCACGGATTCATATTTATTTAGTATATCAATCACCCTCAGTGCTTGCTTTCAGGGGATGTGCCCAAAGCAGCAACAAGCCTGGCTGGAGAACTTGGCATCCAGAGGTCCCACATGGCAGAACAGCTAAAACACGCTCCAGAGTATCACTCAGAATAGGCCACAACCACTCTGCTTTAGGGTGACACATCCTCCACGCTCAGGCAAATTGCAGAGCAGGACCCCATTCCCCAATGATTGTTCCTTCAGACAGTCATTTGTGGCTTTAAACAAATAGTTCAGCTGCCAAGAGGGTCAGAGCACATGGTTGTGGCCCAGTCCAGAAGACAGCGCTGGCTTTGGGCTGCGTTTTCTGCGCCTGGGGCCCCAGAGCTGGGGGTGAGACCCCATGCAGCCGTCATCTCTCTCTGCAGAGAGGAGCTCACCAGTACAAGCCCAGTTGCTTTGTAGAGGGATTTAACTGGTGTTTTCCATGGTGAAAACCCTCTGATTATACAGAGTTGGGGTTGTAGGAAGCTCTGTCCTCTCCCCAGAGGGATTCCTCCCCATTCATCATCATTACAAATCCTCTTACACTAACTTTTAACTTCCCAAATCCTGTAATTCAGCACTGTCCATTGCAAGAAACAATCGATTTTGTTGTTGTTTCTGGGTTTAAAATGGGCAGTTCTCTCTCGATAGCTGCCCAGATGGGGCTGAAGTGGCTTTGCCTCCATCAGTCCTGGGATTGCGAAGCACCAGCCTGGTCCCTGCTGGGAATCCACAACTCAGCCCTGAGCATCCACAGGACACCAGGCTCTGCCCCGAGGATTCACTCTACATTCATATTCTGCCAATATGTACACCAGGTTCATCACCAGCACTTTAAATCTTCATTTTAAATCTCTGCTTGTCTGACAATGACTCAAAATTGATCACTATATCTACAGAAAAACAATATCTCTATACTTCTGCAGTGGTGTGACCAGAGACAGTTGCAGCTCACACATGTGCCCAAGCTATATTCAGCCCACTCGTCCCTCTACATCACATTGTGCTCATACACCTGGCTTAACCCATTTTATTTTCGCACAAACTATCCTGCCACCCACCCCGCTGCACATCTGTTTGCAATATTCCAGTCTGTGTGAGACACGACCCATACCAGCCAAGTCAGAGCTCACCACACAGCTCAGGAGTGCAGATCCAGACACTTGCCCTTATATTACTACAGGTTGGTTGAGACCTAAATCCAGTCACGGGCACCACTCTCCACACACGACATGAATCACAGCGCTTCAATGGAAGCGGGGAGCTGAAATAACAGCCCCTCCAAACCAAAATACGAGCAGAGCGAGCCAGGCACTATAGAATTTAGAAGGGGGTGGTTGGTGTTTTGGATAGGGGTGCGGTACGTGATCAAGCATGAGAGTGTCCCAAAGAAGCCCATAATCAAAATGAAAATATGGTTCAGCGCCTGAAAAAGAAGAGCTTTTGTACTCCGCACTACGCCAGAAAAATCTGTGTGGTGTTAGAAGGAAAACCTGCAGGTTCATCCATTTCTCCAGGAAAGCAGAACTTTGTGTGCTTCTTGCAAAGGATACGGAGCTGCAGCAAACGTTCAACAAGAGTTTGAATAGCTACCTGGGTTAGAAAGGACACTGAAATCCCCAGAAATTATATGAGCACAAAGTGTTTGCTCAGCCTTCGCTGTACTCTACCAGCACGATCAATAACACACTCCAGGAAAGATTCTCATATAAATCTCTGTCACTGTTGGAGGAGAATCTAAATCAGGATCACATGCAAAATTTAATATCTTCTCAAAAACACAAAACAGAAACAAGTAAATAAAAAAATTGGACTTTGAGTAAACAGAACTTGATGAAATAGAAACACAAGTTCATTCACTTCCCTGAGACCACCTGAATGCAGTGCAGTGGGATTATTTTGTTTGGAAGGCTCACAAATGCAAGTTTATTGTTGAATCTCGTTTCCATGACTGCAAAGCGTTGCTTATGTTTTGAATGATCATCCATGTTTCTAACTTTATAACTCTCCTATTAAAATATAGAACAGCTGCTGCCCCAGTCAGCTGTTCGGCATATGGAGCCCACCAGGGACAAAGCCCACTGTTAACACCAAGAATTATTTTTAACGCCCTCACATTTCTAAACCTCACCATCATCTCAGCGAAATGGCACGTTTCCACACTCCCCAGCTGGGGGAACACCTGCGTAATGCAAAACTGAACTGCGCTGCATCTGCTACAAAAACCAATTTTATTTCATCTGGCCAGCAGAAAAAGTTATCAGCCCCAGTGAACAGAAACAGGGCAAAAAGTTAACTGTGTTTTGTATCTGGAGAAAAGCAGATGTCTAGTTGAGATGTTTATACTGCAAACATTTCTGTATATATTAGGAGGAAAGAGAGCTGTTTAATAAAATGGAGCTAGCTTACAGTTGCCAAAGCAAATTTGAAGGACAGTACAACAGCTTTTGTCATTTTTGCATGGGAAAAAATATAGTCCAATTTCATATTGATATAGATTATGGACATTCAATCAGGTTTTTTTTTTGTTAGCTCTTTTAAAAGCCTCCCATTTATTTTGTGTATTTGCTCAGCAGAAGAAGTTGCAAACATTGTGTCAGAACAATATTACAAAGCAGTATTAAAGGCTTCCCCAGATTTGTTCTCTGGTGTATCAGAAAACACCTTGGTGCTGGACCAGGGGCTGTGTGGCCAAGCCCCATGTCAATGCTTCCTGCAGATCAGAATTCTGGACCAAGGTGAGCTCCAGGTTTGCTTTGTACACACAGTCACACCAGGTCTATCACATTCTGCTTCTGCTCTCGCTTGAGAGAAATTATTTCACTTTCTGATCCCCAATCCCAACAGTTCCAGAAGGGACATCAGCACCCTGCATTGCTGCTCCCCCCCAGAAATATGTTGGGATAATTTCTATTTAATTTTAATATTTTCGTAATTTCTACATAATCACACAGTAGATATGTCCTCAAATGGGGGAAACATTCCCACTAAATTGCTTCAGCTCAGACCTTTGAAAATGAGGCGGGGGGGAAAAAAAAAAAAGCTACAGCTCTCAGCTGAGCACTTCAGCAGCTCCTGCCCCACAAACACACACTCTAGTGCATTTTATTGCATAGCTTTAGTAAAACATTGATTTTTTTTTTTCTCCTCCCTCCCCCAGAAGACACCCCATAAAGCCTCTGCAGTTACAATCTACTAAAACTCCCTGTGCAAAGGCATGCACCATCCCCATCCATACACCCAAACAAGCACACAGAAAGGCTTTCAAATTTAGCAGCCTGCCAGCTGGGTTGACAAAAGTAACATATTTATGCTGTTAAACTCTGAAACCACAATCATGAAAGTTACACAGACACCTTGAGGTCTAAATCCTGCAGATGCCACTCCAGAAACATCTGAACCTGTGAGCACCTCCTCTTGAGGATCACATTTTCTTCTTGCAGTTTGAGTGTTTCTGGAGTATCTATGTGCAATATATAGGAATGTTTCCTATACAGAATATATACAACAAACACCCAAGTGGGAAGTCAAAAGAGCAAAATTCTTGCAGGCGGCATGGAAACTAGGAAAACAAACAGATTTTGGAAGCTCAGAGTAAGGGCTGCAGAGGGGAAGCCAACATACCAAAACAGCAGGGTAAAAGGCATTATTAAAATCAATAAGTCATCCTCTGAGAAGCTGAAGTTGTATACGAATGAGGAAAATAGAAATGTTCCTGAGATCTGGAAGGTCGCACACAAAAACAAACAAGGCAGGCCAAAGGAGCAACTTGCAAAAGTCCAGACCAGCAAATCGGGCCTCTTGCAATCACAGCAGAAGCAAAGTCCCAGGAGGCTGATGGGGCCGCAGGGTGACCCACACAAGAGGGGAACAAGGAAAATAAAATAATGCAATGGCAGCAAAATGAAGTGAAAGTTCCTATCCTGTTCCTGGAGGAGGAATTTGGCAATACCACCGTGCCAGAGCTGTTCTTACAGGCACCATATCAAAGGACCTGCCTCAAATCAAGAAGGGGATAGAAGAGGGGGAACAGCAAAGCTTGGTAATGATATCCAATTGTTCAGGTAAAAGTGGGTATCCCCTGGACAACAGAGCCTTTCTCCCTCTGGGGAAGGCCTCCAAATAGTGAGGAAAAATGCCAAATAAAACCAAAGGAGATAAATGTAATGTGATGCACATGGGGTAAAAGTTATCCCAGATTTATTTGAACAGTGAAGGCCCTTGAACTGACCACCACCTCTCAGAAGGATGGTGTTGTGGTTATGACAGCGCATTCATAGGGAACCACAGCTCCAGAAAGCAAATCCAGCATGGGGAATAATTGGAGATGGAGCAGGGAACAAAGCTGAGCATCTACACAGTTGTTTAAATCCACTGCATCTCAAACACATAATGCAGTTTGGGTCCCATCCCCCCCTTACCCCTTCTCATGGCAGGATTAAAGCTCAGATCAATTTGAAAAATTACTGCACAAATTGACAGCAAAGCCTCCCAAGACCCATTAAATATGTGGCTGTCCTGAGCAGGAGCTCTTCCCCAGCACCCATGGGCGCAGGGGAAAACATTTGCAGCTGGCTATTAGCAGCTCTGAAGCTGTTACCCTGGCCAGAAGCTCCACCATCAGCAGTATGTCACGATGTCAAATGCCTAAAAACTGAAAATCACACCCAAAAGAAAACAGGAGGAAGCCTGCATGGATCATTTTGATGCTACATCGCAAGGTGAATCAACCCTTGAAGTGATTCAAAGCCTGAGGCTAAAGTTTGCTTTTGCAGCTTCCTCCTCCTGTAATGAACCAGGTTCCAGGTAGTCTTGCAACTCGGGCTGGTCTGAAGACTACCCCCCAATATTTAGTAGGGCTGGTTTGTTTCACAGGAGCTTTAAAAACTGGCAAAGGTGGGTAGACAGTGGAAGACATGAAGCAACATGCCAAGTGCTCACCGCGAGGCCAGTGATTTTGCACTAAAAACCAAATCACGAGGATCAAAACAGTAACATGAAACTGTAATGGGGGTCTGAAAATTTCTGCCTTTGCTCTGGTATGCTGAAGAGGGAAGACCTAAATTATACAGTGAACATCTCCAATAAAGTACTCTCCTCTCCAACAACCCTTTCCCCCCCACCGCTATACAGCCAAGGCATTGCTGGCTGTTACAATTTCCATCAGACTAGCTTGAAAGCTGCCAGTTCCATCACAAATATTTTTCAGGAATATGTTTCTTTGCTCAGTTTAAAGATTTTTTTCCTCCATTTCTAGAGCTGGCAAAAATTAAAAGGAAGCTGCAGTGATGTTTTTTCTGAAGCTTCAATTTGTGCTTTGCAGAACGGCTGTTTGTACACCAGCATAATGAAAAGCTAGAGGGGCAATGCATTCACATCATGGCAAAAATGAAAACAAAGCTCTCCTGAAAAATTATGCACACACACATTACCTGTGTATGATAGATACATGCAGTGCTGCTACATAAAGAAAGCAAGGATTCAGCTGGTACCAACATCCCACTCAAACCCACCTGCCTGCAAGGTACCAAGATCATTAAAACACATCTCTAAGCCAGCAGCTTGTTGGCACCACCTTCTAATTTAAAGTTAACAGTTAAGTTCTATTCATCTTGACACAGTTTGACACTTGTACCCTGGCCAAAACCCCTAAACCAGGCTATTTTCAAGTGTTAAGTCCAGTAGTTTAGTATGTCTTTCTTTTCCCCATAGTGTGGGAGATGGCATAAGCTCTAACCAGCTTGGGGAAAAAAAAACACAAAACAAAACACCACACAACACAAACCAACCAACCCATCCAAAAACCACACAAAACACGTTTGTAAAATTTCCAGATTCTGGCTTTAAGAATCTATTAGTTTCCAAGTTATTCAGTCTGAGCACAGAGAGCTCAAGGCACATTTTGGAGGCATTGGAGCACCCCCAGCACACTGTCAATCTTTAACCTGCCTCTCCCATGGGCTTTGGGCAGCATCCGGACAAATCCTCTACCACAGCCTTCTTCTCTCCAACCCTTCACACTGCTGTGACATTGCCGCAGGGGTATTTTCCATCTCTGGACAGTACAATAGTGCTTTGCCTTTAGGGTTACCCAAATTCACACACACTCAGGCACTTAGGATCAAGGCTTTTGCTCTGATTGCTCTTGACCACCATCACCCAAACTGAAAACACTGTGCTTCAGAGGGGGAAAATACTATCTAGTTGGTTAGAAAGATCAGCTTGGCTGTGAAAATTAGATGGTGCTTTCAGGCTGTGTGCGATATTTGGTGACAGAGGGGTGCTTTCTCACACCCCAGGCCCCACAACCCCCCTAATCAGCTATGCAACCTGGCATATTTCAACAGCTGTCCTCAGCAGACACTTCCTGAGGTTGCCTGAAGTCTCCGAAGGGATGTAAAATATTTGTAGTAATTCCCTGAACAAACCCAAGAGGCTTCCTCGAAGCAGAGTCCTCAACTCTGTTGACTTGCGTTTTTAAAAGGTAATATAAATTCCACTTACACTGGTTTGTTTTGATGTTGAAAATTGGTCTCCATAGACATGGTTGAAATCATGCCCTGAAGCGCTGAGGCCGGAGCCAACAACCACACAGCCCTTCTCCAGGGCCGGGCCGAGGAGGTTTTAAAGGTGTAAATGCCATTCCGCCTGCCACAGCAGGACTGGGAGAGCACAGGGACACCAGGCAGGGACAGGGTGTCCCATGGGAGAGGGAAAAACCACAGTCGGGGCCACCCAGGGCCTGGGAGAAGCCTGGGGGGCTGCCCTTCATGTCACCCCCAACCCAAAGCCCCATCCCGCTGCTCACACATTTCCTTCACCAGGCAGAGACCAGGGGGCAAGAAGCCCCACAGAGCCCATAGGAAGCCTAAACACATTTTTATTGTTATTTTAAAACCTCACTGCCCTGCAGAAGCACCTTTGAAGGCTGACACGCAGCTAGGACTGCAGTGGTGTTTGCCAAGCAGAAAGAGCAATAAAAAGAAATAAGAGCGAGACAAACAGGGGGAATATATGGAGAAACGACAAGTAGAGGTTTTTATATGGAAATTTATATCGAGGGTAACATTCCTGTCTAACACAAGCACTTTAATACTTCCGGATGCAAGCCTCAAGCCAAAATCCAGTGAGGTCTGATGCTACAACAGTGTTTAAGCTCAGAGATGCTGAATGTTTTTGCAAGAGCTACAGGTTTTCTCAGGGCCAAAAATCATCCAGAAGAACAACAAAAAAAGCTTTTAATTCTCTCCCAAATAACCCCACCGCAATGTCCCAGCACGAAGCAATCACAAAGCAGAAGTGAGCCCTGAGGCACCAAACCGTCCAAGTTGATTTGAACATTGGGATGCACAGACCGCCACAAAACCTGATCAGGGGCAAAAAAAAAAAGACAAAAAGCAGGAGATGACGTACATTTGAGAATGGATTATTTTCATTAAACTGGGGTTTTTGCCCCTTCCAGCTCTAACACTGCTTCTGCAGAACCCGGGGTCAGTGGTACAGCCCTCCCAGCCACCGCAAAACCCAGGCACAAAGCAGCCGTCGAGGATTTCCCTCAAAGGCTGGCTTGGTTTTGTATAAAGCACAGGATTGCTCCGCCGAGGGCAATATCGGGCTGAGATCAAACTGGGAGATGCGTTCCTCAGGTCAGCAGCGCAGCAAGCGTAAGCTCACACGAGCGATAAACTGTTCAGAACAACTTGTCCCGGAGAGGCTGCTGCTCCTCCGCCGCTGCCAAGGCCCATTTCTGCTGGTTTATGCACTATGCCAATTCCTCCCATACAAGATTAAGCTGCCTTGAGGCAATTTCAACTTACACATCTGATATTTTGAGCATTTTCTATGCTTGGCAGCTCAGGAATCATCACAGCCCATGTACTGCCACTTCCACTGTTCACCTCGTGTCACCCTTGTAAAGATGTTCGTTCCCATTTAAGTGCTCACACACCTTTTCTGGGACTTCAAAACATCAAAGGGATGATTCAGGGAAATAAGGTTTCACTGAAGAGCGGGGCTGAGCCACCAGTGCCACACAGCTCAACACTGCAAGGGCATCAACCTGAGAGCAAAGCACATTGGACCTGTTTGCTTACATACATCCATCACACCAAAGAATAGTTTCCCCTTTTTGAGGGTATTCTGGGTTTATTAAATCCCATAAGTTTATTACAAGTACCGATAAAATATCCTAGAAATAAATAAATGAGCTTTTAAGCCTAAAAGCTTAGTTTCAAGACCATGCTGGATGGCTCAAAGTTAAAAAGGCAGATATCTAATAAAAAAACCCAACACCTCAATAATCTAAAAAGTCTCCAAATTCCTTATTTGTCCAACTACACACGAATAATTTCAGTCTAGTGCAGACCTGTTCAGGTGCCAGATCTTGTTTGCATGTCTGCTCTGGGAAAGGCAAATGCACAGTTGAACTTGAATGCTATGCAAGTATCAGCCAGCTATTAGCGCTAATTGCTAAACAATTTTTCCAAAAGTTAGATCAAACATAAAGCTCAATGTCTGTGGCTGTTGCTGGTTAGTGCTGTGAGGAAAATGGTTACTAATACACAGCTGGTTGGGCTTAAATTATAAACTCAATTAAAGTGCTGCATTTACCTAGCCAGAACAGCAACTCTATTTTATGGAGGTGTGTTTCTGCATTAAATCCAATTTCTGTACATTTCTGTCTGCACCAACAAGATGGACAGATCTAAAGGGACACTTGTGTGCACAGTAACTGTGATCATTGTAATTCAGCTCACGAAAACACCAAAACAATTTCACAGGTGCATCTCCAAAGCCACTGGTTAAATGATTCAGACAAAACCCCAATTGTGTAACAAAATAAGTTATAAACAAGACTATGGAAAAGCAGGGGAGGAAAGAAACTTCCTGAGGGTTTGGCACTGTTCTTATTAGTGATGGCTGAATTCATTTTGCCCAATTTCCAGTGTAGTCAGATATTCAAATAAAACCCGAACACTGTCTGTTTGCCATGATCCAGAGAAAGATTGGAGACCAGAAATCATGGAGATGGCAACAGTTCTACATGGATTTTGCCTATACAGTCAGTCTGTATCAGACCACATCTAAGATTTGCAAGAAAGGCTCTAACAGGGGAAAAGTTTCCTCTAAATACAAAAGCATTTAACTGAATCAGCATTGGACTGGTAGAAAGAATATATACTTACAAGGCAAAAAAATTTACAAGACAATTTTGCAACTGTAATCAATTCCTCCATGAAAAGAGTCCGTGCTGAAGTCTCTGGACCAGCGAGGCAGGAAGCACTGGCTTTACAGCAACTGCTGACGAATAGTTTGCAAAACGGTGGCATGTCAACCTGCACTATAATTATACAGATCATTAGTTTACTTACTAACATCCCCAGTGTCTTTATCATGAAATACAGAGTGCTCTTCCTTGCATTTGTGAAGCTCTCAGAAAATCAAGACACCTGAAGTTTTTTTTAGCAAGTTGGCAAATACAGGAACACTAAAACTCTACATTCAGGAACTCCACTTAAGGAAATCAACTGAATGAAATATCCAATAAAAGCACAAAAATCTAAAGCAAACTTAATTGTAATAACTGAGTTTGATGTTATACGGGAAAGCTCATCATAACAAATTGCAACTGAAGCTTTCCTCCACGGTATAATTTAGGGCAGGTTTCACTCCATCTCACTCAGACAACAGGAATGGGATGCAAGTTTTCATTTAGCATGGGGGGGAACAGGAGGGCTGTGGAAGCGCATCCACAATTAATTCAATTTGGAGGCACAGTTATGGTACAAGCATGTACACCAATACTTCATTTTCCTTCTCTCACAACCATTTGTGCTCTTAATTTTGTAACCACAATTTGCACATTTCCCTGAACAAGAATAAATCTCTGCAAGCCTTTGCCCTGACACTTGCTCAGCATTGAAACAAAACCCCATCCCAGCCAAAACCAGCACAACCGGGCACACAGGCTGCCCCATTCCACCCTTCTGCCATCAGCCACACAAGCAGGGGACGCACAGGTAGGGTTCTACCAGCCCCTGGTCCCCTTGAGCATTTGGGGATGGCAGCAAGTGTCCTGCCAGGACAAAATCAGGCTGTTTGGTGCCATCACCAGAAATCCCCTCAAGGAAGCATTAAGTATTACCCAGTAAAGGCAGGTGTTGCACAGAGCCCCCAGGGTATCACAGATGCCCCCTTTGCCGTATTTCACCACAGTTCCCAAAAGCATATTCCCTCCTGCATGTAAAGCAAGGCACAGGAACCACTAGTGCTCAGGGCCAGTCTTGGCCAGGGATCCCACTGTGAGGGCCAACAATCCCCAAACCTTGCAGAGTCAGCCAAGAAAATCTGTTTTATTCCAGCTCAGCCACTCAGGGTGAGAGGCTCACAACCTCAGAGAGGCTTTAAATCCTTCCCAGGATCAAAAAAAAAAAATCAGACCCAGCCGCAACATTTTGTGGCATGGTGCGTACACATATGCAGGCACGTCGCAAGAAGAGCCAGAGGCCACGAACGCATTGCAAAGACCAAGTTTTATTTTAGTTACCTCTCTACTGGGGGATCTCCGAAGTTGCACCTGAGCTCCCAGGCAGAGGTGACACAAGCGGGGACGCAGACGCTGGTGAGTTCAGCCCTGCTGGAAGATCACTGGGCCTGCTGAGCTCACCTGTATTTCAAGGCTTCAGGCAGGCACAGCCTTCCGCTCTTTCTCACAACAAAGCAGGAATCTCAGACATAGCGATAAGGTGCCTGGAGTTTCTCACAGGCCTATGTTATCTAACACAGAGGTTCTACTCATCAAGCACACAAGGTCAGTAAAACAACTAGTGTGATGTATGTGCTTTTTCTACAGACAGGTAGAAGTCACTTGAGCGTATTTACATTTAACTAACCTGCTCGCCAAATCTTCCACTACGTTCCACTACATGGCAAGTCAAACCCCTTTTCCAAGCACAAAGCAGAGGGAAGAGAGGCTTTTCTTTGCATTGTTTATTTTCTGCACAGCCTCCTTTGAGTCCTTCATATTTATGTTTGTGCTGGTGCCCATCAGCATCTTGCACTGTACCACTGTTAGTGTAGAAACTGCTGTGCAAGTACAGCTGCTCACATGCCACTGTCAGGCAGGCATCATGGCCTCAGCACAGTCTGCAGAAAGCAAAATAGCCCAAAAAGAGAGACAAAACTCATGCGACTAAGGTTTTAGAGAGTGTTGATTATAGTGCATTTGAGAAACATTTTTGCAGCTGGGCAATTAAAGCCTAGGACACACCACACACCCACAAAGGCAAGATTACAGAGGTAACCTAGATTTTCAACATTTCCTTTTGCACACTTGGCCACAAAAGCCAAAGCTGCCAGTGTCACCCCTGCAGGGACACTCATATGTGTGTTGACGCGAGGGGTTTACAGTGACAGCCAGGCCACAGACTGCACAACCAAGAGATGGGTCTTCATGGCATGAGCTTCTGATATAGCACAATAAAGTTTTCATTAGCACACTTTTACAACTACTCTTTCTCAAGTACAAGTATTAGACCAAAGCAGGTTCAAGAAGAAACCAGAGATTCCCAGACAACAGCTTGTTTGTCAGTCATGGCAGGGGCAGAATTACATCTGTTTGAGGATTTTGCAAGTAGAAACTACCCAACAACTGCTTGGAATTGGAAAAAATAGGCACAACTCTAAACAGAGAAAAAAAAAATCACTGAGAGATTAGGTAAACAAGAGTACATAGCTAACATGATACACAGGATATTGCTGCCCTGAGTTTGTATGTTTATACATGCCTGTACACCCACAATCACTTTAAGTATCCTGAAAACAGCAGTAACAATTCAAAATCATTTAATAATAGGGTTGGTTTTTTTATTTCTCTCTCAGAACTGGAGTGTAACCTCTGAAGCCAAAGGTGGAAGAATAGAGTATCACCCATCCTGGGAATAATATGCTGAGAATTGTTGATAAAGATCAGTCCAGTGATGCAGTTAGAAATCAGAGCGTACCACAGAGAAACTTCTGGTTTTCCTTCAGATGCTCTTTACACCCAGTATACAAAGAGTTATGAATAACTTATAAAGTTATTAAATTTGGAGGTTAAATTGGGATGTTTGGGATGCTCTTAGGACAGGGCAACACCTGAACAAAGCTCAAGGCCAAACTTGCAGTGTGCACTTAAATGAGATGAATCCAAGTTTGAGGTTGAATCACTGAAGTGTTACCAGCTGTGGAGCAAACGCCTCCACCACAAGCTGAAGCATTTCGCCTTCCTCTGCTGCTTTGACTTCTGCAGCTGCTATTACCCTATTAAAATTTTTATATGTTATTCACACATTTCAGATCCCAAAACATGTTTCACTACACTGAATTTTAAATGGCAGATACCTTTATGACTATTAACATTTATCACTCTTACCATTTTACTAGCAATGCTGCCATTTTTCAAGCCAGTTGCGACTTGTGTAAGTAACCATATGTATTAAGCACCACATAATTTCTTTACTAACCTTTCAACAACACAGCAACATTCAAGTTAACTATAGTGAGTGCTGATGGGATTTATAACTGGATCCTGACTATAAACCATTTTTATCAGCCTTAGAAATTTTTTATTACTTTTTTCATACTTCATTTTACAGGAATATGCACTATCTCCTCAGATCAGGAAGACCTATATTAAGGTATAGCTCTTACCACATGCCCCAAAAGATAACACAGATTTAATTTTTTTCTCTCCTAAAAAAAAGAGTAAACATTTAAGGACTCCAAAGAGTCATTTTGAAGCAAAGTTTGACTCTTTCATATTTGTGTTTGTGCTAAAATTTGAAAACTCCATACAAAGGGCTTGACCTCACCATGCTGAAATCAATGACATTTGTCACAGCAAGAAGATGGAGCCAACATGCTGGAAGACAATCAAGGACACAGCCCCGTCTGACAAACTGCTCGATCATTAGCTCTTAATTTAAGCTTAGACCTCCTTTATAAGGCGAGTGGGTGAGAACAGCAAACAAAACCCACATCAATCACCACATCCACACAGCTTCCAACTCCTATTTATAGTTTTACTTTGAAATTGAAGAGAAAAATGCAAATAATCATGCCAAGGGGGAAAGAGAAGGAACAGACCATCTGTAGGACTGTGAGCTGCTGCTTTATTTCCAGTGTGCTGCCCACCATCCTCGGCTCTGCCACAAGGTCAGGTTTTGATAATGGCCAGCTTTTCACAAAGTCTCAAAGACTTTTTGTTTGAATTTTATAGACAGCAAAAATAAAAAGCATTCAATGGCTAAGAGGTTTTAATTATTGGCAAGTTGTAGGCAAGTGATATTTTTTTCCCCTCCAATTTTTACATTATATGCTCCTGGCCTTCTCAGAAACTATGGGGCCTTTCTGGATGGTACCACTAGCAATTTTGAAGCTTCAAGAGCTTTGCTCTTGGTTAAAGAGGCCCTATTAATTACTGCCTTGTCTTTTTCTTCTCTTACTTGAATTTTTTTTTATTAAAACACTAAGTTAAAAGAAAGCATGTCCAACACGCTAAGTAATCATTAAATAGCTATTTCAAAATGTCACATCCACAGCTAAATAATCATGACTAGCTTTCCAACAAAAGATTGGAAAAGTTCCAAATTTACCTTTTGGATTGTTTTCATGCCATCACCTGATGCAACAAATCACTAATATTTCACCTTCAAATCACTCATCTTCACCCCAAGCTCCCCTGCCAACTTGAGCCATGTCATCAATCCTTATTGCTGCCTTCATCTCATCATCTTGTTTAATTACCACCTTTCTTACTCACCCATTTGCTGCACTAATCCCCACCAGCTCATGTTTCTGCCCAACAGAAATAGGAAAGCAGTAGAGGAAATATATCAGGCCTTAACATTATAATTACTTTAAAATTTGTCAAAGACTTTAGGTAACACTAGCTTATGGGGTACCACACAGGAAAATCCCAGACAATAACTAGCTTTGATTTTTAAAATGTATAGAAAAATAGATTTATCTTACTTTGCACTCATTTTCTATGCATTACACACTGGCTCAGACAGCTACTTGCCCATCAAACAAAGGTCTTTGTTTTAAAAACCACCTTCCCGAAGGCATGTCCACCCTCAGTCTGCCACTGCCATTTGCTCAGTTTTCAGCCCTGGGCAAGTAATTCAGGGCCTTGGGTCATTTCAGACCTATTTGTATTCCTTGGTATTTACCATAATTCCTATCATAACCATTTAAAATTAGAGTTTTAGCTCTTCACAGCTAACCAAGGTCTCCATGGCCTCGTAGGCTGGTACAGAGAGCAGCCCCAGCAACGCTCAGCCCTCAGATGGGATTTTTCAGGAAAGGTTGCCAGACTATAAATCATTTTAACTCAGGCACCCAAAAACTGAATTGACAGTAAACGAGCACACACATCTGGAAGCTTTGTGCATTTCACGTGATGGTTGCTTACTTTTCTTCATAAACTAACTAAAAGTACAGGTCACAAAAGCCATTTAGAGTGTTAGAAGTGGTGCTAATTCACTTTTGAAAATAGGTATCTAAAATTATCCTATGGAGTGCTTTTGTGTTTATTTTTGTTGAACTCTGGCTGTTTTGTTAAGAATACAGCATTGAATGCTCAGATATCAGGTGAATGCCTGAATCTAGGGCCTGCTTTTTAAACCATGGACTTGGTGGCTCTTCAGCCAACTGTTTCTTGTAAATTTTGTAAAATTTACCATTTGTGTAGATTTGCCTCTTCACTTCAAATTAAAAAAAAAAGTCTGTGCCACTTATTCATCCCTGCAAAGAAAAAATTGCCCATATTTCAGCTGATTGCACTGAGAAGCCAAACTGGGGATTTATCTCAAGGATTAGAGAGCTATGAAGTAACATATAATGGAAAACAAACTGTTGATTTTTATTATTCCACAAATACTCAGCCTATTTTCTGAAGTTTCCAAGCAAGCCAAGGTGGAGTTGTGCTGTCTGCAGGCATCACTAAAAACCAGCCTGAACCCAGCCTAGGCTGCAACAGGAGCAGCACATGCCTTGGTCAGCTAACCAGTGCCACCGTATGGCAGAAGGTGAAATAGAGAAAGGTGCACAAAATAACTCATTTTAGGGTTTTCTGTCCAGGTAGCTTGCTGCAAATGTAGGCAGAGTATTCTCAGTGTCTTCACTATGGCAAGGTCAGGGCAATGTTGTTTCTCCAACCTCACCAGCTACCACCTCAGCTCAAGGCAACCGCTTTCCCACACTCACACCTACTGGTACTCACCCAGCTTTTACAAGTTACATTTTTTAATTTCCCCTCATTTTATGGCATTCCTCTTTTTTGTTTTCTCATTTGTGACAACACGAGAAATGAAGAACAAGTGTTTCAGGTCCACCTACTCATTCCTTTCCACTGTCTGACCCCATGAATGTCCTCCGGCTGCCCAGCACAAACTTCAGCTTAATACCCACCTCCAAAGCATATTTACCACTTCAAAAAAAGACATTTACTTCAAAGACACTATACAAATACTTAAAATAAATATTTGCAAAATCTCAAATGCTACATCAAACAGGCCTATGTATTTAGTAAGTAAATACACACATATACACATTTACATCTGTAAGTAAGGCCACAAAAGACACAGTTACCCAGGTATTTGTTGCGTAAAGCATAACTTCAAGCTGTCTTGTTGAAGACATCACATCCCATACATGCCTTGGTTGAAAATAAGTTGCTGAACATAAGACCATTTTATTCTCAACTTAAAACAATAGATACATAGGACAAAAGAGAGCCCAGGCAAACATGGAGTTGCACTCCACTTGTTCAAGCGAGGACCCTTTTTTTTTTCTTAGTTGTTTTGTCTGTTTTGTTTTCTACCACAACTGGAAAAAAATAACTGTTTTTTCTGAAGTATTTCACTAATTTTAGATTTCACAGTAATACAAGTCATAACTCAAATGTCTTGGAACCTCATTACTCAAGAGAAAAATTATGATAGGCTGTATATATTTATTATACTGTAAGTATGGTAGACTCTACTGTATGCAAACATATAGGCTATATATATCTACACACACAAACACAGTTTGATTACTCCCACAACTAAATAGCTTTCCTGAAGAAAAAATTTTTAAAAAATTTCTTCTGACAATCATTCCATCCTCTGCCTTGCTTGCACTTTATAGAGAACTCAGGACTCAGTGAAAAGAAATATGCCAAACTTACTTCAGAAATCACAGCACTGGTTTGGGAAAAGAAGATTTGCAACTGCAAGTGTTTCTTGTGGGTTCAAGCACTCACCTGAGAAGTACTTGGTTGTAGATGTCTCCAACTCAATAAGCCAGCAACAGACTTAAATTTAGATACAACACCCTCTGCTTGTATCTACCTTCCATTCCATTAAAAAGAAGACACAAATTCACTAATCACCCAGCTCCCTCCTGCTCAAGGAGCAGAGCAGCACATAATCCCCAGGTACCCAGGAAAGAAAGGAAGGAGAAATGATGCTGCCCTAAAATAGGATGACATGCAGGTGCCATGCCAAGCTAATGCCAAACAGGAGTCAGATGGGTGTGGCTGGGTAGTTTGTCTAATGCAATCAGCCCACCTTCCTACTTTTGCTCTGAAATGCCCCATTCAAATAAAAGATTACATCCACCTGCCACAGAAGGTTTGATTATTAAGTTAATCCAAATGAGTTTTCTGGTAAAAACAGGAAGATTTACTCAAGTAATCATTACAGCTGATACAAGCTAAGGAAATGGTGCAGCATCTGAAAGCTATCACAAGAGATACGGTAGGGAATTAAAATATAGCTAATAGTGACATGAATAGGGGGGAGAGAATGAAGTAAAAGATAACATAATTTGCTTTAAAATAATGCTATTTCAATGTAGCCTCCTAATGCTTCTTTAGAAAGTTAGAATGAGAGCTAACACACGTTTACTAGTTCAAGAATAGTTACTTGCTCAGGTGTGGCATATGAACAGGCTCCTGGGGCTATTTAATGCTGGTCTGTCACATTCTGTAATTGTTCTCCATAGATGTTCTTCCTGGGTGTGGTGATGTGGCGGGAGCTCTACTGGGAAACTCCACTGGAATAGTAACAGGCACAATTTCTTACCAGCATTGGCCTTTTCTGCAATAATAGCAAAAAGTGGGGGAAAGAAATCATTGTCATGATATTTTTTTAATTTTAAAGTAAGTGCTATCTTTGTTGTTCCCTAGAAGTAGCTTTTATATAGCCAGGTTTGTGTAATGAGTGCTACTTAGAGAACAAAGTTTAAAAAAAAGCATATAATTTAATGTCAAATCTATATAATGAATTCAATTTAATCTTAGAGCATAAAGTAGCATATAAACTTAAGCTCAGGAGAAAGCAGAGCCCTGAGATGCCATCCAGTGGAAAAGTGTACACAAAATGGTGCTGTCTCTTGCTACAGAAGTTGGTTATGTGCTTACTATTCGCTTAAAATGTGTACATATAACTTTTTAACACATGTATGTGGCTTTTTAAAAAATGTTTTGCTTTCTCCCAGGGAGGCAGTGCTTTAAGTGACATATTTATTTAGCTGCAAGATGGGGAATGGCCTATGGATAGAATTGAGTGATGTATCCTGGCCAAAATAAATAAGTGGTTTGAGATTAAGTGGATCATAACTAATTCCTTCACACGACTTGGGAAACTTAAACGTAGGTGAGTTTTCCCCACAACTTGCACCAGCACACCCAGTGAGCTGAAGAGGATGGGGCAGAGACACAGAGCCCTAAATGGAGTTGCTTAAACTGCCACTGAAAGACAAGCCTGCTTTTAATAACTGCCATGGGATAAATCAAGTCATACAGCATAAAGACTTGGAGCAATGTCATTGCAGATATTAAAAGTTTTTATTTCAGTCTTGCAGAGGCTGCTAGGAAAGGCTCAAAATCCACTGCTGGTCTCCTGTAAGCTTGAATAATGATCCAAAGCATGTTAAAGCTGTTGAAGTTGAGTAGATATATTTAGTCAATGCTTTCTACAGACACACAGACACATCTGAGCTGTTTGGGTATTTCAAAGAGCAGAAAGCACCTGGTGAATTTGGTGTTTTTTCTTAAGGCAGCTCCTCTGAGTAAATGTCTCCAAGGAGAAGCTCACAGGTTTTGTTTGACTTGGGAGAACTTGAAATGGTCATAGCAGAGCTTTCTAATGTGATGTTCTTTAAGAAATTTGCATTTGTACGTTATTGCGGAGGTTAAATTTTCAAATACAGCAAATCAATATTTACTCTAAAATCCCATTTTACAAAAAAGAGGTACCAAAGATGGATCCTAAAAGCTTTTGGCAGGCTCAAGGCTTTTATGCCAAATAGCTGCAGGTATCCACACTGGCCTTGATATTGGTTGGGTTTGGGTTTTGCTTGTTTGTTTGTTTTAATTTCCAACTGATTCCTCTTGCTTTCAACAGGAATAACTTTGCCAGGTAAGCAGAAAGCCACAGCCAGAAGAAGCAGAGCATGTATTGTGAGTGCTGCCCTTCTGAATGGGGCAAGAAATGAGGTAAATAGTGGCAATCACAGCTACAGAGACTGAAATACAGGAAAAGGAGCTGGTGGTGGTTGGGACAGCTGTTCTGGGGGCAGATTTGCCTCATATTGCAGCACGATGGGCACAATCTCCTCCCCAGAAAAAGATTTGGACCTCCAGGCTCCCTCTTTATGGGGTTTGCTATGAGGGCAACCTGGCTCACCCAACCTCAGGGCTACCAGGAAAGAAGAAGTCTGCTTGGGTGATATCTGACTTCAGGGTGGAGAAAGATTTTGGGAGCAGTTTCAGTCCTAGGAGACTGTGTACAAATTTTAATTAGCATTTTCAGCATGTCCTCAGGACTCGGGATGGAGACATTTTCAATTAAAAAAGAGCAAAGAGAAATCTATCTCCACATGTGCTGTCACCAGAGCCGAGATTCGCCCTTATTTACCGACTGCTGAACATCTGTGGGTTGGGCATTCACAGCAGAGGTCCCTTGGCTCTGGAGCTTGTTATTGCTCTTGACAAGAAAGAGTCCAAATGTGCTGGTCTTCAGAGCATGGCGCGTGGACCATCCACTTCCCTCCGTCTTGTTTTGGGAAGACAATAATGGGAAATATAGTCAGTAAAGTGATCTCCCCAGGTGAGGCCTGAATCAGAGTATTTGCAGAGGTTCATTTTAGAAAGCAATCTCATCAGTATGGGGTTCTATGTGCAGAGTGTGGTGTTGTGTAGTATGAAAAATGGAGCATCTGTGCTGAACAGGACTGGAAAAACACCTTTTCAGTGGTTTTTTGCCAACTGAAATGTTGGTGGGTGGTTTGTGAGCTGTTCTTTCGAAGTTGCAGTGGAAAAGAGGTTTATTGCCAGTTTACAGGCATCTGTTGTGCATAAGCAGCAGTTGAGAAGAAAAATGTCTCTTATCTTAATCCCAAACTAGATGCGGGAAACATGAATAGGAAAATTAAAGTGACGTGTGTTCTTGGATGGTGTTTATTATTATTATTAATGGTTAAACTGAGTATAGATTTGAGTGGAAAAAAATACCAGAGAAAAATTTAACGAAGAGAGAGAGAAAGTTAAAATCTTGTTGAATAAATGCATGATATTTTTGCTTTTTCATGAGGTTTACTGCCTAGTATCTTGAACTAAATCAGAGTTCTTGTATCCTTTTTCTGTTACCATGGTATGGCCATAACTCATTAGCCCATAACAGTTATGTAGCACATACACTTAATGCTTCTCATTTTGGTGAGCGTGGAAAGAGCTATTTAATCACTTTGGTTTAAGTCAAAAGATCTACTTTCAGTGCTCATTGCTGTTCTGTAAACTGTTTAACTCTCCTAATGCATGTTCAAGTGGAAAAAATAACAAGGTTAATAATTATTTTTAGAAGCATCATCTAAAAAATATTTCTGTCTGTTTATTCTGGACTTTTTTTTACAACCATACATAATCTCAGCTACAGAATTCGTTCTTTGGTACAAGTAATGTGGATGAATGGCTTTTTTTTTAAGGTTGAAGCATATATTTTGTATGGCTGCTTCTTGAGAGTTTAAAAGTTATGGCATTTCTCTAAGATCTCGGAACAACGTCAGAATGCACATTATGACTGTGTAATGTTGCTGAGGACAGAACATCATGGTTTCTTTCACACAGAAATTATTGAGACCAAGTGTCAGACATCTGGAGCTAATGCAAAAGTGTTTGTTGTATGCTGGTTGCTGTTGATACTCTTCACACTAGTTCTGTGTGGTTTTGTGTTTTGTGGCGAATGGACAGTGAATGATAGAAAGATCCTAAGCCATCCTTACAGATTCCTCTAGACCTTTGTTACGCTTCTTTCTAAATTCTGCAACATCAGTCTGTCTAATGTATATTGCTTTGTGTTCATTCTTGGTGAAATGCTGCCCTGCTGTCTCTTCTTTGCTTTCCACCTATACCACGGAATTCTCTGCTTTCAGTATGCTGGCTTCCTCAACTGAATTCAGGCGTTAAAAGCCCTAAGTAACCACCTTCTGTGTTTAACAGAAGGCAAGATTTGTGTTGTTCATGTCTCTTGTGTTGTATGAAAGCTTCCAATCACTCTTTCATCACTCTTGCAAAATGAAATTCATTTTTATAACAATACAGAACTTTGAGCAGTTATTTGCCATGAGCTAGAGGATAGCAATTTTAATGAGTAATAATGACAAACAAATCTTTCCAAACAATCCCCTGTTTGTCAGTGGCAAAGCAAGTGTGAATTCAGGCAAATGTGGTGAACATTCTTGCTTTGCCACCTAATGTATTTTTGTACCAAATAAAACTGCACCAATGAATTATTAATCTGGATAAAGTTAAGTCTTTTTGCCCAGGCCAAATCCTAAATTTCTGGATCGCTCATCTTATTTCTTTCTTCTGTGTCTTGCCAAAAAGATAAGAAACATGTTGGCACAGGAGAAAAATTATTACTTGGACTTTTCTCCCAGCCAATTAATCTGTTTTCTATAAATGCAGTTTTAACAGAAAAATCCTGTTAAGTAAACAACAAGCAATATAAAAATAGCATTAGAACCAAACTAGTAATAAATGGCATTTTTTTAATTAAATATCCTACAAATTTAAGCTGTTGACTCCAGCTGACAGTGAGTTCAGGATGAAGCACGACAGTTTATATTAATTCAATCCTGCGTGGATCTCACAGTTGGGGTGATCAGATCTCCGTGACCACATTACTGTTTGTTTATGCTCACAGACATAAATAATAATGAAGTAATTACCAACCTCTTTTGCACTATACAACTGACTGAGCAATAATCTGTCTGAGGAACAATTAATGTACGAACAAAATTACTGTTTCATAAGCATAACATTGTTGCACTCTTAGCATGTACCAGCACAACAAATGTTTTACCTGGCGAGCCTTTGTGATAAGCAATAACCACTGTTTTAACCCTCCTCTTGCACTTTGAAGAATACTTTTCTGTTCCTGGCTTAGGAGAGTGCTAAGGATCACTATTCTTGCCTTACCGAGGAGGAAAGCGAGGAATGGGACGATGAACTGATGCGTTCGGTGACTTGAGATGAGTGTGGCCTTGAGGTTTGGCATGACTCTTTGGACGCTGTTGTTGTGCTCCAATTGCCAGACCCTGCTGTGGGATTGATGGTTAATACAGCTGTAAGATTAATTACTAAAAAGATTCAGGGGGCTTAATTACAACTCTTGAGGGGCTTAATTACAACTCTTGAGGTGTGGGGTTTTCCTGTGGGAGTGCTTCAGTTTTGAAAACAAGAGATACAGAGCAAGGTCTTTCGGGCAAAAGAATTGCAAAGACGTGTATTTTTCCTTCCAAGTGTGAGTTTAAGCTGGCACTGACTTGTTCAGCCACGCTCCTATAGCAAGGGCCCTGAATTTTTGGCGGACTGTGTAACATGTAATAACTTTTCCACACCAGGCCTTGCACCTGCTGTCAGTCAGCAGCGACACGGAGCCAAAGGTGGTGGTTGCCGGCCCTGGGGCAGCCGAACGAAGCTTTGCAGGCCTGGAGGTGCCACACGGTCTCCTGAGGCACCACAATGTCACCTGAGGCGCCAATGGCGGGAGGGCGCCAGCAGCTCTGGTATTGGTGCCCTCTCCCTCAGTCTGGGCCGCTGCTTGGGTTGGTGAGCCCAAAATTTTAGCCTGAGCTGGCTCCCAAGCCATCCAGGGGCCGCCACGGAGCTTTTTTTGCCACTTTTTACCTCAGATTTCCCAGCAGGCACCCGCTCGCCGCCGCCTGTCCCTCCTCAGCCGCCGTAGCCGGCGGGGCTCCAGCAGGGGGCGCACGGAGGCGCTCGCGCGAGGAATCGAAACCAACCCGCCGGTGCGCGAGCCAATCCCCTTCGAGCTTACTGCGCGGCGGCCCGCCCCCCGCCGCCGCCGAGAGCCAATCGGGTGGCGGTTACCCTTGGGGTCGCCCTTTCCCGCCCACCGGCGCGATGGCGGCCGCCGTGAGCTGTGGTGGCGCCGCGCTGGGCGGTTGGGCCGTTGGCGGCCGTTTGGCTGTTGGCGGCGGGGCCGCGGCGCGATGGCTGCGGCTGCCGGGCGGGCGTGTCCTGCGGCTGGTGCCCGCCCGCGGAGCTGCGGCCAAGCCCGGGCCCTCCCGGGCGGTGACGGTGGAGGTGGGGGGCAGGTGAGCGGCTCCGAGGGGCGGGGGGGGGGCGTTCCGGGTGCTCCCCGCTGCCTCAGGCTGGGCTGAGGGGTGGCTCTCGGTACCGGCTCTGGGCAGGGGTTCCCCACGGGCCAGGGAGGGCTGTCCGGGGTGGGGGTTAAACGAACGTGAGGAGAAATTGTCACCGACACACAGGCCCGGTTCCTCAGTCACGGCGGGTGCGGAGCGGGTGTGTTTGTGTTTCCTTCCCTTTCCTGAATGGAAGAGAGAAGGGGCTGGAGCACAAGTGTGATGGGAGCGGCTGAGGGACCTGGGGGGTTCAGCCTGCAGAACAGGAGCTGAGGGGAGACCTGATCTCTGAACTGCCTGAAAGGAGCTTGGAGCCAGGGGGGGTCGGGCTCTGCTCCCCAGGAACAAGCGCCAGGACCAGAGGAAACAGCCTCAAGTTGCGCCAGGGGAAGTTGAGGTTGGATCTTGGGAACAATTTCTTCCCGCAAAAGGCTGTGGGGCATTGGAACAGACTGCCCAGGGCAGTGATGGAGTCACCATCCCTAGAGGGATTGGACAGACGCAGATGAGGTTCTCAGGGACAGGGAGTAGTGCCGAGGTTGGGTTATGGTTGGATATTGTGGTCTTGAGGGTCTCTTCCAACCCAAATGATTCTATGATTCTTTGAATATTCAGTAGCTGTGGTGGTAAAAAGTGTTTTGTGGGTGTGAGAGTACAGCAGGGGCGTACTTGCCCTTTCTAGAGGCAAGATTCTACAGCCCAGCTTGAACCGGTGAGTGATTCATCTTCCAGTGTGAGCAGAGCATTTCGCCTCTAAGCCTGAGGTGTCACTTTAGGTGATAGCTGATGCGGCTGCAAGTCTTTGCTTTAAGGTGAAAGAAGCAGGACAGTTGAGGCAAAAGCACATTAAAGTTAAGGGGATTTGGTCACTTTTGATCAAAGAGTTTCAGTTTTCATATCTAATGAAGATTTTTGTCTCTGATATGAATTGTAGCCCACATTCTGTACAGTTGGTGCCGTAGGTGAATGCAGAAGTTACTGAAAATTGGGGTTTGCCATGAGTAATAGATTGTTTCTCTCTGATAGAAAGATGGAACTGTCTTCTGGAAAACTTGCTAAGTTTGCTGATGGATCTGCTGTTGTTCAGGTAAGAAAAAAAAGAAGTTAAAATTTATGCGACTTTGAAATTTCTGGATCTGAAGTCACTGTTAGGACATCAGAGCCTATTAAAAGGAAACAGCCTCAAGTGGCAGTTTTATTTCTAATGGGTGTACAACTGTGTTTTGTAGGAAAAACATTTTGTTTTAAAAGCAGAAATAATGGTGTGGAGCATGGATTTACGTGGTTGTTTTCTGCAAAGAATGTGCTGGAGTTTTAGTTGGTGAATAAGTTTAGGACTTCAGAAAATCTTTTGGTTGCAGGTCATTCCAATATTTTTTTTCTAACCCAGCTAGGTGACACGGCGGTCATGGTCACAGCAGTCAGTAAAACTAAGCCTTCTGCATCTCAGTTTATGCCATTAGTGGTAAGTACTAATGTCAACATTAGTTTTGTGGTAATCAGTGGTCACCTTAGCAGTAGGAATCATTAAATAGTGAAGGTCAAAATGCCGGGGGGAGTGAGGAATGTAAATATCAGACTCTACTGACCCTGGACTTCACAGTAAGTCCATGATAAAATGTTAACATGGGTGAGGGAAGAACACTGGATGTTGTCAACCTGACCTCGGCAAAGCTTTCCACAAAAGCCTCATGAACTTTGTGTACAAGGACATCCAAGTGCAGCTGGATGATCCCCCTTTGAGCAGGGGATTGGATTGTAGAGCACTGAGGTGTTTTCCTAACCTGAGTGATTCTGTGGCTCTGAAATAAGTAATTGTTGTATTAGGGATCGCTGTTTTGTTTTTAAAAGGTTGATTATCGTCAGAAAGCTGCTGCAGCAGGAAGAATTCCTACAAACTATCTAAGAAGAGAACTTGGTGCTACTGATAAAGAAATTCTTACAAGCAGAGTAATAGGTAGGCTGAAACATTTTATTTACAACGTGTTTTGTAATATCCTCCTGAATGTTCGAAAAGACAGTAATTTATATTGCTATTTGCAGAGTTGATTGTTTCTGTGGTAGTGTCAGAAGAAAACAAACTTGTAGTTTCTGGTTTATCAGTACTGATTTTTAAAATTATGTATCAGCTGGGGCTGTGTGCATAGTCCTTTATATATAAGACTGGATCGTGAGAAATCTTGTCACTTTTGTTAGTATTGAGATCTCATCTTAACTGCAGAGATGTTAGTTCTGCAGCTGCACAGAGAACCGAGCTAAACTCTGAAATACAAGGAGGCAGCCCTGCTGATTGGTATACGCTCATTCTCTCCCTCTTGAGGCTGCTTGAAATGTCACCTTTGTTGTGGCTGTCTCCATTCATTAATAAGATAACACCTTCAAATTCAACATCTATATAAAACTGATGTCAAATACATCAGCATTTTAGGACAGCAACAAAAAGAATTAGGAGAGGGAACAGCCTGTAAGGCTCAGGGTGTTACATAGAGTCCTGTACACTTCAGACTGAAATAAAACAAACAGGAAATGTGCGCATCATGGAAATAATGCAAGATTTTGAACATGCGTGCTTTTGTTGCTTTGCTTGACCACCATGTCCCTTCATTGAAGGTATTTCTGGTGAAATACTATTTAATAGATTATTTGTATCCTAAAGCATAGAAGACTTTGAGTATTTTTACCTTGTGTTACCTGACAGCGGGTATGCTCGCCCAAATACCTCTTACTTTACTCCGAGTGCTATTGAAATTTTAGAGTTGATTACATGTCATGCTAATTATCCTTCTGGGTTCTCTGCCTTTTCTCTTTGTTTGTGTTTGTTTGGGTCTTTCATTTCAGCCATTTTGGCAGTTGCTTGTGGGGTTATTACAAGATAAACTGAATATTAACCACCAAAACCCAAATATATCTTAGAGTTTGACTATTTCTTTTGCAGATCGGTCAATCAGACCACTCTTTCCAGCAGGCTACTTTTATGATACACAGGTAGGTCACACTCACTGTCCTTAACTATAGATACCTTCAGAATGGCAAACTTGGGTTTGTCCAATGAAAATTTGACAGGATATCAGCACTGTTTTAAGACAAGCAATTGTCATTAGCATCCAGGAGGGGTTTACACTTTGAAAAACAGTCTAATAGTGTAATGCTGCTTTGTAGTTATCATCTCCTCATCTTAAATTATTTTTATTACATGCTAGTTTCCAAATTTTGTTGTAGGGATACAGGAACAAAATTCAAAAATCCTCTGTACAACAGAGGAAAGGAAGGCTAGTAGTATATGTTATATGATGTTATATATTAGCGAGGTTTCTTTTGTGAGCCTTCTAGTTTAAATACCTGAACAAACTTTTCATTTGCAGTATAGGTTGGTATAAATATGGGGAATGTTTTGTTTTAATTTCCTTAGCTTTGTATTGACAGCTAATAAAAATGTATAGGTCAAAATCATTCATTGTCTTTTATCTTATGCCAGATCCTTTGTAATCTTTTAGCAGTAGATGGTGTCAATGATCCTGATGTCCTGGCAATTAATGGAGGTGAGAGGACTGTTAAAAATTATTGCTTGTGTGAGATTTCACGTGATCCATTTTTTCTGATACAGATTCTTAATCTCTTCATTCTAGCTTCTGCAGCACTTGCATTATCTGATATCCCATGGAATGGTCCTATTGGTAAGCAAATATTTTTATATTATGGATGATTTGAACATAATGGAAAACTCAGACCACAGTTCATGCTTTCTTTTTAACAAGAATCTGAATCTAAATCACGCTACCTTTTGTTTCAAGTATTGGAAATAATTTGACAATAGATAGGATTATTGCACTTTTAAGGATTATTTTCCCTGGATGGAATATACTTCTGTAAAGATTTATAATCCAGAAATAGTTTAGCATAGAGACAATAACTTTTTTTTTCTTTAAAGAAACTTAGTCTCGAAAAGCACTGTTTAGAAAATAGCTAGATAAGAATACTTTTTCTCCAGGAACTCAAGAAGAGCTTTATTTCATTGTAAGTATTTTTTGGGAACGATCTAGCCAAGAAGAAATATTTAGCTGTATTTTCCTTTCACCTGTCTTTTTTTTCTAGAAAACATGCTCAAATAACTAGAAAAAAAACCCAATTGACTTTTACGGTCTTCTATACAACGCTACTTGACATTATACACCCTGCCCAGTAATACTACGCAAAAGAAATGCACTAATAGATAAATTTGCCTCACAGTTTTGTTCTTAATATATAGCTAACAGGCTAATATTGTAAAATTAATCCATATCTTTAATTATTTATTTTAACTGTATAATTTTCAAAGTTAAATGTCACCTTAAAGAACTACCTAATAATAATTTTCTGGATTTTCTGTGTAGGTGCAGTAAGGGTAGGATTGGTTGATGGAGAAACTGTTATCAATCCCACTCGAAAACAGATGTCTTCTAGTGCTTTAAATTTGGTTGTTGCTGGAGCTCCACAAAGTCAAGTTGGTAAGTAGGTTAATTACTAATATGTTGAGTCATTGAAAGTCATGTAGGTGCCTCTTTCCAGATATTTTCCTAATCTTTGTAACTTGTATTTTTACACAATAGTAGGAATATACAACAGTAATAGGTTAGGTAAAGTAAAATCCATGATATTTATGTAGTTTTATGTTGATCTCCATTTCCTCAGTTGAGTTAGATTGCTATTGAGCAATAAAATAGTAATTTACTTAATTTTTTACTTTCCATTGATAGTTATGTTGGAAGCAACTGCTGAGAACATACTGCAACAAGACTTCTGTCATGCCATCAAAGTAGGGGTGAAGCACACCCAGCAAATCATCCAGGGAATTCAACAATTAATGAAAGAACAGGGTGTTGTCAAGAGAACTGTCCAGAAGTTATTTGTTGCTCCTGAAGAGATTGTGGAATGTGCAAAGAAGTAAGTTCAAAACAAAAAAGTTTGATCTAAATTCTGTCAAGTGACTCAAAATGCTTATTTAATGATTATTTAATTCGATGAGCTCTGATCAGCTAGTTTGGGGTTTTTGTTTAACAAAATAGCATGTTTTGAATGTTCAAAATTACTGCGTTTTCCGTAGGAACTTATGAATGTGGCCTTCAGCTTTCTTGTTTTATGCTTAGGAAGAAGGACAGGGCAAAGCAAATCCCCTGAAAACCCAGTGAAAGTATTTTAAATTCCTGTGCTGTTCTCGTGGGATCGTGATGAGGGGAATCAGGATGTTGTTCTGGATGGGCCTTGCTGTAGAAGCAAGAACTCATTTCAGAGAGGTGGCAGGAAGGAGAGCTGGATCTAGCCATGTTTATAAATATCGGTCTAGTGCTTCATGCTGCTAATGAAAGCAAACTTTTAGTCCTCAAAAGAAACTAATGACGTAACTGTTTTTTAAGCTGTGTTTTCAAAAATTCTTTTTTTTTCTTCCGAAAGACTTGCTTTTAACAAGATCTATGTGGTCTTCACAGATTCTAGCCATGATAAAGTAAGTAACTCGAATGTGATATACTTGTTTTTAATATCATAATGAAACTCTAGTAAGATTTAGTTCTTTAAGCTAGTGTTAATAAAAACTCTTCTCCTCTGCGTATATTTGCAATAGTAACGATAAATTGTTCTGTAAATTCTTATCTACCAGAATATTTGTTTGCAGTGCATGGAGATGGAGACTCTGTTTTTACAAGGAGTCCCATGGCGAAGATGAGGTGTAATGGGTACAAGTTGTTCCTGGGGAGATTCTGACTGGACATGAGGGAAATTTTTCAGGATGAGAACAATCAGCCATTGGAATAATCTCCCCATGGAAGAATACCAACCTGGTATTCTGTGATTATTCATCTTTGAATTTGTGTGACAATCCTCGTCCTTATTCCTTGAGTTCTACAGAATTTTAAACCAGATAAAAACACAACAACCCAAACCTCTTTTGTTGTTCTGTCCTGTAGAGTTAACTGGTTGCAAATCTTGTGTTCTAGATTTCTAGAGATGAAGCCATTAACAAAATAAGGCTTGAAACAGAAGAACAGCTGAAAGGTATTATTTTCTGCCTTCTTAATATTTAGAGAATGCTTAAATGGAGCTAGCACTACTTAAAGTTACAGCATGCTCTTTGTTGGCTGAGCCATTGTAGTAAAAGTTCATTAAAGCTGATTTTCCCAACTTGTGATGCAATGTCTTTTTTTATACCCAGAAAAATTTCCAGAGGCTGAGCCTTATGAAATCATGGAATCTTTCAATGTGGTTTCAAAAGAGATTTTTAGAAATCTTGTTCTGAATGAATATAGAAGGTAAGTATATTAAACTCCTACTGAATTATATTTCTTTCATCTTTTTGTCTAAGATAAATTTCCATTGATCTCCTAATTTGTGCTTTTAACTTTAGGTGTGATGGGAGAGATTTGACTTCCCTCAGAGATATCAAATGTGAAGTGGACATGTTTAAAATGCTCCATGGATCAGCCTTATTTCAGAGAGGTCAAACACAGGTAGTATCTTTAAACATCAGAAATTGTAAATTAATTTATCAAAAGTGGAAAGATTTGTATCTGTCATTTAAATGCAACATTTTATTTTTTTCCACATTCAAATAGTAATAACTAGAAGACAGTTTAGATTTAATTAAATATATCTGAGTCCATTAAGACAGTAGACAAGGCTTGGCTCCTTGCTGCATGACCAGTACAGATGTTAGGATAACCTTCTAAGCATATGTGCCCAGAAGAAGTCACTTAAGCATTATTGTGTCTCCAGACTTTCTGAAGAATGTCTAGTAACCAAATTTAGAAGCTGTAAGGACTCTCCTTGTTCAGTTCAGGTTGGCCGATTTGGGACATTTTCAGTTGGTCGGGTTTTATCTTGGGGGGAAAGTGGTTTGAGAAGAAAGCTTTCCAGTTCAGGGTTACTTTTAAAGTAGAATTGCTTGTTAATAGGGTAAGTCCAAAATGATATATTTTTCATCCCTCTGTGTAAACTTTTATGTTCAAGATACTTGTTGAAACAAAAGCTTTTTATGCAGATTATAATCCTGTCCATTTCTAGCAAAATGGGTGACTCAGTTAATGGGTCATTGGTATGTAGAGCAGTGCTAAATTGTGCATGTCCCGAGAAATGTTTTAAAAGGAACTTTGCCAAAAGCATCAGATGTTGGGTGGTTTGAATTAAGACTGTACTCAAGATTGGGTCTGCTGTATTTTTATAGCTGTCAGCCGTTGATCTGACTTACTACAGGGTGCATGAGTAGTTGCAGTGATTTACTTCTTGGTGTTGTCCTCTCTTATCCCACCAAAAATATCACATGCTGCAAGTCTGTGTGATAAACTATCTTGCTCTTTTGCACAACATGGCTGCGTCTGGCTCTCAAAGTCATTTGGTTTCTCAGTGAACAAACTGTTCTAGGCTCCTGCCAGGTTGAGAAGCATTACATTAGTATTTTTAAATGTGGTCACTTGTAAGATTTTGTAGTCTTTACAGATTGAGTATGTTTGTGCGAGAAAGGGAAAAGAAAAAGTTTGCAGAAGTGACAGGTGATGGCGTCATGTTTGTTGCTGAAATCATTCTTTTTGGTTCTTTATAAACAGTAAGAGTTGTGAGAGATGGAAGTGTTTAAGAGCAGTTTATTTACCCTCTGTCTTTTTATTTTAGGTTCTCTGTACGGTTACATTTGACTCTATGGAATCAAGTGTAAAATCGGATCTTATCTCAACAGCAGTGAGGTATGTGTATCTTTTGGTGTTAGTGGTGAGAAGAGGATGAGCAGTTAAACACATTTGACAAAAGTTCCTTGAACTTCAACAGGCATATATATATTCATTAGGACTGAAAAATGTGTAAAATCACAGTGAGCTGTTTTCAAAACATCTTGACAGTTGTTTTTTGTTAAGGTGACATAGACACACATTTGAAATTGGAGAGTATTACAAGTAATATCCAGTCTGGTTTCAAGAGAAGGAAAATAGAGAATTGCTCTTGAATCTGTAAAACCATGACCATATATCAAGTCTCTTCAAATAAAACAATTGATTGAAGTTGGTTCTGTCTTTGTTCCAAGTATTTATCGTCACACTTTGAACTTAATATGTATTCTACTCATTTAGTCTATTTCTCACAAGTTTTGAAGCTTTGTTGATAGGTTGGATGCACATAGCCCATGAAGTGCTGTTCTGTTTGTCAAGTTTGGTTCAAATGGGAAGAAAAAAAAAAGACAGATAATTGTGTGTGTTTTTCTCCAACTATTGTATGTAAGATGTGCTTGGTTGCTCTTTTTTGACATGGTCTTGTTTTTATTTAACAGTGGAATAAAAGACAAAAACTTCATGCTGCATTATGAGGTGAGAGTTTTACTGTGTCACAGCTTTCTGCATGATTCACAGAAGGGCTTGATGTCTTTCTTTCAAAGGTGAAATTGGTCACTTCTAAGGATATCAATTATCTCTAGATTTGCTAAAATTTATTAATTCTAATATGTGAATTTATACCGTAGTTTATGAACAAACTGCTGGTTTCCTAAAAAGCACTAGATAATTTGTAAATTGCCATTTTATACAGCCTTTTTAGTATCTTAACGTTAGATTTGCTCCTTAAGAATGGATTATTACTGAAAGCAGGATTTACCTGCTCTATTATTTTTAGTAAACTCTATTAATATGTTCAGCTGAAGTACTACACTAGTAGTAAATAAGTGCTTTTACATCTCAGATCTCTCTCAGCCTTTGGAACTTGCCCAAAGTATTTCCTAGAGGCAACAGGTGTATCTTTTTCCATTATCTGTGTGACAGAAACAAGATTTCTGATATGTTGTTTGACAAGTTTAATTGGAGTAAGCTTGGTGTGTTGTTTTTCAACTACCTTGCAATTGCTTTATTCTCTTTTGTTCTGTGGGAGTAAAACATTTACTAAACATTACCTGAACTGGTCCTGGTTTGCAAGCTAAGTGACTGATAGAAGTCATGTGTTGTTTTTTTTAAATTATTATTTGTTTTTACCTTGAGATGCACCAAAACTTCAAAGAATTTTTTTCTAAGTATGTGTTTTAAAATGGGGAAAAAGCGCCTCTAGTTAATTTTCCGTATTCACGTTTTTTTACTTCGTAGTTTCCTCCTTATGCAACTAATGAGATTGGCAAAGTTACCGGTATGAACAGAAGAGAGCTTGGACATGGTAAGTTCAGACTAGAGAATTCCCATGCTGTAAGTTTTAATATTTTTTGTCTGATTGTTTTTATTTATGGATCACTTGAGTTTTATGGGTTTTTTTAAACAGGTGCACTGGCAGAAAGAGCTTTGAAACCAATTATTCCCCAGGATTTCCCCTTCACAATACGAGTTACTTCTGAAGT
Source organism: Caloenas nicobarica (assembly GCF_036013445.1). Taxonomy (NCBI): domain Eukaryota; kingdom Metazoa; phylum Chordata; class Aves; order Columbiformes; family Columbidae; genus Caloenas; species Caloenas nicobarica. The sequence continues at coordinate 120,566,072 of NC_088247.1, forward strand.
CTTAGAGTCAAATGGTATTATGATTTTCTTCTTTTTAACCTCATGCTAGAGACTAAATTGGGTTCTTAAAAAAGCTTGAGTTTGAAAAACTTCAGTTGTAGGCATTTTAGGTAGTAGATTTCATTTTTAATCTTGATACCAAGTTAAGTTTCAAACTGTCATTGAAGAGTATCACTAGCAACTTTTGTTTCAGATACTTCTGACCAATGTTTAATACTTTTTTTTTTCCCCTGTATTCTAACTGTAGGGTCTTCTTCAATGGCTTCTGCATGTGGTGGAAGTTTGGCATTAATGGATGCAGGTACAAAATATGGCACTTAGAAGAATAAACTACATATAATAATGTGTTATAGGATTTGGAAATGATCAAAGGTTATAAAAATATGTTTTTATTTACTACTTAGGAGTTCCAGTATCAAGTGCAGTGGCAGGTGTAGCAATAGGGCTTGTTACCAAATGTGATCTGGAAAAAGGAGATATTGAGGACTATCGTTTGCTGACAGACATCCTGGTGAGCATTTCTAGCATTGTTGGGTTTATTTTTGCTTAATTCTGTGAAATACCCTCTATGGCCTTCTTTTGTAACATTTTACTCAGTTAATTCTGGAACATATGCTACTGGAAATATTGAATAGTTTTATCTTCCCTGTTCTGTCTCCCAAACTCCTCCCTTATTTCAAAAAATCTCTATGAAGTGTCTGGTCATGGTTTGTGGGTTTTTTTGCTTTTTTTAAAAATTACTCAGTTATTTCTTTTAAGCTCTTATAAGTGTTGTCTTTCCAATTAATTTTGTCTTTTCTCTTGGGAGAAAGAGATTAATAATTCTTGAATACTTTAATTTACTGAAAAATACAATATGTTGGATAGAGAATGAGCAATCAGCTATGGATCTGCTGTTCAGAAACTAGACCGTGAAAGCTCTTAATTTATAAGGAGAGAAAGAAACAGTGTTAATCCTGAACAGCAAAATAAGGTTGAAGGAAAACATGTGAGTCTCGGAAGTAATTCCAAGGCCGCAGAAGTACTTTGTTGCTTATTGAAACATAGAATGTACTTTAATGAGACTTGACACTGGGATGAAGTTACTCCAATTTTCTTTCTTTCTGCCTGTGCTGGTAGGGAATTGAAGATTACTATGGTGATATGGATTTCAAGATGGCAGGTACTAATAAAGGAATCACTGCCTTGCAGGTATTGTAACATTAAATCTTCCTGAAATGGAGCTCTGAGGATGTATCTAAAAAAGCTTGCCTTACATATTGATGTAACTTAACTCTTTTTTTGTATTAGGTTGATCTAAAACTGCCAGGAATACCAATAAAAATTGTAATGGAAGCTATTCAGCAAGCCACAGGTAGGGCCATCATTGTATTTCCACCCATTTTATGATGCTAAATGATAAATTGTATTAAATTCTAAGTTTTATGAAACTAAAAAATGATTTGTTATATACTTTTTGTTCTCATTTTGGAAAAAAAAGCTGCTGTCTTCAAAAAACTGCTCTGGTTTGGGTGTTTTGTCTGTTATGCTTCAATACAGGCACTTGATGCAAAATAAGCAGCTCTTTGTGTGAGAGGAGAGCATTCAACCTCCAAAAAGCCAGGCCCTTCCCAGCACACCTGTTTCCTATTATTGTACGTAGTGAAGGTGTCTGCTGCTCCTGGAGGTTACTTTGTATTAGAACAAAAATTGTGTGATACTAACAGTCAAGAGTTTAGTACAATGGGTAACGTGTTTTGAAAAAATGCAATAAAATTAGTGGCATAGCAGAGAGGGGAGGGAGAAAAAGAAATATCAGTGTAGAAGAATATATTAAATATTTACATGCAGTATTTTGGATTTGACTGATGGAAGTACAATATTACTAAGCCATGGCAGTTTATAAAATTTTTGACATACCGTATTAAAACTGTATGTGGTGAGTTTGGGAAAAAGAGGTTTGCTTTGCACTGTGCAATACATCAGTAAAACGAGTTGTTAAATATAAGCTCCAAACTAGCTTTAACTTCAGACCAATTTTTAAATGTGTCTTGAGCAGCGAGTTCTTAGAACTTAAATGAAAATTGATGTCATCTCAGGGAGTTCGCTGCCCTGTGAGTAACTAACACGGGTAGTAAAGGCTGAAGTGCAGATTTGTGCACTGAACCTCAGGATCACTTTTGGCTGGTGAAAGTTGGGAGAGGAAGGACACGTCTGTTGTTAGGTAAATATGGAACGTGGTACCAAAACACCCAAATGGATTTGGACTGACGCACAAACGTCGTATTACATGGCTTTTCAGTTACCACAATAAATTCTCAAGTTAGGCAGGAGGCAGATTTTATGAACAAATGTTTACCTACTTTGTAACAAAAGCTGCATAAATTTGTTTTAATCTTATACAAAATTCTATTTTTCCTTCCTTCTTGTCTCTCTGCCAACCTCTACAGCTGCAAAGAGGGAGATTTTACAAATTATGAACCAAACACTGGCAAAACCCAGGCCTAACAGAAAAGAAAGTGGACCAGTTGTAGGTAATGTTAGTTGTATCTTGATAAGAATGCATATATTTTATAATAATCTTTTTTAACAGTAAGCTGCTACTTAAACCAGCTTTTTAAAATGAATGTTGGTTATTTCTGCACCTGCCTTTTGGGTTGTCTTTGGGTTTTCTGAGGTGAGGTATTGGTTTGGGTTTTTTTATTGCTATGTGGGGCAGCACTGTAATACTTCACTGTACACCAGAAAACAGAATTAAACTGAAGTTATGTGAAACTTCCACAAAATCAGAACAGATATAGATGTCAGTATTGGTATGGCTTAAAGTATTTGTATTTTAATTTATTTTAGTTCTTAAATGTAATTACATCAATGTTCAGCACGTAATACAAGTCGCTATAGAAGATCAAAACCTAAATTAATGTGACTTATTTTTTGTGATGGCTTTCAAGATTATTATACTTAGCATTTCAAAGTATTTTTAAATGGTCTTTCAGAAACTATCCACGTTCCATTATCAAAAAGGTTAAGATTTGTTGGTCCTGGGGCCTATAATTTAAAAAAACTTCAAGCACAGACTGGTAAGACATTCTTGCTTCCTGTGATAATTTATGCTAATGTGTTATTAACTTCTCTGTATGAAAATTACTAGTGTGAGGTTTTAATGAGTGGATCTTGGTAGCACAGGCATTACCAGCACAGCTGTTGCTAAATCTCGTTTCTGTCTTTATGGCCCTGTAAGTAGCTAAACTTGAACTTCCCAAATTGTTCTGTAGACCAGCTCTGTAAACCCGACATCTGTGTTTCAGCAGCAACGACCTCATAAGTAGACAGGAAGAACTACGGAGAGAAAAGGGTCCTTTTAAATTTGCGCTTTATGCTGCACACTGCAAACCAGTATTTGTGTTTGTTTTCAGACTGCTTTAGTTGTTCCAAAGCTCAGTACAAACCGAGTCTACTACTCCTTGGAAAGAGATGTGTGTTTTGAAGAACTCAGTGGAGCTCACTGTACAAGTGCTCGCAGTTTGGCTTGCAGCAGGAATTCCCAGAAGTTCGGTGCACACGAGATAGTGTTTTTCGGGGCTTACTGAAGAGACAATTAAAGGTTCATCTAGGGACAATATTGCAGATTACGTTGAATGATCATGTCAAGCCAAGCAAGTCTGATCATGAATATGCTGAAGTGCAGATCAAATCTATGCAGCTGCTCTTCCTCTAAACTGAAGTGCTTTTTTTCTGTGATAAAGAGGGAACAATGAGCTCTTTCCTACAGTGCTCACACTGGCATATGCTAGAAATCCAACTCACTGTCACATTGTAGGAGCGATCTGTACTGGGGCTTAAACTGGTAGCAAGTAGCGTGCCCAAAGTTTCCTGATCTTGGTACTTTTTTTGGAATAAATGGATTTTCTTTGTTTACACAGTAGTTTGTCCTGCCTGGCCTTAATTGCCAAATTCAAAGTTGATGCCTTTTTCACCACCATTTCCTAAATAGGGCAATTGATGCTCTCTATGCAAGTATTTACTGAATGCAAATTGTCTGCGTGCTGCAACAGTAGCAATGATCACCTAAATCCTCTCCTTAAATTCTGTTTCCAAGGTGTAACTGTAAGTCAGCTGGATGAAGAGACATATTCCGTGTTTGCCCCCACGCCTGGTGCTATGCATGAAGCAAGAGAATTTATTGGTGAAATCTGCAAAGATGATGTAAGGACAGACTACTGTTGTTAGCTTTTTCAGTTTGCATTTTGTGAATTTCTTACTGTTTTCTTTTCCCCCCCCCTACAGCAGGAAGTTAATTTGGAATTTGGTGCAGTTTATACAGCCACGATAACTGAAATAAGGTATGAAAAGAGCTCCGAGTTGAAGTAGAAATTAGTTTTACAGAGCTATATTCCTGATGCCTAAATATGATGTAGAATAACCACTTATGCTGGTGACATTGGCACCTGCATAATTCCTGATGTTTTCTGTTGAAAATATTATTGTTTCTTAACCAGACTGTTGCAAAACTTTAGGCCTTTTTTCATCTTTGTATCTGAGAGAGGTGGTAGGAATTTGCTTTTTACTTTTTTGCAAGACAAATATTGGATTGAAATCACATGCACTTTCTGGATATATACTGTCCTGAAATAAGTGATTTCCATTCACTTTCAATTAAGGAAGAATGACTGGACATGTTATTATTGATATAAGATTTTTTTTTTAAGGCAGAAATAAAATCTTACTCATGAAAAGTTTCCTAATGTTTGTTTTGAGGTCGATATGCAGAGTAAAATACCTCCAGACATCTATCTGTGTACTTTGAAATAACCATGCTGTTTTCTGTGCAGAGATTCTGGAGTGATGGTAAAATTGTATCCAAACATGACACCGGTGTTACTTCATAATTCACAGCTTGATCAAAGGAAGGTAACACATGCTTAAACAAGTATCAACTAGACACTTCTACTTGGTCTTAATTTATTTTAGATTAGCAGCACCTTTTTGTTTAACCTCCGCTTGCCCCGTACTTAATGATACAAACTAACTCTCTGCCTTCTACTGTCCCACTGTTTCTGCTTTTATACACATCCCAAGTTCTTTAGATCTGCAACGCCCTTTTCCTGGAACATTTAAAACCTGTTGTTCGTCACATAGTGTTGAGCCAGGATGATTGTCTGAAGTGTAACACGACGAATCCCTAAAGGAAGGAAGTTTTGTAGCTAACCTTGCAAAGTTAATCACACTGAGATGATTTTTTTTTTCCTGAAAAACACTGTATTCTAGATTAAACATCCTAGTGCCTTGGGATTAGAAGTTGGACAAGAAATTCAGGTAATTGTTTTTTTCACTTTAAAATGCTAATGAACTGCCGTTCATAGTCTAGAATTTGAGTGAATTTTTTGTGTTTATGAAGAAAGTATTTTGCCATATTGCGTTCCCTTTCTGTGCTGGTTAAAGGCCTGATAATTTCAAATTCATTTCATTTGGCATCATACTCTTGCTATCTAGGCACCACATTAATTTGATGGAGCAATATAGGCTAAATGGTGTCTGTGGCTTTTCTAGCATCGAATTGGACAAAAAAAGCGCCACCACCTTTCACAGGAAATACTATTTCCAGCTCTTTAAGTTGATCAGTCTTAAAGTGGTTTGTTGTCTTAACAGGTTAAATACTTTGGACGTGATCCGACGGATGGTAGAATGAGGCTTTCACGTAAAATTCTCCAGTCACCAGCCACGACTGTGCTTAAAACTCTGACTGACAAAAACAGTATTGTCGTGGGAGGGACCGTTTCACAGTCGTCCTCTTCATCCCAGTGACAGGTAAGGCCACAGGAACAGCTCCAGATGACTCTCTACTGCACTCCTTACAACTGGTGTGAAGAATTGGATCAATCTGATTTTTGTATCATACGGTTACCCTTCAGAGGTGTGCAAATGCTGATGGTAAAATCAAGAGCAGTTACACAATGAGGCTGGCAAATGGAAATGCAGTGCACCAGTGATAATTTAAAGCAATCTGTAGCAATATTCTAGGAATGATTCACAACACTAGAAGAAATTAAAATTCACTGAAGAGTTATTTTTTTAAGAAATGGTTCTTAATTTCATGCCTTGATATAATTAGTTGGTTACGGAGTATTTTCTGTCTCTTTCAGGAAAAAGGGCATGATAGTTCCTGGAAATACAAGTGACCTTTGCTGGAATCTGTAGATGTCTGCACAAGAATCTGCAAGTGGATGGTAGTGAATCATATTTTTTAAATAGACACTATTTGTGCTTAAAGGTGATGTAGAACTTCAAAGTCTTCAAACTGATTAAAAACTCTTTTAAATAGAAACAACCAATGCTCTTATCTTGTGTAGCAAGGGTGAGATGAGAATCTAAGAACACAGATGCATAGAGGCTGAAGAGCAGATCACATTTCAGTGCTTAAGATTCTTCTCACTGTCGTCTGAACATAAAAATGTAAAGATGAGAAGCAAGTATTTAACAATTATTTCCTAGGAGAAGGAATTATCCTGGATACTTGGTTGAGAGGCACAGTTGGCCAAAGTTTTACTGGCTTGTCAGTGTACAAGATTGAAATGTTGAGCAAAACATAAAGTCTTGGAAGTGTCACCTCTAACATGATCGACACTTTTAGATAAATACATCAATAACTGTCATAGGGTTCAGACTTGCTAAAATGTCTGAGCAGAAGGAGGACAGAACAAAGAACCTGGCTGAAACATCATCGTGTATTATCTGGGTTTGTTAACACTGAATTTTAAAGCATATGATTAAAACATTAAGATTAAAATAATTGCTTTGGATTAAACAATTGACGTGACAAATCTTTCCCCTAAAACACCCTCATTAAGAGTGTTAGAATTCCACCCTTAATTATGTTCCATCAGTGGGTTCACTGGTCTGTCTTAGACTTTAAAACGTTTGCCAGAGGCTCACAAGAACTGCTTATTTTTCTACTGTGAGGTACAGGCTTTGAAAATCAAAGAGATGTCCATTCTGATGTGACCACTTGTATGTAAACATGAAAAGAAAATCAGCTTCCCACCTGATGGCAAGTGGGCTCTGAACCTCCTGGAAGAAAAACCAAAGCACTGGGGAGAGGAGAAATGTGAATGTACAGTAAAAATGCTCTGCCTTTTTTTTTAATTCTAAGTTAAAATATTAAAGAAGAAAGAAATGACTGGCCTGCTTCTGTCTGTCTTTCACCATATAAGAATGAAGAAGTTTTCCCTAGCAATCTTTTCCTCTTCTTTGAGGACTTTATTCTGTTATTTCTTAGTAAGAATTCTAATGCCCTTGCTTAATGTGGCTTAATTGACTGATATCTCATTTGTTACATGTCCTGGGTAGTGTTAATGAAATTATGTAGGCAAATGTTAAAGTCCTTACACTGAAGCTCAGATGTTTCCATTTCGTATCGCTGTTCTCAGAACCTGACCTCCCCAATCTAAGTGGTTTTCCAAGGTTTAGCGTCTTTTATTGTGGAATCATTTCTGTAAGGCTCCTTTTTGTAGTAGAACAGATGGATGCTCTAGTTACTAAAATGCTACATGAAATACTAACTTTAGAACCCTTTTTTTAGCTAGCACATTACCAGTAGGATGCTTGCATTTGAATCTGCGAAAGTCGATGATTTAAGAGCCAAAAGAATCCTATTCTTTCATGTAAAGGTATTGTCTCACCTGCAGTAAGAGGAGTATTAATGGTTTGTGTTAGGTGGTGGTCTCAGTAAATCAACTATTGTAGTGCTGGGGGGTTTTCTGTTTGTTAGATGATAAAAGTAGGAAAAAGACTCTTTACTTCCCTGTGACAGAACCTGTACAGTCAACCTGCCTTTCTACACTTGTAACAAGTTTTAGGCCCTATGGGAAGGGATGGGGAAAAAAAAATGCTTGGGAACTGTCTGGGAGGAGCACAAACCAGCTGCTCCTACCTGAGGAGAGCAGCTCGATGGGAGCCGAGGACCGAGTCAGCGCGTGGTGCTCGGAGCATTCCTGGAGGGAAGAGGAGGTGGCTCTGGGTGTCCTGGGCCACCTGAGAGCCCTTGGTGGCGGCACGTTGGGCTGTTGAGTCCCAGGTGGGATCAGCTCTGATCGGAGAGCAGGTAGGTTCACAGTGCTTGGGAGCGAGCTCAGCTCTAGCTGCTTTTTTTAATGTTTGAAATAATAATTGTTGTCTCTGCTGCCCCAGGTAATTAGCTTCATTGAAAGGAATTGCTTCAGAAAGCGAAGCTGGGCAGTTGCAGCATTATGCCAGGTCAAGAGGGCCAGAAATACATTGATTTGACTGAATTGAAATTTTCACGTAGGCACAAAGTGTCAGGAACTGGGCTGTCTTTAAATGATAGCAATAAATATTACAAGTACTATAATAAAAGCTGGTGTAATTGCACTTGTGGGATTACATGCCAGAGGGAATGATACAGTCTCTTAATTTCACTCCAAAAATTTTTCAGTGATTTAGGAATGAGTTGTCTGGTTTGCTTCTGAAAACAACAAAAAAAAGAGAGCTCCTTGCTGCTCCATATTGTGACATTTGATGACTTGCTCTGTCTGCAACCTAACCTAATGAAATTTTTTGGTTTGATGAGGAGCAGGGAACTCTTAACAGCTTTAGCTTGTTGCTTTGTGCTCATGCTGAGAGATGAGCCAGTGGCAGGTGCAAAACCACAATGAAGAAGTGCTGCTTTGCTTTCTGTGAATCTTACAGTGCAGAGATTCTGATGTGTTGCTTCCCTCGTATTTACCCTGGTTTTAAATACAATATTTATCTCAGAACTGCTGAGACAAGTCTTGCATATCTTCTTCGGGCAAAGCGCCCCAGAATTGTCTTGCTTTTTATTGGTATAGATGACAAGATCATGCTGTGATTTCTAACACCCCAGGCTGTGATTCCTGGATGCTTTTCTGTGCAAAAAGGAGCCCTGTGCCCAAGGGAGTGCTGTCTGTGTGTGCTCTGGAGTGGCATTTTTCCACAGAGGTCATTGATTTCATGTCTGGAAAGGTCATGGATTTATTTCACAGCCTCAGCAGAGAAACAGTTTTTATGCCCGTTCTGGCTTATGTGTCTCCTACTCTTCCTGTAGCTGCTCACCACGGTAGAGAAGAATTTGCTCCAGAATATTCTGCTGTGGTTTTTTGTTCTGCATATCTGGAGAAGTGCTGCATTTAATCTTGAGTGGGAGAGGTCAGACTGAGTTTCACACACTTGGTTCAAAGAGCTAATAAGCGTGTGTAAAAGTCTTGCAGAGCGGGACTTTGCAAGTGGCAGAGTCCTGAAGCAGCAAAGTGCTGTGGCCATTTGGTTTTATGTTTCCTTTTGTGCATTTTCTTTTTACTGAGCTTTCACGCAGGCAGAAATATGCCCGATGTGTAAAACCTTGAGGGGATCAGGCCACGTAACGTGGAAAAAGCCATAGATGTGTAGCGGGGAAGGCTTGTGTGGGACCCAGCTGTGAACTGCTTGATGTGACTCTCAAACCACGGTTGGTGCAACCACTAATGTAACGTGGCTTTTTGTATAGTGGCGCATTTTTTTTGGTATAGTGGCGTGGGGTTTTTTTGTATAGTGGCGTATTTTTTTTTTTGTATAGTGGCGTATTCTGTAGTAAACTTTTTCTTTCCCTTCATCTGGAACAAGGTTGAGCTCGCAGCAGAGGAGCGCCGGTCTGGTAGGTAAGAGCTGTATGGGTGTAGCTGCTTTTGCCGAGAGGCAGGAGCTGGAAGAGCCTGGTTTTGTCTGGGAATGACACACCCGGCCTGGGGAGCACTTGCCCTCCCCTCTCCCGTCCCCTCCTGAGACACTTTCAAGCTTCTCCTGCTCCCCAGACTCATCCCCGCCGTTTCACACGCTCCGACTTTGTGCACGGTTGTGTGTTCTTTTGCCCTATTCCCGTGCAAACTGAAATGTAATTATTTTTTCCTATTAGTGCGGAGGAAACGCGTAGCTGGATTTGGGTCCGGGAAGCGAAGGTTTGCAGGCTCCGCGCCGCCCGGCGAGCGATCTGTCTGAAATTGCAGCCTTTGTGAGAACCGCTCAAGCATTTTTCTCTTATTGGGAGGTTTCGCAGGGCAGGTTCACGTTTGGCTCAGCTTTTGAGCCTTCTCTGCGTGTTTGTTACCGTTCCCTGCGTAGCCTCGTGTGGGTGGCGGCCTTTCCCACGCGGGTTAGGGGGAAGCTTAAACAAAAAAAGGCGTTTTCGCGGGGTGCGACGGTTCCCGTGGCGCTGAGGCGGGGGCGCTCGCAGGGCGAGGGCCGTGCGCGGCTGCCGTGCCGGGGCAGCGCCGGCCCCGCCGCCCGGGCTGCGGGCGGCCCCTGGGCCCCGCGCCCCGCCCCGCCCGGCCCCGCCCGCGGCCGCCGGCCCCTCGTTGGCGGCGCGGCCGCTGCCGGCTGCCGTAGCCCCTGCGCGGGGAGCCCGTGCCCGCCGGGAGGCAGAGAAAGGCGGCGCGGCTCGGGTTACAAGATGGCGGCGGCGCCGCGGTAGCTGCTGAGGCGGCGGAGCGGAGGCAGCGAGGGCCCGAGCCGCGGCGCCGCGTCGCCCTCTCGCCGTCCGGGAGCCATGGAAAGCGGCGCGTTAAAGGCCCCGCGGTGCCCGTGAGCGGCCCCGCTGCTCCCCCGCTCCGCCCTCGCTCCATCGCCCCCGCCCGGAGGCGGAGCGGGCCCGGGCCTAGGCCCGGCGCGGAGGCCCGCGGCCGGGGCTGCACCATGTCGGACACCCGCCGGCGGGTGAAGGTCTACACCCTCAACGAGGATCGCCAATGGGACGACAGGGGCACCGGGCACGTCTCCTCCACCTACGTGGAGCGGCTCAAGGGGATGTCGCTGCTGGTGCGCGCCGAGGCGGACGGTGAGAGCGTGGCCGGGGCGGCGCGGAGGCCTAGGCCGCCCGCCGGGCCTGGGCTTGGGCCCGGGCCTGGGCCTCGTCCCCTTCCCCCCCGCACCGGGCCCGGGCCTCATCCCCTTCCCCACCGGGCCTGGGCCTCGTCCCCCCCGCACCGGGCCCGGGCCTGGGCCTCGTCCCCTCCGCCGCCCGGGCCGGGCTGCTGGTGGCTTCTCCCCTCCCCGTGTTGATCAGGGAAGCCCTCAGAAAGTACTGGGGGTTTTCGCCTTTTTTTACGGTTCCCGTCAAAGTTTCCTTCCCCCACGCTCCTCGGCAGGATTCACCACCCTGGCCCTGGAGTTTCCCCTCCCAGTTGCCCCTAACAGGCCGCATCACCTTTGACTGAACAGAGATGAAGTTGTTACATGTGGCGACATCTTGTTGGCTTTCGAAGTGCTCTTTTCCTTTTCTTCCCCTTCTCGCTACTGTAAAAAGTTGTTTGTTTCCCCTAGGAATGCACCGAATGTATTGGAGTTGCGTGGCGTTGCTCATGGCTTTTTGCGCTTTAAAGTCACCTTAAGGGTCTCTTTTGGAGGGGGGAGGGTGCACGCTCACCACTTTGTCGGCCGACAGGTGCTAATGTGCTAAATAAACCACCAAAGACTGGTATAAATTACTCTGGAGCTGTTGCCAGGATACATACACTGCTTGCATACACAAGATAAAGTCCCTGGGTTTATAGTATCTCGATGATTCACTTCTGAAGGACGGCTGAAGGAAATAAAAGCAAATGGCCCACGTGGCTTCAGTGGGCAAAATTATTTTTTTATGCCGGCCAGCGTGTTACCTGGTGCAAACTGTGTAGGTTTGCTACACGGAGTTTAAACGAGCTGGTTGTTGCACCAGGTGTCAGTAGAAAAAAAGCAGCTCTACAGAGATTGATCTAAATTAGAAGAGAAAAATATGTATTAATATGGGTATTGCTGTTGAATTTTGTCTTATCTGGCTTATTCTAGGAAATCGTGTTTAAAGGTGATGGTTTTCCTGGACTTTCTGGAAGATATGGATTAAGTTGAGCACATGTTGGCTGACACATTGGTGGTTGTTACGAGATACGTGGAGATGTTTGTTTTGTTAAAGTCAGTAAATATCTCTTCATACCTTTTCCAGGTTCTCTGCTGTTAGAATCGAAGATAAATCCAAATACTGCATATCAAAAACAGCAGGCAAGTATTATTGCTAGACTTTTTTCTTCTGATTACTGATGCTGAGGAATTGTTTTATGCTCAAGCTAATTGTGATTTTCAGGAGCAAAGTGAAGCAGCGTGACATGGAATTGTCGGTGGTGTTTTTCAGAGAGGTGAAAAACTTAGAAGCCCATTGAGACTATAACACTTCACATTCTAGGAATTTAAAACGTGTGTCTCCTAAAAAACCGTTTGTGACTTCAGGGTTTGAAGGGACAATTGTGCAATTTGGACAAATACTGAATCATTACAGGAGAAATAGAAACATATATGTGTAACTTTTGTCTCTCATCCCAGGCTGTATGAAATAATTCCTGCATTAGGAAGGCAAAATTTTGGCCAGCTCTGTTACAGCATATTTACTTCTCAAGTTCTTTTTCTGGAAATAACAGGGAGGAATTTGGTTTTTGTGGGACTTCTTTCGTTGTTGCTGGTTAGTTTTTGTTTTAAACCTTGAAAACTTCTGTTGTCCTAAGTAAAGCGACTGGTGTGGTGAGACAGACTTGCAGGAGTGCCTTTCCTGGGGAGCCGTGTTAATAGCCCATTTTTATTTAATCCACTTTAAAAAATAGCTTACTAAATCTATTCTGCTTTTATTGCTTTGTCCTGCATTAATTTTTAGTGTGTCTGCTTACATTGTTCTCGTGGTTATTACTGTTTAGTTGGGGGTTTTTTCCTGTTCCTTTGTTCTACAGTAGATTCTCTGTTCCTTTCATTCTGTGTCTTATACTGCTTTCCATCGTCATGGTATCCAGAAGCGTTTCACTACTAAAAACCAGTAATTTTGTGCTTCCTAAATCATGAAGAGGCAAATCTTTAAGGATTTTGTGTGTTTTGGATTTTTTTTCAAACTGAAAGGTGACAAGTTATGGCCATTTGAGGGAAGACACTCTGTGAACCCTTGAGCACAGCTTGGCTGATGTCGGCTTAGGAGCGAGTCAGAGCTTGGGCCCAGCTTTTCCAAAGCCTCTGTTTTCTGTGCTTTCCACTTGTCACTCGTTAGGTACTGGTGGGTTTAGGTGGAGGACGGTCGCATGTTTCCTCGGGCAGCTGTGCTGAAGAGGGAGGACGGTTTTTATGGAGCTCTGCGGGGTGTGAAGTGAAGAGCCTGGAACCGCTTCCTGTTCAGCAGAAGAAACCAATACAGAGTGACCTACAGATGCAGATTGTGTTGCTGCAGAGCTTTAAATTGCTTCCTTTTGCAGCCTGTTTTCTGCAACTTCATAGAACTAATGATTTGGTAGTGACTTCAGTCATTGCCATTTTTCTCGTGGATGTCTTTGTAGGTTGTAGTTTTGACAAACTCAGGCTGAGGTTTATTTTGGTTGACTTTTGTTACTGATTCTAATGCTTTTATGCCTTTGTGGCTGAAAGGTTTGCTTCACTGTTCACTCTTTTGAAGAAGTTTGGTTTTGGTTTCATTTTTTTTTTTTTAAGAGGAATAATGATTGCTGATCTCCAGAGGTAGGTTCTAGGTTTATCTAATCCCTGAAATCATACAGATTTTAGTTGACAGAACTTTGCCCTCACATTTTACCTGTTGCCTTCTTAGTGGAGTAGCAAAAAGCAGACCTTAATGTAGTATTCCCGTCCTTTTCTCAGTTGATGAGATTTTAGTCTCATCTCTTAAAGATTGTAACATTCAAACCTGGGAGCTGCAGGAGCAGATACTATTTAAAAATGGTGGAGAGATTTAGGCAAATACTTTAGGGAACCAGCGGTGAAACAAGATGGTCTTTCCTCAGTGTCCCTACTTGGATGTTGAAGTCTGTTACATATGTGGGCAGAAGACTCTGACAGGTGCTTGTAAGTGAATGGCAGCGTTTAATTGCAGATTTTCATTAAGGTGCTGATCATCTTGGGTCTGGGGAAAGCTGCAAGACGGTGCATCTTGATGGGAAGGAAATGTGCCCTGCCTACGCATCTGTCTTCGTGTAAATCACTTGCTTGGACTTAACAGGTTGTCGCCTAAATTGTCATTTGCATAACAACATTGTGCAAAAAAAAAGAGAAAAGCAACTGCGTTGTAGTTGCTGTGTGTCAGTCTGACTCCCAATGTTATACTGTTTGTGCTAAGTAGTGCTATAACTGTACTTTAACTAGGGCTATAAACAGGGCAGGCCTGGGATCTGCCTTCTCGAGTCGTGTTGGTGGTCACTGGCGTTCACGCAGGATTCAATTCTGTCAAGGTGTTGGGCGTACTATAATCCTGATCCCTTTCTCAACAGAAATAGGGCTTGGATTGGACACGGGTGCCAGGCTGCTCAGCATGAAACATAAAAATATCTCTGAGAGCCTGGAGAGCTTTAGGTACCCTGGGTTTTGGGGCAGAGGCTGTGAGAGCTCCCCACCTCCAGCAGATACCGTGTTGGCCAAAGGGCAGGCTCACCAAAGGGCAGGCTGGCATGTGCTCTGGAGCAGTTTACACAGTTGTTACCACACCCGTTTGGTGTTCCACCCTCTGCTTGAGGTTATTGTTCCCTGGCAAAGCTGGCAGAAGAGCGTGTCCTCAGTGAGAAATCACGTGGATCCAGTCATGTGCTTTGTTCCTCCACCTCCTCAGCAGGAATTCTTGGTTGCGTGGCTGTAAGACTTGAAACTGCTACAGAAATCCTTGCGGTGCGCTCTGCCTTCTGATGGTAACTCTCCTTTAGGTGCTCTGTCCATTTTCAGATCTCCAAACGCTGTGTTTTGCACAGAGTTGCCATCACTCCTGTGACAACAGAGCAATTTGCTTGAGGCAAAACCTGCGTTACTTGAGGGCAGGATTTCCCGGGTTTGCAGGGGTGCTGTTAGAGCCAGCCCGAGCGGTTCCCCAGGGCTGCTGCCCTCTTCACCACTGCGTGATACTCACATTAGATGTGGGAACCGATTCAGTTGAAGTACCTGGTACGTCGTACAAGCCCAGTTGAAGTGCTCGCTCTGAAGTGGCACCTGCAAGATCCAGCCGTCCGTGAGCCGGGGTGAGGGCGGATGGCTGGAACCAAAACCCTCTCAGCTCTAGGAAGTTGCACCATTTGCGCACGTGAATTGGAGCCCAAGTCGGGGAGGCTACCCAGTAATGTTGGTGACTGGAGGATAAAAGTGCAAGTGTAACGTAGGACGCTGTAGTATAAACAAACAACTCACCTGAACAGAATTTAAACCCTAGTGCAATGAGCTTGGTTCTTTCCAGAAAAACTTTGTTTCTATAAAGGAATATGTAAAAATGAGAAAGGAAAAAAAAAATGAGCTTGTGCGAATGCTGTTGCTCTTTTTGTGGCCCATGATTACGTTTTGGGAGAAGGAAGCTGATCTGTTAGTAGGCATTTATCAACAATGTTGCTGTAAGAAAAATGTGTCATGCTAAACTGGGTTTTTTTGTTGTTGTTAAGAAAAAGAAAAATGCAAAGATAAAACCCCTGAACCCTCAAATATGCGTGTTTGGTTGCTAAGCTTAAAGGTATCACTTGGGATATTTTGTTCGTACTAAAAGTGATGCACAAGGTAAAGACTTCCAAGCCTTGATAAGCCCTGCAGTAAATGCAGGAAGTAAATTACCTTATTGACCATTAAGCGTCCTAATAAAACCTCATAAAACAGCCTCCTTAGTCTATTCTGAAATTGCAGCCAGTCTTCCAGATATATTGTGCAAGTGCACAGATTGAATTGAGAGAGACAGTAGTAACAGAAAAAAAACCAGCTTACTCAAATGAGAATACTTGTTGTCGAGGTGTTGGTAACTTTAGTGCAAACTTAGGAGTTTTATATTATTCAGGCTGTATGTCTTTTGATTCAGAAAATAATATTTTAACATGAGTTAAACATTATTTCTCACATTGCTAAGGCTGTATTAAATCCTTTCTGAGGAGGAAACCGTAATCTTGGGTTTTTTGTTTCTACTTTATGAAATACGGAAAGACTTAAGCTGTTATATTGCAGGCTTTCTTAATTACAACGTGTGCATTCCCTTTTCAAGACTGTTGGCTTGGAAGTATGTTACAGAAATACTTTTATAAGTGTTTGGGATATGAAAAAGGTATATTTAAATATATAGTACGTAAGGTGGTCATAAAATAGCAAAAAAGAAAGGTGATGTCTCTTGTGGCAGAACAGGTAATGTAATATTTCAGTGGCTTATGTTCTTTTTCAAGAAGGGTAAGTTAATTACGATTATTTCTTCTTTAGACATATCACTTAATGGAATAGAGATTAATATGCAGTGTAGACCTCTTTCAGAAACAATGGTTTTTTTGTCTTAAACAGGACACCCTGATTGTTTGGTCAGAAGCAGAAAACTATGATTTAGCACTGAGTTTTCAAGAAAAAGCTGGCTGTGATGAAATTTGGGAAAAAATCTGCCAGGTACAGTTAACTTGAATTATTCTGTTTCTTCCAGATGTTTTATTGTCTTCTGTGACTTCATGTATTTGTGCTGTAATTTTTAAACCTACTTGTAAATTGAGCACGTATTTGCCATTATTTTCTGGGGCTTTTCTGTGCAAGATCTGAAGGTGCCACTGTTTAGAACACTAGTTGTTGTTTTGATAATTGAATTTCATGCTTTTGAACAATCGTATTTTTTTCATCAAGACCTAAGTCTTATTGACTGTCTGTGTCATAAGGATATTTCAATCTTCATTATTTTATTATGAAACAGTTTAGATTTTACATTTTCAACTTTGGAAGTAACAAATCAATGGAGTTGCACCTGTGTGTATTTAAGAAACCTGGGCATTCATGTTGGAATTTATCGTAACGTCAGATTTTGAAATGATGCACTGTAAAACTGTTAACTAAAGAAATATAGAACTTGGATTTCCCAGCATCTTCCTTTGAAAAAAACTAAGCAATTTAAATACATTCTTAATCTTAGCATGTTTGGGAGTATAATGTCTTCTCAGCCAGGTCCGAAGTTCTGTTCTTGTCAGGAACCGATCCCAGTAACCACAAGTATATGCGTCTAATAAATAGTCCAGGGTTTAAATCGGTTTTAAATAGGGGCTGATGCGATGGCCGGTCCGAGAGGGAGATCTTCATGTGACCAGTGTAAACTATGAGCTTTGGGCTCTTTCATCAGACTCCAGAACTCGTCCCGCTTTGTCATAGAATCGTTTGGGTTGGCAAAGATCCACAAGATGATTGAGTCCAACCGTTCACCTCCCATTGTCACTAAACCACGTCCCCAAGAACCTCAGACTCATCGTTCTTTGTGAGGGAGTTCACAACAGGAGGTTGTGGATTCTAGAACTGGCTCAATGGGGCAAAGAAAAGCAGGAGATTGATGAGCAGGATGAGGGAAGGAGGTAGATGGGCAGACAGAGTGGAAGGAAGGCGCAGAGTGGGGCGCAAGCGCTTCCCTTGCGTTCAGTTTTAGTGTTTGCGATGGTTTCCTGCCTTTGTTCTTGGTCTTTTTATTATGTTTCAATTAATGCTGGTGTTGCTGTGGGCTGTTAACTACAAGTTCAAGGCTTCATACCCTTCTGTTTGAGACACCAGAAGGAGGTTTTGTTAGGCTCTTCTTTTCTTTTTATATTTTGTGCCTGCCTTCAAGGTGCTTCAGGCTTCTTGACTCCACAGGGCTTTGGTTTGATTTGATTTTTTTGACAAATGTACTGATGAGGATAATGGTAGCGACTGTAGAATTTAGAGGCAGCAAACTTGCTCCTCTGCACAGCTGGACGTTTTCCAGGCCACCGAAGGTGTAGAAGTGCTCATGCACATGTTATTTCACTTATCGACTTATTTTTCTGTATGTTTTAGGATGGCACAGTAATTGTGTGCGCTCTCTTCCTAGGTTCAAGGTAAGGATCCCTCGGTGGAAGTCACGCAGGACCTCATTGAGTCAGAAGAGGAACATGTAGAAGAAATGCCCGAAACGAGTCCTTTGATCGACCTTCCCGCTTGTGAACTCAACAAACTTGAAGAGATTGCTGACCTAGTTACCTCCGTTCTCTCCTCGCCCATCCGCAGAGAAAAGCTGGCGCTGGCCTTGGAGAATGAAGGCTACATTAAAAAACTCCTGCAGCTTTTCCAAGTCTGTGAGAATTTAGAGAACACCGAAGGCTTACATCATTTGTATGAAATTATTAGAGGGATTTTGTTCCTCAACAAAGCGACTCTGTTTGAGGTGATGTTTTCTGATGAGTGTATTATGGATGTTGTTGGATGCCTTGAGTACGATCCTTCTTTGGCTCAGCCAAAACGGCACAGGGAGTTCTTGACCAAAACGGCAAAATTTAAGGAGGTTATTCCTATAACAGACTCTGAACTCAGGCAAAAAATCCACCAGACTTACAGGGTACAGTATATTCAGGACATCATCTTGCCGACACCATCTGTTTTTGAAGAGAACTTTCTTTCTACCCTCACTTCCTTTATTTTCTTCAACAAAGTTGAGATTGTCAGTATGTTGCAGGTAAGTGGTTTTTCATATGGTGTGGATGGGTTATGTATAGATACCTCTAGCTGTAGCTTTGAAATTGGTTACAGCTCTTTAACATATTGTAAGTCAATCATTCGTGCTTTCATCTGCAGAATGTTTTGTGTGCTTCCCCTTGTTTCTGATACCTTTTGGTTTTTATTTTAAAAATGGTAAATTTCAGGTGCATATATTAATATATATTTTTAACAGGTTGTAAACAGTTAGAGGTTCTTCTCCTTGGTTCACAAGCAACATACACTTTTTGAGCTGGTTTTGAATAGATATTTAGGGAACAAGCAACTTTTTGTATTATGTGTCAGGGACATTTGTGACATCTTTAAAACAAATTCCGAGCCTGGTTCCAAAGAGCGTGTTCAGAACCATTCCTGCGATACTACTGTTACTTTGTGGTACTAATTTCAAGTGTTCATGTTGTAGTATGAAGTAATTTTTTTTCCCTTCATACTGATATCCGAAAGTAATAATAAATAACCAACATGTTACTATGTCAAAAAACGTACCGAATACTTGGTAGTCAGAAGCAGGCTTAAAAATTGAGCTGGGCGTGACAACCAAACTGGAGCGTGGAAGGAGCTTTGCGAAGAGCTGTGTGTGAACTTCATGGCGTTTGGGGTATTTTGAGCTCATATTTTTTGCGCAGACTAACGTAGCAAAATGTTTTTATTCTGTTTCTGATCCGTACGTTTGTGTAGAATAGGACATGACAAAGCTGTTGGTTTTGTTATGAGTGTGGGTAGTCTCAAGGAGAAAAGAGCAGTGAAGTTGTGGAAGGAGAGTTGCACTGGAGAAGGGACGTTGCCATAAAGAATATTTCCATAGAAAGCAATAGAGAACTGGAACAACATCAAAACTACAGAATTGCTTGAATAAGCTTTTGGGCTTCTCTCTACTTGGTTGAATAGCAGAAAGAAACTAAAAAGTAAATCCCACTGGCAAAATTGATGGCTTTGTATGTGAATAAATATTTCCCTTTTTGTTCTTCTGCAAATACTACTTTTCTAAAACCAAATTCAGTATCATTCTCCTGAGGCTGCAGTCTTGCTTCCATTTAGAGATTTTTTAACTGTATGAACTTCTGTATTTTTCGTGTAAGTTTTACTGCACCGAATGGTTAATTGTGCCTTAACAGAAAACTGATTTCTTGTTACCTCCAGTAGTTGCTGAAGAAAGCTCTGAAATCCTCTGACAGTTCTTTGCTACTCTCAGTCACTGCCATCTTGGCTGTAGTAGAGTAGGTTTGCCTCTCTCTTTTAAGCACTGCGATCGAGACGTGCGCATTGATTTACAAGTTGTTGATGCCGTACCTCGTTTGAGCTGCCTTGATGAACTAAGAAGAAGGAGAGATGTTCTTGTAGGAAAATTACACAGTAGCGTGGACCTGGAGTTCAGGGCTTTTGTCGCAGTTCCTGGGTGTGTAAATCAGCTTTTTGTTGTGGCCCAAGAACTCTAAAGCTCCTTTGAGTTTGGTGGACGCATCGGGAGTCTCGTTACCCTAAATAACACTGGCAAAGCTCCCCAGGAGTGTGCAGTTTAGAGCAGTAGCAGATTGTGTTTGCGGCAGTAAAGCTCCTTTCTATGTGCGGTGGATCCCTGGGCTGCTGCCGCTGAGAGCAGCCGCGTGGGACACGGAGTGAGCGTGGCAAACAAACACACATCCATCCTCTGCTTTCGGACGTCAGGCCCGCGCTGCACAGCCTTGTGCACGCAAGAGATCTCTGCTGCCAAGTGTGCTGCACTGGAGATTTTCTAACCTCTCTGTTAGTGGCTGTGGTATGGTTATTTTATTTTTAACAGGCTTAATTAAGCTGTTAGAGCCAGCAAAGCTTGGAATAAACTGCTAAGTCTGTGTTTTGCACTGCTGGTGATTCCAGGTATTGTTTGCTTGTAAAGCGCTTCTTTTCCCCGCATCTTAAAATTTTTAGGGAAAAAAAAGTTGTGTGAGCCTTTGGCTGGCATTCCTGTAGCTGTAAAAATTCTATATTATGCTAGTCTAATAAAGTGCACGGATTTTAGTGCCAGCACACAGAAGCGTAGAGAACTAAGCACCTTCCTCCTTGTGCAATGTAATGTTGATATACATTTATTGGAATGTTGCTATTATGTTCACCTTTGTTCAATGTGTAAGTAAACTTTATAGAGCTGAATCAGTACAGTGATGCAATATTCTGTAATGCTGTAGCGTAACATTACTATTTGCTTTAGGATTTGTATTGTATTTAAAAGGTAACAGAGACATTTGATTTGGGAGAACGCCAACACTTTTCCATGTGAAGGAGAGCAGAGAAATCAATGTACAGAAAGGGCAAGAGGTGCCAAACAGCTGAGAAATTATGATGGTCACACTGGTTTTCTTGTATCTCTTGAGTATTAAGCGATGGTGTAACTGAAATGCTTAATGAAAAGTGAAATGTTGTCCTCTATATACTTAAAAATAAGTCTCTCTTGGTAGTGAAAAGCAAATAATAATTAAAAAAATTTCCAGATGGGAAAAGCTGAACTTCCTGCAGGCAGGGGACCTTATTTTGAGAGCACAGTTAACGTGGATGTGGCTGCGGCAGCTCGTGCCGTGTTAATCTCGTCACCCTCGCATGGGGAGGCTGACAGAACGTTTGCAATGCTGCAGATCCAAAATAGGGTCCCTGGTGCGGGTGTGATGTCACCAGTGCTGTAAACCACAGCAGAGGAGGGAGGGAAACAATCCGCTCCGTTCTTCAGCCATGGGTCGTTTGGAGGCAGATGTAACAGACGTAAGGACCGTCAGTGCCCAGCTGAGCGGGTGGCTCTGCTCTCCTCGCCCTGTTCGGCTGCACAGATCCAGCGCTGAACAGCACATGGGGAATGATCTCCCCAGTGTGGGATAAAATCTGATAAAACGGAGGTGTGGAGAAAGGAGGAGGGGAAAGAAAAAAGAAAAAAAAAAGAGGGGAAAAACAAGCTCATCTACCAAACCTACTAATGCATGTTTTGCTTGTTGTTTTTGTTTTGTTTTGTTTTTTCTAATGACTGAGCAAGTAATTAAACACTGTAGTGAAGCTTACGTTAAGTTTGACTTTTTCTAGTGTGGGAACCCATAAAGGTCAGTGCTTTAACTTTGAAGATGCATCTGTGTTAAGTCGTGTTCTTCTTATGTGTTACGCAGGAAGATGAGAAATTTTTGTCTGAAGTTTTTGCACAGTTAACAGATGAAGCTACAGATGATGACAAACGATGTGAATTGGTGAGTGGTTTGGGGGTTCTTTGAATGCTGTAAACTGTGGAGATTAAGTAGAAATATTGAAACTGTTGTGCCAGTTCTGCAGTCACTGAGGTATTTCTGTAACCCTGGGATCGTTTCCAGTGTAGCTCAGTCTTCATTTATGTACTTGCTAGCGAAGTATTTCTTGCAAAGTTCTGATTTATTTGTTCTAAATAATTAATTGCTGAGGACGTACTAGCACTAAGCTGACATTCTAAACTTAAAGCTGTGCCTTCTTCCAGATACTCAACATACCATATCACTGACATTTGTCATACAAACACTGCTTTTTTCACTGTACTTTACTCATTCAAAAATATCTCTCAAGTCCTATGATTGAGAAATACCAGTAATCCCTTAATATACAAACATGATTTATCCTTGAATATGTTTATCTGCCTTGTGAAAATCTTGCATTCAGCAAGGGAAGCATCTTTGTTCTTTCAAAACAAAGGCACCCACACAAGACTGTAAATCCATCACATGTTAGATGTGAGAAAATAGCTACAAGGTGACCGTGTTTCTTTCTGAGGCGAATTTCAGCCTCTTCCATTTTTTTTTGTTGTTTTCGCTTTGTTTTGCTTTCCTTTGATGTTGTTGAAGGTTCAAGGAGACAGGACTAGAATAATACCATTTCCTAGGAAGGTACATCCCAGCCACTCCACAAACTCTGATAGGAATTGTAAGAGTGTCCTACTTTTAGAGACTTTTCTGAATCAAATCCACCTTAAGTTATTTTTTCCTATACGATAGGTTAACTTTTTCAAGGAATTCTGCGCGTTTTCTCAGACATTACAACCTCAGAACAGAGATGCGTTTTTCAAAACTTTGGCAAAGTTGGGAATTCTTCCAGCTCTTGAAATTGTAATGGTAAGTGAAAACTTAAAGTTGATTTTAATAAAAGCAGAAAACCTCACCGCCATCGAGCCAGTTTTTCTGATCCACTAAGCACCTTCGTGTAGGTTTGACTGGGCAGTTTGCTCTGCTGGAAGGTGAAGTTTATTGAACGTTCAGGATCCCAAAGATGTCCCATTTTCAGAAGCAGCCTGACTTTAGGGCTGTTATTATTGCTACCTTGCATGATGGAGAGGTCTCTGGTGAGCACAGTCCTTTTGACAATGTAGTCTCAAAATGGAAATATATTCTTTTGTTATTATGTGGCAGCTTGATTTTTTTTTTCTTGTGTTGGAATACTGCCAAAGAAGTATTTTTAGATAATCTTGAACTGTGAGCTTGTTGCTATCCAAAAGATCACTTAATCCTGTCTTTTCAGAGGTGTAAAGCAGATTAATCCATCCTGATCAGCAATGTGAACACAACTGTTTTCACTCCTCTGGTTGAAACAGCTGTTGCCGCCTGACCACTGCAATTCATACGTCAGTGCTGTCGTTACTCAGAAACCACGAATTCAAGGGGTTTTATATTCTAGAGTAACAACCTGTGGAGTTACCGAAGGGTATATTGACCGTTATGGAAACATAAGAGTCATGTAGATGATCAGTGATGAGATGAACTCTAATCTCATTATTCTTTTCTGGGACTAGACCAGTCCAGATACTTCACGTTACGTTAATATTTAGGCTTAGAAATCGTACAGTCACCAGAGAAAATCACGTGCCTTAAGGTAAACTATTAATTCTTGTTGCCTGTAAGTGAATACAGAAACTTTTGTACAAATTGATTCGTGTGGTTGATCCTTTTTTACAAAACCAGTAAACTCTGGATAGCAGGTACAGAATACTTGTGTCTTAAATACTGTAGCAAGTAACACCATATATATGTTTTCTGCCTAAATAAGGCTATCAAATTCACAGAAATCCTTGCATTCTTTTTGAAGGAGGGAAATACTGGGGGAAAGATTTTGCTCTATTTTTTTCCTGTAACCATGTTACTGCATCTCTCATAGAAACTTTTGTAATAAAATGTTCTCAAAACTTTTAACTCCCTGTTCTTTGCAGCTTTACTTGATAATAGTACAAAACTTGATTCACTCTAATAAATTGACTTTTTTTTTTTTTTAATTAGGGAATGGATGATCTGCAAGTTAGATCTGCTGCTACAGATATATTTTCTTATCTAGTAGAATTTAGTCCATCCATGGTCCGAGAATTTGTAATGCAAGAGGCCCAGCAGAGTGATGATGTGAGTAAAAGTGGTTTGGAGTTTGTTGAATATGCTTATTTTAGAGCGGACCGGGGGAAAAACAGCAGAGCAAACCTCTCCAGCATTTGGAGAACAGCCTAAAAATGTAGATAGTACAAACATGGGAAAAAGTGGGTGTGAGATGTGAGCTCTGCCCAACAGGGATGTCGGCCTAGGAGCGTTGTCCTTGACAAACTCCAGCGTCTGGAAAATCCAGAGTTGCGTTTAGTTTCACTGGGGTTTTTCTGGGAAAATCATCCTGCTGTTGAAAGTGAGTGTTTAGTGTTTTTCTGGTTTGTTTTTTGCAGGATATCCTCCTCATCAACGTGGTCATCGAGCAGATGATCTGCGACACCGACCCGGAGCTGGGGGGGGCTGTGCAGCTCATGGGGCTCCTGCGAACCCTCATCGACCCGGAGAACATGTTGGCCACAGCTAATGTAAGAACACGCCAAGGGGGAAAGACACTTTCCTGGCTCAGCAAGATTAAAAGCCTCATATTTAGTGCTGTTACTGTGGTTGGAGGGTTAAAAAAAGATACTTTTATTCTTTTTTGACATTATATATGGTCTGATACTGAATTTAAACAAGCTGAAAAATAAGCTAACGTTTCCGTTACCTTTTGATAATAAAAGGTGGGGGGTGTGTGGTGTTGTGCAAGTGTTTATTAAACTCAGCAGCCCTGTGCTTCAATGAAATTGTGTATTTGCATCTATGGGGGGTTGGTGATAGCTAGGTTGGTTTCGTGGCTCTCAGATCTTTTCCCAAAATAAAAAAATACATCTTATTTGAGTGAAGATGAAGGTGCAGGACCAACCAGAAAGATACAGGCAGACCTGAGGGAGTTGACAGAATTATTTGTAGGCTGGCTTTTATGCTGCTACTCTTTCTCGTTTAAAAAGAAGTATACAAATGCGAGTATTTAATAAAGTTGTTTTTGTTTTAGAAAACAGAAAAAAGTGAATTTCTCAATTTCTTCTACAACCATTGTATGCACGTTCTTACTGCACCACTTCTGGCTAATACAGCAGAAGATAAATGTGAAAAAGGTAATATTCATTTTTATTTTTTCCCCCCTCCTTTAAGTCTTGTAATGTTTTCAAGTAACTTACAATCCTGGTAACAGCGATAAGCCTGTGGAGCAAATACGTATCTCCTTGATGTGTAACGTTAACTTTATGCCAGTTTTACTAGTACAATTTTCAGGACTATTTATTTGCTGTAAAGCAGAGAGTGTCTTTAGTTCACAGGTACTTTTTTTTGAAAGCTCGTGGAAATGCTGTGATCAGCGGTTCCAGGACTGCAGGGTGCGCCCGGGTCATTAACTCCGAAGACTCATTTTCACTTGGCTGTAGCACAGAAATGCTGGAAGAAATCTGTTGGGAGAAATACACCTCCGAGCTCCTTTAGCTTGTTTCTGTCTTTCTTTTTCCGTCTAACGGTACAAGAATTGGAAACCTCGGTTTGGCACATGCGAATGACACTCACTAGTTTGTCTGTAGTGCTTTACAAACAGAAATTTAACATTATGACAGCCTCTTGAGCCAGACTTTTTTCTGAGTGCTCTTTCAAGAGGTTGAATCAAACCAATACATATTGGGTAAAAACATTTTTTTCATCTTACCGATCTCCTCGTATTAAGTCAAAAAAATGAATGTTTTATGCATTTGATACGCAAATAAAATTTGTGGAATATCCACAGTACTTGTAGTATTTGAAAAACTTAGAATAGGCACTTACCTTTAGTCTAGGTAGGAATAAAGTTCCTAAGTATTTGTGTATTTTCACCTAGTTGAACTGGGAAGTTCGTAATGTAAGCTGAATACAGCAGTCTGGTCTGGCGAGCATTCTGCTGCCTGTTTGTGGCCCTACAGCTCGCGGAAACTTTGGATTAGATGCAAAGTTTGAACAGCTGGTAGAATGGATTGTTTATCCCCATCTTCTAAATATTTACAGTGCTTTGAAAACCTTTTTCTGATTTTTGTTTGTATTTTCTGTTTATCAGATGCAGTAGTTGGGTCCACTAAGAGTAATACAATTTGTCCTGGTAAGTTTTAATTGACCTTGAGTTTTGAAACTTGTCTTCTAGGCTGTGTGTGCTGGGGTTTGTTTTTATCTTTAAAAAGCTATATATATGATGCCTGTATCTTATTTTTTAAATACTTGTTATTGAATTAGATGTAGGAACTTTGCTTCGTTTGAGATGACAGGAAGCCGAGGAACATTCGCATCTGTGTTTGTGTTACTGGGTTTCATTTTTTTCCCTGGTTGCTGTGGCTACTGAAAGTTTCAATCCCTGTTAACAGGGATGTAGCTCAGCTTTTACACTTTGGATTTTTTATCTGTGCGGCTGCTTTTCTGAGCTGTACCAGGAGCTCAGGGATCCTGGACAGAATCTCTCTGCTGCTTCAGGGGGGGTTGTGACAGGGGAATTTAAAAAAAGGCAAATTTGTGTTTCTTGTTTCATTCTGACTCAGTGTCCTGCTTCCCAAGGCAATTCAGTTTGCCACTAACACCATGTCAGGAGCTGCAACAGTGACTGAGCTTGGTGACGATTTGGTACACAGCAGTGCTTTTATTTTTTTGTGTAACTTAAAACCATTAATTTTTCTTGTAGATAATTATCAAACGGCACAACTACTAGCCTTAATTTTGGAGCTGCTTACTTTTTGCGTGGAACACCACACGTATCACATCAAGAATTACATTATGAACAAAGATTTGCTGAGAAGAGTCCTGGTCTTGATGAATTCCAAACACACTTTTCTGGCCTTGTGTGAGTATGACCTGCTGTGATTTCCTTCTTCAGGGCTTTGTCTGCAGTGTGTGCAATGTGTCTGAGTACTAGAGCGTACTTGAATTCAGCATTTCTGTTAATTTCCAATTTACTGCTGACTGGCTCTTTAGTAATTTTGAAAAAGGTAGATGTCTGTTTTTGGTGGGAGAATTGCTGTATGTTTTGAAGCCCACAGTGATGCTTTCAGGTCTTCCTGACAATAAATCCCCTTTGTGATCAGCTGTCTGATCTCCTCTCTATGGAAATACTGACATTTCTTCATAGCGTCGTAAATCTGGTGCTCCTTGTGGAGAGCGGAGGAAATTTTGCGGCCTGCGGTGTTTAAAGAATCGGGCTGGTTCTGGGAGGTGCATACAGGAGTGAGCTGATAATTCAACTTCACCTGTGCTCAAGTTTACTGTCTCTGTATTTCAAGACAAAATTAATGGACGTGATCACATTGTGATGCGCAGGGAAGTCAGAGAAGGAAGGAAATGTTACCTGGCAGCAAATGTGTCGTCTTGAACTTTCAGAAAGTGCTTTTTAATGCTCTTGGGTTGGGGGTGCATCTTCCTCCCAGTAACAGTAGTTTTTTTCAGTTCTTTCCAAGCAAAGCAGATTGGAGCCCTGGCATGTGGTTGTTAAATTCCTTAATTTCTTTCTCTCTATAGGTGCTCTTCGCTTTATGAGGAGGATAATTGGCCTAAAAGATGAATTTTATAACCGTTATATCACCAAGGGAAACCTGTTTGAGCCCGTTATAAATGCCCTGTTGGATAACGGCACAAGGTACAACCTGCTCAACTCTGCGGTGATCGAGCTCTTTGAGTTCATCCGGGTGGTAAGTTCAGCAGCCCTGTGTGGCATCTCAGGTAGAAATGCAAAGCGTCAATATTTCATGTGAAATAGTGTATTACTGCTTAAAATCACAAGCTCAAAATAAGTCTGGGTGAGTGTCCTGTAGATGAAATTCTTCTCAGTGGTTGAATGTATTGTTGCTGGACCAAACTTTGAAGGGAGGAATTAAGTGAAATATGTTCCATGTGAGTAAATCTGGATTTTATTCAGTCTAAGTGAGACTGATTTGACTGTGAATTTGAATGATCACTGTCCTTTAAAGTCCCACTCAGGTGCTTTTTTAGTGTCAGCTTTGAACTGGCACCTTTTCTGCTGTCTCTCAAAGGCTTCACCCCAGCGAGAAAGCATCGTGGCTTCACCAAACCACCACAAATGATTGGGACAGTACTAAGTCTATTGTCCATTTGTGTGGGAAATTTAATTTCTAGGTTTCAGCTTTTTTATTAAAGAAACATCTGATGGCTTTGCATTTGTTCTTTACAATAATGTTCTGACTCTGGCCAGTGGGCTCCTTTTAAAACTAATCTCTAAAGCTTTCTGAACTTCTGTGTGTTAATATTTGAGACTGAAATACAGTTTTGTTCTTGTGCAGGAAGATATTAAGTCCCTTATTGCACATATAGTTGAAAACTTTTATAATGCACTTGAATCAATCGAATATGTTCAGACATTCAAGGGACTGAAGACAAAATATGAGCAAGAAAAAGACCGACAAACCCAGAAACTGAGCAGGTATGACCTGGTTTATATATTCTGAGACTTGTATTGAATGCCATGATGTAGTCTCCTCTTCCTGCAGGTTGTTTTTTCTTTCCTAGAGGAGACAAAAAGCAGAGGGCTGCGATTGTTGGGGTTTTTTCAGTCTTGATGAAAACTTGTTCAGTTAGAGCAATCCCCGTCTGGCTTTCCTTGTGCCCTGGTGTAGTACAGCTCATATTTGTCAGGATATTAAATTCTCAACTGCACTGAATGCACTTGGAGGCATCAGGAGCCGTTTGTGACCCTTGCTGTGTTCTGTCTCTTCCAGTGTTCCATCCATCTTGCGTAGCAATCGATTCCGCAGAGACGCGAGAGCCTTAGAGGAGGATGAGGAAATGTGGTTCAATGAAGATGAAGAGGAGGAAGGTGAAGCTGTCGTACCTCCGGTTGAGAAGTCCAAACAGGAGGATGATTTTCCAGATAGCTATGAAAAATTTATGGAAACTAAAAAAGGTATTACCTCGGTTTCAGCTGGTCAGCGCTGGAAGTGCTTGGTGTCAATACACGGAGTAGCACGTAAAGAGTAGCATGTGCTCTGGACCATAAGCAGGAGTTGGGGTGTTCCATGAAATCAAGTAATGAATTTACTAGCATGTCTTTGCAAGCTAGTTTAGGATTAAAATAATGAGTTAAATTGCTTAAATGACATTCAAAAGCAAGACTTTGTACTTGTGTGCGCTGAGTGAGCAGCATTGCCATGTCCACAGTATCTGTGCCACTCAGTGAACGCTGGCGTGTTTGCGTGAGGGTGGGAGCTGAGATGTTGATTTAAACTGAATTTAAAACAAAACAGTGGCTTTTGCACAGGAATGATGCTGTGATGTGGATTGTACTCCATGGTATCCAGCTGATGCTTAAGTATGAAAATGTTTGTCCCTCAGCTAAGGAGAGCGAAGACAAAGAGAACCTTCCAAAAAGGACTTCAGCTGGGGGATTCAAATTCACTTTTTCCCACTCAGCCGGCACAGCCAACGGTGCAAATGGTGCAAACGGCAAATCCGTGGCAGCTCAGACGTCGCCCGCAAGCTCCAACGGCTCGTCATCGAAGAGCGCGGCGCTGAGCAGCGCGGTGACGGCCGCCAAGGTGGGAGCGCTGGGCGGAACCTGCCGGCCCTGCTGCGTAACCAGACTCGAGCGGTGCTGGGTGGCGGGGTCAGCGCTGCTCTGGAGGAAGGGCCCTTATTTACCTGTCCCTTCATCCAAACCCTGTCTAGCTAAGTCCTGCCTAGTTTGGGGGAAGGTTTCAGGAGGTATTAGGTGGGACTCGAGGCTGTTGCTGATCTGCTGGGCACAGTTTAATCTCGTGTCTTCTGCCTCAGCTCCTCAGCTTTAACTGTCCGGTGCTGCCGTGACACACACGAGATTGGTTTGTTCTGAGTTATGTCAGTGCCCCTGTCGAGGATTTAAGAAGTGCTTTTAGGCAGGTGAAATACAGTAAGTAGTAATTCTGAGGCTGGATCCAGAGGAGAGAGGAGGTTCCAGGCATTTTTTTTTAACCTGGAGGTTCAAAAACATTCTCAAGACAAACGGGTCTTTGAATGAAAAAGGTGTCGCCAAGAAACCTCCTGCAGGCTGGTGTGTCCCGGCAGGGTGCAGGGGGTTGTGTGCTGAAATCGCACATTGCGGGGGAGTTTCTTCGATGTGAGATTTTATTTTTTCATTTTTTGTTTTGTTTTATAATTGGCAGGGAAGTCTAGTTGGCCTAGTGGATTATCCTGACGATGAAGATGATGATGAAGAGGAGGAGACGTCTCCACGGAAAAGACCTCGTCTGGGTTCCTAAATGAAACCAAAACTTTGGAATAAAAACTTTTATTATGGGGTTTCAAATGCTGCAACTGTTTTAAGAGCTAAAAAGAATCTGATGCAGAAAGCTTTCTCCCATGAGTATGTAAGATAATACAAGGAGTAGCAAAAGAAACTCAGTGTATGAGCTAGAAAGGGTTAGTTCTGTAAACACAAAGCTTCCAAGGAACTGAATATCTTTCTAGTAAATAAGGAGGCTGCCATTCAGGCTGCCAAAAAAAACGAAAAAAAAAAAAGGGGGTTAGTATTCACAGGACCTGGATGATGCTTCTCAGCAAGGAAAGTCTCAGGTGGCGGGAGGGCAGGGAGGGAAAGGTATCGTAAATGCTTTTTAAAAAATATTGCAGGGTTTCCCCAGTGTTTAACAGGACTAGGAAAAAAGACTCAAGCTTAAATTTTGAACCCAGTAATCTTAATTTTGTAATGGTGCTGTCAGTTGTGTTCTTTTAGCAATGCCTCTTTTAAAACAATTTTAAGGGAAAACTAACTCTGTTTGCATAAGAACAATCCAGACTTTTGGGACCATTATTACCAATAAAACCGCTTTTCTCATCGTTGGAGGGAGGGATGCTGCAGTTACAGTGCATGTTGAGTTGTTTAAAACAGTTAAAAATCCGTTTCAATTTGTTATTTTTCAAGAGGAGAAAATGGAAGCTGGATTCAAAATGGATGGTTTTGCTTATTTTTTAACGAGACACCTGGTAATATCCATGCCAAGGAATGATCGCTCCCGAAACCTCTCTGTGCCCGGCCCAACCAAGTACCTGTGGGCTTCATGTTGGGGGGAAAAAGCAAATTTCTCTGGTTTTCTGGGTGTTCGGCGAGCTGTGTCTGCTCGGAGCGGGAAAGCGTTTTCCTGCCTGCATTTCCATCGTGTAATTGAGGTGACAACAGGAAACACTGATGCGTTTTTCAGGGCGATGAATTCAGCGGCATTTTAACACCAAAGTCACTTTGGACCAAGACGGAATTCACTAACAGAACACGCTCTTTGGGGCAGAAGCAACAAGCAGCATGAAAGCCGCTTTCTTTAAAAAAATAAAAGCACATTCCACGTAATAGGTGAGTGAAATGAGGCGAACAGTCCAGGTTTTGTTTTCAAGAGCAGCGAGTGAACTGTAAATATTTTAATGTGAGCTTGCCCATATGATCTGAGATCATGATGAAGCGCGAGGAGATTTTCCAACAACAAATGAACGTGTCAGAAATGTTCAAATGCGGAACCAGCTGCAATCCACCACATCGGTCACTCTCTAATATGTGTTATGGGTCCATTTCTCCTGGAATAGTTTAAACTGAAGCAGGTTTCTCTGTTTTGGAGACTTTTGTAGTTAATTTTAATTTTAGCTATTGTTTGGAAAAAAGATGGGCTGTCTGTGTAGATATGAAGTATAGTTTTTTCCATAAAATAGAAGTTTATTTTGTATTAAAAATACCACTGTACTTGTTTTACACCATTTGTATACATGTGGTGATATTAATGCTGAACTGTAAAATTCAGGAATTAAAATGTGACCCTGTAATTCCATAGTTATTGCTTTTGTTTGGTTTGTCGTACATGGTAAGTTTGACTCGGAATTTTAAATGTGGCCATTTTAGAATATTTTTGAAGATGAGTTATCCAGGTAGTTTTAAAGTAACTTGATCCCAGTAGATGCGATTCCCCCTGGGAAGGTGTGAGTTTGTTACCGACAGCGGCAGCTCCTGCGTGTGGTCTTGGGGACACCCGTGTCCCCTTCGCAGGCAGCCCAGAAGGGGACGACTCGTTTTTTGCCGCGGGATGAAACGCCCATCAACTCCCAGCACCGAGGATCCCAGGAAGCGTTTGCTGGTCAAGCTCATTGTTGTGTGGCCATCAGCTGGTTTTCTTCCCGATGAGTCCTTTCTCTCCATCGCTACCGGCGATGAACTCCTCCGGCACTATCTGCGCGCTGCTGGAGCGGTGGAATGTGCCTTCGCTGACCTGAGGCTGAAAAATCGCATCACCTGGTCCGCGGAGCCAGATTGTCCTGATGAGCAGTGACCCCAAACAAGCTCCCCGAGGGGCCGAGTGAAGCGAGTTGGTCCTCGCTCTGCGCTGGTCCCTGCTCTGTGTCCCCACCAGTCCTGCTCTGCCCTGAAGTACTGTCAGGCGCTTCAAAAAATACGTTCAGACCAACATGAGGGGTTTTTAGCAGCAAAAACAAGAATGTCATGAATTTTTAGAGTTGCTAGAAAAAGACTCTGTAAAGTGGCATTAGATGTCCTGTTAAAACCAAATTTTTAGGGTTCCTGGAGAGGTCTGTCCCCAAACAGGTGCCGATTCCTGGCCCGGGCTCCTTCCATTACCCCTTTTTGGGAAAGAGCAGAACATCTGCCAACATGTGTCACTTATAAATGCTATTTTAATAAAAAGTTCCATGAAACTCGAGTGGTTGGGTGGTTTCTTTTCCTGCTGCTGGCAGCCAGGTAAGGACATGGGGCCAGCAAGTGGCTCTTCTGCTGCGCTTTGAGTCTGTCAAAGCCAAACAGGTAATTTTAAAAGATTTTTGCCTGGAAAGGGAATTGCTCGTGACATCCCTGCACCTTTGCAACTAAGGTGATTATTTTTACTTAAAGTTGCATTTGTAGCACAATTGGACTTAAGGACTATTAAACTCCCCCAAAAGTATGTAAAGCTGTAATCCAGAGTTAAGATGTAAATGTCTCTACTCCAAGCTGCATTTTCTGTTTCCCAAAAATAAGATGGTCATAGTTGCACTTCCTTGTGAAATCAGACTTTTATTACATTGCACAGCTGAAAAACGGTAATTTGTTTAGAACATTCTAATAAAAGGAACAAAGTTTTCTAATTTTAAAAATAAAAAAGTTAAAATTTCTAACTCATTCAGAGCTGTTCCCATAGGAATTATTTTAACAGATCTCGGCATCTGTGTTTGTTCTATATAATACCAGTAGCCTGGAAAATGTGTGTGCTGAGGTGATGGTTCAATGGCCTCACTGGGGAACATGTTCCAGTGACAGTCAATGAGTTGCCAGCATTCTGGAAAAATAAGTGGTTTTAGTGTATTTCAGTGTAATTTTAAATATATAGAAAGTACTGAGTTGCCTGTCTGAAAGTTCTATAAAACTAAGTGTAACATTGGAAAACAAATCCATTCGGTTATTGATTCTGTGTTTTATTCTAAAAGCATCATTATGTTCTTGGAGTCTGCAATAAGCTTCTTAAAATTACCGCTTATTGATAACTTCTTCTTTTAGTTTTTCTGCAAGCATTTTCCTCTTCTGTAATAATTTTTGCTTCTCTTCTGACATTTCCTAAAAACAAAATGAAAAAATTGTAATGAAGTGCAAGGCTTCCTGGGACGTACCCTGATTTGTAACGCAAACTGCTAACGAACTCGTGAGCCCTTCGAACCCTCACGCTCTCCAGAGTGCTTTAAAAAAAGAGAAAAATGCATTATTGCATTTCTTGAGCAGTGGATCCCAGGATGTGGATCCATCTGCCTTTTTGCCACTGCACTGGACTGATCTTTTTGTGGGGACGAGCCTCAAATTCAACTGGTGCTGCTTAATTGTTCTGAAGTACCCCAATCAACAGTATTTTAGGCAAGTTCTGAGTGTAAAAAAAATGCTCAGCAACTCTGAGAAACACCTGAGGCAATAGAAGATGTTTGGGTTTAAGTAGATGCTCTGTAAAGAAGCGATTTTTTTTTTAAATTTTTTAAACCTTATCACATTGGTTTTTGTGGGTTTTAAAGTCTTATACTAGTTTCTTCATTTTTGCCAAGAGTTTTCAAGTGTTTCTTTTCATGTAAATGTAGATCAGACCTATCTGTGGCAAATGCATTGTCATATTAACCATAACAATAATTAACAAAAGAAGTTTGGGCTTTTTTTTTTTTTCCTGCTAAAGGCCTCTCCATTGGTTGAGTTTTATCCTGTCATAGCATTCTGGGGCTTTTTATGGCTGTACTTTCTTTTCCTGATAGGATTTACTTTTTGTTACTTCTGTTCCAGTGGTGATGGATAGAAATCAAGTATTTCTTCATTTCAAAGAGGCACAAAACTCTCAAGAGAACAAAAGAACCAAGCAAATTTGTTACATCTATTAAAGAAAGACTGCAAAAGTAAAATGTTTTCCCTATTTCAGCTGGAAAAAAAAAATCCCAGGGACTTAAGGGAGCCTAAACTATCAGTCAGAGATTAGGAGAAAACCAGTATTTTAGCCATCCATTAACTTAATCATGAGGATTTGGTGATACTGAAGCAAAATAATGTGAACTTAGTAAAGCTCTACCCTAGAGGCTTCTGCAGAAACAGTAACTTGAAAATACTCCCTCTCTGCTTATCCCACTTGTTTTTTTTAATCCTGCTACAATATTCAGCAACGACATTGACATCTTCATGGAAATCATCTGTGTTTTTTATAAAGTGGTCAGGATGATTCAAACGTGTGAATCTTTCACCTCTTTAGGAGACGATTCCTCCTTCTTCTGCTCCGTGGTTGGTGGTGCCAGGACGTTATTTCTTGACTCCTTCTTTGTAGCCAGCAGCAAATCTCGTTTTTTCTTTAGATAGTCCTCTCGCTGCTTCAGCTCCTGTTCTTCAAGTTCTGAGAAATTCTGCATTTTTTTTAAAATACATTTTGAAATTAATTTTTTGTATGCACGTTGTGTATTTGTGAGATAAAAGCATTTGCATCATATTTGTCTCCAAAATGACTAGCCGAAAAAAGTCCAAGTTCAAGTTTCAAGCTAGCGTTGTCTGCTGTCTATTATCAAGGGACAAAGGCTGAATTTGATTCTAAAACTAGGATGATGAGCTGAAATTCATGCAAATTAAACTGGTGAATACCATAAAACAGTGTTTGCACGCTGGTTGAAAAAAACCAAACCAAAACCAAACCAAAAAAAACCAACCCCACCTGATTACAATAAATGAAAATACACATTTAAATGTAACACTGTCTTAAATATATATTTAAAATGTAATCCGCTCTTTTTGCATTCTAGCTCTAGGTTTGGGGTTTTTTTCTTGTTCGTTTTCAACTTACAGGTCCCCTCAGCCCCGGTTTTGGTGCTGTGTTTGCTGAACCTTTTCCAGCTGCCGTTTTCTTGGCATCCTCTGTGCCCCGGGCGCAGGCCGGCCGGGGTGAGCTGGTGGTGCCTTTGTGCAACGCACGGACTGGTTTTAAGTCTTCCCTCCCAGATTTCTGCGATCCTTCTAAAGAGCAATTATATGTAGAAAACAATTGGAAAGAACAGAAATATACCAACTAAAAAAAAAAAAAGTATGTACATACCTCTCTGTATGTGTGTGCGCGCACATATATGCACCCATACATGCACGCATATAGTTTGCTTCTTGTCACCTAAGAATTTTCCTGCTTTCCTGAATGGGTCAGCAAGAAATTAAAATGAGTAACAAAAATCTGAACCAAAGAGAACAAGATTCAGCTTGGTGGTCTGACAACTCCTGTTGAATCAATCTTAAGTGGACTCTTCAATAGTCTGAAAATAGTCTCGTATTTCACGCTCAGCATTGCGCTTTCCCAGAAAATTACCTGAAGGCATTTTTGGAGTTTCTTCAGAAGGATCAGCTCCCTCAGTGGACCCCTTTGCTTTCACAGCTGCTCTCGAGTCTCCTGGAGAACTGCAGGTAACGTCTGCTGATTTAACTTTACCGTGTGCCTTAAGTTAAAGAGGAAACAAACAAAACCAAGAGTTAATTTCCTGGTGCTGTACTTCAGCGTTCAACCGTCACCGCTCTTCCACAGCGGCAGGCACTGGGAAAGAGGTTGAATTTGGTGGAATATCCCAACTGCCCAGGACTTGCACTCGGTAGCGCAGCTATTGGACCATCTGTACCTATTCTGGGTTTGAATTCAGGAGCGGGAATGGAAATAAAAGTGTCGACCTCTTGTAGTAGCTACATTTTGGTCTCCAGGGAGTTTCCTTTGTGAGTTGGGGCTGAAGCAGCAGTGCTTTCTCGTTTAAAAGTCAGTATTCAGCCTACAGTCCCAGCAATTTTTCTATCTCTTTCCAGGGAAGGGGAGGTTTAATGCCACATTTCCACTGTAGTTGATTTCAATTTATTTTTCTCAGTTGCTGAACGATTTGCAATTTAGCCCATCCCCGCTTACACTCAGTTGCCTTTCTACACGGTTTACTCTGCTGGAGACCAAGTGATGCTCTAACGCGGAGAGGATTTCTGCTCCTGCTGATTAGGTTCTGGCGGTATTGTGCAGACTTCACGAATAACTACACCGGCTATGAAGTGATCCTTAAGATTCCTGAAGGATTATGAATGCTGTAATCTTTGAGAAGCTTACACTTTGAAGTCTCTTTGATCATGACAATATTAGTAATTCAGATGTTCTCTGGGTCTGCAGGGTTGACATCCGTTGCCGGGCTTTCAGAATTCAGATACAGAAGAGGGAACGTGCTGATTCCAATGACTGATGGTTGATGGGATCATGTACAGCACCAGTGTCAATGGTACCACCAAGAAAAATGTACACAAAGGAGCAACCTTTCAAAAAGAAGCGTCAGTCGGCCCTTCCTGACAGACCTTTTATTTGCTTTGGGTGGTACCCACTGCCTTAAAGCGATACAGTTGGCACCCGGGACAGGAATATTGGAGTATTTCTGAATCACCAGCGCAACTCAGCTGGAAAGGTGAGATACTCACTTCTTCAGTCCTTTTCCTGTCTTGCTCTATTTCGTATTCTTCCTTCGATTTCCTGGAATGCAAAATATGAGTAAATACTCAAGACAACTTTAGTATCAGTGTCTTTTAGGTAAATTTAGCACTGCTTAAACATTTGAGGACTATCAAAACAATTACGGGATAATGTGAATTTGTTAGTGTCCAAAATAATTCCATAACTTAAGTGAAAATGCACTTAATAGAAATAAATAACTACGACAAACATACAGATCCCACCATCTTCAGCAGGATTTTGACAAGAACATTCGTGTCATCTGTGAGATGATGGCAGTTTCCTGGAAAAGGCTGGAAGAGTTAGGCCCTACATACTTTTTTTAATTCTAAAATAATGTATGAAGTAGGACTGATTCATTTTTTACCTGAGAACCTCCCTCAGTATTTTCATTTCTTCCTGTTCAATTTCACTGAATACATCAGAACCCTCGGTCAAACAATCAGGTAACACACCTATAAAAAAACCCAAAACAACAACACAGCAACATAAAGAAAATTATTTTGTACTCCATTTGGTATCCTTCTTCAGGCAGGGAGGAGAAATTAAAAAACAAAACCAACCAACCAAAAACAGCCCACCACACAAAACACATAATTCTTCCTCTCTGTAACCGTTTCCAAAAAGATTCCAGACCTTGGGCACCAAGTTGCTCGCAGCGAAAAAGCAAAGGTTTCTGAAAGTTTTGACCTCTAAGGGTGAAGCATACGCCATACTGTGCGTTGACCACTACCTGGCATTTCCTTTAGCCACGGCTAACTGAGCCATTTTCAAATGTAGCTCTTACATGATACTTGAAATTTAAAGAATATTCTCTTAAAAAAAATATATATATGTATGCAGTAAGAAGAAAAAACCACAATGGTAAAACTAAAGACATGGAAGGAAGGAGTGCAGATGAAAATAATTTCAGAAACACCACTCAGCTGTC
This sequence comes from Caloenas nicobarica, assembly GCF_036013445.1. Taxonomy (NCBI): domain Eukaryota; kingdom Metazoa; phylum Chordata; class Aves; order Columbiformes; family Columbidae; genus Caloenas; species Caloenas nicobarica. The sequence goes on from NC_088247.1 coordinate 120,603,748, forward strand.
ACTGAGAATACAAGCCAAGGACTGGTATTGAAATCCTCGTCCAGCGAAATCAACTGACCGCTTTCCATTAACTTGAACTGAACCACTATTCTATGCTTACAAACAGGTTACATAGCCATCAAAAGAACACTAAAAAGGTGAAGAGAAGCAAAACCCCACATTTACCACTTCTTACCATTTCTTTCCTTAATGATCCTGATAGCTTGCAATTGCATTTCAATATTTTTCTGTACCATCATTGTTTTAAATAGTCTAAAATCCTCTGCTGCCAACACAGTTTGCAAAATGGCCTGTGGAGGGAAGATATGCACAAAGTTAAAAACCTCGGAGAAATCATAACCATCTCAGTCTGCTTGAAGTTATTTTAAGTTCTGTGGCGCATGTTTTTAATAGTTATATTTAATTCTCCTACCTGTCTATTTTTCCAGCCGTACAAGTTGAGTTAGTAGTCAAGAAAAGAATTTGATGGTTTGTGTCTTTAGGTCAACATGGCCACGATAATGTTATCACAAAACTTGGAGTGTTTCCCAGGGTAAGTTTACAACTGCAATTAATTTGACTTCCTGACCAAATTTGTAAGCTGGAGTGAGGAACCTGCTGACAAATACGCAGCTAAACATGGCAGAAACACCCTAAGCTTAGAGGTTTGGTTTAGAAAATAAGAAGCATAGAAAATGGATCTCAAAAGGTGTCCGACACCACAAAAATACCTGGTATTATTTTCAAGATGCTCATTTTTCTGCTCAAAGTTCATAATACAAACAAACACAATATGCTTCAGAAAATTACAATTTTAACAAGAAAACTTTTTGAAGTTTCATCTCCACCCCGCTACATTCATGAAAATATAAAGCTTAAAATTAAATCTCTATATTCCTAAACAAAATTTAAATTACCTGTGAAGTGTGTGTCTTTGCAAGAGGAGATGAAAAAGCTTCTTGAAACTTCTCTTCATTAATTCCAACTTCTTTAAGATAGTCTTCTAATAATCTCTCAACCTGTAACAAAGTATAAACCTTACTTTCTAACAGGTTTTTCCCTAAGAATCATATTATTTTTTTCATAATTGTGTATTCTTTTCTGCTGACAGTGTATTTTTCTGATATGTCAGGATTTATTTACTTTCATAAACTGTTCAAAATAAGCATTTTTATTGCTAAATTTGACTACTACTTAGTTTAGCTTCTCCAGTTTCCAAGCAGCTCACTTTTCTACCTTTTTCCCAGACTCCTGACTAGTATTCCTCATCATTTTTTGCCCTGTATGTAAAAGGCTTTTTGCCAGTCTCTGTGCCTGAAACCCTCCAAGGTCACAGCACAAATGGATGTTGGTCTGTATTTATTCAATTGATGCTTTTTAACATCAACTATTACCAAGCCTTGTTACAAAAAATTATTTTTGAAATCTGCATGCATTGGTTTATAGGTATTTTAACCACGCTCCAAAAATGTCCTGTTGTTTTTTTCTGATAACTGAAAGTTAATTCAAAACACCAGGCTCATTAGTGAATGAAATACAAGTTATACATGTTCTCAGACATTGCGCTGTTCATCATTTTGGCAAAAAAATGAAGATAATCAAGCTTATAAGCACAGTGTTTTAGCTAGCAGATATATTCATTTTAATGAAAAATATGTACCACAGCATAGGAGATATGACTGTATGTTAAAGTTTCTTTTCTACGTATCTGGTGTGTAAGCATAGAAATGCATACGACAACCATGACTCAAAGGATTTCTAGATAACGCTTATATCAGGCACTATTAGAAAATTCTAATTAACAGAGACGACACAATTAGAAGTTCATCTAAATAATACTTTAACATTTTATATTCTATTTCTTAGGAATCTACCACAAATAGTGAATAATGCTCACCAGAGCTTGGTACTCCTGGTAAATTTCTGTGTAAGACAATTTGCTTTCTTCTTCATCATCAAAAACTGGGGAGGAACAAACAAACAACACAGACACATTTTGGAGTTAGTGTACAAAGCACAAACCAACTTATGCCTTAAAGAGAAAGATTAACCTTTACAAGGTAATATATTTAATCATATGAAAATATAGGTCATTACTGCTAATAAAATATTTTTCCACACATTCAGGCTAAGCATGTACTTCTGGTCATTTAATGTAATTACATTTCATAATTTAATACTGGGAAAACCTATCTTCATCATAGAAGCTGATTTCCAGGCAAGTTAAGGATTCAGCAGATATGTACACTGAAAAGTAAGATTTAATATAAGAACTACCATGTGAACTTGTGTAAGGTTGTTCTAAGATGGCAGATGACAGAGAAAAGCAGGAAATTTCTCTCTCTCCATGTATTCACTTGAAGGATGTATTAATGACTTAAACCAAATTTTTTTAAATGCCATTCATTTAGTGAGAAGCCAAGGTGATGCAGGAAAATAAGACCCTCTCTGCATAAAACCAGATAACCCTCCAGACAAAATCTGCTGCACGTAAATTATTTTTTAATTACATCTACCCTGATTTAGACAAAATGAGCATCTATATAGTATAGGCCATGTTAATCGTACTCATATAAGTTTGTGCTAAGAACTCGACTGGAAATATCAAGCTAATGATCTCTATACTGCAGAATGGATGGAAGAAGCAGAAAATAAGAGAATCTGAAAACTAGGGCTTGGGGTTTTTTTTAATTTACATTTTTATCATGTCGACAACGAAGAGAGGTAATGTAAAACCTTGCAATTAAAGCAGAGGCTTAGAAATCAGCCTTCCTCAATCCCCTTCAAGATTAGCCACTACATGTTGGACAAGTCATTTCCCATGTGCTTGCTTTGAAGCCAGTGAGTGATTTATTCTTCGTGTATATACATATATATATATGACATGTCTGATAGAAGATAGTACTGATGTGCATAGAATTAGTCTAATTTCCAGGCAGATTTGGAGTGCCTTTTGGGAAGCACCTTTCCCAGCTGTGACAGCCCTGAGGCAATAACTCTGCACCTTGACAAGGTGTGATGCAAGGAGGCTGCTCCTAAACCAGAAAGTACTTGCATCACTTCCTAACGACCTACGGCGATGCAATGACAGAAATCTAACTAAACAGTTCAGGACCTCTAAATGAGCAAGGGAAACTTGATTTTCAAATGACATAATCTGGAAAACCAACATTTGCTTTTGATTCATTTTTGCACGAGAGATTTTTTTTTAAATGAAGGGATTTTGGAAAAAAAAAAAAAGGCTTTAAAAATATCTAGCAATGAATTCAAATGCCAAGGGGATGCTTCCAAGTCCTTCTCGTCCTCCCAGAGCTGCAGGACAGCGTGGAAAGCCGAGTGGAAAGCCTGCACAAGCTGCTCTCTGTTCTCGGGCTCCGAGCAAAAAGAGGATGAAGTGAAGTGCCAAGCAAACAAGCTGCGGTCAGCGGCCCCTCCAGTTCAGTGGCATTAATGAGCACTCTGAACCCAGACCTTGGATTTTCTTGAGCCAGGGCTCCTAAATCACATAGTGATTTACAACTATTGTCAAACTCATCTAAGTCCAAATGATGTTTTAATTAATACCTTGGAACATCTGAGTAACACTGAAAATCCTTCTCTTCTTAAATACATACCCAGGGATTTAACTTCAGTTTCACAGCCACATTAAGGGAAATTAATCAAGCCACAAGAAATTAATCAAGTCCCCAGAAAGCGGGAGAAGCAGCAAACAATTATCAATAGATAGAAAACCATTAGGATCATTTTTAAGTTGAAGTGCAAGGACTTGCCCTAACTCCAGTTCTTACATACACTTGCACATACATGGGTATTTCTTACATAGCAATTGCCAAAGCATTGTTAATCAAAATGTTGCTTATTTGCTTGTTCAGCCCAAAGACTGAAGTTCTGAGAACAATAAGAATTCTGTTCTGACAAAATACCTCAGTAAAAAAAAAAAAAAAAAAAAAACAGAATCAGCACAGTGTATTTATGGAAAGGAAAAGCAAACAGCACAGATACCTGCAACTAAAACTTCACATTTCTTTAACTGTGCTTCTCAGCAACCCTGGCATTGCATTTACACTTCTTTAGCCTTTTCTTTTTTCTCAATAGCTTCTGAGAGTTGTCCAAGAGCACTCTGTAGCACAAATGAGCCTTGGAAGATCATTTACTGCAAGTGATTTCTCTACTTTCTTCCTCTAACTTCTGTAGAAGTGCCCATTACATAAGCCAGTCTCACCCTCCATGGAAATGTACGGAGGTTTTATAAATCTTCTTACTGCCAGTAAATACCCCTCAACCTTCTAAAGAGAGCTCACTGCTCCAGAGAGGGATAAGCAATTCCCCCGAGCCCTAAACCCAGACCCTTTGCATAACAATAAAAATGCTTGACCAGCCTCAAGTTTGGGCAAAACTTCCAGCCTAGATTTCTCTGTAGCTGCAAAAAGTCTGGCAGCTTTACCTCTCTCATTTCCCAGTACGCCAGAGCACGGTGCACGTCCTCACAATGATCCTGCCTCACGGGAAGCTTGGGAAGGGCGGAAACTATTTGGGATAGCAGAGACACAACTTGTTTAGAAGCTGTGATGTGAATCAGACGTGTGTCTGCTTCACTGAACATGATATAAAACATTCCCCTCCCGCAGCAGGACAGAGGGGAGGAAGGAGTAAGCGCAAGTGGGTAAACTCATAAATAGTAAGAACCATTCTGCTTTGAGTTTGATATTAGTAAGTCTCTAGAAATAAAATGTATTTGGAAGCCATGACTTCAGTATTTTAAAGTTATTAATGGATCCTACATCCTGTCAAGTGATACTAAAGGACACATTTCATTCATAGTAGCCACAGAAAGTCATCCTAAAGTCTATAGCAACGTGCTTTAATACTTCTGATATGCGAATGTCTGCAGGCTGGGTAGGATCGCAGGCCAAATGCTTTTTTCAATAATCACAAAAGAAAGCTTCCTTTTTTTTTTTTCTAAAGGAGTTAGGTAATGCCTTCAGACTTGCCCAAAGTATAATCATTTTGCTACCATAAGGATCCAGGTGTTCTTCAACAGCAGAAGATCTGCTCTTTAAGTAGCAGAACTACTTTAGCTACATCTCTGCTGAAGAAAGTCTATTTTCTCTTTTCCTCACTACATATGTACACCTATGCAGGTTTCCTCGGGCACCTTTACACAGAGCTACAGGTGCATCCCAGTTCTCCCCCTCACTGCCTATTCTTCCAGTTTACTCAGGCTGCTCCCCAAATTATTCCATGATTCACTCAGCTCGCTCTTGAGGAAGAAAAGCTGCTGAGCTGAACTCATGCACAGGGCCGCCTACAAACATAACTGATAACTGTTGCCTCTTTAGTGCAGGCTATAATTTTTTGAGAGGTACTAATTTACGGTTTCTCATCTATTAACTGCCAATGTTCACAAAATTGCAGGAACTGAACTTTGGGCCTTCTACTCTTCTGTCCTGCTGGCCAGGCAGCAATTTTAATGGTACCGTCCAGTTTCCTAAAGAGAAACATCTAGCTGTGGAAAAGTACTAAAGGCCTCCACCTGCTCTCCAGCCACGTCAGGGTGTTACGCGCAGCGGTACGAAGAACTCGCTTGGGTGTCATACTGTAAGCTCATGCCATAATCCCCTGTACGATCTAATGAATGCTAATTGCCACATCTTGAAAAATCGCTTGCTCAGGAGAGCCGGACTTTCCAAGGGCGAGGCAGCCTGTCCCTAAACACGGAGCCAAAGCGCAGCCTATGGCCGGGCAGAGCCTGCCGAGCGCTCGGTGGGGATCCCCGGGCACCCCGCGGGGCCCCGGGCAGCGCTGCCCGCACGGAACCGCGGCTGGTGCGGGCAGGGAGCGCCCCGCACGGAACCGCGGCTGGTGCGGGCAGGGAGCGCCCCGCCCGGTGCCCGCGTCCCCTCGCCCCATCGCGTCCCCCCGGCCCGGCGGCCTGAGCCGCTGCGCAGCCCCGCCGCTCACCCTCGCACTTCTGCTCCATGAACTCCAGGATGGGGATGGACCAGGCGGGCCCCTGCAGGAACCCGGCGATCGTGTCCACCACCCACTCCACGTCTCCCTCCTCCTCCTCCGCCGCCATGGCCGGGGCCGCCGCGGGAGGAACGGGACGGAACGGAACGGAACGGCGCGCCCGTCGCTGCGGCAACCGGCGTCACGGGGCGGGGCACGCACGGCACACGGGGAGCGGAGGGACCGGCCCGGCCCGGCCCGGCCCGTGGGGAGGTGCGGGCTGTCCGCGGGAATACGCGGGCGCGGGAGAGCGTGGGACTGAAGCCGGGGTGGGCGGTGATCGCTGAACGCCGCTCCAGGGGGAGGATGTTGGGGGAGCGGTTGCCCAGCATCCCCCCGGCCTGATACACGCGTGCTCAACAGTACTGAGAGTGTAACGAAACAGTAACTCATCGCAATGCTCGGTACCCGTCTCACAGTGCACGGGAAGGGTTCCCCAGCCACGCTGCGGCTTCCCTGGCGCTGGGGAAAATGGGGATGTGATGGGACAAGGCCTCGAGGAACCTCATCCCAGAGGGCCCTGTGTCCTCCAGAGATCAACCAGTTATGTTATAATCCTTCTGTCATTCACAGTTTTACAGTATAGTAAAGGTTGGGCTTATACATTCGGTTTCTATAACAACAAAGATGTGGAGGATGATCCTGGATGATGGAAAAATCTCATTAACCCGTATCTTATCATGCAGAGAGCTGTGGCACTGCAGAGCAAACACTAACTCATGGTCCTCATCCTACTGCTCCAGTTCCAGGTACCTGAACTTAAAATGTTAAACCGCTCATCAAAATAAAACCCAACCACCAAAACTCTCCTAAGGGTATTTATCCTTTTCTAACTCTATCCTCGTTGGAGGTTTTTTTATGCAAGCGAGGAACAAGTACCGTGGTCATCCCAGTTAGTTACATCAGGCTCTATTGTTCTTGCTCAAGAAAAACTTGCAGACATTAATGAGTTTTACCTGCATAAAGATTCGGTGCTGAGTTTTATGTTTCTCCTCCTTTGAATTAAGTAGGTAAAAACCCGTGGCCAACATATGCTTGGAAACTAAACAGCAGCAAACATTCAGATACAACTTCTCAAAAAAAGCAGCGTGTACTTCAAGGCGCAGGATGTTTTATACATCATACCAGAGAGCTCACGATGTGCACCTCACTTAGCTTAGAATTAATTTGAAATCTTGAGAGCCTCATAATTTCTCTGATCGCTACAGATACTGAGATTGTGACAAAGAGGTCATAATGCAAACCCAATTCTGTTCTTTGCATCACACGCCTTTGAATCGGTGCACATAGCTGTATTATATGACATGGCAAAACTGTCTGGCTTTTCCTGCTAGAAAAATCTGCTTATTCTTTCAGCATGGGTACTCTTATTTTTCACTTTGTTGCGTGACATTTCAAGCATTTCATCACAGTTACAAGAAAAATTGCTAGAGTAATGAATGTGAGGGAATTCTGTCCGCTATAATCAAAGCCGTTTTGTCACCTCATATGAAACTGCCCAGTGTTATTATGTTCTGTTCTTAGATGTTAGGGGGAACACTCAAGTTAGTGTTTTAGTTGTTACTAACACAAGATGGAGCAGGAAATGCTCTCCTGTCTGACTCACAATAGAGCTATTACTGCTTAATTTTCCGCCTTCTCTGTACGAGTTATTATACGATATCAGACATTTTGACGTACTCTTGGTTCATTGCCTTATATATATACTGCCAAGCAAATTTTGTCAGGCCTTCCAGTCTCTGGATACCGCTGAATTCTTTATGTCACTACCCAATTCTTTTCACTTCCAGTAGGTGTCAGGTCCTAAGGAAATTTATAGGATAGGCAGCCCGAGTGTTATCTGTGTGAGGTTTAGTATTTGAAAAAGTTATAAGTATATCCATGCACCTAATTTTTAGTTTATTGCTGACAGTCAAAACTAATGAATTTGAAAAATAAAATGAAAAAGAGGCAAACAGTGAAGTAGAATAAGCTTTTAGCTATTGGCAAAGCAAAGCTTGTGTTTACATCACCTTTAATTTCTTCCTTTTAGTCTTTTCAATTATAATTTTGTTGATGTTTGAGCAATTTTGAGGATATTGGCAAAGCTCCAATACCTAGATTTATAGTAATAGTAAACAGTCTGATTATTACTCTTTTCTTAGGCTTTAATTCTTCCATCCACCTAATTTGTAATACCTAATAAACAGCCTTACAACTGTAACAACTATGAATATTTTCACTTTAGTAAACCTAATACAACTTTTCCGATTTGTTTTTATAAGTTTTCATTTGAGAGGGATTTTTTTTTTAGGGAATAATTACATCTCTGAAAGGAAATTCCGGTCTTGTTTTATAAATCTGACCTCAAAGAGAACCTTGATCTCAAGCAGCCTTCTGGAAATCTGTGGTGCAAAGGCCTTTTTCTTCATGGACACCATGGGCCTGTCGAGCAGGAGCAGACCGTGAAAACTTGACCATGAGACCATGTTACTTTAAAAAACTTTAAATAGGTTTCAAGATCAAATTATGACTTGTTAAGGCCTCTAAAGTTGTGCAGCTCATACATTTTTTTTAAGCTGTCGTTTTTACTCCAGCAAAACACAAACTGTTCTGCAAACTGCAGGCCAGAAGGTTTATTCGTACCAGTATGTCATGGGAAAATGGGCAGATCCTCTCACGTCAGTGGCGTAGCTCCCTCGAGTATTAGTTTGAAAGGTTAAGCCTTATGACTCCAAGCTTGCTTGCTCAGATTGACATGCGTACGTGCGTGCGCCTTCTCTTCATCTTCTGTCTGACCCCTGCAGAGAAAAGCAGTCAGTAGCCGGACGATTAAAGAGTAGCACATTGCTTTTGTTTGGGAATTCAGTCAAGATTTGCTTCCTGACTACCCAGCTACAAAATATTTAGTATGAGAAAAAAGAAACCATTGGAGTCTGCTTTACGGCTGATGGGGGTCTGCTTTATGGCTGCAAGACAGCTCTTCCAAAATAATCAATATAAAACAGCAGCAAACACTTCTACTAAACACTATCTTCTTACATGTATTTTGACTCACGGGGCAAACATTATAGTCAGAGCTAAAGCTCTATGTCCTGTTTATCGTACATAGGTCTCGTGTGAATGTCAACATACATAGTCCCTGGTAATTTCTTGCACATATTTTTCATTGTCGTCTTTTTTTTTTTTTCTACACAACAGCACATGCAAAAATATATTAAAAATGTTAAGTTCACATTTTTATTCTTCTTTATTTTTCACCAGGAAGAAATTGAGTATGTTCTAGCAAGTGTGGGGGGTTATGCGCACGATTTAACATGCAAAAGTTAAAACACTCATCAGTCTGGTTTCCTTTGCAGTTCCTTACTGACGGGTGTTTTGTCAAATAGTGTACTTCAGCGACATCATTGTACTTTAGTCAAAGCTCAAACAGAAGTGAAGTTGGTTCTAAGGAACGCAAACACATTGAAGAAGTGCTTAAGGTCAAATAAAGATTCCTGAGTTATCTTCGTTTTCCTCCCCTTAGGGATACTAAACTCCTGCAGGAACTTCTAAACATCTTCCTATTTAGGTCATTTGCTTTTGTGTCATAAAGCTTGTCTTTTCTCTTGTGATTTGAATGTTTTATATAAAGGTAAGGCTGTTTCACTAGAAACCATCCTGCATTGGGTACCATTCGTGAAAGAATCCTGTTGTATTTTTCAACTGTCTTCTCCAATGAAAATGTCAGAAATGACAACTGAATATTTTTTGCCAAGAAAGGTTGGACCAGATGATCCTTGTGGTCCCTTCCAATCTGGGATTCTGTGATTTTATTAGAAATGAGCAGACATTTATTATTAAGAAACCACTTGACCCTGCTGACTCCAAACCCCCTAACTCTCTTTTTAAGAACTGTTATAATTAATATATTAAGCTTTTTACATAATGATAATTATGCTTCTTAGTTACATTATCTAATCTTAAAAGCATCTAAAGTGCGCAACATCTAATGCTTTCACCTTATAATTTGTGGAAATAAGTAAAAAAGTACTAAAGTACTAAAAAGGACAATATTACTTATTTCTTCCCTTTTCTATTTTTATTTATATACATGCCACAAACTGTAAACTGTGCACATTTTACCCACACATTTATCCAAAAGTCCATCCATTTGATTTCAGGTATTTTCCCAAAGCTAGTTTTGTTCTTCATTTACCAAAAATAGGACTTATTCACATATATACATGTATACTTTTCATAGGGATTTTCTCCACGCATTGTCTAAGTATTTTAGTAGTATTTCAGTAACTACTCTAGTACTTTCACCATTAATTTTCCTGTGGTGTCTGCACATCTTGAATTCTAAAAAGCCTTCTAACAATTTAGATTTTTCTGTCCAGTTTCAGTGATGGTTATTGAGGGAAGATAAACTAGGGCAAGGTGAACTCTATGGTTTGATTTGAAGCCTGTGAGCTTTGTTATTCTAATCTCTTCTGGCATAGAGCTCTGCAGCCATGAGCAAATTAAAAAAAAAAAAAAAAGAAAAAAAAAGAAAAGAAAAAAAAAAGAGAAAAAGCCCTGTCACCTTCATTCTGAAGCAGACAGTTTCATTGAACCAGGAAAGGCAGCATGGGAAGCCCGTCTTCCTGGAAGATGGAAAATGGAAATAAGAAACTCCATCCTAAAGCAGAGGAAACTTTCCTGAATGTTTTATCTAAATCGAAGATTTGAACAAATGGATATCTTCTGGTTGTTTCAATGGAAAATTAAGAAACACTTCTCTGAATTGTTAGAGGGTTCCTCTGGCTGATGCTGGCAGCCATGAGTGGAGGGAGAAAGGGATGGAAGCTGGCACACATGGAATTACAGCCAGAGGCAAAGAATGGAATCAAAGAGTAGTTCACCCTGCAGTTGTGACACTTCGCTGTTTTAGAAATCAGGCAAAATTGCCCAGGCTAATGCTTTCACTGCTTTTATACTACTCCAATATTCCAGTCTAAAAGTTTAAAAATGTGTGTAATTATGGCCAAGTCTAAATCTAAATTCCAGAAGTACACGGAGTTGAAGCTGACTGCTGTTGTAAGAGTTCTAAGCATTTTTAAGTGTTTCATTCGTCTCATGAGCAGCACCTCTTTTTTACAAGGGTTACACTTGGTCTCATTGTTCAGCCAGTAACTGATCTCAGGCATTCACAAAATTGGGAAATGTTCCCTGTGACTCTTCATTCTTAATTACAAATTAAGACATGACCCTTAATTAGACTACATGTGGAAGAGCTTCCCTGCCATCCCGGAGTTCAGAAGTGTCTTCCACTGTCCTGCTGTAACCAGGAGGGCTGTGTCGGTATCTTTTATTTACCCATCATGATAGAAAGACGTGGCATACATTCTAATCTTGTGTTTAGAAGCTGTCAAATAACTTGAAGAGTTCAGTACATTTCCCAGTAGATAAAATTGATTTCAGCTGATTTGTCCCTATTGCCAGGGCCCTGGGTGCACCTTAATCCCCATTTCCAGCCTCACCTGAGCCTCTCCTTGCTCTGCTTCCCCATCTTGTTGGCCCCAGAGTCCCATTTGAGCTTGCCCAGGGCTTGGCCACTGTTGCTGGAGCTCTGCTGTAGGCAGGTTTGTGGTCAGTCCAGTCTCTTGCTGCTCCTGAGGTGCAGCAGGTGCTCCTGAGGACTTTCTGCTTCTGCTCATTGTCTAAGGTTTGGGTTTTTTTATTTGGTGACAGGACCTGTAACTATCACCGATTTTGCTCTGCTTGGCTGCTGCAGGACTGTACCCTGTTCCCACACCCTGGTTGGTAAGGTCTGTGTCCCTCCTTGTGTTGTTACTGCCCTGACTCCTCTGGAGTAGCTCTGCTTTTGCTGCTCTCTATATTTTAGATGCATCTGAAGTAAAAATCTAAGCAAGTCTACTGTAATCTTTGGTCTTGTGAAAGCCTTTCACAAATATGGTACCTCACAAACACAGCATTATTCCTTATGAAATCTTCAGAAGGGCTTTACCCTTACAAGTCAAATATACTGTGCAAGGGTTTTCAGGCTTTATTCAGTGTTGAAAATGGCCATCAGTCATGTTATTTCATGAAGGGAACTGTTCATTGCTGCTGTGCAACTAGAAGTAGATTAGAGCAGAAAGTGAGTATGTAACAGAGGCTACAAGGTCAGTGACAGTGCCAGAATTCTTCAGATGGTGCAAACGTTCTTTTTTCCCCCCTCAGAAGGGCAAAATATAAACTTCTTTATAGTTCTACTCTCATGTCTGTCAGTTCTGTATGATGCACGTTAAGATGTCTTTTACACAGTCTAATCTGTGTAAGTATTTGGGTTTGGAGCATTAGTTTAGCTTTGAAGTGAATTTCCAGGCTGTGCACTCACTGCATGTACATTTGGTTTAGTCTGCTAGAAGGTTTGTCACAGCTGAGCACCAAATACTCATCACTTTCTAAAAAGTTCCAAGACAATGGCTGGTCTTGGGCCAGCTTTGAACCATGTGTGATCTGGTTCAGGGGGACCAGCTGAAAGTGGCTTTTAGCTGAAACTCTTGAACAGCATACATGCTTGTTTGTGGCACTGTCTACTGATTTTATTTTATTGTACTAAATTAATAACTAATACAGCCTTAGGTTTAGTCATAGTCTACACTGTTAACCTTACCGACAACACAATAATGTCCTTCAGAGCTGACAGACGCATGACCGTGGTTTTGATTTTTCCTAACTAGAAAACTTACGTTCATAACTGCTTTAAGAGAAGAAAAATTGATCTAAGTTGACTTAACTTTCATTCTGCCCCATGTTCTAATCTGAAGAATGTAGGAATAAATTGCCAGATGCTAGCGCATTTTTCTCATTGCAGAATAAGAGTAGGAAAAGTTCAGGGAACATGACTGCCACAAGTCCTTGACAATAATAGTTAAAAAAAAAAATAATCATAGCCTTAGAAGCTGTATATGGATTTTTGGGAAAGATCTTATTTGGTTTTGAGGTTGCAAAACTTTCTCTACAAGTCCCAGATCCCTTTTTTGAATCTCTAACATCTTCAGCCAAGTGTCACACAAGCTAAGCGGAAAGATTTCTATTACATACCAGCTAGTTTCATTTTCTCTTCGGTTTTTAGCAATTTAGTGAATATGCACTTCATTTTTAGAACTTCCCTTAAAAAAGGCTCCTCGTTATTAGGATTACTGAAGTGTTACCTGAGGATATCTGGAGAGTGAAACTAGAATAGATCTGAAGGCTGCCCAGCCTTGGAGTTTCTTCGTCTGCATAGTGCAAGGAAGAATCTTACATACAGTTGTTAGGGACATGAGTTTGTTTTGAGCCATTCGGCCTTACCGCAGGGCTTGGCTTTCAAGAAGGCATTTAGTACTGCACAGACAAAAGCGCTGGTCTGGGGGCTCTTTGGAAGAATCTAAGTGGAGTTTGCATTTCTGATTTTTATTATCCACATGTTTCAGTTGCCCCCAAGAACTTTGGCTAATTGCACTGTATTGTTGATCATAAAAGCCATGAAAAACAAAAAAGACAATGCATTAGAGTGCTTCACAGAAACTGTGCTTTATAATTCTGAAACAGAAAAAAAATCAATTAGATATACAAGAAAGAAATATTTCAGTGGAGATACAGATAGAAGTGGTTTGTATATAACATATTCTGTCCTATCTCATAGTTTTCAGATGTATAGAACTTGTAGCAAGTCAGGTATTGGAAGAACGATGCAAATTAGATTAGCAAATTACATATACATATGCATAACTTTATCCCATTTGCCGGTGTGTGTTATCTGTCTTCCAGATGTAGGAGAGATCCTGTGCTGACAATTAATGCTCAGGCTGTGGCAGCCCGCAGTTGTGATTAAGCCACGTGGAAGTTCAGGGTGACACAAGAGCGTCAGGGTGACTTTTCTGGAGATCCGAGCAAAGCTCATAAATTACAGTCTCCTCACACTACCACATCAGCTCTCGTCACTGTTGCAACCGGCCTCCCAAAAGCTTGCAGGTTTGATGGGCACTGGTCAAGAAGGTTTTTAAGAGGCTCTCCGGTTGCTGAAGGCAGTAGATGGAAACAGTGTTCCTAGTTCTGCTTTTCTTCCCACTTTTAATGTTAAACCTCTAAGTTTTTAAGTAGGGAAAAGCTACGCTGTTATTCTGCTCTGGCAAGATTTACTTGTGAGCCAACATTACCCACTACAGACAGACAATGGCAGGTGAGGGGAACGATCTGATTCTGGCATCACTGGAAAAGATTTGCCACCATAGACAGCACTCTGAAGAATAATTGTGTTGCTGTCGTGTTGTTACCTCACTCTTACTCTGATATTTCCTTTTTATTGTCTGCTAAGGTTCCACCTAATCAGGCTTGTGCCAGAGGCTCTGTCTGGAGTAGAGGGAGCAATGAGGCTGTGCTGTTGGCGGCCAGGAGCTGCTGAGCACTATTTCCTTCAATATGCAAACACTACTGCCATACCCGTGCATGTGAGAACAGGAAGGCAAAATAAAGCAGAGCTGGGAGATGAAGAGTGGAGCCTTTCACAACTTTATCAACAGACTAAATGAAAGTAGAATAAGCAGGGCTGCTTGTGTTCCCTACTTGGAGGATAGACTGAGTGTAGAATTCCATGCATGGCTTTCATTAAGCTTTCTGTAACTTTTCATAGTTGATTTTCATGAAAGCACCATCAGTTATTTATTAAGTAGTTTAAATTTGTGGACTATGTATTCAGGATATGGGATTTTTACTTGTCCTTTAATGAAAACTGTGCTTTTATAGAACATTCCTTATCAAATGATGCTGTGTGTAACTTTATGGATTATTTTGTGACTGTATCATGGATTACCTTACAGTAGAACTCAAAGCTGGGATCTATTCTGTCATTGCATAGGATTTATTTCACCTGATGTATGTCTTACTCCTGCTTTTTTAACCTTATAAAACTTCCTAAGTATGGCAAGCGTATAAAACTTCTAAACACTCTTGACAAAGGTGTAAACAAAGCAGGCTGTTTAGGTTTTGTAGAAAACAGACAGGAAATGAAGTTAAATGAGTGGCACAAAAATTAGTTATTTCAAATTAGTGTTAAAAATGGAAGGCAGACAGTGTGAAGTTCTTGGTGCATACAGCTTTTTGCTGTGGCCTTTTCTTTCTAGTCCTAGTTCTACTTTTTCAAGGGGTAAAAGACTAAAAGCTACCCTGCTTTTCGGGTGGAGGGATGAGAGGTCAGCTGCTAGCTTTTGTTTTCAGTAGCCTGTAGGTAGAAAAGCTGATTAGACAGTCTTTGAGATAAACTGCCATTCCTAATGTGAAGAGGCTTCGAGGATCTTCTAAGACCAGGCTTATAATTCCTTCCCTCTTCGGTGTCTGTTTGTTTTGAGGGAGTGAGGTGGGGAATGATATGTGCTTACAATGCTTTCTTAGGTGGCTCCTGATACTGGGATACTACTACGCACAAGGTTCCTCAGAGCTCAGTGTCTGTTCTTGGGATATTTGCCATGGCTGGCTGTAGTAGACAGCTCTCAGCAAGGTTCTAGGATGTTCTGCTGTTTTGCGTATGCCCATGGTGAGCTGGCAAGCGGGGCTTTGAGGCTCATGGGGTGAAGCTAATCCAGGCTTTTGCACTCTTGCAGAATCCTGGCAGGACTTCAGGCCATGAAGAGAGTTGGACGGAGTACAAGGGTTGCGGGGGGAGATTAGAAATTGCATTTGAGACTCTGCTGGGAGTCTTAATACTGGTAATGTGTTCAGTGTGATAAAGTAGAAAAAGTGCTTGTTTGGGAAAGCAGATGAGACCAGCAAGATACATTTTGGTGCTGCAGATCAGAAGACTCCTTCCTGACACTTTACTTGGCTAAACAGGCTTAGCTCACTATTTTTGAGCAAACAACAAAGCAACTCTGCATTGTAGTGCCAGAGCAGTAATAGAGCACTTCCTGTACTTTAAATTCGATTTTACATTCCCTGCAGAAATACACATGGTTTTCACTGAAATAAATACAGTTTAGCATGTTTGGTATTAATATTATTGGCTCCTTGCAGTTTGTATGCATTTTTGTGCCAGAAAAATTTTATATGAGAAAAATGTGTCTTGAAAGCTTTTGTACAGATGAAATGCAATACTTTTTACTTGGAAAATGCCTCCAAAAGGCCTCATGTTGTGTTCCGTGCTGTCTACTAATCTATAATATGATGAAGTAATTCAAACTGACATTCACAAAATGTTTAGCTCCTTGCTATATACCCAGTGAACACTTACTGTGGTAAAACTTTCATCTGTAAATCCAGGACGCCGAAGGGGATAGTGGATGGGAAAGAGAAGTACTTCTAGAGTGGCTGGGTAAGTCATTGAGCAAAAGGTACTACTGAATCCTGAAGACCGTAGTGATGTATTTTGTGCAAGGCCTTTGGTACGTTTACCACTCAATACATGAGTGAGTAGGTTTGACACTAAGAAATTGAGACAGGGAGCTCAAAAAGATAAGGTGATATTTTGTGACAGGCTGAATGACATTTTGGTTGGTTAGGAGAAGATGACTTGAGATATACAGGTCAAGACTGATTCTAAACAGAGTCCTTTGTAGTCACCACTTTTGTGTGCCTGATTAGGGAAGGAAAAACTCACATCCACCCAACATGCTAGTATATATATATTTTTTCTTTTTAAGGCGCACCTTGAGTCTGTATCATTAAGTGTAATGCTAATGTCACAGAGCAATGGGGGGTGTGATGAGTCACAAGATAACTGCCAACAAGCCAAGGTCTTAATTGCAGGACTGGATCTTTGGGAGTGTGTAGGAATTGGTAGCTGGCAGATAAAAGGACTGAAAGATTTGTTAACAGGCTCTAATCCAGCATGTTGCTTCTCCTTCGGGGCTCGGCCAGTCTCCTGCATAAGACTCTTTAATATCTGAATCTAACATGAGTCCTGTAAGTACAAAGGATGGTGGAGCTCTAATCATGACCAGCACACTGCATGGTTTTGTGAGAAGGCCAAGTTGTGTGGTAAAGCACCTGGAGGACTACAAAATAATCTATAGCTCTGAGGCATCCATATGAAAGTTAGTACAATCTTACTCTGCCATCAAATAACTACTTTCTAATAGAAGCATATGTGAAACGTCTGATAACTACTTTCTAACAGAAGCATATGTGTAACATCTTGCCAGTTGCTGCGAACTAAGATTTGCATCGTATGGATACAGATCATTTCAGTAACTAGTTACTGAGCTCAGTACAATTAATTTGTTCCATTCCCCTATGTGGGTACACCCTGTAACAGCGGCAACTCTTGATTTTAAAATCAGCAATTCTCGTACTAAATTTTATACATGACACTTTCAGAATTTCTCATATGCTATTCCTCTTTATTTTTTCAGGGTCAGGCGACTTTTGTTTCAGTGTGCTTTCTGCTCTTCTGCTAATAATCTGCTGTACCATAATACATCTTGCCTGTTTATTTCTGAAATCCTCCTTACTTGCCCAAATCTCTGATTTTTTTTTTTTTTTTCCTTCCCCCATTCTCATCTTTTGAAGCAAAGCATTTTTATATTGGTCTTTATTACAAACCAGCATAATTATTTTTGTTCAAGATTTCTCAGGCTTTTTTTTCCTGTTTTAGAGAGAACATTGCTTTTGGGAGGCTGGCATTTTAGGGTGCTTTTGAGTTTTGGAAAATGTTTAAAAGTATCTTTGGTCATCTTTAGGTTTCATATTTCATAGCATGGCAAACTTTCAAAGTGGGGGAAAAATAATTGTTCTAAATGATTGTTTCCTGTATTCGTCTCATGGTATCTATACATAATTATTTGGCAATCTGATAGTAGCTTGTGTGGATGTGCTGAGACAGATTTAAATGAGTCTGCTCAGATACTAGTAGCAATTTAGCTCTAATAGTAGAAGCCGTGCAAACCCAGTAGGGCCTCCCAGTGAATATACACAGCAGATGAATCCAGAGTTACTACAGCTATACTGCTAATATTTTAACTGGATTACTGGTTTCCAGTTTGGACAGAACTTTGAGCTGCAGGCACACTTGAGCTCTGCACACAGATGTATCCTGAGTCAAATCAGAATCTCATCAGCATTAGCAGGCCAGAGTTGAAGGCATGTAAGATTTGTGATTTCATTTTCTCAAAATGTTGGGATCGCAGAGGGTTCAATCTGAGAACTTTGTCTACTTTAATGGTACTACAAGTATAATCCTCGATACAAAATTGCAGAATTTGTCCTACAGTTGGATAAAACAATTTAGTTATGCATTTTTAGGTAGAGCCAAAAGTACAGAGAGGTTTGGAAGCAATAAGGCTTGTTTGCATCTGGGAATGTCATAAACGTGCGCAACTTTCTGGGGCCTTATTTGTAGGTAAAAGTACTATGTTTACCTTTTAGGTAAACAGTCATTCTTGAGCCGTCTACCCCTATGCATATAAAAAATACATATCCCCTCAAGGGGGCACTATTGGTTTAAGCACAATATAGAGACTGTGCAGTTTCGTCTTGATTTTCCTTTGTAGTACATTGACAAAAAAAGCTTAAGGAGCTCCTAGAATGACTTTCAAGCCACGTTTAAAATAAGTGTTATATAAGGTAAATGATCTTCATTGTTATAATTCGGGTATAAAGTAAATCCAGCTATATAATGCCTACAGCCAGAATTTTGACTTTCATTTAAAACAGGATCATACCAGCAATGAAGGCTTATTCTTTAGAAATTGGGTATTTACTTGACTTAACCTCTTTCGTTGTTTTTCTTATTGCTTCTGCAGCTACTTTTTTTTTTTTAGGTGTAAAAGCGGGGGGGAAATCAACTGTCACTGTATGTGACATTGAGGATTTCCTGCTGTTACAGACTAGGATACATAAATTGAACAGACCCATAGTGACAGCGAAAAATGTGATACTTATGGGAAGAACGTATTTGGTAATTTAGAGGAAGCTTCCTGCTTGGTGTCCATTTCCCAAACCCATAATTGAACTGCAATTTATTTCTAAACCGGCATGCTATTAAGCTTCTTTTGCTTCCTTTTGAACAGCTGGATTTATCTTTGTTATCATTGTTATTAAGCACTGGGATAAGTATTAGTTCTTCAAAAAGCAGACATATAAATATGATATTATCTTTCATAACGATGCTATCACAAAACAGCCCAAGAAAAATTGGCAGTAAGGAAAGAAAATTACATTAAAACTCTATTTGTACTACTTTTTTTTTAATCATTGTCTTGCTGCAATAGCATGTAGTAGGTAAAACTGAACTATGCCTTGGGCCCTTGAGTGAGAAATTCCTTCCAAGAAACAAGCCTTGTATTCTTCACAAGAAGGATTAGCAGTTCCTAAATGCCTGACTAATTTCTTAAATACAGTCCATGTTGCTATAAAAGAAACTACAGTACTTCTAAGACTTCACTGTTACACGCTTGCACTTCACTGCATCAAGACAAGACAGAAGCAGTAAAAGAACTAGACAGAACAAAAGATGTGAGCTCAGAGAACAGTTATGAAGTCAATCTATATCACTTGCAGGGGTGCATAATGCACTCGATGGAGAAGGATCAGCTCTGAAACGTTAAAAAAAAAAGCCTCACAAGCTGGAGGCAGGTCAGTCATCTTTTTAATGAAACTGTGGGTGAACTGGGTAAAAGTATCAAGGGTTCAAATGCTGATAATTTGAGTCAGAGGTTACTTGTGGGCTATTTCCACTATTAGTACCCGTGGCCTCTGCAGCAGCTCCTGCTTTTCTGGCAGCTGCTCTCTGTTCTGTGCTCCGCAGGCATCACCCCAGGATGAAAGCTGCAGCTCCAGCAGAGATCTCATCAGCGTCAGAAGACCTCTTGATACTTGGAGATAATGATTATTATTAGTGCCAACACCCCTTTTGGGTGACTGTCAGCTGAAACTATAGCACAAAATTGGCTATCCTCATTTGTTAATTAATTTTGTTTGTAAAATACTCCTCTGAGGGAGAGGGAATAAATGTTACCATTAAGGACTTAAATAGGCTTTCAGCTGAAATGCCATAACCAGCTGCAGGTCAGCAACAAACCATTCTTTGTTAAGGTGTTTTCCTTTTACAGAGATACAGACTTAACAAGCTGAATAATCTCATCTTTTTAAGGCAGACTGTTAAGGTGGACTACTTTTATGATCAAAAACTATCCTGTAGGTCATAGTACCAGAAAAGAATTGTAAAGAATAAATTTTGAACTATTCTCTATTTTAGGATAGCATTTTCTGAAAAAACCTGCAAAAAGGGCTACAATATTGTCCTTCTTATGGCTAATATTTTATACATTTTTTTGAGTTGTTACTAATATTTAAAAGTAATAATCTTAAGCAAAAATAAACCCTTTGTGGCCCACCCAAGAATTATCAAGCTGGAGTCAAGACCTGATATATACAGAAATTGGAATTCTAATCTCACCCAAGTTATTTAAAAGACAAACAAATCAAATAGTTTTAGTATGCTTATTAATGTTATTTGATGTTTATTAATATAAGCATTAAAAATCAGTAATGTATGAAACTGCTTTATAATAGATTAAAAAAAAAATCTGATATCTCAGTATGAGCCTGAAATTACAGGAAAAAAAATTGCTTTTTTGCCAAACCATCCTTTGACCTTTAAGCCACCAGTACACTATGCTATGTCTTTAACTTAGACGATCAGGAAATTTGTTACAGAGCAGTATGTAAAAATCATAAAGAACTTCAGTATTGTATGATCACCTTAGGAAAAAATTACATTTATAATATTTACATTTAGTATAATGTATAATTTAGCTATCATACTGTATTTGTATACATAATAGGAACCTTGGAGTTCCTTCTCAAGATCACTTCTAATAGACTATAGAAACTAACCTGGGTATTGTTCCCATACAACATGAGCTCATTCAGGAGACAAAACAGAAGTGAAGATGACATGCACGTCAGAAATTGTGTGCTACTCACAGCAGCCCATGTGTTCACTGTGATTCACTAACCCTGCCCTCAACCCATACTTTGGAATTTTGAGGTGTCTTTACAAACCTTGATGTCCTATTTTCCAGAGGTGAACAGGAATCGGAAAGAATTCCAATTTTGTGTTCATCTCCAATTAAATTGAATTCACAATTAAACTGGTATTACAGTGAACTGAACCATCTGGACATAATGCAAACAAAGGGGTCTTACAGTTAATGGTGGCCTCTTTCAGAGGTGTGAATGAGTAGGGCGTTCCCAGTTGTAGGTGGCTCATGAGCCACACACTTGCAAGAAGCTTAATCAGGAATGCTATCTAGTAAATGTAATTACCATTTTTATTCAGCATTAATTATTTTTCTTGACCTTCATTTCTTTGTATTAGTTCAAATGTTTTAATATCAGTTGTTTTGAATGTAATGATTTAAAAGCATGACTTGTGTTTTCTCGCTGTGCAAGCTCGTAGAAAGATTTCCCCAAAGGCAAAATAGAGATTTCTTAAAAGCTTTTAATTGTTTCACTAGTATTTCATAGAGAGAAAATCTGTTTTCAGACGTAAATAATTTGACAAATAACCAAGGGTAAAATTGGACATGAAAATTAATAGATAATCCTAAGGGAGGGAGCTCAGAAGGACAGAGATTTGAGCAGAAATAATTCTACTGCAATTATATTCTTAGTACTGTGTATTTTTTCATTCTTCTTGTGGGCATAACTAAGTCCATGCACACAAACTGAATCTCAAACACAGAAATGTACTCCATCCAGTTCATTATTTACCGACCTCGGGAAGATCCTGAATGCCATCCCCAGCTGGTGAGGAATGCCTCTCTAATGAGAGATGCGAACATCAAAGGTGATGCAGGGCTCTATGTGAAATGGAAGCTAATAACCTCTGCTGAGCTGATAAATATGGGTTTCATGCCAGCATTGCCCAAGCTACTGGGGTCAAGTGACATCAAGACTGCGAAAACATGGATGAAAGTAGGGAGGCACCAGCAAGGTTCTGCAGCAAAGGATAGGGAGGCAATTACCAGTAACGTGGTACTGTATGAAGCAAACTTGATTTCATAATAAAATGAAACTGAGGCAGCTGCGGTTTGAAGAGGTAAGCGAGTTTTTAGCAGGGGATACAAACCCTCTTCTGTTTTGTTAAACTGAATGGCGACAGTGCTCTATACTAAAGGAAAATGCTAGAGAAGAAAATCAGCTCAATGTTTCTGTGCATTAGGGATCCAAGATGGCATAGCGCTGTTGATGCAATTATAGTGTCTTGCTTTTCTAGCCACCTATCTGCATATAACAGCTAGCTGTAATTGCTAACAATTAGCAGAAGGGGCTGCACTTTGCTCCGTGTCAGAGGAAATGCATAGCATGCCCTATAATTCATCTTTCTGACCCAGTTCAGAAGAACCACTACTCACACTGGCAGGAACTGGTTTGACAGAAGGCAAGTCAGCAAGAGCTTTTGCTCAGTCTCACTCCACTGGCCACAACAGAAGTTTGTACCAAAGCTATTGTTCTAGGTAACTGCTGTTCTTGCTGTAACGTTTAAGGCTTGCTTTTAGATTAAAAAAAAAACCCCAAACCTATTTTCTTCGTATGCAGCAAATAACAAGGGGAAGTTCATAGACAACATTAATAGACAGGCTTGTAGTTAGCAGATGAAACTCAAAAACACAGATAAATATTTTATTGGCTAAGGAGGAAAAGACCTGAATTAGTTTAATACTAAATTCAAATGAATTTTTTTGTAAAGCAATATTTGCCTACTGTTCTGTTAGGAGTCTAAGCCTATGGAAGCTTTTAGGCACGGCTATTAAATTTAAAAATCAAGATAGATAGCTTGTGATTTATTTCTGATCATATCAGCTGACATCCTTCCTGCCAGTCCAAGTGATTGAAAGGGAACAAAAAGCTGCAAGTGCCTCCCTCTTCAGATGAATAGAGGTATTAAATATAATACTTTCACCAACTGTTTCACAGTTTAAGTACCAATTTAGCTCTTCAAGTAAATTAAGGCTTGTCTAATGTGCAATTCAGTGATATAGTAGGAGTTAGAATCTGGCTCTACTGTTGCAGTTCTGCCCCTGTGAATATACTGCATTGACTTGTCTTGAGTTTAAGATGTCTTTAAAACAACTAAGTTAAGTACTTGAAGTTAGAACTTATAATCAAGTAGTTTATTTTTAATAACAAAAGTTATTATTGGAAGTCACTGCTAGATTTGTGTGAATCTGCTAGATTGTACTTTTAATTGTAATTCAATTGGAAGTTATGGATTCAATACCCATGTGGCTAAAAAGGGATCACACTGATGTGGAGATGTTAGCTAGGCATAGCTGGAAATGCTAAGTACCTGTTCTTGCAATTAACATTCTGCCTGACAAGAAGCTCTGATGCATTTACATTGATGCTGATGCAGAGAACTGTTCTGGATTGTAGACAAACCTACAGGATATTCCCTGTCTGATGTCACTTATTTCTTGCTACTTGGTATAACTGGACATAAACTGTAAAACCTCTGGGGTCTGTAAAAAAACCTTAAATGGACAACAGACACTCTCTCCAAGCCTCTACTGTTCTGTTCTTAATTTTTCACTCAAAATACTCTCATTCTGAGGTTACTAACAGTTCTTGCTCAGAAAGTTCCCTTAAAGTTGATGGGGAATTTTGATCACATTAGAGCAGATTCAGTAGCAGGGAAGAAATCTTTAAGAACTGTTGTGGAACTTCCATTTCATTATTCATATTACAAAGGGGTTTCCCCTGCTTTCAGCTTCTGTGGAACAAGAAGTAACTTTTAGTCTACTGTACTTGTGGGACCTTTGGGAATTCCTACCCATACTTACAAAGACTCAACCCCTCAGTGCCCTTACTCTTCCTTTTATTGCCCCATCTGTTCCTGTAGCCTTGATTTGAGAGGGAGATGGGCTTCTCTGGGAGCAAACATAGGACAAGGAAAATGACTCTACTTGTCATTAGCTTCCAGTTTTCACTAGCCACAGCCCTGACAAGTGAGCCCATATTAGGAAAATTCTAGTTTTGAATGCACTTCTACAGCCCAAGCACCCACACTTGGTTCCTGGTTTGTCCTCTCCTGAAGTTTTACCAGGCCAGGCAGAGGCCTAGCAACCCAGCAGTGCAGATGAGTAGGCAAAAACAGCAGCAAGAGCTTTCTCTGCCACCTCTTTCTTTTGGTTATGTAGGAGAGGAAGAGAAAACCACTGTCTCTTGCATCAGCTAAAGCTGGGTAGATTGTTTATACTCTCCTCCCAACACAGTCCCCTCCTTTGGCTCACTGTGGGCAGGGCTAACCAGAAATCTTTTGACAAACTCTACTGAGGGAAATGTGGCTGTACACAGTTATGCTTTCCTGCCGTCTGCAGACTTAAGGCATCACTTTGTGTTCTGGTCATTCTTCAAATTTTATTTGGCAACAACAGGCATGGGAAATTATGCTATGAGAGAAACAAGCTAAAGTGAGGTCATGAAGTAATTCTGTAATTTGCAGATCTGGGGTCTAGGCACAGGTTGTTTATAATTTGTGTGTCTTCTATGTAGAATCTTTGTGGTACCAAAGGAGAGGAGACACAACAGAAATGAGATGGAGATGCTTTACCTGTAGAAGAACTAACACTACACTTCAAATAACACGGTTAATCTCTAAATCTGTACTTTCAGAAGAAGTAGGCCACACACTGTATTACATATTGACAGGTCTGTTCTAGAGAATAGAAATGTGAAAGAACAAGACTGTTCTTTGTGCATTTTTTCAAATTATAAAAATATTTTTTTTAGTTCTAAAATGTTCCTGAATATGCATTCCTAGAATAGTTAAAACTATTAAAACTTAAATGCAGAAATATTAATTTATTAAACTTTATTGTTTCGAGGTAAAAGAATCATTCAATCTTATCAGTTCTATTATAGATAAAATAGAGTACTTTACTTCCAAGGAGAAGATAGAGATATAATTTCAAATTGAATCATACCATTTAGGAGAGCTGCATATACTAATGAAATGTGAAAGCTCGGTGTGGGATCTTTAGGAGGTGTACAGTGCTGGGACTATGAAAGGAGAAAAGATGGGTTCTTACCATCTGAGCAGGCCCACTGGTTTGCTGTTAGAATTGAGGAAGCGGTACTGGTCTGAGCAGACACCTCACCAGACACCTGAGGATCCAGATGCTCCACCCTGGCGGGGAAAGAGTGGAGGATTTCAGACAGCTCACACTTTGAGACATCAGCAATCACCTGCTACCAGGCTTCTCTGTTTCTGGGTCAGTTAACTCAAGCTGCCAACTTCTTCAGCTGGTACCAAATCATTGCAACAAAGTTCCTGGATTTACCACTATAAGAGTTGTCATCATCAAACTTGCTAAAACAATGCAGCCAAATGTGTCACAAGCTACAGGTTACTGCAGTGTTGCCTCACCACTTGAAGTAGAGCTGTGAGTTCTAAGTATTTCCTAGGTCAATGCTCCTGATGACTCCTGACAGCTACGCTAAAACCGGGAGCCTTCCATATTCCGTTTGGCATTAGAAAAACAACTCAAAAGACAAACATTTCTTTCTACCATTTAACTCATTTCAAGGGATGTCTGTCAAACAAGAGCTCAATCATCCAAGGTAGATGGCTTCTCATCCTTCAGCCAGTTGTCTCACCTCTCCTAGATGGCTGCATGTTAAATATTAACAATAGTGTTTCTCTAGGAACAGTGACGAACAGCACTGCTGAAAATGCTTGCAAACTGGATGGTGAGGATGAAAGTAAACACATCTAAAACGGTTTAGTCAAATCTTTATCTCCATGTTATGAATTCTCAGTATAACATTTTTCAGGAACTCATGAGCCAGCTGGTGTTATTAACACATAACTACTACATGGGCTATCAACTTCTACTAGCCCATCTTTAATTCCTAGAAATTGCTTTATGCCAAAGTCATTAGTGCCTGATTAGAGCCCACAAGAACCAAACTGATGAGCCAGGGGAGTTCCACAGTGTTGAATGCACAATTGCATATTACAGACTGTTGCCAGAGACAGGGAGTTTAGCGGTTGGTTAGTCAGGCTTGTACAAAAATGCTTCTGTAGTTGCCTTTAAGGGCTGGTAGTTTATTGGCAGTTATTTCACCCCTGGATCACCAGATTCTTATTCAGACCCAAGACCGTGGATTTTTCCCTTGCTTGCTCTTTTTTCTTTTGTTTCACAGGAGGATGAGTTCACTCTAAAGCTCTGATTTGAACAGAAAGACCAGGTTTTTGCTGAAAATGTGTAATTGTGAGAATCAAAGTCATTTAACTATGCAACTTTGTTTAAAAAACCCCCCTGGAATACAAACGGTATACTAATATTTCAAGGTCCATAATTTACTTTTCTAATTTTTTACTTAGACATTCTCTTTGGTTTCACATATGGGGAAAGCTCATGATTGGAATTTTTTTTTCTCTAATCTCGCACCATTAGGACACATACTATATGCAGTATTTAGGTTACAAAACCCTAATCTGTTTAGCTGTTACTGTGATGTTTTTCAAAAGGACTTAATTTCAGTCACTTTTACTGCAGTTTTGTGGCGGTATTTTTACCGTGTAAAACCGAAGGTATTTGGAAAAATGCTGCTGCAATTTAATTTATACTACATGGAAGAGAAGCTGGATTTAGCTTGAGATTTTTTTTTTAAATGCTTCGTCAATAAACTGCATAATCTATTAAGCAGATACGGTCCCGTATGTTAACGCAGTATTTGAGATTTGAAGCACAAGTGGCTAGAGACAGCTTAAGGACAATGGCTTAGGCGAGAGAACTGCTAGTCATCATTCGCTTTTCTGTAACCAGGTCGCCCCCCCTCCCCGGTGACTCCCCGCAGAAAGCTGGATTTTGTGCCACCGTGGGTGTGCCTGCATTTCAACCTCTCCCCTCCCGAAAGGCCGCGCTGCGGATCGTGCCATTAATATCCCGCTTTTCTCCTCAAGGGCGTTAGCGACTCCCCTCCCCTCCCCTTTTCGCCCCACTTTTCTTTCCCCCACAACGAATTTTTCCTCACAGGCACCTTTTTTTCGGGCGGGGGGGGGGGGGGCGGGAACCGAAGAGCATCATCCCCTCGGCGCCCGCGCGCGCTCCCGCCTCACGCGCCGCGGCCGTTGGGCTCGCGCGCCGCCGCTCCCGCAGCGGCTCCCTCGGCCCCGCCCCTTTTCTAATTGCGCCGCCATCCCCGAGCGGCGGCCGAGGAAGAAGGGACCCGGGCTGGCGGAGGGATAACGGGCAGCCGCACGCAGCCCGGGGGCGGAGGGATCCGTACGCTGGAACCGCCCGTAGCCGGGGCGGGAAGGAGGGAGGAGGGGGCGAGTGATGCGGCGCGGCCGGGCGGGCTGAGGCGAGGCGGCCGTTATCCGGGGGAACGGGGGTGGGAAGCGGGGCTGGTGCGGCGGGAGGTGGGGGCAGAGCGGCGGGCGAGCAGCCGCACCCGACGGCTGGGGCTGGGGAGGGGGCGGCGGGGCCCTGAGGGGAGGGGACGGGGGAAGGGCGAGGTTGTGGGGCGAGGCGCCGTGTGCCGCTGCCGTCCCCGCGTTGCGTCGTAGTTTAGTGGAAAAAGGAAGGGGTTAGAAAAGGGAACTGGGTTAAAATAGCCGCTGGTCCCTGCCGGGGGCTGGTTCCGTCCCCCGGGGGTCCCTGGTGTGCGGGAGCGGCCGGGCCGAGCGGTGCGGGGGGTCTGAGCCCCTCGGGGTTGTCGCGGTGGGGATGAGCTTGCGGAGTTCTACTGGAATTTCTCCTTTTCTGAGGAGCTGCCGCTGCTGAAGCAGATTTTTCCTTCCTTTTTTTTTTTTTTTTTTTTTTTTGTCTGATGCAGAATCCCCGTAGCTAGGCAGCCTCCCTCTTTTCTTCCCGTCCTTCCTTCCACCCCTCGGTATGTAGGAAGGGAGAGGCATCAATGGAAAGGCTGAAATACGAGTAGATGCGCTTCCAAATGCCTTTTTTCTTGGAAGAGGAAGATAAATCCCAGCTGCCAATGCACTGACTTTTTTGTTGCCGTGGAATTGCTTGGTAAAAATGGGGTTCACTTACTCCAGCTAAATCCTTGGAGCGTGTCAGAGAGTTGCTACGGTGGAGGACTTCTCGTATTTTTTTGCATCAGTGGAGCTACGTTGATGTTAACCATTTTTTTGTAAGATGGAGAACGAAATATTCACACCCCTTTTGGAGCAGTTCATGTCTAGCCCTCTTGTCACCTGGGTAAGCGTTCATTTTTCCTCACACGTTATTCATTTATTTGCTCATTGTTTGAAGATAAATGCCTTGCGGCAGAGAATGAGGTGGAGTTAGCGTCATGGTGATGCTGATTTTGTTTTAGGTTAAGACATTTGGGCCATTAGCTGGAGGAAATGGGACCAACCTGGAAGAATATGTGGTGCTGGTGGACGGTGTGTTTCTCAATGAAGTCATGCTGCAAATGTAAGTGCCTGCAAGTTGTGCCTTGGGTTTATTTTTTGCTCTTGGTTTTCTTGTACATTTTGCTTTCTTATGAATGCTCTTTTTTTCCCCCTCCATATTGACCTTGGTACATTTCTCTGTTTTATACCTGAATTAGTCATGTAGTTGGTTAAGGGGAGACTTTGGAGCGTAGCAGATGCTCTTTACAATTTAATATCTGAGTGATATATTTGCGGCATGTATAGTGTAATACTGGCTGAATCATGAGATATAGAACTTACTGGAAAATTGGATGACTGTAAATAGCTTCCCAGATTTCCACTGAGAAGCATAAAGATTCGTGCTACTGTAAGTCCTGCTCATAAACAGAATTTTGAATAAATTTGCTTGGCTAAAAAGATTCTAATCCATATCATAGTTCACATTACATGCAACTTACACATCGCATGTGAGTCACATAATGTTGTTTACTGAGCAAATGGACTGTCCTTTAACTCCTTCCGCTTTATTTTTCACAGTTCCAAATTAGAGTAGGTAGCAGTTGTGCAGTAAAGCTGGTATTGTAATTAAGAGTGTAGAATGTTTTTTGGGTATGAGCCACAGAAGAAACGTTTTTACAGACTTTTGTAAATTGTTTACTGAAAACTCTGATTGTTAGAAACATTTCTTTACAATTACAGTGACTTTTTGTTGATCATAGTTTTGACTGGAATGTTGCCCACTACTGTAATGCTAGAGAGTAACACTTTTGTCAAGTGTCTAGTGATAGAATCATAGAAACGTTACCAGTGGAAAAAAAATTATTCATACCTTTTTTTTAAAAAATATATTTTAAGTCTTTACAGAGAAATACATCTTTTGTTTGTATAGGTATGAAAAAATGTACGTTTATGGATGGCTGGATAGATGAGTGTGTGAGCAGCTTGTGGTGACAGCTGCTCCTCAGGAACTGCTGGGCGTTGGGCATCCTTTTACTCTCTTTAAAGTTTTTGCTCGTATTCAGTACTTTAAAAGTTTTTGCTATTGGTATTCAGCTTGTATAACTCATCTACGTAAAAAGATCTACACGTTACCACATTTAAGTTTGAATGGACGTATTTTTGAAATCAGTATTTTCTTTGTCACCAATTCTGTGAATTCCAAGTGTTTATTTCTGTAATACTGAGAAACGTGGAAAACTTGGTGGAATTGAACTTCTTAAAAAAAATCTTGAGTGTATTTCTGGCATATATTAATAAGAATTTTAAGTGATACATTCACAGAATCGTACCATTTTTATTTTACAATTGATTTTTTTTTTCTTGGACTTAATATAAATCAAGTAGCTTGTCAGTTATGACCATGCATTTAACATGTAAAGCTTCTATTTGGTAAAAACGTTTGACAGCTGGAAGGCAAATTTAGTACTGGAACTGGACCAAGGTGACTTTGAAGAGTATGATCTTGAAATTAAACTTTCTCAGCAAGTTTCTGGAATGCTAACATTATAAATTGATATCCATTATGTGAGATACACATATGTGAAATGGAACGCTGCAGAGAGGCAACATTCTCATGCTTAAGTCAATGTGCATTGAATTTGGCTTTGACTTTGTACGTGCATCTTGGACCCCAAACCATGATTACTGGAGTTTACTTGAGAGGTTTGTGCGTGCGTATAAATACACGTGGGAGATGTGAATTTAATATAAGATGGTTCTGTAGTCAGAACAATTAAAAACTGCCTTCAACTATGGTGCATGTAAAAGGAGCAGTGTACAAATACAATTCATTTTACAAAAATGTAACTACACTGGAAGGTGTATTTTATATAAAATAAATTTGGGGGGGGACTGAAATGTGCTATGGTTGATTACTACTTAGAATTGAAGTTTCCAGAACTGTGTTCTTCTTTTGGAGGGTTTTTATTTGTTTTGGGTTTTTTGCCAGGATTGGAAGAGGAAAAAATGTTTCATGTTTTGCCGACAGATTCCGTCTCTGGTGAAGTCGCTGTGGAAACCTGTGTTAACTTCTAGTCCTGCTCACTTTGAATATCCACCTATTAAATGTCTATCTTCATTTGCAAAAATATTTAAAAGATGCAGCTCCAACTAATCAGTATTACTTATTTTCAGTATCTTCCATTTTATTAGTATTTCTCTTTTTTGCTTTCAGTCTTAACTACCATGTGTTGAGGAAATGTGGCAGAAAAAATTGTATCACCTGACGTCAAAAGCAAAATATTTTTCTTCGGAATGTTGTTTTGTGTTTGTTTGCTTGTGGTTTGTTGTTTTTTTTTTTTTTAAGCTCTCAATGACTGACTTCACATGAGAACTAGAGACTCGTGGTTAGGAGCGATGGTGCTGTTAGAAGCTCTAGAGAAATGTTCTTGCAGAAGTCACCAGGAGTATCATTTGTAGAAATGTGGAAAGTACCACTAGAAGTTTTTTTTTAATTCACATGGGTGGTGTTATATGGTGCTTACTATTTTCTTTGGTTTTGAGCTATTTCAGGCTGTTGGTATTTTGGTGTGAGAATAGAGCTAGTATGTACCTGTCAGCTGAGGACTTTGTGATGTGGTGCTGGTGTAGGTTGGCTCCTCTGCTTGAAAAGCCATTTAAAGGGCATTGAAAGCATGAGCAAGTGGAGGCTGCTGGACGTGCTGTAGTCCTGCCTTATATGTACTGGAATACTTTGTTTTTGGCAAATGTTGAAAAAACAAATTCTATATCCATAAAAGTGAGTGGTAATATATTGGTTTAGACATGGATTATAAACAGTGACATGATCAAAAAAAGTGGCTTTGTTACTTAGAGAAGGTTTTTTTGTTCAGTGAAAAAAAGAGTTAATCCTGCCCTCCGTCAGTGACAAGTGAGAGTTTGTTCGTATGGCATTTGTTTCTCCTTGTGCTTGTCTAGACCAAATTTATTTTCAACGATTGTAACGATTCAGGCAGAGGAAATAGATGTCACCATTGGAATACTTGCAGGGTAGTGGTACCGAGGTGGTTGGGTTTTGTCAGCATTGGGTTTATTAGTACCTGATACGTGAGCAAGAATATTTCATTGCATTCCTTGTATGTCTTTTGCTTTTTGACTTCTTGGACGTTTTAGTGCACATGAAAATTACAGAGATTCCATTCAGTGTCTGGTTACATCTGACAGCTCTTTCTTTGCTGGAGATGCTACAGGCCAATTTTATTAGTATTTTTAGAAAATTATTTTTAATTAAGGAGAGTTCCAGTGCTATAATATTAAACTCCTAACTTGAGAGAATGTCTCTTATTTCCTGTTTAAATTTAGGTCCTGTTCTTCAAAAGTATTTGGTTACCTACCTTCTGCTGGGATCAGTCAGTATCTGATGCCTCTGGATAGGAACCCATCTGTCTTTCTAAATCTGAGCCTTTATCTTGGTGTTCTTTGATACAAAAAGGAACTACGCTTCTTGGAAATAAATCAGAATGCAAGAGATCAGTGCAGTGGTGTCCATAGCAGGGAGGTGGAGGAACATGCCGAGAATACTTCATACCTTTACCGTACCTCTATATCCTAATACTTTTAATGTGTGGACTGCTCGTATGCTTGAGTAAAATACATTGTGTATACTACTATAATAAATGAAAAAGTATAATTCAATGGATTAGTCACCTGTTGCACATCTATGTGCCATTACAGTAAAATAATACTTAGTTGTCCTAGAGATATTTTTCCAGAACCTAACACCACCTTTTTTTTTTTTCAGTCTTAGTGTTGTACTGTTTATATACTCTTCTGATCCCAAAAGATAAAGATATTCTTACAGAAACACTCATTTTCTGAGTGTTTTTTTTAAATTTCTGGTAGGTCTTGTTCTCTGATATTTGTTAATTGAATTCCAATAGAGTTGTGTAAGAAATGCTGAAAATCTTTTAATACAAACTGTGGTTCCTAAAACTCGTTCCTGTGAATAAAAATAGACAGCTGCGAGTAGTTACAAGATTGGGACTTTTCATTACATTTAGCACCCCCATTAATATTTGGTCAAGTAACAAAGGCTTGAAACAGTTTGCTAGTTTTAGTGGGTTTATTTTATTATGCATTGTGTTTGTGGAAATGGATCTGTTTTAAAGGAACTATTGGCAAAATACTGTATGCAGAGTTGGAAATGTATAGAACCAAACTCTGAAACTTGAGTTAATTTAATCCACTGTCTGGAGAACCTGTCTGCTTTCATAACTTTCGTCTTAATTGAATATGTTAATTGATACTATCTACATCAGTTGCTGCACCCAGGCATGCTGAGAACTACTCCAAAAGGATGAAGCATTTTCTTGTTCTCCTGTTTTTTTCCCCTTTGCTGTTCTCCCACTGTTTTTCACTGCCTGGATCTACACGTGAGCATTTGACACCCTTAGAATTTTCCAGGTGGATGGGCTGACTGTTCCACCACTCTGGTGCTGTGCGCCCAGAATGTGTAGACAGCTTCATTGACTCCTTTTCTGAGCTCTTAGTCTTCAGTTGTATGCTTTTTTTCCAAAGTGTTGAGCTTGCCAGCCCATACTTCTGGCCTGCTTATATCATTCACTGAAAACTGGACTCGTGTCCAGTGGCTGAGCCAGCTGCCTGGCTCTGGGAAAGTGCCGGAGCAGGCGCTCCCCTCCAATTCACTCTCTTTTCTGAAGAACATCTAATAGCTGGGCAGGGAAACGGAAAAAAGTTTTGGGGAAAATGAAATTGGTGAGTTCGGCAGTAAAAATATGAGCGCGTATTTTAGGAAAAAGTCAAATATTACTAAATCTGCACCTCCATCTCGTTCTTGCAGGGAATGGAATTGATTCACACTTTTCAGATGTGCTGTTGGGCTTCTGCAGATGCAAGGTGGCACATGTCACTAGTTGAGAGCTGTTTCTCCTAAGAGTGCTTCTGCAGTGGTAGGGCCTAGGTTTTTCTTAAGAAAAGCTGAATTTACAACACTCAGGTTTTTTGTAAAGCAGCAAATTATTTAATAAATGGTTCAGCAGGACGTGCACCATGCTCAATATTGTTGGAATTAAAACCTTTTGATTACAAAAAAGGAAAAGATACTACGTATGGTATAATGATGATGAATTTTAGACTTGAACATCTGCCTGCAGTGAGCTTTGAACTGGGCAAATGAGGTGGACATAGGCTAATTCTTGGACTTCTGAGATGACTTCTGAGGTGCTTAGGGGTTTGATAGCTAAAGGGGAAAAAAGTGTGGGTTGAACATGGAATGCTTAAAGCGTTTGTCTATGTTTCTGTTTTGCTAGGGGTTTTTATTCTGTTGTACCCTTTTCCACACTTGATGTTCACTTTCCTTCATCCTGTCTACTCTGATTTCTGTGCAGTAAACTATTCTGTAGTTCACTCTTGGCTTTTGCAGTATTTTGAAGATTAGGAAATAAATAACCAAATCTTCCTCTGCATGTATACATCCACTTCTTTGCTTTTTTCTGCATGTGCTATCTTGAGTATCTATCTTTGATTCTGTCTCCTTTATTTCTTTTGGTAGTGTGCTACTTATCACATCCTTAGTCTAGGCAAATAGCTGGGCCAGGGAATAAAAGCTGAGTTAAAAAATGTTTCTTAATACATACGGAGGTGCTCTATTAAGTCTATCTACCTGTTCCATAAATAGCAATCTGAGTTGAAAGATCTAAAATCAAAATGACTTGTTTCAGCACTGAAAATATGCTGGCAAGGAGACAATATAAATTCACTGTGGCTTTACAGTTTTATTTTTAGGGTATTTTGCATTTCACTCTCATTCTACGTGCTGTTTCAAAGTACTCTATGAAGATAATGAAAGAAACTTACGAATAGCTTTCTAAGCATGTATTTTAGGTGTTGCATTGTCAGGAAGGGTAAGTAAGAGAGTACTGCTCAACTGTGTGCTCCTGTGACGTGACTCAGTTCAGGCTGGTTTATATGTAGAGACGTGGGTACCACATTGAAGACGACGGGGCAGAGATGCCTGAGCGAGGTAAGGGAGGAGATGCTCTTTACCTGCCTCTGCTCCTCTGCTGCTGTGGTCGTGCCTCCCTGCCCTGTAAGGAAAGGCAATACACATCTCGTTTTTCTCTAAATTTATACCACAAAGGTTCAGAGGTTTAACTTAGCTATGAATATATCCTACCTGGACTGATCAGCTTGCATCTTTCACTGGCAAGGCTGTATTTTTGGAGGTTCCATGGCTAGTTTGGAGATCTCTGCGCCACAAACCTTTGCAAAGTATTGCTGTGGTCTGATTTTTTTTTTTTAATAAACTAATCTGGTTAATTGACAAATTGGTTGCTAAATCAAACACATCTTAATCCTATGCTAAATTTGAGGAGCTTACTTCTAGATTTTCCTCATTTGTTTCTTCGGTGAAAAAGGAGCTTTTTAGCTTTGTGTTCTTTCATATGTTCCTCCTTCTTTTTCTCCAAACTAAATACCAGTTTGTTGCCTTTCTTGTCTTTCATACTGTAGCACTTTTCCCTATGTCATAATTATTCAGGGATAAAGACATTTTTCAAAATTCCGCTTTGTTGGAGCATATGACCTCAGTGGTCAGAGATTATTTGGTAATAACCGTGTGTGAGTCTATTTGTTTGCTTTGTTTTAGAGAGTCCTCTATTTATGCCTTAAGATGCTCCGAAGAAGCACGGCCTCTTAGGCAGTTGGATTTACAAAATACATAGGACTAATTGATGTTAGAGTGTTGAATTGGAGCAAGGCTACTGCTTGGCCCGGACTTGGTTGATGTGCTTACTCTGAGGAAAAAGCAAAAATTATCTTATGTTGTATTTTTGGATTTGGAAATCATAACAGATAAACTCGTAAGCAGCTTGTGTTATATTCCTGGCTGTTGAGTGAATCTTTGTGTTGCACACTTAGATAAAGTTAAAAAATTGCTTCCTTTTCTGTAGTGATAGGAGATAGTCCACTTAGGTTTATTACAGAATTATAACTTATTTTAAGCTGCGGGGAAATATTTGCTCTAGTTTTTGTTTGTGTGGTATCTTTGTTTTTCTTAAATAAACCCTTGAGCAAAAATGTCTAGTGTAATTTCCTGGTAGCTTGGGAATATACTTGCTGTGTATTCAGAGTATTGTGTATGCCAGACAAAAACAAAATACGGATACTAGTTGGTGTATGATAGAATGCAGAGAAATGTCGTAACTAAAAAGTGCTGGTTTGCATCTTAGCAAGGATATTAATATTAATGTTTTAAGATGAAAAGAATGCACTTATTTTACAGGCCCTTATGTGTATGCTTATCTTGTAGCTGTGAGTAGTTAACAGGGGTACAGTCCATGTACTGCTCTATTTATATATAGATCAGCAGGGGCTTGTACGTAAATTGATGTGCGTACAGAATTTCCAACACATCTCAGTTAGTGTGCTGAAGCAATGGAGTTGCTCACGTGGCTAAAATTTTTACAAGAAATGTAACTTGTTTTCTTTGGCAATTCCTGTAGATCCAGGAGCCTTGCATTTGAATTTGTCTCATTCTCTGGAATAATCTGTACAAAGGACTCAGAACTGTCACTTGGTAGTCTAAAAATTGGTACAGAAGAAGATGACGTATGTTTTATTGTTATTAATTTACTTATAGAAGCTTTATTGTACAGAAGAAAGGCAAATTCTAGAGTCATGGTGTTCTAACCAAAAGTATTAACGGAAATCTGCGTGGCAGTATTTTTACAACTTAAGATCTTTTTAGTCACTGAAACTGCAATATTCAGGTAGCTTTGGTGTCATCTCACTAGGCTGATTTCACATCAGCATTTCCCTGTGTTTTTTAAATGCTCAATGTGCTGGGATGGTTACCTAAGGTCAGAGTGTTTTAAATCTCAAGTACTAGCTAATTATTTTTGAGAATTTATAGCTTCAGCAAGGTTCGAAGTAAAGAACAAAATGAGTGAACATTTTCCCAGGTTTTCCAAAGGATAAATTATTTTTGGTGGTGTTATGATTACCAAATAAAGCAAAGTTTGTGCTGCTGTGGTGTTGGAAGTTTATTAGAGCAGAAGAGAAAAACTTGTATATACAAATTTAATAATATCTTAATTTTTTTTTAAGCTTAAAGAAGACTGTGTGTATGTGTATTGCTTTTGAATCCTACAGAAATTATTTTCCCTTATGTTAATGTTTTAAATATCTTAGGAAGCATGTTAGCTCCACAAATATCATTTGGTAAGGCCGATAAGTGTTTATTTGCTCCGTTTCTGTGCTGCTTGCTGCTTCGTATCTGGCAACTCTCTGGCGTATTCTGCTGCTTTTGTAACTGTTTCTGATGTTTCTTCCAAGTACTACCTGTATGTTTGCAGGATGTTCTTTCCAAGGTAGACTGTAAAAACATTTTCTCACTTCACGACCTCTGTTTGGTATCAAGTCATGCTGCACCTTGTGGTGCAGATCTGGGCGTGCTTGCTTAGGTAAAGCTAATTTAACGGCTTTCACAGGATTACTGCTGGTGTAAATGTTTGCAGCGTTTTAATGGTCAGTTACATCGAGGTGTTAATCACAAAGTCAAATAGTTTTCAGTTAGTCTGTTAATTAGTATTGGACTGAATAGATCTTAAAATTTGAACTCATTTGAAAAATGACAAACGTTGGCCCTGAGAAGGAGAATAACACATAGTACTTAAAGGAAAAAGCAAAATTTCAGTATTCAGTATTTTTGGTACTTTGTTTCTGCAGTATGTCCATCTCCTTTCTTGCTTGTCCTTTGTAGACTTTATGCTCTTGCATCCTGTGCTGCCTTTTTGTTTTAGTTTAATTTGGAAAGTAGGATAGTGCAGGTACTACAGCAGTCTAATTCTGCCTTTTGAAACAGTAGATGCTATTAGGCCTTTTGCGATTCAAACAAACAAAACCACCAAGCAACAACAAAAAAAGCCCAAACCAGAAGAAGACGACCCTTATCGGATATTTAGATTTGTTGAAGTAGTAAAGTATGTTTTCAAACTTTCTGGTTCTCATCTGTTTGCTCAAAAAAAGTTTTGTCAAGTTGTTTTGTCTAGGAATTCTCAATTATTTAATAAGTGGGAGTGTTTATTTTGTGTGTTAAGCATTCTGTGATGCTCTGGATCCTATAGATTTTCTTTTCCGCCAGTGACAGTGTTTAATTTGGTGGAAGACCCTTTACCTTTTGCCAGCCGTGGAGCAGAGGCTGCTCCACGTTCTCATGGATTGTTGGGGGGAGCTCCCCCGGGTTACTCGGTGCAGTGAGTAGTGATTTCGGTATTTTCAGTCTTTGGCCAAAAGCTTTCAATTTGACATAGTACCTTTTAGTGTGAAAGGAAAAGAGTACATCAGATAGTCAAGTTGAAAGAGTAGAAAAGTCGTTTCATATTATGTGATGATAAAGACAGCTGTTGCTCTGTAAGCTTGGAAGTTAGGATTTTTGAGGGTGTTAATTCAGTGATACGAGTGTGTGCTTAGTAGATGACAGGTGAACTGGTTTATTTCCTCTCTTACTTTCTCCTGCCTTTCACTCACCTGCATGCATCTTCCCTATTACTACTAAGGAAAAGAGAAAGGACAAACCAGAAATCTGCGCTGTTCTGGTCTCTGCCTTTTTAAAACCCTGGGAGGGAGAAGTTAAAGATCAGTCACCAGACTTCTTGAACGTGCCATGATTTTGTCTGGCTGTTGGCTCATTCACATGTGACAGATGTGAGGGGATGTCTCTTCGTGCAAATAACACCACGAGCGGTGGGACCACCCAGCAGAGCAGTTGCGGGTCAGAGCAGCCCCGAGGTCGGGAGGCGCAGCAGGTTGGTATTGACGGAGGAGGGAGAGACGGGGTTACGCGGCACAAAAGGCTTGTGGCACTGCTTCCGATACAGCTATTCTAGCGCATGTCAGCCATGAGTAATTGGACTGCGAGCACCAACAAGAGAGCTTAAGAGCTGTGCAGCTCCCCTGTGAGCAGCTCAGCCTGGTCGGATGCTGCAGAGCTGAGGCAAGGAGTGGGAAAGCTGTCTGCAAATGCTCAGTGTCTACTCGCATCTTCTTGGCAGTGTTCTTGTGATTCTCACCAGCCAGCTGATTTGTCATAGGCCACTTGGTTGTGTTTTTTGTAAGCAGGCATAGAGCTTCAGTCTCCTAATAGTTTATGATGTTGGACGTAATCCTAGAGCATGTGGTTTTGTGCAAGGGACAGAAGGCTTATGAAGTTAGAGTTGCTTCTAAAACTCACATTAGCATAAGGCAAAAAACTTTTGAAATTTGGGCACATATAGTTAGTCTTTGCTAAGTGCAGAGTTAGCCAAGTGTCCTTAAATTGAGATACTAATATGCACCTTATTTTGCGGTAAAGGATATCTCAGCATTTGTAATGATACCTTTAGATGTTTGAGCAGATGTTCATGTAGTTCTGCAGACATTTTGACTGTGCATTGATTGCTGCTTGAACAGTATTGTCTTAAAGGCAAAAATACAGGTCTTTCACAAGAAAGAGGTAGGTTGTCATAAATGCCCACTAAAAAGGCAAAGAAGAGTGGTTGGTATAAATCACATTTGCTTGCTCATTGCAGGTGAGGCTTAGAGCATCCTTTTCCTGGATCCTGTGGAAGCGCACAAAGATACAGTGGCTAAGCAGGATTCAAAACTGAACACTCGAACAACTCTAGAATGTACATCCCTTGTGTCTTCAGCAAGTCAGGCTGTGGTTCTCCACTTGTGATAGTCATGTGCACATTGCGTAACATCACTGGGCCATCGCATCGTTCAACATCGTCAATGCACTGCAGCCTCAGGGTTTGCTGCATGGCTTGCATGATGCTCTTCAAGAGGTGGAAGGATTTTATTGCCTTCTGTTTTTCAGATAAGAACGTGCTGAGTTAGTTCTTTGCATGCTTCAACAGTGGATAGTCTGTATCTTGAATTATTCTTTAGAGAAGTCATCCATTTAAATCCATTTCTATCAACACAGAAAGCCTGATGAACATGTGCCAGAGGTAGAGAAAAGAAGGTACGCGTCTTTTCTTCATCTTTTTAATAGGTTTAGCATGGAAATACTCTTTGGCAGCAGAAAATGTTCATACTGGTAGATGCAGGAGGAGTTTGAAGTGTGCAGTCTTGTACCAGCGTTTCTAGAGTCTGCGTGATCACCAGGTTCAGATACTGACAATATTGTACTTCAGAATTTGCCCCATTTGATGCTGTAACTCGATTGTAAAGATTGATCAAACAGTACACTGGGGAAGGCCAAGGCTCCTTTTGCCCAGTATGCAGAGGTGCTTTTGATAATTTAATTGCCTCAGTGTACCGCTCTGTCTGGTGTTGCTTCAAATATTTAAAGCAAATTGGAGATTATCAGTTATTCTCCAGGGAAGTCCTGATTTTATTTTAACTTGCACAGTAAAAGGACACTGCTGTATCAAATTTCTTTGCAAAACACATTTTGTACATGTTTATTTTCTCGTTAACAGTAAATAATGGCAATGCTGCTTTATTATTTGAAATCTATCCAAAAATTCTCATACCAGTAATTATTGGAATATTTTGCAAAGCGCAGGAGTGAGCCTCAGTGTTCCAATTATAGGGACTTTGCAAAGACGATAACTTTATTGGGCAAGCAGCATTTATATGTAAATGTGAATACTGTGCTACTGTAAGCTAAACCACAGAGTAACAGTCAATATTTATTATCCTTTGAGCTGTACACTTGCGTAGGATTTTTTCAAAAGTGCTTGTTTCAGCATTTCACTATACTTAACAAATACATTTGAACAATGATATGTATCGAATGAGGGTACGTTATAATACTAGACTTAATGATTAAGTACCATCAAGGAACAGATGGCAAGAGAGGACACAACTGGTTTGCAGTCTGCATAGGTTTAAGCATGAAGCCATTAAGATATCACATTCCCATTTCTGATAGATTTTGGTCAATGAAAAATTAAAGACACGTAATCCCTGATTATATGAGGTCTCAATCTGTAATTCATGACACTGGTAGTATTTCAAAATCATGAAGTTTTTGCTATAATGAGTAGTTTTAATCTAAGGCATTATTGGGATAGATGCTCTTGTCTGTTTTTATGGCTATTGAAATTAATGTATCTTGTCATAAGTAGGTTGCTCTTAAATGTAAAATTGCTCAAGGGTATCTTTTACTGCTCTGCTTCCTATTGACTTTGCACAGATTTGCCCTATTTTGCCAGGCTATTCGCCACTGAAGCAGTTCAGTAGCTCCACCTAATAAAAGGAGCAATTCAGAGTTCAGAGCGTGTATTGCCTTAAAAATGTTTATAGTGTAGCTAGCACAGTAGCCACTGGTATCTTCTGTTTTTAAAAAACCAGTTCTTTAAAGCTACCTTTTACAAAGGTCTATTTTAGAACCGGTTTATTTTCGACATTATTTCATTGGCATATTGTTGAATTCCCAACAGCATGTACCAGTTTATTTCAGTGGTATTGGACCAAACATATTCTAATAAGCAGAATTGTTTAGTATTAATAAAAATGTAATTATTATAAAAATTTCTTGGTCATAAAAATTGGACAATTCAACATAGGGAGACAAGTAATTTATTAAAATCTGTAATAAATTAGTTGCCAAAAAATGTAAACTAATTTAAAGATATATGCTCTTGAAAGCAATACAAATATTTGGCAATTTTAGAATTTTATCCTTCTGTATGAAAAATGTTTGCAGATTATATTTCATTAGTTTTTTTCTGTTAGTTATTTCAAAATGCTTTAGAAGAAAATTGGTATGTCTATTAGTGGATTGGACCAGTCTGACAAAATAGAGTTATACAAACAACATATAATGGAAAATGTGTCGCTAACATCATGCTGTGTTAGTTCCTCTTTGAGAGGAACAAGTTAAGACATCAGTATTTAGGAAGATGGACTATATTGACTAAATAAAGCTTATTTTAAATGGCGTTTTGTGGATTAAAGAGGCTGCTGAGCTTCAAAGCTTGAGGCTTGGAGAGAATGAGGCCTGGTTATCAATATTGGGAGTGAAGGTGTGTTTATTTTTTAAAACCATGACACTCCTGCTGAAGGACCTAATGGCAGTTCATGGTGTGAGCAGTGATCTGTCAGGCCTGTTCCTGGCTCTTCAATGTACTTTGCCGCTCAAAGCTCGCCATTCAAGCATAGTCTGAAAACTAGAAATCAGTGACCGGAGATGAGGGAACGCTGGTAAATACAAACGCTGCAGGATTCTTCTACCAAGCAGCCTCTAATTTAGATGTTTAAGTCGTTTAGATGTTTTGGGTCATTTCTGTAGGTAGCCTATTAGTATTCTGTGTTTACA
The DNA here is from genome assembly GCF_036013445.1 of Caloenas nicobarica. NCBI lineage: Eukaryota > Metazoa > Chordata > Aves > Columbiformes > Columbidae > Caloenas > Caloenas nicobarica. The sequence continues at coordinate 120,645,339 of NC_088247.1, forward strand.
AAGTATACTCATTTAATGACGTGGTTAGAAAGATTTAAATTACTGTAGTGCGGAGTTAAAGTCCCTTTTGCACTGGAAGGTATTCAGAGCAGGATTTCACTCCGGGAAGAGTTAGAATCAATTTTTTATCAGTAAAAGTCAACCTAGTCCTTGCTAACATGTTGACTGAGAGCGCCAAAGACAGCTTACCTCCCTCCTTTGAAGAATAATGACCCAATATGACAATCTTTACCAAAAAGTGACAAAATCAAAGAAATACAACTTCCTACTAGCAAGAGTGGGTTACTGAGGGTACGTGTTTAACTGTATTAAAAATGATTTGTGGAGGCTAGTAGTGATAGTACTGATGTGTAAGTAACTTAATTTTGTCAAGCCTCAAGACCAAGAAGTTAAGCTTCTTGTTACCATTCTTGTTACCTGTAGCCATAATCTTTTGGAAAAAAAATAAGATTATTGAAATAAATTTATTCTGTGCACTTGTTGTCCTGAGCCTGACGCTTTTAATTGTTGATATTTCTGCACTAGCAGAGGATCATATAACTGGACTATTTTTTCAAGTGGTAAGGATCCACTTCCAGCGCACATCTGGGGTTTTCCCAGCAAAATTCACAGCTTCACTAAACTGTTGCCTGCAACTTATGGCAAAAAACCCCTACAAAACCCCAAACCAAACACAAACAAACAGTTGAATGCTTTCTCTTTTGAGTTACAGGAATGAATCACTTTGACCCAAACCAGCATAATTTTTATTAAAAAAATAAAAGCCTGGAATTTCCATAAAATGAGAGAAATGCGTGTCAGCCATTCATTTGTTCTAGGTAGATGAAGATATTCACCACATTAAAATAATTATTATACTTATATGAATTATTATAAGAATTATATTATTATTATTATATATATGGGGAGGAGGATACCTGGGGTGAATTGGTGGAAATAAAGGAATGGTACTTTACTTTCAACAGTAGTGTACTTTACAATTAAAAAGATCTTTTATACGTGTCAGCGTTAAGCTTGACACAAGACTAATAGAATAGAATTTCTCATTATCTTTGTTAATGCATAATTTGGAAGACTTGATCCATACGCTGTTGGATTTCTAAGGATTAAGATGGAAAAAATGAAGCAAGAATGATTTGCTGTAGCGCTGTTGACAAAGTATCTGCTAAAGCGTTCTAAAAATGCTCAGTTAGTATCTGTTAGTGCATTATTTGAGAGATGTGAGTTATTTGTGCTGTAAGCAGAAATGCTGGTAGTTGGGATCAAAGTCCAGGAACGGGTATAATGACATCCTATGGTTCCTGATCTTGCCCACGTGTTCTGACTTCTGATTTCAAAAATGGATATTCATATAACCAAGTAAAACACAAAGCACGTGTGCTGTATCTCTGGTTTATGCAAGTCCCAGTAATGAAATATTGTACTGCAAAACATGAAGGTGACAGTGGTGGGGAACTAAGAACTTGTGTCCCAAGAAATCTTAGGCTGTAATTGCCTTTTTTTTTTTTCTTTTTTTCCTTCTTCCACACAGATATCTTTGACATTGATTGTTTCTGCTGTTGTTCAGGAATTTGTTGTTTGTGTGCATTTCCCATTTGTTTTATTCAGATAGTAACAATTTGTCTTCAAAGTGTGTAAAGATTTGTGTTTACATACCATTATGAAGACATAGTGCTAGTTTTTGTTGTTACAAGATCTGTCTAAATTCTCTAGTACAACTTTTGAAATGATAAGGTGTGAAGCCTGAGCTTTTATGGCATTTGTGTTTTGAATTCTTGTGGTTGCACACTGATTTTGGTGTTGATACTAAAATAAGAGCTATTGCAATATCCAGGAAGCTCCAGTGCTGTGTTTTGGGTGCTCTAAAAGGAGAGTCATCCACAATGTGCGGCTGTAGAAATGCTGCTGAAGAGGATGAAAAAGCCTGGAGATAATCCCATAGTCATTAAGATTAAAGATGAAGATTAAGGGCCCAAATCGGCCTTTTGTAGATATGAATGTAGAAATAGGAGAGTTCGGCTGATCTCTGCATGCCAGCAGGTCAGCAGGATTTATCCTGGATTTTCTCTTCTGATTTTAACAAATGTGAATGAATTCAGTTTGGAGAGGAGTTCAGTTCTGCACAGCTGCAAAGCAGAATCAATTTGAGCTCATTTAGTTCCTTTTGCAGTTACAGGCTGGCTGAATTAGTAAATCCAAAGTAACATCTTGGTCCACTGCAATATTCAGATCATTTTTGAGTGTAATCCTTTGCCTGTGTTGAATTTCGGTGTGCAACTGTAGCAAGTATCTGTGTAAAAGCTATGAAACTTCACATGCGCCATCTCATGAGTTCTGTAAGCCTTTGACAGGCTGTTGTGGGGGAGTTGCATTGGTTCTGCATTGTTTTCCTTGAAAAATCACAATGAATGGTTGTCGCGCTGTCTCGTATGTAGTTAATAACTTGGTATGTTACGAGGTATTGAAAAAGGGTGACTCATCTGCATTTCCTCAGATCCTTCCTACTTTGTGAAGGAAAAAGGGATTGGTTTCCTCTCTGAAGCCAAGATAATTCAGACAAAAATCTGGTAGTATATGAGAGTACATGACAAAAGCTCCCACTAATAATCCCTTCGTTGACAGACTTGGGTCATCTGTAAATAAATTAAAAATAATTTCATGTGTGTTAGCATGATGGATTTCATATTCCTCATTGTTCGAAAAGTTAAAACTTACATTCTGGTTTTGTGCCTCATGATAGTAAACAGCATCATATAGTTTTTCAGTGTATAGACGCTGGTTAATGTAGCCACTCTGAATTCTGCTATTTGTAACGATCTGCATCAGTGAGAAGGGTTCCTGATGTCTCAGTGTGTGCTGGAATATTTAGGTTATAGCTGTGCTCTGCTTTCTGTATTCTGTCAGGGATGGGGCTGCTGGGGGGAAACGCGGAGCTGCAAAAACTTGCTCGTTATATTGATTCTCCAGTAATTGCGATGGGTGCTCCCTGTTACATACTGTGTTAATAGGCAAAAAGGGTGCAAATCTGGCTGGCTGCGTCACAGACAGATGTTTCAAGTTATTTATTTCTGCCTTTGGCAGTCACTTCCACAACTACTTATTTGCTTGTGGAGGGAGAAAAAAGGCGTGATAACCAAGACAAGAGGTTGTTGTGCTGGCACATTAACTGTATCATTTGTTATACAGAAAGCTTTAAAGATTAATGTTCAATGTGTTTAATTTATTATTTTTTTTTCAGTAATCCAAAATCTGCTAATCAGAGGATAAACAAAAAAGTAAACAATGATGCATCGTTAAGGATTCAAAATTTGTCTATTTTGGTGAAACAAATAAAAACTTACTATCAGGTCAGTAGTTGTTTCTTATGTTTTGCCTAGAATTGTTTCAAAGTATTCTTTTATAGTTATGCCTCGAAGGGTAACAGTAATAAGATTTGTATTTTGAGATAGTGTATGGATGGTTGTTTATAAATCCAGTAACATATTTTATCACATTCAATTCACAGGTGTAGTAGTCTAGAAGTGTATGTGAATGATGATATGTTTATATAGTAGATATTCTGCATCTTTGCTCTTACAGTACATTAAGCAGTATCGGTTTTTATTTTCTGAACTGAGGCAAGTTTTGAGCCCATGAGAGAAAACTCTTCCTAGGTCCCAAAGCAGCCTTTGAGCCCCCACGTTTCCTGGCAGCACAGGAGTGGGATTGTTCGCAGCAGGTGATTCAGGAGAACTGAGCCCCCTACAAGTTCTGCTGGGCTTGGGAAATTTAAACCGGTGAGATTCCGTCACTCCCATGGGTGCTCTGTCAGCCTCGTTTGGCACATGATGTGTGAGTCTTTAATAAAATAAATGCTGATGAACTCAAAGTTTGTATGAGCAAGGCAGAATTTTGTAAATAGGCTTAGTTTATTTTTGCAGGTTAAACAACAGTTAAAGGAAAGATGTGAATTTCGAGACATACAGGTTCCAGTTTCACATTTTTAATAGCAGCAGTCGTTTCAAAAGTCAACACAAACTGAGAGCAGTTACACCAAGCTTGCTCATGAAGTTAACACCGTCTGACAGAAAAGGTGGTAGACAGCTCTGAAAAGGTGGAGGTGTTGTAAGAAAAAAGATGATAATGTCACTAATCTGTAGAGGACACATTTCTTGGTTACCCCTGCTTGTACTCTGCTTCACAGTAAGAAAAGCTTTATAATAACATCATGGAATTATTTGAACTATTATTAAAAAAAAAAAAAAAATCAAACCCACCAAGCCCCTGATTTTTAATGTGATTGTCTTTTGTAGTAGCTGTATATACTCATCGAATTATTTATATTTTATCTGTTCTTTATTCATTTAAAAATTCCTGTGGTACACTTCATTTTTTTAAAAAAAATTCCATTTGAAAATTAACTTTGTCAATATCTTAGAAGTACAAGAGTTACGGTTGCTTGACGTTCATTATATTTGCATAGGTCAAAGGTATTTTCTACCTCCTTATAATTTGTCTTTGGCATGTGCAATGAGAGTACCTATTTTTCAATCTATTATCAATCAGTTCAATATATTTATTTTTTTATGTCCCATATTAGCTGGTGGGAACTTTCAAGCATAGCTATAGCTAAGAATTTCCACAGGTGTTTTTCAAGTAATATTGTCATTTTTCGAATTTGACATAATATTAGTTAACTTATGTTAAGTTCTTAGCTTACAATACGACATGTGCACCTTTGGGACGTAAAGCGGTGATGGTTCTGGAATACGTTGCTTTAGAGTGTGAACATTTTCTGTATTAATGAATCCAACACTGAGGAGAAACAAAAAGCCGGACTCCAAAGCTGCCTGCAGGATGGCATCTGCTGGGTATAACATCTGGGAAAGGAGGGAGATGATTCTGCTCTGCAGAATTAGGCTCTGTCTAGACTGGGGATTTGACCTGATTACAGCCCTCACTGCCCGACAGAACTGTCCATTGATACCATCTATAGGATGGACGGACAGACAAAGCTGCTGCTTGAGGCTGGGGGACTGACCAACTCCAGCTCCGCCTCGTCATGCAAATAGGTTTTTGTACCTTTGTATTCAGGATTGTACCAGCATAACTATGGCAAAAAACCCTGTAATTTTCACATCCACGTTTTGGCAAGGCCACCAGAGACTATGGACGTGAACTAGAGGAAATTGATCTTTTGTGGTATAAATGCAACTTAGAGCAAATAAAATAAACATCTCTCAATAAGCTAGTCAGAAAAACATGAACACTCATAATTTAACGGAGTTTTGCTGCATTCTGAGCCACAGGATCTACTTGGCTTAAGATCCATTGCCACGAGAGGATTTTACTATGGTGACATGATCTTGCAAACCAATAAAACAAGGCTTTGGTAGAAGTAATTCATACTTGTAAGATTAGTGTCCAAATAATTAAGTATTGAACATGTATATATTAAGACCTGACAATTTTTAAGCTGCTAATGTGACACTAATTTCTTTATAGTGATGGTTAGTATTTGATGTTTGCTTTCGTTCAATCCATATGGTTTAAATAACATTTTAATTAACTTTTATAGGAGAATTTGCAGCAGCTGATCATGATGTCTTTGCCAAATGTATTAATAATCGGCAAAAATCCTTTTTCTGGTAAGTTTATTTTTAACTAAGATGAAAATCTACATTGGTGTAATAGTTTGTAGTATTTCACTGGAAATATAATTCATATAGGATTGAGCCTTTCAACAGAAGATTGTGTAAATGCTTCCAGCAAGTAAGTGGTTTAATAATGATGAGTAACATTTTCTTTGTTCGCACCAAAGGTCCACACTTCACAAAAATGTGTTCTGTCAACCTCAGCACTGGCTGTCATTGGGCTTTATGCTGAAACGAAGCACATTTCCCAGCAACCAGTGAGACACTGATACAATAAAATATGTTTCCTGTATTCCCAGCTACTGTGCTTTCAACTTTCTCTACCTAAGCCACCCCTGAGAAAATTGGCAGTTCAGTGCACCTCACTTGATCCAACTCCTAATCCGTGTTTTTCTTCCCCAAACTTTCCTGCTTCTCTTGCATCATTACCTGAAAAATATTGCAATTACCTTCGTGCTTTCTCCGCGAACTGATACTGTCTTCTCCATGCTCCCACCTTCTCTGCTTCCAGCTCTGAGAGTTGCAATTTTCAGACCAAGAAAATTAGCCCGTGTGGACCCAGCTGAGTATCCACAGCCGCTTGGGAATCTCTGCACCATGCTCTCAATTCCAGAAGCAGGGAGCAGCCACACCTGGCCTGCATGGAGCCACTGTGGACTGGGCAGAATTTATTAACTTGGGTCTAATGTGCCCCGGGTGTTCTCCTTCTGATGTTCTAGCACCTCAGCAGAGAGGTTAGGAACTCCTCTAACAGGCTGTGTAGCTTCCCCTGGCTTTTTTCATTTATTTAAGATGTCTTCTATGCCATGCTTCCGTGTATGTGAGATGAGATTTTTCTCATGCGCAAGAAGAACCATCTGTGTTACCTCACTTTTCAATTCCAGGGTTCATAACGTTGATACTTGCCATGTCCCATCTGCGTATATCTCATTTATGTAGGTATTTTGAATTTTTTTTTAATTTTTATTTTCTGCTTTTGAATATTGCTGCTTTTGCTTCTGAGGTCACAGCCTTTTAAGTTTTTGTATGTGCAGATGCTGTAATCTATCATATGCACCAAAAAGTGTGAATGTGGTCTCTTTTCCAAAAGAATAGAATCCATTGTGCTTTTATATTTTGATTCCAGACTTTCTTAAGGTTTTTGAAATGTTCCATGGATTTGCCTAGAGACCAGATTTAGAGGAAAAACAGATTTAAAAAAACCAAACAGGTTGTAGTACTTGTGTGGTGACTTTTTTTTTAAATTCTCTTCAAGATACTGAGACAAAATATATCTTAACAATATTGTGTAGTGTAAGATGAAATGTTATTTCAAATGCACTAGAGAAACCCACCAAGATAATTTAGTATTGAGTTGTATACACAAACCCCTATGTTTTAGTCGTCAATAAGAAAGCTGCTTCCTGTTCCGGGACCTCGGCTAAGTCTGTGGAGCTTTTGTGGTTTGGCAAGCGGAACCTCTGGTGGTGTTTGCGTTGTTCTCCTCTGGGGATGTTATTGGATTTGTGAGAAAATACAGACCTTACTGTACCATAGCCCATATTAAAAAAAATTGTTACGTGCGACAATATTCTTGAAGACGTTTCAGATTCCTGCTTGAGTTCATCATGGAGTTTGATCTGAATCAGAAGACAGACCTGTTCTTGTGGGTTCCATCCAGAACCTTTCCTCTTGGAAAGTTAAGACTGCTCTTGCTGTGTCGACTTGAAGAGGAACTCATCCCTATCGGGATTTTTTTTTTTCTTTGGTGGGCAAGTGTGGTGAAATCAAACCTTGGTGACTTTTAAAGAGACTTGCTATGCGAGTCTGATTGCGCCAAGACAAGCCCCCATAGTAAAAGTTGATTTTCTGATCAAGTGATTAGGATTCGGTCCACTAAAGCTTAGGCTGCAGCTGTGTTTTTTTTCACAGGAATGTCTCCCAGTTTTTCCCCTATGCATTACTTTGTGCTTAAGGAACTCAGTAGAGAAACACCAGAAGACAACAAATCACAGAAGGCAAGGGCAGATAAGATCTCAGGAAGAGAACCGTGTTTGACTGTATCAGAGGCAGTTGGCTAATCAAGGAAAATGCAGATAGAACGCTGGATTGGAGCTTTGGTAAAAAAGAGGTCATCAGACTTTATCAAGAAACGTTTCAGTGGAGCTAATTGGCAGGAAGCCAGTTGGAGGAGAAAGCTGGAGGAGAAGAGCTACAGGCTGTGATTGTAAATGTTGAGTTAAATTACAGGGGAAAAGGAAAAAGGAGATAATGATGAGGCACATATTCTTTAACGAGGAAGAGGAAAGATTAAAACCAGCTCATATTTCTGAGGGTGGAGGCTACAGAGATCTGACAGGCAGGGATAAGGGGGAGTGCAGGGAAGATCAGAGGATGGGTTAGGGTAGGGACAAAGCTCAAGCAGCAGGTTGGGGGGGGTATGGAAGAGAATGATCTGTTTCTGTGTGGGTGATGCAGAAAAAGGAAGAAAAACGTACAAGCTGGTTGGTCGCAATGGGAAACTGCAGGATTTTGCCATGTTCCTTCAGGGAATGTGGGGGAGAGACACGGACACAATATTCAGATTGGCTTTTAAGAGCCAGTCAGGAGATGCTGAAGCAGTGTGCAAATGAGTATCCCAAGAGGAGTTCAGGGCTTGCTTTAAAATAAAAAAAAAAAGTACGATGAATTAATTGGGATAAATGAATGTAGGATATGTGATATTGGGATGGATTCCTGAAGTTAAAATATTTTGGTTAACCTTTATTGATTAAGACAGGCAGCCAGGTGGAATTCCTCTTCTGCAGCTGAAGTAGCTGCTTGTGGTGAAACATGTTCATTGGCGGTTTATGTTTCTATGTAAAAGACTTCGCAGCTCGAGTCTTTGAGGTACAAATCTGTATAAATGCTTAAAAATCTCCCGTTTGAGTTCATGTTCTCCGCAATGGATCTACCCGACAAACCTCTTTTGAAAAATTGAAACATTACATGTTCGTTGGGATTATACATATCTCCGTCTAAAAGCAGCAGATTGAATCAATGTTAAAAAAAGGCTCTTTACTTAATATTCTGATGTACAGAGACCTCCTAAAGCCATGGGGAAGGCTTGACTCTGCTGAAAGTTAGTCAAAATCAGTAAGAATTATGTATCCTTTCAGGTTTTTTCCTGATTTCTTTTTGATTTCCTCTTTTGATCAAGATTATCTCACATCTGCAGCTTTTTGAGAAGGATTTTGCATTTGCCTCACTTACAAAATACTGTAGTGGATCAAATCAAATCAAAGGACAATTTTCAGGTGCCTGTAAGTGACTGGTTACATCTTTCTTACCTGAGGTTTCATCCAAAATAGACTGGCTTGCCCAACGTAGGTGCAAACTGTCATTTCAGAAGGAAGGTTCCGGGTGAATTTTCTTTTAGATGCTTGTAATCATCTCGTGATCATTGGAGGTTGTCTGTGATTAGCTGGTCGTTTACAAAAAAGGGCCCTGAGTAAGTTAGGCCAGGCTCAGGAAGGCCTGCGCCTACCTGAGCACCTGCTGGCCACGCCGTGGTGGTGGCTGTTTGGGCCGAGACAATCTGTTGGTGATGGCAGTAGTGCCACCAGCTGTATTGCAGAGCACAGGTTTGCAGAATAAAGGTCAGATTTCTTGCCAGCGCCAGCGTTATTTTTTTTGACAGCATAGCTTTTGTCTGGTTCGCTAACAATGAAATAAACTATTGGCTGAAATCCAGAGTATATTGCAGAAAGGATGCTATTAGGACCCTTTTATTCCTAGATAGCTCGGTGGATAGTGTTTTCTGTTGCAGTAAAGCAAAATTATACATGACCATTTAGAGTTTCATTCCAACTAACATAAGCTATTTTGCCATCCCGAAAGTGTTTGCTTCTGGCATTTATATTCTAGATGTAGCATATATTTAGTAGCAGTATGAGGACATTTTGAATGTAAAAAGAAAGAAACATCTTTATTAATCTGTAAACAGAGTTCTTTAACTTAAGCTTCTTTAGGAGATTAAGAGGCCTAGGGCCAGATTTGGATATACATTTTGGTTTTTAGATGTGCAGATGAATATCTAATCTTGCTTTATGAAATAATTTAAAGGAACTTGTCACCTAGAACTTACAGCTTGGAGGTGGCAAATAATTTAAGCATTGTTGTAAATATCTTGAGATACTTGAGATTACACTTGAAAACTTGATTGTAGGTCCCCAAAGCTCTTTTGAAAACGTCACTCATAAGTTTTGCTTTACGAGGGGCTGAAATGGTATTTTTTTCAATAGAAACTATTATCGATATTAAACTATATGTTAACGATGAAAGTTGGCAGTTAAAAGGACTAAGTTGAAAGCTGGGAAGATGGGCTTTTCTTCATCTTTTGTTTTCTAGACTAAGTTAAGATAAATTACATGAAAGTAATGAGAAAACCTGCTGTTTTCTGTGGGGTAGGGGAAGAAACTCAAATTACCATTTTACGCCTACCATTATTATGTTCTTGTTTTCTTCTTAGAGCCAGGTACTGAAGAAATAAAAAAACTCCTCCTGCTTTTACTTGGTTGTGCGGTTCAGGTAGGTTTAATATAAGTTATGTGTATGAAAAGGTTTAAATGCTACCAATCTCTTTTCTTACTATTTTAATAGCAGAGGTGGTATATGACTTTGACCTTCCTTCCTCTTGTGGTACTATTGCATTCCTTGAAAATCTGGATATTCTGACAGTTAAAATGGCTGCAATTTTACACCTCTTACATTTTATTGTATGAATATAGCAAACTGTGTATGTAGGATTTCTAATACTTTATAGACTGTAATATTGTTAATTCACCTGATGGTGTAATGAAAGGAAGAAAATGATAAAGTACTGAAGAATTATCATCTTATCTTCCTCCTTTTCAGTAGCTATTTTATCTTGGTCATTTTATTGGTGTTGGAAGTTATAATTACTGTAACATGGCATAAACCAAGTGTTTATTGGTCAACACAATTATGGATAATAATTTCGCAATATGATCATTGTAATTTCAGATTTATCCTTCTTAGCTCTTAAAAATACAAAGGAAGGATGGAAATACTTGCAATTTTTATATACATATGTATATAAAATAGATATCTTTATTTTTAGTGTCAGAAAAAAGAAGAATTTATTGAAAGAATCCAAGGTCTGGATTTCGATACAAGAGCAGCTGTTGCAGCCCATATTCAAGAGGTATATAGGGCATTTTTTTTGGCAGTGGAATATTGCATTGTAAGAAGATGAATTGTATTTGTTCAAAAGCAAGTAAACCAAATACATGATTTGTGTATCTATCGTTCTTAGTAAGAAAAAAATGCCTTTATTTTTTTAACTTGATTCACAAAAAGATTTCATGATCAAGCTCTTTCGGGTTACATTGTTGAAACAGTACGGGGGGGCAAGTATGTTGCTCCAAGAATGTCTTAGAATTACAGCAAACTTAGTGACGTTTTCATATGCAAATTAATTTATAAAATATATTTCAAATCCCATGTATTTGATACATAATGTATATTATGTCAAAGTTACCTTTTGCTTTTTATTTTGCCAGAAGTACAAGGTCCTACTTTCAGGTAGATAAGAAACTATTCCATAACATACAATTTATTCTATTTTATGTGTTTTTTCATAACTTGTCTTGAGAATTTAACCTGTAGGGTTTCAGATTTATTTTCTCATGCTTCCTTTCTACTCTTATAATTTAAAGCGGATGGTTTTTTTTCTTCCATTTCATTCCATAGGTAACTCATAATCAGGAAAATGTGTTTGATCTGCAGTGGATGGATGTCATTGTATTGACACAAGAATATGTTGAACCTCTCTTGAAAAATATGGCATTGCATTTAAAAAGACTTATAGATGAAAGAGATGAGCACTCAGAGGTATGGATGTGGCTTGTTGCTAAGAGAAATGTAAGAAGTAATTTTTGAAAATGATACAGTTCATTTTTAGAGCTAGTAGGTTAATGTATGCTCTGTTAGCATATTTAAGGAGGGACTTCTTAGTGCCCAAAAGTAGTAACCAGAGTCTCAAACAACTTTAAACAACATTCATCTGTAGTTGATACGAAGAAAATCCAAAGCTGTATCAGCTGAAGTTTCCAGGAATCAGTGACCCATCAGTTTGCGAGCCAGTCACTGAAAGATGCGTGTTATATTCCTGTATCCTGCTGTACAGCTTTGAGTGAACTGGAGCAGAATCCATACTGGGAGAGAGGTTTTACAAGCTTGTCGTGAGGCACAATCATTGTACTGTGTGAGAATCAAGAGACGGAAATACAGTTAATTAAAATTGCAAGCTATGAATCAACGTGGTGGTCCCAGATTTGCCCCTCAGTAGAGTGGGGATGTGTTAATGTTGCAATTATTCCAAGTATTCCATGGACAGTTAGCAACTGTCTTTCCAGCTCACAGCCTTGATAAGAATAAAATAGAAACTTAACTGCGAGGGCAGAGGATATGTGGTAATGCTTTTTTGCAATGCAAAGGAAAAGTCACTTTAAAATACAAGAGATCTTCGTATTAGAATAACACCTTTATTTACATGACAAAATAGGAATATTCATGTAGGTCTGATGCTTTATTCAGTTGGCAAGGATGCCACTGCTCACTGAAGAACACCAGTTTCTTCAGAGATTTACATTTATCCTCATGTTCAAGGAATTGTGCAATTTAATTACCCAGTCCATTCAAAGCACTGATAATTTTGTGGACTGAAACTACTTAAATTTAGACTTTTAAGAATAGCCAAACGGTAGTGTAAAATAGTTGTGGCTATTTGCTTTAGGTATAGAGGTGTATGTAGGGCTTCTAACTTATATGGCAAAACTTTTCCATTATTCGTGCTTCATTTCAGTTTTTGATTTATTAAGGCAGTAAATGATATTTGTTTCTGACATGTAAATGGCTCTCTGAATGGAATGATGTACTTTTCTGCCTCTCTCTATATGTTTTTCAATTTCTTAGACTATCATAGAGCTCTCGGAAGAGCGGGACTGTCTCCGTTTCCTACCTCACGCGTCGGCAGCACAATCTCCGTGCGGCTCTCCGGGTATGAAGCGCACGGAGAGCCGGCAGCACCTCTCGGTGGAGCTGGCGGATGCCAAGGCCAAGATCCGGCGGCTCCGGCAGGAGCTGTGAGTACCCCGGGCTGCAGAGCTGCAGCTAATTCAGGAGTATCTGACTATAGTTTTAATCTATCCGTATTCATATACGTTTCTGAGAGATCAGCATTATATTTGAGGTAATTTGGGGTGCCACACAGAGCAGGCGCATGGGACAGGCAGGTGGGGACTGGAATTAAGAGCCGTGTCCTGACCATTCAAGGATTAGTGGCAAAAACGCCCTTTTGAAAAGGAGATAGTGCTGTAGTGATTCCTCAGCAGCAGCACGATTACGTTACCTGTTTCTTGTTGGAAATAGAGGAAGAAATAGTCATCTGTGGTTCCTTCATGGTTTACAAAGTATTTTCACTTAACCTCGTCCAAATACTGTGAAAAATCACAGCGAATATCTTTGTTTCTTTGTTTTTCATATCTAATGAAAACTGGTTTTATCCCTTCTGTTTTATGAAGGAAACTGATTTAGTAAGTACCAGTAGGTACTTTGTCTTCATAGTCGAGGAACAAATCTGAGCGGTAATGAAGAGTTATTTAAAGAGAAAACCAGTAATAGGCCAATGGAGAATCTGTTTCTCCCTATAGCAATGTTTAATGTTGTTTTAGCAGAGCAAAGTGCGTGCAGTTTGAACTTAAAATACAAATGGTTCGTCTGGAGAGATTCAGTACGTATAGTAACTTGCCTGTAGTTTAGAAACGGCATAAATATATTTTAATCCAGCATATCTCGTGGAGAGAGGAGACAAGTAAAATTAGATTAAAAGTTGAGCTGCTAATTGTGACTTACGCTGCCCTCGCTGGTCTACTCGTAGCAGAGTCTGTTGATCAGATCATCTCTGGCTGGATTAAGCGTCTGGTTGATTTACTCAGAGGATCCCCTTCCCCCACAGCGTCTTGGGCTTCGTGAAGAGTAGAGGACAAAAAGCTATGGCTCTTTTTTTCTGGTGTCTGTATTATTATGTGTCTGCTGAAATGAGCCCGCCCAGGATATTCTATAAACAGCTGCACCAAGAAAATTAGTGAAAAAATTGCTGTTATTAGTTTGATTGACAGTTAATAGATAGCCTAAACAGTGAACACTGGTATGTTCTGTATAATTTAGTACAATCCTCTCCAGTCTGTAGCTGAAGCATGCAATTAGGGCAACAGTGATGGCTCGGAACATTTCACATTTTGCACTCTATTTGAATTCAATTCATAAAGAATTTTCCTTTATGTGTAGCCGTATATTTAAAATATTAGACTTCAATAAATTAACTTTTGTCTGTAGCATTTGGTAGTAAATGCTGCATGTATTTGATAAACTTAAAATTAGATTCATTCCAGAGTTGAAAATATTCAGCTTAAAATTTATTTATAACCTGATTTTGGCAATGAACATTCGTATCTGGTTTAATAGGCACTGTGGCTAAGATAATTTCATACAAAAGGTCCGCAAAGATTATTTTTCACTTGGATGCAAAACAACAATTTGACGCTTGTAATATAGAAACTCCAGAATTGGAAATGGCACACCTGATTTGCTGTATGAAGTCCTTAGTGTTTCTATGTAGAACAATAATCCAGGCATATGAATGTTGCAGTGACCTGATCTGATGCAGGATCCATTTGTGTGGTCTGTGAACCGGTCTGCAGAGGGAACGCTTTGCTATCTGCTGTGGACGCTGGTGTTACACACACAGATGAATCCCTGGACGCTTGTAGGCTGTCCGTGACCTTTCTGAAACAATGCATGGCTGCAAAAAAGGGCATTCGTTGTGAGATTGGCTCTTTTAAAAAAAAAAACCAAAACACTGTTCTAGTTTTGTTTAAAATGGATATATTTTGTTAGTATGATTACTTTTAGTTTGTATTATGCACTTCAGTCCATTATATTCTCTTATCTCCCCCTTTTCTACTTCTGTTTTGTTTCATACTTGTATTCCAAAATATTAAATAATATAGTAACATGTTTGAATATGCAATATATTTTTTTAAAGTTATACAATATGGCAGATTTTTTGAACAGCCAATAATGTGCAGTTGTATTTTGAACATTAGGTATTTTGTGTCTTTGAGTGAATTAAATATTTCCCTTGCACTTACTCATTGTTTAACAAACTCATTTTTGAGCATTGAGAAGAGTGTTAGTGGGAAGTTAAGAATGGCACCTGTAAAAGTTGTAGTATTCTATGTCAAATAGTCTTTATTACAAAATTCTGAATATACTAAAGTAGACACTACATTGTTTCCATAAAACTAAGATTCATTATACGCTTCATCAAATTGAAGATATTAAGTGATATCTTCTTTTAATGAGTAAACCTTGATTCTTCTCTGTAAGAGAAAGAAAAATTACGGAAGTATCAAAGGGCTTTTAAAAGTGGCTTTACCCGATCTGTGCCAGGATCCATTGGTGGTCGTTGTCTGGTTCTCCTGGAAAATACTTGGACCTTTTGAATGTATATTTTGAAATTATTTTAAGTTTACCTGCAGATGTGAATCTCCTGGTATATATTTATGTGCATTGTCTCTTTTTTTTTTTCCAAAAAAATCTCTCTTATCACAAAAAGGTCCCTTATTGCACCCTCATGTTTTCTGCCCCTCGTAAGTAAGAAATCGTAGTGAACAACAATTTAAAAGACTATGAAAAATCTGACCAAATTAAAAAGATTAGATGTAGTGTAAAACCTAAACATAATGGCATACCTAAGTTTTACACTGGGATATCCATGAAATTCTGGATCAAATAAGGGACGTCTCATGAATTTCAGTGTTTTGTTCTCCAGTCTATCTAACTATCAAGTTTTGCAGTCATATTTAACTGCTTTGTGTTCTCTCTTTTAAGGGAGGAAAAGACTGAGCAGTTGCTTGACTGTAAACAAGAACTTGAGCAGATGGAAGCTGAGCTGAAGAGACTTCAGCAAGAGGTATGGGATCTGGAGATCCAGTGTTTGCAAAAAGTGAGGGAAAAAAAGTTGCCACCAACAATTCCTCAAACACAATTCACTCAGATTTCATCTGGTTGTCTTTATACTTTGGGTCTGTATGTTGATAATGAGGGAAAACTTCCGATTCATTCATTATTAGGATATGAGTGTATACAATTATTGGAGATATTTGAGTATATTACCTGTAAAATAAATATGCTGTTCTGAAATTTAAAAATGTGTACATACCTCTCCTTGCAAAAGGTCAGTGCAGTTTTCTTGGAAATACATCATCCGCACTGACCCTCTAAAATATATTTTTTTTCTTTACCTTTGTTAGAATTGACTTCTGCATTAAAATAATGCTTTTAAATAATGAAGCAGCTCTGTTATCCTCCAGCATGTACTGTCCAGTATTCTTGCCTTTAATTTCTGAATTTCCTTCTTTTCTAGAATATGAATTTACTCTCAGATGCCCGCTCTGCCAGAGTGTATAGAGATGAATTAGATGCTCTTCGTGAGAAGGCAATTCGAGTTGACAAGCTGGAAAGTGAAGTCAGCCGGTATAAAGAGAGGCTGCATGATATTGAGTTCTACAAAGCTAGAGTGGAGGTATATAAAGGAAAAAAAAATACTGAATAACCATCATTTTTTGTTTGCTGTGGCTTTTTCAAAGTTATTTTGATGACTTAAACATTGAGATGTGAAAACAGTGTTCCAGCTTCTTGCTCTGGGATACGTGATAGCCAGTCTTTTGTGATAAATTGCAGTTTTTAGGCAAGAGTGTCTGTGTCCAGCGGCATCCAGTTTCATTTGAAGTCAGCAGTGTTCACCAGGGCTCTAAGCTAGCAGGATCAGTAGGAGCCTCTGTTTAGGATATATACCATGTATTGAGAAACACAAGGAGAAATTCATTAAAAATTAATTAAAAATGAATGAATGACATGAATGACTTCATAACCTGTGTATATCTACTGCTGTTATAAGAGAGACTGAAAACATATGGTAAAAATCGGTAAAGATACTAGTGTGCAGGCTTTGAATGCAGTGGAAATTTCATTTAGTAAAAAACCTAAGATTTGTTTACATGTTTCAAAGCTTGTAAACTATCTGATTTTTTTCAGTCATGCTCGAATAGAGACGATGTTAATTAGTTGGTTTTGCTTCATAATAACAATAACAACTAATATTTGTGTAGGGAGGAGTATGAAGGCTAAATATTTGTATGTTGTATTCACTGATCTTTTTTTCAGATTATGCAGCTGACTGCATGCTGAAGTTTGAAAAGTTTTGTCTTTCTAGCATGAGTAAAATTGTCAATTATTCATTTTTACACATTGTTGTTTTCATTAGATGCCATTAAAAACAATCCTCTAGCTACATAAATTAAAGCTGTTTAGGACCTATGCAATACATCTTTCTGGGTCACAAATCACAGGGGTATTCATGGTTTGATTATCAGTTTATATTAATAAGGAAATACCTTTTGTTGTGAGCTTTTTCATTGCTTAACTCTTGCAGGAGTTAAAGGAAGACAATCAAGTGTTGCTAGAAACAAAGACAA
Source organism: Caloenas nicobarica (assembly GCF_036013445.1). Classification (NCBI taxonomy): domain Eukaryota; kingdom Metazoa; phylum Chordata; class Aves; order Columbiformes; family Columbidae; genus Caloenas; species Caloenas nicobarica. The sequence continues at coordinate 120,662,554 of NC_088247.1, forward strand.
TGTTGGAAGATCAATTAGAGGGGACCCGAGCCCGTTCTGATAAACTACATGAGTTAGAAAAAGAGAATCTACAATTAAAAGCTAAATTACATGATATGGAGATGGTAAGTGTAAACTGAGGATGACAAAGACAACTGAAAGGCATTGAATTTCATTTCTAATTTTGATAAAAGAACTTCCAATGAAAATGGTGGGGGAGAAGAAGGAGGGATGTCTAGATTTACTAACACTTGCTAACTAACTTTGTGTTTCTCTGTGGCATACTAGATAGTGAAATATTTTCTGTATGTTGAGACATATGTTTTTAAAAAAGTTGTGTGTGAAATAATCTTTAAGGAGCGTGATATGGACAGAAAGAAGATTGAGGAACTCATGGAGGAAAATATGACTCTAGAAATGGCTCAGAAACAAAGTATGGATGAATCATTGCACCTCGGCTGGGAACTTGAACAGATAAATAGGACTACGGAACTTTCTGAAGGTAAACATGATGATACTCACAAACTAATGAAACAGAAACACTGAAAGCTCAGAGGTCGGACTGCACTAGGAAATTACAGCTCCCGACATCTAAAGTGCAGGATCTTTCATCCTCTGGAGAAATGACAGTTTGGGGGTTATTTTTTGGTTTGTTTTTGTTGTGTTTGGGGTTTTTTGGGGTTGGTTTTTTTGTTGTTTTTCTCCACTCAGTCCCATGTATCCTTGGAGATACATCCTACATTAAAAGTCTCTGTTATTGTGATTCTTGTTCACTTAGAGATGTAAAACCCTTAAATACCTTGGAGCTACGTTGTGTTGCCATTCAAAGTTCTATACTCCATAGCACAGATCATGAGTCTTCTTGCTTTGCTGTTCTCGAAGTTAAGATTCATTAATGCTTCTCAGAGTAATTGCAGAGATAACTGTGGTAAAATTTTGATTCTTCCAAAATAGTGTGCTTGGCCCTACACCGGATCCCATACAAAGGATTTGTGGAAATTTAGAGATATGTCCTCAGTCACAGAAAACAAACCTCAGCTGTGATTAGGAACTGTAGGATGAGTAGAAAGTTTTCTTTTATGCATCTACGGTGTTATCTGTTGGGTAAGCAGGATGGGCCATTAACCTTCACAAGCTCTGTTCACCAACAAGGCACCAGAGGACCAGCAAAGGCTTCTGCATCCCCTCAGTCTGAAAACGCAAAGTCCAAGAACTCCAGGTAATAAATAACTCCCTTTTTTTTTAAATGGAGTTTTTCTCTTGCAGTGCCCCAGAAATCACTTGGTCATGAGGTGAATGAACTGACATCAAGCAGATTATTGAAGCTGGAAATGGAAAACCAAAGTTTGCTGAAGACGGTGGAAGAACTGCAAAGTGCAGTGGGTTCGGTAGAAGGCAGTAGTTCAAGAATTCTGAAAATGGAAAAGGAAAACCAAAGACTTAGCAAAAAGGTATTAGTCAGTGTATGTTTGAATTGTGTGTGAGCTGCCTAATGTTGCTTGCCGTTGTCTTTCTAAAGGGTAATTTTATGCATTGCTATTATTTTGGGTGAAGTATTACTAGGATCTAAGGTGTTATGGTGTTTGTAAGTTTATGGTAAAAAAGAAAACCACCTCAAAGTGTGTTTTCTCTTTTTTTAGTTACTATTTTTAAATAAATGTAAGAATGTGACCATTTTATTCAGAAAGATCGTATACAAATGAGGGAAAAATATTAACATATAGAGATACGAGTAACAAAAGTGTTCTGTGATATTTGAGAACATTATTTTAGCTTTTGTAATTATTAAGCAGAGGAAAGTGTATGTACGTAGGCAAAGACTGACTGATAAGTCTAAGCAGAAAACTTGGTCGTGTGTCCTCATTCATAACTGAGAAAGAGAGCAGATGCATCAAGGAATTGATGAGCCAGTGAATGAGAGGAGGTTGTCAGATTTATCCATGCTGATCTGCAGGATTCTACTCTCCAAATTATGTATATCAAATACAGTAATTAATGATATTTATAGACAGAAAAAAAAATGGAAAAAACCAGGGGCTAATTACAGTGGAGTTGAAATGTCTAAAGGTTCTGAAATAGCTTTTACTTCAGCAGATATTTCAGATGTTAGAGAGACTATTCTTAGAGAAGAGTAAGAGATAATTAAAAAAATAAATGGAAAGAAATCCCTACTGTATTCCACACTTGCACGCTGCTTCTGATTTCTTACCAATGTGGTATTTTTCGCAGAAACTGTGTCCTGCTTTGAGTCTCAGTGCAGTAGCAGAAAGGCAGCTGGCAGGGTATGAAGAAAGGGACAGGTCTTAGAAATGAGCACACTTGGTTATTTTCACTTGGAAACAGTTTTACTGTCTGGCCACATTGTGAGCTGGAACTATTTGACAAAACAAACCTGTGTATTTAATTCCCAAGGAATCGTCATAAGTGTCTCTTGAAATAGTTAAGTAGGATCAAACAACTTTCAACCTTTATATGTTAAAAGAGACTTGGATGAGCACTATAAATCTCACAAAATGGAATTTTAAGAGAAAAAAAAGATGTTTGGGGAAATATCCAGGGCCTAATAAAATCTGTCCACTTTTTTAAATGCAAAAGTACTTTATAGATAAAATTTTCTGAGCCAGGGAGAAAATTCTGGCAGAAGTGAATTTATTCCTAGAAGAGATTAATTGCTTCAGATAAAGAATAGAAAACTCCGTTTTATTCTTTCCTTTAACCTTCTTTATTCGCTTCTGTAAGTGTACCTTCAACCCAGCTAAGAGTAATGCTATTGTCATTTTGAAGTACATTTAAAAAAATCAGTTTCTTTTTCCCTAGCTTGAAGAGCTGGAGAATGAAATTAGCCAAGAGAAACAAAGTCTTCAGAACAGTCAAAATTTGAGTAAAGATTTGATGAAAGAAAAAGCACAGCTTGAAAAGACACTTGAAGCACTTCGGGAAAACTCGGAGAGACAAGTGAGTAGCAGAATTAAAAGTCTTAATGCTGCATTGTCCTGTGCTTTTGTACAGGCATAAAGGGACTGTGAGGATAGCAGATTTGCCAAAAGGACATATCTGCAGAAAATAGTTTTTCTAAGACCTGCAGCCCCTCAGAGACATGACTCATTTTTAGCTGAAGCTTTACTGTTAGTTTTAGAACTCTTCAGCGTTTTGTAATGCTTCTGTGGCTTTCACGGGCTGTGTGTTTGCTGTGGTTGCTTAGAGGGTGTAGCTCAGCCAAAAGAGAAAATGGGGAGCTCTGGAGGGACGCCAGACACCTCCCCACGGAGGAGAAGAGGTTCCAGGCAGCTGGGCAGCGTTTGAGGTCGTGTCGGGCTATTAATGAGAATTACAGCTGCCCGTCCCGCTGCTGATTCTTCCTCCTGTGTCGCTCATGGGCTTGTGCATCTGGGGTAGGGGAACTGTCACATCCAGCTTTGTAATATCCCCTTATACTCAGATGTTTTTCTAGCTGTGACTCGTAGGTGGATAGCAGAGTTTAATTTTGTGTGCTGGAAACTGGCATCTGGGGCTTTGTAAAAGACTTGAGCTGTATTTGGGAGGGCACTCAATGGCACTCACACATTAACATCTGTATCTCAGGGGTGCTGACACCTACTAAAGGGCTTTGCAGAGCAATCCACAGGAGCTGTGGATGGCAGCCGCTAGGAAACGAGTTATGGAAACTTCTGGAAATCCCATATTTAGGAATCAGCTCCTTCAGAAGTAGAACTGTAGTTATCTTTTGTAAATTCCACAGATACTTCTTGCTGAGACTGGCATTTTTTTTTTAGTTTAACTTAAAAGTACAGTATTTTGGAATACAGAATTTTGTATTTCAAAAATCCTGAAAATTTTTAAAGGCCAAATGTAATCAGTAAATGAAATTCCAGACTTGAGAAAGAAAGAGAGAAAGAAAGAAAGAGAATGCTATACTACAATAATTTATTTATATGTTGTATTAGAAGTGTACTCTAGAGAAGAAAGGACTAAAACTTTCCGGAGTAAGTTATAAGTCCCAGTTCAACCATCAGGGATACATACATTGTTTTGAACGTGTTGGAGTAGGACTAGTATTTCAATGGGCCTATTTCTGCTTAAAAATAATCTACTGAGGAGCTGTGATGTGTTGGCAGCGTCTTTCATGTCTTTCACTAATCCTCCACTGAAACTTAGTGGAGGGGATGGAACGAGGTTCATTTGATTTCATCAAAAATTATGAAGGTGTTGATTGTGATTTTTTTGTTAAGTTGGGTTTATAGAAGCAGAATTCGTGGAAAGTAATTATGCATGTTTAGTAACGTTCCAGGTTATACAAGGAAATGTTACAAAGTTGCGTTTTTAGACACCTGTTAATTAGTATCTTACTAATCATTTCAGAACAGTTTGTCATTGCTGGGAACAAACACGTAGATCCTGTAATTAATAGTTGTGTTGAGAATTAAATATGAAAGAACAGTCTATAATTTTCTCAATCTGTTTTCTGTTGCAACCAGCACTTTTGCTTTTCTCAGAAACAGCTGATTGTTGAAACATCCCTTATGCTGTATTATTAGTGTATTCTTAAATATTGATCTAAACAATTTTCTGATTTTGCTGTCTGTCACGTACCCAAATAATTTCAAATGACTTAGAGTAACTGGAAAAGTCAAGAAATACTAAAAACAAAGATGTAAATGCTGCCTTTATCCTTGCAGTAGATCTGGCAATATGTTACCTAAGAAAATAATTCAGTTCTAATATGATGTATTTTCTTTGGAAGCTGTTTTGGAACAGCATGTCCAAGGGTTCTTTTTAACTCAAAAATTAACGCAACTTTGTTTCTTCACAAAATGTTACTGACGTGATCAGGGTGCTCTCAGATCCCACAGATCGCTTCTATTTTTTCCAAGTGAAATAAAGACAGTTTTCTGGCTCCCACACCTGTTTCCATCTCAAGTTGAGTTCAGAACTTGACTGCAGTTTTGTTCTTCATGGACACACATCTCCGGAAATTCCAGAGTTTAAGAAAAAGAATCTGAATCTGAGTAAACCCAAATTAAAATGAAATGAAGCTAAGAAACAGATACAGCTTTGTTTTGGTTTGTGCTTCATTAGTTTTATTTTTTGTGTTATGTACTAATATCCAAGAGGAAGCTATTTGAAGATTCACTTTGACTTATTTTGTTGTCAGACTTCCACCTGTGTAAATACACGTTGTTTGTAATGCTGCTAATAAATACCAGTAGAGTAAGATAAATTTTTTAACTTAAGCGGAAAATATGATGTAATCTTATTATCTTAGTAGCTTTCAGTTTATATGTGGAAGTAATTACTTGTTGGCTTGTCGCTCACCAAAGTTTACAATTTTCCCCCCAAATTAGGTTAAGCTATTAGAACAAGAAAATGAACATTTGAATCAAACGGTAGCTTCTCTGCGACAACGCTCACAAATCAGCGCTGAAGCGAGAATGAAAGAAATAGAAAAAGAAAATAAAATCCTTCATGAGTCTATTAAAGAGACCAGCAGTAAGTTAAATAAGATTGAATTTGAAAAAAAGCAAGTCAGGAAAGAACTGGAACACTATAAAGAGAAAGGGGAGAGAGCAGAAGAACTTGAGAATGAGCTGCATCATCTGGAGAAGGAAAATGAAGTATTACAGAAAAAAATTACTACCTTAAAAATTACTTGTGAGAAGATCGAGGCCTTAGAACAAGAAAACTCAGACCTGGAAATGGAAAACAGAAAACTCAAAAAAACTTTGGATAGCCTAAAAAATCTCACTTTTCAATTAGAATCCTTAGAAAAGGAGAATGCACAACTCGATGAAGAAAACTTGGAATTAAGAAGAACAATTGAATCCTTGAAGTGTACAAGCATTAAAGTGGCACAGTTACAATTAGAAAACAAGGAACTGGAGAGTGAAAAGGAGCAGCTTAAAAAAAGCCTTGAACTCATGAAAGCCTCGTTTAAGAAAACGGAACGCTTGGAAGTCAGCTACCAAGGCCTGGACACAGAAAACCAAAGGCTACAGAAAGCCCTCGAAAACAGCAATAAGAAGATTCAGCAATTAGAAAGTGAATTACAGGATTTAGAGTCTGAAAATCAGACTCTGCAAAAGAACTTGGAAGAGTTAAAAATCTCTAGTAAGCGCCTGGAGCAATTGGAAAAGGAGAATAAGCTGTTAGAACAAGAGACTTCTCAACTGGAAAAAGATAAGAAACAGCTAGAAAAAGAAAATAAAAGGCTTAGACAACAAGCAGAAATTAAAGATAGTACTTTAGAAGAAAACAATGTAAAAATTAGTAATCTGGAAAAGGAAAATAAATCTCTATTTAAAGAAATTGTTGTATATAAAGAGTCATGTGTACGCCTGAAAGAACTAGAGAAAGAAAATAAAGAGCTCGTGAAAAGAGCTACCATTGATAAGAAAACCCTTGTCACTTTACGAGAGGTAAGCAGAAATGAGTTACCATTCCTCTCACACCTGTTTGTAGTGTAGAGAAATTATAACTGTATTTTTGCAGAAAGCTTGTCTTTTGTATTTTTTGTGCTTTAATCTGTATACTAGTAGCATCTTTAATGGTTACAGTAGGGAAAGTGTTAGATAATAAAAAGTTACATAATCACAATCAAACAGAATAGTAGAACCATATTACATGTAATTGTGTAAGGTTACTTACAGACTGTCATGGAGCAACATTAAATTAATGTTGTTCGGGTTCTTCACATTAGTATTTGTTCTGAAACGTTCCCCCTCTACCATAATGTTCAAGACCAAGTCTGAAAGAGAAGATCTACAGAAAGGGCAGAGTAAACAACTACAGAACAATCAAATTATAGTTACAATGGAGTGTCTGATATCGCTGAGACAACACTTGGAAGGAAAGGGGAGTTAACACTGAGTTATTCAGGTCATGTAGGGATAAAAGACTCTTGCCCCAGCGCTTCTAGGATTAATACTACATTATTTTATTGATATGATTATACTGACTATAATTTTTTTCTGTGCCAAGGACTTGGTGAATGAAAAATTGAAGACTCAACAAATGAACAACGATCTAGAAAAACTTGCTCACGAACTTGAAAAAATTGGTTTAAACAAGGAGCGTCTCTTGCACGATGAACAGAGCAGCGATGACAGGTGAGAACGTCGGGACCTACAGGGAACCGTGTGGAAATGAGGGGGGTTTGGTTCATAAAGTGGTTCATTAAATGGTTTTATTCATAAAACGGTTTTACACACCATTTTTGTCCATACTTAGATTTTTAAGGCACACTAGTAGACCCCAAATGGAACTTGCTATTCTTTGAAATTAAAAGGTAGTTGATGTGCTTTTGCATTCCAGTGTCTGTGAATGAGAGTTACCACTTCTTGTTACTAAGAAATTTCTTGAAGTATGTCAGTAGATGCAGGTAGTGTATAATTAAAATGTTTTATGTTCTAGTTAGCAGCAAGAACAGGAACAGCAAAATATAATAGACCCAGAGTGGTGTTGGGTTGTTTTTTTGTTCTTTTTGATGGATTGACTGCTAGAAATGTGTTTTACGTTTCTTTCACATCATGGTTACCTTAGACTGTCTCTTTCCTTCCAACTCTTCCGTTCTAATTCTCCCCACCAAGAGGAAGCCGCGTTCCCACTGACACTGCCGAGGAAGCATACGATAGTTGGGTGTCTCCAGCTCTTGGTTCTGGGTCTCGCGCTCTGCCACACCTGCCCTTGGAAAGCAGCTGCTCCTGACATCTGTTTCCTCTGCTCTATGGTGTGTTCTGTCTCAGCCCGCAGGGATTTAGGGAAGATTTGTGACAGGAGAAGAGCAGACTAGTGTGGGCTGCTGGCCAGTCTTTATTTCACGATGCTATTCATTTGTGCTCTTTAAAAAACACAAAACCACCCCAAAACAAACCAAAAACCTGCTGTCATGAGTTGCCGCTACAACTGTTTGTCATGAACATGTAGATTGATTTGGTGACTTCCATATCAAAAGAAAACCAAACAACTTTTTTTTCCAGTTTCCCTTTCTTGCTGCCAGTGCTGTGTTACTGGGGTACTGGTGCCAGAATCCTGTAGGATGAATCTGTTACCACCTCTTGCTTTCTGCTGGGGTCTTTCGTCTGCCTTTCTAGGCTCACAGATGAGGACTTCTGTCAAGAAAAGCCCTCAGAACTTTGACTGGTGTGATTTCTTCCTATTTAAACATCACTGTGTAGCACACAGTGGTTTGTCCGTAGGTGAATACACCATAGAAAGAAGAACTGATCCTTGAGCTCAGTTGAAGCATAAGCACTTTACACTGACCATGTTTGATGAGGCAACTTTGAAGTGTTTCCCATTTTCTCTTGCCTTTCAAATGGCTGCCGTCTCTAGAGAGGTTTGTGGATTTTGACCCTGAATCTGAAATATTCAAATCTCAGTGATATTAGAAGATTTATACCATCTTTCATTATTAGGTGTTCAAAAGGAAACCAGATATTTGGTCTTTGCTATTAGTCGTTTTCTTCTCTGTTTTCTACGTAATTGTATAACTTTTCGGTAACACAAATTCTTATTTGTAGCTGAAGATATGCGTCAGCTCGAGAAGATGAAATGCTATCTGTTCTACTGGTCACAGACTGCCTCCTCTTTCTTAAGTCCCTGCGAATTACTTGTCATACCTTAAAATCTAGGATTTTTATCCTCCTCCGTGATGTGGCTGGACAGCTTTCTGCTTAATTCCTTACCATTGGTCTTCTGCTCCAGTTCCTGACTGGATCTAATGCTGTTGTTCATTCAGGAGTCTCTTGCAATCTATTCCATTCACTAAGCTGATAGATTCTTCGGCAGTCAAGATGGAAAAGGGGGATATTAGTGGTTTGTTTTATTTCACCCTGCTGTGGGGAGAAGTGGGGTGTTTTCCAGATTCTCAGCACTTGTACAGTTACTGAACTGCGTAAAAGTGATTAATTAGTGTGGTTTTCCGTATTTTCTAAAAAGGAGATACTGTACTAAATGGATGTATTATAAACCTGACCACTTCTCTTCAAAATATGCAGTTTAGATTTTTTAGGTGCCTTACGATCTTGTTAAATATGGTAAAAAATAAGGTAAAAAAGCTTTCTACATCAGGAGTGGTAACAGTCCTAAAATATCAGCAGCTGGGCTGAGCGAGCAATTTGCACATTCATCCATCCAATGAGTGTGCACCTGCAAAGTGCTGTGCTCCTCTCCTTCCTCCTCCTCCTCCTCTTTGTGAGCTGCCAGGAAATGGAAAATGATGAAAATCTTGCTCTCCAAATACTTCACATTCTAATTTAGTTCAGGTCCCCGCTGGATTCGCTGGAGTGGAGCCAAAAGGAAGAGTGTTGTCATCACAGCCACTGCCGATCCAGATCAAGCCAGCACCCTCCTGCTGTGCTGAACAGGGCTGTTTGTATGTCTAATACGTCTTAAAAGAAGGATTCAAAGATATTTTTGACTACTGTCTTCTCTTTGTTTTAAACAAATGGATATTAATACTGAGGTGTCTTCATGCTTTTGATTAGAGTCAGCACACAGGCACTTTTGAATGTAACTATGAGGGTACCCTCTCAGAACATCTTAGAATTTAAATACCTGAAATAATTTTTTTGAAATACTGACTTTTTTTGTTGTGTGTTTTGATCAGTAGATACAAGCTTTTGGAGTCAAAATTAGAATCCACACTTAAGAAGTCTCTTGAAATAAAAGAGGAAAAAATTGCTGCTTTGGAGGCTCGTTTAGAAGAATCAACAAATTTAAACCAGCAGCTCCGTCAGGAACTTAAAACAGTAAGGAGAATGACCTTTTTTCTGTAAGATTAAATTACTGCTATACCAGCTAGTGTTATTTCTACGCTTGACCTTTTGTGTAAGACGGCAAAAGATGAGCATTGTTCACGTAATGTAAAGGAGGACAAAGGTATGGCTGATTTTTAAGGCTCCAGTAATAAAGACCCAGTGCAGAAACCACATGAAAAGTTTTTGAGTTTATTAATTGGTCATTGAATATTTTAGGTGGATAAATGGTCTGAAGTTGATTTGATTTGGGATACCAAAAGTAGTAGTTTTCAGTTACATTTTCTGATCTACCTTGAACAGCCTGAGTGCACTGGTAAAAAAAAGAAATATGGTCTCCTTGGTTGTAGGACTTTATTATAAAAGTTGGGGGATACAGTTGAGAGCACTGAAATAAAACAGAAAATAGAGGTCTTTTCCTGTTAGACAAGTGTTTGTTAGGGTTAAGCTCTCTATATGTATAAATAATTTGTGCGTCATCTCCTGAAACATACAAAAAGCAAATTTACAAATAAAGTAAGGTAGCACTTTCTGTTCTTTGAAAAGTGGTATGGTCATGTGATAAACTAGGATATGGAAAATTCTAAACCTAATGTAAGTTGCCCTAAATAATTTCAGGTGAAAAAGAACTATGAAGCTCTCAAGCAAAGACAAGAAGAGGAACGAATGGTTCAGAATTCCCCTCCGAGAAGTGGAGAAGAAAATCAGTCTGTCAATAAGTGGGAGAAAGAAAATCAGGAAACTACTAGAGAATTATTGAAAGTTAAAGATAGGTTAATCGAAGTGGAAAGGAACGTAAGATGTTCTAAGTATTATTTTGATTTTAATTGTTTGTCGTGAGCTGTTCCAGTAATACGAAGGAGAGTATTAAGAAAGTATGCAGTTTATCACCTGGTTTATGTACCAAGCAGAATGTGAATGAAATGAAGTTTATGAAGCAGCCAGGCTTTGCTCTGAGGAATGCTGCAAAGCACTTGAGCGGCATTTAAAAGGAAATGTGGAAACCTGAATTTGCCCTTTTGAATCTACAAATATCTCTTAAATCCCTCTTATATAATCTTGACTTACATGAGTCATGGAGATTTTTCTCCTATATCTCCATAGGTACAATATTAGTTACTCATTTTTTCAGTCCTAACCTGTAGGGATAATATCACCGTGCGTTACTTTGTTATATAAGGTGATTTTATTCCACCCTGTAAATCTCTGCAAAGTCATGATGCTTTGTTTGTTTTGGTCTTGAAGTTCAGTAAACAGCTGTGAACTGAAATTTTCTTTTTTTTCTTTTTTTAATGTTTGAAGAACGCAACACTGCAGGCAGAGAAACAAGCGCTGAAGACACAATTAAAGCAACTCGAGACCCAGAACAGCAATCTGCAGGCTCAGATCCTTGCACTCCAGAGACAGACCGTTTCTCTACAAGAACAAAATACCACTCTACAAACTCAAAATGCCAAGCTGCAGGTAATATTTACCTGGTTTGCTTTCAAAAATAAAATCAATTGGACGTTTTTCCAACTGAAAGCTTTAAAGCTAATGGCAATAATGTGTTGCAAGTCACACTTTGCTTCTGGTATAGACATGGAAAAGAAAGGAATGTGCAAATCATCTGCACTAAAAGCAGTCAAGTAATGTTTTGTTTGCTGATCAATAATAATGTTTCTAGAAGTCGGTTTTAATCTTTCACATTTGTCCAATTTAAATTCTTGGCTTTATACTTAGTAGTAAAGTAGATTCTCTTACCCAGTCTCCTAAGATCATTTTTTAAACTTATTTTTAACTTCTAAATTAGGTCAAGGAAATAGCGTGTCCAAAGAGACTCTAATAAATTTAGTATTTTGCCTATTTTTATAAGTAGAGTTAAAAAAAAAAAAAGCCATACCTAACAGGAAAATAAAGATGTTAGTAAGTACGGAAGACTTGGGAAAAAGCCTTTGAAAACTAAATAAATATGTGAAGATTGAATTCAGATAATTCAGAGGCAAAAAAGGTAATGTGTGACCATGGAAATTGTAAAAATGGTTGTTCACAAAATCTTGCAGCTTTTATGGCCAAAACACAGGTGTAACTTTTTTCTCTGATAAATGTTAGTGGATCAAATGGTTTTTGGAGCTCTAAGAGTCAAAACTACTTAAAGAGGGAACACAAAGTCCACAATTCAGCAGAAATAGTAAATAATGTCAGAAGTGATGGGGGGTGGATGGGAATCAGAATGAAGGAGTCTTTGAAAAGTGAACAAATAACACGTTTTGTGGATGCCTCCAGTTCCATCCTGTCCCTTTGGGGAAGGGAGAACGCACTTGCGCCACAGATGAGCTGTTCTACCGTGTTCAATTGAACGAGTGCACAGGGCTCCCCTTGGTGGCCAGGAAGCCTATGGGCAAAACACAACACTGGGTCTCCTCTCGTCGTCAGAAATGAGCGGACGTGGGCATGGAAATACACCGTGTCCAACAGATGAGGGTGTATCTCTGGGATTCAGAACTCTCTGAGTTTTTGTAATACCTTGTGTCAAAAAAACAGGAATATCTATGTAGTTCCTTTTTTGACTCATGAATTGCACAACAGCACAGGCCTTTCCCATCTGATAGACCTGGAAGATGAATTAACTGCAGAGATTTGAAAGTGTCGAGGCAGTGAATTGGGAGGAGGAAGCATTTTCTGCTCTTCTTTTTTTCCTTTTTGTGTGCTGAACCTCACCAAGCAATGTAGCTTCTGTTGCTGGGGATGACTGAATGATTTTATACCCAACAAGCTGAGGAAGGGAGTTCTTCTTCCTTGAGAGTTCAGCTGCTTTGCTCATAGTTTCAGGCAAGTTGCAGGACAACTCTGAATCAAAATGAAACCTGAAATACGTTCACGAAAATAAGAGTCATTAACTATTGGCTGAATCTGAAATGCAAAGTAAGCCGATCTATGTGGACTAGGTCAAAACTGTTCTTAGGCAACTGTAATTCTACTATTCCTTCTGATACCATAAGGAACACACAAGAGAAGTGATGTCTTAAAGGATAACTGGGAATTCTGTGCTAAATCCAACAGGGAATTCCGTCGGGGCAGTTTCAGAGCACACACTTGCCATCAGACATGACTTCATTTCCAGCAAAAGGTTTGGCTTTCTCATCTGGAACAAAGAATGCTGCAGTTCCAGCAGAAAGGGATTTATTCCTTAGTTACAGTGTGCACTGGAGTGAGAGAGTTCTTTTATTTTTCTTTTTTTTTTCCTTAATAGATACCCTGAGGGTATGAGAAGCCTCAGTGGTTTGTGGTTTTCATCTCATGAATAGGAGAGAGAAGGGAACTATCCTAACACAGGTCACATGACAAGCACGTTGGGTATTATCAGCTCTTTAAGATATCGAAGGATTAGATTAGGTTAATCTTTCCAGAAGCACACAAAGTAAAGTTGGTGGTGGTGGTGTTTGTTTTGTGGTGGGTTTTTTTGTTTGTTTTGTGGTTGGTTGGTTTGTTTGTTTGTTTTGGTTTTTTAATTTTTTTTTTAATCTGTCTAATGTTGAAGGCTTTCATATATTAATACTGTTCTGACATAATTGTTGGAGAAATCATACTCTTCTACAGGAAGAGTACTTTCCAGCAGATCTCGAAACACATACAAAAAGTGATCAAGTGACATTACTGGTGTTGGAAAATAACCACGAGTGGCAATTCCTCAGTAAAACAGAACACGGGTATTTCCTTCCAGGTGCCGTTATTTTATTTCCCTTTCTCTCTGTTAAATGGCTGCTACTCTTTGAAGTCCCATTGTAAAAGATACGTGGGTACAATAAGGATTTTATGGTGACAGCAGAGTCTGTACAATAAAGATTTTTTTTTTTAAATGGCTGTAGGACAGTTCATTTTATTTTATTTGCGTCACAGATTTGGCTTATGTGACATGAGGATAGCACTTTATCAGATATTTGAAGGCAAATAATAATTTGATTCCTCCCCCCTTCCCTGTGTCTATTTAAGCATATGCTTGTGTGTTCTTGTAGTACTGCTGTAAAAATATTCTTGGAGTATGTTGAATTGAAATTGTCTGTTGGGATACAAGAAAAAAAGTATTCCCTTTTAAAGGTTATCACGGGATGGAACGACTAGAAGGTTGCTAAGATGGTAAGGGTTAAACTGAAGAAATCTTTCCATAGGAGGAGATAGACAAGATAATCCAAACTAGGAAATTAATTTGCAACTCTTGTCAAATGTTTATGACTGCAGGTTGAAAATTCCACCCTTAATTCTCAAAGTACATCTCTGATGAATCAGAATGCACAACTGCTGATCCAGCAGTCTGCTTTAGAAAACGAAAACGAGTGTGTGCTCAAGGAACGGGAGGACCTGAAGTCCTTGTATGATTCACTTCTCAAAGACCACGAAAAGCTGGAACACCTGCACGAACGCCAAGCTTCCGAGTTTGAATCTCTGATAGCTAAACATGGAAGTCTTAAATCTGCACACAAAAACCTGGAGGTGGAGCACAAGGACTTAGAAGATAGGTAAATACTAATATTCATGACTAAAATTAGAGTCTGCAATTCCTGAGCAAAAAGCAAAAAACAATGTATAACTTGTATGAATAAAATTAATGTTACTTAAATATAACATTAAGATCTTAAAACCTCAAAAGATCACCTTTTAAAAATATTCCATATTTTGTTATCATTCCAAGAAAAAGAAACTTAAATATGATTTTTGTTTGCAGGTACAATCAGTTGCTGAAACAGAAAGTGCAGCTGGAGGAACTGGAGAAAGTACTCAAGGTAGAACAGGAGAAAATGCTGCAGCAAAATGAAAAACATGAAACAGTGGCAACAGAGTATAAAAAACTTCGTGATGAAAATGAAAGGTAACGCAGAAACCTGCTGTGTCTGTCAGTAGGGCTCTGAGCACTTGCCAGAACAGGCTAAACAAGTGGTGTACGATATCCGATCACATTTCTTAATACCTGATGCTGCAGTTTGGAGGCTCGTAAATAAACGCCTCCTGCATTCGGGGTGTGAGGAGGGTCAGGAGGAATTGGGGGTTGTTTTTAGAAAGGGACGTGGCAGGGACAAATCTACGCAGCCTCCGTGATCACCCAAGTTTGAGCTATTCCTGTTTCCTTACTCTTCTGTGTTGGCAAGAAATTCTAACCGTTTTGATAAGATTCTTGTATTTTGGAAAGTGACATCTTAAAACTAGCTGTGATGTCCACGTTTAGAAATCCTGCTTTATTTCTAAACATATGGAGAACCTGGAGTGTTTGGCTAAAAGGCAGAGTGCTTACCTAAGAAAATTAGACCAAGAGATGACTTACCTACAGTATGCGACAGTAAGAAATTATTCTCTGTATTCTATGGAAGAGCCTTGGAAATTTCATGTTTCAGAGGGAATGTGAGTAATGAACACATTTCCTTCTATCTCATGTATTCTTTTATGGTGCCTTTTAATTCCAGGCTCACTCATACATACAGTCAGCTCTTGAGAGAGAATGAAGTTCTCCAAACTGATCACAAGAATTTGAAAACGTTATTGAACAATTCCAAACTAGAACAAACACGATTAGAAGCTGAGTTTTCTAAACTCAAAGAACAGTACCAACAACTGGATATTACGTCAACAAAACTCAATAATCAATGTGAGGTATGTGAGAATTCTGCTGTTTTTCATGACTGGTATCATTGTAATGTTTATATAAGTGTATTTGTAGATTCATAAAATGATACGAAGTGCTTGAGAATTTGTCGTTTGGTTTATAGATAATGAAGTGGGTCTGAAGACAAATTAATTTGCCTATTGTACAGGAAATACAAAAATTGGGGCTCATGTGTTAGGTAAACTGTTGTAAGTTATTTAAAGCATCGAAGAGGCTTTTATCAGTTGAGTCAGAATTTACTTAAGTTTTCTGTTTGATTTGACTGCGAGAATCCTTTGTAGACCTAAATTTTCTTTCTAATCTCATTATCTGTATGTATAATATGCTCTCATATATATGCATGTACCATTTCATGTATTTTAACAGCTGCTTAGCCAGCTTAAAGGAAATCTGGAAGAGGAGAACAGACATCTGCTAGATCAAATTCAGACATTAATGCTACAGAATAGAACATTACTTGAGCAGAATATGGAAAGCAAGGATCTCTTCCATGTAGAGCAAAGGCAGTACATGTGAGTTTTAAAACAATGAAATTACTGTGGTTAGGGCATTACGCTAATACCTATACTTTAAAAAAAACCCCAACACTTCTGTTTTTTATAGCAATAAACATGTGTGCTACTCCTGAGATGTTTCTCCTTTTCAAATAAAAATTTTAATGATTTGTGAAAAGCAGATAACTCAAACTACAAGCATCATATTTTTAGTTCTAAAGGTTCAGTGCAATGCGTTCATTACTGATGGTGCAAATGAGGAATCATAATGTTATTCATTCCTCATTCTGCTACAGACAAAGTTCCTAGATTTATTTGTAAACTTTTTTAGTGAATTTGAGAGAAGAGAAAATGTGCTTGTCTAAATGATTCTGTTAGAACCTATAGGCATTTTATTATTATTTCAAAAAAGGGGAAAATTCTGTTGTTTAATATAGGCAAATGGATTTTTTTCAATTTTATGTCAATGTGAAATGTAAGACTGCTTGTTTGTTGTATCTCTTTCTTGATTTTTCAATAAGAAACAAGTGTTATGTAAGAATTCCTCATGAAAAGTGACAACTTTCAGATAACTGATACCCAAAGGAACATGCTACTCACACATTATACATACATTTTTGAAACATACATTATCATTAATTTCTGTTGACAGTGACAAGCTAAATGAACTAAGGCGACAGAAGGAGAAACTGGAGGAGAAGATAATGGATCAGTATAAATTTTATGAACCATCTCCACCAAGAAGGTACTGATGAACATGATATAAAAATAAACACACATATAAAAGCTGACGTAGTTTCACTTGTTCCAGCTGAAAATCAAGATTTTGTTAAACTTCGGGGGAGCAGAATCATGTCTGTGTTCTTGCATACAAATTAGGAAAAGTCTGAAGTCATAAGTAACTTGTTATAAACGTACTGTGTCGTTGATAACAGGAGGGGCAACTGGATCACTCTGAAAATGAGGAAACTGATCAAATCTAAGAAGGATGTTAATCGAGAACGTTTGAAGTCCGTGACACTGACGCCGACGCGCTCTGAGTCCAGCGAGGGGTTCCTGCAGCTGCCCCACCAGGACAGCCAGGACAGCTCCTCCGTGGGCTCCAACTCGCTGGAGGACGGGCAGACCTTGGGCACCAAAAAGAGTAGTAGTGAGTACTGCAAAACAGTTGTTTCTTCTAATCATCGGTGGCTAAATGCCTTTTTGATATGATTAAAAATGAAGAGGGGCTGGAAAAGGCTATGCGTTGTGGAGGATTTTTAAAGAGAATTTAAGTCTTTAGGAAAGAAGCCTGAATTCCTTTATTAATGCCAGATTTATACTGACTTCTTGCAAACTCCTGAGTGTTTGGGCAGGAGCTAGTTTTTAGCATTCCCGTAACTGTGAGTGTTAAAAAGACGTGAATTGTTACTGACCCTAAAGCTGAGAGTTAAGGGACTGAGAGGGAGCCTGAGCAGAGTTCCAGAGGTGTGGATAGATGGAATATTCCGGACACAATTTGCAGACCTTGGAAGAGCCCGACAGCCGTTGCGTTAGGACGCCCACAGCATGGAAGGCCAGCTCCTGTGCAGCATTTACATTTCGGATCTATATTTTTTGTTATCCACTCTTGGCATGAACCATAAACTGCCTGGTTTCTCACAACTTAAGAGATGGTATTACAGCCAAGTTATCAGGGTGGAATGATTCTGTTTAATAATTATGCACCAGAAGCATTTTGGCTGTGCGTGTAAAAGCATCAGAATACATATGTATTAACCTTCACTTAAAATCTTTGCAATACTTTTTTTAAAATTTAATGTTGGGTGTCTAAAGACAGCAGATTCATATTCTGTTTTTTCTGCCAGCTATGAATTCGCTGTGTTAAAGCCATGATGGTGATTTTTTTAAATTCTGTGCTTATTGCAGAAGCTTGGTCAAAGTAAAAAAAAAAACATGCAGGGAAACTTAAAATCAGATTTGTGATTCTTTAATAACTGAAGAAAATAGCAAGTTCAAGGATACATTTTACCGCTTTTGCTAACCTGTCAATTTGGGAACCTTAGTGTTTTTCAGTGTGAGGGTCCATTAAAGTTCAAACCAGCTACTTTTGAATTTTGAAAAAAGCAACTGTTGCTTTTACATCTGAAGTGGGAGTCTGGTGGAACTGCCGAGTGGCTGAAGCCGTAGTGGTGTGTTTGCAAGTGTGTTAGTTTGAATCGGGAGTGTGCACGCTTTGGTTCACACCATCTGCATCCCTGTCAACAATTCCATGTTCTGGAAGGGCTTTTGTACGTGACAGTTTTCTTTGCATGACGCTTGGGACCTTGTAGCGTGCGGTTACCCGCCTGCTGGAGCTGTGCTTGAAGTGCCGGGGGCCGACCCTCAACAGAGGTTGGAAATTGTGCAGACCTCGTTAATTTTCTACTCCGTGGACCTTGTTCGTGTTCCTCTTAATCTCAGTGTATTTATCCACAAACTGGAAAGGCTGATCTAAGTCTGGATCCTGACCTTCCTCCATTACGCATGTCGCCATGGAAACCACAGGTTTTGATAGAATTCGGATGAATTAGTTGCCAGTTCAACGCTGACAATTGTAGTGCGTCTTACAAAGTTAATATCACAGCGTGAGAAGTACCAGTAATGGTGCGTATTTTGCAGTCTGTTTCTTCTGACTGTAAATCCTAAATACCACGATCCTGTGGCTCTTTTCTTTTCTGTAAGAAGTGCCTTGGCCATAGCGGCTTCTGCTGGAAGAAGCTACAAGAAAGAGAAAAGCTGTAAGTTGCCGCCTGTCTCTGCCGATGCTCGGGTACCGCAGTTTTGGGTCTGGGAGGAGACAAGTTCTGGTCCCCCCTGATCTCCTGCGGCTGGGAACGGTGGTTCCAGCGGGAACTGCTGAGGTGAAATGTCCTGCGTGTCCTTCAGGAGGCCAGAGAGAAGCGGCTTCCATCCCCACGTCGCAGGCGCTGGCACTCATCGGTGCTGTTCGCAAAAGGCAGAGGACAGGGGATCTGACAGAAAGGGATTTTGGAGATGCATAGGTTTCCTCCCCTGTAACACCTTTAAATAGCAGACACATCGTCTCACAGCGGAAGTAAAAGAAGTGTATTAGGCTTCATTTTCTATTAGCAAAACATTTTCTTGTGTGCATGAACAGAATGATTTGAGGATTTCAGTACTCGCCATACAGAATTCCCCGGAGTATTTCTGGCCAACAGGAGGGGAATTACAAACCAGGAGATTTCCTATCAGTAGAGGAATTCTCCAATGCTCATCATTCATTCTCAGCTCGTAAAGCAAGGACACGTTCATAGAATACTGAAAAGAGAAAGGAAAGTTAATGAATTGTAACTAGAATTCTTTGAGTAGATGGTTACTAAGAGCAAAATAATCCTCATACCACCACATTTTTAAAAGGTGTAAAGAACCTAAATCTGCCCAAGCCGAACTTTGTGGCTTCCTGTTTGTTTGTGCTGTCGCTCTGCCATTCCAGTATTTTTCCACAAGAGCTTTCTTTAGTCATGTTCTCCTCAGAAATTGCTCCAGTGGTGTCTCAAGGAGGCTGCATTTTACCAGAGGACAGGTTTCAATGTTGGATTTCAGGATGCGAGTAGTTGCGGTGGAGTTTTCTGTGTGGTACAGCCAGAAATCAGCCCTTTGGGAGGTGATCTGTGTCAATGAATGCGAATCACAGATGACTCCAATGATTCTCAGCCATCCTCTGGTTACTTTTTAATAGGATTAGGGTGGGCATTTTTAATTAAGAGGATGAGTTATCTTGTCTATAAAGGATTAGAAAAGTTACAAAAGAATCGTGTTGCACAACGCTGATGAAAAGTAGCAGAAATAGAACAGAATTACCTTTTTGGTTTGCCACTAGTGTTAAAAGTGATCTATTATTTACCTGCTAGAAACTTAGTCCAGTGCTGTGCCTCATAATCCTTTGGCGGGGGGCTGTTCCAAGCTATGTATTTGATATACAATTAGCCATACAACATGCACGGCTCCTTTATGGGCGATTTACCCACCTTTCTGCTTTTTTTAAGCCCGTGAGTGTCTGAGTTGATGTTGGTTCTGGCTTACTGCCTCAGGATCTATAAGAGAAGGAAAGCTTTATTATCTGAGGAAAAACAATAAGTTATTTCGAAGTACCTACAAATATATGTACATAATCAAAGATATCTGTATGCCTACATAGTGAATAATTCCAAGGTGAAATTGTACTTGGTGTGCTCCTGTCTTACATAGGTAGCACACGTGCCTTTCTTTTCTTGCACTTGAACAAGATTCACTTGGGATTTCCCCCTCCTCCATCTTTTAATACAATTTGTGATTTTAACTCTGTTTCCTGATATTATCTTGATTTTTCCTCTTAGCCCTCCCAAAATGTTACAGCAACACTAGCCTTTGGTATTTTCTCTTTTGGTATTTTTTTCAGCTAAAAAATTTGGTGTATATCATTCCAGACAAGAAATCTAGATTTTATTTTTCTCATTACAGATTTGAAGTGGATTATTTCAGTAGAATGTTAAATTCACTGCACACGAACAGTAGATTGAACATAAGGTCCATGTAATTTTTCCACAAGACAGTAGATGACCCAAATTATTAATGAGCTCAAAATGTAACAAGTCTGATAAAAGATTGTGTCCTACTAGAAATGCGGGGCAAAAAATTACAAAAGTTATAAATCTCAAAACAGAATGATGTGAACATCGTTTAAAGTAGAAGTTGTACTTAGAGTTGCTTTCATTTTAAGCTTTTTTTGCTTCACATTTTTCTTTATGTTCACGAAATGTTATTTTTCACAGTAAAACCTATGTAATTGTCAATTTCTATAATTGTCTGCAGAGAAGTTACATTGATTTTTTTCTCGAGCTTGGCAGTATAGATCTTTCAAACTGTGTTACACTCTTCACCATTATTTTTGGTGTGTTTCTGAGTATATTGAAGTTTTCATAGTGCAGTTTTCATATTTCAGTGTAGTTTTCATATCTCATTGTCACACAGAAGCATGAGAATGATAGTTTTTAGCATAGCATACATAGCTTAAGCTCAGACATTCATTTCTGTCCTTAGTTTCAACATTTAACTTCCATCTGTTCTTCTCCCTTTTTTTCTTTCATTTCCCTGTTTCCGTTTTTCCTCATGCTATGACATAAAAGTGGTTGCACTGAAAAGACTGCCCTTTTTGAGGAACAGACCGAAGGAAAAAGACAAAATGAAGGCCTTCTACCGTCGCTCCATGTGTAAGACTTTATGACAGTTCAGCTTCTTTTCAATGGCTACACTGGCTTCATTACTAATTTTTCACTAACCTCTCCCTGGACTGCGCTGTTATTTTTCCTCCTATTTTGCAGTGTGCGAGTCCTGCTACGATACAAGGAGCTGGAGCTTTTTTTCTTCTTTTTAATTTTTTTTCAAACCTTGGCACTGAATACTTTATATATGTGCACGTACACACACACAAACACACATACATATATATATATATATTCAGTGCATTGTGGTTGCATATACTTGTATACACAGTTGTCTATATACACATGTCTCTATGTGTATATAAACTTACAGTGCACTGTGTTAACCTAAATGGTCCCAAATTACACATTTCATAAGCCTTTCGTTAAGAAATCACTGTAATTTTGTATTTAAAGAAAGCGTAGAAGATGGTGCAAGGCTGTGTGGTGGTCTGTCATTCTTCAAGTGTTCACCAGTTCCTGTTGCCAAAACGTTGTATTGATTTATTTGATTTGATTTTTTTAATGAGGGGTGGACAGTTTTCTCTAGTTTTGTGAAGTAAAGGTGAATATCATCAGATGTCATCTTTCTCAGATCCTTTTATTTGTTACTCTAAAAGATACAGTATCCCTGCAGTAACCTGCACTGTACAAGGATCCCATATCATTGTTGACATTATATCGTATTAGCACCTCTGCCCACTTTCTTCATCCCATTTGATCATTACCAACAGTATATCAAGGCTTCTAACATAGATATTACGTATCATTGCAGCGCAAGCATGGCAATAATACCTGGTAAAATGAGTTTTAAGAACCATACGGAGCTGAAAGAAGTCTCTGCCTTACCCCACTTCTCATTCATTGAGCTGATTGCATGTCGTAACGCGGATGATCTTGTGTCTTTATCTTCCAGCCCTCAATGCGCTTTAACGCTTAGAAAACTGTCAGATGATTTGCAATACAGAATAAGAACCGAAGCAAATACATTGCCCATGCTGATCATTTGCTCTCATTTGCATCCCAGCCATGAATGACCTGGTGCAGTCCATGGTCCTGGCAGGAGGACAATGGACAGGTAGTTCTGAGCATCTGGAGGGTCCTGATGATATATCTGCGGGTAAAAGGAGGAAGGAGTTGGGAGCTCTGGCCTTCTCTACCACAGCCATCAACTTTGCAGCTGGCAACTCTTCTGCAGGCTTCAGATCCAAGCAGTTGCTAAATAATAAAGGTATAGGTAGAAGCTTTTTGCACCGTGATGTGACTGTGTGTAACAGCAATGTCATATAAGTATTGGTTTGACTTGTGTTTTAAGTTTTTCAGCCAAAAGCAATCTTAATAATCGAGTCGCAGTGCTAAGGTACTGAATAGTTTTAATTGCTGCAGTTATAAAATGTTTCAGCATTTTTCCTACAGAATGTTACCTAAGTAAAAATGGATTCATTTGAAAAATATTTTAGTCTGTTTTACAGATGATAAATATTCCAATAATACTTTCTTTTTATTTTACATCTTATTTTATGTCTCTGTGTATAGATACTACATCCTTTGAAGATGTAAGTCCGCAAGGTATTAGTGATGATTCTAGTACAGGATCAAGAGTTCATGGTAAGATGTGAACTTTAATTAAATTAATTACAGATATATTATGTGAATGTTAGTGAGGTTTGCAAAAAAAAGTGAATGTCATCGTTACAAGTGAGCATGTTTTCTGTGCTTTGTGTATCTCTTCAATGTACAGTGTCATTTCTTCAGATTGCTATTTTCTTTCTTAACGACCGCATCAGATAGATGTTCTGTATCTCTAGTAGAAAGTATCTGTGAAGTGCATCTGAACAGGATCAAAACATTTTCCCTTTAAAAAATTGTTTGGAGTTAATAGTAACATAAAAGGAGTTATAATTCCAATTCTACAAAAAATATTTCCAAATCTGGCCGGATTTTCCAATGTTTATTGTTCAGCAAAACCTAAATTTGTCATGTACTATATTTGATAAAATCATTACTGTTCCTTCAAGCAAATCCATGAATTGAAAGCTATCATAGATTATTTAGAAGTGAAGTTTTAACTCTTCTGTGAACGCTTAAAATGAGTATGAGCAGCAAAGGTTTTTGAAGACGGTAACAGCACATTTCCCTTGTATTGGATAGGAGTACAGGACATTATCTGTGCAGATGCTCTTGCTCCTCCTGTTCGTGGCATTTCAACAATGTGCAAGGTTCCTTGTCAGATCTGTTGTAAGTGACCTGATCACGAGCAGCTTTCTGCCTGCCCATCCTTCCGTCCGTCAACCCTGGTTTCCCACTAACCGACCCGTTTCAGTTCTAAATGTACACTCTCTTTCTCTCTTCCTCCCTTCGTACCTCACTGTTCCTGTCGTGCCCTTTTCTCAAGTGGCCTCTGGGGCTGCCTGGAAATCCCTTTGCTTTCTGATCTCTAAGAAACCACTTTGTTGGCAGTGGGCATGTGAAATAGTGCATGGTTCCTGCCTCTGGGCGTTCTGGCACCAGAACGTGTAGGTACCGTGGCGCTTGCTGTGCCATTTTGTTCATCACAGTGTCTCCGAATTGTCCGTTTAGCTTCCAGACCAGCCAGCCTCGATAGTGGCAGAACGTCCACTAGTAATAGCAATAACAACGCTTCGCTCCATGAAGTCAAAGGTACGCTCTCGGTGAACTTATGGACATCCTCCCTTTCTGTTATTGTCTCTCTAAGGTCATCTAGAGAGGTTAAAAAAAGAACAACCACACAAATCCCCACAACACACCACAGTATGTTTTTCTTCAAGCATATCCCCAAATTAGAAAAGAATATGAGTATCAGTAGAGCCTATGTTTTTAATAAATATTAGTATATAAGTTACAAACTATTTTAAACCAAACCTAACCCAAGTAACAATGTTACAAAATAAGAATTGCCCCCAAATTACTTTAAAATCACTTCTATTCAAGCAGAGAAGTTGCTCCATTTTTTTCTCCCAGCATCCCACCACATGTGCACTGCTGCTGTAAAGCTGTATAGCATAAAACGCAAAGCAGACAAAAGGGCATTTGTAATATTGTCCTGCAAACCTCTGTATTTTGTTTTTGAAAGGCTAATAATGTTCTTGGATTTAGCAATATTCTCCAAATTTCATATATTACAAGCCTTGATATATTTTTGTTTTTAATGGCCATTCTAGCTGGAGACCATTGTACGTATTAAACTAGAATGCTGCCAACTCAAGACTTCATTTAATATTTATGGCTTGTGTTTATGAAACAGTATCTGTTTGGAAAGCTAGAGATGAAATGCTAGCTTAAGATTTTTATTTGTGGGTGGTGGTTTTTTCTTTGTCCATTTGATTGCTCCCTTTTATAAAAGATTCTTTGAGGCAATCCGTGCCCCAGTTTCTGTACTGTATTAGAAATTTCTGCTGTAAACAATTCATCTTTCCACAAACTTGATTTCATTTCTTAAGAGTAACACGAAGCAGGAAATACTCGATTATTCGTCAGTATTTTTTAAACAATTCACAATTACTGAAAATAAGAAGAATTGGCGTTGTGGAATCTATTTTGAATTTAATGCCATTTGCTTCCTTCAGGCCACAGTTGTAATAAATTAGAAGTAATGGCAGAAACTGTCGGAGAAGCAGCATTCCAAAATAGTTCTTACTGAAGAAAATATTTCTTTCCATGTCATCTTTTGTGTGTCATTTAATGTAAAACTCATTAATAGTACATTGGAGCGTGTGCCTCGCAGAGATGCTGAAGCAGAGTGGAGGTGTCATCCTGAGCCTCTCGGACTAGAGCATTATGTAGAGGGAGGCCCAGATTATAACCGAAAGGTAGTTTCTTTGGTTTTTTCATTCAGAAGCTATTGTGTCACGTTTAAAGAGCTGTAAGAGGTAAGTCAGGGGAGACCAATTGTATTAATAATATATTTGGGTTGAGTGAAAAAAGAGTGACTGGATGTTTTAGTATTTTAAATAGAATCATCGTTAACTGAATCTGATAACGTCCCAGATTTGAGTGAGGTAATGCTGTTTAACAGCTTCCCTGTTTCTTACGGAACACTGCAACCTTCCACCCCGCAGCAGGAGCGGTGAGCAACGCGAGCCGGCCGCAGAGCCACAGCAGCGGGGAGTTCAGCCTGCTGCAGGAGCACGAGGCCTGGTCCAGCAGCAGCAGCAGCCCCAGCCCGTTCCTGCGGGGCCACGCCAGGTCCAGAACCCCCGAAACGCCCCACGCTCGCGGGAAACGCAGCAAAACCGGCTCTCCCGGCAGCGAAGTTGTTACCCTGCAGCAGTTTCTAGAAGAAAGCAACAAGAGTACCTCAAGCGAGGTTAGTTTAAAAAAATATTTTAACTCTGTGTTACGCCATAAATGGGCACAGAAGTACTAGGAGACCTAGAGTGAGTAGAATGGCGTTGAAGCCGTTCTGGTTCTGCCTGCATTAAGCAGCAGCGTGGACTGCATCCTGATAAACTGTACTCGCTGTATTATACACAAAATCGTGTGGGATTTCGCAGCTTGACCCTTTCTGGCTTCTGAATGAGGTAAGAAAGTCAATCTCCGCTGCACAGACCAGTCTTTTTAGAATTGTTCTTCATTTATGTCCACAAATATTGCTTAAGAAATGTCAAAATCACAATTGATAGACTTACAAGATGTTTCGTGTTTTTGACAGATGAAATCTGCGAGCGAAGAGAATCTTTTAGATGAAGTCATGAGAAGCTTATCCGAGTCCGCAGAGCTGACGGGAAAGGAGAAGCTCAGAAAGCAGCCGTCCGGCGGCTGTGGCATTGTAAGATCATTAAGTGTGAAAACCACAGCCGATTTCTCAGATGGACGATCCATTAAACCAGAACAACTGGTAAGGCCCAGCCTTCGGAAAACTGAAGATCCCTACTTCACTAGCTCTCCAATAAAATTTCCATCGGGCGCTCCAGGGAAGGGCAAATCGGTGAAAGAAAAGATCCAAGCAACTGCGTCCCAGCGCCAGTCGAGAGATTGCAATCCTTACGCCACCTTACCTCGGGCGAGCAGCGTGATTTCCACGGCGGAAGGAACCACGCGAAGGACGAGCATTCACGATTTCTTGTCTAAGGACAGTAGACAGCCTGTCTCGGTTGACCCAGCCCCAGCCGCCAGCGACAGGAGCGTTCCGGCAGCCTCCAGTGAGTACCCAGCACACCAGTTCTCCTCTCCTTTTGTTCACTGTGTGGCTTACAGAGTAGATTGTGTGCTGCACAGCGGTGCAGCTAATTCAGTTAAACCCTGTCATTTAGGATGTAGTTCGGATGTACCTAAGACTTCAAGGATGGAAAGGGCAAATTGCCGTGAGAGAACGTTGCTAAACACAAATATGTTTAATGAGAAGGTCGGTACATCTGGTAAGGACAGCACAGGGTCGTTCACTGTGGCGCAGCCTTTTTTATCCCTTAACACTGAATTAGTTAGCAATATAAGCGGATTGCCTCAAAGATCTGCACCAAAAACACCTAATCAGGCCAATCTGCCGGCGTTTAGATCCGTACCGAAAAATCCAGAGCAGCCTTGTGCTAATGAGCAATGTGCTGGCAGTGAGCTGCGCGCAGCTGGAACGGGGCAGTTGGTTCCTGCCCCCCGTGCAAACACCAGCGAGGCCGAATCCCCGCTGCTGGTTTCTGAGGATAATCAAACTGTGTGGTACGAGTATGGCTGTGTGTGAGAAGGAAGTTCTGCCATTGAAAATATATATATACACATATATAGTATAATATGACATATAGGTGTTCTTCTCATTGTCCACTGGATTTAGAGAAAATTTCACTACAAATGAAAAATGATTTTGTGTTAGATCTGTGGGTGTTGTTTGCCAAGGCTCAGTTGTGTACTCCAGCATGTCTGAATGTAAAATTGTAACCTCACCAAAGTTTGCATGAAACATTAATTGCACTGTACATATTTTGCATGCCTTTAAAAGTCTTTATAATACAAGCTATATTTTTATTTGTCACGCACTCCAAACATTTTGGTTTTTCCCCTGTACGTTCCTGAATGCATGTTAAAGCGATTGCATGCTGCATTGCCAGAAATGGCACCATGATCAACAGGATTTCCAATACCAAGGCAGCTTTTTGCAGTTGTGCTCGTGCTTTCAGATGTATCAGTAACACTCTGATATGTATTTGGAGTAAAAATACTTTCCCCTCCCTTATTTCAAAAATGAAAAGAAGCATTTAGAGAGATTTCAATGTCTTACCCTTTCCATTTGTGCCATGTCCCGGCATAAATGCACTTTGCACGAGGAACGAGTTATGGCCCAATAATTCAGTGCTCTGGCTTGCACAATAAATATGAATTACTGTTCATACTTATCAACATACTTGAACATTAATAAATACAAAGACCATTCATAGTCCTAAACGTAAATGATAATTCTTATGAAGAGGCAGTAAATAGTGACTTGATATGCAGCACTTGTAATGAAAAAATGACCCTTTCCACCTTTTTCCTTTTATGTGCTTTGTCTTTTCACATCTGGTGTACAAATGTGGTGAAGTGTTCGGTT
The DNA here is from genome assembly GCF_036013445.1 of Caloenas nicobarica. Lineage (NCBI taxonomy): Eukaryota > Metazoa > Chordata > Aves > Columbiformes > Columbidae > Caloenas > Caloenas nicobarica. Next base: position 120,690,174 of record NC_088247.1, read on the forward strand.
TTCTTAGGAGTCAGATCACAGTTCCATGAGACTCCTTGTGATGTACGGTAATAAAAACCTGTATCGATTATGGTGGAAATTCATTTTTTCTTCTTAAAAGAAGTAACACTAACAGAATAGAAAACAAGATGTATAACAAAATCACAGAAAAAACTGTTACATTAGCATAGTTAAATAAAAGAAAAAATAACAAAAAGTTTTCTTGCAAAACTATAGGAACTTTTAAGTGAATAACTCATTAAATCCCAGATGACCAGCTAAAGAGAAATGTCAAACTGTAATTACTTCATATGCCACTGTCTCTGCAATTGCTTGGAACTTCTCAATGGGAAATATAAACAGAGTTTAAAATCATATCGTACTTAAACTATGAATACATTAGGCTTAGAGAGCACTTTCTTGCAAGAGGAAATAATTACTGACAGTTACGGTAGGACAAAATTACATATGCTATAAAAAACCTGAATGAAAATATATCTAGAGGAAAAAATAATTAAAATTGAAAAGAAATATAAAAAATAATGAAGGGCATATTATGATTTTTGCGATTGAATTTTTCTTTGCCGGCAGTTTGTGTCAGTCCCAGTACTGCTGTGCGGGCTGAACTCCAATTCCCCAGCGTGTAACTGGGGATTGGGGCAAAACTGTCGACGTTGTTCCCGGCGTGCTGTTGGTCACTGCCCTCGAGAATGGGCTCACCGTTAAAAAATAAACCCAAATCTGAAATAGAACCTTCATTTCACACGCAGCGAGATCAGTGTTCCCATCTGGGGTCATGTCATTTGACTTCACTAGTGGGCAGAGGTCTGCACCAGCTTGGAGCTGAGCTGTTCGGTGAAGCGCCATGTGTGGAACGCATTTTGCAAGTTGTGGAAGGAATTAGAAAATCACCTGAGCTCTGAGAGCGCTTCTTATAAACTCACACTGTGCTCCCTGTGTCTGTGTCTTTCTTTACCGATTGCAAGCCTGTGTCTTGAGCGAGGCTGCTTGTTAGGAGCACAGGAAGGTTTGTGGCCAGAGGTATTATAGTATGTCCTGTTCAGCTCAACTGCTGTTGTTTGAGACATCACACAGGCTTTCCGGCACGCTCCCATCTCGTTTCCAGCCTTGTCTTGCTTTGGTCCTTAGACTGTTCAGCTACAAAAAATACCAATATTGTCTCCAGATATGTTTGTTTATTAGGAGCTCTCCAGCATGACCACCAAACCCCGGCTGTAATCATGAGCAAGGCCAAGGTGTGAAGAGCCATTGCTGCTCCTCAGCCGCCTGCTGGCTGTGGGTAGGTGAGGCCTTGCCATGGTAATCATCAGCACTCAACATGTGCCTGCTGGCCAAAAAAGGGTATTTTGCTCTGGCCTGGTAATTTGCTTGCAGCGAAAGGTTTGCTTGACGCTTCACTCTAAGCGGGTAGTAAATTTAGATGCTGCGTTTTGCACGTCCGGGCTGTTGCATGCAAAGATAATTTTCTGTTCTGCAGAGCTGAACGTGAATGTTTCTTTTAATGCGTAGCAGGTAAAAAATGCACAGATAAGTTCTCTCCCAGGTTTAGTCAGCCTTGATTACATCTGATTGGTTTTATTCCTTTTCATACAGGCAGAAAATTAGGGTTAGTGTATCTAAAAGTTAAGTGTATCTGACGGTGGCTTTGAAAATAATAGCTGGTTATTCTAAATGCCAAGATTAATTTCAGTGAATGTAGTTGAGTAGGTATTTCCAGTGTCTTCTGTCCCTCTCCTCTGTCCTTTCCTCTTAAAATGAGAAGTGTTTGTATGTCCTTGTGCTCCACTAATGAGTAGAATGTATTTTAATGCATGAGGGTGTTTTTCATGTCCTGGTAAACACAATGAATAACCTGAAATGCTTTTCTCTGCAGATGTGGAAGCTATCCCAGAAAGCAGAAATTCAAAAAGCAGGTCTAGGGAGCAGCAAAGCTCCTAATTCTATTACCCACTACATGAGATGTGGGCCAAGTGGTGAGTTTCCTGCCCAAACTGTAAATGAGATTAATTTCATTTACAACAAACTAACAGCATTACATATAAGGACAAGTGCACATGGCATTAACCAGATGTAAATACCGCTTGCTTAACTGGCTGCTCCCTTGCTTATTAGCTAAGCCAGACCACGTTGGTCTCCCGCAGTTACTTTGTCTGTGTAGGCAGGGAACTTCATCCCGTGGAGCCTTTTGCCTGTAAAAATTACATTTATTTTTATTTTTCAAACCTCTTGAAGAAGCAAGTTCAAGGAAGTCCCATTAAGGAGGAATATTGAAGTTGGTTCTTAGAAAGGAACAGATAAATCTAAAAGAATAGTTTAACAAAACATGCATTCTGTAGCACAAGGAAAGTGCCTTTTTATATAAAGCTTGTCTTTGGCGTCCTGTCCTCCTCTCGACTCGTGCCAAGCCCTTTGGTGCATGCTGGTAGTGCTGTTAGTTCTGTTAGCTGCTTAACTCTGCATTTTATACTTCCACCCTTCCAGCTTTTCTGATGTTCTTTTCTCTTTCTACCTTCCGGCTGAACACAGAGAGAAAAGTGTCCTTCAGTATCTCAGTATGAAGCCTTTATATCTGAAGTAACACGACAGCGACTGTAGGAATCAGTAATAAAAATTAAGGGAATTTTTTACATTCTTCGTGACTAGAGCAGGCAAGAACTAAAAACCTACCTACCTACCTTCCTTCCTTGAATCAAGGAGCTCTACTGGAGTCTACTGCCGAAAATGTGTAGATGGGCTTAGGAATTATTGCACATTGCACTGTTAAGATCTACTGAATAAAGGACAGTTCTCATCTCCCTAAGGACCAAGAATTTTAAGGTCTCAAGAATTACTCCAGGAAAAAAAAACAAAAAACCAACAACCTTCTTTCATCTTCTGTTTATGAAATTAGCCACTGATTTGCTTAAGCTTCTGCTAATAATTAGCCAAAAAACCCCATAACTAGCAGTTTATATTTACTTCTGTAAATCTAAAGTAAATGCTGTAGTATTTTGTTGCAATGGACTGTATATACAGATACAAAAACCTCACAGCTTCCTGGCACTTCACTGCCTTATTTGGTTAGCGTAATCTGCATGGAATGGCTCTGGAAAAAGTTTATGCTGATTTTTGTTGCATAATGCAAGAGAAAAATTTGTTTACATACATGGAAAAGTTCGGTAACTAAAAAAGGGGGAGTCATGGGCTGATCGTATTCTATAGAACTTGTTTGTCATTTGTGTTTTTCACATTCCCAAGTTATTCTGCTTATATACGTTCGTAAGTTTCTGACAGGAAATTGTCAGCTATGATTTCTCTATAACTTTTATTTTAATATAAGGCTGTTTTCAACAAATGGCATTTCCAGGATAAGACTGTCTTAGGATGTTTGTGTATTGACTGTTTATTTTTTTTTTTAATTGTTTGTCTTTTGACATGAGCTGACTGTGGCCTAGGAGGTTTCTTGATGGCAAAGAAATGTAAATAATATCATACGCATTTTACAATCAGTTCCCCTTTTATTAGTAAGATACATTTTGTTCATTACTGATTTATATTAAAGTCGACAAACGTTATCGGTACGTTCAGTGGTCTCATACATTTGTTGTCTTTAAAGCATTTGCAGAGCGCTCAGAGGAAGCGTACGTGAATTTATAGCAGATCCAAAATGAGTTATCGTGGAGTTATTCCATGGATTCAGAGGCTCCACAAGTCCAGTTCTTATCATCCTGACATTTTGTCAAAAAGGGGAAGAAAGAGGAAGGTTTGATAAGCTTTAGAATGGGAAATTCTATTGTTTTTTCCTTAAAGTGACTTCCGTTGGACATACTTTTTGTGATTAAAATGTGCTGAAAGATCTAGATCTAAACATTTTCTTTGTACAATATAAACATTTGATTCAGCCTGGGATTGTTTTCACAGAGAATTTAAACCTTTTTTTTTTTTTCTGAAGTGAAAACAGGACCAATTTTGTAGCTTTCCCACCACACAGAATTTCCATTCTCCTCTGAAGACATTTCTGGTATTTCATTAAAATCATCGGTTTCTTTTGAGTAGCGGCGCGTACCAGCGGCCATTGCTGGCCCCTTGTTCTCCGGGTTGTCACGGATTCAGGGAAGGCGTGCTGATGATTTTTGCAGAGCAGTGCCGGCAGTGATCTGAAGGCCAGAGCTCTCCTGGCACCCAGCTCCGCGATCCAGCCCGAGCTCGGCTGCATTTGGAAGGATTTTCCTGGTGCGTTTGGCGTCCAGCCTGGTCTCCGTGCCGTTCCCGTATCCTAACACAGCCACACAGACCGACGGAAAAGTCGCCTTTACACAATTCCATAGACAAAGATACGACATCTGCAACACCGGTAGCCCTAAAGGCACAGCTGTTTTGAGAGAAAATAGAAATACCATAAATATTAGGAAAATTATATTTTCAGGGTCTGTGACGGGATTTTCCCAGCTGTTTGACAACCCAGGACCGCTGCATTTCAAACTGTTAAACCATTAAGTAGCCTGACTGCTTTCAGAAGAACGTGCGTCTTGAATGAAAATGCCAAGTGTCGTGCCAAATGCTGTTTGTATCACAGAACCCCAGCAGTTGTGTGTGTTGAGGTGGATTCGCTGGGAATTGGGCAAGTGGCACGTTGCCATTGCTGTCACACGCGTGGCTGTGTTGTTTTCGTCACACGGGCATCTCCCCTTTTATTTATTAGCTCAGCTCTTTTCTCTACTTGTGAAGTTGTCCAAGATGACCCGTCACAACTTCTGGCACTTTTTGCATATTATGACACTTTCTGACAGTGTGCGATACCGCCAGTGTGCAATCACAAACTTGACAATTGCTATTTAACTGATACCATCTGTTAGAAATTACCCCCCCTTTACCCCAAGACCTCAGCCAGGTTTCCTGGTGTGGGCGAATCGGCAGCAGTTTGGGCAGGTTTGTGTGCCAGGGTCGGCAGCAGCGCAGCCCAGGCCAGGATTTTGGGGTGGATTTGCTAAATTAGCCGAAAGCAGCACCGAGGATCCATTTGCACTGACGAGATCAGAATCTACCCCAGCACATCCTTTGCAAAGAAGTTTGGGAGCTGAAGAGCAGTCAGGTTCTCCGTGCTCTGATGATTGGGTTTTTTCTTAACCTTTCCAATCTGTGCTCTTAAAAAATAAAAATGGAAATGGAATTTGGGAGCAGCATCGCGTTTTCTGAAATGTGAACTCCCAGGGGAAGACACGGCAGCTGTTGGACACTCCACAACCAGAGTAGTCGGCTTTTTACCGCTCGAGTTGCCAAATGTCTCAGCGCTGGTGTGGGATTACAACAGAGCTGGTACCACTATGCCAGGGCTCAGTTTTATTTACTTTTCTGGATTTAGTGACATTCCCAACATGTATTATTTCTAAACCTTTTCTATGACATGGTGCAGCCTCAGCAAAGGAGCTCATGTATGATTTTTAGAGTTAGATAATAACATATATGTAAATAATGCTTTGATATTAATAAAACTGCCTTAAAGGAATGTACCTGGGTGTGAAACAAAACCTGAAAAGCTCTTATTTAAAACTGTAATTCCCTTTACATATTGATTTTTTTTAATGTTTGCCATTGTATACATTTATTAATGATGTTATTAAAATGCCAAACCAAATGATTTTTATTCTTATGTTGTGTGTACGTTTATACACACTTTTTCTGGACCGTGGTGTGAGCTGCTGGCGTTGTGCTCCGTTGGTGACGTGTTCCGCGGGTGCTTCTTCCGAAGGAAACCCATCAAACTGCAGCAGAATTTTTCTGGACAGTGTGTAGTTTGTTTCCTGGTCTTTATTTCTGTATACCTGTGTAGCTTTTAACTAGACGCTATTTCAATATAATTAAAAAAAAAATACACTAATTTCATAAGCAAATACAAAAAATCAGCATAGATTTGCCCAATGTAATATTTGAAGCTTTGATGGGTTGTTACTTTCACTGAGACAAGTCTCAGAATCTCTTCTGAGGACAAAGGTAGTTACGTTTTAGGTAGCGCAGATTTTAAGATTTGTGAAGCACAGAAAACTGCTGCAGTTTTTCACATTTAGAGCTTTCTGGATTTAAAAAATTGACAAGTCAAATTTACTCTTATTTTTTTAAAGGATTTTGGGGCACCACAAGAAACCTTAGAGGGAAGGGAGAGTGAGTGGCAGGCAGAGGGTGAGACAGATTTACTTTTGAAGACGTATAAGACTCTATCTTAATTTCGACGTATTTTAGTAATGCATTTGTCATCTGGAGTTCTCTAGATAGTTCATTAATCAGCCCAATATTCCCAAATATCAGATGTTCCTTAACAACAAATATAACATCAGATGTGTCTGGATGCCTTTCTAGTGACTCCTCCTATAGGTTTCTACATGTTCCACATTTTTAGGCCACTCCTTTCCCATTTGAGATGACTGGGGTTGGTTTGTGTCTTTCAAAGGCAGACGGGAGAATTTAAACTATTGTGTTGTGAAGGTGCCAAATCCATCAGGAATGAAGGAAAACGTGGGAAGGATCGTTGTGAAGTAACTTGCCCTAGAAGAGGCTTTTTCTTACTCAGTTCATGGTAGTTTGTCATTCTGTAGAATTAAAGATTTTACGTTCTTAACAGAAAAAAAAATAACACACAGATGTTCTCATAGAACTGTCTTGGCCGTGGGGAATGAAACTGAGTTAAACGGGCCGATTTTTGCTTTATGTTTCTTTTGAAATGTTTCCCTTCCTCGCTGTTCGTGTTGCATCCCTTGCAGCAGCAAATCCCCATCCCGGATCGCGAGGCCTTCACGTGATTTTTCTTCACTCTCCTGTATTCTTTATTTCTGTTTAGTCTCGTGTTCCTTCTCCGTGATGTTTTCGCTGGGCTGTGGTCAAAAGCCCTTTTCCTGTCATACTCAGATTTTTGTCCCTCGCTCTCGCTCCCCTCTTGGGGTTTCGTGGGGGCACCCGCTGCCACGGGACGTTCACTGGACTTCACAGAGTTTCTGCTGCTTCTCTCTTCAACACACCACCTGTTTGAGGGAGGGTTATTCGTTTAGGCAGGAGAGGAGAAAGAATTAATTAGAAATGTAATGTTGAGAAGGTACCGGTCAGGTTCTTGTGGGAGAGTGGCTGGTACCTGGGCTCACCCCCCTGCCTTAATGAGGCAATTACTAGAAGATTTACTAATTTCCCCAAGGGGAGGATACTGTGAAAATGCAACTAAAAACGTAGACAACAAGTGTTTTCTGTAGTGTAGCTAAGTTGGGTTTTTCCCAGAAAAATGAGGAAAGCAACGTGTAGTAGAGGATGGATGAGCACAGGTGCACAATTTAGACATCTGTCCTGTGTGTATCGACAAATAGTTTATAACTTTTAAGTTGTTATTCTTAATGGTATTAAGTTTAAACCTTCAAGGCCAGTACCACATGAAGTCCCAGTTTTATCCATTTTATTAATAAACAGGATAACATTATTCAAATAATGCCTTTTCTGCTTACTGGTTACTTAGTGGCAGATTGCAAACATGTCTTTGTAAGAATATTCTGTTTAATAACCTGAAGACAGTATTTTCTTTCTCACCAGATTATACAGTATAAACCTACAGAATTGAAAAAATAAAGGGGTAAGCCTGGGTTGTGGGGGTTTTTTTCCTCTACAAAATCTACGCCTAGTAATAGAAAAGTGAATTTCATCTACTTGACATCTTCATCAAAATGGATGATGACAGGATCGTGGCCCGTTGATCTCACGAACTTCAAAAAGTCGTCAGGGCTCAAGCCCATGGTTGCAGAATTGGTCATGGGATGGAAATAGACCTTTTCGTGGCCGCCCTCCAGAAGAGCGGCGTCCAGCACCAACGTGACGTCCCCCTGGTCGCAGAACAGGGCGAGGGGCGTCGCGCAGCCCTGACCCACCTGCAGCTTCTCCTGCAAGGCCTTTTCCTCCGAAAAACGCAGGTTCCCGCTCCCAACGCCCAGTTTTTTAGCCAGGTCGTTCAGGTTGATTTGCCTGTCGTGCAGAACCGTCACCAGCCAGAACCCTTTCTTCTTTTTGTCTTTAAGAAAGAGGTTTTTACTGTGACCTCCCTTCATGTGTTGGACGTGGGGCATCATTTCTTCAACAGTGAACACCTGGAAAACATCACCAGTGTGAGACTCTGTTATCGGTTGCATACTGGCAGGTGTCTTTTGTTAAAGACTTAGAAAATACTGAATGTTACACTCAGCTTAAGAACTGTACCCTTTTATGAAGACATTTTAAAAGAACACAAACAAAACGTGGCATACACCTCCTGCATACTGAGTTGCTTCTGCCTCGTGAATACAGAATATCACACTTGAAAGATGCAAAAAGGCAGCATTGCTTCTGCAGCTCCACCCCAGACAGACTGATGTGTGTTTTTAACCGGGGAGGGGGAGAAAAAGTTTGGAAAGCATCCGAGACACCGGTGACTTCACGGTGGCAAAGTGGATGGGCCGCAGCTCCTGAAACTGCGGAGGCTGAGCGCTGAGGCCCGCGGGGAGGGGAGGGGAGGCGGCCCGTACCTCGGGGTGCTCGGCGGTGACCGTGGCGATGCCCAAGTCCCGCAGCCGCCGCGCCAGCGCCGCCCGCAGCTCCGCGCCCGCCGCCATCGCCCGCTGCCGCCACACGCTGGCGGCCCCGCCCCGCCCCTTCCGGGGGTGGAGCCAGCGGGGCCGTCCCGCCCCTTCCGGGGGTGGAGCCGCCAGCTCGGCCCCGCCCCTTCCGGGGGTGGGGCCGTCGGGGGAGCGGCGGGAACCAGAGCGGGTTTATTAAACGTTTTGATTAAAAAAAACCCCACCAAGCTTCAGATCTCGGTATAACGGCTGAATGTATTCCTGCTGCAACACTTCAGTTTGGAAGTTGGTGGTGGGTTTTTTTGTTTGTTTGTTTGGTTTTTTTTTTTTTTTTGGCTTGTCGGGTTTTTTATTTTTGTTCGTTTGGTTTTGGATTTTTTTTTTGTTTTGTAAGTGTAAAAAACCCGCAGTCTTGGCCATCGGGTTGAACTAAAAGCAGGACAATTCGGAGCCATTTGCTGAGGCTCTCACCTTAAAACCAAACACTAAATTTCTCCTACATGGCCTTGCTCCAATTTCAAGCACTGCCAACGTATTTTTGCTTAAAATGTCACCGTTAATAATTCAAAGCAGGAAAAATCAACGTAAAGCAAACTATTTAGTTAACAATACGCACTAAAGAAATGGCAACTGCATAATCAAATGTTTTCTTTTAAAGTCAACAAATAATAGTCAAGAATGGCAACGAAGGGACAAATCCAAGCGCTAACGGCCACGGAGTTAAATGGAAAATATTCCTCCAACCCAAATCGTTGTGCTGTGACGTTCTAAATTACTTGTTTTCGGTTTGCCCTTCGGAGAAACCGGCAGCCTGCAATAAAGATTTAAATTGGAGCAGTACGGATCTGCGGTTAAGAAACATTTAATGCCCTTTTTCCGTTTAATTGGAAACATATAACGCCCTTTTACAACCTTTGACATTTCAGCTTTTGCACTGTGGTTTCTCTTGAGATTGTTTTTCCCCTTGTTTTACCTTTGGAGAAACACTGGAGAGCCCCAGCTAAAGGATGGAAGCTGGGATTACCTCTGGCTTTTACAAACGGCATTTTCAAGAAAACACTCACAGGCCTTCCTCTCAGATTTTTATTTTCCTGGTCTGTTAAGCGGTAACGCCAAACCAGAGAGAACTTTTCAAAAAAATCAGCCATTTTAAAGCTTTGGACGTTACAAAGAAAAGCGGCTGTCTCCCGGCAGGCAGGAGAAAAACCAGATTTAAATGTGTATAAAAAAAGAACCCGAGCCGCCCGGACGCGCAACAACCACCTCAGCAACGCCCGCCGGGTTTCCCGCCTTCTCTGAGGGGAGGCCCCGCCCCCTGCCCCGCCCCGCCCCGCCGAGCCGCCCGCCACTGCGCAGGCGCGGTGCTGCCCCGGCGCATGCGCGGTGGAGCGGCTGGCGCGGCGTCAGGCGCGGCGTCAGGCACGGCGGGCGGCGGCGCGGGGCGCGCGGCGGGGGCGCGCGGGCGGCCGTTGGCTCCCTCAGCGGGGCCGCCATCGCGCTCCCCGCGCGGGGCCGCCGGGCCGGGCCGGGGGTCGGGCAGCGCTGCCCCGGGGCGGGGCCCAGCGGAGGAAGGGCATGGGGGCTGCAACGGGCAGGGCTCGGGGCGGGGCGGTCCCGCTCGCAGCCGCGGGGGGAGGCGGTTTCTGAGGCGGCGGTTTCTGAGGCGGTTTCTGAGGCGGCAGTTCGTGTCCCCCCCCGCCCGGGGGTGATGTTTTGTTAGGCCTGGTGGGTTTCTCCTCTGGGCTTGTCCGCTCTGGCCTTGACTTTGCGTTAGTTATCTTGTGGCCGCTGCTGGGGCGGCCCGCGGTTATACCCATTATGCCCCTTTAAAATTCTCATTAGAGGAAAAAAAAAAATAGTTGTTTTTGGTTGGCTAGCCATCTGCTGAGGTCCTGCAGGTGTCCGGATACAAGGGAGTTTTTAAAGGGACCGCAGTCATTCGCTAATTCATCTGGCCCAGTATCACTGTGGGCTGGGTCTGGTCAGTTAAAGGTCAAAGAATTTCTCCTGTCTGGTTTCTACAACTGACCCACCTGCGGTGGGAAGGTCCTAGAGAGGAGGTGACCCCACGCTGGTCCCCGTCCCTTTCTGGCTGGTGACACGTGTGTCTGCAGGATGGTTTTGTGCCAGGAGAACCCTCTGGGAACGGTGGACGATGGGTTTGTGGCCATGGCAAATCCAAAGCGAGGGATTTGCGCAGTCGTTCTGAGAGGAATTAGTGGATTTTCACTCCTTTGGAGCTGCTGGAAAGAGAGCACAAAGCCAACTGAGAAAAGATGTAGAAAGTGTAGAGAATGGCATCGTGGAGCACAAGGACACAACGGGCGACTCCGAACAAGAAGAGAAGTTCAAACCGGGGGCTCGTACAGGCTACTTAGCAAAATGACTCGAAACAAAGTTAAGATGGTTAAAACAAGATGTGGGATGATCTGGCAGAAGCATCTTGGAAGGCTTAATTACTAAGGCAGGGCTTAGCCTCAAAGGACGTCTCTGTCCATGTGGCAACCGTGTTGCTGCAGTGCTACAGTCTTTGAGCGGTAGGATGTGCTCATGTAAGCGGCGTTTTGCAAAATTGTTTTAGTGGCTTGGGGAGGTAGGTTGCACCTAGAAAACTGTCGGTAAAACACGAGGAGCGCAAATGTCTGGTTTTTAATAGGCAGCGTCGCAGAACCTGAAACGGGGATTTTAGTAGTTTATAGTGAAGATTAATGGATATAGGTGAAAGATTTGTAAGCTGAGGCAATATTAGCAGATCTGTGTGTCTGCAACGGGATTGTAGAGAAAGATGAAGCACTTCAGGGAAAACTGGAACAGTTACTAAATAATTCAGCTTTTTCAGCATTAAAAAGCCCGGTTTGAAACGACGTTTGTGCCTTGTGTTCCTATCCGTATGATCAGCTTTGAGACTGATTTCAATGTGTCCTTTGTTATTTTCAGTGAGGAAATGAATCGAGGGTTGATACTGAAGTTTGAAAACCTGGTGCAGTTGCGTGGTGCTTGCAGGCAGCTGCGTACGCTCTCCCACAGAAAAGTGGCCAAAGCACAATGGAAGCCTGTGCAGTCATCTGCACATCCCGTGTGCTCCGTTCTTCTCTACCCACAGCTCTGGCAAAAGGACAAATTAATCAGTATTGCCTTATCACAATGCAGACATCTAGCTACAAAGGAGGTAATTAACAAAATCAGTCAGCTCTGTCTTCCTGAGAAATTTCAAAGTACAAAAGCTCAGTTTGAGCATTTTAATTACAAAAAAAAAAGAGCTTTATTAATGAATATAGAGAAGTTACTATAAATTCATAAGACAAAATGTACTTAGTGTAGGACTGTATTATGACTCCCTCTCAAATATTGACTTAAAATGCTTGTACCAGCAACATCATGAGTCTTGCAGAGGTAGGAGGAGATCATTGCAAACAAACAAGAAAATTATTTTGTTGATTTCCCACCCCCGCCTTGTTCTAGAAAATTAAAAATGAAGAAAGATGAAGTGTAGTATGCTATACATTTTAAATATTCAGTATGATGTGTTAAGTCATTCATTTATTGTAATCCATTAGTACTGTAGTAAAAAAGATGTGTTTACATCATATGGCATGAGACCATTGTCTTTTTAATATTGTTTTTATTATTTCTTAGTTTATGCCAGCTATGTGTTCCTATATGCGTGTCTAATTCCATGTAGGAGACAAAAAAGAAGAAAAAGAAGATACTACTGACCCAAGGTGAAGTGGAGATAAGGCAGAAGATGACTATTGAGGAACTGGCACGGGCTATGGGTAAAGACGTAGGTGAGAGCGTGCTCTCTTGTTTGGGATTGAATGAAACGCAACAGCTAAAATCTACATTGCAACAGTTAAAATTAGCATGTTTGACTAGTGACAGTTGAAATAATTCCACACCTGTATAATACCAATCTCTTTTTATCCAGCTGGGTACTTTTTCTGGCAAACTTCCCTCTCAGCAATGAGGAGAGAAGCAGTACAGTCTGTCATTTCTGAGACAGGGTTGTAATGCTACTTAAGTTGGCATGTAACGATTTTTGACAACTGCAGTATGTTCTGTATTTCTGCTACCAAAGAAAGTGGCATATGAACAGATTTATCAAATTTCCTTCTTCCTTGAATCACCGCTTTGCTATTTTGTTTAGACAAGTTTCAGTTGTTTTCTTCTTAAGGGTTAATGGAAAAGTAGGCTATGAAAATCTGAGTGAAAAATAAGATTGTAGTACCTAATGAGGCAGTCATTTTCAGTAAGTCTTTCTGAATTGAGTTCTTCTCTGCAAGTATGTAGTGTAACAGGAACTTTTAGGTAAATCTAACTGAAGGAAAAATGCTTTGTGAATGAAACTTATTAGCATGGTATAAACTGTTAATGAAAAAGTCTTAAACAGTATGAAGTGGGGGTTTTTTTGTCCCACGTGTTTTTGGGGATGTAATAGTTAAGTGTGTTTCCTACAGATCATATTTATGAAGCGCTGCTATACACAGATGTTGACGTGGTTTCACTAGAACCAGATTCTGTCTTATATGAAGACCATATCAAGCTAATTGTTAAAAAATCAGGAATGAAATATAAATCGGCAAAACTGAAAGAGGAAAAAGAAAGAGAAAACAAAGATGCTGTGAAAAGGTAAGCTGTGAACTGGTCTTTCTGGCTTTTTTATCCTCTTTGTTTCTGCAAGTGTCTTTCAGATACTGCGTTTTCTTTGTTCTGATGGTATGTTGATAATACCTGAGAGTCACAATCTGATAATATTTAGAAGGTGAAGTTTAGTCTTTTGATTTCTTTGGCCATAAAAACGATCCTTGGATTTGATTTGGTTTAGGTGAGGTTTTTCTATGCCATTTTCTGAAAAAAAGCCAGTTCTTCTGTGTTATGCTGAATTGCTGTATCAGTTGATGCAGCAGTAAGACTGAGTATGAAGAGCACAAATGTTGCTCAGTGAGCTTTTTTGGTATTTATAAAACAAATCCTTGTTTTCATTGTAGGCCTCCTGCAGACCCAGCAGTACTAACCCCACGGCCCCCAGTCGTTACAATCTTGGGCCACGTTGATCATGGGAAAACAACTTTACTTGACAGTCTACGGAAAACTCAGGTGGCATCAATGGAAGCAGGAGGCATTACACAACACATCGGTGCTTTTCTTGGTATGACTCAAGTGTACGTGCTTGTGTATGAAAGAGTTTACTCTCCGTCCTACATGAGGGGCTGACTTCCTGGCAGTGCGCTGGGGAAAAGTGTCGCAACATAAACAGTTTATATGTAAAGAGTGAAAAAGGAAATCATAACTTGTGATAAATGTCAAAACTCTGTGGGTGGAACTTTGAAGTGGATTGTCTGCACAGTTTAAATTATATTTAGACTGTTTTGGATTATGAAAGATCCCAGAACACTTTTTCTTTCCTGAGGAGCTAAAAGCACCTTTGACCTCCATGCCAACAGTTATCTGTCTGCCTAGAATACGTCATTACTGTTAAAGAAGTTCTCAAAGGAGTGATGCTTGAGGTGCAATAGGTCAAATAAAGCTATGTGAAATGGTGATTTTAAAATGCACCGTGTATGTTTGTTCACAGTGCATTTGCCTTCTGGGGAAAAGATAACTTTTCTTGATACTCCTGGACATGCAGCTTTTTCAGCCATGCGAGCGAGAGGAACCCTTGTCACTGACATCGTCATACTGGTTGTAGCGGCAGAAGATGGAGTAATGGAACAAACTGTAGAATCCATTCAACATGCTAAAAATGCAGGAGGTACGGTGTTTAACTCGTGAGTGGCAAGCCCAGTACACAAAGTTAATACAAAAGGTGTGTGTTACTATGCAGTTCAAATAATTAGCACTTTGCAAATGTTGATTCACTTCTCAGAAGAAACTCCTTGAATTGGAATCCACAGAACCTAGAAAGTAACTGTCATAGTCCTATCCCTTCTCTCTGAGAAAATTTGAAAATATACTGAATTTTGCAGTAATACATAAAGATATTAAAATATTAATATTTTTGCAGGACTTGCAGGTTTGCGAGAAAGGCACTCATAAGGTGTGTGGGGGTTTTGTTGTGTTGGTTTTTTCCCTTCACTACTGGGATAACTCCTCCAGCTTAGAGCTCGGTGGCTGCTCAGGAAAAGGCACCAAGCGAGATGGTTTGCAGGTGGCCGTAGCCTGATCTCACCTTTGATTGCGGTTGCACTAGTAGCAGCAAGTTTTGGTGAAGCTGGTAATCCGAGTTTGTTCTCTTTTTAGTTCCCATTATCCTTGCCATTAATAAATGTGACAAACCTGAAGCTGATCCTGAAAGGGTGAAGAAGGAATTGCTGGCTCACGACGTGGTCTGTGAAGAGTTTGGAGGTGATGTTCAAGCTGTAAATATTTCTGCACTCAAGGTAAAGTTTTGGCGGAAAAAAGATGCTGTTTGTGGATGTCTAATATGTACGTACAGCTACACATTTGTTTGGCAGCTGGAAAATAAAATGCTTTATCTTCCTGGTATTTGACACCTTACCATGAGCTAAGTGCTGCTGGCTCTCACCGGAATTATTTGAAACGTACTCCTATCATATTTTGAGGCTGAGACCTTCAGTGAGCAGTAATATCTCATTTTTCATCTGGAAATTTAGTGGTTATTTTTCCGGTTAATCTTAATTGCTCTTTCCTCATATATTTGTTCATTGTATGAAATCAGTGCAAAATCAAGGTGGGTGATAATGAAGAGAAAAATTCAGATGAGGGTAAATATTTTCCTAACACATGCCTGATCAGAGGAGCATAGCTTTGTCTTACAAGATTTACCGTCTTATCCTGGCAAACAACTGATAGCTAAAAACTGAACTGAAATCTGAACTTTAGTTTTGTGGTGGCAAATGCAGGTATGTCCGAACTGATGCAGCACTATCTTAGGCTTATTGCTCTCTGTCTAAATGCACCCCAAGTCATTTTCTAAAAGTCCAGGCAAGTTCAAGACCTTTTTGAAGTCATGCCCTTACACATACCCCTGTAGCATACCTTGTTGCCCTAATTCCTGTAGATCTGGATCTGCTGACTGACAGCTAGCTTGTATTTGTTCTCAAAACTAAAATATAATTACAACAAACGAGAAAAAAGAAAACCCAAAAAGAGACAACCAGTTTCGTGTCTTTGATGTCTTGGTGGTAGATGTCATCAAGTTTCAGTTTGGCCGTTTAGGTGGCATTTTTGTTTTGGGTTTTTTTTTTAATTTGCATTCCTAATATACTTGTAGCAGAATATTGCAAGGGCTTTTTCTGTATCCTTAACCCAGATGCTGTGAACAGAGAAGCGAGGAAATTGTCCTTCCTAATGTTCTGTGCATTCTGGACCAGCTGTGCAGCAATCTTAATAGTTCATCTCTTGAGTGCCATCTTGCCTTGAAGGCAGAGAGATCTGTGCTGTTGAACTGTATTGCGTTGTTAGACGTTCTGAATTAAATGGGGAAATTTGGCACTAAGATTTCAATTTCTGATCTTGCTTTATTTGGATGCTTCCTTTATTCTATATAATTTTTTCGTGTATGATTTTATCCAGGGTGAAAACCTGATGGTTTTAGCAGAAGCAACTGTTGCTTTAGCAGAGATGTTGGAGCTGAAGGCAGATCCCACAGGTCTGGTAGAGGGGATGGTGATTGAGTCTCGCAAAGACAAAGGGAAAGGGTAAGGTAACAGTTTCTTTTCAGTGTCTGTAACTAAAGCATTGAAATGTTATTCTACAACATGAGAGTCAGAAAAAGAAGTTATGTGGGCAAAATTCATCATCACTGAAATAAAATCCTGTAAGCACAGGAAATAGTTTAAAATGCTAGAATAGATGTATTTTTGAAAATGATGAAGTTAATAGTCATAATATAATAAACATAAAATGTTTGTGACACGACATTTTAGTCTTTTAAATTTCTTAGTGCTTTTGCAGGTTGTCTGTAAACAAGGTGTGGTTTTGCCCTCTTTAAAAATGAACTGAATTCTAGAAAGTTGTTGGGGTTTCGGTTGTGGGGGTTTTTTTTGGGGCGGAGGGGCCATTTAACATGTAAACTCAGTCTGTTGCTGATTTCACAAATGTTGAGTTTTATATTGATCTGCAGAAATTAAAAGAGTACAGTACAGGTTTTGGACTTTTTGCAAGTCACTTCACATTTTTATTAGTGCTCTAATAAAATGTGTCACAGGAATATTCTGTCTGTGATTGGTCACAAGTACGTTCTGTTTTGTGCGTGCTTACCTACGCTAACCATGAAAACAGGGAGAAGAGTCCCTTTAATTTTGTCTGTTATTTTTTCTCCTCTGCTCTTCATTAGTCCAGTTACCACAGCCGTCATCCAAAGGGGAACTCTGAGAAAAGGCTGTGTTCTGGTTGCAGGGAAGACCTGGGCAAAAGTGCGTTTCATGTTTGATGAGAACGGCAAAGCTGTAGATGCAGCTTCTCCAGGCGTCCCCGTGGAAATCATGGGCTGGAAGGAAGTCCCTTCGGCAGGAGATGAAATGCTCGAAGTAGAATCTGAGGTACAGAAAGAACTGTTTAATGGAAAACTTACACTCTGGGAAGGAGCTGAGTGAAAAATAAGTGATAGCTCTCTCCATCTCCATGCATCCTGATTAACCTATTTCGCAGTCACCTGAAGCAAGCAGGCTGCCTCTGGACTAAAAGATGAGTCACCTTCGGTTCATGCCTTTGCTTCTCATGGTCACCCTGCCTTTGTGCTATTGTGCTCGTTCTCTGCCATCCTTGCAGCCAAACCTGTTGTTAAATGTGAAAGAAAATGAGTGAGCCTGTAGAGAAGGTGCAAAAGGATGAAATTGCATTAATGTGGAGTTTTCCGATGCGGTGCTCTGAAAGGTAATGTTTCTGTCTTCTGCCCAGCAAAGGGCACATGAAGTTGTGGCCTGGAGAACCTATGTGGAACAACAGGAGAAGGTGAAAAAGGATGTGGAAGTTATTGAAGCAAAGCAAAAGGAACACAGGATGGAATATGAGAAGAAGCAACAGAAGCTGGCGCATCTGACCTGGAGACAGAGGAAGGCGGTGCTGTACAAGGAGAATAAGCATCTAATGCTCTTAAAGCCTAAAGAGAGGACAGAGATGGACAAAAATGTGCTATCAGTAGTTGTTAAAGGTGCTGTCCTCTTCTGTTTACTGCTCTGTTGTTTTTGTGCTCTAAACTATTAACAAAATTTCTGTTCCCAGAAGTTTGATCAGTTTAAAACTGAACAGATTTTATTGAACTTCTCCACTGGTCAGAAGGGTGTGCTTCCAGCAGGGCCAGAGTAACAGGAACATTGATGAGCCCAACCTCTTACCCAGGAACTCCTGAGTAAAATCCACAGAAGTGGATATACACACACACACATATACGCACACACATACACACGCACACACACGTATACACGCACGCACACATATGCACACACATATATGCGCGCGCACACATACAGATTTAAAAAGATCTATTTTAAAAAAAACCACAACAACAATACAAGCTCTGTGAGCAGCAGTAGTACATCAGCAAAATGGAGGACAAGAAAAATTCCATATTAGTTAAAGTGGAACAGGAGGAACTTGGTTTGACCTCCATGATCTTAAAGGCTTTTGCAACCAAAACAATTCTATGATTTTATGATATACAAGCAGTGACGGTAGTAGCTGAAAAACTCTGCAAACTTGATCTGAAAATGACAACAGATGTGGAGCCTCTGGTCCTATTGTATTTATTCAGTTCATTTTTGGAATTAATAGACTTGTTAGATGTGTTTTAACATACTACTGAAAATACAGTAGGAATTATAGATGTCAAAAGACTATGTTGTATAGCATGGAGCTGTCATTCCCTTAGTTCTATTTCAGTGATTCTTTGTATACAAAGTCAGCAGTACTTTGTTTGTACACGCAGGTGATGTGGACGGATCCGTTGAAGCTATTCTGAACATTCTGGACAGCTACGATGCTGACGATGAATGTAAATTGGATATCATTCATTTTGGGATGGGAGATATCAGTGAAACTGACATCAGTCTTGCTGAAACATTTAATGGTGAGTGTGTGCTTAAAAATCAATTTACAATTAGTGCAAATTCTATGGAAATGAGTAGGTCTCATTTTGGTTTTGTTTTCTCACTGATAGCAGCATCAATATGGTAAATTTGTATGTTTCTCAAATTGTTTCCTTTAACATCAAACAGTAGTGCAGGTGGGGAAGGCCAGATATCCCCTGAAAATAGGAGGACTCTTGACAAGCTGTTGCTGGCACTTGAATTGTTAAGGTTAAACTCTGACTCTTCACTCAGGTTGCTTTGTGGTGCTCAAGAAAGGCAAACCTTAAAAAGTAGGTTGCGAAAGGATTTCTTTTTGCTCAGGGAGGTAACTGGACAGACTGCGTCAGTACTTGTTCCCGTTTGTACCCCATAACCCTCCCCTGCTGTAGAGGATGTGGGGTCATTGGACCTGCCATAGTCCACAGCTGGACGAGAATGATTTGGAGTTCACTTCCAGCTTAATTTGGACAACCAAGCTATTTTTCCAGCCCCCAAGTGGGGAGGTCCTTGTCTCTTTATGTAAGCTCTGGTGAGCTGCGTGTAAGCATTAGTTTCTGCTTGGATACCTCATTCTGTCATCAGGGAATTTTCTCCGAGGGCTTTTTTGAGCCCTTTGTTATGATACAAGGTTAATAGCAGTTGATGTGTAATAGTGGGAGAAGCAAAATGGTCCCTCCTTAAAAGGGAAGCGGTGGTAAAATGCTGCTTCTTGTTTTGCTGACCCCATATTCCAACCTATGCTACAAGTTCAACATTATAGAACATTAAAGAGTAGCTGCTTTCACTTGCTGTTTAAAGAGTATCTCTTGTAGTCATAAGTTCCCGATTGTTTGTTTACCAGGTGTTGTATTTGGATTCAGTGTGAAAGCCAATGAAAGTATTAAACGGCTGGCTGCTAAAAAGGGAATAAAAATTAAACTTCACAGTGTCATCTACAAACTTATTGAAGACTTGAAAGAAGAGCTAAATAGCAGACTACCTCCAGCTGTGGTGGAAAATACAATAGGTGAGTTGTCATTTACTGTTAATTTTTTGATTTGCAACGTGGCCCCAAGTTTATTCTCCAAGAAAGCGTTCCTATTTTATCAAATATTTTATATTCCTCTGTAGCTGCTTCTCTCTTCTTATAAAGCTTGTTAAATGGAAGAGTGTAGCTTGCTTTTACTTTTTGCCAGTTTGTTGTTCGCATGTATTTCATACAATTTTACTTTTTTCTTTTAGGGGAAGCTTCTGTTATCGACATCTTCTCTGTAACAGTAGGAAAAAACAAAATTGCAGTGGCTGGGTGCAGAGTACAGAAGGGGCTACTAGACAAAAAAATGAAGTTTAAGTTAATCCGTAACAGGGATGTTATTTGGAAAGGTAAGTGTAACTGCCACAAAACACGTATTTGTGTTCTGTATTAAACACGACATATGCATCTGATCATAGGACAAGCCCATTTACTATTTAGGGTGGAGCCGCTCCAACTAGAAAAAAGTTGCAAAATGTCACTGTGCTGTTCTCCAGACCTTTTTCTGGTAGGAAAGCAGTAGTTTTCTGGAAAGGACCAATGTCTGTTTTTGATGTCAGCTCCAAGTACTCACAATTGCTATATTTTCTTGCTTTCATTTTGTGGCTAAAAGGTGAAACGTTAATTCTGTAAGAAGCGCAGACCAGAACACTTCTGTGCTCTGATGTTAGCAGGCTCTTTCTTTAACGCGCTTTATTTTTGTAGGGTATTTATCATCACTGAAGCATCATAAAGATGATGTCCAGGTAATAAAAATGGGTATGGATTGTGGATTGAGTTTGGACAAGAATATAGAATTCAATATTGGGGATGAAATTATCTGTTATGAAGAAAAAGAAGTTCAACAGACTACTTCCTGGGATCCAGGATTTTAAAATACATCTGAATACATCAGCACTGAAGGACATGTATTATTCGTGGATGACCTTCAACTCTTAACATTAAATGAGCTTTTGGAGATGCACATGAGCCTCTTTAGATCTGGTGTTTATCTAACAATGTTCTGCTTTTAAATCTTGTCAAGCAACCTTGTTCCCTCATTGGAACATGGAATAAACTACAACAATCAATTGCAAGTGTCTAAAACCATCAGAGTGTAAATATTTCTGAGGATTACCTAGTGGTTCCTGACTAGCTGAGCCATCTTTCTCCCTCAGTGCTGCAATACAGTTTTTCAGTCTGAAGCCTGCATTTTGTTAGCAGGACTCTACTCCCCTTTTCTGTCGTACACACTTTGCACCTCTAAATCTCCTGTTTTTCCAGATTAGAGCTATTGTACTGTCAACTCCTTTCATGTTTAAAGAGACCACTTCTCTAAGGGTAGCTGGAGTGGTGGTGGTTTTTTTCCCTCTGCCATTGCTACCCATTATCTCCTTTGAAGGAGATTTAGCTAACCAAAGCCATTCTTTAAAAGAAGTTGCTGCTTCAATTCTAGAGTTCAAGTATTTCACCCTAGTTGGCAGTCAGCATCCAAAGTTTCACAGATTTTTCCCTGCTTATCACCAGAGAGGAAATACAGTGGCACAGGAAGCAAAAATAAATCCTTAAACCGTACAGGACTTCAGATTTTTATTATCTAGTACATTTACTTGTCTTCGGGTTTGTTGAAGCAGTATGTCAGACAGCACTTGCCGCAGTAGTGTCTGTCGAAGTGACTGGCCATGAAGACTCCTGCTCCGCACTCCTCCGAGGGGCACTCCCGGCGCAGACGGCTGATCTTGCCGTTCTCATCCACCTGCGAAGGACAAAGAGGCAACAGCTCTCATATACCAGCCACCTTTTAGCACCTGTGGTAATTCTGAGTATTATTATTGGCAAAGCAGCTTTCGTGATAGTACATCAAACTTCTTGAGGCAAAGTTCAGAAGCATCCAAATGCAAGTCAGCTTCTATTTAAGGGGGGGGCGGTGTTTAAAAATAGGACTGTAAATAAGCCAGGGTGTGTGCAAACTTGTTAAAAGCTTTGTATTCCATAACAAATCCCTTCCTGATGAGAACTACACTTTTACCAAGCTTCCTTTACGTTTTTTTCTACGTACCTTGTAGTACTTAAGCACTGCAAGCTTAACCTTCTTTCTCTTATGCTTGTTCTTCTTGGGAGTAGTGTAAGACTTCTTCTTTCTTTTCTTGGCACCACCACGAAGTCTCAGCACAAGGTGAAGAGTTGATTCCTATTTGTAAAACACATGAAATAGACTCAAAATGCTTCCTCAAAAGGTGAACAGCATTTAAGCAGGCTTTTTATCTACAGAAAGTAGATCTGAGGCTCCAGGCAACTAGGAAAGCTCTAAAAGGATTTTTTTTTGCTCTTAACTCTGCAAATGAACAGGCTCCAGCAAGCTGTGCATTGCTGCATCCCAAAACTCCTGCATGTTTAATTACTGTAAAATCTGTTGTGAACTATATTCCACAGTTTTAAATGCAGAATAGTTTTGTGATACAACAAAGCCAGACTGACAGCTATTTGTTGCTCCTTGTTCCTCATGGCACTCGCAGTGAGGTTAGTCTGGCATAAGTGAGCAGGATTTTTCACATTAACCCCCTAAAGCAGCTCCCCATAGCTGACGGAAGCTGTTAAAAATGTTTTCTTCTGTCCTGAAACTAGAAGCAGTTCTAGTCCTAGCATCACTAACTCCGGCATCAAAAGTGCTACCCAACCCAAGACCAACTGATTTGGTTGGATCCATTTAAGCATTTCTTAGACCCAACAGCGAAGGCCTTGCTGCCCCGATGAGCTCTTTCCCACTCACTTTTTGAATGTTGTAGTCAGACAGCGTGCGCCCATCTTCCAGCTGCTTCCCAGCAAAAATCAGTCGCTGCTGATCAGGAGGAATGCCTGATGGTGGCACAAATCGAGACTAAATGAGGAATGTGATCTACGGCGTTCTATAATAACAGATTGCTGCAGGCAATACCGTCGGTCCAAGAAGGTGCATTTTCAACTTACCTTCCTTATCCTGGATCTTCGCTTTTACATTTTCTATAGTATCAGAAGGCTCAACCTATCACAAAAGCAAACAAAGGAATCAAAACCTACTTCTGCCTGCTAATTAGCCCAGACAAGCAGAACCACGAGGAGCTTCGCAAGGCCGGTCCCGGCCGGGCAAACCCTCCCCGGGCCCCGCTCCCCGCCCCCGGGGCGGCTCACCTCGAGGGTGATGGTTTTCCCCGTGAGGGTCTTCACGAAGATCTGCATGGTGAGCCCGGCACCTGCGGGGGGACAGGCGGTGAGGGGCGGCGGGGAGATGGATGGAGGGCGGGGCGGGGGGGGACGCGGAGCGACACGACTCACCCGCGACTTGCTGGCGGAATGGCGGCTCCCCGAAAGAGCGCGGCGCCGGCCCGCACGGGGTTTCCAGCCGCGCCGGAGGAGGGGCGGGCGGCGCGGCGGGACTCCGGCTCCCGGCATCCCCGGCCGCGCCGGCCGCACGGCGGCCTGCCGGGAGCTGTAGTCCCGCCGCGGGCGGAAGTGGGCGTGGCCGGGGCTGCGGCGCCCACAGTGCAGTGCGGCGCCCACAGTGCAGTGCGGCGCGCAGAGCGGGCGGGCTCCTCCGCGCCTCACGGCGGCTGCGCGGGCGGGGCGGCTGCCGGGAAAGGGTTTTACCTCATCAGCTCCTCATTGCGGTGGGTGTGGGGTTGGGGAGCTTCTGGTAGTTAAGTAGGTGTGTCTGCGCAGGTCGGCGCTGCAGCGTGAAATCGCCAAAATCGGTGCCTTCGCCTCGGTCCGGCCCTGTGGAGGCAGCTCAGAAACAGCCTGTGCGTTCCCTGCATCAGCGCCAGATTTATCTGGGGTTTGTAGGGCGAATATTTTTAGCGTTAGAAAAGCCTCGGCTAAGTTAGAGGAGCACTGAGAATCACGTTATTTTGGAAATCACTTTTTAGGTGGTTTTATGCTTACGAATTGGACACGGGAAGGGTTAAAGCAGAATGAAGACTTGCTGACACTATTTGAACGATTTTGACTCTTGTTGGGTTTCATCTGGTGCAGTTGTTGATCAAAGGAGAAGAGAGGTTTGGGCTTTGTGTAAGGTGGTAGGTCACGCCAAACGTCGCATGGGAGCAGAGGAACGTTCTGCCCTCCCGACCCTTTTGACAGGAGATTTCTAGGAAGCACATGAGCATATGTGTTGACAGAAACTGAGAAGGCAGGTTGTGCTGACTAAGAACCATCTGAGGAGTGTTACATTATATGCACTAACACAAGGTAACAAATATTTTTGGGTAAAGGCACAATAATTTAATAAAAAGTGGTTTGCTGCTTCTATGTCTTCTGGGGAAAAAGGGGATAAGCTTGTTGGCGCAGTTACAGAAATCAAGGATTAGGAGATTTTTATGCCCTCTGTACACGGCAGTCAAATAGAAGCCACTACGATGAATTCATACTACCAGAAGTTACAGTGGGGTTCATGCTCGGTAGCCACTTTTCTTAGCTTTATGGCAGTTTTGAAATGATAAAGCATTCTAAAGCTGTCCTAAAACAGGAGAAAGTCTATGAAATGAAAGACTCATTACATATATCCCATATGCCCTGCATTAGCGTTAGCAGCTGGAAGGTTATTGCTGAACCTCCCAAAAGACTCTGCCTACCTGATTGTGTGTGCCTGTTTCAGACACCGACTGAGATGGGAGATGCCAAGAATAAATATTCTTAGTTTTCCAGGTGGATAGGAATAAGGGTTACTGAAGAATCTGAACGTGGTTTTTTTCTTAGATGTGTGGGAACAGGTTATTCTAAATGAGACCTTCTGTACTTTGGAAGACTGGAATAAGATACCAGTTGCTTGTGCAGAAAAGAAGCATGAAAAGGTGTCTCGGAAAATCCTGTGGATTCTCGCCTCACAGGATGCAGTGTTTGAAAATTTACCACTTCAAGATGAAGAAGCTGCTAAGTTAATGGAGCATGTTTTCTGGTAGCTTTTCTTTGTAACAACAGAGGGAGCTCTTAGAGCAGTCAAGCGCAGAAGCCTTCTAGAATAATAACAACAGCTGTTTGTAGGAACTGTAGTAAACCCTAAGTGTGCAGAAACAGTGCTGAGAATTGTTTTACTATCAATGTCAGATATTTGTCCCTTTTTAATACATCTGTGTGAGAATGTGTGCATGTTTGTGTTTTGTTGAACTGGAAAGGTATTCTCAGTGTAGAAGAAAGTTGGCGTATTGTACTCTGGAACAGTATGGTAATGGTATATATATATACTTTCCATCCATACTGCCCTTGAGCATAGTGCTGGAGGGAGATACCGCACAGGTTTAGAATCAGCATGGGTAAGGGAAACTGCTCTGAGTGGATTGTCATTCCAAGGGAGCTGGGCAAAGGGCCTTGTGCAGTGTGGACATCCCCTGATGCCCTGGTCTTTTTGGTGTTTTCCTGATAGTCAGGAAGGCTTGCATCACTAGAGTCATAATATCATGATAATCTAACAAATCCTGCCAAAATACAACCAACATCTACTTAGAACAAATTTAGGCTGTAGTTACATGTATCTGCTCCTTGGATTGCAGTGGGAATTGTGTCATTTGAGGACCGTATTACACTGTGAGAGCCAGTACAGGAACTTCGCTTAGACTGGTTATTAAGAGCTGGAGAATTCAGGCTTAAGGAAAGGAAGATCCAACCGCAGCCCTCTGCCAGCAGATTTGCTGGCTGTGTGTTGGCAGAGCCTCTTTTTAGCTCTCAGCCTATACCAGTATAAACAGGAAGAAACCTGAATGTCATTTACTGTTGTCGCTGTGCTCCATGTTCCCAAATAACAGATATCTCCATAATTAAGCTAGATATAACTACTGCTGGTTTATGTCAGTTTTGATTCATTTTGGCACTTTTAAAAGGGCCATATTTATTATGTGGATAAATCTGCAGAGTTAGGATTCACAAGATAACTTTCTTTAAAAGAGAAGAATTACAAGTCTACAGATATTGTAAGTGTTGTGTGGGCGAGGAACAGGGAAAGGTATGCAAGTTCAGTTTTCAATATGTAGAATAATGTCCTGTAAAAATAACCCTTAAGTTAAATATGTAAATGTAGAGATACTTTCTGGAATAAATTAGCGTTAAATATTTTTTCTAGTAATGACTGCCACTTGGGAGTGTCTTTCCAAATGTTTGTGAATTATTACTGCTCTGAAGAGCTTGCAATTTATGCAAGTTTTATTAGGGATACACTCTTTGTAGTGAGTATTAAACTTCTTCCTCAAGAGTGGTTCAAATCTATCAAAGACTGGCCAGTTTAGGGGCTTGAAGTGTGTTCAGTGCTGTAGAAAAAGGTAAGTTCTGTGACCCCGGGAAGTAGGGCTGTGCCAGGGAGCTTTCGTAGTTGTCTTGGCTGATCACTCTTTTCCTAGGTTGGAATTTTTTATCCGATGTAGCATTTTCTGTACTCTGTCTGCTATGCTGAGAAGGAATTTGTAGCATTTTTACGAGTCAAAGGGCAGTTGATATAATCCTGGTGCAGGAAAGGGGGGAGAAGGAGGTGATACTGTCAAAAGAATGTGAGACCAGAGATTTAAAATATTTATTAAAGCCTCAGTTTACAGAACATGTTCAGGAATAAATTACTTGGGTGATGTCTACTTTACACATCATTGCCGCTGAATTTTGACTGATGTTCAAGTACATTTTCCCAGAATTACTGAGAGTGAGCTACAAATTAAGAATGTAGTTTTGCCTTTTAGTGCTTTTTGCTATTTATGTTATTGAAATTAAGGTAATCCTGCCATTGTAAACAGATATGCTGATGCAGATACTCCAGGAGCAGTCAGGTGAAAAGGTCAACGCTGGTGGCTTCTGTGGGATTTCTGAACACAGCACATCTACAGAATAGAGCCCTGAGCAAGTGCTTATGGTTGGAAAAAAGAGCTGTTGCACACTGATTGCAAATACAAGCTAGTATACTTTGGAGCCTGCTTGGTTCTATAAGAAATCCAGGGAGCGTGAAATGTTTATTTTCCAGTTGGAGATTGTTTCAGCTATCCGGACTGTTATTTCTGTAACAGAACTAGAGCCTTCATTACTGACACCTGATTTTTTTCCTTAGCTTTGCTTGGCACCGCCTGAGTGAGCGCAGACTTCTGCACTGTTAGATTATGAAATGCACAGCAGTTGAATTCCATGGAAGAGCTTTTCCAGAGTCTGGGATCGTCACACGTGATGAATGCAGAGGTAGATAGCCATTGCTGTTCCCACGTATATCATCTAATTTAGTTATGAAATTCTAGAATTTTACTTGTGACCGACTTGCATTGTAAAGCTCAAACCTGAAGTATAATTAAATACCAGGTATAAGCAAGGGATCAGAAAGAATGGCCAAATATGTTTTGTGTGCCAGGAAAAGACAGCAGGTATAGACTGTTAGAAGTAGTAATACACCTTCATGGAAAAAATGGACAGTCCATGCTAGAGGAAAACAGACTTATTACTATACATTACTGTGCCTCTGAAATATCAGGTTCAATTTTCTCATTTCATTTTATGCTGGTGGATGTTTATTAGTTTTGATGGTCCTGTTTCTTAGATATGTAATGAGTGACAAAAGATCATGATCTGATTAGTGGTTGCACTGATTATAAGAGAAGATGGGGTGTTTGACCTCAGATACACTGTTTATATTGTAACTCAATTTACAGTGTAACATACATTGGATTTTGACCAAAAAAACAATGAATGAAAAGATCACTGACACTCTTACTGCACGAAAGCTGACATCATACAAGAAAGCAGTGCAGATGTAACTGCGATACTCCCCAAAGTGATTTCATGGTTCTTGTTTAATATTTGCAGCAGCTGAAAAACGAAAGCGCATGTTAAATCGAACAAGGCAGTGATGGGCTAAACCACGAAGTTTTATTCTCTTTCTTTATAGCATTTTTACTGTGCAGAAGTGATCTCTTGCAGGGATACACGATCAAATGGCAGGCCTGAGATACGTGCTTCTTCCATTGGCCTATTTACTTGCTAGTTGATTTGTATTAAGTGTTCTCTGGAAGTTTTAAAAATCATGCTACCTCAGAAAAACAATGCAAGAGCAGCATCAAATGTAAATGAGCAAATGCAAATGTCTAGAGTTAAGCCAATGGTTACTGGGGAGGACAATACTGGTCTTGCCTTATATGCCTTATTTTACTTCAGAAGAACAATCCAAGAATCAATTGCTAATCATCTGTTGGGATTTAAAGTGATTTAGACCTGTGCGTTTTATTCAGCAACCTCAAGAATTTTCAGTCACTTCATCTTGAAAAAAATAAATACTGTATTAAAAATTCTATTTATCGAGGTGACAATATACTTTACCCAAAGTGTTCATAAAAGCCAAGTAGTATTTTAGTAATATTCGAACTCCTGAAGTTGCATGTAAAGAAGAGATGGAATTTCAAAAAGCTAGAGACATCTGTAAATGCTTAAGCAGGTTTAAAAATCCATTCCTTACAAAACTTTATGTCCCCAATCTCAGACAGTATTTTGAAGAAGAGTTATCCAGTTTCACAGACAGAGAAACAGACCTCTCTTGTCACCTCACTGGTAAGAAAGATTCTGAAACATTTTGGATGCTGACAGTACTCACATTTCTTTTTTTCTCTTTTTTATTAATCAAACTCAGAATGTATTGTTTTGCCAGTGTTTGACAGACTTTGACTTGGATAAAACAGTTTGGTCAAAATATAATAAAGTGGTTGTGAGTTTTAAAAATACTTAAAAAATGAACAAAATTTACAGGTACAGAGTGTCAATTTATTATTGCCAAGCTCTGACTAGCTGACTTCATTCCTGTCTCGACTGGTGTGCTGTACTCGCCTCCCTCAAATGCGAACTTCCCAGAGGTCAGCCACAGATTTGTACCTTGATTTAGTGAAGAAATTAGGCTCTTACGAGATAGGTGCTGAACAGGAGATTAAAGATGCTGGAATGAGAGGAAATGTGTGGTCAGTTGCGTAGCCTAGCGCCCAAGAGACTTACCTGAAGGAGGTGTGCTTCCTGCTGTGCTTCCTGCTGCATGGAATTCTTCTGTCTTAAAATTAATTCAGTATTTATCGTCTTTAAATTGATTCATTATTCACTGGAAAGGTACAAAGCCCATCTCAGATCTACTTCCCAGGTGAGTGCCCTTACCAGGTATAAGACGGTTTTGCTCCACCCCTCCTAAAAAATTTCATTGGAGCTTCAAGAAGTGATAATACTATTTTTATTGCATTCTTGTCTTTCTGAGATATTTTTGATCTGGCAAGTTTTATGGAGAGGAGGTGGCTGTAGTTTAGCTTTTTGCATGTTTTAATCACAAAACTCTTATGTGATCTGAGAGTTAGGTTTTCTGGAGTTATCTAAAGCAGAATAAAATTTTGTGATACAACTTTCACCAAATGCAAATCACGGATAAAGGGATATCGGTATAAAAGAGTTTGTATTGATAAACGGATACATGATAAAGATATTGATAAGGGTTTATATTGATAAGAGACCATCAGTGATATTCATCAGGATCTTTTAAGGAAAATTAAGATAATAATTTAAAAAATATTTTTAAATGTTGTTTCTTCAGGCTCTTCCCATTATTTAACTTTTTTTCTTATAGCTTTCTGGTATCCCCATGGGCCAATGATTCTCACACTTTAAATCACAGAGTGGTAGGGAGCAATCTTTCACTGGCAGAAGATTAATGATATTAGCGTGGTGACCTAATACAGTAAACATGATCTATTTGCATCCTTCTGTAACCCACTGGAATCTGTGAGTCACAGGAAGGGTGTTTGGCCTTATGCCTTTTCCTTCACTAAATGTTATGACTGTGAGTCTCCCTTCTGGTTTTGAGAGCTGTATGTACAGTCACCTGACGTGCATCGGTGCTGAAGCCATTAGTCAGAAAGAGCTACTGAAGAGGCAGCACTGGATGTACCTGACCAATTATCCAAGCTCTCCCAAGCACAATTACTTATATCCTAGATGCATTAACATCGTTTTGACAGATGGTTTTGAAACTTCCCAATACGCTGAGAAATCCTGATAGTTTTATTCCAAATGAATTGATGGGAGTCTGCTGTCTAGTCACAGCACTCCAGACTTCATTAATTAAAGCTTCTCACTGAATTTGCTAAGCCGGAAATTCTGGACTGTGTTTTGCTCCTGTGATACTGTGACTATTCTGCTGGATAGCTGAAAGTGGGAGTTATGTCTGAAGAGAACAGAGAAAAAAACGAAGCATTAGCTTCTGAGTGTTTGTGGTTGGGTTCTGTCAAGCTTAAACTCCAGTTGTTTTCTATTTTATACTAAACAAAAATAAACATAGTCCAAAAAAGTAAATTTAGAAGTGCTATGAACACACTGCAGGGGACAGAATTAGCAAGCATGCAGCTGTTGAAGGCAGAGTTGATAAGGTGGTGTAAATGACTTTTCAATGAAGCTCATATTGATATGAAATTTAAAGGGTCAAAGAATTTTCCAGTAACTCACCATTAACCCCTGATTTAACTGGAACTTCTAACTATGTTTCTACTTCAGAAGAAAAAAACCTGAACAGTAATAAAAAAGAGAGTGAAATGTCATAGTAACTATACTCATTTAGATCTGCAATCCCTGATGGTTTTTGTTTTATTTTAACAAGACTGGTCCTAGTATCTGTTAAGAAGTATCAGCACAGATGACTCCATGCTTTGTGTTCAAAGCCATACTTTGCTCAGATGCAGGAAAAACTGCACAGCCCTCCCTCCTGCAGCCAGCAGAGCCGCAAGTCGGCAATTACAATCATTTTGGTCATAAACCATCATGGGAGAGGGAAGGCAACCTGTAGTATTTCATATAATGCAGGAACAGAAAACCCTATAAGCAGAATGCTATTTAAAAAAAATAAAAGGAATTTTTTCAATAAAACAATATTAGAAAAGAAATCTCTGCTGGATATCTTGCAGAGATTAATGCTTCTTGTACAGCAATAGCACTGAGACTACATTCTCATTTTACTAGATATTGTTCAAATGCCAAGAGACAGACAGCAAAGATGAAAAGAAAGCAAAGTACAGTTACTGAAGTGGGTCTGGAAAGGTCATCGATAGATGCGTTTGCTTTGGTTACTTTTCTGAATTGTAAAATACACAATGAAAAGAGCAAAGGGAGAGAGACATAATAATCTGAAATGTCTAGAGCAGACAAGTCTGATTCTAGTGATTAATTACCAGTTAATTTGTGCTTCTGAGTTCTATTAGGATCAAAGTTAAAGTGTAACAGATGTGGCTGCTTTGTGAATATAATCTGGGCGTGTGGATAAGCTAAATGCCTACTTGCTTGACCATATCGAGTGTTAGTTTATTTTATTCATACTTGACCAAAACCAGAAGGTAGCTGTAAAATCCCCAGCACGTAGTAAGGAGGTCCCACTCACCTCAAGGCACCTCACTCTGCCGAACTGTTTTTTTCCTGAGGCTGCTGCCGTCACTGTCCTGCATTGCAGGGTCAGAACGCAGTGCTGTTGCTGATCGCACACAACTGGGCCAGAGCCCTTGCCCTGCTCCCCTCCTCGACTGCAGTTGCTCAGGCAACGAGATCATTCAGCGGCAGAAAAGCACAGAAGGAAACTGGAGGGAGTGGGAGGAGAGAGATTTCCCAGGGGCTATAGAAAGGGCGGAAGAAAGAGGAGCAAGAATATTGGTACATGTTTCAGGGAAGATATTTGCCCGTGTTGTTGCGTAGATTATGGTGCCAGAGGCTGCTTCAAAGCACTTCAATTAAGCTGCTTTCTCAATTTCCCTTTTGGAGCAGCTTCTTCCCCTCTCTTGGCTTTTGAAAGAGGTGAGCAGATCGAATGAGATGCCTGGCATTGGACAGTGTTAATATCCTCCTGGATACTGGAACAGCATTCTTAAGGAGTCATTTAGGTGCTCTTCCCTGGTAAACTTGGTACGAGGCATTCGATCCAGTCAGACACAAGGGGAGGGTGTGTTGGGCCAAGAGCAAAGCTGTTCTGGCACACGCTTGAGTTCTCAGGGAGTGACAGGATCTCCAGGAGCCGTTGTCAGCACTCGGGGCATCTGCTCCCCTTGGCTCTCAGGAGATCAGGGTCTGTATCTTCAGGCTCTTGCCATACAAAGGGTTTTGGTAACTGGTTTACCAAGTAGGGGGAGATGGTGTCTATGATCATCCTCTTTTAGGAGTAGAGAAGATATTAAAAACTCCTAACCTCAAACACTTTCCATCACTGTGTCTACCAATGCATTTGCAGTATTGATATCATTATCAAAGCTGTTAAATGTCAGGACTTGTTACTGAAATTTGTTTAAACTTAACACTGATGAAAAATAAAGGTTTCTTACCTTTTCATTATCATTTGTTTTAATAGTTATTGCTTTCATTTCATCAGTAACAGGACATGAATATTCTGTAGGCTCATCTGCATTCTGTCTTTGCAGTTCTGACTTCTGATTGATTTATATGGATTGGCTGAACTAACATTTATTTTTATAACATCTTATGAAGAATCCAGGTTTTCCTTCACATATGTTTTATCACTGTTCCCCAGTAGTTGTTTTGTGAAAAAAATCTTTACATTTTGTCTGACAGAGTCCATATGAAACAGCATTTTACTCTTTAAAAGTTGCGTTGCAGTCAAAGTTTCTATTGGCAACTAGATTTTTCTTATTTGCAGTGAATGATATTGTTTGGTTCAACCTGTTTGTTTTCATAGTCATTTTTGGAAACTTCAGATAGGAATTCTTACAGCGATGCCCACAAAAATCTTGATCACAACTATGTTATTAGTACTTCTTGTGTTGTCTAATATTATTATCTCATTGTTTTCCTTGTAGAAAATGTACACGTGTTGTCTCACAGACAGTAAATTCTTTGGAGCACTGACTGTCTTTTGTTCTATGTATAGTACACTGCAAACGAAGTCTTGTTTATGATCAGGGCTCTTGTGCGGTGTGGTAATAGAAATCATAACCTCCTCCTGGATGTTTTCCCATTAAAATCGGTAAACATGGCAGCAGCAGAATGATGATGTTAATGAACTTGTTAACACTGTTTGGGCTGGGCTGTGCAGCCCTCCCAAAGGCTGCAGTGTGCTGATGGAAGTGGTTTTGCCACTGCTTCAGAGCAAATATTCAAGTTTTTACATTTGCCTCCTCATTTCTTGAAATTTGTATCAGTCCCGGTAGAAGGAACACTTTGGAATGAGAGGCAGAGTTTAGAATCCATAAGAGGAAAAAATAGATTTCATTAGACAGGGTAGGAAGTGGTGAGGTAAGTGGAAAGGTGTCAGAAGAGGAAGAAAAGATAGTCAAGAGTCATGCGGACGGTGAAGTAAAGAGCTCTGTAATGAGCGCTGTGGAGAGAACAAGAGCTGGAGAAAGGAGCGGTAATTCCGTGCTGGGAATCCAAGGCACTTCATTGGCATTTAATATCTCATGGCAGAGCATCCCGGATCTCACGTTTGGTGGAAAGCTGCAACTTTGTACCGTGAGTGTGCGGTACTATTCCGTAAAAATGTAAGTTTTGCGTCATCAGGTACATAAATTGTTGCTTTTATTTCGTTACCCTTTTCATCAGCAAAAGAATGGATGGCTCAAGAAAAGGAAGAGAGGAGAGGGAGAGTATATTGCATATAGGGAGGAAAAGCTGCACAGAAAGGAAAATGCAGAAAGGAAAGCTGAAAGAAGAGACCATATGTAAGTGAGAAAGGAGGAAAGATTAAGGTTTAATATTGCTTCCGAACTTTCAGATGGGAGAAAAATAAAACAGGAGAGAACCCTAGGAGAGGACTGACGATACAGCAGTTTAAGGAAGCATAAGCCAACTTTGAGCTGGGAAAAACAAATAATGCAGATATTTCTGGGTAAAGAGTGGGGAATGCTCAAGAAAGCAACCACAAATTCATTAAAAAGATTGAATAAATATTCATAATATATAATAAATTTTTTAAAAAATTGAATAAAAAAGACAGGCATATCTTTATTTTTCAGGTAGAAAAGACTCATCCAGTGGCACTTAATCTGATGAATGTATAGCATTTATGCCTTTCATTTTCAACTCCTGCAGGGGAGTCTGCTTTTTTTTTTTTTCCCTGTACTTCCTTTTCACTGAGCTTTTCAGTAGAAGGAGATAACAGAAGCGCAAAGAATGAATGGAATTGTTTACAGTCATATCACTACCAAAATGAACTGAAAATTCAGAAGAATTATTTTGATTACGAAAAGGTATTTCTTAACAGCATGAACATTATGGAAGTGTTGCTCACGGGAGATGGTAGTCTTGTCCTTTGGGGTATTTGAAGCTGGATTGGACAGCAGACCAGACTGGTGATTTAGTAAGAGCTGTGTGTGTGAACGTGAGCGATGCGACCGTGGCGTGCTGTGTGACACGCAGCTGGACCAGCATGGCTTTCCCTACATTTGCAGCAGCTCTGCATCTTGAATTAGACTCACAGACAACTAATGCTGAATGAATTTGAATCCCAACAGTTGCATTCCAGGCTGGGATCTGAAGTGCAAACAGGAACTGGCAGCTGCTCATGGAATATTTGAATAGGGACGTTATCTTCAGAATTTTCCTTCAGCACCAAGTGTGGGCATAAATATTCTTATGCATAAGGATTTATACATCCCTCATTAGTTGCACATGTCTAAATCCTCTTTACCTTGAGATACTTATAGTGGTGGCTTTAGTTATTCTTAGGGTTGATCCTTTGGCAAATAAATGTATGACAGGGTTTAATAGTTGTACACTTGCTTCTTCTAAGCCCAGCTATTAAAAATACTTCTAATTTCCCTTCAGTGAGTATACTCCATTTGTCTTCATAGCTGTGGTTGTAGGAACCTGTTCGTATCTTTCATTAGCTAATGTTTCCAAATTGCATTTTGCATCATTGGCAGAGAATTTAGAGCTGATTTTCTTCCTCATTCCAGAGCTTACATGTGGCATAAGTTTTGTTTGAAGTGGGACAGCCAAATGGTCTCATTCTGAAATGCTTCTGGAAATTCCCTTCTTGATTCATACACTTGTAAATTTAGATTCTGTTTGTCACACAGGAATAAAGCCTAATTCTCTTGAGCCTAATGGGAATATCTGACTCTTAGAGATATTTATTCCATTGGGTTTTGAATGCCAGAGACCTGTACAAGCAACAGTTTGTTCTTTCTAGAACAATGTGTGGTGCCGTTGTCTGCAAAGAGAGAATGTGTTTAGACTAGGAATAGGCATGAACTGGAATCTCACATCCACGTGTCTCTGAGTTGCAGGGAAATGGGGATTAATGGTTTTGAGTCCAGCTCTTGGCACAATACACACTTGTAGCTCCTGTTAGGAGGGTGAATCACAGTCTTCACTGCTGGTCAGAATGACCACAGACTTAGAGTCATATTCGTAGTCAAGACCAACATTTTGTGGCTTAGAATCACCTGTTGTCTACATGTGCGAGATGTATAGTGGGTTAACAACAGCAGTATAAATAGAATATATTGTAGGTTTTAGGAAAATATCTGTGTACCAGGCCTTTGCTGCAAGTTTGGGTGAACGCAACTTCCACCTCTGGGAGAGAAAATGCCTTTCAGAAGAAAACATTCAACTTTGGCCTGGGCGTTGAGTGCGATTAGAGGTGCGGATAATTAATAAAATGCCAGCAGATGGCGCCCAACAATATCGAGTGTGGCGGCCAGAGTCGCCAGCAGCCGGGGTTACTTGCTTTGGGGTGTTACCTGCACATTTTTTTACATGCTGCTCTTAAGAAGCTCCACATAGTATGTTTTCCTAAATTAATTCATAGAACGACAAGTAATGCATCAAACTGACAACCAGCCGGTGCTACATGTCGGGACTGAAACTGTCTGAGGTGGGTTGCAGCAAGAAGTGGCTTTGCGGTGGTAGTGACGGGGAGAGAAGCGCTGCAGGCTTCCAGAGCCGAATGCCCCTGGCAGGAGGAAAAAAAAATCCCTTGTTGCAGATGTGGCTTCACTTCAAAAGCAGTGACTTGTCTGAAACAAGTGCATATGGTAAATAAAACCCTTATGAAGCCTTGCAGAAGGCCAGTTAATTGCAAATAAATAATGGCTTGGATGGGTGTAATGGTGGTGGTATGTCAGGAATGAATTTTTCTGCATAGTCATGCTTTGCAACGTATGTTCAAGCATTTCTTTACTCTCATAAATATTAGAGAGAATAAGATGGGATGCCTAGATATGGAGGTTTTTTTCTCTTGCTCTCAGCGCTCAGGTGAAACACAAAGGGATTGAAAATGGATTAATAAGCATTCTTGAGGGAGTAGAGAATGCTGGGAACAGTCAGTGCTGTGGCCTACTAGTTGTGAAGGGTGCAAGAAGCTGCCTGGCCCTCTTCTGGTTTGGAAAAGCACAGTATTCATATTGGCTTTTATCTGATTTACAGCATTTTTCTTGTGTGTGTGCGGTGTTTTGTTTTGTTTTCCCTCCAGTTTGTCTTTTTAACTGCTTCAGGGTATCCAATGTGTTTTCACAATTCTGTTCGGATGTCCTTTTCCTGATGTATCCCATGTGCCTTAGAATGTCTGTAGGGCTGGAAATAAAACTGTGACCCATAAATTAATACTAAAACTCTTGTGCAATTCCAGCTTGTCAAGATATAAAATTTTACTTTTAGGCAATTTACTCTCTAGGGCAGTGTTCTCTGCCTGGTTATTTTAGAACTTTACTGTCGAATTCAATGGGAAGGAAGTGAGGCCATGACAGGTATGTAATTTGTGGACCCATTTTTATTTATTCTTGTATATTTTCTAGATGATGAGTGTGGAGGATAGTCAGCGCATGTAATTATTGTGTGTTAATTAGTGCCCTAAAGGTCTATGTGATTACACCTTTAATAGCACCAGATTACAAATATTCCTGGGAAATCAATGTCTCTTTGTGAAGCAGGGCTGTTGTAGTGCAGCCGATAGACTGACAGCTTGCGCCGTCCAACACGGATTTTTCTATGGGGAGAGATAAGAACACTGGTAATGAAGGGCAAAATGTCAGTGTCACAGTTTTAGCAGCTGAATCTATTCTGTCTGTCTCCTGCCAAATAGCCTATTAAACCTTTTAGCATTATGCTGCCTGTGACACTAGGAGCTGGTCCCAGTTATACTAATAGCTTTACTGTGAGAGAGAGAGGGAGTAGCATGAATACCCTTCATTAGTCCTACAGACAAAATCCTGCATAGCACATGGAACAGAAGTTGCTTAAAACATGTTGTTCTCAATGTATTGTAGCACGTAATGTGTTAATTATCTATGTATAATATAGAGCATCAATTGAGTATTGCTGTTCTACTGAAGTTCCACATTGGATTGAAAGTATAAAACTGGTATATATCATTTCCATTTATTCCGTGGCTTCTGTCAAACTAATCGACTCTTTACAAGCCCCTTTGTCTCTTTTCTTCCATGTGTACTCTTTTAAAAAGTGCTGCTTATAATTCCCAGTATAGTTCAGGATGGCACAAAGAAAATGTACCAAAACGCGCAGAAGTTCATCACGCAGACTTGTCAGAAACATTTTCTGAGCCATGCCACACTTAAATGCAATGGAATGTTATCCTTGTGTAAGGTTTGCTTCCTTACTTAGCAGTTGTCCAGAAATGCAGTATGCTATTTGCTTATGCACCATGACTTGTTTCACAGAAAATGCCTTTTTTTTTTTTTTCCCCCCTCACAGATGCTGGTCAAGAACCCAATTTAGTTTGGTTTATCAAAGTACAAATATTATTAGAGGCTTAAGAGTTATGGTATTGCTTAGAAACAGATTTCAAAGACTTTTATCCTACTCAGTTGGGTCTCTCAGTTCCTATGGAATTGCAGAGTGCAAGATACCGTAGGAATCTGCCTGAAAAGCTTAAGCAGACAGTGAACTCCTATTCATGGCAAGATACCACACTGTGCTGATTCAAAAAAAACCCAATCAAACCAAAAGAAGTCAGAGGTAGATGTGTAGCCTGTGAATATTTAGTAGGAATTAAACCCAAAACCGAAGCAGTAAAACATCTCAGGTACTATGCAAAGTTTTGCAACTCACTGTGCATACTTGGAAGAAGAACCTTGCAAGATGCTCACTTTGAGTAGCTGCTTTTGGCATTACTTGGGGAGACATTCTGCTGCATAGTGTTTGATCGTATTATTCCATAAACAAAGACAATCCTCAGCTTCAGTAAGACAGGCCTGTGTTGTAGATTAACAGAACAATTAAATAAAAAATAAATCATCAGAAATGAGGTATGCATGAGTGAGCAGAGAGGGAAATGAGCCCCGATTTGCCTGTGTAAGTTCAGTTCCTCCTGTGTGCATGGGTTAATAAGTAGCCTTGAATCATGTGGTCACGTACTGTGGGAACAGCTCAGCAAAACCAGAGGGTGATTTCTGCAGCGCTCTTGTCCACGCTTGTGAGACCGTGCTCTGCAAGCGTTTACATTCCCACACATTCATTCAAGGCATTTCTCTTCTCTTTAGCTTCCTCTCAAACTAATTGAATAATTCAACAGCTTATTTCCTGCAAAGATCTATTGGCCAATATGTTGACTTTCAACTTTGCTGTTGGCTGGGGTTGTAATTGCTGCAAATCTTCGTGTTTTAAGCATTATGAAAGAGTTGAAATTATGTTTCTTTGTTGTAGTCCAGTTTCTCATACACAGTTGGTATTCTTACGCAGTGTTTGAAGAGCTCCTGCTGTGCTTTGCTGGCGTATCCATCTTTTGATATCTTTCTGATTAAATGAGGTTTTCCCTTGTCAGGCTTTCAAGTCAGCAGATGCTGAAGAGGCAGGCTGACATGTCTAAGCTCATAGAAGATTTTGTCCCCAAAGCTGCAGTTTGGGGAAACATGCAAGAAATTCCTGCTCCCCATATGCTATTGTACAGAACAACATGTGGTCTTCTCCCATTCTTACTAGGGAGGCGGTGTTTGTGAACGCGAGCTTTTTCTGTCACTAAGATGGATGTACTCATTTTTGCAGGGCTTTTGTGCACAGCGATCAGTTAGTCTGATATTACTTCCGGGCTTTGATTTTGTGGAGAACGAATTAATCTTGAGACTTCCGGGGTGAAAAAAAAAACATCAGAAGAGAGAAATTCAGTGTTTCTTCAACTAGCATACTCTTTAAGGAAAGAAGATGTGCAAATTTCTTTGCATTTCTTTATATCAGACTGTAGTTACAGCTAGCAGTGCACTTACAAGACTCCACTGCTGGCTGCTTCTTCACTCAGCCTTTTGCTCCACGATTGCAACGCAATCTCAGAATACAAGTAGTATTGCCATACGGTCTGTTTGTGTGTCACACGTGCATTGGTTTTGCTTTTCATTTTCAGAATAGTCCATTCTGAATGTTCTTGTCACACTGAAGGCTTCTTTCTTTAGGCTGACCGAGGGGAGATTTCACAGCTTCTACTTAAAGGTTTGCGAAAGCCGCCTTCTCTGAAGTAATTGAGGTTATTGTAGCACATCACTTGAGGGGCATACAAGAGAAGAGACTTCATCTGATATTCCAAAATAAATGCTGACACAGTTTTTCAGTTAAAAAAAGTTTGCCAGAATATTTTAGAAACCAACAATTATATGCTAATATTTCTAGACTAACAGGAATAGAAATTAGAATTAATGAGTTCTCTGCAGGTACATCTGTCACATATTTAATAATACGAGGCATATTTCCTGCTCGCAGCACTCTGCCAGCATTATGCAACCCTTGTGATAGCTCTCTGCAGTAAATACCAACCTTGATTTGCTACTAGAGAAAACAAATCTTAGTTTCCAGGCATGACGCCCTGAGGTGCTCGTGTGTCTCTCCATGAAGTCAGTGGAGATAAAGGTTGCATGGACTGTCTGTAAAAAGCTGTGCCTCGGTGGACTTGATGGTGTTACTTGTGACTGAAAATGTCCTTGTCTGAAACATGTTTATGATTTAGAGCCTCCGACCACCACAGCTCTGCATTGCGCAGTCGGGTGCATCCGTTTGCAGTTGCTGAAGCCTCGAATACAGAGAAGCAGCAATTTCCAAACATACCTGTTGAGCTGCTCATGTCTCCTAGGATAAAGACAGAGATAAACGCTGAATAAATATATTTGCTTACAGAACAAAGTTTTAACCTGGAATTAAGCTGCCAAGTTTTCTGTGGATGCTAATCAAGTGACCCGATTTGTCTCTGTTACCATTCTCCCCTGTGTAAAATTAGGATGATAATTGCACCTATCTTAGAAGAAACTGGAAGAATAAATTTTTTCCTAGCACCAAGGCAGTGTCGATTCAACAGAAATATGTCTTAATCTCTCTTATGATGGAAAAAGAGCGAAGGTGCCAAGCACTGCTGTCCTTGACATTGTACTCACACTGACAAACCCATCCTCTTCTTTTGGCAAACTGTGTTCGTTCAAAATAAACAGGTAGATACTAGACTCTTCCAGTCTTTCCAGAATTAAATTGCATCCGTGGTTCATTTAACCTGAAATTTCTAAGAGAGTTTACCTAGAAATGGAAATGTGCTTGAAATTTTGCTGCCTTTACTCATTTGGCTTGCTCTGATTTTTAGTCACAAGTAGTATAACTGTGCTTGAAATTTTGCTGCCTTTACTCATTTGGCTTGCTCTGATTTTTAGTCACAAGTAGTATAACTGACTATTAGTAGTTTTCAATGTGAAGGTTGAATATAAGGCACATAGGCCTGATAGTTTCAAGAGCTGCTGCAGCAGTTCTACCTGTGTGTGAAATTGGCGCTGGCAGGTGTTGAATTCACTTCCCAAAATAGGAGACCCACTCTCAATCGGTTTGAGTGTGGTCCTGGGAGATGTTCGTGCTTCTTTTTCAACTACACACTTCAGGAGAGGATAATTCAGTACATGAGCATAGCAGATATCTTCAGGCTTAGAGGTGGACCTAAAAGAGGAGTTTTAATTTGGATCTTAACTTTCCTCACATCTAGGGGTTCTTTGGAGGTCTGTCTGAATTCCATTACAAGTTTAGTTTCTGAAGTTCGGTTCTAGTTCTAAATTTTCTCTAGGATATAAATAAGGAGAATTTTTTTCAGTCTGGACGTCTGGTATATATTCTGTCTTTGACATCACTGTTGGCAGACTTCTTGACAGAATAGAAAACCTTTTGTTTTGCCCACTTAGGGAATTTCCATTTACCCTGTGTGAGAAAAACTTTTGTCATTAGTATTTTTGTTCCTGAATTGTATGTAATAAATTATTCCTTATCCAGGGAAATGAGGGACTGGAGTACATGGAAATTTTTTTGTTTTCAGAAATATCTCATGCTGCACCTGAGTTACTAGGCTTTCCTATTGCAGTGTCGGATACCTCACACATATGAGATAATACTCTCT
Source organism: Caloenas nicobarica (assembly GCF_036013445.1). Lineage (NCBI taxonomy): Eukaryota > Metazoa > Chordata > Aves > Columbiformes > Columbidae > Caloenas > Caloenas nicobarica. Next base: position 120,731,067 of record NC_088247.1, read on the forward strand.
TTTTTCCTTTCCTTTTCAGTGCGTCATTATGACTGTCATTTTGTGCCTTGCTTTAAAATTGGTTTCTTCTTGCAGACTAACGTCCAGTCAAAATGACATCTCGTTTGCAGATAGGTCATCTTGGCTACTGTTTAGGAGCTCCTGAAGCATATGTTAGTGACAAAAATGATCCATCAGTACTTACTATTCATTCCTCCACAAAGGCTTTCAAAGAATAACTAAGTTTCTTTTTATTTTTAAGGATAAAGATATAAGAGTTGTTGATAAGAGCTGTTGATGTCTCACCACAGTTAGTGTTCCTGAACTAAAGAAACCGGTGTAGTTTGCTGTTCTTTTGCTTTATTTTTGAGCTGTAGCGTCTGAAAAGACTGCTTTTAAACGGGAAAAGGAAATAGCAGGGTGATGCAATCCCCATGGTATAGTCCTGATGACTGCAGGCTGAATGCGTGGGCTTGAGCAAGTCACTGTTGTTCTCCCTCAGGATGTGTCTGCGCTGGACTTTGCAGAGTAGCTTGGAGGCGTCCAACCTGACCCTGAACCAGCCTGTGCAGAAGCAGGGCAAACGAGCCCCTGGCAGAGCCCTGGGGACCTACCAGCTCTCACTCAACCAGCTGGGCTCATTTGAATCTTGTTTGGTTTGTAGACATTGCATCTCAGGCTTCAGGAAGGACCTACCTACTTCTGGTTTTCCTTGTTTCATCTGGGGAAAATGTCACCTGTGCTATAGGCAAAGCTTTCTCAGTTGTGAATAACAAACATTAGGTGCAGTCAGTAGTTTTTGTAGAACATCTTTAATTTTTTAAGGGCTGTGCTAGCATCAGTGACTCGGCAAGGAAGTGTGCTGAAGTGAAAAGGGATCATCCATTCTTCCAAAAGAGATCCTGGAACAGCTTGGAAATAGCAATAACTCTCTTTTGGTATACAAAACTAAATTGCTGAGAATGATGAATGAGAAAAAAAAAATGGTTTTAATTCTCTTGATCTAACCTGTGGAGCTTAATTAGGTATCCAGTTTTAAAACCAGTTATGTTTGCATGTGGCTTTAGCACTGCCTCTTAATTAAAAGAGAAAATATGACCATGTTATTCTCTCACAGACTTCTCAGTAAATGGTCTTTAAGGTTGAAATTTCCATCAGAAATATTAATTAGTTTTCTTTGTGAAAGAGAACATTATAGGAACATCATAGACACTTCATCTGAACTGGTTTCTCCAGCCTTCTTCTGTGAATTCATCTGCCTCCTACTGCCAGTTATCTGTATTGTATATTTTGTAACAGGGCACCTCATGCATTAAAGATCCTTATTGATCAGCCATGATTTGAAGAAGTGCTATTCAGACTTGGCCTGAGTTAAGCAGAAGTCAAATCAAGGACAGAGCTGGCAAGTATTCAGGCTCAGGCACCACAATGCTGAAATCTGCATTTATTCTAATCTGTCCAGATACGATTTCTGCAATGCAGCCAGTGGCTAAGGCTGACCTTAAATCCAAAGAATCCTTGACTGTTGGTCTGTTTCCAAAGGCTTAATCCTTTTTTGTCTTGAGTTTCTTTTGTTTCTCCTTCGCCTCCACAGCATTGAATGATGTTTCTGCTGCTGTTTTATTTTTCCCGAAGCAGTCCTTCACATCACTTATGGATTATTGCTATTTTTTCACTTCCTTGTTGAAGTATCAATTTCACTTAGTCCTATTTCTGCAGCGCTCTGTTTCGGCTGCCGTGCAGGCTCACTTTGGATTGCATCAGTGCTCCCGTCAGCCAGCAGCAGGATCCCAATGGGAGTCCGGGCTGAACACACAGCATCCGCACTTCTCCCTCTCTCCCTGGGGTTAAACATTGGAAACCGAGCGCAGGAATCTTCCTAGCACCATCATAGCACAGATCAACAGTTCAGCGAGTGAGTGTTACAAATACTACAATTGGAACAAAAAGGGGAAATTAAGAAACAAGCCATGCTGCCTAAAGTACCCATCTGTGATCTTTGTAGGTAACCTGGCGATGCTTTATTTTATTTCATAGATAGACTCAGCTGTCTGTCACTGTGCAGGCAAGACATCTTATCCCATTCTGCTCGTTTCCTTCATCACATCCTTGTGTCAATGCATGTCCCGTGTGCACTCTGAAGAAAACTGCTGCCTTCTGCAGGCTCATGGCACCAGGGAAGAGGTTACTGAGCGGGACGGGGAGTTCCTGACCTCGATTTCAGTGCCCGGCTTTCTAGCGTCTGGGTCCAGCAATTACAGATGGAAGTCGTCGTGAGTCCCTGGAGCTCACACTCTGTAAGCGCGGAGTGCTTGCACAGTCTGATTTCATACAGACTTGTAAAAGACATCGGGATCGATAGAAATGTAGTATTATAGCTTCAAATTCAAGAAACTCTACAAAGTACATATGAGTTAGAATTTTTCTGAGGGCTATGTATAAATTTATTTCAGGGACAGCAAGATGCACACCTTACCAGTTACATGCTCTTCAAGATGAAAACGAAACAAACACCAAACCAATCCTCTTAAGATTTCTTTTTTAATATAGCCATTGCAATGTATTTTTCTGTCTGACTTATTTTCTTGGAAACAGCTGAGTCATTTCTTGGTGAAGAGCTCTCCAGAATTTGTAGCCAATGGCATGGAAAATTTTGCTGCATAGATTTAGAAGAAGCTGAAGTCCAGTTGTTTTAATGGAGAGTGGCAGGCACACTGACATGAAAACACAACCTTAATGTTACATCATCCGAGGGAATAGAACACGAAAGTCTTTTATTCTGCTAAAGGAACATAAAATATTTTAAAACAATTAAATCTTTTTTCACTAATAGTGATAGTGTTCATGCGAGTAGCAAGGCTAGCATAATAGATGGAAATCTGACCTTTTCTGTAAATCTGAGCAAGATAACAGGTCTTTGATTTTACCTGGAGTGTAGAGTTTGTATCTGCTTCACACTGGGGCTGGAAGCTTTTCTGTTCGTAGCAGGCAACTGTCTTCCCATAAGCTGAGATTCCTTATCACATACTCAGTAAATTTCCATATTACAAAGATTGTGTAAATTGAATTACGCTAACACCACCTATGGATTCAGGGCTATCTTATTTGCATAACAAACAATCTTGCAAACAGTGTGCCTACTGTACACTCCCCAATTAGGCTTTCTTTTCAATCCTCTTGGTTGTTCATAAAGAGAGGGAAGGTCTTTTCTTTGGTGGTGGTGGTGTTGCGAAGAAAAGCTGCTAATGAAGGAATGATGAATGGTCTGATTGTGTTGCTGTTTGTATAGTTTCACCTTCATTTGCATCAGTACCAGGCACAGATCCCAAGACTCATTTTTCAGTTTTCAGTGTTCCTCTTCTTTGGCCCCTGCCTGCACTAGAACCAACCAAACAAGCACATTTATCTCTGCCTCCTAGGATACAGAAGAGGAATATTTCCCTTCTTGCATCATCGGGGCCTACGCGTGGTGGAATGTTTACCTCTCCCCAAACACATCTCCCATCTTCTGCTGCGGGTTGATTTGGAAATCTGACACCAGCCGGAGGATCCACAAAGTGTGCACATCACTATCCTTTCCCTTGGGAACGCTTCATGCATCGTCTCTGAGTGTGGATCCATTTCCTGCTCCAAGGAATGGATCTCTTAGTTAGGATCCTTCTGCAGCAGTTCCCACACGATGTTCAGCCCTGTAAAAATAACTCCCTCTACCCCCAAAACCAGAGAAAGCACACAAACAGAGTGTCAAATTGCTTACATGGCAAACCCCTGAATTGTCCAAGTCAAAAGTCTGTGAGTCCATCCTGCAGAGCAAACAGTGGAGCGATCTCTCTCCCCATAGCAGCGACTATACACAACCCCCATTTGACAAGTGACTCTTCAGTTCTGGAGTTCTTTGGTTCTTCCTAGTTTTCCCGTCATTTTGAAAATATATCAACTGCCAAAAAATAATGATTTTCTTTTAAAGAAGAGAAAAAAAAAGAAAGTGAAAGAATGTGGCCCTTTGTTTTCTGTATCTGTTCAGGGAACAAGCTTCATTTGATTGAATGCCAGGGAGAGGATAATGCAATCTCCCATTAGGCCTGTTTGCATCTTTTTCCAGGATGACAGTTTAAGTCTGCTGGCTACAGATGGCCTTTGACAACTGACAACACTTGCTGTTATGCCAGTGTGTGACTTCATCGCTGTGACACTGCATGTGACTGCAGCTTTCTTCCTCTTTCGCTTGCAGAAACTGTTCTTCATTCCAGTAGCACCAGAATAACAGAGGTTTCCCTTGCATAAAAGAACCAGAAGCCTAAAACAGCACTGCTGCTTCTCTGGAAGACACTGGGAGCTGGAAAAAACAGTATTGTTGGAATCTGTTTGTTTGGGGCTTTAACCACCGAGTCTGAAATTAGCTTGGCCAACTTTGGTAAAGCATCTTTACAGCTTCAATACTTTTTTGAACCAACAGTTTCCAATTCTGTTAAGGCCCACCTGGCCGCATAAGAGTTTCTGTAACATCTCTCCCCTGCGCACCAGCGTGTTTCCCGAGGAAGGGAACAGCAGGCTCTGCAGAGCTGTCTTGTTCCAGTGCAAAGCCTGTGGCCCTGGGCTGGAATTTGCAGAAGCAGTTTTTGTCTCGTCTGAGTCTTAGCAACCTCAGGGAATGCTACAAGTTGAATGGATGAAGTCATCCATCATCTAGCAGTGACTGGAGTAGGTTGAACTCATTCCCATTCTGCCTCTTGCTTCAGACGCAGAAACAAAGTCAGGTTTATCTTCTAGACTTCTCTTTTTACCACCTTTGAACAGGGCTCAGTTTGCTCTGTGGTTGGTAGCTATTCTCTTTTCCCAATTTTTATTATAACTGTTTGATCTAAACATGGTCCTAGGGCCTATTCTAACACAGCTAACTTAATATTTGCTTAAAAAAAAGGGGGTGGGCGAATACTTCTACCTTTGCCTCAACATTTTTTTCTGTTTATTGTTTTAGACAACTAGAGAGCTGAGATACGCGTATAGTGGTGCAGCTTATAGGCAGTGCATATGCATGTTGCCAAAATAGTCCATCACAGGCCTGGACTGAGGATGAAGTTTAGCAAATACCGGGCCTCATAACAAGACAATAGCCAAGAAAGTTAAATACTGTAGAGGAACAAAGCTCCAGTCCTAACAGAACATAGCAGTAGTGTTATCTGTCAGCACCTGAATTGCAGCTTGCTCTAGCAGACATGGAAATACTTTGAATGCCAGGCACGTGGCCTCTCAGGCTGGGAGACAGAGTGCAGCAGGGACCACAAGCATTTGCGCTTCTAGGGAGTTCTCCGCTGTGTGTCAGAAGAGGGGATCGAGCTGGTTGTGGCAGAAGGAATGACTGCCTTGCAGGGTACATCAGTGTGCTTGATCGACAGAGACAAAAATACTAGGAGTCATATTTTTCATTCTTTTTTTCTTGTTAATGGAACTACAGGAAGCCTTCTCTGAACTGTACAAGCATTTCAAAGTCTTCATATTAGCCATTGAGCTTTAGCAAAATGATGTGGTTTTCAATATCCAGGGAACAATGAGGAATATTTATAATAATCTCTATTTGTTCAAAAGATCCTGTCTTCACCTTGGAGCCACACTGCTGTGAAAATGCCACTGTCATGAGTCTGTGGACCATACGAGAGAATAGGAAAATGAATATGTTTTTATCTGAAACTTTGTTTTCTTTGAATGATAATGTTCTTGAGTCTGGCCCACTGTCAAAAACAGTGGACAGCCTAGGAGAGGAGCAGAAATGAATATCCTAGGATTTGTATTTGGTATTGCTAAGGAGAACCCTGCTTCTGCAGAGCATGAGGAAATTCCGTAACAGTTTCAGAAGACAGTTTATTAAAACAAAATTGAACTATCCTGGATAAATAAATTGCCTCAATTAGGGGGAGGTTTTGGAAACAAAGGATTCTGAGAAGTTGGTTCTGGCTCCCTACTGTAAGCAGGCTGAATTAGCCTTTGTCTGATGTGTGAGTCACAGAATAGGTCTGTGACTCTCTTTACAAGAAAACTTCTGCAAGTATTACTAGTAAAATGTTATATTCCCCACATCCTGCCAAGAAAGGGTGGGACAGATGCTGCAGATTTAAAACTTTGACACTTGTCCCATCTGGTCATATGGTAATTTAAGAGATGACAAAATAGAGGAATGACACCGACAAAAAGAATTTCTATCCCAGTTTCTTTAGTCATGTGGCAAACATGTTCGATGAACAATCAGGGTGGCATCCAGCGTGTTGGAAGTGCTGAGTTACAGTTCCTGTGCTGTTCTGAAATCCATCACCTCCTCTATCAGGCAGAGTGTTTGATCCCTTCAAGCTGGCAGGCATGTGGCCGGCTAAATGTCACCTCTGTTGTGATGCTCAAACCACCTCTTCACAGACGTAGCCACCAAAATGGTAACAGCATTTCTGTAGAGTGTCTCAGTACAACTCCTCTTCCAAAAGATCTTGGGTCAAAAAAATTGGTTACTTCTGGTGCCTCTGATCCTTGTGACTGTGGATGAACATCTGCTCTTTTCTTTTGAGACTTAAGAACAACATGTGAATTTTCCCCTTGTTTAGCCTGATCTTTCCCTATCTAGTGACTGTGAAGTTGAGCCCTTGGAAAGGACGGAGAAGAATAGCAGCTGCTTGGCTGTGAGAAATCACTTTGGCTGGCAGTTTGTGAAAGAACACAGTCTGTTGACTGGTAGTGATATAAATATTCAGGGCTGGATTGACAGTATGCAGGACATTAGCCTGCTGGGAATAGTGAAACTGAGCCATGACTTCTTTCCTTCTTTTGTAATCCTTTTGTGAAGGCGCGAAGGGTGTCCAGCAACAGGTTTCTTTCCTCCCCCAAGATAAGCCGTTAGAGGACAAATCAAACTGAACGGCGAGGAGTTTTTGTTGGTATTGTTTTCCACTTGGTTTCAACTTCTGCAAACAAAGCCAGAGCAGGTAAGTGAATCCGGTTTAGATGCTTGCTGGACCCCAAAAGCTGCTGAGTCTCAAGGAGCTCTTGCTTCCCCGAGGCTGAAGAGGGGCTATATTAATAACAGAGCGTGCTTTGGTGTTGGCTACATGGGGCCATTTTCTGTTGTGGTTCACCTCATTGCCCATCAGTTTGAGGCTTGATGCAAAAGATAATTAATTTCAGTGACGGTGAAGAAGCAGCTCTCAGTGACACTTCAGGGGCTGCATTTAAAAGCTAATTAATATGGTGACATCAGTACTGAGGAATGTTATTTGCAGTTAGATGTGGCCAAAGAGACCCATGGTTCTACTCCAAGACATATGCAATTATAATTTAAAAAAAAAAAAAAAATAAAAGAAAAAAGGAGGTTTAAATGGCTTTCTAGTATACATATTCCCAGAACTTTAAAACTGCTCGTTACTTTTTAACCTACTCACTCTTGGGTCAGGTGAAACCAGTATGATTACTCAGAAGCAGCCATAATATCCAGCTGGGATGAATATTAGAGCTAAGCTAAGAAGCTGCAGTTCTGCTTATCAGTGGACCGAAAACTGCCTCCGGTCTGAGATTTTCCCAATAATATAGACTAGGACCTAGATCAGTTTGTGTGTATTATGTAGTTGCATGTGAGGCAGAAGCATTTTGTCTATATACTTACGTTTCTGCCCTTTATTTCCTCTTTTCTTTGGGGGCATTTTTGTGTACGCGGCAGGAGTGCACCTGAGACGAGCTCTGGACGTTGTTGGGTAATCTGCAGGCAAAAAGCATAGGTAGGGGAAACGCATGAATGGAAAACCACCAGATTGCAAAAGGAAACCAAGACTGACTTCTTGCTTTGTTCTTATTGACACATGCTGTTTCTACTTCACATTCTTACGTTGCTGAGAAACCCTGTCATCTGTAAACAAAAACATCTCCTGCACTATCGTGCTGAGCGTGTGCAGAATGTAAAGAGGGAGATATCTGTGGGCAGCCTACAGGAGTTTGCCGCATTATTTTCATGCACACAAAAAGTGACGTACTTTTTGGCACAAGATTTACCACCCTGACAGGCAGCCTTTCTGCAGTTCGTGTATTTTCTGTAAGGAAGATTTTCTGAAGACTTGACTCGCATATTTTTAAGTAGTAAATAAAAAGCTATCATTATGAATTATGTTTCAAAGCATCAGTCAATATTGTACTAAAATTACAGCACGTGGGATTACTGTTATCTTCCAAAAGATGGACCCAACATGTTACAATTACACAAAAATTTACCAACGGGTTAATGAGTTATCGAGTTTTAGTAACATTTTTTTAAATGCTCTATGTTCCCTCCACCTGCTGTACAGACTGTCAGAGTTTCGTTCATGAGTGGCTCATAGTTGCAGAGATACAGTGATTTCCAATGTGGTCCTTCTTTTTGAAACACCCTGTATTGTACAGTCTTAACCAGGAGTCCCTGACTCAGAGTTACTGAATATCTGTCCATACCCTTGGAAAGACAAGTAACTTTGGTAGTAGATTCAGTAAATTCTTGCAGAATTTCTCTAGCTAATGGATGTTTTACTGAGAGTAGAATTTGATCCTGTAGTATCTTCAACATCTTCTGTCCACTTCTTACGTCCTATCATCCATTCATTACGTCTCAGGATGAAAAAAAGTGGCTTAGTTGCTTCCTTTCTGAGCCGTTCACCAGCATTTACCCAGGAAGGGCCAAGTCTGTCCTTGGGTTTTTAGAAGGGTAGCCCTAACTAGGAAACGCTAAGACTGCAGGATTACATCTGAAATCAAAGTTTGGTCCCGGTGGTGAAATAACAGAACATTTTCTCAGCCAGAAGCTGCTTAGTCAGACAACCTGAGAGTAATGGGCTGGCTGTATTTGTATTGCTGCAGTCACACATCGCGCGACTCAAACCAAGAGGGCACAGCTGGCTCAGGGTCCCTGATGGAAGACGTTCCCGGTAATGAAGCATTGTCACCGTAAGCTGGTGGCAGCAGATGGCAGCGCACAGGCTCACGTTCACATTCCCCATTATATCTGCAGGGGTCTTCTGTCCTTAATAGGGGACTCGTAGCCGGGCTTAATGGGCTCTGACTAATGACTAAAAAAGAAAAAAGATGAAGAATTAGTTCCTTTGTGATTTTCCTTTCTTTCTTTCACCCATCCTTGACAGGCTGTAAATGGATTTTCTGTAGCTGCTGCGTTTCACTGGGAAAATCAGCAGGCTATGTTTTTAGATGATTAGTCATTATCGATAGGGTTTGTGCTCAGCTCTTGCACCGTGACCGTGTGAGACCAAGACCTTTGTGTGTGTGAGACCAAGACAAGGAGACCTTTGAGTTTCCAAGTGAGAATTCCTCCTGGGGTGTCTCTGGGAAAAAATGGCCCCAATGCTGTTCATCCCCAAGGCGACAACGAGACAGGTTGAGCTTCATCGCTTGTGACCTGCCAGGCTGTGGACGCTTCGTTTCTGCAGCCCTCATGACTCCCTGCATCTGTGCACAACCAGACACGCTGTGTAAACCTCATGGAGAGGGAAGAGACTGCAAACCCTCATGTTTTCTACATCGTTTTAGTCCACCCTCTGCATTTTTAGAAGGCTTCAGATTTCCAGATATTCATGATCTAGAGTACGCACAAGAAACAGCTTTGTTGTTGATAAGGCTAAGAAATGTAAAATTTGAGTTTATCCTTCAGCCTTAGCAAGTAATTCCAGCTTCAAGGAAAACTCTGTGGAGTAAGTTCGCTGGTGTCCCGCATTTGCACTCTGTTTGCAGAGAGCTTGGCATACACGATGTCGCAGGGGAGGAATGAAGGCAGAGAGTCTTAAAGTCAGGTCAGAAGTTGCTTTTAGAAAGTTTTCATTTTGAGGATTTGGATGTATGATCTTACCAAAGAATTTGACTACTTCCGTGTAAAGAAAAGAAACAAAAAGAAGGCAGGAGTATTTATTGAGAGAATCAGGGCTCCGCAGCATCACGGGCTGATGGGGCTGACTCAGCTCCCTCACACCCTTGCCAGAGATGTGCTGGCCAAAGCTCCAGCTGGAAGGATGGTTTGTGAGGTAAGAGATGCTGGAGCTGACTGAAAGATGACAACGCGTTCCAGTTTTGGGGTATTTCTTTTCAAAGTTGTTGTGTGATGTCTGCCCAATAATAGCAGAGGAATGAAGAGGCTGTTCCAGGCTCATTCTTCTGGACTTTGCTCTGTTTGCATTTACAGTTAGCGGTTCTGCTTCTCCACCAGAAACAAGCGTATTAACATAGGTTTGCCTAAATTACATAAATTAACATAATTGAGGTTTGCTGGTTTATTGTAGCTGAGGATCTGGCCAAAATAAGTACAGCGTGTAGCACAATTGTCATGTACTTCAATTAACGGAAAATTAGAAACACATGTAATTGGTATTATGTCTGGTAAATAACTGAAATAGACTCAATCATTCATTTCTATTTGATCTCCATCTGTTAGAAGCAATGGCAGATTTTCTGAATCAGATATGTAAAATGACTGTGAGAGCTTTTGTTGAGCCATGAAATGAAGCAGTTGAACATGGTGGATCACCCAGCATTTTGATGACATGAAATAATGAAGTGGTAAAATGCTCTTAGTACCTTACTAATTGGTTATAATGGAAGTAAATTACCTTGGTTGAAAGTTGCTTAATGGACAACTTAAAGATATATTTCATTTGTTTGAGTGGTTATTGAGATGTTTATTGTATTGTACAGACAAGAGACTTTTGGTCAAAAACTTTGAAAAAAAATAAAGCTCCTCAGAATCCTTATGAATGTAGCTTTGGTGCTGTGTGATTAGGTGGTCCCGTTTGAACTTGAAAATCACATTTCCAGCACTGGTACAATTCTGTGGCTTGGGTGACTCTAAGAAACCGAGCTTTTGTCACCTCTAACCTGTCATATCTCAGCACGGATCTTCAGTGTAATGCCACCGTGCTTGTAAAAAAAAGAGTCATCACGACAGCTCACATTAACTGAAGGACTGACTCACTGTTATTCAACTTACTGTCTAGGGAGACTATATTTCGATCAGGTTTGTCTGTTGGAAAGATATTTCCAGTAGCTAGCAATGGGTTTTCTTCTTTCATAATTTGGTTTTGGGGCAGGCTCAGGTACGCAGACCGCACACACAGCTGCACAAAGGAGACGAGCAGTGCCCAAAGAGCAAGGTGACAGTTCCCGGGAAGAAAAGTCGGTCTTTCTCACACAGGCTCTAATTTCATTTTGGAACAAGGAAAGGACAAAAATTATCTGTGTCCACTATTGGTAGAGGAAGAAAAGAATGATGCACACAGCGCAGAAATGAACAAGAATCATTTTAGTAAAGTCAGTGAAAAGATTTTTTTTTCAAACAGAAAATATTCAGTGTTAACTGTCTCAGTTTACACACGGGCTGCTCCCCTCAGTACTTGCATTTTCTATGGCGATACTTTCCCTGATCATTTCTATGGCTGGATATTGCACATTTCTTTCTGTCTAGAGATAAATCCAAATGTCTTACAGTTCAATGGTTGCTGTCCAGGTTAAAGTGTGGAAGTAATAGTTACTGAATTGTTAATTTTATTTGGTCAGGCTTTAGTGAAATAATTGTCTGCTTGCCTTGCTGCTTAATATTTTTATGCTTAAAGATCTTTTGAATTCAAGGATTATATCATGCAGTGTGCCTGACTGCTGTGAATCAAGTCCCATTAAAGGATTTTACCCATCCATCTTCTGTTCCCCTTTAACATAACAAATATTAAATAAGGTCACATTTGGAAAAGTCTGAAGTTATGATGTCTTTCACTTACGGTTCAATATCCTTGGATTTCTGGTATCGTACTAGGGCTAGTTCTACAGTCCCTTGGGGTTGAACAAAAATAATGGGAGCTTGCGCTTCAGCGAGTTCTCAGGGTTAATTCCTGCAATTCAGGTCCTCTGTGTATGCACCCCAGTATTGCTGTGAAGCAGGGCAGCCTCACTGCCTTGAGGAAAATTCACATGGACAGGTGAGGCTTGTGGAATATTTTTGGCTTCTGTGTAAACACAAAGCAATGTAAATCAAACTAGGTTGTAAATATTTTTTATCAATGTCACGATCTTGTTGCTTAATACACAAACAGTAGAATACAATTTAGGGGAAGCTAGAAACTTAATAATAAGATTTATTGAAATATTTACCAGTGCAGAGACCCAGTCTTGAGATCTTTGAATGATGTAAATTACTAAAGCCTGATGTAAGTATCAGCTAGATGTGTGAGACTGGAAAGAAATTGTTTTCTGTTTATGAAGTCAGAGGAAATATATTTGGCATAAACTGTTTCATAAAAAATTAATACAGATCGCTGCCTGCCAGCCTGGTTTATCCTGCATGTCTCAAAGACAATTCCAGTGGTTTCATACTGAGCGCTATCATCTTTTTGGCTGAAGTCTGCAACATTTGTACACATCAATTATTTATGTGAATACTTTTATTGAACTTATACATATCAGTATTTTCAACATAGAGCCTTGGTCAGTAAATTCTTCAGAGGAGTTATTATAATGCCAAATTTTTGGCTTTATTGTAACAGAAATAATAATTTAAACACATATCAAGTATATTTGTCAAAACTTCGGTGGCAAATATTCTTTCTAAAATGTGTTTTGAGAAAGGACGTATCACTTACTAACCATTGAGAAGAAATTGGATTTAGGTATGTTGGGAGACAAAATGTAAATTTTTCAGATAAACTTGTCTGTGCAATCATGCTACATGTATTTAGGATAAGGGAGATTTTTTTTTTAACTGACTACATTTGAGAAGAAATTTATTGTAAAGGTTGTGGGCCAAATAAAATCCATTTCGGTTGAATTGCATATGGTAAATCAGATTTGGACCACTTGATAATCAAGAATTTGCTGATCTTTTTGACAAAAGATCAAATTTAAGTCTGGTTGTGATCAAGCAAATTTTTACTGACGGTACAGTCACGCTAATTTCAGACCATATCAGCCATTGGCTCTTTTTTTTCCATAGTGGGATGCTTAAAGGAGTAGATTTTGGGCTTTCTGTGGATGCATGAGAACACTCAACTATATTCTGCCATTAGCCAAAAATCTTGGGCCAAATCTTCCATGTTAGTTAAATATATCTGGATTAAGTCATAAATTCAGATCAGTACTTTAGACTACTGAATGAATTTCACCAATACAGTAATTGAAATGTGTGTGTTTGCCCAGGATTTCCTGCTACAACATCTGTCTTACTGAAAGCTTTCCTAATACAGAAAAACCCCACTGATTCAGGTAAGAACACTGATTTTTTTTCTTTCACCATTGAAGTGTAGGCATTCAGAGACACGCATCAAGCCTTGTGTTAATTAAATGTATTAATAATTCCTACTTTGTGTTGTATGGTGTAAAGGGCTTCAGAAGCATCTCTGTGTGCAGGGGTGGAGTTCAGTTTGCACGCCTTGCTGGATGAAACGCCAGCAGCAGACCAGCGCCAGAAATGCCTGGCTGATAACTGATGCACTTTTTATCTGCCGGGAGCCTGACTGACATCTTTGAACACTGTTGTATCTAAACAGCTTGAATATGTGACCTCGTTCCTTAAATACCATCACTTGAACAGCTCTTGTTGCTAAAATAAAAGCAGTGTTGATTCTCTGTTGTGAAATCTCCTACAGACCCTCTGACAAGCGCAAACTAAACCACACCTCCGACTATGATCAAATGATCGCTTTTTGGTGGCAATTCCAGTGTACCCGCAGCAGCAATTCCAGCGAAGGGATCGCTTGCGGTCTTTATCACGTTTACTTTGTTAACCTGTGACTGTCACAAAAAGCTCTGGCACATGGAATAAGACTGTGGAACGGACCTCAAGGCAAATGATCCCAGAAAGGTAAAGTGGCTGAATAATTTTGTTTTCTTCTCCTGACAAGTAGCTTGTTAACTACTCCCTAGACTGAGGCGGGGTTGGAGTTGAGCCAGGCTTTGCGGTGAGATGAAAAGAGGCCAGTGTCAGCTTTCTCATTTCATGCTGTCTTCAGTGCTCAGAAATAAGGCCTCTGCAATGCAGGCCTGTGGCAGTACTTCCTTAAGTATAACCAGGATTTTTAAAATGCAAGCTGTGCCCTCCATTCCAACACGACTATGTGTTTCTCTGTAAGTTTTTCCCCGAGAGGTGATATTTGGAAAAGCTGAACTTTTAGTGGGAAGCTGAAGTATGCACTCATTAAAAAGAAGTTTAAAATTTTTATCCCTGAAAACCATTTTTGTGAGAGGACTGATGTGCAAATCCCCTGCAAAGTAAATAAGAAAGAAAAATAATTTTCATTTTAGTGAGCATATTTATTGACTATTGTTTAATCGGTCTTTCCAGTTACTTGGAGTCTGGTACTTAAAACAGTATTTTGCAATGCAATTGTTACTACATATTTGCATACAATTGTTTTGCGGCTGCATTTATGACCATAGGTGCCAACTCTGTTACTTGTTATGTTTTGTTGCTATTGGCAGCGTCAAGGCAAGTGCCATAAAGGCTGAAGGGGTCACAGGACAGAAAGGATGTTCAGGTAACTACCACATCTTTAACGTAATCTAGACATCTCCCCCACAAAAGCTGGCTATAAATTGTTTTAAATTGTGTTTTATTTTCAGAATATAACCTGATTTTCTTGAAGTAAAAATCTTTTTTAGATAAATCCTGCTCTTAGGTCCAGTCCAGCAAATACTTTGCTACTAAGTGCAGTTTTGGATACTAGACAGGGCGGGTTGTGGCTGTGAGGAGGAACACACATTAACAGGCACTGCAGAATCAAGACCTGTTAGCTGGTTTACAAGCAAATGAGGGTGCTTACGGTTTTATTCATGGACGGAAGGGTCAAAAGAATCAGAAATTGCTGCTGACCTTGAATTATGTGTTGCGTATAACCATGATATTGAAAGTTTTACTGAATTGAAATAAAGGTTGATGACATGGATTGGTTTATACTAAAGAGAGCTCGCTATTTTTAATCTTTTCATCCAGTAATACAAAATGCCATCAGGATCGGTGTATGTTTATCACCTATGTCTTAAAGCTCAGTATTATTTTGTTAAAGGAAGAGTGTGACCGAGAGTGATAACTTTAATTTGTATTTTAGTTTATAATAACCAGATAGAGCATTTACATGAAAATAAAGGACTTCAGTGTAACTTTGGATGCCAAACCTGCATTTTTTGGGGGGAAAAAAAGGGCAAAAAAACTTGAATACAACCTCTGTAACTTCGATGATCACAGTAGTCGGGACCGTTCTGCAGAAGATAGTAGATGTAGTCGAGTTGCTAGTTGGCTGGGCATGTTTGTGTACCTGTGGTGAGACAAGGAGGGCTCAGGTGAGCACCTTTGGCACCGGGGAAGGTGAGGGAATCGCTGCCTTGGAGAAAGCGCTCAGCTCGAGATTCCACAAGGCTTTAAAGGGCAAGAGGAAGCACCTTGAGGCCAATATTGAATGTGGCTGGCAACCAGGGTAACTAAGCCACTAAGGGAGTTATGTGCTTACTCTGTCTGCTGCCAACAAAACTCCTGCCAACATCTTTTTGTAGTAGCTGAAGTCTATTAATTCTGCATGCATACACATCAGCAGAAAGGCTCTAACATTACGCCGATCTAAAGGGAACAAAACATAGATACGAAGAAGGACAGGCGCATCCGAAAGAGGCAAGGAAGTGTATTGGCAACATTCCCAAGAAGAAAGGAGAAACGTTTCGCTCCCATGAAGGCACGCTGGTTGTGCGCTGGACCAGAGATTCCTGGCGTTGAGAGAGAGCAGTGTGAGGTGTTGAAAAAGAAACGTGGAGTTTAAATGGTATTTAGATAACACGGACATTTTCTCTGTTCATATTGCGTTAATTTGCAGACTTGTGAACGCTGCACACAGAAGAGTCAGGTGCACTGACAACGCACAGAAGTGGCAGATGGAATAGTGGTAATGATTTTTAATTACATCTTCGTGATACTTGGCATATGAACAAAATTTAAGCTTCCTGATGATTTTATTAGATCCCTAAGTGAAAAATGTATAGGTTGAAGGAAAGAACTGAAAATGGTGCTGTGAGAAGATCCATAATGAGTGATTTAATGAAGTAGTTAAATCCACTGTGGAACACAAGCTGTTTTTAATTGGAAACATTGGACAGTTTAATCTTTCTATCAAACGTTCAGAGGAAATCAAATACCCCGTTGTATAAAAAGCAGCTGGGACACCAGGAGAATGGCACTTATATCAGTGCTCTGTAAGAGGTCAATGACAATTTTAATTGATGCTATTTCAGTTCTTGTGGTATGGTGGTAACTAGAATAGAAATACCTGAACGGCTTGTTCTTAGAAATACGTGGACTTTAGTCAGGAGAATCTTCAGCTTAGAATCAAGTACAGAGATTAGGTGAAATCTGCAGGCAAGATAATGGATGCAGTTAACGATCATTTTATGGGTACATCCCATTCCATTAATTTCTGAAAAATGTAGAGGGTGGCAACATTCACTTATTTTCAAAGACACAGTTAATAGTTAAGCTAGATATCATTAAAAATGCACGTTGCACAAAAACTAGTATACAGTTCTTTAAAAAATATTATAAACAACAATTGCTTTTAAGATTTCTTCATTTTTTTAGACTTTGCAAAGCCCTTGTCTGGCTTGTTCTTTGTCAGCCTGAGATCACAGCGTGGTCCTCCTAAATCCGTCTCTTGGTTTCTTTGGTGTCAGTGCTGTGCACCATCCCAAATAGAAACTGTATTACTGAAGTTGTGGGAACAAGGGCTCAAGTTTGAACAACAGATTTTTTTGGTTGTTTTTCTGCTTATGAGGAGGATTTTATGCCCTTTCCTTTCTTCTATCTTCATTTCAAGTAACAGAACTGAATCAAACTATTAAAACATTCAGTGCAGCAAGGTAACCTGAAATTCCATGTTTCAGTGTTTATCTGCCTCATCTATTTTTGTCCTAGAAAAGGGGATTTCTTGCCCTTTCCTTTTTGTCTTCACATTTTACAATTTCTGTATATTGGGCTCACGACACATTTTGCTCTTTTTCTCCTAACCCTCTCACGTCTTCCCACAGGCCGTTCTTTCAAAAACGCGGGGAAACAGGTTCCATTTTGTTCTTTGTTTCTTCTCCAGCTGCTGCCGATGGCCAGTGCTTGGCCTGTCCTCCTGCCCAGGCTGCACAGCCCCGGGAGCCTGCAGCTCAGCCCGCATTCTCCCTTTCTGCGCACAAATGCCCACCTTTCTCATTTGCCATTTCAAAGCCTTCTCCACATAACCAAGCCCCGAGCCCCCAGCCTCACTACCGCGTTGGTGAGAAAATGCCTTCATCAGCCCCAGGGCCAGGACCAGCCAGCCGTCCTTCGTGCTTGCTACATGAGATGGCCATTATTTTTGGAAGAGTACCACGCAGCTTGCGGCAATGTCCGCGTTCCTGTGCAGCAGCGCTGAGAACACAAATACCCAACGTTATCTCTTGCAGTAATCTTGTGGGCTCCTTCTCCAACTATTGCCAAAGCCCAAACCTGCCGGTCTTGTCAAATCCCATGCGACGTTGCCCCAGGTGATACAGCTACAAACATTGTGTACACGTATCCCACACACCTGTGTGCTGCCAATACTCAGGATGGATCATAAATCAGTCATGTGCTGACATGAAGCCTGACATGAAGCCGAATACGTGGAAATTAAATCATTCTGTATATTGTGCTGTTAACTTAATGGGCATGATGATTGTTCTGAACTTTGGCAGTGTGGGTTACCAGCCCCTGGCTCGGCAGAGCTTCCAGCTGACGTGCTCGGCCTGTCTGCGGAGCTGTGAGAAATCTGATTGAAAAAGGAAAAAATGCCCATCCCGTCAGGAGGTGTTTATAATATCTCTGTGTCACACAGGAGCTGTGATCGGGATTGTGGGTTCCTTGTGTTATGTTGTGTAAATAGGAGATGATGTAGTCTTTGCCTTAGAAGCTTACGACTGAGGAGAACTCACGGGAGTGTGTGCAATTAGCTATAATACATAGTGCCTGTATATGCTATCTGTTATATCTAAATTTAGTTTTGTGGGTTGCTATTCTTAGCTCACCAGAGATAATTTTTTTACTTTTTTTTTTTTTTTTTTTTTTGTTAATGCACGTATATGTTTCCTTGCTTGCTTCTAGATCTGCCTTTCCAATCCAAGCAAATCCGAAACATCTGCAAGAGGAACAGCTAACCAATAATGGCAGGCAGCAAACTGAGTGATCTTTTTCCACTGACCTCTTTGGTTTGCTGTTGCCTCATTTTTCCAAAACACCCCCATGCAACATGTTTTTCATCCACCTGTTGTACTGTATCTTGTGAACTGTGTGTAGGAGGAATTGACTTCTTAACATGCCAGTACATCTCGTAACACGGTGAGCCGTGGTACTTGACTGGGCGGCCTAAGCACTCCCTAGGGTAAACATGAACCTAATTAAAGCCAAACAGCTGGTCAGCCCAGAGACAGGACATTTGGCTTTTTTTGGTTCACATTTTGTGTATGCATTTATACATACATACGTATATATGCCACACACAACTATAAATGCATAAATACTTAAGCTGAAGAAATATCTGTAACTTGAACTGAAATTTCCAAGCAGAGAGGAAGACAAAATCCCTGGCATAGTGTGTCTAAAAATTACACTTTGGTAGGGATGCAATAAAAATTTAAATGTCATTCAGTTGCCATAAAATGATCTAAAATGGAACAAATATATTGTATACTATGTATTTGGGGGGGGACCTGATTTTATTGTTCAAGCAGTTCAAATAGCACTTGCTATTTCTGAACAGTATGGGAGATAATATCCTGTACTGTTTTTAGGAATAATATGTTTATCTTTATTTGGTTGCGGTTAGATCGATGCTATATGAAGAAGTAATAATTAACCGGTCCTGGGCTGTTTTAGTCTGAGGCAACTAAAGTGAATAGTTTGAGCTTGTGCCAGTTGCCAGTGCTGATCTTTCTGTTCTGGGGGTCAGCAGCTGGAGGTCTCGTCCGTTCTAGCATCCCTTTTTGTGTGCTCCCAGCTGTCCTTCCTCTTAGCCCACAGTGGGGTACACGAATTACTTTTACAAGTTCAGCATCCTGGGCAGCCATAAAAATGGATTTGGGGAAAAAAAAAAAAAGGGGCTAAGCTTAGGGCGGAGAGGCTGAGCCCACAGAGCTCATAACCATCACCCACTTTGCGGTAAAGCCACAATAGACGTTCTGATGAAGTATGAAGTTTAGTTAATATAAAATGCATATACATCTTGGTGTCTTACAGCCTCTATTTTCTTATATTCTTGAAGGAAAATAAAATACACTTTGCTTCAAAGAAAAAGTTCAATACAACTACTGAACATCTGTACGAACTTCAAGCTCTAAGAAGGGCTAAACCAGGCCAGATGAGCAGCAACATGATGACAGTGATGATCTGGTGAGTAGATTTGTCTGAAAGTGGGTTGAATTTGGGGATTCCTCTGAGATGAGATAGAAGGTAAGCATGGCCATCACGTAAGTGCTGAAAAGAGATGAGTGATCAGAGGTACATCTCACCGTCACATCAGTTCCATGAGCATGCCCACGTATGAAGAGACTGCTTGCATGTGGTCTGTGATCACACAGCTCTTGAGCAAAACAGAGGAGTTCCTAGGTTTACCTAATAGGAACAAGGAGGTTGTCTTCTCACCATTGAAAGAATTTATTTGAAACGGCAATCAATAGGCCTGTTGTTTTAATTTCATTCTTTTTTCCTAGGATACTTACAAAACAGTTTTACACTGAAAGGAATGCAGTGTGCTGAAGGAATAAATAAAATGGATGTGAATTCAGGAGCAGCCTGTAAGTATGCACATATTTGTGTGCCTTATTAACTTGTTGCTCCTCTAGATTGTAGTCTAGGTAAAAGAAATTACTACGAGTGTAGTGCCAAAAAGCTGCTCATCATCACTACACAGTTGAAGCACTATATGATTTTATTATTTTAGCAGCAGTCTTTTGAAAGTGATTTGCCAGGTGACATTTTGGGAAGAAAAGAAATTTTAAGGAAGTCATTATTCTCATGGAAAGTCTAAGTGAACAGGGATTAGGTAAAAATCAAAACTGCAAGCAAAGATATAAAGAGAATGAAATAAGTTTCTGAGGGCAGACACCACCTGCCATCTTAGTTCGTCTCTATTAACCATCTTAGTTCATTTGCATGAGCTTCAGGAAGGTCATTATGTGCTCCATCAGAGAGATCTGTTCAACATTACAAGGGCACAATGCCAAATTTACAAGAACTCTGGTGAAACAATTTAGTTGAATAAATCCCAAAGTGCTAGTTCTAAATTCTGTTTTTCTAAAGCTAAAAGTGGGTAAGATTTGGATGAGAAACAAATAACATCTAGCTAGCTACCTCTAAAGCCAAACTGATATTTTTCAATTTACCCTGGTATTTCTGCTGAGGATATGCTCAAGTTATAGTTATTTCCAGGCTTGTGCATTATAACTTGCGCTGTTTAGCAACCTGGTCCTAACATGGAATAAAACCAGTTAATCTGAGCTAATAGCCTGTGCTGAGCAGATGTTGCATGGTATTCAAGCAGTCAGTTTTCAATGAAATATGTTAACTTTTCAAAAGTTGCAGTGAGAAGAGTGAAAACTATATTTGCACTGAAAAAAAAAGCATTTGAAAACAGCTTTGGCCCGCCAAACACCATCCCCTAGAAAGTCTGAAGAACCTTGATTTTCTTTGGGGAACAAAGTAGCCTTGTGTAACTTCTTGTTAATGTGCTGTATTTTCAAGATCTTTTCCTTTTGTTTCTGCTCCTTTTCATAGGATATATCAGAGAGAATTCAACCTACAAGATTTATCTCCCTTTTTTTTTCCTTCCTTGCCAAAACTGTGGCTGCACCTAGATAGCCTTCAGCAGGGTTCCAAGCATGACTCACCTAAAACACATCCCTATCTGCAACAGTCAGAAACTAGTTCCAAAACCAGTAAAACTAGCAAATTCAGGTTTCCTGTAGCTTCAGGTCTGACATTGTTTGCATCTCTATCCTGGAATATCTTCAGTCATTTTCATATCTCTCTTATCCTCCTTTTTGGTTTCGCCATCTGGATAAAAGGCAGACATGCTTGGAAAAAGTACATCCTGGCTGCTGGCTCCCAAATGGAACGGGTAACATCCGCGTTCTCCCGGCTCCGCAGGAGAGCTCGTCAGCCCTCTGTAATTTAGCCAGCTGCTGATTTTTACAAAGCTATCAGGAATTTAATAGCCTTGAATCTTCTGCCACTGCTGTAGTTAACTGAAATTGTCCAAAGTGTTCAAAAGCTGGAGTGTTTTACGTGGGGGAGGGTGAGGGAGATCAAGGGCTTCAGTGTTGGACCAGCTTGATGTGATAACGAGAAAGCAGGGTAGTCGTGTTGAAAATTTTTTTAGCTGTCCTATCTTTATCTGACCCAGATAAAGGAAGAGCTCCCGAAACACTCGTAAGAAAGCAGCAGCTATCGGAGTCTTGGTGGTGTCTTTCAAAGCTGCCAAGCCGTCTGTCTTTGGAAGTCAAAAATGCACTGTGACCCCAAAGCGCCACCGTAACGCAGGTGAAGACGCCAGCTGCTGTAGTCTGACAAAAACAATTACAAGGGACAAGTTATTAAGCAGTGAGCAAAGTTCTAGAAGATGGTGGGCCGGTACCTTTTAAATGTGAGCCATTTAAAATCAGTTCTGTTGCTTCCAGTGTAAACTTTGCTCATATATTCAAGTTTTATAGTCCCAGTAGCAATGCCATCAACCTTCTCTGCAGTAATGGTGAAAATGCTGCTATCAATCTGTTTACTCCTCAGGCATATTTAGCAGCCAAGGGAATAACTCTGAATGTTGGTTACCAGGCTGTTTCTTTCCTAAGTGGGTAAATATCAATGCATAAAAAGAGCAAAAATTGATTTCTAATTTAAATTTTATCCACTTTTCCTTTAAAAATGCAAACCCATTGAAATTCCAAATGATTATGACTTTTATGAATTCCTAAGTTTAAAAAAAAAAACCAACCCCAAACTATTAAAATAATGTAGATCAAATACCATGGTTTCAGATAGTTCGTTCTTGCTGTTGGAGTTGTAAATTGTAGTCACTGAGCCAGCAGCATCGCTGGCTCGACATCTGGAATCGGAATGGTGGAGCTGCCAGAGCAGCTCTCGCCACCGGTGTCTTCCCCCGAAGGTGCAGGGAACACATTTCCCTCAACTGCTTTGTTCGGCTGATTCAGCTCCATCACTTGTACGCTACAAGTTAAGAAATCTGAGGTTGAGCGCCCCTGATTTAGAGAGAGGTTAGCTACTCTGAGCCTGGAACATGCCATCCAAATTCTCTTTCTGCTCCGAAACTCCACTTGTAAAATGGTTCTGTCCGTGCTCTACTTTGCGGTGTAATGAGCACAACCTGCTTTCTTCACTCCTTGGGAACTGAACCTCGCAAATATGTCAGTACTGGGCATCAATGGATTTTCTTCCCTCCATTGAACCCCCAGACACACAGGGAACAAACGTTGCTGGTTCATTAATTAGTGTGTGGGATGTTCACATAAAACAAAGCAGAACTACAATAAAATCCTTAAAAAAAAAAAAAAAAGCTAAGTATTAAGGCTGAAAAGTTTGAATTTAGACATGTGCATGGGTATAGATTTAGGGATGCTGAGATCTAAATTTGGTACTGATTTTAAGCATTCATATTTAAATGAAAAGTAGGAGGGGATAACATGAATTAGAAAAAATAATTATGATATTACCTTGATCCGTTTGCAAGAGGTATTAATAGAGAATGGATTTTTTCTGTCCAGGTCCAGTGAAGCTGGTGGTCCTTATGTTCTTCAAGAATGTAAAGTCTTATGGCCAAACTGGTAAGTGAACAATTTCATTGTATTTCTTAAAAGTGTGAGGGGCTGAAGAGTAGCAATATTAAACCTAAAGTGGGGAATTTCCTTCATTCTGGGTAATTTGAAAAAAAATTCACCATTCATTCTGATTCCTTAGGAGATTGTAGGAATGCTCACAGAAGACTTTTCATTCATGTATGTTTAGATTTTCTACAGTGACCTGATTAATTTAGGAAGTGGTATTAAAAATCATTTACTGTACATCATTCTGCCACATTCCCATGGCTTTGTTTGCTTAACACGCTATTATTAACGTGCGAATGGACATATTTGATTCAATTTTGTTATTAATATATTGAATCATTGTAATAACAAAATGTCTTTAGTCTTTGGTTTCACTTAAGGACTTTACTGATTGACATTTGCTGCGGAAATGGACTGGTTTGACTTATCAAGATGATGTTAGGGGGATTAAAAAAAAAAGTCTAAAAAGCACAAAGAGATGGGAATCCCTCTGTACTATTGCTTTAGCACTTTTTTCCTCCATACGCTGCATTTGTATTAATAAACTAAGCAGTGATTTTCTCACAATATCCCACTACTGATCTTGAAAAGAAGCACAGCAGGTGTTCAAACTAAGAGAAACCTGCTAGGGAAATATACGTGGTGCCCAAGGCATTGCAGCACAGGCATAATCTGAAAACAAAAGAATCGCAGAGTTTTGTCCTTCCAGAGACAGAGACATGATGCCTGAAACCTGGAGGATTGTACTTAAAAGGAGGGGCAGAAATCCAACCATCCCTCTAATTTTAACTCCATCATTATAAATTGCTATTGAGACTAAATGTTTTTTTCTTGTGTTTGATCCCTCTGTGAAGTGATAATACTGCATTGTCCCATCACAATTATTCTCCTAGTCTACGGTATGTTGTCATATCATATTACTTCTGTGTAAGATCAAGCAGAAGGTCACAGTGGACAAAAAAAAAAAAAAATCCACCCAGTACGTAACCATTGTCAGCGCTGCTGTGGAAATTCAGAACCATGCCACGTGGTGTGGTGCTTTTTCACATGCTGAGTGCTTTCCTTCCCAAGTCTGCTTATGAAAACACCTCAGGAAAACCAGCTTTGTAAATGAACTTGCTGAATATCTGCAAAGTACTCTGACTTGTTGACAGTCTTCATATAGGAATTGTAAAACATTTTTCTAAAGAGCTAAAAAGGGTGTTTTGCAGTATAGTTTCAGTACTGGAGAGCTGGATTTTCCTCTCGCTTGTTACTGGGACTTGCTCAGGCAATCTGGAACTCCCTTCCTGTTTCCCTCCAGGACCTTTCTTTAGTCATTTCCTTTCTCTAAAAAACCCCCTTTCATTTCTCTTTAACTGAAGGTGGATTCTCTTTCAAGCATTCTGATAAAAACAGCTGAATTCTATATAGTTTTTTCCTACTTGTAGATGACCAAAAATCACTGCAGTTAGATATGTCAAAATTAGTTTCAGCACTGTGTCTGTGCTCAGAATTTTACACATTTTTAACAGTACCTTGTTGCCTTAGGGTATATTTTAATGGAATGTTAAAATTCCACTTTCTTGTTTAACCAAGAGATGTGAAAATAGATTGGCTGGCAAAATTATAAAGACTTTATTCAATCAAAATATTTTTATTTGCTATACAAAAAGTACAGATTTACAATACAAAAATATGTCTATTTACTTTCCTGGTATGTAATAAAAGAGTACACAAAGAACCTGAATTTTCCTTTTAGTAACATATTTCAGGCCCAGTTACCTCTTGTGAATGGGGTAAAATGCCACTGAAGATTACACCCTCCCATCCGTTCTCCAAACAGGCTATAGCTGGTAGGGAAAGAGAGGAAATATTGGTAACATTTACTTTTCGTGCACTTACACTGTGGCAGCTGCTGTAAGACACGGGGTAGACAGAGCAATAGGTGAGTAAAAAAAGACTGAAAGTATCAGTTTCTGTCTTAAATCATGAACCAAATGAATAACTGGCTCAGTTTTGATGGGAGCCATAGAGCCTGTCCTGTCTTTACTTCTGCACACGTTTTCCGCTGGCTATAGCAGAGATGGAACAATAAAACTAAGAATTGAATTCAGCCAGAACTTCATGGGTTATGTTTAACAATACATGGATTTAATCCATCCATCCTGCTGCCACTGTAACATCCCTTATATCACTGTAAAAAGAGCTGACTCGAAATATACACGGATAATTTGTCAATAGAAGATACAAAATCTGAGGGGAAAAGAACGAAATCTAAAGAGCTCACAGGTTGTTAAGTGCTTATTCACCCGCTGGGAAACTTTTATCTCCATTGAGATAACAGCGTTGCCATCTCTGTATTTTTTAGAAATGCTTTTCACATTCTTTCCAGTCATTTCTGGCAGAGATAGAGAATATTGATGGTTTTCTACATCTGTGAAAAGAAACTCATCTGGAACTTCCTGTGCACGGCCTGGGGCTGGATGGGCTGCAGGGTGACAGCCGAGCAAGGGAAAGGGGGACAGCGCAGCTTAAGCAAGCAAGGGCTGCACAAAGTGTACTCTTTTAAGCAGGTTAGAAAACAAAATTCAGAGAAAAGAAGAATTCAAAGGCAAAAGTGCAAAATAGCAGCAACAACCCACCCCATGCTCAAATATTTGGGTTCAAGCAGATCGTGCAATGAATATGACATGGGTTTTTGAGACGAGAGGACTCAGTGCTGGGAGCCCTCAGAGTCTCTCCATCTGTGGGTTCCATCCTGCTTTCCAGAAAGTGACTGAATACTGGAGATTTAACCCCATTTTCATGCTAGGGACTCTTCCCTCTGCAGAATGAAATAGATACAGTGATGGACCACACTTGGGCACTTCTGCCCGGGCGTCATTCATCCCGCTCAGCGGCACCGCTCCCCTCCACGTGCATCTTTGGTCGATCCCATCCGACACGGCAGGGCAGAGGAACAGGAGAGCTGTGGTTCCTCTTCCTTCGGTTCTTGTGTCTCACCCAACCTGCACTTCGCGTGCTCTGAACCTTTCCATGAACTAATCTCTTTATACAGGCACATATGGGAGAATAAATCATCTGTAGGTTAAAAATCCATAATAATGTTGGGATAGTATAAAATATAGGATTTTAAGGTCTTTTGGTCTTATCGTGGTAGCTGTGTGGGTGGAAATGGCATCCAAATACTCGCCATTTAAGTTAAATTGTTACCCTAAGGGCTCTGGCCAATGATCCATCTCTGAGCAGAAAGCGAGACCACACCAGGGCCTAACGCAGACAGACGCCAAGTTCTGTGTTGCGCACAAGCTGCCATTTCTTCCTGCACAAGTTGCATAATTCACATGCAGATTTTACAGAGACGGCTGGATCTGTTCATTCAGATGGCCGGCTTAACCCACCACGAGTGCTTAAACAAGTTTGTCTCTTCTGAAAAATGTCTGCGCTCTGGTTTTTTTTTTCCAGTTTTTGGATCATGATTTGGTCATGACTTCCATCCCTGGGGAGGACTGTGCTGCCTGGCCCCAGGACATGGAGCAGGATCGGGAAGGAGCCTCAGCCCCCTGGGGACCCCTCGGTTGCATCATGGTGAGCAAAACCGCGGGGCGGTTGATGGGTGCCGGGCAGCACGGCTCCCCGGGGAGCCCCGCCACACCCCGCCCTTTTTAAACATCTTCGGGGGGCTGACCGCTCTTTAAAAAAAAAAAAAAAAAGAAAGTGATCCAAGCGCTGGCAGAGGAAAGTGATGAATCACGACACGCACTCACAAGATGTCTGTCTCGGTGCTGCCCGCGCAGGGATGGCGGGACCCCCGCCCGGCCCAGCCCCATTCCGCAGGAGGCGCCGCAGCCCCCGAGCCGCCGGTGGAGCCGCCGGTGGAGCCGCCTGGGCCACCCCCGCCCCACCCGCGTCCTCTGCGCTGAACTTTACCCGACTCTCCGGCCCCGCTTCCCACCCTGCGCGCCCCGCCCCGCGGTGCATTGTAATGAGGCGGCCGCACCCAGCGCCGCGTCTCATTGGCGGCGCCGCGCCGCTTCCCGCTCCTATTGGCTGTCGCCGCCGTCGCTCAGCGCCGCGGCGGGTGGGGTCCCGGTGCGGGCGGCCGCGCCCTCCGCCTCCCCCAGCGGTGACTCAACAGGGCGTGGAGTCCGGGTCCCGCAGCGGCGGCGCAGCGCTCGCCCAGCCCCCGCAGCCGGCACAGGCACAGCCCCAGCGCCGCGCACTCATTGTTCCGCCCGCTCCAGGCACCATGGACGAGCTAGACCAGTCGCCTCTGGTCTCCTCCTCCACCTCCGGGCCAGCGCGTCCGCAGCAGCCCCAGTTCAACTACCAGTTCGTGCTCGACGACGAGAAGGAGGAGGAGGAAGAGGAGGAGGAAGAGGAGGACGAAGACTTCGACGAGCAGCTGGAGGTGATGGAGAGGAAGCCCGCCGCGGCTCCCGCCGCAGCCCCGCAGGAGCGGCCGCCGCAGCTGCTGGACCTCGGCGGCCCCGCCGAGCCGCCCCGCCCCGCCGCTCCGGAGCCACCGCAGCCCGACTGGAGCCCCCCGGGAGCCGTCTCGTCCTCCTCCTCGTCCGCCACCACGCCGTCCCCCGCGCAGGAGCAGCCCTTGGCCCCCGCCCGGCCCGCGCAGCCCCAGCCGCCCAAGCCCGAGCCCCCCGTCGTCGCCGGCCCCCGGAAAAGAGGGTCCTCCTCCGGCTCGGCTGGTGAGTGCCTCCGCCCCGGCGCCGGGGAGGGCGGCGGCCGGGCGCCTTCGCCCGAATCGCTCCGGTTCTCGCTACCCCGTCGGGAGGGTCCCTTTGTCTGCCGGCCCTCGGCCGCCTCCTGCGGCATCGCTCCCTCCCCTCCGCCGCGCCGGGCGCGGCCCCGCTCCCCGTGGCCCCGCCGCAGCTCATGCGCTAAAAAGGGCTCCCCCTCCCCCTTTTGTATTTTGCCTTAATTTCTTCTCTTTTTGCCTCCTCCTCCCCTCTGTGTTATGCTAATGGCGGGAGGGGGGAAGCGCCGCCCCGGCTGCCGCCTCGCACATGGGCCGCCCGGGGGCGAGGCCGCCGCCGCCGCCTGGCAACGGCCGCGTCGCGGCGGGGGGGACGCGGGGCGCAGAGCCGGTGCTAAGGGCTGCGCGGGTCCGGCCGGTTCTTCCCTCGGGGCAAAATGTGCTCGAGGCGTAGCTGCCGCCGCCCCGTCCCCTCGCCGCGTTGTCCCGGGCTCGGTTCACCCGCAGGGCGGCCCGGCACAGCGGCCTCGGGGCTGGGCGTCGGGGGAATGGAAATACAGGTGCTCTTAATTTTACTCATTTTAAACAAATCACCTCGCTGGGAGGGGCGAGGGAGAGGAACTAGGAAGCAGCGCTGCCTCCTTTCCTAAACCTGCCACCCGGAGGGGATGGGCGTCTCTGCGGGCCTGGCAAAGAGTGCGGCCCTTGGTGGGAAACGCCGCTCTCTGGCTTCAGACAACGAATCTTAAACCCCAAGAGGGAATGTGGACTAGTGAAGTATGTATGGAAGCACAAAAGGCGTACAGGCTTGCCCGGTGCTGTAGGTGTGGCAATACTGGGAAAAATGTCAAGCTGACGGCCTGCGTGTGCCTGCCGGACGGCCGCAGCTAGCCATAGGTGTCATCTGGGCTTGTCTAAGGGGGTCACCCCTCCACGTTGGGGTACCCCCCGTTCAGAACGGGGGCGCTGCAGGGTGTGCCGCCCCCTGACCAGCTGCCAGCACTGCCCGAGTGCCAAAACCCGGATTGCCAGGTCTAATCCAGGAGCTGACCCAGCATGACTAATGTGTTGCGTGCGGATTGCTTGTGTGCCTTGGCCCTGCTTTTGCTTAGTTCAAAATGCAAAAGCTGACTTGAGGCCATTAAAACAGTGAAAACGAACAGATCAAAGTGCCTCGTTGTCATGATGGTGCATTCTTCATTGGTACACTATATACGTTTCAAAGACGCAGGATTTCAAGAATAACTTGATGTCATGGTGTGAGTGAACATGATACTTTTAATTTAAAAAAAGGCATCTGGAATAATGACAAAAAACCCCTTGTTGTTAAACCTGAATTTAATTTTATCTGGAGGGGTTTCACAATGCTTTTTATTTGCACATGTGACAGGACTTTATGGTTAGTTGTGCTGTTGTCTTTCATCAAGCCTGCTTTTTTGTTCTTCTGGTAACTCTGTGCATAGTGATATGCTAAGGATATTTTTTTTTTTTTTATATTTCCACCATTTGGAGGACAGGTGATGAAAAAGCTTGCAACAGACTTAAGGGATGTTATTTGATAAGTGAACAGAAATTTTTCTAGGCAAGTTGTTTGAGTGTAGCGGTGGAAGGTTTGAGCAGAACAGAATGGAAGGAATAGAATCAACCCAATCCTGCTGTTGCTTGGAAAAGTAGGGATAAAAGTGCGATTTCCAGAGCTGATTTGTTTTTCTCCTCCCTGCTTCCTGAAGGATAAGGTAAGGAACACAGTAATCCCTGAAATCTCTCATCTTTATTAGAGTGGAGGAGACCTGCCTGTGTGAAAATTAGGTAGTGGAGCTGAAAAGTGGTGTCAAAGAGTTATAAAACCTAAGTGGAGGGACAGTATTTATCAGTGATGATGAATTTAGGGCTCTGAAGTGAGGACCGGCATCTTTAGGAGACCTGGTTTCCAAAGACAAGGTGCGTAACACATAATGCTCGTCTAATGATGGGTTGGGATATTACAGGTTATATTTTAAGAACTTGAAACTGCTAGATGAGGACACATGGTGTTGATAAAAGCATTGTCTAGTTATGTCATGAGTACTTTGGTCCTCTTAGATGCAGGAGTACTTAGTTTCAAGCACGTTAAGTATCCATTTAAACTTTTTTTTTTTAGTTTTGCATCTGGCAGTTCATGCTAAAACTATCTGTCAAAATACTTCACTTGGGTTCAAATGAGTTCCCTTACTTTGAAATTCTATTTCCAAGTGAAGGAGAAAGCAACCTTACCTGTAGCAAGGATTTTAACAATAGTAGGGATTCTTTTACCTGCAACAATAGGCCATGGTGCTGCTTTTTGTCAGTATAACAATAGAAAAAATGCATGGACTGCTTCATGGCCCATTGAAATGTATTATTTATGTATCTGGAGGTGTTCTAAAATGTAAATCTTTGTAATTGCTATTAGTTACATACTTAGGAGTATTCAGTTTCATTGTTATAAGAGACTGCGACATAATTCCATGTAGTGCAAGTCTCTGTGTATCAGCAGCCTACCCTCTTAAGAGCTAATATAAATATTTGGAGGAGAAGAAAACAAGCCAGAGGACTGCAGTGAAACTTACATGCTCCTGGACACTTTTTTTTGCTACTCACTGTTATGTAGGTAGCAAAAATGACAAATGATTTGAAGTTAAGCCATTCACTTACAAGAAACCCACACACCAAACCCTCCAGACTGGCCGCAGACCAGCACCCACGCTGCATAAAAACGTCTCCGTGTGTCAGTTCCCTGCACCTCGGCCACGGTTCAGTACGTATGCAAATGTTCTGAAGCGCCAGTTTGTTAATTAGTCTTGGTTTTCCATGTAGTGTTATAGGGCTGGGTTTTAGCTGGTCAGTGTGGAGGTTTCACAGGCGGTGGGGGGCTGGCCCAGGAGCTCAGACCCTTCTGCCTCAGTTTCCCCTCACCAAGCTGCACCGCGCTGCAGGAGATGGCGAGTAAACGGAGTGATCTGCACCGGCTTCTGCGCACTCTGGAGGGTGAACCTTTTATCCTGTGCTGGGAATGTGCCGGTCTTGTGATTTGCATTTTGTACAAATTCTAAAGCAACATGTACACTCCTCAGTTTTTTTTTTCTGTGTTGCTGAGTTTCCTAGTGTGCTGCTATGTGTGCATAGCCTCGTTCAGAGGAGTTGTGTGGATTTTAAGGATAGTGAGCAGCACAACGTGGAAAAAATATAGCTGTCCTTTAATGTTTCCACTGATGACTTATACTTGCACCCTCAGTTTACTAAAGTATGTTCTGATTGATCTTCAGTGTTTCTTTGAGGTGCAAGGCCCTTTTTCCTCCCAAATGCAGTCAGTAAAGCTGTAAGAGAGGTGGCCATAACCTACATATATCAAAGGTAGAATGTGATTTTTTCCATTACATGGCTTCCATTATAGTGACATATGAGGAGGAGAGTAACCAGCAATTTGACTGGTATAGTAAAGCTACTATCTTCATGTTCATATTTTGTGTTCCCATCTAGGTGAGTTCAACAAGGGATTGTTTTATTTATTGCCATGTGCATGTGAGATGTCTAGCAGAGTGGGGCTTGCTCCTGTAATTCAGCTGGTGAAAGAACTTCTAAAGCTTTTTCTTCTGTTAACCAGAAGTATGTGCAAGGATAGTCCTGCCAAGTTTGAGAGTATATTTGCTTCGTGTATGTATCTTTTGACTTGCTTTCCAGGAGAAAAACCACACAGCTTCCACCTACCCTATAATGATGTAGCCCTCAGGGAGGTTTTGAATTGCATTGGGAGTTTTCCCCTTGGAGTTGAAATCCTGCAAACCACAAGTTAGGAGACAGTGAGGAACTGCTGGTGGTTTTCCCTTCCTCCCTGTCTGTAATTAAGGAAGTTTGCAGCATGTCTATGAAGTGACAACCATCTTGTCCACCCTGTTGCATCACCACCGGTGAGCACTGAATCTCTTTCTTATCTCATAGATAACCACTGACAACACTCCTGTAAGTCAAGGACAATATTTAAGCCTCCCAGTCAGTGGTTTTGTCCTGCCGACTGGTACAAATTTGCAAGGAAAGTGCCAAGTCCTTTTGTAACAGCTGATCTATAGACAGGTTGGAAATGAGTGGTTGGAGTATAAAACTTGAGGTCAAGAGACTCAAACTTTGGAGCTTATGAGGACAGAAGTAAGCTGTGGTCATTGAAAAGACAATCTTAAAGTAGATCTGTGATTGGAAAAATACGCCTTCTGAGCGGCCTGCAGATGTATCTTGTGTTATTTCAGTATTTTGTGATGCATTTTTCTAGTATAACTTTGTGATTGGTGTATTGCGAGGGTGGTGTTTTCACTTTCCTCTTCTTCCAGTGCCCAGGGTGGGGAGGACGAGGATTTTGGAGACTCCTTGGTCTGTGAGCCTGGCTGCTTAGCACGGGGCATGTAGACATCATTCTAAGCCCGGAGCCCAGTTTCCCCCTGCTGTTAGCGTTCTGTGGGAGTTTTGCTGCCAACCACGCGGTTTGGAGGGAGGTTGGTGGCTTTGTCTGCCTGTTCCTGTCCGTTTTCCACACCCCACTGCTCGGTGGCTGCCACCAGCCCAGCCTGGCTTTGTGTGCTGGGGGCTGGTAGAAGAACAAAAGGCAGTTCACCTACAACTTGAGGCATGTCTTGGTGTGCTTCAGTCGTTTCTTTGTTTTCCGTTAATATTTTGAATGAAACAAGCCTTCTTTTGAGCTGACGTGTTACTATAGTAACTATGAAACTCGGATGCAAAAATCAGCAATGCATAGTTCGATCTGAAAATGTCCTTTGGGTTCTAGATATTTTATAGGCAAGGAAATGGTTCTTGGTCTTTCTCTGGCTAGAAAATGTAAAGCAATGTGTATCTTACAGATAAATGATCCTGAGATATTCAGAAACGCTTGATCGTTCCACAATTTCCCTCCTACTTCACGCATAAGCTGCATTAGAAATGAAAGAAAAAAAGCTGTTACTACCAAGTAAAAAATAGTGAACAGTGAGACCTATTCTAAGCAGAACAGTCGAGTATGTTTTCATATGTTTTTATTTCTTGTTTTATGATCTAAAATAGAAATTACTACCGTTATGCTTTGAAAACGCTGCATAATTTCTACTTCCAGAGACTGTTTTTAGGGCAGCACAGAACAGAGACCTCTGCGCTAGAGCTGTATGACATCTGTTCGGTGGGTAGCTTTTTTTAGTTAGTATTTCCATCAAGGAGAACTATTACAATAGCAATAAAATAATGGGCTTATTAATATTCACAAAGTCTGCGGAAAATCAAATTATCTCAGTGCAATGTTTTTATCTTTCAAGTGGAAATAATCAATCTGCTGCTAGCTGTAGCTGTCAAAATAGGAAGATTTTAAGTTAGAGATGTTTTTAAATTGCTGCTCTTCCCCATTGTTTTTAATGGGTTTGTCTCCATTTATTGCTTTCTGATGTATGAGGAAAGAATAGTTTTAATTTTTTTTTTTCATTTTTTTCCCCTCCCCTCGTGTAGAAGTGTTAGAAATGCCAGTTTGCTCCTCACTGGTTTTGCTGGGGGGCGTGCTTTGTGTCCCAGGAATGTACTGGGAACTTGCAGCTTTTTAATGGACGGGCAATCATGTCATCAACTTCATCGCCTAGGAAGAGTATCTTAGTTAAGTTGTCTTTAAATAAGACACAAGACCGAGATAAATATGAATGTTTCTGTTGCCAGTTAAAAATGTTCTCAGTCTACTAGATGCTGTTGGTCCAGTGTCGGAACCCTACTGTCTATCCAGTTGTTACTGCTTTGTGACAGTTTTTCGTTACCTCTACTATTCCCTTTTTTCTGACAAGCTCAAATTCCTTCGTGCCTGCCCATCAGTGTCCCTTGTGTGTGCTGAGGAGAGGATTGCCAAGGGAAACAGATGAAGGAGCATGTGCGGGGCCTCCCAAAGCAGGTTGGAGCTGCAGAGCTGAAAGGGACAAGCAGGATCTGGAGGAAGCAGAAAAATGTCTGTGGTAGGCGTGGAAGAAAGATCGCTTTTCCTGGCCTTCAGATACTCGTGCCTTCAGCTTGAGAAAAGCTGGTCAAGGGGCAAAGGGATGGATTTCCAGTTTGAAACCCAGGTTTTCTTTAAAAGATCACGTTGTTAGATAAAATCAGTTTTCCTTTGTGTGCGAATTGTGTCTAGGTGACCAAAAACCGAAGTGGATAGTTAAACTGGTATTGACCAAAATCTGTTGCAACCCAGGAAGCGCAATGCTGCTCGGTGTCTGATCCTCTGTGTCGGTGGGGAGGGCGGCAGGACAGCGTGTCATCCTCACACTGCTGTATTCATGACATTAAACATATTCTTATACAAATGCTAATGGCTGTAACGAATCCTCTAATGACTGTCCATATTCTTTTGAGATGAAGGTATCTTATGCATCAATTTGTTTTTATTTTACAGATTATAAGCTCTTATGTCAGAGGCTTGTCACGCAAGGTAATGTGCTGGGAATAGATGCTAAATCAGTGGCATCTCCATTCTTTAATTTAGCTAATAAATACGTTCTTTTGCAATGATAAAGTTGCTAATCTAAATACTGTTTAATTCATTTAATTGTGGGGAAAGCAGGGAAAAATTCCATCTGCACAAATCGGTGAAAGGGAATCTTATGATGGGTATAATCTCCAAAATTAAATTGAATAATGTCTGCATAATCATAGGATTTGCATGGCTCTTTAGACCTCCTGCCTTTGAGTAAGTTCTGGCGTAATTATGATATTTTTCTGCTTTGAGGCACTGCCAGAACCTGAATTTCTGTTCGTTACTTCAACATATGGTTAAGGAGCCTGGGTCTTATGCAAGAGTTATTTAGGTTTAGAGGAATTACATGGTATTTTTTTGGTTACAAATATTGCCAAAGACTGCATACTTCTCTTTAGAGCCATGTGTAGCTGGACACGTTTGCAATTGGTTAGATTTTCTTTCTACTTCTTTCTTTTTAATCACATATATTAAAATAATTTAAATGAGTGACTATAAACACTGGATCTGTGAATGTTCATATCTGAGATTGTTCTAAATTTGTTCTAAATTCATTCTAAACTTTGCTATTAAATATGTTTGTGATTTAGATATTAAATGTAGTTGGGATTGTGCAGTGGGAATTTCAAGCCATCAGAGGGGGGCTGTGAACAGTTAATGATTGTGGCCACCTGATGTTAGTGGGGGGGGGGGTGGTCGCCCCCAGCTGATGTTGTGGGGGGGGGTGGTCGCCCCCAGCTGATGTTAGTGGGGGGGGGGGTGGTCGCCCCCAGCTGCTGCTGCCCCTCAGCAGCCTGAGTGCGATGAGCTCAGTGGCCACACATGGGGAGCAGGCACAGTTCATCCACGCGCTGCTTCTGCAGTGTTCCTTGTCTGTCCATGCGCTCAGTTTGCGCTCAGAAGCCAGGCGGTTTATCTTGGCTCTTCAGAGGATTTAACTTTCCTATGGGGAGCCACTGTGGACTGCTGCTCTCTGATAGGTATGTGTGTCCGTTTTCTAAGAATTTCTTCTTCTCTTGGTATGAGAACAAAGAAAAGTTTCTTTGGGGCTGATCTATGTGACTTTGTGTATTTACTTTTAATAACAAAATTTGCCAGATAAACTTCTTTCCCTGCTCTGAGGAGATAACAGTGATACTCATATGAATGGAGGGACTTTCAATAGGAAGTGGCATTATAGAGCCATCCTCTGAAATACTGCTTAGATCCTGCCCATGGTGTTATTGATCCAGATGGCTGGCTGCAAGAGTGAGGTGAGCCGGGCAGTTGTGTCTGAAGTATTTAATGGCCTTTTAAAACCACCGTTGTAGTGGGTGCTTACTTTGGCAATCTGGGAATTGTAGTGGGTTAATTCCGGCTCGATCTTCCTTGTCCACGTGTTGCTGCGTTGGTTGGCAGTTGGGTGTTGCAGGGCAGTGGTGCTGTCTCTCTAGCTTTTCACTTTTTGGCTGATGAAAAGAAGATGACATGGTGTATACCTTACCACAGGGGCTGCATTGCTCAGCAACTCACCTCAACTCTTAATTTTTCCAAAAGAGGAAAAGTTGCTGCAAGTTGGACCGTGTAGATACAATACTGAAAAAAAACTTGCTTAAATCAGTTTGGTGTTTGATTTCTGCTCAGACAATAAGAAAATGCTTCTTGCTGGAGACTTGCTTTTCCATGAACAGAATATTCAAAGCGGGAAGCATTGTTTAAAATGCTTGGTTTGGACTTGTTTTCTTTATCTAATTCAAATAACGTGAACTGGAAAGTCTCCTGTGCAGTATAGTGCAACTGGTTCTGCAGGTGATGCCTGGTACCGCTTTGGGGTACTTTGCATGCAGACCTGAGATGTCCTACAGCTACCCTTGTTAGTAACCCACACTCTTGGGTCGTTAACACTTTTGGGTTATTAACACTCTTTTGAGATCCTAGCTTTGATACCCTCAACATGTTAAAAATGGAGCTCCTGTTTTCACTTCAGGAATCTCCATCTTCTGTAGCAACTTGTGTTCGTTCCTCAAAGATTTCCGAGTAGTTTACAGGCAGCGTTTCCTAATGGGAAATTTCTCTTTATAAACTTACATGTATAACTAAATAGCCAAATGAGAGAACCTAATTACTTGCTGTAGCTTTGCAGCCTGATCAAAGGATGTGAAAAGATGCTATTAAGAGTTAATGTTCTTTATCATGAATAGCTTAAGTATTTGGTGAAATACCGTATTTAGAACAATTGCATCGTAACAGGAGATGATTTAAATGGAGTTTGTGTAGGCAGCTGCTTTTCTCAGGAAATTCTTGTGAAGTTGTGTATGGCCTTGTTTACTCTGCAGTAGGAAATTAGGCATCCAAGAACTTTACTCTCCTTGAAATCATTTAATTTAACTTCTAAATGGCCAGGTATGTTGTCTTCGACACTTTAAGCTGAGAAATAACAATTTACTCACAATAATTCGATGCCAACACGCAGGAGAAGGAAAACCATGGTAGTTCTTCCCTGTGGCTATAAAGTGTGAGGGTCTTGCATTGCTCTGCAAAACCTTGGGTCTGTAAAAGAGTAAAAGATGGTCAGACTTACGTGTGTGTGTTGAGATCAGCAGTAGTGCTTGGGGCAGGCTTCACTGGGGACAGGTGAGCAGCTTTGAAGAAGCAGACAGTGAGACTGCTGCCTATGGAAGCGTTACGCTACATGTGAGTTGTGTCACAGATGCCCTTCCTTTGAGGATTAATTCTGCCCTGTTTTCTTTTGTTGTTAAATATTTGTATTAACAAGAGAGGCCCTTCAAAACCAGAGTCCCGTTGTGGTAGGTCTGCAAGATAAAAGCATTTGGCTCATTTTTGAAACATGCAAAGGCGGATTCTTAAAAACTTTATTTTTGCCATTTTTAAAAATTTGTTTGTTTATTTTAAGAGTGGTGTACGTTCTCCAGCACACTAACCCAGGAGATGCTTTATATTTTCTGAAGACTGAAACTGCCCCCTTGCAGCCTAATACAGCCTCCTACCAAAGCTAAACTGTGCATCAGGATGAAGTGTACTCTGTGTCTATACGTAGAAAAGAAAATATTTAGTGTATTTTTTCCCCAGTGCTGAGCTCACACATAACAATAAGGATAGTATGAGCACAACAGACCTGCCTTAGCGCAGACCTGCTGCCCACGCCTGGAAAGAGTCGCGTGTGAGAGCAGAGGGGAGGACACAGCGGTGCCCAAAAATCCAGCCCTGAGGGGCACAGCACCTTCTGTCCCAGTTCTGCTTTTCTGTGACTAGGCTTAAGTCCTCTGCTTTCTATTGGCAAGTATGTTTTGGGGAAGATAAAGTAGTTTTTCATAAACTGCTTTTCTTGGAATTGTTACTTTACTACTTTTTCATTTTAAACACTTCTCTTTTTCTTTAGAAATCTCTGCAACTGACTTTGCTTTCTCTTTCCTAGTGGTCTGGGAAATCTCTTTCCATTTATTTCTATGGTTTTTTATCCAAAACTTGATATTAAATTTAAAGTTTTATATGGGTAATATCAGTATCTGGTAACAATGCTGATTAGTGAGCAGTCAGCAAAAGTTCGAACGAGTTGGAAATGCCACCTCTTTGTCATTCTGGTGTCAGGTTTTTTATTTTTAAACAAAACTGAAATCTATTTCTTGTTGGTGGAGCTTGTGTTTTGGCTGAAACCATAATACAAAGTTCTAAAGTGTGAGAGTTCATATTAATGAAAGGAGAAGCTACAGAAATTTGCTGAATGATTTTAGTTAAAAATAGGAATGCAATCAGAACGAACCACTTTGTGCATCACTTTGTTCATCACTTTGTTCTGTTGTTCCTTAAATGCTTTTCCTTTCACATTAGGGGGATACGTTCATACATGTGGATAAGAAAAAAAGGGCAGAGGGGTGTGATGTGTGGATGTATATGTTTGAAAACAATATTAGTATTTTACTAAATGTTATAAGATCACCTGGGCAAGGCTGAGTTCTCTCTAAAGTTCTCTTAAAAACCCATGGCCTGGACTACTTTAGTGAGTGCTGTAAAGTCACACCACGCACAAATAGGAGATGTGTCTGTCTCTTCGCTGTGATGCTGAGGGTGGGTTACTAACCTGGACCGTTACTCATTTTTGGCAGCTAAAATTTGAGGTCTCGCTCTTCTGTATTTCATGAAACAAAGTCTATCTTTTTATTCTTGTTATGGAAACAGTAATCAAGCCGTTCATCTTAATGAATTGATTTTTTTTTTGGTTATGATTTGTAGAAACTGAAGACTTCTTTACTTAGATTTTCTTTATATCTTTGGGTGAAGATTTGCTGTAGTGAAGGCCCACTTTGTGGGTCAAGAAAGGAGTTTTGAATACCACCTTTACTTGACAGTAATCTTGCTTTGAGCTTGTGATATATTCTGAAGTTTTTTTCCTGGGTATTGGTAGTAGTGTACTGCTTCTTTGCTTGCCTCAATCACCTATTTTCTGCCATTGATATGCAAATAGGAAAGCCACCCTGCGTGATCTAGCCTTCTGGCAGTCCTTTTACAAATGAAGTTATTGCACTATACGTGTGATGTTATTACAAAACTTGGGGTGTTGTTTGTCAGCTATTACGAGTGCTACCGCTTGAGCACTGGCTGGGAAGAGCAGCCAGGTCTGCAAGTGTTGGCTCAGGTGGCTTCACGCTCCTTGTCCTACGCCTTCCACATGGACAGTCCCATTGCTTTTCTGTTTCTGAAGGCTTTCTACCTCCAGTATTGGAGAGAAGGAGTCTTCAGTGCCAATGTCATTGGTGGAAGAAAACACCGTTCCTTTCAGCGTGTCATTTGAATTACGGTGTGAAGCAGACGGTTGGTTGGGTTGGTGATGTGGGGGTTGCAGAGGTCCCGCTCTGTCCTGCTTGCCCGGAGGTTCGACACAGGGCCCGCAGCAGGAAAAGGTCCTTGTGGCTGCTTGCTTTCAGCAGGAAAAACGCCGTTCTGACGTGGGCGGAGGGAGGGTGGGTGGTTCTCCTTGGCTGCTTAAGAAATACTGCTTTTATGTAATCAGTTTTCACACTCCAGCTACACGTGGAAAATAAAGTTTGGGTGTGGGCACAATACCCTTCCATTAGGAGAACCTGGGAATTCAGTGACTGGCCCAGCAATTGTGTAGTTCAGTGTTGAGTAAATGGGAGCTGGACCTGAGGAGCAGTTTCTGCATGGTGATTACAGTTGATCTTTGGACACCAAGTGTACTGCACCTTCAGGGACTCCTGTGTGTGTTCCTCTTCGCCTCCTTACCCCAGTGGACTTTGTCGTCCTTTTAGTTCTACATTTTCGGCATCCCCACTCCACTGGCTTGTTCTCGGTTTCCCTGTGAGATCCTTTGCTGTTAGGCTCTCTGGGGTCTGTGTCTTTGTGCTGCACAGTGTGTTCTCATGGGGTCCATCCTGCTTTGTCTGCCCTCTGCTCCCCTCCAAAGCGCAGCCCTTCCAGCGCACGCAGGTGCTGCTGCTCGGGCCCGCAGGAAGCGGGGGGCTATGCTTTTGGGGAACGTGCAGCCTGAGTTGTCTCTGTTACCAGCTTCCCGCTGAATCGCCACATTTGTGGTCGGGAGATGTTGCTTGCTTGGTCCTTCTAGGCATGATGCTGAGATAAAAGGAGAGTGTGCTGCTGCTTGGTGCAAACCCTAAGGCTTGCTGTCCTAAAATGTAAAGTTCCACGGTAGCTCTTGATGCAGCAGGTGCACAAGAAACTGAAAAAAACCCCTCTGTTACTGCTGGAAGTCCCATTTTGAGGAAGGCAGAGCAGCTCTCTGGCTGGATTCGGGCTCCAAAGCAGGTGACTTGCTCGCTTGTCTCGTGGGGCGGTGGGTCTCTCGTGCCCAGGCTGCTTGGGGATGAGATCCTGGGGATCTCCAGCATCTCCTGAAATGAAGGGCATCCGGTGCTGCTTGGTGGTGCAGGGACGAGCGTTGCGGTTCTGGGACTTAGTGTCACGTATTGATCAGTTGTCCTCCAGGGTGGTGTTTGTCCTTAAAAGCTTTTGCCACCATTGAGCTGTAACACTGGTTTAATGTGTTCTAAATTTGGAATTGAGGTTTCTCTCTGTGTGGTCCTTAATGGGAAAATGTAATTTCTAGAAAACTGAACAGAAATCCCTTTGGCCTGGCAGGGGTTGAGGAAGCTTCTAAATATCGAGTTCTATGCTCCAGCTTTCTTACTCTGTTTTCTTGTATCTTGCCATATTTTGTGGATTAGAAACATCACTTGAAGATAACAATGTTCTGTGAAACAAAACCAACTGACTGTATATTGTGACAGGAAATGTGGGTTGTGAGGAGACCTGATTTTTGGAAAACCGGTGGGGTTAAGTAAACCAGATGGGTCACAAATATTTTGAAGTGGCATTGCTTTTGCACAAAGTCATGGTTCAATGCCAAAACAAACATTAC
Organism: Caloenas nicobarica; assembly: GCF_036013445.1. Classification (NCBI taxonomy): domain Eukaryota; kingdom Metazoa; phylum Chordata; class Aves; order Columbiformes; family Columbidae; genus Caloenas; species Caloenas nicobarica. The sequence goes on from NC_088247.1 coordinate 120,771,492, forward strand.
CTTAAGGCCTTGCTTTACTGGATTATTATCTATGTGCTGCTGGTTCTACCAGATTTCACACTTTTTGCTTTTAATCTTTCAGAATCAATTGCTTCTATTTTTCTTTGTTTTTAATTAAAAAGAAAAAACCCTTAACTTTTTTAAAATTTTGTCCAGGCAAATAGCAAAACTAAAGATTGTTGATGTCTGTACTGGAAATTCAAAATCTAATTGAAACGCCTTAATATAATTTTACACTCTGCTAATACAATTGACATAAATTGCAAATATCCTTTAACAGCCTTAATTTGAAAGCTTCATGCGTTCTTCAGAATGAAATATATTTACCTAAATATTGGCTGGTATTGCTGCTTCTAGACTGGTTTTTCATTGTGCTTTATGCAGCTCAGTAAAATGTCAGAGTTGGATGCTTTTACTTCAGATAATGTGCGACAGGAACCTCTGGGATTGCCCAGTTTCTCCTCATTGTGCAGCAGTGAAGGAGAGTGACTTCCTTGGCTTAGAACAAGGGTGTCCTTCCTTAAGTTTATTTAGTTCTTTGAATGGAAATCGGAGAGCTGGGATTGCCTTGTGAAATATTAGGGTGAAAACAAATTCAGCAAAGTATGCATCTTGGGTCATGTCAAAGAAGCCTTTAAAAATAATGCCTTCATTTGGAAGCTTGTCTGTGGTGTAACACAGCAAAAATAGTAAAGACATAAACACAAAGCAAATAGTCCAGTCATTCAGAATAGCCGGGAGTGTTACCAGTTTGATCAGTGCACTGCTTGTGGGGGGGCTCAAAGCTTTACTCGTTTTAACCTTTCGCAGCTCCTGGTCGAGTCTCCTTAGCGCTGCTGCTGTCGCACACGTGGATCGGCGTGAGGAGCCCCTCCGAAGCGAGCTGGTGCGTGTGGTGGTGGCAATGGCAGGTGGCCTTGCTGCTGCGAGAGGTGCCGTAGCTGCTCAGTAGTGTGGAAGTTTGGAGAATGACAAGAGAGTAGCTACCGTGATGTGTCTTACCATAGGATCGGTCCCTGGCTCCGAGGGAGGGATCCCGCAGTTGCCTCGGTAAAGATCCCGCTGTAAATGGAGAATTGAGCATTTTCTCTCCCAAATCACCCAGCTCGTATCTAGTTCTGTGGTTCTTTGTGGGCGTAGATGTTGGCTGTGGATCTGTTTGGTTTACTGGAACTCACTACTTGCATGCTTTCCCCCCTCTTCAACCTAGCCCTTATTTCTGCTGAGGTTATTTGTTTGTTTTTCAGATGAGACCCTTTTTGCTCTTCCTGCTACATCTGCGCCTCTGATGCACTCCTCTGCAGGCAAGTTCTTTCTGCTCACCTTTGTCTGAATACCTCCTGCATTTCTGATCTCGTTAACTCTTTCCAATTAGTCTGCCTCTACTAAAAGTCAGCATGGGTCCAAGAATAACTTCTGTCACGTTTTTTAGTTTTGACTTTTCAGTTGATCTGTTCAAGATTTAAATAAGCATTCTTCATTTCTCTATGTGGTAAACTGTTTTATAAACAAGCTACAGCCATCTGTGAATTCTTGGACCCTTGATGTAGGAGAGAAGTTGATACTATTAACAGGTTAACACATCAAAGCATAGTTGCTTTGCTGCTTTAGCAGAAAGATTTCATCCATGGTAACTTTCTGCAGTATTTCATATAAGTAAGATTTGTACCAGTAGTATTTATTTAGTGGTTTTTGTTAGCTACGTTGTCCATCAAATTCCCATTAAAAAAGTGTCAAAAAAAGACTTCTTACTGGCATGCACATTTGTGCGTGTGTTTGTGCACAAGCACAGACACAAACCCCTCTCTCTGTCTCACCTGACCCCCACCCTCCCTCTCGCCTGTGAATATTGCCTGCTGTACTTGTCTGGCATCTTCAGCTTTGCTGTGATCTTTGTGCTGCGTAAAGTTGCTGCTTCTCTAGCCTCTTGCTTACTTCTCTGCTAGAAGAGGTGCCATAGAATAGCGTGCTTTAACTGCTGCTTTGTAACGGCTAATAGTGTTTATGGGAGAACTTGGGAGAGCTTCTTAATAACTAACATAATGTGAACCTGTCATGAAAGTTTGCATTGACTTTAAGAGCACTTGCATTCTCTAACTTTCCTTTCTGTCCATGGTCACAGAAAAAGTTATGGACTTGCAGGAGCAGCCAGGTAGCACTAAGTCGCTTGGTCAAGAGGATTTTACTGCAGTCCCGCTTGATACTGCTCCTTCTCTTCCCTCCTTCTCTCCTGTCTCAGCTGATTCCTTTAAAGAGCACGCAGCCTTTGATACACTCGCAGATGGCTTACCTGCAAGAAGCATTTACAAAGAAAACGCAAGTGAGGTTAATAAAGAAACTGTGGAAAATGCAAGAAATCCATTTCTTGTAGAGGGAAATGAAAAAGGCGTTTCAGAGGCGAAATACTCGGAACCCCCATTTGCTAAAGCGGAAGCAGCCATTTCATCTCAAGCTAAGGAAGAAACACAGCTAGAGGGCCCTAAAGAATTACCTAATCTGGAGAAAATGCCTGCAGAGCAGCTGGAAGTGTCTCCAGAAACTCCTCAAGATTTGTTTGAGAAAAATGCGGAAGATCTCTTTTATAACAAAGACAAGTACAGAGATGGTGATCGTGGTGAAAAAGGGGCATTGAAGGAAGACCCTCTTAGGAGGGAAGAATATGCAGACTTCAAACCATTTGAGCCAATATGGGAAGTAAAAGGTGCTAGTCATGGACTGAGCAGTGTGAGAGAGGATGTTGGGAACAAGATAGATGCCAAACGAGAAAGCGGTTTAGACGAGAAGTATGGTGTAGACAAGCTGAATGTGCAGAAGGATTATGAACAGGAGAGCGAAGGCAGCACTGAAGATCGCTCTTTCCCAAGTACCCCAGAAGCTGTAAAAGAGCCTTCACAGACTTACATCACTTGTACTAAATTTGAATCCTCTCTGAGTCCTGACGGCAACAAAGTCAAATCTCTTTCTCCACTGGAAGAGGGCACTTCAGAAAATAAAACCGATGACGAGAAAAAAATTGCAGAAATGAAAGCTCAGACGGGCACAGAACAAGGTGATTTTGGCACTCAAGCAGTTGGCAAGCAGGGAGGCCAGGAAGCTGACTCTGCTAAAACAGCGAGTGTATCAGCAGTGCCATCTGACGCTGCAGCAAATATGCCTGAAGGTCTCACTCCTGATCTAGTGCAAGAAGCATATGAAAGTGAAATGCATGATGCAGCCGGTACCAAACTTGCTTATGAAACAAAGATTGATTTAGTTCAGACCTCGGAGTCGGTACAAGAGACTCTGAAACCCGTGACACAGCTCTGTCCCTCGTTTGAAGGGTCGGAAGCTGCTCCATCACCAATATTGCCAGATATTGTTATGGAAGCCCCACTGAGCACTGGGACTGCTGGTGCGGAAGCCTCTGCTGTGCAGCTCGAAGCTTCCCCATTAGAAACATTTATTCCTACTGCTAATTATGAGAATGTAAAAGAAGAGGCTGAAAAACTTCCCTTATACCAAGAGGCAGTGAACGTACCACTCACGCAGGCCCAAGAAGCAAAAGAGGCATTAGCATTTAAAAAACCTGATCATGAGACGAGCGCCAGTCCTGAAGATATAGAGACTCCATATATATCTATTGCATGTGACTTAATTAAGGAAACAAAGGTCTCTGAATCTGCTTCTCCATCCTTTACAGAATATTCTAAGACACCAATAGCAGAATGCATGTCTCAGGATGTGCCTAAACACAAGGAACTTGTTGAAAAACTGTCTCCACAGTTTGGAAAATCTGACTTGTTTAATAGCCAGGTGATACCTGACTTTACTGAGAAGGTGAGCGAAGATCCATCTCTCATCTTAAAAAGTCAATCAACTGAGAATATTGTAACCGATGATGAATATGAGGAAGGACTGATGGATTCAGTAGCTGCCACAGGCAAGCCTTATCTGGAGTCTTTCCAACCCGAACTGGACTCTTCCAGAATTGCTGCTGCTCTGCCGTCTGAGCCAACGCCCACGAAAATAGCCAAGCCAGAGAAGATTCCTCTGCAAATGGAAGAGCTGAATGCTATGGCTTATTCAGCTGATGCATCTGTTGCTACGGAACCAAAACCAGGAGACAACAAAGCGCTCTCCCCCGTGGATTCTTCCCCAGTCTCAGTGGAAGAAGACTTTGTGATGTTAGCTCATCCTAAAGCTGCTGCCGAGTTTGTGGCAGAAGCCACCGATGGAGAAGTAAGGCACAAAGATGAAGGTGAAGAGATCAGTAAAGCCATCCAAGGTGAGAAGAGGCAGTTGCCTTGCCCAGAGCTACCCTGTGATCTGTCTATGAAGAATGTAGAAGTAAAAGCTGAGGAAGATACTAATGCCTTGAAAAAGTCCTTGGAGGCTGTGGACAAAGTGCCTGAAGTATCCATGATATCCTTACCGGCCACAGATACCTCACCTTTACCTGCTGAAAAAGAGATAGTCAGTGTAGTAAAACCAGAAGCTTTTGAGAAAGAAGCTGAGCGAGAAGCTGCTTCTGTTAAAGAAAAAGAGAAGCCTACTGCTGTATTTTCAGCAAAGCTGACTAAATCTTCAGGTAATCTGTGTGTGCTGTCTTGCAGTTCACTAATCTGCGTAATTCTTTAGCTAAACTAAAGCATGTCATGATTTAATCTTTTTAAGTCACTTTCTGTAAACTTCTCTATATCGTCTGAGGATAACAGAAAATGTTAGTGCCTGCTCTTTTACCTTTTTTTGTGTTCTGATTGCTTTAGTACTTTTTTTTTCTGTTTATCAGGGATGGACTCACAGTCTCCAGTTTTCTCCTTCAGTTCTGCCGGTGATCCGTTGATACAGAAATCAGTTGCTGCTCACTGCAGACTCTTCCATGGTTCTCTACAGGCTGGGCATTAGTTTGCCTTCCAAATTTGCTCTCGATGTGTGATAGTAAGCCAAGGATGGTGTTTCAATCTGCTGTGTGTACATGATTTGAAGAGGCATTTCTTTTTTTTATATGCAGTTCAGACACCAGACTTTGAAATTTAGGAAAATACCCTTGCTGCTACTGTATGTGTCTGGAATCTGGAAAAGGACCTGTGCATCTCCACTCATCTTGCATTAGATCAAGGCCAGTGGTTTGAAATAAATAGTGCACATGACGAGGCTTAGTATTTAGGTTACAAGGAAGGTGGCTGTTAAGAAGTTGAGTGTCCTTCAAACATTAAAATTGGTTTATACACAGCACAATTATCAACTTCAGTTTTTCTTTTCAGGTGGGGCTTGCGCTTCAGCGTAGCTAATTTTTATTCAGGTAATGTATAGTTAATGTAGCAGAAAGTTAAAGGAAGCATAAGATCATTGTCGTGTTGTGTTCTTTAAACTGAATGCCTTATGGAGTTCCAGCTCGTTTGCACTAGAGGAGTATTTTGCTTTTTGATATCACGGAACTCTACTGCTGCTTAAGTCTTTCACCAGAAGCATTCCTGCTAAAAACAGCTACTGCAGAAAGCACAATGCGTCTGCTCTGAATAGAAAACCAAATGTTAGTTTGACTCAGCAGCAGTATTTTTGTGCAGTAGCTGCAGTCTCCAGTTCATGAAATACTACATTCCTGACATATGTCTTCTGCATCGAATGCATTTTGGAAAGGAATAACACAAATACGTTGAGGGGAATGCCAGGGTGTTGATGCAATTGAAATAGGGTTTGGAAAATTTGGTAGAAGATGCAGTTTTAATGTTTAACTTTGCAGGATAGCTGCCATTCCTTCTGTCCCACCTCTCTGTACGTACAGGTAGGCAGGAAGGAGAGTTTCCCATTTCCCCTGTGCTGACATTTGGGTGATACCTGCGCTGTTAAACACCATCTGTGTGCTGTGAAGACTCCCTGTGCTCAGGCTTCCAGCACACGGCACTGCCTAGAGAACAGCTGCTGTGGATCTTACGCTTCATGTCAAGGGGTTAATTGTTTAGAGATCAGACTACTCAAAAACAACAAAGAGAACGTTGCACTTATTATACTGGCTTTTTTGTTAGTTCTTGTAACAGGAAGCCTTTGCAGAGGTGTCTTTTAATCATTGCATGGAAGTAGCAGACTGGAGGTGGCCTTGGGAAGAAAGACGCTTCCTTTGGGTCTGACCAGGACACAGCTGCTCCTCTTTTGTCCATGTGGAACTGCCAGAGAAGCTGCATGTAAACCCCTTTGCCATAGCAGGAGAGAATGGAACGGTGTCTTCGTTCTCCTCTGTGGCGGCACAGCGCTGGGCCCAGGCAGGCGCCTGTCCGGCCGTGACGTTAGTTGGGGGGCTGGCTTTACTCAGGAGGAACACTTAATCAGCCGAGGATACTAACTCAAAAACATGGTCGGTTTGTTCTAGTTCCACCCCCTCCACGCACACACCCTCTTGTGCTGTTTACTTTTTTGTTCACATTTATTATAGAATACAGAACTGCACTTCTGAGACCTACCTGAAGAGTCTAATGACAAACCATGAACAAAATCAGTTGTCTGCTGTTAATAGCTTGCTGCTTCAGCACAGTTTCAAAGTAGCAGCAAAGAACTAACACACATACTTCCATGCTCTCAGAAAGGAGGAATAATTCCTCACAAGGCCAAGAAGTGGATCTGTGCACGTGTTTGGCCTTGCAAATGTGCCTTTGGGTGTTGCGTGTGTTTGCTTTTTTCCTCTCTTCCTAGCAGTGCGAGCGAAATAGGTTTCACTGTGCCTCAAGACTTCTAGAAATCAGTTGGTGTGACTGCATGACTGATGAATGTTTCAACAATCATCTGCACAGCCTTCCTTACCCATGCACTTAAATTAAGGTTCTTGAACACTTACTCACCAGTGCTGTTTTTTGGAAAGCCGACCTAAATGCCAACACGTCTGTGTACCTAAAAGTGTAACTTCCAGCAGTCCCAGTGCACAGCAGTGAGCTAACACAAAGTCTAAAAGGGTTGCAGATTTTAAAAAAAATCTCCACCACTCCAACAAAACAAATGTAAAGCTTTTAACAGCCTCCTGGGTAAACGGGCTTTGTTTAATGCTGCCCAGCAGACCCTTGTGTAACCCCTTTTATTTAGTGATGGTACCAGACCCCAGGGACATTGTACTTCATAGCCGCATGGATTTAAAAACCAAACCAAAACCAATTCAGAACTGTATTTAACTATAAAGAAACACCTCTCCTTGTAAGAAGCTCCTGTTTATAAAAACTTCAACAGCAATGATGCCCCCGCAACACCTGCAGTTCCTCCTGCCTTAGATACAATGATTTTTTTTTTTTTTGAAAAATTTTTTCTTCTTCTTCTTCTTAGTACCTGTTCTATTTGGCTTCCTAGCAGATAATCCTGCCACTTCACACTCAAAAAACTCCAAACCCGGCGTTTCTGCTCTCCAGAACAAGGCTGCAGGTGAAGCGGTGGCTGGGGTGCTGCTCCGTGTGCCGCAGCTGCCGCCAGGTCTGCGCAGGCTGCTCACAAAAGAGGTTTTGGATGCCATCTAGTGTTGGTACGCGAGCTGTGACTCCTGTGCACTGTGCCTTCCCGAGCATTGCAGCCCAGGCTTGGAGAAACTCCGAACTCCTGACATTTGGTTAATATTCTTAGAGTTGAAAATTAAATATACGTATTATGTATCTTGGCCCTTCTGTTGTACGGGCTTTCTTCTCTGATAACCCCTTCCTTGATTTTAAATAGAGATCATTAATTCTCCCAAACAGGCTGGAAAGCCAAGCTTTCCATAAATGTTTTTTTTGAGGTTTTTACATTACCCAATGACAAGATCAAAGTAAGTTGTAGAGACCCCCAAAATCTAAACCCCTGACCGTGACTGAAAGTTGTGTACCAAGATGTAACCCCCCTGGCAGTTTGAATCTCTTGGTAGATTAACGTAGAGCATCCCGTAAGATTTAAACGTGCCTTTGAGATCTTGGCTGTCGAGACAAGGAGCCCCTTGTTGCCCAGCACTCGTGAGTATCAGCCGAGTAGACGTTCGTTTCACGTTGAATCCTACGGGTTTACAGATCCCTTGTCTTCATGTGCGCCATGGGCACTCTGAATTACAGAGACACGGCTAATTACTAATATGTTACATTTCCCAGGTTTTCTTGAGGGGGTGCATTCAAAGGTGTGTGAAAAATGTGCTTTAGATGGTGTCAGAGCGGCAGGAATGACCAAGCTTTGCCTTTTACTCCCTAGTCATGGGGGCAGAGCTAAAATACTTCCTGTGGTTCTGTGACTGCAAACCAGCTCCTTACACTTCTGCGAACCTTCAAAGAAGTTAAAAATGCTGCCTTACACCAGCACTCTGCCCATTGGCTTCATTTCTGCTGCTTTCCCTGTGTGTAGTTAGTTAAATAGATCTATTCGACAGATGGGAAGTGTTTGGGTTGGATCTGTTTGTTGTTTTCACTGGGGGAAAAATACCCTGGGATGCCTCTGGTTTCTTTCAGGAGTAGATTATTTGTAGAAGGTAATTCAACATAACTCATTTTAATTTGGGTTATATTCTTAGATTCTTTGATTGTTCAGGTGTTCTTTTATGCTACTAGGTAAATAATAATAAATGGAGACTTCTGCTCCAGGGTGGAGAATTTGGGGAGGAGTAGGAGGAAATAGGAAAAAACCAACCAACCCAAACAAAAAACCAACAAACACACACACACCACCCCAGACTTCTAGTGCAATTTTTCTGAAGGAAGGACCTGGCGCTGCTGTGTTTCATTGGCGCTCTCGTGTCCCCCCGTTAAAGCGCCAAGGTTTGTGTAGCTAAGGCTGCCAACAGAGCGAGGCCCGGGGGCACTTCTGCAGAGGGGCAAAATGATGGAGAAAACGGAGCGTTTGTGGTAAATGACCAACTTTCCTAGAAGCTCGCAGAGGCAGCCGGCATTGAGCGAGGCTTCGGGTGAGATCGGAAGGGGGTAGTTCTCCAAAGTGCTCTCCTGTGGGACACCTTTTGGTGTAAAAACGCTCTTGTCAGTCCCTGTGCTCAGGGTAATTTAATTTAACGTGTGTGTAGTGGGTAAACGCTCTCCGTGCGGGCAAGCTGCCCCTCTGAATGTTGGTGCGTTCACTAGAACGTGTTTAGAATTGTTTGCGTCTCTTTTAGTCGTCTGGGTGACTTGATTAACGTTGGATGGTTTTTGGTTAATGTTGCTGTAGACACAGACGTGCTATTTCCCTAATGAAACAATAAAGCTTCTCCGGAAGTTTGGGGAGGGCTACGTGGGTGTATCTTTTTTGATATAAGAGATGTGAGTCCAGAGGGATCCAGACTTCATTTTAGGTATCATTTGCACATTGAGTATGTGGAGAGGAGGGTCTCGAGGCCACCAGCATGTCTGGTTAGGGATGTATCACATAAATATATTAAGTATATAATATATTAAGTATCTAATATTAAAAATGTAAGTAATAATATATATGTGTGTATATATATGTATATAATATAAAGAATGTGAAGACAAAGAGGCTTTAATTGTGTATGTTTAGAAATTTGATAATTAGTGGAAAGAGGTTTCCCAAGGCATCAAGTTTGTGCAGTCATCCAGACAAATGTGCGGGGAGAGTCACGGCTGGTGGTAGTTTCCAGGTGATCTTAAGAATTTCAGCTCAAAGACAGAAGCAGATTTTTCAGACATGTTTTTCAAATTCTCTTATGCTATGATGTTTGAACATGCACTTCCCATTTCTCTTTTAGAGTATGTTCTTTGGTTTTACCTGTTGAAATTGGGAATGAAATGCACATCTCGGTATAAGTTAAAAGTATATGTAACTGGTCTTGCTGTTAAAGGGGGCCGTAAATTTATGTGGCAATTGAAGTAATAAATAGGGCTTTCAGGTAACTCGGTGGGAATCTTTCTTCATGCAAGATTAAGGTTGTCTTTTTACGGACTGAATCAGAATCTCCATCCCAGCCGGCCTGCAGTATTTTTGTGGCTATGTATGCATGCTCTTTTCTTTAGAAAATGGTGTATTAAATTTTTAAGAGAGTTTGGAGCAATGCAGGGGAGTTTTTAGCATTTTATTATCAGCCCAAGATATTAGGGAGAGACTCCAAACTAGAATTAGGAAGGAACACAGAACGACATCCTCGTTCTCACGGCTCATCTCTTATTTGAGTTTGTAGTTTACGCTTGTCTCATTTGTGTACAATGCTTTCTGTATGTTAGTAGTGTAAACTTTGAGGTTCTTGGTTTTATTTAAATGAAGGGAGCATTTGTCAGGGCTGCAGCTGACAGCAGAGCGTGCTGACATAGCATAAAATAAAAAGGAGAAGGCGTTTGGTTGTAAGAATTAGGTAAAGGACAAGAAAATGGTTCTTCTCAAAACTTCCTTAAGATGAATAAACATGGCCGAGCGGTTCATAAGGACTAAAGATACCAGCAAAAAGGTTTCTTGCGTTCTTCAGGAGCCTCTTGCTTTTGTTACAGGCACAGAAAGGGTCTTATTCTGTTTTCCTTCAAGCTTTTTTTGAAAGGGAGAGGTGCATTACAAAGATGTCTCTGTTGGTCTTCTAGACAGTCTGACATTTGTTTAACAAGCGTGAGGGGCAGGCGTACATCTAGGAGATTTATAACTGCGTTTTAGCCCTTGTTTGCAAAGCAATCTGTTGCAAGCTTGCCCGGCGGCTGCTTTCAGCTCCACGGCGCTGTGAAAAGCCGCCGAGGGCAGCTCGGCTTTTGTTGGCCGCGCCGATCCCTGCCGCACCGGCCTCCCCGGCCGCTCTGCGGGGAGAAGCCGCTTCCCTACGTGCCGCCGATTCCTTTCTCCGCCTTGGCATCCTCTCCATTCTCTTGGCGAGCGGCGAGACGCAATCGTCTGCAGCGGCCGGGGATTGCATGGGCGCTGGGGCGGGCGGGAGCTGGCACTGCGTCAGCGCAGCTCCACACCCGCCGGCACGTCAGCTGCCGCCCTCCTGCAGCACCAGTGCAGCAGCGGCGGCCGCAGACGCTGCGGGGAAGCCCATGGTTCCCAGCCCGGGCTGCTCCTCCTGCAGCTCTCCTCCTGGGATGCATAATTGAGAACCGCAGCTGGAGGACAGAGCGTTCCTGGAGAGATGGACAGTCAGCTGAGCAGCTGGAAGGATAAGGGTATTTGTTCTTTCACCTTTTTTTTTTTTTCCCCTTTCCTTTTAAAGCTTCAGATGCCGCGGGTTGTTTTTAACAAACGGTGTTTTTAGCACGTATTTGCTCGTGAAACGTATTTGAAGATGTAAGATCTATTCGTACTGCGTGCACAGTTCTAAAAGCTGTAGGATAAAATGGGTAAATGTGAACAATGCAGAAGAATGAATTATTTATGTAGGTGAAACAGCTTGTGTGACACTGCAGATCTTTTTCAGTCCTATGGAGCCTGTTAAAGAACGGCTTGTTCTGGTATGCACTGAACAAATTTAGTTGATACTCCTTTGAAATTACTAGATTATTAATAATTTAACGATACTAACCATTAACTGGGAAGAATGTAGTGTCTGCAGTTCATGTAGATTAATAATTTTATGAGAAATGGCATGCAGACTACAGCAGGGCGGTGGTTTGGGTTTTGGTGATTTTTTTTTTTTGGTGCGTTTTGTTTGTTTTGTTTTTTCCTTCTGTTTGGCACAGCAATGTTTGGAGTTTACCCTTAGTCATGTTTGCTTTGGATTTTTCATAATTCTGTTGGATTCTAGGTAACACTGTGCCTCATTCTACAGAATTTACAGCCATAATATCGAATTGTTTTAGGTAAATAAGTAGCTAGCCTTAAATTAGTGTGCTTCTGACCTTTGTTCCTGTAACCACCAATGGGAGATGAGTGTAAATCTCTGTGGATCATTATATTAGTGCTCAGTCTGTAAGAGTTTAAGCCTTATTTGAATACGTAATCTTCAAACTTTATCAAGGAGACACGCTTTAAAAGATTTTAATCATTTCTGGCTATTTAAATATCTTCTTAAAGGGCCCTGTCGTGCTTGGTACTTGCACTCGTGAAGTTTTCCTCTTTTTCCGTAACTATTGCTAAAAATCTCTGGGTTTTTTTTCCACTTGGACAAAATTGCCAGCTGTCTAGAATCCATCGAATGTTCTGTCAGAACCTACATGTGTAGCAAAATAACCCCTGCGGGGGAAGAGACTTTGACCCTGCACAGCAACCTTCTAAAAGTTCTGATCTTTCATTAAAGGGCTGTATAATATTAGGAAGCAATATTCTGCAATGTTTCATAATACGTTCTTGATGCGTAACTAGTTTAAATGTTCAGCCCTTCATACGTCAGGCCTGAAATTCTTGGGGTTGGGAAAAAAAAAAGAAAAAAGAGTGAGGTCGGAAGGTTTCTGTAAAAATTGAAAAGCAAGTTACCTTTGAGGATTCAGGCCCAATTTTCAAGTGTGCTTGTCACCACCTGACGGGCAGGGCTGGTGGTGAGCTGTCCCTCACCGCAACCCGAGGAGGACATTTCGGGGCCTGGGATTTGAGGCCTCGAGAATAATGGAGTCTTTCTTGGTTTAAATGGATGAGTTGCTACCAAGGAGCACGTGCCCGCACGGGCACTTGGGGGGGACACGGGGAGCGGTGCCAGCCCTGCGGGGGGGCAGCGACCTGGGGCCTGGGCACCCCCTTCTTTGCAAAACATGGAGCTGACCAGCGAGCAGTGGAACAGAGCAAACCTGAACCCGTCCTACGTGCACGTTTGGTGCTGCTGTGACTGCTTCAAGCAGTGTTTTACATTCCTCTTCCCCCTCCCTTTGTTTTTACACGGGGGCATCCCCCCCCGGCGAGGAAGCCGCTTTAGTGCCTCTTTCTCCCTCCGAGGAAGTCCCTGCTGCCTTGAGGTTTTATTATAATTTAATTTGTAGAAATAAGGACTAAAAGAAAATGGAAGCAGAGCAAGAAGGTGGCTTTCTGAGGAAGCAGAAGAGTCTGGTTCCTCTCCTTTTGCAACTGTTCTTGCAGCCTGGTTTAGGGTGGTTTCTGGTAGCATTTGTTTATAAGGACATGAAGACACCTCGTTTCATGTGTTCTTGTTAGGTCAGGCTCCAGTGGCATGGACAATGATGGGTAAAGTTCAGGGCCTGGTTACACTGTTCATCTTGCCCAGAATAAATATAGAAGCAAATATTGCGACATGTTTCTTTCCATGCTAAAAAATAACCTTAAAAAAACAACAAAAAGATTGACCATCAAATCTAAAACCAGGGAAGAGCCGAAAGTATAGTTCATAGTTAGACTTCCTGACTAAAGCACTGCTTTCTAATTAATACAACCCTAAACCTGGGTTTGGTCTGCACGTTTCTCGTGCTACAGCCGTAGCAGTTGAGGAACCAGCACAGTGACAGTGGTACAACCTGGGGTATTTATACCCGTGGTACTTATACCTGTGGTATTGACTGTCTAGGTAGGCAGCATGAAATAGGTTTACCCTGGGGATGGCATGACTCTTATTTTTAGCACTTTTAAAGACAGCCCCTATGGGGTAATTGGTACTACGATGTCTAACATGTATTTATTTTTTAATTATTTCAATGAATTGTCAGGTTTTAATGGCTGAATAATGCTAATGGTAGGATGAATACCACAGCTATACTCTCAGACTACCCCAAGATGATTATTTTTCTTTATTAATGTGCTGAAAATCTATCTGAATTCTGGTTCAGATTAGTGAAATGGTGGAAAGGGTTGCACAGGCTTGTGCAGCCCTTGAGCTTTTTAAATTTTTATCATGAGTAATCAGGGCTTTGGAAGGATTTGTACGTTGTGCACACATGCACGGGTATATGATTAGGCAGGAAGGAAAGTACTGCTTTGCTATTAGTAATTGTTAGATAGTATTTGCGTTTTTGGGGGACAATCTGGTAATGTCGGACTTCATTTTCATTCTAGCACCCAGTTGTGAAACGCGTATCGGTTTTTCTTGCTCGGGATTGTGGGGCAGATGTGCCAAGTGTGGAAGGTGTGCGATGCCGACTTGTTTTGGGAGCTCTGGGATCCAGTGAGCCAGGCCTGTTGGTGCCCTGGCCCTGCTGCTCCTCGGGGACGTGACGTCTGTCCCCAGCACAGGGAACTCGCTCACCCAGTAACCGCCCAGTTTCACCAGCCTGGGATTGTTGTGTTGTTACCGACTTGCACCAAGGTGGTCAAGGACCAAACGGGCTCCCAGCTCATCTGGTTGGGGTATCAAAGGAGCCTTGAATTTTTGTGGCCTGGTCAGTAACTACACCCGCTCAGGGTGTCCACCGTGATTTTAAATGGTCATTTGGATGTAGGAAGTCTTGAAAATGGTAAACCGGAGGCTGCTGATGGTGTTTGTGCTGGGTAGACTTGGGCCAGCCGGTGGGTTGGTGGCTGCTCCTGGGGCTTGGTTGGTGGCCAGCGGGGGCTGCCGGGGCTGGGAGAGCCCTGCAGGGGCAGCGCTCCCCGCTCCGCCGAAGCGCCGGCAGAAACCCTCTGTAAATAGCAAGTTTAGTCAGCGTAACTGGGAAGTGCCCCTCTAAACAGCAGTTAACAGCGAGTCGCCTGTTTGTGGCTGTGTCCTGGTTTCTGCTGGTCTAGAGCGAATTTCCTTTGCGCAGCCTGGTGACGGGCAGCCCTGTGGCCTCAGAGGCGGTAGAAAGCTGCCCATTCTCCACACTCGTGCTGCATTTCTGTGTTAGTACAACACTGCCTGCTCTTAATCGATCCAAAAAAGGGCTCTCGCTTGTGCTTCTGCACTATTTTTCCCATTATCCGAAGAACATAAAGAATTTCATCTCACCTCTCAGCTTACTGAAAGGCTCCAGTGTAACAGCCGCGTTTATAAACCGTACACTGTTTGCCTTTTTTTTTTTTTTTTTTGCTCCTTTTACACAAGCAGCCTTTCTTCGGCGCCGGCCCCCGGTCGTTGTTTGGTTTCTGAGCCGTTCATTGTGCGGCGAAGGCGGCAGCTGCGGTTGCGTAGTGGAGCCGCCGACCCGCGGCTGCCCCGGCAGGAAGTGAAAGAGCCGCCGCCGTCAGCTGGGCCAGCGCTGCCTGCGTGCGCCCGCTCAAGATGGATGCCAAAATGGGTTAGTCCCTTCTCCTCCATTCGCTTCCGTACATACAGAGGTTTGGAACGCGCTCGTAGATCCCGAGGCTTTTAATTTCTCTTTCTTAAAAAAAAAAAAAAGAGGGTTACTCGGTTCAGTTTATTTTGTAAAGAGCGTTACCAGCTTAAATAGATGAAACCGCTTGTTTTCGTTATCAAAATATGAATTGCTCGGTTTTAAGTTAAATATCCGTGAAAGAAAGAAAAGGCTTTTTTTTTTTTTTTTAAATACAGTGATAAATCTATCGCGGCACTTGCTTTAAAAGCAAAATGTAATAGGATGAGTTGTGCATGTAAGGCACGGATGCTAGCAGGACTATTTTTAGACGTGCCAAGTGACAGTTCGTGCTTACCAAATGTAGGCAGCTGTTCTTGCTTTGGAATAGGCCTGGAATACTTGCATTAAATGCATGAGATTATAGTTCATATTGTAGAAAATAAAGCTTGAAAAGGTTTCTGTGAGGAAAGATACTGCTTGGCAGGGCTGTTCTGAGAATCGGTTGTGGGTTTTGCTCTGTTTGGTTTGGTTTTTATCTACTGTGAATACCTTGTGTATAAGTTAAAGCCAGGAAGCTGCTTCTAGTAATGCTTTTAATATATTCTTTTACTTCAGAAAGAAACACAAATACCTGTTTCTGACCAATTGCAGAATACAAATGAATTTCTTAATGTGCTCTTGGACTGAAAATTACAAATCAGTCTTTCAGGCACTTGTAATGCTGAATTTCCCTCTGAGGAATTTACAATGAAACCAGATACATATGTCATTAAGCCGAGGCTGGTTTGGTTGTTCTCCAAATGGAGATGGAGCGAGGAAAAAGGCTTCGTGTGCACTTTAACTCCGCTCTGGGGGACGTCACTCCGGGATTTTTCTTACCGATTACCAAGAACAAAAAGATGGGGCGCTGGGGGGCGTTTGGCATTTGTGGTATGCTTCAATTCCTGCAATTTACCTTCGTTGCTCCTATTTGGAAACGGTCACACAGGTTAATTACTGGCTTTACATTCCTTATAACTGGGTTTAGGTGTGATGCGTTGCTGCTTGCAAGAAGTGGTTTCCTAGGAAGCAGCCCGAGCCCGCTCTGCGTGCGGGCGCTTCAAAGCGGAGCTGGTTTGCAGAGCGAGCGCTGCCTGCAAACGGAGAAGAGTCGGGCTCATACTTGGGCTCTCATATGATACCGGAGCAGCACCCAAATTTGAACGTATGGATGCTCAAATTGCAGCACTTAAAAATAAATATCATTTCAGTATGTGAAGCGAATAGTCGGAAAGAAATTAGGTTTTTTCAGAGATTTCTTGCATGATTTGGGAGCGTATAATCCACCAAGTTTTTAATGGCAAGGCTGGTTTTGAAAATCTCCCGCTGGTGTTAGGGATACTTGCAGCTCAGTTTAGGTTTGCTGTTCACAACGATTTTTAGGTCAAGCTCACAATTTCGATCCTAAGCTCCTTTAACATGCTACGCTAGCTAAGGTGAGGTGTACAGAGACGCTCGTAGATGCTTTTGTGATGAGAGCACAGCCAGATGTTGTTAAATTTAGGGATTATAGCCCATACAAAAGGAATTCTATGATGAGGTGCTTTTTTGTTTGTTTGATTTTT
Source organism: Caloenas nicobarica (assembly GCF_036013445.1). Lineage (NCBI taxonomy): Eukaryota > Metazoa > Chordata > Aves > Columbiformes > Columbidae > Caloenas > Caloenas nicobarica. The sequence continues at coordinate 120,788,101 of NC_088247.1, forward strand.
ACAAATATTAAAGAAAAGTTGTCTTGCTTTGAGCTTCCTTCCTTTGACAGGGAAAACAGCCGTGCGGGTTTGTAACACGAGGAGACTCAGAAGAATAACAAGTCACCAGGGTGTGGGGAGGGGCCGGGCTGCAATTAGTCGAGGGCTTTAGATTGGGGCTGCTGGGAGAGCCCCAGTGTCGCCTCCTGCGCTCGGCTGCTCTATCTCGCACCCCATATGTTGGTGGAGTCACACGCTGAACCACATCCAGGATCTGATCTGGCTGCCTGCTTGGGTTTTATTTCCATTATTTTTGTGCAGGAGTTGTCCCAGCGCAGAGGAGCCCCGGCTGGTTGTGTGCGTGGCCACGCAGAGGAAAGGGGTGCTGGGGGGGTCAGGCTCGCTCTATCCACAGCGCTTTTGCTTTAGGGCAGATTTAAGGCGTTCATGCAACTGTAACCTGGTTCTGTCCACAGAGCTTCAGGAAATTTCTACTGAAACGTGAATTAAATATTTGGATAAAATATTTTGCATTATGAAAATGGCAGCTTTCAGTTTCTGAGCAGGGCTCCCATCTTTCCAGTGCCGCCTGCTCATTATGGGTTCCCTACGGAAATAATTAGGAAATAAAGAACTTCAGTCTCTGAAACGCTGTGAAATTGCACCACAGCCCCGGTGGCGTTTTCGTGTTGTACCTACAAGGGTACTTTGCAGACTTTGCCCTACAGAGGCTCCTAAGTACTTCATGTTGGTGCATTACCACATTTTCATCCCGTAAGAAATAATAGTCAAATTTAATTTTTTCAATTTTCTTTTGCAGTTATTCAGAGCAAGAATCTGTTCTGAATTGTGGTACGCTACTTTACAAATAACTTTGGTGATGTTTAGGATTAGATAGGATTGCTAAACTTGTAATAATTTTGAGGTTTGTATCTAATAACCTACATTATTGCTATTAACAAGCAGTTTTGATGCAGAAGAGGAGCTCGTTCTTGTGAAAATCTAACCAGGAAGAATAGGTTTGATTGTGTATCTCACCATGACGTATAAAAGTAGAGTAGATGCCCCCTGCCCAGTTCTGTACCCTGCAGTGCAGAACCACGTGCACATTGCAGGAGCTCATCTCCAACCACGCAGATCCGCAGTGGATGCGTTAAACCATTAATGTGACCTGTGCAAGGGTGTAGTTCACTCTAAACACTCTTGCTAAAAATGGTATTATATTATATTACATTCTCTTATGAGGATTGCTTAAGGAAAAAATAAACCTGGTTTACAAATGAAGTATTTTGCATTGTAGCACAGCAGATTTAGCCTGGGTTGAAGTTTCCGTGAGATTATTCCCTCTTGGTGGCTCAGTCTGTCACCCACAATCAACATTATGAACTCCCATGGGAATGTCTTCAGTCACAAGGAAACAAAATGAGCTGTTAATGAGTCTTGAGCTGCCTTTGCCTCTTCCAGACTTGCAAAGATCCAGTGGTTTGGAGACCTGTTAGCGTCTTGCCGTTTGTCATCACAGGAATCGGAATCAATCTGTTCAGTGAGTGACCGCCACAAAATCCACAAAAACAAAATGCAATGGAGCACAAACTGCTGTGGTTCTGGTGCAGAACACAGCACAGTAGTTGAAGAGATTAATTCTGACATTGCTGAAGGGCAGAATTGTTCTTAAATTTTAGCAATTACATTTGAGGTAATCCCAGTACAATAATCCAAATAATCTGAAATTCAATACAAAATTAGTGCTAAACCAACCTATTTTTTAGTTGTAATTTCAGTTCTGGTTTGACAGTGAGATCGCGAGTTCCATTCGCGGTGACTCCCAGCAGTCAAGTGAATCACGTTTTACTGTTTTCACGCAGATGCAAAAGGTATCTCGTTCTAATTTCCTACTTTTTTTTTTTTTTTCTCTGTTTTAGTTGTTGACCTCCTTTACTGGCGCGACATTAAGAAGACGGGAGTGGTGTTTGGTGCCAGCTTGTTCCTGCTGCTTTCGCTGACAGTGTTCAGCATCGTGAGCGTGACAGCTTACATCGCCCTGGCCCTGCTCTCCGTCACCATCAGCTTTAGGATATACAAGGGAGTCATCCAGGCAATCCAAAAGTCCGATGAAGGCCACCCGTTCAGGTGAGATGTTTCTTTTACTTAAGAAAAAGCGTGTTGTTTTGGGGAACGGCAGTGTCGGTGCTGTTAGAAGCAGTACATGACACGTGCCTAATATGTTGTGTAATACTGTAAATAGTCTCTGCACTGAAAAATCTGTTATCCAGCCCATGACCACATATGGGTATACACAGGAGTCAGGAAAATGAACGGAGTACTCGGTACAGGGGAATTCCCTGGGAATTCTAGAGTATCTTAAGTTACATTTAAAAAATTAAATACTTCAATCTAATGGGGTAATACGTGCATTTTGGAATGGTGTAGTCTTCTGAATGTGAACCAGTAGCAGATGGTGTACAAAAATAAAAGAATACCCAGGAGAAGCAGCACTTTCTATGCAATATATTTAGCAAAAATCAGAATAAATGTAATAGGAGATGCTTTTATCTTCTTGGAAATTTTTTTTTTAAAGAATAGTCTTAAAATGTGTGTTTTAGCATGTAGCAGCATAGCTGTATTCTCTACACATGAGGCTGCCTTACCAGCAGAATCCAGGTTCATTGCAGCCTGCCTAGATCAGAAACCCAGGAACTTGGACTCTGGATTCTAAGGCTTGAGACATTGAATCACGGGATTAATGAATGTTGGTCCCCAAAAGGCCCCCGAGCTCTTGGCAGAGCCGAGTCCCTGGGGCGGCCCGTGTGTGCTTCCCCGCACTCAGCCCTTCTGGGTGCACTACAGTGCTGCCCATTATTGCGGAGAAATAAAAAGTTATTAATGTGGCAGAGTGATTACTAAGAGTCCGTGTTTCCCGTTTCCGTAGCGGCCCTGTCCCACGCTGCTCAGATTTGCTTCTCTCCTTTTATTAATAATGAAGTGGTTCAATCCCAGCTTCCCTGGCACCTCTCAGAAGCTCCTGCTTGCCCTCCTATTTACACCTCCCTTACTAAGTTCGTGCTGTTTCAAATTATTCTCATTCTCTTCCCCTCATCTTGAGTAAGGCAAGGTAAAACGTTTTCTTGGCTTTACCTCCGTTCTTCCCTGACTACACGTAGTGGCTCATTCACCCAGTGGAAGCCAGTCTGTGCTGTGGGACAAAACTGGGGAAAAAAAGAGTATTTGCTTTCAGGCTTAGATCTGATATTAAAAAAATACATCCGAACAATTGGCAACAACATTCAGTATAGCGGCATGAAATATATATCTTTTGTAAACTCAGTTTTTTGTTTGGTGGTTTTTTAACTATTCAAGGCCTTGTATGACCCTCCTTATTCCCCTCATCGGGGTGAATAACTCCGGCTGAAACCCTGCTGGCTCTGTCTACCCAGTCGTGCCCTTCAGTATCCAAACAGCATTGCCAGCTTTTCCAGTTCAGTTCTTCCTTAGCAAGAACAAGCGAAACTTGTTCTACCTGTGCTCTTTCTGCAGGTTATTTCTAAAAATACTGATATTCAAAAGAGGCTTCCAGACATTCTTATCTAACACACCTGGTGGTTTACTTCTTATCTGTATAGCTTCAACTACAAGAAGGATATTTTGCCTTGCATTCAGTTTGACAGTGAAGAGCACATCCATGAGAAAAAATTAATTTTTGATTCAGGTACTGATTATCTTGCTGATGAGTTGAGAAGGGTGTGCAGAGGCAAGCCAAGTGTAGATGGCAGAATGGAGCCTTGAAATGGCCGCCCTCTGTAGTTACCATTTTAAGTATTTTAATTTGTTTTGCACTTGCCCCGAGGCCATCTTTAGCTTTGCCTTAAATGACATACATAGGAGCCTCCACTGTGTGGTTTTTATTTTAAAAAAAAATCAAAACCACCCCAAAGCACAATCTCCCCCTAAACAAAAGTACAAATTTAACAACTGTAGTAACTGCAAAATGTTACAGATGTGCTGCATTGCTCCTTCTCCCTCCAACATGCAAATTAGATAAATAAATTATTCTCTGTTTGAAGAGTCTAAATTGCCATAGCCACTGCAACTACAGATAAAAGTCGCAGTGTATTGGAAAGAACTCTTAACTAGATAGGAGCTTCTATCTTTCTGTTAAAAGAACTGTTATCACTAACTGTAAGAAATTTTTGTAGCAAATGATGAAAAACTTGCTCATTTTGCTATGCCTTAGTGTGTTTTTTACAGCTTAGTGGTAACTCCAGCAGTCCCTTCCTGCAGTATGAATGGCTATGTTGCTTTTGTAGGATCGTTTTCTGTTTGAGAAATACGGGAACCTCGTAGAATATTAGGCCACCTCATACAACAGCAAAACCAGAGAATGACACACGCCCCTCACACCCCTCATTTTTTTAAATATCCGTTGGCCTGCTGGCTGTAACCGATGGCAGCACGTGCTGAGGAAGAGGCTCCACAGCCCGGGCTCTGTGGGGCTCCGTGGGGCTGGGCGGGTTTCGCCCACTCGCCAGCCCTGTCTGCTCATCTCAGAGGCTGTGGGGTTTTTTTTAAGGTTCACTTTTACCTTCCAAGAATAACTCCAGTTAGTTCTGCTCTATCCTTTTAGCATTGTTCATATCGTGAGGTTTTTCTCTTTATAAGATAAAAAGAACGTATGTTGATGTTGTGTATATATAACGTGTTGAGAGCGCTGGGCAGCACTCTCGCAGTGCAGTTCCTAAGCTCTCCTCTCTCGCAGGGCTTACTTGGAGTCTGATGTAGCTGTGTCCGAGGAGCTGGTTCAGAAATACAGCAACGTTGTGCTGGGTCACCTCAATGGCACCGTCAAAGAGCTGAGACGCCTCTTCCTAGTTGATGACTTAGTTGATTCTCTGAAGGTAAGTTCAGTTCAGCCCTGTGTAAACAGAATCTGTGCTGACCTGGGTTAGCAAAGCCCACTGCTCCTTCTAAATGGAATAACAATGGCATCTGGGGCTCCCTGTAAGTAAATACTGAGATTTTGTTTGCTTGCTGGAAGTACGGAGCCTTTTTGTTTTTCCAGAAGTACAGCTTTCTGTTAGCCACATGGAGTTTGAATATAGAGCACCTCATGCAGTAGTAGAGCGGATAATGTGATCTGTACTTTATTTTGACAGTATAATAGAAATGACTGGAAAACCGAACGGAGCTCTGGCTCCTGCAGTTCAGCTGCTGCTCCTCCTCGCTGGTGCTTAAGGGCAGAAAACAAGATAGTGCTCCAGCACGGGCGTTCAGAGTGCGTTACCAACGTACCTCTTGAAAATCTGTGGTTTGGGCTAGACTGGCACAGTCTGGGTTTGTTTTCCTGCTTGTTTCTGTACTGAGACAGCCAGTGGTTAGTGTGCAGCGATTCCCTTGCGTACGAGGAGCTCTTGTCTCTGCTTTTTTGGCTGCAAGCGTGGGGACTGAGCGATGCCCTTGTTTGAGCAGGGAGGGTGAGCAGCAGTTTCAGTGCCTGCCTTTGGGTGTGAGTAGCTGTTTCTTTTAGTGATGCAAATTACTGAAATGGCTTTTGCAAGTTCAACCTAAAGCGTGCAATACTGCCTAGCAGATATCTTGACTACGTTCAAGTTGTATTTAATGGGATTTGTTGAAGGTGGCAGAACAAAACTGACACCTGATAATAATAATTTTTTTAAAAAGGGCTGAGAACCATTCGGTTTTGTTCTGTGAGAATAATATTATCTCCTTTCAAGCTAATCGCCTTTCTTTGTTTTTCAAACAATTGTTTCCTTTACAGAGTACAACATGTTGTCCATTTCTTTTTCAGTTTGCTTAATCTTCTTGAAATAAAGTTGCATTTATCCTCCAGTAAATCCCTTACTTAGTGCTTTGTAAGGTCCCTTGAGTTGCTGTGGGGTTGGGGGAAGGGGTTTCTAGTGAAACTTGGAGAAAAACAGGAAGGCTGTAGAAGTCTTTGTTAGATTTGTGGAACCGAAATTAGGGGCAGATCTCAGGATTTTACCCGGAGTTTCTAGATCCAGTTTCTCATTTTGCTTCAACTCGAACACAGGGAAGAGCTTGTGGCTGATGTTGTGTGAGTGTCCCGCAGGAGAGCCCGTTCCTCTGGAGAAGGGAAGGGCTGTGGCCGCTGCCTGGCGGTCCGGTCTGCAGGAATCCGTGTCTTCCACGCCACAGTGACTCAGTACTTTGGACTTGTCTCTGCAGCATCTCAAGGCTACAGCCTTGACCAAAAGAATCCCTGTTACACAGCTAAAGTTGCATTTTGATAACTTAAACTTGGTGTGCGAGGCAGGAAAGGAAACATATTCTTTGTTTATTCTGTTTTTTAAGGACATTGAGCTTCAGTGTTCACAGAAGAGTTATTTTGTTCAAGTTGCGTTTAGATCTGATTAAACAACATCACAGAAATCTCGTAGTCACAAGGTCACTTGTATTTCTTTAATAATTAAGCCATTTGTGCTCTGTTCCTTCGTTTGAGTTGTAAGTATTTCCACACTGTTTAGAGATCACAATCCCTTGCAGTAAAGGCAAAGGCAGCAGTGAGCAGCCAACTGCCGTTCAGTTAACACAGTTTCAAAATGAGACCTCGCAGTGGAATCGTGTTGGAAGTAGCATTAATTCCAGTCAGAATGTCTTCAAGGCACTTTAAAACACTATGGTATAAAGGAAAGACGTGTTTATTCAGCTGCACTAATTCATTTCCCCTCTCTTCTTCTGACATTTAAAACGTTTTATGTAGGTTAATTAGTGTAATTTATGGTAGTTGGGAGCAACCCTTAGATGAAACCAGTGAATGTCAGGACAGCTCACAAGCACAAGTTAATAATTTTGAAGAGTTTGTGCTTGAGGAGAACATTAAGATGCTGGGGTTTTATGTAATATAATGGCCCTGGTTTAAATAAAAATATCTTGGCTTGTGTAGTTTAAACATCTTTACTATAGGAAACAGCACGTTTGTGTATAATTATAGTTGCAGATCTCTGCTGTAGAAAACGTCCACAGGTCAGTTTATTGTGCGTAATAGTTCTGGCTGTAAAATCTGTCTTGTTAAGACCTTTTTCCATTAAACAATGCATCAGTCAGGGAAGTCTTAAAACGGACTCCAAATATTTCCGCAGCCCAAGGCGAGGTTGCTGGGAGCTGGTGCGGAGCGGCCCAGGGGAGCCCTTGCCCAGGCCCGGGGAGGCTGCACCTCGTCCCGACACCCAGACGCGGGGCCTCAGCTCCGCTCTGCCGTTGCTCAGCCGCGCCCTTGAGACACAGAGCTCTAGCTGCGCCGGTTTGTAGGGAAGGACCTCGATATGTGGGCATTTCTGGATTTGCCATTAAATTGCGGGTGCTTTGGGTACCGGGGAGTCATTCATCGTTGCAGTGCGGGAGGCAAAAACTCGGTTCAGTGCATCTCCACTTGAGGAGAAGCAAAGCCCGAGTCAGTCGAATGCGAACTCCTGGATTTTGATCTTTCCTCGGCCATAAATTCGATGTTCACTAAATAGGACAGGGTAGTTCTGATAATTGTTGGACTTTGGGACTGATTCATATCCGTTACCTCTCTGCTCACATAAACTCGGGTTTTCGGGCTTGGTCGTAGCCTCAGTGCTATTTTACTGGCTGCTCACCTGCCCGGGGCGGAGCTCGGCGTCGGGAACCGGCTCCCGCAGAGGAGGTGTTGGAGTGTGAGGATGAAGCCAGCAGCCCGCAAGAGAACTCGTCTGAACGATCGCAGCCCTGGGGGCTCTTTGCTGCAGTCAAAGTTGCGACTTTGGTGCGGTTGCTGGGAGGGGGCCATGCTGCGCGGCCAGGCGGGCTCCGCAAGGACGCCGTTTGCTCCGGTAGAACGTCTTGTGCAAGGCAGGCGGCCAACCCGCCCGGCAGCGCGGGGCGGAACTGGGCCAAGGTTTGCATGAATCATGAGGGACTTTAGAGAAATCTGCTTTTTTATTTCTCTTGATAAACCTGCCAAACCCTTCAGTGGGAGCGCAGCGCATGGTAACACTGCAGCCTTGTCCGAGGGGTGACTTTGTGCCTCTGGTGCCGTTTGTGTCACATTGAGGAGGAGCTGCAGGGACAGAACTGCATCATTTGCAATCGATCCCGCTGCCTTTGGAATGGGAGCAGCTTTGAATCAAGCTCTTGAAGTAAACTTCATTTCATTACAGGGGCCATTCAGTTGTCTTGATTGTCATGCGCTTATTGTTGGCTGTTGATTGTGTTGGGTTTGGATATTTTGCATCTTACAATAAGCTAAAAAGGGCTGTTAGGATACATAACTTGTGAGTAACTCAGCTGCAGGACAGATCCTTGCCTGCACCCACTGTCCTTCAGTGGGCTTTTTTTCTTCCCAGTGCCTTGTGCCCATCTTTTCCTTGCGTGTTCTTATCGGGGATCTTCACCTTTGGTTGTCAGCAGCCCGGATCTTCTCTCCTGACGCAGCAGCTGCTCCACACCCGCTCTGGTTGGCTCTTCAGCGTTTTGTGGTGTCTTGCACGGAAAATAACCAGACGTGCTTAGTTGATTAAAGGCCTGGGGGGTCTCCTGTGTGTGCTCTGCACAATGCAAAGCACAATTCAGTGTGTAGGGAGAAATAAGCGCTGGTGAATCCACTCTGTGTGACATCCAGATCCTGGCTTCTGCCCTGCTTCTTACGGGCTGTGCAACACTAGAAGAAAAGCGGCTGATTTTCCTTGGGGAGGGATCACAGACAGAAATAGAGCTGGCAGCCTGCGGCATAGGTCAGAGGTGCGCTCGGGACACTTCACCTGGCAGAGAGCTGAGGGGCTTCGACTCGGGCAGATGCGCGTGGAGCGGGGCTGTGCGGGAAGGGGAGGGAGCGGGGGGCACGGCAGTCTGCGGGCTCAGCACTCTGGGGACAGGACGTCTTTGCTTCTCAATTTGTCTCTGATCTAGAGCCAGCATCCATTTTATGGCGCTGTTGATTCCTCTCTTTCGTGAATCTTTCCGTGTCCAGAGCTTCTCCTCGCAGGGCGGGAGGCAGGAGCTGTGTTCGCCCGTCGCAGCCGCCCAGCTCTGCCGGCTCCTGCTCTCTGCTGACTCGGGCTGGGTTCAGCGCTGACCTGGGCGCCAGAGCCCACACGTCCCATTACAAAACCCTTCAGCCATCTCCGCGCTCATCTCTAATTACACGAGACCTACAAGGGTGGAGTTTGGGGCGTTTTAGTTTCATATGTGTGTTTAGAGAAGTTCTCTCACTGCTCTAACTAGTCTGTTCTGGTAAGACTGTGGTCTGATGTGGGTTTTTTTTGTTTTTTTTTTTTTCTCCTTTTTAGTTTGCGGTGTTGATGTGGGTATTCACTTATGTTGGTGCCTTGTTTAATGGTCTGACATTACTGATTCTGGGTAAGTGTTTTAAATTGTGTTAAATACCTGCTGTACAAAATAACCCTGGGAAAGCCCTGAAGTCTGCGTGGTACTGTGAGGCTGTTCCCGTGTCCTTGGGAGCACAACAAGATGTTACAGTTGTGTGTCCTTTTCTAGGACGCTGATAACACTGCAGAATGGTCGCTTTGAGTTGCAGTGTTGAATTCCCGGGGACTGCTGCTTTTCCAGGCGTTGTATCGTGTAAAAGCAGCTCTGCTGTGCTGTCCTTGCCCGAATATCGGCGCTGTGCTGGCGCTTTGGGGAGGTGCAGAACTGCCTCTGGCCCTGGCCCACTGGATAGTTCTGTTTCTGGCTTCAGGTGTCAGAAACCCACTGACGCTGCAGAAGCCTCAACATCCTTTTTGAAGAATTTGCATAACCCACAGCAAAGAACTGAACTGTGACCAAACTTGCTGAGCTGGTAATGAGGCCTGGAGAACAGCCCAGCTGCTCCTTAAGAGGGATTGTTTAACTTGCCAGCCAACAGTCTTTCTGTGTGGCTTAGTTATTTCTTTTTCTTGTACTTTTTGGAAAGAAGTGTTAATGTGTGAAAACTAGTCATTGTTTTACCTGAACACCATCCCTTTTGTCAATATTTATACCTTTGATGTGCTCTTTTCCAGCTTTGATTTCGCTCTTCAGTGTTCCTGTTATTTATGAGAGACATCAGGTGAGTGTTTAAGACGATTCATTAAGTGCTTCATAAAATTAGCTCTATTGAAGGAAATCCACAAATGAATAAAAGAAAACCATCAACCAAGTCCACTTTGAAGTCCAGGCTGCGTGTGCTTTTCCCTCCTCCTCTTTTGGTGGCATCTGAGGCAGCTTCCCCAGCAAATGGTGGCAAAAAAGGCCCGGTTAACCTGGAGGCCTTCTCTCCTGAGCCACGTTTGGTCAGGACTAAAGCAGCAGCAGCAGCAGCAGGCACGGTGCCTTAATCCTGATGTAAGTACTTTAAAAACAACTTCTGAAGGAACCTCTTTGGAGCTGATCTTCAGGACTTGTGTCCTGAAGCCCTTTGGAATTTGTAGCCCTGGCAAAAACAGGAGAGACGAATGTAAAAGAAAGAGCTAGGGAGCCAAAATAAAGCCCGTTTGATAAATTACAGCAGAGGTTGAGCAGGGACTGTCTTGAGCAGGTGATGGCACAGCAGGGGCAGCCAGCTCAGGCTTAGCAGTTCTTCTCCTCTTTCCAAACCGCCGCCCGCGGCGGCCTGGGACCGGGGACGGGAGGAACGGCTCCGGGCAGATGGCGGAGCCTCCTGCGCTCCAAAAACAGCGCTCTGCAGTGAAAGGAAACCCCGGAGCCCCGAGGGGGGACGATGGACAGTTTGTGCAGCTTAACTAACCCGGGCTCCTCAATCCTCTTGAGGAGCTGCCGGCTGCTCTCGCAGGCCTAAGCTGGTTACCAGCCAGGCCCGGCCTGCCTAAGCCGCTTTCCTGCCCCCTCGCAGGGCCCTGCCCTCTGACATCTGCCTGCTTCCCTTTCAGGCCCAAATCGACCATTATTTGGGGCTCGTGAACAAGAATGTCAAAGATGCGATGGCCAAGTGAGTAGTGCCGTTCTAAATTTCACTTTCTAAATAATGCTGAGAGTCCCTGGTGTGTGTGGTGCTGTGTATGTAACACACGCGTCACGTGCTCTAGTCCTGAGGGGGAAAAGTCCTTTGTTTAAACTGGGAGTGGTTACGAAATCAGCTCCTTTCTTACTGATATGTTGTTAAGTTAATCCTGTGTTAATAGAAATCTCCATCTTTGAAACCATTAGCGAAATCTGAGGCCCTCAGCAGTTACAAGTAAGGGGTGAATGAAGAATTTAGCAATTGCGTTGGTTTCTCAGTGTAATGGTTTTGTGTAGCTGTGCTAATTATCTTCACGTGCTGCTGTTTCTAAGACTATTTTGCTATCTACTTTTTTTTTTTTTTTTAGTTTGTCACTTAAATGTTGTTCTTTTTCCTCTCTTGCTCCTCTTGCAGGATCCAAGCAAAGATCCCTGGGTTGAAGCGCAAAACCGAGTAAAAAGCCTGAAGCAACGTATCGATAGGAAGTTCATCTTTCAAGGGGGGAAAAAAAAAATAAATACTCATTTGGATTTACATGGGGAGGGTCAGGGAATAGCGAAGCCCTTGACATTGCAGTGCAATTTCACAGATCTTTATTTTTTAGCAACGCAGTGTTTGAGGAAAAATAACTGTTTTGACTGCCATGTGTTTCATCATCTTAAGTATTGTAAGCTGCTATGTATGGATCTAAAACTAATCATCTTTCTCTATCCTGTGTGCAGCACTGGCTAATGCAGCGGTTTGAGACAGCTGTACATTTTGCTTGAGCAGAGGTTCGTCCTGCGGGGCCCGAGCAGGCGGGGGAGACACGGCCCAGTCTGTGCACTGTCCATGGTCTGTGTAGATTGATGCAGATTTTCTAAAATGAGATGTTTTAGAAGAATATACCATTTTAGCAAGTTTTGAAAAATCTTGCCTTTTTGGTATGAGTATAGCTGTATTGTGATTTTATCGTTTTATCAATTGCCAATATATCTATATATATATATGTGTTTCACAAAGCTTAGATCTGTCAGCTGCTCCACAGTGCTTCATTCTCCAGAGAATTGACTCATTTCTGGACTAGCTCCATAGCACACAAGCTTGAAGAACTAAAACGTCTCTGTAAACACTAGCATCTGTTTAAAAAAGCAAAAGAGAAACGAACAAAGGAACCTCCACATATATTAAGAGAAAATTACAGCATACACGTTGTTGCACAAACGTACAGTAGTTGATTTTTGAGCAAATAACTCTACAGTCTCTCAAACTCTGATAATCTGTGGACAGAATAGCTAATGCTGCAAATGTTGTTTGGAAACTTAAAACCATGTTATGCAAGAAACGATGAATGAAAACTTATAGACTTGCAGTTTAAGCTGTATTGAACTAAGTCTGTGGAATGCATTGTGAAATGTAAAAAAAAAAAAAGACAAAAAACAAACAAAAAAAACCACCCAGGAAAAAAATACACACAAAAAAAGCGCAAAAACCCCAAACACCCCAAGTATCAATAAAGCTTATAGACATAAAATAATATTGGTATTTTGCTTTCTTGAGGCAAGTTTAATATATTTGTGTTTATTTTGTTTAAGTTCATTGTGATTAAATATCCATTGTACAAGGTGGTGGAAATAGTTTGTCAGCCGTATAGCGATGTGAGTAGCTGGATTTCCTGATCCCTTTTCCTTCCGTCTGTGCAGTGTGAAGCAGTTTGTTCAGTTCCAGCTCCAGGTTCCACGTCCCGCTCGGCCGGTGATGCTCAGTTCTTGCTCCGTGACACGGGGTGACAGCGGCAGGTCCCAGTTCAGTGGCGTGAGTTGTTCTTGACAGTTGTGACAGATGACATTTTAGATTTTCCTAAATGACGTGAAGATCCTTGCTTGCTTTTATTTTTGAGACAATAATGTTTGATGCCATATTCTAGTTTGAAGGAAATTGTAAAGCAAGTCTCAAGAATCATTTCAGAGCAACTTGTTGAATCTGATTTAAGGGCTGGACATCGAGAACTCGTATCCAAATTTACTTGAGACACAGCTTTTAAATTAATGGCATCTTGACCGGTGAAATATAAATTCATGCACTAATATTTTAGTTTACAGTATAATACAGCATTACTTCTGAACATATTATACATAAAGCCAAACCTTATAAACATACAAATTTTAGGTGTTTTCCTGGCAGACACTATTGCTTTAAGATATTTATCAGACCACCGTTGATTAATTCATTCTGCCACGCAACTGGTTTGATTGGGGCTACAATCAGAGTGGAAGGAAGGCAAACATTAGTACAACATAGGCAAAGAAGTGTCACTGACATCACCACCTAACGAGTAATTTACTTGATCGAGGAGGTTTCTTTAAAAAAAAAAAAAGACTGCATAGGGACTCTTATTGTGTATCTGACAAACTGATCTTCTGTATAGTAATATAAGGCATTAATAAATTCGGTTTTAAAAAGAGGTGATTCTTGGAGGTTGCTGAAGCACTTTTGTGTGTTCCCTGTACCTCGAGCCACCTGAACTGGCCATTCCTGCAGCACGCGAAGGCTCCAAAGTTCCATTTTCCTGAACTGGGTCTAGAGCACTAGTTAACATTTCTTTTCGAAGGCTAAATGCAAGTCTAAGTGTTTTATTTTGGCCTTTATTTCTTTTGGTTAACAAACAGCTTTTTTCAAAGAAGAGTAATTTCAAAATATGGATGTTGTTCCATGCCAGAAATCTCAAACAACATTTGTTTTGACATTGCCCACCTTTTCTGTTCCTTTCTAAGCAGTTTCAGTGGAAAAAGTGGAACTTAGTTTTCTTTCCCCCATGCCACTGGCCCTGTAGCTTTTGGTTTTGACAAAGTGTTTGTTAACAAAGGTGGACCAGTTTTACTTGCCTTTTGGGAACATGTGCAACTCCGTGGTTGGACTCGATGATCTGAAGGGTCTCTTCCTAATCCTCAGCTGCCTGATCCCACAGCTGAGCGGCTGCAAGAGAACCACTGATGGGGAGAGGAGCCCAAATCTAGCAAAAAATGGGGCTTTTCTCAAGGACAGGCAAGTTTTCTGGTATGGGAGTGATTGATTTTCTACTCCTAAGCAGCACAGGACACGCTGCCAGCCAGAGGGCACCAGGCGTTCGGAGATCGCTTGGGGCGGCTTCAGGAAGCGCCTCCAGAATGGGAAACTGGGAAAGAGCGATTCTGGATCTTCCAAACCCCTTGTGAAACACGCGAGCTGGCCACCGCCTGCGCCACAGTCACCTCTAAAGCACATTTTTCACACAAGCAGAGCGCAGGAGCGCTTGGGGAACAACCTTCTCATTTTTTTTGTGTTAGAATTTACCCGGGTCTCTCGGCCCTCTGCCTCTGCTCACCACCGTTCGCGGGTCACGCTGGGGCTGCGGTCGCCGCCAGCCCCCGATGCCGCACGGCTTACCCAGAACGCGTCCGCACAACAGCGCGCAGCTTCTTGCTGTTGGAAACACTTTGGAATTCACTTGTGAAGGTATGACAAACAAAGCGGAGGCCGGGGTAGCGTAGGTGTGCAGCTGGAACAGGCGGTGACGGTTATTAGCCCTCCTGTGTCAAAGTTATAGCACCGTATGTTGAAAGCAACTGGTGGGAGGCAAAACCGTAGCCCATACGACTGGGAAATTATTCAAAGGCACTTAATGGATAGAAAAAATTGCCCAATATATATATTTAAAACCAAAACAGACTTAAAAAAATGGTACTTTGCTCCTTCGATTACTGGAAGCTGAAGTGGGAACCCCAGCATGCTCGTTAAACGCAGGTTTGCTCAGTGCACCAAATGGGAGTTTTTAAACAAGTGTGGTTAAAACCCACCAACTTCTTGAACAAACGTTCAATCATCAATTTTGAAATTGCGCAAATTAAAGGGCCCAGCCTGTTCTCAGTGTGCTCCCTTTCCAGACACGGTTTGAATAACACAGCATTAGGCAAAAGCAGCTTTGTGAGTGAACTGTCCAGCACTTGGGCCTACCCGAGTTACAGAGCCGTTCCCTTTCACGCTTCAGCTCCCCTCGCAAGGACGTCGGTCTTTCAGATGCACGATCACGTTCACTGAAGTCACGGGCGGAGGCGAGGCGGTGCCCCGGCCCGGGGCAGGCCAGCCGAGGCCTGGACGCGTTGCCGGTTGTCCTGCCCAGAGCGGCTCCTCTCAAAGGCATCGCCACACAAACACGCTACGAACAAATCCAGCGAGAGCACGGTTATTTTTCTGAGTGACTTGATGGCAACCTTCAGCATACTGCACCGAGAGGCTGCACTAAGCGCACACGTGGCTCGCAATGGAGATTGACCAGCAAGATGTCCAGTAAAGCAACGTTAAGCCCTCAAATGCACTTTTTTTTTTTTTTTTTTTTAACCACCTTTGCTGAGAGGAGCTGGTGTCACAAAACATACATCAGTGCTTAGGCAACAGTGACTCAGTCCTGCACTCCCTGGCTTGTATTTTCCCTCCTGAGTGAGCAGTTACAAATACCTGGGTCTTGTCTGCAGCTTCTTCATCCTTGCTCCTGTGAGACTTCGTGTCCTTTCGGTTCCTACCTTGCTGCTTGGCGGATTTTCTAGTTTTACATTTTGCTGTTTCAGAAGTCTCTCACGGTTTGTGTGTAACCACATTTAGTTTTTGTTCCTCACCTTTCTGCTCCCTCTTTTGCCTGACAATTCTGTCCTCTCTGAGCAGCACTGGAAGCTCAGATACACTCGAGGAGCGATCCAGCTGGAATCACATATGTGGCTGTTGGCTTTTGTTTGGTTGCTTTCTTTAATTAGGGGGGAAAAAAAAACCCCAAGCACCCCAACACAAACTTAAAGCACCTTTTGAGAAGCCTCCCGTTACTTGAAATGTCTTTCTAAATCCGTCTGTGCTTCTGTTCTCCCGGAATTGCTGTGCTACCCTTTGCCGGGCGGGAGCTATTCAGTTATTTTGGTGTGACTGACACCCCACCAGCTGTCTTTGTCTCATCTAAATGTTCCTCAGACACCTCAGGGGCTGCTGTGCCACAGCGGGGCCACCTCTTGGCGCAAGTGACCGCGAGACGGCAATTCCAGGGTAAGCAGAACAGGCTAAACCTGTCACACATCGGCAGGCTTCGGCGAGCGCCGAGCGGCTGAGAAAGGCGCCAAACGTGTTGCTGTGCGTTTGGCGTAGAAAGATACGCAAAACATTTTTGATCATCATGAGAATAAATAAGCAGTTACCTGCAGTCGTCTCCTCCCGTACTTATCACGTACTTGTCATCGTGAGAAAAGCGTATGTTGGTGACATGCGCAGAGTGCCCAAAGTACCGCTTGTGTTTGGCCTGTTGGGAAAGAACAGCAGCTGCGGAACCGGCGCGGGGGCCGCCGGCTGTGCCGCGCACCAACAGCCCCCGCGCCCTTAAAACGGCCGAGCCGCTTGAAGCTGGGCAAAAGCAAGCTGTTCAGATAATAAAATAGCCACTTACAAATTTTTCGGTGCATGGGAAATCAAAGAGTTTCACCAGACCAAAGTCATCTCCTGTGACTATGTTTAGGCCAGCGTGGGTCACACACGCACAGTTGACATCTGCTTTATCTGCATTTCGCGGCCAAATTCCAATGACTTCATCTCCGAGAATGCTGTTCCAAAACCGAGTTAAAACACAGCATTAGACCACAGGGCTGACTTGCTGCTGTTCTCTTCTAGAGCAGGGGGAGGCAACACAGCCTCCTAATAAAAAAACCCACCTGCTTTAAAAAACCCAAGTATTTTCCCTCTAAATCACTGCACCCAAATGCAATCTCATAATAAAGCCCGTCACAGAACGTAATTCTTTTTTCATGTGTGTGACTCCTAAACTATCGCTATCTGTAAATCCTGGGCTTTATCTCCTGTGAAAGCACTCGCATGATTTTATACAAGCGCTTTGTGCAGCTGTGCTCTGCAGTTTTTACCTCGTCCACGTGGCCCACGTGATCTTTTCTATCACTGCAGGGTCTGTTATTTGCTTTCCCAGCGGTACCTCGTGAACTTGACGCTTGTAGGCACCCGTAGATACCTGAAAGCAGGAAAGGAAAGACCTAGTAACTTGCCGTTAATACATCGTTTTCTTTATTTTTCAGATTTCCAGCAGTAATAGTCTCAACAGGTTTTATCGGGAAATGTTCTCTGGTTTCTCTCAGCCCAGTTTCGCTAAATCAGAAGAACTCCCGGAGGAAACCGCAGGTCTGAGTTCAGGTGTCGCGCGCAGCCCACCCCAGGGAAAGCGAGGGCGCCTGGAAATTCAGAACGACTTTGCAAAGAAAGCCTCCCTCACCCTTTCTTCTTGTCATTACCTGATAACAGCAAGTCGCAATAAATACAAACATGGGTTTACCTGAGACGTACCTGAATGTACCTGCTGTCTGCAGAGAAATCCATCTGTATGACAAAACTCGCAATGTCTTTGCAGTAGCCGATGCGGTTGAGGGTTGTACCTTGAGCGAGATCATAAAAATCTACGGTCTGCTCTTGTGAACCCACCGCCAAAAACCTGTTATCCGGGCTGATCCTAGACAATAAAACACAGAATGGGGATATAATTTGCTGTTTCTGTGCAGGAATTTTCTTTTGCCTTTCATGTTAACACAACAGAACAAATCTCTTCTACTGGAAAACAAAAAAACCTTCTCTCAATAGCAAGACTGAATCCCAGCCACGCCTCGATGCTTAACGGATGAGGAAGAGGGGGGATGCTGTACGCAGTGAACGGGTGTCAATACTGCACTTCATGTGCGGTGTAACACTAATCCTCTGGGGGAAGGCAACAGGAACCGCGATTTTAAAATGCACTATAACATTAATTCCCATAACCCCAGCCCCACAGCGCACAAGTTACTGGCTATACTCGAGTGGATATAACTGAATTCATCACAATGCGTGGCAGATAAGAGATATAAGCTTGAGGCAGATGTAAAACCACCAGTCAGCCCGTAAATGCATTTCATGATTTCAAGCAGGTTTAAACCAACCTGGCGTTACAAAAACCTGGAAAGGAACTTGGACCTCGATGGCCTGTTTCTTGAGGAAGGGCGGCGTTTTTAGAGGAGCGCAGCTGGAAGCGCTGCCATACCT
This sequence comes from Caloenas nicobarica, assembly GCF_036013445.1. Lineage (NCBI taxonomy): Eukaryota > Metazoa > Chordata > Aves > Columbiformes > Columbidae > Caloenas > Caloenas nicobarica. Next base: position 120,806,084 of record NC_088247.1, read on the forward strand.
GATATCCTGGATTGCAGACTTCCTGTCTCGCTTTTTGCCCCAAACCTTAAGGCTGTTTACAAGCAAAATAACGAATTCTCCATTCTTCATGCCAATTGCGACCATTTCGCCATCAGGACTATACGTGGCACATCTTGCCGGGTGACCCAGATTCACTTTGTTCAGCAGTTTCTGCAGCAACAGAAGCAAGAGGCTCATACCTCCCCTGGACAAACCCACCGAGTGGAAAGCTTCCAAACGCAAAGCGGAAAAGTCACTCACTGGAAACAAAATGTCTATAGTTTCCTCTAAATATAAATCTGAAATTTCACATTGAAAAATCACATCCCACCAGGCGTATGTTGCAAACCAGACTTCTAAATATCAGTGTAATTCAGATGGGTTTCATGCTTGCACCCGTCTTGTTGCAGGGTGAGTTCAAGTTTGACACCAGCAAGAATACTGCTCAGCAGAAAAGGCTGAAAAATCCAGCCCCGAGTTTGTCTGAAAGGGGATTTTGATATAGCTTCTGCAACTGCCCATCCCGGTAGGTTTTTTCCATTGGATTCGCTATGTGAAAACAGACTGGAATGTTCTTGCATTCTCTCTTATCTGACTGTATCTAGAGTATATTCATTTTCCATATTTAAAATTATCCCTGTTGGCCAGGGTAGCTACCTTTTGAAAAGGTTTCTGTAGGCTAGCATAGGCAGAAACCTTTTTGTTATTTTTTAAAAAATGTTTTATTTGTTATCTTTTTAAATGGTGGTTGTTACGCAATTTGACTTGGGGAAAAAAAAATCCTGACCGAGACATCTGCGACGCGCCCGGTTCTAGAGCAAGGCTGTACAACAGAGGGAGCCGCGACTCTCAGGGGCTGCGTATTAGCGCCACGGCAATCTGTGCCGCCCGGTCTGTCAGCACGGAATTAAAGCGTTTCCTTAATCCTCTCCAGTCTGCGCTTTTGGAGCAGAGTAAGCAATCCACGGCACAAGGCCCTCCATCGGCAGCCGTGCTTTGGAATAACCGCGTTTCCCTGCCAAGGGCCGCGCAGCAGGAAAAGGAGCCGAACGGCAGAGGAACGTGGCTGGCTGCGCGCGGCGTACAGCTGGACCAATGCGCGGCCGTACAAATGATCATTTATCACCAGATACTCTTCCATTTAGTGATAACTCACCTTGTCACACAGGTCCCAGATTCTCGCTGTTCCATCGTTACTTGCAGAGATAACTATGTCCTTTGAGGGGTGAGCTGCTAAGCCCCAGATTTCCCCTTCCATGTGACAGTCGATCAACAAGTTTGAAGCTGCATTTTTTTCTCCTACTTCAAGGATTTCTCCATCTTTCGTTCCCACTAAGATTTTCCCCTGTTTGTAGCCGAAAAAAAGAATGAGAGACGGGTTGTCAGTATAACAGACAGAATATATCAATAGCAGTAAAGTACCGATGTATTGCAGAAATATCTGATAACTCGGCCTGATTTATATTTCTTGTTCATGCAACATCTTAAAAACAGGAGAGTAAAACCCCTGACGCTTTGACATCCTGAGATCTGCTGCCGCGTTCCGGTGTTCCTGTTGAGTGGCTGCCCTGGATTTCCACCGTGCCATTAAGGATCTTAATTCAGATCTAAGGGTTTACACACAAGTTGGCAAAGGAGGATTCTCACACCTCTGAGGTAACTAAATATAGTATTTGGGCAATAATTAAAAAACTCAAACCAGGCTTTTAGTCTTAGACTGCTTGAAAGCACCTTGCACCTGCTGTTACCCAAGAGCATGTCCAATTCCTGAGACTTGAACTAAGAAGTTAAACAGAGACCATTTTGTGAGGTGCAGGTTGGACGCGTCACCTGCAGTAACACTCCTGCAGCGTCACACGCTCCTTCCACGACACGTACAAGTACGATTCCAACACGTGCAAGAGTGATTTTAGCATCTCGAATTACCCGTTATTTTCTATTCTTTTCCACTTTACCAAAACTTAAAGCCAGCCCGTAATTCTCAGTAGGAACTTGTTTTATTTGTGACTTAAAAAAAAAAAAAAGCGAGGATCACTTCTGCCTGACTGAAGGCCCTGAGCTGCGCCTACATTTGAGGGGAAGCAAACCCTGAAAAGCGGGTACCTGCGCTCCTTTTGTCATTGGAAAACAAAGACGGAAGACAGCGTAAGGCCCATCGCCGCGCCCGGGGACGCAACCAAGGGATTGTCACCCGGCCGAGGCGGACAAAGCCTCCTCCGTAACTACAAATCCTCGTCCCGCGCGCCCCAGCCGAGCTGGGGCAGCCGGCCCCCGCGGGGGCCCGCGGCTCGCTCACCTTCCCCCTGCAGACGGAGCGCACGCACTCCACGAGCTGCCCGCTCTCCAGCTGGAACGCTCGGCACCGCTTCATCTCCTGATCCCACAGCTTGACAGCTCCCCCCTCCTTGGTGCTGAAAAGAAGCGGGTTGTGTTACCCACGCGTCTCCTGCATAGGCTACAGCAAATCCCACGTGTAAAGCCCTGCAGTGTTTTTCTGATTAAATAATCAGCTGTGCGTTGAATCACCTTCTACCGTTTATAGACACCTCGCTCTCGTCCAGTGGAAAGTGAATATTAACAATAAAAATAAAACCCTATCACACTTCACTTTATGGCTTAAACAGTATCATGCCTAATTTGTGAAAAACAAATTGTTCTCTTGTTCTCTTCATCTCAGATCTCTGTCACCAAGACAAACTCAGCAAATATGTTGCTTTCTAGTAAATCAAAGAACTTCCTAATCACAGTCTCTCCGCCGGGAGAGGTTGTCTGTCGTTTGACAGAATTAAAGAACTAAGAAAAAGCCCCTTATGCCAGGCTGCAGGAGCTTATACGGGCGTTCATTTCAGCTGCTGGTTTGAGGTTCCGTACGTCCTTTGCGTGTAACGCGCGTGGCTGTGAACGTCCTGCTTACCAGTCCTTTACTTACTAGTCCTTTGCTTGCCAAGACACCTGGGTGCGCTACGTAAAATTTAGATTGACACCACTACACTACAGACACCCTTTCTCTCTGGGAAGCGTTGTGCATGCCTAGAGTATATAATAAAACCATCACATAAGAGAGAGCAAGGCTGTGCACTTTAGGAAGATGAGATGTCTTACGGTCTCTCCTTCCCTCCCGTAACAATGAGTCCGTCTCGAAGAGTCGTGTACATCGTAAACACCGGCCCTGTGTGAGCTTTTGCCACAAGTCTAACCAGAAAATGGTCCTTCCAGACGTAGACATCTCCATTTATGGCACCAGTAAACGTGAGGTTATTCTGCAACAAATAGCAATGATCTCTGATATAATAAATACCACAGAACTTTTGCTCAGTTTGAGTCAAAATTCTTTTAGCTACTAAATTTCCTGAGAAAAGTCAACTGTGCAATGAATGTAGGAATTAAAACCATCTGCATCCAGAAAATGGGTTTAATGAGTTTAATGACTGCACTCTAACGGTGTTTCTTTGAGATGTTACATATCTGGGTCCCTGTCAGGGTTGAACCATCCTGCACGCGTGACATGTGCTAATGGAGTAGAGTTCATCCGCCTCTTTGAAGGTGCCCCTTACAGGACGTTAGTTTTATTATTTTAGAAAAGAAAATGTCTGTTGGACTGCTTCTACGTGGAAAATACAGACAAGCCATTTGTTTGTTCTAACGCTACATTCTGCTGCTTTTTTCAAATCGCTTTTGGGGTCTTCAGTGCCCATTACATCACTCCTATTTTATACCGGCGTAACGCCATCAGAATAGAAAGAAATGTTTTGTATTAAGCAATTTTTGACAGTAAAGTCACTTATTTGGGCACAAGGATGCAGATTTGGGAGCCTAATTTTGTACATTGACATTTCATACATTAGTACTATTGTCCGGGGTAGATAAGTAGGAGCAAGGGCTTCTTGGAATCCGTGATTTGTATAATTTATGTTTTCCCTTTGCAAAGGTAATTGCTGTGGGGTTTCTGGAGGAAGCAGATGCTATTTCAGAGCTCGATATGACGGTAACACTGCTTTTTCACTATTAACATGCATTCTTTTCCTGAAGTCCAAAGCACGGTGCTCTGGTTCCTTCCTGATCCTACTGGAGTGTTGCACAGTGTCACCATTAGCTGGATCACTAGCACAGGTCATACCAGATACTGTCAGCAGAAAAAAAAGGTTGCAGAGCCTACGCGCAAAATAACAGCATGGCATTTTTCTTAACCAGCGTAGTGCTAATAACTGGCAAAGTAAGAAAAGAAAAGCCATGGCGGCTGATGCTGTAGGTACACACAGACATTCATAAAAAACGTCCACCACCAGAGAAACCCAACCCTGCTTAGAAAACTGACACGAGGATCTAAGGCGTGCAAGGTTTAAATGAAGGTTTAACTACTAAGCCAGAGCTCTGTGGTCTTACACCGCCCACACTGTACCGGATTCCAACAAAGCAAATTGACACTCGCGGTTTTAATAAAAACGTATTATAAAATTTTGTAGCAAGTAATGTGAACTCACTGCTCCGAAGGCAACAGAAAGCATGGTTTGCATTTTGGCATCTTCCATGGAACCAATGACTCCTTTCTTATAAAGCAAAGCACTGCCAGCTAATGTCCAGAACTTCATGTGTTTTACCCCAACAGACACAAACTGCGTGTCTGAATCTGGGCGGAACTCTACAACGAATATCCTCTCCAGGTGTCCTCCCCTGCTAGCAACTTTAGCCCCTGTTTTAATTAGGAAAGGATAAAAACGAAGTTAAATTTACCTGCAAAAATCAAGCTCTGATATTTTATAAAATAAATCGACCTGGTATTGGATTAGAGAACTGCGTCGCAGATGCTGAAAACTAAGCAAAACCCAACATCATTCAGTGTATCAAACATTTTCGTTCATGCAACCTGCAAAGACCCTGGTTATTCCATTGCATCTGACAGGTTTAGGAAATGCAGATTTAGGTCTCCAGAGCATGATTTCTCTCCTTGGTCAGTGAAATAACACCACAGAAATTTTGAATATCGTCTATGAGTTCCCATCTGGTGAAACACACAGGGAAACATCTAACGAGCTGAGACATTTCTCCTCTCCACCACTTCTGAAGATGATAATGATTTTCTGGAAATTACTTCCCAAAGGCCTATCTACGGTGTAAAATTTAAAGTTCAAGTATTTTAGGAAGGAAAACAAAATACTTTCCTTAAATTAATGGCATTTTGCATTAAAGAACATTCCTTCTGTTTAGAATAGAAGCGTAAAGCTTACTTCTTGTTCACGTTTTCTAGCACTTTGCTATCTCCTTGAACTGATTTTGTGACTTAGGGAGCCGTGATACCCAGCGAAAGAACACAAACCTGTTCCAAAGCCTCGAAAGCTGAGGCTGAAGGAACAGGGTTTTGCAGAGTTACCTTCTTGCCACCTCCAGACGGTGACCGTGTGCTCGGGATCCACTCCCACCGACACCAGCAGTTTGCCCGTTGCGCTGAAGTTGACGTAGTTGACCCCTTTGGTGTGGAAGCAGCGCAGCATCGAAATCGTTTGCTTGCTCATGGCATCCCAGACATGAATGGTGGGAGTGGTACCTACGTGCAAAAAGACGGATTAAGAGAGAATCAATTCGGCACCTGGAAAACTTCAATGCAAAACTGGGGTTTTTTCAAGAACATTTAACCTAAACAGACACTTATAAGTTGTGAGGTTTTAAGATCAACACTACTCCAAAAAAATCATAATAGCTTGCAAAACACAGGGGAAATCGTTGTATGTCATGAAGTAAGACAAATTCTAAAAGAACAACGGAACATTTATGAAGATCCTCATGCAAAATAAATTGTCTGTAGATGTTTCACTTGTATCCGCGATTCGCACAGATACAACGAGGTAACATGAAACTTTTACATAACTCTGCTGACTAAAATCCACAAACGAATCAGCCTTACCTGGAAATTCTGTCATATCACCTGCATTGTGAGAGCAATGGCAAATGAGGAAGCACCAAGGGAAAACAATAGGTGAAATAAGTCACGTTTCTAATGCTGAAGTACCAGCATCAGCACCAGAAGGAAAAAAAAAAATTAAAAATTTGAAAATGGATATGGATTAAATCAACAAAACAAATAAGCAGGAATATTGTTGAACTTTTTTGAGTATATTTGTTTCTATATACAAATATCGCAACAATATCTAGTACATCTGAGTTTTTAAAACGGTATTTAAAAGAAAAGCTAAAGACATGCAGTTTTAAAAAATTACTAGATTTAGAAGTGAGGTGGATCTGTAGTTACACAGAATATGAATCAAAATCAGAAACACTGATTTCATGGGCTCTTACTGACCGAACAGAAAAAGGGCCTTTACCGGTCCCCTTCTCCGTGTCACAGAACTCAGGATTTGGAGCCGCCGCTCCGAGATGGACAGATTTTCCTGTTTACTTGCCACTGGAACTGCAATGACAGCACTCGCCCAGGACAGGCGGCGAGGCTGCTTTGTCAGGCTGTTCACCTACTAGCATTTTTCTGCCCCCTATTAAGTTACTTGTTACAGAATTTATGGACCTGAGCCTCCTTCCAGAATGACCCGAATTAGCATGACACCGTTCTTTTTCCTCCAGTTAATTACTCCAGTATGAAGCTGGTTTAAGTGAAAAGCAGCAGATCCTTCTCAAGGCTTGGGGCAAATGATCCTGCATCTCCCATACAACGTTTCCTCCTGCAAAAGGCCCTGGGGAACCTAACAGGACTCTCCATGTCCATAATAAACACATAAATACTCGTGGTTTCACAACTGGCCCCTTGGATGTGTCCTAACTTCTGCTGAGATTTCACTCTGTTTCTCTCCTTTTCTGTACAGCTTTTGTACACCTGCACAGGAAATTGTCATTATGGTATTTCCACTGTCAAGCGTTTCACTGCTAAACAGTGCCTTGGATACAGGAAGGAAAGAGGGAATTCTATACATCGTATGATTAGAGATTAATGAACTGACTTAGTGCAGTTTATCAAAGCTTGCTTTCTGCAATAGGATAATGCTACAATTAACTCTAAAATCCAAAGACTCACAATCGGAGATGAAACTGAAATCGTAAGAAAATCCTGAAGCTTGATTACCTCTTTGAAATCAAAGAAAAAGTTTGAGGACAGCAACACTGGCATGTCCTGGTCAAATTCCTACACTGGACAGCCCAAAATAAATCAGTGCCCCTGACAATTTTTTGAGTAAAACTTTGTTATATAGAGAGTCACCTACCGATCTGGCTGGTAGCCACGATGTTTTTATACTTTGGGTGTTGATTCACAGTTAGGCAGAGAATGTCATCAGTGTGCTCCAGGTAGAAACTCTGACTACCTAATAAAATTCAAACGCGGTTTTATTCACAACAGTCTGCAAGACAGAACCAGCGCCGAAGCAGAGACTATTCAGGCAGCTTGTTCTACACTCACGCTGTGCTCTCATTCCCAGGCACCCTTTCCAAATGCACTATGAACATAACCATTAACACACACCTATATATATATATTTAAAAGCAGTATTTGGTAAACTAGCTATGTCCAGGGAACCAGGAATCAGCCTCAAAATGAAACAGTGGATGCCGCGGCTCCTAGCGTTTCTGGGGTACCAGTCATTTCACGAGGGCAGAGCAGAACCGCGTTTTGTTACACTTCCCGGCAGAATCTCCTGCGGAAAGGAACAGGGTGGCTCTACAGGGTGACCCGAACGGGAGAAATTGTCAATCTGATACAAAAACCATATACAATTTTTTTTGGCATTATTTATCGAGATGCAAAACGTGAGAAAGTTAAAGGACTGTTAAAAAGTTAAGACTTTCAATCAGAAACATTTTACTTGCAGAGCATTTTTTGTCTCCAAGTATTATTTCAAGTTGAATTACCGGTAGAAAGATTTTGAACTACGCCTGCTGCAGCTGTGTGGAAAATAATATCAGCACCGTCATTTAGGTAATGAAGGTTGTTGCGGCAATCGAATCCTCTATACCCAAAGACATGGTCTAGAGCCAGCTCCTAGGCAAGGAAAACAAAAAGAAAGAATAAGAGTGAAAGGAAAGAAAAACCAAGGAGATTACAGAGCTCGGATCACGTAAGCGCAGTTCTAAAGCAATTACGCAAGCTACAAATATTTTGCAGAGGCAACAGAATAATTAAGCAATATCTGATCAGTTATCCCTGTTCTTCTGCTAATTTATCGAGGCACGACATTCTCACGGACTGTCTACAAATCTCTAGCTGGTCAGCCCAGGTACTGCATTTATATCATTATTTCTTTAATAATTCAGCTGGCTGTAAACGTTTTCTTTCTGTAAATTTCCGTTCTAAATATATACAACTTACAAAAAAAGGTCCAATTTTATTAATCTTCCTGTCACAGTTTAATAGCTACACAGGGTATCAGGTATTTGCAAATATCTTTACTTAAGAGTCTTCAAAAATCATTCTCGTAAACTACCAAACTTTTAACAGACCGAATTCTGACCTTGAAGCCCTTAGAAGAACCAAAGGCAGCCTGTAAGTCACTCTACAATTAAATCGTTAATTAGAGGTGTAATTTCGGCTTACAATAAACCATCACCGAGGACATTTCCTCCAGAAAAACAATGACGGCTAATGGATTGTTGCTAAAGTTGCTTTTATAGCCCGGAAGACAGACTTAAGGCATCTGTCCCAAACACAATTACCGCTGACTTTCAGCAATTTGAACGGCACTGAGACACCCAGCGATTGATGCCAATTGTCCAACAGCCCACAGAATATTCCTTGTTCAGCACATCACACGGAAATTCCGAAAAAAAGCTGTTTGGGGGGCCCTGCAGTTCAGGGAAAAGGGTATGTTGCAAAGTCAAAGCGCAAATTCCATCATTCAGAATCACACGCGATTTTTCGTGCGTGAAAAGTGCCGTTTCTGACCGTATTTCTCTCAGGGTTCCGCTGTGGATTCACCCCCCCCCGCCCTTCCAGTTCAGAGATGAGCTTGGGCTTCGGAGAGACCTGATGTTACAGGTCAGGGCTGCCCCCCGGGCTTGGCGTTCTGTCCGAGCGAGCCTGCCGCCTGGCACACCTCCCACCTGTACGTGACTTCAGCCGCCCTCAAAACACGGATGAATTTCCCCCGGCACGTATTACCTTTAACGCAAATGAAAAAGGATTTAAGCCTGACCTCAACCAGTTTCTTTTTTTTGTTGATATTGTTCTTTTGCAGTTTTTCAGGTTGAGGAGCAGCTCTGCTAACTGGTGGTCTGAAACGAACGTTTAAAACAGAAGAGAATCAGTATGGTTGAAAGCAAAATAAAACCTGCAAAAACATCTCCTGTGTTTTGTATGGGAACGGGAAACGGCCAAGTGCAACTCTGCGAGCTGAATGCCTGGCTCTTGTTGGAGTCATACAGTAAACTAACTGAAACCACGTGCACTTTGACAGAAAGAGCAAAAATGACACCGATGTGGGTTTTGCGGACGAGTGGCAGAACAGCCCGCCTCACACCATTCTTCTGAAAAAGCAAAATGATTTAAATCCATGGGGATACCCTTGAATGCTACGTTATAGTAAGCTGTTGCTTTCAGGGATGATGTGAAAGATGTTGACGTTCCCCAGCCTTGCTGCTTCTGAAAAACCCGGCCCCAAAACCTTGACATGACTTCATTGAAATCTGCTCAAAGTCATATTGAAGATAGAATGATTACATTCTAGAATGTACAACTCATTCGTCTCCGTGAATTTAACGGAGACTAATGCCAGCAAAGCATTTTTTATATAATTACAGTTGCTAAAAGCAGCTAAAAAAGAGAAATGCAGAACACAGGCTGAAACAAAAGAGGCTTTAAAGACAGCTAAACTTTGGTGCTACTGTTGATCCTTCCAGGCAAAAAAGAGGCCCAAAGCCAAGAGGAGCGGAGGGGTGCAGCCCCCAGGAGCTCGGGACCTCACGGAACCGGCTGGCTGCGATCCAGTGACCACTGTCTTCATTTAAGCACAACGATCCCCCCTTCTCGTTAGCAGAAATTCATGAGGGTTAATTCCAACCCTGCCAACTGCAGAACCGAGCCAGGAAAACTGCGCTGGATTATTCAAGAAATTCGCCCACAGAAACCTGGCCTAGGTTCTGTGTGATGTTTGATCATCTTGTACTTAGAAAAGAGGTTTTGCTACAAGGTAGGAGCTGAAGCGGTGAATAAAATCAGATATTACAGCTAAATGCTTGCTCCAAAGCATCCCCTGACGGCTGCTGTTCCTGATAGAAAGCCCGCCCCGCCGCCGGCCTTGAAACTCCCGCTGCAGCTTCTGGAGATGGGGTTAAACAACAGGGGGTCCTGGAACTAAAAACCAAAGCCGTCCGGCCTCGATTTATTTAATAAATGCTGGGATCTGGAAAGCATTCCCACAGCTTGAGATTTAAAATATGCACGAACTTGATATACAGGATATATGCTGTGAAAATTAGATTGTCCTTGTCCTTATACTGTAACTACCATTAATTCTCATCTGGCAAAAATTGACTGCAGAAGAATGAAATCCCTTTTGTTTAGAGGGAGCTGCTTTTTCTGGAATTGTATTTTTTTTTATGGAGGGCATTAAAGGCAACAATGGACAAAAGGCACAGCTAGAACACTTATTGCTACACAGCTACGATACTTAGTGCACGGGGTAACATGAAAAATCTGAGCTTTAAAAGGAGACAGAACAAAGCTGGAGGTGAACAAACGAACCCACTCCTCAAGCAAACAAGCAAACTCACTAAGTACCAGCAAAGTACATGAGCAGGTGATCTTGTGACAATAAAAGAGTGAAAGAGTTACCTTGATCCCCTTGTAAGCAGCAAACAAAGCCAAGTAAGAGACTTAATACAGTTTAGATGCACTGCTGACCGCTTTACTCATGCACAAGCGTTTTGAGAGCTGATCAGTCATTCCTTTGTGGCACAACACACGCTACTCAAGCATGCCAGCACGAACTAAAACAGAAATTAAAGAGTGCCCCGGCCTGCAAATTGGGAAACGGGATAGCCGGGCATCCCTGGGTACGCTCCGAACCGCAGGCCCTCCGGCAGCGCCGCCCCCGCTCCCTGCACGCCCGATGCTGCACGAGGGGATTCCACGTGTGCCCGTTTGTTTTCGGGCGCCCGACGGGGATGGAAACTGGTCGAAACTTAAGTCTCATAAGCACCGCGGAGAATTTCACACAACGGCTGCTTGTTTTCCATCCTAGTTCAGCCTGCAATTTAGCCTCGTAATTGTTTGTCGGGGGGCCAGCTCAGGGGGACAGCTGGTACTTTAGTGCTCGCAGGGAGACAAGTACCTTTATTTTCTCCCCAAGTCAGCCCGGTCACGTTACGTAGCCGCCGCTGGTAACTGGACCGAACAGCAGCGCAGCCACCGGCCCAGAAGGGGTGGAGGAAACTGTTACAAAACTTAATTCTCTTACAAAATCAAGTCACTACGCGATGCTAGAACAGCAAACGCCGCTTCAGCCCAGATTTACTCAGGCCTTTGAATCAGCACTTATGAAAATAATAAAACATTTGCTTGTATGCTTCCTGCTCTTTTTTCTGTTTTAGTGTCATTTTAAAGTGGATCATTTTTACAGTTCTTTACCTAGAATATCAGTTAAAGTTTATGACAAGAGCAAGCCAACACTTTTTATGAAAGCAAGAGAACACTACCACTATGACATGACTGATAATCACTGGATTGTACGCATGAGATTTAATTTGGAAACATACACACACACATACACTTTTTTATCTATCTATTCACAGTACACACAAACACAAATGTTGTGTGCATTCATATATACATGTACATGTATATATACACGTATGCATTCTTTGCCTTATTATCATCTTCACAAAACAAATGTAAAACAGTACCGCATTTTTGACATTTTAACAAGTCATTTCATTTTTAACAAGACTGTGACTACACCTGGCTTATTTTGGTGCATAAGACGGCAGCGTCAAGACAAGAAATTTGCACGGTAGCGAATGACATGCATTTGCCCTTGCTGACCTACGCAATCTGCATGTGCATTCACAGCAATCTGTGCTTTTTCTGCGCTGGCTGCTGTCAGTACTTACTTGACAATTCCCTGCCTCCAAAGGAAAGCAATTAAAACACAGTACAAGCATTAACGGCTTCTTCCCGGTGATGGCAAATAAATACGCTTATATCACATTATGGAATGAACGAGTTCCAGGAAAGATAAGACACAGTCAAACATTAAAGGGCTTTCAGTTCTTCAGATACTGTGAACACCGCAAATAACATTTCTGTGACTAATGTTTACCTGTACGATCTGCTTACACAAGTACGCACGGTTAGAAATCAGCGAGCTGGCTCATGATTTGAACTGACAGAATCCCACCCACTCTCTTTACGGGTCTTCACGCAGAAATGTGAAAAAGTGCAAGCGACAATTCTTTCCCTCGCAGCCGAGCAAGGGGGGCACCTGAGACAGCCAAGAACCAGGAGCAGGAAGAGCAGCCCGAATCACGGGGGGGTGAGTGGGCAGCACCCAGACAGCCCAGAGCTGGGCAGGGGCAAGAGGGAACGGGGGGCACCTTCTGGGAGAAGAGAGACGCGAGCGGAGAGAACGGGGCAAGAGTAAGGGGAAAAAAGTCAGATCCATCCAGATGGAAAATAAAGGAGAGAAAAAGGAGACTAAAAATCGGTACGATAAATTCTATAGGCCAAGAATAAGCAACTCATGTCTTTGGAGCACATGATGAGGGACGCTGTCTGCATCAGCACCAAATTGGCGAGAACACTAATATTCTGTCCCGAGGCCAATGGGAACAGAATTGGATCTTCACAAACAACGTTGCAGGAAAGCAACAAACAAGGAGGTTTGGAGCAGGGAGGGACAGATGAAAACGTCCCGACACTGGGAAGGCGATGGGCTGGCCCCGCAGAAATGGGGAGAGAGGAGAGTCCACGTGGGGTCCAACGTGCGCGTTCAGACGGCTGCTGCCTGCAGAGGGAACCTGCTTGGTTGCTACACCAAAATACAAAGCGGCAGAACTGCTCCCAGGAGAAGAAAGCAAGGTTCGCAGAGGGGTAAGACCCTTCGCTACTGGCAGCTTTGGTTGGACAAGAGAATTAAAAATCCAAGATTGAAAAAAACGTAGTGCTCATTGCAGCAAAAATGCAAAAGCAGCTTTTCAAAGTATGCTTCTGCTGGGTGACGGGAGGGGGGCTCCCGAAGGTCCCGAAACTGCTGCAAAACTCCCAGGGCTTTAAGAAGCGATTAAAAGATTTCGTGCATTCTAAGCCCTTGGATTTTCCCATCCCGACACACATAGGAGTTTTACACACAGTTGTTCCTGCTGTTACTCTTCCTTTACATTTTGTAGATAACACGAGACAGCAAAAAAGAACAGTATTCAATGTGAAAACACCCCACTCTCTCGCACAGTCACCAAAGCAAAGCTGAAACAAAACTAGGGGGAAACATTAATTGCAATCTAAATTACTTTTTAAAAGCGTAGCATTGAACAAGCCTTAGCGCAGTTACAATATTTATGATTTCACGTGTATGCTGATGCACTCTTTAAAAAAAAAAAAAGATATTGCAGAAAATACGGTGGTGATAACCCTTTTCGTATTTTATGAAGTCACTGCATTCACGTGTCATTCCAGTTCAGTCATCAAATGTGAAACAAGCAGAAAAGCAGAGAAGATGATCAGTTCTCAACGAAATCTCTATTTTTTAATAAGTTTATAGTTCTAAACACCTTGTAAAGCTGTTATTCTAAACACCTATTTCAACCAGGCTGGCGCTACCGTACAGGGACGCGCTGTCCGTAACGTCTGGGCAGCCGGTGCTGTCTGGGGGATCCCTCAGCTGCCTTTGCCAAAACCGCCTTCAAGGAACACACTGCAACACGCTTCAGGCAAAACCTGAATTTCTGCCTCTGAGCTAAAAAGTTTTCAATACCTCAGGTAATGAGACCTCAGAACTCTCTCCGTATATTACCAAGGCATCGGAATCAACCCAACTTTAGCACGTCCTGGAAGGTCTCTCTCCTTAGGCTTCTTTTGGGGTTTGCAATCATGTTGGAGAGGAAGAGTCTTTTCCACCTGTTTTGTTATTCCTTACATAAACTCTGACATGTTTTGAAGCTGTGCTCATTGTATAAGTAAAAATATGGAACCAGTAGCATACAGAGAGCTTTGGGGCTGGAGGTGGAATGTAACGGGCAGATAAAGTAGCATAACAAAACATACACGAAACAACGCTCTTTCGATCCTTCCCGGGCGACAACCCACGCAACAATCCTCAAAACCAGCTGAGTATTTTGCATCAACCTCAGTGCAGAGGGCACTCGAGTTCAGCGGGAGCAATGCTGGGAAGATGTTGTGCGTTATGGCATGCTGAGGATGCTTGACTTGACAGAACGCTGTCCAGAAAGCAAAAGGGAACATCCCAAAGGATGCTACTCATTCTCAGACTGTAGGGTTTTGCTGAATTGAGCCCAAATTGATTTTCTCCACCCAAGAGAGGTGTTTTTCCAGATACGTTTTGAATAGTTCCCACCTACACATAAATACAACACAGATTCACATTCAAAGCTTTTACACTGCGCCCAGAGAAGTGCACGTGTAGAAGTGCATGAGCAAATTTTGTAATCGTAAGTCTAATAATTCAGTTTATGGTACAAAGGCTTGTACTTGCCACTTGTGGGGCTATTTTGAAAGCTTATGTAATTCAGCTCATGTTGTTTTAATGAAATAAATAATCAAAAGAATAATATTTGAAGAGAGAAAATCCAACTTCTCAACCTTCTTTAACTTCTTGTCTTTATCAGAACACATGATGACAAATGATGCATAATAGCGCAATTGAGAACAGGTTCCGAGACAGGTAGCTCACCAAGAATGAGACAAGGCAGTATGTTAAGAAAACAGAAAACTAGACAAACATGCTAATGCTGGTTTTTGTTTTCTACGCATTCAACCTGCTTTAAAGGGTTTTCCGTCACCAGGTATATTACAAGAGTTGTCAGTTTATGTAGAGTCATGCAAATTGAACTAAATGAAAGCCGCGGACATAGATGTTAGCGGTTAGTAGAATGCAAAATGAAAATCCGTATTAGTAACAAGCTTGTTTTCCTTGTATAAATTCTTTGCCAGTTCAACAGGTAGCCCTTTTAGGACACGCAGCACGACTTGACCCAATGCACCAGCTAATACGACCGCAAGACATTTAAAAACTGTTCCTCAGGCTCATCTCTCCTGTTATTTTTCCATCCTAAAGCTGTAACTGCTGACAGAGCCATTAAATCTTGGGTCCCCCATGATAATACCAGACCAAGATTTATTTCAAATCCTGCAAGAAAAATCTATCGCGTAACTTCTATGTTCCTCCAAGATATCTGCAGAATCATCATTATTTTAATTAGACAAATAAATAAGACAGGGAAATAAGAATTGATAAAGGGCTTTCATTTTATTTGCTAAGGAAAACCCTTAATATTATCCCCAGGCTTTTCATATGTAAGTTTTTTTGCCCTTTGTAATAATTGAATTTCTCTGTCCAGTTTGCTTAGGGGCCCAGTACTCTAGAGATCTGGAGAAGCTCAGTGCGATACTGATTTTCTTTTCATCTTGCTGGATTGTGCTGAGCAGAGCACACGCTGTGCAGCAACAGCGGATGCAGGGCAGCTGCTCTAAGTCACAGGTATCTCGTATCGAGTTTTATGTCAAGTCTCTCCTACTCTCTTTCCCATGATGGGGGAGAGAAGGGCCAAGAATTGCTTCTCCTCTCTTCTGACAAAAACCCAGGAGAGTTAAGTCTTTGTATTAATTTGGGGCGAGTCAATTGATTCCTTTCTGGAAGGGGGTGTTTGTTGCAAAGCTTTCCCCGGTAACCCGGTGCTGCCTGCGTCAGCTCTTGGCCGTATACCTGCAACTGTTTCGGGAGACCGGTCACCGTTCCGAGATCAAACTCCTCCTGAATTGAACAGTGATTTGCTATTTCTAGGGAGATAAGGTACTCAGAGCTTTTCCAGATTCACCACTCTTAATACTACAGAAGCAGAGAGTCCTGCAAGCTTGTTCTAGCAAATACAAAGGTTAACAAAGTGGAAAGGTAATATTGTAAAGAGGAAAATAAACCAGCCGTCTTCTTGAACCAAAACTGTCTCCTGGGTGTCACACAGTACCTTTGAGCAGAGAAATAACTTGTTCAGCAACAATTCACCTTCCGAAACACAGAGAGCTTATTGTCCTTGCCCCCAGGCAGCAGCCAGAGCAACAGCCCCAGCATCCCCTCTCTCTTCCTCGAGCTCAAAGTTGTGTTTTCTCTCTTTTTTCCCCCTTTTCTTAATTTAAACTTACTTCGTTTAATTCTGGGTTTCCACTCACGATACCTATGAAGAAGTCACAATTTTTCCTTTCTCTGACACACAACGAGAACACAGCAAGGGGGACACTACTTCTTAGTAGATCCTCATCGCATTTTGCAGTGAAGTGGAGCAGCAGTTTTTCAGGCCTTGGGATTAACTCGCCACTTCTAACTTAGAGCTTTCCAGCTTGCAACATATTTTTCAACATCTACACAGTACATTATCAATCTCAGTGCACAAATCCCACCAAACGCACAATCTTTGAGGTCTTCATACAGACAGCCAGCACAATTACAAACAGGAAAGACTCTGGATCTGGAATATTTCCTCCAGATAACCTCCCCCCTCAAAAGACCACGAGTTTCCCCAGGTACCCGCCTGAAAGACACCGGCCAGAATCTGAAATCTCTAACAACTGACTTCAAACTCTAGTAATTTGTATTACTGCAATGAAGAAAGGGAAGTGAATGTATGAAGCTATATATGAAAAGTATGGGATCTGTTCACAAATGTATCAGAACAGCAAATTCCAAATACCGAAGTTGTGATTGAATTGAAGCAGCTGTAATTGAAAAAGGACATATTAAAAACGTGTAGAACAGCTGTCTGTGACTTCAGCAGAAAAGATGGAAAGGACAGTTACAAGGGTTTATTTTCTAAGCTGTTTTAAAATGAAGTACAAAACTGTTGGTTGCATAGAGACAGTAAGAAGAAAAAAAGATATGGAGAATGTTAAAACCTTCCTTTTTGCTCTCTTCAGTCTAGAATGTGTTATGGGATAGATTATTCTTTCGGATAGGCTACAGGATGCTATGTTCACGTACAGTCATGTACATGAAGGAAAAGAGAAGGAAAGTTCCTAGGGACCCAAGGGACTGTGCTGATTTTCACTCCTGCGCTGAAAATAGCGCTGAAAAGCTGCAGAAGAGACTGATGCTGATGCTCAGGTTCTTGGTAAGTCACTAGCACAAAACAATCGTAAGCCCATCTTAATTGGTCAATTAAACTCACTCTACAGTTGCTTTTGCATCATCAAAGCAGAATAAAGCAGCTGGAAGGTACGAGGCTTTCTGGTGCAAAACATCTGGCCACTGTACCATTGGCACTTGTTATTTCATGTGCCAGCTACGCGTTTTCATTAAAATTTTGTGGTGAAAAAAAGGGGCTGCAACACTTTCCTTCTCATCTTTCACAGCCAACATTCGTTCTCCTAGTTCAATACCAAGTGCAAAATCATTAATTATTACTTTGTGTCCATCATGTTCAGCACTGCATTCTTTGAGAGCTTTAAAAACATAAACTAATTTATTTTACAAAGGTCTGCATAAGATTAGGAAGTGTTAGTAACTCCTCCTTGTATTTTGCAAATCAGGACACCAAGGAGATTTAAAGCCAAACATCTCAAAAGTTGCCACTAATTTTCAGTAGTCAAATAAAAGTACCTCAGACCTTAATCTGTTGAATGTAATTACACGTTAAATGTTTGTTCAAAGAACTGATTAACAGTTTTTACTCACCCACTCCCCCAGGTCTGTGTTTCACTGGATCTCACCCTCTGTGCTTAGCTCTTACCTCTTTTCTTTCCTCTCCGATACTGTTCTCCTTCCAGCTAAAGTTTTTCAGCATAACTCAGCCTAAGGCCAACATGTACTATGGGAAATTTCAGCTTTAACAGTAACAACCTGACACAATTATAAGCAACTGAAAATCTTTCAATGAAAACTTCACCACAAGCCTTAACTACAAAGTATTTACAAGCTCGCCCTATCACAAACACCCTGCTGCAGAATATGTACAGCTACACATACTACAGGAAAGGCTACAACTGCTTATGTGAACAGCAGAAGAGAACACAACACTCACAGGTGTTTTACTTAACATACATATATATATATATATATATATATATATATATATTTTTCCATCACATTAAGACATTGTACCTCGTAAACACCATTTAAAATGTTACCTTGAGAATTTTAAAATTCCTATCTCATTTCTAAGGGCTAATTTTAGTTGAATGAGAAGAGATTCAATAGACTGCAATGCACATTTGGAAACGAATGCCTTTGTGTGACATACCTCTCTTCCACTGAAACTTCCTTCAGCTGCTGATGTGGTTTTGTCCCTTCCATTTCTCGGATGCTTACTGCATAGATCTTAGTGGTATAGTCGATTGCTTTTTCTCTTGCAACATCGCTATCATAACCTTAGGAAAAGAAAACATAAAATAAAACAAACTACCCCCTTTCGTAGTGGAAGAGTAGCAAACAGGATCTGCACCCATAAAAGGAAACGAATCCTGCCAAGCTCTCCCTACACTGATCTTTAGCACATGAAAGTTTCTTGCCCACTTCAAGTTAAACACCTGTGTGAGTCTCTGTGGAACGAAGACTAAATTAAAGATGTGTTTCACACAATCCTTTTTACCTCCATCTTCTTCTGCGTCTGTGTCTGATTCTTCACTATCAACCAGCTTACTCTCCTGAATGCCCAAAAATTCTCTGGTCCAGATCATGAGAGCTGTGTCAGCACCACCTACAGTCAGCAGCACAGAGTCATTGTGCAACCACCGCACGTTCGTTACCTGTGCGCTGTGACCCACATACTTCTTGAATTTTGCATGTTGGCCCTGCAGCACAAAGAATTCGCACATTAGCGGTCTGACATGTTGCAAACAGTGTCCTCCTTAATTCCCTTTCTTGCGCAGTTTCTAATCACAGAAATAAATACACTTCTTACCTTCACTGGATAGGAAAAAAGCTTCACAAAACCAAAATCGTCTCCTGTAGCTAATAGCGCTCCGTCTTTTGTCAGGCTAGCTGCATTTACAACGGTGACATCGCTGTGCATGGGCCAAATTCCTTCACAAGTAGGACCAAGAACACAGGTCCAGGTGTCCCACTCGATCTTCTCTATCTGCAATCAAAATTTCCCCAAAAGAAGTCATCTTAATACATACTAAATGCGCACTGGTCTCAGGCGCATATTTTTCTACGTTTGATATTAACTTAATCTTTTTAGTGTTTTTAGAAACTGTTCACTGTTTCCATCTGTTCATACAAACTGTGTATCGACATCAAAGGGCTTAAAACTTTAAATGTCCCGCTTTCCCAAGGCAGAGCGTAACTTGGATACAAATCTCTCTAAAGATTTTCTGAGGTGCTAAACATTGGCAATTTTGTAGAAGAATTGTGTGTCACAAATATCCATATCCTTAAAATCCAGGTCACGCTCCTAACAGATGGTTTATAACCTGTGTGCACACCGAAAACAGGTGGCTGTCCAGGAAAGGAGATGATTGCAAATTACTGCTATTAAACAAATCAAAATAGAGACACAAACAGAAACTTGCAAGTTCTACCATTTACAAATGCTAGCAAATATACCGTATGGAATAGTTCAAAAATTCTCATTCTAACCACTCTAAATATAGTAGTTGAAAAGGAAAAAATATACCATTTGAAAACAAAATATGCTCATTTTCAACAGTTCATAAAAATAACTGTCAGAGTAAAAAATCCAGTAAGCATAATTCGTACCTCAGCAATTCTTATAATATGCCTTTTCCCCCTTGGTGCTTCGAAAAATAGTTGTTCTTTGGCACCAGAATTGACTTGCAATAACTTTCCTGGATACAAAATAAAAGTTTATTAGGAATCTTATCCATTATTATGACTATTATGAACTTCTTTTTGATTAAATGAAGAGATTTCTGAGGGTAAGCTAAGAAATTATTCTCCAGAGCTACCCATAGCAAAAGGAAGACAGATGCTTGGAATCACTCTCATAAGAAGCCTGTACTCCTGATTCACTGCAGAATATTTTAAATAGCATCCAACCTCCTTAAAAATTCTGTCTTGCAGCAAATCACTTTCTTCGGATAAGAAATATTTTGCTTGCGTTTTCATCATGATGATAATGGAAAGTAAAAAACCAATCAAACAAAAAAGCCAACAAAACAAACACCAGTGTGTATGCTAACAATTTATATATCAACTTTGCAAAAGAGCTTTGCGAAAAGTTAAAAACTGACAACAAGAAGTGCAATAAGGGCCTGCGGTAGGATTCTGACCTGTATAACACAGCTTGCACCGTTTGGTTTGTTAATCCTTTACATCTAGAAGCTCAGTTAGACTTTCCAATAAATACCACTACGGACCAAAGAATTTTCAGATTTCTTATAGTTTATATCTGCGCACGTAACACATCCAAGAACTGGCTACTACAGATGTACAAATATTATCAGACCAATTGCTATTATTAGGTGGCAATAATACTAGAC
This sequence comes from Caloenas nicobarica, assembly GCF_036013445.1. Classification (NCBI taxonomy): domain Eukaryota; kingdom Metazoa; phylum Chordata; class Aves; order Columbiformes; family Columbidae; genus Caloenas; species Caloenas nicobarica. Next base: position 120,826,680 of record NC_088247.1, read on the forward strand.
GTGAGCAGCCAGCGGCAGCTGGGAAAGGGCACCCAGAGCCGGCCGGGCGCTGCAGGCAGCTCGGCGCCCGCGGGCAGCGAGCTCGCAGCCCGTTCCGGGACTCGCGCCCCAGGGAACCGGGGCTCAGACACGCAGGCGGCTCCACGCTCCATCCCGTTAGATCCAGGAAGGGTTGGGCGGGGAAAAAATTAATGAAATATAACAAGGGGAAATGTAGAGTCTTGCATCTGGGCAGGAACAACCCCAGGTTCCAGTACAGCTTGGGGAATGACCTATTAGAGAGCAGTGTAGGGGAAAGGGACCTGGGGGTCCTGGGGACAGCAGGATGACCATGAGCCAGCACTGGGCCCTGGTGGCCAAGAAGGCCAATGGTACCTGGGGTGTATTAGAAGGGGGGTGGTCAGTAGGTCAGAGAGGTTCTCCTGCCCCTCTGCTCTGCCCTGGTGAGACCTCATCTGGAATATTGTGTCCAGGTCTGGGCCCCTCAGTTCAAGGACAGGGAACTGCTGGAGAGAGTCCAGCGCAGCCACGAAGATGCTGGAGGGAGCGGAGCATCTCCTGGGTGAGGAAAGGCTGAGGAGCTGGGGCTCTGAGCTGGAGAAGAGGAGACTGAGGGGTGACCTCGTCAATGTTTATAAATATATAAAGGGTGGGTGTCACGAGGATGGAGCCAGGCTCTTCTCGATGACGACCAACAGTAAGACAAGGGGTAATGGGTTCAAGCTGGAACACAAGAGGTTCCACTTAAATTTGAGAAGAAACTTCTTCTCAGTGAGGGTGACGGAACACTGGACCAGGCTGCCCAGGGAGGCTGTGGAGTCTCCTTCTCTGCAGACATTCCAACCCGCCTGGACACCTTCTGTGTAACCTCACCTGGGTGTTCCTGCTCCGGCGGGGGGGTTGGACTAGATGATCTTTTGAGGTCCCTTCCAATCCCTAACTTTCTGTGATTCTGTGATTATTTGCACAAGCTCGTTATCGATCCTGCTAGACTTTAATCAGGTGTGACAATAACGCTCTTTAAGTTCATTGCAGCGATTGCCACGTAATGCTCAGCAAAGAAGAAAGGAAATCGGATAGAAAAGGTGGAAAAGAAAAGTGTGCCACACACTACAAAACTCTAAAAAGAACGGGACAAAGAAAAGCAAAATAATGTTCATAAGAGCTGTTCTAGTCATATGCTGTCAGCAGTGAAGTACCACCGACTCTGGTACAAATGCTACAAATGAGAACAAATTCCACCAACAAATACAATTGCACTGAACCCATATGGTGCTTGATGCTGAAAAATCATCTGCATTAGTAGTTACAGTTCATCTTAGTAACTGCTAGGAGAACGGTTTTCTGATATTCTGTTTTAGAGACATTTTAAAGCTGTATCTCTGGTCAAACGTTTTACCTCTTGAGTCCCAGTCAATGTGTGTGATATAGCTAGATGCACCTTTACAAATGCCAACTCTTTTGCTGGTAAGTACATTGTAAATATCTACAAAATTATCATGGGAAGCCACAGCCAGGTACTTTCCTGATTCTGTAAAGAAGAAACACTGAGGTTACTAAAGGTGTACATGTTATAATTATTATTGTTATGCATTTTTGCTACTGTAGCGCATCTGAAGGCACCAGTTGGGGCTGGGCCCCACTATACCAGGCCGCATCCAACAATACAGAATTGTCAACCGTTTAACTGCATGGAGCACATATAAAGCCATTCTACCTTGTGAACATTCAATCTTTCGTCTAGAGGAGAAAAACAAATTCCAAGACAAACAATGCCCTTTCACCTCATCGTCTCATTATACCTCGTGAAAACTTTATATCTGAGATCATTTCCTTTCTGTGGTGAAAAGAGACCATGTCTTCAACAGTGTCAGCATTTACCACCAGAAAACTCCCGTCATTCAGCCCTACGGCCAAGGCTTTCCCGTCAGGAGAAAAGGCACAGCATCGGCCACCTACGAAACAAAAAGGAGAGGAGCGTCACAAATCTGAGATGGAGAAAACCAGCAGTAAACCGCAACTGAAAGGTTTTTACACCAAGCATATACTTTTAAAATAGATTTGTTATATATTGAAACAAATATGAGATAGGTGGGCTATGGTTAGTTCATTTTATTATTATTCATTACAATAGATGACAATCCTTTTTCTTTCTCCCCTTCTCATAGACTTGACACATGCCAAAGACAATTTACTTCCTACGCTCCCAGTTTCTTAATGACTGTGTCCCCTTCCTGCCTAATTAATGCCCGTGATCCGCACTGAAAGCACACACGGCACCGTTACGGAAACGGAGCAGGACCGCCGTTACCGTCACAGCGCAGGCCACGTCGGAATTACCTTTTTTGAGTTTCCTCACTGCCAGCATGCGGTGCTGGGATGACAGTTCCCAGATCCGGAGCGTTTTATCATCACTCACTGTCGCGCACACAGGCAGGAGAGGATGAGCTGCCAAGCCCCAGACTTCTCCTTCCATATGTCCCTAAAGGAAAGCATTCAATATAAGAGAAAATCATGCATTTGGGTTGGTGTAATATGTCCTAGCACCTGCCCTGCCTCCTTTTACAAGGCTCAGGCAATAAGGCCGCCATCCTCTCCTCTGAAACATCCTCCGCATCCAAAGAGACCGGAATGTTTGGTCTTTTTCCTCTGACAATCATTTAAAATACGCTCTTCCTTAGTTTCCTCCACGATTACCAGCTGTAACTCCTGTTCTACCAGAGCCCTCTCTTCCGGACTCAAAATGAAGAGGAAATAGTTATGCCCCAAACAAGACTTTATCCTGAGTCCTAACACAGGCTGATCTGTCTTCAAGGTTTATATAATTTTTTGGACGCCGGAAAACTTGTTTACCCAACATACGCATACTTAGTTCTTATAATCTTTTCTCAGAACTCAGTTTTCAAACTTTTTAACCGCTCTCCCTGCTTTTTCTAGATCTCCTTTGACTTGCAGACAGCTTGCTGGAACTGCATTTCAAGGGTTAATCATTTCTTACTAGTCTCAATCTGCTTTTCGGTTTGGTAACTGGCATTTTTGTTGAGGTGGAAAAATACCCTTGAAAGAAAAACGGGAGGAACTGTCACAACATATTAATGACACCTCATGTATTTTCTGGTTTGGCTCATGTTGATGTGTGCAAGCATGTAATTTAAGGTGGATGACAACTATAACACTCCTCTTTACCAGAAAACTCACAGCAATTCGGTACTTTTAAGGTAATTTTACTATCTCACAACCTTACTATTCATGTGAAGGAAACGATACTAGGGTGAGACTGCAATTCCAAACTAGTGAATGAGTAAAACAGTTTATAAAAGACAACTTCACGCATTTAGGTTAGTAAGGCTGTCACGCAGGCAATACAAATTTGAAAGATTACTTCATGTGATCAGGAATAACTGGAAAGAAAAATACAAAAGAAACAATATTTTTGTAAAAACCAATGTTGATTTAGTCAGTTATAGAAACCAAAAAGTAAAAACTTGACAAATTACAACTCAGTAAGTGATATAACAATTTTCTACATATAGACGTTAGGATTATTCAAGACACTAAACCAAAGCAACATCAAATAGATCAGTGGACATACACATGACAATTTTTTAATGAAACTTTGCAAAATACTTTGTATTGCAGAAAAAGGTCTCTTGATTCTTTGCAACACATGTAATACCAAGTGTGTGTCACTGTAGAAAGCTGCCATAACTCTAAAACAATTTTTCATGAATTAAGGTATAGGCTCCTTCAGAATACACTCTATCAGTAAAAGCAAACAAATGGAACCACACTGCCAAAATAAGTTGTGTTAGCCCTACTCTTCATTTTTCATTTTTACGTTGGGTCCTAAAATAAATGTCTAAAAAGATTCATAAAGGTCTCGTCAGCCTTTGAACTTCAGAATCTCGAAGTCATTTATGTAAGAAAGCATCAGCTTCTACCTGAGCAAGGAAAGGAACGGTGGCCAACAGGAATTAATGAATGCAGAAAGAAAACAACTGGGAAAATCTTGTATTTCTACCGGGAGTATTTTGATATGGAAGATCCACAGAGTACCTGAACAAGTAGAGTCATTGGACCACTTTTATCAATTTCAAGTATCTCTCCATTTTTAGTTCCCACTAGAATATGCCCATGTCCTAGGCTGATGGCTCGAATAGAGGGATTGTCTTCTAAAAGTAAACCTGAAGAATACAAAGATACTAATTTTAGGTTTTTATTGTGAAACCAAAGAGAGCCTAATACCACCTATAGTTTATACAGCTTCTTAATCTATAATTAAAATCTGTTTTAAATGATGAAACTTGAGATACGCTGGCCTGATCAACGACTGGACAACCCATGGATTTAATTGCTAGCGCAAAGGAGGGGAGTTTGTGCCAGTCTGTACCGTGCAAATATAAAGATTGACATTTTACCGCTTTAACAGTGACAGTGTATACGGGGTTCAGATGCTCCAGCACCATGGGCACTAATTCTGTGATTATCAGTGAATATCACTTTACAGACTTCCACACTGATCCCTGGGGAGGTACTAATAGAGTCGCCCGGTCTTTCCAGCTGTGGAGTCACCGCAGGACATCTGGCCAGCTGGGGATGCCAGCTGCCACACAGACAGGTTTGGGAACAGCCAGACTCACAGGCTTGGGACGTTTCTTTTAAAAATCATTCCTTCGGCGTAAACAAAGCCAAATGTCACGGAACACAGAAGGAAATGGCAGAACAAACTCTAAACGGCAGAGACTCTGTGAGATACAACTTTGATCAATCAAAACAGGAAATCCCAGCACAGAGCAGTAAGTGGTGTATTACTGTTCCCTTTGTGTTCTGGTACGGTTTGACACCTATTACTGCCATTTTACAAGCCTTCATGCACATCGTCCTAAGTAGAACACACTGAAAAAGAATACCTTTAGAACTAGAAGAGAGTGCTGTTCTTTTAATAGCATACGTCTTCAGACATCTTTCAAACATATCATCCCAAAGTGCCACAATTCCGTCTTTTCCACCAGTTACAAAACCCTGTATGAGCACAGGATGAAAACATATACAAGTGTCAGCACTCATGTTAGTATTTAAAAAGATGTGTCCAAATGCAGCATAAATTCCTCCCTGCATGTTATTCATGTCTCCAATTAAAAATATCGGAGCCTATACACAATAAGGAAAAAAAAAGTGGAGGAGATGTAGAGGGTTGCTTTTCTAGGGATATAAAGACTTAGAACCATGTGGAGTACATACTATTGTAAGTAGCAATGCTGGACTATAACATTTTTCTGCACGTGGAAATAAGCTATGGAAAAATATGTGCTCTGTCCTTAGAATAGGCAGTGGTATTTAATAAAAGCTTCTCAAGTTATTCCGAATTCAATGGACTTAACAGATGCTTCAAACGGAATTCTAATAATGCATAGGGACGAATCCTCTGATTAATTCACTTGGTAGATTCTCTTTATCTATGCCAAGTGAGTGCAAAACACAGCATGAATAACTAACCAACAAAAACATAAATGGAGAGGATGTTTAGAAGATAGAGTGCCAAGATCAAATAGAAAAATTGATGGAAAAGGTAGGAACAATCAATTAAGGCCAGAAAAGATTGAGCCACAGGGATCTTCACTGACCTCAATACATAAAAGCTAATATTGTTTTCATACTATACTTTTAAAGTTGAAACTATAATCTCAAAAAGGATATACCATTATAAACATCTTCAAATTGGCAGTGGATTTCATGTGACAAAACTTTGCCCCTCTCTCATTTAAAGTGCCTTCAATAATATATTTCTCTTTGTTAGTTACGCACTTCTAAAATCCAGCATTGCAAGAAAAATACCGAAGATGAATGGATCACATCAGACGACAAATACCTTATCCAAGGCGTGCATGGCAAATACAGGTCCATCGTGGGCTTTCACTGTCTTAAGCAACAGAGTGTCCTTCCAGATATAAATGTCTCCAGTAGCAGCGCCGGAGAAAACCAGATCTTCGATGCGCCCATATGAAACACTCATCATCGTCTCCAGTTTCCCAGTAGTTCCAAATGTTCCTCGTTTTGAGGTAAAGCCTCCACCTGCAAGATAAACACTATTAAGTCTTCTCATATTTTGGTTTGTAGCCCCAGTGCTGTGAAGGACAAATATCTTCACCCCATCACCTCTTGTGGTTGCCTGAGACATGGTAGATAATAGCAACACTAAAAACACAGTGCACAAGGGCAGATCTTAATTCAAAATATACCATTTTTATTGCAAAGATCTACTTAATTCAAATTCCTGTAACAGAATTCGGCAAACAGCAATGCAAATCTATTTAATTACTACAAAAATAACCTAAACAGAAAAAACACAGAAAAAAAAAAAATCATCTGAGAGCACCTAAAAGGAATACTGCGACATTTGCTGATTCAGAGGTAGGTTTTCACCCCTTTAGTATTTCGGTAACTAGAAAATACATTTTGAAGTAAAACAAATTCTTAAACTGAGAACTTGATGTTCTTCTATTAAAAATATACACGTTCTCAAATAAATTAAAATATTCAATATAGTACCTGTTTGCTGCCAAAATTTGATGTGCTTCATCCCAACTGTGACAAGTTTGTCTACATGATGTGGATTACACTTCACTACAAATATTTTATCTTTATGGCCCCTGCAACAAAAATAAAAGTCAAAAGACATGGTAAGGGATGACTTAACGTTTCCAACTGAATGGCATTTCATCATCTTGGACTAACCAGAGTCTTCGACAATGAGAATCTAATCACCGCCACTGCCACGTAGAGAGTCGGATTTCTAACCCGCACGAGTTCAGCCTTGGATGTCAGGACGTACTTGAGCATACACCATATAGGAATTAGGCTACAGAAACGTGGCGGATAAAAACTGTCTCCCACTGAATTTCAGTTCATTTAAGTCACAATGAAGAGGCAGGCAACAAAGGTCAATGCAATTAAGAGATTGTACGAAGGGCAACTTAAATATTTAAATGGACAAGAACTCAGTAAATATTTAAAATCCTCTGTCAAGAAAAACACGGAAGTCTTTAACCTACCGGGCTTGGAGAAGAAAAACAACAAATTATAAAATTAGAATTTAGGAAATAGTTCATTCGGCAGCGTATCAACCTTCAAATTTAGATCTCGGTAATTAAAATCATCCTTGTTGGAGTATGTATTTATGGGAATGAGTAAAATTAATTTTCGCCAGTGCAAAAAAAAAAAATCCTGGATGCAAAGTAGTAATTATTTCTATTTCAGTGTTTTATAGAACACCAAAAGCAAAAATCACTGGCTTTTCAATATGAATTTTGAGGGATTCCTTTGGTGATCAGTCCAGACAAAACCCCGTCCTCTACCGCTCTGCCGTTTGAAGCACATCTTCTTGCAATTCCGCCTTCTCCCGTTCCTCTCCTTTGCTGTAACAACGTCTGGCCTTTCGGCTCGGGCTGGGTACGCTGCTGCTTCCCGCAGCATCTTCCACACAGGCAAAAGGAGTCCGAACCCAAACTAACTGCACCCCAGTGCGGGTGTTCCCCGTAAAACGAGAGCACGCCAGCCCGTGGGACAGGACCAAGTGCTGGCACACGAGACCTGGACTCCAAGGCAGGAGAAGCTATTATGGTGAAAGGAGCTCAGATACGGTTCGATTCCAAGAGCGTACGCTTGCTCAATAAGGATTTTAATGAAACTAGACAGAAGATCCCAGAGCCAAGATAGACAAACAAGTTGTACATCTAACGAGCAACTGAAATAGAGTATATTCTGAATGTTGTGACAATAAAACTGAGAAGTGATGCTGAAATAAATCACCCCAAGAAGATTAAGCAAAAAGAATAAAACCCCCCGAACTACAAAATAAACAGAATGAATGCTTGTACACAATGGGTGTACGCTTCATTTTTCAGGCTTAGTCCTTTAGATGAATTCTTGGGGGGTCTCTGTGATTGCCAGAAGACGTCCTTCCGCTCTTGCCCGCTAGGCTACGTGAGGGTCACGCCTGAAATTTGGATGTTAACTCTCCTGCCTTGGTTTTTGTCTCTCTCTGTCTCTCTCTGTCCTACCGTGCTTACCAGAATAGGAGACTTGCCTTTAGGGACTGCTAAAATATTAACAATAATTGAAATTAGAACTTTTTAGACAAGAAACTATCTTTTGATGCTCTCTGTGAGGACCCTACATATTTTCAAAATAACAGGTTAGCAATAATAGTAGATACATTTGGTCCATATAGTATTGTACACTGACGAGAATGTTACATCTCTCCTGTGAGCTAGGAGAGACAGGGAGCCATCCGGCCATCGTTGTCTTGGTTTTAAAAGCTCAGAGGTCTCTATGGGAATAGATAATGTGTTTCTTCATTTGTGAGTCTGAAGCACAATCTGTCTGGACACAGTAAAACTAGGATTGGAAAGCAAATGAAAATGTCACGTTTTACACCACAGACACCACTGTTGCTAAGCAAGCTCTACATCACACATTTTAAACAGGATTTAAAATCCTGCTGCCTAAAAAAAAAATGTTTTTTCATTCAGTAATGGTATGCTACTAACAAATAGTGCTGCCAGGAGAAAAATCTTCTTATATCTTCCGGAACATGTCACCATATAATAGCGATAACAGTGTAATACTTAAATAAAAGTAAAATATCTTTTGCAAGCACTTTTTTTTGCAGTTAGGCTAATAGTTTCTACTGACCAGTGCTAGATACGAGACGGTTGCAGACAGCATATGAAATGAACTCCTTGCCTTTCTGGTATGCAAGTCCATGCTCACATGAATTCTACACAATTCTAGTATCGTGACCTCAGAAGTATGTTTGATTTGCTCAGCAGAAACCAGGTTCTCAAACGGTTTGATTCTTCTAACGCGTACAACTAGTTCAGTATAAAGAAAATGTTGCAATTCAATATTTTGAAAGAAAAAAGGGTGACAGGTAAACTGTAATCCAGTCCTCTTCCCAACATGGGGCCCTTCAAGCAATTGCAAAAGCTTCTCGCAAATATCTCAGAAAAGGCTGACTTGGAAGGCAAGATCAGTAGACCTTGAAAAATCTATTTCTATTAGAGGGAACACTTCTTTCTTTTTGGAAAAGTGATCTACATACGTGCACTGACAGAACGCAGCATATCACCTAATGCATAAATGAAAATATGACATCTCTGATAACTTCTGCCATGAAACAGGAAATAAATTTGGGAGAAACTATTAGCTTAACTTGAAAATCATTAAATGAGCTATATCATTGATGTAGGGATCCTAACAGAAAGGCAAGGGAACTCATGACAGAAACAGTTCGCATGATTTCCCAACACTAAACTGTAGATCCCAAGGTTTTCAATCTGGATATATTGCTCTGAAGCACCATTCTGTTTTCAGAGGGGTGTTCTGGGTTTTCCTATAAACGAAGTAATAGATGTGGATGACACTATTCAAAACAATGTAATCATAGGGCACCTTTATACAGAGACGTGTCTTACCTGGTTGTTGCTAGCTTTTCTCCCTTTTTCCAATCCCAAAACACAATGGCATGATTATCATCTAGCCCAACAGATGCCAAACATTTTCCATCAGCTGTAGAGAAGCAATACTTATTGTTAAAGGTGCTAAAGGCCTTAGCTGAAAAGAGAACAGGTAATGAACACAGCAAATCCGTTGTAAACTGAGTTTAAAAGATGTATCATAAATGAAGCAAAAAAAGGAACTAATACTTTGAGAGATGAGGGTTCAGACTCACTGATGGCCTTCTGCTCCTAAAGCAAACCGCGCGCAGAATTAGGCAAATGAACTGAACAAGTCCATCAAATGCCCAGCCTCCCAAGGTGACTGAAGTCTATACCTGCTGAAAGGGAGACAGGAAGAACTATTCTGTAACAGCTTTGGAGAGAGAAAATGCTAATGGACTATAAAGTCTGATTACTACCCAAATATATAGACGTTAAATTAGCCACCAGAGGGCACAACCGAACACCGTGTGAATGCAATTATACTCTTCGCATCACAACATCAGCAGAACGGTCCCACGAAAGCGACCCCGCTGTGCACACCGGTTCCAGTAGCGGTTTAGGAAGCGAGTCCGCGCAGGGAGAACTGGTCGTACAGCCAGCTGCCAGCCAAAAAGGCTGGCAGGCTTGGGTCTTTTCTTCAAGCTTCGAGTAGCGTGAGCTGAACCCAATTCTGAAATAACTATTATTAGCACAACGAAAACTCCCTACGTAAGGCCAAAGCAGCACTCCGAGGTGCGTCTCTGCACAGCTATCTGCTCCTCCATGTATTGAGAACTCTAATTAAAGCCAGCTGGGAATGCAACGTGTGCATTCTCAGGGTCGGCTCCCAAAGAAATACCGTAATGATGTCAGTGGCCATTACTTTTGAAAAGAACCTTCGTATTTTTGTACAGATTTCTGTACCGTATCTGCTTTCAGAGTTAGGTTACACACCACAGTGGGTCAGCAATTTCACCTTGGAATTCCAGCTCCCGGATGGGCGCCAAGGCTCCTTGTCTGATAACAGAACGTAACTCAGTTCCACAGACTTCTCTTTGTGGAAGTAAAACTTCTTTCACCTAGTTCTGTCTCATAAATGTGACCTACGTCCTAATGAATTCTTACCATATTTCTAGAGAGGAGAATATGAAATAAATTATGTTTAATTGAAAAAAAAAATCAGGTTAAGGAAAGGACAGTTCAGCTGAAGTAATGTCCTTTACAAAATAGCAAAAGGGAGAATGAATGTCTAAGTACTTTTATAAAGATGCAAAAGTATGTAAGTCGCCACCATATGGATGATAATTTTCAGTGCTGAATACAGGAAATACCCTTGGAGAACTGAGATGACTTAGGTCATCCATCTCAGAAAGGCAAGTAGGAGAACCAGCAGACAACTGCTTGTCATATTTACATATTCTGTAAAATCCCTCAAAATTGTCAGCAAATTTGAAGGATTGTATGAGCCTACAGATCACATTTCCATCTCATCATACGCCTCAAGTCACCATTCTGCCTGCTTTTAAAATGTTATCACTAGGACTGCTTTTTAATTAATCGTTCACATAAACATAGGTCGTGGCTTACCCGAAAAATCCAGCGCGCACACGCCTCTTTGATGCTGGCCTTTGAGCAGTGACAAACATTTCAGCGTCTGTGTGTCCCACACATGGATAGCAGCATCTCTTCCAACCTAAATTACAGGGTTAACTGGAATACCTGCTCGTAGAAGTTCAAAGCACTCCAACATCAGTAATTAGCACTATCATACCTTCAGAACACTCCAGAGGTAACTACTTTTCCACTTGCCCTATTATATCTTTTTCCAAGATCTGTTTTCCTTTTAAAGAAATATCAGTAGATATTCTCTAAAACATCGGTATTCAGTATCATATTAATGATATAATTTATTGTGATATACGAACACATACGGATATACTGAATATATCATATTCAGTACCAGATACCAGTAGAGTGCCCAATGTAAAAGAGCCTTCAGCTTTTGAATGCCACTCCAGTACAAAACCACTGAGACTGACTAATGAAGCCCCCAAACCTCCTAGGATGTAGATAAAATACAGCTCCTGTATCTTACAGGTGAAAGCAGAAGTTCAAAGTGAATATAAGATTTTTTGCAAGGCCACAGCAAAAGATTGGCAGGTTTTGTGCTATACAGGAATGATTTAAGAATCACCTCAAACGGTTTCCAGTCCAGTACTCCCCAGCAGTTTGGCAGGGATATAGGAAACAGTACACAGCTCACCCCTATTTAGGAGGAAACACTATACCGAAGGACAAAGAGAAGCACATTTTTCCTAACTCTATATTGTAAACGGAATTTATTTCCACATTTTGCGATGAACTTCTGAATACTCACCTGTCCAGTAGCAACATAGTCCTTCACTGGGTGGATGCTCAGGCTGAGGATGTCGTCGTCGTGACCGAGATACAGCCTTTGAGCGTGCTGTTGCCTGTTGTACACGACAGCTACGGCCGCAATGTGATACACTACTTCTCCGCTTTGTGTGTAGAACAAGTTATTCCGACAGTCATAGCCTCTGTAACTGAGGTAAATACAAACCAAGTTATATTCTGTTTCAAAACTATTCTAATTGGTGTAACAAACTGTGCAAATAATTTGTGCGTTAACTTGAATAAAATACAGCGGCGGCATCAACTTCAGCTCAAAACTACCACAGCACACAGGCAGAGAGACTGTTCCCACCAGGAGCCCACATTCATCAATCTTCTCATGCTTTACTTTGCACCTAACTCAGTACTCATTTCACAAAAAGAATATATAATTCACACCGAATTGTGTCCAGATAAGTTTTACAGGGAATTGGATTCAAGCAGAAATCCATTGGGCATTTTTACAAGTCACAGCTATCATGATCAACTTAGGAGAGAACCTTTGCTCCAGGAAACAGAAGGTGTAGTGAACAGTTAGTTTAAAATGTAATTTTATAAAATGCAATGCTGATGCATTATTTTTTTTATATGGCTACAGTGTTACAGCCTTCTCTTGCGCCTTAACAAGCACAACTGAAAGAAAAGAAAATCTCTGTCTGGTATCCCCAAAATTACCCACAGTAATAATGACAAACAAATTAATTATAGGTAAGCCCTGAAAAATGCTTTGCTAAATGCTCTGACATGAATTGATTAACATTGCTAGGATGTGGTCACAATCAGAAAAAACAAGTATTGTCTAATATGACTCTACCCATGTATAAACTGCAACTTCAAACTGTCCTCAGGCGCTCGCTCTCTCTTAAGGAAGGGCACAGAATGGTTTTTCTCTTTACTTTGCTGTTTCAGCTGAGGTAGGTCTTCTTTGTAAACCTGACAAATAATTGTTGAAGTTAATTGCACATCTCCAGTTTTCTAAAGATTTGTATATATGAATGAAAGTGACCTCAAGTATTAAATGTAATTTATCTCAGAACATAGTTGTACTGAAAATAGAACAAAAACTTCAATGCATTAAGTCATTACTAGAGACCAATTTTACTTGGTTCCCATTAACTAGGGCAATATTAATTCTTGGACTTTGTTGTCCTTGGCAATAAAAGAAGAATCTGTCACGAATAACTATATTATACAGGCTTCATACTCATTAGAGAGTATTCTGTCTGAATATGCAGAAGTCCCTCAAAAACTCTGTGAGTTGTATTCTACGAATTGGGATTCTAAATTTGGCAGAACTGAAAAGGAAGGGAATGGAAACAGCAATAAGCTCTCACAAAACCTTGTTTAAATTTGTGCTTTTAAAGATATATTCTTTATTCTAACATACAGTAGTATACACACCAATGTTTTTTCCCCAAACCGTTTTAAGTTCTCATCTCCAGCTAAAGTAAACTCCGGTTTTATGTATAGTAGTTGCACAATCAGCTGAATACTGTCAAAATAACATTCTTAGAGTAGTCTGCTGAATTAGCCGCAAACTTATTTTACTTATCTTTACTGAATAGTCACAATAAATTATCAGTAATTGGCACAGTGTGTTAGTTTTTACTCACCTGGCGATCATAGTTGATTTGGGCTTCCTGCTCAATGTCAGAATCTAACTCTGGCACATCAGATAAATCTGAATCTGATTCTTCGCTGTAGGAATCAACACCACCCTCTGCATAAAAAATAATAAATCAATATACATTGAACACATCTATTCACAAGAAAATAATCTGTTATGTTTTTGCATAATTTAGACTATAGGCAAAGCAGTATTCAAGACCTTGAGAAGCTTAAGCAGTTTGTAAGACACATGTGGGCTGACCGAATGCGTCAGGTTTCAATTCTGGTTCTCCTGTTCCAACGCCCGGGGCGGGAAGGAGTCGGAGGGAAGCAGAATAACCGAGTACTTACCTGGACATTTCCATCATCTGAGAGAATACTGTTTTCTTAGCAGGCTTTAGAGTGAAATCGGACAGAAATGGTAAATAAAACCTTTCAGTGTGATCACCGGCCGTGTTTAAAAAGATGTGCTGTGACAGGAATTTGACCACATTGGGCAAGTATGGAGCGAAGTTTTGCCCTTTTGCTGAAGGGAATCCCATTTTCAACAGCTGCCACTATCAGCTCGTAGGGCTTTTATAGAATATTGTCAGAATCATGGATACAGCAAGAAAAAACCATACAGTACAGCTCTCGCATACATACGTGAAACTGCATTGCAAAGAAAATGAAACAAATCAACACGTGTAGTCACACCAGAACAGAAGTTAGATCGATACTAGATCAGATTAAATTTTCAAAAGTAATCTCCCTCTAAATGTCTTTTTTTCCACATATTTCGATGAATACTACTTGCGTATTCCTAAACATACAATACTGCAGACTGCAGAAGAGTTTCTAATGTATCTTGCCATAAACAAATGGTTGTCCATGAAAAGTAAAATGTCCCCAACATGCTGATTATTACGCGCTATAATTCCAGGGAATTACGACAAGAATATTTTCTGTTAATTCAATAAAAGCTTTTCTGCCAGTGCTGCATTCTATGTTGACTTTATTTAGTAAACACTACAGAAGACACCATTTTTACCTTGCGGAGATGTTTCAAGGATGCCATTTGTTACCCCTTCTGGAATAAATCGCCACTGAAAAACAGAGTGATCAGCACCTCCTGTACTTAAAACCCACTGAAAATCATGGGACCAACGGACATTGGTTACATGTGCTGAATGGCCAACGTATTTTCTAAATTTAGCTCCTAAAAACACCCGAAAATAGAACCGTTAGTAAGAAGAAAAAAATTAACATTGTAACTAATTAAGTTAGGTTTTTAATGGAAACACAGTCTAAACACTGTTATAAAAACGGAAAAAAACCCCTTAAATGCTTCTTGATATTCTGATACTAGTAGTAATAATAATATAAAAACGAATCGCATAAAATAATACATACGATATGCTCGTTTCAGCTTCCCGAAAAGTACTTAAATCTTGGCAGGAAGTACCAGATACACACAGGGTTTAATTTACACCTTTATGGCCATTACCGCTAATGTGAACTATACACACATACTGTGTATCGTACTGTACACATAAATTCAAATTCGCTATCAGAAAATGTACTGATATGATATCAAATCAAACGCGGAAGAGCACGGAAAGCCAAAATGTTTTTTTTTAGTTTTGTTTGCTTTATGCACGGTACAGTGCAAATACCGAGGAAACGATCTGTGTTCCAAACCTCCCACAGATAGGAAGCAAAGAGTTTGCACAGAGCTACACTGACACACTGAGAGCGAAACCCTGCTGAAGGTTCTGAAAAGCCACCACCGTCAGAAAATATACTCACATGGTAGCTAAGTCAGTATTGCATTCTTCAGAAACACAAAATGTCATCTTACCTTTCTTTAAGCATGGAAATCTGAATAATTTAACCAGTCCGAAATCATCTCCAGTCACTAGCACCGAGCTGTTGTAATTTCCATCCACAGAGTTGACATCTGTAATGTTTGTATATTTGGGCCAAATTCCGTTCACTTCAGATCCTATCACACAGGTCCATGATGCCCAGTGAATTCCTTTGATCTCCTCTTTGCTAGTTAGATGCTTCCCAGCTGAAAATATGCAAGGTAATAATCCATTTAATCATGTGGTTTTCAGTAAACTCCGTTTCTTTTCATCACGTTTATCCGGGTATTCCTCTTGGGATTAGTTTTTAACCTCAACAAATCATAAAGATTCGCAATTTTACTTTATGTTAGTATAATCTCACATTTGTGGAAGTACATTAGATACTTGTGTAAGCTCTGGTCAACAAACTCCGCTTGCAGAGGTCCTATTTATAGATAGTATTTTTGTTGTTCTGATCAAATCAGCACTGAACTTTACTTGCCCACAACATAAGCCACTTGTAAACTTACACGGCATCTTGTAGAACAGTCTCTCTCCTGCGCCATCGTTGGTTTGCAAGAATTTACTATCCACAGACCAGTCAATATGAGTAATGAAACTAGAAGATTTGTTGCATTCTCCTATTTTTTTGTATCGCTGAGCAACCGCATAGATATCCACCGGACCATCGTTAGAACCCACAGCGAGGTAAGAGCCATCTGGTGAAAATTTCATTTCATGGATTACTTCTTTTCGGTCCTTAATATGAACTACCTCTGTCATGTCTCTGCAAGAGCCGAGAGTGAAAATGTGAACGTGCAACCCGCAAATATTTAGGACAAATATGAAGATAGATGCACCGAATAATTTGCACAACAAAAGCAGATTTCACACAAAAAACCTAGCATCGAATTTATGAAAATACTCACATTTACTTAAAAACCAATACATTTTAATATATCTTTAAAATGCTGCTGTTCTGTTCTGTTCAAAGCAGAGTCCTGAAAGGAGAATCATCTGTAACTGATATCTGGGAGATGCTGATATGCATGGAAAGGTTAATGTAACAGATGATCAGGATCTTCAAAGAACTAGCAGAATAGTTTTGTTAGAAGTTTCTCTTAAAATGGTGAAACTCCAAAATGTCAATAATAGCAGAAATTTTGTTGGGAAAATTCTTATTTACTATAACGCCGGCTTTATCATTACCAGTGTGCAGCAGCTCAATCACGAATCACGTTAGCTATCAGGCAAATGAGCAAAGACAAGACTACTGTGAGACAAAGAAGATCAACTTCTTTAGAAAAACACTAGTCTTTGAAGAGAATTTTAAATTAACATGAACAGATCGCTCCAGTTTTGTTAAGTCAGTAAAGCAGTACGTCACAGGGATTTTCACAGATCTTCCATCGATTATAAGCTTCTCCCTCCTATCAGCCAGCAGTTCAAAGTATTTTGAATATACGCTTACCAGACACAAGGAGTAAATGTTAAGCAAGTAGTAAACTCTTCCAAGTATCAATTAACATAGCTCACGTGTTTTGAAATCACGTTATTTTGTTAGGCTGCTTCACTCTATAGCCAATTTCATGTTTTGTTTGCTTTTGTGTGTCTTCCACGACACTATTCCACGCAGAAAATGCCTACCGCGTTGGATGCATTCATGCAAAACACCAGGCTTGTCATCTAATGTGAAAAGTAGAATTCAGATATATCTTGCAAATGCTTAAAAATGTCTTTCAATCACCAATTATTTTGCACAGTATCCATTCTTGTATATGGTAGGAAGTGAACCATATGATCAAGGGGATCCCTGTCAAAACTGTTCTCTCTGTTCTGCACATTTCTTTTCACAAAATATCTGTATAATTACAGGATAAAGAAAAAAAGCCAAACTTGAAAATCTTAAATTTTATCGACTTTATTACTAAAAGCTAGTATTTGGAATTAAATATAAAGCATAATTGCCAAACTACTACCTCTTAAACCACCAAGGGATATTATGGAAGCATATGCTCAATTTTCACTCTTTGTTTCTGAGAAAATACCCAATGACTTTTTCTTGTTATAGGAATAAAAGACTTCATGATATGGTCTTGAGCGAAAAAAACCCTAATAATGGGAGAAACTAAAGCAAGATCTTCTCACCGTACTCGAAGAACAATGAAGGAGCCATCCTTCATTCCGAGCGCTAACTGCGATCCATCGGGACTGAAAGCCACGCTCCGCACGGCTTCTTCCATATTACACCGAGCTATCAAGGCATGGTCAGCAAGACTCCATAATCTGCAGCGAAAGAAATCAAAAGCAGCAGCACATTTGGCTTGACTGCACAATATTTCAATGTCATCAAGAGTAAAACCAAAAGTCTAACGCAATTGGTAAAGGTCCACTTGCATGTACATGTTCTATTAAGATTTTTATAATGTATTGAGCTCCTCTCCAGCCGCGGAATGAAGGTGATTTCGCGGATGACCTTACAGATTGACAGAAATTTCGTTTTTAAAAACTCACAACTGCTTATCAATCTAGAAGAGAAAGGGTGTGTACGACGACCACCTGAATCAAGGCATAGACACAGAATTTCCCAACAGTGGCACTGCATGTCTTGGCAAATAGCATCAAATGGAGCTTCCAGACACCTTCAAGTGAAGGTCCAGGTTCACATTCCTTTCAAAATAACGGAGTCTTTGCTGTTCCCAGCTTTAGCAAGGGTGGCACCTCAGACCTGAACACATACCTGTGATAGCAGAAAACGGGCTGAAGCTAAATACATAATCATTTGGTGTTTTCTCTGGACTTTATTTATCTGGTATAACAGAATTCCCCTAGATGAATCATTTTAAAAACGCACTTTCTGTAGACAGTGAGGCTCAAAGCAGCTCAGACTGAAATTGTCACTAAAACGAAAGCAATACTCACAGGGCATGAACATTCCAACCGTGGGGAAACATTTCTTGTCATAACCCTGAATGATCTAACAGACCAAACTGCATGCTGATACATCATTCATTTACCTGATTTTAAATAAAAAGAATCAAAAATTATGTCTTAATATGGAAAAAACCCAAATAATGTACCTATATTTTTAAGAAGAAAAGGAGGGAGTTTCCCAGATCACTACAAGCCGGTTAATCAGATCTCAGTAGTATGCAAGATTTAGAAAAAAATCAAAGAAAAGAATAATTAAAAGTATGGAAGAAAATGCATAAAATACCTCTTGGGTTAGAAAAATTCAGTCAGGAGTACCGAACTATCTATATTGTGAGGACGGTGTTGTAAACCTAATGCATATGTAAAAGATATACAAAATATTGAGTAAAATACCTGAGTAATAGCATACGTGATTATTGGCTAAAGTCAAGAAAATGTCAAGTTGTACAAGAATTGTAACGTGATACTGGATGAAGTTTTTTAGCAAGCTCTACAGAAAGAACAATACGGCTGGATGAAAGATGTACAATCTTTGGAATAGTAACATTTAATATTTTCCCTAAAGACACTAGCACGAAAGATGAGAATGCTCATGAAGTTTGCTATGGACAGCAAGCTGGGGGACCCTGAACCCGGAGGAGGATTTATCACCCTGGAAGAAAAAGAGGTTTCTTGATGATGCAACAAATAGACACGGAATGCAATTCAAGCAAGGCCCGCATTTTCAGAGCCTTACGTCTAGCACTACGCTGTAAGCTTGAAAACACGTGGAACCAGCAAAAAGGGGGAAGATCTCACGCTATTTTTCAGTAATAGAATGACTATGATCCGGGAGTGAGCTGCAGACAGGAAAAAGCCCATTTGATCCTCAAATATATCCCGGGTGCTCTTCGCAGAGAGACACAAAAACAATAGCACACAACACATAGTGAGCTCATCTGGCATGTGCTCTACAAATTTTCTCAAGAAACCAGAATAAAAACAGGAACAGATGCAGTGAAGGATTATTAGGATGATTAAGAGAATGAAGACTGTATCACATTAAAGAAGACCAAAAGAGTTTAACTTTTATACCTTAGTGAAACAAAGGCTGGGAAGGGATAGTATTGCTTCCAAAAATACATCAGTAGGATAAACGTCAAAGAAGGAGAAAAAGTTATGTTGAAGGACCATGTTGGCACTAGAAGAAACAGCATAAAGAGAACATGAATATAGCCTGCAAAGGAGGAAGCGTCTGTCCACCAGCACTAACATTTACATACAGCCCTGACATGCAGAACAGGAGCGAAAAAATAGGGTTTGATAAATTTAGTAAAGGGATTCTAGAATTTGACTGCCTGCATCGAGAAAGAAACCCTTTGGGCATTGTCAGGTTAATGTCATTAGGATCAGTCTAGAATCAACAAGCCCGAATGGTGCTGGTTTCCTCTTCGGCTGAGAGGATTCAAGGATGAGAAAGAACCTGAAAAGGCTTCTCTGAAAACACGGCAAGTCCCATTTCCTGGTGAAATAAATGGAGGTGGGACGCTAAGGCTGTTTTCAAAGAGAAACCAGAAGCAGACAAGACACAAGATTCTGGGCAGCTTTGCTAGGGAGAAGCTGTGAGCCCAGTACAATGGAGAATGAACCAGAAAGGATCGGGAAAGATTTCAAAGGATAAAACTCGCCTCCAAACTGTTGCTTTCACATGGGTCACTTTGACTAATACCTTGGAAGTGTAATTGCAACATGCGGCAGTGCAAGCAGAAGAATTCCATTTTCTTAAAAGAAAAAAAAATCAAATTAGTGGAAGGGTAATTCAGAGTATGACCCTTTAAATTTTATAACAGAAGAAAAGGCATTTTGCACACACACAGGCATTTGTATACACGACTGACAGAAAAAAGCCTGGTTTTGCTTAGGAAAACAGAAAAAGTATCTCTTCTGGCAAAATACTTTTTCATGCTGTTTTTGGAAAAGCCAGATGAATAAACTATTTCCATATAAAAAAGTGTATGTATTTTCAAATAAGGCAAAGACATGTTTTCACCATTCTTTGGCAACTTTCCTACGCGTTTGTTTACATCACCGAGTTTAAAAAACCCAAACGGGCTCACAAAACGTGATTTTATTGGCCAGTATTCCAGTCTTTTCTGTTGCAGGCCTGACAGGTGAGTTTATTTTTTCATTCATACCTATTCATCCCGATTACAGCCTCCCAAGAGACTTTGTAACAACCACCTAATTTGGAGAAAACGCCACAGCTGATGCCAGAAGCTTTACTGGTGGTCTATGCCATTCGTTGGCTCCACTGAACGAATGATAGAAATCATTCTATGTGCCTCTTGGCATTCAGGTGAGAATGATGCTCTGTTCCTGTCGTAAGAGACAGGACGCAGGCAGCTCTCCTAGCTGCTAAGCTTTCGAAGTTTAAAACGCAGGACATCTGTATTTGGCTAGAGCCTTTCCTGAGCTGTGCTAGGGAAAATCTAGAGCAATGCCCCTTAACTCTACGGAGGTCCTTTTCATTTAGGTGTCTCACAAACGTGAGAATATAATCTGGCCCACTAAATAATTTATGTGTAAACCGATTTAGATTGATATCGTACCGCCACTCTTTCAAAAAAATGTGATAACCAAATACTAAGAAAAAATATACAATAAAGTAAACAGCGATAAAAAACGTCCCTGTCGATGCAATTTTAGTATTGAAAAAAAACTGTAAGAAAATCCTTTTTTGTACTATTTTATCTTAATGAAAATATTTCTATATTTCACTGGAATACCTCGCATGAAGCATTAGTAGAGAAGAAAAATAGCGCTGTCTGAATCAGAGTTCAAATCCCGCACTCTCTAGAGCCTAACCAGCTACATGGATGCGTGATGTAGCGCAGTAAAACACCCGCAACGCTAACAAATGCACGTTTTTCCAGAATGGCAATGTTCAGAGGCATCACTAGTATAATAACGACTGTAACAATGACAGCAATCATAAGAGTACCACTAATTATGGCACAGAGAGCATGCTCGCACAGCGTCGCATAGATGGGCAGTCGGCAGCACACTCTCCAGCTCCAGGCCAGAGCCGAGTTACCGCGCCACCCAAAACGGGAGCCCAAGATTATAAAACCAAAGGCTTAGCACGGCTTATTAGCATGAGGGCAGTACAACGCTAATCCCAGCTTTGCGGCTTGTTCCAGAGCTGGCAGAATGCAAGCAGCGTGAATTTGTGCCGTTACAAAACTGTGCACACAAACCCAAGTAGAAGAGACTATCCACGCTTTTTGTAAACTGAAAGAAAGAATACTGATGCGTAGGAAACAGGGAGATACCGTAGCAAACAACCCACCTTTCTGTTAGTTTCACAATTCGGGTTTTAATTATGGTTAGAAAGAGACGAGTGGTGGTAGGAATAGCAAAATAGTCCAAGTAAAGATACAAAGGAAAGGGAAAAAAATCCCAACTGACTAGCAAGCTTCAAGGCAGACGTGAATCATAATGTGGAATCTGAAGGAGCAGAAATTAGCGGCTGTATATATAGTGGGAGATTAACCTCCAAACTTTACAGTAAAGTCTTACTAAGCATATTAAAAATGCTTAGGTTTTTTCAGGGGCTCATCAATTTGATAAACTCTAACAGGGACAGGAAAAGAAACATCCTTGACTTTGTGACAACTTCCCCAAATATTTGCACAAAATTTGAAATCTCTGCTACAAAGGCTTGAGGCACAATTAAACACCTGAAAGATCTTTTCCACTGGGGTAAACTTGTGCATTTTCGTTAATCTCATTTTCTGGCATTTTAACTGAATGGGATTTAGATCAGATTTTCTGAGGCAGACACCTGCTGTGTAAAACATCGGTCTAAGGTATTTACGTTTGTTGCATATTATTAACAGAAGTACCAGGTGACCATTCTCCATTTAGACACCTACACCAGCTGTTCAGAACAGTAATGAATTAGTAGTTAAAGCAGACTCAATAAATCCAGTGTGCTTTGAGCACAAATTCTGATTACTTGTACATTAGGTGTGGAGCCCAAATGCGAGGGCTGAAGAGAAAACGCAAAGCTGCTACGAAAAATGTGAAAAAAAAAAATACTGTCGTAATGGAATCTTAACACAATGCCAGAAAATAAATTGCAAGTTAATGTGTATATGAATAAGTGGACACAAAAATAAATAAGAGCCAGGCTTACCGTACGGAGCGGTCATCGCTGCCTGTGACTGCTAACGGCTTCTTTGAATGGACGGCCAGGGCCCAGAGCTCCCCTTCGCAGTGCCCCTGCATGATCAGCACGGGTTTATCTCGCTCTCTTACCAGCACCTCAAATATTTCACTGTCCTGCGTCCCCGCTAGAAGTCTGTCTGCTTTCCAACAGACACTCCTGATGGACAAACCTGAGAGGGGACAGAATTATCTTAGCTTGCTGGCAATAACAAGACAAAGTGATAGTACACGGAAGATCATTAAGACTTCGAGAGTTAATTTATAACAGCTGTTACGTTTTGACACCGAAGCCTTCAAATACATCACAGCTGGTTAAATCTCAAACCACTTCTGTTCAATTATCTCCATTTGACAGAAAGAGAAAAGGCTCAGTCCTGGGAAAATGCCGAGTATCTAACATGCCTGCTGCCAGTTTCGCAAGGGATCAAGCAACTATGCTTGGAGTACGCCCTGAGAATTTACTTTAAAAAATAATTTAATTTAACACAATTTAAAGATCTAAATTTTCTATTAGGAGAGTTTCCTGTGACTGAAGCTGTTCTTATTCCTTTTTTCAGTACTTTACTTTTTTGCATATGTAAATAATATGTTGAAAAAAAATTAATGATAAATTTAAATGGCTTGTGTCCATGTTATCACACATCTCCATTTTTGTCCCAACTGATTATTACAAAAAAACCCCAAACTGCAAAACAACAGAGTCTTGATTTGTGTAACTTTTAGAGAGCTTAATGTTACTCCACAAATCTGGTTCTAACTTTGCAGTTGGAATTTTACTAACCGCCAGCTTGAAAATACCCTCTGAACAGGCTGAGCAATTTGATAGCATTCTCTGGTTGACTGCCTGCAGCATTTGTATTTTTTGTTCCAGTATACGAAAATTAAAGTTTGGATGATGGGTCTAGATACTGTGAGACGTGAATGAATAAAAAATCCATTTGTCATGCAGTCAAGGCCAACCACGTCATCATTTTAACATCTTTTGGAACTGAATACACAATGCAATTAACTGCCCGTCACACAAATAAAATATATCGTAGACATTTTGTGTCATCTCTTGAGAAGAGCAAATTAATCTTCATTTATTGTCTTGTCCATTTCCAGTGCCTTTTAATTCTGACAATGTCATTTTGTGACTTAGCTGAATTTCTACTGAAGCTTTGACTTACATCATCTTGATAAACACCAAAGGCCAAACAAGGAATGAAGTTCAGATGATAAGCGGAAAATTAAGTTTTAGAATACAAAGTACATCTTTTGACGTGGGAAAGGTAATGTTTCCTGTGACGTACTGCACATAAACGTTAGCTATTATCAGATTTTTTACTAATATACATGTATATTTAAACATAAAAGCCAAGCCTGTGATCAGATTGTTACTGGTGATACATCCCATGTAAAATGTGTTCAGTGCTCTTCAGTAGAGGACGAGTGACGAGCGAGCACATGTGAGGCAGGGGTGAGGGAAAGTCTTCCTGGCACCACGGAAAGACTTTTCCAGTTTGAAAGCTGATGCCTTTGCAAACTGCTTTGGAAAAAGGAACTGGAAAAGAGGCCCAGAGGTCACAGGTAAGCGGATAAGGGCACCACCGTTGCCTGAAGTTACGTAGGTGCTTAAGCTAATCAGTGCCATTAGTATAATTTTAAATGAAACAAAACTTCCAGAGTCTCTTAGTCGCAAGCGCTAAGTGGAAGTGATCACCAGGGGATGAGCCAGGAGACAGAAAGAGCAGAAGAGGACAGACACAACGGGAACATTGCAAGCAACAGCTGTATCACACCGAAAGAACACCAAAAATTGCTTCTGCTCTGGTCTCACAAACACGTGGCATAAATCTCCCTCCCAGGATCACTTCACAAAGAGCCAAGGAGGTTGAAGACGCGTGTTTCATGTGTAAGCACTGCTTTCTCTGTCACCCTTCACATATGTTATTCTGACTTTTGCAGGTAGTCCGTTCCTAACGAGACTGGTGTTCTCCGCAATTTTTAGAAAGTATTTCTAAGCGGATCAAAAATGCTGCAAACGCTCACAAGGTATACCGCTCTTGTTTTCTAGAAATGAATGTTAAACGCTATGATTCTGGTTGTGAAAAACTCCATAAAGCCAGCACTACCGAGCAAAGGGACTAGGAGCGGCTGAGCGTAGCTGGCAGCGTTGTTGAGGGCTACCCGCCAGGAGCTACCCTCCCAAAGGCGCGCTGCTGGCGGCCTCGTCTGGGGCTGCTGGCGGTTCGCTTTTCGGGTGAGCCTAGGTGTTGCAAACCTGTGCATTTTACCGGGACATAATCTCGCTTAAGTAAGAGGAATAATAAACAGAACGCGCTTGCTGCTAGACCACAGGCCAAAATATCCAAAATTGAGAAGTGATACTTCTCAGTGGCCTCTTGACAATTCCAGTGGTAATTTTAATATGAAAACTAGGTCTAAAAACATCAGCGAAGGAGCTGGGGAAATTAACACTAACCACTACAAAGTTGGCTGCCAAATGTGTATAAAACCTGCTTCACACCAGACTGCTCTACTCTCAATCCAAATGGATGTGCAGAATTCCCAGAAGACTAAGATCTTGATCAGGTGTCATTATGATCTACGGAAATTAAAAGTGCTCCGAGAGTCTAATCATAAAAAAAAGTGATGACTAAGCTCACAGGAAGCATGATTAGATTGAACAAATACGATGGTCAAGAATTTAATAGCATTCTCTCTGTTAAAGGTGCCAAGTGCTACCACCCCCAATGAGCCTAACAGAGTGCTCAGATGCTCAGCATCTTTGAATATCAGGTTCCAGAAACCTCAATTAATTACATGAATTGCAATTAATTAGTTTAATTAGTTTTCACTTATCTTCTTGTATTCGCATGGTGGGTAGCAGCAACTATAAGCATCCCTCTGCTTATACTATGAAACACGGAAAACTCTTCAGGCTACATCATTGTCAGAGAAAAAAGGGAATACACATCTCACAAGTAAATACAGTCATTAAGTAAAAAATCAGCAGTATGCAGAGACATCTATGCTTCAAATTAAATTGTGTCATAATCCATTATCTAGATGTGTGAAAAACCATTAAAGTAATAGCTCATTACCTTTGTATCCTTGTTCAGTCTCCCTGAGATCAATTTTAGTAATTGGTTTGAAATCAGTGTCCCATAACCGAATGCAACCATCTCTCCCTCCAGTGGCAAAACCTTCCTCACAAGCATACATACTAAAAATTCCAGCCTGTTAACCGACAGTATAACAAGTTTTAAAGTTCTTTACAATCAGTTCAAACACACAAAGCAAATGTTTTTGAAAAGACTTGTTAAAGGCTAGAAACTGCTAGGCAGCAAAATGGTGTCCATCCAGAAAGCAAACCAGCAAACACAGGGCATACTTTTATTTCGAGTGCTCCCACTTCAGTGATTCATGTAGAAATTTTTACACAAATAGCACTGATACAGCCTATTTGCAGAACTTTAAATTTGGTCCAGTTAATATCATTACAAGGACTGTTAAATAAGTAACGGAACACTTAAAATAAATAGTCACCCAGAATAAACAAAACCAAGCAAACAAGCAATACGAATATTCTTACAGGTGCGGAGATGATTGAGACATTCTTTCATGAATTCAGTTCAGACATCATTTGGAATCTGACAGGAACTGAAAGAGTGTCAATTCATTCTCTTCATTGAAAGACAAGTTTCTCTTACAGTTCGAATTTCTTCTTCGTTTCTGAAAATGCCTCGTTATTGGTGACCGTGCTGTACTACATTGGAACAGCTCACGGAACGCCTGCTGATTCGGTATTTTATTAGGAAAACCTCTCAGTCAAGAGACAAGTCGAACTGCACGGAAATCGATACCATGAAGAGAAGACCTCTGTTTTCAAAGTGGTCTTGTTCGATGTCTTAATAAATTAATATTTCTAACAATATTTCTAACACAGAGATTAGAAACTGGGCAAGAGAATGCATATTAACCATGGCAAACTCCATAATTTATCAGGATGAAACAGAACGTGTTCTATAGGAGGAGGTCGTATTTAATCATTCTAATGAATCTAAATAAAATTCTGCAAATGTACTACAAGGGTTTACTGTTTGCCAAAGGTATTGCTGTGTTATTGCAGTTGCACATAACCACAACCTGGCAGTTACACGGTAGTTCTGCAGGTAAGACGTCCCACTGACTTCGGTCTGACTGTCTTCCTAAATTAGGGATTACTTCTATAAATAACGATTACTTTCCTGAACACTTAGATCTAATTTGAAGAGCTACTACTTCGTGCGCTGGCCGCGCAATTAATTTTGGGAGGTGAGAACAAAAACGTTTGGTTTGCAGTGCTCTTCGTAGAAAGGTTCTAGAAGAAAACTACAGCAACAACTGTTAGATTCCATATCACTCTTCTAAGGAGAATACCTCTTGCTTCCTTTTCTGCAAAAACCCCATGCTGGAATGCCATTAGCCATAGTCGAAACAGGAACAGCAGCAAAATTCTATTTAAAATAAGGTCATTCGGTGACCAACTATTTTTGAGTAAACTGATAATAACTGAAGCTACTCAGTGTGTGAAGCTTTGGATTTAGAGACGACACTTTAGGTTTAGCCTGCTCAGTTAAAGCAATGCTCTAAGTATCAGCACTCCTGCCAGCAGCCGTTCTGCAGCTATTACAGCATCTGTTGAGAGCGTGCGAACAAAGTATCAGATTACATAAAAGTTCTTAACTGACGAACAGCTTTAGACATCCTTCTGACCTGAAACAGAAGAAAATCTTTACGGATAAGCCTTCAGGAAGTTTTTCAATTCAACGAACAGCTCATTTCAGAAATTGGCATTAAAAACACAACTTACGCCATGTGCGCCTTGAATTGTGCGGACTAAGTTCAGCCCTTTCCAAACATAGATGTCTCCATTTAAAGCACCAGAGTACGTGACATCTTCTTTTGCACATGCTAAACAAAGGATAGTTTGGAGATCTCCTGTTTTACCAAATATTCCTCTCTTGGCTGTCAGCGCGTTTCCACACAACGTCCAAAACTGTAAAATGTAAACGGCATATTAGGAAAAATTTCTGCAGATTTTTTTTTTTTTCATGTAGTGAGCAGATCTCTCAGGTGTCCATCCTTACAGACAAGGCAGTGACTCCTGCAGTCCTATCGGAATGCCTGTTATTCCCAAACCGCCCACTTGGCAAGGAAAACCCCAGGCAAATGCAGTAAGTCCGAGAAAAACCAGAACGAAACGGCCACGCTGTCTGAGAAAGTGAGGCACAATTCTGGTTCGCTATTGCTACGCCACCCCTCTTCATTACCTCACTATCTTTGGTCGTGTTTTGCTGGGTGGTATCTGTCAATGCGAATGCACACTTTTTAAAGCCAGGAACATCCCCTTTCTCTTGTCTGCAAAGCTTAAAACAGCTCCGAAGTAACAAAATACTTGACCTTAAAGAACTCGGGTGCCTGGAGCAGACACTTCTGCCCAGTGCACCGAAAGAGACGAGTCCCTCAAACGCAATCACGTTCACTGAGAAACCATCTGTTGCATGGAGACGGCAAACCCCTGGACGTGGAACAACTCTGACTGCAGGAGCAGGAGGTTCCCGAAGGGTGGAATGGTGACTTTCTACACAGAAATATTCTGCAAAAAAGAATGTAAGGCCGACTGGGGAAAAGAGTCAAAAGAATAAAAGTTTGTCTGAGAAGGGTGTCTAGTGGTGCGCTACAAGTATCGTACTCTTTGAGTCAGTTCAGAGAGCCTTGGTTTTTTTTTTTAAAATAAATGTAATTCCAGGTAAGGCAGAGCAAAGAGAATTTCAATTAGATGTGTAAGAGAACTGCTGAAATATCAGACCTGCCAGCACTAGGATGTCCTGGACTCAGGCGGAAGCAGAACAGCAAACCTATGTGGTGTAGGACAGTCCCAGAGAGACGTGCTGGCTCAAGCCTTTCCCAGCTGAGCTATGCTGAGCTATCTGGGCTGCGCGGCCCGTCGGGCGCTGGAGCGGTACCTGCAGGGCCTGCACAGGGATCTTGAAGTGGCTGACACAGATACATCATGTCTATCTCATTCACACTACATCTTTCTGTGGCTATAAGCCAAATTTTTAGGTCTTTCTCCTTGTACTTACTCCTATAAAATTCCTATAAAGCCGGATTCCAGAAAATCCTTGGATCAATTATTTTTATTTCAGATCCTTCTCTCCAAGTAAATTTTCCTTTTGCCTCTTACCATAAGGCAATTCCTGAGAAGGCAGTGGGAATACTTCCCCCAGGGCTTTCATTCTGTGGGTAAAACATTCCCTCTCCCCACTTCTGGTTCGCTGGAGAAGGGCGCGAGAGCAGGTCGCAGAGGGAGGAAATGGGTCCACCCGGCGGGATCCTGAGCCCACTGGTATTTCCTCAGCTCCCAAGCTTTGCCACTGCTGGATGAGCCGACAGAATGGAAATGCTAAAGGAATAAATGGCACTGTTCCCAAGCATTAGTCCCAGTTCTCAAAGTGGTACAATTACTTTAGAGCTGCTCTTTTCCTTCATTGCAAATTAAAGTAATTATCCCATTCCCACAGCCTTATAATGAACGGCAAGCACACAGGCTGCTGTTGGAGCATCACTGGAGGGGATCACACAATAACTTCCTCCCCTCTCCTCTTCTTTTTTTTTTTTTTTGGCACGCCTCTGTCTACATGTATTTACTTTGCCTGGTATTATGTATGTTCAGGGTAATTATGGCCATTTAAAACCGAATACAGGTGCCAAAGACAGGTTTTGGAAAGCGGCTTGCAGAATACAACAGATGGTATCGCTTCTGCCAAAACCACCCACAGTTCGAAAGCAACGGCGGTTTTAAGGGCACAAGCTTCTCAGTAACCAGAACTAGAGATATTAACTGGTTTTCTAAACTTCTACTTAAAGCTCTTCCCACCCCAGTCATGTGAAATAATTGCCATCTGTTAGGAACGCTTTTGATGAGAGGGGAGAAAAATAGAAATCTGCAGGGAATACTGGCAAACAGAAAGGATTTCTTTCTACGCTTTTCACAGGTATGAGAATGTTTTATCCTAAGTTTATAGCATATACCTGTGTTCATATTTAAATCACCTCCAGAAAAGGTGACTTAGAGAGAGCAAATAGTGGGGCACTGGAGTTTTCATCTGCTTATCTCTGCAAATCGCGGTTCACTCAATTTATACTTTTACTTAGTTCCTCCTAGACCTGTTCAGTGACCCTTTGTGATGCCTGATGGGAGAAATCACTAAAGGCTGAGACAACTCTGAGACAATTTATGTGGAATGGAGGAGGCAGAGAAGCCCAAAATTACAAGCATGTAATGATGACAACTACACCGAATGATCTTCTCGCCTTGCTTGTTAAGTTGATCTGCGCCTCAGTCACTGCTGAACATCTGAATTGTTTTCAAACAAAACGGTTTTGCTGAAATCTTCAGAGTAAAGAAAGAAAAATATAAACTGCCTTATAGTAAGAGCCCTCATCATATAAAAGGACAAATTTCTTTTGTGACATTTATCTACTTTTTAACAAGTAAACAATAGAAGCTATTTACCTTTATGTGTTTCACTCCACAGCTGACGATTCTATTTGGTTGATATTGGTCCCAGGAAATATCAAATATCTGTTAACAAATACAGTAAGCTGATATTTTAAATTATACAGTAATCGCATCTAGGCTCAGTTGGCTTATACCAATTTTTAGGCATAATTTCTGTTGCAACATACTACTAAAAATGGAAGAACACCCTTTAGGTAAATTTGGAACTTTGGAAATGAAGATTAAGGCAAATATGCAGGCGTCCTCACATCGATCTGTCAACACACCTCCGTCCTGCCTTCATACTACCAATCTAGTCCAGCTCCAAGATATTTTGAATAAACAATATTTACTGTCTCAGACAAAACAGGAATTATGGTGTAAACTAATGCTGCTCAAGTTTATGGAAGAAAGACTGGTACATTTATCTTTATTCATTACTTTAGGTAAAAGATGAAGTATCTAATTTAACTTGATCACCAAGAGACCTCTGTGCCAAAATGGGTGCATATCATTCATCTGACCTAATCTACAGAGTTAAAATTGAACTCTTCATTTTGATTAAAGTTCTATTTACATTTACAACAGCATGCATCAAAAAATGACGCATCAGATCCTATATACTTTACCAGAACAAACTTACAGTGTATGCTATGACTACAGAATTATGCCAAATGGAAAATGTTGTACGAAGCTTGGGAACAGAAAGTTTCTATTTTGGCCCAGATTTTCAGAGAGATGTTATTTTCAGACTTTTCACCTCTGGCATTCAGCTTTTCAATGTCCAAGCTGAGAACCAACGAGGTTACCACAATCATTAGTTTCTTCAGGAAATGTACGTCTGTAGAGAAAGACAACGGGACTTTTTGCTGCTTTTAGCTCTTCAGCTATAAAGTCACAAGAGACTTTCAATCAGCTTTCAGGAACATATTAAGCCTACCCATCATTCACTTTGTACACAAGGATGCATTGCCTTCCTACAAAATATTTATCTTCTTTATAAACATCAGGATTTACAGTACTTCAAGTACTATTTCATTTAAAGATCTTCCACCTTCAGAAATTCTTTATGACTCCTGCACACTAAAGACCGAGATTCTGTTCTGTTGGGAACATTGTAAGTAAAAATGAGGTACCAGATTTATTCAGATGACACATAAGATGCAGATAGACTGTATGTACACACGAGCTGGAAGGAAGGGTTTAGTCTGCTGCTCTGCATATATAAATACTCCATCACATGTAGTAAAACATTATAATCACCCAAAATTATACCAAACACGTTATAATATCTTAGTATGGATAAAACTTGTCAGAATGTGTACATAATTTATTTCAATGTATGCAACCTTGTGCGTATATATACTGGGGAGGTATCTTGCTTATGCTAAACCTGTGTCAACGTTTTCTAATCCCTAATAATTTTCTAAACTCAGACCTGTTCAGTTCTCATGTTTATTGACATTTCTACAATTTTTCACCTGAAGTGAACAGATATAAAAGGAATATTTATCCTAATTACATTTCTCCTACAGGTAAATGTCTTAAGCAAAAATAAAAGGGAGATAATTAAACTTTCCCTCAGGATAAAACGTCTTTTTGACGTATTCAGAAAGAACATTATCTTTGCCCACTGAGCTAGCATTTCACATCTTATATAAAGAGCTATAAATCACATCCTAATCAGCGCGTATTTCCTCCCTAGGCTTGCTAGACAGTCAGCTCAAGAATCTATCATGTGCCTCATTTAGTAACACAGTGCTTTGTGCTACGTCTGCCACAACGAGAAGAAAGAACTACCTCGTTCAATACTTTGAAAGCCAAGTAGAATGATCAAAATTATCTTTGCATTAACCTAATGTAAACAAAAATTATTTTTAAAAGCCTTTTGTAACTCCCAGACAAAATTCAGTAAACCCTTCATACAATTACCCTGTCTGAATGGCCTGTAGCTGTCGCCAGTAGTTTTCCTCTCTTCCAGTCCCAAATACACACCGTATTTTTGGCATCCAGTCCCACTGAAGCTAAACGCTAAGGAAAAGCAACAGTAATCCAGTTAACAGAAAATCAACTCAAAAATCAGTTTACTGTAGTTGAGATGCGTACCAATGGATTTTCCCACACGTCACTTGTGTTTGAACTACGTTGCTAAAGGCACCCTTCACTGTCCTCTTAATAGTTACCATTTCTTTATTTCAGAGCAATGAAAGATGGATTTTTAAACTTTGGTTTCATGGGAGTTGACAACATGCATCATACCTAATGCGATACCTGAGCTCTGCCTAGTGAATCCTGTATAACCCAACTGAGACCCTACCAGCAAATGGCGTAAGCAAGACAGCATTAATGGGGGAAACAAAAAAGAAAAACCAAAACAACCACAACTAAACAAGACCCAACAACAAACCTCTTCACAGACTTATCACGACCAGTTCCTCTGAGTCTAGTCTACTTTTATATCGTCTTTCAGGAGATGTGATAGACCCCCCAATTTTTTCTGTCTCAGATGTGTACTGTATATCCGCATTTAACCGAGAGCAAGATGCTTGATTATTCGACGTATGGTCATGAAGGGAAAAGAAAATCAAATATGTGAAAGCACAAACATGCTCCCGAGAGTTTCCAACACAAAAATATTTATTTTGAGAAAGGCCTATTATTATAGCAAAATAAGGTTTATTTGCCCTTGAGCAATCTACCCCTACCCAGGGGTTTGGATGTACTGATCAAAACACAAGGTATTTTTCATGGAACCTTCACCGATTCCAACTGCTTCTCACCTCCTTTGTACCCTTCTCTTCACCATGGAAACCATGGCAGTACTTACAGTATCTTTTAGATTCATGATGTGAACAACATCAGACCTGAACTGTAAGGACCAGCCAGGAAACTGCCATTAGTGGGGTAGATGGACAGTGAAAGTACCGGGAGAAACTCAGAAATATGTTATTTTTTCTTTTAACATAGCTCTATTGAGGAAGGTCACCTGCTGGCAGAAAAGTCAAGTCATAAATGCTGAATTTCCTTTCTGGTTGAAATACTTAACACTTTTAGTCCTCCTCCTGGAAGAGAATTTGACAGAATTCTGTTCAGAGAATTCACAGAACTACCAGAAGAAAATACCTGCCAAGTAGTTTATGCACATAATTAAACAATTACTTGTAAATCTACACAGATTTAGAAGATCTGGCTAAAGAAGCCTACCGCTACCTAATGGTAAATTTAGAAATGTATGTACTATGGCAGTGCCCTTCTCACTCCATTAAAAAAAAAATAGAAAGCACATAAAAAGAGTTCATGTAAAATAACTCAGAACAGAAGTGGAACTGTATAGTACTGGTGAAATACTTCAATATAACAGACATCAGATTTGCAGGTAATTCTGTGAAGGGCAGTACTTTTAAAAGACAGTATTAGTGACAGACAACATAGAAAATAGGAAATTTACTCAAAATATATTTGTCTCCAAATTGAAAGCTGTGTTCAAGGTAGAAAAAATAAAGGAAGTATATAAGCTACCCCCCGATTTTTGCTGCGCGTTGATCTTCTCCATAGATGATAAAAGATAACAAATTCTGTTTCCTCTCAATTACCGAGTTTGTGGTGAACCACACCAGGGAAGCGCTGCAGAGACCGGGACGCTGGTGCCAGCTGCGGACACCCAGAGCTCATTGCATCTATTCCTGACGCGATCGTTGAATTTATTTGTGCTTCGGATGTTAACAGACATCCAATATAAAGGACTGAAAGGCAGGCATCAGAAGGCAAGGTGCAGGCCACGGATGTGAAGTCTGCTCTGTCCTCTCGCGAGACGCCGGCTCGCTTGGGCGCGCTGACTGAACAAACTGCAGCTGCTGGCAGCTCTCAATTCCAGATGCGCAAAGGCTTGCTATCATGCCCTTTAATTCTGGCTGAGCACAGAAGCTGCTTCTGCAAAGCCAGAAAGAGCAGCAAAAAGCCAAGATAGATATCCATAGTTATGTTTTCCAGCATTGGTCTTTCTCCAGAGAGAAAAGCGTTCTGTGCAAATTCTATTTCCAGAACAAACTGCAACTTTTCCGGCACTTCCAGAAACAGAACGTTACTGTTCTGCAAGGTCAACACAGCAGTAAATTCAGTTTTCAATTACAACGAGGCACCCAGCAGGATTTTCAGAAGAGCCTCCGCCTTTAACTCGTACTGACCGGGCCCTCTGGGGAGTCTTTATTCCCACTAGGTGCTTACGTAGATTTTAAAAAAAAAAGTTTATCCACCAGTCTTGCGAAGTTAAAAACGAGGAAGAAAAATTAAGAAGGTATTTCTGAATGAACGATAGCTTAAAAATATCACAGCATTAGAAATTCTGTGCTGTTGATTTGAGGATTTTCTCATCCGATTCTTCATTCCCACGGTTCCCAGGAACACCTTTTTCTTTAATTAGAACTGCCACAGGAGATTTCAGAGGAAATGGCTTTACTTTAAGAAAAGGGGAGGAAGATGGTTGAAAACTAGGCTTAAACCAGAAACCTAGTTCCAATTTTTAATGAGGAAATATAATCCACACTGCTGTTTAATAATTCAAGTTACCCAATGCTTTTTAAACACGTTAAAGGCAATTGCTCATGTTGGTGTTCTTCATTTCAGACTAATCTTTAAACTGAATATACACAAGATAATGCACGATAAAAAGTACTTTTGCTTCGTATGAGAATACGTTTTATACATTGTATGGCCCGTTCTGATCTCAGAAAGATAATAAAAGCCCTGTGTGGTCAGTGGAGAAGTCGCTGGGAATACGATAATAAATCACTTCTCAGACAGCTAACCATCTAGCACATGATTTTAAGAAAATTATCTGAAGGCAGTTCTGCCCTATGGGGATGCAATTCTGAGGTACACTAGCACATACAAAACCCAATGTGGATCTATGCAAGAATCCAGGTATCAGCTCATCTAAGCATTCCTAAAAATATTTCAACAACCAGCTATAAAGCATGACCACAGCGTTACACCAGAAAACTCATCTGGACATCAATAATGGCAAAATTGCGCAGATAGATATTTAGAAAGTTATGAAAGTAAAAGATTATGCAAATCGTAGACCTGTTTTCCTCCTACTTCATTCACAACTGAATGTTTTTTAGAGTTTGCCTCCAGGAGAAAAAAAAAAATCAGTGTGTTTAGCTGTGAATAGCCCAGCATTTACTTATATTTAAAATTTTGTCTCAAAATATCACATAATCTAATCCCATTGTACAAAGCCACACATTCCGTGTCCTAACCCCACCATGCAATTAAATTAACTGTGCGCCCCAGGCAAGGAGACTCTCTTAGCAGTGAGGTCACTGGAGTTCCTCTGCCAAAAAAGCTGCAGGACTGGAGGACTCTGCCAGGAACTGACCCTTTAGCAGCCGGTGACAAGGATGCGCTGAAGCTGTTCCATCTGAGCCACAGAGGGCCATTTCTTCTACGGCTATTTGTCTATATACCCAATGCCTCGACTTGACATAAATGGTAGGTTGGGATTTTTGTCTCAAAAACATCTTTGAAAGAGCTGTATTAGCAGTCCTTGCATTAAAAATGTGATTGTAATACAAGTTTCAGTATTACTGTCATATACCTAAGCATCTAAACCACCTCAGTGTGCGTATCTTCTAGAATCAGAAACCAAACTAAATTCAAAGCACGGAGAAAGAAGATACACAAACCTGGCCATCCGAGTCAAAAGCTAAGCAGGCCACTCCGTGTGTGTGCGCGTCCTTCAGGACAGACACCGTCTGCACGCGGTAGGAATCCCAGATGCAGATGTAAGGGTCCTTCCCAACCTGCCCCGTAGCTACTAAAGTTTTATCCGGGTGAACTGCAAGGCTGAAATGAGACACAGTTCAAGTTATAACACACCTTCTGAATCAGTAATATAATATAAAATGTAAAAAGTTAAACTCAAAATTAGCATTAGTTCTCAGCTCCTTTTGATTTATGGGAATGATCGTATCGACTGTCTTCAAAACTCAGTCTAGCCCATTAACCTCTGTCTTAAAATAATGTCAAGCTGAGCCTGACATGGTTAGAGCAGAATACAATTTGGCGTTTAACAATATTTTAACTAGAAAATTCAAGGAAAACATAACTAGAGCATTTTTGAATACTCCTGTTTCCTAAGCTGTCTTTCATAGCTTTATAAAGTCAGTGGATGATTTCCTACAATTCAATCCTCTTTTACACATCAAATATTCTGAAATATGGACCGGTGGCTGAATATTGGATATTTTGCACTATGAAAAACACACGCAAGAAATCCTCTCACCTTTACATGTTTAAAGACGGTAACCTCAGAAGAGACAGAGAAATACATCGTTTCTCCTACATTTGAAGAACAATGATATGTGTATTTTAAGATCTACTTTTCGTTACTGCTGCCTAAGGAGAGGTAAAATTTACTGTACCTTTCCGAGTTTACCTCATTTTCTCTAGCAGCCAATTAGAAATAGTACCCTGCACAAAACCCGACACATCCAGTTGTATTTCTACTACTTAAATCCAAGAAAGGTGCCAACGTTTCAAAACCTGTTTCCTGGTTGTCAGTGATCAACTCCGCCAGCGTTCAGAAGATTTCTTTGCCCAACTCTTTCTTACGCATTCTTATGTCAAGCTATCCCTCACCCCTTGAGGTATTCTCTTTGATAAACCCCAAATCTAGCTTGGGGGTGTTAATAACAAAAACCCCTCCCAAAGGTAATATGAATACAAAAGACAGTTTTACATGGCTATCCAGGAAACAAACTGGAACAATGTCTGAGTATGTGAGCTGCAGGTGGAACAAGGAAAAATATGCTACTGATAAATTGACATTCAACAGATGGCTTGGGGCAGCTGAATATTTATGCTATCCCAGGAGAAGATAAGACTATTTTTCAAGAAGAATTCGTGAAAAAACTTACGGAAGCTTCAAAAACTTATGTATTCAGGTTTTTTGACATTAAAGAACAATTCATGCAAAAAGAACAATTTAAGCACAATGCCCAGTAAACCAGTTTTATCTGCTCCCGCACTTGCTCATTCCTCCTTTCCTTCACAGACCTGGATTCTGCATTATACTGGGTGGCAACTAGTTCACCCCAACTCTAAACCTCTAGGGGGAATAAGGGACGACTCCTCCATGCTTAAGCTGTGACACCTATAATGAAGTTAGAATACTTTTCCTGAATGATAAAAAAAACAGATGGAAAAGATAAATTGGGCTACTCCATCTCGCTGCTGGAACAGAACTGCAGCTTAATTACATCTACCACTGTTTTGTACAGTTTGGTTTTCACATACTAGAACTTCCTATTTTACATTTTGTATTTCCATTCCCGAATATAAGGTTAAGAACAAGAACACATTTCCTACAACATAAATATGTCTGTACTGAACATATCTGTTATTTGTTTTACCCCTTTTGACGCATGAAATCAACTAGTGGGGAAACTAAAATTAGGAGGCAATATCAATTTTTGGCACCTAAACAAGCAGTCTGATTTTTCAGAACTGCTAAGGACATTCATCTCCCGCCAGCAGCCTTCACAATGCACTAGAACTGCCTACGTTCAGTCTGGCTGTTAGATAACCGAGTGTTTATTTTTGGCAGACAGAACAGCGGGTTACGGAGTAAGGAAATCGCGACCAACTTCAGGAACAAATCGTGGTGATTATTTGATACCTGTACATACGATTCACGTGTTTGTTGTGAATTAAAATATAAAAAGATATGCACGACTACACAATACACCTGCAGTACGGGTCACTTCTGTCTTCAGATTGTACGATTTCCTGCTGGCGCAGCTTCTGTGCCCTTCCCCGCCTTTTAAAACGAGTAAAAAAAATTCATCGCTTGTGTTTTGATCCATTAGGTGCATTTCTCCAACCCTTCTAACAAAGCACCCTATCCTGTATCCAAAGCACTTCCAATGATATCACATCACCATCGCATCGCTGGAAAATACTGGAATACTGCGATAATCAGATGGCGCTAGCAAAGGCTTTACTGCCGCTGAGGACAGGCGAGCAGGGAACGCTCTCTTGCCCAAGAGTTGGGGTGGAAAGGACGAAAGCGGCAGCAGTTGCTGCGGGTTCTGTGTGCTGCTGGCGGCAGCCGCTGCCCCACGCATCTCGACCTTCTCTGTGGGAACAGCAGCAGGAGCGGATGAACGCGGAGGGAAAGCGGCAGAGGAACGGCGTGGGAAGCGCACGGGCAAAGAGAGGAGGGGATTCCTGGCACTCTGCTCTCCCGGGCAGCCGAGAGCTTTTGTGTGCGCATAAAGCCAACTGCCAGTTCCAAAAGCACTCTGATGGGTTTGCAGAAAGTGTCTTTAATAAAAGTGCCTCCATAGGCACTTCGTTTAATCAAACCGTCCATTTCAGATGAACCAATAAACTTCAGGTAATTTCTTAACATTACACCTTATTAATAAAAAGGTCTATTAGGCAGAGGAGATCGCAGAGAACGTGTCCTTTTCCTTCCCTTCCAAGATCAACAGTTCTGAATCTAGCATCCAAGGCTGGAACCCTGTTAATTTGAGGATAATTAAAGATGCCAGTTGTATTCTGGCAGGGTCTGATGAAATGCTTTATAAAAGTCATTAGAGGATCCATCTGGTCTGGGGGCTTTGCCAGATGGTAAACTCTTACTGCCTCCACAATTTCTGTTGCAATAATATCCCGCTCCAAGATTTTCTTTTTCTTTTATAACCTCATTAGAATTTCAAGGGACTGAAAGTATTTGTTTCTTGTCTATATTTTGTTTGTTTGTTTTCTGTAGCAGAGATACAATACAGATCTCAAGTTTAAAACTGAGATGGAACTCATTAGAAAAGTTTAGATATGGAACGCAAACTACTTCAAGTAGTTGAATTGTATCATTCAGTTTAATATTAAATTGGAATTTCTCTATTTAAATTGTTCCCAAACTGTAGAGAAAACTTTTTTTCTTCATACAGCACATAGTAAAGGAACCAGAGAATTACAGATGCTAGAAAGGATGGAAGACTGGGAAGAACAAAGAAGAGATAAGAGAACTGCTGACAGTTGGGGAAAAGAAGTTCCAAGGAGAGGATGCTCAGGGCAGGTTCAGTGGCAGCCCCCCCGGAGCCCACAGGCAGCTGCCGAGAAGGCGGAGGTGCTCTGTCCTCAAAAGGCAAGAGACACGAGTTGCTTCACGGGAAATCCTGTCTGCATACAAGAAAAACATTCTTCACCATAAGAAGAATGAAAGACTGCGACAGGTTGCCTAGAGAAGTGGTAGAATCCCCCTCACTGGAAACGATTCAAGAGTTACTTGCCCTGACAGGGCCCCAGATAACCTAATCTAAGGATGTGCTCTCGCAAGAAGGTTGGACTGGATGATCGCCGGAGGCTCCTTCCAAACTAGAATTTTCTACGATTCCAAATACTGAAACACATCAAGAAAGTCTAAAGTAATCAAAGTAAAAATGCATTTTGGCTCACAGCAGTTTACTTGCATTAGATAATTGTTCCCTGATGCTGCAAAAAGAAAGCAACTTCTGTTATCTTTAATACATGCACACAGAATTGATAGGTTCACGGAGATCTTGAAATGGTGTATCAGACAAGAGAGAGAAGTTTAAAACTCCCTGTTCTGGGTGTTTTAAATATATCACTGCACTATCCTAATTATCAGGTAGTCAGAACACTCTTCAGTGCAGCAGCCAAAGGCTGAACATTTGCTTTTATTGTTTCGAGAGCGGAATTTTTCAAGGCAGGTTTTCTGTTTAAGAATGCCCTATTAAATTGAATCTTTTTGTATCTATCCTATTAACTATCCTTTTAACAGGAATGAAGCAAATACACTTTCCACACAAACTAAACCTAGTTTCCAGAATGTCCCACCTGACAAACAAGAACCGTTTTCTGAAAGAGGAAGCAAACACCTACAGCTCTGCATGAAGTCAACGCGGTGATTGAAAATCGCTGTGTTAGATGGACTTGGCATCCGTCTCCTGACCATGCGATTCCTTCTCAGCGCTAGGGCTGGCTTGTGCCTTAAAGCAGTCTGGAAATTCGATGCTATTATAAAATAACTCTAGACAGTTGGACACAGATAAATTATTCTCTACTTCAAACTCATACTGGTTTAAATTTGGAATAACTTCCATGTTTAGATAAACCTCTACAGAATTATGCAGTTCTATATAACACAATGCTATATAACGATAATGAAGATTTGGGAGGAATGCGAGGTAAATTTAAAATCAAATTCCACAGCAATACAGATACTGTATGTATATGATTAATTCTCTTCAAAAATAAGTAGAAGAATTGGTACTTTCTTGCTCAAAACCTGTCACAAAACCTACAGCTTAGCAGAACAGAGAACATAGTGGGTCTTTCCTCAGGATTTAGGTCAAACTTGTTGCAAAGTACCCAGGGCACGGACTGTGCTGCGCTTGAATGACAGATAAATAGCACAACCGCGTTTTTTCTTAACACTTTTTCTCTGCAGCAAAAAAAATCTCGGAAGGAAAAATATTTCAAGCAGCTGCAAGCCTGCCCTGAAATACGCCACGACGTGCCAGTAGGTATTTTCCTCTTGGTTGGCTCCTTCTGCTCCGCACTGCCGGTCGTGAGAGCTGAGAGAAGCGACAGGGCAGACCCTGGCGGGCCAGCAGGCACGGCTGGGGACCAGGAGCGCCCCAGCTGCGTGCCACGGCTCTCGCAGGGCCGAGGACGGAGCCGCCTCACCGCGCTGGGCGACGCGAGCGCTCCTGCAGGAATTCCTCGTCGCGCGCAACGCACCGAGCTGCGCGGTCAAAAGGGAAGCCTGTAACTCACTGTACAGCAGAGCAATATTAGCAGCAAAATCAAGGCAGGATGCAGCCTGATCTCTATTTCTGAATGCAACACAAAATATAACCAAGCATAATTAAAAGGAGCGATGGAATAAAGATCAGCAGTTGAGTGGAAGCAAACGCGGGGACCTGCAGGAGCAAGGGAAACACAGCAAGGAGAGGGGGGATCTAGGAAAGAGCAAGGGGAAAAAGGAAAGAACCAAGCAACCTGCACAAGCCCCACTAGACCATGCTGTAAAAACGTAGAATTTTAGGAAGAGAACTGCAGCAATTTGACAGACTTATTCTGCATAAAATCTTCTCCCAGATTACCCCTGAAGCACAACCACCACAACTGTCACTTGAGGAAAACCAACCTCTCGACAATGAAGCCATTGCCACGGGTGCACGCCCACAGCTCCCAGCCTTTGCTCTTGCAGGGCACGCGTGTGACCCTGCCTGCAGGAGAGAGCTGGCAGGCAGATCCCACGCCAGGATAACCAACTTTATTTGGCAGGTACCACGGTGCGGGCGCCGGAGGCTGGGGGAGCGCGCCGCAGGCGCTGGGAAGCCGTGCAGGGAGAACAGCGGCAACAGAGATCCGGTAGCTCTGGCACACGCGGACTCTGTGCGTGCGCATATAGATGCACGTGTAATACAACTAAAATACACGCGCATACAACCGAATTACTTTTTACACATGTGAACGTATAGCCGTGATAATACTTTTAAAGAGACAAAACATTGCTACCCACTTCTTGCAAACAACTCAAGTACAGAGTATATTTGTCCTCAAAAAATAAGAATATAAATGTTCACGGAAACACTACTGGGGAAGGGCACTGACAAAATTTTAATTTACTGGCTTGATTCCTATGTGGCAATACATAACACAGAACAGCACGAGCACCGAAATACATTTTTAAGGTCATCCGGGAAATAAAGCATTTTTTAGGTCTAAGTTCTTACTAACCATCCTACTTCTTGTTTTCCCCTTCCATATTCCATGTGTAGGAAGAAGGGGGACACAGCTAGAGCTTCGAGCATTTCTTCACCACCCTGCCCTGCCTTCCTCCCTAGACCAAGTCGCGGCGGGCTGACTTTGCGAGCAGCCGTTGCCGAAGGCGGTGGCCTGCCTCAGACAGCTTCCGTCTGCCCGTCGCAGCAAGCGGACACCTACAGCTCCCAACGAAGGCACTGCAGGCTGCGACTGAAAATCACTGCCTTGGGCTTGGCGCTCACGACCGGTCCTGCCCACACACCGACCCTGAGTTTAATCATTCACGAAGTGGATGCACGGCTCAGCTGGGCTTCGCAAAGGTCTTGGAAGCACACACGTTACTAGCTGTTGTTATGCTAAAGTATACTTGAGGTGCCCTGGG
This sequence comes from Caloenas nicobarica, assembly GCF_036013445.1. NCBI lineage: Eukaryota > Metazoa > Chordata > Aves > Columbiformes > Columbidae > Caloenas > Caloenas nicobarica. The sequence continues at coordinate 120,868,872 of NC_088247.1, forward strand.
AAAGCAAGGGGCATTTTGACGAGGATTTTATTTCTGACAACTTTCTAGATCTTGTGGGATGGGTAGAATGGTGGCAGAAGCACGCAAAGTTACAACCGTTCCTGCCCCTCTAAAATTACTCCTCTTTGGCCCCAGGAAATTACTGCTGACCTGCCCTTTGTGCCAGTGTTTGCTACTCAAGCCTATGGAGTTCTTCTACCTCATTTCAATGAAGCTTCTTCAGCTGCCCAGCACTCATTAGACGTCTTGACAGATCAGGCCCGCGAGGCTGTGCAAGCAATCCAGCAGAGCGTGGAATCTGCGCTTCACTGGGGACCCACAGAGGGGCCACAGAGGCAAGCCAGGCTTAAAGAATAAATCGCTTTCGACCAATTGATTAAAATTTCCCCAATAACAGAAGGGGAAAGGAGCTAGAGGAAAAAACCTCTTAAAATGTAAGGTTTTGAGCAAAAGTGTTCTGCACTGATTTCCACTCCTATGCATGTGCACGCGGATTGAATGAGGGGCACTGCAGCACAGTCCGACAGCACTGTGGCTCCTCATCGCACGTGCCTGCAGCAGCACAAGGCTCACACAGTTCTCTAATGATGGCTTTTTCTCACGCATATTTATTTCGTATTTATCTCATAGGTATTTTGCAGCTCTGAGCTTCTGCCAGTGAAAAGTCCTAGGAGATTTTATCCAAAGCCCATTTAATGACATGGAAAGGTAAGTATAAGCAACCGTCGATGTCTCATAAATTGTGGTTTTTGAGCAACGAGTGATCAGAGAAAAATACAGAGTGTTTCTTGTTAGCCACACTACACCAAACAGACCCTGTTGTGCAATTCTGAAATTAAAGTACCATATACCAGTTTTCCCCTTCAGCTTTCACACGTACACACAGACGTTCCATCCAAGTCTAATTATATTTGCATTCACAATGATGATGGCAGCATGCTGCAATCTCTGAAAATAACCCCCAAAATGACACAACTATGAGAAGTTTGCAAATTTTTAATATGTAGCATGGTATGACTATTTTTTCAAGAAAGACCTAAAGGTATACCGGAAAGAGAGGGTCTTGGCCCATGCTGAGAGAAGCACAGAGATGCTGCTGAAGAAAAATAAGCTGGATGAACTTGTGCTGATGTGTGGGGCTTAGCCAAAACAGCCAAGGGACGTTTTCTGGTCTGAAATAATACTTAAGTGTTTGGGGTTCTTTTTGGCAGAAATAGAGCAGGAAGCTACCAAAGCTATAAATTAGAAAGGAGGGGGAATATAGGCTTTTGAGATACCCGAACGAGTTCTCGATAACCTCTTGCTGCATGGCACTGGGATTTGGCACAATCAGTAAGATGGAGCTGAATCAATCCGTTGTAAAGAAAAATGTACTACAGAGCGTCAGGAAAGAGCTGTATTTAGTTCAGCATGATATTTGCTCCCTGCTCTATTCTATATTTATAATAGGGAAATGGACAATGTAAAATGTTGTGAAATAAAATGCATAGTAGCACATCAAGTAGATACTTGGTTTATAATGCAGAGATAAAACCAGCAACATAAATGCTATCCAGTTAGCTCAACGATTTTTCAGTCCGTGGAAAACTAATTATAGACTGCTGTAAATTTAGTATTGCTCAACAGAAACTAGCAAAACTTCCATGTTCGTCTGTTGTAAAGAATTTTATGGTCAGTCTGAACACTGTGATGAAAAATACAACTTATACACCAGATAAAACCCATAAGCTAAGAAATCATGGCCACTGTAGCATATTGCAGCATCCTCTATTTCCTGTGTTCACCCTATTTCAGTCTGACTGTTGTTGAAATATCAGATTCAAAGTGCAGTCAGAACAGATGACACCAACTGTGCATTGCTGCTTGTAATCGAACGGTTTACTTTTCTGATTTCATCACACTCTAGGGCTGAAACAACTAAAACCGGACGGAGTGTAGCTGTGCCTTTTCTCCCAAATGCACAGACGCGATCATAATTCAGGCAAAGATTAAGCCAACAGCTCGAAAGCTGGTGGTCGCATTGAACAGCAAATCTCCGTGCACTAATTAATTGCCCACAGCACAATGACGTCAATCAAGTTGTACGACTGTTGCTGCAGATGGGTCCTACGCTTGACAGCACAGCTGAAAGTATTCTTTCCCGAGGCCGATGCAGTAATTAACTGCTTTGGGATTTCCTGGATCTACTCTACTTTTTGTATAGCTAATAGTCATCAGCGAATATAGCTATAACTGTGCACATCAGTCAAGAAACGACTCAAGTCAAAACATTTGCAGAAGCACCCGAGAAAGAGGAGAGATGAAACGGGAGGAAAATCTTGGAAACTGGACAGATAATACATACGGCTAAAAAAGAGGAGCCACGAGGGAGCTGCAAAATGAAGAAAATAGGGAATATGTGATAAAAATAACCAAAAAGCCCAGAGAAGAACAGTCAAGAAGAAATAGGAAATCTTATAGAGAACGAGGGGGAAAAACCCAGCCACTGTCCTAACTTTACTGGATTGCTCCCACTTTAATTTTCAGTTTAAGAGGTTTCATCTCGTCCTGTTGAAAATCCCTGGGTGTATTCACATACATAACAAGTTGTACGATTCAACAACACTCATCAGCTCTTCTTAAAAAATTCACACTGGGATAATAATATTGTTTGCATAGGTTTGCCCTCAACTCATTAGCAGAAATAAGAATTTTAAGCCTAGGAAAACTGTTCTTTCTTGAGGTGCCATGAAGGCATGGTGTTAGAGCTGCATCCTACTCAGGCATTCTTCTCGTGATTATCCCGTCATACAACATTTTGAGTTTAAGCACTTTAACGGAAAGAAGTCGGGGAGAATAAGAGCTTGATTCAATAATATATCAAAGGAATACATGCCGAGCTGCATTTGATCAGTCAGAAGCAGACGATGACTTTTCTTACGCAGAAGTCTACGGATGCCTACAGAAATGATAAATGTGGCTGGAGAAAAGCATTCATTTTTAGATGCCCTAGACTACGGGGAGTTCTCAGTGCCGCTAAGAATGCTGTTTTCTCCTCTGAACACTGCCACCTGACATTTCTTGTTATCTCACAGAAATGCGAAGCCACGACTGGCAATCCCGTTATTTTCAAAAACACGCTATTGTACATCGGAGGATCATCAGCTCACCCTGAGGGAGATGAAAGAACTTCCCCGTGGTGGAGAAGGGAGTCGATTTAAGTTTACTTGTGTACTTTCTGAATTACAACAGCCCATACTGTGTGGCCCGTTTCACCTGCACGAGCTAGCAGACTTCTGAGCGTAAGGAAGGGCAGAACCTTGCACCGTACACAGGAACTGGAAGCATTCACATTAGCCAACTGCTGCCAAAAGCAGTTAATTTCTGTTCACCATGCTGTACAAGACACAACACGCTGGCTACATATGTAGTCCAGTTTTAGGACTTTTGCTAGGCAGCAATGACATGTAGTCCAGCTTCCAGGTCAGCATGGTTAAGTGTCTGAGATCAGCTGGGCTCTGTTGTAATTCTGCTTCACCTAAAACGAGACGCCATGCTGCATAAGAACTGCAAAGAGGACAGCATTGTTCCTGCTACAAAAAGTTCTGCAGCAGTCAGTGGAAAGCTCAGGTTCCCTTTGGTTCTCAGAGGACCCATCTTTGTGTTTTAGAGGTTAAAAACCAGCAGAAACGGAAAAGCGATTCTTGTATGATTGTACAGATATCTTACACTGGAGCAGAAAACATTGCAGAGCACACAGAAACCATATTTAACATTAAAATGGGTCTATAATGCTGTAGTTACAGTGGATCAGTGGCAAGGCGATGAATATCAGTTCTCTGAGCACTCTTGCCAGGCTATTGAAATGGTGTTTCACCAGCTAATTGTGTAGAACAGAAATGCAAACAGAATTCCTAAAAATTCAACGGGTGTTTTTGACAAACACATATTATAAACCTATTTTCTTTTTTTTTCCCTAGCAATTAACCCCCCCAAAGCTTCTGTACTATAATCCATGAAACAATTTGATTTTTCAGGAAGTGCACTTACAAAAATAAATACGACGGTTGTCAGCTTGCTTTGTATTGCCTGACACAACCTGAAGATTTTAAGCATCAAGTGTCTTTTTTGCATGGGATGGATTACACAGAAATTCTGTATCTCGGTTACCAATTACCATGGCAAAGTGCTACTAGAGCCCACCCAGCCCTAGACTTACATGCAAGACTTCATAACAGAATTTCTCTCATTTCTCATATACAAAAGGCATGTTGCCCATCTATAGCCTGTTACCAAACAAAAAGCGGCTAAGCATCATTATTTTTTAAAACTAAACCAGAAATAATTAAGGATTAAAAAGAAAGCCTTGGTTTCACCACACTCTGGAATCTCCAGTGTCTTAGACACAGGCATTAAACGAACATCTTATATAGTTAAAGTGTTCACTTTGCCACTGCCAAACGGCATTTCAGATACCTAGGAAAAGGATGCTCATTTTGAAGGCTTACACTGAAATAAACCCCTTATTTATCGAAAGTAATCAAAGGACACATCTTTAACGGAATTCTGCTTGTAGCGCTGCCTGTAGTTATTGAAAATGTTTCCCAGACTCGGTTGCTCAAGCTGAAGGATGACATGTATTTTGCTCCGCCTGTGAAAATATGCCTAAATACGGCCAACTCTCATCTTCGAAAATCCCCGCTGAGATGAGATGTCGATCTGCAAGCAGAATGCTCTGAACACCCCGACTGCAGGCACCAGCAGTTCAGGAGACACCTACATTTCCTATTAAAACTACTGAAAATACTGTAAGAACTAGACAAACACATCGAAAGCCCTTTAAAATCTTCCTTCACTCAACACGTGCAAATATTGTTGAGTTGATCTTTACGGAAATCACTAAAAGAGTATGAAAATATTACCCCTTACCATAGAGGTATAAAACCCCAATCTACATGAATCAAACAATTTCTCTCACCTACATCTGGTGAAAGAAAATCACTTTAGTCATTTTTAGAACTTAACCATATCTAGAAATTATAATCAGGAAAAGGTTTATTTTTTATGTCTTTCCTGGTTCATTGACCATTTTTATGTTAGAATAATTCTTTGATGCTTAATATTAAAATCAACTTTGTATAGTCACTTGGAAAAATTTTAATTGTTCCACTTTTTTTTTTCTTTTTAACCCGCACTATTTTCCTGTGATACCAAATATTTCCTCTACGTCACTTAATGCCATGTTATGTAAGTACGTTTCGTGTTTTCCTCACAAAAAGAAAGGAAGCAACAAGAAAAGACTAAATGGCTTTGTTAGTTACTCAGGACACCGAGTTCACCCTAGTGTGATGGTCCATACAAAAGCAGAATGCCTGAGGAGTTACAAAGTCCATTAGACAGTCAATTATATTATTCCATCAACCCACTGTCCAACCACATAAAAGAAAGCAGCGGCTTCAAATGTAAATGCTAATATTAATTACACAGGCCAAAGTAAAATCTTCCTTTGCTTTTGCATTTTGGAATCTCACAAAGGACTGTATAAGCTCTAAAAATGTATTTTTTCAGGCTAATGTGGGCGTACGCAGTGCTTTCAGATGATAAACTCTAGTTCCTCAGGACTAGAAAATCAAATTACTTCTTAAGACTTCTATGATATCAAATCTTCTCTTGAGATTATCATTCCAAAATCAGGAGTTAATATCAACAGAGTATTTTAATTATATTTAGGAAGAATACACAGACTTCCTTTAATCTTCGTGATAACTGTTTGCAAGCATATTAAGACTATATAGATGTGCATAATACCACGTATACAACACAGAGTATGCACACGCAAGCTAATACATGGTGCGTATCCAAGAAAGCCCGTGGTGTATATCGTGGGTAGTGCGTACCAGACAAGATGCAGGAGCATCACACCTCCCCTGTCCCTACTCTGCCCCCGAGATTCGCCTGCTCCTCTGCTGCAGACCACGGCAGAGCCCACTGCTCCCAAACGCCTCCGTCCCACACAGCGAGGCGTCAGAAATGAGGAGTGCTAAAAGCAGCAGCGACGAGAGGGGAGAGAGTCAACGGGGCTCAAGCCGTCCGCCTAACGACAGTTCACGTTCTGTCAGTTCTCGTGCCACGTGGACAGAGGTACCTCACCACAACACCACGAAGAACAGGGGCGAGTGCCCAGTGCATCTCCTCAAGAAGCTGTATTATTTGGCGCTGCATTCAGAAATGTGGAATTCCATCAAGGAAAAGGCTGTACGAAATGCTCTCTGTCTTAGTATGCTCCAAGCTTTGGCCACAACGCTAGAACAACTATATACAGATTTCATTCTTCATTAGCTTCAGAACAGAAATATATGATAACAAAAAAAAAAACCCCAAAACCACACTAAAAGTGAAACAAATTAAAATGCTGTTTTCCCAATGATTGTTTACACAATCATAATGTTTTAAGTGCACATTAAAACGTAATGTAAGATTAGAATGCAATAAATCTGTCTAATTCAATTTGCTGCATCTGCAGGGTCTATGGGGTACGCCATAGATGCAGAATCCTCAGGGCGCAGCTTTTGCAGTCGTGGTACAAAACAGCTTCTGAGCTGATCTGGGTATTCACATCTCACGTTGCGCTCTCAGTATAGGCAAACACATAAAATGGGAAGCGGCCCTATTTTAAGTAACAGTGCACTGGAGGAATTCCCAGATTTGCCATAGAAGGAATAATAAAACTCAGGCTAAGTCTGCCCTTTTTGAGGCCCATGCTAGTGGTACCTAGACAGCTAGTTTAAAACATCTCCAGGAGCACCATAGTCTGCAGTGCTAATGCACTCGCAGCTCAGCCAAAAATACAGCCAGCGATATTTTCTGATTACACTTGTATTTTTGAAAGCAAAAGATGAACACATCTGACTGATGTGTGACACATTATCCACATTCTTCTCTTTCTTGCAAAAATATCAGCCTACTTGAAAAACAACTAGAATTTTATCATATGTTAATTTGCATAAATTTGCCTTTATTTTTGTATTATGAGGCAGCTGGAATAAGTAAAAAAGATCTGTAATCATCTCAGAAACAAAAAAAATTGAAAGCCAAAGCATCATTCCATATTCATTATCTGGATATTAAAATGGTAACATTATATACTTTGGCTCATGATGAAGTCATAGATATATCTAGAAATGTTTGCAATTTACGTCGGAAATAAGCTTCATAACTTGACTAGAATATACCTTAAAAAGAAAAAGGGAGGTTCTTTTACATAGCATTAGACAATAATATTTTTTATTTAATTGGAAAATGACCGAAACGACTGCATCAATCAATCAAAGCTCATTTTAGAAAAAGAAATACTCTTAGCTGTGTAAGTCAGCGTCTAACTTGCAGATTCGGGGAAACAATGCAGATCCATAACAAATTATTGTTTTAGCCAAGGAGTATCATCTTGTATTGACCGGAACTATAACACAAATAACTAGATTAACTAGATTGAGGCAGGCGGCCGGCGGGGCCGGCGGCCGGGCGCAGCCCGCCAGCCGCGGGTCGCCTCCCCGAGCCCGGCCAGCAGCCCTCCTGGCTGTGCCGCCAAGCTTGCTTCTCACAACAGGGGAAGACGTATAACCGAGTTGAGAAACACGGAAAAATTATTAAATCAAGAGAAGTACACTTTAAAATAGAGATGAAGTTTCTGGTTAAGAAAAAACAAGATTAAACCTCTAACGGCAAAATTATGTTCAACACTTACTGTGTGCTGCCAACTTTTTCTATGAACTAAATACCTCAGGGGGTTTTTACTGGTTTCCGAAAGAGCTGAACAAAGACATATGCTAAATACATTGGCACATTGTATGAACGTGGAGTCTGGGAAGTCCCATATGGGTGGGCCAGGAGAGCGACAAATGTACTTTGCTTTTAGTTCCATTTGGGGTGGTGGATGCCACGGTAATGAGAAACTGGTTGTAGCGAACCGACTCGAGGGAGCAGAGGAACACCCGACCGAGAACACGTAAGGAGCACGCCCACGTTCCCACAGCAACAGGCAGCGCACAGGTAGCTGGAAAGGACTCGTGAAACGCCAGGACCTGTTTCCAAAAAGAAACGGGAGCTAGAAATCCCACGAACTTCTGGGCAGAATGTAACGTCTTATGCCTTTATGTTGAAACGTAGTGAAGCTCTTCTGTTTGTGATTTATTGGTCACATGCTATAACCAGCAAACTAGGTCTGGATGTGTTAGCGTTCAGCCAGTAGAGCAAGCCACAAAGAACAAATAATGGCTGTGGCTATCATTTTTTTTTTTTTTGGGTGACTACCACTTTTTCTTTTTTTTTTTTTTTTTTTACGCTTATACACCAGTGCCAAAAAAGCCCCTCCTGTCACAATTCAAGAGCTTATTTTCAATACTAGTAATGTTTCCCTGAAATTCTGTCACAATTCAAAAAATCTCAGATTTGTAGAGATTAAACATTTCTATTTAGTGTCAACGGCTGAGCAGTGCCGGGTTTAAGTCCCGCACACTCACAAACGGAATGAGGGACAGCAACCTCATCAGCTACCACCGGCACCCGCCACAAAGTGTCCAGAGGCCGAAGGAGCAATTCAGGGGCGGCCACAATCCATATAATTTGTCAGAGTTCTAATGCTAATGATCTCAAATCATGGTGAAATGGACTTTCTGGGAGGCTCAAGAGAGGCTCGTTCCCGAATTTGTTGCTGTGTGAGCACACACCTTACTGAGAGAGACATATTCCTGTCTATGTAGAGATAACTCACAATTGCATAGGCTGTGGCTGTCATCAGCTCGGTCATCCACAAATCCAAAGCACATAACATGCTGTAACGTGGAATAGAGGTTTGGGGCTTTTTTAATATTGCAAATTTGTGTAAAACAGTTAGTCAACAATTCATTGGAAAACCAAATATATATATATCAGGGTTTATATATGTATGCATTATTTAATTCGACATAATTATATATCTACACTATATATTTGTGTGTGTCTAAATATGTTTTTAAAAATATTAAAAACCAGAACACGATCCTGACAAAAGACTGAGGTGGATCAGTACACAGAAACTATAGCCCAACTGGTAGTAACCTGTGACAGCTGCAGAAGATGCTCAGTTTCGAGGGGGCTGAGCTGATTAAATAGCGATATCTGATAGGGGGCAAAAAGGCAGAAAAAAATCTGTGCAGTGCACTAAACTGTCATCATGTATAAAGTAATTCATACCAAACTAAATGACAAGGTAAAAGAACATTTACCTCTAGGCAGTAGGGAGTCCCATAGATTCAAAGTGAAAAATAACAGATACCACAGGGAAAACGTGCAATGCAATACACTGTGTACAGAGCACATTCAGAGTAATTCCATCAGATAACTGTCTAATACAGCAAGAAACAGAGCATTCTAAATAACTGTCTAATTTAACATCGGTGTATTCATACTTGTTTTAATCCGTTGAAAAATCAAAATATCATGGTTATTCCTAATTTAAGTTATCCTATGATCCATCATCAGGTCTAGTAACTGAGACAGAATCGTAAAATTATACTGACGTAGACACAAGTGCCAAAATATTCCTTGCTCAGATAAACAGACACTGCACTCAGCTCTCTTGCAGAAAAATCATATTGTATCTCTCATGATGCCAGCTCTCAGAGAAACATACTATCTAACCAGATTTAACGTATTCTGAAGATAGGCATTTACAAAAATAAATAGCTGTCACCCATCTTCTATGTAGATCTAAGATTTCCTCACATCACTGGTCACACTCCTGTATTCAGCAGATTTTGGAAAGTGAATCTTTCTCTCGCCCCAGACCTAGTATGCCGATTTCTACAGCTTCAGGTCCTTTTCCCTCGTTTGGAACTCAGTCTAAGGCATGTACTCCGAGGTCACACGCAGACAGGGCCAGCGCCGTCACTGCCGGCAAACACGCCGACAGCTCTAGAACGTATGGACGCTTCAAACGGGAGCCTTCGCACCCACCAGGACTCCCAGCATCTCTTGCGATGGTTACTATGTTCACCACTGATGATGCAGAAGGCAAAACCCCATCATTTGAATGATGTCTCACGCTGACATTTCAAAAGAGAAAAGCTTCATTAGCAATACCGAAACCATGCAAGTTAGAACTCGTGTCCACGGAACCACAGAAATTTGTATTAAAAGTTTCAGCAGAGTTTCATTAGTAAATCGCAAAGATTTTGAAAAATGTAAAGGTTTTTTAGATTTATCATGTTAGCGTTTGAGACTTAAATATGTACATCTTAGTTTTCTCCCTGGAAATCCAAGTATTTTCTAGAAATTGTAGGCAGTGAACATTAATTTACTTCCAGACTTTTAAAATGATCCATCTGTGTTAACAGAGCAATTCATATGTTAGCACATAAGGTGGTGCCCACAGAGACATCACAACAGCTGAAAAGTAAATTATGTCTGTGGTAGCTCTGCAGAAAGAGAAACAGCAAAGAATGAAGATGGAGTTTGGAAATTTAGCATGTTCTTTGAATCAGATAACTTCTGCCCTGGGTACAAAACAGATAGTCGGGAAAAAAACGTATGAAGGGAAATCTTTCAGTACCTCTGCTTCAGGTTATTTTAGGCAACCAGCCTAGAAGAGGTTTGAATTGCCTGCCTGGAAACACTTCGCCTTTGACAACGGAATTAACTTAGGCTCCTGGCTTTGGTTTCTCAAGCAGCACCTTCACTAGACAACAGAGAAGAACTATGTGAACACCTGCCACAACGTCCAAAGCCCGCAGGCTACGCGCACCATCTGACTCGATACGAACTTATCTTGAGTCAGGCAATGCCGACAAGAATGATTTATGGTTGCTTAAAAATGAATTGTTATAAAATGTAAATACAGTACGTTTCGAGTAAACAGTAATGTCATGTAATTAAATTCATATTTTTACATAAGCAACAGTAGATAAAATTTTCAGTATTAAAGTGCTGAGGAACCAGAGTGTCACCGGAACCGTTCCTTAATGTGCGTGTTCTGGTGAACGACTCATCAAACATTTTGAAAAGATATTCACAAACCACTTCAGCTTATTTTCTCTTCAGCAGACCTGGCTGCACTGGGCACCCTCATAATATAGGGCCCTCCTATTATTCGAAACACAGGTATCTCTTTACGTGATATGCAGTTATTAATTATCCATACAGTTGTTAATTTTACCTATTTTATTCAATGTGCAGCCAGTCACAGGCACGAATACGGAAGAGCGGGTGTTGTAAAGTTATTACACTACCAAAATCCATGAAATGCTGTATTTCAGAGAGATTACAGTTATCCAAAGAACGCCTTTTCAACTTTTTTTTGGTGAGACTAATACCAGGAGTTATATGAACAAACATGGAATTATGACTTTTTATGTAAGCACGATGGCTCATTCTCTTGCCTATTACTATTTCTCTTTTTTTCTTGATTTCTTAGCAAACTTTGCAAACCCGGAGTTGCGCTTTCTGTGAACTCTCAGAGAGCCCGTTTCGCTGTATTTTCGGCTCAGTACTGTGGTGGAGACTGAAGTTTCATGCGATGATGTAACTGCCTGGCAGCCTGTCGTTCAGGCAGTTATAATCTGGTTTACTGCTCATCATTTCCTAATCACGTTTTTTCTCTAGCTTACGGTATCATGGATGCTGTAGGGTTTTTTGCCTTCTGCATCTCGGTAGGATAGACAGCAGGCTTCATACCACAACTGCCAGGTTCATCTGGAGCACAAAGTAGATCTTCCTTTTAATACCACCTTCTCGATTTACTAATGCCTCAGTAGGAAAGCATTGTACTCCCCCCTTCCACAGAGAAAGCGGGGTTTGCTGACAGCTCATACGATACTTGGAGGCTAAAAGCGAACAGAATATTTGAGCACAAACCCGATTTAAGATTGGGGAGTGCCATTTAAATAAGATAAGCTAATCAACTGCAATCGGGTTGGTTTAGCAGACTTGCCGATTTAACCATATGATGGCAACCAGCCAGGAGTGTGAAACAGCAATGGGCTTAATCGTGTGCAGGGACGTAAAGAAACAGGACCCTGCCTTACTGATATCACATATTGATTAGTTTCAGAGCTTTAAAAAATACAAGCTTCTAAAGAAGATTTCGTTTGTCCTTGTATACAGTTCAGATACCTACTTGCTCTCCTATTCTCTTCTAGGTTTCCTGAGCAAAATGTCCTCTCTGCATGAAATAATTTTGAGAGTAAAACTGCATCCATGCTAGATACCTATCACAAAAAAATGTATCGTACCTAACTCTTCGGTAGAAACTTTAGCTAAAAAGTACAATGGACAAGCTCTTCAAAAAGCTACCCTGTTCCTGGCATTTGTTGTTCATGCAAGCCATAGATTTTCTGTACAACGCGTGTTATTATTTATAATTTCTCCATTAATCTATACTGCAATAAAAATAGTTAAAATATACACTGACATAACTAGTTTGGTGCAAGAGTTGAAAACTGTAGGCTTTTGCCATATGTGCCTCTGAAGATTTATTATTCTAGAATTCTTGCCTACATCTGCAGAGCAGACAATAAAACAAGAGGTCAATATCGTTCAATTCAGAAAAAGTCAAGGGATCAGTGTGCTAATCAGAGGTAATAAACCGCAGAAACTAATTCTGGCTGACACATAAGCCTCAGTCTGAAATCACTCGGTTGCTCTTCACCCTACTCATCACAACTTTTTATGAACGCAGTAGGCTATCGGTGCCTATTTCCTGGCTACTGCGCCAATTGAACGATATCCCGAGGTAAAGTTTTTACACGTTGATGCACAGGAAATGGATACAAACTGCTTGATAGCCACATCATTACTGGCCTAGCCACTTACCAAGGTCAACTAGCCCCTTTGGTGCTCTTAGCACATTTCCCATCTATCCCAGGGTCCCTTGGGTAGCGGTCACATCTCACACAATACACCATACGTGCTGCTTTTTTTTCTCCCCATTTGCTCCCAAAGAACTTCAGCCTACTCAGGCAACACCATGACTCATTTCTTAAGCTGAGAAAGCTCTTCTCCCTCCACTAAATACAAGGGAAATAAAGGGAATTAGCTCTCTTGATCTAAATGATTTGTTAAAATTTTCTATCACAATATGAAATACCAAATTTTCATTTGAAATTAAATTGAAATATTTGTTTTCATTTGAGAGCTCTGATGAAATTTATATACAAAATTCTATAGGCAAGACTCCCATACCAAAAAGAAGTCCTGTCCTGCCCCCCATTTTAATTAAATTCTGAATAGCATGACGTGATATAGAAAACAATTCATTAAATGAAGCAGCGTGGGAACTGTAACAGAGAAAGTGCCGTGCATTAAAGAAAAAAAAGCACAGGGACATTCATTTAACACCATTATTTAACAACATTAAACAACCAAAAATCTCCTCAAGTCTCAAAGAGCAAAATTTTCATATCCTGACCCAACATCCGATAAACTTAATCTTTAAAAATATCAAGGAACGCTCTGAGCAAGGTTTTGGATAAGCAACCCTTCCACCACAATAAATACTGTGTCTTGTGAAAGTTCAGTACACAATCCCCTTCTGTTTCTTCCAGCAATCATGCTAAGCAGAAAGAGTCGCCACCAGAACGTCATTAAATAAATGGCATTTTCCCCTGGTTTTTTGAGATTGAAAGCAAAAGAAGCAATAAGCTCATTAGAGGAATTTTTGTGGGGGATTAATTTCTTTCATATGAAACTCCTTTAACAACCTACTGTCTCAAAACAGCTCCCAAAGCATGAATCTCAGATTCTGCTTCACCCTACCTGTTCCAAGGTCTTTCAAATTTTAATGGCTTTGCACAGGAACTTGCACAGCATTTGCCTAAGAAGCAGGTCTGGAATTTCTGTTGTTGACAATCTGGGATGGTTTCATTGCTACTTTGCTATCTTTTAGGTCACCACATTTTAGCAGGCCTGCATGTGCACCTTCTGTGACTAAAGTCACGGGTCAGCACAAGCCACAGACGGGACAGTCACCCATGCCCTTATGGGAAGAAACGACCACAGGACCTTGAGCATCATTCTATAGCAAACAAGTGCTGTCACTTACCGTCCGAATGGTGGCAACTAAACATACATTTAAAGCATTTTAGATCCCTTCAAATAAGCACCACCCTACAAACAGAAATGTTATTATAATACATAATTTAAAATTAAAATATCAAAGTACGATTCAGATATTTTAACTCTGGCAGTTTGATTCGCATACCTCTGCAATTTACTTATTCCAAAATCACATTCACTACAGTCAACAATATATGACATTGCTTCAAGCATCATATTTCTTTTTTCTCAGCTGCAGAAAAACGAGAAAACGTGCAGTCATGTTCCAATACGCACCCTGTCTCCTGAAACGATCACTCTAAAGAACAAACCAGGCCTCCAGTCACTCTCACAGCCCAGTAAATCTCATCACCGCTGGCACATCCGCGTTTTTAATCTCAATCTGTCAGCACAGTGGAACACATACACCGGCATACTTACAGCGATACTCTGATAAATCTGACGTTGCTGTTACATTTTAAGCAGCCTTACATAAACAACATGCTTTGGTACCCGTAGATTACGGGCTGGCTTTCCAGGTACTGTGCCTGTGCAGCAAACACTGCGGAGAGACCACGCGACTGGGATGAAAAATGTGCTTTTGTAAATGCACAAGACTCACAACATTTCAGACCACACAGGAAACTGGGGTGTATTAAAAGTGTGGGTGAAGTCTTCGCTATGCTGTCAAAGGTGTTCTCTCCATAAGTTTTGACATATGCAGGAAAACTGTTCAATGCTGCAGAAATTCTTGGAAATACAAGAATAGAAAGACATAACAACTTTATTCCTACACCGCTGGAAAAACTTCTCAAGGTCAGTAAGCTCTGTTTACAAGGAATTATGTAAAAATAAATAAAATAAATTGGATTTTAAATTATAATGAGAAGTATCTCAATTGGTTATATTTTTATATTTGCTGTTTTCTGTGGTGAGCTTGTTTGGCTTTCACATGCATAAATTCCAGAAAAATTATAGGAAAGAACGGCCTCCCTTCAACATTTCATAGAGAAAAAAAAAAGGAGTGATCTAATTGCTCGTTGTTATACAAGTAATGCACAATACAAAAGAAAAACTTCGGTTCCTTTGAAAGTGTTCAATTACCGTCAAAACTAATGATCCAGTGTGGCACGTGGTTACACTAAACATAAATCCTACACTTGGTTGAGTTTCATTTAAGGCAGTGACGCTGCACGAATTGCAAGGTTCTCATTAATACTTTAACTAACGGCCATTACAATGAGCTGCTGCAAAAGCCCACTTTTCAATTACTCAAGAAGGAAAACAACCCCCACATGTTAATATTACAGCTTCTGAAACCCAACCCTGCAAAGCACAAATGACTGGATTCAATGGACACAAGTTACATGCGTAATATGTCCACACAACACCTTCTACACGAAAATGTAATGATGCTTCAGCTAGATGACATTTCAAGAACAATCAAACTTGGAGCGACCGTGCAAGACATTTTATGATTGCTCGGTGGTCTGCGGCACAGACCTTCGGGTGAAGCGTAGGGCTGACAGCTCAGAGAAAGGAGACGCATTCTGACCTTCCCCATCCCTCCGCGGCCAGGCTGTACTCGGCAACCAAGGCTCGCAGTTTTTGAAAAAAGAGGGAGGGAGAAGAACGAGGTGTATTTCATCCCCGTTGATTGTGAAGCAAACTTCATCAATGACATGTCTTTTTAGTCTCCAAACGAAATGCATCAGCGGTCTTGAGAGACAAGAACCAACGCTACTCATTTCAACCACGTGTTGATCCTCTTTTACAACAACGGTGCTTGTTAATCACTAGTATTAACTATTCCTCTACTAAATAACACGCAAGAACTGTATCATACGACTGGAAGGAACAAAAGCAGAACAGAATAATTCAGGTTAGCAGGAGAGCTCTGGAGGTCACCCCGTGCCACCCCTCAACAAAGCAGGGAAGTCTGGCAGCTCAGGGCCTCACCTCATGCTGCAGGTAAGAGGAGGAAGAAGCTGGAAGCACAGCAGCCCGTGGTGGCTTTGCACAGAAAACGCACCGCTTCAGAACTCCCGTGTTCATACTCTGAACACCCACCCTGTTAGCTGAGTGCAGCTCGGTAAGTTCCTCATACAAACAGACCTTATTTTCTCCATTAATCCAATATAGTCTGTTCTACTTTAGCCCAAACTAAATTACGTCCGACTGCATTATCTTGATACAAAGCAAGAGGCGTGACTTTTAAACTTGCAAAAACACATCAAATACACACTTTCAAACATCTGACCTTTTCACCAGGGACAAATACCCACTTTCATGATCTTAATAAACGCTGCAAGCTAGTGCGCAGGTTCTCAACCCTCTGAATCATGGGTTCATCAGTTTTTCCACAAATTAGTATTCACAGAAAGCCCAGGAGGAGCTAATGGCAAGCCGGGGAAGCAGATGACCTTCCCACTTCTGGGTATTCCAGTCCTAATGATTTTGCAGTATTTTCCCAAATTTGCAAGTTGTTTTTTTTTTAATCATGTTTCAAATCTCTTCAGAAATTACAACCTGCTGGGCTGCAAATGTATGCATTGCTGTTTAGAAGCTGGTCTCAGGCAAGCAAATACCAACATAACCAGAAAAAACGAGTAAGTACATTCATCCCAACTGGATGATAGCTGTGAAGCCTAAAGAGTGAGAATTTAAATTCCTGCATTTATTAGCCATATCAGTAGTAACCACACAAGGAACCACCTCCTCAAAAGTACTTACAGTGATGGGATATTGCATCAGTAACAACTGCAGAGTGCATCAAAAGCAAACGAGGTAACTGTTACCAGGTGCGGAACATTCTAGCAGTGTCCTGGAGATTCTCTACTGCCTTAAACCCCATGTGACAGCAACATTTCCTGGCCCCTAAAAGCTAAAATCAGCAGTTATTTGAGTCCTGCTCATGCTTTCTGGACCCAAATGTTTCGTTCTTTGTTGAAACTATAATCATCCTACGGAATTTTGATTTATTGCAGATCAGAAACAAAACTCACCTTTCCAAAGCATTAGCTGGACATAAAGCAAGTCCCTCAGCGCACCTGCTGATGTGAGCAGGTGGTTGCTAGTTTGCTTTAGAGAGCAGAACAGGCACAGGCAGCATCCAAGTACAAATACCATACAAATACTCATATTCTTTCTATTCACATTGTGTATTAGAACTGTGACACTGCCAAAAGCAGTCCGCTCATATGAGGTGCCTTTTAAGACACAAAGGTTATACCATACAATTGGTTTTGGGAGAGAGGTTTTGTTTAGTATAATAATCAGGACATCTTTTCCTCAGCTGATGGAATATAAAAAAAAAAAAAAAAGAAGAAAAAAAAAAAGAGAGAACCAAAGCATCACTGTCTAACCAAAAACCAGTGGATATATATAGATATTTAGTTGCGTCTTTATAAATCATAGTTCTAGTACTTAATGAGAATTCGAACACAAGCTCAGAAATATACAACTCGGCATTACACTTCATATTCCATAGAGGATCAAAATTTATGTCCAAGGAAATCTTCAATTTCATGATACTGCAGATGCATCTGAAATATTCTTTCTTTTCTGAAGGATCTGAACAGCCGAGTGTCTATTTAAACAATCTTTTGGAACTGATAACACTTTTGAAATCAGAATGAACTTCTAGGCACATCCGCTGTATTTCATGAAATGCTACTGTATTATAGAGGGGAGGAGAGGAATGCCACGAGGACACCCAGCAGCCAAAAGCTCTCGCTGGGAAAAGTGGACCGTTTTCTGTAAACAAGGCTCCAGAATGATTACAGGACAATTATGTGATTTTGCTACCGAGTGTCAAAACTGTGACTTCAGCAGATGTTTCCACAGTGCTGCTGCACCATGAGTCACCTGGGGCTCTTCTGGTTTCACATCGTCGAGAAAATGCTTCATTCACGCCGAATTAGGTGAATAGGGGGGGCAGCAGTTAGCTGTGCTCAGAGGAGCGGCGTTACCATGCAACGTCCTTTATAAGGATATTCTACGTTCAGATTCCAGTCATAAAGTAGTAGAGACAACATTAATTTTCTGTTTTACTGATGTAAATTTCTGTATTTTGGACAGATTTTTTAAAAGCCTACCTTGAACTCTGTAACCACATTTTAATTTTGTTATCTTGTGAGGTGCAGTAAAATTAATATTTCAGTAAGACAACAACATCAATTAAACCCACTTCTTAAACAGCACTTGAAAGAAACAGACAAATAATTGGTAAGACTAGAAGCAAGACCTGTGCTTCTGTAGCCATCTTGCACCAGCACGCTGGGGATTTTTTGGCTGGAGTACAAACAGCTCAACTTGATTTTGAATGAAATTTTCCAGACGATATTAAAAAAAAGATTAGATTGAACTATGCGTCAGATTTATGGCACTCTCATGCTGGGATTTGCTGAGTGTAAGGAGAGCTACACCTGCCTTCTGTAAGACATCAGCATTGGTGAGCGAGGGTCCCAGCCCAGGAAAGATTAAGGTGCGGGAGCCACGATTTTGCAGCGCTGTTGCACTAAGATCTTCCCAGTGCTTTTCCATACTGAAACAAAATGCTTTGCTTTTGGTGCAGTGCAACAGAAAAACATTACTGCAACATTTTGAAGCTTTGCTACAAAAATAAGAATAATCGACAGTATCTAGAAAGCCAGCTTTCAACCAGACTGCTGGTAACAAATCTGAGCTGCTTCACACCGAGAGGTACAAGCTGAGCTGTAAGCGACAAGGGGGGGTATGCACCAGCCCTACATTCTCCTCCCTTCCCTTTAAACCCCACCCCACCCCACCGCCAGAAAAGTCAGCCCCCTTACCTGATAATGTCATCGTTGTGCCCGAGGAAGAATTTCTGGCTGTGCTCTCTGGTGTTATAAACCACGCCGACCCCGGCCACGAAGTAAACCACCTCTTTGCCCGCCGTGTAGTACAGGTTGTTGCGGCACTGGTGACCCCGGTACCCGTAAACCCACTCCAGCCGGAGCTGGCATCTGGGAGCTGTCCGATCCGCCATGATAACCAACCCCCTCTGCCCACCAGCACACACAGAACCCAGCCCGCCCTTCCCTCGGCTCCTTCCCCCCGCGGGGTTTGCCCCTTCACAACGTTACTGATCCCTGCCCAGCTGCCGAAGCTTCAGGTGGCACTTCCCAGCGACGACGGACGAGCTTAAACGGCAAACGCATTCGCGGCTCAGGTCTGCCGCCGCCGCCGCGCTCACCGCTGCGCTGCCACCATCATCTGCTGCTGCTGCTGCCCAGGGCGAGCAGCTGCTGCCTCCCCACCCAGGCAACTCCTTAGGGGAGAAGGGAGATCGCAAAAATACACCTACATAAGCAGCACGGAGGGCTTTGCTTTTTTTTCCTTTCCGAAGGCAAAGTAACTTCTGTGCGTCACCACCGCCACCTGCCAAAGGCTCCGGGCTGCATCTCCTGTATTGCACCTTCTTGGCTTCCTGCAGAAAGCTGCCCGGGTGCTCTTCTCAAGGCAGCTATCTTTGGGTTAAAACTGAAAGAGAGAGAAAAACAAACCCCGTGGTTTTCAATTGCAAAATGCACGGGTATTTAAAATGCAAAAGGACTACCGACTACTGGGGGCTTGAGGCACTGCTTGGATCCCTGCTGTGGCAGTTCGGAGCGGGCTACAGTCTTTAAACATTTTCAACAGGATCTGATGCTCTGAGTCTTCATATGACATGCTATTGAAGGAGAGGATTCCTATGCAACATCCAGCATAAATACGGTAATATTACCCCATCTTTCCTTATCCCCCAGCAACCCAAACCTTCCTCCTTTTAGAGTCTACAGCTACTCTGCAATTAGAACAATTTTATGTTCCCATTTTTCAGTCACAAAGCACTCAGATTTGCCATGAAGTAGGGGGGGAGGGAATTGTGTTGCGGGTTTGGTTTTTTTTTAAAAATTTATTTACTGTCATCCTTTGGTACGATATTCCCAAGGAACACGTTTCCTTGCTTCTCATCTTTTTCTAAGGCAAGATTTGTATTGTCATTATCAGGCAAATGTGGTTGCTGCATGTCGTTTTCAACAAGACACCCACCGCTTCATAGTACCACCCAAGAAACCAAACCCGCCCCTCCAGAAACTCGGAAGAGAAGGCTACAAACCAGAGGAGCGAGCCCGAAGACTCATTCACGGAGCGCAGCGCCAGACTGCAAGGCTTCACCTCTCCCCACACAGCACGCCTCGCACTATCTGCCCCAACTGTTGATCCCGGCTCACACGAACGCCCACAGCGCCGGGAGCAAACCTGAGAGAAAAACCCGGCGCCGCCGCGCCCCGAGCGGCCGCCGCGCCCCGAGCGGCCGCCGCGCCCCGAGCGGCCGCCGCGCCCCGAGCGCCCCGAGCGGCCACCGCGCCCCGAGCGGCCGCCGCGCACCCGAGCGCCCCGAGCGGCCACCGCGCCCCGAGCGGCCGCCGCGCCCCGAGCGCCCCGAGCGGCCACCGCGCCCCGAGCGGCCACCGCGCCCCGAGCGGCCGCCGCGCCCCGAGCGCCCCGAGCGGCCACCGCGCCCCGAGCGGCCACCGCGCCCCGAGCGGCCGCCGCGCACCCGAGCGGCCGCCGCGCCCCGAGCGCCCCGAGCGGCCGCCGCGCACCCGAGCGGCCGCCGCGCACCCGAGCAGCCACCGCGCCCCGAGCGGCCGCCGCGCCGCCGCCTCCCCGGGGAGCACCGGCCCCGCCCGCCCCCGGAGAGCCGCAGCGCCCGCCCGCATGGACGAGGAGCTGCCTCGTTCACCTGTTCCCATCGGCAACCTGAAAACAAGGAGCGCGACACGTTCGGCATCGGCTCACCCAAGGGGCTCCCCCAGCGCCACGGCTCGCCGCACACAAACTGACGTGCTGAAAAACACTTTCCCCCTTCACGACTGTATGCGAAAGTCTCACAGTAATTTGGAAAAATGAAGATAGGACGAAAATAGCACTTTTTTTTTTTTTTCCCCAGCAGCTAACGTGGCAAATGTGGGCAGCCACGGACCAAAATACTCCCCTTGTTTTGTCCAGACAGACACAGCCAAGCACGCAAACCATCACCAAAAAATCCCTTTTTAAAAGGAATGATAACCGAACACAGAAAACACCAAATGTATTCACGCCCGTCTGCTGATCCCTGCAGTTTAAAATCTGCCGGGACAAATCTTTTGTCTTAAATTAATTTCCCCTTGTAACACTCCTTCAGTAAAACCTTGGCGTATGTATTTTTTTAAAAAAAATTGTGATATTTAGTATGGTCAAAGTGTGGGGGAATTAAACAATAGACATTGCTTTACTAAAAATTTATCCTCTGTTTTATGAAATAATTATTTGTTATAAATCATTACTGTAGCAATGAAGTACACTAGTCATGAACCGACACCCTGAAAATGTTTTAAAACCCCCCTTAAAACTAAATGTGGAACAAGTTCAATTTCACTTATTTTCCTGTAATCTTTACTCTCAAGGATTTTGTGAATTTTCTTTTTGTGATTGAATTACCTGTCATGGTGAGGTTTTTTGTGGTTTTGTTGTTGTTCTGGTTTGGTTCTCCCCAATTAAAAAGGAAAAAAGCGTTATTACTTTCCTATTAGCAGCAGTCATGTTGCTAAAACTGCTCCTCAATACTGCAACCTACCGTTCCTTGTCAGTACCACATAAACATCACCGATGCTCTCATGTTTGCTTTCTAGTGCTGATATTGGGTATAAATCTAACTGAATGTCTAAACCTATTTCCAATTGAACATAACTCATGTAAAAATCAACACTTAAAGACACACTTAAGAGCATAATTTAAATATATACAAATTTTTGCGGTAGCACCACCATTCTTCCTCCTCATTGCAGCAAAGAGCCTGTTAGCCCAGAACATATATATTAATATATCACATGACATTTACTTCTTCTTTTGTTCTAAAGGTAAAAACAAACTGACAGAGCGCCTTGTATGAGCAGCACCTGAGTTAGCACACTCCCTGCCCAAGGGGTGATTCACTGCTGACGGGGGTTTTGAGGAGGTTGGGGGGGGTTTGTGTCTGTGGGTTTTTTACTGCTTTGTTTCCTTGTTTGTGTTAAAGCAGCCACAAAGCACCGCATCTCAAATTAACTCCAGTCCTCTGTGATATATCCTGCCCGCTCTATACAGATCTAAGAGCTGTGATTAACAACGAACACAGAGATTTTCCCTCCCAGAAACATCTGTGTTATGTCCTAGATCTTTGCTACACAAAATACCACTTATAACTCATATTTTTTATGGATGAATGTACAGTAGATGGACTGAGATAGCATGTTAATTGGTATTTCAAAACAGCTCTCATTTGAGCGGTAATATATAAAAATCTATAAGAACCTGGGGGGAGGGATCAGAAGCAGGAACTGTGATCTAGTTCTGCTTCTTGCCCGGCATTACATTAATCCAATCCTGACTGATGCCTCTCAGTGTTTTTACAATTCAACTACAAAATAATATCAGGGGAACTGGCTCTAAGCTCTCATTCCTTGTGGGCAGAAATACTGATTTGCATTAATGAAATGCTGGGATCTGGCCAGAAACAGCATTAGGAAAATAAAAGAAAATAATAAATTGAGTCTTTTCCATCCCCAAATGCAAAGCGAGCCCCTTTCTGAATGATCAGACATACCACACTCCTTCAAATCCTAGCTTGGAGAGAAAAGTCCGTACTGGACTCAGCTTCTTTCCTATAATGATTCACCCAGGACATGTCTAAATCTTGCCACAAGTTTACGCAACTCTTAAAATCTGACCTTTCCAAGTTAAGAGAACTTGGATCCAAGCTCTCAATTCTCTGGAGTGCACAAATCCCACTGGACTGTCCAGGGGGCAGCAGATCTGTTGGAGCTCAGCATCTCTCTGCGCAGGGTGACCTCTCATGGATAATGCTGGTACTCCGTGAACGCAGGAAATATTTTCTCAGCTAGGTGTAGGAGTAAAAGAACAGCAGGATCAATAAGAAACTAGCGACAAAATTCACGTGAGGCCCAGGTAATGTCTACCATTATAATATAACGAACCACCACAGCATCTCGCCTAACAGTTAAAGATTGTTACGTGAAATTCGTTAATATACGAAGTGATACTTCAAACATAGGACACGTGTAGATTTGATGTTCACAACCACCAGGCTGGGCTTCAGAAGCAAGGGAGGCTTCGTTATCAAATACACGCGTAAGCACAACATCCTTTATTTCATACTTTACAGAATAAATGGGCATTTCATTGCAAACCAGCCCTTTCTGTGTCTCCTGCCCCCTGTTCTGGGTGGCTCCGCGGTGCTGCATGACGACAGACTGCAGATGCGGGCACGTGGGCGGCTCCGATCTCGTCCAGATCTGCTTCCGCCGCACCCGCGCAGGCTGGAGCGCAGCTCGGCCCCGCCGGGCTGTGTGACGGCGCAGAGCGGGAAAGGCCACAAGCTCCATCACAAGCAAAACCTCTAACTCTCATGCTTTTCGCATTTAATTGCAGTATGTTGTAATATAACTCTCTGTTCTCACTATTCACCCCGTGTACTGCAGCAGTACTGCATCGTGGGGACATTTTATGCCTTACGTATCTGCACTGTAATCTTGTTTAAAATCCTCTGAAACACTGAATTGGTCACACGGCTAGACTAAAATGCTCAACAATGGGTGATAAATCACATTTAGCAGTAAGAAATAAAACAGAGCCTCAAGTGCTGAACGCTGACCCCTCAACTAGGCCTGTAGCCGCAGGGCCAAGTAAAATCCTGACGCGGTGAGAACACAAGTGATTTCTTACCTGAACTTCATACCTGCTTGACGCCCGGACACAGAGAAGCGAGTGAATCCTTCTGCCACTTCTGCGGTTCCTCCTGGTGTCAGGATGTGGCCTCTGTTGCTCACTCCACAGGCAGAGGCTGAGGTGTCAAGAGAGCTGAATTCTGCTTTTTGCAGTAATTTCATTAAGTCAGCCATCTACCACAGCCTGATTTTCTAATTTTTTTTTTTTTTTAATGAAAAGGACTAGTGTTTGTTCCAACTCACTGTGATTTAAGTTTCTACATTTATTCAACCACCTGTGATTAGCCAAGGCAGAAAAAAACCCAAATATCCACAAAAAAAAGCAAAACTGCATCATACCTGCAAGTTATTACAAAAGCATGTTTCTCAAAGACCCCCCACATTGCAAGTCCATTCTCTGTGAACTCAATCACAAAAAAGAGACCACAGTGAAGTGAAAAGCTGTCTCGATCAGTATTTCACAGGAACAGAGGTTAATCATACACTCCTACTTCACCATTCATCTTCCTCACAGAGTACAGCCCTTCAATGTAACATATTCTCTATGTAGAACAGATGGATTAACATTATTTGCATCCATCTAAAAGAAAACACTCCCACCCAACAAATGCTTCATTCCTATGGCTAATGAGTTTTGTTTTTTCCCCCTCATTGTACGCAATTTGTCAGGATGCGGACAGACCCTCCAGGCGCAGCTCTCCGAGACCATGTCAGCCTGGAAAGCTCTCGCCAAGAGGAAAAAAGGAATGCAGACTGAGCTGACCAGGGGATGATTGCTCTTTTCATAACGATAGCAAAGCAGCTGACAAGCGGGTGGCTTTAATTTTCTTTGAAAATCTTAAGCTTCAACCTCTATATTACTTCTGCAACAGATCTCCAGAGGAAACACGTATATGGGTTGTCTTACAAAACCTCCTAACACAGCAAACCGCTCACACATCCTCGCTCTCCGGCGAGGTAACCGGAAGGAATATGTTTCATCTGCCACAGGGCCTGACCATGTTCAGTGCTGCAGTTCACTAATTAACCTGCTCCAATTCCAGTCCCGTTTCCACCACCCATACTTAGTCATTCCTCTTCCTCTGCCGTTTCCCTTCACGTAACCCCAGAGCGATTCCCCCGCTCCTTCTCCACCAGCCCGCCTTGTCTGACCTGCTGCGGAGGTGGCTGCTCCTGCCTCGCCAGCTCTGTCTGCACCGAAACTGCACCTGCCGCTCCGGACGGGAAAACGGGCCGGGCTTAACTACACCTCACTCCTGCTCCTCGGCTTCCTAAGCAGAAAGGATTTTTATTCAAGCAGTTTTCAGGAACAACTTGCAGTTAAAAGGCAAGACGAAACAAGAAAAAACAATTCTGAAGGTATGTTCAACCACGATGCTGCAGGATTAACGGGTAGCCAAGATCAATCTGTTAAATTACTCATCGTAACAGCTTAACTGACAAAAACGGTAGGGCATCAACATTTTCACATACTTTAATCAACTATTTCATGACTCTCTTCTAATAAAGTCAAACCTCAGCTTTTCACACTGTGTTAAATTTTACATTTACAAGACTAGTGGCATTATTCTACATTCTACTAATAATTAGACTGGAACAACGTAATATGAGAGGAGTAAAAACTCATGTGCATGAACAGTCAATTGTTTAATAGCTTAAAACTTCAGAAACAAGAAAAACCCAAAAAACACGGTATACTCCATGAAAAGAATTAACACGCTGTATCGGGCGCATGTTCAGGAAACTGGCTTGGAAACACGTTAGTTTGCAGTTTATCTGCTTTTCATCTAAAATGACACGAGAGTATTTTAATAATCACAAACAAATTCAAAAAACCAAGTTACTTACATGTCATCGATTTTAAAACTTCTAACGGTATGGTGAGAAAAACCACCTGACCTCAAAAAGCCCGCGGAAATTAAACCGGGCAGGACTGGCGCTCAGTGAACTATGAAGTTCCATTATGGCCTGACTGAGGACTTAAGCGCTCGAGCAAAGGGCAGGCAGAAAGTTGCAGAACTGAGATGACTGAAAGCTATTTTCCTGCAAACCAGTACCTGGGTACTTACCTCAATCGGGTAGGACACTCAGGTAACCTGTTCAATTGCCCCAACCCACGCTTATGCTTACTTCCATCGATTCTGCTAGGTTTATTTCCCACCAAAAAATAGCTGTGCCAAAATATTTTACAAAACATTGATTTAAATCCTTCTCTGGTTATTCTTTGGCACTTAATTTGGGGGGACAGGGAGGAAGGGCGGGCAGGTGGGAAGTGAAAAGGGAAGAGAAGTAGAAAGAGAGAAAACAACTATTTCTGTAGGAACTTCCACACAAAAAAACTGAATTAGATTTGAAGGCATTCTTTCAGTGCACAGGAGAGATGACGTTTTAAAATAACTTTATTTTTGATCCTCTTTCAAAATTATGATTTAACATCGTCAGAAATGAAATAAGAAACTTAACCAGCATATTTAGTTTTAAAAGCATTTAATGACATAGCATATATTTAACAGATAGGGTAAAAGTCTAGAGGTACAGTTCGATACAACTGAAAGCCAGTTCCAGTACTACTCTCGACTACAGGCCCAGTCATTGAAAGTTCATTCCTATTAAATGTAATTTTTGATTGTGCAGTAAGATGAAAAGTTTTCATTACAATAGTTACAGTGACAGAGAAATGCACACTATGTATCAAATAGCAAGGTAATGTAGCAAAATTATAACACACAGTGCTGCAGCTGACAAGCAAGTAACCATTTGAGTAACATTACTTTTCCAGTAAATGCTTCAGTTCCACTTTTACACTTATCGATGATTTTAAAGGGTTTATTATACATCTAGTCTTATTATACTTTGTACTAGAATTATCTGAAACATACAATATAATGTATTTCGGAAAAAAAAAAAAAAAGAATTTGAAATTACAGATTATTTAAAACTGTATCAGCCTGCTAATCCATCTTGTACACCAACATTCTTATCTGTCGTACTCGATGCAGAAAAGCTTCAGGTTGTGTTAATAACCAATGCCAGGATATGAACGGTTTGTCTGTAAGTCAATGCATACCTGCACTCTGTTACAGCAAAGATCATACACTATCGGTTTAATATGTTAGAATCGCAATGGGAGGCTCTACTAGTCAAGACTCAGCATAACAACCTTAAATGGAAGTGAATGTTTTTTGAAAATTTGTACATTGTTTTTGGATGTGCACAGTAGATTCGAAAGCACCGCTGCCTTGCATACCAATAGCACTAGGAGTGGGTTATTTTCCAAGACAGCCTCACAAAATTGAGGAACAGTTTAAATATTAAGATCTAATCTACATTAACTTCATTTAAAAAAAACAAAACAAAAACAAACCCCCAAAACCTGGTCCTCCCTCTCCTACAGAAGCTGCCCAATGCACCTCATACATTTGTAACTTTAGATTCTTTTTTTTTTGTTGGCTTTTTATTTTAAAACGCTCTATAAATAAAAAAATGTCAATCACATTGAGGAACATGAGGCACAGAGAGTAACGTATTGGTTCTGAGCTCGCATGCTGGAATTCCACTGGAACGGTCAGAGAAGTGCAGTGCGTGGAGATGGAGTTCACTTCTTTTTCCCAAAAAGGCTGAATCTTTTCTCTTTGTCTTTCTCTTTGTCCTTCTCCCGCTTGCCAGGGCTGGACTCGCTGGTTATTGTGACGCTGGCAGGCAGGGTCTGGGCACGGCTGGAGGCTGGAGTGCTCTGTGTGGTCGGGGACACTTCGATTTTATCCGAAGAGATCGCTGATGTGATGGCCTGGATCCACGTGTTCATCTCCTCCTTCAAGAAGCCCCAAAGGCAGAAAACGATTACAACCCGCGCGCCACACGCCCTCCTAATTCGCTCAATGTCGTGGAAGGGGGATGGACAGAAGTGGGGAATGAAAGGAAACACGGTCCTAACTCCTCACCTGGCACTCCTCTCTGGTTACGCGCTTGCTGAAGACGTCTACTACAAGGTGTATCTGAAGAGGCCCCCTGCCCTGATGCTGCCAGGGGGAGCTGCTGGATCTACGCATTACGCACACGTGTGTACAAGACTGCAGGCCAGGCAACTAACATGCACCCCTGAGCTCTTAGCTGCTATTTTTTTTTCCTGCTGTACAGCAGCACAGATATCACATGAGCAATAAACAATGAGAAAAACAAACTTACATCATCTTTGGCTTGGAAGAGGTATTCGTTGCCATCAGTCAATCTGTAAAGAAAAACAACCACCACCAATTTAGCTTAGTGGGCACACTGCATCAACTCCTGCTGGTTTAGCTACAGTCCACCATCACGCCGAGACACACAGGACAGGCGCCACATCTACACGTGCACAAATCCAGCCCAACCACTCGTGTTTCGGTGTCTCGCACCGTCACGCAGCGGCAGCCACACACACGCTATTATTCTGGTCTCCAGATGTGCTCGTGACGGGACGTGTCCCAGCGCGTCAGGACGCGCTGCACGGCTTGGCGGCTCCAGCAGCCGCTGATCGCTCTCTCAGTTACTTGCTCTTTCAGGCAATCTTTTCTCTTTTGCAAGAGACGCTATAAAAGTTTACACAATACTTTAGAAAGGCAAAAGTCACAGGCAACACCCAGTTTTCATGGCTTTTGTAGAAACCTGGCAAAATACTGCAGCTGCTCTGCTGTCATAACTACAGTGGGTGACTCAAGGTACTAGACAGTGCACTATTTATGAGTAGCTGCCTCTTTTCACACAATTTCAGAAGGAAATGCCTTATTTTTTTTTAAACCTTTGAACAAGTACTTCACAGGCTTCAAAATGAAATGGTCTGTAACTACATGTTCTAGACCTGAAAATGTGATGGGTGTCTTCTCTAGTCTCCTAAATCAATACCGAAAAAAACAAACAAGAGGCTTGATTTTGAAAGTGCAGAACCATGAACATTCAGCTCTTTCCAATTAATTCCAGAAGGAGCCACTGAAAAGCTCAGCATTTCTGAACGCAGGCTCCTCACATTAGGCACACATGTCTAGTCTTGTCCCAGATGTAAATAAAGTGCACAGATAATTTCATACTGTTTTGTATTCGCTACCTTTGATAAACACACCATGTTTCAGTGTTGGGAAGAGCTTGTTCAGAAAGGAAGATACTGCCGTTAATAATTATGATCAGCTCTTGGGCTGAATCCTGCCATGAATTTGCACAGTGAACAGCCCCACCACAACTTATACTAAGGGCACGACGCTTCGACAGGTTTACCTTAGCTTGAACACATGCTTTTTCTTTTTATAATCGACCGCTATTTCACAGACTGCGTCCTTCAAGCTGACAGGAATCTCATTGTGGTAGGGGATGCCAGAAGCAGCAGCTTTCGAATCCTTGTAGAAGCCCATCTCTTGGTTGTTTATGACACAGTACACGTTATGCCATGATCTTCAAGACACAGAGAACAACAAATGTATTTATAAATGTCACGCTCTTAACTTGCAGAACTGGAGAAACCAAGCACAGTTATTTCTATAAGATAACGGAGACTAGTTCAGTCCTGTAAACTGCAGACAGCAGATTCTGCCATGAAGGCACAGCTGCGGGACAAAACCCCTGACTTTGAGCCAAACGGAACAGAGATTTCCAGAGCATATCCTAACGGTGGAAGGACTGAGTGTCAGACCAGGCATCCTGCGCACTTGGGAGAGAAACTGATTGACCTTTTAATGACCACGCTTTATTGTAGAAGGAATTCTCATTGTGCTGCAAGCTAACAAATGGATTGCATGTAAAATCCTTGATTGTTACAAATGATCTTAGCGGCATCATCCGCCTCATTCTCTAAAACAGCTATAAAAATCAATGATCACTAGAAATAAGAGCCCCTAGATATTAGTATTGGTGGCTGTCACTGTTTTAAAGTAGTACTCCAGCGTGAACAACTCTAGCTGAACAAAAATCATGGTAGTTCTGTGCTCATGTGTGATCTGCACTCAGCTCTGCTGGCTGCTTCGGCTCCTACCAAATCCCTCACCCGCTGGTGCAGCTCACCCCTCGCTAGTCAACATTTTCCTTCTCAGCCAAGTCATAGATCTG
Organism: Caloenas nicobarica; assembly: GCF_036013445.1. Taxonomy (NCBI): domain Eukaryota; kingdom Metazoa; phylum Chordata; class Aves; order Columbiformes; family Columbidae; genus Caloenas; species Caloenas nicobarica. Next base: position 120,898,763 of record NC_088247.1, read on the forward strand.
GTTTCAAGAGCTCTCTCAGGTCATGGAGGACCCCAGTCTGCTTTTCCAGGGCAGACAGAAATCCCGGAAATTTTGCCTGTTTGAGATCCGCAGGATCAGGTCCTCAGGAATGGAATCAACTAAGGCACACAGACCATCTCTGCTTGCTTTTCTCTTCTGAACAGATTACAGAGTAGGTGGGAAGCGCTAACGTGCAAACAGAAAATGTCAGAAGAATATGGACATTTCTATTCTCACACCTACATGTTTTTCTTTTCTCGCAGTAACGTACAACTTGAGAGATCTGGAATCAAATCCCACTACTGCCACAAATTCATCATGAAGTCACGGTATCTTTATGCCTCAGTTTTCCACCTTCCAAATACGGCTAACACCGCGTTTTCTACCGTGTATCTCTGGATTGCAACTTCATCAACTACACTGTTCAACCATGCACGTGCAGCTCCCACAAGAGCAGAAACATAAGCTTGACAGGTCTTTAGGAGCTGTGAGAAGACAACAGTAGCAGGGATAACATTTACTGTCCTCCATTTGCTGAGTTTGGATGCCACTGTCTGCATTAAGCACCGAGTACTTTACCTGCTGGAGGCTTTCTTGCTGTGCGTCTCCCACTCGTGTTTGCGATGGAGGAAGCCCTCCATCTGAGCCAAAGGAATCTCCTGTGTTTTGGCTGGCAGGGTAGCAGCAGTCTGGGCCTGGACGGCGGTCTTGGCTTTGCGGTCTGCCGTTGGGGAAGGAACCGGGCTCGACTCTTTCGAACTTGTCCTTTGTTCTGCAGCTCCGTTGACCATTTCGTTGGTTTCTGCAGTTTCCGCCACCTAGGAACAGTGGAAAAAATGTTCAGCGAGAAGCCTCACAACACTGAGGTATCTTGCAGTTAATTTGGTTCCCTGCACAACGTGGCTGTGTATAAACTTTGCCTGGAGAATGACGCAGGCCAATAAGATCTTTCTCACACGTGGAGACACAAAAGGCCAAGGGAATTAGAAGGTATGAATGGATTAGTACCCATTTTACAGATGGAGAGATGGGAAAATAAGAGCAGCTAAACATCAGTGTGAATTTTACTGTGCTTTGCTCTGCTGGTCAATTCATATTCTTTTATATATTGTTATTCCTAAAATTAGAGCATTCGATTCTGCTGCTAAGTACTCAAATGTTTGGAACAGTAACAATCACACTTTCTGCAAACCTAGAGGAACAGTGGAAGTTATACACATCAGCCACCTTAAATACATTTAGGGCATTACCGGGGTATTAAAAGTCTATAAAAGATATTCACTATTGGTCAGCAGAAAAACATGTCAAAATTGCCCAGGAGCATTTACAAAAATTTGTATAATTTATTTGTTTCTGTAAAAGCTCCTTTCCCGCTTTCCCCATTCCCCTAGTGACACAACAAAACCAAAACATGCAGAAATTAGAAAGATGACACCATGCATTTCATCCCCATCATCCCAGTTAGGATATCGGATCTTGAAGACAAGGGAAAGGAGTCATATGTCAATTCAACAGGGTCTTTTTCAGACTTTCGTTATTAGGTAGAGTGGATTTTTGTTAAAGGAACTGAAAACCACCACAGTCACACAAACCACACAGCTATTTACCCCCAAACAAAGACAGACCCAAGGCCTTGCCCATCACTTGCTTTGTTGGTCGCGTTGCCTGTCGCACTGTGATCGAGATAGCCTAGAGAGCAGCCGCGTTTCCAGCAGCTCTGACTGGTCAAGCTGGCGACGTCTTCAGGAGCCATTCATCCAAAAATCATTTAAATTGGAATCCTAATGGCTATCAACTTTGGAAATGCAGCTTGGTCCCAGTTTTTTTTCCTCTTGTACCATTACTTTGACATGTAGAGCCATTGGTAGCAGCTCAGGCATTACACAACCAGTGTGTAGTATTATTATTATTAGCAAGTTACTAAAGCTTAGTGCTGCCGATGCTCTAGTAGATCACAAACATTCTGGACTGTTTTTATGCAGACAAGCAGGTATTTGTGAATGGCACAATAATTAGACATTCCCACTTCTGCACACAGCCTGGACAATTCGAAAGCAGCCAAATTATTATGCAACAAACTGAATTTTGCCACCGTTTGCTAGAACTTCTTATACCTGCCAAGTGCACATTATTGTACCTCACACCTTTGTACCTCACATATTGACCCGGGAAGATCTAAGTGTCAGCTTGCTATGAATATGGGAAGGATCGGTCACCTGCCTTTAAGCAATCTACATCTCCAGAGTACAGACACTACGCCACTGAACCAGGGAAAGGATGGCAGCTCACATCCCACTTCAATCCTACCTGTTTTACTCCATCCCTAAAGACAGGCGCCCTTACAGCCTGGTTGACAGGAGGAAACGTCTGCCCTGCACGGAGATTTATCCATCTCGACTGATCCAGCGCAACTAAAACTCAATGATGATGCTTCTTCGCAATTAGGATAAACCTAAGCCATCAAACCTCACTACTTGTATCCAAATCTCAAAATATAACAAAAATGTTGCATTAAAGGGGGCAGAGGGTAAATGAAGGATGAGGCTGACCCAAACACTGCCAGCACAGCTGCCGTAACACAGGTAGGGAAATAAACCCCCCGTGATTCACCACTGACAGCTCCATTAATCAATCATCACCGGCAGGCAACGGGTCGCGTTCCAGAGGAGGGACAGCCCTTGGCAAACCTGCGTGAGCACTGACAGCTACCGAACGCCCAGCTCCCGCTCCCCGACTGCCTGCGTCCCTGCCCGAGCCGCACGGCCCACAGCGACTTACCTCAACAACTTACACAACCTGGTACCTAACCCCACGTCTTCTGCAGAGATGCTGGCAAGACGGGAAAACATTACTGATCTGGGGGTACCTAGGACCACGGCTCTGAAGTCAAACAGCAGTTTCGAACCAGCAGCCACTGCACATCTACTTAATGTGCTCTTACGGGAAGTACCACGTAACTCAGTGCTGCAGTCTGCAACCTTGCAGTTTCAGAAGATTACTGCCAGCTTTAGCCACGCGATCAGACCTGTAACTTCTTAAAATTCTACTGATGGTAAAAGGGCTATGAAAAGCTTTTCTGATGCTCTTTCAGGTTTTATTTCCTTTCCATGTGTTATCTACAATTAACAGAAAACAAGCAAAATAAATCCGAATCATAAACAGCTATGCGAAGAATGTGTTGTGAAAATAGAGAAAAAACAGGAGCTGAACAAACTTCAATGGAAACATGCATGGGGCATGCAGAGACAACGCAACGAGGACAAACATTAATAGCAAACTGCACTGTTACAAACAGTCATCACGCACATGAATACGGTTTTCTTAATGGTGACTGAGAGGTTAGCTGCAAGTGCTTTAGTGGCTAAAGGCTGCTCTCCAGATACTTAAATCAGGACTAACATGCAACAAGACAGCTCGTGACAACGACTGGAGACATCCCTTTGTTTTCCATAGCCCTTGAAGCAACATCACATTCAGTTCATCAATTTAAGTCTCTGCACCACAGACTAAACACTAGAGACGTATTCGCCTTTTTTAAATGCCAACAGATGACAGCCTAAATGTTGTTCTGGCATAAGTACCATTTAAATGTTTTCAGCCAGAACTATAGGCTGTAATAAATAGGCGAAATCTTACACTTCTAGTGCCTAAAATGACGACCTTAATCATTTATAAGTGACCTAATTGGTTTCTCTTAAGCCTAAATGTGTAATTTTTAGACACAGGCATACTAATAGAAGTTAAAAAGTGTAGCTATGTAAATTACTTTCCCATAGTACGTTTTAGCCGGAATAGATGTGAAGGCTCCCCAGACGGTGGCGTCTGAAGCTCCAGCTACGCTGCTCTGAGCGCTGTCGGGCACAGAGCGCCCGCACGGCTGCGGCCGCTCGCCGCAGCACCTGCCTACATCTGTACGGGATTTGAAAAAGCATTAAGAAGCTATATGTTGTTATCCTGACAAAAGAAAAAAAAACATGCATCATGAAGTGGAAAGACAAGTTACAGCAAAAGTACAGTTACTGAAGCACATCCTTTCTGTCATCCTTCTCACTGCCCCAGCTCAGCCCACACAGAACGGTTCGGCTGCCCTGCTCAGCCAGTCGTCACAAAACTAAATTCTGATCAACAGCAGCACATCCTGCGCCTCCAATGGGAAATAATACAGCTCCCTACGTCTGAGGTACCGCAACATAAGAGTCGATGGACTGAGCTAGAACGCTCTCATGAAAGTCTGAAGTCCGGATGGTGAAGACTAGCATGGAAATGCATTATGTATCATAAAATTTAAAAAGCAGCACACGGGTGGTGTATAAGGCTGTGGTAGCCAACAAGATGAGGATGATCTGGGATGTGCCTGCAGGCTGCCTCATGGGCCTTGCCACAACTATAGATAATTTCGTAAACGTTAGAATGTATAACAGACAGCTCACTCCATCATTTAACATTAAAGATGAACTGAAAGGCTTTATTTAGAGAAAGAAAAAAGTAGAACTGCTCAGTACCCTTGAGCACTGCCAGGGTCTGTGTGCAGACCCACAGGGAACCGGGACGGGCTATTTTGAAAGACAAACTTGTGCTGAAGGGCATTTTGTGCCCAGCGCCCTGACTGGGACCTGCATTTCCCTTGCAGCACCGGCACCAGCTCCCAAAGCCCCATCGGAGCCAGCCAGGAGCTTCCTGCGCCCAGGTCAAAACCACACGCAACACAAGTGTCACTTCTCCCACCACTCAAAGCACTAACTGAAGCAAGCAGGCTTTGCAGGAAGGAAGTTAAAGCAGCGCAGTAGTCGAAAACTGACTTCTCTCTCCCTTCCCTTCCTTACTGGTGACTTCCTTACTGGTCTTTGTATGGCTGCACATCAAGGTTACTGGCATGAATCCTGACTGCACAGGGACATCCCCTATCAAGAAGGAATGAATAAGACATGGACCATTCGACCTGCATCTGTATAAAGAGCTGGGATCTTAGACCGCTGTATTTTAAAATAAAATGCATAAAATATATAAATAAAATTACTTTTTTTAAAAAAGCATCACAACCTCTCCATAAGAGTTCTGCACCCTGCTCCCATTTATACCACTGTCTCTCCAGGGTCAGTAAATGGAATTACTGTAAACTGAACAGGACCAAGGCAAAACGGGGCCCCAAAACAGCTACTCAGCAAGACCACAACTCTTCATGAGGACTAAATACCAAGATAAATTTAGATACTAGATTTTAATGTTTTATTTCGCTTTTATTTTTATCTGCAGTCGAGTCCATTCTGCATGGAATGTTATACAACTAACCTTAAGGCTTTTATTTGTTGATAGTTACAATCTCCCCTCCCTCCCAGCCTTCACTGCCCAGCTCACTTGCATTGATTATCTTGAGCCTTGCAAATAACTTGTTTGCTAACGCAGCTGATTTAATAATGTTGCCGTGCTGAAACCTGTTAGTATAACTCGATGCGTCATACCTGTCAGATTCTAGTTCTCTTCTTCATTATGATGTAATCTCATTAAATCTCAATTACTCATATAAAGGACGATCTAGCTGGAAAATCTTAATACTATTAGCGACATGAAAAACTCACAGTAAATAACATGAAATAAATGTGTCACCTTAAAGCAACTGAGTGTCAGTGGGGAGATTCAAATAAACAAGGATTAAAGTGAAACAAATATATGTCCGAGGGGCTGCTAATTAAATAAAAGTCAACTGATGGGAAGGAAGAGAAAAGCGGCAGGGAAATCTGAAGCCAAAAGATTAAACCAGTACCAGTAGACCATACTGAAAAAAGGCGTCTTTTGCTGACAGTGATTCTGTTTGTCACAGTCCAGACCACGATCGGTCATTGGCTGTCCGTCTGCTAATAAAGTTTTTGTAGTTTTGGTAGGTTTGGGAGCGGTAACTAACCCGTGGAGATTCCTGGTCTGATGGCAAACCATTTTGGGAAACCTGTTCTCCTTTTGTCCCATCCCTGTCAGGAGAGAGGAAAAAGAAAATAAATCGTATTAAGCTCTTGAAAATCACCAATCTTTTCCACCAAAATGAGATTTTCGTGCTGAATATTGCACACCTCAGAAATTCAAGCAAGTTCTTAAAATCCTCAGGCCCAACTGAATAAATCCAGTGTTAAGCGAGATCAAAATGGGCTTTCCTGACAGGTACCTTACAAACAAGTCTACTCCTATCACACAAATAATTTTAGAAATGTTAATGTTCCGTCTATTTGTAACTGATGCTCATTAAAGAAGAAAGCCAAGATTGTTCAGAAATTTTGTTTCATAACACAGGGGGTGTAAAACCAGCATTCTTCCTCTAGGGCCAGGTAACACCTCTGTGGTTGTGACGCTGCATCGTGATGAAAAAGTGCAACATTCAAGCAGTGAATTCAGATGTCTGGGAAAGGTCCCGTCCCCATAAACTACATCCAGCAAGTCTCCTAAAAGGGGTCTCATTAAAAACCCACGCAAGCCCCACGGTCCCAGCCTGAGCGGTGTGTGCAGGACGGTGTGAAGCCGGCAGCTCAGCGTCCCCAGGCTCACCACTGCTGCTGGGAGTCGGCGTCCTCCGCAGCCTTGGGGCTGGGCTCCGGCGTGGGCGGCTGCCTCTTCCTCTCCTCTTCCTCCTGCTGCCGACGGACTTCCAGCAGTTCCAACTGCCAAATTAAAGATTTTTGTGCATTTAAAAGCACTGCACATATTTCAGGGGTGCTTCGAGAAACTAGAAATGACTCTGCACATTGTTCTGAAACATTACTGAAATTAGTTTATTGGAATGAAAACTGAAGCCATCAGTCTTTAAAAGTATTAACCCTGCAAAGTTTGTTGCACTGAATTTGTCAGTAAAGGCATACAGTAACCCTTTAACATCAAATAAACTTTTCTCTATTAGACTAAACCCCAGAAAAAACAAGAAAGCAGCACAAGCTATGAAAATATTGAAAAGTGACATCTTCTTGTCTGCTTGCCATCCATAGAAATAAAGTGTTCCACATCCCAATCGCTGAAATTAATCATCTAAATGAAACCAGTCTGATTTCTGAAGATGCTGAGAAACTCCAGTTCATTTTGTCTGCAGCTGGGGCACTCAGTGCATGTGAAAAATCAAGCCACTTCAGTTTCAGTGTCAAAATTAAAACTATTCTCCAAAGATGGTAACATGCTCTCCAAGCATTAATTACTGACATTGCAGCTGTACTCAAAATGTGGTTTTCTTTTTTGGCTTATTGAGTCTTTCTAGGGGCAATGTAGCCTTGTACTGGAGCAGTCAAAACACAAAACACAACAAGTACTTTCGTCAAGCCCCCCTCCCCACCATCTCCTCACACTGTCATCTTTAACTGAAAATAATTTCTAGGATTTGGATCTGGGTCTTCTTCAAGAATCTCCCCATCCCTTTCAGCAGCACAACCTGTAGGGCAGAGGGATGGAGCAAACTGCTCAGCTCTTGAATTTCCCTCTGGGTCACCGTTCCTGAGCCTGGGACAGCTCTTGGTGACCACCACGGTCATTTATCACTTAAGTTTTCCTTGCAGGTTGCTGAGTTCAAACGAACCTGAGAGGGTCTTAGTGTTGTTGGGAACATGAAACTTCAGGCCCCGGGTGATCAGCCTGGGCTGCTAACAAACAGAGATCAGGCTGGTGACACTGGGGCTTTCTCTGAACAATCAGGTGGCGCCAAAACGAAGGGGAACGGCCAAGAGAGGTGATTCTCACCCCCAGCACTCACCGTGGTCAGTCTTTCCAGTGCTGCAAATCTCTCATCCCAAGTAGCTGCGGATTTTTCAAATGCTTCATGCCGCTTAATTAATTTTTCCACTTCATCAACACTTTGACCTATTTCCCGACTGGAGAGGTAGGGCTCCTGTCCCAGCAGCCAGGCCTCAGCCACGCTCGCGTCTCTTGAAAACTGGTGCACCTCCAGAACTGAGCAAAGAATGTACAGGAGTCAGCACCACGCATGTCAAAACCAGGACCATTAAGTCAGCGGGAGTCTTCTGAATTTAATTAAAAATAACTTGGGAAATAAGTACATGTATTTGGCTATGTATTTTCCTCAAATAAGCTCACTGAATTTAATCATTTGAAAGACAGAAATTTGTCCTGCTGGTTTTGATTTGAGGAAAAATACAAGTTACGGCCCACCTTCAGTTCTTCTACAGACTACTTCATTTTGCAACGCCAGAGCTTCCTTTTTGTTCTAATCTGCTGTACCCTACTAACTTCAGAGTGGGAAGTCTGGTATCTGCTGGTTTCCTTCCCCAGACTGCCCTGTCTGCAGAACACCAGACCACATTTCTGCACTTTACGCTTGGCTACAGTGCTATAGGGGTTGTTCCTGGTGTCAAACTTGCAAAATGCTGCAATGTTTAAAAGTACAACTTTGTCAGTAAACTGCTCATCCAGGTTCTAGCCTCTCAGCCCCACAGGCACGTTACATGCGCAAGGCTGCAGGGCTTTACGTCTCCCTGTTTTTCAGTTGTGCATCCTTTGTAGAAGCACAGGTGGAACGTGACACCTGTGAAACAGGGTAGATCTGTTTCACCCGGCTCCACATTTCATCACCCAGAGTTAAGACCTCTGGTGCAGGTTTCTTGGTTTCAAATTCTCAGCTCTTTTACAACCAACAGGTGCAAATCTTACAGTTATTACAGCACAAACACACTTTCCAGCACTGTTGATAAGAGAGTAAGGAGCTGCAGATTTTTACAACACTCAGAAAGACACAGTGAACAGAGTTAAGAGATGGCCCTGCTCAAAAGAAACCCGAGGATGTTCTTACTCAGTCTCAGCCACTCCCATCTGTCTTCCCATTTGTCAATCATTTCTTTTCTCTTTTCTGTCAGCTGCAGCAGCTTTTCCTTGATCTGGATGGGAGAGGAGAACACAGGGCTGTTACACAAGCACCGGGCTCACCACACCACACCACACAAGCCGTTACCACCAGCAAAAGGCGCTGGCATTTACCGACAGGATACATTGTGCTAGAGTGTCAGAAAGTGACTTTAACGTGAACACAACAGCTGTTTTTCTTTTCGAAGTATAAATAAGTATGACATTTGTATTAAAATATCACATTTGCATAGGCATACAGTATCTATTAAAACTACAGCACTAAGATTGTTTGATCAAAAGAGTATAACGGAGAAACAAATCTAAATAGTGCAACTGTGTACTACATCTTCTGGCCTTTTCTAGTAAATAATGCCAAATGTGCTGCCTGTAACTGAACGGAATGCAACAGCTTCTTTGCATTTCATGGACTGAAAATGATACTTTAAATTCAGGTGCCACCTCTGCTACCCAACGTGAATTCACAGACTTAAACAATACGCTAATTTCACAATAGCAAATAAGCAGAACAGTCCCTGAAGTAATGCCTGTCATTACAAATACACGGCTTATTAATCTGTAGATGACACAATACAAGTTTCTCCAGCTGAAACAGAATCCACAGGCCGCTGCACGGCGGTTGTTACACGTTCATAAGCCCAGTACCTCCTCGGATGCGTAGTGTTTTCTTGCCAGAAGAGATTTGCCCAGCTCAATGCAGGTAGTAAAGCTGTCATTTCGGGCATCGATTTCTGCTTTGATCCCTTGGTGATTGTTCATTAGTAGTTCAACAGATGAAACATCCCTGAAATGATCGATCCACGGTTTAGAAACATGTGTTCCAGATCTAACAGCTGTTACATTTTCAAGCAACTAACCCAGAACTGTACAATACAAAATATTAATTTCTAGATTGCACATTACCTTGGCTTTTCTTGGGCTTCTATCTGTCGGATGACGTCTTCCATCCAAAGCATGAGATCACGCACCATGCTGAAGAAACGGAATTTGTCTCCAGTGTCCACCAGCCTCACCCTGCGGCCCTCGCAGGCGTCCAGCAGCGCCTTCCAGGCCTCCAGGACCTCGTTTTCCCTCTTCTGGATGTCATCGGCTTTGTCTCCGGCGTAGGCGGCCTGAAGGCGTGCGGCATCCTCCTGCAGCTGTCTCACCTGGGGCGTTTGTGCGAGAGAGAAACGCAGCAGCGTTTGCATACTTCCGAGGCACAAATACAGGGAAACCTGAGCTTCTAATTCACCATTTAAATGGCTTCCTGAAGTAATGGCAAATATATTTGATCCGTCGATACTACAAAGGTTTGTTCTGTTATTAAGTCAGTATAGCCCTCTGAGAATATTTCTTAGAGAAGACTGTTGGGTCAAGGGGCTCCCAAAGTAACTAAGAGTTGCCACTGCCCAAATGTCCTGCAAAACTGGGCACCAACACCAAGGGACTGGGAAATGTCAGGGCACACGGGGGCCATTTTCATCATCAAATTTTCAATGCCACTCGGGAACTCCAACTCTGACAGAGTATGAAAAACGTACTTTAATGACAGAGAAGTTTTTCCAAAAATGTAGATAATGCCTTCAAATTGAAGAAAATTTGGAAATTCAAAGATCTTTCTACTATTAGAAATCTCTTTTCCTTCCAAAAACTGTCTTGGGACATCAAATGCTATTTCTCGACTCTTTCACATGTTTTTGTGTCAGGAATAATTCTATTAGCTCTTTTCTAATGTATGTACTATGTACATACTATGTTCTTTAAACCTCTTCAGGCTGCTCTTAGGAAGCATCATAAAAAGCAATATTTAAGTTGGAATACCCAGATTCATAATGAAGTCAGAAAGGCTCTATGCAGGTCTACAGACCTCCTTTGCCTCTCAGAAAGGAAAAATAAAAAGTGCCTGGCAGGAGAAGGTTTGGTTGGGACTTCAAAAAAACCAGCCAGGCTTACATATCCCTTCATATTTGTTCCTGTCCTCCAAGTATCCTTTGGAATATCGATTCTCCGTGGGACAGGACGGTTGTGTCGTGTGTTCACTGAGGTGAACATGGCACAAGCAGCAGGCACATCTAAGGCGGCTGCCAGCACAATTAATGTACCACCCAAGAACAATGTTAAGGAGAAATCTGAAGACGTTAAGAAAAATCCAAAACTTGCACTGCAAATTATCTCTGGTACATTAACAATTATTTATGGATTTAGCGTCTGTCCATTTCAGATATTGGCTAAAGAGACAATATATTAAGTGAAATGAACTTTTTTCCCTTCGAATGTAAGTTGTTTTTCAAGTGTATCAGCCACACGGCGTGCTGCTGGTGCTGCTGCTTGAGGCCACCACCAAAGGTGCTCTGAGGAGCCGCAGTGTGTCACCCCCAGCCTCTCCGTTCCCGTGCGCACCACTGAGACGGCCGGGAGACACCACAGCTTTTTGCTTTACTTTAAATCAATACCCAAGTTCTCTGCCTTTATGATTTCTTTTGCAACCATGGCCAGGAAATGGAATAACATTCAACAATTACCTACATATTCAGAAATCTGTGCACTTACAGATTTCTGGTTTAGATAAACTAATTCACCTAATGCAATGACACAGAAGCAGAGAGACAGATAAGACATGAGGCAGATGAGGTTATTCCCACAGAGATACATTGCAAAGCAGCTGCCAGCACTGTCTCCAGGCACAGAGGGGCCAGAGGCAGCAGAGCTCCGCGGCTCGGGTTCCTACACCCACCGCCAGCGCCGTTTGCCTGCTACACACCTGCGTGCCGAGTGCCTGGATATCATGCTCAAACGTTGTGTGCATTCTCTGCAGTGTTTCCACTGTGTTTTGGTCTCTACCGAGCTCTTCAGGCAGCTTCTTATGTTTGTCTTGAATACGTCCTAAGATCTCCTTGGCATCATGGTAAAATTTGTGCAGTTCGTAAGAGGCTGCTAGAATTTGTGTTCTCGTGTCGATGAGCTCCAGGAGATCAGCCCAGGCCTCGTTGAGTCCGTCCTTCCACTCTGCGATTGTCGCAGCGTCCGAATGTCCAGAGTTGATGAGTTCGTCTGCCATGTGGTTAACTGTATCAACCCGCTCCTGTCCAATGTTTCCAGTGTCTCGGGCGAATTCTCGGAATCGCTCCTGTAGCATCTGAAACACAGAGAAAACGGAGTCGTGGAGTGAGATGATTACAAACTGACCTGAGGAAACCAAGCAAGACAGCCACCCCTTCATATTAAGCATCGACTGTGTGCAGCATCCAGAAAAGGAAGGTCAACCAGCATCCAGGCCCAAAGAACTTACTGTTACGTGTTCGTAATCCTGTCCCAGCTCGTGGGATCCCGCCACCACCTCCCTCTCAGCGATCCACTGTTCCAGGTCGTCCACCTCGCGGTTCAGCTGGAACAGCCTGTGTCTCTCGTCCAGCTTGCCCCGGCGCTCTTCGGCCAGGTCCTTCAGGCCCGCATACAGCTTATCCACTTTGGACTGGCGCATGCTGATACGCTCACTGGAAAATGACAGAGAGCACTGAGTCCTCATAGACTTTTACGAATAATAAAAGTAAACGGAAAAAAACCCACAACAATCCAAGGAATAAAAATCACTCTTGGGGTATTTGATCCACAGAATGCACGTCTGCTGCAAGCACGACTCGGACATGCTGCACCAACACTCTGCTGGCACAGGTGACTGCACCAGCTGCAAAACTTCTCCGCCCTGTACATATAACCCCCCTGCTTTAGAGACTGAAGCCGGGAACCCAGCTCTACATTTGTTTGACCACAGATCACACCGAGGTCTTCTCCCAAAATTACAGGCAGGATCTGAACTGCTGAGGCAAGTAGGATTGGGTTTTCACTTCAATTCTGCTTTGAATTTCAGAAGTACTCATGGGTTTCTTACTCCCTAAAGCTCAGCATTTCCAAAAGTGATTAATATTTCTACTTGTCATAACTTTTACCTATATTTTGTCTGAGCCATATAGCCCTGTCAAACGGCCTTCCCTCCAGTACTCAGCCAGGAAATTATCACGACCACAAGAGAGTGCTTTTGAGTTAAATAACAATCTTCCACCAGAGGCAGGAAGAGTCTTTCCTAAGTTAATCCTATCTTCCTATTTGCAAAGGCAGAGCAGTTATTAAAATACATCAGCCTGATAGTCAAATCAGCCTTGCACTCAAAGCCAGTGGAGAATTCTGTTTGCTCAGCTGCAGCTCTTACAGCAACACAGTTCTTAAGCTTCCTGAATTCTCTCTCTCTGAGATAAATCTACCAAACCCAAGACCTTAAAGTGCCCGTTTAAAGCATCAGATTCCAGTCTCTGATTCCACCAGAATCTCCGAGAGAGGAGGTAGATCTTGGTGAGCGCTGCCCTCAACCAGAAGGATCAGTGACTGTGACCCTCTGGGCTGGACAAAAGAGTTGGCTGGAAGAGTGCACGGGGACTCTTGTCTCTCAGGATTGCTGGAAGGCTCAGCAGTGCTGGCAGATCTGACACCGCCAGCCTGTATAAATGATACAACAGGCATTTACTGAAGGTGTCCAGTACCATCCAGAAATCAGCAGCTGCACATACTGGCCCTGGCCAGGACCCTGTCTCTGGTCAAATCAGGGTGGTCCAACAGGCGTTTCGAATGGAGTGAGGCTGAACTGTAGTCTTTGTGTGTTAGAATGACCCAATGAAACGACTGAACTACTAAAAGAACTCACGATTAATTAGAAATGGCAGCTAATACCTTTCTGGGTGATTATCTGCCACCAAAGTTCTGCTGGTCTTTGACAGCTGGTGCACAGTCTCAGCATAGTCTTCTACAGCCTGTTCCAAAATCTGGTGTTTCTTCAGCATGGACACCGCACTCTGTTCATCCTGCAACGGTGACCAAAAATGCCAGTCAAGGCCCCCGCTCCAGAGGAAGACATCACACAGCAAGTACAACTTGGTGTGCAAGCAAAAAGTGGTAGCCAAAAAGATTTATTAAGAACTGCTCCCAAGTACAACTGCAAGACAAGTTGTCCTGACAATGGTATATTAATAGCTGGGTTTACAGCAAATGGTACCAGCAGAAAGCAAAATAACAAGTGAAAGAGCGAATGCAACAGCCCCTCTGGGATGCAGAACAAAATTACATCAGCTGTGCACTGAGCATGTTGAATTTCCTCTTCTATGAGCTCTTTGTGTGTTTACACAACACTGGTGATTGTGCAGGGCCAGAAAAATGGAACCGTTTTAGGTACATCACTCGTCAGGCTTTTCAAGGACAGCCTGGGTAAAAGAAAAGCAATCCTGGGGAGCCCATGCCAAAGGATTCTCCAGCAAAGTGCGTGGACAAATTCCAACCCAAACTTTCTATGAGTCGTTGTGATTAAGAAAAACAACCCCCAGCTCTCAGTGTTAACTGGTGGTGTTGATAAGCAAAGGAAGGCACATAGTTGCCAGCCACAGTCTGAGGATGCTGAACTGGTTTGGTACAGCAAGGCCTATCCTCCACACCATCAGACGTCACAACAGATAGAAGAGATGATCGCTTGAGGTTTCGCAAGGGAATTAGACTTGTTTGTGTTACTATTACATTAGTGACAGTCCAAATTATGTCACCTCTTCCCCTCTAGCTAAGCAATTAAATCCAAACTAGTGTCGTTGTGGAGCTGCTCACCTTGGCTTTCTCTTCTGACATCATGTAGAGCTCCTGCTCGCTCATCCAGGCCTCAGCCTCGGCAGCATCAAAGTAATACTGCTGCGCTCTGTGAGACTCCTCCAGGCGCCTGTGGCGTTTCTCACTCTCCTCGATTAGGAGGTTCCACAGCTGCTGCAAGTCCGCAAGTCTCTGCTGAATCGCTTCAGCATTAGGGCTACTCTCTGTGATGATGTTTTGACTCCTCTCAAAAATGTCATCGATACGAGGCTGATGTCCCTGGATCTCCTTCTGAAGGGTCTACACAGGGGAGAAGCAGATTGATGAGACACTGCACCAAATGACAAAGAAATGCCTCTGAAGCACCTATCATTTTATCCCAAGCCTTTCCTTCCTGCATTAGTCAGCGCTACAGAGAAATAAGAGGTATGGAGCTCGAACGGCACCTACTCACCTGATTTTTCTTTATTAGTAGCTGCACAGTCTGAAGGTTGTGTCCATGATCAGTAGATGTAGCTATAGGCATCCTCTCTCCGACCCACAACTGGAAGTAAGAGGAGAAAAGCACGTTTGATTTCAAGATACAGCTGGGGCAGCAGAGAGAGGCTGGTGCACACCAGACGCAAAAAGCAGCATCACTCAAACATGCTACTGAGAGACATGATCAAGAGGTTTCTTCCTGTGAGAGCGCTGGAATAGCTGTGACATTTTCCTATTGTCTAGGGAGTAAGATTTCTTTTATACTCACGATTTCATCTTCCACATCCCGGTTGAACTGGTGGATCTCTTTGGAGGCCAGCAGGTTTGCCTTTCTTTCATTCAAAGGTTCCAACAGCTCCAAAAATTTCTTTTCTACAGTAAGGCGTTTGCCGTCTACTTCATCTGTGCTCTTCCCTTCTTGACTTAAAGCCCGTGCCTGGCTTTGCAGCTCCTCGATCTCCTTCTTACGGACATCCATTTGATTCTCTAGCATCTAAACGGAAATATGGCAAAAAGGTCCTGAAAACTGGGGTAAAAGCAGTTGATACGACCAGGGTATGTCAACAGCTTCATGAGGAGGAAGAACAGATGCTGGTCAGGGAGGGAACGACCAGTGACGGGAGGACTAGAGCGGCAGACAGAACAAAGATATTAACACGGGGAAGGAAGGCATTATTAGGTAGAGATTGTATCATAAGTTTTATGGCTGATTTGTTTCTGGGTGCATTTCTGGTTCTTCTTAAAGTTACACGAAACAACAGGAAGAAAGAAAAGCAAATTAATTCTTTTCTAAAAAGAAAGGATCCCCTATGTGTTCCGTTGAGTGCAGACATTTGGCGTCTGCCCACTCCACAACCTGCGCTCCTTTTACCTGCTGCTTCTTCAACAGGATGTTGACACTGGTGAGATCTTTTCCGTAGTCGTCCGACTGAATCTGACTCTCCAAACCATTCAGCCACTTATCCAGATCAGCACAGCTCTGGGTGAAAAGCTCCGCCTTGTTCGCATCAAAGAGACGCTGAGCCTTGGTCTGGGTAGTGGATTCAAGCTCTTCCCACATCTGATGGAGGCCCGTCAGCTTTTCTTTCACTACGGCTTCAGTCTCTGGTTTCTCTGCGATAAGCTGCATTCCCTCCTGCAAAGCAAAGAGCAACAAAATGGTACCTCCTCGGAAGCACTCGCAGACCGTTAGTTAAATTATTCTGATTAGTAAGCACTCAGGATTCCTCATTTGCTGGCAGCATCAACCACTCATTTTCTATCTCCAATTATCCAGTAACTCCTTCCAGAACATCAGCTCCCAGGTCCATCTGCTGCCAGGAAGAGGGTTTCTTGGCAATGGGAAGGTCAAGCAACGCCTGCGCTCCCTTCCCCTGTGTGGGAGCTCCCGGGGCCGCTGCTGGGCCGGGAGTGGGACCGGCTGCCCCAGGCAGTGACCGTGGAGGAGGGAGCTGCGGCTCAGCCGTCCCGTGGCCAGCTTCGGTGGGCCGCTGCACCGGGAGAGCGAGGAGAGCCAGCCGAATGCCAGGACAGGGAGATTACAGCTCCAAAACCGAGCTGTGCAACCAAAGAGGGCTATGTCGATGGGTTGTAGCAATTAGCATGGGTCTAAGCTCGCATCAGTGAGGAACAACCTTCCCTGGGAAGCAGGAGCCCTGTACCTTGCCCCAGAGAGCACTTGGACTTCAGCTGCCTTTTTGCCTTTACCAAGATTGCATTAGTTTTGGAAATATTTTCTTTACTTCTAATTGTACCTCTACCTCTGCATCTGGGTGGTGCTGACAAGGGACAAAACCTTTTCCAACGTGAACGCTACGCAAAACCCAGCACATTTAATAGCTGTGAGCACTGGTAACATTAATACGGTGATTGTCAGCTGTGGCTGATATGCAACTTTGGTACTTTGTCGCAATCTCATTTTTTAGAGGCAAAGGGTGAGGATGTATTAGCATCACTAAAAAAGTACTTCCAGTACTAAGAGCAGCCTTCTAATTACACCATTAAAGGGTATTGCTATTTGCAGATCACAGAAAAGCCTCTAATGGGATACAGAGTGCCAAAGTGGGAGAGGAAATGAGCAATTAAGCTAACTTACGCTGAACAGAAACCCACTGTCAGAGCTAAGGACGAGACCTCCTTAGTGTTCCAGAGCTGCACATGAGAAATGGGGGTGGGGGGGAAACAGTACAGCTCATCACAGCCTATTAAAGCCTTCAAAGGAACTTGATACAGAGCTGTGAATCTTAATTAATCACAAAACTGGCTGTACTTTATGCACTGATTTTGCACGGAGAAAGGCAGCCTGACTGTAGTCCTGGATGAAGGATAACCAGCATGGCAGCAGGGGAGCCTAAATTCAGTTATTCATCTACATTCCATTATTTCCCAGGAAATACTTCTACTTTATTGGCTCAAATCACAACATTTGCCCCTTTTACCCTTTGGGTATGAAAACCAGGTTGTGCCTTCCTCCTAACAGAGAAGAAAGACTAGACAACATTAAACTGGCAACGTAGCCAATGACTATTCTGTGATAATGTCCTGGATAAAAACCATTTAACAACAATAAGGAATAAAATGAGTTAGATGGAGACACAGTGCGATAGATGCTTATCCTGCAGTAATGAAATCTCCTTTTGCCTCAGCTGGGGAGACGATTCAAGAACCAGTTCTGCAGAGGAACAGATCCCCTCTCTGTGCATAACCATCTTTGACAAAGATAAGGGCATTTTTCAGTCATTCTTTAGTTACCTTTTCAATCTTCTCCAGCCATTCTTTGTTGGACGCAAGTTCTGCCATGAACGCCTGATGCTTCAGCCATTTGCTGTGCAGGTTCCTCGCCTCATCATAGGACATATCCTGGGCTGTAAGCATCTTCTCGTTGATCCAGAGCGAGAGCTGAAAGGAAAATACATAGGGGTTTGTGCAAACATCTGTACTGTGAAATAACCCAAAGTATCAAAATGCTTCCAGATGAAGGATAGAGAGAAGCCTCTTCAGAAGAGCTGCGTGAGATTCAGAGACTGCGTTTACTCAGGGTTCAGCCAAGGATCCACCTCTTTAACAGTTAAATTTAAACATCCATCTCCAACATATAAGTAACCCATGACTCAGGGAAAAAGGAAACAACTCCACGATGAGCAAAATCAAACACACGGGTCTTGCCCAGTTCAACAGCAAGAGAAACAAGGACACGTGTCCTGCCCGTTGGTCACGGTGCATTTTCGTACCGCTCTTCCCTTGCAACATTACTCAAGGGCAAATAGCATGTGAAAATGATCCCAGCAGCCAACATCAAATTTCCTCCTAGGGTGAGTCTGACTGCTTTATCTATTCCTTAGGTGTGGATAAAAAAAACATATTCACAGCAATGTTTATAGAATTTGAAAAACATTCATCCTCTGCATACTTAGAGTCGCCTACCCAAGTGGAAAATGTCAAAACGAATCTAAGTTTTGTTTTTAGAACGGCTTCAGCAATGCACACTGTCCTGACCAGTTCTCTGCTATGTGCTCAGGGTACAGGGCAACAAATGCATTTAGCGTTCACAAGCCTTTTTCAAATTGTCCTTTAAACACACTGTTAAGCTCCACAAAAAGGGAAAACTTATCAGAGTAATCAAACACACTCCTCATCTGATCTTGAATCAAATCTAAAGAGAAAAATGCCCACGTTAATGAAGACCTCCATAGGCAGTGAAGTTTATGTTGTAACAGGCTACTGAGCTACTTAACGATCAAGGGCTACATTCAGGATTACTGTAAAACCCCAAATCAGCAGTTTTACTCCTGCCTTTCTGGGTAGGAGACAGCTGTGGTGCTCTGCAGAGCGCACGGCTTGGCTTTCATTGTTGGCTTTGACTCCGCCACAGCATCGAGGCTTCTGAGGATCTCAAAGTGCTTCCCAAGGAAAGGCAGCGCTGTTGGCGTTAACGGAGGGGTAACCGAGACACAGAGGGTACGAGGTGCACAGCCAGCGGCTCTCAGGATCAAACCCTCATTTCTGCCTCTCACAACGTTATGTTCCTTCTGCTAACACAGAAGTGCAAATACAGCATTTAAGAGACCACTATTAAAATCTGGTTTTTGCAACCACTATTGCCACTGGAAGTCAGTATCTTCAGTGCAAAAGTAGATTTAAAAAATAATACAGTAATTGCCCAAAACAGTGCCTCAGACTGATGCGTGGGGGTTTTATTTCCCAGAAAACCCCAAGTCGGTTGTTAATGCCAGCAGAGCTCCCTATCAGCCTTCCTCCCATCCTTCTGCTCTCAGCTCCCAGAAGACTCTAACACCCTGCAACGAGAACCAGGCACGAACTAAGAGAAACGCAGAGACGAAACCCTTGCAGATCTGGCAGAGCGAGAAGGGAAGGCGAGAGAGCCGCGCCTGCTGCTGCGCGTCCCAGCCACTGCGAACCCCGAGCTGACACAGCCCATCTCGTGGCGGGAGGTTCGCAGACGCCTGCGCCGCAGGACAAAACCTGCCGGCACGCTCTGGAACAGGTAGAAAACTTGGGACGCGCAGAGTCTCGCCAAACGCTCTCGCTCTGGCGTCCCCAGAGAAATCAGCCCAGGCAGCGCTGGGACTTCTAAGCACTTCCAGGGGAGATCAGCTTTAATCTCTTGGAAGGTGAGCTGTGAAATAGGAGGAGGTCAAAGCAAACGGGATGGCAAAATTCACCAGATCTCCTCTTTCAGGATTTTCCGCCGTCACTCCATTTCGTTCGCTCAGCAAATTTATTTAACACATTCGTTTTCACGAATGCAAGAAACAGACCAAAAAAGCAACAGCCCAGCATGAGCCTGTGCCGCTGTCTCTGAGCACTAACAAGACGACAGTCTGCTGCGTTTTCCCTCGCCTGGGACCGGGAGGGAAGATTTACTGTTGCTGAGCTGTTGTTGTGAGCGCTGTTATCCTGCCGCCTCCTCCAGCGCCAGCCGGAGGCAGGAAGGCGTGAGGGGCAGGAGGCCACAGCGACAACAACGCTTCAGCACCGAGCGAGCGGCGAGGGAAGGGGCTGCCCCGGGAAGGAGCTGCAGAAAACACTCTTCCTTTCCTCAGGTCACAGACGCATGGGAAACCGTCCCTACAGCGGCGGGCGGGAAGGCCAAAGAATCATTGCCAGGTGACAAAGAGACTGGTTCACATCTGTTTTCTGACAATTCTCCAGCTGTACAGCCGGTGCTAAGGAAAAAGCCAAGGGCGAGGTGCTCCCTTGGCCGCTGCACCCCCAGGATGGGGGATCCCCCGCAGCCCCTCCAGCCCAGCGCAGCTATCAGCGCGCCCTGGGTAATCGCGCTCACGCCAATTCTAAGCCTCATTATGGCTGTCTGCTCAGAAAACAACCACGCAATTATCGCCAAGGCTAATGGCCTCTCAAAAAGCTTTGGAGAAATGGGTAACGTTTGGGTATTGTGAGTTCCGTCTTTGAACCGCGCAGCCCAGACATCCATGCTTTAGTGGCTGGAGAGCAACAATCGGGAGGAAAGGCATTCAGGCAGCCAGACACTGCAGCTTTTATGTTTTCCTTTTTCTTTCAAGGATACAGGGGAAAAAACAGATCCTGGGGAACACAACCGCATTGAGAGAGGCCAGAAGAGCTCCAAGGGCCAGGGGCGCTTCTGTGCTCGAGATGTTACCGAGGAAGGAAAAAGCTGCTGCCAGTAACAGCCCAATTTTTGCTGCTCTGTCATGTTTTTACTACCAAGGAAGAAGCGATTTAAGCCAAGTTCACGGTTAGCTTACGCAATGCAGGAAAATAGACTGCATCCAGGCAACCAAGCAGTAAATATCATTTGCCCGGTTTCTGATCATCGTTTTGTTTGTTTCTATTACAAAATCTCAGCTGTGGAGCAATTCCTTTCAGACACACGCAGTGACTTCCAGTCTCCTGCAGCTGCTGAAGATGTGCAGCTAATGTTCCGACTCCTGAATTTAAAAGCATGGCTTTGGCACAGACAGCTCTCTTTGCAGGCTGCAGCTAAGGACAGCCAGCTTTTAATGCAAGGCTCTTCAATACCTGTCACTACTGCATGAAATAACCTGAAAATTACTTGATTAATTCCTCATGCTAAGAACAAGATTATTCCTAAGTTTAAAATGTTGGCTTCGGTGTAAACAGTCCAAGTCACTAAAAATCTGGAAAGGATTTCTTTTTTAAAATGTTATAGTACTTAACAACTTTAAACACATGCAAACTATCAGATAAATAACACATTAAAAGTGATCCCATTTAATCCTGCTCCCCTCTTATTCCTAACCTCCTGTTCTTCTGACTAATGTTTTGTAGAAATCACTTGAAACCTCCTGCACCGGGCCACATACCTACATACAGCCGTAAACAAAATTCTTAGTGAGTTCAGTGCTAATCCCACCAGATTCCAGATAATTAATTTATACCACAGCAGAAAATCTTCACTGCTTTTGGCAATTTTCCCTGTCTTTAGGTGAGATGACAAAAGGAAATGCAGTTCATGACCAAAAAAAAAATATTGCAGGGTTTTGGGTGGGGTCTTTTTGAATTGTTTACTTCACACTAAATACCATGGGATGACTTGACTGTAAAACGCTGAGTATTCCAGTCCTCACAAAATAGGGGGTAAGAATGCTCTTCTGCAGGATGCAGCTTTCAGCGATAAAACTGAAAGGATGTAATTTACCTCTTGACAATCCTGAAGAAACTTCTGAAGATCCCTGTTATCCTTCAGTCTCATCAGAAGTTCACTGGCTGCTTCACGGTTCTTCCTATGTCTAGTCAAAAAAAATAACAGAAAAAACACCTTGAAATAGGCATTTCATGCAAAACTGTCACTTGCTGGGTTCTGCAGCCTCTCTGGGACACATGTATGGTAGGAGTATGGGGTGTGTGTCTTTCTCTGCCTTTCGACTAAAGGACATTTTGGAAGCTCAGATACACAGGTGTTATTTCATCTGCTTACTTGAGTTCAGTATATCTGCTTGTTTTTGTGACCAGCTAAACACACAGGGAATTGTTCAAGCCAGCAAGGTTGCACGAGTGTTACGTACACAATTTGGCCTGCGCATTTCAAGACCACGGGGAAAGTTCACACTGTCTGCCAAAAACCATAAGAAAATGATCTGCAAAACTGCAACAATAAGATTGTTATATGGCTCTTGCAAAGTGTGTGCTTGCTGTAATGCCCTCGCTATAGCTCAGCACTTCCTGCTCCTGAACAAAGCTGAGCGGTTTATATAACCTTCCAATTGCTGTATTTAGCAAACAACGCAGGCAACATACCTGTGTGGTTCTGCAAATAGAAGCTTTATGCACATTGGAACGTATTTTTTCTGATCGTTTAAGAGCAGAGCGAAGCGGAGTTTAGTCCAGAAGCCCTGTTTTTAATCCGTGACCGTTTGCCCCCTGAAGAATCAGCCAGGCTGGCAGTCCCAGGGCTCTTGCTGGTTCTTCAAATGGCCACGGTGCTGAGGAGCTGATTCCCAAGGGACCTCTGAATGGGTTTTGAACTAATGCTCAGTTTGGCGTAGTTACCCCTGTCCTTCAGTACTTTCATTATTTATGAGGCAATTTATATAGAGGAGGCAGAGTAAAGAAGATAATTTTTATTTACTTCTCATTGTGTTGGATTTGTTCATATTTCACTGTACAGGGTCTCAAAGTGAAATATTGCTGTCCTCTGTAATAACCTGAGATAAATACGGATAGAGAGTTGGAAATTATTTTAAAGGGTGGCAATTCATAAGATGATCTCAGCACATACTGGCAACAGCTAAATAAATCCATGTCAGTGAAAATCTCCAGAGACTCATTATATTCTAAGACACTATAAATTACACGTTGGCGACAACAACTGGATTAAGATACCACTTTTCCTGATCTACAATAAGGTACCAGAGCAAGCTGTCTGGCACAAATTTAGGGACTTCAGAAACACGAGGAATACTTAGGAACACGTTCTACATAAAAGCACAAGGTCTGTAGGCAGAGGAACAGGAGAAAACCCTTTACAGGACTACAAATTGCTTCTGTTTTGTCTCAGCAGCTTCCTCTGAATAACCAGGTAAGCAGCATCTCTACAGCCGTAGGTCAGGAAAATTGATTTACAGATCAGACGGCAAGGAAGACATATGTACCCATCAAAGCCAGGGGCTGGAGTCCAAACCAAGGTTTGACAGGTGTTACCTGAGAGGGCACAAAGGAAAGGACACACATATTGTGCCTTAGGAAAAACCTCTATAACACAGCTAACATCCTTGGGGTTGATTCCACTCCTGCTTGGCTGCTTTTTATATGCCTGGGCAAATACAGAGCATTACTCAGGTTGCTAAAATGAAGCAAGAAATTGCTTGGGTGATTTTATCGTGATGACTTCATAGATTCAAGGCTAGATTACATTATAGACTCATGTATTCTGGAGAGGACACAAGTTGTGAAATTAAAAGGAGAATTTTCATGGCACTTACTTGAATAGAGCTAAGAGTAAGTAGAGAAGTTCTTATGCTGAGAAAACTTGACTTCAGAAAACAAACAAAAATATCTCCTAGAGAGTGCTGGAAATTCTAACTTCAGGAGCTTTGAAGTGAAACCACGCAGGGATATCAAACACATGATGACATCGTTCTTGGTTTTGCTTTTTTTCTCCGCATAACAAATATGATCTTTGGCACTTAGAGCTATTTAACTGTAAAAGGTTGTTTGGTTGTTCAAGATGACCTGGAATGAGGCTGAAAGACGAGTATTCTCTGAAGAACAGGGCTGAACTGTGACAAGGTTTAAAGCGGGTACCTGAAGATGTGGGAGCTGTATTTTGAGGATGGAACAGGCAGGAATTCCTGTATTTTCACCGTAGAATTGATGCTATTTTTATGGGAATTAAGGACATTGAGAATTCATTTGGTCTGCTCTCCTGCTCCCAGACTGGCTATAACTAAATATTATCAGTTCCTTGTTCAGGTTTCCCTAAATTCTTTAAAAGCTCCAGTGGCAGAGATTTTAGACTTTTCTGTGCATATCTACCTCTATCACCAGAAAGCTGCTCCTACCCTCTACTACCAGTACATCAGAAGGGCATTAGGCAGAATGAACAGGCAGACAGGCTGGAGAACAGAATTCGTGGAAGAAGATCCCAGAAGAGGTTGCTCTGCAGAATGACTTTGAATTCATCTGCCTGTTCACATAACTAATCACATATATGACTTACACCACAGCATTGCCTAGGGCCGCATTAAAAGGGGGCTTCCTTCTGCATATACTGAAAAGGTCCAAATGTCCAAGCTAAGCCAGACCTACACGGTAAAAGAGGGGATGGGGGATGTACTGGAGTCAGTTAAAACATGGGGGCATCTTCCTTCTGTGGCAACATTAGGAAGAATCTAAAAGAGAAAAATGAAGCCTGTTCAGCACAAGGAGGTGTCTGACTCAAATTAATCCAAAATTTGCCACACTGTGCCTGGGCTGTCTCCCCAGAGGCCCCCAAGAATGCTAACAATGCTGCAAACTGACAGAATCACTTGTGGTTTAACTGTAAGCCTGTGGCTTTCAAAGCCTGTGCAGGAATAATAAATCTTACACATAGCGTGAATGCAACTGCCTGCTAAGAATACTGAGATATATGCAAGGCAGCATTAGCTGCTCTAGGTGTTGCAGCAAACGATAGGTATTCTCCTTTCTGAATGGGTAAGAGCAGAAATTACTTCTGTTCTCTGCTGAGCAGAAAGTTGCACAAATACAAAAGGTGATGAAAACCAGACTCAGATCACAATCTGAGTCAGATCTGCCACTGTCATCAAACTAAATCTTGCCTGCAGAATCAGAGGCCGTGTGTAGGCAACACAGACCAGGGCAGTGCCCTTATGCTCTTCGAAGAGAAAACGGAGGAGGAAACGCTTCTCTGCGCTGGCAGAAACAGCAGAAGGCACCAAAGCAGGGGCAGCTGTGCTGGGAGACCAGCTCCTTCCCGAGCTGGAAAAGCTACCTAGTGGCAGCTTTATCCAAACCCAGCTCCTTCCTGCATCCTTTCTCCATGTCCTTATTCCCACTTATTCCTCCCTGTGAACAGCACTAAAAGGTTGTACTGAGGTGTTTCTCTCCAACTGCGCAGCCCCAACTCTGCTCCTGCACTCTCCTTCCTCAGCCTGCGCCTCCACGTCCATTTGGATGGAACCATTCGGAGCAGGGTCTGTCTGCTGTACCCACGGACGGTGTGCTCTCCTCTGGAACAGCTTGAAAGCACGACTGCAAAAAACACTAGCAACAATACGAAAAACTACAAAGAGCTCCATATGGGAAGTATGGAGCCACTACGCATACTTGTGCTTGTTTGTTTTGGTCCTTTGTTATACAGGCAGGTGGAGCTTGGTTGGGAGAGCAGATTTTTGTCAAACCAAAGAGGCTTCCTTTGCTACCACTCCCACTGCGCCCAGCCCTGGGCCTTTGTTCTCCAGGCTTATCAGCCTCACAGGCCGGGAGAGCGATCACACGGATTTCCTGAATAGCAGCGCGTCGGATGGTTTTTGCAGCGCTCTGCGTAAATAGCTTTGGAATTGAGGAAATGCGTTGGGAAAAAGTGGGCTCACAAAACATTCGGCCTCTGGGAGCTGCCTGCCATTCGGAGTGGGAACTCCAGCACACGTCCCCCAGGCAGGACGGCCCGGGGGGACGCTGGGGTGACACAGGACAGTGGGGACACAGGGGAACAGTCACCAGAGCATCCCAGCTGACCATGTGCTACTCCATCCTGCGACGCTGTCTCCTAATATTCCAAATGCTGCAGAAAGAAGGCACCCGGCCAGGATCAAGGCCTCCTGCTTTCCTAAGTGGATGGGAAAACTTAGAGCACAGGTCACTGAAAGTCAGAGATGGTAAAAGAGGAAAATTCATTTCCTAGCTTTCACCGTGATTGTTTTCATACAATCTCCTCTTCCTGGCCGTTGCAGCTTCTCTTTGGGATCTAAAGAGGGTCCAGCTGGTTAGAGGGAGAATGAAACTGTGAGGTGCACTTGGGGTGAGGTCGTTGGAGGGCTCGGAATCCCTCAGCAAGCTCCAGGAACAGGAACATCCACCTTCTTGAAGCCACGAGCCACAGCTACAGTGGGTGCGTACACAGTGGGACGTGTTTGCCCAAAAAGGAAAGGTACAGCATTTGCTGAACTACTTCAGTTTCTCCTTGGAGATAAAGGCATTTGGGTAATTCTGAGCTTACCAGCTGTGGGACAATGCAAGTCTGATAAAAGGGTCACAACATTTGACATAAAAGTTCCATATGGGCTTACTGCTGTGTTCTGATATTCAGGATTGAAAAGCGCCTTGAAATCCTCCACTGTTATTCAAACCAATGGCAGAAACAACCATGAATCACAGCCATCAAAACGGAACATTTGGTTCCAAAGAAAAAGAAACTCAGCGTTCTATAGGATCCATGCCACAGCTAGAGAGACAAAGCTAAAGACTTGTTCTAGGATGAAAGACACATTTGTACCAGTGCTTCCTAATCTGATTGCAGAAGGGCCAGTCGAGCTGGAGGTGATCAAAGCCGAGCGGGCGGGTAGATCCAGCGCCAGTTACGCTCCTGAAGAGCCACATTCCTTCCTCACAGGAACGACAGGAACACATTATGACAATTCAATCAGCTACGAGACAGCAGAGGAAACCAAGACCTGCGGAACCAGGTATAGCTAACTGCTGCAGCTCCCACCGTAATAAAAACTCTGTTAATACTCCAAGAATTTTATAGCAACTCTAATACAGCCAAATTCTGGGTAGTAAGCTCATTACCTAGTAAGTCTCTAGAAAATGGGAGAGGTAACATTTAATTAAGATTCACCTGGCATATTTTTGAAACATTACAGTTCCTGTTTTTCCACAGGACAAAGAAAACAGTCTGCAACAGACATTGTCTAACATGTTACGTTGTGTTTGGATTCTGCTAAAAGGTCATCTCTCAGAAAACAGAATTAAAGTACGAACAGCTACACTCTGCCAACATTCTGACCTTACCTGTCATCAATAGAGTCCACTTTCTCCTGGATTTTGTCGGAGTTGATGTTCCCATCGCTAACCAGCCTCCTGCCAGTCTCTACAACCGCATTGATCTTTTCTTCGTTGGCATCCATCGTGGTCATGAAATCCTCCTGTTTTTTAATGGCAGCTTCTGCTCCTTCCAAGGTAGTGGGCATCTCCGTGTGCGCCAGAACGTACTCCTGCGATTTGAGCATAAAGCACAGAGATCTCAGCATCACACTCAGGCTACGCTGTCTGCTCCAACAATTCACCACATACGAAAAAAAACCCATCTCCCAAGAACAGTTAGAAGTAAAATACAATAAACAAGTTAGAGTTTTAAAAAAGGGCAATTTATCCATTTGTAGCTCTCCTGCCAAATGATCTTGTTATTTAATTGCTTGCACTACACGGTGCCAAGCTGTAGAAATGAAGTAAGGTCTATCTTGACCACTTGCCTGGTTATTAAGAAATGCTTCTGCTTGCTTGGTGTCTCTGAGAAACAGCTGGTAGGCGTGAGACTGGGAAAGGAGATTTTGCCTGTTCTCCCACATTTTGTGAAGCTCATTCCATCCAGTGTCCAAAGCTTGCAGGCGCTGGCGTAAGAACATGTACTGAGCATCAGTTTGCCCTTGTGTCACCATCTCACCCATGTCCCTCATCTTCTGATAATCTTCCTCGTAATTGTTGATTTCATTCTTAATATTCTCGTGTTGAGTGAGCAGTTTCTCAGCCTCGGTCAGCGTGTTTGGCATATCTTCGGATGCGATGGCGGTCTGCGTTCTGGACAGCCAAGACTGGAAGTCATCCAGGTCCCTGAGGAACTGCTGCAGTTTGCTTGCCTCTCCAAGCGACTCTTCCCGGTTCTTCAGGGTGGTCTTCATCTCTTCCCACACATCATTGATTTCCGCGAGCCGCGAAAGGATAGCCTGTGCCTGGTCAGGATGCTCCGATTCCAGCTTTTCTGCCTCTTTTTGCAGGTCGCTCAGCTTGGCTTCGATGGCTACCAGGTCACGTTCCATGCCCGTCAGCTTCCTCTGCAGGGCCATCACTCCGGCCAGGTCATTACCCAGATCTTGTGTGGATTCGATCACTTTGGTCTTTTCCCTGATCCAGGACTTGGTTTCGTTACATTCAAGGTGGTAGTTCTGGATACTCAGAGCAGAGAGTAGAGCATCCTTCTTCCGATCTACCAGTTCCCTGAACTGGCTCCACCTGAAATTTGTGGGGAGAGAAGCAGAGAAATTGAGGTTTGTGTATAACGAGGGAAAAGGACATCGCAACACTGCTGAGTAGTTGCTTGTGTTACCTTGGTAAGCCATGAAATAAGTCAACTATTCATGTTTTTCTGTCCTTCCCATATCATCAATAGTTTTAGCAAAACAACCACTAACGAAGCAATGGCATACGTTAGAATACGTCAAGTTCCAGTCCTTAAAAGTATAATTTTTTCACAAGTGAAAAACTCCTATTTACACCTGACTTTCACGCTAAATGTACTCTCTCGGTTTATTTTGAAGCTGAAAAAATGAGTGAGTTTATATGAAATGCTATTGGTTTCGTTTTTATCATAATAGTTACTACAGTAAATTTCCAGCTCTCAAATCAAGGTACTGATACACTCAGGACCTGATGAAGTCAATAGCAAAACTCCATCTGTTAATCAAATACTTGAGAGACGCAGCTCTTTTTCCTTCTGAAGCTTTAAGGGCCTACCTTGAAGAGACCTCAGGTAACAGCGTATCTTTAAAACCACACATAAAACCCACAAATGACCCCGCTGTACTTGTTTCAGCCAATGTCGTGTTCATGAGCACGAGGCCTTCGCTTACCTTGTGTTGAGTTTATCTTGCTGTGCTTTGATCTCCTTCTCACTTGGATGGCCGCTGTGCATTAGCTGTCTGGCAATCTGGTTCACAACGGCAACACGGGATGCCTGGTTGTTCATTTCTGGTTCTAAGCTTTCAAATCTGGAGGGCAAGGGAAAAACAAACCAAAAAAGATCACACAGGCATTAGAGAACCTGAGCCACAGGCAAGCTGAAAAAGGTAGCTGGTGGAAAAAACTTCCGCCCAGTATTCCCCAAGCTTCCTGGCAAAGGCATTCTCACCTGTGCTGGATCACCTCCAGGTCCTCCAGCTTCTCTGGAATCTGCATGTTATTCAGCCACTTCTCCTTTTCGTCAATCCAAAGCTCACAAGCATCTGCCTCGCTGAACATCTTATAAAGAGCAAGGGTATCCTGCAAGGCCTGTTTCCGCAGCCGAGTCAGCTCCGCAACCTCTTTGTATCTTTCCTCGATTCCGGACAACCTGCCCTGCACATCGGGAGACCCGGCGTGCTCCTGCGGCAGAGCCTTCGCCTGGTCGTGGAGTGAGTCAATGATCGGCCGGTAACTCGCAATCTCTTCAGCCACATCTTTGTGTTTCTTGACCAAGGACTGAGTGGAATATTCATCGTGGCCAACGTCGTTGCTGGAGACAATTTTGAGGATGTCCAACATCCACGCGTCAATGTCATCGGCATCAGCCTGGAACTGGTGGAGGAGAGAGGCTTCCTCCAGATGCTTCTTCCTAATGGCAGATAACTGTTCCAAGTTAGCCCACTGCTCCCGGATATCCTTAATTCTTTCTCTGATTTTCTCAGACCCAAAATGCTCCTCCGCAATCATGTCTTCACCTTCTTTTATCGCCTGCTGAAAGTGGCCACTACGACCGCTCATTTCGTCTTCAAACGCCTTATGTTTGCTCATGAGGCGGATGACACTGGTTAGGTCCTTCCCGTAGTCATCAGATGACAGGATCTGTTCCTTCTCCCGGATCCAACCCTCTTCTTCAGCCATTTCCCAGAAGAACTTCCAGAGGCGCCGGGACTCCTCCAGGCGCGCGCGGCGCTCGGCGGCGAGCTGGCACAGCTCTTGGTAACAGAACTCCATGTGCGCCACGCGGTCCCTGATAACCTGCGGGTCACAGGGCTTGTAACCTGGTCAGATACAAAAAGTACATTACGACTCTGACTTACTCATTTGCCTGAGTACAGCTGGGGCACAGGCCATTCTTAATTCCTCTTTGCTCTCTCTGCAGAGCTTACACAAAACAATTCATAGTTATTCTCCTGAAATTGTGAACTATTCAAGTCCCACATAAAACAACTCAGATCAGGAAAACTGCTCTTTGCATAAAATAAAAAAAAAACCTGAAAGACATTCATGACTGTTTTCAATGAAATAAAACTCGCTACTCCAGATTTAGACCAGCTTCATACACACAACTGCACAAAATGAACGGCATTTACTCTAGTTAATGACCCTGGTCTAGTGGAATTGCTTTCATTTAGCATAAATTGGGACAACATCAGACTGGGTCCAATAATTTGTATTGTTTGTATTAGAAACACAGAACAGGAATTACTGGTGACTACGACAAAGCCAGAGCAGCTGCTGGTAGGAGCGTGACATCCCACGTGAAACACTGTGTCACAATGAATTCTTGAGCAGGTACCTGGACAAATTAATCATTGACAGAGTAAAAAAGGAATAAATGAAGCTGGATTCTCTTATTCCAGGGCTGAGTTTAACCTAATATGCCTTGCAGAACTAATGAGGCATAATTATAGATAACCTCATACGTAATTAGGACAAAGAAGGACATGTTGGCTGCTCGTTACCTTCTCCATCGGTGGCAAACTTCTGAGCAGACGCATTGACCCCTCTGACTCTCTCGGCCTGAATAGCGATGTCAGCTTCCACAAGAGCATGTTTCTGCAACAGGTCTTCGACTCCCAACAAATGTTTGCCATAGTCTTGAGACAGCAGAAGCACCTGATCAAAATGTAAAAGATGAGTAAAACAGGCTGGAGGCCATAAACTGTTTGTTTCTTAATGACTCCACTGTTCTCTGTCGTTACACTGATCTAAATCCAGAGAAACACCAGGCCCATAAGGAGACAGATTTCCAATGTCTAGTGACATGGTTGGTAGGAATTGGAGCCAATATTTTTAAAATCACCGGCAACCATGAAGAACCTGACTGCTCTTTAATGCGGTTTGAAGCCGAGGATGCTGAGGAGTGAAGTGAGCTCAGCAGGACCGAGGAAAAGCCCTCGGCGCAGGTGCTGGGAGCTGCCGCCGAGCTGCTCACGTCTTGCTCTCCCCCAACAGCTTCCCAGCTCTGCTGGCTGATGGACGGGAACAAAGTCACGGTCCTTCCCCACATCCCAGGAGAACAGACAGGAAGAAATTCAGGCTTTTTAAAGCACAAGGGTGAAGAGGTGACTTGTTCCCCATGTAATTGTTATGAAGAACGAGAGAATATTTAACTCCCTTTCACCAAAATCGTCATCCTTACCCAAGCACTGTGACCAAAGCCTCTGCCCCTTATGAGAGAGGCATGAAGCTGAAAAGTAGCTTTTTTTATAGGAGCAAATTTGTTCCTTTTCTTTACTTGTTCTTCATCTTTCTTTTTAAAAAAATCATCATAAGGTATAAGGAATTTGTTCACTGCTCTTGAATCTGGATCTTCAGCTTTGTCTATTACACCAGAGCGGCAAAATGAATCTCAAAAATTTACAAAAAAGGACACGTACACCTCTCCAGAATATTTGGTCTACGTTCTGAAATGGCTAACACCTACCTTCATCTCATCCATCCAGTCCATAATGTACAGCATTTCCTGGAAAATCTTCTGCAGACCGAGATTCATCTCCAGTCGCTGTCTCCGCGCCCTGAGCAGCTCCAGCAGATACTCCCACAGGCGGATAACGTTGTCCTTCCTCGCAGTGATGCGTTTGATATCATGGTAATTTTCAGTCTCGAGCTCCTTCGCAACCGCAACCACGGCCTGGACTCGTTCTTCATATGCTGCAATGTCTGTCTCAATGGCCTCGTGCTTCTTCGTTGCGGCCTCTACTGCTGGAAGGTCAAAGCCAAAATTATCCTGTAGAGACAGAGACGCCTCTTCAGTAACGGCTGCTGAGGAGAAAAGCTCTGCTGCTCACAACACCATTTCTGATCGTGCAGAACACACTTGTTAGCAAACTTGAGATCTTGACAGGCTCTGAAAAGTCTTTAATAAAGTCAGAGGTACCAGAGAACCACTGATTAAATCAGAGGTATCATTTACTGCCTTTGGGGGAAGAATCCTGGTGGCCATCAGGATTAAGTCGGGGGTTTGGATTTTTTTTTAAGTAATCTCTAATATTAAAAAATAAAATTAATTCCTGGGCTAATTCCACTGAATGGACCAAACTATTCAGATAAAGAAAATCTTGACTGTGGGTAGACACTTCCACATCAGTATCCCCAGAGTGCAAATGATAGAATCGAGGAAGGGATATCCCAAATGCATGAAAGACAGGACATACAGTACATACACGTATACCCTAAATATACATTTGTGCACACATACAACACACATAAATATACATAGATGCAGGAAAATATGAGGCATGGGGAAGAAATGTTCTCTTTGCAAGAACTGTATCCTGTAATTACTCATGGGAATCATTTTAGTCACACAAGAATTTCTGAAAGCAGCACCTGAGAAACGAGACGTTGGTTTTCGCTCAGCCAAGTTTCTCTCATAGCTGCCTTGCGATCAAATCTGCGTGCGAGTTGTTCCAGTTTCTCTTGTCTGATGAGCTCGTTTCGCAGTGCCAGTTCTCTTTCATGTTCGGCTTTTTCCAGTCTTTCCCAGGCCTGAAGACATGGGGAAGAAACACGCATCTTCTAAACACGTATTCTGATAGGATTATGATAAATCACGTCGGCTTCGCATGAGATCAGGACTGAAGTCACTACAGCCAAGTTTCACCAAACTGGCTGATTTATTTATATGCCAATAAATATGGTTTGTATTGGCTGGCCTTATAACTTGCCTGCTAATATAAGCGCATGACTTTAAATTTGCTTTTAATCCACTCATTTTCTGAGTAAGGGGCATAAGACTTGTTTCTCAGATGCATTTTCATGAGTTCATTTATTTTTTGCCTCCAACCGAGCCTAAGCAAAGAGAGTATTTGTTTTAAAAAACCCAACTTCTGAGCGCTACTCCCAAATAAGCGGATTCTATCTTTTTCCTTTAGGAAATGAGAATTAGAGATTCATGCCTCTCACCTCTAAAATCAACATACAATTGCTGTTCTTTATTTCAACCACTTTGGAAAAGAAAACAACTGCAGAACTCTGTTAGTTTTGGTGCATACCCATCCCTTTTTCCCCCAAAGCCACAAGTTACTCACACGCATGACATTAATATTACAAACCCAAGAAGTCTTAGAAGCATATTGAAAGCCAGCTAATCACCTTTCAGATCTTCTTACAAACAACAAAAACACCCACAATTAAACACAAACTACCCTGGATTGCTCTAAATCCTAACAGATGTGAAATTGCCTGAAAGCCAAGTATTTTAGGCATTTGCAGGCGCAGGGGCTTAATGCGAGCAGGAGAGCTGGGCAGTTTACTGCTCCCAGGACACACAGACACCCACGGCAGCCGCTCGGGGAATGACAAGCATGATTAAATACAAACGAGGAAAGCTCGCAGGTTTAAGGTGTTTGTTATCCTTGAAAGGGCTTGTCAGCTCTGCTGCTGTTCTGCCAGCTGCATCAGCACAAAAAAAGAAAAAAAAAAAGAAAAATAAATGGCTGCACAAACCCTAGAGGGAACCCAGGAGATGAGTAATGGCACTCCTTTCCCTCTCCCACCCTGCGGGCAGCGGGGCAGATGGGGAGGGCTGCAATACTGAGATATTTTTGCTGCTTTCCATCAATTAACACTAATGGCCAGGACCCCGGAGGAGCAAGGCAGAGCAAGGCACCAACTGCACAGAATGACGGAGCATTTTTCCAGTGCAGATCTCACAGATGCTGGGGATACCCAGGGACTCGGTTCAGATTAGTGGGTCTGACCTCCAGGAAAAGGTGCCTCCTCCCATCCCTCCTGGTGCCCACATCAGGCCTGCAGACAGTAAATGTTGTATGTGGAGAGAGAGACTGAAAGAAGCAATAAAATCCTGAATCACACAGGAGGAGGTGGCTCGGTTTACCTTGTTAATGTCAGAGATGAGTTTGCCCTCCCTTGGCATGTACACTTTCTGATTATTGGCTCTCATTTTGCTCTGGATGGTAAAAAGCAGCACTTCTAGGTTTCCTTTTTCTGTAAATCTAAACAAAATAGTGCAAAAGAATTGAGTTACAACAAAACTTTCATTGCTACTAAAGTATTACGAAGCACTTGCTTAAAATACTGACATTATGAATGGAGCATTCAGATAAACGCCTTCATCTTGTGTGAAGGCTGGAAGCAACTGCAATAGCCCACACAGCCCTGAACCCGCTGGGTCAAACAGGAAAAGAAACTGCACAGAAGTCAGTTGTCTGTGTGTTTAGATTTAAAGCCCCTCGAGGGGCAGAAGACTGCATTTTTTTATTCTATTACGTGTGTTGTCCCAGTTTAGTCTATCGACTCAAGAAATGGAAGTTTTATTTAAAGCCCAGTGCAGTCAATAAACTCTTCCCACTCTTTTCCCTGAGTTGTGCGCCTGGGAAATAAACAAACTCCATCGGCACTAGGGAATAGGCTGCAATTTTAGAAGACATCTGGATACTCTGTAATGCTTTGAATTGTGATTATTACCCATTAGAACTTATATCAGACAAAAATAACAAACAGATCTGATATAACGCTAGAAGAAACTTTCCAGAAATAAGCTGCACAGTTTGGGTGGTACCAGTTTTAGTAAGCACAGCAATGTTTTACAAAGCCAGACGCTTCCTCTTGATTTTGGATAAGCGGTAAGATTCTTTCAACAGCAAGGTATTGGTATGATATTGGTATTGGTGATATTACTGTGCTAACACGTGCCGTTACCACTCATTTCCTAAGGCAGGCACCTTGGTGAAGGGACAGCCTGCAGGATGCTGAGCTCCTGCCACACAGCATCACTAAGACACATTTTATTATTATTTTGTTGTTGCTATTACGAGCATATTGAATAGCATAGAGCAATCAGGCCCTAAGTAATAACGATGAGTGACAATTAGGAACATGATACCTGGGTTTGTTCAGAAAAAATAAATTCTTAAGCCAAGATTAAAATTACTTGGAAGTGTTTGTTTTTTTAAAAAAATCAATGACTGACTAAACAAAACAAGACCACTGTTGTTTTAAGCTAAGACGAAAATTACTTGGGCGGTTTCTCCACTGTGCGGTAAGTGTTGAACGCCTGCAGCTGCTGTTGCACTCCAACCAGCGAGTTGGCGAATTTGCGGTTGTTGAGGATGATAATGGTTTGCTCGATCCACTCAAGAAGGTCAGAAGCCAGCGATTCGTATTTTTCAATCATTTTCTCAGTTTCAATGGCATTGTCAAGCACCTGCAACAAGCAGCACAACGTAACATGAATAACAAGGGCGGTGTTCTTCAGTCACTTAAATCCAACCAGCGACATAAAAGAAACTGTTGAGGGACTTGACTTATGGAGGGATCGCTCACTCCTCAGTGCCGCCGGGGCTGGGATCCCCGAGGAACGAGGACTTGGCGTTTTCAGCAGTGAATTCCTGCGATCCCACAGCAACAGAGGGGCAGAGCTGAGGCTGACAACAGGCTCCCGTTCAGTCTGCCAGCTGGGAAGACGGGGGCGACTTTGCCAAAGGGAGGAGAGTAACTGCACATTTTTTAAATGAGAGACTTCTCTGGGCTCCAGAAGAGACAGAGGGCCCAGAGGGTGAGGAGCAGTTAATGAGAAAGGAAAAGCAGCAATGATGCTAAATCAACAAGCAAAAATAAAACATCAGCCCAGTGTTTTCTAATACAAGGCAGCTGGAAATTAACTACTCCTCACAGTCACATGGGAATACTTAACATTCAAAACACGTTAAAAAGCAAAACTAAAAACTACCATACGGTGGACTCTTAAAAAACTAGCACCCACGAGGAAAGAAAAAAATCATAAATATTTCAACTGTTTTATAACAACTCATAATAATTTGAACTTGCAAACCTTTCCGATACGTTTTCCTTCAACGGCTAAAGCTTTCATCTTGGAGAAGTAGTGGTAATAGGTCACCACGTAGGTGATGATTGACTTTTCGTCAGGATGATCAACACTGATATCTGCAAAACAAACATGAGTTGTCTGAGCATACTGGGGGTGCATGGGCTAAAACAACAAAGCTAGTAACGCAACAAGGATGCGGGTAAAAGAGAGCTGGGTTCAGTGGTAGCTCAGCTCCTAAGATTATGTCCTCATCAGAAATAAACTCAGTTCTGAATTACACAGTGCACAGTACTGAACTGTCGCTAAGCAGTGCTGCTTTAGCTCTTTGTTTCAGTGCGGACTGTGAGGTTTTGGGGCGCAGAGTCAGGCTCCAGGCGTTGCCACAGCTTGTGCACAGCCAAATAACCTCTCCAGTGTCTGTGGGAGTCCACAGAACTACTGTCAACTGAGAACTTCGATGCTACACCAGTATTTGGAGAGAGGAATTCAAATCTAATTGTATGTCTGTCCAGGCAAATCTTCTGAGAGATACAGACGGGAAACAAATTATTTCCTTTCCTGCAGCAATTTTGAGGCACTGGAAAATAAGCAAGAAGAAACTCGCCCAAACACATAAGCCTCTCTTTGCCCTATGACAAGAAATTTTCTTGTCCTTGCATTGTGAGCACGGCTGCCAGTATGCATGAGCGTGCACCCTCTCACGAAAACACAGCCTAAAACTCACTGACAGGCTGTGGAAGAAGCTGCTATTTGCTGAAATCCACACTATTCATCTTCCAGCTCACAGAAAGTGTTCCTCAGGAAGGCTGCCTCTAGCTGGAACTATTTTATGCACACACGGCCAGTCCCGTGATCTTGTCAGATGGGGGAAAACAAACACAGGATTAAGGGCTCTCGTGCTCCCAGGGCTCAGGCCTCTGCAGGACACATCTTCATCCTCCGCTTCCCTCTGGCTATATCACCAGGTGAGTAACGGCATCCAGCTTCTCTCTAACACAAGGAGCTGTGCCCTGCGCCAAGGAGGGGTGGCACAAAAGAGCCCACAAAGAGCTGCAAAGTGCTGAAACTGCAGGAATTCTTACCCTCGGGGTCCAGGAGCTTAGTGAGACCAAGGTGTTGCTCTGCAAGGTTAAAAGCATTCTGCAGATTGTAGTGTGCATTTGATTTCTTCAGCTTGTCAAAATCAATCAGATCAGGCCTAGACAGGATGGAAAATTCTTTAGATTTCCCAAAGCACAGTGCAGCCACCCTTAATGAACTAAAATCTGCAATCCTCAGAAAACCTGGTCCCTCGTGCTGCCAAGGTTCCACTTCCCCCGTAGCCCTGTGCATTTAGAGGAACGAAGCAATGCCTTGCCCATGCCACGGCAGAACCCAGCCCACGGCAAAAAGCAGACGATAGTTTACCAGGAATAGAGGTGACCTGGAGAAGGAACAAAGCCGTGGTCACGCAGCCTCTCCTGATGCCCCTGTGAGTGTGCAAACCGTCCCAATAGCTTCACCCGAGCTTACCAATGAGCAGCAGCCCCAGCCACACCAAAATCTAGCATCAGATTTGCCATCCCTGCTCAGGGATTTCTTTCCCCTCCCAGCTGCTGTCGTGTGTCGTCTCTCCCTCCCACCCCTGAATTCCAGGCAACCAGACCTGATCATTGATTACTCGCTAAGGTACAAAAACTCTTCTTCCAGCCTGGTCAGTCACAAACCAAAACAACTGTGCATAATTTATTCTCTTCAAACCAAATGCAACCTGTTTCGACGCGTGATGTGAGAAGCTGTTGCCCAGATGAGCTCTCTGTGACCGCAAGAGCAGTAAAGCTCTAAAGCAAGGCAAGTTGCTGTAAAACTCCCAGCAATTCTTCAATTTCTTCCTCTCCACACGTTTTAAAATCAAGCTGCAATGTAACAGCAAAACCTGCAGCAGTCCCAGCTTTCAAACCGCGTAAAGACATTTACCCACACGTACCTGTGCTTGTGTATTAGTGCATTGAAAGCCATCCCGTCCCTCCAGCTTGTGGTGAAGTTGTGGATGTTGACGTTGGGGTATCTGCAGAACAAGAAGCAGAGAGAGTGCCATTCGTTGGGCGTCCCCGGAACAGCTCTGCGCGCTGCCTCGCTGGAACCTGGCTGCAGGAGGGACACGCTCACTGCAAACCCAGGGGTGCGACATTATCATCCCACCATGGACAATGTGTCACCATGACCAACACCAGAGGAGAGTGCATCTCACTGACTCTTGTAAACCCTACAGAGTTCACATGCGTTCCAGACAAAAGCTCTACATGTCCTTCGAAGCAATCAACTTGAAGTTACTATTTTATAACTTGCTGTTCAACCTGCAGCCTGTGAGGTCCCAAATCCCTGCAAGTCTAAAGCCTGCTTTGATTTATAATAGCTGCTGGCAAAGAATTCTTTGCCAGTGCTCAAAATATGAAATTCAAGAGAAGAGCTGGAGGAACGGAGAAGAGTAAGAGCAATCTAGATGGCTGCCAGTGCCACAAGAGCAGCAATGTTTTAAGTTTTCCTTGAAATCATCAGCTATCCCATGGCATCCTTCTTCAAGGCCTGACCCTTGTCACCGTCTGACCTTTAAACAAAGCACATACAACAGCCACCTTTGTGCCCCGCGGGTACACAGATGTAAAATTAATTTGTTTGGTGAGCTGTGGATTTTGCAAGTCTCCAAAAATTTGAGGCTGCTCACAAACCACTTTCCTAAGAGCTCCTGGAAGGAGAAGACGAAGTATCGCTAGAATAATGCTGAAGTGCCCCACGTGAGCACAGGGACATCCAAGTTTCATAGGGGAAACACACTGAATCTCTACAAACGGGTACTGAATTATGCAAGAAGGTTACTGCCAGAGAAAGGCATTTTGGAAATATTTCCATATATACGGAAAGAGGGGAAAGTTGGTGGCAAACATCTTAAGTATCATTATTTCTTCAGAACAGGGTGAAAAAGAGTCAGCATATTACTACGTATTCATGGATTATCAGATTGGTATGTTTATCACACAGCATTAATAAAATAAATTCAGAATTTTCTGACTTGTAAACATCAATTCACTTGTCTTGATTGAATCCACTTAAGGAGAGATATGTGTTTGCCCATTTAAAATTATTTCAATAAAATCTCAAAATGCTGAAAGAGCTTTAGAGATAATCACTTAATCCACACTCACCCAGCTGTCTTCATCTGGCACCACAAAAGCAAAGCATCTTTAGCAGATTTCTTCTCCTTGTTGTCCTCGGTTTCAACACTGATATCTTGGATCTAAAATTAACATAAAAGGTTTAAATGTTTCTGTGAGAAAACACAGTTTTTGCATATTTTGAAAAGATGGAAAGAAATTATATCGGAATGTAAGTAACAAAGGAAATGTGCGATGACAGGCAGGGTGGAAGTAGGTGAATGCTTTTCCTCTTTTAAGAGCATTCATGTCAAAACAAAGCTTCATCTGCCCTTATTTCACTGTAGGATTACTCTTTGTTTAGTCCATTGACAAAACACTTCAAACTTCAACAGAAAAGGCTTTTCTAAAAGATTATTGTAGGTTCCGTGAAGTTCCCTGGCGGATACTTCAATAATAGGAAAACACTGAGCAACACCAAAATGAAGAGAACGTTAAATTTGTTAAATATTTATTACTATGTTATTTATTATAAATCCTGTA
The DNA here is from genome assembly GCF_036013445.1 of Caloenas nicobarica. Lineage (NCBI taxonomy): Eukaryota > Metazoa > Chordata > Aves > Columbiformes > Columbidae > Caloenas > Caloenas nicobarica. The sequence goes on from NC_088247.1 coordinate 120,938,336, forward strand.
TTTATTATATAAAGTCATTATCCTTTCTGCAAAAGGACTTTCCAGCCTTTTTTAACTGAGGGCAAAGACCGATGTGCAACTTGCTGGCAAAGAAGAAATCTCGGCCTTTAGCTGGGACACTAAAACGATTGCTGTGGGGACCGTGAACCCGTGGGGGCAGAGCCCGCCTGTGACCCATAACCACCCCGAGGCGGGGAGGGGAAGCTGAGGGCAGCATTTCCCCCGCGTCTGCAAGAGTGTACGGCTCTATGAATGGAGCTTCATCTTTATTAGTCATTTAAAAATAAAACCATACGACTCTCCACAGAGGAAACTCCCACTGGCTGCCACTACAGGACAGCAGCACCACAAAGATTAATTTTTCCTCTCCCCTTAGCTCTGGAGCACGTCCTGCTCTTAAAAAGCACACTGAAGGATATTACAAACAGGTATGGAAAACTCAAACATGTATTTCTACATCTTTACCTGGAATCTCAGGATAATGGTCCAAATAAGGCCAAGTGTCAGCCTGTGGTTCCCATCCACGATATCGTGAGATCCCATGTTTTCTAGGTGCACTCTTTGCTCTTTCAGGAACTGGAGGGCTTTGTCAACGTTCTCCAGGCAGTGGATGCGCATCCTTCCCTTAGTTGGTTTGGGCTAGAAGGTAAAAGGGAAAACAAAAACATGTATTACTGTGGATGGAATTAAAAACCAAAGTGCGCTGGTTACAGTAACTGTCCAGTCCAGGCAGGCGAGTCAGCACGTTGTCCGCTCCCAGCCGGCAGCACCGTACACGCCTGTCCTTCAAACTCAGTGGACAAAACTGCTTTTCAGATCTCAAAGCCCATTTACACAAGGATAACGGTAGCACATGTCAAACCCGTGGTGGAAATGCCAATGCCCTAGACCTGAGCTGCAAACACCGAGCGCCGATTTCATCTGCCTTTCCAAGTATTCTCCCTGCTCACTTCCTTCATTTTTCTGTCTAGTATATCCGTTCACTAGCTGGAAGAGAAATTATTTTGTTAAGTTCATGCCACACCTGTTATATTTCCCAACATGTTTTTTTCCCCAGTACAAGTTCTTCCACACTTAAAAAGAAGATTCTACAAAGATAAAGATATGAAACAAACTGGTAACTGGCATATACACAACAGAGGGAATTGGTAATGAAGGCACAGAGAGTAGCTGTAAATACAGATGCACATTCTCCAAAAAGGAGCTCAGATTTGGACAGTAAGCTACTCAATAAAACTCCCTGAGAAAGAAATGTCATTGCTTTTTTGTGGTCAGTTGAAGCAGGATAAATATTTTGAAAATAACAGAAGAGATTTATTCCAAACAATTTCTTCATAGGAAAAGAAAGTAAAAACAATAATAAAAAAATCAGCCACACCAACGTAACACAATCTTAGGAAGGCCCAGTGCAAACGGATAAAGCCATGAATACAAGAGCAACATGTAGAAGTCTCCTGTCAAACTGAACAACATTAAAGCAACTTTGTTCTGCAGATAAGGATTACAGCTGAACAGCCTGTTCAGTGCCCACTGAGATGCCACCAAAGGTACTCAAACTACTAATTGACATCACTTCCTTGTTTTCTGCAGTGAACGTAATTAACTGGCCATGGAAACAGCTCAGGCAAAACCCTTGCCTCAGACCGCATTCAAGAGCAAGAGCCTCAGCGGAGCCGCATTCTGGTCCCTAGACACTGCAGCCTGTAGAACAGCGTGGCACACAGACCAAACGCTTGCTAGAAAGACGCTCTTCAGGCACAGAAACCCCCGAGGTCATTAGTTTCACTTCAGCTTTCAGGCGGCACGGTTCTCCAGGAACCTGTCACAGCTTTTGGGTGTAAAAGTCCCTCTGAAGAGGCACAAAGTGCATATGCTTTTAGGGGGACGTTCCCAAAACACTGGAACGACCAGGACTGTGGCCACTGCTGAGCCGCAGTGGCAGAAAATGGTTTCGAAAGCCAAGCAGGCACTTCCAAATTCTGCATGGACAAGAAGAACAGTGCCACCCAGCCTAAAAAATGTCGGGCACCCTGAGGAGACAGAAAGTTCCATTTTCCTGTCCCCACAGTTCAACCCACCGTTCTGCAGCAAGAGGAGGAAGAGGCATCGAGTCGGCCTTGCCCAAGGTGGGTCTGCACCTGCCACTCGCTCCCGCGCCGCCTCCAGAGACACAGCGAGGTACAGTCTCACCCTCGACGGGCTACGCTGAGTGCATCCTTTATTGGATTTAATGAAACTTGGTCTTCACATGCATACTATCAGGAAAATTTGTTTTACATCAAAAATCTTCACTTTTTCAACAGAAAATGTAGCAGAACTTACTAAAGAGCATGTGCTCAAACAGTGTGACCTTTGAGCATCCAGGAACTGTAAGGAATTCACTAATCCTTTACATAGTTATGGAAGAAACTGAGCTAAATGCTTAATTTTGTGCTGAAAACAATCCTCAGCTTTATTTTTCTGTTTGCGAGAAGCTGGTTAGCTGTGTGTGCAAACAAAATTACAATTGCCTTTTCACACTGGCTGGATACTCTTCCGCTTTGGTCAGTGAGACTATTGCACGCTATCAATTTCTGTCCAAATTGTGTATGGTGCAGAGGACCTTGTGCAGTAAGGTCTGGACTGAACACCAGGCTTAGGAGTCAAGCTGAGTGGCGACAGGAACACGTAGGTGTTACCCTTACCAGACATTCTCATTTTTGACTTTCTCCAACACACTTTTCAAGGACTCTGGGTTTTCGCCATCAAAAATCACAAGAGCTTTTGAAAAATGCAGGGTTTGTGCAAATGAGGCTGGAGGTCTCGGAGGGCAAAGAGCATCCTGCTCCCCTGGCCAGTATCCTAAACCTGACTGTTCCACGGGCATCTGGCTCCAGCTCCAGAATCTGAACCCATTTCAAAAGTGAGGGAACAATTCCTGTTTGTTCTACCGCATCAGTAAACACACCATAATAAAATAATTGTCTAGGCCAGTTTCTGTGTTTGTTTATTGCTTTCTTACCATTTCATGTTTCTTGTCTTGGTTTTAAGCTTTCTGCGTAAGATACTGCCTTTTTTCTGCTTGGGTGGCATGGAGATATCAGAACCTAACCAATACCAGCTCAAATAAATTCCAAAAGGCTGGAGAACATCAGCAAGTGCATGCTACGTGCCAACCCTCCTGGAATATTTTTGGTGTGTGTCATTGTCTCAAGGTTTAGTGCATTGCGTTATCTGTATTCTTGTTTGCAGAGGAAGGTGTGGTGGAATGTACTGTTCAAACACAGACTGCTGTCCTCCATCCTGAGATAAGGAAGCTACAAAAGGAATTTGTGGCGGTGCGGGCAGCTGCCAAGGCGATACGCAAACGATGATGCAAGTGCAGATCCAGCAGCCTCACCGGTGGCTCCCGCACCCCCCGCCCAAACCGCTGCCTAAGCTCTGTTTGCATTTTTCAAAACCTGCAGTGAGAAATGTAAATGAATCATGCAGCAAGAGTCACACGACTGGTCTGAGCTTCACCGCTGCTGTTTGACACTGGAAATCAAACCTTGGCAGGCGGACACAAAGATTTAAACAGAGGTGGCATGGCTGCTGTCGGAATCCTCAAATAACGGGGCACGTTGGTCCCAGTTATCCCTGCACGAACAACATCTGCTACCTCCAGTGAACACGTCAAACCTAATACCTCACTGAAGTAAACGATCTGGCCCAGAGACAAATGTGTTTTGAGCAAACAGTAGTTGACAAACACTGAGATTAGTTACCTCTATCCACACAATGCCTTCATCCCTTCCGGACGCTTCCACGCACGTCAGAGTTTCCTTCCTTCCCCTCACAGACACGCTGGGAATGCTCCCTCTTGCCTGACTCTACAGACACTGCACTGCGCCCATATGTTCAATTCATTAACCACAGTCTAAGCCACGGAGCTTCCGTTAATAGGAGTGTTTGATGACAGGCGATTACACAGTCGCAACCTCATGTAGCCTTAGGACTTAGCTAAAGACCCATACTTCTTTGAAAAGATTGCTTTAAATTAGGTAGTTAAGAGCGTAGCCATCATTTAAGGAACTGAATGAAAAAGTGATACCCAGCCGTCTCCTGACACCCAGTTTTCCTCTCGTGCAGTGGCATTTTTCACTATGGGGATTTTCTTACCCACCAGTCCCTTGTGCTTGTATCAAGGGGACGCTCTCATCATACCCAAAGAAAGAATTTGCTCCATTCATTTAAATTAATTTTAGATATTCCTCTAACAGAAGAAAATCCAAGTATGCAAAAAACCACCCAAACCCAAACCCCCCACAATTAATATATAACGGGCACTTACAAGTCTCTCTCCCGAAAGAACTTCCAGAAGTTTGATGAGCATCCTTCCATCGCGAAGGTCGGTGTACAAATCCGTAATTCTGCATGACACGCGTGCCAAGTGGGAATTAACCCACTTTGTGAAGGTCTTCTTCTGAACTGCCTCACGTTCATCTGTTGGGAAAACACCACCATGTTACTCAAAATAGATCACAGTTCGTGTAGCTATGTGAAAATGTGATGTTCAAACATGTCTAATATTAAATGAAAGATATGGTTTCTCTTCTTAGCAAAATAATTGAAGAAATTGGGACTTTGCACTGAAAAATGACCTTTCTTCCCATTTTATGACATTTTCTGTGGAATAAATCTGAACCATAGATTGCAGACTGACTTGCTGCTCAGCTAAGCAGCTTTCTCAAGGTGTACTGAGGTCCATTGTTGAGCTACAACATAAAACCAGCTCTGAACTCATCAAACTGTCCAGTAATCTGATCAAGAGTTATTCTATCTTCCCACACTGGAAGAAAAGGCTCTCGAGTACACACACAAATCCACAACAGATCCCCTGAAACACCAGAAGTCACTTTGGATTAAGATAGGTACAAAAGAGAGCAGAAACCAAAGCTTCCCATTCATTTTTTCCCTTCTCATTTCAATATTTATGTGCGGATTCAACATTTGTCACTGTATTTACACAATGTCAAGATGAACTTTTCCGTAACTGCGTGTTTGAGGTAGACTTGCATTTACTTAAAGCCACAGAAAAATAAGTTCTTTCCACCTCCCCTTCCCAGAGTCTTTCACAAGTGTTTATACACTAAAACATTGGCTACAAGAGCTCTCTTAATGCACAGGCTCACGCAGCCCACATTAATTGAGGAACTCCGAAACAGCGACCTGCCAAGCCCAGAACTCTCCAACAGAAAACATTAGACTTCTCTGTGGTTAAAAATCTTCCGCCAAGGGCTTTGGATGAAGCCGTTCCTTGTTAGCAAAACGTCATTTCGCTGAGCTGGGAATGACTACAGACCGAATCTGTGAAAACACAGGTGCTCGAACTTGGACTCCTAAGTCCACAGTTAGACGTGTGAATGAAAGCGGGCTGCATTGCATTTTTAAACCTTGCATCACTCTCTTTGAAGGCGTTGGCACATTCAGAAACAGCACATGAAGACTAGTAAATCCTAAACCAAAATGTAAAATGTCCAGCTCTGAAAATCTCTGAGTTCATCATCTGAAACACAGAAAACGCTACTAACGGTGCAGATCAACACCGCACTTGTATTTGACTGCCCAGGGTTTCAGCAGTTGGGGACGGCAGCGAACGCCTCATCCTGGTGACAGGGAATAACACAGAAGCTGAGGCTGAAGAGAATAGAAAGTTGCGGAACACGTGAAAGAAAAAACATAGTAAGAAAAGAAATCAGGTAGTAGAATGGTGGGTGGTAAGGCGGAGGAATGTGACAGGGTGCGACTTCAGCGGCGGTTTGCCCAGTTGCAGAAACTCCACCCTAAGATTTCAGTTCCTCCCGTGTACTTCTGAATTTATTCTCAGCAGCCCACATGGCAGGACATCATCTTTGCAGTCAGAAGCTGCAGCATCTCCTAACCGTGTTGCAACTCGTACCAGTGGTGTAACAACAGCCCTTTTTCAATCTTTGACCAAAGAAGAAAAAACCCAATGCATCTGACTCGCAAAAACAGTTGTCTATCCAAGTAATGGTTTAAATATAGTGTCTAACCTTAAATATGTATTTTATGAACTATTTATAGAAAGTTCCTGGGAATGCTGTATCTGCATATCTGCTTGTCTAGTAATCCATGCTTTTAGTTCTTGAAATGGGTCACAGAACAGAAACTTCGCAATAGTTGGCGCTTTTTAAAGAAAATCCAACAGAAATTCCCACATCTCCCTTCACCAGCTTGAACAAGCCCCAAAACAGCTCAGCAAGTTTGTTTATTTAATCACTGTAGTCTCTCTACAGAAGCAAACATTCAGAGATCCCTGTGGTTACAGTCATTCTGAAGGGAAATACGGATGGGCAGAACCCTAAAAATAGAGTTGGGCACAGAAAATCAAATTATATCAAATATCATCCTGAAGCCATCCATTGCAAAATCTTTGGTCAAAAGTTACAGTTATCAACAATCCTCCCAATTTGGGATCATGATAAAAGTGATGGGTGGGAGAAGAACGTCCATGCGGCTTTAGTTAAAGAAGATGAAGGCTCGGAGCCTAGTTTTGAACAGATTGAAGACATGACGTGGGAAACGCGGTGGTGTGCCAAGTCAGGCTGCGAAAACCTTGGTGCCGTTGTATTAACTGATACCAGCTCAGGATCTTCTGTTGTTGAACACAAGTCACCAGGTGAGCGGCTCCGGCAGCCCTTTGGGGAGGGGGAAGACGGGTTCATCCTGCGGACGGTGCCCACACAATCCAGGACGTGAAAGCGGATTCTCCAGGCAGTGGGGATTCGGGAGAAAAAAACTGAGAAAGTTCCAGCGCCTCCTTTTCCTTCTGGTTGCCTCAGCATCCCTAAGCACACGGAATTACCGGTGAGGGTGCCTGCAGGCGCTCCCCGTCTAGCTGCAGGCGCGCTGTGCCTTGGGAGCTGATCCTCAGTGCCATCATGTGTGTATTCTTTATTTAGTTCAAAGGCAGCTGCTGCCTCTCCCGGTTCCTCTGTCTCACTCTCTGTGGTCCCCGCTTTCCTGTTTACGGCAAGAGGTTGAAGGACCCGGGTGGTTTTTCGTCTTCGCTCCTCTCACCTGATCCCCACCCATCCTCTGCAGCCTCGTCCTCCTCCCTGCTCGCGCCAGCAGATAAAAACAGTGTGAAAACCTCTACCGAGACCACAGCTGCGATGGTTGGAGCGCTAGCTCCACATGCTGAGCCTACCGCCACCTCTTTGCCTGTGCGAGCGACTTCACTGCTGCTGACATTATCAGCGACAGAAAGGCGCAGCCGTTCTTGCCCCCGCGTCGCCTAACTCCCGGTGTTCCCACGACGTGGGAAAGCAAAACAAGCCCGTTTGAAAGTTGCGTGGCTGGGGCTGGTCGTGTTAAAACCTCTCCTGATTATTTCTACATGGTGTTGCACAATGACTGCAGGTTTTTGCAACACTTTTACCAACCCTTTCAAACTGATAAACTGCATTTTTTGGCTCTGGGGTTTCAGGTTAAAACACACACAGGATTAGAACCAATGAATTTTGGTTATATGTTTCAGACAAAGAAACATGCATACAGAAAAGCGGTACTTACAGCTCTGGCAATTCGGCTACATGATTCTTTTAACACGCAGTGCTGTGTAAAAACCTACCTAGTACGGCCGGGTGCGGCCCTCAGTGATGATACCAGGGATTTCACAGCAGCAACGGGCCCTGAAGCGTTATTTATGAATCTCATGTGATCGTTTTGACAAACGTCCTTCAGATTTTCAAAAACACAGTTTTAGATTTTGAAGATTAATTAAAACTAGAGGATATGGGTGGAGCTCCAAGCGTCCTACAGCTTGTGAAAACATTTGTTTCCCAAGGGTAAAGAGAAATGTGCAACATGCAAAACACGCACAGCAGGGAAACGGAAGCTGCTCCAACAGCAGTATTGATAATAAGAGAATCCAACTTATCTTGAAGCAACACTGGGAAGGAAATTTCCTTTATGCGGAAACCCCCATGACAATACTGCTAGCATACAGCGGCTCCGTGATTGAGATAAATCAAGGACTGACTTTGTCTGGGAGTTTAGTAAATAAACCACAGTTTGTACACTGAAATGCGAATAAACCAGGGCTGGATGGGCTCACGAACAGGCATCTAGCCCCTTCCCTGCTTGAGAAGAGTAATTCCTTCCTCTGTGAATTTGATGAGAAAAAATCCTGACAAAAAGATAGTCAACTTTCTGAAAGAGCAGAGTGTCAGTTGCCGAATGCCCGTGCGGGAGAGCACGAGGGGGTCGCCTGCCCCATCCTCCCTCTGTCACACGCTCGGCTCCGCCGAGTGAGCTCAGCAGAGCTCTGCCGGAATAACGGAGAATGTGTCTTAATAACTGCCCTGGAAATGCAGGGCTGCGGGAGCCGGCTGGGAGGAACGTGGGCCCCCCTGACCCCGCGGCTGCTCCCACATGCCAGAAAGCGTTATCAGCCCCAGCGCCCTCGCTGCCGTGGCAAAGGTTACCTGTGCGGCTGCCCTGTGCTAAAAACAGCTGCAAGACAAGCTGCTCCCCTCCATACCGGTCAAACCACATTTTCAACAAACTGACCTTGAATCCGTTTCAAACCGAACGGCAAATATGTTTGGCGCACGCTGCTGCCAGCCCAGCACAGGTAGAACAACTTGGAGCGTGCAGCAGCTCCCGCCGGCCCCTGGAATGCAAAGGCCTCTGCGCCCGCTCAGATCAACAGCCCGGGGGGCTCTCAAAGGAGCCGGAATGCTCCTGAAGTAAACAGCGACATTAGAGCACGCCAGGGAAGCTGAAAGGAGCAGTGGGTGCCCAGGACTGCTGCCCTGGGACAGCCCAGCACCCACATCCTCCCCGCACTCTGCACCATCCATGCCTGGGGATCCCTGTCTTACCTTGGGCAAGGCAAATTAAAGATGAGATTTAACTCCCAACTCCAAAACTTCTGCCTCCTGCAGGTTTACGTCTTTTTTTCATCACCACGTGAAAGTAATTTTTCCAGCTTAAAATTATTATTTTTTTTCGCTCTGGCAAAAAGCGCAGCCGGCGTGCGCCCCACGCGAGGCGGTGCTGAGCGGCCTGATCAGAGATGGGCTGAGCGCTGCTCCAGGCACACCGCGCTCGCTCAGATCCCATTTCACCCGGATCATCACGCTGGGTAACCGTGCCCACAGAAACAGAGCTTCCCTTCACCGGACAACGTCCCCAGTACTGCAGGTTTTTCAGGGTGCAGGACATCACTCTGTGTTTTCTCATAGCTGCGAGGATGTGGAGTTCAACAGACAGTAATATTCACAGTTTCACAAATTCCAACCATGCTTGGAAGTTTTTCAATAGAGAAAGGTGCCCGAGAGAACGGCAGATCAGCTGCTGGGACCAGAGTGTGGGGATCAAACAAGATTTTATCAGGGAACAACACGAATTCGTGAACTGTGATAATCTTCACCGTTTGTTATAGCAACAGGAGACCGATACTGAACATGACAGAATTCTAATACAGAGGAGAAAAAAGCACCTCTGTGTATCTGTGCCGGACCAGCTGAGGAGAGAAACATCTGCTTGGATAAACACTCAGGAAACCACGGCCTTTTCACACGGTGCCTGTACATGCCATCTTAGCACCTGTGCTGATGAGAAGCCCAGGGAGAACAATGCACAAGCATGCACAGTGAGTCTGAATTAAAATCTATCAGAATCGCCCAACGGAGAAGAAAAGGATGGAAGGAGAGAGGATGGGTCAGGGCTGAAAAGAGGGGCTGATGAAAATGGAAAGAAATGGGTTTAATGCAGAAGACAGAAGTGCGTAACACACAGGTGCAGAGGCGAGCAACGACCTAGAATGAAACCTGCAGAGTCAAACTTAAACCCATCTTGTACGGAAAACAGGATACATGGAGGTCCATGCGTAGAAACAACAGGTGAACTTTAAAATAAAGTATCTCCTTCATTGCGAACAATTTAACATGGAGGAATGACTGCAGCTGATGGTTTTGATGCAAGAAGGATGTATTTGTTATGGTTATTTTATGGCACAAAGTAATCTGTGGAGTGACTTCTCCAGCAAAAACGGTGAGATTACACCCAAGCTTTTACGTGCTCGAACATGACTTAGACAAGAACTTGAATGCGAATGTGAAAGATGACAAAGCAACGAGGTGATTTCATTCCTGCTGTGTTTAGTTGCTGATTTTCATTTGGAGCAAAATCCTTGCCGCTTTCCCGACTCTGCTCCACAGACACTATTGTTCAGAAGTCGGGGGTGTGTTCGGCAATCCATTCTCTTTTACCAGGAAGCACTGGTCAGCTTCTAAATCCCATTAAATATCTACCCTTCTCCACTAAACATTACGGCATGTGACTACTTTCACTGCTGAAAATGCTCTGAAAAGAAAAAAGGGAAAGCTACATAATGCGGCATGTGGAAACCCCAATTCTGCTGCTTTCTGTCTTTGATGTCACTAAGCCTCACTCACACAATGAAATGATGCACAGAACAATGTCCGGTAGCCAGCCAAGCATTACGGGGTGTGGAAGGGCAGGCCCCTTCATTGTCTTTATTTTTACACAGAGTTTATGACATTTTGGTGTCAGCAATACAAAAATAAACCTCCTGAAAGCCAGCTCTGGATTCACGTAGAATGATTATGTTCATCTGCAAAAACTTTCTGTAAAGACTCCCACGGCGGATAAATGAAACATAGAAGTCATCTGGGTTTAACTGACTAAACTGGTGGAAGAATTCAGAAGACGAAAATGACATATTTAAGCAGATTTAGAGAGAATCTGTGCTCATCTGTCCCTCCACTGGTGCAAGCTACGTGAACTGCTTGTTTAACTTCAGGAAAACTGAAGGTAAAATTGTGAGTATCTCCCGCACCATGAGAATGGAGAACACCCTGTCACACGGCCCATTCCAGAAACATTAACCAAGCAGCGTTTTTTTCAGGTACTCTGGGATACCAGCTGACTTCTTGTTCTTCTGTACGAAATGCAAAGCAGCTACAGAAACGCAACCTTCCTAGTGGATGATTGAAGTTATTTAACACTTCTAGGCGCTGCTCTGGAAACACACCCACACCCATCCTCAGCTCTAAACACCGGCAGCCACCCCGCTTTCAACAGAACCACTCACATTATCGAGGTTCATGATGAGCAAAACGTTCAAGAGGACCAAGGCCTCACCCCCAAATGTTACAAAATCACTTTTGTAGCAAACTAACACAAGTATAGTTGAATAAAGGAATAACTTCATGGCCTAAGGAGCATTCAGTACAGAGTTCAAACGGCCCTCCTTTTAAAAACAGCACGAAAAGGACCTTGGTGCTGTCAGCATTAACAGAAAAGGACAGAAATGCCTTATGGCTGATCTGGTGTTAGTGGTTTACACTTGTTGCCGTTTTTCCCCTTTGCGTAAGAGACAAATGACTCAATGTGAAAGAGCATGGAAAAAGCATCGGCCCGTCCCAGGACACTGACTGTGACATTCCCACAGCAGAACAATGCAAACCTGAGGTCACCGCACTATTTCGAGAACGCGCGATCTTGCGGGGTCTTTGCAATTTCCTTTAAAAAACATTCTGCGCATAATGCAGGGAAGTGCCAGGGCTTTCTGGGGGGGTGGGCAGTGCTGGTCTTTTCCACGCCCGCCCCACCGGCGTCTGCTGAGCCGCGCCAGGGAGCGCGAGGCTTGGCACGGCGGGGAACACTCCAGGTACTCACCACGCGAGCTCCGTCCTATTTCTGCCCCTGGTCGGCAAACCCAGCGGAACAAAAGAGTTTGTACAGTGGATTCCCACTTGTCCACAGGAGGAAAACCCTTGTTTTAGGAACCTGAAACAGGCCACAAGACTGAAGTGCCGGTGTTCCTGTGGAATCCCACTGAGGGCTGCTCGAGAGCTCTGGGGTCTTTTCTTTCATCTGAGGCAGCAGTTGAGACATTACACGAGAGAACGCTCGAAACTGTGGTATGTTTTGACCGTGCTGCTTTAAAAACCTCATTGCAGTCAGAAAGGAGAGTAGATGAAAGAAATGCCAAACCTTTGTTGGTTTCGTGTTTAAATCTAATTTCACTTTAATGACAGAAAAGCACGAATAGAAAATAAATACATCTAGGATGAATGCATTTAATCCTTTCAAAATATTAAATCTCGGTACTAAGAGATGTTATCATTATAATTAATTGCTGTTAAATTATAATTTTCATTATCACCTAAATATTTTAAATGGAAGAACATGTACTTAAACAACCACTGCGCTGATCAGGAATTAATCATGGCTGATTCCACAGCCCTGGTGAACAATGTGTTTAGTTCCCCCAGTTTCCATGGTCACGCAATAACTGCTGTTGCTGCTGCACCGCAGAGGCAGCCGCGCTGCGCCGCGCTGACAGGTTGCCCAACAAAAGCCCCAATACCACAGGTAAGGCAGGCCAGGCCCAGCTAAACCCCAAACATGAAAGCTGAACGGATAACAGCCGTAAAAATATTGTAGATGACGATAAAAATTACTTGTATAACTGACGGAAACTGTGGTATTTATAACATAAAGTTATTCCGAAGAAGGGAGTTTTAAAAATGAATGAATTTTAATGAGATTTGAAACAAACTGCCAATAAGAAGCATTAGAGGAAAAATCCCTAATCTTCTCTGGCTCTAATCTGCAAGCCCATCATGCAGAGCTCCAGCTCAAGGCCTGGAGTTGTTATCTTTTGAGATGTGCTGAACCGATCGATGCCTTCACCAGGGAGCTTGATGGACAAACGCTCCAGAAAACCGAACCACTACGTCAACTTTAACACATACATTCCAATCGGTCACTCTGTATATTAAAGTTCTTTCTAAAATAAATCCATGTGGTAATTTAAACAACAACATAATAACTCTTTTCATGCCATACCTGCTTTCGTGGGACTTCTGAGGTACAGACAAGTTGCACATACATTCTAATTCCTCACCTCAAAGTTTTCCTGCTGGTCTGTTTGATTCCAATCCAAAGGTCATTTGCTGATCTGCTTTTGTGGGACAATGTGGCATGTTTAAGCAAAATCATTTTAGTCTTTGGAGTTATGCAAGAGTAGGGGAAAAAAATGTACCTTTTCAGCACAGTATTTCCTGCCCATGTAATAACTTTCAAAGCATTACCAGAAAAAAAAAACCCCTTTGTTTGAAACTCTAGGAGATCTCTCTGAGATTTAAAAGCCGATGCAAATTTGAGGGAATTAGCTGGGTAAAATTATACTTTGAACACCTTCAACCTGTATCTGCATCCAGAAACATCACTTGTTTTTCTAGTCTTAAAAGCAGACTTGGGAGTTGTACAGATTGTGCAGGGCATTGACTGCGCAAACCGAGGAGCTCTGCGCGGGTCCAAAGGTGCGGCTCCTGCTGAAGTTACCCAGCAGAGCTCCCAATAATTCACCTGCACTTACTTTAATTTCTAGCACACTGAGCAAATTATGTGCCAAACATCAGCAGGTCAGTGTGATCAATATAAGAAGCACCCAAACACTCCTTATCAAAGTAATTTCCCTGACGCCTCAATCCCATTGCACACGAGCTCTGTATTCTGGGCCTTCCCCTCCCTGAAAATGGGAAACAACGTTGCTGTTGTTTAAAAAACAACAACAACAAAAACCAGACTATGAAATATGGCAATTAATAAAGGAAATGCAGAACACAAGAACTTCTGAAAACTGAGTGTCTGATCAATGCTCCCAATTGTCTGTTAACACAATACTAATGTCATTAAAAATCATTCAGGTATTGGTTAAGCACAAAACTATTGTACATTTGCTTTACACACATGAACAAGCTCTTTGCACTAGGGGTATTTATGTGCTTATGCCCGTCTTACACACTTCATAGCCAAATTGCACAGATACACACGTGCGCACAGGCATGAAAATGTATTTATGGCATCTTCCACAGATTATGTGCGCCTGATTCGTGTGTTCCTGAAGCCACAGTGACCTGCAGCTGGTGCCAGGGAAACGTTTTTAAACCTGGCAAGAGTAGCTAAAGCAGAAGGCAGAGCTGACTTAGGCACCACGGAAAACAAAAGGTGTTTGGCTTCAGGTTAACTCACACACCTGCACTTGCAAACCGCTGGAATGGGCTGGAGGAGGTGAAGGACAGCCCCGTCCCAGGCACCGACCTGCAGAGATCACACCACCCCGGCCCGTCATCTGAGCCATTCGGGAAAAGCGGGGAAAAGTCCTTTTCAGCTGCCGTTTTATTCTGCGTTGCTACAACCAGCGGGTGCTGGTCCCAGCTTTGCCAAACCCAGCCTAAAGAGAGCAGCGGTCCTGGAGCCGGTGCAGAGCCAGGCTCCATCGCTGCCGGGACACATGGCACAGCTAAAGACTTGACATATTGGGTGTCCTTAAGCGGTGTCTGCTCTCCAGGACAACTTGTGGCTGCTTTTACTCAGAAAAAAAGTGTGTGCAGCGAGGAACTGGCTGGAACACCACTAGCCCCAGGCACAGAGGACATATAAGCTTCTTTCAAATGGCGCAGAGCATCATCAGCATCGACCTGCTGGCAAATGTCAGTAAATGTTCCAGTAAATATGGATTTATGTCATGGGATTTTATAACACACCTTATCAGGCATCATTATCAAGATATTTATTTGGGGAAGAGATAGAGAAGGATTTAATGATACGTGAGCAGCAGCAGGTTTATGGACAAAATGTGCCTTAACTTCCATGTCTCATTCTGTGAACTCGTTCTGTAAGGACTCGGGCAACACTTTTGAACAACCATGTCCAGACGCAACCAGCACATCGCCTGCTATTAGAGGCTGCTAGACACCAGCACACCCACAGAAGTGACGATGGCCAGGATGTCACCTGGGGAACAGTCAGGGAATTGTCTGCAGGCATCACCAATTTTCTACAACAACTTCCTTGAGCAGAAGCGAAACACTTTCCTGCAAGGTGAGGCCACGAGGATGAAACGCTACTCAAACCCCACAGAGCGAGCGAAGCCCGTGAAGACACCGGGAGGGAATGAGGTGCAGTTCACCTCTGAGAGCAAAGAGTTCCACAGCCATGGCTAAAATAGTCCGCAATAGCTTTCCCTTCTCCTTAGGGCTCAAGATTAGAGCCTGGATCCAGTTAGACTTCGCCCAGCAGCCCCAGCATGCAGGGCACAGCACAGGGTGAGAGCGGGTGCAGATGCTGCTGTCCCAAGAATTACTTTTATTTAAACACGAGACACCGAGCATTGAAAGGTAGGGCAGGCATGAGAATAACAGCAAGGTCAGAAGTTCAGAACAGAACAGACATCTGATGTTTCTAGACACCTCCCCTATTTATTCAGAGCCTTACTTAATTGCCATTCCGTAATGGGTATTACTCATGGTAAATTGCAATGAAAGTACGGTCACATCCACAATTGCAGAACAGCCTCTTCCATTATATTGCCAGACAATCTGCAAAGGAGGAACACACCCTGAAAAAACAGCCACTGCACTACCGGAGTAAGTCCAGTTTCCCTGGAAATGGCCATGGAAAGACACTAAACCAGATGCACAATTATCACCCAAAGCAAAGGATAGTTAGCTGACTGCAGAGGAGACAGCCATGTTTTCACTCTCCTTTTTTCCTGGAAACAAATCATAATCAGATTGTATTTTCACAAACTGGAAACACTGCCTGGACAAAACAAACACTAAGAACTTTGGGTTTTTTTGGAAGGGGATGGCTGAACCCAACACACAGTGTCAGTGTGAAGAAGCTGAAACCAAAGAGAAGGTGTTATTTGAGAAGAATGAAGGAGCAGGTCTGGATTTGAGAGACAAATCCCCGGGAGCGAGGCCCTCGGCACCGTACACTTGTGTAGTTTCATTGCCTGTAACGGGGCTGCCTTGCCTTAGATTATCTGAGAAGGGAGCGCTCTGCACACTGGCCGATTTTCTGAAGGGTTTGCCAAGCCATTACGTTAAGTTAGGTATCTTTATTAAACCATGGGGGTTTTTTCCAAGAAAAATCTGGGCAGCCAGCATTTATTTTGTTCAGATAAACTCTTAAAGCTCATTGTAACGACACATTGTTTAGTTTAATCTTTGCAGGCATAAGGTCACCCCTTGCTTGCGATTAGAGCGCTGTGCTAATGCAGATCGGTTTTGTACCCTGCCACCACGCTTTCTTCGCTCTCTCTTTGGTCTGTAATTCTCCAGCTATTTTACCTGAAAACTTAGTTCTGATAGAACTAAAAGAGACAAGAAAACTTAAAGAGACCAACCCCAAACCTAAAGCAATCCTTGGAAACATATGCCTGGTCATTTTGACAATATTCAGGGCAGAGATGTTTGCAGTCTCTGCAAGGGACAACAAATACGATTCCTGTGCAATGCCATTTGGGATGATAGTTTATCTGTTTGCTAACGTAGCCAGTATTCAAACCCTGCAAATGAGAAATCATATTTATGATCTCCTGTTCTGCCCCCCCCGCCAAAAACCTTTAATACAGTTTTACTATAAACTGCGCAGGATTGTGCATTTTACCGATTACACATCCAACAGAAAACCACCCCTGTCAGGTGTTGTCGTGTCTGTGTAACTGGGCCTGTGCTTTCAGGAGCTCCAGCTCATAGTTTTCTGGACAGATCACACTTGATTGCACACGGAATTCTCAGCATTTCCAGTTATCTCATGCAAAGGCCACTCGGTAATGACAGATCTTTCACAAGGCCTTTGTAAAGCCCCTAGACTGCGGCACAGCGACGGCCTGCGTGTCTGCTCGACTGTCCCGCTCCCCTCCACCGCTCAAGGGCCTTTTTCTTTCAGCTCCTTTCTCGGTGAACAGTGGGGCATTCAGCGCGGCTCCCCGGCTGGTTCGTGGTGGTTTGGCTGCAGCAGTTCTCTGGCAACAAAGGAGACTCTCAGCCCGGGACACCCTGGTTCCAGCAGCAAGTGTACAACGTCCTTTGTGCTAACGTGGGCTCCCCGGCCATCGCCGCCTCAGACTCCACGGCAAAAGTCACAAGCTCAAGTGGTCACCGTCCCTCTTGTCTTTCCTCCTCCGAAAGAAACGCAAGGATTCAGCTATATGCCTTTTTAGGAGCAGCAATTAATTTTAGGTTCACACGCCCTCCTTAATTACATTGAGGTTATCGCGCATGACAGCAGGGCCAGAATTACATGTGGGTGCTAATTATGCTCAGTATGTGAATGAAACGACGTGTTCCAAGCTGAGTTAAGAGTAGGTCCCCCGTCCCAGCACATGTCACCTGCACGCCAGGCCACCGCTGCCTCCTCGTACCCAACCGCACAGCTGCTGAACGCACACTAATCCCCCAGCTCCTTACTCCACAAATGACCCTTTACTCCAAAAGGACTCATTTTGAGCTGGGAGGGGGAGCTGTTCACCTAATGCTTATTAAACAACTCTCCTCTTTGGAGTCACTACGTCACTTCGCTTGGATGATGACACCGGGAAAACCACCGTTACCTGCCAGCCCCAGATAGTAATTTCCAAATGAAATTCCAGATTTGATTTCTTGTGGGAAGAGCAAAGTAGATTCTAAACCACCCTTTTTATTATTTATCTCCTTCACCACAGTTTTCCAAGTTAACAAAGACTAGCTCCCAATCTTTGGCATAACAGTTTTCCCAAACCTGTCTAGTTCTATGAAGATAACTCATTTTCACATAAGGAAAAAATATGCCGTTGTCATATCCTGCTACTTAATAGCTGATACTTAATACTTCTCAATTCAGCTTCAACAGGAACAAAAAGCCCTTGAGAGCTGTTAGTAATCAAATACTCTTTCAATGAATTCTTCCATGAAATTCAGAGTCGGGGCAGAAGGGGTGCACCTAGCAAGCAACACATCCTGCGCTGGGATAGCACAGGACTTTAGTACAGGGAATGGGAAAGGGCGATTTTCACATCGCAAATCTCTAAGTTGATTTTCTTCACCATTTCTACTTAGCTTAGGTAGCATTTCATGCACTTTAATGGTTAAAGCATGCACTCAAGAGAAAACAAAAACAAAAGAAATGAAGAAGACGACCGAGGACATCACAAAACGGATTGAGAAAGACCCGGGGAATGAAAGCCAACCATTGTTCTGGCTTTTTATCACCACTTTCATCTCTGTCCGTAGCCTTTGTTTATTGCCCCACTTTCCACAGAAGTTAATGGCAAAACCCACAATCACTTTGAATAGGGCTCTTGGATAGGAAAAATATTTGGAAGAGGAGCCTGTACTCCTATGTGGCTGCAAGATGCCCACGAAACACAGGGATGGGCTGTGACACGGAGCTTACTTGGGACACCCAATGCAGGACAGAAAGGGCCAGTTCCTGCACCAGCACCAGCGGCGGCACCTCCACGTTCAGGGAACTCACACCAGTTCAGGACATCACACAAATCATGTCACTGTTCGAACTGTGGCGACGAATCACCCCCAGGGTACTCAAAATCCCTCACTGTCCCATGTGAAAATATCTGCTTACAAGCTTTGTTTACTTCACTATTTCAGAGCCACAAAATGTGCACCAGAATTGCCCTTTTCAAAATAAAACTATGCTCCAGAGTCTAGACATTTGTTTGTTTTAAAATGAGGTTTCTTATACACACAGTTAAAAACCCCCAAATATTACAAACATAATCTAAACAGAAACTGAACATACTACAAAAAACCTGAGGCAATAGCTCAGAGTTGTGAATTTCCACAGTTATTTCAGTGAGGAGCCAAATCCAATTTAAACGTTTACTTTTTCAACTGTACCAACCCTGGCCATGTTAGCAGAAATACCTTACCCTGTTCTCTTCACTTCCCTCTGGATCTTCACAAGTACCAAAGCCCAGAACCAGAAAAGGTAAGAACCACTTCTGAACTTCTTGAAAGAGAAAGCAGGAATTTGGGACAAAATGTTCGTGTTCAGTAGCTGTGGGATTATCAAAATCTGGTTTATTTCTCTAATAATGAGAAATTCCTCAGTCCTCACTGAATCCTGAGCCACGGTAAGAGTTTCTCCAGCAGTAAAGATGGAGTTGTCATACTGTCCTGAACAGCCCTTTAAAACAGGGAAAATACAAAACGTCAGACTTTCTCTCTCACCGGTCATTTGGAAAGGAAGTCTGTCACAAGAGCTTTCTGTTAAGTTCTCCTCAAAATCTCAGATTTAGTTTTCCGGGTTTTTTTAATATCAGGATTGGGAGAGAATGGGAGTGAAAGGTTTGAATACTTTCCTTTACATTCCCGGGCGTTTTTGAAGTTTATCCTTCATCGATAAAACTATTCCAGAACTTTCTGCAAAACCGTCTTCCATGGGTTTGCTATACATCGCCTAGGTAAAAAATTTAAAAGTGTGGAGAAATGGATATTCAAAACACTGCGTTTGAGACCACTTAAAACTCTGTGCAAATCTGACAGGGCTTCCAGCCCCGGAGTTTGTGCTCACGTGTTCACCGAAAGCAGCAGACTGAAGCACACTGTGACACACACAGGCTTCGGAACAGCTGCACGCAGCAGAAAATCAAGCAAAAATTGTCACAGGAATGGGAATATATTTGCAACTTCAGTGGATCTGAGAGGGTGGAAAAAAAAATATATCCATGTAAAGCAGGCACATTTCATCTGGAATGAAATTCAGGCTTCCTGCATATTACCTTTAACAGAAATTACCATGACAAGAAATGCCAGGGACCAATTTGGTAGACAAAGTAGGATGCCCTTCAGTTCACTAATCACCGCCTGTGGCTATGCAGGTCACTGCTCGCAAGAGACCCAAATCCTTTAGAAGGTAAATCTTGCGAGGAGGAAGGCAGCTGTGGAAAATGGCTTTTCAAAGGGCACCCACAGAACTTCAGAGGCTCCTGGGTAGAGCAGATCTCCCAATCTATGCATACGGACCCCCATATTATCAAAGCTGATTATCACTGACCACTTAAAAATAGAAACTGCGTGTCCCTTTGTATGCCAAACTGGAACCCAGACCAAACCTGCTCGGGTCATTGCAGATCAAAGGGCTGCAGAGCCGAGGAGCTCTCCTGCTATCAGAGCAAGGGGTCTGCCCCAGACACCCACGATACTCTTGCATTTTGTTTCCCGGTGCAGGCAGAGCTGTGTAGCCACAGCCAGTCTTTCATCCCCATGAAACAAAGTTTAGAGTTGATCTAAAGCCGGCTTAAACACCTCTGACGGGAGAGACAGCTCACCTTTCCTACAGGCTTCTTCCAGTGGCCACTGCACTACGTGTCAAGTTTTTCAAACCATACTGCAGTGTGTTTCGAAAAGACAGACTCAATTTGAAATCACTATGCTTTGAAATTGGGTCCATCTTTTTGAAACACCCTGTATTTCTAACATGGCTCAAAGCACTTCCAGTCAGGCAGCCTAGTGACCAAAACACACCAGGTTCCCACTAATAATGAGCGGTTTCTAATCTGAAATGCGACATGAAAAAACTAAAACTGGAGAAGTCCCACCCATCAGAGCTCCTGTGAAAGCTGGGGATTTATCAGGAGCACAGATCTAGCTCACCCCATCCCCCAGGATTTTACATTTGGAATTACCCCTGGAAATTTCACACCTAGGGCACAGCCTTAGAGCTGAGACCCAACTTCGCAATTAGACTGCAGGAGCTGATAAAGTCACCACGCTATGAAATGCCAAAAATGTTAATAAGCACCATGCTGTCCTGTTAACCGGGAAAGCCGGGCTGACAGAACAGCCGTCTCTCTGGGCTGGCGAGGGCTTCCCGGTGGCACCGACACCCCGCTTCGCTGAGGAGGGCGATACAGCCGCAGGGATCCACTTCCAAATTCCTGCCTCGCATTAACCTCTTCCCACCAAACCAATCCCCAGGATCCGGCCGTGCTGATGCAGCACAGGTGACAGCCTTGGTTTGTAATTACAACTTACCTGGTTTGCTTTTCGTTTAATTCCTCGACTGAGCAGGACAATTTTTCTCCACTGGTGTACCCTGCACGTCGCATTTTCCACAACCAGGTTTTGGGGTCCTGTCCTCACTGGCAGAGAGTTACTCCAGCCCCGCAACACCACCCCTTCCTACTGAACAAGCGGCCATGAGAGCCAGAACTCCACTCCTAGCTCTAAGGTGAGAGCAACCACTGATACTATCGCTTACCATTCCAGGACTGGGCGAACTAACAAGAATAAGAACTTACTGGAAATAAAGGAAACAGGACTTGCTAAAGCATTTTGCTGTCCACACCTGCGCTGACATCCTCACCAGCGCAATGACTGAGTATGCTCAACTTCTCAATTATCATGCACAAGACTTCAGGGCTTCTTTTGACAGCAGACAGCCTCGATTCACTGCAGCGGCACCTTCTGCCTCATCCTGCTCCACTCCAGCCCCTCCAGGCAATGGGGAGCTGGAATCTCCTGCAGGGTGACCCTGCCCAGCTGCACATGGAGCCAGTCCGGGCCCTTCAGTGTAGCCCCACAACTCGCACCAGCTTCACAACCCAGGGGGACAGGGCTGGAAAATCTGCTTTAAACGCTCCACGATCACCATCAAGTCGAACAACGGAGTTTCCTTACACCCGTCGCTTCACAGCATTTAAAAGAGGTGGAATGTAGGAGTGCCCAGGTGATTGCTTATGATCTCAAGAAAACTCACAACCTTCACTAAATCTGAACAGTGTTATGCTATAATTTAGTGCAAAGCTGTGGATTCACATGAAAACTCTAGGAACTGTGAAAAATGAGGGGCAGATTCAGTGTGGGAAAAACAGGAGTGGAGCCTACAGTAACCCTGTGTGGTGCCCATGCTGGTGCTGCTGCAGGGAACTGTCCTGCCTGCAGCAAGAGCACTGAAACACGGCTAGAAAGGAGCAAAACACAAAAATACAAAGGTAGGAAAGCTTCAACGGTACAACGGTACTTTTTAGCACAGACTGAAGAATGTTTGAAACATCTCTGCTCTTACTTGTTTGTGCGCCTCCGCAATGAAAAGGGAAAAACTGGTGATAAATTTGTAATGTCAAAATATTACACATAATCAGCTCATCCTTGCTGGATCCGAGTCTGGATGCACTGAGCAACACCCAGCGCCACCGAACACCCAGTGTGTTCACCAGAGCCTTCTAGCAAGAGGATAAGAGTCACCTCAAATGGGAATTAATGGCTTTTTAGATATTCTTCAAACAAAGAGCCATCAATCCAAGGAAAGACACCTTCTGTGTCAGCAGAGTTAAGCCACTCCCTCTACAGCACACAGTATTTTGTAGGGTTATTTAGCATTTCATGGAGTATCTAGTGCATAATTTAAAATATTTCCTGTACCTAAGCTCCACCCTGAACAAGATCATTTGCAGCACTATTTTTCAAGCCTGTCTGCCCTCTCTGCAATGTGAATAAACAGCTAAAAATGGGCTATTGTGAAGTCTCTCCTTACGCTTGCAGAAGTCACTACATTTTATCTCTTTTGTCAGAGGAAATTGCACTACACTTAGGGAGAGCATTGCAGGGTTTTTTAGAAGTCACCACAGTGCATTCCACTGAAGGGAAAACTCACTTTCTGTGCTTTCAACACTGTGGTCTGCTTTCCTCTTTCAATGTGATGTAAACACACAGATAATGGATTCCTGAAGCAGTGACCCTGAAAATGATAAAATCTGCCTTCTTTAGATTGCTAACTTAACCAGTAAAGAAAGAGGCGCAAGCCAGCATTATTTTCCCGCGCCACAAACTTACCTCGTTCTTTCTAAAGCAAGTACCGCAGCCTAAGATCTGACAGATGTCCAAGATAAAGCTTCTAACGTACTCCCTCGTGTGCGAGGTCGAGGTCGAAGCCTGGATTGTCCATGCCTTGCCTGAGGAATGCCTATGTTGCCAGTGTTTAAGATGCTGTCATTTTATCTTATTACATCCAGGACGCAGCCATTACTGGGAGCCAGTTTACAAGATAAACAAAGTACTATGAATGAAAGATTTTTTTTTTCCCCTCCCTCCTTCAGCCAGCAAATAGGAACTTTTTTTTGCACTAACCAGGCTCTTCCTCCCTCTCTGACAGGAACCACAGGACCACACTTGTGGCACAGACCAGAGTAAAATAAGAAACATGCACAGAAGGGCTGAACTTCACTGTACTCCGTCTGCTCTGGGATTATTTACACAGTCACGTGGATGAAGCGGAGGAGGAGGTTTGGTTTTGGTTAAGAATTCTTTTTTCTTTTGAAACGGCAATGCTAGAGCTCATTCATCCCTGGGCCGTGCCTTCCGCAGAGAACAGCGGAGCTCATTTTAGCCTGTCTGAGCACAGAGGTGCTGGGCACACTCCTCTCCGCGCACCGACCGCCTGGGTTTCCAGCACAGGTCGCAGGCCTCCCCTTCAGAGAGCACACGGCCATTCCCCCAAAGAAACGTCTGTGTTCTCACACAGCGAACTGCATGGGAAGATATGAAAGGATATCTTCCCTGTCCAAAAGCTGAGTAACTCAAAATGAAGAAAACCGGGAATTTTAAAATACACGAACGCTTTCTCGGAGATCTTCTATGACATGAGCAAACTAATTTGTCTGGAAATTATGCAACTGTTCTTCATTTGAAGAAGTTAAGCCACCCGCCTTTACAGGCAGTACGCGGAGAGTTAGAGAGGGCCCCCGCACTGCAAACTGCACCCAAACAAACCCGGGATTTTATGATTAATTTCCAGAGTTACGTCTGTATTTTACTTAAGGAAAAAAGTAAGTGGAAAGACCACTTCCTCACTCTCCCCCTTATTGTTCTAAGCCACTTATTGGGGGTTAGTCCTCATCTGTAATGCAGAGTGGCTCAGAGGTTGGATGCGCATGTTAACCCTGCGCCAGGCTGAGGACACCTTCAGAGAGATAAAAGCCCCACGGTATCTCTGAAAAGAACACAAAGCTTTTTCCCACAGCACCGCGTTTGGCCTCATTAACACCTTGATGCAATGAGAACAAGCCCAGACTAACATGTTTACAGGGATCATATCATAGCAACACCTACTAAAAAACAGCACAGCCTTACCTTGCAACTGCTTGAATCTTCCTTCTAACTGATTGTAGTTGTACGGCACCTGAGCTGCGTATCCTGGGGACAACGGCCCGGGCATACTGGTGGATTTTTGTAATTCCATTTACAGGTAACACAGGGATACGATGAACTGCAGCATAAAGGAACCACAGGTTTCTCTACCATACATCCAAGTAAATCCCAGCTGCCTCGGTAGTTTGGCTTCAGTCCCTAGACAAAATGCTCTCGCTGAGCCCTAAGTAAATAACAGCTTCGGTTCAAAATCCAGCAGTGCGGGTTGGCGGTAAATTGTCTGTAACAGATTCAAACTTCAAGCACCATGAGGGTTGGTTTTTTTTTTCCCCCACTCCACTACAGGCAACTCTCAAGTGCTCGAATCTGCTTTCAAATGCTTGCCTGGCTCCGGCAAGAGTAAATCAAGCAAAAGCAAGCCTGCGATTCAGCCCAAAGCACAAGCAGCATGGAGCCACGCGCTGCCGTCCTTGCCAGCGCTTCCAGGAGCCGCGCACACCTCAGACCTTTCTGCCGGTTTGTAATATAACCAGCAGCCGCCCGGGCGCGGGCTGATGTCACTCGATTACCATACAGCCCGGTGGAGGAAGCGAAGGCTGTACCAAGGGCGAAGGGGCGGCGGAGCAGGGGAAGAGCAGGACGGCTCATGCAAAGCTGCAGCGAGTTCTTCCGGCGGGTGCAGCGCGGGCACCCCGAGCCCCGGGCAGCGAGGTGGAGCGGGGTCCCCAGCCCTCCGCTCCCAACGCGCCGCCACGGCCGCGCCGGGCGGTGGTATCTTCCTGAGCAAAGCTGCTGGAATTACAATCTTTTGTTAAGAGCCTCATGTAACGGAAAAGTCTCAGATTACTATCACATGAAAAGGAGGGCACTTTTCTTTATTTATCTGCAAGACTGTTCGCTTGAAACAGTAACACACAGGCACAGAAGCGCTCATTCAGTATTTAGCAAGAGGCGAGGAGGGGAGGCAGAAAGATGTACGCTCCAGCACACTGAGAACAAACGAAAGCTTTGTGAAAAGCTTCTTTAAACAGCCAACGCCTGTCGCTTTGTTTTACGTTGCTTGTCGGTATTGAGGATTTTGACGCGCCCTGTGTATGCGTCTCCTTGTCCGTTTATCAGCATGCTGGGTATTACTGCAAGATTAATGCTCGGCTGGGCTGTGCGCTCGGGGGGAGGGCTGTGAGGTAAACGAGGATGCCTTGCCTCTCACTGGCACCTTAATACCTGCTGTAACATCAGCGCGCACAACAGCAGCAGCGTATTCTATAGCGGTGTACCAGCAGCCAGCTCCTGCAGGTGGGATTAGACAGAGGAGGTCAGTTTTCCCTCAGCAACATAAGCTCCTACTCCTCGCTTCTTCATAACTGCAATTAAAGGTCAACTCCACATTCATATTCTCAGTACGTAGCATTTGCCTATTCATTTTTAAAACTGCTGAGAATGTTCACACAAATGCGTTCTCTTTTTCTTCTCCTGCATTTTCAAATTCCTTTCTGATGGAATCAATGTTCTCTTCTCCTCCCACTCTGTCCCCTCATTAAACATTTCAAAATGTTGCCTTTGTTTTGATACTGTTGTTTCATAAGTTTTTAGTCATATAGTAATTTATGTGAGGACAATTTCTGTGGGAGCAGCTTAGTCCAGCCCCAGCTCCCGCGTGGCGTACGGTGGAAATTCAACCAGCCATCACCAACACGCCGGGGAACAAACGTGCAAGAAGCCCAACCGTGACCACTGCTAATTCAGGGAGAAGTGAAGGAAGCCAACACTTCCCAACCGAAGCCGGGATTTCCAAAAACACGTGGACTGTTGAAAACGCCTGGCACATTGCTCGCAAAGTCATAAATACACTTAAAATATTTATGGTTTTTAATGAGACTGGTTTCACTAAAACAACACAGCCCTAGCCCGGAGTTGCTTATTATATTGATACAGAAGGGCTTTTACTAGCATATTTCAGTGAACCCCTTTCTATCAACACAGCCGTATTTACACAAGACTTTTGGTACTACAGCAGACCCCAAGGAGAGCCTAAAAAATTTTTGAAAGTTGCCTTTCAATCTTTTCAGCACTGCCCACACTGGTGCCACCAAGGCCTAGCCAGCTGCCCAAGGCTCATTTTACAGAGCCAGGGAAGGAAGTGGTGGTCCCCTGCCCGGGAGACCCAGGTTCGGCAGGTCTGTGCCCCAAAAGCGCGTTTGCAGGCGCAAGGGGGGCCTGAGGAAGCACCTGCGGGGTGGCAGCGGCGGGCAGGATGCTGCTCGGCAGACAACAATGCGAGGCCCCCGTTCCTGCGCAACCTTCCTCCCATAACCTCTGCGGCCAGGGGGTCTCCGGGCTGGGGTGGAAGAATGGCAACACAAACATACAAAAGGCTCCAAAATTTACAGGGAAAGAGCCCAGTAAACTGAGCCGTTAATATACAAATGCAAACTCCCCCGAAGCTCACGGAGCGCATTTTACCCAGCACACAAGTACAGGCTTATTTCCGCCACAAAACTTCTTCCTGCAGCTTTCTACCGACAGCAGCTTTTGCGAGGCCTGACCTATGTTATAATTAAACGAAACCCTTCCCTGCGAGAGCAGGCAGGCAGCCAGGCCCTACCTGCAGGCATATCAGCTCATTTCTGTCCCACCTTGAGCAAACAGGTGTTGCTATGTGAGCTCAGAAGGTAAAACTAAAGTCCAAGCGACCGACGGGAGAGCTGAAGCATTTTTAATACCATAAAAGCCGTAAATCAGGAGCCAGGAACTTTTCCAGAGCTGAAAGGTTTCCCAGCACCTTTGGCAGGCGACACACTGATGCACGTGGCCATTATTAAAAATATTTAAAAGTAAAATATTACAAAAGCAAAACATTAAAAACTAAAAATAATCATTTGGCTTTGGTTCATATAAAACATGGACTGGCTTTCCCCATCCTGTCATAAAACATTAATGCCACATACATGAATTTACACTTCAGATTGTCCCCAATGGGACAAGTGAATCTGGTAAGCTTAGGATTCCCAAGAAATACTGAACGAAAGCTGGAATTTGAGGTTTTTTGCTGTTGAATCCAAACTAGTCAACCTGAGACCTGGTTACCGCCGCGATGCGGCAATGCATTGAGTCAATCACAAGATTCTCACGTTTGCCCTTCTTTATACCTGGTATCTACTCATTTTCTCTGTTTCTCTTTAATTGACTAACCCCTTGACAATACTAATTAGATAATATGTTATGGAGGGGAATTAATGCTTTAAAGCCATAGATAAGATAACTTTTGAGCACTGGTCCAAGAGCAGCTTATCAAATCAACACAGCTTGAAACTGTCCATGCTGTAATTCATTACTGATTACAGCGCTGGAGAAAAATAAGGGCAAAATCACATATTACATTTAATATATCAAGGAGGGAAGGAGTTTGTTGGCTTTTTCCCATCTAAATGTTGTTCTCGCTTTTCCCCCATATCTGCAAAATAATTTTTGCTTGCACTCTTTGAATTGTACCTCTCCCATAGTACTCAACTGGTAATGATGGCTTGCATTTTTGTGTATTTGTTAAGAGTAAATAAAAGAACCAATGATTATCCACTTTGCCATAAGGCAAAGAGTGACTTAGTCGACGTGATTAGAGCTTTGCAAGGCCTCAAGCAGAACAACAGGCTGACCACGCTAATGTTATGAATGTACAAGTAACATCTGGAGGCAGGTGCTTCCACCAGAACAGAAAAGGATCTTTACGTGGTTCTGAAAAATCGCTGCTGAAGTGAATGGGCACCTACCACAAAGGAAAAAACTAGTGTTCCTAAGGAAAAAATTAATGTTAGATCTAGCTACATTACCATTCAAGTCCCTAATCATCAATGTTTCTAAGATTGAACAAAACTATTACTTCTCTCGCCTAGAAGAAATCCCTTAAGAAAAAAATCTTAGCATCTTTTTGAAAACAGTATAAACAAAAAACCCGAAGAAATTCCTGGCCAAGGATCCAGTTCATAACTTTTGCAGAAAATAACTGGTTAAGTGTGCAGGGTTAACATGACCCGCACAGCCTCACTAGAATTGGAAGAGCTATAAATTCCCTGCCAACCTCATCCACCCATCAATCTACACTATGTTCCACCAATAAACTCAACCAACATTGCCTGTTTTTTCTGGGTCAACAATGAAGACAGTACATACAGCAAACTAGATGTCTGAAACAGGCCCACACTCACCACAGATTCATCACTTAATGCATATGCAAAAACCCAAGAAAGCAACGCACAAAATGTTGCCAGGGTACCATAAAACAAACGCGTGAGTTGCACTGCTGTGTTCTGCAAGAAAGATGCAATTTTACAACTCCACAAAAGACAATTATCTTCCTAATGGGAAGCAGAATGCCCACCAGAGCTTTCAATAATTACGAATCTGGTTAATCATCACCCTTGTCTTTCCTCTTTACTCATATTTGCTCTTGTAAATTTTCTAGTTGGTGACTAACTAGAAAAAAAATTACAAGATAAAAAGGATGATTTATTAATCTAAAATGCCACAGAAAAATCACATAGCATTTGCTCTTCTCCTGAAAGAGGGTAAAGTTCTTACGCATCCTCTCAGTGCTCCAGTTAAGAACTGAAAACTCACAATTCACGTTTGTCTTTCTTGACTTCTCTGCTGACACCTCCATCTACACAGCAAAACCAGAACCTCTCCCTATATACGCAGAGTAAGGAAAGACGGGGTTTGTTGTGGATTGTTCTAGAATGTAATAGGAAATAGTTATTTTTATCATATTTGACAATCTGCATAAAATGAATCCTGAAGAGTTAGCTGTTTTCCCTCTAGTTTATATCTAAGATGCTGGAACACAGACAGAAGCAGCCCACACACTGAGCAGAAATTAGTGTGCCAACTTAATTACCTCTTCTGCAGGTATTAGTGGGAACGGAACCATTCTCCTTACAAACCCGCCATTTCCTGCAACAGTTCGCAGCTGTCTCAGAAGAAGGGGAAATAAATACAAATAAAACGAGAGATATGCTGTTAAGTAAGATTTCTATTTCAGAAAGTATTTCAGTCTTTCTGTTTAAAGGGGATTTTAGGTCACCGGCAAACACCAAGGCATTTGGTCCTGCAGATCCCATCCACATGTATTTTCTGTGACTCATGTGGGCTCGGGAGAGCCAACGCAATCAAAACATATGGAGAAGGGGCTGACTAAAAAGCAAGAGACAAGGATTTTTATCACAGAAGGGTCTGTTTTCCTTTTGCCCCGTCCAGGCTGCCCTACCAGCAACTCTGCACCGAGTTCCAGGCACAAACCAGCCCTGGGCTCCAGACGAACCTGTAGGTTGTGACGTCTGACACCAAAGCAGCACGAAACCTTTGGGAATCTTCTCACAAATCAGGCCAGAATATCAATTTATTCCTGAAACTGGGTCAGTTCCACCTAGTTTCGGGTTTCAGTTTGCACAAGTCCCAGATTAACAGGAAAGTTGACATGACTTTTGTAACAGCGTGTCCTTGCTAACTGCAACAGTGAACGCCTGCCAGGAGAGCCCGCAGAAAAGAGCTACGGGAGCCACTGGTGGCTGGGAGAAATCACGGTTTGTGCTGGTTTGTACTCCAGTCCTAATGGGCTCTTCTGAACTGCACCACTTCCCACGCTCTCTGGACTGGGCACAGCAGGGACGCCATCCCCAAAAACCTCTAACACCTACGCTCTCGGGTTTTGGTTGTGGCCCATGAAATGCACTTGGTTTGCTCCCTGACTTGCATGAATAACCCCTAAAAAGTCTACTAAAAATCAAGCATGATGCACAGGTAACGCACTTAACACAGCCCCTCTGTGAGATTCTGGCATGAAAACACTTCTGGATCTCCATCCAGAAAATTCTTTTTTTTATGGGTTTTAATGTGCTTTTTTAGAAGCTGGAACTCCATTCATTGCCTCTCCCTCCTTTCCTCCTCTATCTGGATTGCATCTATGTTTATATGTAGGAAAGAGAAAGTGGAATATTCCCACCCTCTTTTTTCTCTCCTCCTTTTGCACTGCTTTCTCTTTTTGCGCAGTTTGACCACAAGCACAGAACACGCACTGTTGCTCCACCATAATCACTCAGGCATAAAAATTCAATCTCCTACTACTCCTGAGCAAAACTGGAAACTGTGTGAGAACAACAGGCAGAACACACTGATCTTTACAAATCTCCATAAGCCAGGGTATTTATTTCTGTTATTTCCCCTGCTTCACACAGCTAGAACAGAAAGCATATAAACCATAGTGATGTTTGCAAATCCATCCCGACTGTGACCAGCCACATTCACACGAGGTCAGGTCAGGGCAGAGGAATCAAACAGTAGCTCTCCCTTCTCCCAATTCCATAACTGGAGGAGCTCAAGCCCCTAAATTAGAAACCTCTGAAGTTAATTTGGCTTCCTACAGAATTTTAGATCCTCTTACGTCTAAGGAACAAAGTTCCAGAAAAGCCAAGGTAGCACAGGCTTGCACTGATCCTGTCGTTCATTCAAAGCGAAAGAGAAGGAAGTATTAGGAAAAAAGCGTTGGAAGTTTTTTGTTTGTTGGTTTGGGTTTTTTTTTTGTTTTAAACATACTAGATGTAGAAACATGAGTCGAAAGCCTCATTTTAAAGCTAAAAATGAAGGTGACATCTCTCTGATTATATTCAAAAACCTTCTTTCATTGAAACTCACCCAGAAAATTTCCCCACTTGGGAATTGCCTATCCCTGCAAAAAAACTTTAGCGATCAATTGACAAGTACTAACTGAAACTTGTGAAGTTATTATTCCAGAGCAAACCACATTTCATTTTTGTATCATCTTAGAATAAATGTAATAATATATTACACACTTACGTGTACAAATACTGTCCACGTCTGACACGCATCCATCCTAAAGGCTTCACAACATTTAAAGGAAGCAAAACTTTAAAAAATAATTATACAACATGCACATACAAAGTGGTTGGCAAAAAAACCAGTAATGTTTGCACAGCTCACTTGAAGAGTTCCAAACTGCCAGGAATAACGCTAGAAACTGGAAAAGCAGAACTTGGAAGTGAATTTTCTTCACCCTCTCTACCTGTCTGGTCCACAGCCCAGTTCCTGTTCTTTTTGCCTCTTCCCCACCAAGGCAATTCATCTCCAGGCACTCGGGGTTTCTCTCTCCAGGATATTACCTCAAGATAAGAATCAAAGCTCTGATCCGAGCGAATGATTTCATCGCTAATCTCTCCCCATTAGAAGAGCTCCAAGGCTAACAGAAATTAGTAAATATTTTTTAATCCTGTATTGAATTTCGCTTTGCAGTATGCTCTGCTAGACATTATTTATACTTCAGGGAGTGCTTTCATGCAGTATCCAAGCAACAAATAGAAGGAAAAATGCAAGACACATTGCAGATTTGGCTGAATAAATGAAATAAATAGAGTAACATTGCTAGTTAGATGCTAAAGACATGAGACGAGAACATTCTCTTCTGCATACGTATTTTTTGTGGAAAGACTTCTTTTAAATTACAGGCTCCTTAACAGGCTTTGAAATGCATCCACAGCCAAGCTTATCCCTGATAAAAGTCATAATTTAAAAAAATAATATTGCCATTATTGGGATGTAGTTTCTATAAATCAGAAACCCTTTCCATTATGACAACTCAGCAAAATATCTAAAAATATTCTCATCATTTCAATGAAGGGTCCTGTGGTTTCTCTGAATTAAATATCCCCAAAACATCGATTCCAACAGCAAACAACACTATAGTCTTTTCAGGTTTCCCATGATGGGCCATGTTCCAGCTGGTGTAAGTCAGCGTGGTCTCACAGAAGCCAAGGGAGATGAGAGTTTATACCAACGACAATCTGGCTGGTAGGTCTCCTCCTAAACCATTAACTACAGGGTGATTTTACCCCAGCTCCACTATTGCTGCTGGCTTAGCTCTCACTAACTGCACGGAGGATTTAGCTCCCTGTATTTTTCTTTTCCTTGAGCAGCTGGTGCAGCCAGAGCGCTTTACTCCCCTTCCTGAATCCTGCCTTGCCCCTCCCTGTCCCTGCTTCAGCTGATGCACAATGCGGCATCTTGCTCATCTCGGCGCTGCTGGCAGCCAAAAGCATGTCCCCTGGTGCTTTCAGCCGTTCCCGGTGCCATGGTGATGAGTGGGTGATGAAAACTAAAACAGACAGGAGAGAGCTGTGCTGGGCCAGCCTGGGAGTTAAGGCATAGTCCTCACCTAAAATCAGCACAAGTAAGGAAGCACACTATGGAAGTCAGCGCAGTGCCAATGTGTCTAATACCCGGTATGATAAAGCAGATTTATTTACCTGCTTTCAGGATTACTCTCATGGTATTTCATCAGTAATAGTCTAAAAGCAGATATGCGCAGGAACACGCCCACACCGAGTCAGCACATGTATATTAGTTTCCCATCTTCTTCCCCTAGGTACAGATGGCTTTTTATATTTAATCGCTTAACTACAGTACAGAATTCTCTTGTACCTTATTTTGCTAAATTACTGCCTTGCATTCCAAGCACAGAGTCAGCCCTTTGTGCCCAAGGACTGGTGTGGGCTTGGAGTTCTCCACAAGAAACTACGAGCAGCAGATATGGTACCTGTATTCCAGTCCAGGAGCTTAATGCACAGGAATTCCAAGATCTAAAGATGGATCAATACAGGCCCATTTGCTGGCAGGACGCTGGGCTCTCCTGTGTAGGGATCCAACTCAATATTGCTTAGTCTTGAAAGAATTTAATCAGACATAAAATGACTGCAGCTGTCAGACTTTCCAGAGCAGGGTTGCCAGCAACTGCTCCTATTCTGTTCCCCTCCCAAAGAAGCAAAAACCCCATTTTTCCATCTCCGCTTGTCCTGCCCAAGCAATCTGTGCCAGATTAAAGTCATTCACCAGGACGCAATCACTTTCCTGCACCACTGTTACCAAGTAATCACAGCTACTACCCATGAAGCATACAGGCACGCACGATTCCAGAAAACTCTGCAGCTGCCTTCAGTGGTGCTTTTTTCAGAAGCTTGGTTCTGTACTCAGGAAGCTCCATGGGACCACGGATCTGGTATCTGATCAGACTGCAAAGAATCTGACTTACACCTCCACGCAGTTTGCACTCTGATTCTAAAGAGAGGGAGAGAGAGAGCGCAAACCCCCAAACTATGCATAATTGATACCAAAAATCACGTTACTATAGGAATGAGATACAAATTACCTCTGTAGCAAATTTTGGTTTTGATGGGACATCACTGAATACAAATTGTTCAGGCTTACTTGAAAGTTATTGTATGTACCGTAGACATACAGTGATTTTTTTGGGGGGGGTCAGTCTACTGATGACCTTTACAAACCAAAAGCTAAGAGCAAAATATTTTTTATTGCCTGGTTTTTGCTATTTGCTTTAGAAACAGTTTTCCACCAGCAACTTCAAAAGCTAATACATTAATCGGCAGTGACAGATGGGCTAAGATCATCTTGTTTTCTGATCAGGGTGTTCATCAGCAGTCGCAGCCAGCACTTGGGTGACAGGCGTACGGACAGCAGCTTCTCTGCTGCCACGCATTCTCCCTTAGTGGCTGCATGACAAAGAACATGTAAAATGACATTTCTCATTTAAAACCAGCCTCCTACAGACTCTGGTAAGGTATTGCAGCTTACAAACTACAGTGGAGATTGTTCCAGAGTAAAATTCAGAGGGAAAGCATTGGGTGAGGTCAATATTTGGAAAAGCTTTTGTTGAAATAATTCCATCAGCTCTTATCTGAGCAAAATAAGATTTTTCAAAATAAGCCCTTTCATGCTTACCTAAGTCTGCATTAGGCCTTTGGCTGCTAAACAACACCACGGACTAACAAACAGCACTGCCATGCCAGTGCTGAGAAGATGCATCTGCAGTTTCACTGCTGTGAGGTTTTTATTTCTATTTAGTGTCAATTGAATCATTCACATGCCCTTCAAACTTGATTTACAAGCACCGATATACTGCTGAGTTCTCTGTCCTTAACCACTTGCTCTATTAAAATTAGTGCACTGATTTTCAAGTCCCAGAAAGCTCAGGTACCAGATATTCATCAAATGTACTGCAGATTATTCTCAATATGTTCTTTCAAAGCCGACAATGAACCAGAGATTTATTCTCTTAACCTCTAAATCATTGTATTTTGTCCTTTTTTATTGACTTGAGACCTGACACTTCATTCTGACCGTGCAGATTTTTTTCTACCTTTAGTGTCTACTCAGAGTGAAACAGTAGAAACTTTGCTATGAGAGAAATGTTAGAGAGCAGGGACAAGCAGGTGCGTGATGCCTGAAGAGTACGACAGGTGGGGCCTTTCTTTTTGCTTTTTTGGGGGGTTGTGCTGCTGACTTTTTGCACTGGAGCTCTGGCAGGAATGCCTTAAATATCAGGGCTAAAAGGGTTAACTAGCCCCAGCACTTCTCCATTGCAAGTTTTCTCTATCTTTTTTAAAATGAAACACCTTTCAATAGCATAAGCTCAGTGACAATTTCAGTGATTTGCGCCTTTTGCTTCTGGGAGAATTTAAGTTACGGGCATGAATTACAAGCCTGTTTTCTCTTTGTGACAACTAAGGGAAGCTGCATGACGAATGCAGCCTCCTCGCCTGTATTCCCTGTGAGGCCCATGCAACACGACCAAGTGTCCTGACCTCTGCACAGTCCCTCAGGCGGAGCTGAGACAGGAATGCACAGCTTCACCTGCCTGCGCTGCGAAGATACGCCTCTGTTATTTCATCAACTTTGAAACTGTTTTAATTCGTGGGCCAGGCAGCTGAGTCACAGACCTGCTGGTCACTCAGGTGAACACAGAGGACAAAAGGGCAAAATACAAATGAGCAGAAAAGCG
The DNA here is from genome assembly GCF_036013445.1 of Caloenas nicobarica. Lineage (NCBI taxonomy): Eukaryota > Metazoa > Chordata > Aves > Columbiformes > Columbidae > Caloenas > Caloenas nicobarica. The sequence continues at coordinate 120,973,160 of NC_088247.1, forward strand.
AGTAACTTTAGCCAAGCATTTTTTAATATTGAATTAGCTAACTGAAGAAACGGAAAGTTTTGGAGGTGACAATTCTCTTACCACCTGAAAACAGCATCCGAGATGGCGAGCATGGTACATCTGAATGTCACTGTCCCAGACCGAGTGGGAAAAATTCTGCTGAACAACTGAAATATTTCCTAAGGCTTTTATGAGAACTCCGTGCACCAAGGCGCTGCACAGCAAATCTTGTTAGCTAATGGTCCTTGAGAGACGAAATCCAACACTTGAGGATTTGTGAATGAAGAATTTCACACAAACATGATCTCTTTTTGGCTTCTACAGAGCAGGTAGAATTACCTGATCTTCCAGCAAGACCTTCTGAAGAACCACAGAGAAGAAGGACAGGTGAAAGCTGATTTCCTACAGCGGGATGTCTTACTCTACAAAGTAGGGATCAGTTACCTTCTTCTCATATCAGTTGCAAAGTGAGTTAGTTCAACACGAATGGCAACCAATCTGGTTGCATATCCCTTCAAATCTGGATCCTGATTGAAAGCTGAGTTCCCAGATGATTTGTTTAAAATTGAACCAATCCTTCACATTCTGGTTTTCAGGGTACACAGACCGCTTTAATAATATCTGTTATCAGCTGCTGTGCTGCCAGTAGCATTTTTCGACCACTATTATATAATTCCTGCCTTAACTGAGCTTTTCTCCAACACATCGTCTGTTCTGATCACAGATTGTTCTGCCCATCATCTGCTGCTTTGCTGTTTAAATATTTCAATACCCCGATGGAACATGGGGCCATTACAGTTCTTTCTAGAACAGAGTATCAGACTCTGGCCACAGAACTCTCTTCTTGCCTGCTCACTCTCTGCCTTTCTTTACCTTAAAGGAAGTTTCGTTTAAATTACAGTACACTAGAATCGATACAAGATGGAAGCTTCACAGAAGAGGCATTTCACAACTTGTTGAAGAATGTGGACAGAGGATGTTTTCACGAACAGAAAGATTCACACTGAGCCACGAGTCACTACGGCTGTTCTACTTCTGAACGCAACACCTTGCATCTTATAGATGGGGAATAAAGAACCAGTGCCTGGTCTGTTCGTTTTGAAACCTTTCATACCAGGACAAGGAGATAATGACAGAAGTGCATTTCATAAACTGCAAGATGTTGATAGTATTTTGATTTATCTTGTCACTTCAATGAAAGGCAGCCATACTAAAGAGTTGGACACCCATGGGCAGTCTTTAGACACAACTGATCTAGGACCTCTGGGAAGAAAAATGTTGCTGTCAGAAGTGGTCAGTCTTGGAGATGCAGGAAGATGCTCGGGCCCACAAAGAGCCAGTGCCCATCCACATCAGACTGGAGTGTTACTCAGTAAACACGGGGCCCTGCCTGTGTGTGCAACTACTTCTGCTCAGAGAGCGGTGAAATTCATCCAGAAGAAAGTGCTGGTGCAACAGACAGCCAAACTGATGGGGTTTAGAGCCCAGAAGAGCCTCCTGATGTCACCCAGCGTGGCTTTGTGTGCACTACCAGCCAGAGGCTTCCACACAGCGATTATCGTGTCCGGCCCTGTGACAGCAGCTGCACCAGAGGACAGCTTTCCAGAAAGAGCCTGTCTCAATTTAAAGAGCACAAATGACAGAGATTATTGCTGCTCCAGGCTGCAGCTCTTACAAACCTGCAAGGGCCTTTCGGGGGACATGCACGGGAAGATTACCCACCAGACAGCACACTCAGAAATATCCAGTAAACAGTGCCAGGAGTATCACGGCTCAGCCTTTAACCAGAAACCTTTCATTTGCAATAGAAACCTCTCTTCGTCCCTCTCTCCCTGCAGCATGATTAGGCTTTCAAGCAGTGCTGCAGCAGTGCAGTACGCTAAGCCAGGTTTTGGCAGCACTCGGCATTTTCAACACTAACAGCAGAGAATTACAGGTATGAAATGTATCAAATTAAAATAACAATCAGTAATACTTATTAAGAAAATAAATAAATACATTATACTCTGGGAAAATGTTTAAATACGGCTCTGAAGCGTATCTTGAGCAAAATTATTTGCTTTGACATTGGTATTTGTTTTAGGCTATCTAAATAATTCAAGTACTTTCCTTACATTACTTCTCCTTGAAATAAGAGTTTCATGTTTATTATTCATTACTCAGGTGGGGAGCTCTGCTTGCCATAAAAGTAACTGGACCAGCCAATTGCAGTAAAAGCTGGATCTGGGACCCACATGTAGCTAACAAACTTTGTGCTAGAAGCACTTCCCACCCAAGGCACGCGATATAACCTACGACCACTAATGTAACAGAAATACAGTTTCTTCCTCAAACAAGATCAAGCTATACATTAAAATATTAAAAAAAGGTTAAGATTCTTCTCATCTTGTGCTAGTTTATACCAACCTACCACCACAGGCATCGCCTGTGACCCCACCTCGCACAGCCCCGTTCCAGGTCGGGCATTTCAGCTCTAATTTCAAATGCACACAGTATGAGACCCGCTGTAATTACACGTCTTCTAAAGATAGCAAAATTTAGCACACATCCTTTCTGCGAGCAGCTCCATGAAGTCGATACCATTACCACCCTCGGTAAGGGTTATCCGATCTGCTCTCTGCCCACCTGCGTGAACTACTTCATCTCCCTGCTGCTCGGCTCCAAACCTGATCCTGCTCCATGCCTGCAGGTAACAGGGTTCTGCATCTCATCCACTCCCCAGCCAGTGGCGAGAGGGGAAAGGGCGCCCTCCCTCCCGACTTGCTCTCATCGGAATCACAAATGGAACCCATGATACCTTTGTGTCAGCACACTTAATTTAATAAACCCCCTTCGACACATTACAAACTGTTGGGTTTAAAACTGTCCTTGTAACTAAGATTTCACTAGCAGAAAGCCCAGCACGTTTTGAGCTGCTTTCCATGCTTGCAGTATGTCCCATGCTACCGAGGCATTTTGTTCAGAGGTCAGGAATGTGGGCATGCTACCATAAGAGTAAGGAAATCATTTACAGAACGCATAAAAATTGCTTTGCAGGGCAATGCCTCAGAGCTGAGAGGACATGACATAATCTCCTTGCTGCATAAACAAATTTGGTTAATGTACAGCCCTTAATACGCAATAATCAAATGTTTTAAAGACAAAAAAAAAAAAAAAAAAAAGAGACCAAATCAAATTTCATTTGTCTGCTGATGAGAGTGTAATTCAGGAGAAGATTGAATGTATCGGTAGAAATTTGTAGTTCCAGCATTATTTACTAAATGACAACTGTCTCCACCTACCAAATTCCTCCATTTTGGAACAAGTGAGATGTTTCGAACACCTCCAAATGAAGATATTTTGAAGCAGAATTTTGTTATCCCTCTGCTTTTTTCCAAATCTAGAAATCAACATCATTGCCCAAACACAGAAACCAAATCAAAACAATGCTACCACATGTATCCAGCATCAGAGCTCTGCTCATGCGACGCGAGCTTACCAGCCAGGGCCTTGATGCGGGATCGCTCAAACAGCCGAGCAGAACTATTTTCATTGTCCCAGTCGTCGACGTCCCAGCGGTTGTTGACATCGCTGTACTGCTGTTGGATCTCAATATTGTCATAATCTGTCGCTACTGTTGTCGTCATCCTGAGTCTTCTTAACCTATTCTCACCATCAGATTCTTCTTAAAAACCTCTGTCAAACAAAAATACATAATAATCATTTAGAAAATGTACATATAAGAAGAAAGTAGTAAAATTCAAGCTCGAGACTTCTGGTTTCAAAAAATCAATGACTTCTACTCAAAACCCGGGCACAAGTTCAAGAACAGATGAGATACCAACGAGTCTTTCAGAAAGCAACTGAACGCTCCAAGCCTCTTTAAAAAATGAACTACTTGACAAAACCAAGATTTCAAGCCAGTAGCTTCACTGCATAAACAAGTGCAGAATTGTCATGTTCAAATCCACACGAAGTGGAACACATATGAAACGGTGCAGTAAAACACTTTCACGATTGTTATTTTCAAAAGCAGCCTGTTGACTTTATAAATCTGCGAATGTTGGCTAAAGCATATAGGGCCATGGATAGCTCGGCTAAGAAAAACCCCAAGTGCAAAAAAGACCTCAACACGTTTACAGCACGGTGCAAATTCTGATGGAAAAAAAAATGCAAATGCTTAAAAAGTCACATAAGCATTTGACCAGCAGAAGCCTTTTAACACAGATCTGAACAAGCATTTCTTTCTTCACATGCAAATACTGACTTCACATGCAAATACTGACTTTATTTATGAACTAATCAGACAAAAACAACTGATGCATTTGCTTTGAACTCTCCCTAGCAACAAAATGGTAGCCCACCAACGCAACTTTTTACATGAGGTTCTCCTCTTTCAGGCAGTCGGATACGGTTAGTATGCCTGCACCATCTTCTAATCGGAATTTGCATGTACTTATCAGCACTAAATATAAGAGAGCCTAACACCTCCTCTTCTAGGAGAGGAGGGAGGTTGTAAATGGCTGTTAAACCAGGGGCTATGAACGCTGCAGGAACAGGCGTGGGCCTGGGGCACAGACTCAAAGTTCTCCCCGCCATGGGGGCACAGACCCAAAGTTCTCCCCGCCATGGGGGCGAAGGGCACCTGGGGGCACAGACCCAAAGTTCTCCCCATCATGGGGGCGAAGGGGACCTGGGGGCACAGACCCAAAGTTCTCCCCATCATGGGGGCGAAGGGCACCTGGGGGCACAGACCCAAAGTTCTCCTCGCCATGGGGGCGAAGGGGACCTGGGGGCACAGACCCAAAGTTCTCCCCGCCATGGGGGCGAAGGGGACCTGGGGGCACAGACCCAAAGTTCTCCTCGCCATGGGGGCGAAGGGGACCTGGGGGCACAGACCCAAAGTTCTCCCCGCCATGGGGGCGAAGGGCACCTGGGGGCACAGACCCAAAGTTCTCCCCGTCATGGGGGCGAAGGGGACCTGGGGGCACAGACCCAAAGTTCTCCTCGCCATGGGGGCGAAGGGGACCTGGGGGCACAGACCCAAAGTTCTCCCCGTCATGGGGGCACAGACCCAAAGTTCTCCCTGTCATGGGGGCACAGACCCAAAGTTCTCCCCGCCGTGGGGGCGAAGGGGACCTGGAGGCACAAACCCAAAGTTCTCCCCGCCATGGGGGGAGAGACCCAAAGTTCTCCCTGTCATGGGGGCGAAGGGGACCTGGGGGCACAGACCCAAAGCTCTCCCCGTCGCAGGGGTAATGGAGCGGCCGCTTTGCACCCTCCTCAACCCAACCCCTCCAAAGTCCCTGCTCAGAGAGACCCCAGGTCACACACAGTTCACCTTTATAAAAATATAATAGCTATTTTTAAATGCAGTTAAACATTTAGGAAAAGGGGCATGACTGGGTTTTAATAGAAATGGTCATATTACAGGAAGGCTTACAAGACTATCTGAGGAAAAAATCTCCATTTTGTGGATCCACCTGTTCGCTTCCTTCTGCTCCCACCCCTGCGAGCTCTCAGTCCCTGCGCTGTTAAAAACAGAAAAAAATCGCAAAAAAATAGAAACAAAAGAAAAAAAAAAAAAAGAGGGGTCACAGCCTGGAGCCCCGTCACGAATGTTGCCCTTCTATTTCGGCCCCCTCGGCCCGGGCTGAGCCCCCAGGTCGGCGGTTTCCCGGCCCCGAGCTCACGGCAGCCGGTGAACGGCCGTTCCCTCCTCCCACAGCCGCCCTGCCGGGGCGAGCTGGCAGCGCCGGCCCGCCCGCAGCGGGGACGCGGGGACGCGGGGACGCGGGGACGCGGGGACGCGGGGACGCGGGGACGCGGGGACGCGGGGACGCGGGGACGCGGGGACGCGGGGACGCGGGGACGCGGGGACGCGGGGACGCGGGGACGCGCTCCTCCCGCCCCGCTGGTGCCACCTGCCGGCAGCGGGAGCGGGGCCGGCCCCGCCGCCTCGGCCCGGGCGAGGGGGTGACTGGAAAAGGCCCAAATTCCGCCCAAAAAGAGTCCATATCCTGCAGCTGACATCAATCCAGCTCACAGGGGGGAAAAAAACAACCTGTTTGCTGCCGCTGCCCGCGCACTTAAGAGGCATTAATTTTCCAGATGGTCCTAGGATAAAAAAAGGACGGGTTGATTTTCTCCTGCTTGCCGCAGTTGGGAAGGTTCCTTATATATTTACTTGCAAAATAATCCCTTCGTTTTGCACAGATATGGGAAACGAGCCGGGCCCGAGGCTGTTGCATAAGCAGCTGTTAACGAAGCCCGTTTGTGAGCGATTCAGCCTTCACAAAAGGTGGGAAGAAATCGCTTTAGTTATGGTAAGCTGCCAACAGACCAACAGAATATGGAAAAACCCTTGCTCTGGGAAAGGTTTTTGCAACGTTACTCCTTCGTTGTGCACACCCAGGCTGACATTTCCCGATGGATTCTGTTGCTACGAACAAAAGGATGGAGCGAAGACGGGGAAAGGATTAAGTCCCACTCGAAACATTTCTGCACAGCGTTCACCAGCTCATCCTCGTCTAGCGTCAAACCTGGACAAAAGCCTCCCAGTGACTCCTGTACGCAGGCAGAAATCAGGGTTAATTCCAATTAAATCCATGGAATATCCGCGGTATAAACGAGTGGAATCAGACCCTCCTACAGCAGTTTCTGTTTCAACCTTCTCAGCCTTCTCTATTCACCAGTGCCCCAGGAAGACGAGGAGATATGCCACTGGAAATGCAGCAGCTCAAACTATAAAAGCAGTGACCCTAAAAATGGGATGCAGTGACATGCTAACTCAGGATAGAAGTTACAAGATTTCACCTATTTCTGTATCATCAGCGTTGAGATGTACACATAACTGGATCCAGAAAAAATTCAACTGTAACTCGGTGCTTTATCACTCCTCTTTCCTTTCCGGAGCATCACACAAGCAAAATCTACCCCAGATAAAGCTAAACTGAGCATGAAACGGGCCTGTTATCCCACATCCGCGTTCAGATTCCGCAGAGATGCTGCAAATAAAAGCGGCGCCTCTTCCACGGGCTGACATCAAGCTGCCTTTTGTGGGATGCGGCTCCGCGACGCAGGGACAGCAGCGCGGGGGAGCAGACACTCTGCAGGGATAAAAATAAGTCCCTTGCAGCAAAGCGCCTCTGTGGCGAGGTGAGGATAACACAATTTCGCCCTGACTGAAATATAAGCTGCACTGCCTTCTTCTGAAGAAGGACCCAGCTACATAACGTGCAACCACCACCCTAAGCCTGTGCTGGAAAACGATCTTACTTGACTTGGGCTGCAGCTCTGGTCCAGCACAGCCCCCTGGTGCCTCCGGAACAGGGATGGAGATAAACACAAGCTCCAGGCTTCTTGCTGCAGATGGGCTGAGCCACACCAGCAAATCTTGCTTCTGAGTGATGGATGTCCCTATCTGGCAAACGGAAACACCAGCGCTGTCTGCAACTGGCCAGACAGTAACAGGGAAAAACGGTTCAGAATTTTTCTGGAGCTCTTAACGTAGCCGAGTTCATTATTAATGACCTTGAGCGTAATCGGTCATCCATAAAATTAGCCCTGCACTTGAAAGACGCATGCTGAAAAAAATTCTGTGCATAACATACACATACACGTAACACACATACATTTACACATTTATTTTAAGCCTGACACGCTACTCGCACTAAACTGCTGCTCAATCCCGTAGTTCTACTTGGCCAGACCTCCCCGGCTCGATGATTTCAACAAGCACTTGGTGAGCAGAGATTTGTTTTATTGACAGCGTGGTCAGCACAAAGCAGGAGCCAGCTGCATTGTGCCCATCGGCTTACGGCAGCACTCTGCACTCATGCGCAAAGCGCCCGCTCGCACCCGCGCAAGAAATCGCTATAGAATCTGTAGCACCAGCAGAAAGCGCAGGGCCAGACAAAAGCCTGGGCTCCAGCAGGAACAACCTTTGTAATTTAAACATCCTGGCCTGGCTTTAAGCTGAAATATCAGTCTAATAAGGGAACAATGTTTTCTGTGGAGAGCAAAACGTAACACGAAATTTCAGCTGTCAACATCCTGAGCAGTCTTAATTCAGAGGACCCCAAGCCGACCCGTTCTCAGAACACAACACACACGAGCTCACTGACAATAAATATAACACTCTCTTGCCTTCTGCAGTTGATACAATACTAGAAGACTTCGCGTCTGTCCAAAGAGATCAAACCATTTCATTTCAAAGCATTCTTTAAAATATATTGCATAATTTGAGGGCGGGGGGGTTGGCATTATCTTCAAAAAGAAGAAATGGCTCGAAGAAAGAACCAGCCACCAGGAAGAACGTTTTCTCAGACAATTTTCAAAGGCAATATCCAGGGGTCAGACCTTTTGTATTTATCTTCATAAATAAACTAGATTCTGCTGTTTGCTTCTCAGATAATAGAAAAATAAACAGCTTTATTCAGACCATCTGATGAATTAATTCATTTACAAAAAATTCATTGGCTACTTTTAAATGCAACAATGTCATTCACTAAACAGGCTAAGACTATAATCGCTAAAATTGTGCCATACCCACACATCTGGAATTACTTCGTAATAGTTACATTTATCTTTAAAGTAAACATTACTTTTTCAAGAGTTACTATTCTTCTGTGAAACATTCTAAGCCGTTGTTAAGTTTCATGTTACTATCTAAGGACTGTCAAGAGGTTTTTATGACGTTGTGATTGAAGAAAATCTATTTTGAACAGCAATCCCCAAATGGTCTCAATTACTTATGTAGATAGACTGTTCCCCGGCTAACACACAGCCCAACCTGTGGCAGTTTTTCTGACAGTTCAGATAAATTCTGTATGACTGGATGGTTGAGAGGACTGAAAACAGGATACGGACCCTTCCATCTCCAGGTTACTGGTCCTATTATCAAGAGGAAAATCTAGTTAAGGTGTAACTGAACTTGGCATTTATACCGAGTGATATTCAGTTCAATAATAGCAGTGCAACAGACATCTAATTTTTTTTAATGTCATTTTAAACCCATATTTAAGCTGGAGAACAGGAATTCTTCTGAGCTCCCAGCATCCAGCCATATCTTGTCTCCCCATCAGGGTGAGATTCTCACTTTAGCTTCCCCAGAAGGGAAAACCAGGTCAACAGGGACACCTTCTGAGCCGCACAAAGCTTATGCAAAATGGCATACATATTTCAAACACCCCCACCAGCCAAATTCTAAAAGTGTTTAAAAAAAAATAGGTAGAAACTCAGAGGTCTGCAAACCAGAATTGAAAAATTGAAGTCCTGAGCATAAGGCTTAGAAAGGCTGGAAAATGCGCATCTTAATTCTACCCACTTCTCAACCTGAAGCCTCAGGAGCTGGTTTCCAGCCTGGCCCCATGGAATCATTTTGGCTGGAAAAGACCCTCAAGATCACGGAGTCCAACCATTAACCCAACAGCAGCACTAAGCCCTGTCCCTAGGAACCTCCTCTGCCCACCCAGCCCAGAGGCCGCTGCTCCGTGTTACATCGCCTGCACGCTTTCCAGAGACACGAGCTGCCCCTGTCCTCACAGGACAGCGCGGGCAACACGATCGCTGACGTTTGGGCTCGTTTCAGCCGCTAAACCAATTGTAAAATAATAAAGGTACTAATACAGTGAGGCTTTAACTCCCTTGGCCTCCAACCTCCTCTCTCTCCGTCTGGCATGCAGGGTCTGGCTGCCAATCCCGCCTTTCTGTGACAACCAGAACCACACTGTTTCTGCATGTTCCAACCCAAGAGTGCTCCAGGGATTCCATCTCTGCTTCCTGAGCCAACCCACTTGGTGGTGGTGACTCCTCCGGCTGTCCGTGCTCTGGGGTGAGGAGGACAAGACCCTGAAAGGTCATCGGGAAGGGAGGACGGGCCGTGCTACTGGAGAGTCAAATGCCACAATCAGCCTGTAGGGAACAGACACTTCAGGAATGCACAAACAAAGCAAGACTGAAGCCTCTTTATTCTCAATACAGGCTGGAAAAGTGTGCAAAGGTCATTAAAATCGCGCAGCCCGTCCATGAACAACGTCTACTTCCCACATGTCTCCAATAACCCATCACTTGGAAGTCAGGGAGTTAAAGAGTGGTTTACGAGCCCTTGTTTTTCTTCTGCGGTCCCCAGGATATCAGGCTCTAGCTGGGAGATGGGGACGTACTACACAAGCATTGAAACAACTTCAAAAAGCGTTTGCGCTGTTCACCGTAAGCAAACCCGGGGCTCACTGCGCTGGAAAACCGAGTGTTTTCAGCAGGGGTGGCCGTCACGTACCCACCACCACCATGTGCAGGACACAGATGCCAACCGGCTCAGCAAGCGCAGGGCTGACAGCTGAGCGCCCCGCGCCCCGGCCCAGAGCACGTGGGAGATAATCACCACTGCAAAAACGTCGTTCAGTAAACCTGAACCAAACGGCAATTTCAAACCTTGCACTCAAAGCGAGGATCATTAAAAACCTTCTAGTCTCATTCTCTCCACAGTCGCAGACACAAAATTTCACCGTTTCTCATCCACAACCCAGCAAATCTGGATTCCAACATTTTTTCCTGAAGGCTCTAGAATAAATGAGTTGATAACTAGGGTCCAAATTTGTCCTCTGTAATCTGAGGTAGCTCCACCCAGCCGAGCGCACAACCCAAGGTTATTTGAAAAGCCTCCTAAAACCAGAAAGAGGGGCACGGAGGCTCTGTGTTGGTTTTATCCAAGCTCCAACATGCAATAGGAGTTGTGGGGCGAGACCCTCTGGGTCCCTACATTTCCTAGATCCGACATTGCCTCTGAATCACCCTCCAGAGAAGCCCATGCCCCTCCACCGACTACATACAAGCCAAGAAAAGACTAAACCAGAAAAAAACTGAGACATTTTAGGTGGGAAGTGGCAGTTTTTTGAGAGAAGTTAATAAAGAGGAGTACAACAATCAAGCAGAACAGAACATGACCACACAACACTTCAGGGTGGAGTAAGCACCAAATCCCTGCTGGGACTGCCCTTCCTTTTCCCCTCATCACTCGAAGAATGTAAAACACATTTTGTGGAGCTGCTGCGGGGAGGGCTCTGGTAATGGGCCATCAGCATACGCTTCTCATGAGCCATGTTCTTCCAGCTCTGCTGAAAGGAAAGTCTGTGGGGATCCAGGCAGAGACGGGACGGTGGCACAGCCGGAGTTACAGGGGCGCGTCACACTCATCAGGATTGTGTTAATATAATAAAACTCCGTGTACTGAGTGCTAGCCCCAGGCTTAAAGAATACAACCTCCTTCATTCGGTTTTTAAGGAAAACACGGAGTACTCAGCCTCTCTCCTCATGTATTTATGGTTTTCCTTCAACGATCGCCGCTGGGCAAGGTTCACACAAGCCGAGTCAGGGCTAAGCGCAATTTAGTAAAGTTCAGCTCAAGCAGGTGCATCACCAGCTAGTCTGTGGCTGCTCAAGCAAGGTCCATGGATTAAACACGGCTCCACTCGATCTCACAAGCCACCTCAGTATCCAAAGTTGCCAAAAGAGATGGAATTCAGCATCCAAACACTCTGTCTTGTGAAACATCAACTGGGTTTCTGCTTCTAATTAAGTCAATAAAGAAATCTGCAGACTGCAATTCACACAGCTCTTAGTCAACTGCTTTTAAAAACCACTTTCATCACCTTTACAGGGTCTTTCCTAAGTCAGTTAAAGGCAGCGCCTGTTGAATTACTGGGATAACTGGGAGTGTCCCGCTACGCAGATGGCTCAGCTGGAAAAACCGCCAGGGACCAGCTCATCAGCTTCTCTCCCACCTCCATTCCTGCATCTATCACTTGTCAATATTCTAACTTTGCAGGCTTGCTCTGGTGCTTGGCCATCCGACAGCAAATGCTGCTGGTTTCTCTGAAACCGAAAAGTGACAAGTGAGCAGGAAAATCAGCGCCTGTGTTCTGGCTGGTGACTGGAATAGCATCCTGAATGTTGCTGGGGCTTTACAAGGGGTCATCTGCCCCCAGCAGCTGGCGTGCCGAGGAACGCTGAGGAATACGACTGTCAGCAGGCAAGGGCCCTTCCACTTTTACAGCCCACGTACTTATTTTACTGTAAAACACTTAAAGAGAAAATTTTGACTGTGGAATTGCCTGAGCTTTTTGATTAAAAAACCCCTTCTGATAGCGGTAAGCAAATATAAAGAGATCGAAAATATGAGTAAGCTGGATTAACGATATGTTCGCCATATCTACCACAAAGGTGCACTTTCCAAGCACCTCTAAAGAATCCAGCTGCAAGTACGCGTGGATGAAGATGCTGGTGGAGAACACCTGGGACACCTTGTCTCATGGGCTGGCAGGGAGGAAGGCTGATGGATTTAAATGGTTATCAACAGGCTTCCAAAGAAACTACCAAAAAATTCCTTCCACAGTCACTGAGAATTTAAAGGACAATGTTTAGTATTACCATGTTCCAGAAGCTATCTGTGTGTTGACCTTCACCAAAAGAACGTGAAAATATTGGGAAACTGTCTATAGTGGTATTTACCTTTTCTTCAGTGGAGCAGAACAGAAAGTCTTTTTTAGTATTTTTCAAGTGCTCACGCAGAGCCGAGTCCCAATGAAAAGGAGTTTCCCATTTTCTGGTCTCTGCTCTCCCATGACCCAGCTTACGAGAAACAGAGCACCGGGCTTTGGAAACCAGCTGCGTGTCAGTAAAGGACTGAAAACCGAGATGCTCCCGCTGCCTGACGTCTGTGGGACGTTTGGTTCCTCTGTGGATGAAGGCACCGCTGTCTGCGCTCAGAGAACAGCAGAAAAACCTTAACACCTCCACCCCAAACTCGCTGGCAAGTCCCAGCCAACCCGAACGCCCTTGGTGACATCTCTTTATTTTGATGGTGCTCCAGCAAACCGGCCGTGCCAGGTGGTGTCCAGCCCATCGCAGGCTGAGATGCTTCATGGAAACAGCACCAGCTGAAGCGGCCAGCTAGCCTGGAACCTAAAATGAAATGTTCCCTAGGAAAAAATGTCAAACTGGGAAGCTGCCTGATCATTCAGTAAGTACTGTGATTGCCTACCATGTAATTTATAGATACAAGTTTACACCTGTTACGTTAATTTGAATTAAGAGCACTAAAGCCAAGTTTCTGCAGATGGAAGAGAGACCAGAGATGCAACATGTCTTCTTCAATCATAACACCAGAACTGGAGGTTTCTACATCACTTCTACCAAGACCCTTAGACAGAAGCAATGGGCACAAATTACATTTACAACAAGAGAACATTCGCAATGAGAGGACAGCCGGCCTGCCTTTGCAAGGTGCGAACACCCGGTTTAACTCAAAGCTGCCGCAGGGGATCGGCACAATCACATCCACAAGCACGTTCCTCCTCCCGCCGTCTCTCTCCAGAACCCGAGATGTGACGGCTCCAACCTCCCGCCAGCAGCGGGGCTGCCAAGTCAACAGGCCAAGGATTCCACCCGCCAACCGCTCGCTCTCTCGCACTTATTTTCCCTCTCCATTTCCACACCCCACCCCTCCCAGCCCTCTCATTAACAAATCTTCCAGCTCCTCTGACGGTCAATAATTATGGCTGGAACCGCTGGAGGTCAGGAGCGGGGAGCAAGGACCAGAGAATACAAACCGCTATCTTCCAGCGCTGCTGCCCACCATAAAGCCGACATGCACAGAACAAAACAGGGCTGCAGCAAAGAATTACTTTTTGACCAAAGGCACGCTTGAAGTGCTGAGCCACGTTTGATAAAGCGGAACAGAATGAGAACGCAGCAGGGTAGAACAGCTACTTCAAGAAGTCTGCAGAGCTACCACGCACCAAGAGATCCGGCTGTACGTCCGGGGTCGTTGGGCTGTGTACAGGTCCCAGTCCAGCCAACACCATCCGAGCTGGGAGGTGCTGGTGGCCTGATGACAACTCCCAGTGCGGGGAGGAGAGCCCGAGCAGGTTTGGCTCTTGGCTCTGCCTCCCAACTGCAGCGGGAAACCGCGCCCAGGGAGAGGCCTAAGGAGAAAACGATGTTTTACTGCGGAGGCTTTTTGTTCTGGGCTTTGTTTATTAGCGGTATCTCGCAGCCAGGCAGGCATGGAAGCAATTTAAAGGGGCAGCCTGGAAGAAATAACCTGCTGCACAGTCAGCGGGTTGTGAACTAGCAAATAAACAAACAACCAACAAAGACCAGATTCCGGGGGCGGGAAGGAGGCAAGACTTGCTAACACGCTTCCTAACGCAACAGCAGGCAACGCGCCTGGACCGACAGCTGCTCTGAGCAGCACACTAAGCTCCCACGCCAGCCCACCAAGGAGCAAGCCCAAGCCCAAGCCGAGATTTAAGAAGAGACTTAAGACAGCACAAGTTACTTCATGACGATGCTGAGATCAATTCTACCTGCTCTCACACCGGCACTTGGTGCCGGAGATTCCCGAGACCTGTCCAGCTGAGCTAGTTCTGCTCATCAGCTCAGTGGGGTCTGGCCAAAGACCTGGCCTAGGAAACAATTTGGTTTTGGTCCCAGAGGCTCAAAGCTCCAGAATGAGCATTTCCTTCCAATGGTGAACCCCCAAACACAGTCAATTCATGCACAGCTTTGCCTCTCAATGGCCAGACTTAGTGCAGCACTGAGGCATGTTGCAGGGACCACATAGAGTCTAGCTGTTATTTCTTTAATGAAAATAAAACCAAAATTACTAACAGAACGGGGAAACTTTTGCTCTGGTGAGATTATGTCAAGACAGCACTTTAGTGCTGGTCAGGGAATCCCTCTCCAGAGGAAACAAACACCGTCCACTCGCCAGCCCCTGGGCAGAAGAACTAAGAGCATCCCATCCAAACCAGTCTCCTCACTTCCAAGCCAGCGTTCAGCGGGTCAGTGGGCACTAACCAGGGGAAGGCGCCAGGTAAAGCCAAGTGTACTGCCTGCATGTGCCCAGCTGAGCTTTCAAATGGACACCAGCTGTTAATTCCTTTCCACATTCTTCACATTTTTTTGGCCAACTCCTGACAAGACTAACAGAAACCTTCCCCCTTAGAACTTCCATCTGAAGCATAGATAAAATAGTCAGGCAGGGCAAGGAAATATATATCATTATTGCCTTAATTGAAATGCATGCCTGCAGGTCCTCAGTGCGTCCCTGCCCTTTGAAACGGGTTAAAGAGCCTTAATGCCATCTAAATTCAGGCAGTTTGTTATTCGGGGCATTTGTGACCAAACAATTTGAGATGCATCCTGGGAGGAAAAAGCAGGCGGGACGGAATTTAAAACCCTGGGAAAGAAAATGACAGATGTGGAGCAAATGCCCAGAAAAGCTGCATCTTAAATAACTTGGGTAATTATTTTGGTTCTTTGATGTTGCAACTACGGTTAAGTTTGGGGTTTTCTGGGGGGCAGGTATTTTAGTGCATATCTTCACATGAGATAAAAGATATTTATCACCTTATTTATGATAGAGCAATGACTCTTTCCAGGTTTTTCATGTCTGGTTGCTAATACAATTGCCTGAGTTGTCTCAGCTGCTTTAAAAGGATCCCCATAATATTCTTCCCCAAAACTCCACAGCAGCGCTCACGAACAGCAGGACTAAAGTCTAACAAATAACTTGGTAAAAAGCAGCGGTGCCACACTAGATCAAACCAGCAGTTTTACCTGAAACATCTCATCCATCTTGGACACTACAATTTATTTTTGCCCTGAGGTGTGTGTTATTCACAGTTCTACACGCTCTAAGTAAAACAGACAAATAAACAAACCAATGACATTTAGCTCTTCCCAAATATCTAAATATTCTTGTTATAAACAACTTCTGGCAACATGTAAATAGGGCCCCACTCACACACAGCGGCTTTTCCAGCCTTGTGCACCCAGCAGATGGAAATGGCTTTGCGGAAACGGGAAAAAATAACAATATTTTGGTCCGAGAGCTTTATGGATCGTTGCATTGAGCTCAGAGGGAAACAGCAGTATTGTGCAAAGTATTTTCACACTGAGGTCTCAAACCCCATCTTGTGAAGCACTCAGGAAAAACAACCAACCAACCAACCACACAAGTAAACAGATTGTATTATTTCTGTGATCACCCAGTCTCAACTGGTTCCCAGGTGCAAAGCCCCAAACCTGCCTATGAATCCCACGGACACACAACACGCAGCAGCAAAACCCACATAAAGCAACGATATGTAAAATATCCGACAATTATTTCATTCTGATTTGAGGTTTTTGTCTGGGAAATAGATCCTGGGCTGGCACGTTCCCAAGCCAACAGCTGCATTGCTTTTCTCCTTCCACAAACACTCCAAGTTCGCCAAACCCCTGTTTGTGCTGGCAAATGCCCAACGTTTTATTATTATGCACTATTAGTTCATAGTGAAAAATGTGCACTACAGGGGAAAAAAAAAAAAGTCTAGAGAAGCTAAATAATTGGGTACAGATGTTGAAGATTTATGAAGCTCTATCCACCGGACAGTATCTGACATATTGTTTCTATCACCTGTTTGCTTTCTGAGTTTTTAATAAGATAACTATGCGTGCTATCCTTGCAGAACAGTCTAGAATTCCTCCTTCAAAAACCAATCACTTTTGATCTCCACTTGTCTCCTCTCAACAACAATCCCTCTTCAAAGTCCCACAAATGCCACTTTATATTCATTTCATATTTAAATAAGATCTTGGCTGTTGTTTTCATCATCTGGCAACTTTCAAACGCAATCAGACCACTTCATTCTTACTTCACGTCCCAAAAACTAAACCTGACACATCATGCCAAATCCCCGGCATTTAAAATTCATAATAGAACATCTCATCGTCCCAAAGACACTGTTCTAAATACTTAATCATTTTCACTTTTTTTTTTCTTTCCTATTTACTGGCAAACACCATCTGCTCAGCGCCTTTGGGGACGTCACTTCCCTGTGTTATACACATGCCCAAACCATCATGATGAGTCCAACACTCAGGTTAAGCCACCTACAAAAGTAACCCCGTCCCAGCCAGATTTCCAAATCTTGGATCATTAAATGCGTTCTACAAAATACCTGCAAAGTGCGAAGTATTGCAGCTGACAGCAAATGTTATGAAAGTAAAAAACACAAGAAAAATCACTGGCATTTTTCCTAACCGACGGGTAATGGTTTTGCCATCGCGAGCGCTTTCCTTCTACCAGCATAAAACGGCAAAACAAGGTACGTCCCCTCGGTTGTTTTTCCGAGAATTTACAAAAGAGGATAAGTCACCAAAAAAGGTTGTGTCTGCGCAAACCAACGCGTGTGACCACTGCCGTTTCTGCCGCGATTTCGGTCGGGCAACCTGACATTTTCCTGCACCTTCCCCATGGCCGCCGAGAAACTCCTGAGAAATGATTTCATCCCTTCCGACGATGCGGCTTACGCAATGCTGACTTATGCAGGTCGTGACCTCATTACAGATTTAGACACTCTGTCCCCATATTAAAAAAAAAAAAAAAAAATAGAAGATCTGGTAAATTTGGAGCGTTGGAAAAAAAGTCTATGGAGATTTAAGTTTTTCTACAGCTCTGAAATAGCGTTTGTCAATCACAATTGCACTTTTGGGTCAAAAGAAGTAAAATAAATAGATAATCTCTATTTACACACTATGTTCAGCAAGTGGGTGGTGTGAGAGATGCCCCGTCCAGCCATACCCTTTCTCTACATTAAATACAAATAAAGAGACAACGCAGACACGCTGGTGGGTCTGTCCAGCTCCTCCGTCCGTCCCAGGGAATACAGACAGCAAAAAGAAAGGTTAAGAAGTGACAAGCAGAGAAAAGTTCCATTTTACATCACTAAGTGTTCTTCCATGGATGGGAAGCCAACATTTGCCGTGTCAGAAAATTCTCTCTGCTTTCTCTGTGGATAAACGAAGTGAGACAACATTTCCACTACCCACCGCCTCTGTTCCTTGAGCAGGTTTTGAGCTGCCTTTGAGCGTTTCCAGCAGATGGCCTGAAATCCTCAGCCAGTTCCATTTCATTTGTTTCTTTCAAGTGTGTAAGAAGTCGGATGCTTTGTTTTCTTTACTACATGGCTCAGGAATCGTGGAGAAACCGTGTCGTTTCCCTCAGTGTCTGCACAAACCGCCCGAACTTGCTCTAAATCCCAACCTGAAGTGCAGAAGTAGAATCACTTGTTGCTTGGTTGGTTTTGATTTTGCTTTGACCATCAGATTTGAATCTGACCAACTGCGTCCAAAGACAAAAGTGCTGCTGGCTCGTAGTGTTCAGCTTCACTACGGCTCTGGTTTCTCGACTCACACTCCTGCGTGATATGGTCATGAAGGAAGAAATCTTATTTATATTTTAAAAGTAGAAGATTCTCACATATTTAAGACTTACACCTGCAGATTTACAGTAAAAAGAACAACACCACACAGCCCTGAAGCCATTGAGAAAGCGTTAATCCCAATCATTTTCCACCTAATGACTGTTTACTCCGCAGCCCTTCCAAAGCTTGGCCGCTCTCCAGATCTTCCTGCTTTTTCCTTCTCCTGCCCATCTCCAGCCATCTCAGGGCAGGCAAAGCAACGGAGGAGAACAGACAAACCTCCAGGAGGACAGACAAACCTCCAGGAGGACACTCTGCTCTGTGCCGGCTCTGCAAGCTTCGTTTCCTGCAGGAAATCCTGAGCATTGTTTCACTTGCAAGGCAAAAACCAAAATCTCGAAGCTCTAAAAGCATTGCCAAATAGTACAGAGAAGAGGAGAAAAAAAAAATATATATATACAGAAAAGTTCTTTTTTGAAGGATTTCAAAATGGCCATCGGCTTTACAGTTTTAAAGGCAGCAGGACTAGTTGTATAACTCCTGCTGGGAATAGATTTTAACGTATCGTACAGATCCACCCCCTTCCCTTGTTTCAAGTGAGATCCACTGTAGTTTGGCAGGGGTTTTTTTAAAGGAACAATTATTAGTGACCAAATGATCCCACTCTCCCTGCTACCCAACGAGCTGTGTTTCCATCTCACACACATCTAGAGAAAGCCCAACTCTCCTCATCACCAAAAACATGGTGAAACAGCTCATTAGTGAAAGTGCGACACTACCACCGGCCTCCAGAGACCTCACGGATCCCAGCTCAGATCTGAGCAAGGGTGGTGGCTGTTGCAGCAATAAAGCAAACCCACGACCAATCCAATGCACTGCAATCAATATTTTAAATGAAATCAGTCAAGCCCGTATTCATATCAGGTCAGCAGTAATGAAAGCATCCTTATTTGGAATAGCAAAACCAGAAAACCTACATTTCCCAAAGTGAACATATTAATGGGAGCGTTTTGAAATGCGCGATGCACCAGTAAGAGGCTTTAATCTAAACCTGCAGATTACGCTCTGCTAGCTTTTCCATTATTCCGCTCTCCATTAAACCCCACGCGCTGTGAAGGCAGCAAGAGGTTAAACCAGCCCCGCGATCCTTGCTCAGCCCTTTCTCTTCCTGAGGATCCTGCTCGTGGTTTCTCCTTGTGCAACACTTGGCATTATGGCCGGAATGAAGCACCGAGGGCGGAATTCGATACCAAACATTTCTATTAGTGACGGCGTCGATGTCAACACAACGCACGGAATTAAGCCTCATAATTTCGCCAGTGATAGCAGAACTGTCTGCTCTTCTATCTGGAATGATCTGCTTGGTTGACTCCATCTTGACACAGTGATTCAACCATTTTAATTCCTGGCTGACTGGAGTTGGCTTTCCCTTCACCACAGCACCGCACACCAGGCCCGGCTGCCTCCGAGCAGGAATCTCTCTGCGTAAAGCACATGCGAGTGAAGGTAAAAAAATAATAATAATAATAATAAAGTCAGGCTAGGGGAAGGTGATGAGCAGTAGAGCGCAGTAATGGGATTGAATATGTAAAAATGGAGAATTTTCAGACTGTCCCTGGCTTCTTTTTCCAAACAGGCATCTCAGGAAAAACTCCGCAGTCTGGTTCTCTTGAGAGGGTACCGAGGAACACAGGCTGTGTCTATCCTGCCTTTAGGAACAGCCCCAGAGGGAAAGCTCCACTTCCCAAGGCGTGGGAGGGAGCTGGCACACCCCAGATGCACAAATCACAGTCCCGCCCTGAGCATCCCTCCCGCAGGCTGCCCCGAATCCTCCGATTCCGCGTTCTCTGCCCAAAAAGCAGGCGCATCTCTGTGCAGAAGAGAGAGGTGGATGCGATGCACAGCGCGGTGTTTCTGCATCCGCGTGTTAACACCCACAAACCAGAGCTGCCTTGGCCCAAACAGGAGCTGTCGGCAGAGCCACGGTCACATCGGCGTTCCCTGTGAGTCCCAAGCACGGCCGCGGCTGCAGCGCTTCGGTCTCAGAAAGACAGCAAACGAAAGGCTTTGCCTGCAAAATTCGGGGTGTGCTCTTGTCCTGCTGCAATACTCCGACTCCTGCAGTGTTCGGCAGGGATGGCTTAAAGCTCACAGGCTGGCGAAGCAGAATAGAAACCAAACAGCAAGTCCTTTCAAATAGTCATTTCTGACATTCCACAAAACTAATGCAGGTTCCAGAAAAACAGAATGGAGCTCTTCCAGGGTAGCAGCGGATCAAGAGAAAACAAGCTCTAGGCAACAGATGAAGCTACACCATCCATTTCAGGGCTTGTTACCGTGCAAGTGCCCCAAGAACAATCCCTTCATTCACATATTTCACATTAACACTGGGCTCAGTAACCGCTGAAAAGGTGCTGTAGCTATAAAAACACCCTGGACAACCATGACAAAAAGATATTTGTGCTGACTACCACATCCTTGTTTACCAGTTACCAAAACTAGCATGAAAAACATGGTTATTACCTGAGTTAGGACAATCGAGAGAGAAATATCCATTGAGCAGGAATTTTAATTTAATCTATCCAGAACAGCTGTAGAAAGACAGACCCAAACAAGCCATATTTGACACAGATAGATTAGACAGATGGTACAGTCCGGTACAAAGGGGATTTGTGCCTGCTTGACTTTGACATGGCTGAATTACTTATTCATTGCAGACACAGAAGAGTTATGCTGCATATTTTACAAAGATTTATTGCCTATTAGAACTTCATACCATTCAAAATTGTCACGTGTTCTGCGCAACAAAATAAGGATTGTTTTGCAACTTAATTCCGCATTTAGTATTTAACTAGCATGACACTGTTGCAGAATCTTTTTGCAACCTGTGAATGTAGGCAAGAACAGGGAAAATTAACTGAAAGGTGGATAGAAATCCTGATTTAAAAGCTCTGAATTCCTGAAGGCTGCTGAAAGCCTCCAACTCCAAACCGGAGGCTCTCGGCATAAGAGTTCTCTGTATTCATCCACTTGCTTCACCAGCGGCCGCTATCGGATTCTCTCGGGACCCCGGCAAAGAACAAGATTAAAAGATGTTATTGCAGGGAATACAGGAGGGGGCGAAACGCGAAATCCCCATCGATCTCCTCAGCTCCCACACGTATCCAACCAGACACCAGGATGGTCAACCCACGGGACATAAATGACTCTTTGCTCACAGTCTCCTCCCGGCACCAAAGGAGGAAACGACGAGATCATTTCCCACTCCAAGTTAAAAATTGGCCTCGGCATCACTCCTTTTAGCTACAGAACTAGCAGAAAATCAGAAAGAATGCTTTTACCCTCCAAAGTAACAATCTCTGTCATTCTCTACGCACCTCATTGGAGACAAAACAGATTCAAAGCCAGAGTAACTTCCTTACCCGCAGCCAGAAGCTTGAATTTGTGCCAACAACTCCCACCAGGCAGAACTGTGGTCTCTCCCTTGTTCCCCTGACCCGAGCGGTTTCCAGCGGCCGTGTCTCCAGCCGGGGGTTTCAGGGCTCCTCCACAGGGCTGTGCAGGAATTCTCCAGCCCCATGAACGCTGCCAGGGCTTTTATTTCTATTTCCCCCCAGATCACAGGGCAGCCGAGTGCACGTGAGCCCGGGCTGTGCGATGCACCCGCGGACAGAGAAGGTACCAGTACCAACATTTTCAGTTTTGCTCGCCTTTACAAAGCTGGCCTTGATTCTAAGCTACTTGAAAAAGTCAAATTTATTGCAGTCATTAAAATTATTTAGTGTAGAGACCACAGTTTCCACTCTTGAAGCACACCTCTGTTAGTCTGGCAAGTAGGATGCTATCCGGGTAGGATGCTATTTTATCAATACTTGTAATTTAGGAGAACAAGTGCGGCTACGTCAGGATGGCCAAATGCCCAAGGAAAACAACCTTCACAAGAACGTTTCAAGGCAATCACATAAATAGCAGTAAGGAAAAATGGGGAGACAGCAAGCCAGCTGAGAAGCTAAGACCCGGCTGGGACCACATCAAAAGTTATTTTAAAAAAAAAAAAAAAATCAAGACACTGCTGCAGCAACTTGGGCAAACACTGGCAGGTCCGTGAGAACCACCGCTTCCCTGCAGAGACCCTGTGCCACCACACACTGCTCCAAACCACATTTAGAGATCGTCTCATGCCATCACATATTCACACAAACACACAACCTGCAAACAAGGGCTATTCAGCCAGCTTTTTTTTTTTTTTCATTATAACTAAAATGTAACACAGAGAAGAAAAAAAATTAACTTATTTGGGAGGCCAGCCCTGTGGTTACAGCCTGTGAGTGTGTTTTGCCCAGATAACACCACCAGCGTCCAGAATTTAATCACTTCAGTATGTTACTAAATTAAAACAACGCACTGAACCGCTTGCCCAAGTAAGCACTAGCATGGCACTAAGAGTATGTCAGCGTCTTTGCATGTAAAATGTTAACAGGACTTGAGCAAAGACACGCCAGGGGCTGGCCATGGCCCGTGGGCTGGCTCTGCAGAGCAAACTGCAAACACCCCCACGTTTCGCACACATCGGTGCTACCTTCCAGACACTGAATTTTGCCTTGACTGCTGAAGCTACCACCACATTTATTTCTGTATATATTCAGGCCAAGAAAGTTACCTTTAGCATGAGTGCAGGCACAAGCGCTAGATCTGAGGGATGTAATTTAATACAAATAAACATGCTTAAATAGTACCAGCTCCACTTACGTCAACAGGTGATCTGGACAAGAGAAAAATCATTAGCTAATGTAGAGAGCCTGAGCAGCAACCAGAGGCCTCTCCAAAGCAGGACCAAATCGTGTGGGCTCAGCCTATGACCAGCCGTGACACCCCCTCCTCACTTAATAACCTGGGTTTTTTCTGGTGTTTCATCTGGGACTGGTCGTGACCCTTTGGGTTCACACGCTTCGGGCTTTATTTTGGTCAGAGGGCGTCACGCTGTGACCAGAGAGCCCAGCCGGGTGCCAGGACAGGTGGGAGAACAGAGAGACCGTCCCTTTCTCGGGACGCCTCCTGGAGACGGGGCCTCCAAACCAGCTGCTGGGACACCGAGGAGAGGTTGGCACCGCGGAGGTCCCGTGCTGCCCAGACAGACGGACGACACGGAGATTTACCGTCCTCCTCACTTACCGCCGGCGCCCAGTCCCACAGCACGTGTCACCCAGCCCAAAATGCCATTTCTCCTGGGGTGAACCCAGGACACGCTCACTGTGCTGCCTATCATAGAGTCACGGGCCAAAATAATGCTTATTTTTTAAAAAACAAACGTTTTTGCCTTGCGGGGATCCACCCAGCCGGAGAGCACTTACCAGCAAAACGCAACTGCTCCAGCCAAAGTTAAGTTGATAAATTAAATATTCCTGCTGGTCTCCTCCCACAGAAGCTAAACTAGAGAACAGAACGGAAAAAGAGGATCTATTTTCTCTTGGAACTTCACAGGCAATCAGAAGAACAGCACTCCCATCGCTCACCTGGACTCGGATTATATGGACAAATTAGATTTTCTTTTACAGCAGATGACAATCCAACCACTCATTTCAGCTGAACAGCATTTGCTGAAAGCCTTTCTGGACTGCATTTCCATGATAAAAGGTGTGCACTCTTTGGCTCCTTTCCTCGTCTCATAATATCATTAAGATGACATTCAAGCCACATGACAAGTACATTTTTTTTCCCCCACTAAATGCACAATGGTCATTTCTGTTTGTTTGTCCTTTATTTCACCCTAGAGGAAATCCTCTTGTCCAATATATCTTTTTGTTGATGGCAAGTTCAAGGAAATTATTTTGCTGAAATGGTATTATTAGATTTTACATTAATTAATTTACAACAACACTCAGGGGGGGCGGAAAAACAAGCACCTGCCTTTCATTTGTGTGTTCTTTCAGGATGGAGGCTGAGGATGTCAACACACTTGAACTTGCCAGGCCCTTGATCTTCCCAGCCAGCCCAATCATTCCGATCGCACCCACCTTTGTAAGTGGCCTCCCAAAGGCAATTAGTGGTTTGCTGCGATTTCCAGCCCTCCTGCCACAGGCAGGCAGGGCTGAGCCACCTCCGGCCCAGCACCGTTCGCATCCCCTGAGCAAAACCAGGATCCGAGTCTCGTCCTGACAAAGCTCTGCCAATGCAGATTTCTACTTTAAATTCCTACTTTTACTTTCACATTCCTTCTGGTCCGTTATTTCCTCCATTTGATTGTAGGTCCTCTTCACTTTCCTTCGATCCATTTCCTGCTTCTTTCTTTCTCCCACCCACTCGTACTCTTTGTTCAACAACAACAGATTCGAGTTGAAAAAACAGGGCTGAAGCAGCCTCGGCTCCATTCTTACACAGCTCCAGCCTTGGGAACAAACCTTTGACACGCTGAATATCGAACTTCTCTGGCAAGACTAATGAAAGAATGTCTCCATTCACAGCTATTTTGAATGCTGCAGGGAAGGCTTAATATTTGAATATTGGAATTGTAATGGCAATTGCAAAAGGAACGGCCTATTTTAAGCGACGCGCTGACTTATGGATGCCTCACAATCATGGCACTGTAATACAGCGAGAGGCAATCAAAGGAGAGACTGTGACATGGTCCATTTTGTGCACCAGGCTTGCGCTTCATGTGCCATTTTGGATTCTGCACAGAAACAGAGTTTGGGAGATTTACCATCGTCTCCAGCAGAAACCACCATGCAGCAAAGGCAGAAAATCAGTAATTCTGACAGCTTCTCAGCACATCCAGCTGCTAAAACCAGCCAGGTGTCACCTCGGGCTACAGCTCCAAACAGGGCTGGCAGCTGGAACGCTACAGGGTGACCTGAACCGGGACAACGGCTCCTTTCTTCCTCATCCTTCAACAGGCCTTGGAATTCAAAATAATTTAAAAACGAAACAAAACACCACACAGTCAAAATTAACTATATGCTCGTATTAAAAAAAAACAACGCTCAGCTGCATTTCTCTGTGGTTTGTTTGGTTTCTTTTTGCTCTGATACTCAAATTACAAAGCCTCCTCCTCGTTGATGCTCCAGACAGCCTGTTGCCTTCATTCTGAAACCAGGGACTCAGGAAGAAACCCAGAACGCTTTGTTTGGCTGGTTTCCCCCCCAGAAAACACAATTTTTAAACAATATACTGTCAAATACAATGCTAATATTAATTATGCTATTGCCCATCCAAACCAATCCCACCACAAGGGATTGCAGAACCATCAGGAACCCCACTCAGGACACAGAAACACCTCGGTACCCACGCACCAAGGATCATTCTTCATTGTCAAAGAGACCCGGGTCCAGCAGCGATAAACCCACACCCACACGTGCCACGCGCTCCTCACCCGCACCCACAGACCACATCATTTCCTCTAACGTGACATTTTGGAAGTTGGCTTCTCAGTCTTGCTGGGAGGAACCCAAACAAAGAACGTATTGCTCCTGATGACAACAAAAATGGGAAGCTTCCTTTAATTTTAACAACATCAAAGAAGGAAACTATGTAAAAGCATTCCAGTCTGCTACTATACACTGAGGCCGATCCAGAGAAAAAGAAACTAAGTGGCGTGTTTCACCACAGTTAATATTTTTTCATTACCGGTAACTTAAGTACTTTCTGTTCTGGGAAAACAAGATTATCATTAGATCAAGACCAATGAGTTTGCCATTTGCAAGAGCAATTCAACGAAGATCTTTAGGAACACTCCCAACGCGTTGGGACCGTGCTCCATGCTCCAAAAAAACCGTGACTTGAGAGCTGCAAAGCCCCCAGTCTCAGCCCACCGCACGCTGGCACCACCGAGACAGCGGCCCAGCCAGAACTAGAAAAGCTGGGATCTCCCATCTAGCAACACAAAGCCCAGCCTAAACACACCAAGAAGTTAAACAGGACCATAACGACCAGCACAACCCAGCACCAACACACACATTCAAGACCCATCCAGTTTACCCTCCAAATACGTCTGACCGGTGCGTGAACCACTAGGCACGAAGCAATTAAAAATATGGGTTGTTACCACAGTAATATTCACATTATACTTATTGATATGTATTATAAGCATGGCTTCAGGACAGTCAGCCCAAGGTGAATCACCCATCTCTTTAATCCTTTAATAACACACTGGGAATGCAGTTTAGAAACTCCCCTCTGATAAAGTAGTCTTGCTGCCCACATAGGGACCATTTCTCAGCATTCCTCACCATCAAGCATTTTAGCCTTTGAAAATTGCAACAGTCTGATCAATCCACAAACCAGAACATTAAAAATACATACAAAGTTATTTTTGGCCTTCATTTATATATTTGCATGCCCTCCTATCTCCCTTCAGAACACAAAGCGATATTACGGCCAAGCTACTAAGCATCAGAAAGGAGATGCATTCATATAAAAACACGCATAAAACTTTTAATGGTCAGACTGCTACAGGCGCCAATCTAATCGAGCTTGCCGAAAATTAAGCTCAGGCCTAAAGCTCGTCCCTGGCTCCTTGGTGTCCTGCCACAGCTCATGGCAACCAGAATTTAAACCGAAAGCAGCTGTATTACCCCAGAACAACGCGAATCGCCCTTCAGGTGACGCGTGGGTTCCTCGTCCCGGGCCAGGAATCCGGGGAACTTTGTGCCTCCCTGAACTCTCCCAGCACAATGAGCCGCTGCAGCCCCAAGTGATTCACGTTGTTTTCTGCAACAGCTGTAGAAACATCTCTGAAATGTGCGGCGTGCCCTCCGCCAACGCGGAGCTGCACCTGCCCCCGGACGGCCACGCGCTCCTCACCTGTCAGCCCTGCTCCGGAAAACACATCCCCGGGCTCTTTTCCACTTCTGAAGAAGGGGGCCCCAGTTAGAGCCATCAAACTTCTGGTTTCCCTCAGCAATAGATATCTAACGGAGCATCTCCAGGTCCTGCCTGGTATCTAAACACTGATCTTTGTGACACCCGCTCCGGCAGCATCGTCTCACTCAGGATTTACTGCCCCATCAGGATTATGCGGTAAAAACACAGATAAGAGCCACGTGCTCCCTATCGCTCGCACCTGCCCACAAAGCGGGTACCACCATCCTTGACTCCTGCAGTTATTTACATTTGGGTGCCTTTTCACAAAATCCTTTTGTTTCTAACATGGTTAAGAAATGTAACTGAGCAACACAGAATTATCTCAAATAGGTTCTTCTGCATCTTTTTATGCAAAGATGATTTAAAACCTCAAGGCACACACCGCGATGAAGTAAATCGGCCCAACTTCAGGCGCCGGGTTGCAGCCACGCAACCTGGAACAGCTGGGGATCCAAATCCTCTGTTCTTTGGTGTAGCAGAGAAAGAAGAATCCTAATATCACATCCTAATATCACAATGAGAATAAGCACAGAAGATCCCTCTTTCCTTACTAAACCAAGTGAAGGATGCGGCTGAGAGTGTCATTACTAACCTGGCAGACAGTGTAGGTCATTAGTACACCATGGTTACTTTGATAATTTTCTGGGAAAAATGCATTTCATTATTTGTGGCGTATGTTTAACTCAAAACCACCTTATTCTTGTTTGTCTGGCGTACAACAGGAATAGATCTCTTCCCCCATTTTTCAGGCCCCCGGGGCAGTTTAATGTATTATTAGCCATTATTCACATCCCTTATTTAAATCATGCAATTTCAGGAAATGTTTGCGCCTCCTAATACATAGAGACCATCTGAAGTTGTGCAAGGTCGAAAAAATACAAAGCTCAGTGAAACTCTGATTAGATCGCACTTGGTGTGTTGGGGTTTTTTGTTTTACTTTGGATATTTTTGTTTTGTTTGGTTGGGGGTTTTTTGTTGGGTTTTTGTTTTGTTTGGGTGTTTTTCTTGTCATTTGCTTGGTTTTTGGTTTGGTTTCAGCTTGGGGGTTTTTTTGTTTGGTTGGTTCGCTTTTGTTTTACTTTTACCTCTCTTTACTTTTTAGCTGAGTTTTACACAAGCAGCACTCCTCGGAGCCAGACCCTGCGCGCCATCGAGCTCCTTTGCGCGCCGCAGCGCTGAAAGCCGCAAAGCCGGATCAGCGGGCCAGCCGGGGCCAGGGAATCCCCCAGGCGCAGCGCTGGGTCTGCTGGGCCGCATCCTCTCCCAAAACCACCTCAGGAGCATCACCGCCATGCCCACTTCACCCCGAGCCGTGCAACAGCCTCCCCGGCCCGATGCGTTGTAAATCAGCGTAACCAAGTATAACATAAAAATCAGTATAACTCCTTACAGCAGTCCAGATTCTTTTGCTCTGCATTTCATTGTCCTGTAACATTTCTACTTTGATTTTTCCCAAGCTCCTTGCCCAGGTCCCTGTAGCAAAGCAAACACGCATCCAGGGAACAGTTATTTCAGTGCAGGTTTTCCTACCGCAGATTCACGGCAGGGCTGAACACCAGCACCTGCTGACTCAGGATATTAGAGCCTTGCTCCAAACCACCGGCCCCCACACTTTCCTCACACTATCCCATTTAGAAGCCAACTCATCCTCTTTCCGTAAGAAACTAATTTAGGCATCGCAGGTTTTAAGTTTAAATGGCTTATGCCAAAGACTAAAGCTGCGCAGATTCTCCTGTTGAGAAATTCGACGCGGGGCCGAAAATCAAATTAGTTCGTGTTTACCCTTGAACAGAACCATACTGGTAAACTGCTGGTTGTTTTATATGCAAGTATTAATTGCTCGCAGCCAGTGTCTCGCACCAAAACCCCGTCCCCAACAGGCAGCCCTGGCGTGTCTGAGGCCACTGAACTGATTCATCTCCACCCTGCTGCTTCCACACAGCTCACGGTGAATCTGAACACGCTGCTACT
Source organism: Caloenas nicobarica (assembly GCF_036013445.1). NCBI lineage: Eukaryota > Metazoa > Chordata > Aves > Columbiformes > Columbidae > Caloenas > Caloenas nicobarica. Next base: position 121,002,223 of record NC_088247.1, read on the forward strand.
AACCTACACCACGGTAAAAAACCCATCTCGTTTCTCACTCAGGTAACTGTGAAGATGATAGAAACAGCTCTTCCTAAGCTGGGGCTGTGAGGTTTGTGCCTCACTCCTGTGGTTTTAATACAGCTTTTTTGTCCTTATCTGCAGCCCTATCCTGCTAAACACTTGAGGGGGACGTAAACGTTCCTAAGATGCAAACAGATTATATTACCAAAAAAAAAAAAAAAAAATCCCCTGAACCCTCAAGTCAATAATCCATTTTTAGGAAAGAATTTGTGCTAAAATGAGGTAAGCGATAACTCTGCAGATCTCCTGTTATCCCCAGTGCTATTTTAGGGAGAGGGTGACTGCATTCGCGCTTGTCGCATAGTCCTGCTCCCCATCTGCTGGCACATCCCCAGCGCATTCCGGTGCCGGGATGCAGTCCCGCTTATCTCCCAGACACGTTGACTAAGACTTTCCCACAAAAACCCACCCACCCCTTCGTAGCAAGAGGTCACTCGGTACGATCAGCCTCCAAATGTGAAAAACAAATCAGGAAAAGCTTCTCTGATGCCAAAAACGCAACAAGAATAAAATACAGCAGGCTCCAGTCTTTGTTCTGTCAAAACTTGGAGACTGCAAGGCAGATTTGCAACTGGTGCAAGCCAACGTGTCTCCACCAATGTCAAATGGATTTTTTTTTTCAGACTTAGGATCTGGCCTCCTAAAAGCATTTAAAATTACAATAAGAATATGTTACTCTAAAAAAAATTTTAAAAAAAAGATAGCAATTAATCCATTCACCTTTGACTATCATGAAATCGTAGAATTATTCATAGTATTATGCACAGAAAAAGCTCACGATATTTTAAGTTACAAAAAATAAAGCAAACATTAAACTAACTGGGTTATCTTTACCACATATGGACCCTACATGACAAAGAACACCTGGTAGCCTAAGGTGAACTGCAGAATGGTTGTTTGAAGCCCTTTTTTTTTGCCCCCAACACACTGCAGCCCCAAGCTCCCCATCAATGCAAAGATCTCCATCTGTAGAAGACCTTGACCATGTACTTGGGGCTGAACCCCCCAGTGAAGATGAAAAACCTCCCAGTACCAAATTCAGCAATCAGCATAACCCTAAAACGTCAGGGCCAGGCGGCCGAGAGGAGCCTGCGTCACCTCCCACCAGCCACCAACACCTCCTGGAATGTGGAAAATAGAAAATACAAATCCACAAAGTCTGGGATGGGGGTGATCCCTCCTGACCACTACAGGCACCCAGCTGAACCCCGAATCGTGAGACTGTAGCACAGTCGTTATCTGAGTGCAATGCCGTGTTTTATGAAAGCTTAAGGAAAACTTTAAAAAAAGGACAGTACTAAAGGTCTGTTGTCTCTCCAGACTAAGGCCAGGAAGGATCACAACCACCATTCAACCACCTTCCACAGTGGCAGTGAACACATGAAGCGTAAGCGCTTTATTCATTAATCGGCTGCTTCAAATACATTAACCCATGTGCCATTCCATCAGGTGGGCAACGAAGCAGTGTATCAAAGCTTGTTTTGTTTCCTTTAGGTCTGCGTGTCCTCATCTCTAATTGCATCTGCCACCAGCTCAACTAAATCTTGGTAACTGTGTGCACAATCACACAGGTTCACAGAGTGAACCCATCGCATACCCATTGACACGGACTGGCAACCGCCCAGCCCTGACCCAAGCCCATTTCGGGGATCACTCCACACTCTCCCAACTGTGCTGGGCCACGATTAACAAAACCAAACCCAGTGGGCACTCCAGTAAACGTGAGCTGTCAGTCAATCCAGTAAACGTGAGCTGTCAGTCAATCCCTATTCCTTTCTTAAAAACAAACAAAAAAACCCCTTTGCTACTTCTTTACAAGTCTTTTCGAATGGCAAGTCCGCAGTTTCTCCAGTTACTTGCAGGAGGATTGTCGTGTCATGTTCTTACAACTATAGTAACTCCAAGCAGCGTGACTGTAACAGAGACGGAGAAACGGTTTCCTCTTGTGTACGCAAACAAAACCCGGAGCCTCAATCCCAGAACATCACTCCTCAGTGCCCTTCACAGAGCAGAGGCCAATCACTCAGCAGGTGAAACCTCAGGATCTTCCAAGAAGAGAACAGCATATGTTGGGAACCCCAGCAAAAAGAAAAGCCACTTAATCTGGAACATTTACCTGTGAACAGCTTCACAGCAGCGTATTTTTAGACCTACGAACAGGGCGTTAATGACACACCTCTCCCGTTCCAGCGGCATGACGGGTATGACCCGCTCGTCTATTCGGAGCATCTAACAGGTGGGTCTCAGCATCTGCTGGCACAAGGTTTCCAGGCCGAGCTGCTCCTTTGTTTGGTTGCTGCTCAACAACAAACCAGCAGAGTCCTTCTTTTTAAAGTTCTAATGCTTAGCACACTCAAAACATTGTGAAATAAAAACAACTGCGCAACAGCATAATATGTTTCTCTAGTTGTAGTGGGGACATGCCAAAGAGATTCCTGGTGTGCTAAAAAATATGCAGCTTGAAAAAAAAAAATATATATGGGTTTGTGCAATACATGAAGAGATGAGCAGGAGGAAAGTGAAAGACATGAAAAAGTAAGAACACCCCAAAATTTTCACCATTCAACAAGAAAAATAAGACCTTACAGAGAAGAGGTTGAAAAAAAGTTAATGGTGCAGAAAAACAATAGCTCAAGACAACCTTAATCTGTCCTTGGCCACAGGAAGACTCATACAAACCCCAAGCAAGATTCGCATATACCTTTTCCTAATCACAAACATTTTACTGCAGGTAGAAATATCCCTCTCAGACACAATCCTACCCTGCCATCTATCTCAAACCACCAGGAAATCTGTTACAAACTCAACCATCAACAATACACACAAAAGCTTTTCCACGCAGAACTGGGCTTTGTAACGAGGAATGGACAGTAAAAATGTGCCTGGGATTAACATGCAAAAGAAAAAAAGCTGGACAAAACAGAAAACGAGCTGCCTGCTTAAATATATAGAATTGATCACTCTGTTAAAGCTGTTAAATAATCTACCAGGCATAAGAAAAACTCCTTACATGTAATATCTCAGAACCCTTTTTTCATTAAAGGAAAGCAAAGCTCGCAAGGTCCAGCTGTAACTACTGCAACACTGTACTCATGTTCATTAAAAAAACAAATTCACAACAGATCATTTTAAGAGTAATAATAAAAATCTGACAAATGAAAACCAGATGCGGGGGGAAAAAAAAAAACATATAAGCAAGGGGAAAGCAGCCTTCAATGCAGCCTCCCTGCAGAACGCTGATTTTACGCCAGGATTTCACCACGGAAAGTCAAAAAGACCCCGGCGTTGCTCTGACGTAAGGTCGCCCAGTTCACCCCAGTTTGCAGAGGTTTTCCTGGAACGGTGAGCGGGTCTGTGGTCCCAGATCCCAGCCGGGCAGGATTTAGGAGCTGACTCATGGCTGATGCTAAACTCTTGTGCCGGGTTTTAACGTGTGCCCAGCTCAGGTGACGACGGAATTTAGGTGCCTAGAGAGATTAACTGTCTAAATAACTTTTGCAGTCTGAGCCTTAAACATCTGCAAAAATAGACCTTCCCATCTGTGTTCCACAAAATATGTCTGTGTACTCCTCGCTAATGAAACACAATGCTTATTTTACAAGTAATCCAATTACAAATATTAAATCCTGCAACTGAACCACATTTAAAAAAAAAAAGCTTAGTCAGGGGACATAATATAAAGAAACATTACAGGCCCACCCAGTAAAGGGGTTTTAACTGATTAAATTCTATATATGTTGAAGGAAAACCAAAACATCTTTCACAAAATGGTTGTTGTCCGTGTGAGGGACACGCAGCAGCGTTCTGGTCTCCATCCACGTAGCAGGAACACTTTGCCCCTCTCCGCTCCACCTCTGCGTGCGGGCAGTTCCGCCATTCCAAAACCTGCAGGATTCGTGCCACCACGGAGATGAAACAGCATCCCTAAAGCTTTTTGCCACATAACTGCTGCAAGCTCCTCTTTCATCCAAAAATGCTGCATCCTGCTTTAGCGGATATGGTTTACTGCACTTAACCTGCATTACAGAGAAACGCAAACTGGGCTCCGGTTCCATCACCTGACCTCTTTTTTAGTGCCCGGTTTGCGCTGCTGCATGAAGGAACAAAATATTTGCTGCCTATTTTATTTATGGCCCATCTAGCGCTGGTTGTGGCACACCAGCCAGTCCAGCCCCACAACCACTGCTAAGTCACGGGGGCATCGCAACAGCCAGGAAAAAAGGAATGCCAGTGGATAACGACAATTCTTCAGAAATCGCATCTAGCTGCCATCACCCATCCCTCCCCGCTCTTGATTCCGCACTGTTTCCACCTCCTATCTCTCCCTCCAGAGGCTCCTGAGTGCACGCAAGTCCTTCCAGCGCAGATTTCCTGCAATGGCCTGAGCAGCCACAGCCTCCCCTGACATTTCCACACGGCTGATATGGCTCTGCAGAAGCGGCTCTGCCTCTGGAATCCTTGCATTGTTCCCCAACACGTCTTTCAGCACAAAACATTCACAGGGAATAACAGTAATTTTTTTTTCATTGGCTAGACAGTTCAATAAGCAGGTTTCATAATATTTCTATCCTGTCAATAAAGGTCAAAGGCTGCACTGAATGCTCTGGATGCTGATAGCTGATGTTTATTGCCTCTTACAGTAATCCTGCTCCTGATTTCGAACACTAAGCATTTATACCTATGGACGTTGTTCAGTAAGTACAGATCACTACTCATCTTTAAATAAGGATCTGTTTTACTCTCAGTTGAAAATACCAAAATTACAAAATCAATTACCCACTCTAGTTTAGTATTATCACTCCAAGAGCAAAAGAATCAGCCTCAGCAGAGGGCTATCTAAAGAAAACGTCAGACCCCAGTGCCATGAGCAAGGATTTTCAGAGCTGCTGCAGTCTCACAGTACCTACCAGGGGTCTGCCATGTTTTTTTTGTTAAACCAGGCCTATCTCCATCTAACTGCAGGAGCCATCTGAACGAGATAACGCAATCAAGGCCGTGCATTGTGCCCGTTAACAGCGCACTGGCTTCAGGAAGGCAGGAATCTGGCAAGGCGGCGGACGAACGCAATCAAAGCGCCGCAGCCCCGTACTGCGGAGAGCAACCACCACCCTGCCCGGGCGGGATCCCGGCTCCGCCGCACAAAGCCCCGCAGCGGGGAAGGAGCTGCCGGCCCCCCCGGCCCCGCCCAGGAAAACATTTTAAAAAATTACATACATTTCAAGAATCAAGCGAAGCGGGAGCAGCGGCGGTCCGCAGGCGCAGCGCGGCTCTCCGCACCGCGGCCGGGCGTGCGGCTGCGCGGAACGGGCGGCACCGGCGGGAGGGGCGGCGGCCGCGGCCCCCGGGGAGAGGCCGGGCCGGCTCGGCGTCCTGACAGCCCGGCCGAGGGGGGAGCGGGGCCGGGGCTGCGGGAGCGGCGCGGGGGGAGGCCGCGCCCGGCCCGCTGCTCGGCCCGCCCTGCGGAGCGCGGCTGCGGCGGCTGCGGCGGCTGCGGGGTGCGGGAGCCGCCGCCTCGGCGGGGCCGCCGCGCACACACGCACGCACCCGGGGGAGGGAGGCCGGCCCGGCTGCCCCTACCTCTGCGCTGCCCGGGCGGCGGCTCTCCCGGCTCGGCGGCGGCTGCAGTGGCGGCGGGAGTGCCCGGCGGCGCCCGCAGCGCTGCGCTGCGCTCCGCCCGCCCGGCCGCGGCGGCTGCGAGGGGCGCGGGGCGGGGCCAGCGCGGCGGGGCGGGGGCCGAGCGGCCGCCCCCGAACCCCCCCCGGCCCCCGGCCCTGCGGAGGCGCCGCCGCCCTGCGGAGCGGGGAGCGGGGACAGGTGGCCCCGGCCGCGCTGCCCTCCCCGCTGCGGCGCCAGGTGGTGGCCGGGGGGGGGCCTGCGCTGTGCCTCACCTGCTGCCGCTGGAGCCTCGCCCTGCCGGCACCCCCAGATGTTCCCCCTCGGGCAGCGGCCTCCCCTGAGCGTTCCCCGCTGCTCCCAGCCTCTCCTTCCTTTCCTCACATTTATTCGGTTATTGGGTCTCACGCCTCACGCTCCTCCTCCGCTGACACCCTCCGCTATGGCGGAGACAATGTTGGCTCCCCCCCAGCATCCATTTCCTCCAGGGCGACTCTCCCGCTGCTCTGTCATCCCGCGTGGAAACCCCGTCCCGGGTTTGGCCTCCTCCCCTGCGGACGCATCCTCTCCAGCCCGGCCACCTTCGCACACCGACAGCCCCGCTCCGCCAGGGTCACCAAATCCCCCGAAATTCAACCCGTTCTGCCGTGCTTCCCCCCTTCCTCCTTCTCTGGGCAGGATTTTGCAGATGTCTCTCCAGAGAAAACTGCGACCCCGCAGCCGGCGTGCCTTTCCTCCTTCCCCAACACCTCTTGCCACCCAAATCTGGAGGCAGATGTCTCTGCTTCAGGTTTCCTCCGCTAATCCTGGCCCCTCACACCTGCATCCTCATCTTCGTGCTCATTCCCTCCACTTGCTGTCCCTGACCTCTCGCTTGCAGTACAGCTATGGACTAGCGGTGTCCATATTTTCTCTTTTTTAAAAATTTTTAAATCCACCATTAGTTCATTTGCCTCATGAGTTACCGTTCTCTCCTGCTCTCTCTCCCCACGCTCACCTCCCAACGCAGTGTTTGCTCTCTGGAGTTCCTCCCCTCTGTCCCTATCTTAAACCTCCTCCCATCTGGCTCCTGCCCCTTCACACTCTGCTGCTTTGCCAAAGTTTCTAGTATCTGTCCACTTCCTGGCATAATCTCTGGAATATTGCTTCACTTCCATCCTGTCAAAATTATCAGCCTGGCTCTTCTTGCTGTTTTGTTCTCCCTTGGTTTCCACGAGTGCCTCCCCAAGAGTCGCCTCCTTCGGTGCCTCCTCCTCACACTCCCCATTTCCAGTGAGAGTCCTAATGGGACCTTCACCTGTCACTCTCGCTGTGCTTATTGCTGGCTGAGCTCACCCCATAAAATATAAACACGTAGCAGACACAGTAAGCGCCTCTCTGATCTGTCTCTATTTCCAGGCTTCTTACCTTACCCAAATTAACATCCTCTCCTGCCCTTGTGGCACCTGTGGGATGGCAAGCCACTGGTTCCACATGTATTTCATACAAAAGAGCTCCTAAACCGCAACCAAGCAGGCCAGAAACTCATCTGTAACAAAGGACGAGTCAATCACTTCAGTCACTTTAAAAAGTTATACACACAGAGAAAAGAAAAAGAAATGAAAACGATTCTTCCAGCCTTCCTGAACTCACCCAGACAGTGATACTGAAATGAGCTGGAATATCTGCAGGACTAAGAGACTGCTCCTGATCAACAGGTTCACTAAATCTGGCCCAAATAACATGCAAAGTTCTATAGAGTTTTGTTTGTGGGGTTTTTTTTGGTTTTTGGTGTTTGGGGTTTTTGTTTGTTTGTTTTTATCATGTGCCCTATATGTTAAAATATTTTACAAAGCGATTTCTGTTAGCCCAGCTAGAGTTTTGCTCTTAGAAAAAGCTGAATAATTTGGCTGTGAACAACAAAAACTGGCAAGTATACATACTCACATTTCAGGCTCTGAAGGACGAAACTTCTCAGATTTTTGATCCAGCATAAATGTTGCTTTTACTTTCGCCGTCAGTAATAGAAATTCAGAATACTTAATGACGTATCTATGTATATATGTTTACCTATAAATAAAAATATTTGAAAAAATCGAATGCTAGGATGTCAAGAAACATCAGGAAAAAATATCCTTCACTCAACTATTAATATCTCTCAAACAAGTAGGCGGGGAAAAAAAGATTGTAATATATGAGGGTGAGCAAGAGCATCCAGCGTATTTTAAGATTCTGTCCGTCTTAACCCACTAAGCTCAAAGATGGGTGGGCCACTGATTATCATGGAAATAACTGGGTAGGGATGAATGCCTGAAGAAGCAAGAACCGGAATAGCAGGGGCATTGTGGGCTCCAACCAGTTATCCCAGTTACCGACAGGCATTTTCTGCTTTTTGAAGAGCCCACGTTTTGTAAAGAATGGGGCAGGAGCAAACGTTCTGCCACTGGTGGTTATAAACATCATCTCCAGGTTTGACGGAGAGGATACTATTTTCATTTTTTAAAATTACTGCCAGTATTGGTTAGTATTTTTAGCATGAACCTTCAGCTTGCAGAGCTGGAAAGACAAAACCTACAACTACCTAGATTAGATACTAAGAGTCACAATTGTTAAGGCAATATTAAAACTAGAAAAATTCTATTGAAAGGCGGTGGAAATTTCCAAAAGGACACAAGAAACGCACACAGAGAGATTAACACTGGAATAAAAAAGTTCCCAGCTGTACCACTGAACTGAAAAAGCATTGTTATGTTATCACAAAATTCCAGTTCCACAGGTTCACAGCATGACTGAGAGGGGAGATGTTCCTCCAGCAGACGCGCCTCTCCTCCACCCAGAACGCCCAGCTCTAAACACACAGTCAGGCTCAAAGCTACAAACCCAGACTAGCGCTTTGTCTCCCACCAGACTTGGCCAAGATCTTGAGGAGAAAAATCAAAGATGGGCAATAATCTGCCTAAAGGAAAAATTCTTATCTTCCTCACTATGTGCACAGCTTGTCTGGAAGCACGACAACTCTATCATGACATTTCTTCTTCACGTAACTCTATTTCTCCTCATCATCTTGGGAACGCCCAGCTCTGTGCTACACCCTTGCCTTCCACACCACCTTGTAGCAACGCTTCCCCATGATCTGTTTACAAATGTAGTTCTATTTCCCAACACTCATTGCAAACAGAAACGGGTTAGATCCTCACTCCCTGGTTCCCCTTCTCTCTACGAGCAGCTGACAAGCCCGGGATTCTGCGTCAGGAAATAAAACACGCTTCCAGGGTATCTCCACGCGCAGCGCTTTGCAGTAACCCAGCTGTGGGTACCACAGGTGTGCGTGGCAGAGGCAGGGTCTCCGCTGGTGAGAAACACAGTGGGAACATGGAGACCCTTAGCAGGTGGCATATCAGAGATCTAGGAACACTCTCTTGCTGAAAAAGTCCCTTTTTTCACTATTAACCTAAATGCTCAGGGCCGACTTCTCCATGTACCAAACATCCCAAACCCCAGGAAATGCCGAAAGCAGGGGGCACTTACAGAACGTGGCCTCAGCCAGCTGCTGTCTCCTTCCCACGCCACCGGAGTCAGCGGTGGAAACGCTGACCGTGTGAAGAGGAGATGTCCCTCCCTGCTCTCTGTGCCAGCATCACGGCGATCTGATCTTCAGCCTCCAGGAGGAGACCTGGCAGGAGTCCTGGTGCTGGGCCCGCAGCGCTCTGGAGGGACAGGAAACGTCAGCGAGAGCCGGTGGAGCCACGGTGCCTCAACATCCCCTGCAGACATTTCCACTGTGTTCACGTCAGTACGTTAAAACAGAAAATAAGTGTTCTGGGAGCTGCTCGTATGTCCTGCAGGCTCCATGTGGAAGAAGCCCCATCACAGAGAAAGTCTCCTGCTGCAGGCAAAGGCACGCCCGGAGCCGTGCAGGCAGACACAAAGGTTTACCCCAGGTAGCTCGTACACGAACAAACAACTCAGCTGCAGCAGCACAAAACCACCCTGCACAGCAGGTAGCGCATTCTGCGCTGAGCCGTGTGCCCCCCAGGCTGCTGCCACCCGCGGCAGGGCCGCACGTACAAGCTGGAGATGTGCACCTGACTGCAGACCAAACGTGCCCCCAAAAAACCCGACATTTAGTAGGGAACACCCGATGGGCAGGTGCGAGTTTCTTGCCTCTTCAGTTTGTGGTGCGGCAAAGTTTCCGCACATGCACCAAAAGAGAAATAATAGGGGGGTAAGTTGACCAAAAGCCTCACCATTTATCTGTCCCAGGAAAACCTGCACGATTGTCTCTAAAAGAAGCTTTCCCCCTTGTTGCCAAGTGTTATTCTCTCTTCTCATTCCCCTTGTCTGATGTTTAACCATAATTTTACTCCTCTGTTTCCTCTAGGTGCATTAGACAAATACACATTAGCCAGTCTACATAATTTGACAAACTAGAAAGTCGTAATGTGTATTTGGATGGGATATACTGGAACAGCTAGTCCATTAACTGCTTAGTGAGACAACAATGTCTCTATTTTTAACAACAGAATCCATATTTTTTAATTTAAAAAAAAAACAACAACAACAAACCAAACAAACAAAAACAAAAAAAAACCCACACCAAACCAAACAAAAAGTAACAAGAAGAAATAAGAAATGCAGACATGGAAAAACAAAAATGGCTGAAGGAAACAACAGCAAAGTAGCATTATCCTCACCTTGCTCTGCCAACGTTCCCTGTTAATTCTTGAGGCTGTGATTCCTTGTTCAGGTCCATGCAGGTGGCCCAGGTTTGCCTGTACAGGGATGTAGCTGATGTCAGTGAAACGTCATCCAGGTGCAGTCATCTGCTCTCACTGCTTTCATGCTAGAACCATATATTAATGAGAATTATTTACCCAAAGAAATAGGCTGCTCTAATGTAAGTTGTTACCTCCTACGCACATAATTCCCGTGTCAGATCCTGCACACACACCATACCAGGGCTATTACTCGGGTGCAGGTTTGCAAGTACAAGTCGTTAACTTTTAATTCTGTGAGAAGCTTTAAGAAGATTCCCCTTTCCATATTTAGCAGAGATCTCTCACCTGTTTCTGTGAAAGACTGCTGATTTGAAAAATGTCCTGGCTTATAACACTTGCCTTCTTCATTACGAACTCTCAGCAATGACGACCACGAATGATGAGCTTAAATGTCACTCTGTCAGTCTCTGGCAGGCATGGGGCTGCTCCAATGGCAAAGAACTTCTAGATTCTGCCTTCAAAGGGACCTGGGAAAAAAAAAAAAAGAAAAAAAAAAAAAGAGTTAAAAGCAGCCAAGCACGGCAGATTGTAAGGGCTTAAAGGCATGGACTGCGGGATTTCTTCAAAATTCCACGCAGTAAGCCATCCTTTCACAAAACTCAATGCAAAACTGCAGTCAAAAGTTCTTCAGTGTCTTAGAAGCCCAAAGTCTCATTTTCCCAAGTGTCATCAGCATCTTGTCTTGTGTGCAGGCAAACAGAACCCGCATTCCTTTATCCCTCTGGAACTGGGATTGCACATACTGCACACGCAGCACTTGCTAACTAGGAAGGTGAATCTAGTGTTGAATTCAGTTTTATCAACCTCCTACCAGCACCCAGCCAGACATCCACAAACCACCAGCACTGCTCATCAGGACGAGGGAGGCACAGAACCGCAGTTTGGAAAATTCTGGCATAGAAGGGAAATGTATGCTCAGCTATTTATAAATGAAGTCTGAAGCTGGCGTCACTCATTGTCCTATAAATAGGGACTTGCATGAAATCCAAAGTAGCAGATCTGATTTTTCCTATATTCTCGCTCCTTATTCTGAAGCAGCAGTTTTCTGCAAAACTTCGCTTTCCCCCTATTGCTGTGATGCTTTTTAAAAGCTTTTTGAAGCTTACTCCTATGCACTTGAAATCAAGGTTCAAACGCCTTTTTTTACACGAAGAAAAAAATGTCAAAAGTACTATCCAGTCTTTATTATAATTAGCCAGAGATCACAATGCTTTATTGCTGTCTTTCTGGGCATATGATTTTACCAAAACTGCCAAAGCCTAGAACAAGTTAAAAGGCTGTTGTTTAATATGTCCGTCCTCTATACAAAAACAAAACGAGGAAAAACAGCAAAGCTTAGCCAGCAGGTGCTGCCTCTTGCTTACTTCCCCTCCAGGAATCCTGTCTCCTGAAGGCAGCTTTATTTCCAGTTCACGGAGGATTCACCTTGTCTTCAAAGGTTATGACTTTCTATCCATGTTATTGTTATGAGCTGTTGATTTAGTGGAAAAATGTTAATGTAAATTTTAAGTAGTCGAGCAAATTGCAACATAGCACTGACTGATGGAAAATCCCCCACCAGCCCCAAAAGAGAGAGATTGGGTCAGGTGCATGTCGAAAGTTCTGGGCCATTTTTTGTCCCCAGTGCACCTGTTCTTACTGGACAACACCACATTGTGCTCTGGCCCTGGGTGAGCAACAGTTCCAAACCCACACGGGATCCTTTGCAGCAAAACTGAGGTTTGGATTTAGTGGAAAAAAACCCAGAAGTTTCTGATTTTGCAGGCAATCCAGTTTCTTATAAAAGGCTTTTATCGGGGAGGGGGAGGAACAAACAAACAAACAAACAAACAAACAAACAACAAAAGGGGTTTAGGAACGTTTGCAAAGGGGGAGAGCTGATGGGAAGGAGAGGCCTGATAAAATCAAAGACTGTCTGCACTGTTTTTCCCGGTCCCCAAGTGCTTCTTGAGCCTTTGTGCTACGCAACGAAATGACAGCACAGAAACAGATGACAGCACGGTGATTTTCTCAGCCAAAAGATGAACTTTTTTAGGCACCTGACAGACCAGAATTTTTTTCCTGCGTTCACACTCAAGATCTCACAAAGCACTTTATAAATCAATGCATTACAGTGGCTCGATCATCTCTAGCAAATGGAAGCCTAGAATAGAAGAATGGCCTTTAATATATGACAAAAGAACCTGATGGCAGAATTTCAAGATGAAGTATATAGAGTGGTAAAGATTTGTGATTGCGCCTTTCCCCGGAGTGCCTGGAACTCACTGGAAAATGTATATAGTTATTCAAAATACATACTGCTATGGCAGTGCCTGAATTCGCAATGTTTGGATCATACTCGGTAGATTCTGAGGATGCAATAACGGTCAGATCCAGGGGTCAGGTACGACGTTGAACAAAACCAAAGCCACAGTTATATAAAACATGTTTTGTGGCACAAGGAACCATAACCTATGAAATTCACAGAAGAATTACTAAAAAATATACTGAGTTGGATAGAAATGTTTTAAACACGTGTGTACGCAGGTAGAGCCTTCTGAGCAGAGCCCCATGCAAGACTGAGATCAGAATCTGACCAAAAACTTGCAGAGAAAATAAATGGGGGATTTTTTGAAAAGCATACAGCACACTATATCGTGGTTCTTCCCCGACCTTATAAACACAGCTAAACACTATAGAAACAAACAGTAGCTGTGTTTACACTGGAGGAAGTTGTAGCTTGTCAGGATACAGTTGTATAAATAATTTTAAAAAAACAACCCAGTACATACTGCATTGTCCTTTTAAAAAGGAAAACATTAGAATGGAAAACTCTCTTTTCCCACCGTGAAAGTCGTTCTGGTGTCTGTGACACACAGGTCACGCTAATGCCTGATGAAAGTTTCCTTCCTTGAGCTTTGAACCAGGCCCACGGTGAAAACAGAGAGAGCAACCTACATCTTTCCAATTACCCTGAAAGCAATCAGTGTGCACTTTTCACTTGGAATACAAATCTATACACAGAGTGGTTATGTTTTTATAATGTACAACATTAAAGGAAAATAAGGGTTAAAGAGAACAAAGGAATACAGCATGAAGATACAGTCATTTTTTTTGTGATCCTCAGTTATTTGTGTTTGATTTTAGAATGAGAGATTGAATGAAAATCATTCCCACAGTAGAGGACAATACAGATTCATTATTTAACCAACGGGGACCCTCTTTTGCCATCTTCTGTGGTGTGCAGTTCTCACCATCGCTAGGCCAAGCTGCCAGGAGGGTCTGACAAGAGCAGTGATGGCAATAATTCATTTATTCCCCTGCCAGCACTTGAGATGATCCTGGTCTGTTCGCTCTCAGAGTTCTGGTCTCATTCCACCCATTTTTCTTTTCTACAGTAGCTGATATTTACTGACTTATAACCTTGAACTGGTGGACACGGGAGAGCAGCCTGGACAGTTCCCCCCTCCCAACAGTTGTTCCTTAAGAGGCCAAGATGGAAACAAGTTCCAGATTTCTTTGTCCAGATGAATGCATAAGGGTAAATTGCACTCTGCGGAGCGTTCCCACGTAGCAAGGAGCACCCAAGGCTGCCCGGAGGGTGCCCAGGCCAGCGCTGCAGCTGTGCGAGGGAAGGGTCATTTCAGCCCCCGCCAGCAGAGCCAGGGCTGGCAGAGCTGCAGACTCCATGATTGCTCCACAGGTCACCCCAAGGTGACCATCAGGGTGTCAGGAGAAGCGTTTCAGCGCATTTTCAGTCTCTGCACAAGTCATGCTGTTCTACCCGAAGAAAAAGCAGGCTTATTTTCTTTTTTAGCTGTTGAAAAATGCTTTAAAACCATCTGAGACCTCTGGAAGCTGAAAATCTGAAAGGCAAATATAAAAAGTTCACCTGCCTTCCTTTTTTCTTCAGTCTCATGAGATTCAAGTCTACCTCCTGTTCAGGGGGATTTAGTTTGGGGGATTTAGAACTTCAAGGCTGGCAGTGAAATGAGTGGGTTCACCCCAAGTAAAGCTCTCCTCTGATTGCAAACAGTTCCCATCAAGGGAACTTCAGGTGGTATCTGGCTACTTGGGCTTTTGGAAATGAGACCTTCACACAAACATCCAAAGTGGAAAACAAACCAGAATCTGCCACAGATGAGACTCTTGTTAAGAGAGAGGATATGGAAATCCAATTAGCTTTTTACCTCTCGGATGAACCCTCCAGGTCACAGTTGAAGCACAGTAGCAGATGAAGGTGGAGACGCTGGCAAGGCCGGTCCTGGGCATCTGCGCTCTGCATAAACAGAGAGCTTCGGTTCCTGGTTCCGTACTTAGGATTTTCCATAAGGCGCCGCTTTCATTTTAAAATATGACTTTTACGTAACTAGTACATTTTGTGCAAAACTGGTTAACTCTACGCCCTCAAAATATCATGCACTTCCCAGTGTATAAATCCCAGATCTTGACATCTAAAGAATGCTTGGCAGATCCAACCAGAAACACAGCCAAGCGAGATGTCAAAGGTATTTGTTAGGTTTCCAGCCAGAAAAGAACATTAACACCTTGCCCATACTTAAAAGGAATAAGATTTTTGTGGCGCTGGAGACATTTCAAGACAGTTTTTAAGTGTTCTGCAAAAAGTTAGTGTGCTTGGTTGGCTCTGAATGTATTTGTCATGCAGAGAACCCTCCAAGATCTGCAAATATGAATCCAGAGTGCTGGCAGGACTTGGTAACCTCATCTAATTTCTTAGGACAGAATATTTTTCTTGTGTGCACATAGACGGAATTATCTGGAATCCAAAATAGCTGAAAGGTAGAGAGATTCTCTCGGGTGACAGCCTGCCATTTCTCACCTGCTTTTCGTTGTACATCTCTTCGGAAAACTGCCACTGATGAAAAACAAGAGAGAGTTTGTCTTTCCAGTGCCCTGAACTCAGAGAAAAGCAGGAGTGGAAGGGATCCCAGAGGACGGCTTAGCCTAACTCCAGCCCTAGGGCACACCCAGGCCTGGGCTTGAGATTCCTATTGACAGTCACACCTCCACAATGTTCCCTTCCTTCTCTGTGCACCTCCTTGGCTATTCTAATTCTAAAAATTTGGCCTAAAATCCAGCCCAAATGGTGGCACAATCTAAATCAGGATAGTGGGATTTCCACGCTGTATTGACATCCCTCTGATTTTTATTGGCATTACAGGCAACGCAGCAGTTTTGCAGCAGCAAAGGGTCTCGCTAATACCTGATGACACTGGTGAACAAGCGGTGGGCAGGCAGGCCTGTGCAGAAATCAGGACATTTTTCATGTAAGTTCAGCAGAGATCTCTTAAAATCCAAACTAGATTTTACACAAAACCTCTCCTGTTCAGCGCGGGTGCAGCAAGGGAGCAGGATATTTTAGCTGCAAGAGCTGGGAGGAGCAGAGCCCTCCACGCCAGAAGACAGCAGAGCCCATGGGACCTCAGGTCTCCAGCCAGGACACAGCCCAAGCTGCAGGCTTCTCACCTCTCCCCAAAACGCCAGCAGGCTCTGGAACAGAACCATTAGTTGTTCATTATGTACCCTATTGCACTTCTTACCCTCCTTGTTCAAAACACAAAACCCCTCAGAACAAACAAAAAAATACCAAACCACTCCTCTGACTTTAATTCAACTTTTCAGCATCCTCTCCCACCTCCGCCGATGAAGAGCTGCTTGCGCAATTTTAATTCCGCCTTCTTTGTATTACACACTATTTTTTCCATTGGGCCCCAGCCCTCTTTCTGTCTCCAGGAAAAGCGGTCCCCAATAGCAACGAGTAGATACTGTTTTCTCCTCATTTTCTACATGTTACTTGATATCTGCCTTTCTGCTCTTAATGCTGCATTTCTCATTTCCTTGCTGCTTTGTTTTGGTCTTTTTTTTTTTTTTTCCCCTTACAACTAAGATACCCCACTGCCTCCTAGCCCTCCGTCAATCCCCAGTTTTTGGCTTTCAATCTCTACCTCTTTATTTAATCAGACCTAGGCTCCAAGAAACCTCTCAGTTTCACACTGATCTACTGAATTCCACTCTGCCAGCCCTCACCCTTGCCCTGATACACCCCAAAAAGGTCTGTCTCCTCGCTCCTCTGTTAGAACCAGACTTCCTTGCCTCTCTAACTGCCTTGCCTGGCTACTTGCTGCCCTTTGTGATCATCAGGTACCCGACAGCAGCCTGTGCAGCAGCGGCGGGTTAGAAAACGCCCGTGCAGGCTCAGTTGAGCTCCCAAGCCGCCTGTCACCGCTGGATCGGGCCATTCCCCGCTCGGTGCTCAAGCAGACTTGCAGTTTTCACTTGGTGAGTCATCCAAGGCCTGTTTTCATCACACGCCGTCCAAACCTTGAACTGTATCCAGTTCAACGCGCATCCAAGTACCTCCCCAGCAGCAGGGACTCGATGGCAGTTGTGAGCACTCACCGGTGCGATGCTCAGCAGTGTCCCAGGAGCAGCTTTCGGCAGCACTGCGAGGCTGCTCCGTCACCTTCTGGCCGAGCCCCGAGCAGGACAGGGCGTTATCCACCGCGGGCTCCACGGGTGCTTCCCCACAGCACAGCAGCACCAGGATTCAGGAACACACAGTTCTGCGGGGAGAGCATTTGAATGGGTTTTAGGTGCCCATGGTTCTCCTCAAGCTAATTCCTCCCTGGCCTTTCTCTGTCCCAGATTCATCCCTCTGCTCAGCTTTGGCTCCAGATTTTACCTCTCCTGGAAAACCAGTGCAGGTAAATTCCAGCTCCGCACCCACCTGTGCCGCATCCTAGTCCCTTACCGACTTCTCTGATCAGTTCTCCTTCCCTCCTCACTTCCACCTCCCACCTAAGACCAGTCTGCTTTCTCTTGTTACTCCCTGCAGGGGATCCGTGAGAGGAGAGCAGATGGTGTTTCCCTGCGCTTTATAACTCAGCTTTTGCCCATTGGTGGGTGGAAGGATTGCCACGATGCGCTGCTCAGAGATGCCAGAACACGCTCAGCCCTGACAGACTCTTCCCCGACTTCAGCTGACAAACTCTAACAAGTCTCCCCTTGCTAGAGAGTGTTACAGGTTTTCTGAGGTTTTATAATGACCAAATTCGGGTTACTTTCATAGAAGTGGCAAACCACACATCTCTGGTAACTGCCTTCTAAACAGCAAGTCTATAAAGTTTAACCCATCTATTAAAAACATCATATAACATGGGATACACTTTGTTGTGAGAAACAGCTGAAGCACTGTAGTTGAAAGTTAAAAAATCCAACAGCAAAAGCAAGTTCAACTTGAGCCTGACACACAGGGCAAGGTATGAAGAGTTTAAATCTGACATTTATTAATATCAGCTACTGAAGAAGGGGAATTGGAAGTCTCAGACAATGTATCTGTGTCATTTATTGGCGCAGCCACATGAACTTTCTATAATATGTTTTCTTAGCAACTGAAGCTTTTTGGGAGATATCAATGCGTCGAGATAACCTCTGCATGTGGTGCTTCTTTTGAGATGCTTTACCAGTTACATTTCTTGCTGAAAAACCAAAACCTGTTCTCACCCTTCTAACCTCTGCTCTGCTGCAGCCATTCACGCTCAGCTATTACCTCAAAAAAATCGCAGGCAATTAATTCCACCAGCTGCTCTGCTGTCTTGCTTGTCTCTTTAGGAAATGCTCAGCCAGGTCAAGCTCTTTGGGGTGTTTTTCCACTGCTCAGAGCCAGGCCCTGTGGCTCTCACATCAAACTGCTCTTTCACCCACCTCCAGTGATGCTAGAAAGGATTTTCCTTAACCAAAACCAAATGTCCTGCCTGCCCTCTTCTGAAAAGAACTGATGTAAATTGATCGCTAAGCCTGAAAGCCTGTCACTGACATTTCCTAGGACAAGAACATTTATTTATCTTCTCCTGAGATACACAGCTCAGCTGTGCAAACAATGAACGCTTCTGAGCAAGCTAATAAACCTGCAATTAATATCCAGGAATTGTCTAATGGAGAAGACTGAGTTATTGCTGCAGTCATAAGAGACAGAAATGAGCATAAATGATATTTAACCCATGAGCATCCAGCAGAGCAAAAAACTATGGCTATTCTAAAAACCAGCACATTTGATGGAAAAATGGCCTAGCGATTTAAAGCAGGACTCTTGCTCATCTTTTAAAGGTGGAACAAGGCATGGGCTCAAGCAATGCGAACATCCTTTGTGGATCTGGGTCTATCTGAGACTCTTTCCAGCCCCATACATTGCTGTCCTGGAATCCAAAGCTCAGATCCACTTAGGTTTAGGTCCAATATATCATGCGTTCACGGTCTTGCACCAAACACTGAGGAAATGGTTAACAGATCTCCACAGCCTTTTCCCTCTGTCTCTTTGCTGACTGCTTGGAGCCTCCCAAATCCCTCTTAGTCCCTCCAAAGTAATTGCAATAAGACCTCCCGTCATCACACAGAAACCCTGCACTTGCATAGGATGCTCCTGTGCTGATTGGAGCGGGTACCACAGCAGCGCACAGTTTCCCGCAGGCTCTGCAGCATTTTTCAGTGATGAAGCGACCCCTTACTCATCAGAACTAGTAACTCTAGTTAGTAGAGTAACACTGCTCTAGAGGCTTTGACAGTTATAGATGTCGGTATGAATATTCATCTCTTTGGAGATTAGCAAAGGCCTAGCCAAATACTGAAAATCAATTTGCCTAAAATCAGCAGTAAGCCCTAGTAATCAACTTATCTGCATCTCATAAAGTTTTGTCAATCTTAACATTCCCGCTCCTTGCGTGGGAATCTGCTCATTACCGATGAAGACCAATATTCAGCACAGACCTGTCATTTAACCGCTCGGACGACGATCATGACAAATGTTCCTTTTGCGTGGCACCAGAGGCTGGACCACGCAGACCAGAGACCACTGCGCACACACATCTTACGGCACTGGCTTTATGAAGGCAAAAGGGAGAAAGCTGGTGTGGAGGCTGGAGACCAGGGCGAAGCAGCCAGGCTGGCAGTGCTCAGTGCCCCTGAAGCTTCTCACCTCTGCAGATAAGGCTTTCAAGGGTCTCACGCCATTCAAAGTGCTGTGATTTTTAATTGCCACCGAGAGATCTTAGCACACAGATGTACACCTTGCCTTTGGATCTATCACCTTGTTCCTAGCACCCAGACATCACCAAGGCTGCCAGAAAAGAGCTGTGAACTGGAAGAGCAGCATGGATGTTGAAATATAAACGAGCACACAGTCATCTCGCTTGGCTCCAGGATCTGTTACTTGCCCCCACTGACTTCTGGACTAGTAGAGGGCTTAAAAAAGCAGGGCAGAAGCACTCGATTTTTACAGACATGTTTACCCTGCAGATGTATCTGGACAGCCTGGCAACCTGTGTTGTAGGAAGGACATGGGATAATTTACGATTACAAAGTCAAGTATGTGTTGTTCCTCTAGACTTCGCTTATTGGCCTCAGATCCTTATCTCCTTGACGCTCAAGAGCAATGCCTGACAGGCACTGAAGTGCCTTGAACTCAGCTGGCATTGTGGGAAATCCGGAGAATTGGAACAAGAGGCTTCTTGCAATGAAAAACACTCCTTAGGCAAGCAGAGATGCTCTCGCCCGTGCCCTGGAAAAGAATTCATGCTACACTGGACAAACCTGTGCACAGGTGTGGGCAGCTTCAGCTCCCACTGAAGTCCACGTGAGTCACTCCCACTTATTTCAGGCGTGACTTCGTCTCAGCCTTTGCTGTGACGCTCCCAGGAATGTGCTGGCCTGTTCCGCACGTTTCACTCCCCGCTTGCTTTGATTAGTTCCAGTTCCACTGAAAGTTTGATTCACCACTGCCTGTACTTGCCCATGTGTCTTGTGGCCACAACCTCACCCCAATCCAGCATCACTCAATGCTAATGGAAAGGCTCTCAGTGACCTTGACAGTCATTTTCTTTAAGGTCTAAGCTACCAGCCCATTTCACTGATGTGAGCCTGTACCAGAGTTTTTACCCTTTGTTGAATTCAAACCAGAAGCGCACTCTGACCAATGGTTCCTTCCCAGCTGTGCTCATCTTTGCTTTGATTGATAAGGCTTCACATCATTCTAATCCATGTGAAGCTGCTCAAGAGATGGATCCATTCCATGCAGGCTTTTCTTTTAATTTACCCAGGTGCCCTTTGATCTTTTGAATCTCTGTATTTAATTATGTGAGTTGAATGAGCTTCATATCTTATCTCCTGCTGCACTTTGCTTGAGTCGGTTTGAGGAAGGAGAGTGCAATTCTTGGAAGCACAGCTCTTCAATTTTAATATACTACAAGTGCAAGAGCAAGCTCACCTTCAATTGCTCCTCATTGTCGATGCATGAATAAACAACTGGCAGGGGAAGGAGAACATTACAAAAAGGTGCTTCTAGATGAATAGATTCGCCAGCCAGAAAGGGCCTCGGTGGCTTCCTGGAGCACAAAGGCCATGGGGGTATTGCTCTGCCACTTGCAATCAGCATAAATGTAGTACTTCACAATTCTCCTCGAACACTGAAAAATAATAAAAAGAAGACAGAATTATAAGAAACAAAGAAAAGTCTACACTGCACTCCAAACTAGTAGGCAGAGCATGGAAGGAAAACTGAGGAATGGTCATTTTGCAGTGAACAAAACAGGTAAAGAAATGTGATACAACAGAAAACAAAGCTGGGGAAAACTCCTCTTATTGCATTTCTGTCTCTTTGTCTGACTTGACCGAGAGTTTGACCTCCCATATTTGTACCCTAGAGCATTCTGGGATGTGCTGACAGTAATGTGATTGTGGCAGACACAACTGTCATGCAGGCAGGTAAGGACTGGGATCATTAGTGTCCAGTGAAATGGAATTCCTCCCAGGGACCCCTGGGCCAGCTTTATGCAAGCTCTGTCCCACCAGAACATGCAGATCAGCTGGCTTGAGGACTTGGCCACATGGGCTGGATTCCTACCTAGAGAAGCACCTCATTTCAACACAGCAGCTGTACTGGGGAGTTCACCTTTGCATACTTTCCTCCTTTGCTTATTAGCCAAGCTAGCACCACTCTCTAATTATTTCTTTTTAATCCCTGTCTGCAGAGAACGGAGCCTTTAAGGGTTCTGGAATGGGCCAACTGCAGCAGACGGTTATGTTATGGATGTAGCAGCTCATACTCGACAATATCCATCAGCTGGGACTGAGGCATCAGCAGAACCACCTTTCCCTGTGCCTGGGTCTTGGAGCCACCACTGAACAATACGCTTCTTGTGCCCCCCTAACTCACAGCAGCAATTTACATGGTTCCCTAATGCACAAAACCAAAAGCTGTATCTAAAATTAAGTTTCTCCATCAGCTATGCATGGTATAGCTCATTAAAAATGGATAGTCCTTTCAAGCTCTGACACAGAAGCAGGGAAATATATTGCCCCCTACGCACAAAGTACTGAAATAAAATATCCATTACCTGCATGCCTGTTTCAGCAGAGTACTACGGGATGTGGTGGTGATTAAAACAGCACAATTTTGCTGTCCTGCCCCAGACTGTCCCTGCTGCTGGGTTGTGCTTCTCCAGCTTTGGGAAGGTGGAGGAAGGGAGGTCAGAGACGTGGCTGACAGTGTCTCACACTTTTGTACACGGGAACGATCCAACTTGGACTGTGTCTTCATCAGTGAGGGCCCACTAGCCAAACCTGACCCTTACACGTTTCCTTTTTGATGAAGCAAGGGGGCTGCTGTTCTCTTTCTAAATGTATTCTCACAAAGAGAAAACGTGTTGTTCTGTTGGCACACACTGCTTCTGGTCCGGATCTTTGCTACAGGTAAAGTGTACGAGGAAAAATCACAACCAAACATTTCAGCAAACTATCCCCATCTGTGTGAAGGTTTGTATAATAAAAATGGTAGTAAAACAAGGCACAGATGAAGTGAATTGGAAGTCCCAGTGGTAGAGACTACAAACCATAATACTCATTTATCTCTTGTGGACCCACACCTTTTTTTAGATTAGACAGACTGCTTACAAACGTGTTTCTTAACATCTGTGAACAGTGCATGAACCAGCATTATTGAAAGAAAAACAAAAAAGTCAATGCCTTATGTGCTGTAATGGGATTAAACTGTTTTTCAAGCTCAGTGAGCTGACTCACTGTTTTAACTTGCTACCAAGAAAGCATCAAAGCAATTCACGGGATATATAGCAAATACTCACTCTACTCATGCAGCATGTAAAGGTGCAGGCGTGTGTACGTGAGGTGTGCACAAAACAAGCACATTTGGCTTCTCCCATAAATTTGTTTTGCACCAATGATTCAGCCACAGAAAAACATGATTTCCCAAATACGGTTGTTAACAGTAATCCTGCAGCCTGCGCCTCCTCTTCAGAGCAACTCGCTAGACAACACGTCTGTGTGAACAAACACAGGAATCTTTATTAGACCTTTATTAAATCCTCTCTATACACACCCAACTGGCCATTCTCACTGAACCCTTCACAAAATCTCTTAAGCTGTAATTGCTACACTCCAGCCTCATCCACGTCATCCTCAGTGCTGCAGGCTCATTGACTAATTAGTGACATAAGCTCCTGTAACCTAGGAGATCAGGAGGCAGTGTTTTAGATGAGTGTTAGAATGTTCAAAGACGTTTCCTGAAATTTGGATTTTGGCTCTGCTTAAGATTTTACCACATCACCAGATTCACAGTGCAGCTAATTAAAGCTAGGCATGGCTGGCACAGGCCATCTAGTAAGATTGCCACCATTCGGGTAGTGCCTTGCCACCTTAAATTCATGATAAGCTTCCAAGATTCCTGCAAAACAGGAAAACATCATCCTTATAGAGGCAAGTGCTGATGATCATAAAAACTGACCAGCTCACAGTCACTGTGAGGATGGAGGAGCTCAAGCTAAGGATCAAACACAGATCTGAGTCCTATCTAAATACCTAAAGCCAGATGCCCATCAGCCTGTCCTAGCAAATTCCTTCTGCTCTTTCTGTCAGGGAGAACCAAAGCTTCCAGACCCCATTTATTCCCAGTGGCCTGAATAATCGCTCAGCCTAGAGATACGGGTTATGATGATATTGTCAGGATATCTTGCCTTTGCAATGTTAATATGCAAGATTAACATAAATCATGTAATGACACAGCGTATTGACCCATTTCAGTGACAGGAACAGCAATTACTAGGTGAAAATGGTTTATAGCTTTGTAAAGCATCCAAAGTATGCAAAAAGCATTATCAAATCACTCACTATTAATTATTTAAATGAAATTCTTTTTCTGTACTTTTGTATGGCTGGAACTATGTTGATGCTTACACTAAGAAATGAACAAGTCTACAAGTTCACAATAAAATAGTCTGGAAGTGTTGTGGGGTTTTTTTTTGTTTGGTCTATTAATTGAGCAAAGCTTATACCCCCACCACACGACTGTAAAGCACCCCTGTCAGCACACACTGTACCCACATGTAGCAACGTCACAGGAAGGGGCCTTAATTTTTGTTGATTAGGTTTCATTCCACGTGGTAGAACTCATCACAGAAACGTTAAGAAACCCAGACAAAGAACAAATGAACATCTGAAGGTAATTTAGCTGTCTATGTGATAAGACTCCTGAACACAATGCTAAACAATGTCAGCAAAGCCACTCCGGCAGCGGCAGCTCTGTCACACCAGCCAAGCGCTCCGACGGGCTAGGCCATACCTCCCAAGCCAAATGTCCCAGCTCCCATCAATATTCATTGTTTATCACGGAGAGCAGCTTGGATTCCGAGAGACGTTTTCTGGGTGGTTTTGCCCATTATGATCGCTTTGCAGAGGGCTGAAGGGAGCTTGCTGGAGTTTCTGCGGATTCAAAAACAAAAGGAAGGCAATGAGACACTTCTCTTACCAAGCAGCTGCTTGGAGGCTCAGCAGTGGGATGAACGCTGCTTGAATTGCCCACATTCTACCTTGTTGTTTTATCAATGTTTCGACTGACATTGGCAGTGAATAAATGTTTTACTGTTTTCCCTGTGTTGTTCTCTGCACGAGAATAAGCAGAGAGCAGCAGAGCCCAGTGTGTGTTGCACACGCGGCCTTCAGAGACACTCCACTGTCTGGAGCTGCTCCCAAGCAGCCTCGTCAAGGGAGGCAGGAGGAGGGACAGACGAATGAGAACGTGAATGAGCAGATCGGTGCCAAACCTGTGTGCAACGCTCACCTTCCCTGAGCACCGGGCAGCTTCTTAACTGCTGCTTGGCTTCTGTAAACTGCATCTTCTTCTGAGTCACTAAAAATTAAACAAAGATTAGTATTTTTTAATGATCCCATTGCACTCATCTCCTCTCAAGTGCTGACAAATAGGTTTCACGTTGCAAAATGTCCTTCTTGCAGGACAAGTGGAGGAGGATTGGAGGCAAAGACCACAGATGCAATTGCATTAAGGGGTTCTAGACCACCCATAAAGCTCCCAGAAAATCTCCCTCTTTAGGTTCTGCTAAATTTAAACAAAATCTTGGTCAGAACAGTGGTCAGGACATCAGCACTTGCTCAATGGGATGATTTCCTAGAGTAAACTTCACACATTTTGGCCGTATAATGTTCCTGAGCCATTACGTTTGGCGTTGACTCACTTCATATCGCACATTCCCCGCTTTCACCCGTGGTCAGAACCGCAGCGTCTCACAGCCGCTCTGTGGCTGCACAAACCACTTCCCCTCCCATGTGCAGCGACAGCAGATGCATTCACAGAAGAGTTCTAGTAGGAACTTCCATGGGTCACGGCTTAATCCCAGTGATTTGTGCCAAAGAAACGCAACGACAGGGCTGTGTCCTTTTTCAAAGATGACGGTTTTGTCCTGCTCCCATTACTTACTACAAATGGGAAATGTGTATTAAACCGAGGCTCCATTCCTTTTGTTAGGCTGGAACCACTGACTTTGCAGTTTCATTTACTTGCGACTAGATGAAAGCCACAGTCCTCTGAGACAATTAGAACATAAAGTGTTATTACGGCGCCAGAACCAACTACCATTAAAGCCTATGGCAGCATTTCCATTGACTTCAACCCCACCCTAGAACTAAAGATGGACTGGAAAAGATTCAACAGCACATTGCAAGTGATTTTGACTCTAAAGTATATTATGTTCCTAGCGGTAGCTGCTGCTTTATGAAACATGCTGACCATCCGCTGCCACAATGCACACAGATAATGCCACATGTCACAGAAATGCGAGGGTGTTACTGCTCAAGCTGACACGTGCAATGACAGCGTGATGCGACGCTTGAATCCTGCCGTCCCCAGCTGCTTCACTGCTCTTCACACCCAGCCGTGAGTGGAGAGAGGTGAAGTTCTACCACCAGACACAAGGAACAGCCACTTTCACAAATCACCAGCCCAACCACACACATTAAACCTCACAAGTTCTGCTAAAAAAATGCTATAGAGGCAACAACACAGCTACTCATTCACTGTCTTCATTCCACAATGCCGAAGTGTTGAATGATGCCACCTTCAGCTTACCTAGAACGGGGTTTCCTGCACATCTGTGGCATCCTCAGGAGTGTCTGAGTTGGCAGAGCTCTGCCCGCCCAGGTGTGCAAACGGATGGGTAACTCACATCACAAAGTGTCAGACCAATGACCCACACACACCTGGCAGCAAAGCTTCTCAACGAATTCCTCATGACTGAGCTCCAAACAATACACGTGTCTAACTACCCAATTTGTACCCACCATCCTGAACCATATCTCTAGGGACAAGGAAAAAAAAAAAAAAAGGAAAAAAAAAAATCTATCTTCCCTGAAGCTCGTCTTACATTTATACATTCAGTGCAACCCTTACAAGTGAAAAATTCTCTGGGGCTGGAAGATGAGGCAGCACACAGGACATTCTGTGCAGTTACTCTGCTAACAGGATTCATGTCACCTGCAAATGACAGCACAGTGTCCAGTTTGTAAAGGCTAAGCAACTCAGATCATAGTGGTATCAACTGGATCTTAGGCTTCTCTCCACAATAAATTTCACTGCAGAGGATGGTCAGGAAGAGATCCCCTTTATCTCAACATTTTTTTAACGTTGCTTAGCACTTATGCCAAATTTAAATAGCTCCAGCTCTCCAGACCTAAGCAGACGCACCAACGTTCAGACACGGAGGTGACATTAAAGACCTGGCCCATGAAAGACCAGACAGTGCAGAGCGAAACCTGAACGCCAAGGCTACACTTGCTCACTTCATTTTTCCTCATGAAAGCAGCACAAGATGAGCCCAGACCCCACTCACATCAGGGAAGACAGTGGTGGGACACTGTCTGACCTCTCCTGGGAAGGAATTCTCTTCATGGTAGATGCCTTCCCTCTTTTTTTTGGCAATCTGCATCTCCTCACCATGCCAGTATGGGTGACTGTGGGCTGGGTTGGTGACCTGCAAGAACATAACTGCCTTTATCCGCTCATTGTTGCCTTAAAGGATTTCTTAGCTCACAGATCAATGACCCAGACACACTGGGTAGCATCGCTTCTAAAGAAATTCCCCGTGACCCAGCTCCTAACAATACATCCAAATGTCACAAAAAGTCAGTACACACTCCAAAGACTCAAGTGCACATTCTGGAAACTTGTGGTTTTAGTACCCACCACATAAAGCCCCAAAATGTCAGCACATTTCAAAGATTTTACTATTAAAAAAAAAAAAAAAAAAAAAAAAGATAAAACAAGACCCATCTCTTCCACATTGCATTTATTTCCTAATAATAGCCCACGTTCTTGCCAAAATCTGTGAAGAAAGGCTTACAACCCTTCTGCTAGAGCCCTCCAACAAAATTATTCCCTTTTTTCCTTCTACGATGGAAGGTTCTGTGTGTCATATCGTTTGACGATGTCACTGACAGAAGAGCAAGCTACCTTCAGAATACACAAATGTATTTTTGTAATGAGTCTCAGTTAAATGGAACTGTGATTTCTCCATATGCACTATGACTAATGAAATGCTTTCACCAATGCTCCATGAAAATAAAGTGTCATCAATGAAACAACAAAGCTGTTAGAGTAGCAAGCTTAGAAAGCAGAGAAGATAAATATAGTTGGACTATAGATCTTCCAGAGCGCACTGCAGAGGGACACAGTCAAACAGCCGGTACAGTTACTATGAATTCACCAGAGAAGCTCAGAACGAAGGAAATATCTTCAAAAAGTAGATCAGCTACAGAAAAGTTATGAAAAAGATGAGAGTACAGGTATACTGGTATAATGGTGTGGTACGGGGCAGGACAGGCATTGGGCTGTGTATTTATGGTCTGATGAACATATGAATTAAACTACTGTGTTTGAAATAAACTACACAATCATGTCATGCTCTTAGGGAATATGAATCAGAGCCCAGAAACATTCGTGTAAGCCATGAGTAGCAACGTTACTCACAAGTAGAAACCAGCCAAGCTAGTGAGGATTTAGGCAGTTTGACCATTTCTATTGGAATGTGAGCAGTAATAACAGCCATTATCCATTTGAAAATGATTCTCGTCATAATGAAAAACTTGGCTGAGCTTGTCCATGGCACCTGCTGACTCTCGAGATCATTTTTAAATTCAAGAATGCAAGTTCCCTCAGGCTCCTCCTTTGCTGACAAGGGTTAACAGTCCAAGTGACACTGGCTTTTCTTTGACTTTAATGACTTACACTGCCCTAGTACAACTGAATCATGTACATGCGTAATGGTTGGCCTGTGGCAATAACATTTTCTGATTTAATTTTTCATTTACATGCCCTCTCATCCTATAGTAGACATTTCTTCATTATTTAAAATAATAATACCTGTGCTTCTAATGATATTTTCTCTACTTGGAGAATACAGCATTGATTTATTCAGGAAGGTGAGTGGGCATTGACAGGGGCTCTGAGAAACTCCAGAGGGGATAGAAAATATTAATATCTGTTTATTCTGGAAGACACAGCTGATGTGCACTACATGCGACAGACAGAGCTGATCATTGTGGTAGGACCCATATCTGCAAATGCCTGTTTATTATTAGTATGGCAATGATGGTAGAAACAGAAGAGGTGCAGCTAGTGACCTAGTGCAGTTTTCATCCATACCGATGGAAGCTGAGTTTGTACAACAGAAGGCTAAATTAGAGCAGTTTCGTATATTTTTCCATTAACTAAAGAAAAACAAAAAATTATCACAGCATGTTGTATGGGATGTGTTTTTGTTTTGGTTATAACACAGGATCTAAAGCACTAAGTAAACACTACCTCAAATCATTTTCCCTCAAATGTTCAAGGATTATTTTCCCACTTTGCTACTAGTCTTTGAGAGAAAAACTTACAAAACATGTAAATGTAGTAGGATTACACATAGTTAGGGCAAGTCTGTCTTTCTTGAAGTAGAAAGTTGATGATTTTTCATTACGCTCACTGCAGCAAAGTGCAGACAGGAACTCCTCCAGCACGTAAGAGGGGCCAGTTTGAGCACTGCAGGTAATAACTTGTCTGTTTTATGAAAAGCTACAAGTTAAATTTTTGAATTAAAACGTTGAGAGTTTCTGACACAAGAATATGTACATATCTGTTGGGACTACCAGTGAAAAGTACAGGGAAAAATACTGGAGAAATATTCTTAATAAAACTTGTCCTTCGGCCTCTTGACAACTGTTTTCTTTTAGTATGGAGGGAAAGCCTTGAGTGAATTAGCTGTTTTCTGCTTTAATGTGCTCTAATACGAAAAAAAATTATAGACTTAAATCTTACGCAAAAGCATTCTGTTCTCCCTCCAAAGGGCTTGCTCCAAGGGTTTGTCTTCATTAGTTGGAGAGAGCAGTGACATATTATTTTTGCATTTCTGTGGCCTGCGGCAAATTGTCCCTCTTGGCTGTCATTGTTTCCTATGGAAGCAACAATGGCTTCCATTTATCACAAGCTGACACCACATGACATGCAAAATTACATTTTGCACTGCAGAGTCCAAAGAGACGGTGTAAATAAAAGCCATTTACGTAAAACACCTAGCAACCAGCAAAAAATAAAAGGAAAAGTCTAAGTGGTTTGGGAAATGAAGTACCTTTTCATGAATCCCCAGTGATTTCTACTTCTACCCAGCAGCTCTGAAAGTGTTAACTAACTTAAAAATGGTCTTACAGAATGTGTAGAAAGAATCAAAGGAGTGATGCTCCAGGGAAGGCAGTGAAACTTCACCATTAAAAAAAGGCTCTGATAAACACATCGTTTTCTAGGGACATCAAAGTGTGGTGCAGCTGTTAGTGCGTCAAAGAAGTATTGTGTCCTCTCCAACAATCCACTGATGTCAGCTTGTGTTTGGCGTTATTGATATTGGAACAAGAGAATGCGCTGGCCCAGCAGCGACTCCGGGCTGGTTTTGTTGGGGTTGCTGATGGCGGTGTCGGTGTCCATGTGGTTTTACGTACAGTAGGTAACGTCTCTGCTCCTCGATCAAAGGCCGTTTCGCGGTGGGATGTAAAGGGCTCCTCCTCAGCAGGGCAGCCAACATCCACTGCAGCCGTCTGAGAAACGCCTGAACTTTCATGTCCTCACGCAGGAATCCTGGGCTTTGCCTCGGCTATTTCTCTGACGTCTGGTTTTGATAAGTGATTTTTGGAGCCTACTGTCTCCTAGGAATTCTGCAGGAAGAGACCGGGTGAGGTCATTCGGCTTTTCACTGAGTTTCCTTTCTCTGGTTTTGGCTGTTCCAGTGAACATGACCCTCTAGCACTCAGGAATATTTCTGTTCCCTTAGGAACTATCGACCGTTAGCTGGTTTTATCTCCGCACACACAAAAGCTCCGTGTCACTGGCAAGGGAAACAAGGTTGACATTAACCAGGGGAACATAAGCAGCTCGTAGATGCAGCTGTGAGCTGAGTTCATTTATTAGCTCAAGTGCTGGCAAAGCTCACACTTGTTTCTCGGCCTCTCTACTGGCCATTGGCCTGGGTCCGAATAGCTGGAGGCAATGGAATAATAGCTGGTTTGTCAGCCCATTTTAGTCCTGAAGCGGGGCACGGCAGGAATACTTGGAAAGAAGCAACAAGTAAAAGAAAACGCATCTTATTTTCTCTGGTCCACAACCACTCTGCCTCAGAGAGTGTGTGACTTGCATACGGCTCTTCTGTACGAGACTATTCATATCAGATTTCATTTCTTGCTACGCGCGTTGCTATGGATACAACTCAGAACTGCTGCTTTTGTAGGCCAGGAGATTCATGACTGCATCCCGAAGGATTTTGCTCATCAGGGCCGCACAAGATTTTTATTTATTTATTTAATGAACAAACATACCCTGCATTTGTCAAAATATTTCTCACAACTGAGTCCTGTATTGTGCATCTTCTTGAAGTCTATCAGAGTCTGTGGATCAGTCCCCTACTTACACTGAGTTACTGATTTATAAGAAATGCATAACCATACATACAAACTCCTAAGACCCAAGGCCTGGCAAAAATTAAGAGTCTGTATCAAAACAGACCCTTATGCATTAGTCCGTGTTCCAGTCTTACTCATTCCAGCTTTTTCACACGCAAAGACAGTTGGGTTCAGTGCAGTCACAGCACAAACTGACTCTTTAGAAATCCACATCATGTGATTTATGGTTAGGTTGTTGCTTATCAAAGCTGTAGGAAGCCTGGGTGCTACAATGCACACAAACACAAAATGGAGCGTGTACGAGTAAAACAAAAGAACACGTCATTAATATTAACTGTGAGCAATTCTAAGGCATCTGACAACAAATCTTCATATTAAATAGACAGTCGGAAGTTCTGGGATAAACATACTCCCTCTGCCTTTCCGGGATGCTATTAATCATACAGGATGCACATTGTCTTACCTCTCCTCGGATGGGTTTGTTAGCAGCATCTCTGGCTTTGTGCCGGCAGCTACGGGAGCTCTGTTCCTGTAAAACCTCGGGGAGACCTCTGGATGCTCTAGGACCTGCAAGCGGAACTGAGAAATATAACGTTGTTAGGGAGCACTTGTACTGCACAACCCAAGGCAGCCACAACAACACGCTCCGTGCTGCACAAAAAGCAGCGAGGCCCCGCACACTTTTGAGGAGAGCCAGCATTGCTGAGGTGGCTTCGGCGGTTTGACTGGGGTCAAGGTGAAGGCCAGACTGGCAGATTTTAGAAAAGCATTCCGGTGTGATCACTTTTAACGTGCAGGACAGAAAAGGCCTCTCAGATCACTTGGCAGGTGCACAAATATTTCTTACAGTATCTTCTTGTTTTCGCGTGGATATGTCACCTCTTTGCGTTACCCGTCCCCTCTGCAGGACAGTTTACAAACTGCACCATCAATGATGCAGTGCCAGTAGCCACCACACCTTGATCAGCAGTCTTCCAGGCAATTTTCCATCCATTAACACAACAGTATTGCCCTCTAAATGAAGACGAACAATTTTCACTGTTAATATTTAATGAAACGCAGGCTGACCCATTACACTGAACCACGATGCATCCGGGCACAAGAGGAAGAAAACCAACGTCACGCACAATTTAAACACCCTGTATCAAATCTGCCAAAATGACAGCAGTTGTGAATTTTCAGCTTGAGACACGGCATACGACCAGCTGTGCTGGTGGACGAGTGCTCAAAGCTTTCCAAAAGGCGTCTCAAGTGGGTCAGGCTGCCTCGCTACTCACGGGTGAAATGTAGGCCACCGCGCTTCCATCCGCACCGCAGTAACACAGCTAAGTGCTCGGAGCCACCAGGGCACTAAACCCTCAAATCCACCCCAAACGCGGGAGCAGAGCTAGAACAGAGTCAATTTACAGCTGCCGTCCCTGTGATATACGAGCAGCACTCAGAGAGATGCTGATTTACTGCTGGGCCATGGCTGGACCAAACCCTGTATCTGCCAAAAGATCCCGTTCTTGTTGAAAAATATATATTACAATAACAGCATTCCATTAATACAGTGAGAGGGATTAAGTAGATAATTAGTAACTTCAAAAGAGTATGTTTTCTCAAAAAAACATTTAAAAAAAAAAATCTTAATTGGCCAACATGAAGCTCTCTGCTGTTACAGCCAGACCGCTCCCAGTCACTGAACCAGCTAATTTAAGGACATTTATTTTGGTAACATGCACCATCATACAGAAATAGCGATCCGTGGGCCCCACAGAGTAGTGAAGGCCAGATCAGGTGCATGAGTCTTTAAGTCTGATAACCTAAACCCTTTTGTTAGAGCAATAGCAGAGGAAACCAGACACGGTGCTGGGGAGACAAGGACACAAAGGTCAACAGCGCCAGCTCCTCAGGGTCACCGTCACCCCAATGCTCGGCTGCTGGGTGAGGAGGAACACCTACACAGACCGCGCATGGAAATCCAGCCCCCTGGCTTTGCACAAACCCGTCGCCTCGATGAGGCTGTAATTAATACGGAGCAGCTTGCTTGATTAGCCTATGGCTCAAGTTCAATACACCGAAAACCCTTCACAGGCTGGAAGTGGTTAACTACTACTAACGTGATTCTGAGGATCGAGCAAATCCCCATTTACGTGTAGCACTAGCAGTTTGGGGGCACCCATCTTCTACTCAGCAGTTCTAGAGCAATCCTGGGCAATGGCACGTAACAGTTCACACCTTGGGAATGGTAATACTTACCTACAGTTTGGAAGTGCAAATATAACTTCTAAGGCTGCTAAAAAAGCGCAGACACAAAGATTGGCAGCAGTTCACGGAGCCCAAGCATGCCTGGAACTGGCTGCAACCTTCTGTGCAGGAGCAACACACGTTTAGAATTAACAGGCATTTATTTGTATAGAGAAGGAAGTGGTTCTTCTGGTACAACTATAAACTGCCTGTCTGATTCCTGATGACAGCATTTAATAACTGAATCAAGAAATGCAGTTGAGGAAGACCTTTTAAGCAAAAAATAAAATTGGATGGAAATTCTAGTTCCCAATCTTCCTATTGGAATAGAGAGGCAAAAAGTACATTGACACCAACCATGGGAGTAGCTGCACGTACAACACCGCTATCAGACTCCGCTTTGCTGTGTGGAATGCACCGCTCTTTAGAGACAAGGCAGAACCTGAATTGCTCAAAACCAGATGGGAATAATGCCACCGTTGAAATTTTGAGTGTGCATGTGGTTCACGTAAAAGCAGTGAGGATTTTTTCCTCAGTATCTGGACACCTGCACAAAAGATTAAAACTATTTTCTTAATAAAGTAAGTTTTATTAGCTTTTGAATACATTATCTACTCTAGTAAGTTTCAGCACATTAGTTTTGCAAATTAATCAGTGGATCAGGGAATTGGAACTTGCAGAGTATTTTAAATTGGTAGCTTCTTCACATTAAAAATACCCTTTTCCAGCAGCCGGCAACTTATCACCTCCCGGGGGTATGTACCTGTGCTTGATGCAGCAGAAGTCAGTAGAGCCTTGGCATGGAGGAATCTCATTGCTGAACTTTCAAAAGTATGTTAGTGTATTTTTGCAGCAATATGCAACTAGTTTGACACTTTGGGGAAAAAAAAGAAAAAAAAAGAAAAAAGAAAAAAGAAAAAAAGGGAAAAAAAAAGAAAAAAAGGGAAAAAAAAAGGAAAAAAGGAAAAAAAAAAGGAAACCACACCGCCAACAAAAGCAGATGGGTTTGGTAGGTGCAGGGCATCTCGAAAAATCTGTTCAAAGGCTCTGCATTCCAGCTAAGCAACTTAACAAAACTAGATCTAACTGTTCAAATACCTCTAAGGAGTTGGGTTAGAAAGAGGAATCCTTCTAAGGCTCAGCAGGCGACAGCCTGTGCAGCTACATTAACACATAAACCAGCACCAGCTATTGTTTTATTGGATTCCTTCTGGGAGAGGGTGGGCTGAGCAGGAAGGAATTTTTATGCATATATGCATACACAAAAGAACTATTTTTTCATCTATGCAAAGTCAAAACATACTAGAACCATAAATTACCTCCCGGATAAGCGTTGGGAGTTTACATCCTTTTAAGGAAGACAGCCTAAAGTTAGAACCCCACTTCCAAGGTAGAATCTTCCATCACTGCTAGATGCTGCTGCCTGATCGCAGCCAGACAACTGGCTCAACACCAAGATCACAAACGTGCCAACATATGGAAACAATTCCTTTCCTTTTGATTGGAAATGACATTCTGGGTGTGTGCACAACATCCCCCATCAATCATCCAGAATGGTTCATTATTTGGACTTAAACTTATTATCAAATAGAAGATCCCTAGAGCCTCACGTGAATGGGAAGAAAATCTCCACACACTGGCAGTCTCAGCAAGAGAAGCGAGGGAAAAGGTTTCATAGTGAATATTTGCCCATAGATCACATGTTTTGACACCAGTAACAGCCTGTCTCAATGAAGTTGCAGTGGCAGGAGGCCTGAAACACAAGGAAAAAATCAAGGGGATTTTTGTTGAACCCACGTGGTTGATCTGGAAGTTGATACAGAGATCAGGAAGGCAAATCCCTGCAGAGAATGCAAGGGAAGTCTGGTTCAAACAGTTTTCTGGGCTCACACAGCAACAAATACTGAGGGAAAACAAAGGCAAATAACTTCCTAAAGAACTGCCAGTACAAGTGAAAAGACAGAAGAGGTCTGTTTTTTAAATCAGTAAATACTGGTGAGGGTGGCGCTTTGGAGTTTCTCTGGGCAGGGACCTTCTGCATCCCAGGAACGGGCCCCAACCTGAACACGAAACTCAACGGAGGTGAATGTAGATTTTTCCATTACTTTCAATAAAACCAGGGTTTCACAGGAACGTTTGAAGTCTAGCGGGGATGGGACCACTTCATGTTAATGTAAATTCTGAAATTCGTTCTTCTATGGATTACAGAAAGGGAGAGGAAGAGGAGGCAGAAGCACATCCAGCTCTGACGTTCACCAGACAGAATCCATCACTGGGGCTTTTGGGCAAGAGGAGGGACCATTATGATGATTAAGGACCTAGATGGGCAATCAAGAGAAATAAGACTCAGTGCCCACCTCTGTACGGCCTTCCTGCAACACCAAGTCTCTCAAAGGCAGATTTTCAAACATATTTAGGCACTTGAAGATGCAGACAAACACCACACAGGATTTACAAATGCATCTCCGCCGGGTAGATGCTCACCAACACCTGCTTGTGCCCTTTGGGTCCCTTACGTGCAAGAAGATTACAGATGTCATCTGTTCAGATCGCAGCCAAATTCTACCTTCAGTTGCATGCCCAACATTTCCATGTAAGTGAAAGAGAGGAGTGAGCTCATCTCTAAGGGTGGGACTCAGCCCCAAGTAGAATAGGAAAAAGGATTTGCTGCAGGACAAAAATAGGTTGAGTGCCTTGTCACATCTGACAAATGCCTCAGATGGCATAGCACGCATTTGTGGTGGTGCTATTAAAATAGATTTTATTTCCACTGAATTAACTGATTTCTTGTCACGGGTAGGTGGGCAGCGCCCCTTTCTCACTGACAGTGAAAATGGGTCTCAGGTATCAGGGAACTAACGCTTCCACCGTTTTGAGAACTCCTTCCTAACACATCCCCTCGCTGCCATTTGCTGATGATCTCTTCCAGACTGGATCCGCAGACCATACAGCTCCTCATCCACACTTACAAGAGCTGCTCAAACGAAAGGAGGAAAAAAAAAAAATCCATCCATTTAAAGCACAGGTTGCCAAATGAGGCCTTTTTTTTTTTTTTGCTAAAAGCAGGGTGTGATGATCTGCCTGGGTTTGGGTGCTTTCAATCATATAAAATAAAATTAGCTCAGACGCTCATCTAACATACATTGATAAAGTGAACAGGTCAATGGCCCCTGCCGCGGACAGCAGCTTGGATCCACCGCTGCTGCTAACTAGGAGATAATTTGTGTTCCATTACAGGCTTTCTGCATTTATCTTTTGTAAACAAAAAAAGCCATATTAACAAATAACACTCGAGGAACTGTGTTTTGGTTGTGAACGTAAACAGTGATGAGTCACACAAAACCCACAAGACAGCTGATGAGAAACCAGCTTGCTTTGCCTGTAACAAAACCTGACCGCTCAGATGGAAAAGCCACAGTCTCTAACTCAGTTTGATTTGAAAAACCAGAAGTGGGCAATTACATTTTCCAGCAGATACTGCTCTGGCACGGGAGAAATATTTGTTGATGGGGCTCTGGCTGGCAGACAGGCAGTGGCTGGGTGTGTACTGCACAAAGAATACTTTCATTTTTTGGCATGGGGTAGCATTGCTGACATACCAAAGACCATGGCTAATTAAGTGGAGTGATGGAACAGAATGATTTGATGATAGGATTTAATTGGTATGAACATTCTCATAGACTAGTTATTGTATCTATCTGGGAGGGCAGACGTTCAGCATTGCTCAACGGCAGCAGAGGGGGTAAAGGGCACAAGGGTGCCCTTTACTCGCTCTCATCCTGGGGCTGCTCAGCAGTCAGGTCTCAATTTAGAATAGATTGTACCAGTTTTCTGTGGTCGCAGTAGCTGAAAATCACCAGGACCAGCTTTAACCCCTTGCCCCTGCCACGACTGCAGCAGATCTGTCGGGCCCCAGCCCATGCGTGGGGAGCAGAACTGCTCAGGCTGCTTCACACCAAGAGACGGGGCACAGACCAGGACCCAACCATTAACCGCAGAAATGCTGCTGCTTTCAGTTGATCGTTTCAATTCTTTCATAACAAAGCTGATTATCTTCATTTTCTGAGTTGGAAACGGTGCTTGGAGAAGCCACTTGGAATTTAATAGAACGACACTTGTTCCACAGTTTGGCTGACACCAAAAATCACTGATCAACGCCACGGAGCAATGACCAGGGTCACATTAGGACCAGTGACTTGGTTGCCAAGGGGAAGGACTTGCCTTTCAGAGCATTCTCCTTCCTTGGACGGGATGGATGAGCGCAGCATTCTGTTACAGGCCACTTCCATCTGCCTTGACACGTGGCCAACACCAAACAGGCAAGGGAGCCAAGATCCTTCCTAGAAGAGCCTGAAAGATTTCTGCCACAAGGGTACATAGTATTTGTGTACAGCACACGTTTAGGCCACGAAGTTGGGCGATGTGACACACAGAAGAGTGTCACAGGCTTCAGGATCCTGCAGGTAAAGGCAGACACAACCACCACACTCGAAAGTCATGCTGAATTTCACCGGTCACCTCTGCAACAGCTCTAACTTTTGCTTCAGAAAGAATGAGAAAACCAAAAGCAATTCCCTAATTGTCTCTTTTACCCTTCTCCTCAGTGTTTGGCAAGAGCTGTCATAGTTCCAAACAGGGCTTTTTATTTTCCGCTACGCAAGCTTAGCTATACACAGCAAAACCTAAAACTTTGTTCTGTAACTCACTCATTCACATTTGGTTATGCAAAATGGTCTGCACAATTAAAAACCTTGCAGCAGTTTGGTTACAACAGCCATTTGATCTCTTAACACCAAGTAATACCGTATATACCAAAAAATAGATGTATAACTACTGTGGCTGGCTTTCAATCCTATACGCCAACATCTAGACAGAGACCCCCAGAAGAGCAGAGTATCGATTTGCTGGAAGATTTGTGCCTATCTGCATCATGACTTTCTTTTTCTATGTTGCTCTCCTCCACTAGCAGATAAAAAAAGCCAACAATTGCCATTCTGTTTCCTCTCCCACCGTGGAGAAAAGAAAGCCAGCACATGCTAATTCTTGCTGTAACATGAAAAAAAAAACAACAACTAACCTACTTTCTTGGAATGCCATTGTCCTCCCTTCGCTGCCACAGGCCTTGGGAGCTCCAAAATCTTCCCAGTCAGCATCACCTTTGCTTCTGGCTTTGTGGTGTCTTGCAGAATGAATCTGCCTCATCCATTCCTCAAGCCCCCTGAACAAGCAGCCCTTCCTCCTTAAACGAGGGCAGACTGGAAATTGTCCCTCTGCTCAATGAAATATCTCCCCTTCTTCCTCTCCCTTTTAATTACTATAATTTTCGAGGCCTTTTGGAAGGATTTGAGCAGTAAATAATCTCTGCTCCATTCCCTTCACATTTCAGATTGCTCTGAAATTGCCAACTTGGGAGCCCCTCTCTCAAGACTTGAAAATCTAAACTTCCTATTAGCCCGCAGAAACCGAACATCTCGGAGCAGAGCAGTAGTATTATACTTATTACACCAGGCTCTGATATTTGACAAAAGACAAAAAAGGTTCTTAAATACAGTATAAACTACTGTGTTTCAAAGTGTTTTCTGGCATTAAAATAGTGATTTATGTGACAAATTTTTTTAGTTGAAGACAATGCAGCTCTGCCGTAACACTCTGCTATGTACATATCTACTACAATACTGAAAGAGGACGTGCAAGTGGTTCATACCTGCTGCGTCCTGGTGTCTTTCACTCCCGTATAGTTTATTGGCTCATTTAACAACCTAACATTGGAGATAATTAATCTTGCATAATGTGGCTGGGGATCACTGCAGCACTGGTGAACATGAGCACTGTTTACTCAGGAGAGATAGAAAGTCTCTGTTGACGACTCTTGTGCACAGTTCTGGCACATCAGTATTAAATATTCCATAAGTATTTGGGCTGAAAGACAAACACAGGAAAGGAAGAAAGCTTTACACCAATACCTGTAACTCTACTCATCGATAATAGTTAAATATGTCTACACCAAGCAAACGAACGCTGTATTGGTTAAAAAGTCAGTATGCCCTAAATGATACTATTCAGTGCTCTGAAATGAGAACGAGGTTTCAGTGAGGTTATTCTGGTATAATCTGGGTTTAAGTCTCAGCAAATAGCTGAGATTCACTGAAATTAGATTCTGTTCTCATTCACACTAATTTTGTTCCAGTTACTCCTGAGTCATACTAGAGAAATGAAGGTCAGGTTGTGCAACCTGTTGCAGTGAAAGTGTTAATTTCTTGGTTCTTCTAAGTTAAGAATATGACTCATTCATGTCTACTGTTTGATCCTGAAGGCACAAAACTGATCAGAATTCCTGGACTGGATTGCCTATTTTTGAGACTTTTAAGCATTGTTCAGTGTTCTATTCCTGATTTAATTCTATGAGGCGTTTTTGTGTGCTGGGTTTTGTTTTGCTTTTTAATCTGGCCATGGTGCCAGCTCTCTCAAGTGGTTATGACTTGCTAACAGCTGATTTCAAAGGTTTTGACTATTCTTATCAGCTGCTCTGGACACTCATTAGCGGAGGTCTCCCTGCTTCATCAAATACTGTTTTTCTGATTCTGCTTGCCAGCCGTTTCTTTCAACTTATCTTGGTAATCTTTCCCAGAAGCCCTAAATCGCTTCTCTGTGGCTCTTCCCAGATATTCTCCTCTTAGTCTCCTACTCCTTTTTCTTTGTATCGCCCCATAATGACATCTCTGATCATACTATTGACACATTAATAATATGCAGTTACCATTGTCTTTTCCGTCCTTTCCTCCACAGTCTATCATTTTGATCTGACTCTTCTTTCTAAAAGAAACAGATTAGAAGCAATTAAGTACTCAAGTTACAGGAGGAAATAATTCTCCATTACAAAACATTCACCCAGCTAGTTTAGTCATTTCAAGGAAAATGGTGAACTGTACTTTTATTAGAATGCTAAACAGAATAGAACTGATACTAAAATATACAGTTTCTGTTTAAAAAAAAAAAGGAATATTCTCCATCAAGTCCAAATGCTACTTTCTGCTAAGAAAAGAGGAGTTCTATGCATGCTACGACTTGAAGTCATAGACAAGAAATCAGCTTCACATACCAACACATCAGTTTCTTGTCTCAGAACATTCAGCTCATAAAGAGCCAATAAAATTTCACACTTTAAAGTTTCCAACAGCACACTTTTGTACTGAAACATCAAAGTATTTGTTAGCCTTATTGCTGTGCCTGGAGGATTGCCATACAAACCCACTATGCAAATACACACTGGAAAGCCAGCTTTTCACCTAAAAACCTCAGCCAGCTCTCAAAGACGCAATTCTTTCCCTTGTCTCCGATGGAAGAGGGGGATCAGCTCTCTGAAAAGTTCCCAGTCTCGTTTTAGGCTACGTACCAATTCTACTTACAAATAAATGTCTTTGGTTAACAGATTTTATTGGACTTTGTGACCTGTAGCTCCAGCAGAGGGTGTCCGTTCAGGGTTCTTATGGGGCACTGTGCAAGTTAGTTCCATACGCAATACATATCAATGCTTTCAGGGCCCCAGGAACATGGTGATCATGGGACACCCTGATCATTCAAACAAACTTGCAGGCAAACCTGCCACATGAGCCTTTTTATGTATTCACTATCATCATCATAACTCAGATTGTGCCTATTACTCCTACTCTTGTGCCACAGCCTCACTGCTCCAAGTCAAATACTTCAAATACTGAATATTTTCAACTACACTTAGTATATCATAATAAAAGGAGAAATTCTTGTACTTTCCAAACAGAGATTTTTCCCAGCCGAAGTTCCCAAATGTAGTTGATTAGTGTGAAGTAATTAGTGTTATTAACATTCATGTTTCTGCCAGAAGAGGTGAGACCTGTGGTAGTTAGAAAAACACATTAAAAGTCTTACGAAAACCTAATTTGTGGAAGAAATGAGAGGAAGGAGCTTAGGTTTTAATCCTGTAATGAGGGACTCACTAATGAAAAATAAATTCCTTTAGAAGGCTTTCCCAGGAAATACCTCACTTCATAAGATTAATTTGTACAACGTCCCCATCTTTTGGATTTTGAAAGCTCTTTGAATCTGTGTTTATCCAGTGTGTGAGTGGCTAAATAACAAAAAAGAAAAGGAAAAAAAGGTACAAAATACCTAGTTTGATGTAGAAAGTCCCTTTGAGAAAGATATATATATAGTGGAAAAAAACCTATCCCAGTTACAGGTGCTAAAACAATGTTCTTGAAATTCAGCCTCAGCTCTTGGTTGAACAATAAGGTTTATAGAACAAATATTTTATCTTCTGCTTCTATTTCTGTTCAGTTTTGTTGTTTACAAACTGCCTAGCCTCCCAGAGCCCAGTTCCATGCCTGGAACTTACCGATTCTCACCCAAGAAAAGCTGCTGTCAGTGACAGATACTTTC
The DNA here is from genome assembly GCF_036013445.1 of Caloenas nicobarica. Taxonomy (NCBI): domain Eukaryota; kingdom Metazoa; phylum Chordata; class Aves; order Columbiformes; family Columbidae; genus Caloenas; species Caloenas nicobarica. The sequence goes on from NC_088247.1 coordinate 121,043,577, forward strand.
CCATATCCCAAGACTTCTCCAAGACACAGTTGGAGCTGCTCAGAGCCCGGGTGTGATGCCCATGGCCTGGGACCTGAAGGACACAGCCAGGACACATCCTGTGGCCCAGCGCGTGGTACCGCCCAGCCAAGATTAAGCTCCAGAAGCATCACAGTGCCAAGAGTGTGGAGAATTTTCCCTGTTTCTCAAGAGTGCTACATAACCTGTTAGGGAGACGCCACTTTGCAGAACGGCTTTGCACACACACCCCGTGTACCCTGAAGGCTCAAGCCTGGTCCTGAACATCACTACCAGTCTTCCATCTCAAGCTCCTGACCTTGCCAGCCCTCCAGTGCGCACCTGAACCACTCTCTGCATTGCAAGTCACCTGAGAATGAAGGAAAAAGGGGTTGCGAGCAGAAGGTGATGGGGGATGAGGGCTCCAAAGACAGTGAGAATTCAGTCTATCCCCTCCCTGGCTGGTGGTAACAGCTCCAAGGAGGGTCCATCCAGGAAGCCCAAGGCAGCCAGCCAGAAATAAGGAGAGCGACAGGAGAGGGAGAGCCCGGCGCCCGTGCTGGCTCTGCCAGCAAAGGCTCCAGCCCAGCCCGCTCCCCAGGGCACCTTCTCCTCCTTCGCCTCCCCAGCTCTTCCTCAGCCTGAACCGCATCAGCAATTAGCGCAGAACCGGAGATCAGATCAATACGGAGCACTAAGCAGGGGCTGCCTGTTCGGTTGTGAGGAGACGTTTGCTGAATGGGGACTGTTGTGCAGACTGCCACAACTGCTGAGAGTGAAGCAACTGATATTGATTGAGATAAATGGCCTTGATAGGTTCTGTTCCTCCCCTTTCCACAGTTAGGGATGGAATCTAGGATGACACACGTTTCTTGATCTTACATATGCCGAGTTGCTTTTCCTCACCATTTTCAGTTTCTCATGCTCGTTACAAATAGCTGCATTACTGCTTTTAAGGACTCCGTGAGGTTACCTACCTGCACCCAGCTCAGCATCTCCATCACCATCTAGTTGATCTGACTCTTCTCCAGCAGCATACGAGTGCTCACAGCCTTGAAAAGCAACCTATACAGAGCATCCCTTCTATAGTTCCAATTTACATCAAAAGATGCCTTGCTACTGTTGCAACTCCAAGCAGAAATGAGTTTAAAAAAGGAAGAATATGACCTACAGTGCAATGTTTCTGCAGCCAGACCTAACTCTGAGTTCCTGATCAGACATTGAACTGTGGCATGAACCCCAGTTTGCTTTACCTTTTTGGAGGCTGTGACTGGACAGCTGCAGTCAGTACTGCCTTCAGAACCCTCACTTAGTCCTGAGAAGTAGCTTATCTGAAAAGGAGGGGACAATAAGTTTAAGAGAAAAAGGGAATCTATCAATTGCATTAACAGCTTGCTTGCAGAAAAAAAAAAAATCCTCTGGTAAATATCCTCAGTGTAGACAAGGCCACAAGTTCAAATTTTCCAGTCCATTTCTTCCCACAAACACATTTGAAACAAAATATAAGCATACCCTAAGGGTTATGTGAGGGTTTGGGCTTTTAAATTTAAAGCCAGAATCCGAACGAAATGTCCCTTAATGTGTCACTGGAGTCACTTACCTGATCACAGGTGGATTTAAGTTCTCCTCATGACAAAATTATCCCCACCCCACAAAGAATCACCAATGTAATGTTTATGCAGGTTTAAGTGGGTGCAGTGCAGAAATCAGCACTGTATACAAAGGCACAGAGAAAAACATGTGCCGTATCTGTACCAAGAATCAAAAATAAAATAACTTCCTAAGCTCGGTATCTCGTGGAAGGATTTAGTAATTCTGGTCTCCTGAGGAGAAGGCAGAACAGTACCGAGGTGGCACAGTGGGTTTCCACTTGTTTGTGGGTAAGCCAATTGCTTCTGAAAGGATTGGAGGATGCGCTCGAAGAGAGATTTAGTGGGGGCTTTGGGGAAGGAGCTCGAGGTGGTAAAGGAGGGATAGTGAAGCTTCAGGACCCTAATGACACTCTCCATTTAATGTAAAGTGGGTTGAAGAAGAAGTAAGATTGGTCCATGTAATACAGTTTTCTTGGACTAAACTTGACTCTGACCTTAAACTGATTCGTCAGCTCTGAGATTCCATTTCCCTAAGCCTGTGCATACATGATTTTTTTTTTTTTAATGTTAAAATTTTCTTCATAATGAAAGAAAAGAGCTATTTGAACAGCTGAAAGCCCGCTGGTGTGCAGCCCTAGCTCTACCTCTGGCTCATATTTTTCTCCACTTGCGTGTTCATTTTCTGAGGCCAGACAGGCACTTTCTCTGTTCTGCATGCCTGGGTAATGCAATCCCAGTGGTGTCACGCTGTCAGCAACCATCACCCCCCAGAGCCAGCAGAGCGTGGCTGCTGGGGCACGGCTGTAAGTGCAGCACAAAGCTGAGCCTAAGCCATCAGCCGTGCCTAGCAGCTGAAACAGAACGGCCAGGGGACAGGAACGAGGAGGGAGGGGACAGAAGGCTGCTCCTGGATTAGCATCAGTGGTGGAAGCCTGAAATAAAATGGAAAGGCAAATCCCGAGGGAGAGAGGAGAGCTACAAAGGTTTCTGGGAGTAGACTATAAAACTCTAGCTGACCTCAGACTCAAGGGAACTGAAAAAGACTCATGAAGGGAGTGTCTTGAAATGAGCCATTAGGATACAACTCTAGTCTGAAGCAACAAAAGACTAAGAAAAAAATGGAAGCATCTCAGTGCAGAAAAGTGTGTGTATAGTCCTTATTCTTTATGCTGCAGCTACTGTCCAGACGTGGATCAGCAACACACCTCAGAAGACTCCCAAAACTGTTTAAGGTGTTTCCATTTTTTAAGTTGCTCCACTTGAAATTTTAGGTTGTCAGTATCACACATCCAAATATATGGGTCTTGGGTGAAGAGAAAAGGAAAATGGTAACTAAGAAACAGACATCTGAAATTTCATCTTGGACTAAGAATAAACATCTCTGCCACAGAGAGATGGATCACAGCTCGGGTGGTTCAAAACATGAAAAAAGATGTTTGAGGGAAAATAAATTACTGGGGAAGAGTGAAGCAGTAAAACGGTAGGATTTCTCTCATTGAGAAGAGCATTATCAATAACAACTGTGATATACAGAAGCATAACAAAATAGTCCATGCCCATTAAAGGCAGCAAGTATTATATGTACTAATCCAGGCAAAAGATGCACTGATAACGGGAGCAGCACCATCACTACAGAGTTTTGCTTCAGAAGATCCCTTTACCTATTTTTCTAATAGTTAGCAGATTTCTTTTTCTTCCCAAATACTTGTTTCAATTGTACTAGTTTCACGGTTAGTTCAGGTTACTTTTAAATAGGTCGTTCTCTCAAGTATTTTTCTCATAGCTGAGGGCCTTTGATTTGTGGTCGTTTTGTTTATTGTCCAAATTAAAGCCTATTTTTAAAATTCAGAGGGTATTTTCCATTGTTTTGCTTATTAGGTATATCAGGGATGTTTTTTAGGTCTAAATAATGTACAGCTGATGTATTCTTTTTTTAAATTTCAGTCACTAAGAGCATCTAAGGTTAAATCTCCCTCCTAGTTTCCAGAAGTTAATGCCTCCTACACTGCAGTAGCAGCAGAAAGAAAAATCTATTTTTCCTCTTCCACTTCGTAGCAATGGCAGCAAAGATAATGTGTTATAGCCAATGTTCTTCCAAATTACAAGCCTGTAGCATTTTTAGCAGAATGGCCCTAGTTCTGCAAGCCGTCTCCTTTAGACCATTTGACAAACCTTACTGTGCTGGCTTGCACAAAGCAAAAGAACATACCCAGGCCTTTCCCCTAGGGCCCTGTACCACGCGGATTTCTATGGTGATTTGCTTCAAGGCAGGTCTGTACTGAGCATGTACTGAGCATACCAAATCATGTTAATTATCACAGCCCTGTCATACCCACTACAGCATGGAGCGTCTCCATTTCCCCACAGATAGGTTTTAAAAAATACAAATAAATCCTGGCCATGGCTTTTAGAAAAAAAGGGAAGAGGAGAATACATAAATATCTCAACTCTCCTGTATTATTTCATTCCCTATGCTTCACAAATACTGTTTAAAAAGTTAAAAAAGCAAGCAGTGAGTGAAGAGTGCTACCTGGAGGTAAAGAGCTGCTGGTCAGCAGAGCTGCCCCATAGGAAGCCCATTTGATACTGGGCTTTATCTTTTCCCCTTCTCACTAATTTTGTGCTCACAGGGTAAAAACGAAGCATTATTTATCCCACAGGACGAAGGCTGGTCACACAGAGAGAAGCTGGAAGCGCACCCATGCACTGCCAGCTATTTAAACAGAGATGACCTAAGACACATCGGTGCTGCTTGCATGTGCAGAGTGACATACCTGTATATCCCTTACGTACAAATATAAAATGGATCGCTCACGTTCCTGCACACAAAGGCACTACGCTCTATCCCTACCCTGCACCTTGGTGCTGAGCGAGATTCCCAATATGAAGTTTAAGAGCTGCAAAGGTGTAAAGCTCCCTTTTTACAGCTGAAGTGACCATCTAAACCAAAACTTTTAACCTTTCTGTGCCTTAGATTCCACACATCTGGCAAATCACACTTCCTACCTTTGACAAAGTAGTTCCGTGACTGGAAGCTGAAAGGCACTAACTTTGACTCATCTGGTGGTTCGAGGCAGGAAGGCTTTGGGAAGGCATTTATCACAAAACACTGCTTGTTTGTCTGGATCCAGCAAACTTGAAGAGCTAAGAGTCTAGGGGAATCAGAAAATGCATTTTCAGTTTGAGAAACAGCTTCAGACTAGGTGAAATGTCATGATATTACTGAAAGACTGAGGGTAGAAAATGGGCCTTTCATCAGTGGTGGTGAATTTCACAGTTCTTCTGAATTCTTTACACTGTAGAATGTAGGGATTCAGTGGGTTTAATGGACCTTGCTTCAGACAAAAGCGTTGTTACAAGTGTTAGGATTGTATCTTAGAAATAAGAGAAAGCACAATCTCGTCAATCACCCTGTGCCTACAATTCAGTTTAAAATGACAGAAATAGTTTCCTCCTTCTCACAGGCACATTACTGACTGCTAGATTATGCTGTCTGCATAATGAATTTAAGTAATCAGCATTATGGTATTCAGGCTATGGCTTAACTGTGATAAATGGTGCCTAAATCCTATTCATCTTAGTATATCACTCATTCTTTGGAGTACACATTACTATTTAGTCATCATTTTGTTTTGAAAGTGTCAGCAAACTTAGATAACTGAACAGTGTTTTTTTTCTTTCTGAGTTATATAGTGGGTCATTAGTTAGTTTTAACTTGGTCTGCAAATTTTTTTGTCTGCCCATTTCCTGACTGCAGACACGGTCATTTCTAATAAGAGATGTCACTGTTGTAGCCCCTCCCTTGTCTAGAGATACACATGACAATTCATGTGTATTTTCCTACCTGGTATTAAGATTTCTCCCCCAAGTGAACTAAGTTGCTCAGCACTACACCAGTCGTACAGTTCAGTAGCATATGTCACAGAGATTTCATGAGGCTAGTTGTTTTTAGACAGGGAAAAATTACAAAACATCAGCAAGAGGTGTACAAGACTCACAGTAAGTCTCAAATGTCCCCAGAGCACTGAGACGCTGCCATCTGAACAGATGACTCTCTTAACAGCTGGTATTTTATCTTGCTCTCTTTTCATGCTCCAAAGTCATCTCCCGAGCTTTTACTCCTGAACACCTTCCCAAGCTCAAGAACTCCAAGACAGGACCTCTTCTGCTGAGACCCTCTGCCCCCGGCGGCCCTTTTCTGCTCACCAAGAACCGGTTCCAAGTGATGCCACTGACCGCAGCTCCAAACAGCCCCAGGTAAATTCCTGTGTGTTGAGCTTTATAAAATCCAGTTCCTGCACCTTTCCTGCTCTACTTACCATCCCTATGCCCCAGCTGAAATTGTGTTTTTATTGCTATTAATGCTTCCCAGGGTTGCATGTACCCACTTATCTCTGCTCCCACTCTTTGCAGAACAACTTTGTAACTACAAATTGGTAATTACTTGTTTGCTTGGCACAGCACAATATTTGGCATGTTTTCAAGTGGTGAACTTCATGCAAGAAGGCTCAGGCTCTTACGATGTTCCAGAAGCCATACTGATACTTCCTCAAGTAGGGAAAAAAAAAAAAAGGCGCCAGCACCAAGAAAGCGACTCAGTGTCTTCATCTAATCTACCACTTCTCAAGCGGTGTCCCATTAATAAGCGTTTCCTTGCTGGGAGCACTCCTCCAGCTGCAGGACCAGCTCCTGCTCTCCTCGCTGGCTGTGGCAGCATTCCAACGGAACAGGAGTTAGTGCCTCCGAGGACACAACTTGTGCCTCTCTGTTCTTCGCTTTGCTATATCCCTGCCAGATACAGGTCAATGCCAGGTTACCTTTCAGCTAACAGAGAAAATCAGGGATTCTGGTCTCAAAAACACCTAAAGTGCATTGTCCCTTTTTTTCTGGAATAGCCACCAGTGCATGGTTATGATGGACAAGAGTCACTTCTTGACACTGATCAAATGTCCGTGAATCAAAACGTGGCTTAAAGCCTATTGTCCACATTCAGGAACAACTCAAATGCAGGAAGAAATGTCTCAAGACTTTCCCATTTCTAAAACAGAGGAATCACAGGCATTAGTTAACACCAAGCAGCTATTTGCACAGCTACAAAAGAGCCCAGAGTGCCTTTGATGACATTGGGCCCAGCTTCTCACACCATTCATACTGTTTAGGAGTGTAATTCTTCATGCTGCCACCTTCTGATATAAAGGCAATTATATTTCACAACTGATTCATGAAGTGATTAATCAGATTTTCATGTATTTGTAGTTACGTATATTAACTGTTACATAAGATCACCTAATTGTGGAAGACAACTGGTATCCTCATACTTAAACCATTCTTGAATTTTGACTAGTAAAACCTTTTAATCCATTTCTGCAGCCCTTTTAACTGAAAGTGCGGTTGCTCCTCCTTTGATCTTCCATTTCTTCTTCAGTTATGTCAGCACTAACACCAAATGAATTGGGGCAAACATAGTTACGTCTGTGCAATGTGTTTAGGTTTTGATGCAGAAATAACTTCTGACTCTTTAATACTAGTACTTACAGTCACTACACAAGATCTTTTAAGGAGCCTTGAAGAATGAATAACGCTACACAAATTCCAATTTACGGTATTGCTATTGTACGAACAGACTTGAAAAAAATAGCAGACACCAACTCTTGCCCTGATCTCTTTCACTCCATCGTTCCCTTCAAATGAGAGCACTTTCAGCAGGCAGTAGCGTGTAGCTATGCATTAATCAGTAAGCTCTCTTGACTAATCCAGTTCATTCTGTCTAGTAAGAAGATTCCAGCAGCAAACAACCACACAGTTTTCTAAGAAAGCAAGCCAAGAAAGGCAGCTTCAGAAGACATCAAGAAAATAAAAAGTGACAGATTGGTGTCACATCAGAGAAAGTATGGCAGAAAGTGCCACCATGATTTGGTCTGTTTGAAGGCTCAAGAACGAGTAGGTACAGCAGAGATTTCTACTCTGCATTACGACATCATAAGTATCGAGAATAAATAGCATAATACAGGATTACATCATCCTGATGAGGCAGAATGCTCCCATTCCTTTCACTGCTTAGGGAAGATTTAATTTCTTAATTCTTCAATCAAATATAAATAAAGCCACACATTTTTGAAATTGCCTGGCCATTTAGGAGTTAAGCTCCAATGTTAACTAACATGTCTGGTCTCAAGGCTTAATGACAGGAACTTTCTTAAATGAGAGTAGAATACAAGAAGATTTTCCTTTAAGAAAGCATTGTCCAGAATTCACAAATAACTTGGAAATAAAGAGGACAGACTTTCACAAGGCTCAACCCCTTTAGATAGGTGGAAACTCTTTCCACTTGCAGCAAGAATGGAGCTGACCTATATATCAGTTGTTCTTGCTGCATTGCATTTTCAAAAAATAAGGTGAAATAAAAATAAAGGATATCTAAAGCTATAACTGAGTGATATTAGTATGTAGTAGAAAAGGAAAAAGGTGTCAACTTGGTTTTGATGTCTAATTAGCCAACTGCTCTTGCCTTTTTTTCTATCTTACCATTGGAATTCTTTGGCTTCTCAAAAAAAAAAAAATCAATGGTGTTTTCATTACATCTAGAGATACTGCTCTGATGTTCTGCACACACTGCATTTCCACAAATGGGATGATTCCGGACTCACGATACTTTAACAGAATCTGAGGATTAAATAAAATGAGAAGATTAGTGCATGCGATCCAAGACTGCGCTTCATTAATTGCAGTAACATGGCAACATGTGACTTGCAGCACAGAAAAACATTCCCAAGCAACCAAATTCTACAGAGGGCTCAAACCTCCCTAAGTGTGAAGGTGTCTCACCCAGACTCATCCAATCCCTCTGAGAGGTTCTTCAGAACCGCTGGATTCCCCAGCAGATGTGCCAGCCTCCCAGCCTGTTTTGTCTCTTGTCATATCACTGATGAGAGGGAAGTGAATATTGAAAATAGAAAACATGGGTACTGCTGACTCGCAGAGAGGAAGGCTACACATGTATTCCAGTATATAGGCCACAGATCATAGGAATTATATTTGCTTAATACCACATTAGAAATAACTTCTGCCAAAATACTTCTTGGTTAGGAAAAGCATTCTGAAATCCTCGGTGTAGTGCTCATATCAAGACATTAAATATTTTTGTTGTTTTCAATAGGCGAGAAACAGTTACACACAGATTTCTTCAACTTTCTCAAAGTTCTACCTGCACATTTTCTCTCCAAAAAAAGCAGCATTTTAAACGGCTGTTTCTCTCTCCTCAAACTTCACATTTCTAGTTAAATCATGGTAAAATTAATGAGTCCTTGTGAGCATCCATCTCCACCCACGCCAACATGTCAATACATCAAAAGAACAATTTCATCTTTGGCTCCCCTTCCTGTGTATCTAACATCCTATTTGTTTTCCATCTTCCTCTCTCATTGTTGCTCAAAATGCGAGCAAAGCAACTTGGCTGGAAATGCCTTAGGCTGAAGGGGTATCTCCTGCCAGGTAGCTCCAAGGAAAATGTAAATACTTCTGTTTAGCAGGATGCGATTTTCAGAGAGGATGGAACAGCTTTTGAGCTACCACTGCACTTGAACTTTGCCATTTGAGTCAAACAAGAGTTACTGACAATGACTTCAACAAAGGACACTTGTGTATGATCACAGAAGTCAAGTGCAGTTTGAACTATAACAATTCATAAATAACTGCTGCAAATTCTAGACAGGAGATTTTACTGCTTCATGCACAAAGGCCCAGTGAAAATTAAACTAGCAGTCAGTAGAAATACCTTTCTATGCACACCTCGCTCTGCGCAGATGAAGAAATGCAATGCTTGAATTATGAAATGTCCTCTCCTGACCGATCACACGATGTATCGGAGATCTAACCCAAGTTTTCCAGCATGCACTAATCCTGGCCCAGCAGGACTTTAGAAGGGAGGACATGGGTGTGTTCCAGCCCTGACAGACTCCTCCATGCCTGCAAAAAGAGCACTATACATGAGAATTAAATCCCACGCTGCAAACACTTATCCAGTATTTATTGCAAGCACACAAGTTTCTCAGGATCTTTCATGTACGTGATATGATATATGTGGGTGCATCACGCTGAACCAGGTTCCAACATACACTCTTAACTAAGGAGCAAAAACACATCTGTAAGAAAGAGAGCTGAAATCTTCACTTTTAGTGAGAACATCAAAAAAGCAGAAAGATCAAGACCCCCCTTAGAGTCAGCATATATGTAAGCTGTGGGTAGACAAGGAAAAACAGGTGAGAGGCCACACTTTTTATCATCTTGTTCCAAGACTTATCTGCATTGTTATATAGAGTTTTAAACCAGAGCTGGTTAGATAATCTTAGTTTGGCAACATTTATTTTAAATTATCACTATATCTTAACTAATTATCACAAATAACCTGATCTATAATACAGAGCTGTTAGAATAGATTCCTCATCCAGTTCTGTAGGTAGATATTTTTGGTGATATTACAAACAGCAGAACTTGAATTTATTATTTTGCATCTAAAATATGAATCACAGTGTAAGGATTAGGTTCCATATGGTTATATATAACAAGTATCATTGTGCAAAAATAATCACTAACACTTAACAATTTATATAGCTTTCCAGATGCAATAAATTAGGCATTGGCATTTTAGATACTAGATATTGACATTCATCATGTAAATGTCTAACATGGCAACTAAAATTCTTACTTCACGGGAATAGGGACCATTTATATTTATCTCTAGTACAGAAAGCATCTAAATGCTCTTGTGACATTTTATGGAGGCACAAAAAAACCATCATGCAGCAGTAACATCATAGTTTCGTGCTTAGTGATGTTTTCTTCTGTTAGTATCGAGTGCTAAATCCTGAGAAGTCAAGTTTGGAAATCTCCTTTTCATTGGAAAAGTTTGTTCGGTCTATGCGAGAACTTGGGCTTCCAACTTTACTCAGCCAGGACTTCCTGCAAAGAAAATGAGAGGGTTAGCATTTAAAGAATATGTTTAGTTCTTTTCTGTTTACCCTTCCTCCTTTTAAAGCAAATCCCCCTATTTAAAAGGTGTCTATTTCAAAAAGTATTACAGAATATTACACAAGACCATAGCTGACTAAAGGCTAAAGTGCATTTACTTTAATGACCCCTTTTAAGTGCTTATTAAAAGCATTGAAATAGGTACATAGTAGCTTTGTGGATTCAATACTATACTTCTAGCAAGGACCTAAAAACCATTTTAATTAAAAAATAGATGCACAAACACTTGATGTGCAGTAGACAAAATGCTTACAGAGCTTTAATTACAAAAAAATACTTCCTCCATATTTTCTGTTGTACTAAAGTCTCAAATAGAAAAGAGAAAGTGTTTTAGTGCACCATGTTTAAGCAGAAATATTTCCACATAAATATTTTTATAACTTTATAACTTTAATAACTGACAGATTCATAACTGTGATTAGTATTACAATATATCATTATTTAAATTCCAATATGAAGACTGTAAGTTGTCTTATGAACAGTTATATTAATTGATCCATTAAAAAAACCCATACTATTATAAAATACAATGTTCTTGCAGTCAGACAATTATTATGTGTTTATGAGAAGTGCACATAAAGGTTGCTTATCTTGAGCCAGTAAAACACACCTGAGGTATAGAACTGTATCATGTTAGAGACCCTATGCGACAAGATTTTTTTTTTCCAGACAATTTCTGACACAAGGTAACATCACAAAATACCTCAAGTGTCCCAGCTGGTTATCAGAGATGAGATCAGCTGCAAGCACTAGCACGTGGAGTTCCAGCTTGCCATTTACAGCATCCATTTTCAGACTCCCTGCTGCTGCCCACTTCTCCTGGGCAGTGAAAAAGCCTCCACTGCGCTTGGCACACCGGTCTGATTCAAACCAGGACATTCCTTAACTTACTCTGTGACAGGACAGTCTGAAGCTCACTCTTCTATAAATGTGTTAAATTCTAGATTTCTAAAGCTACAGTACTTCAGTGAGTCTGGAACAACAGCCAGTCTCCAAACAGCCATTTCCTACCACATTTTATTTCTCACAGACTGGTCCCATCCACCACACCTGGGCTGCTCACAAAAATCCCCAACCCAAACCTACACAACATGCCCACACACCCCTCACGCCCCAGGTACTGCAGCCGCTCTGAAAACACTCATTTTCCCACATTCTGGATTTTACCTCCTCAGCTGGTTAGGACAAACACCTTCCCAGACAGACTTAATGCACTTTCTCCACCCCCATAATCATGGTGGCTTGTTCAGAGGGGTTTAAACAACCGCATCCATCATCCTTTTCCCCTTATTTCATGATCTAAACCAAACCTCGCTAAGTGACTCTGGCTTGTTACCGAGGCAACCAGGCTCTCTCCACTCAACTTATTATTGGAAAATGCCATCTGAAGAGCTGGTTTCATACCATCCTGATTTAGCTCCTGGCTGCGTGCAGTATCGCGTTCCTGGGGCACAGGCAAACATGCACACCTGGGAACTGCTCCGAACCATGCCTGGCCACGTAGAATCCAACCCACGTCCTCTGGAAATGTTATTCAAGGAGCCTCTTGTCATACAAAATAATAACTTACTTACACAGCTCTAGAGACATCATGCTTCGAATGCTACAAACAGTAGAGGAACTTTATTTCCCTGAATAAAATTTAAAAAAAACACACCACAAAACAACCACCAAACCAAAAAACACACCACTGAAACATCTGCTATAAAACAGACTTCTCTAAAATAAATGGCTTGGTTGGCACTATTCTCCAACCAAAACATTTTCCAACTTTGATAAGGAAAAAGTAACTCCGATGCTGGAAGAAACCAGCCTTTCCACAGCAAACACGCCAAACAAACAGCAAGTGAACAACACATTCTCTTGTGCTAGACTATCAAACCATGGACATACATAAGATGCTTATGCAATAGTTCATTTATTGTATGCAAAAAGCCAAACTATTTTATCCCAGGATTGGAGCCATTTACAGTCTACAGTGCTAGAAACAGGCCTGAAAATTAGGGCATGAATACTTGGCGAGCTGGGCGCAATTTGGGAAGTGTTTTTGTTTGTCTTCACCTTAAGCACACTCACAGTGGAACAAGAGGAATGTGTGCTTTTATTTACAGGGACAGAAAATAAAGGCACCAGCTTGTTTATACTTTATTTCCCTTTGTTTGGGATAAAACATTGGATAGAATGTTGCTTTTTGAAGATTTGTGTTTACATCTGTGTCAGTGTACAGACTAGGATTGCAAATATTTATAAGATACCTCCAAAATGTTGTTGTATCCTCAAACAGTGCTGTCAAGTTTTCATAAATCCTGATGTTCAAATGTTTGCAGAAGAAATGTGGAATCCTTCTTCATTGCTGTTTGGCTGAGCTTTTGGGAAGAACTCAGCCATGGTTTTCAAGCTTTGCTCTACAATCCTAAGGGCTAGCAACACTTTACTTGAAATTCTTGTTTTTGTAAACCCAAGATTCACACCTAAGTCCAGGCTCTAGTAACATCTCCGAGTTTACTGCAGAGCCATTCCATTGTCCCTGCACCTCTGCTCCTGCTACCAGAGCCCACAAGTACAACGGGAATCTGGAAATAAAATGCAAAGGGTTCAGTGTTGTTGTGGGAAAAAAAAGTAAAAACCTTGGAAACAAAAGCATGCTTGAAAATACTAGATTTTGACATGATTTGAATCAGTGTGGCCTGGAAAAACCCAACACATTCAGCATTTTAACTTTAGCAAAAGTGATCACGGTCTCAGTAAGGTGAAGAAAACAGGTTCTCAAGTAAACACACGAGGGATCCTGGGGAGAATCTTTGGAAGAATTACTAACATTTTGGTGCAGGATAAGGTCAAGAGGACCCAAGCAACACGTACAGTCACAATCCTCCTACTGACCTTCATCCTTGGCTCCTAGTAATTTTTTTTAGCTCTCAAAACTAGGCTCTAGCTTGGGGTACAAAACCAAAGCCATGTGACCCAAAATACAGCTGTTTCTACTCAAGGGGCTTCTGTGCTGCAGTCCCCAAACAAAGCATATCAGGCAAAGCGCAAGGGAGGAGAATTTTAACACATTTATTAGAATGATCCCACTGGTGTCCACCAAACCAAAGCCAAGTGATGGGTTATTGCAGAGGATTCAAACCAAAAGGCAAAGCCAGCAGCAGGCTAAGGACACAAGAAGGGGGTGCCGAAATGAAGCCGCCCGCTCAGGCCCTGGGCATCCCCGCAGTCGGGATTTCTTGGCCAACTGGATCTTTAGCAGAAGTTCCGTAACTGTTTTAGAAAGGGGAGAAAGATATTTAATCAAAACTAGTGTTTGACTGGGTATTTTCACACACAGCTGTCAGATGAGTGCTGTTAATCTGTTTGTGTTTCTTCCCTTTCTGTCCGACCCCACTGCACTCGAGGGCAGCGCTTCTCCAGGGAATACGGGATGACCTTTTCTGCCAGGTGCTGTTTGGAAGTAACATCGACAGCAAGGGCACATTAGCAGAATCTGATAGAGATACTGTGTCGCACAATACGGAATAAGCTTCAAATACATGCTTTGTTATTGCATTTCTATTTACAAACCTAAGAAAAATGACGTGTGTTAACGTTCCCCACATTGTGATATTGGCAAGATTTTCTTAATGTAACAAATGATCATTACTAGTTTGTATGAGCACAGAATTTGACTCTATGTACCTCAAATTTACTTTGTTATGCCAATCTATGTTAAACATCCTCACCTCTTAATTTAAAGAGGAGGAATTATCCCAGAATGAAGGAAACCAAGTCTGAAGTTGTTGGTGGTTTTTGTTTGGTTGTTTTTTTCCTTGTATACAATGCAAAGATCTGTTATGGATTTTCCTATTAATAGTTTTGGTAAACTTCAAGTAGAATTTAGTAATTTATTTACAACTTGGGATCATAAGTGTCTTTTTATTAAAAAGTTATCAGAATACCTCTTTGTTTAAAGCACATTAGGCAAGTCACATTTGGCTTCTTTCATAGATCTTATCAGAAAAAAAACTGCATAGCATTGCAGAAATTTGTTCCAAAGAATAAAGAAGTAAATGAAAAGTAAACCCAAATTCAGCCATTTCAGTGACTCCAAAGAGCTTTTATGTCCACACTGACCTACAGAAAGTACAAGACAAAAGCAAATTTCCCGTTAAGCTTTTGTCCTGTCTTACCAAAGCAGTAAACATGCCGAGCAAGCCAGAAGCAGCAGAAAGGTCTGTTGTATTTTTTTTCCCTGTAATATGTCTGTCTCTACAGGGTACGATTTGGCTCACAAGGCAGACTGGGAATTTTGGCTAACCCCACAGAACGCAACTGGAAGTTACTTCTCATTCCACATCTATTAAATCTAAAGGCCACGGGAAGCTGCAACGAGGAGGAACTGTTGCTGTTTTCAGGCTGCTGGAAAAGAAAAGCTGGTTCTAATGCTTAGGAACTGCTGAGTGCCCATCACTCATGTAAACTGCATTTAAAACAAATGGCTGGACTCTTAACACAGAGCAAAGTAGTATTGCCTCTGACCATCCATTTCATACCTGAAGATATTAATTAGACCCTTACCTCAGCCACTTCAAAGCCACCCTATTGGAAGACTGTAATGAATCATCATACTTTGAGCAATTCAAGTTTTACTTAAAATCCATTCCACTACACAGCCTGGTCAAAATAAAACAGCCTGGTTGCAGCCACCCAGTTGGAGAATTCCCAAAGCAACGTGCATCCACAGCCCAGGAGCGGCCAGGTAAGACAGAAAACTGCAGATGACAAGTACAATCACAAATTTGAAAAACACCACTTTTCTGTTCTCTGGTAAGGGAGACAGACTGAAAAGCCACACAAGGACCACTTTACCATGCTTGCTGTATTCTCTATGTAATTCTCAGAAGACAGATTTACACAGAAAAACACAGAATAAATTATTACACAAGAACTAAACATAAGACCAGACCAAAACACAGTGAAATTCCTTCAAGCACCACTGGGATTCTTGCTATTTTCCTCAAAACTCTCCCTTACTTTACAAGTGCTTAGCACAGTTAATACTGAAAAAAAAGGCTCACCAAGAAGTTACAAACTGGCCATTTCCAATTTAAAAAGTGAGATTTTAACAGGGAAGCATCACAATTTTTAAATCATAATGCTATAGAGTACTGAGCAAGTCTGAGTGAGAATATGATTTTTCCTTTTATCTATAACTTGACAAAGGTGTTTTGAAGTTTTCTTGTTAAGCATTCAGCTAGCTCGGGTCTGTTTTCCCACTGACTTTACACTGTGTGATTTAATTTGGTAATTTAAATTGCATATTTTCAAAGGAAGCAGCTACACCCATCTTTTTGACCTGCAATCTCAAGGAGCTTTTTTTAAAGCAACTGTGGTATAAAATAGACATTTTAATATATGAAAAGAATAGGAAAATGTTTTAATAATATTATATTAGCACAACTGTTCAGAAAAGCACAAAGTAGATTATGCTAGCTAATAGTCTGCTTAAATTCCACACAATGAGAAAAATCCGGGCTTTGTCAAGACTTGCTTTCATAATGCTCTATTTTTTTTTTGCATGATAAATATAGCTACAATAAGGAGGAAGCAAAAGATTAACATAAGGATATGTTACAGCTACTATGTTCTTTATTCGACAAGGGCTCTGCAGAACACGCTCTCCAGGTGAACCCAGCATGGTATGTTTATAGGGAAGGTAACATGGTACCCATGGTATGCAAGATGTGTATTTAACATTCCCTGGAAATTAAATCCCCTTTACAATCAATTCGATGTGCTACCAAGAACTAGAATTTGTTGATATGTATTATTTGTTTCCATAAATACATCTTTCATCTAAAAAGTCAGATACTCTCCCAGACCAGCCTGTCTGCTCTGCCCTGAGGTCAAGGTCTGGACAAACAGCAGCCAAGGCTGCAGGGACGGACAGACGTGCCCAACCTCTGCCACACTGCCCAACTGAGGGACAGACACACAGACCTTATGGCAGCGACTACATCTCTCCACACTGTCACATTCCAGAGTTGTATTTCATTTACCCTAAGAAAATTATTTTCATCTTTAACATATTACTTCATGATGTTTTCCTTACCACTTCAGAGACATTAAAAATACAATTCCTGAAAGACCTAATATAGGGATTGTTTTCCTCTACTGAATTAGTAAGTTCCACAAGTTTATCATTTCACTTGTGGGCACTTTGGCTTCAAGCCCCTAAGATGACACAGGCTATCTTGCAGGTCCCTATTAAATACATCATCTACAGAAGCCTTTCCAGTCATGATCCCAAACTGCTTCAATAGGAGATACCTTTGATAAACCCAGCTGAGATCCTGAATAACAGAGAACCAAAAATAGGTCAATCATAAGATACTTGATTTCCTACACATCTACATTATTCAAATCTGGTTTATAGCATCTCTAATTGTTAGACTTTATATTTTCTATATCATGAAGAGCTCAATAGACATACGTATCGTTCAGATGAGCCTCAGCCGTGCTGCAAGTGTCCCTGTGGCCAAGGCCAGTCCTGCGCTCTATGAACTGTCACTGGGGATATACCCACCTAGCGGAAATAAACACATTTAACAGCAGAGCTCCAAGCTATTTGAGGAAGCCAGAGCATGAACGTGTATCTTGGTTCAATGCCTCATTCTGGAAGAAAATTGTTATTTTAAACAAGGCTTTTAATATTTATTGAAATAGTATCCGATACATATTTTTGCCATTCAGTGGTTCCTGTGCTGTACTACACTGTATTCTCATTATACTTGTTTTTTAGACTATTTCTCTAAAAAAGTTTTCCTGTTCATTTGCAACAGTGATAAAATGAATCTAGAAATAGAGATTTTTTTCTAGAAGAAAAAGAGTCCTACAAAAATAAACCCAGACTGGAAATCCTAAACTATCACCTTCTCAAGGCAACTATGGTACCTGCTACTTCAAGTTACCACTTACAGGAAGCAAGTCAGATCTACTGATTTTTTTTTTAATTATTATTATTAGGAGGATAAAGGTCTTGATCTTTCCTCCTAAACTTTCCATTAGTCTTGGACATCATCCTGTTGACTTATTAGAACCTGCCCCTTTAGCAGTACCTTTTTTATTTTTGGGTATTGAGAGCTTCAGACTTCAAACCCCAGAATAAAAGCAGAATTCCACTGAAGACAGCATCTTATTTCTACTAAAGTCAGTGACACTTCTAATGAGGACAGCAAGATAAGACTTGACCTCTGTTTTTACAAAATTTAAACAAAAGATCTACAACTACATGCAAGAAAAACATCTAAAAAAGCCAAGGAAACTGTGGAAGACAATTAGTCCACGCTATTTTCAAGTATTCCTAAATGGGTATTGTTAATAACTATTAATGAGTACCTTGTCTTGCACAATTTTTTTTTTTTTTTCCCTTATGCTTCATTCAATTTAAGCTACCAGAGCAGAAATGTGCATCAGGAGGCAATCTGGAAAAAAGACTGTTTGGGTCAACACATTAATAGACCCAGGAAATGCTTCTCCAACTCATTAAATGTGTAGTGAGCTGGGCAATGTTCTCCACTGCGAAGAATTGCCCATTTAGAAAGCATATTGATCCTTTTTTTAGGATAACTGCATATTCCTCTGACACGGGTATCCACTAGCTATTGATGCATCTAAATTTCTGTAAAGTTTTCTAGTGCAAATAGCTGGTTTGGTTTCTGTTCAATGGTTTAAAAACATTTTCAGAAGAATTATGGGCAATGGGCTAAGCATGTATGCTTGGTAATGAAACACTAAGATTTTTTTTAAAATAACCAGTAAGAGTTAGGTAAAAATCAGCTCTCTGCTTTTTGATTTATATAATTAAGTATATCAGCTATTAGATTTTCAAGAGCATTGTTCAGGCGATGCCACCTAACTACTGTCTCTCACAAAGGTAGTTTGTAATAGTAAAGCAAGAGTAATATTTTGTAATTTCTTAATATACATCAGGTTTTGATATTTTGTGAAATGCTTGGTAAGAAAAGAATTACTGGCAAAGTATAAACATGTTCCTAAGCTCATAAATCTTCATTTTTTTCATGTTTCTCTAAAGCTTCAGGGGCTGTCAGGAGGTATCAAACATCTCATTTGTTTTCTGTAATTTATGCCATTTCCTTTCTTTCCCTTCCCCCTTTTTTGAGACGTTGTTGTGCCTGGCCAGTGAGAGCAGCCAGACCTGTTTCTGATCATTTCCACGCTGCAGGGACAGTGGAGATTTGGCGATGTGAACTGAGAACTGCAAAAAAAAAAAAATCCTAGGAAACCAGTAATTTCACTAGCAGCTAATTTTGCTGAAGTCTGTTAGGCACAAATATTTCATTAGTATCACGCATGACAAGAATGTAGGTTTTGTAGCTAATTGCCAGTGCTTCATTAATGCAAGAAAGGATGAGTACTGAATGAGTTACCAGGTGCTTCCAGCAACTGAGACTTCCGAAGGCAGAGAGTCAAAATGCATTGAAGACTGGCAGGTTTCCTGGAATAAAACCTCTCAGAAGGCACAGGTTCTCTTTGAACTTGCTCACGAAGGTCTGTTTGGCCATTTTTAAGAGCATAGAGAATAAAAGATGTTTTCCTTTTCAGCAACACCAAGACCTTAGAAGCAAAGTGATCAAACTAATAATTTAGGAGGAAGAGTTTTGCAAGCTTACAAACACTAGCAGCGTATGATTAGGGGAGCTGTTCCAAGATCATTTCACAAAATTAATGTCAGAACAGTTCACTTCACTTTATAAAAAACAGGAATACGCTCCAGCTTCTTTGTCGTCCAAAAAAAATAGTCCAAACACTTTATACAAATCATATCTGTTAAATAAGAACTTTATATTACAACAGCTGCAATGAAATTCAGGATATCGTCTACATCAGATGAAAAGAGTGGCTAGACCACAGATTTGGCTCCAGATAAAGACACTAAAAGCCTTCTAGGTATTGGAATGCCCATTCTGAGATAAGCAAGGCCTGATTTTTAAGAATATTTACGATTATATGACAAATTTAATCACCAAACAGACGTAACTGAGATCAGGAGGGAGCTCAGCACCCATCACTTCTGCAAGTCACATTCCAGAGTCCCAAACTGGGTACCCGTAAAAGGAGAAAACCCGAGATCATGTATGAAAAGCCTCGCCTACATTACTAGACTGACATCACAGTGGGAATCTATGGCAGAAGAAATCCCCATCTTTACAGCAGCATTTAGTGGTCTCAGTTGGTCATTATACATAGTGTAGACAAGAATCTATAAACAGCTAGATTTTTACTGTGTCACTTCTAGACAGAATATATTCCCAAATATAGGTTTCCAAATCAAAAGACCCGCATTTCCAAAGATCAGGGTCAGACAAACATCCCTCAAACTGTGGAATACCAACACTATCTTCATCACCAGAGCACATTTCCTCTTGGACACACACACCAAACCACATGCTAAATTATTCAGGAACACTAAACAACTCCAGGAGGCTGAAAATCCTGGCACTCAGAGTCAAGAGAAGTCAAAATCCAGCC
Organism: Caloenas nicobarica; assembly: GCF_036013445.1. NCBI lineage: Eukaryota > Metazoa > Chordata > Aves > Columbiformes > Columbidae > Caloenas > Caloenas nicobarica. The sequence goes on from NC_088247.1 coordinate 121,063,721, forward strand.
ACCAAGGACTTGTGCTGGCAGTTCAGACAGCAAATATTTGTAATGCTGATTCTAAGAATTAAACATACGTAATGCCATAAACAATCCAGTACACAGTTGTTGACTCACTTTTCATTGCAATGCAGGGAATTTAGCCGCAGAACTTCCATTAGAATTATGTAAAACATATGTGTAGCTCTCCGGCACTTCTGTGAAACTCTCAGGGTCTGCTGTGTAGCATCAATAAAGCAACACTATTGCAAGATGAGTTCCTACATTTAACTTGGCTCTACTGCTCCTTCGTTACATGACAAATGTAACATTCCAAGTATAAGAGCTGTAGTTATTACAAAGGTGCCTGCAAGCAAAAAAAAAGTATCTCTACTCTTATTAGAGAACAACTTTTTCTCTTATAATATAAAGCGGCAAAATGGATTTTTATTTAATTAAAACAGTACATCCGTTTTGGCTTTAAACTTAATACAGGATGTTACAGTCTTGCCTACATTTTTTTGGTTTACTTAAACAATGGAAACGAGTTCATAATTCAAGCATTGACAGATCTTTTACTACTATGGTACAAATCATTCTGTTCTTTTATTATCCCTTGCTTTAATCATAGAAACAACCTATACTCCTTTATGCAATATTCTGGTACAGTATGTAGAAAAATACCACATTTTCTTAATTCATCCCCCAAAACAGATAGAACTCCACATTTCAGCTTTAAAATAATTTTCACCCCATTTTTGTTTTAATTGTTGGACATTTTTCATGACTTAGCTTTCCAAAACTGGAAGACAAAGCCCCAGAATTCCTAAGTAATGAAGGGTCCATTTCTTATTTCAGTTAACAGTGCTTCGTCCTCAAGGTGCAGCGAAGGTCTGCAAAAGCCAACCATCCACTTTAGTTTTCTAATTGGGATATTCACTTCTAAAAATTAACCCAAGAGCCTGCTCCATTACAAATATACCCAAACAACTGGTAAGCATAGCTCAATACAACACAAGGATTAAGTATATCTGTTGATGACATCTGGACTGAGCTTCTTAGGCAGAAATCCAGTATGGATTTGAAGAGACAACACCCTTTTTAATCCAGACAAAAGGCAACATGATTACAGCTGAGATTCAGAGTATAATTAAATATTAATATCTCCTGCTTTGCCTTGTTCTTACAGCAAGCAGCAAAATGATAAAAACAAAGCCAGAAACCCTGCCCAACTAAGCAAATTGTAATTGATGGTTAAAAAAAAAAGCAGCCTCTAAGACTCCTCTCCATAGACCTTTCACAACATGCAGAACATTGATTTTATTAGGAAAAAAAGTCACACATTTTCCCCAGGTATACAATTGATACACCACTGGTATGACCAGCAAAGACCAACTAGGAAACAGGCAAACCCTGAAGCAACAGGGCACTTGGAAGAGAAAACTTTTTTTTTTTAACCAAAACATGTACACAACCCTTACAAGATTAAGAAAAAAAAGTAATATGGAAGACCCTAACGAGAACAAATTACCAGACCAGAAAACTATGCATAAACAATGCAGGCCTTCATCTCTATGGACAGTTTTAATACAATTACATTTACTATGTGCATATGGGATGAGAATGATTACACGGCTGTAGCTTTAACATGAACCATAAGCAGTTCAAAATTGCTACGTTTAAATAGAACAGCCACACAATCCTGATAGAAACCTGGCTCGACACCAGGCCCAAACATAGGCAAAAATGCTAAAGGGAGATGCAAAGAGCCCATAACTCAGAATAACGGAGAGCTTTCCAATTCATTTGCATGTGGAAGAATCTTTTTGAGCCTCCAGTTTTCCCTCTGCCTCTACTCCTGTTACTCTCACAAATCAAGGTTCCCTGGCCACATATCAACTTTATTGTACAATTTGAGCGCTGTGAACATGGCTCTAATTTATCTTGCTTGCCGCTTAGCTCCACCCGCAAATTCTGTGAGGCTAAAATGTGATAAAGAATACCTAAATCTCTGTTCCATAATGTTACTACATAGCATTCTGAAATGAACTCCTTCCCGATATGTTTTTACAGCCAATTCCAAGTCCCAAGTAACTACTTATTGTCCTTCAGGGCACCCCAGTGAATTTTGGAAGAGGCTACATTTGCCACAGAATGCAACACACTTCCCTTAGGGCAAAACTCCTTCAGATAACAAAACTGTTGCAAGATAGATGCTGGTTAGAGGATACAAATCATTTCAGGTCAAAGATTTTTTAAGACAGTTATTTTCATTATTACTATATGTACATTCACCACCTTTTTAAACAGGTGAATCTTTGTTCACAAAGTTGGACATCCTCCCTAACCTTACAGCACTTCCACTGGAGCTACAAGGATTTTCTGACCTTGTAAGGAAAAAACATTAACATGTTGAATGTATTGTTTCACTTTCTAAACTGACATCTAAAACACCAATAGAGACCAGATGTCCAAATCACTACAAACACTGGCCAGCTTTGGTTCTTCAATGATATTTGGGATTTTTTAGCTCTTAAATTTTTAAAGAAATAGGAAAATCTTGGAAAATAATTGTATTAATAAGGTACTGATATTTACTTCAAAAATTAAAACACCAGGGTATTTTATTTTGCCACAAACAAAGCACCGAAAGCTTTGAAGAATTCAGTAGTTAAAATAATTACTTACATACTTTTAATATGCTTTATAATTGCATGTGAACTTCCATTCATTTATTCAGACATACGAAATTATTAACTCTGATCCAAACAAGTAGGGACATGCGAAAAACAATGTTTCTTTAAGAAGAATTTCACCTACATTGGAACACCACTACTAATACACCTAAATTATAACAAGACTCTTGTATGATATTAAGGGCAGAATTAGTGTTTGAATGCTTTAATCTGACAGAATTAGAGTTAACACAAGACATCTTCATGGTGGAGATAATTTCTTGGAAATATTTCCAACTAGGGTCAAGTTCATCTTACAGAGACACTAATTAAAAGATGTTTAAAACCCTGCTTGACTAGGAAAAAAAAAATCAAAAAGCAGCCATTTCCAAGGGGAACTGGAGTTTTGGAAGCCAGCCAGGATCAGGACAGCAGAGATGACAGAGCAGATCAGCAACCGTTTCATACTGAATCACATTTACCTCTGTCAACACAATTATGCAAGTTCATAGACCAATTAGCTATTTTAGTGGTGTCTAAAAACACACCGGGCTTTTTTAGAAGGGGCAGAGGAGGTCTGCCACAAAACTGGAGCTGTCACACAACCGGAGGGTGACAGAGTGGGGGAGTCACATTGTTACCACCACTATTGCTTGCTCTGTGAGTAGCAACTGCAGTGTAAGCCACCGAATTCGGCCAGCAGCACCCACAGCACCAATGAGGTCCATTTCCTTCCAGTTACTCAGAGTAGAGATACTACTTCAGGTATGTGGAAAAAAACCCCACTACAGTGGGAAGCAGAGGCTTCTACCTGTACTGCTGACATAAGATATCAAAAATTGTTAATTTTTTTTTTTAAAGTGCTTCTGTTCTTCCTACTCCTACCTCTTCAAAAACCATAATACTTAATCACCAAAAAAATTCAGGATTCATCTGGAGTTAAGTACTTCCATCCAGAACATGCATCCCTCAGTCCAGATGTGTGCTAAGATTTGCATCCCCAAACTGTCATCTTATTTGAAAGAATTGTTCTTCAATATTAGCCACCAAAAGAAAACTGATATTGAGATTCATCCATTTTCTCATGGCATTGATTCCCCTGCAAAGTACATGGAAGCCAGGATTCTACTAGTCCAACTGGTGAAAGAAATATCTAGAAGGCAAAAAACAGATAGCAACTTCTACATATGCAAGTAGATTGACATCTAGTGTGAAAACACTGAACTACAAAGCCTGTACTGCATATAAACAAGGATGAATCTAAAAAATCAGTAAAAATACACATGTATGTTTAACTGACAAAAGAACCAAATCCTCCAAATACAGACACTTTTTTTTCCCCAAATAGCTACACAGAGCAAAAACATTGTACCAGTGAGTGAGGAAGTGTAACTTCTAAAAGATAAGTGGCATGTTCGCAGTGAATCTTAAAAGAGAGAATCAGGAAAGAAACTCAGGAAGCCTGAGAAGAGCACAGGCTTGCTGCTCAGGCAGAAGTTCTTTTTCCAGCCTTGGATAAGGTAAGGTAGAAAAGCTAAAGACAAAGGCAGAATGATTGCATGGTTTGTTTTGGTTTATGGCTGAAAAAAGATCTTGAATCCTGTCATTTCTGTGATGTAGGTCCAAAGACTGAGCAGGACGGGTGTAAGCAGTCTCTGGACAACTATGCTCTTTAGCACAATGCATACAGCAACAAAAAACAAAGTATGTTGTAGAATAGATAAAAGGCTTTTCACAGACATCCCACTAGACATCAAACTATAGTAAACTAAATTCTAGAATAGTGACATCAATGCTAACCAGCTCTAGTCAGAGATGCTTTCATTCCTGCAATGTAATCTCAAGTGGTTGTCACCTTTTTACTCTTACCAGTGTCCTGTCCAAGTTAATGGCAGCATTGGCAGAGATTTCAGACCTAAGCACATTTTCCTGGCAGTTTCAGTCATTTCAGTCCTATTTGCACCTCCTTGTCTGTAGCAATTTCGTAAAAGCAGTATCTGAAAAACAGTAGCTTAAAAAGCTGATAGCAGTGCATTGACTCAGTATTTAAACAACCACCAGTTTCTAATGTTGCAGATAAGACCAAAGGCTTGTTCTTTCTCAGGAAAACTTCAGACCCAAGGGAACCTCCACACGATGAATCAGAAGCGAATGATGACTTCAGGACAAGCTCTAGAAATGGTAAATGCTTCTGGAAAAACGAAACAAATAGCTGCTAACAAATAGTGCCATGTTTGCGGGGGCACAGAGCAGAAAACTGTAAGCCCAGGCACTGAAATAAAAAACTTTCCTGACAGTAACTACACTGTACACATCAATTCAACCAGAAAATAGTTTCTTGGCACTATTTAAATGCTACAGAGTTCTAAAGGGAAAGCTAAAAAACTTGCTCAATACTAAAGACCTTGCCAATCTCAAATATATCCAGTTTTTTTTCCCCAAGCTGATGATTTTCAGAAACTGCAACCAGACCCTGAGTAAAATCTATATCCTGTCAATTTTTGTTCTGTACTAGCAACCCAACAATGTGAAACTAACTGGAGAAATGCCCAGTAAAGACCCACGATTGCACCCAAGATAACTACTCCGGAAACATACTTAAAACAAACGTAAATTACATATTTTTGGAACAAACAGCTTAAGCTTTGTTTTCCTTGGGTATCTGACAGATCTAGGGAGCAAGTTTCTTTAGATTTACTTGACTCCATTCACCATATCTTACAGATTAGACATGTAATTTATAGTTCTTCATGTTACTTTCCAAGTTTATTCCTACCAAAACCAGTTTGTGTCATCTCTTCACACAATAATTCTGACACAAAGTCTTCCTCTGCCAGCCCTACTTTGTACACATGAATTTTTTCACTGGACATGGGCAGTTTAAAGACCGCCATAATTTAATGTGATAAAGAGATTTTGTATGCAACTATAGGAAGACAAACAGAACACAAAACATCAATTAATGGATGTAGGGAAGGATATTGAATGATTTTCTTTATTTTTACCATCCTTTATCAGGAGAACTACACATCAGAACAAAATGGGCAATGAACCTGAACAGACATAGCACAGAACAAGAAATAACTAAGAGTGTTACAAATGGTTTCCAGGTATCTCCTTTTCACTGAATATTATTACCAATTCCACACATTCAGATTTATTAATCAAGTGCCAGAAAATGATGAGACCAGCTGAAATCTTGTGAGATCTTTAAAATAAAATTCAGAGGTTTTAAGGGCCTTTGGGCTTTGGCATCATCTTAAGAGCACCAACTACTTTCTCTGCAATATGCAAGGTGGGAAATCTTTACAGCAGAACTTTGATTCCTACATAAAAGGCTTGTATCAAGCACTAGGGCTGTAACAAAGAAAACCACCTAAGTATTGTCACAAAAATCTTCAGTTCGCAATGCAGTCAATCAAGATGCAATCACTGGGCCGTTAGTGAATTAAATATTATCAGTGTGCCTGAAGACAGGCTTCACAGATCATTGCTGTTCTCTATAGAGTTAATTAACTAAAAACTAACCTTCCTTTCTAGACATTATTTTATTCGCCAACTAAAACACACCAGATATTTCCTAGAGCAACAGCCCTCTTTGCATAATTTCTAAAGCTATATTCTTTTCTCCCAAATGAATTTAATTTTTCACCCTTCTTGAAAAAAAAAACCCACAAACAAAAACTTTCCATCGAGATCTATATGCTTTGAAAAAACCCTTTATGAGGCTGGCTTTATTTTTAATCCATCACTAGATTGCTTACATTTCATCAAGGCAGAATTCCTTTGCCATCCAGTCACTTTGTCTCACTATAGTAGTATAAATGTGGCCAAAACTTCCACTCAAATTGCTACAAGAGGAACTTCTTTGCTGTTAAGCTGTAGTAGAGCCAGAACAACTGGGAGGGCAAAAGTGCCCGTGGATTTCAATGTCTGCTGGCCCCAAGGCAGCTGCTCTTCTTTCTACAGGAGAGTGACACAATTGGGGACAAACAAATAAACAAATCATTTAAAAGGACTTGATCCTCCTGCCAGTCTTGCTCTTTCTTTGAGGTGGTTATATAACCAGAACACTGTTTTTTGTCAGCTTTTAGAGCACTTCATCTTATGCCTCCCTCTTAAGTGAACTCCATCTCACTGCCCTCACCAGCTCTAAAGCTAAGAAAAAGATCTTTTTCTTACTGTATCAGTCCTGAAACCCTCAGCAAAGGGCAGGCTCTTTGAAATAGTAACTAGAACAGTAATAATGCACTAGTTACTGTAAATGTGGTAATTTTTTTCTCGTATACTAATTACTTAAAAATGGGAACATGCAGGACAGCCCTTGCGTTTTGCACCCCTGTATTTAGATACGACCTTGAGACTGACTCCAAAAGCCGCTGGCGTGTTCCAGTGCTGATCCCCTTACAGAGCAGGGAGGCAGCTGGAGAGAAGGGGTTACCAACCGCAGGGCTCTAAACAAGTGGCACCAACATTAACCCGAAATGGACGGCGTGTTCCCCCCACCGGTGAGCCCGCCTCACCTCTGGTCGTGTTCCCTTCACCACTGCCTGCTTTCACTGGGGGATTTGCTTAATCTTGTGACCAGCTGAACATGACAGTTCTGGATTGTATTTTAGGAGGTGTAGATCAGAGAATTTATTTCTACCTAAAGACAGCTGTTGAAAATTAACACTTGCTACATACCAGATACACTTTATTGCCATCAACACATTACTGAAAGTACTATAAATTCTCTGTTCTTTTCCACTTCGTCCTTTGAGGGTTTTTCTAAGAACAGCAACAATAAGCAACCGCCTACCAGGGAAACGGCCGCTGCAAACACACACTTTGCTACCCTGGAACATTTAACTCACACTAACCAAAGGGCCTAAGTATTTACTGCCTTTGGTGCTCTGGTATTTCTGTTCCTTTTCTTCACTACAAAAATATTGTGTTAGACAGCACATATCACCTGGCAAAGAATAAGAAAATATGCTATTTCTGTCCAGCCCCCTGTATCTCAAAGCACGTGCTGTGATTTCAAACAGGCAATGAAGCAGAGTCAGGCACAGGTTTCCATGGCAGGTGCCACGGTGCTGTCAGGAGATACACACAGACAGACCCCTGCACCAAGAGTCCCACTAAAGACACCTGGCCTCTGTATTTGTCCATTCCCATACTGATGCCATCACTTTTGATAGCCACCTTAGCTGGGAGAACATTTAGAGTTCTATTTTCAAACCATATGGTAACACAGACCTCTTTTATGACTTTCTACAGGGAGTCACATTGCCAGTGACACAACCTCCCTGGGAGAAGATGAGTTTCCATGCAAGACTCCAACTAAAGCCATTCACTTTTATTTTTTTACCTCCATTTGGGAGGAGAGCTAAAGCAGCATCAGGACAAGGATGGCCAATAGCACAGCACGGGTTCCTTAGGGGCACTGTTGTCAGGGTAAAGGCATCAGACCGGTCTCTAGTGGGAAAGATTCTTCAGTGATCCCTGCACAGGTCACAGCGCTGTCCCACAAACTCCAGCATCCCCTCCCACATCAATCCCACACAGCAACGTGACATTTTAACTCACTGGGCAAGGCAAACACTGGCACCTATCCCACCAACATGCTGCTTCACGCCCGGGTCCCGTATGTGCTCCATACTCTGCAATTTCCATTTGTCTCCAGCAGGCACAGCTACACCCCTGGCAACTAGAAAACCTGAGATTATTTTTACATCCACTAGATCACCCCCAACACAATGAAACAAAACATTGAGCATTTCTCAGAACGTGTGGTGGTCAATATTTCCCAAATAGAAACATGCAGAAGGCTGACAATAACAGGAACATCTCTCAATATTAGCTAAAAAGGTAAACCAGACACTAATCTGAGTAGATTTTTGTTAGCCTAAACCGCCTGAATAATTGTGACTAAACTCAGGCAAAAGAACAGCTTTAAGGCTATGAGAATAACATACAGTTTTAATAAACATTAAAAAAACCCACCAGACATGTAGTCTTTTATCTATGGGTCTGCAAGTCCTGAGAAACCTGCTGTACATACTCAAACAGCACAGCTGAGAAATCCTGCCTGCTGCTCAGGTCCTACCGTCAAACCCTTTAAAAGGATAATGAAGACAGCATCACATTTCAGGAGAGATTTCCTGAATGCCTGCTGAGCTGACCTTGTTTACAAGTACTCACTGAAACGATTAATTGCTCAGACGTTCCACTCCACACTGCAAGGGCTCAGTTTTCTGCCTATACTATCCATATGGACATAAGCCAGAAAGAAAATTTCTATATAATTATCCAATTAATTATCATTAATGTTAGCATTTAACAAAAAAATACCAGCTGGCATACACCACAGTCACTTCACTTCTGTTGTGCAAGAACTACAAAAGGCACTTGTTTTCTTATTAATAGCTATAAAATACAGGCAAAGTTGAGTAGTTTTATTTTGTTTTAAACTACAGAGGATCAGAAGGGCACAGAATAGAGTGGTGAAGGACTGGACTGGGAGTCAGGAAACAACTTTAATTCAGAGTCTGCAACAAAATTCCTGTACAACTGAGCCAGTCAGTTCATCTCTGTGCTACAGGCTCCCATTTGTAAATTAATACTTTCTCATTCACTGGCTTTATTGCTTAATTCTATTATGTGTTCTTTGTTAGCAAGAATCTCTTATAACATGTTAATAAAGCAGAACAGGGTCCTGACCAACTATAATATTTTCTTTGTACTGTATAACATCAGGAGGATTTTGATATTAGAAAGATATGATCTCTTCCGAACCTAGCAGAGGCTGACCGCTGCAGCTGGCCCAGAGTGTCCACATGCAGCTACTCAATGGAATTGTTTTCAATTTTAATTCATGTGTATGCTAGAACTGTAAAGAGACAAGTGCTTACCAAAGTTTGCCTCAGCACTCATTCCAGATACAGACAGTACCTTCAGAGCTATCAATTTCAGCACCATTACAATAGTAAAAATATGAATTTTTTTTAAGTTACACTATATTACTACTGATGCATTTATGACATAATTAACCACAATAAATAGCATCAAACATGCCCTAGGCTGAGTAACAGTAGGTCCCGAGAGCTGAACTTCACACAAAGCAGTGGATGTCCTGCAGGAACTGGACAATACAGAAATCCATCAGATCATCTTTGAGGGATCCTGACAGATATCCTGACATCTCTGGCACACTTAGCATACAAAGCACTTCAATCTTCAAACCAAGCAGAGATGTGTCTCGTTTCACTCATGCTAATATTCAGCACTTTTTCCCTCTCATTAGGAGAATATAGCAGTTCAAGAAAAGCTGAAAACAGACAGAGACAACAGTGTCGGCAGGGTTCAGCACCGGACAGGCAGTCCTTTCCCAGCAGGTCTCACACACCACATTGCGGTGATTACTGCCAAGCGGTCCTGGGGCCAGCATGATAATATAGCAATTCATGCTCTCACAAAAAAATCCAGGAAAAAAAAGCAAAATAAAAATCAGCCAAATGGAGCGTGGTCACCTTGCAAAGCATCACGGGAGCCCTGTTTGCCTGAGCTGTTGTAAAGCTGACCACATCCTAGCTATGACTTTTTTTTAAACATAAGTAGACATCACAAGTGATGTTTGTGATGAACAGCAGGGAACAGCAATGTGTTTTCCTGTTCCTGAAGGCAAGAAATACTGCTCAAGAAACAGAGCTTCCCAGCCAAGTAGAACACAGCACAAGCAACAATAGATTGCAGCAGCACCAAAAAATTCTGCATATATACTCGCAACCTCAGACAGGTTACAGGTGTGCTTCACTGGAAAACAGGCAGCTGACCTAAGTGTTTGAACATACTCACCTCCAAAAGGAACTGAATTTGCACCCCAACAAACTGGTTTTCATTAGAATATGCTGCCAGTTTGCCTACAAGGCTGCTAGGCAGCCTGAGCTTTCAAAGTTCACAGCCCCAAGACAGTTGTGCAATTCAGACTTGCTCGAGACCAACCCTTCCAACACTCCTGGCTCTGCAGCAACCTCTGCAGAGCTCTGGTCCTTCCAGATCTCGGTTTCCAGGTTCCAGCTTTCAGATCCACAGCCTGTGAAAGCAGGGCAGGTCAGGGAGATCTCACACAGGCAGCAGCTGCTTTTCTCCAACCCTCCTAGAACACTGAGCCAAGCCACCTCATTTTCGTAGACTTAAAAATCTCCTCTCCAAAACACTGAGCCATCTACATTTAAAGATTTTAAACCTACACAGATTGACAGTGGCATATAGCTGTGTTGTCTGAAAAGCTTCCTAGGACTGACCTTGAAATCTGATTTCAAGGAATGGCTTATATGATACAATGAGCAGGGGAAAAAGGCTCAGGGTTGGCATTTGTACAGCATAACAGGATTTCAGGTGAGTTCATATATGGCAGACCAAACCTGCTCAGATCCAAAAATATGATGACTGAAATCTCATTAAAAGATTGCTGGGAGATTTGTGAGCAGGAATAGATTAGGTTTGCAGCTCCAGATGGTTTGTTTTCCAGTAAATATTAAAATTGTAAGGCTTAGAGTCAAAAAAGGGAAGGAAAACTATTTGTCCAGGACCCTCTTCCATCAGAATGGTCACTGAGAGTTCAAGGAATCCTTTTCCAAACCTAGTATCAGCTGCCCATTTTAAACCCTGCTTTTCTTTCATTAAGTTCTGAACTCTTTCCAGACTTTTTGTTCCTTTAGCAACGGGGAAACGAGCAGAAAGAGCCCACAGCATCACTGCATAGGAGCACAAGTCTGAACACCGCTGGAAAGTACTTAAAGTACACAGCAGAGTATTCATTATAGATTAAAACAGTCAGCTGTTTTACCCCAGCTACAGAAAAAACACCACAAAGAATAACAGCTCTGGAAAGAAAGCTTCTAATCCAGTAACACACAGTGAACGCAGTAAATCAACTTGAGAGCAAAAGGATGTCAGACCAAGCCCAGTGCCTCCTCCAAGTTTATATAAATTATTTTCTGTAAAGAGGCTTCAGGATCCCCTTCAGAGGGGCCACATAAAACAAAGATATGAGAAGTACTGTTAACTCTGCGGGATACTTGGTAACATCCAGCACAGTTCAAGGGGAAAAATCTCAGGGTACCATATTAAGCAAATAAACACTATTTCCCTGGAATGCAAGAGGAGGGAGTGGAGGGAGGAGATCGGAAAAAAAACCCACCAAGGTAAAATTGAGTTATACATCAGCATGTCCAGCTTCTCTGAACTTTTCACTCAAGTGCCTTTGTGTTATTTTCCATAGCAGCCTTCTGGGTATATCACGGATGGCTCAAATGCACTCAAAAACCCAAACCGCTTCCTTGGCTGTACAAGTGTCCCCTGCAGGTTCATTTCTACCATTATGCCTAAGTTAAGGTGCAAAGTAGTGTTACAGTTTCTTCTCCTAAGTAAAATCTAGATTGACCTGAATTTTTAAAAATCCTTTTAAAACGGAAAAACACCTCAAAGTGCAGACTAAAACCTGTTCATTTTATATCTCAACATAAATTGCATATTAAGATCTAGAATTCCGCTCAAGGAACCCAGTCATATTCTAAATACAGAGGGTTTTTTTACTAGCACTTAGTTCCATTTCATGCCATCAGGGCTACTCTCTGCAAACAATTAAAAACTGTATTGAGGAAAAAAATATTTATTCAATGCCACTTGGTACAGACAGGAACCTTGGATACACCTGACTAATGAAACAGAGAATGACAGTTGTGATATTAACTAATACAGAGTTCCTTTCTCCCCTTTTATGTTGTAAAAATTTAGATTTTTTCTATGCAAACACACACAAGTCATTTTCAAGTCTCATATCATTTATATGTTTAATATTTCCTCTTCTTACCTGATATCAATATTAAAAATTAAAACATTCAAATTAAATTAGTATTAATTTACTAATTAAAAAACACCTCCAAGACAAGCAATCTATATTTCATAACATGCCTTTCTACAAAGACAAGAAGAATAATTACTATGCTCTTATATACTACTTGGGTCTAAAAAATGTCCAAAGATTTTACGTTTTGATGTGTCACCCTGATTTGAAATCTTTGATTTTTGGAATAAATTCTGAACACTACAAGATTCTTATTACTTAGTTATCTATTAAAAAAGGAAGATAAGTCATCATTCAGAGTTCCAAAAATTCTCCCAGGAAGGTGATTTCTAGCCCATCAATGCAAGTTGCTATGGCAACCACCACAACGACTACAAGGGCTCTAACCTTATTTGATGAATAAAATGGAAAATAATATCACAAGGTACTATGATGAAAAACCCCGTGCTACAAGTCTTGCTGGAAAAAAAGAAACTAAAGGACTACCTCCTCTAACCCATTTAAAAATATCTAGGCTGGCAAAAAAAGCCTTCAGCTTACCATAAAACCTTACATCATCATGTTTATGAAATGTTGCGAGACTGATCTTCTTGGGACTTCAGTATTCTTTGGCTTACAGACCAGTAAAAGACTGAAAATGAGCTTTTAGTATCCAAGGAGAACGGGTGTTATCTGCATGGAGAAGTAGCAGCAAACAGACAAGGCTATAAAATACAGTAGGAAAAAGGTAATGAAGAATATGGATTCTGCCGTAAGTATCTAAAAATAGGTTCACTTCAAATGAAGCATTTATAGGTGAAAGTATCTACAGAACGAACAGCTCCATCTAGAGGTTACAAAGCAGGGGATATTAAAGCAAACTTCTGCAAGATCTCCCAAGTAAAATAAAAAAAATGGCTTCAAAATATTTTTATGTAAACATTACTTGATCTTTGAGAATCTAAAAGTTTTTCATTACAAGCCAACTAGAGAAATCTTGACATGAAAAATCAAACCCTGGTCATTCATGTCTCAAGCTCCCTGCATTTCAGTGAAATTCCCACTGAAATCCTAGCCTTGGAGAAGTCAGGAAATTTGGCCAGCTTTCAGTGTGATTGAGATTTCACCACCACAGAATGCAAACCAAAGAAGTCTGCCTTTCAGCACCACAACAAAAATTTTATCTTTGTTCAGCACTAAGTGAATGGTTCAACAAGGAATGAAACTTCTTGCACATGCAACACTTTTCAGGTCCAAATCCTTCATACTTACCTACTATTTTCCACTTATTTCTGCCACAGTCAGAATGCCCCTGCTAAGTTGTTAAATGCTCCAGAACAAACTATTTTGCATGTCATCTTTTGAAGTAATTAGTCATAATCATATTTTATGTCTGCAGGGAAACAATTACTTCCACATTTTAGGACAAAATCCAGGCTCCAGCACAACTGCTGGAGAAACTCCAGCAGGCTCGGGTAAAAGCTACTCAAGACTCTCCAAAGATCACCAGCTACCTGGCCAACCGATTTTTTCTAACATATCCTCACTTCACTGGAGAAGTTGAAGTATGGATAATCACACCTCCAGCTCTCCTGCTTTAGATCTTATTTTCTCTGCCTTATACTGGTTCTGGTCACTACCTCAAACCTACACTTGCATTACAATAATGCTTAAAATAGATCACTAGGACTGGCCTCATCATTCCTTCCAGATTATATTTTACCTTGCAGCCTGCAATAAAAAAATATAAGAATAATCACAAAGGCATTGTTTCTTGAGCCTGTCCTGGACACTTCCGAGCTGTGCCTCACAATACAAGCAGTGACACAAAGTAGAACAAAAAGGGTCAGAAAATCAGGAGCAAAGGAGCTCTGCTGGAAAACGGTTGGGTTGGAGCTCTGCCACACTCCTGCTCCAGAACAAAGGCAGGCTTTGGGATTCACTCTACACTCTCGTACCATTGGAGTGCCTCACGGTGTTTTTCTCACGTGTCTTACGCTTTCCCTATCTTTAACCTCTTCACACTCCTCTCCCTCATGCCTCCCTCCCATATTGCTTTTTCTGTTTCCCTGTTCTAGAACTGCACTTGCTCATGGCACCCCTACTCTCTTTTTAGACTATGTCCTCGATTCTTCTTAGCATCATGAAAAGATAAATGCTTATGATAGGCTAAAACACTCCTTCCATCAGGAAAGCACTAACAAGCCAGAACCAGTAAAAGAACTGAGAAATCATTTTATTCCCACTAATATATGATTTTTAAAACTCCAAGTGCTGCAACTCTGAAAAATCAGGTATTTCATGCCTGAAGTTTAATTTGTAAACTTATGCAAGTGTGGAAATACCTGTCCAAAAGACACTGCGCAAACTTCTTGAAAAATTTCTGCAAGATACCACATCATTCCAATATTTGAAATAGCACTCACCAGGAATCTTTCTTAAAACATCTTTCAGTACTGATTCACATCCTGTATTTCACTGAAAAGCATTCTATTTCCTTGAACATAGAGATCTCCAAATTTTTAAGTGTCATACACATACAGTCTCTTAAGTTGTGACTAGCTAGCAAATACAAACCAGAGCTTACACAGGAAGTTGGTGACAAAATTTCCTCCTAATTATTTATCCCAGTTCAAATACAAATGTGTATTTACGATTACTGGTTTATATTAATTTGCCATAGCAGAAGCAAGCCTCATTTTGTTCTCATTTAATATAGCATTTTAAACAACTTCTGAATGTAGAACACAGTATTGTGAAGTCCTAGGAAGCACAACTGAGTATTAGAAAACAACAAAACACTGTAAGCTCTAGAAAAAACTTTTGAAAGCTCAAACCTATTTTGACCTTCTATTAACATGTTTTATCAGAGAGAAATAAGGGCTTTCAAAGTAGCTATTCATATACAATTGCTCTTTTTTCATGTGCAAGTTCACCAATTTAATGCCAAAAATAAACCCACTACCTTTTCCACACAGGGAGCAAGGAGAAGCGCAGTTTTTCCTTCAGCACTCTACATCAAGGTCTCCAATTTAATAACACGTATCTCAACACGCACTTCAACATTGCAACATTATTCCCACATCAGAGGAAAACAGCGATTTCCAGCAATTTCAGAAAACGCAGCAACTCAAACCAGCTTTTTATTTGCTCTGAATAACAAGCACAATGTACATGAAAAGCTTCAGCATTGTTTTCTTGTCACAATCCAGCTTGCTGATCCTACTTGAAATTGTCTAACAATCGAAAAAATAAACTTTTGGAATAGTGTGTAGGCCATCACATCTTTTGAGAACAAGTCCAGTCTTGTTAGTCTAATCTTGCAGAGAGATCCTCTATTACACACAAACTTTCTGGGTTTGGGGTAAGCACCATTTCCTTTGAATCCCATTAACACACATAAGGGAGAAAGGACAGACAGAACACTGCAATCTGCAGGAAACCTAGTTCATGCAAATACAAGAAATAGCAGGAGCTAAACTGTGCTTTCACTTAAACAAATGCAAATAAACAAACTGGGTGGAAATTTCTAAATAAACAAGTACTCCAACAAATAGAAACCAAACCTGGATTTCTCACATGTTCTTTTTCAGTGTTCAGAATTAACTAGAGAGATGGCACCAAGGTGCTACATTTACAAAATATTTAAAACAAGCTATTAACAAAGGTCTTCCAGCACATCAGTATAAACTTGACCTAGGAAACAAACAACCCATGTTGCTCTGCCTTTGTGAGTGTTTTACAGTCCAAGATTAGCAACCTCATATTAAGCTCCAGATCCAAAAAATTCCTACAAGTACTTCTGTCACATTAGATAATCACATATGAATCTCTTCACCTGAAAGTGTAACACCCTTTTATCTGCAAAAAGTCAAATTAGATTTATCTAAATTCGGTTTTGAAGCAGCTCCTGTATCAGAAACTGCTGGCTGAACTTGCACTGATAATTGCCCATCCATAATAAAGTTACAAAGGAAAGTTTTACCATCACTTATTCTTTGTTGAGAGAACAAACCACTGAAGGATTTTTAAAAACTCCCAACAATCTCCCTATATACACTTGCAGAAAATGATAGTTGGAAGCAACTGAATTAGGCTTTGTGCTTTTCCAGGCATCATTTCCTCAGAGCAATAGCTGTAAGCATTTGGAAACTGGCAGTTTCATAAAGAAAATCATACCCATTATTTAAAGACAACAAATATTTCAAAATTTATTTCCAGATAGAGACTAGAGACCTTTGCTGAAATGTGTATCAACTTTTTTTTTTTAAACCGGGGTGGAGGAAAAAAAATAATAAAAATCATACTTAAACACAGTTTCCTTTAAATTGATTTAAGCATGGGCTCAGTAAGCATTTCAACAAGTTTTTCTAGTCTGTTTCTTTACAGAGATATTTTTAAGAATTAAAAACCAGATCTGTGCTCACTTGTATGAATAAAGGCTTTTTCTTCATTTCATAATAAAAGAATATGCTAGGGAAATACGCTGACAAACTGATGATACACACTATTTTTAAAGCTTAAAGACTCTTTTTACAGCTTAAAAGAATATATCTCAACTCCTCAAAACCAAAACTGGTTATTGAAAGTATTATTACATTACTGACATATGAATCTACTTGTCACTTTGGATTAAAAGTGTTTCTATAAACAACTTTAAGACTTAAAAAACTACAAAAATACTTACATTGCGTTTACTTTATCTTCTGGGCCCTGAACCTGGCCCGTTACGGTTCCTTGACTGGTATTTTTCACCCAGCCAACCACTCCTAATTTCCTGGCTTCCTCTTCTGTGTACTGATTCAAAAAAGAATGAAAAAGGACAATCGGTGTCAACGCATACACTGCATGTACACCACTTAAAACCCCACTTGCATTTTCATAGCTTTAAGGCCTACAGTTAACAAAAAAAATTCCATAGATAATGGTATACCCAGCCATTAAGATATTCCTGCCAGCTCTGAAGTTGCAGAAGCAGACAACTTTTGAATAAGAGTAAGATTTTACATATACATCATAAATGCATAAATTGATTCACACTTCCATTTTCACAGCTTTTTATACTTTTCTTCAAAAAAACTACATATATGATGGTTCCCAGCAGGACATTACACTGCTCATAATAAAAGTAATCCACCTCTTTGCTTTATCATTTGTACACACACAGAAATCTGATGGTGTGAGGTTTTATTCAGTCACAGGGAGGCCAAAGACTTGCTCCCCTTATTTTAGGAACTTTTAACACAATTTCAATCACAAAGGACTCTACTAACCTCACGACACTCCCTTGTACCTACCCTATTCCTTTCTATAGCTCTTATCAGTGCTCATTTGCCTCTTCAACAATCAGCTTCTAAACTCATTAAATTTGCTACATTTACAAACTTAAGAGCTCCTTTTCTCCAATTTCATTTTAAATCCTTTCCACCTGACTTTCACCCTTTAAATTCTAACCCCAACAGCTGCATTACTACAAACAAAAAACAGCAAATGTCAATTTAATTATACTGCTTTCCTAAGATTTTTGTGATACAACAAATTGTGGTTTCCCAGCTACTCAGTTATTGTGATGAAACCAGGAACTTCCACATACGCTGTGGTTTGGTGTTGTGGGGGGTTTGTGTGTATGTGTTTTTCTTGCTTGTCTGGGTTTTTGTTGTTGTGTGTGTTTGTTTTTAAACAACAAACTTACTTTGTCTTTCATGTACACATGAAATAGACGCATGGTTTTCATGATTCATGTCTTGAACACGCAAACAGTAGGGAACAGAAAGCCTGTTTTGTGGAAATCCACTAAATTTTTGTTCCATGTAGGCCAATAAAAAACTAGCACTATTAGGCAATACACAGTACTTCATCAATAGCAAACTTATTCAGATTAAAGGTACTTCCTCTGTTTAGCTTCTTGCACATTTAGTAACAGTGTATAAGACTACATGGCCCATGTTTTTATCTTGTATTACAGAACATCAACAGTCTGATGGCTCTAACAATAATATCTGAGTTTTCAATACATTTTTATAAGAAATAAACATTTTAGAGTAAGTGCATCAATACCTAAGACAATACATGGATACTAAAAGTGTGCACTGCATTAGTAACCACTTTAGACACTTATTCTAATACCAAAGTTCAGATCAATATGACAACATTCCAAAAGATGAAATAAATTTTGGGGTCATCTAGGCAATGAAAAGGTGTTGCTAACTATGAAGAGTATTTTCCAAGTTGATGACTAGCAGCTTGTCCATACAAACTTGTCCAAAAGTATGAGAATGCAGCTGATAAGCTGTTTCTCAGTAGTGTTTATTAGCTCAGGACTGGCACTGTGGTATGTTCACATGGCCCCAGGTGAGCCCAAAACAAGGCAGAGTAAACTCATACCTGCCTATCACTGCGTGTGGACACGCTCTTTCCAATGACAGAATAACTAAATTCAAGGCATACTACATTGTAATCCTCTATCCATTTAAATTTTGCGCTATTTCACAATGCATATAAACTATGCATAAGAAATTTTAGGTCTAATATGAAGCATGGACCATGATTTTCAGACAAAGAACTGTTCTTATTTGAAACGTCCTCTTGTTTCTTGGGTTTCTGCAAAATGTGAAACTACCTGCTGCATGATCAGAGCTGGTGGAGACATTTGCCTGGGCTATGAGTTTGCATGTTTGCAGCACACTGTCACAAGGAAACACAACAACCTGCTTCAAATACTGGTGCTTTAATTGCCATTTAAAAAAAAAATAAAGTGGAACACGTTTCAGAAACAAAGAAAGATCTTCAGATTTAACCTTTCTAAAGATTAACATGTTGTAATGCTCTTGTGGCTGTTTTATCACAAGTAATCCAAACAAGTAACACATTAGTAAGCTTTCAGAAATACATTTTAATAACAGTAATATAATTTTTTTTCCTTTTAAATCCACTTGCAATACTTAGCCATCTAAGTGAGCACTGAACACAGCAGTTGGATATGTTTACAGACCTGCTGCCGTATTTTTAGCACTGGAAATACTATACTTTAAAGTAGAACCAGTAAATAGGACATCACCTTACCATCCTGAAACAAACACCTAGGAAAGAAAGAAAGAAAGAGACGTTAGAATAATTTGAAATAATAGCACTTCTAGGAATTTCTCTTAATATAAAGTTACAGTAAGCTGCATACAAGTCATCCGCAGTCTTTTCTTACAGAAATCTCAGAGAGTAGTTATGACATTTTAACATTGGGCGAACCCTACGGAACTTGGGTACAAGCAGGCCTCGAGCCTTCCCTTCAAAACCCGACTATTTTCACTAACGCGGTTAGCACCTGCGGTTTTCTGAGGAAGATGCTGCAGCATGGGAATCACCTTTGAGACAATTTCCACTCTAAAGCTTTGCTGCCGACCCGCGCGGGGGGGGACACGACACATTCCCACAGAACCGCGCTGACAGAGACGCGGGCGGCGAAGTGTTTTTGACAGAACAGTCTGTGCTCTCCAAGAAACGCGCCGCGGCCTGCAGGGCGGACATATTTACAGCCTTTTCACCGCCTTTCTCCTCAGGGACAAGAGGCCGGCGGGGCCGCCTCAGCCCGCGCGCGCATGCGCGGCCGCCGCCTCAGCGTCCCTCAGCCCCCCCCCGCCATCACACAAGCCCCTCTGTACCTTGCACTCGCCCAAACACTTCATAATCCACCGACTTGAGCGCGCTGGAGGCCTTCCCCAGGGCAGACATGGCGGTCGCAAGGGCGAAGGAAGAGCCGCTGCCGCGTCCTGGCGCTGCTCCCCGGGCCGCGGCCGAGCGGGGCCGCCGCGTCCCCTCAGCGGGCGGCGGCCGGACGGGAGCGCGCGGGGCTGGCGCTTCCCGCGTCAGCGGCCCGGCCGCCCCCGAGCGGGACGGGGCAGCGGGGGACAGCACACCCCAAACTGAGCCCGGCGGGGCACAGCTGCCCCTCGCTTCCCCGCCTCAGCGGCGTGTGGTGAGGCACTCACTGAGCCCTGCTGAGGGCGTGCCTCCCTCTCGTGTTTCTACACGTTGAGAGAGCAAAGGTCTGAACGGGACTGTCTCCTCTTCCAGGGCTGGTGCTGCAGGTGCACCCCACATGGAGCAGGAGAGTTTTCTTGAGACCACTCAGGTCTCCTTACATCTGCCCTGGACTTGTTCTCAGAAGGGACTCCATTCCTGTCACCGTCCTCGAGAGCTCCCTGGCTTCTGACTGATAAGGTGGAAAGGTAAGTAGTTTGAAAGATAACACATACAATACCCCCCCAAACCCAGATTTATCTTGGGCATCCCACCCTGGCAAGGCCGTGTGACTGACTTTTCTCACATCTCCACATTAAAGCTTTCACCCAGAGTTTTAAAAGCTCCTTTCCCTACTGTGCAGAGGCAAATACTGCAGCAGCAGGCCTTGGAAACAAAGTTCACCTCATGCAAACTATTCTCCAAACCTTCGCTGATGCCTATCAGTCCTCATGTGTTCGTTAGCAAACCTTTCCAGAAGTGTTTGCATATAATTTATTTTAGGTAGATGCTACGTATGCAAAAATACAGGCCAAAACCTGGTGGTTTAGTAGGCGGAGTCTCCAACTGAACACCACAAAGATTTTCTGTCTGCTTGCAGTTTAAGTTCTTCCCACCTCCCAATTTGCTTTTCCTAAAAAAAAAGAAAAAAATCTAAGTATCTCAGGTAGAATCCCACACTAAAACCAACACTTACCCCTCTCTCACAAAGACATAAAGCCAGGTTAACTGTGACACTACAGTAAAAAATCAAAATAACTTTATTTGCTCTCTCCATTGGGCAAATCCCTCCCACACACCGTGTCCTAGCAATAGTGCAACATAACCCGACTTGTTTACATGTTTGGATCTCAAGACTAGAGGGAGGTTAAAAATAGATCAAGACCTAGAAAAAAAAAAAATTGCTGTTTTGAGACACATCAAGTAACTAGATAAGCAACCATTAAATTCAGTACAGAACAAAAATATTCGCAGAGAATCAGGAAACTTCCAGAATCACAGGGAACAGAGTTTCATCCTCTAACTATATAACATTAAATCAAACCCTTGGCTTTTACAAGTGTCATACATTTTGCTACGGTGGAATCAGCACCATTTTGTTTTTAAAAAGGAGGAGTCTACAGAAAGAGGAACAGAATGCAGCATAGACTGAAAATCTTGTCATTTGCTGCCATCTATCAGCAGTGAAGAGCAAGACAGGTAAAATGTAAATCTACAACAGAAGCATATTTACAGTATAAAGCACCGTAATGCAAGCCTTGGAACCAGAGCTTGTTCTGGTACTGGTTACACTTTGCTATCTGCACATTCCAGCACTGGCAAACTTTGTTTCAGCAAAAGAATCTTGGACCTTTCAAGAGAGTTTTCTTGATATCATGCAGGTCTCCTTATATCTGCCCTGGACTTGTTCTCAGATGGGACTCCATTCCTGTCGCTGTCCTGGAGAGCTTCCTGGCTCTCAAATCCTCTCATCTCCTGTCTTCCACTGCTATTGCCTTTTTTCCAGAAAAGTCAGCTTAAAACATTTTTATTTCTCATAAGAACATCTTGCCACTCTTTCCCTAGATGAGTCCAAGTTTCTCATTATTTCTTGACAAGTAGCAGACATACAATGCAGAGCCTGAAGAGTTCCAGAAGATGATACTATGAAACACCTAATATTTTACAGTAATCAAACAGTACTCAAATGTCCTAATTAGCAAGAGAGCATCCACACACACTACCAAGAAATGCAAACAACCTGTATGAAGTCAATGAGGTTTTTTTTCTCCCCTCTTTCAGCTGTTTTCTCTAGGGCAGTGATGTTGGCCTAAGAAGAATCAGCTAGTTGCAGTTCCTAAGGCCAAATTGTAAAAAATGCTGAACACCTACATCTGTTAAGGCACAAGATATATTCCTTGATTATATTGCAGAAGAATGCAAATGACTATGAGCATTTCCTGCAACAAACAAATGATTGTACCTTGAGGATGAAGAGAAAGTGTAATGCCATAACATCTACAGATCATCTGGACATAAAAGAGGATCTTTCATGCTGCTGCCAGCTTAGCCCTTACCACACATTGCATTCAGTTTCCTCCTTGGTAAATAAGGGTGACCTTTCTTATTGCTAAAACAAAGCAGCAACAGTCACAATTAACATCTGAGTGAGAAATTCCAGGCTGCAGTGAATTCCAGTGATGATCATTATGGTGCTGGTTTGCCCAGGCCTTTGCTATGCTGACAGCAATTGCTTTCTTATGATTTATCTCTTATTTTACCATATTAATTTCACTTTTTCTTTCTGATCACTACATAGCCTTGTTCATTCACATAAGTGCTAGCCAGCTTTAGTCTTCTGCATCTTTCAGAAAACATTGTTTTGTGTTCTCACTTCTGATACACAGACTGACTTTCACTCCCAGCACAGCATCATCTAGGAACAGCTATTACTGTGACTTAAGCTTGTTCAGAAGGGCTTCTTTATTCTGAAAGCTGCGTAAAAACATACTTTACTTGGCAAGTTTTTTTGCAGGTGAGGAAAATTCTGTTGTAAATAGGGCTAATTTCACTACTAGGTCATCTGCCTCTAAGCATTAAGCCTTTAAAAATTCCTCCCAGTACTTGCTCCAAGCATGGTAAAGTTTTCACACTGTACTGTTTTTAATCATATGAATAATCCAGTGAAAAAATAATTACTGGAAAATACTGAAAGCCTGCAAAGGTGCCATTACACCCAAAGATCAGGGGAGAGCACAAATGTGTCTGTGCTGGCAGTGACTCTGGCACTAAGGCCACCTAGTCCCACAGTACCTCAGCGGGGCAGGCAGAACCAAGTGGAAGCAGCAGAGTCCATCCAGGAGCAGAAGGCTGGAAACATCACTGCAGTATAGAGACAAGGGGTATCTAAGAGGGAAGGCTGAAGGCAAGACTGAAGACTAGCCTGTCTAGGGCTTAACAGAAAGTGATAGGCTCAGCCCTGAGCTTAAATAGAGCTCCCAGACTGAGCAGAGGGGGTGTGGTTGGGTCCCAGGTGATGCTGGTGAGAACAATTAGACCATTGGTGCCATTGACACTGACCACTATTAATAAAGAGTTTTTGATAAGAGAATATCTTTTCTATTAAGTTCCTGTTTAGGTTGTTAAATCAAAGTTATTCTTAAAGCTGTAGTTTCATTATTTATGCTGTTTGTTTATCTCCAGCACAGAATAGCTGGAAAAGCATTCAAACCTCTTTTTTCTTTCGATACCCACTACTGCTTTCTCTCTATGTGGCTGTCACCTCACACTACCATATCTACTTGATGTTTTCCACTCCTAAAATTACTGTCTTTGGTGTTAACGCAGATGTCCCTTCAGGCACATAACCTCCCACCTTGCTGTCTTAATTCATTCTTCAACTTGTAACTATGCTGCTATTTTTCCGCACCATTTTAATTTAACATGGCTCCTCCTCAGACATGTCCATGATTGCATTTCTGCTCTTCTGCTACTTTTTTGTAGAGTTTCTTGCACAATCTACAAACTATTGACATTCCTGGCTTTTCTTTGCCATCCACACCTCTGTCTCAAGTCACCGGCTTGCTGATCTCTTTAGCTGTATGTTTTCTTTAGAACATTGGATATTTCTGCAACTGTGTTTTATCACTGTTAATCAGAATCAAACGCTAAACCTGACTCACTTGCAAATGGTCCACAGCTGATTTTGATGAGTGGTTTCCCAAAGGATGCCAAACCTTGAGATAAAAGCAGCTTCCGCTCCCATTGCCTGGTTATTGTTGTTACCTGAGGAGCAGTAAATACCCTAGAAGAAGGTTAGCAGCTCTGTAAGTTTAGTTTGTTCTTTCTAGCTTCTTGTTTTCTGTTGAGTATAATGTATTTTAGTCTCTTCTATCCCTTAAAGTAATTCCCTACCCTTCCTTTGTGTTTGCATTTTCAAGCAAAATGATAAACTTTTTTCTTTCTTCAGTAGACATCTTATTTTCCTTGTTCATTTATCACATTTTCCTATCCTAAATTGCATTAATTTGCATGACTTTATTTCTGAATAAAAATTGTTAAGCTTTTCAGCTTTACAGGTGTCAGATTTGTACAAGCTTCTTCAGGGTTGTTATTTTGCAGCCCTTATTTACATTATATCTAAATATACCGAAAACTTTTTGAAGGCTTAATGTTGACTAACTGTGAAATGAGAGGTGGCCTCATTTCATCTCACTTTTTTATCTCCTTCAACATATCACTGCCTATCAATATCTGTCTTCTTAAGCACTAAGAATTAGACTTACAAGCACAAATGACAAGACAGGCACACAGGGGGATTCTTGAAGAGCCTTAGTCTGCTTTTTTTCCTGTGTAAGATATAAAACAAGAGCTTGTTGTGGAACTGTGGAATAGAAATGTTGTAATCATATGGAAATAAACCCAAACCAGTTTTTATTTCATAAGCTTTAGCACAAGAGGAGGAAGTATTCCTAGCCTATAAAGGCTTTGCTAATACTACTCAGCAGTCAACTTATTTAGAGAAAATTAAAAATCAAGTGAAATGGATGTCAAAGTGTCAACCGAAATAAAGATTTAGGCTTTCTATACCTTTCATATGGTATATTCATATACAGAAAAGTGTAGAAAGAGGGTTCCTGTTAAGAGATAGCATCTGGATAGAAGTTAGCAAACCAGAAAAACAAAGTAGTGTTTGGCAAAAATGAAGTCTCCTGATGAAATACAAACTCTTTTCTTTAGCTGCATCATAAAAAAACAAACTAACTTTGTGCTGTAGAACTGCAAAACTTGAACTTTGAGCATATAAACCTTATAAAATCTTTGAGGATGATCTGCCTGGATGCTTATATTGTAATTATTACTGTGTAACCTAGAGGAAGTTTTAACAGAATGGTTGAAAAAAGTGTTGCGTTTAGTTTTGAAAGAAGGTTTGATTACCCTTCTGGAAAAATAAAAAGAGACATTGTTGAAGTACTAACGTGTGGACAAAAATAACAATTGCTGAAATATTTGCTTGGTGGTTGCCTGATTAAAGATGTTATAGATGAATTGATTAAATATGTTACAGATGAATCTGTGCACAGGCAGGCGACCCGGTTACAACATGTGTCTCCTGATCCATTTTTGAGCAATCTGATCTGCGTGGGGGGACCCGCTGGAGTGAGCGGGTGTTGTGCGGAGGGACGGTCATGCCCGGACAGATCACATTGCAGGACCGTGGCCAAACTGCCTGTGGATGGCACCTAAATTTGTCCCTCTCGTGCTCTAACATCATGGGCTGCTTATGCAAAGTAACACGAGTTATCTGGTGACGGATACAAAATTGTGAACCCATTACTTTACTGTTGTTAGACTACATTGTGTAGATTTAGTGATACTTCGTGCTTTTTCAAACAGTTATTCTGAGAGCCTTCGTGTAGAACAACTACGTTCTACTATGTACAGCAAATTGTATGGAAGACTTTTTGTTTTATTAAAGCCCTAATTCACTATATCCTGATTCTATCTAGGGCATGAAGACCATTAGCTGTATTTTTCTCTGAATTGAGGTTTTCTTTTTATTAAGTTAAAGCATTAATCCCCAAAGTTCTTTTGCTCGTGATCCTACTCATAGCTCAATAATTTTGTTTGGCATACACAGATACGAATATTTGATGAAACTAAACTTCTGTCCACTTTCAACATTTTTTTATCACTGCTATTTCAAAGTCCTTAGTTTGCTTAACATTCCTCCAAATAAAGATCTAAGGCAATAAACCACTAAACCTCCACCAATAAAACCACATGAAAATAACATTCAGATTTTTTAGTGTAAGTTAAGCTTTAAAAAGTATAATTGCTGATCTATAAAAAGGATCTTCATGTAAATCAGATGTAGTTAGTAGCAGTAAATGTTTTAATCTGAAAACATAATAAGGAACTAAACCACTAGGCACAAAGAAATGCTTAATATGCGGAAATCAGCCCTGAAGACTTGCATCATCAGAACATCCAAAGTTCTCTTAAATCAGAAAGTGTTGGCGAATAAAACATGAGGATGTGAACTGATGTATCCTATAGAAAAAAAAATCCATCTCAAACAAAAGCGTAACTGCAAAAGTTCTGATATTGAGTTCCAAAGCATAAGAAAAGGAGGGTGCAATTTGGGGTGAAGTTTGTCAGTCCTATGCTGGTGTGATGGATCAAGTAAGTCTTGGCTTGATGATTAAATCTAAACACAAACCCACCTACTATAATGCCTGCAAGGATTTAAATTCACTGGGTATAATTTCATTACAGAAGATAAGTATAGCTTGACTTTATAAGCAGTTTGTGAACAAAGGAACAACTTAACCATAAAAATATTTTAATTTTGTGAGTGACCTAGTAGTTTTATGCAAATTAGATGAGATCTTAATCTACTAAGCATGTAAAAGCAATGTTATTCAGGAAAAAGTTTATTCTGCATGCTAATAGAATGTTAAAATACTTCAACTTAGCAAGCTGCTTTTTTGACGTTGTGATCTTAGTTTTTACCTGGATGATTATTTAATGATTTGAAATGTCATGCTTCCTGAGCACATCAGAAGTCTTAGTTGCATGATATGATGGCGAAGCAGGAGGAGATTCTTCTGATGTTTGATTTATGAAATATCTATTCACAGGAAACAATTAAAATTTGGGGAAAACATTGACTGAGATGCCACTGATGGTTATATTTTCTCTTCTTATGCAACATCCTGAGAAGGAGGAGATATGGTCATTTAAGGCAGTTAGTTCTTTATTCTCATTGAAATACGGGAGATTTACACATCACCCTTCCCACAGCCACTAGAACAATGATGTCAGATTTTGTGGAGGATTTAGGGCTCCATAAAAAAAATCGAAGAAAGCACAAAAGAGTGTGGGTTGGTAAAGGAATGGTTTATAATGGAGGTGGGTTGGCAGCTATTACATTTTGCAGTTCTGTGGAATGACTTGATTCATTCTCATTAACTGCCTTAGCCCACTACTTCTTCTCAAAGGCAACAAAGAGAAACCTTAATTAGTATTTCAGAATCTTGAAATGTGTTAGTGCAGCCTGTGTCATCAAGTATTTCAGTCGAGTCTTGCTGAGTTGATTACCACTTCAGCTCTTGGAACTGGATAACTTCAAAAGCTTAAGTTACAATTTGTGTTGAAATGGATAGAATAAGCGATCTGCTATTATTACAGGGAGATCTGAGAACCAGTGGTGGCCGAGGAACTGGTGTTGATGGAGTGGGGTTTGGAATAGCATCTTAGATTTAGCAATAAATGTTGTTATTTTAATTCAGACATTCTCTGGGAAATTGAATAGTCTGTTCCAAACACTTGCTTTAAGTTCTCTTTGTACTGCCTCCAGAAATGGGTACATTGAGTTGTTGTTTTTGCTAGAAAGTTAAATGGTAAACTAGTAATAATGAAAGCATGTTGATATGCTCATCTTTGTAAGATAAACAGGAAGTGTGAAAGGTAGTAAGTCCATAGGCACTGTCTCTGTAACACATGAAAACTCTCAGATGGTTTTAGATGGTCCTTCTGTTCTCTATCCGTAGTTGCTGACACAGGACCTTATACTGGCAAGAGTAAACTACTAAGAATAACGATTATTTCCTGAAGAAGCAATGTTAATGCACTCAGTGTGTCCTCCTGCCTGTCAGCCTTCCATACCTTTCTCCAGGTTTGAATCTGCTGGCCAGCTTCCATCAAAGGAGGGGAGTATGTCTCTCAGACATGAATTTGTGACACATTGGGTGAAAATCGGCACCTGGATGAAGGAAGATGCTCTCTTGCCTCTGAAAGGTGGGCTGAAGCTCTAGAAACATGTCTCACATCATCTGGATGCAGCAGGCAGGACCTGGTGCATGTCAGAGGTAAAGAAACACACCCCTACAGAGGGGTCTTGTGTCCCCCTTCTTTTGTCCTAACTAGGCAGGGTTTATGCATAGATAAAAAGGTTGCTGCTGTCAGATCCAAACTTCCATCCATTTTTATAGTACCTTGATGCCATCTTTTCCATCTAGCCTGGTAAAAACAGTTCTGATAAAATGGGAGGAATTGACATGGTTTTTGAAGCAAGAGTTCATGTTTCGAATCAACTGGAATGCTTTTGAGAAATCATTGCTTATGTGGAAAGGGGTGACCTGGTTGATGAAACGTTCCTGGATTTGTAAAAAGCTTTTGACAAAATCCTATATTAGATTACTCTGGGCAGTAAAAGTAAGTGCTGCTGTGAAGAACTACAGAAATATAACACTAAACGACTGGGCATTTAAAAAGTCAGACTAAGTTCAGTGTTATTAAACAAAGTCAAGTGCAGAGCAAAAGCACACCAAACTATGCAAACATAGCGGTGGTTTCTGGGTGAGCCATTTATTATTCAAGAAAGAGATTCTGGAGTTACTGTGAACAGTTTTATGAGAAAATCAGCATAATGCTCAGTGGCTGTGAAGAAAAAGCTTTAGGAGAAGAACGTTAACAGAGAGCAAAACAGAAAATACCCTCAGGTCACTGTGCAAACCCTGGCTGTACAAAGTACCCTGTTCTGGCCATTCCTCACCTCAAAGCCAACAGAAAAACAACAGACAAAATTAGAAACGGAGATTCAAAGCCTGGAACAGCTTCATATGAAGAAAAACTAAATGGACTAATATTCCCCTGGGTCTTCTTGAAACAGAAGAATATCAGTCTGTCCATCAGGCGATACCACATAGGTTCGTACAACCATAAATGGGGCATAGGCCTCATTATTTCTTATGTATAAGAACTTGTGGGCATCAAACAAAATTACTGGGTAATAAGTTTGTGACAGACAAGAAGGAACAACTCTTCACACTGTGCATGAATCAGAAATTGCAGCTGCTGACTATTGATGCCAAACCATAATGAGCTTAAAAAGCAGATTAATGAGGGGATGAAAAAACAATTTAACACTATTAAATGCAGTGAAATAGCCCATGACTCAGGATGTCTGTCTATGAACTGAAGAAAACTGAGAGTATACAGAGGGGAAGTAAATTGTATGTGTGCCCAGTTCTTAGTCTTTAGTTCTTAGTTTTAGTCTTGTCACAGGAAACTGATCTTGCATGTTTCCGCAGCAAAGACTGAGGTCAGTCTTAAAGAACTGAAAGCTTTCCTGGAAAAAAGAAATGTTTGCGTGGGCTGGAGAGAGAAAAAGGCACAGAGCCCAGGAATCTAATGAGAAAAGAGGTGAATATCTAAGCTTAAAAAAATCAAAAGGAGGGAACCAGAAGGAGATATGGAACAAAGCAACCCTGATGGTACCAACCACTCCCTGAAAAGTCCCTGGTGCCCCTGACATCACCCTAAATTCCCTTTCCACCCAGCTTCCCATCTCAAAATGCCCTGCTTTTCAGAGGTGTCTGTTTGCTGGGGATCACCAGAGTGACTCTGACCCAATTTCTTCTGATTTCAGAGCCTGCCAGGCCTCCTGTTGATACCACTCCAGATGCTGATGACCAATCCCTTGCTGTCTTTCCTAGGCAAAGAGGGCTGCAATCTCCAAGGATGAACGTTTTTCCAACCGTGTCTCATCAGAGGGATCGTGAGCAGATTAATTCATAGCACAGTTATAGGATTTGAGTGTGTATTTGGCAAAGCCAAGAAAGAATGAATCAGACTCCGTGTTCATCCATTGCCATCTTACTGAAAAAGAAAACACATGGGGGTTGTAGATAGTGGTATCATTATCTGTCTGAGGAAATAACAGTTAACGCCTACTGCATTGTCCTGCAGGGCTCTCCTTTGAGATTACAAGCTATCTTTTCTGCTCTTTTTGTTCAAGACAGATTCTCTTTCTCACTTGAGTTTTTTAAGCTTCCTTAGTTCTTTCACCCGGTTCTTGGTACTTTGCCCAGCAGAAGGGCAGCTTCTGGTTTTTGTGCTATATATGGCTCTGTTTTCCACCACACTTAGCCTTTAAACTGCAATATACAAATGTGGCAAAATTGACTTTTCCCTCTCCCTGGGGTTTCTCTGAATTTACAGTCCTATTGTGTTCCTTAATTAGAACATTCTTTCTATCCTAAATGGCCTTTTTGACAGTTAAACTTCCAAGGTTGTTTTGAAGTGTTTATTTACGGTGTTTGTTTCACCGTGAACTCTTCTTAACAGGACACCTGACACAATAATACAACCCACCAATTTACAGTTCCTTGAATCTCAGTTTTAGTCAGCGGGACCTGCATTGCCATAATCATGCCTCTGACACAATTATACTTATTATGCCCATGTTACTAGGATATAAGCATAAACAACTCGCCAAGTGAATGCTAGATAGCTTGGAGCTTGTTTCACGTGATCCTCTCAAAGGTTTGTTAATCTGCTGGATGTCTCTAAAATACCCTGTGGGAGAAGCTGCTGCTTTAGAAATGTGCCAAAAAGTCTACCATGCAGATTCCACGCATAAAACCAGGCGGCCAGAAGAAAAGTATAAATCATTCTTTAGCAGGAGAGAAATGATTGGTTGCTTAGGGGAATATGTAAGTTAGGCTGCCTGTCCTCCAGAATTCATAAATATTTAAATATTTCTGATCCACATGTCAAAATAGTGAACATACAATCTACCCAAAGAGTTGGCCATGATAAACACAACAATTATTTGTGCTGAATGCTGCTTGAAACAAGGTTTAAAACCTGAACAAAGATTTTTGGCTGATATTTGATTTATCCTGAGTTGGGACAGCAGACCTTATACTTTTTTTTTAATAGACATGACTAATTTCTTCTCTTAACTGGAACAACATGGAAGACCTTACATTTTCAGCTAATACCTGTTTCAAAAGAGGAGAGACTGTAGATGTTTTAGGATGAAGAGTACCTGTTCACAGGTTCTATCAGTAATATCCAAATGGGCTTTGAAGGCTTTTCTAAAAGAAAATATTTATAGTCTTCTAATGCAAAGAAGCATGCTGTTGTGTGTGATAACTCACTGAAGTCAATGAGGCTACTTGTGGAGTAGGATACTATCAAACAAGTTGCTATTTCACGATTTGTTCCTATGCTGGAAGATAAATCCTGCCCAGAAGTTATATATAGTTGCCATTTTGATAACCTAAGAATTGGAAGGAGACCGAAATGAGAGAAACTAATAGACAAACCAGCGAACTGAGAACTGCACATGAAGATGCAAAAGATGCATTTACCCCTGAAAAAACTACCGTCAGCTCCTCAAGTGCTTGGAGTGAGGTCTGCTGCACTTCTGCTTGGGCAAACGGGAGCTGTGCAAGAGCAGCTTCTGTGTGCCTGGCTGCAGCTGCCCAGGGACGGCGTTTCCTTCGGTTCCTGGAACAGCAGAATCCCTGGAATTGACCTTTGTGACTTCACTGTCATCACGTGCTCCTCTGCAGCTGGCTTCTGTTTGGCAAGACAGCGAGACAGAAAAATCCATCTCAGTGCCTCAAGAGGAAAAATAATAATAATGTCTCTTTGTCCAAAGATAGCTGCATTTAGTTCATATCCAATGAATTATTATTTATTTCAAATAGCTATGAGTCATTTGCAAAGAAATCAGCAGTAAGCTCCTATAATGAGGCTCAGGTCTATTACTTTTTCTTCCTGTGGGCACAATAGTTTCCAGGGATATCTTCAGGAGTTTTGGATGTGTAGAGGAAATGGACTGTCAAAGCCAGATTCTCTTGTGTGAATTTGAGACAATTTTTCTTTCTTAATTTTAAGCAATAAGACACCCAAAGAGAACAAATCCAGGAAGTGGACAGGGAAAACTGATTTTGCTTTATATTAATATATTTCACCAAGGAGGACTTTGGTCCTGTTATTGCACAAACAGTGACTGTCCATCCCTGTCAGAACAGTAACCCACTAACTAGCTGGGAAAGAGAGAAGGCCAAACAGTATCTTGTGAATTGATGTGATTAAGGATGGATTTAGCCACCTGAACTCTCCTAAACAGAGCCCCCAAGAATGTGAAGCGAGGGACTCCAGTGTTGCGCATATTCGATCAGCTTTTTCTATGTAGTAAAGTTTTACAAATTATACAGGTGCCCATATTAACACTTTAACCCCTTCACAAGGGGCCTTTTATTTCTGCTCAATAGAGGCTAAACTGAGAAACGTTCCACTTATATTAGAACACATGTATCTAAACAGGCATTATAGAAATAGAACAATATCAGTGTTTTGTGCTTTAGGTGATGCTGAACCCGCCTCCTTGTCCAACTTGAAACGTAATAGAGTATTTTGACAGCCTTACTTTAGAGACCTAAAATTAGTTACTCTGAATCACGCTTTAGAAGAACCTATTTTTGTCCCATACTATACAGGAAGCTTAAGTTCCTTGGCACATCATTCAGATGCTGTGATCACTCTTGCCTCCATCCTCCAAATAGATAAATTCTCTGTGAAATAGCAGTTTATGCAATAGGTATGTTTCTAAGTCGGAGTCTTCTGTCTCGTGAAAATGTCGTCTATATTTAGGTAGAACAGTGTTTCTCAAGTTTTTTTTTTTTTTTAATAAGGCGAAGGATGTCACATGTCTCCATATGAGATTTTCTAGCTACCAGCCAGCATAGATGTGTTGTTTTTAAAATCAGTATTTCTGTTTCTTTGACTTAAACCTAGTGTTTCAAATTGCATTCTCACACTTCAGCAGATTAGTTGGACTGACTGATCCTACTACCATCTTGCTCATTGTTTCTCAAGAAAGTAATAACCGCATTTGAGTTCCTAGGGGTGGGGGGGAGGCGTGCAGCTGTAATTACTGCTCTTCACTGTTTACACCAGACAAGGAGCTGCTACTACCCAAAATCTTCAGAGCAGCTCAGCTTCCCAGGGGCAGGGGAGGAGATACTTTCACAGCAGGCTGTAATTACAGGCTCTTTGCATGTCCCCATCCTGAAGGGATGGAGCAGCTCCTTGCAATGGAAATAACCTTCTTAGTCTGATGACTTGCAGCTGGTAATCACAGATGCTGCTTCTTGGAGAAAGTTGCTGCCATCTTGGCTGAAAGTTGGTGAGCGGGGTGGCGGGAGCTTCTTGACTCTCTTTGGCATCTTTCAGTGCATGCTTTGGGTCGCTGACCAATTTAGAAACACAGGGATGGGAGAAAGTCTGAGGATCCCCATCACAAACAGCATCAAAAAGCAAGTTATTCCTGTTTACTTTTGTAGTGTGGCTCTTTGAGGTTTGGGGGGGGTCACAGATTGGGTGTTCTCTTCCACATTGTAAAATATATAGAGGTCTGTCACCCAAAAAATTCAACTTTTGACTTAGGTCAGTAGGGAGAGATGAGTCACTAAGCAAAATGTCTATATAGGAAAAGTGGTTGCTTGAGAGCTGAGACAGGAGAAACCACAGTTAAGGCTGAGTGACAAGTTTCCCAAATAGCGATGACAGTGCTGGTGTCAGTTGACCTGAGGCAGCAAGCCATCCAGCAAGGGAACGTGCGAACAATGGGCAGTGTGACTTACACCGCTGCAAACAGTCATCATTTCTCATGAATGGAAATTTGTATTTTTTTCACAACTACAACCCTTGGATTCATCAATTCTCAAGATGTAATGCCAAAAACAACAGGTGGCAACCGTATTTGGGTTGCTCTCAATTCATATTCCTCCTACTTAATAAGAGAGGGAAAAGCTGTTGATGCAAGTGGCACAGACGGGCTTCGTGTTATGAAAGCTTCGTCATATGACTCGGGAACCAAATGTGCTTTTACACACTGCTGCAGCCAAAACATATTGCAAACCTGAAGAACAAATTTATTTTTGACTCACTTGGCAAAATGTATCTCTTTTTTTTTTTTTTTCCTTTTAAATAGCAGAATTCCAGCATACAGGGGTAAAGGATTAGGTTTTTTAATAAGTAGTAAATTAGTCAATATGCAGAAAATACTTTGAAAATGCAAATGCAGTATTTGTTTTCTATTGTAATTACAAATGGACTTAGAACCTCCTATTGTCTTGTTTCAGGTTCTGAAAGCACGAACTGTATTTCTGAGAAGGAGGAGGTCACATTAGCACGCTGACTGCCTGAGGTGCTGATGGCGTATTTTGAGCATTTTTCCCCCAGAGGTAAAGGTTTAATTCTGGTGGAAGGCACTTGTGTGTCTGAGCTACAACAGTCTCAGGTGAGGAGGCTGGTTTGGATGAAATAGGCTCCCTGAGGTCAGAGGTGCTTGTCCACTTTGCAAAATACTTAGAAATCTGTGACAAATCAAGCTCCAGTTTTAGCTTGGGTTAGAAAGTGCAGAAAATGCGGGAATATTTTTTTAAATGATGTAGCTATAAAGCAACAGAATGCAGCTTTTAAGTTCCTTATGTATCTGCCAACTTCAATTGCAGAAAATTGGATTATAATTTTGATCTTTTTTTCTCCAAGCCCAAACAAACTCTGCACGCTTCAAATTCAATAACCACTTTCCCACATTGGAAATGGCACTTTGGACAAACCACTACTGCGATTAAGTAGGAAAGAAGAATTTCCCATAAATCATAGAGGATAAGTAATTTTAGACTTTTCAGTTTCAAGACACATATTTTCACTTTATCCTTAAACATGAATATTTTTTTATTGCAGCTTCTGAGCCAGTTATCCAATTTATCCTTGTCTGAAATGATGATAAAACCATTTGTTTCATAGTGTTTAGTGACACCTTTTGCTTATTCCCATTTTCACCAAAAAATCACTAAACCAAGATGTGCGGTATCCCCATAGAAATTGGATTGTAATCAAGTATCACTTTTAGTTCAGGCCAGAAAGGCCAGAAATTCATGTATGAATGGTTTTGCATAATGTAGGTAGAAGGCAATAAAATGTAAAGTTGCTGTGAAAGATGTCAACAGATACTGTCCAAATCACAGTAAAAACGATAGTGAACTCCAACTATTTTATAGTAATATCCAAGTTAATATACATAATCTACAAGATGGTGTGATACAAAATCATTTAGGAGTGGAGGGGTATTTCAAAAGTGTTGAACAGTGAGCAAAATTGTTGTGTTTCCTTTGTTAAAAGTGTAGGTCTAGGAAGGTGGGAAAAGGTAAAACTGTTTCTTCAATACCTGCTTGAAAAGGCTTGGCCTTTGTAGCACTTCAATCAAGGGAAATTAGCGAAGTATCTATTTTATCCCATAACCCAGAACAATTACTGTCACTGAAGCTTTGGGAAAAGAAGTTATTTGGTGTGCTTAAAGTGATTATTTCACTTTCAAAAGATACTACAAGAAAAATACTTGATGGGAGAGCGATGAAGTGGCATTGAGGGCTCCTTTGGGCACCTGGGTAAACCTTATTTATGTAACGCTGATTTATTAGTACCCTTCGTCAGATGAAACGTACAGCACTTGCACTGATTTTTGTTGTTGTTGTCATTTTGGTGCCTGTAAATCAAAGTAGTGTGACTGCTCATGCAGGTGTAGGTGATACAACACGCAGGATTGTTTCCTGTTGCAGTGAAGTGGGAATAAGAATAATACCTAATCCAAGGGGTAACAGGATGGTATAAATACATCCTCAGGAAAATGCCATGAGGGTATCTGAACATTATGGCCTTTGCTCATCACATTTGGGTTTTCCATGGCGTTTCTCCTCTTCACAATGTGTTTCAGCATTTAGTTAGCTATCTTAAAAAAAAAAAAAAAAAGAAATTAAGCAGAGCTAGTTTGAGCTTAAAGATGAGAAAACAGGATTTGCCCTTGTCAGTAGCTTTAAATCTAATCAGTTTGCAGCTGTTGTATGGTCATGATGTAATTCTTGGGGGGAAATTCAATTAACAGTGATATTTAGGAGCCAGCTGGAGCTAACAGCTCTCGGTACCCTGGCACAGTCGTTGCGTGTCCATCGCCAGCTTTATCCTGCACCCACAGGCCAATGGCTCCGCTTGACTGACGGGCGTTATTATTTCAAATAAGCCTCTTAGACAGCCACACAATCCGCTACCCAACTCCATGACTCATTATCCCCATCACAAACTCCATCCCTGCTTGATGTTACAGGAAATTTTGGGGGGTGAGGTGTCTCCATCAGAAATTCCATCGCCGCTTGACATTACAGGAAATTTTTGGGGTTGAAGACCAATGTTTGCTCACTTTCTGAAGTTCCACTCTCGAGAACACCTGGCAGGTGGATGACTTTATTCTGATGTAGGAAACAATTATTTTGCAAATATAATAGGCTCAGGCAGGATTTCTCAGCAAAGCAATTTTTTTTGATGATGATACTGCAACACTGGATGTTCTACCTAAATGTTGGCAAAAAGCCCCTGCTTATATCCCCCCAAAATCCCGGCTGCAGTTTCCCTCCCCTGTTCCCCATTGGTTGGGTACTTCAGGGTTTTCAGACTACCCTGATGCCTGCCTCAGTTTACATACAATATCCTTCCCCCTAAATTAACTTGTAAATACAGGTATCACTATGTATACAGGTATCAGTATATATTCTGGGAAGAGACTGTGTTTTATATTAAGGATCCATAGTGTGATGTCTCTTGGTCCTTCCACCTAAATTAACTTGTAAATACAGGTATCGGTATGTATACAGGTATTAGTATATATTCCAGGACAAGGCTGTGTTTTATATTAAGGATTCATAGTCCGATGTCTCTGGGTCCTTCCCCCTAAATTAACTTGTATATACAGGTATCACTATGTATACAGGTATCAGTATATATTCCAGGACAAGACTGTGTTTTGCATTAGGATCCATAGTGCGATGTCTCTTGGTCCTTCGTCCTAAATTAACTTGTAAATACAGGTATCAGTATATATTCCAGGAAGAGACTGTGTTTTGCATTAAGGATCCATAGTGCGATGTCTCTTGGTCCTTCGTCCTAAATTAACTTGTAAATACAGGTATCAGTATATATTCCGGGAAGAGACTGTGTTTTGCATTAAGGATCCATAGTGCGATGTCTCTCGGTCCTTCCACCTAAATTAACTTGTAAATACAGGTATCAGTATATATTCCGGGAAGAGACTGTGTTTTGCATTAAGGATCCATAGTGCGATGTCTCTCGGTCCTTCCACCTAAATTAACTTGTAAATACAGGTATCAGTATATATTCCGGGAAGAGACTGTGTTTTGCATTAAGGACCCGTAATCCGATGTCTCTCGGTCCTTCCCCGTTGCTGGGGTCAGGCGCCGGGTCCTCAGTTACGTAAAAAACAACAGTTCGTTAAACGTTCCTCGCACTGACTGTTAGGAAAAGCGCTTTTCCATAACCCGCAAAGCCGCAGCAAGCGGGCTCTGAGTTCGGTGCCTCCCGGGAGAGCCGGGGACGCGGGGGCCGTGCGGGGGCAGCCGGTACCGCCGCCTTCCGCCGGAAGGGAGTGAGCGGGGCGGAGCGGCCGTGCCGTGCCATTCCATTCCGTTCCGTTCCCCGGTGTGTCGTCACGGCGCGCTGCCGGGTGCCCGTGGCGGCGGCGGGCGCGGAGCAGCGCAGCGCCGGCCATGGCGCCGCCGCCAGCGCAGAAGGAGATCGTGTACAACAAGCTGCTGCCCTACGGGGAGCGCCTGGAGGCCGAGGCCGCTCGTTTCCTCGCCCAGATCAAAGACAACCTGGCCCGGGCCGTGCAGCTGCAGGAGCTGTGGCCCGGGGGGCTCTTCTGGACTAGGAAGCTCTCGACGTGAGTGCGCGCAACGCGCTTTTCCCGTTTCCCCGGAGCGGGGCTTGCGGGCTCGGAGGGTGCGGAACGGCGGCGCCGGGCTCGTCCCTGCCCCGCGGGGCTCTCGGGAACGCGGCGGAAGGCGGGCGGGCTCATAACGGTTCCTCTCGGTGCCCGCACCCGTCCGGCCGAGCCGGGGCCGCTCCGCCCGTCGAGCCGGGGCAGCTCCGCCCGTCGAGCCGGGGCAGCTCCGCCGGCTCCGCTCGGCTGCCCCCGCCTTGCACAAGGCCCCGCAGCGCGTAGGGAACGGGGACAAAGGTGGATTCGTTTCCAAGAGCTCGCCCGCCGTCCCCGAAACTTTCCGAATTCTGCGAACGGTGGCCTTATTTGTTGTTTGCGCACCACCTGTTTCACCTCTTGCCTTTTTGAGCTAGTCGTGTGAGATACCATCTCCGTGTAACTTCTATGTAACGTGGAGGCTTTCCCAAGACAGGCTGTTAGCGCAGCGCCAGCAGGATTAAATTCTGACTTAACACTGTGTAAACACCGTTGCTGCCTTTGATAGTATAATTGCATCCTCAGGAAAATGCCACGAGGGTATCTGAGCATTATGGCCTTTCCTTATCACATTTGGATTTTTCATGGTATTTCTCCTCTTCACAATGTGTTTCAGCATTTAGTTAGCTATCTTAAAGAAAAAAAAAAGAAAAGCAGAGCTAGTTTGAGCCTAAAGATGAGAAAACAGGATTTGTACCATGTACGGCCTGTACCGTGGTGCAGTGTAGTTTATGCTGATGTTATGTGTGCTGGTAAGGTGGTTTTAATACAGATAAAACCATGGTGGTGTCATAGATAGCACATAGGTTTTTCTTAGTGGATTTCGTGAAGCATACTTATGCCTTTTTTCTAAACAGCCACTGTTTTGGACACTGACTCTGAAAACGACATCTTATGACAATGACTCCTCTAGCTTCAATCTGTATTACTGTGGATATTTGTCATGTTTTTTTCTCAATACTCTTTGTGTCTTCATAAATGGTGTTTCCTATGCGCTAGAAACGTGTGTTTTGTACAATTTTGAGATCTTCTCTTACAGTTTTCCTCCTTATATAAGTAATTTATTTTAATTGTGAATTTAATACATATTTGGCAGTCAAATCTGTTTGATACATATGTATTGAAATGTAAGCGCCTTTATATTTGCCAAGAGGCATTCTTAGATAGAATTACATCGGTGGTTGCAAAATGACTCACATGTTTGCGTTATGTGACAGTTTGAACCTGCTTGGAACCAGTTCAACACTGTTTCCCTTCCCCCTCAGCCATCTGCCAACTCATACTGATTTCAGTGCTACCTGTTGACTTTGTACTTGTGCTAGAACTTCACCTACTAGTCAAGTTGAAATAAATTATCAGTTCTTACTACGAGAACGATCAGCATTAGGTAAACAGGCTAATTGTGGCACTCGGGTCCTTTGAAGATGTGCAGGTTTGGGTTGGAATCACCCTGTTACTCTGTAAATTGCGGCTGGTACTAGTTTGGGCTTCAGGGCAGTGAATTCAGCCTAT
Organism: Caloenas nicobarica; assembly: GCF_036013445.1. Classification (NCBI taxonomy): domain Eukaryota; kingdom Metazoa; phylum Chordata; class Aves; order Columbiformes; family Columbidae; genus Caloenas; species Caloenas nicobarica. Next base: position 121,103,340 of record NC_088247.1, read on the forward strand.
TGAGAGCTGCTGCTCAGCTACTTGATGAATCACAGAAAGGCCAGGAGGCTCTAATTTGCGGTTTTCCACCTACTCTTTGAAGTTTGGATTTACTGTGTGTGTTTGCAACTTGTCTGATGCCTCTGAGTCCCAGGATTTCTTGGTGGCATGTTATATGCAGTGAGACTCTGAATGTGTTTGGATGTAGGCAGGGAAGGAAACAGTGGGCTTGGTTTAAAAATAACCTGGTGTACTTAACGTGAGAGATGTTTTGCTTCTTAGTTTCACTTGACGAAGTGCTTCTACAGGATGAAATACATTAGAAGTAGTTTAGGCCTAGATGAAATGCTTCCAACCACATGGTGTTCTAATGTCACACCTAAGTCAAATTATAGTATAATGACAATAAAATCAAAGTTTGCTATCTGTGGATAGTGAGTGATTCATCTCCATATCAACTCGCTACCTTTTCCCTGCTAGCCAGCTGTAATAAATAGCACGTTTTTTTGATGGGGAAAAAAAAATACCCAGAGTCTTCATAATGATCACTGCTTAGCTTTGCTGCAAATTTCTGAATTATAAAAGCCAGTATTCTCACAATATTCTATGTAATAATTTGTAATTGAGAACCATGGCGGTCATGTCTTTAATCTATTACTTGTACAAATACGAATGTTAATACAAACATTGTATTGTGCACATACATATAAATGAGTAAAGAAAAAAATTCCATGCAGATAGTATATCTGTATAGTTACACCTCCTCAGACACTCACAGCTTTATACAACCTGCATAAACCCTGTAGAGTATGGGAAATGAAAGTGAAACTCAAGGCTTTTTTTGAGTTAAAAATTGGAGTATCGCTTACTGTTTTGTGATGACAGCTGAACCTGAGATCTTGTATTTCTTTTACTCTCAACAGCTGAAAACATGACTTGCACATAGTTATCCTAAGAGCAGCTGTTTCAGCCATCTGATGTCATGGAAGGAGTAGGGGGGAAAAAAGGCAAAATTGGAGGCTATTAGATATAATGTCTGTAAGGTGATCTGCATAATTCTGTTATGCATAATTTCCAGTGGCGCAAACTGGTTCTTGGGTTGGGATGCACGTGCGCAGCGTGGTGAGAGAACTTGCCTGTGAAGACAGGAACGGTGCAGTTTCTTAAGTAACTTACAGCTTAGTGGGACTTCACATGCAAGTAAAACTGCTTGCTTCAGATTGGCATTGAACTCTATAATTGCCCCAAGGTTCCACCAGCTTTGGCGAGTAAAATCTGTGTGTTCCAACGCCCTAATCCAGCTGCGAAGGCAGAAGGCTGGATCTCAGTTGTATAACTTGCTGCAGGGTGTGTGTGTGGGGGGGAAAGCAGGTTGCATCAAAATCATTTGCTTAAATGGGCTTGTGTCATACCCTTTTATGGCCTCTCTGTCAAAAATAGGCTACTGTTTTCATTTTCGCCTCTTCTGTGTTATAGAACATAGCCTGTAAATGAGCATAGTAGTATAATATTAACATTTAATAGTTCCCATACATGTAGTTGACTGCAGCCTGGAAAACACACAAGTGTCTTTCTGTGCTTTCTATTTCAGTAGGCAAGAGTAGAGTTTTTGGAGCTGGGGGACGCAGTTTCTGTTCCTGACAATGTTATTTTGTGTGCTTGTCAGGTATAGGCTTATTACAGAATGACATTTAACTGTCTGCTCGTAAGATGTGGAAAAATGCAGCTCAACTCTTCTGAATTAGAATGGCAGGACATAGAGTTCCAGTGAGGATGAAAACAGCTCAGCAGGACTTTGCAGTATTTTAATATTTTAATCACTGTTGTGTATGAATCCTGTTTTACATCTTTTTCCCTCTTTATCAGAAAAATATAAGCTGTCTTTTTGGATGCATAAGGGCTCTGTGTGAACACTGTGTACATACATGTGATTTTAAAGAGTCTTGTTGGGCACGATTCATTGTTTTTTGTATCATTTGTCAAAACCAAAGTTTTAGACAGATCATAATCCTGTCCTGTGTGTTGGAAAATGAAAATAGATAGGTAGGAATTTAGGAGAGTGATTTATTCAGCTTCACAAGTGACGGCAATTTTTAACTGTAGCAGAGCAGCGAACTTTCTAGGGCAATTTAGAATGTCCACTTGATACGATAGCACGTTTCCTAAAAATAGGTCTATTGTAATTGTGGAGTGAGAGATTGGACACCTAATACTTTTAGAACAGAGAATTGGCTTTTTGGTGTGGTTTTTTTGTTTTGGTTTGGGTTTTTTCATTTGTTTTTTGTTGTTTGGTTTTTTTTGGTACATCTCCAGAGACCTTGTACTCTGTGCAGAAAGGATGGAGCTGCAAACAGAATTTTCACTTTTCAGTCGCATTTTTTAGGGTGGGTGGCTTTGTTTTATTTTTCTCTCCGCAAAGCTGAACTCCAAATCAGAATCCAGTGGACCTGCTCAATAAAGGACAATTTCTTTAACCTTTTTGCCGTTGACTGTAGGGTATGGGAGCTCATGAAACCTTTGATGGTTTTCTTCAAGCAGGAATCAAAAGGGAAGTGCAATTAAGACTTCCAGAATCATTGCGATGTAGCATTGCCTACCTTCATGTAAGACGTCTTATTTTTGTTTTGCAGCAATTTAGTTCTAGAGTTAATTTTTTTTTCCCCAGTAACCCAATTAAGCGTGGTTTGTTGCTTTTGGGTTTTTAAATCCTGAAGAGCCGCCATTTCTGTGGTGAACAAGCACCTGTGTGATTAGTCCCTGGGCATCCTTCAGGATTCATGAGGTTCTGCCTATATCCCTTTATTTGGTAATGGCAATATTTCATCCTTTGTGAGGGGGATTCTGAAAATGTTGCAGTTCCCGTCTGTTACATTCTGCTTGTTTAATCTTGAGGAAAAGGTGATTAGTTCCATTCTAGAAGTAATTATTTTCCGTCTTGTCTTAGTGCACAGCTAGATTAAGAAATAATCGATCGTTTAAAAATCCACCTCCCCCTACATAAAGAAGCTGTAAATATGGGAGCAATTTGGCATCTAGTTCTGCTTCTTGGGCACAGCGACATCTTTGTGTTCAGTACGTTTACTCCTTCTGGTTCTTGATTAAACAGCACTTTGTATACTAGAACTGCTGGTGGCAATTTGCAAGAAAGGTAACCAGCCAAAGATTTGATTTTTTTGTTACGTATAACAATGCTGACAAATTAATTGGATCTCTGGTGCAGCGTTTCTTTGTAGCTAAAACTTATTTTTCAGGCTTCCGCAGTTTCTTTTTAATCATACATGAAGAAATGAAACTAGTATTCTTAATTACTTTATGCCCAATATTACGAGAGTGGAGAGTACGTGCAAGTGCATATGGGCCGCAGGGAAATGAATCGGAAGTTAGGAAAGGCTGAAGTTTATTTCAGAACCCTCTGTCTCACAGTGAAGTGACCCTTTGGTCTTGGATAAAATGGAAATGTTTTAAAATATTGCTGACTCATCTTGTGTTTTGTTTGTAGATACATCCGATTATATGGGAGAAAATTTAGCAGAGAAGATCACGTGCTTTTTATCAAGTTGTTGTATGAGTTGGTAACGATTCCCAGACTGGAGATCAGCATGATGCAAGGATTTGCACGCCTGTTGATAAACTTGTTAAAGTAAGTGCAGATTTATGCTGACCACCAAAAATTTTGGCTCGAAATAGTTAATCACTTCGCTTGCTTCATGTTGTTGTATACTTTAATGTAATAGTATGTCCTATGACAGGTTACTTCACTTAACTCCCCTGTACAGACGATGTTGGTTACAAAGAGTTCTCATTACACAAACAACTTGCCCCTCTCAGAGCTTTAGGACTGGTATCCAAACTGAGAGAACGTCAGGTTTGATTTCTGTGAGGAAAAGAAAACATCTCAGAGAGCCAAGTTCTGAGGCTGCATCTGGAACAGGGAGAAGATGCAGACTGTCTCACAACTTGACAATGTTTGTTGCACTGAGTCAGACTTTTCCCGGAGGCCTTGACAGGTTCTGTTGGTGCAGAACTGCTGCAAGTGGCTTTTTTCTTGCCTGACCTTCCTGCAGCTTGTGCTGAACGCTGGAGATAAGCAGAATTCAGAGCGATATCTGGGCTGTTCTGACATGCAGTGTGGCCATGCAAATGGTTCATGCTAAAGTGCTCATTGATTTTTATTTTTTTTTCTATTAGGAAAAAAGAACTGCTTTCCAGGGATGATTTAGAGTTACCATGGAGACCGCTTTATGAAATGTTGGAAAGGATATTGTACTCCAAAACAGAACATCTTGGGTTAAATTGGTTTCCCAAGTAAGTTTGCATTTTAAAATATTCGATAGGCTATAAGTACCTGTAATGCTTGAGAGTACCTTGTAATTTGCTTTTAATATCTGGAATTTGATCCACAGTAAATATTTTGCTTATGTTTTCATGAAGTGTATTTCAGTAATGGCATGTGAGACTGTACTAAATCACATATCCTTCTGCCAACCAATTGTGTGTGTTACGGTGTTTCTCTCTTTATGAATATGATTGAGTTCATTTCTAAATATGCTGAAACAGGGTCTTCATCAACTTATTTAGGATGATAACCCACAGTTTTAACTGATTTAATATTAAATTTTTAATGATACTCAAGCCAAATGTCTGCTGTTCTGTTTTATAACACAATAACGATTTGGGGGAAAAAATAATGCTGTTCTTAAATATATGTGCTGTAGTCATTCCCAGTGTCTGTAATGTAGGTGTAAATCAATATGCACACAAAGTACCTCCTATAGAAAACACGTATATGTAGTCAAGGTGATGATGTGATACGGACAAATTATTTTTTTCATAGCTAAAATTTTAGAAATGTTCTAGTGATTTTTAAAATGAAGACTTGTTTTCTTTGCTTTCTTTGCGCTGCCAATCCCTCCCCAGCAGTTGAATTTCCCAAATTACAGTTTTCCTAATAATTCCAATTAGAGAAGGTCCTGCTCTATAAATTAGTTTATGAAAAGTATTACATGGGTGACTCATTATGTTTGTTTAAATTGAAACTTCATGTAAAGAAATGTAGGTGAAAATACTTAATTGGCTTTAAAAAACCCATAATTTTCTGCCCAGGGCTTTTGCAGTGCTACCACTGATCCCTTTCACTGGGTGGAAGATCCTATTGCTGATAAATAAAATGAACAGAAAAATATGCGTAGCCTTGTCACTTGTTACAGAGCATTTCATGCTCAATTTCTCTCACGGCTACATAGCTGGAAAATTAATTTTGCTAAATTGCATTATTTTGCAAATTGTAGATATTACTCGTAAGTGCAAATCCAAAAGAGCAGAGCCTTTTTTGGTTGGTTTACGCATACGCCAGCGCCTACTGAAACTGCATAGAAATTACAAGAGGGAAAAAGAGGTTAAGCTGGAAGATATAAATTGTGATGGTCTGTCTGAAATGTTTAGCATTTATTAACTGCGTTAGATATCAGACGCTCCATGTTAATATGCAGTGCGATTGGTTCTCATACGGTGTTTTCTTTTTCTTTTTTTAACATCAATTTTGAGTGGTATCTTTTTGGTGGAAGTCAGGAGATACTTTTAAAAGCTGAGTCGATTTGATTTATAGCTGTTAATTTAACTACTGTTTTAATTTTCTTTTTTTATATTCAGTTCATATCGACCAGGCTTGTCTTCACCTAAAACATTTGTGCTTAATGTATTACATAGGTGGTAAGAAAGACTTTTTGTTCTGTTCAGCTCTGGCCGATGTGTCATCTTGTGCATGTTCTGTTGGATTGTAACACTTGTCACACAGGTGTAATCTTCTGTATAAATAATTGTATTGGAAAACCGACGTTAACCTGACACCACTGTTTATGAGAATGTCGCACTGTATGTAAACCTTTCTAATTGGGAACAAGATAGCGTGTGTGGAGTGGCTGATCAGCGGCTATACGCTAACTCATTTAACCAGCATATGGATTCCAGGGGGCAAAGGAAAGGTGAATTTAGTGTTTGAATTAGTGCTGAATATGGACAAAATCCGCATTGGTGCGGGAGTGGATGTCACTGGCTGTACCTTGCTATTAAAAACCATGAAATCATGGAAAGTGCTTGAGCAGTGAGGTCATAGGGTCTGGAAAATACACCCAGCAACAACTTGGGAGCTGTGAAGTGTGAAACAAAGTCTCTGTCAGGAGAGCTTACTCTCAATTTTTGCAGTGAAAACCATACCAGGAGTTTTGGTGTATGTATAAATGGGAAGTGGAGTTGCAGTGGTTTTTGCTTTGTTTGTGCTTTTTTAGGAAGAAAATTTTAGTTGTACTAACCCAATGAGATACTTGGATCACTGGAGTTAGTAAATCACTAAAATAATTTGTGAAAAGATAGCTGGTTGCTCTTTTCATTGTCTTAATTTCAGCTCTTTAAGTAATGGAGTGGCCACTGCAGGGCTAGAGTTTCGCTGAAGGCCTGAATCTCTCCTGAAAAACTGAATTGTGCTTTTACTGCTTTTTGATAACGTAAGAGTCAACAGTGTCAGTTTATATGTTAATTCTTTTAACCAAAACCTGTTTTTCTTTGAAAATGCATGGAAAAAACCCCAGATTTATAAATTAATACGGTCATTTCCAAAAGAAGAAGAAAATTACGTAGTGCCAAAATGATGACTAGTGACAGAAGTTAATAGTATTTTGGGTGGCAAGATATAATAATAAGCTAATAATACTTCAGCTAATAGGGAGGAAATAAACGGAAAGAAAACTGAATGGGATGAGCAATTTTCCTTGGTCTCATGAAATACATGTGTTTCAGTACTTAACAGGAGATACCATCCAGTGTAAATGGCTTCATTATCTCTCGATTATGAATGTTTTAGTACTTTAGATAAGCGGCCAGTGTCAAGCACCTGAGCGAGGCCGGGAGCACGAACCGCAGTTTCTGTATATAGCTGTTTGCTGCCGGGCTCTGTTAATCCAGAGCAGCATACAGGAATTGTGAGCACGGGAACTGTAGATATTTCTGAGCGATTCTGCAGCCCTGGCTGTGTAGAAACCCGAACCCAGCGTGGAACAGGAGCCGCTGTTAAACAGCTCGTGAGGGGCAGTTCAGAGCGATAATGAAAACAGTGACCAGCAGGGTCGGTTCTCCCCGGTATCGTCCGTGCTTTTCTCACTGGTAGCCATCCAGTGGGACTCTTGCAAGATTCCTTCTGGAGCTGTCCTGTGGTTTAACTGTGTCTCAGGTGGAAGTTGCCTTATGTACAAAATTGTCTGCTGGTGTGGTTTTGTTTTTGTTTTTGTTTCTAGCTTCCATTCTAAATTTGTGCTCAGGAAGGGACATCCCTTCCAGTCTTTCTCCCTTGCTCTCTTCCTCTAACAACCGTTGAGATCTGGCTGAAAACTTGTGAATTGGAAAGGCTTGGTGATCTCTGGCATCAGTGTTTCTGAAAATCCCTCTGTCCTTCAGGCTCTCCTTAGCACTGGTTGACTTCAGTGGGCTCATGGGGTGGGGAGAGCTTTTTGGGTTGGTTTTGTCACACAAGTATTTTTCCTGTTAATGCTCTTTAGGAATGTTGCTGGTTCATGCTCTATTTATCTACTCTTGGAACAACTATTATCTATTTCCTAACGCTTCCAAGGACAGTGTTCACTTTAACCCAGAATCTTTACGAGCTTCTTGCAGAGTTTGATCTTAGTTTTGTTTAATGAACACTTGGCCATTTTCTCTTCAAATTTTAGGTGCTGTCAGTCAGCTGAAAATTCTGGGAAAGGTCGTGGATTTACTTTGTCACTGTTGCATAAAACGTGCAGAATTGTGCATCTTCTGTAGCGCTGCTTGAAATGTGAGGGCTGGGTGGCCTTTTGCTGGCTTGCATTGAATGTTGAGGCGTTGAAGTGAAATAGTGATTTATCCACTTGATATTTCTCCTGCCTTGTATGGGATCAGTTTATTCTGTGTAGGACTAGAGGGGAGAGTGCGTGCATGCTCGGTATTGGTGTGTCTCAACATTAATTGACTTAAACTGATCTTGGGTGGAACTCTAAAGATGATACATTTGCATCATCTTTTTCTGATCAAAACAGCATTTCTGTATGTTAGTTTTTGATGATGAACTAAAGGATGCAATTTTTCTATTAAGAGCACAGAAAGTACATCTGAAAGATATAGAAAGTCCTTCTGCAAAAACTTTTTTTTTCATTCAGGGAGTGTTTTTTAGTAAAAGCGCAATTTAGTCTCGAGCTCGTCTTGTAATAAACAGAAGATTTGAAGAACGTGACAGTTTACGACCTTGATGACACCATTGATCAATCTCTCTCCTCCCCCTCCCTTTTATTCTTTGAGTTTATTCTGAGGTTTAGTCTTTTTTAAGTGGTTTGATGACATCTGTGACAGTTCATAGTTTTCTTGCTACGGATTAAAACACTTTTAAAATCAGCTGTTTATTGTGAGGGAAACTAATGAAACAACCATTGATTTGCAGATAGTACATATTTCTCTTTCTTCGAACCACTGGACCAAAAAACCAAAACCAAAATGAAAAGGACAGATATGGTATTTGGAGTCTAATAATAACAACTTTCTGAAGTCTCTTGCCTTTATTTGTCTTACAAATGTTTCTGAAATCCAGAAACCCATTTTTTTCTGTTTGCGTTTCCAACTTCCCCTAAGAAGTTACCTTGGTCTGCTGGCTGTTCATGGATAAAAAGCAGGATATTATTTGTAAGAAATTATACTAATTCTTCACTCTTCACTTAGACACAGTGAATACTGGAGTGGTATATGGAAAGTAGAACCAAGAGTTTAGCAGAGCAGTTTTAATCATTATGATTAGGTCTGTGTAAAAGACAATTAGCTACTGCATGTTCATGGAAGACATCTAATTGCATCAACGTTACCTTAAGCTCTTGAGGGAAACATCAGCAAATGGTTGTTTATTTCATGCTGTCGTTGAAATTTGGTAATATACTATCCCTGATGTTTCCTTTTTTGTTTCAGTTCTGTAGAAAGTGTTCTGAAAACACTTGTGAAGAGCTGCAGGCCGTAAGTGTTTGGGGTTTTTTTAAGCCTATATATTTAATATTAATTTAAGAGGGAGAAGAAAAGCATTGGGTTTAAAAAAAAAAAAAGAGAGAGAGACAAAAAACCCACCCCACCCTACTAGTTATTCCTTGGCTGATGTCCCAACTCACTGAAGTTTGGGGTGGAGGGTATAGACTTTTCTGTTTTACTGCATTATGATCAATACCTCGGGTTCATAGGTTGCTTAAAATGAAAACTACATGCCTGGCATGTTCCGTGTTGTAATATTTAAACAAAGCGTAAGGTTTTGTGTTTGGTGGTGTTTAACAGCCTTGGTTGAAGATCTGTTAACAGTTAGTTAAGCCAGGATGTCACTGGCTAAGGCCACCATGGCTTTTGCTCTTTTGTGCTGCTGGGAACGTGTGTGCCTGAAGCAGCCTCGCTCTCTGAAATAATGCATATATGGGTTTGTAGCTAAATAAAACTCCTTAGTTAGCACGGTTGATTTTCTGGTATCTGTTATGAAGACAGAAGTCACTGAAGCAGAGTGTTTGAAAAATAAAAATTTGATGTTTGTCTCTTGAAAATTCTGACTTAAGGTTAGGACACTGGTAAGGTTCCTTCCAGTTGGCCCCATATCAACTGCAATAATTACGTTGTCTAAACAGTTGTATCTGGTATGCGTTTTAAATACTGCATTGCATGGACATTTAGTTTCTTTTAAAATAAATTAAATAACCAGTATTGTTGTAATGTTCCCAAAAATGTTCCTCGTGCCTTAAGTAATCTTTTTTTATATTGCATCAAATGGGAATAGTAGTTGTTTGATTTTTTTGACCGGCCTTCACATTAAATGGTTTTGCACTGTACAGAATCTTTTGTGGTTCAACAAGGCAAAAATCTTGTTACGCTTGTGGTGTTAAAATGATGCACCATGGTGTCCTTGGTCTGAACTCTGTTCCGTGAAGGTGGAGTTGAGGATTGCCCCTGGGTACACAGTCTTACTATAAAGCTAAGATTGATGATCAGTTGGTAGATAGTTCTAGATATGTTCTGAAAAGACCCAAAAGTTAAAGCCAAGTCTATGTATGTTGAATGGTTTCCCTGTTTTCAGATACTTCCCAGAAGATGCCACTGTGGAGATGCTGGATGAATGGAGGCCGTTAATGTGTCCGTTCGATGTTACCATGCAGAAGGCTATTGCCTACTTTGAACTCTTCCTACCCACCACCCTTCCTCCTGAGCTCCACCACAAGGGTTTCAAGTAAGTGCAATTGTTGTGTCCGTATAGGGTTCTGCTGCAAATGCAAGCAGTTCTCTTTCACAAGACGACTTGAAGTCATCCAGCAAAATGAATAGTGGCTTTAGCAGCATTTTTGGAAGGGATTCAAGACTGAAATTCTGTCAGCCTTCCTCTTTTGTCAAAGTAACCTGGGGGAGTCTTAGGACCTATTCGCTACGAGTTCTCCCTTCTCTAGGGGAAAGCACACAGTATATAACAAAGCAAACTAAATTGAATTAAATGGGCTTTAATTCTGAAGGAATAGTCTCACAAGTAAAAATCATTAACCATAGCACAGCTTTAAGTCCTACCTTCTATTTAATTTGGGGTATCTTCTGATGAGTCCTTCGTGTAGGTTAAAGTACAGCTGTTACTACAAATTTGGGATTGTGAGGTAGAGGTCTTCAATTCTCTGTCAAAGTGTGGTGGTGCGAGACGGTCAGAAGTCATCCATAGGAAATACGTTTGAGAATTAAAGGAGAAACATTTGCGGGGTGGGACAGTATCTGAACCATCTTTAAGGGGAACTATTGAACTTTGAAACGCAAGCCAGTGATGTTTAGTACTTAGACTGGTTAGGTTAAAAGTATTTGTGCTGTAGGGTTAGTGAAAACTTCAAGGAAGGGACTGAATATAGCTTGTAAAGGTAAATTTAAGTAAGGGACTGGTATGGAGGATTTGCATCCTTGGCTTCAGATGAATTCAGAATAAATGCTACTGACACTTGTAGCTGTTGGTCAATAGGGACAAATTTAAATTTTAAGGTAGAGGGAAATGAAGCGCGAGTTATTTCCATCTGGTTTACCTGTATTGGGATGGCAATATGTGGTGAAGCACCTGGCAGAGTGAGGCATAAATATCCAGTGAGGGGGCTGCGCTCACAACATTATAATTATTTTGATTCTGTTCTCTTGCAGGCTTTGGTTTGATGAATTTATAGGCCTTTGGGTGTCAGTTCAAAATCTTCCCCAATGGGAAGGGGTAAGTACGTACTTTTCACCTACACTAGAAAAAAATCTGTTTCAATATTCCTACAATGTAATTGTAAGGCATTGAAGTCAAACAGTGTTATAATGGCTTTTTTTTCCTTCTGCTTTAACTAGTACAAGAAAGCAGAGACAATAATTTCATGATTGTTAGCAAGCAATTACTGGCTGAATAGATGAGGCTGCACTTGTGCTTGGTGACCGTTGTTTACTGGCCAGCTCAGGCAGCTTTGCTGTCCAGCCTTGGGAATGCTGGCGTTTTCAAACTGCCTGCTGATGCTTACAATGATGCAAAGTGATATTGTGATTTCTATAAAGTATAGTTCTGTAAAGTCTCATCTTTTATATCTTCACACATCTTTCATGATCCCTAATTTTGGGTAGTAATGCTTTGCCTTGACTCCGATGAGTTGTCATCTTTATTTTAGATGCAGTAAAGAACCTGTACCCCCCTTGGCCAAAACTACCATTGCACTATAGCTTTTAAGGAGAATAGTCTGCCCTGTACCTGTCTGCCTTCTTTGGTTGTCTGATATGACTAGGTACAAACTTGGAAAATAAAATTTCATTCTTGAGATGCCACCAGCAGCAGCTTAGGTGCTATTGTTGCCTTGGCTTTCCTGCAGTGAAACTTGGCGCATCACCAGATTTTTCCATCCTTGGTATGAAGATAAGCTCATTGACCATCTGGCTCCCTTTGCTAATCTCCTGCCTAGATACACAAGGAGGACTTTCAGTGTCTTTGGAGAAAGCTGATTTCCAAAAGAATGGTTGAATGCTACCTTTGTAGCACATTCCATTTCTGGCAACTTCCTTGTGAAAGGCTTGTGTGTAGGTCTTTCTGGTTAGAATTATGGTTCATCTCAAATAAAGGCAGGCAGTCTTTGCTCCGGCAGTTGGCAGTTGTCCATATTGGAACAGGGATGATTGCTGAAGTTTTACTTGAGATTGTAGGCACTTTTGCATCTTTTTGATGGCTATCCAAAAAAAATCACAGTTCTGTCTCCTCTTTCTGACAGAAAGATGACAGCCTGCACTTCAATATCATGATTTGGTTTGTTTCTGTCAAACAGTCTAACAAATAATCATCAACACTCCTTCATAAGTTCTCTGTGTTTTTTTTCCCTCTTCCACTCTATTCTGACAGTTTGTTCAGAAGACCCAAACAATTTTATTTTTTCCCCAAAGCTTTCACTTTCTGTTTACTTCGCAGTCTTGTCCACTTCTTAAGGGTAGGCTTGTTCATTTCGTCAAGCTTGGATGAAGATAATTAGACATACGGGTTCTGGCTATGCAATCCAATTCGAGCCTCTGTGTGCTGCAAGCTTGTTCTCAGCTTGCTTTGGCAGGAGTTAATTTGCTGTTCAAAGGGAAGCTATAGAACCAATTGCCTTTGCGCATGGTAAGGGGTTTTTTCAGTGAGTATTTCCTAGCATCAAACAAAAAAGGTAGGTTGTGTAAGAAGATGCAACCCTTGTCTTCAGGCTGTGTCAGATGTGACTATCCTGGATCGAATCTGCGTGTTATCTGTGAATATCTGTCTCTGAACCAGGCAGGATTATTTAAGACCTTTCCTTTTGGCTCCACCTTAGCTTCAGGCTACTGACAGAAGCATCAAGGCTCTTGGAGGCCTGACAGGTATTTCCCTGTTTGGACAAGCTCATAAAAGGCATGCTGGTGGATTATGTGGTCTCCCATGATCAGGATATGAGTCCTTTTTTTTTAGTCCTGATAACTCTTTCCTGAGCACATCTTTCCATTCCCTTTTGGACTCGTGAGACTGTCGCCTGATGACAGTGTCTAATTCTTCACAGATAGCCGCAAACCGCCATCCCACCTCACAGCTGATGCCTGTGACCTTTACAAGCCACAGATGTGTATAAACCAAAGCTTACAAATATGACAGCCCTCAGCACAGGCAAGCACACTTTCCATAGGCTGGATCCTGCAGAAGCTGAATAGGCTTCAGGATGCGTTGGTTGAATTTTCTTCAATGTCTATTTGGAGATGTTATTTTAGGCCAGTATCCACATCCATTCACATGGGAGAACTCAGCTGGTGAGGAAGCACCATGAGATGAGCTGGTGGTAGTGTTGGAGGGATTCTGGAGCTTTCTGCAGGTGCCTTTCTGCAGGATGCTACCAAGAGTCTTGTGCTCTGTGGAAGCCGTTCAGAAACGGGGAAAAGCTCGAAGCTGCTCAAAAGGGGAAAAGGTATTTCTTAGCAAAAGTTAAAGTCTTTGACATCACATAGCTCACGTATAAGTTTGTCTGTTGCTCATCTACTGCTCTTCAGAGTTGTTCTAACAATAAATGGTTGAGAATTAAAATGGTACTGAATGCATTCTGCCTTTCATGTTAATTCACCGAGCATGGGGAAAGGGCGAGCACGAGTATGCCTTCTAAAAGTACTATTAGTACGTCTTTACATTTAAAACCATGGAAGGGCTAGCAGTGTATATTCTGACAGACTGCCTCTCCCAGAACTCAGATCACAATTACCTGCTTTGTAAGTGCTCAGATGGGTAACAAATTGGACTCCTGAAGGTAGGAATTCAGATGCATCATGAAATATGGTATTGGTGGCTTCTGATAAAGTGAAATCTCCCTTTATAAATGCCTTAGTGCCATGGGTAGCTTTTATCTTGCATCTGTAAAGTAGATTGAGAGGTTTGTGCATCTTTATTGTAGATATATTCTAATGAATGTTTCCTTCCTTTATGATTGTTTTCAGCATCTAGTAAATCTTTTTGCACGCTTGGCTACTGACAACATCGGGTACATAGACTGGGATCCGTATGTACCAAAGGTAACATTTCTCATTTTATGAAATGATTTTGTTTACTTTGAGATAAGCCTTCAGTGTTACCATGCTAAGAATAATTCATATGCCCTGTAAGGGTCTTCTACTGCCGTGGCCCAGTTTTTCAAATGAGGTGCATTCATTTGAAGACCTAAGTTTAACTTTAAAAATCTGAGCCATCCTTTGGTACCAGACAACATTGGAAGTTGTTACTGTTATCGCCTGACTCCAAACCAAAGCAACAACGTACCTCACTATACAAGTACAGTCTGGTTGTGCAACTAATCCCGTGTTCTTGTGGAAATGGCCCTTAATGATATTCTTTCAGTAAAGAGCATATATGACCTTTGAATCTTTCAGCTTATGGATGTTTTAAAGATGTTCATAGCAGTTATATTGTTTTTAAAACAAACAAAACCACCCAACACCTTTCAATCAGAAAATTAATTTATGCCAGTTTTATGGCATAATTAATAAAATAATTTATGCCAATTTTTTTAATTATTATTTTTTCAGATTTTTACCAGAATTTTGAGGAGTTTAAATCTTCCAGTGGGAAGCAATCAAGTTGTTGTTCCAAGATTCTTAACAAATGCTTACGATGTAGGACATGCGGTAATGTGGATCACAGCCATGATGGTGAGTAACTTCATTAAGAGAGACTAAACTAATTCAAAGCTTTAAGCAAGTATGTATTTAAAATTAATGTCAATTCTGTTTAGCTCGCTGCAGAAGCATGTTTTTAGGCTATCGTTTGCCCAAGTTTTGTTTCCAAGGACATTGTTTCCCTGTCAGTTTGGGATGTGGGTGGCAAGGCTGATTTCACAGCTGCTGTCCGTGGCGTTCTGGAACGGAACGGCCACTGTGGATCCATGCATGGGGTCTGCTCAAAAGCCGACTCACTCTTTTGGGGTAAACCTCATCCTGTCAGATAGAGAGAACTTGCTTCTTAGTGCTGAGCTGAGGGTGGGGAAAGGAGGGAATTTGCAGGTGGGATTTGATGCTTTGAGGTGTCGCTGTGGTGAGAGTACTCACTTGTACTACTGTGTTACCTCTTCATTGTCACTTAGTCTGTGTAATAAAATTCTGTGGTTTATATTTTACAGGGTGGACCAAGTAAACTAGTGCAGAAGCACTTAACTGGGCTGTTCAATAGCATCGCCTCTTTTTACCATCCTTCAAACAATGGGCGCTGGCTGGTGAGTTGTTTGCATGTCAAGACAATAACTTTGGCTATAATTTAGTGGTCAAACCTATGAAATCAAACATGTTGATAGATGCAGTATGTGCTCCAACAGCCAGACTGTCTGTTGGTTGTGAAATAGCTTGAGGCTTTAATTTGCAAAATACATTATTGTACTGTCATTCAAATCATATTCTGATGTCAGGAACACAGGTAATGGGAGCATTCTTCAAACATCTAATCCAAATGCAGTTTGCAGTCCAAAACTGGAGATCTATTTCATATATATAGCTAGGAAAAAGAAGTCAGTGCTTTAAAGGAGAGTGATATGCAGCATCAGTATTACTTGTGTGACGTAGCTTTCATGTTACTGACCTACTGTCTCCAATGATTAACCAAAGCAAAAAATATTTCAATGCACATCTAGTTTGAACCATAACTTTTCGATGGTGCAGCTAGTGAAGTCCTCTGCTAGACAATGTGAGGGTCTCCCTCTGATAGCTGGTAGAAAGTACAGATTAAAATAGCAAGACTGGTCAAAGCAGTGCCAAAGGAGCTGACTTGTTCTAGAATAGGGTATTTCCTTACACATCAGTATACAGAGAGTGCTCTCAAAAATGTCCCAGTTACTGGTAAATAGTTCTTGGCTATATCCTTTATATATTTTTCATTATTTTTTAAATCATAAGGCATAATGCTGGCAACATAATAGTTAATATTTTGGGAACTGAAGGTTAATGACAAATTGTAAACGTATTTTAGAGCTCTTGTAAGTTTTCATTTATTGCAGTTGTGCAATTTTAAGACACTGGCTTTGTTAATTGTCTGTTGTACACTTAGCAGCTCAGATTCTGCTACTGCCAAGTAACTAAATAGCATTTCTTGTATATTCAACAGAACAAACTGATGAAACTACTTCAAAGGTTACCCAGTGGCGTTGTCAGAAGGCTGCATCGTGAGCGCTACAAGAAAACGACTTGGTTAACTCCTGTGCCTGCGAGTCATAAACTGACTGATCAGGATGTTACAGACTTTGTAGAATGCATTATTCAACCTGTTCTTCTGGCTATGTTTAGTAAAACTGGAAGCCTGGAGGCTGCCCAAGCCCTGCAGAACCTTGCACTGATGCGTCCTGAATTAGTAATTCCGCCTGTACTTGAGAAGTAAGTTCTACAGAAACATGACAATTTCCCTGTTCCCTTCCCAACAAGTAAATATGCAAAGCAGTCATGTACGTGATAAGGAATTGTCTTGCTGCAAATGAATTCTTGCAGTGAGGGCAGCTGCTATACACACCACTGAGCAATCACCTCAGTCAGGAGAGGGACCGAGGGACAACGTCGGGTTTTATTTTAATTTATTTGTTTTGATTTGTTTTTTATAACACCAGGCAAATGGGATAGTTTTGGGAGCTATTCATAGCTTCTGCAGTGTAGGGTATTCCTCAGGTGGTTTGTATTTCTGTTAGCATTTTGTATCAGGTAGTGGGTCGATCAGTTTTAAAGCAACTTTGTACTCTTTATTCATAAGCCTTCTCACTAGCTTTCGATTGGCCCAAATATAAATGATGATATTGCGTCTTTGTAATAAGCATGAGTTTTATATTTCTGTTTTGTGTCAGAGTATGTTACAGTTACAAATTGTTTAAAATTACTGTCATGGCTTCTGACGTTATAAGCAGATCACTAAAGTACGTGCGTATGTAAAATACTGAGTTTGTACTCTTTCTAATGCCTTGGTGCCTGAAATTCCAAAAGACAAATGTAACTGTCCGTCCCAGTGACAAACTTCCTTCCTAGTCCCTGTCTGTGTTCCTCCTCCTGTGCAGTCTTTGGTACTTTAACAACTCATATTCTAGAAACAGTGGAGATACGAGTTTGTCTTGAAAAGCCCTTCCCGAGTTCCATACCTTCCTGACTCAACCGTCTGTAAAAACTTGCTCGATCTGCTCTGGTACGAGACCATTTCCAGCAGAGCAGTTGTAAGCAGGCCGGCCATGGCCGCCGTGCTGGGTATGACTGCTTTTCTGTTCTGGGAGCAGACCGTGTGTCTGCTCGGTACTTCAAACCATCACTGGTATGTTTGCCTTGGCTGCAGTTCCAAATTCATTCCGTTGAGTGAATGTCGGTTCTTTGTGCTTCAAATGACGTAGGGCAGGGGTGGCACTGACTCCTGTTTGAACTGGAGGTTGTTGATAGCAGTGGGAAGTGTTGCTGAAAAGTTCTGAGTGTAAAAAAGGGTTTAAAAATCACAGTAACGTAACAGGTGCTTATAAAAAAGATATGGACGTATGTAACATTAATATATCCCTTATCTATTTAGAGGCACTCAAGGCAAGTTTTCATGCTCGCCACAAGAACCTTACACTTCTAAGTACACAGCTTGCATCGAAGTTCAAACATTAAAATCATCACAGCTTTGAGTCTAGGAGCCCATGCAGTTATTAATTCCTGTGCTGCAACTGCTAAAAAATTAAATAATCCTGAATTCATGTTGAACAAGACTAAACAAATGAAAGGAACGTTTTCTAACAGAGAAACATTAAGTCCATTGGAAAAAGATTAGGAAAAAAAGTTTCGGAACCGTTGATTAGCTTGACATCGTCTTGCAGAAATTTTTTACCTTTTCTGTAGAAAATAACACGTTCGATCCATTTTTATTTTCTTTGAAGATTTTAGAACCGTTATTGCTCCTAATCTGACTGCTCTTAAACTTCACAGAACATATCCTGCACTTGAGACGCTGACGGAACCTCACCAGCTCACCGCAACATTGAGCTGTGTGATCGGAGTCGCCCGCAGCCTGGTATCGGGGGGGAAGTGGTTTCCTGAAGGCCCAACACACATGCTACCTCTGCTCATGAGAGCCCTGCCCGGGGTGGATCCCAACGACTTCAGCAAGTGTATGGTGAGTGGATACACCTGACCTTTTTTTAATATTTTAATTTTTTTTTTAGAAGATAGTTAGCCAACTAGTTCGCTCTGAAAGCTTTTTCTTGTATTTGTACAAAAGCAAGTAACTCACGTTTCTGGAATTTCTTAGCCTGATTTTGTTCCTGCACAATTTTATTTGTAAAAAGTTAATACTACAAGCTGCTAACTTATGATAATGCTTTTGGCTTGTCAGACATGCCAAGTGAATCTTTAACAGCAGGTTGTGATTAGCATTATACTGACTTTTTGGGCAGCTCTAAAAACCAAGATAAAACAGGTGTTCCAAAGCTCCTAGCAAGTATTCCTAGTCTTTTACAATCAGTAGGAAGACCTTTATCACAAGGTTTTCATTAAATTGGATCCCAAAAGCCCACATCTTCAGGAATTCCTATTAATTGACTATTCAAACAGTGTAAAGATTATAGGGGTTTTGTAACTTTAAAGTTCAGCACAAGATAAGTGTTGCTTTGCTCATAAAATTGAGGTGTTTTTGCACAGTGGTGACTGGTAAGTTTTTTGTATGAAATCAGAAAAAACTACCGAAGTTTTGAGGTGGAGGAATTAGGCTCTGGATTTTTACTTTTATGTAATTTGCTTTAGCTCCCATACCTTAATTGCAAAAGCTTTTTATTGTGTAGAATACAGTAACACTTATTAAGGAGCTGTTTGCAACTCTCAACAGATTACATTCCAGTTCATTGCAACATTTTCTACTTTGGTGCCTTTAGTAGATTGTTCATCTGTTTTGCAAGAAAGAGATGATCTTTCAGAGGTAAGAGTGCTGTGCAGTTACTTTTCAATTTAATTTCTAGCACTGTAATAATCTCTTCAGAACTGTAACAGGTTTGCTATACTCTTTTGTACATAGAACTATGTTCAACAAAAATGCATTAAAAAAAACCAAAAATGTGGATCATGTTTGTTTCTGGGTAGTGTGGTGGAGCTGACATCAGTGTGCAAATTGACCGTGTATTCTTAGCATTGCTTCTTACTGAGAAGTCGTCGTAGAGATAATGTTAAATTGAAACAGTTTGATATTTTTAAGTGGAAACTCAGCTGCACAAGGCCCTGTGCAGTGTGATTTGACTCCGAGCTTGCCCTACTTGGAGTAGGACGTTGGTCTCCAGAGGTCCCTTGCTATCTAAATTTTTCTGAGCCTAATAAAATAGGAGCTTTGTTAGCATTACATTTTTGAAACTTCTTGTCACCATCAAACATTAAGGTAACAATTAAAAAAAAAAAAAAAGGCAGATGACTACAGTGGTGTTGTAAGATGTATATACCTCATTTCTAGTTTCAAACTAGTCCAGCTTAGAGTGAGATAAAAGTTAACTCATTGATTGTCTGGGACACTCTGGAAGGAATTTGGTCTCCTGTTGAAACTTCATGTGTTAAAAACCAAAACAAAGTCAAACAAATCCAAACAAAACAAATCCACAAAACTATTTGTATTTATTTTTTGAAAAACAAATGCAGTCTTTAACTTTTCAGGGCTGGTTTCCTCCTATGGGAAATAATTTAACACACTTGCGCCTCTTTCAAGTGTTATCTTTACTGGTTATCTTAACCACTGCTAGAAGACCCTTCGTGTAGCTCAGGGAACAGCTAGTAGCTACAGACTGCACAAATTCTGAAGGCTCAGCTACTATAGAAGGTTAATTTTGTTGCCCCAAATCTGCGGCACTCAAAAATTAACAGAGGAGTTTAATATAAACATGTCAGCAGAGCCAAGGCTGCTGCTGCAGCGTAAAGAAAACATCATAGTTGTGTCATGTGGTGTACTCAAGGTTATTCAAACTTGCATGGGAAATGCACTGTAGTCTACATAATTCAAAAATTGGAAGTGTTTTTGAAGTAGTTAATATAGGAAATAAACTTAATATGAAGTTTGCTTAAGAAAAGCCAACCTGTTGTGCTTCTTTTGCATCGGAAAACCGTAGGTGGAAAGAGAATTGTGCTCTGCAACTGCTGAATTTGAGGATTTTGTGCTGCAGTTTATGGATAGGTAAGTAAGCCAAGGATAGGTGAAAGCTCAGCATGAAGAGCTTAAAAATACTTTGAAGTTCTGCTTACTGACATTGTACTGATTGTGTTTGTGCAGATGTTTTGGACTTATAGAGAGCAGCACACTGGAACAAACCAGAGAGGAGACTGAAACTGAGAAAATGACTCATCTGGAGAGTCTAGTGGAATTAGGGCTCTCTTCTACTTTTAGCACAATCCTTACTCAGTGTTCTAAGGATATCTTTAAGGTACGTGGAGCATGGGCTTTCCAGCTAACTTAAAGGCTTAATTTTCTGTTGCGAATGACTGGTGCATTCAGATTCCTCCTTCCTTCGTTCTCCTGTTATGGACTTTCACATTTAACCAAGGAGAGGGCTGGCGGGGGGGAAGTTTAGGACTTCAAGTCAATTTGATTTATGATTTTTATATATATCAGTACAGAGCACTTAAGTTCTTGGTGCTCTCTTGCCAACTGATGATAAACATTAGGAGAAGTCATTCTAACAGCTTATTTTATCACTTTATTTACTGTTACAGTCTGTTACTATAACCAACTGTTGCAATAAATAAGAAGAAAAAGTGAAAATGTGCAAACTGAAACTATTTTACCAAAGATTTTGTCATTGCTACTTCTGTAGCAGCCTTTATTCTGCTGCTCAAGGCAGTAGTTGCACAATTAGATGTAGGTTTTGCAGAGAGTGCAAATCACATGTACTGATAACATTTAGGATTTTTTTCCTAAGCAGTTACTATTCACCTAAGTTTTGATCTCTCTATTCTGTAGTATTGGCAGCTTTAATTGTGATGGTAGTTATATTTTACTCAGCTTTAGGAATTCTAGGGAGCTGCTTTCTCTGTCTCTCTGTTCTGATTTTTTAAATGTGAATCAGGGTTGCAGTCTTCTGTTCTAAAACAATACAATATTATGTACAGATACTGCCTTCTGTGTAACATCAAACATTTTATGATACCTAGTTTTCCTTTTTTAAAGGAAAAAAAAGTAACCTCCATCTTTTTGTACTCATTTTAGGTTGCCTTGGAGAAGGTCTTTAACTTTGCTATTTCAAATATATTTGAGACGAGAGTTGCTGGTCGAATGGTTGCCGATATGTGCCGAGCTGCAGTAAAAGTGAGAGAAAATGCTCTAACTTCGCTTCATCTTTAGTTTAAAAAAAAAAAGAAAAAAAAGACAATACTACTACATTTTCTTATGTAAGATCTATAATTTTTCATGTAAATACAGGTGGTTCGTAATGCTATGTCTTCTGAAATTGGGTGGTTGCATATAGCAATATTTCAAGAGGTTAATTCACCAAGTATTTTTCTTGCATTTATGTTAAATTTAGCTTTTAATGAGTTTTTAAAAATCATGAAGCTAGGCAGACTCTAGATTGAATTGGAGTTGAGATACAATCTGTTCTTCTCTCCTTTTCAATAAAGTTGTTAGAAGATTTTTATCAATGTGTGCACTGAGTTCCAAAAGGCATCTTTATTTTTTTTTTAATGTGCTATTTATGCTGCTGTTTCCAGTGCCGCCCTGAGGAATCCTTGAAGCTGTTTGTGCCACACTGCTGCAATGTTGTAACTCACCTCACAGTCAGTAAGTTTAGAAGATTTCTAGCGTTACTGGCTTTGGTTTGGGTTGACTTTTGTTAAACATGGAGATAATACTTTAAAAACTTGTGTGTTTTCCCAATAATGGGAAATTAATTCCATCCATTATTTCTTCTAAAAAGACAAACCAACAACTATTTATGTGTAATTTCACAACAGAGCTCTATCAAACTACAGGAGCATGCTGCTTTAAACATGTGGCAGTTAAAAATGTCTCCAGACATTTCTCAGTTTCTCAAAAAGCATTCAAGATGTTACGTTAGCTGCAGTAGCTTCCAGTTGGACCTGAGTGCAATATGAAGGGTCGGGAGTAAACTTTTGAGTGCAAGCGTCTGCTTTATGACTTAGGATGTTTGGCAAAGTTGGCTGCAGCAGAGTTACAGCAGTGTTTGTTGCTTGTTCCTCTAGATGATGATGTTTTACATGATGAAGAACTAGATAAGGAGCTGCTTTGGAACCTTCAGCTTTTGTCAGAGGTATTGCAAAGAGTGTTCTCCCCATGCGTGTTTATCATTGGGTCCTGTTTAGTGCCCCTGAAAGCAGAAGGAATTTAACTTCTGCTGTTAAAACGAAGTAAATGTTGTATGAATGACATTGCATAATGTATTTTTCTTATCTAAATTTAAATGGGGCATAAGTGGCTGCTGTTTGAAAAAAATAAACATATGGTGTGTATGTGGAAAAATATTCAAGTGTTTAATACAAACAATTATTGAGGGATACATGCAGGGAAAAAAATGAGATGCTTTGGGTAAAGGTAAATATTTTAAAATGAATCTCAAAACATATACGAACATCGCTAGAAAATTTTGGGCAGGATGAAGAAGCAGTTGGTAGGTGTTAGTGAAACTTTTCCAGCGGCGGCAGAAGTTGTAGTTCAGGTGCAAGTTCAGTGTGAAACGTGAATTCAGCGTGAGGTGTGGAGGGCAGCTCGGTCCAGGTCGGCTGAGCGCTGTCATCCTCTGTTCCTCTGGAACAAAGCGAGTTCTGTTGACCTTTGGAATGTTTGTCTTTCCTATCAGATCACTCGAGTGGATGGCAAGAAGTTGCTACCATACAGGGAGCAGCTTGGGAAGATACTGCAGCGAACCCTCCACCTAACCTGTAAGCAGGGTTACATTCTGTCTTGTAACCTACTGCACCACCTTCTTCGTTCTGCTACACTTATCTACCCCACAGAGTACTGCAGTGTACCAGGTGGCTTTGACAAGCCTCTTTCTGAATACTTTCCTATCAAGGCAAGGATTTTCATTTATTTAGGATTAGAGGATTTGACTTGCTTTTTTTTAAAAAACAATCATACACTATATGATTTGGTTTTATTTGGAGATTTCTGAACATAGGTAGCAGCAATGGAAAGTGTAATTGAAAGATGCTTTGGGCTTTGAAACATACGGCAAATTACAAGTTACTTTAAATTATAGTGATAGCAAAAACCGGGTACCGAGTCTTGTTTTGAATAGTTTTATAGCATGACATGCTAGTGTTTTATGACGGGGGTTTTACAATGATTGCATGATTACAATAAGCAAGAGTGCTTGCTCATGTTTCTTGATCTTGTAATATATTATGCATTTAATTAAGACATGAAGTACACCGGTATAAACAGTTAAGTTTAGCAGGAGAATTTTGCTGTTCACTTAAGTATCCAGTCATAGGAAGCTTTGTTGCACTGGGACAAACTTGGTCTTTCATCTGCTTTTGTGGATGAGAGCTGCAGCCTTTCCGTGTTCCTCTTCCTATAAATGTGGTTATCATCTGTCACAAGTAGTGGTGTGTGCCTGGAAAAATGGGTTCATCAGTGCAAAACAATTGCAAGAAAGGGGATATGGTGTTTTCCAGGTAGCAGCATAACAAATGAACAATGATTCTACACTCAGCTTCAGATAAAATGAAAGCAGGAGTGGCAATATTACAAATTACTGAACTGTCAAAAGTGATACACTTAGGCTGCTGTTAAGACTTTGAGGTCAGTTTACCAGCATTACAGGTGAACAGTGCAGCAGTTTCCAACTGGCCTTTTTGTATATAAAGCTGCATTTTGCTGAAAAGTGTTGTTTTACATAACTTCACAGCCACAGACAATCTAATTCTTGTTTTATAAACTGTTGGGAAGATCAAGTTGGACCAGATACTCATATAACAAACAAAAAAATCTTAATTAAATGCCCCAACACAAAAATAGATTTTTTTTTTTCATTCGTCCTCTGAAATGGAAAAAAATCACAATTGCTTTGCTGTCAGGCTTTTTAAGAACAGATAGTGAAGCTTTGTATTCAATTACCATGTAAAATTGGACCAAAGAAATGGAAAGCAGTAACTAGTTCATGTGTTTGGGTTTTTTTAGTAATATTAAATGCTATGTTTTTAAAAAAGAAAATTTGGTTCCTAGTTTGATTAATAAGAAATGTCTTTATTTACTCTAGGACTGGGGTAAACCAGGTGACCTGTGGAACTTGGACATCCAGTGGCATGTTCCTTCATCTGAGGAAATAAACTTCGCTTTTTATTTGCTGGATACTTTTCTTCAGCCTGAGCTCACCAGACTAGAGCACTACGCAGCTGGAAAACTAGAAATGTCCAGGTTTGTGGTCATACATAATATAGAGAGAGTGCATTTATCCAGTCGTGTCTGGGTTAAGGAGTTATTGCCAATCACACTTGCACTACAAAAATGAAGGGGTAAAATACAGTAACGTTACACTGTCTTCAAGATTATTCCAAATCTCTCTCCAAGATTTTTAACTCTTAAGAGTACATGGAGCTTAAATGTGCAGTTCATAACATGGATAACACATTATTTTGAACAGAATCACTCTTTTAAAAAAAATAATCTTAAGGCACTGTATTGGTATAAAGACTGTTCTGGAATTTTTAATACATACCACAAGTTACATTTCCATTTAACTATAGTCAGCAATGAACAAAGCTCTTTCTCTAGGCTCTTATCTTGTTACTTTGGCACAACCGTTTGTATTCCTGAGCTGTGACGTGGAACACAGAACCGATTTGGCTTGGAAATGTGCCTCTCTGCTTCCTTCAGGAGATGTTTTCATAACAAATGGGAATGGGGCAAGAATACCCTCCCCAGCCTTGCAAAACTCTGCTGGTGTGAAACTGGCTTCATATGATAGTTCTCCAAGCACAAGATAACCACGAGTTTAGTATGTGCTGAAGCATTTTACAGTATCAGATGGCTAAAGCTGTTTGCAGGCATTGCATCTTGAACATTCTTAGTTTCTTATGTTAAAACTTCACGTCCTTGACGCTATATATACTCCATGTGCCGTTGTAACTCGTGCTGTAAAATCCTGCCCTACAGAAAACAGGCCACGGTGTGTCAGACTCAGATGTTTTTCTGTCTGATCAATTCCTACGGTTGTTTTTTTTTTAATCTCAAAAAGAGAATATACACTTGACAAATCACTAAACTGCAATCAGAAAGCATACTTAGACTGAAAAAAGAAAAGGATATGCTTACTATTTAAGTCTTTGGTTCATGGGTATGTTTATTTCTTTCTTTCTTTTTTTTTTTTTTTTTTTCCTTCTCCTTGACACCCTGTATGTTAAGGTGTTGATTTCTAATGACTTGGACTTCAGTTTGGTCAAGGCTTCACTGTGCTGCCTAATAGGGACAAATGGTGGTGATTTGGGAAAATATAGCCAAGTGCATGAGTTGCAAGTTAAATTGGAAGGCAAGATAACAAAGCTACCAAAATAGAGAATATTATTAATTGCTGAGGGAGTAACAGGTGTAAATAAATGGGATACTAGGTGAGCCTGCTGTTGCTGTGAATTGCTGTATTTCTGGGACTCGAATTCTTCTCAAATGTCTTTTTTTTTTATTCCACTAAGTAATAATTGGAAATCAAACATTTTTAATATGTTTAGGAGATCCAGAGTAAGATTTTTCTATTGCAAAAGATAAAATGCAAAATTGTAACAGCCTTTGACGACATGTATTTAGAGAGCTGGTAAGTAATGCATGAGTACTTAAAACTCTTCAGTTTGGGAACCTCTTAAGAGGGCTGAACAGAATTATTTTACAAATCAGAACTGCTTACCACAACGATGAGAACAATGGGCACAATTGGTAACAAGATACTAAAGGGTGCTACTTTGGATAAGATAGCTTTAAAAAGAATTCCTTAATTCTCTAAAATAACACAGGAAAAAAAAGTTGTTCACGTTGTTGCATTATAACTTATCTCATTATACTGATGTCTCCTTCGCTGTTTCAGAATGTAAAATCCCCAAACCAGGTTTTTCAGAAAGTGAAGTTGGATGTTGGAGTTGTGTAACAGAATTAGGTTGGAGCAGAAAAGCACATCTTGGTTTGAATAGTGCTCCCTCTTGTGTTTGGAAGTGATATAGCTAAAGAGCTTTCGTAAAACTTCAGCAAAAACATGCTTTATCATTTGTGTATCTTCAAGCCTTTAACAGATAAGTAATCAGGTTTTCTTTTTTGTTTAAGAGATGATGTGCAGCAGTGTCTTGCTATCGTGCATAATTGCTTGATTGGATCGGGGAACATTCTGCCTCCTCTGCAAGGAGAAAGGGTGGCTCACCTGTAAGTAAATCCTAATGCCTGGCGTGTAACTTAACTTGTTAAAATGAATTAAATGTCAGTGAAAGTCACATAGTCAATGATTTCCATAACGTGTAGTAATACTTGGTTTGTTTTCGTATAGGGTTCCAAGTCTGGTGTCTTTGGAAGAGACAAAACTGTACACTGGTGTTGAATATGGTAAGTATAAGGCAAAAAATGATGAGTATGTACCTATAAAAGCACCGTCTTCTGAGTGGATAAACAAAAGAAGGCCCTGTGAGAGAACTGCCCTGGAATATCCCAGGATGGTTATTTTTACAGTAGGCCATACTGCCATTTCTGAATAATCTGCTCCGGCTTTCTGCAGACTTATCTATAAATTGCTTTTTATACTACTGTATAATAAAGATAAAAATGTTTAATTTTTTTCTAGATCTATCAAGAGAGAATTATCGAGAAACAATTGCAAGGGTTACAAGGAAATTGCTGCGTAAGTCTAGCCACTCCTCCTCTATCTAAAGTGTTGTGTTTTGTTGTGCTTTCAAGTATAACTTCATAGATGAGAAACTTGTTTCATTTACTTTGCCTATATCCTTAAATTTAAGCTTTGTAGAACTAAAACTATTGTTAATTTTTAAAGCTCTTTTCCTGTCTCATAATAAATTATTTTTCTTCCAATTGCAGGCTATATACTTGATAATTCAGAAGATGATACCAAGTCTTTATTTCTAATAATAAAGGTATATTTATGATTTGTAATACTTAACTCAAGATTACTCATTTTGCAAAATAATGACTCTTTGTCATCACTTTTCTTCTACAGATTATTAGTGATGTTTTACAGTTCCAAGGGTCTCACAAACATGAGTTTGATTCACGGTGGAAAAGCTTTAATCTGGTGAAAAAGGCAATGGAGAACAGGGTCAGTGATTTTTCTTTGTAAAACTTAGGTGGGGGTTGCAATAGTTCCTAATGTTCAGGAAGACTTTTTTTCATGGTTTTGTTAATGTGCTCATCAGTTTTCATACATCTGAAATCTAATTCCTTGATAAGAATATTGTTTTGTACCCTTGGCGTGGTGCTCTGGGCTGCTCTGTTAACTGGGACGTCTCTGGGACCAGAGCTTCTCTTTGTTTTGCAGAGGAATAGCAAACAAAAAACTTCACCAGGGCAAAAAATCAAGGTTGTCTGCCAAGAAGAACTTCGACATGAAATTTGGCTGTTTCTAGGAGAAAAAAAAGACATGGGGAATTCAGTCAGAACAAATTGCTAATGTGAATATTGAAATCTAAAGCCAGTGATGTGTTTGTTTACAGCTTCAAGGGAAGAAACAGCATATCCGAGCTTTGCTGATTGACAGAGTTATGTTGCAGCATGAGGTAATACTTAAATCTTCACTGACCATTTCACTTGAAACATAACATTTGTTATGTTGCCATATAGCAAAAGATGCAATAATCCCACGCTTGTGTTTTGCATTTGTGAAATGTAAAAGCAATCTGTCCTTTATTTGTGTTTTCTCTGCGATTTAGCTGAGAACACTAACGATGGAAGGCTGTGAATATAAAACCTCCCACCAAGAGATGATCAGAGATCTTTTGTGTTTGTCCACAAGTTCATATGGTCAGGTAAGGACAACCCCTTGTAAACTGGAATATATGGATTTTTTTGTTGTTGTTGATGTCTTCAAGTTTTGTTTTCAGGATCTTCACTTTACGATTTATTTCCATGGCAACATGAAATATTTAATTATTTGCAGTAGTTGCCTATTTTGGCATAGTTTTTTCTTTAAATGTAGTCCCTTCTTTGTCAAATAGGGAACTTAACTGGGTGGAGGGGTTGCCAGCTTAGGTTACAAATCTTAAATTTTTTGAGAGACTTAATTCGAGGCTTCTAAATAATAATTCAATTAAAAATGTCAATAAAAATATACCAGGTTGACACTAGTTGGAATGCTGAATCTACTTTCAGGAAGTAGCTATGAGGGTGTCGTAGGTTTTAAAAATCTACGGAACAAGTGTACCAGTAGCTGGACTGTGAACTCTGTGCGTATATAAATTCAGATCCATCCACGATGTCTACACGCTGTTTAGAGTTCTGCTATTCTAACTGTTCGATTTTTCAAATGATCTTAAAAACACACTGACTGGCTTTGGCAACATAAAGAGTTTTCTTTAACTCTGTAGATGTTCTCAAGGAAATGCTAGAAATAAGAAGTAGGCTTTTATGAATGACTGTGGGCAAGGGTGAGGGAGAGCCTGCTATTTACAACCTTTACAAATAATTGTGTTTCTGTGCACAAATACATGGTGTAAACTCTGTGCACAAGGAACCGAAATGGCTAAGGGTGTTATTTTGTGTAGTGTATTTTTGTCTAGTAAGGTCTCTCTTCCCACAGGTCAGAAGTAAAGCTCAGCAAGCATTCTTCACCGCTCTGGGAACTTACAACTTTTGTTGCAGAGATATCATTCCCTTGGTTTTGGAGTTCTTGCGTCCAGACCGGCAAGACGTCACTCAAAAGCAATTTAAAGTACTGTCTCATTAACTCTGTCTCATGTCTGTCTTTTGGAAGTGTTTTTATGGGCCACAGAAAGGCCAGGTGTGGTACTCGATCATTGACTAATCTCCTTTATAATGGAATTTAAAAAATCAGTCAGCTGTTCTGTGCATAAGTTAATTGGCAGGGCTTCCAATCTCATTAAAATGGTTCTTTAGCACAAAGAGAATTCTGTGAAAAATCTTCAGTATTTTGACAGAGGCCACATAGCTGAATGTTTATGGTACATTTTAATTATATGGTAACGTGAAGATTAACTTGTATTCTCTGTGGGTGCATGGTTATGTAGATAGCTGTCACATGTGAACTGTGCTTTGACTTTTTAAAATTGTATCTTTCATTTTACAGGGTGCCTTATATTGTCTCCTTGGAAATCACAGTGGAGTATGTTTGGCAAATCTCCACGACTGGGACTGTATTGCGCAGACCTGGCCAGCAATTGTTTCTTCTGGGCTTAGCAAAGCCATGTCCTTGGAAAAACCATCCATAGTCAGACTCTTTGATGACCTAGCAGAAAAAATCCATAGGCAGTATGAAACCATTGGACTGGATTTTACAGTAAGTGACAGGTTGCTTGGGGACAAAGTCTTGGATTCCAAGAGCATTTCCTTACATAAACACTTGAGACTCATTTATATTATTTGCCTTAATGTTCTGATGTCAATGACGTTCTGATTTCTGTTACAAAGGAATGTAGACCTGTATTTTTAAAACTTGTTATTTGCTCCTCGGTCCCAAATCTTTACGTTCTCTATGGACAGGTTCCAGAGAAGTGTGTTGAGATAGCCGTTCTGCTGCAAAAATCAGAACATCCCAGCTCAGACTTCACAGGTCTTGGCTCAGAGGAGATTCAGTTAGGAATTCAGCGGCAAAAAGAAAAGAATGCTGAGGCTCTGCGGTACGTTAAACTTCCCTTAATACCAGCTTGCACTGCCTAATATTTACTGTACATTAGATGTAATAACCCTAATTGCTAAGCTAAATCTTAAGCTCAACAAATTCAGAATGTCCAAGGATTGTTGTGGTGTATTTTCTCTCCTGACTTGGCAGCCTGACATTTCCTTCCTCCCTCCTTCTCTTCCCTGCCCTCCCAGTTTGTGCTGCGTTTGCTGCATTGCCTTCACCCACCTTTTGTTGAGGAACTTTTATTCTATTTTTAAACAGTTCTCTCACAGTGTTTGGTTGATGATTCCCTCTTTTCCCCTCAGAAACTATGAAAATCTGGTCAACATGTTGCTGGACTGTGTGGAACAAAGAAATCTGTAAGTCTCCCTTTCTGTCTATGAGAATTTTTTGGGGTGGATCAGGGGTGGCTACGTGAATAAATATCAATTGCATCCAAAAGTGCAGTTAGCATGACCAGAACTAAGCAATATTTTTCACCCTCAAAGGGTGAAAGGTTACATTACTGTTTCCTAGGTAAAGAAGTTAATGAGTCTTGAATTGATTTTCATTGGGAACTTGATTTGTTAATATACGGTATCATCACACCTTGGAGTTCAGCTTTGGCGTCCATTAGTTTGACCTATTTTTTTTTAACATTTATTTGTTGTGGGGAAAAAAAGCTCTGGTTCTGTCTGCATAATACTGACATCCAAATAGGTTGAAATTGGTAACATACTATTATGTTTAAAACCTTTGAAAGAATCCCTCTAGGGCTCTGTATGTTACATTGAAATGCCAAGATCCAAAAGACACCGTTAACTGGAGATGTTTGATTGCGCTTGTGCGTTCTCAGAACGTGGAGGTTTCCCTGAATGACAGTTAAACTCGTTGACTATAGCAGTGGCATAGAGTATTATTTATATTAGTCCAAAACATATTTACATCATCTTAATCCACATAATCATTTCTGTGCTAAAGCACTACATGCAACTCTGCTACTTAATGTCTGGTTTTAATTTTTTTTTTAATATATTTTAGTCCCTGGAAGTTCGAGCACATAAGCATTGGGTTTCTGTCTCTGCTGCTGCGGGATGACAGGATCCTGCCCGTCCGGGCCATCAAATTCTTTGTGCAGTGTCTCAACCACGATGCGATTGTAGTTCGGAAGGTAAAAACGACCTAATTAGCTCTGATTTGCAACTCATTAGATTTTTGGATCAACAATGTGAAGTCTGCAAACAGTGAAAACGTGGAACATACCTGTTTGTTCTCATTTACTTCTGAATTTTGCAGAGTTTCTTCTGCAGAGATCTGCTTTTTCCATCTGCGGCTTCTTACTTGGAGGGAGCCATTTACGTGTTCCATTTGTACCGTTCGCTCTGCTTGAAACCAATGGCCGCCTCTTTTTTTTTTTTTTTTTCCCCCTGAAAATGCTTCGTGGAGAGGTTTTTATGGGTTAGAAAGGCCACACTTGAGCCATGTTCTCTATCCCCTGAAATGAGTAAGATTTATTTCTTTTGGGGAATTATCAGCCGCTGGGATGCTGAAGTTCACTGTCATTGTCACTGGCTTTTTAGGGCACCGAATAGCTGCCTTGAAATGTGTCTAATGAGATGATCAGAGAGACCTTTCTGGAGGGAAGTGTGTGGAACGGATAAATTAATGCCCATTTCTTTCTTGCAGGTGGCCATCTCAGCTGTGGCTGGGATCCTTAAGCAGCTTAAGAGAACGCACAAGAAAGTGCCCATCTGCCCTTATGAAATAAGTAGGTTTTATTTAATACAAGAAATATCTTACTGACGTTAATACTAAAATTTTTTTTAAAGCATATTTTTCTGGTTAAATTAAACATAGAATCACAAACTTTTCATTTCTCTCTGGTTGTTAATGCCCTAAGCAAACAAAATAGGGAATATAATCTGTCAGTTTTTAGTTTGGTGGGGGTTTTTTTTAAACTGTGTTATCCTTGCAAGTGTGTTTTAAGCCATTCACTTATTTGAAGTGAGTTAAAGCTTCAGAGAAATGGTCGTTCTCCTTTCAGAAAGCCTTGTAATTTGTGAGAATAATTTGTATACCTCCTTCCTATTCATTTTTTTAAATCATTTCAAATGGCACATTTATATAAATTACTAAAGAAATCTATTACTGTTAGTGTTACTTTTAATCTCCTAGGGCACGTCTCTCTGTACAGGTTCGACTGGGGGGAGGGAGCCGTAAAAGCTCTTTAGAACCTTTGATTAAAAGTAAGTTGTAACATTTGCTGGGGCTGCTAATGAAGAAGTTTGACAGATTATCTGAATAAATTCCTCTGGAACCAGGTGGCAGCCCGAAGCCTCCCAGCATCCAGGCTGGTGACCGAGCGGACAACCAGTGGCTGCACTACGACAGCCGGCGGCTGCCCAAGACCAAGGAAGCCTGGGAGTCGTGTTGTTTTGTGGAGAAAACGCACTGGGGGTACTACACCTGGCCTCGGTGAGTACAGCGCGGGGAGCCAGCAGGAAACATCCTCGGAGGAATTAAATACGGGGGGTAGTTGTATTTCTTTAATTGAAACCAAAAAACCCCCAAACAACTTATCTTGTCCTTTGTGCTACTTGGGGTTTTTTGTTGAGTTTTTTATTTATTTTCTACTTGCTTTTATGGGTAGTATAGGCACGTATTTCATATGGCTATTTAATTGCTGGTTTTAAAATGAAATATGCATGTTTGCATTTTTTGCAACGATATAATTTTCAGAGTATTCTCTCACTAATAATTCTGGATTGCTTGCTGTAGCAAAAATTTATAGCAACAGACTTTATTTTTTTGTCGTATATTTTCTTTTAAGTTTTATTCTTCTGGAGTTGATGTTAAATCCTATTTAATATAGAGAATATAGAAAATTATCATAAGCTATATTTTACTTTGAAAATGTGTTACCTTTTTTTTAATATTCAGAACGATGACAGTTTATGCTCCAGTTGAGCATCAACCAAAGCTGGGGCGAAGGAGAGAGGAGCTGACAGAGGTGAGGCTTTCAGTTTCCTGGCGTTTTTCAATACTACTTTGCCTTTTTTTTTAATATTGTCGGCAGATTGCTGTGGAGATAATGTGGAGATAAATTGGTCTTGCTTGGTTTCAAACCAGGGTGGAGATAGAACTCAGCTGTGCGGTTTTGTGGCAACGTGGTTATAATCAGGTTTTTAACAAGCAATAAATTATAACTATTCTGAAACCTAGATCCCCACAAGACGTTTTTATTTGTATTTTTCTACTTCATTTTCGCACTTACCGTGTTAGTGTACAAAAAGAAATTATTATTTTAATGTATTGCAACTTCTCTGTCAGTGATCATGGAATAATTGTATTAATGAGTACTTTCTTACTCCCTTTCAAATCTTTATCCGAGTTTAGAACAAGGTAATTAATGGCAGTGGGAATAGCTACTTTGTAGGGGTTGTGCTAGTGGAAGGAAAGACAATCCAAAGCCTTGCAAAACATTACCCAATATTTCTTATAAAATGAGGAGGTAAATGGATAACCAGGCATGATTTTTGCCAAGGATAGAATAAAAATGAAAAATGGGACTTGGAAAGGTTGGGATATCACTGTGCCAATCAAGCACCTCAAAGCTAATATCTTTTTTTTTTTTTTTTTTTTCCTGTTACAGGCAGAACAAATTATATATGATCACTTTTCAGATCCCAAGTTTGTTGAGCAGTTAATAAAATTTTTGTCGTTAGAAGATAGGAAAGGAAAAGACAAATTTAATCCTCGCCGATTTTGCCTCTTCAAGGTAACTGGGGTTCAGTAACTAAATCACTTCCATTTTGTAGATAATTATCAAAGCGTGGAAAAGCCACGCACTTCTTGGCTTTTCCCCCCTATTGCAAAATGTTGATTTTTAAAGGAATGCTGCTGTGATTAATGCTATTAATCCTCTCTTCTGAATAACTACTTAGGGAAACATATATTTAGAGTACGTAGGACACTTGTATATAATTCTGTTACAAAAGCAAAGTGATTTCTCTTTCTGCCTATTCAAATCTCAAGCGCTTCACGATCTTGTGGTGTACTTACGAAGCCAATGAATCAGCTGGATAACCCGTTTCCCGTGTTGTTTTGCAGGGCCTTTTCCGAAACTTCGACGATGCCTTCCTGCCGGTGCTGCAGCCCCACTTGGAGCAGCTGGTGGCCGACTCCCACGAGAGCACCCAGAGATGCGTGGCTGAAATTATAGCTGGTTTGATCAGGGGGTCGAAGCACTGGACGTTTGAGAAGGTGCTCAAGTAGTATTTTTGAGCCATTCGTAGAAGGAATAAGTTTGAATTCTTAAGCATAGTAAATGCATGAAGTTAAGGGCTTTTAATGTGTCAACTACGTCCAAGAAAGGACTGGAAAATGTTGCAACTCTTAGTGCTTCGTTGCCAAACTTTGAGCACCATTCACAGCTTGGTTTGGTGCCGATGTAATACCAGGTGTTTTTAAAATGCTTCAAGATTAAAACCAGTTTGCTGGTAAGGAGATAGCAAAGCAGACGTAGTTTATAACTTCCGATTGGAATAAGTCCTTGTGCCCACCTCAGACTATTACATCTTTATTTAGTCTAGACCCAGCTGTCTAGATTATCTTGAAATGAATTTCTATGCTGAAAAGTAATTCTGGGAGAATCAGTTCCTTAAGGAAAAAAAAAGAAATTTTAAAATTGGAGGAGAGACCTTGGGGTATACCAGACTGCTGTCCTACCAAAAGTGAACTGTATGACATCTCTGATACGATTGTACTTAAATCACCGTGAAAATGGTGCGTACGTAGTCCACAGTTTCTAAACGCCTTGTAAACAAAATTAAAAGGATTCCTGAAATCTTACCTGTGAAAGTATTTATTTCCTTTTATAAATATCATAGCATAGCTGCTTCCAGAGTCAGTATTGGTTTATGATTTGATGAGATGGAAGGATTTGGGTTCACAGAGGTTAGACATTCATTTTGTCCCTAAATAGACAAATCTTGTCTTTTACCTTTTTGGTGAGCAGGTGGAAAAACTTTGGCAGCTTCTGTGTCCGTTGCTTCGAACAGCTTTATCCAACATCACAGTGGAAACGTATAACGACTGGGGCACATGCATCGCAACCTCCTGTGTAAGTGCCTGTTTGCAGGCTTGAGCTGCAGCCAGCTGGTCAAGATCTGCAGATAATACGTAAATAAGAGCTTTATGAACAGGCGTATTTGGGTATATTTTATCAGCTAAAACTGAAAACTGTAAATACAGTATAAAAATAACATCCATTTAAAATTTCATAGCTTTTTTTGGGAATTTTGTTCTGCTCTTGGGAGACATATAGAACATTTTTAGAAAGAAAATAAAGTATCTTAGATCAGTAATTCTTTGAAATCACTCAGCAAAATTCAGCATAGTTTGTCAGCCAGAATCATGGCAATTAATTCGCAAAATTCAGACGTGATTATTCATATATGTCAAAAACGAAGCTAAAATTCCTTCTATTCTTATTGTATTTACCAAATCATTGAAACTGTGTGTAGTTTCAGTGGGTTCTCCTCCTATTGAGGTTCATAGTGAAAAGATATTTAACTTTGCACTTGCTTAATAGAATAAACCCAAGGGATGCAAATAAAATCTCTGTCAAAACTTTCCTTGGTTATACAGTATTTACATGTAAAAAATGCCCAGTTTGCTTATATCTCCGATACCCATTTATTTTCAGGAGAGCAGAGATCCCAGGAAACTGCACTGGTTATTTGAATTGCTGTTGGAATCTCCACTGAGTGGTGAAGGAGGATCATTTGTAGATGCATGGTAAAATTTAACTGATTTATTGTGACTGAATAAAGGAGGAAATAAAGCACGGATAAAATGTATTGAGAGCATATTGTGCTGATGTCATTTCTAGCCGACTGTACGTGCTGCAAGGTGGGCTGGCGCAGCAGGAGTGGAGGGTACCGGAGCTGCTGCACAGGCTGCTCAAGTACTTGGAACCCAAACTCACGCAGGTTTACAAGAATGTCCGAGAGAGAATAGGAAGGTCAGTGTTCTCTTCTGCAGCTTGGGTTTTTTTTTCCTCTGGGTTTTTTTTTTTTTTTTGGTGGGTAATTGAGTATGTAAATAATTGCGCTGATGTGGTGCGTGCTTATCTCTGTGTGTGAACACTGGTAATAGAAGTTAGGTAAATTATTGTTAGCAGTCTTGCTGCAGAGACTTCAGCTGTTACAAAAAAACAAACAAAAACCCCACACCCTCCAAAAAAACCCCCAAAACAAAACTAAAAAAAAAAAAAACAAAACAACCCAAAAAACAAAACCCACCCCACCTTACTGCATCTAAGCCCTAATAAGCCATAAATATACAGGGAATCTTTTAGAGAACATCTCAGTGACTTAAGAACTAGTTGCAGATCTGTTTGGAGGAGAGAGGAGTTGTAGCTCAGTGGGTGTCTAACCCTGCTTGATTCAAATATCTACAAAGAGGGTATTTGAAAAACATTTGTCTTTAAATAACTTTGAAGTGAAGAGGAAATTTTCAATAAGTATTAAACTCCAAAGTTCAGCAAATGGATCTCAGATACCTTTTAGCTGTGTTCTCTAGACAGCAGTCATACTAACTGTATGTTTTTGCTTGCTTTGTTTGCTTTTTTTTAGTGTTTTGACCTACATATTCATGATAGATGTTTCCTTGCCAAATACTGCTGCAACTAAATCTCCTCGTGTCCATGAATTTACTACCCGGATACTTGAAAATCTTAAACCTCTCATGGAAGCAGATGAAGAAATTCAGAATCACGTTATGGAAGAGAATGGAGTTGGTGAACAAGATGAGCGAACTCAGGGCATTAAACTCTTAAAAACTAGTGAGTTACTTAATGAGTTAAGAAATTGGGGGTCAGGGGTATATTTTAGGGGGTGATGATTGAAGGCTGCAAATCATACAGTTACAGTCCAGAATTCCACCTCTCAGATCTGTGCTGTGACAAGGCTGAGGTTAATAAAGTCTCCTCTACAAGGTCAAACTTAACTGGTTTTTATCGTCTTAATCAGTGATCATTTCTCTTTATAAAAACAGTTCTGAAGTGGTTGATGGCAAGCGCAGGACGGTCCTTCTCTACAGCTGTCACTGAGCAGCTCCAACTTCTGCCCTTATTTTTCAAGGTATTTGCTTTAATTGCTGCTTTATTAGTCATGTTTGATTTTAAAAAAGCCTTCCATATATAAAGCAAAATCATAAGGGACTTTTTAAATAAAAAGCAAACCAATAATGGTGATAAAAAAACATGCATGCTGAGGAGGTCAAATGGGTTTTTTTATGCTTATGTATGTTTACAGCGGGTAATCCAGCCTGTTAAATGGTTTTCTGACAGTAATCACTTGTAGGTGAATGCCCCGTACATGTGTAATTTGGGAGGAAAAACATTTTTAATTCATGGGGGAGGAAAAAGTGTTTAATTCATGAATGAGTATATGTTGTTTCTGTTCTGATGCTTTAGTTGTTTTCTTTTGTTCCATGACTATACAACTCTTTCTAAATGGTGCTACATATCTTGTTTTTCCTGGCACCTCTAGTCCCTGCATTCTTTTATGAAGCTGGGTCATTCAGTGCTGCATATCTACATTAACACACATGTGCACGCTCCAGAGTCTTTATATAAACAGCAGTCAGATATCCGACAGTAATGTACGTGACCACAAAACAAAGGTTTACTTATGTGAAAATGAACTTGAAATACTGGAATACTTGAAATACTTTCTTTCAGGAGTTTGCAGTTAGCAATGCTTGTTTACTAACACTAGCCCTTCCCCCCCCACCTTCTCTGATCTTGTTCTATAGATTGCACCGGTAGAAAATGACAATAGCTACGATGAGCTCAAAAGAGATGCAAAGATGTGTTTGTCATTAATGTCTCAGGGTTTGCTGTATCCTCAGCAAGTGCCTTTGGTACTTCAGGTGCTAAAACAAGTGAGTATGGTCTGAACAGCTTAAAGCTTCTTGTTACCCACTGCACTCTGTGCTTTGGGTTTGTTTTTTTTAAGATTTTACAGTAGTCGTGATTTGAAGAGAATCGAATACTGATTTTTCTTAGGCATGAAAGAAAATAATTTATTAGAAGTGTTTTGAAACATTCTTAGTAAATGTATTTTGGTTTGTTTCCTACTTCCAAACATTTAAACAATTTGTATCTTGATAAGAAATAGAAAAATATTTTAATAAATTAAAATTTAGTTAATCAGTGGATCAGTTTAAGCCAAACGTGTCTCCTCATGAGCATAACAATTCAAAAATCAGTCTCAAAATGAGTCGTCCCATAAAGAACTGCCCTTGAATCTTTGCTTTTTCGTAGTTTTACAGTATATTTATCAACTCCTACTGCTTTCTGAAAAACTACACAAATAAAGTGCACATATATTTACTCAAGAAGAATGGAATTCCTGGTTTATTTCTATCTGCGTTATGGCTGATGTCAGAAATCAATCAAAGGGAGAAACTTGCCAGCTTCCTTCTACAGTATTGGGTACCTGTTAAATAACAGTACACTTTGGAAGTTAAGCCTGTAATAAATTATCATTTAAATAATAAATGTGTGCTTTGGAAATTGAAGAGTGTATGAAACAAAAATACCTGAATAAGGGTAGTTACTTGCAACTGTCCCCCAAAGCTTTTTGTTAAATACTGTGAGCTTTACATCAGGCAGCTGCTTTCTTTCACATTCTTCCGTTCTCATAGTTGTTTTTAATTTTCACTTGCAGACAGCAAGAAGCAATTCTTGGCATGCTCGGTATACCGTGCTAACCTACCTCCAGACCATGGTGTTCTACAATCTCTTCATCTTTCTCAACAATGAAGCAGCGGTCAAGGACATCAGATGGTTGGTTATAAAACTGCTGGAAGACGAGCAGCTTGAGGCGAGTGGCACCTTTTCTGAAATGCCTGCTTTCACACGACTGCTTTCTTGCCCTTGTTGTGTATTGTGGAAAAGCTAACGGTTCTAAATTACCACAGCAAGTATTTCTAGCGTAGCATTCTTCATAGTTTGAAAACATCACTAGCTTATTTCTTATTCCATTTTTTCTTTTAATACTCCATTCCAGGAAAACAGCTGTTTGGAAAATACTTCATTAGTGATTTTTAAAAGTTCCATTGTTCCTACTTTTTCAACAGAATGGAACATTGCTTTGTTTCATTCTTTAAGTACAGCTGAAATAGGGTTATTATCATTTTACTGTAAATATTAGCATGGCTGTTGGTAGAAGATTCTTCCTATGTGAAAATGGTATAAACCCACTATTTATTACTCTAGGTCTGTTTCCCGTTTAGTCATATCAGCTTCTTAATGACAAAAATACTTTTTTTTTTAATACATCCAGGCCACTAAGGAACTATTTCTTTAGTTATAAGTAGATTTTCCTTAGCTTTGTGAAAGATACGTGCATAATAGGACAGAGTTGTCTAGCAGCTGCTGTTACTAATGGTGTTACATGACTCAGAAAGATAATAGTGAGCTTACTTGTCAGTCTGACAAGTTTTTGTGCGTGTCTTGATCTGGTGATACTTGAGTACATACAAATGGCAGGAGATAAAACCCAAGCTCATGGCTGCGGTACACGCGCTGTTGAAGATCCGTGTACGGACGTGCAGGATGCTCTTGGAAGTGCTGTCGGGACCATAAGCTTGTTCTCAGGAAAAATAAATAAAATGGTGTCTGATGTGAATCATTGAGTCTTGTCTGTCAGGCTTCCAGAAGTTGGGGGGAAATCAGGAAAGTATTTCGTTCTATGTCACTCATTTATGGGACTGAAGGCTTGTATTAGATATGTAAGTACATTTGATGTTCAAGCACAGCGAAGGACCTTCAGCGTTAACCTCCAGTCTGTGCCATTTACCCCACGCCATCCTTTTCACTGCTTTTTGTGCTGTTGGCAAACACAAAGGAAATCCTTCTTTTGGGTGCTTGGCTGCTTTTTTTCTTTCCAGACCTCATAGTCTCATGTCATTTTGAAAAATACCTTTTATTCACTTTAATACAATTTATCGAGTTATTTTAAACATACAAAATTATTCTTCTGCACTACAGAGGTGCAAATCAAAAAAGCTGATCTATGTTCACAGCCACTTAAAATCACATTGTTACCATGGAAGCTTTTGCTTTTCTTTGAGAAGTAATCTTGTTGTTTCTTGATAATAATTGGCAAGATGTAGTATGCTGCAGAATAATTCATATGTATTTTTTAATGCTGGATTTTAACCTGTGCTTTCAGTAGAATCCCCAGCTTTCACAAGTACTTGGTGTCTTTATCCTGTGAAACTGAGATTTTGTTTCTTCATATAGATTTAAAGATACATTTATAATTTTTATTGCTTATTTGGATACAAAAGTGCCAGACCTAATGATTTTGCCCATCTTCTTCTTTGCTGTAATATACAGTTTGCACTTCTAATATTGCTAGCATTGCCATTTGCAAACTGCCTGCTGATTTCAGATTTTTTCATGTGTCAGGAGCCCCTTGCAAGTACTGCACTTGGGTTTTGCTTGTGCTCTTGAGTGGTTTTGTTCTGCTATTGTTGCAGTTTTATAGACCTTGATCAGTCAATTCTGACCAAAGGAAAAAAAAAAAAGCCATACTTGATTGGAAGAGTATTCCTCTGCTGCTACTCTGCAGTTTTTATATTCGATAAGTCATTATGTGAGTATGATGATCTGTAAGTTATTTAGCGTCAGATGTTGTGATGAATTATTAGCTTGTTAATGGCTGGTTTTAGCAGCTTTGCTTCTAGGTGCTCCTCACAGCGAAGGATTCCTTTTAGTTAGATGATTAATTTAGAAATGAAAGTGGTTTTAATACAGCGAGTAGTGATGTAAATGAGTACAGTTCACTTGGGAGCTTGCTCACTTTACAGCCAGGCTTCTCTCTATTTTGGGTCTTGCATTAGCACATCATGTTTCATTTAATAGCTTGGTTCTTCAGAGACTCACAAATTGCTGCTAAACAATACTGACAGCCTGGCGCTCCGTCCGTCCTTATGCTGTTAACAAAGTAGATCACGTTTGAATAATATGCTGTAGAAATTTAAATGGAATGAAGCGAGGTCTCAAGAGCTCATTGTTAACTGACTGTGTTTAATTATTGCAGCACTTGCAGCTAGACATACTGCTTTGTGGAGGTTCAGAACACGATGTTCAAGGATGTGATTTATTCTAATCTGCATTGCATTCAAAGCGCTGGGAGGTGTTTGAGCTCCAGAGACACGTGTTCTGTTTACAGTCGTGTGTAACAGAACGTGCTTACCAACAAATCTGGCAACTCTTATCAGCCTTTCAACAAGTCGATCTGGTTTTTGAGTCTTTGAATGTTGGGAGGTTTTTGTCAGCCTGCAATGACTGAAAGTGGAAGTGAGTTTTGGAGGGACTCCTGTTTAAACATGGTTTTGTAGCTCTGTAACTTGATGGTTTGGGAAGATTGGAGTAGATGAGAGAGATTAGTAAAGCTGATGGGTTATACTTGCTTTTAAAAGCAAATGATTGAATTGTCTCCACTTATAATCCACTAACAATGTGTTGTGGCTGTTTTACGAGGAATGGAAAGGGAGATCTGGGTTCTGAGTGGTTTGGTAATTAGATGAAAACTTAGTTTAGTCTTGTTCTGTGGAGTTTCTGTGCTACTGAAGAGAAGAATACTTTTCCAACTTGGAATTCTTGTTTTTATTCATGTAGTGAAAGGAACTGGAACTCAGAACAACAAAGTATATAACGCTGGAGTGTGATAGAACTGAATTGTTGCCCATGAACCACAGAAGTTAGTTGTCATTGCTTAGTAATCCTGTGTCTGGTGTGTCTCTCAAAGAATTCTTGTGCTATGGGTAGAACAGAATCAGCTCTGTCTCAAGAACTCACCTTCTACCTTGGAAAAGCTCTTCTGCTTTTGTCAGTTCTCATGTCTCCACGTACATTTGAGGGAGAAAACGAAATGCTTTTGAATAAAGTACACCTTTTTCTTGGTAAAACTAATGTTAGTACAGAAACTATTACAAATTTTGTAAAGCGAGTTGATTATTTTGGGTGGCGCATCTTGTTCTCATCTAAAGTCTGTTTTAAAACTTTCTAAAGCTAATTGTGATATATGTCTTGACAACAGAGTTAAATTACCTTATTGGCTTGACTAGTAGGTCACTTTATGACAAACTATGTGCAGGTAGTTTTACAGTAGAACTATCTTTATGAATTTGTAAAGAGCCATATAATAAACTACTAGTAGTTTATGATCTATGAGATAAGAGGATGTTTTAAATACTTTTCTTGGGCAGAGTTTGGTAACTTGGCCTTGCTGGGTGTGCTTAACAGGGTAGTACCAGCGCAGATACGTGTTTGTCGCTCTGTGTGTGTGCTTAATAACTGTGGTGTGTGCTCCCAGGTGCGGGAAATGGCAGCGACCACGCTGAGCGGGCTCCTGCAGTGCAGCTTCCTGGCCATGGACGTGCCCATGCAGACCCACTTCGAACAGCTCTGCAAGATGAGCTTACCCAAGAAGAGGAAGCGAGACTTGGGCTCAGCGGTGGATACGATTCCTTCTGGTGGTAAGAAAATCGCTTTGGAGACTAAAACCGTGGGTGTTGATAGCAGGTTGGGAAGGAATAAATATTTTGTGCTACACCTAAATTGCTTATTCTGCAAGCGCTCCGGATGGAATAGGATTTGTTCTGTGGTCAAGCAGTATTTAGAAAATGAACATCTACCCAGAGAAACATCAGGCCCGTTGCCCATGCAAAGGTTTTTCCCCCTAAGCA
Organism: Caloenas nicobarica; assembly: GCF_036013445.1. Taxonomy (NCBI): domain Eukaryota; kingdom Metazoa; phylum Chordata; class Aves; order Columbiformes; family Columbidae; genus Caloenas; species Caloenas nicobarica. The sequence goes on from NC_088247.1 coordinate 121,145,882, forward strand.
TTCATAAACCTTAATGGTAAACGACTTGTCCTGTTGTACCTTATTGTTTGTGTATGCAGTGCAGATCCTAATCCTTGTTAAGTGCTTCGAGAATTTAATTTACAGAGTAAATGATGAATAATACACTACTACCAAAAAAAAGTAAATAATGCTTTTTTATTATGTATTCCCACGTTGAACTAATTTATTGCTTTTCCAGAATTAACACTTCAGAGATTTCTCCATTTACAGTGTGCACAGTTCCACATAGCTGAGAACGCAGATAATGGGGGATAGCTGTTTCCCCACTAAATAAACTTCCTTAGCTGCCACAACATAAATTCACTCCTTACCCACTTCACCTGCTCTTTGTTAGCAGTGTGAGGGTTGATTCTAAAAAAAAAAAAAAACCACCACATGCACACTCACACAAAAAAACAGAACAAAAAACTGAGTTAACCTCAGCTGGAAGCTTCAGCTTCTGACCAAACATTTAATGCATCTGAGTCACATTCCTTTGACCCAGAAGGGCTGGATTTCCATATTGTCAGATAGCTCTGGTATTTGAGAAAACATTCTCCATGCAGAAATAGGGAACAGTGGAGATGTAGTTCATGGCCTGTTCGCTGAGAGAAAGATTCTTAGAGAAGGAAGCTCATTTGAAAAGTTTATAAAGTATACAGCAAGTTGCAGGTTATTTTTTTTTACACATTCTTGCATTAGAAATCATTGAATGAGTTTACGATTCTGTGTAAGAAAGCAGAAGCAATTTTGAGATCCATGCACGCATGCGAATTAATTTGACTATACGGTCTGTAGAAGGTAGAGATCTCCCCACTGTGGCAGAGCTGGTTAGTTGGTTGGTTTTAATTCAGGGTCAAAAGTCAATATTAGGATCAGTATGTTATCCTAATTAAATCACCTCTGTTTAATATATAGGCTCATCAGTCATTCCCATCAGTTAAAATAGCCATATTCTCCCTGAGAACCAGTTTGAAGTTTGGCTGTGTGGTGCGGGAACGTCTTAGACGAGGTAGTTGACCCCACAAATGTCAATTAAGGTCCTGTAATTGCAGAGCTGGTGAAGCGCCATGCGGGTGTGCTGGGGCTCAGCGCCTGCATCTTGTCCAGCCCCTACGACGTCCCCACCTGGATGCCGCAGCTCCTCATGGACCTCAGCGCCCACCTCAATGATCCGCAGCCTATTGAGGTAAAAATACTTACAACGCATCTAAAATACGCTTGACTCGGTTCCCCTTTCCTAGAAATAAATAGGAAGCTATTAAGAAACTTTCTGCTGCTTTTTATTAAATGGTTCCAAATACGGTTTAAGTCACGGACTGTGTTTAAGTGTTTTGTGTGGTAGTTCTGTTCTTGCTTTCAAATTTAAAGCATAAACTGAAAGCTGCAGCAATTATATCTATAATGAGGAAGCAGTCTCTTTTTTAATTAAAAATGTCACTTTTGTGCATGCCATTCTAGAAAATACCAACCTGAACCAAAAAATAACTCATTTTTAAAACAAGGTTTTATAAGCAGCCCTAGAAACAAGTTTTTAATTAAAATAGTTGCCTTTAACTCTCTGGGGTATTTTTTTTCCTCTGTCTATTCAGTTTTGTTGAGCTTTGCTGTGTTAACCAGAGTAGTGAGCTTCTTGCTGAAGAATTCCTTAGATTTAACATTTGGCTATGGTGTGCTTTACTGAATCAAGGAAATAAACTGATTGGACCTCTCTTTTGTTAATATGATAATAATCTGAAGTATTTTTATATCAGAAGATAGTTTTCCTCTGATTTGTTTCTCTTACGTGCTTTATGTGCACTATTCCTCGCTGTTTGAGACCCAAACCATTGGTTTGAAATACTCAAGGAAAAGGAAGAGGGGCAAAGCATTGCACTTACGCTTTGTAAGAATCTATTAATTCTTTCAAACTCAAAATTGTAGGTCAAAGGATCCTTTTTATAAGGATAAGGATTTTATACTGGTCAAAAGACTTTAACCAGACTTGTAAAACTCAAAACACTGGCGAACTGGGCTGAATTCTGCAGAACCTTTGTAACTGCTCAAACACGATGCTCTACTCAGCAATATTTTTATTATATTCAACATTTATTTTGCCACGGAACTTAAATCCATAACCGATAGAGATCAATACTGATTGTCTGCTATGCAGATGACTGTGAAAAAAACGCTGTCGAATTTCCGGAGGACCCACCACGACAACTGGCAGGAGCACAAACAGCAGTTCACAGATGACCAGCTGCTCGTGCTGACCGACCTCTTGGTGTCACCCTGCTACTATGCATAAGTAGGTAAGATTATTTGGTTTGACATCAATTGACAGCAACATCAGGCTTAGGAAATCCCTACACCACATGAGGCAATAATCTTATTTTGAATTCTGTCTGTCTTTTCAGGTTTCTCCTGGAAAAATGAGGATGTAGGAACACTTCTGCACAATAAAGGAAGCTCAAAGAAATTTATCGCGTAGAAAACTTTGCGTTGGCAATACTGATGCCTAATCAAAACCACTTCTAAATACAAACTTAAAGACCTGGTTCTATTCGAAAAGAACTTCACCTCCCCAGGGAGCAGCCGTGGGAGCCCCACGGCCTCCTCGTAACTGCGTTTGCAGAGCCTGACCGTGGGTTTATCATGAGCCCCTTGTCCCTGGCCGGCATCACACATCAGTCTCGTTCCTGCTTTCTTGCACACCGCGACTTACTCTGCACATTTCTTACCCTCTTTTCCTGACCCTCCTTCCCAGCTGTTCCGACATCAAAGACGTGCAGACCCAGAGCGTGCTGCAAACCAGAATATTCTCAGTGAAGCTCTCCAATTCTGTTGATGCAACTTCTCGCCTGGTCAGCATACGACACCAGGAACCTTTCTCAGAGTTTATTTTTCAGTACTTGGATTTGAGCGCCCATCGGGCTCTGTATCATTCAGTCCACCTCAGGGCAGGGTTGCCTTTTTGTATCTTCCTCATCAAAATGTAAATAGCTGCTGATCTCTGGGCAGGACAAAGTTTGGGGAGGGAAAGCTCTTGCTGCCTGGCCAGGTCTTCCTATAGACAGCTTAAACACGCGTGGAATAAAAATCGCTGATTATCTGCGTATTTTTAAGTGTGAAAGACTATGGGTGTTTCCACATAATTAGAGCCCACAGCTATCAAATTATGGACTATCGAGTGATGGTTGAATTCACGGAATGAAATGTATGCACAAGTGTGAAAAAGCACTGAGTGGCTGACTTTTTAACAGCACGTTCTCATGCAGGTTGTCACTGTTTGAGCAAGCGCGTCTTGTTCGAAGATTGTGGAAGCTCTGCATTGTTTTGCCTGCAGCTTTGTTCAGAGACTGGTATCTATTGGCTATTTAACAACATGTTTAATATGTGTTACATAGTTGTAAAAGACTGTATAAATTGTAGAGGCATTGCATTGACAAAACATTGTACAGTTTGCAACCTTTTACATAACACCATTGTGAGATTAATTTGTAAAGATTCATACTTAGATGTTAATACGGTAGTAGTTCTGGCTTTTGTATCAAATCAAATGCCATTATTAGTTTTTTAAATTATTTTCTTTAACAGAATATCTCTCTGTGTCTGAAAGGCAGAAGTTTTGTTTTGGTTTTCTTGTGTCTCATTATTACCGTGTCTCCTTCGGATTTTAATGCAACACTTGTGGCCATCTCTACATGCTGACATCACATATTCCGGTGTGATTAGCTCATAGGATGTGAGGTACATTGAAATAATTCATCAAGTGGTGTGTGTTTCAGGTTTTCACGCGATCCTGCAGGAGCACTGACCCATGTGAGTGATGTAGGTGCTGAGTGTGACTCATTCCAAGCACAGCCATGTCCTGGTGCGGTATTTAACGAGTGGCAGCGCGCACATGTAACCACTGTATAGCGTAGTGCCAAAATTATTATTTCAATTGTGTACGTAGTTTAAGACCCAATAAATGGACTGTTTGTAACACCTGCATTTTTTTTTGTATTTCTAAAGCGGGAATTTCTTATTTTGAGAATATCACTTAGGGTGGTTTACTGTGCTTTTGAGCTTTTTGTATGAGGCGTGTGTTTGTGAGATTTGGCAGCGAATTAAGGCAGCACTGAGGATTAATCAAAGATCTAGTTGTAATGGTTGGGAAACTAGCTTTTATATTTACATAAAAATACCTTGTACCTGGTGAGGCTTGTCAAAAACCTTATTAACTTCTGAGAAGTACACTTAAAGTTAGAAAAGCTAATTTGAAGTTTAAGGATTTTTGCTGATAGAATTAAAAAAAAAAAAAAAAGGACTTACTGGAAAGTATTTGCTGTGGAAGAATCATCTTCAAAGGATGTGTTGGCTGGTTACCTGGTGGAACAGATATTATATGTGCCGTTTTGCCTGCACCAAGGGCAGCTACTTGTAGGATCCAGCTCTGCTGCTCTTCACTGTAGCTGGAGTTTCTTTTCTCATCTATCTATAGTTGAGGTGGAGCTGGAATTGGTTGCGATGTTGAGGATCCAGTGCTCCGTACAGAATCATTGCGTAGTCAGAGCTACGATGGCAAATAAGTAGGTGATATTAATTCACAATAACCATTGATAAATCAGCAATAAATCACCTGATCCAAACAGATCATCCAGAAAATAGCGTACCTATTCCAAGTACAGTTCTATAGGATAAAATACACCTACGGTAGTGTGAATAAACTTGTATTAATTGAGTTCTTGTGGGTAAAAGATTCAGCATTAGTCTCTTATGCTGAGAAGGTAGGAATTTGAAGCTTTTCATCAAATACTGCAGCTTGAGAGCTACTTTTATCCCTGAAGTTTCCCCAAGCAATATGACATGTAATGAGTTCTGAGCTTTCCATCACTTTGTCTTGTGCTGTGTCTTCCCTGAAGCCTTGGAGACAAAACCATCAGCCTCGCTCTGCAGAGGGACAAGTTTCTCGAGTGAGAAGGGAGAATTTGTTGGTAGATAAGGTATATTATGACTGTATTCCTTTTCTGTCCAGGTATCTGGACACACGGATGATGTCTCCTGTTCATTTTTCAGCCAGGCATTGCCAACATCCTGCACTCCCTTCAGGCTCAGACTTCTTGGAATCCTGCAGCAGAGACTCCAGCTTCCTTTTCCCCTCTGCTATGAAAAACGCAATAATCTGGTAAGATGGAAAAGGGGGGGAAAAACCCCTTACTAATCAGTAAAAAGTTTTGCTGGCTGTTTTCCTTGCAAGATTTTAATTGTAACCCTGCTGTGAATTGCCAATTAATTTGTTTTATATTCTCGCCAGCATTGTGCCGTAACTTTGAAGGCAACTTGTGTGCATCTCCCCATCACAAAGTGCTTGCTGTACAGTCCCGTTGCTGCTGGAGAACCAGATTCCCAGTACGAGGAGGGAATTTCACCCAAACCTGATCCAAACTTCAGGTAACGCTGCTCCAGGGAAGGGGTTTTTGGTGGTCAATCCAGCGAGGAACCCGGGGCAGCAGTAATTCCACAGTCTGCTGCAAGAACGGGAGACAGAAGAAACTGTGTGGAAGATGAAGAATATTACTAAGCTGTTTAAGGCAATGCACGTGCATTACAAGCAAAGTGTAACTGGTTTGCACTCAGGGTTTTTTCTCTCTCTTGGTCAACAGGTACTTCTCAGAGCTATTAAGAGATTTAGAAGGGAAAATCAGTGGAAAAAAAGGTTAGTACTCTGAGTAAAGCCATCTTGCACCAAGAGTTATCACAGCATCGAGAAAAGCTTAGACTGTTGCATACCAAGATTAGCAAAATTCTCTTTGATTTCTGCTGGATGCGAGCGCAGTGCTCAGAGGAGCTGGCTGCGTCCTGCCCAGGCAGGCTCGGCCAAGGGAGCCTTCCTGGCCATGCTCCTTTTCTAATTCCAGATTAAATGCCTGTTTCCACGGGAGGCTTGGGCAAGTTCAGCCTGCTTTTTCTGCCTGGGCTCTTAACGCCATCACTGCTGCGGGTTTTTTGTATAAATTACCTGAGTAGATGCTGCTGGAGGTGGAGCCGGGCACCCGCCTCCCTTGGGGAACAGTGAGGGTTACTGGGAAACACGAGGCGCAGTCATTTCTGATTGACATCCTCAGGAAAAACAGCAGTAAACCAAATAAATCTGTTTTAGCAATAAGTGTAGTGAGATCAGCAATAAGCCCAGGTAGAAGCTTAACTGAATTCACCCAGAAAGGACTCTTACGAGTATCAGTTAAAAGCTTTTACTTATTCTCTCCTGGCTTTTATTTCTATTTTTCTGGGTTAATTTCCCCTTTGATTATTCCAGCATCTTTCCCCTACAACTGTTTTGTTAACTAAAAGGTACTGTTCTTAGGCTGAGACGGGGGCAAGTTCCCACAATTAAAAGGAATTTCCAGTTTCTTGTGGTAAATATCATCAAAACTTGACACTGTTGTAGAAAAACATCTTGGGAACACAATTTCTCCTTATGCAGTAGGAACTCCAAGTCTGAACAATATTTGAGAAGCTTGATAGTACTACAGAGCGCTGGGTTTTTTAATTAATTAAAGGAAAGGCTTGAGAGTGCTGCAAAGAGTTAATATCCTAGGGCCTCGTGCTGCAGAAGTTGTTGCGGTTGTGATTCTTGCTTTACAAAACTGCGACTAATTTCTTCCCCCGCTCTTCTCCCTGCCCCAGACTTGGGCTGTTATTTTGAACAGGGGCAGGTGCTGTGCCAAAGGGACTGTGCAGGTTTCGTGTTCCCATGGCGATCTGTATTGTCTTGGCTCATCCCCTCGCTCCTGCGCTGCTGGGTGCGGACAAGCAAACCGAAAAGGCTTTGCAGGGGAAAGCAATGCCGAAGTGCAAGCAGGGGAAGATGCAGCGTGCAAAACTCTGCTGATGATCATCAGGTTTTGGCTTGGGGCAGGTGTTTTGTTGGTGTAACACGGAGGGACCTCAAAGCCCTGAGTGCCCAGCTGTTGATTTGGTACCTCTCCATATGGAGAGAAATGGTAGAAACTATAGGAAAAAACGGATTAAACCCAAAGCCTGTGCTGCTCCAGCGCTTTGCACAGTGCAGGTCAGTGCAGCAGCAAATGGGGGTTCGTGCAACTGCAAATCGGGGTTTGCCATTGTCGGTCGCGGTTTGTGCAACCGCTAATTGCCACCCTGGACACGTAGGTGCAGCCCTGGCGGCAGCTGTGCCAGGGGTCTCAGTGCCGGGTGTCTGTCCATGCTGTCCGTGTGTCCTTGCTGAGGGCCTCAGTGTCGTGTGTCTGTCTGCGCTGGCCGTGTGTCTTTGCCGAGGGTCTCAGTGCCGTGTGTCTGTCTGCGCTGTCCGTGTGTCCTTGCCCAGGGGTCTCAGTGCTGTGTGTCTCTCCGTGCTGTCCGTGTGTACTTACCAGGGGTCTCAGTGCCGTGTGTCTGTCCGCGCTGGCCGTGTGTCCTTACCGGGGGTCTCAGTGCCATGTGTCTGTCCGTGCGTCCTTACCAGGGTTCTCAGTGCCGTGTGTCTGTCTGCGCTGTCCGTGTGTCCTTACCGGGGGTCTCAGTGCCGTGTGTCTGTCCGCACTGTCCGTGTGTCCTTACCGGGGGTCTCAGTGCCGTGTGTCTGTCCGCGTGTCTTACCGAGGTCCCAGTGCTGTGTGTCTGTCCGTGTGTCTTACCGAGGTCCCAGTGCCGTGTGTCTGTCCGCACTGTCCCTGTGTCCTTACCGAGGTCTCAGTGCCGTGTGTCTGTCCGCACTGTCCGTGTGTCCTTACCGAGGTCTCAGTGCCGTGTGTCTGTCCGTGTGTCCTTACCGAGGTCTCAGTGCCGTGTGTCTGTCCGTGTGTCCTTACCGAGGTCTCAGTGCCGTGTGTCCGTCCGCGCTGTCCGTGTGTCCTTGCACACGCCGTTTCCCCGGGCAGCTCTTGCCCGGCGGCCGCACCAGCGCTCCCGGGGTGCGCGGGGGCTGCAGCCCCGTCCCTGCCGCAGCGCAGCCGCCGGCCCGGGTTTGATCCGCCGGCCCGGGTTTGATCCGCCGGCCCGGGTTTGATCCGTCGGCCCGGGTTTGATCCGGCGGCCCGGGTTTGATCCGTCGGCCCGGGTTTGATCCGCCGGCCCGGGTTTGGCCGGCCCGCCCGCAGCCCGCAGCGGAGCGGATCGCGGCGGAGCGCAGCGCAGCGGGCCGGGCCGGCGGGCGGCGCCAGGCGGGGCAGCCCCGCGGGCCCGTACGTGCTGCCCGCCGCCGGCTGGGCCCGCCCCGGCCGCGGCCGCGCTGAGCGGGCGGGGATGGAGGCGGCGGGGCGGCTGCCGGCGGGGGGCGAGGAGGAGCCCCCCGGGCCGTCGCTGCTGCCGCCGGGCGGGAACGGCAGCGCGGAGCTGCGGGCGGGGACGCACGGAGCCACCGTGGCGGCCTGCGCCTCCCTGCTGGCGCCCGTCTTCTGCCTGGGCTCCTACGGCAACCTCATCGTGCTCCTGTCCTTCTTCGACCCGGCCCTCAGGAAATTCAGGACCGACTTCGACTTCATGATCCTCAACCTCTCCTTCTGCGACCTCTTCATCTGCGGGGTGGCCGCCCCCATGTTCGCCTTCATCCTCTTCTTCGGCTCGGCCCGCGACATCCCGGGCGCCTTCTGCTTCACCTTCCACCTCACCAGCTCCGGCTTCATCATCATGTCGCTCAAGACGGTGGCGGTCATCGCCCTGCACCGGCTGCGCATGGTGCTGGGGAGGCAGCCGCACCGCGCCGCCTCCTTCCCCTGCACCCTGCTGCTCACCCTGCTGCTCTGGGCCACCAGCTTCACGCTGGCCACCTTGGCCACCCTCGAGACCCGCAGCTCCCGCCTCTGCCTGCCCATGTCCAGCTTCGCCGGCGGCGAGGGGAAGATCATCCTCTACCTCTACGTCACCGACTTCATCTGCTGCGTCGCCGTGGTGTCCGTCTCCTACGTCATGATCGCCCAGGCCCTGCGCAGGAACGCCCGGGCGAGGAGGTGCCCGCCCGTGGTGGCCGTGGACGCCTGCAGACCGCAGCCCTTCGCCGTGCCCGCCCTGTACAGGAACCAGAGCTGCGGCAAGCCGCAGCACGGCCACGCCAAGCCCCTCGGCCAGGCGCCGGCCGCCGGCCAGCTCCAGCTCGTGTCGGCCGTCAACCTGTCCACGGGCAAGGACTCCAGGGCCGTGCTGACCTGCGTCGTCATCGTGCTCTCCGTCCTGGTTTGCTGCCTGCCCCTGGGCATCTCCTTGGTGCAGGACGTGCTTTCCAGCAGCGGCGGCTTTGTTCTCTACCAGTTCGAGCTGTGTGGGTTTACCCTCATATTTTTCAAATCCGGGTTAAATCCTTTTATATATTCCCGCAACAGTGCCGGACTTCGGAGACGGGTCCTCTGGTGCCTGCAGTACCTGGCCCTCGTCTTTTTCTGCTGCAAGCAGAAGACGAGGCTGCGGGCCATGGGCAAAGGCAGCTTGGAGGTCAACAGGAACAAGTCGTCCCACCACGAGACCAATTCAGCTTACATGTTGTCTCCAAAACCTCAGAAGAAGCTGGTGGACCAAGGCTGTGGCCCAAGTCACTCCAAGGAGAGCGTGTTGAGCCCCAAGGCGTCCGTGGGGCACCAGCACTACGCGCAGAGCAGCTCGACCCCCATGAACACCCGCATCGAGCCCTATTACAGCATCTACAACAGCAGCCCTTCGCAGGAGGTCAGCACCCCGAACAGCCTGCAGCCCGTGAACTCCACCTTCGGCTTTGCCAAGTCCTACATCGCCATGCACTATCACACCACCAGCGACCTGGGCCGGGACCGCCACGGCGCGCCCACCAAGCAGATCCCGGTGCCCTCCGTGTGACCGGGGCAGAGAACTCTGCTCTGGCTGCTCCAGCGGGTCCCCTTCTTTCGTTAAGAACTCTGAACTCGGGGATACGGAACTGCCGCCGGTTTAAAAAATGCCGCTAAGGTCAATATCCGGCTATCTGCATTTGAAATGAACGCTGGGATATTACTTCCCTGACGCTTTCTTGAATTTCTGCGGCCGGTCAGAAAGGGCGGTATTTTTAGGTTTGTATTTAGAATTGTTATGTGAGGATGTTTTTGTTGCCAAATTTTGCTGCTGGACAAGTAAAAACCAGTAAGCACTATGAGGCAGAGTATCTCGGAGAACGATCCGAGGTTCTGCCAGAAGTATTACCTGTTAAATTGCATATTTGCCATATTTCCGAGAAGGAAGATTTAGGAGAGTGGTTGGTATTACAATGCTGAAGTTTAAACTCTTTGATTGCAGAAGGTTGAAAGAATCGATGGTAGTTTGTTACAGCAAGCGCCAGTAATAACGAAAGTCCTTTTTATTTGCAGGGTGGAATCCTGGTTCCGTTGAGGTAAATGGCACCATTTCCATGAACTTCAGCTGAAGTTGAGGATTTCAGTCCTGGCTTCCTAAGCCGGACAAAGCGTTTTACGAACAGTGTTATGTTGCCACTTCTGAGAAGTGTTGTGGCACATGAGCCTCTGAAGTAAATGTGTGAATTTCCATTGTGCACTTAAGGATCGATGGCGTTATACATCCAAAAAGAATGTATTTGGAGAAGTATTTTACATCTGGTAGAAATAACTGTGCAATACCTAGTTGTAGGTTGTACTTGAGGATAACGATGAATATTGCAATATTATAGCACCGATACACTATTAGTGGCATGGTCACCTCTGGAATTCTCTAATTGGTGAACTGTTACGCAAAGAGGAGCGTCCCTGGTTGCTTTTCTCTGTATGACTTTGTATAAAGCAGGATGGGGGGTTCGGCTGTGACATTCCTGACAGGTAGAACTGACAGCCGTCACATTTTTAAACACAGAATGACCGCCTAACAAGACGGTTACAAGGTTTTGAGCTTTTCTTAAGAAGTCTAACATCAGTTTGATTTAAAGATTAATAACCCGTTTACTTACGAACTTTATCTGTTGGTCTACACCATGAGCAAATAACACAAGTTAAATATTTTTTTATAAACCCGACCGTTTGTGTCGTGTCGTGTGTTGTGGGAATTCCTTATGAAACGGAGGCGTTGAAATTCCTGCCAATTATTGCTTTGAGTGGCCAGATCTTTTCAAACCAGGCGATCACCTTCCAGCTCCTGTGGTGCCTCGTTCCAGGAAACGCCACATCTTTAGCAAAATTTCTGTGATGGAAAGAGGAATTCTCCTTTCAGAAACAAACCCCATTCACGTAATTGCCGTGTGCGAGTTGTTGTCAGTTTAGGCTGTTTGTTAATTAAACTATTTTCGAGATTTTCCTGGAAGACTATTACATGATGAACGCTGTTCTTTGTTTAACACTCTGAATTTTAATTAATTTTGAATAATTCAAGACCGCTTTCTTGCAATAAAATGGATGTGAACAACTTTCTAATACAAATGTATAACTGAAATTATTTCCACAAGTCTTTTTTTCTCTGCCCAGATGTTTTTCCTCTGTAAATGAATAACATGGTTCTAATTTGGAAGGAAAAATACGTGGGAACCTGACATTTTGTCTCAAACTGGATGTTCTGGGCAGTAATTACAGTTCCAATGGGAGGCGCTGTGGGGCAGGACCCAACAGCGGCCGTGAGGTTGAGGGATGGGCGGATGTGCGTTAAAACTGGTTTTAACATCAAGTAGTTGTAGTTTGGGGGTTTGCTGTGTGTATGTACGACTCCCGCTGTGCCTTTGGTCTGGATCGCTTGAGTTTCATCACATGAGAGAGGATTAAATCCCTCGCACCTTGTTCACAAAAGTAATTTGCTTTGAGCATTTGCGTGGGAGCGCAGCGAGAAGGGCGCGGCTTTGGGGTAGGAGGGGGTCTTACTGCCTTTATGTGATGTATAAAACCCACTCCGATTATTTAACATTAGAGGCTGACAAAGCCAGCTGGCTCTTTATTGTCTAGTTGTTTAGTTTAATCTGCAATTAGGAAAGATTTGAGTCCGATTTCCTCCACCAGTTACTTAAACCAAACGATGTGGCCACGTGGATTTGCAATTGCATCCCTCAGATGACTTCAGCAAGTCGGTCTTTAATCTTTTCTCACCAAACCTGGGTATTGTTGTAGGTTGTGTTTTTCTTACGCGTACACCAGAACCAGAATCTGAGCTACACGCTAACCTTGGAGCGACAGCGCTTTTCGCTGCAATCACCTCGGACAGAGAGTCAGGACACACGGTGTGACCTGAGCTGTTCTTCCTTTCAGGTGACATCCACAGCGTTCTAAGAAATAGCTGCAGAAAATCACGCACCCAGGAAGAAAAACGCTGTTTATCAGTGCTGGGGGCCCAGCCCTTCGGATAACGGATTATTTATCAGACGGAATAACGCGCAGGCGACAGGCGGGTCCGGTCACCCCCCATGGCACACAACAGCCCTTGCAGCAGGTAAGCACAGAAACGCTTTTATTTGACCGCGGACTTTCCGAGCGCAACCTTTGCACGCTCCTGTCCCTCACTCCATCTCGTACGCGTCCCGAGCGGATCCGTTCTCCGCTCTCACCAGCGGCTCGTTGGTTGTTTTCAAGACGGCTTCTAGCTGGCGCCAGAACATTTTCTGTTTGTGTTCCTGGGGGCTCCACTTTAGGTAGGTTTTCCTCTGGAGCAGCTTCCTGAGCTTGCTGAACTTCTGCGGCACGCTGTTGGGCGGGAGCTCTTCCAGCACGATCATGATGAGGGAATCCTGATTTTCGTTCAGGACCCGGTGCTCGGCAAAATACAGCTCGTACTGACACCAGCAGCTGTTCACAAAGCTGGGAGAGAGAACAAAAAGCACTTTATGGCTGTTCTCTATGCAGTAAAAAATGTTCCCGAGTACAGGGTGGCCCGGTTTGAAATCCCTCTCGTGGTAACATATCCTGAATCCATCAGCTTCCAGTTTCTCCAGCAGATACTCCTTGGTCCAGTCGGCGTCTTGCTCGCTGTACGAAACGAAGGCGTCGAAGAGCTTGTTCTCCGGCCGCTTCTCGTACTGTCGGCGCTTCGCCATGCACCAGTACCAGCCCATGCGGATGTACCAGAGCCCGTGGAAGCGCCAGCACAGCGCGGCGAGCAGCAGCGCCAGCAGCGCGGCCGCGCACGCCGTGATGCCCATCTGGATGCCCAGGGAGCAGCGCAGCAGCGTCAGGTCGCTGCGCTCCACCAGCCAGCCCCTTCTCCGCGGGGGAAAGCTGCACCGCAGCGCTCCGCGGCCATTTATCCGCAGGCCGGGCCGGCGCATGTAGACGTTCACAAACCAGTACAGGTCGCAGTTGCAAAAGAAGTGTTTGCCTTGGACGGTCAAAACGCTCAGGCTCATTAACGGGCCGAAAGTGTCCTCCACGATGGTGGTGATGGCGTTGTCGCTGATGTCCAACTCGAGCAGAGAGGCCGGGAGCGAGCCGCGCTGGAGGAAGGAGATCTTGTTCCCCGATAAATTGAAGTATTTCAGCGCGGGAAGGGATTCCCCAAAGTGGTCGGGGAGCTCTGAAATGAGGTTGTGGCTGCTGTCCAGGTTGGCGAGGGCAGAAAGGCGGCTGGTGGGCTCCACTCTGCTGATGAGGTTCCCAGAAACGTTCAGGTATTCAAGTTTCTCCAGGGCGTCCGTTAATGACAACACGGTCAACTTGTTTTTACTAATATCGCATTTTGTTAAAGTTAACGGGAAATACTCGGGATGCATATCCATGATTTTATTATTTTGAACATTAAATATCGTTAAGTTGGCGGCAGATTTAAAACCAGGGGGTATTATTTTAATATCGCTGTTGCTTATGTCGAGGTGCCGCAGGGAGGTGGGTAACTCAGGGAGCACAGAAATGCGGTTGCTGCTGAGATCCAAGAATAATAATTCTTCCATTGTGCCGGCGAACCATTCCGGCAGCTCCACGATGGAGCAGTTGGACATTTGCAGGTGTTTTACCCCCTTGGGGAGGCTTTCGATGGGTGTCCCGGCCTGGTTCCTCACAAATGAAATGGCATTAATGTGTATGGTTCCCGGGGGGTAGTTTGGAGGCGCGTTGGGGATTTCTGGACGCACGGTGTAGATGAAGTGGTTTCCCTGAGCGTACATCTGTTCCAAGTTAATCATTTTTTTAGCAAAATTTCGGGGTATTTGGCTTATGTTGGTGAAGGACAAATCAATTACCTTGATGGTCGAAGGGACACACAGCGTATCCAAGCTGTTGATGGGGTTGTTGCTGATATTTAAAAACAAAAGCTTGCTGGAAGGGAACTTACAGAACGACGAAGCGTCTAGAATGTTAATTGTTAATTTGTTGTAACTGGCGTCAATGGACTGCACGTTTTTCATCGGCAAAAACAGGGAGAACAGCGACAGAAGATCCGTTTGCAGGCCGCTGTGACTCACGTCGAGCTCCAGGATGCTCTCCAGCTGGGCCAGGCAGCGATCCTCATCCAGCTTCGCCATCAGCTCGTCCTCGGAGAGCGGGCGGTGCGACAGGTCCAGCCTCCCGCTCACCGGCGCTCCGCAGGGAGCCGCCTTTGGAGACAGCGTCACGTTCTCCTCTGCTCCGGGGGGAACGTTCCCCGTGCTCCGTCTGAGCCTCGCGGGAAGGGTTTTCGGGACAGACGGACCCACCGAGCGCTGCCACTCCTCGGCGGGTGCAGGAGGCTCCAGAGCAGCCTCCGAGGGTCTGTCAAAATCCTTATGGAGCTGCAAAACCTCTGAGGCCTCGCGAGCGGGGAAGAGCTTCAGGTGGGGCGGCAGAGCCGGTGCGGGAAGGTTCTTGTCGTTAAATGATAAATTCACAGACAGGAGGCTGGGCAGACGCTCCAGCGCGCCAGGCTCAATGTCCTGAATCTGATTGTGGGAAAGGTCTAAAACTTCCAGCGCATCGAAACCTTCCAAGTCTCTCTTGGTTATTTTCTTGATGAGGTTATGTGAGAAATTGAGAGCTCTGGCCGTTTTTGGAGCTCGTGCCTCTGCTACAGAAGAGAGGTTTAAATAGCAGTAGGTGTAGAAGGGGGAGACAGAGGCTGTGGCTGTTCTCAGAGCTGGGAATCCATTTGCTCTGCTGAGTAAGAAAGAAATGAAGTAGAAAGGAAAGCTTCCAATAAGGGTCTTCATCCTGGAGAAAGCAAATGGAAAAATCCATCATTATAACGTGCTCTATGTTAATAAGTACCCTTAAAAAAGAATCCTAGTTTACTTGCAAGGACAGGAATTGTTTAATTAGTTGTACCTATGAATTCACTTTTATCTACATTTAAAAATGTCTTGCTCCGTTATTATTTCCAAGAGGCAATGCTACAAGATGGTGTTGGAGAATTATTTGAAAGCAAGTGCTATTCAGTTCAGATCATTGTAGATGAACGATTTTTCAGTAGTCTGTGTTTTTCTGATTTTCCTGTAGTTTGAATGATTTTCCTATTTTTTTTTTTTCCATTCGTCCCCCCCAGCCCAGGCAGGTCCCCAGCAGCCTTCGCAACAGCATCTTTCCTTTGTATAACCCGAGATGCACTTTCGAAACCGCGGCTGGCGACTCGGGTTTTACGTCTCTATCCCTGGTGCACGAGCAGCAGGTGAGTCCGACCTGTCTGAATCCCCTGCGGCCGCTGCAGCAGCGTGTTCCAGCGTAACGCGGCAGGAGCTCCGTGCCACCATCCCTTGGCGCTTTGCTCTCTGCCAGGGATTTACCAGTGGCTGTTTACTCTAGTTTTGCCTTTTGGAGGAAGGAAAAGGAGTAATTTTGCTTTGAAGATGGATCCGGGAGGCTGGTAGGAGGCAGGAGGGGTGAGTGCCCGTGCGTGGCTCACAGTGGGGGCCACCCCGTGGCTGGAGGTCTCTGCCCAGCTCCTCTCTGCCCATCACCGCTTTCCCGACGCCTCCGCTCCGTATTTATTGCATGAAAACTGCAGGTGAGCAGCCTGGTCTTACCACGCTCCCTCGTACCGCCCGCCAGCCTTGGACTGGCGCGTTTAACTGAAGAGAAGGGACCGCAGCGACCCCCCGGACCGGGACCCCGGCACCCGCGGCCCCCCGAGCACCCAACGGGGGCCGGGTGAGCGAGTCCCCCAAACCGCAGCCCCCTCCCGTCCCCTCTCCTACCCGCTCTCGCCGCCGCTCCCGCCGGGACCTGCGGCCGCCACCGCCGCCTCTTGTAGCCCCGGGACGGGCGGGGCCGCCGGGACCCGCCCCCGGGACCCGCTCCGGGCTGTGGAGCTGCCGCTCCCCTGGAACCCTCCGCGTTCCCCCCGCCGGAGCGGCAACCGGGTGGGATTTGGTTGTTTGAAGGCTCAGCCGCTCGGCCGGTGTCGCCCCGAGGTCCCCGGTGGCTTCGCGCCCGCCTGAGCATCGCGGGGCAGGTCTGGAGGCACCGGGCGCGACCGCGGCGTTGCACAAATGGTTTATTCCCCTAACGTGGAGCGTTCGGGGCGCATTTCCTTAGACGGGGAGGGTTTTGTATTGGGCTCTTCTGTGGGAACACGAGGCCTTGCGTGCCAGACGTGCTCCTGCGAGCTGAGCAGCCAGACTTTTGTGCGCTTTAGGGGGAAAAAAAATAACAGGAGACTTTCTCAGTGTTCGTAGTGTTGCGTTTAAAGATGCACTCTGCAGCGGGTTCGGCTCAGGATGCCAACAGAAGGGAAGTCAGCAGATTGCACAAGGCGTAGAGCTCTGTTGTCTGCTCCACTTTTGCCGCTATTGATTTTTTTTTTTCCCTGTGTTTCGTAACCGCTGGTGACTGGAAACTTTCACGGCAGCCCAGACGCTCCCGTCGCATCCTGGGGGGCTGGAAACCCCCAGGTTGGTTGTGCTGCCGTCCTGGTCTGACTGGACACCTTCCTGCCCCGGCAGGTTCTGGGAATTGCCCTGAAGCCACCGTTTTTCAACAGATCCTGACTTGCTTTAGTGGAAGAGACAGGAAATTAAGAGCGTTTTGGACTCGTCAGGAAGGATTCTCGCTCCTGCTTTCAAGTTGGGGTGATGCCCTGTAGATGGAATTTCTCCCCAACGATTCTTCATGTAAACAGAACTGTGCTGCTCCTGAAGCCCTCGGGTACGATACGTTCAGCACCGGGGCCATCAAACCGCGTCTTATCGGCTGGTTGTGAGAGTAAATCACGGTCAGAAGCGACACAGTTAAAAAAACATATTATTCGGTACAAGGATGGTTATTCTACCAACATGCTGTGCTGGCGTTATTCTAATGTTTGTTTCATCCAGCTTTTTTTTTTTTTTTTTTTTTTAAGGCAGCTCTTGTTATGAGCGTTGTGGGGGAGAATATTCTTTGCTTTTTTATCTGATCTTGCAGCTAATAATTTGTGAGTTTAAACAACAAGAAAAAATGAGCTCTAGAATGAATCGCTATTGTCTGAAGCCATGGCTGCAGCAGTTGAGGAGTGTCTGAGTGGAAATGCAAGTGAAGACATGGCAATAATGGCACAATTCTTAGTTAGAAAATTCTGCTTTAATTTTCCGATGCCTGGTAGCAGGTGTCGGGCAGGAGAGAGTGCGGCTGTCACTACAGGGTTTGGCTTGTGCAGGAGGAGCCCACGAGCGAGTTTTGCACATCCCTGTGCAGCTGATTTGGGGGGTTTGTTAAGTACTCGTTCCTGATGTTCTTTCTGTGCAGGTAAATCCTGCGCTTTGGGACCTAAACCAGCTCGTTCTTGGAACTCGTAGAAGTAAATATCTGCGTGGCACCTTTCACTTTCCCAGATCTGTTTTCCCTTGGTGTAATTCCCTTTGACTAATTGCCGATGATATCAGTGCCTTTGCAAATTCGCTGTCTGCCCTTCACATTATTTTCCGTGTTGCGCTCTTAAAGGAGCGTGGAAACAGCTCTCAGGACGAGGCAAACCTGCGTGACATCTCGGTCATCAATCCAGGCAGAGCAGCACAGAACACGCAGCCCTGCAGTTCTGCTCTGCGCTTTCCGCATACCAGAAGCGGCTCGTTTTTCCCCATTTTTGGTACCGACAGGTTCCCACAGCCCAGGGCTTGTCTGTGTGGGGGTCAAAGCAGCAACTTACTCTCAGTTGTGCATTTATTTTAGATTCAAATGCTTTAGAACATAAACCTATATTGGATTTAATTATTTCTAGCAGTATTGACTCATGTTCCGTCGTACCCTTTGGGATTTTGTGTGTGTCTTTCCTGCTCCCCTCACCTCCAGCAGTTCTTCTCTCCCAAATCAGCTGGTGGTTGGGAAGAGGCAGGAGAGAGTGGAATTAAAGTGCACGTTCTGTATTCTTGTGGATTTGTGTGCTTGCGGGTAGTTCGGACGCAGGGTAGGAACGTCTGCGACCGTGTCGCTGCCTCTGCAAGGGGGAGCAGAGGCCGAGGGAACTGGGTACAGATTTCATGGGTTTGGCAACGGCGCGGTTTGCTCGTAAAGCAGTAAAAGTTGGCGTGAGCGGCGCACGGAGGTGCTGCGGCTGCTTAGTCAAAGCGGTCGCGCTTCCCTGTCGCGCCGGGCACTTCCCTTCTCTGCGGGAAGCGGGATTCTTGACGTTCTCCAAAGTAACTATTCTTGTCTTTTCCGCTGGGCTCATCACCACTCCTGGGGGCTCCGGCGTGTTGCGGTTTCTCTTCCCTTTGAGGTGACCGGGCTAGGCAGACGTTGAGGTTTGGCACCACTGGGGCACCGCAGCATCCGCATCAAAGCCGGCGCTTGGGCGCTAAGGCTGAGTCTAAATTGCTTTTCCTAAGAGCAGGTATGGGGCAGACTCTATTCCAAACAAAACCATCACAAAGGATTGCACAAATCTGACACTTGGCCTACTGCCAGAGCCTTAATGGGAGCATTCACCAGATTAAAACTAGTGACTTTTTGCTTATCCATCTAATGCTTCACAAGGAGACTGAGGGGGAAAAAATCTGGGTAGAAGACTCTTCCCCCTTTTCCAGTGTCCTCTGTCACATTGCTAAGGCATCAGAAATAAGGATTCGACCAGGAACAATGACTTTGAATTTAAATACTGTGTCATCCTGCTGCTGCTGGTTTGGGTTTCTACCACGAGACAATAAAACGGGTTCTATTGCAACAGTCCAGCAGTTCAACTTGGTATTTTGGGTGGTATTCAGCTAGTCATATGCCACATGGTTGGCGGATTTCCGCCTGACAACACTTGTGAAAATCCTACACCTTGCACAATGGTTTTAGAAAAGAGGAACCGGAGCGACCTCACATCCGTGAGCCACACATTAACGCTGCCCGGCTTTGGCCCCTGCCCACACACACAGTAACTATCACACTTTTTTCTTACCTATTTAAAAACTACTATTTTAGAAGTATAATGGAAATCTGCTTCAGGTATTCTTTTAAAGTAATATTTCAAATATCTAGTCCCCCAATTTACTTCTAGGAACATATTTTGCCAGCAGACTAAAACTCATGTTGTACCTTCTATCCCGAGAGGCTAAACAGCAAATCTGACCGATGTCAGTACGAATGTTCTGCAAAATAAATGTATTAAGATGAACCCTGCAGTATCAATAAAAAAAAAAAATAGATTAAAAAAAGTCCTGGAAAGCAGCCCAGGCTGGGGGAGATGTAACAGAGGAGGCAGCACTGGGATATTACTGCAGTCCAAGCAGCAAAACCGAGGTACCACTTGTGCAGAAGAACAATTATTGCAGTGGCAGCTGGAGGCTCCCAAGCGAGAGGCGTTGGTTCACTTTTTCATTCTGGTGGCAGCTGAACTCCTCCCTTGAAGCTGGATCTTGGTTATTTTGCCTTTTTGAAGTTGGTAATTTATACCTGAATGATGACGATGACGCTGATTGTAGAATGTGTCACACACAGGTCAGACGGCAAGTGCAAGACAAGAATTTAATCATTAAAAGTTTCTCGATAACCTCTTATATACACATAGTTATACACAAATGGTTCCCAGTCCCTCGTCCACCGGGATTCTGCTGGTGAGGCCGCTCGCCACCTCCCTCCTCTCAGCGACGCATGTTCACACGGAGTCGCCAGCTGGGCTGCGGGCGCTCGGCTTCAGCTGGGCACGGAGAGGAGCCCGTGTTCATCTGCCGTGTCCAGGATTTTACAGATGACCGGAGACTCCACCTTCAACAGACGAGATCAGAACGTTAAAGACTCTGCAATCATTGATAAACTCGTACAAGAGTTCACAGGATTAATTACAACAGGTTGTAAGAGGCCTGGTGCACGAGCAATGCTTAGTAAGTTTTACAAAGTGCTTTTTGCTTTTGGGTGTGACCTCTGCAGCATATTAGCACTGTAACTAGTGTAATTAATAACAACTCTGTTCCCCTGAGCACATGCAGCTGAACAAAAAGCTGCAGGTCGTTAGCAGTGAGGTGTTTGGGCTCAAGTACAGGAATCCCCTGTGCAGCAGCCCTGGGATGAAAGGGCTGTTTGAAACATGCACCTGATCTGAGGGAATTCGAGCGTTTTTACGTACCCCGAGGATGTATTGGCAAGAATGAGGTTCTAACATGTATATGGTCACAGCGTGAGGGGAATCTGATTCTTTACATCTGAAAACAGAAGAGAAATTTGGTAGAGTTTAGCATGCAAAAAGCACAAAGCTAAAACACGTTATTTCCTTAGTGTCTGTAGCATTTTTACTAAGCTGACAGTCCTGCTTTCTGCAGGCAGCAGAGGCTTTTCCCTCTGACACAGGAAGCAGAGACACAAAACATCGGTTTGCCAAGAAAGTTCACTTACTTCAATTTCACAGTCACCTGCCTTGGCTTGTCGGTTAAGTCGCAGACATCTCCGTTTCCATAGAAGTGAGACACCATCCTGCCACGAGAGATCGGAATGAGAACGTTTGGAAATATCGAACGCAATGCTTAAGCACGCGGCTAACTTGTGATACAGCACCTCAGCATTCTTCCAATATTTAACTCTGATATACAACAACAAACAGTAACATGTCAGTTACTGCAGAAGCAAACAGTTCTTCACTCTGCGTTAAGTCTTAAATTCCCTTTTCTGATGTGCTATGTTGCTATCTATACCCCCTGCTCTTGGGAGTTTATTGAATTTATTTGTAAACTGACTATTCCCGCTGCAGCAGTGGGGCCTGGTGTTTATTTTTCTGTGTCGCAAGCGTGAGCCCA
Organism: Caloenas nicobarica; assembly: GCF_036013445.1. Lineage (NCBI taxonomy): Eukaryota > Metazoa > Chordata > Aves > Columbiformes > Columbidae > Caloenas > Caloenas nicobarica. Next base: position 121,166,874 of record NC_088247.1, read on the forward strand.
GGCAGGAGCAGCGCCGCGGAGCAGCGATTCCAGTGCCATCCCCGCACCTCACGGTCTGGGTGCCGTCCTCGCGCAGGTAGAAGGTTCGAGCCGCGTTCTTCCTCGACCACTCGATGTGCTCCTCCTTGCTCCAGGTACCCACCACCACGGACGTCTTCCCAGTTTCCTTATCCTAAAAAAGGAAAAACTAATAATTACACCTTGTGTTACACGATTAGCAGTGAGAGTATTTTAATGATGAGTAAATGTCATTTTAGAGCAGGCCTGCTGCTGTCAACAGAACACGTTCCTGCATTTGGGACACACTGTGACTGAACCTCTATTAGGGTTGCAATGACCAGAAGAGCATTCCCAGAAAAAAAAAAAAGTCACATTTTTTTCAGCTTTTATTATCGCTGTGGTCTACCTGACATACCTCATGATACTGATGAACGTATTTGCCATAGCAGAATTCGTACTTCCACCAACCAACGCCCTAGGGAGAGGGATAACCTCAGTATTAAAACAAAACCCTCAGTCCAAACAAAACCCCCAAAACAACTGTGTCCGTTTCTCTCCCAACCTTGAATCACTGGCTATTTTAGCTGTAAACCTCCGTACCTATTATCCTGATATGTTGATTCAAGGTTTGCGTTGAGAGAGAATCTAATTGACATATAGGCAAAGGAATTCTGTCTATTCCAAGATGAGTTTAAACAAAGATCTAGTTTTTTTATGTAGAGCCACATAGGACTAAATTCCTTAAACTATTTGGATACCCCCCATTCATCTTTTAAAGAAATATCTTCCTCTTTCAAAAATGGATAAAACTTCAGCTGCCTTTTCTCTCCATAACTCTTATCAATTTTTTTAAATTCTCATTAAGAAAATTAGCACTGAACAATTCTCACGATCTACTTTCATTTCACTGTCTGCTCAAATAGATTGAATTTCAACAGAAAAGTTAAGGATACCTTTCTAGCATAGACTTTTGTATATAAGCCTTCCCTATATCAATGCAAGGAAAGGAAAGGATTATATATATAAGAATGCAACTATCAGAGTTCACGGAAAAACTAAAGAAATACATAAAGCAGTGTGTGCAATTAAGGATCAGCTATTTTATTACACGGAGCGTTATTTCTCACCCCATGGAAGCAGTAGGAACCACTGAGAAACTCCTTGATGAGTTGGTCGTCGGTCAGTTTGGAGATGTGGGTTGTTCCCACAGTTAATAGTTGGTGGCTGCCAACAGCAACGGGCTTATGGATGGAAGAAAATTTCTCTTCCTTTGTTGAATGCATTTCTTCCTGAAATTAAGGTACGCACAAATACACCCATTTGGATTTTATATGGCACTTGCAAAGTCTTATAAACCATACGAAGTTATTTAATACTAAGTTTTTGTCAGTGTTTTCACTGTCTTCAGCATAGCTGAAAAAAAGACCGAAAGTCAAAAACTTAACAGGTTTGTAAACTGTAGGCAAAGGCTGCTACAAAAGCTTTAAATTAGTAGCCCAAACTTGCTTTGTTTTCCTTCCAAAGAAGGTAAGTCACAGATGATTTCAACAAACTTGCAGACCATTTGAAAGGCTAACATGGCCTTACAAAGTGGGGTAAGAGAACTTATTCTGTGGAACTGTAAGTTCTATGTATTACAAAATGGAAGTTAAATGTTTTTTCTGTTTAAAATTAAAGAAATCTTACTTCCTTAACCCTTCTGAAAGGCATCTTCATCATTTCTTGCTGCTTCTCCAGCTGCTCCAGATTATGGGGTTTGAGCGGGGATCCTGGCAGAGACTGGCAGAAGATGTCGTTCACAGGGGATGCCCTGAACCTGGCCCAACAAGTCAGGAATATGTCACTTATTACGCTTTAAAGCAAAGACTTACTTTTTTTATTGCTCTAAGTTTCTAAGTCCTGTACCAAAGCAGCCTAGTTTTAGATGAATTTTATTTAAACTACATTAAGACTAATAGTTAGAATAGACAAATATTGCTTTTCCCTGCCTTCCTCCCCATCCCCAGTTCCCACCAATTTAAAACCAGCCAAATGGTGCCCAAATAGGAACACCTACTAAAAGCGATGGATGTACTTTTGCTAAGTTAATGCAGGTGCATTTTTGGACAAGATAGTGGGTGCAGGGGAAAAGCACTGGTGGCTCCAGGACAGCTCAGCGCTGTTTCAGGGAACATGTGACAGTAAAACTGCGTTTGCTTAAAGCGAGGTTGGTTTGTTGTTCCCTCTGACACAGAGCAGCGTGTCCGGCCTGTCCCCACCCATCTTTACTTACTACCGTGACTCAAGTGGGAGAATAAAGATCTGATCTGTTTATTTTCAGTATTTCCTGCCCGTGGCCAGGAAGCCTTCCCCTCCTTCCCTCTGGTGGGAGTGGGCAGCTCCAGATTTTCTCCTTATCAAATGGTAGAACAATCTGCCTGTGCACTTTCTGTTCCTCTGCTGATACAGAGGCTTAAAAGATTCGTATAGTAAACAGAAAACAGTGCAATAGGTAAGTGCAACAGATGAAGTAGTGATACCAAAGCCAACTGCGTGAGAAAATTTATACTAAACATTTAACTTCTGTACTCCAACTGCTAAGTGCTTATAAAACGCACAATTGAGGATTTAGTTCTTTAGACTTCGTTGCCTCTTTCAGAACAGCAATTAAATACTCACTTATTCTGATGTCTGCGTCCATGGGAAATTCAGAACTCTGGTTCATTTATTTCCCCCTTAATTTGTACGTCATGCACTGTGCGATTCTCTTTACACCCCTTGAAAAGTCAAAAATCTGAACTACTGCGACTAAGGATATCCCTTAGATGCATGGTACAATGCAGGGAAAGGGAGAAAAAAGAATCCTAAACTTTAGTTTTGGAAAATAACACTGAAATTGTAAATTCTTCAGATGAAAATGACTTATGCAGCTGAAGGTAAGGTGATAAAGCAGAAGAGAGACATATGGGAGCTCCGTAAGTTGGGAATACTGCTAACATAAATGTGCAGGTTATGGCTGAAGAGCATACTTTTGTTTTCTGAAATTAGAGAAGCTGACGTCTATGCACACATACATTGCACATATGCAATCTGCAGTCTTTGAATATCATTAAGATGATCCCCCAAGTCTTTGAAATCGTAAACTAAGAGGAGACAGAGTGTTCTTCATCTGCCTGTGCCTTAACACCCGTGTTCCTCCAGAACAACAGGGCTAGAAACTTGCCTGTTGAAAAGAAAATGATACTTCCCACCTGTTCCTGTACCAGAAACCACAGCTGGATGCGTGACTTGTATAAACGCAGACATGCATGGAGACGGATGAAAATTTGAAGTGATACTGTTAGCCAAAATGTGAGTACCGTACCTGTATTTAGGATGGCTGCATAACAGAGGTGTCAATATAACCACTTCATATTCACAGGTTGTAACTTCTGCTACTGAAAGAATCTCGTGTTTAGCTTCTGGATGACAGACGTACATCACTGTGCTTGACCTGGGCAGGTTCTGTCTCAAGCTGCAAGGCGTGCCGTTCCCCATCTCCACGGGGTAGTAGGGAGTCATCTGCCCTTCTATGTTTTTTGTAGGGATCTAGGTGAAAGAAGGGAAAAGCTAAGAATCACAGTAAAGCTCCTTTGACTCCTCTGAAACAAAAAATATCATTACACTGTGCAGGGCCAGCATTACTGGTTTGAAACCAGCTCCTGCGTAGTTTCTTGGTGTTTCTGCAACATCCAAACGTGTTCTGGTGTGTTACCTCCAGCCACAGCACTGCCCAAACAGACCAAGACATGCGAGGTCTGGCTGCAAACCCTCATCTGACTGCAAAAGAATCTAAAAACGCCCCTCAAAGTCACCCTGACATCTGCACCACACCCCCTGGCACAGCCAGTGGGGTTTTTCCTCACCCAGAGCATCCCACACCCCATGTAACTGCAGCTAACAATGATATGTACAAAGTAAATCCCACTTTTGTAGACGTTTTAAGCTAGCTCTCTTCAGACTTCTTCCTTCATACGTTTCATCCAGCTTCCACTTTAAGAAATTAATTCCCTAAACTGGTAAAAGTCCCTCTCCTGACTCCTGTCTCGGAATCAGCTAAAGTTCTTGGGTACCAAACGTTCTGCTGGTGCAAAGGCCATGCTGGAACCCACAAACTCAGCCTATTTCTGCTCACAAATCAGGCTCTGTGCTAAAAGGCAGCAGCACTTCTGCGGCCAGAACACTAACCCGGGGACCCGAGACCCTTCTTTGGTTTCCAAACCACGTTACCCTGTCACAGGCCACTGCCTCTCTCCTCCTGAAAACCGTTCCATCGTGGATGAAGTGATGAGACATTAATGAGGTTAAAGAATTAACATGCTGAACCGATTCTTCCTTAAAAATTGAAAAATTATGCCTACGCATTTCATTGAAGGTAAATATTGAAGAAACCTGAGTAGAGGTTGCTGTTGTTTGCACACAACTGAAAGGCACCGCAGAAGGGTTTAAGATAAACCTCCAGTCCCAGCAGGTTTTGGTCGCTTTAAGCACTGCCCTGCTGTGTTACATGTTCTTTCCCTTACATTAATAGAGACTCCACACAAATTGCAAGTCTAAATTCTTTATGGACCAAAACCAAGACAGTGTGTGCACACCATAAATACTGTCCAAAAAAAAAAAGTCAGTAAAGGAATTCCTCTGAAATAAAAACAAAAACAAAACAACAAACACCAGAACAAAGTTACACTACAAAGAACCTGGTTTTCTTTAATTTCTAAGAGGCACAACTGCCACTGCCATTAGAATGGGCCACATTCTGATGTGGGGCTGCTCCTCCACTACCTCCCAAATACTCTCAGACATGGGTATTTCCTGAGCACCACTAAGGAAGAAGAACCACCCTGTGCTACGTAAATCGGCATTACAATGAACACATGGACAAAAACTTCATTTCAGAATTAAAACGAAGAATAACCAGAAATAAAGGTTGGTGCACGTCTGTCCTCAGGCCAGATTTGCCATTGCTAATTCCAAACTCCAACATGCTTTGGGTACTTCCATTGTTCTGCTATGAAATTAGCAACTCAGAATGGAGTTTTGGGGCCTAAACAAATGGCAAAGTTCTCTACTGGAAAAGGGAAGCACAGAGTTTTATACGATGGGTCATTGAGTCAGCTAAGAAATCTTCTAGGGATTTGGTGCTGGCAGATTTCATTAAACATTTCTCTCTACCCAAAATGTGTGAAAGTGTAATTAAGGCAATTGAGATCTCTGATGTAGCTGGAAAAATAACTGTCGCTAGACCATAACATGACTTTGTGGTTATGTGTATTGTCTTTGTAGAAGAAGAGTATATAATTAATCTCTTTTACATTTAAGAATAGCATAACTTTAGCGTGAATAAGTAGAAGGGCAAGAACTTTGACTAGCTAAATAAGCTTTCTGAGCTGGGACTGATAATCAAAAGTGAGAAGAGCGCAGCTCAGAAACGGAGTGTCACTTTTTGATGCTCGTTTCGGTAGGGAACTAATTACATAATCTCATCCTATATAAATTGCCTCCACTTTTGACGGCAAAAGTTAAAATAGATGTTTTTCACTTGCCTCTTTTGCACTCTCTTTTGGATTTTCCTTCTCTTCTTGATCTAGGGAATAATTAAGAATGAGGTAAGCACAAAGTCTGAACTTGAAATAAAATGAAATTATATACATAGAAGTTTGTACGTTTTGTGGTTTTGCTAGTACTTTGCGTACACGCTGCCGAGAGCCAATTTCATGAACTTGCAGGTGCAAAAGAGGAAAGAAAGGAAATAAACAGTGGCCTAGGGTCCAGAGCAAACAGAACCAAATAGGACTTAGCGTCATCCTAAAGCAATTTTGAGTGTGTAGGACAGGTCAAAGGCAGCCCTAGCACCACGGGCAGGCCAGTGAGGGCAGAGGACGTGCCACCCTGTCAGCTCCTTCAGGTTTAATCTATCACACTCGTGGATTCAGCTCACAGCGGTTCAGACACCATCTCTACTATTTTTTTATTTTAAGAAAAGCAGTGTGAATTGCTGTACAGGAAGCATAGAAAGAATACGGTCTGCCACCTAAGCGGAGAGCACAGAGCGTCAGCATCCTAGAAGACGCAAATGTGATGACTTGAAGTATCATCACACAAAACTTCAGCATCCAGCCCCACAAAAGAATCGTTAGGTCTAATTAAACACTTCGTTTTCTGTACAACAGCATGTAGGGAGAACTGGGCAGCTCTGTGCAGGATTAATGGCAGCACAAACAAGCACTGGAACTCACAGAAAAATGCCAAGCAAGGCATTTCTGAAGCCGTGTTTGTTTTCAGGACTAAGGTACCTAACTGAAGGAATTCAAAGGAATGGCATTAATAGCGCTAAATCCGCTCCGAGACTGAGGCATTCAACTTAATCATTTTAAAAAGAGAAAAATGGCAGTGCTCATTTTACATACCAGCCTAGAATTTTAAAAAAAACCCTAGATGATGTTTTTTCTATCGTTTCTATCAACTCTGATAAATGAATGCTTAGTCTGTGGATTTTTAGCAGTTCTTTGGACGAATACACTACCAAAGTGCTCACCCAGGAAAGCAGATATCAGCAGGTGTGACCACAGAACCCCCAGCATCTACAATAATTTATGGGCAAAAAATGAAAGTGCTCAGAAAATTAGTTATTCTAAACTGCAATTTGAATTTAGGGCTCAGCAACCTAATTTCCACCAAAGTCCCACTTTGGGCACTCTGAAGGTCTGCACCAGAATCCCTAAAAAAAATATTCTCAGTTCTAAGGATTAAATCTACCTGCAAAGAGTGCAAGTGTTTGGGTTTGCGAACTACGTTTTATTAGAGAATAGTAGAGCCCATGATGGGCTATGAGCTCTGCTCACAGCCTGGAAGACACTTCTCCCCGCTCAAAAAGAGGCAACAGGCCACAGTAACAACAGCTAGTCTGGCGTATATAGGTTCTATTTCTTATACTATGTATTTTCTTTCCCTGGCACTAATTAATTATTGCAGATTAGTTCAGCTAATTAATTAAACAGCATGGCAAAACTGACAGGATGGATGCAATCTAAGGTGCTGAAAAGGAATTAAACCCAATCCATTTTGGTAAAAAAAAAAAAAAAGACTACAAAATTCTATTGCACTGAGAATCAGTTTTCTACAGCATATTTCTCAAACAGTAATAATTAAAAACCAAACAATTAATTAGCATCAGCAAAATGAAAAAATCCAAGACAAACCTGGTTCTGATAATGGGTTCTTTAACATCATATTCCCCAGATAGTATTCTTGGATGTTTATTTTCTACAAACAAAAGAAGTTAAAACAAATTTCAATTACCATTTTCCATACTTTTACAACTGCGCAGGAATTAAGCATGAACATGCCAGTGGAGAAGGGGGTTGAGCCTACCTGTCCCGTCTCTTTCTCCTCATGGTACTGACGGATGTGTTTGCCGTGGCAGACCTCGTAAGTCCAGTAAGATTCGATCTTAAAATATATATATATATAAAAAATAATTTTAAAATTCTGTTTAGAAACATCATCCCACCCCAAAAAGTTCCACCAGAATTTTGGCTTTTGCGGCAATAAACCGTAGCCCAAGCAGGTGGGCTTGGGCACCCTCAAAAACAATAGCACCGTGAATGGTCTCAGCATTCCCCAAATATTTTGATGAGGTTCCAAATAAACGCAACAGGCAAAGTTTCCTTCAATTTCACACAGATAAAACAAAGGAAAAAAAAATATGTATATAAAGACTAAACGTGCCCCCAAACCACCATGGATAAGTTACACAGAAGTAACATACTCTATATGAACAGCTACTTTGCTTAAAAAGCGGTTCCAGCAATTCTCCTGGAGTAGGACCTTTGTAGTCCTTTTCTTCTTCCTAGAACAGAAGGATATTTCATTACATTAAAATAAAAACTATTTTGCTTAGTTAATATTAATTTGCAATAGTTAAAAAAAAAAAAATCCTATTGAAAATTAAAAGATACAAAACCTCATCAAGTCCTGCCCTGAAGGAGCTGTGTGGTGATTAGAAGAAATACTTTAGTTTAGCAAGAAGGGGCAATTAAAAGTCACAAATAAAGTAGTGAAAACAGAAGAGTTTTGTGGTGTTAAAGATACACACGCAGCAGAAGGGCAGGAGCTCTCAACTTGCTCATGTCCAGAGTGGCAGCTTGGGGTGTGAACAGAAAAACAGCATCAAAAATTTTTTAATTTGTTAGTCAATGCTGATGCCACACTGATGCAGTACAATCGGAGCATCACCCAGCTTTCATGTAATCAAAAAAAAAAGGATCAAAAAGGTATATGTAATGCTGTGGAAGTTTATTTTTGTGTAATTTTTGCTATATAAATGTGCAGGTGATTGAAGAGATTTCCACAGAGAGTTCTGCAGTACTGAAGATTTCTCACCTGCACTGAAGCAGTGTGAAAAAAGGAACCATTGGAGGAACAAATAATAAACCTCACCAAAGGCCTCCTGCTTCTCTCGTACAAAGAAATGTATTTATATACTTTGCTTTATTAAATTTACACCGCACATTGTGCATTCAGCTTTACAATTAAGGAACAGAAAATAAAGCTTGTATTACTGGTGGTGGAAGCAGCACTGAGATAATATTTTCAGATACAGTGATCATGACAGCAGCGTTAAGAATCTTTACAGTTGTTTGCTGGCGTAGAGTTCAACAATGTTAATTAAAATACAAGAACTTCCCAATCACTAATGGACCTAGTGATAAACACAACATTAGAGCAATCACCAAAGAAGATTTCAAGATTGCTCAGACTGGCCCCACTTAATAGAGAGCTGGTCTGTAATATATAGTGAAGGCATCTACTATGAACGGTGACATTGTGAAGCATTCTGTAGACTATTTTCCTTTTTTGGGGGGGCGGGGGGGAAGGAAGAAAAAGGAACTGAAAAGACGCTGCAAAGACTTGTCTATAGATTATAACCACAAGAAAGATTTGGCTGAACCCACCTCACTGCCGCTCGCTACCAGCGGAAGTATACATTTATATTTTTCTTTATCCACAGTGGTCATTATAATGTAGTTATCCTCTTTGTACAGGACACCGGTCGTCGGCTGAGAAAACAACCAACCTCTGGATTAGTCAGGTAGCTTTTTTTTTAATGCTACTTTTTAGAAATGTCACCGAATTCAGGAGTGGCTCGTTGGCATTCGCTTGATCCCTCCAGCCACATTCCCGCTCCCCTCACTGTTACACACTTCTGGTTCTTAAGGTTTTTGTTAAATAAACACCCTCCCAGCCACTCCATTGTGCAAACAGCCATCCCCACGTCGATTTTCAGGGCAAATTTCCACAGGATTTTTCCAGATTCAGGCCATGGCCTAAACCGTCCCCCAGGCCCGGGGGTGCGTGCCTGTGCTCCCTGTTGTCACCGCTGCCAAAAACCCAAACTCAAATCCCATTTTGTAGCTTCATAAAATAAATGTGAAGAGGCTTTTGCCACCCAACTGAGGTAACAAACCGAGGGGGGGACCGGGGGACGCTCCAGGGAATCACAGAACCACAGAATGTCAGGGGTTGGAAGGGACCTCGGAAGCTCATCCAGTGCAACCCCCACGCCGGAGCAGGAACACCCAGGTGAGGTTACACAGAAGGTGTCCAGGCGGGTTGGAATGTCTGCAGAGAAGGAGACTCCACAGCCTCCCTGGGCAGCCTGGGCCAGGCTCTGCCACCCTCACCGGGAACAAGTTTCTTCTCATTTTTAAGTGGAACCTCCTGTGTTGCAGTTTGCACCCATTGCCCCTTGTCCTATCGCTGGTTGTCACTGAGAAAAGCCCGGCTGCATCCTCCTGACACTCACCCTTTATATATTGACAAATATTAATGAGGTCACCCCTCAGTCTCCTCTTCTCCAGCTCAGAGCCCCAGCTCCTCAGCCTTTCCTCACACGGGAGATGCTCCACTCCCTCCAGCATCTTCGTGGCTGCGCTGGACTCTCTCCACATTTATTTCCCTGTCCTTCCGGAACCGAGGGGCAACACCCCAACCTCAAATCCCCTTTTTGTAGCTTCAAAAACAAACGTCAAGAAGTCTCCCGCCACCCACCTGAGGTAACAAACCGAGGGAGGGACGCCCCTCACACCGCTCCCCCCCCACCCCGACCCGCGGTACCGACCAGGCTGAACTCGGTGCCGGGCCAGTTCACCCTGAACGGGACGTCGTCAGTGAGCTGAGGGAGCGCCCGGCCGCCCTCCGTCACCACCGCCACGGCTGCCAGGAGACCGCACAGCAACGCCCCGGGGCTGGGGAAGCGCTGCCCGCCGCCCCTCATCCCGGCCGGCGGCTCCCGGAGGGCGGGCGGTGCCGCCACGTCTCCTTCCTGAGGGGAGAGGAGGGGCCGCGCCATCAACATCCGGGGCACCGCGGAGCGGCGGCGGTGAGTGAGGGAGGCGGGGGGAGAGAAATGGCGGGTTCTGTGTGGGAACGGGGGGAAGGTGAAGGGGCCCTTTGTTCCTCGGGTGTTGTGCGTTGGTGCTCGGACGGTAGCGGTCGGTCTGAGCTTCTCGCTACGGCGCTGACAGACCGGGGGGCCGCCGGCGCCCTGATCCCCTCAGAGGCAACGGAGTTGCCTCTGAGGGGATCAGGGCGCCGGCGGCCCCCCGGTCTGTCAGCGGCTTGAAAGCGCCGCCAAATTAACGTATCCTGTGATTAAGTGACAAAAGACGTGCCCATCATTAGCCAGTTGACGTGATCAGTGCTTCCTGACCGCCGTATTTTTCAAGCTTTAGACCCTTCTGCACGACAAGAGGGAGACAGGAGGTTAAGCAACGCAGAGCGTTCGTGTTTAACTAATAATTAGTAGATCTAAGTAGGGGGCTAAGCGATTATTTCTTCGTATAGATGCGTGTTAAAGTTTTTTAAAAGTTGTGGTTGGCCTCTTGAGCTTGGAGGAGGCAGAGGGGCGGCCTCATTAATGGTTATAAATATATAAAGGGTGAGTGTCAGGAGGTTGGAGCCAGGCTCCCCCGGTCCCTCCCTCGGTTTGTTACCTCGGTTGGGTGGCGAGAGACTTCTTCACGTTTATTTTTGAAGCTACAAAAAGGGGATTTGAGGTTGGGGTGTTGCCCCTCGGTTCCGGAAGGACAGGGAAATAAATGTGGAGAGAGTCCAGCGCAGCCACGAAGATGCTGGAGGGAGTGGAGCATCTCCCATGTGAGGAAAGGCTGAGGAGCTGGGGCTCTGAGCTGGAGAAGAGGAGACTGAGGGGTCACCTCATTAATATTTGTCAATATATAAAGGGTGAGTGTCAGGAGGATGCAGCCAGGCTCTTCTCAGTGACAACCAGTGATAGGACAAGGGGCAGTGGGTGCAAACAGCAACACAGGAGGTTCCACTTAAAAATGAGAAGAAACTTGTTCCCGGTGAGGGTGGCAGAGCCTGGCCCAGGCTGCCCAGGGAGGTTGTGGAGTCTCCTTCTCTGCAGACATTCCAACCCGCCTGGACACCTTCTGTGTAACCTCCTCTGGGTGTTCCTGCTCCGGCGCGGGGGTTGCACTGGATGAGCTTTCCAGGTCCCTTCCAACCCCTGACATTCTGTGATGCATACGTAATAATTATGCAAATATAAGCAATGCAAGAGCATCCAGTCTTTGGAGCACTGATGGAGGACGATCCCCAGAGCTCCCCAGCGCTGATAAAGTAAAAAACGTTGCTTAACAGTATCATTGACTCTGCTGTTAAGTTTATTTATTCATTTCAGTAGTGCAAGCTTTTCGGAAAACTACTGCGGACCTCACCCGTTTTTTATCTCTCTTTGCAGAACACCAGGTGACGGTGAGTTGGTTTGCACTCCAGAAGTGCTGGAAGTCACCCCAAAACAGAAGCACTGCCCTGATGAGCCGCAGAGAGCCCAGCACTAGCTCTGCAGCCAGGCTGGTAGGTGGGACCGCAGGGACAGACTGGAGAACTTGGGGTGCTGTGCTGGTGGGACTGGTGCCCACTGTGTGGTGCATGGTGCCCATGGACCTCTGGGCCCGGTTGGGTTGTGTTTTCCTCTTTTTTTTTTTTTTTTTTTTTTTTCCCCACGAGTTTTTACCAATAGTGTCAGCAAGGTTTTTACAGTATAGATTAAGTCTGGAAGACAAAAAAAAGTAAGGAACACCATTTAATATTGCAGTAAATATAACGAAGCACTTCTCCCTTTAATTAAGACTGAACTATAAGTTGAGATACAACTGGAGTGGAGGCTCTGGAGGGGCAGTTTTGAAACGAAAAAATAAACTTAACAGCAGAGTCAATAATACTGTTAAGCGGCATTCTTTATTTTATCGGTGCTGGGGATTATCCTCCAAAGACTGGATGCTCTTGCATTGCTTATATTCACGTAATTATTACATATACATTACAATTTTTCGAAATTTTGACGTGCATCTATACTAAGAAATAATTGATGATGTTAGTATAATTGTTTATTTCCTTTCTTATAATACATCTATTAATTATTAGTTAAATATAAACTAAGCACTCTGCTTCTAAACAATGCTCCCTCTTATCATGCAGAAGGATCTAAAACTTGAAAAATATCCTCTGGTTTTGCAGGTGGTCAGAAATCATTGATCACGTCAATTGGCTAATGATGGGCACATCTTTTGTAACTTAATCACAGTATACGTTAACTTAGCCGCTTCTCTTCAATTTACTGTCTGCTTTGTGATGACATAGGGGATAACAGTAATGTTTCAGCAGTGGACAGGGATTCTTAATAAACCCTAACAAGCAGAGTGAGGGCCGAGATGTTTAATGAGAGAAGTATGTGAAGGCAAAGAGAGTAGATGATAACATGAAAAGTCCCAGTGGCTGCAGAGTGAGATAACTCTGGAGGATGCGTTACGAATTCAGGTGACTGTGATTAAGATGTTATGTTTCAGGCCATTCTTCCTCACTGTTTTGCAGGAGAGTTATGCATGTGCTCACTTTCATGTTTACAGTGGGCAAAACTGGCTGAGTCTCTTTGAGTAAATAGTTTGTAATAATACAGATGAGGTAGCTTGAAACTTTCCTAAATGTCTGCCTTAGGTCTAGTCAATGCTTTTGAGCTTTTTCAAGCTTTTTCTAGCCAAAGCTTTTGAGCTTTGCTACCGTAATTTTCTAGTTTAAGAGAGTAATTTTTTTTTCCTGGTAAACGGGTGCCAAAGCAGATATAGGCGTGCTGAGAGAATTATTCTTCTTCCAGCTCAAGTACATGCACAATGGCTTGGAAATGCTAGGATACCAGCAGAGACGAGACATTAGGCACAAAAGACAAGAAAAACACAGGTGAGACCTTTATTTGAGATAAAAGAGAGGAACAGTTGAAGGGAAGCTACTTGAGTCAAAAGGCAGAGGAGCAAGGAAATGACTTTTAATATAAGAATGCTGAGGGAATGTGAAGTTGGAATAATTGGGGCTGTACTGTAGTTGTTAATCGAACTAAGTGTGTAGTCAATGTCCAGCTTTTGCTGAAGACTGTTAGAGAAGTCTAATTACTTGAAAACCAGCCTCTTTTTAATCTTATGACAATTATATACTTGCATGGTGGAAAATCAAGATCCAGGGCCCTGTTGGGGGCTCGCTATCCTGGTGTCTGTTAGCATCCCTGCTGCCAGTCAGGAGCTTGGCTGAACAGGCTGGAAAACCACCAAGAACTTTTTTTGTTACATGGAACAGACACACAGAAATAGATCAGAAGGGGCAGCAGTATCATTCAGGTTTTTTCAACATCCTCAGCTCCTTAGTTTGAGCAAAGCCTGTATCCAGGTGCATACCAGAAAGAAGGGGTGGGAAGGGAAACAAATCGGAATTAAACATGACAAACTTCAAGTAATAATAATATAAAATAAAATAGTGATATAATACTGATGGGGGATGCTCCAATCAATTTTGTAACTCTGTTGCTTTAGCTTTTAAGGGTAAGTGGTGTTCAAAATGTTTGGGGTTTTTGCTCGTAATGGGTACAAGTCATCCATGATATTTTGAGCAAACAAGTTGGTTTTGGCTGTGATAGAGTTAATTTTCTTTCTAGTAGCTGTGTAGACACACTTTAAACATAACATTTCTGGAAAGTTCTTTCTCCAACACCATTAGTAAATGTGATTCATTTTCTTTGTACTGAAGTTGTATGCACAAACTGGAATGCATCATTACAAATATTATTGCAAGTTTTATGGATCTGGAAAGCAAATGGACCAACAAGGTCCTGGACTTAATTAAAGATACATAATCACAATGCACCACCACAGTGCTTAGATACAGTGTTAAAGAGGGAATCATCACTGATGTTTTTGGATCATTAGTGAGTGTAAGTACCCTCCGCCCTGTTTTAATGAACAAGGATAACCCTTTGAGGAAATAATTTTTAAAAATGCATAGAGTGGACATGTTTTAATTCTACTATAGCTTGCTTAAATCTGAGGTAAGCACAAGAGAGTAAGTGCTGGTTTTGGTTGGGTTTTCTTGAAGGTACTATTCAACACTTCAGTATTCTTGAAATAAACCATACATAACATTTTTAGTAACAGTGAAGTATCTAGTAAGACTTAGGCTTTAAGTCAAGGTGAATTAAATGCACATGTAACGATGTTCATTAATGCTGATTCGGGTGATGATTATCACTGCCCATGTTTGGTTTGTGAAGATGCTCAAACAGCTCCAGCTTCGGGCATCTCAACGACTGTCATTACGTACAGACACCTGAAGTTCTGATTCTACCTCCCTCCTGCTGTACAGCCAGATTCGTTGGGCTTGCTTTTCCACTCAGTTATGTCAGTCTTAAGCCAGCACAGAATCAAGACTTTTGCAAAATGTTTATTCCGTCAGTTTGCAAGTAACTCAGGTGTATTAATGGAAAATCAGGGCCTCAGTACATATGATTATTTTGCTAATATGATCAGAGGATTTGCTTCTGCAGTTTGGAGTAGCCCATCAAGTGATACCCTATCATGTACTCCTAAAATAGTGGCTTTCAACTATTAACAGTAAAGAGTAGCTTCTAAAAAGGAATACACTTTTTTTTAATCCTCAATTAATCAATGCTTCAGAGATGTCAGAGGTACACTAAAATTATGTTATGTAAAAAATAACAGCTTTCTTGCTGAAATATTTCAAATAGTCTAATTATCTCAAATTAAGGTTTGCATTTTACTATTCTGTTTTGTACTTATCTAGCTGCCTTTCTCAAATTTTTCCCATTAACATTCATTTATGTTCTCGTTGGCTTTTGTAGGTGGCCAAGTAGAATATTAGCAGCTTGGTATTTTGATAACCCTGCTATTTTCAAGCAATTACAAATGTAAAACATGAAAGTGTAAAGATGAGAAAGGGACAACCTTATAGTAGAAACATACGGGTTTTGCAATTACTGATGCAAAATATAGGCTTCCAAGATAGTACCAAACACTTATACGTTCTCTGCATGAGAAAATGTGATGCTACGAGGTGTTTGAAATAGGACGTTTCCTATATTAACATACAAAAATATACTTTGTTAAGTTAACAAAAATAACTTAAATTTTTGAGAAACAAGACAAGTCCTTGTTGGGCTGGAAGCTCTGTTTCCCCATGTTTTGCATAAATTAAGCTACCAACCTAACCTGGTGGCTTTCTAATGCTCTTTGTTTGGATCTCCATATAGCACACACAAGTTTACTGAAAACAGGGTTCATTTCTTAATTACCTTTTGTCCGTGAATCCATAAAACAGTGGCTGAAAATTACTGGCTTAAAATCTATCCTAAAAAAAATGGTGAATTTTTAAAGAGATGGGGTCACAGCATCTAAAGGCAAATAACAAAGATGGGAGTTTCTGAACATTCATGCTGCATTGTGGCTTCAAGTCATATTCTCAGTTAATTTTAACATATTGGCTTTATTCTTTTTATTAATCTTAAAAAATAAAATGAGGCACTGATCTGTTGTGGCTTGTTTGTGTCAAAGTATCCCCTGCTTTGGTTTTCAGGGGCTTGACATAAAGAGCCAAGGAAAATAATTATTTCCTTGACAATGAAGCAGTTTATACTCTGCATTTAAGACAAATATATAAAGGGTAAGACGACTACTTCAGTGGAATAACTCATATTATCGACATTCAGCTTTGCCGAAATTAAAAATGTTCTACTATGCATTTACTATGCAGTTTACAACAACTACTTAACATTTATCTCTCTAGCTACACTGACCTCCACACCTGTGGTCTTGAATCAGAAAGAACTGTCACTTAAATCAGTAAGAGTTATATCTGAATGCAGATTTTGATCTTAAAAATATTCTAAAGATTTATTTAAAACCTGAAATAATAATTTTAAAAATGAATCTTCAAGCAAAGAGAAGCTTAAATGGTTCTCTTGAGATTTTCATAAAGATGTAATCTTTAGATAAAAACCCAATATACCAAATTCAAACCTAAACCACTTCCTCTGCTCCCCTTTCTTTAGACTCCTGAAAGAATTATTATTTTTAACAGTATGTTTTAATGACCAGCTACTATTTTGAATGCAGTATTAAAATAAATAAGAGAGCATAGTACTGAGAAACATGCCTCCAAGTCATATACCCATTGTGCAACGAAACCATTCCTCTGAACATGAAGCTAGATCATTAAGACGTTATTTTATAGACAATTTAGGTTCTGATGCTTTTCTAAGAGTTCCTTCACTAGTTTCTCTAAGGAGAAGAGATGCTCATCTACATCTTCTGGTACGAGACTTCTGATAGAATCAGCAAGTTCAAACAGGTACTCTGTGTTTCTTCCACTAGGACCAACGGCATTAAAAATCTGTTCAGCAATTTCTTCTAGCGGTGCTGGACCAAGGTAGTTAGGGTTCTCATGAGTGCCGATGTATAACAAGACATCAAACGGCTCTACTGACGAGTCTTTGGGGTAGAAAACGACAGTCGTAGTCCGGTAGCCTCCTTTCTCTCTGAAGTCCAGGTAGGCCTTCACTTCACATTCTTGCCCAGCCGGCAATCTGTAAGCAACACCCCATACACAACCCTGTGGAAGGATGTAAAAAGAAAAGCCAAGCAGTGTTTAAAAGGATACTTCTGTCCTAGCTGGTGAGCAGGGCAACCGAGAGCTTTCTGGCGGGTAAGATCCCTGAAAATATTGTGGATAGTTGTAAAGATAGCTTCTTTACTGAATTTGAAATGGGTAAAATGTAGGTCTAGGTACTTTCATAAGCAGAAAAATGTTGATTTTCCTATGGCTTACACAACTGTAAGCCTAGGCCTTGTTCCATCTCCAGGCACTCCCTTTGCACCATGGGGGAAAGGTGGAGAGATAAGCAAGAATGATAGTCTTGGGCCAATGACAACTTCCTCTGAACAGGAGCTTATTTCAAAATATTACGCAGAAACCAAAAGCACAGTTGTGGCATTTAATTCCTCAAGCATTTTGTCTGTATAGCAAAAAATAAAGCAAGGGTTTCTCCTTTGCTGTCACTGCAATGTAATCTTGATTGCAGATTTTATTTTGGGAGGGTGAGATTACAGTTCTGACACAACATCTGGGGTCTACTATTGGCATATTGTCAGCAGTATACATATGCTGAATGTAAAATTCTGCATATTTTCCAGAATAGTCACTTCAGCTATACAGTTAAAATACTTGAAAATGTATTTTTGATAATGACAGACCCAAACTACTTTCAGTTTCTTGGTTCAGATGGATTGATTTCTTTAAAACAATCGAAGTAATTGGTGTAACTCCAAGAAGTTTTGGGAGATCTTCTAATTGCACTAAAGATAACTCAATTATTTGCTTGTAGAAAAGCAAAAATTTAATAGAGACTGCACAGGCTGGGAATGCAACAGGACATTCTGTACACTAGAGAGACAGAACAGGAGTACTATACCTCAGGATCTTCAACCAGAGTCACAACTCTTCCAGGCTAAAATTAAAAAAAATTAAAAATCAGTTAGAGGCTTTTACACCAAGTCATAAGCAAAACAAAAGGAAAAAAACTCCAATAAAAAGTAATGAAAGGGTCAGAGAACTAATCCAGAACAATCTCAATAAGGTCTATGTCTTTGACGTCCAGTATAAATATTTTCTGAGAATAGCTTTTGATCTGTATTAGATACACTCTGACAAACAAAAAGTTAATTTCTGAGTGGCAAGTGTCTGCAACATAGAAGTTAAATTAAGGCAGTCATAAACGGGGAGGTTTTGAATGCCCTTGCTTCGTATGTGCTGTTCAGACTCTGTTCTTGTTTAAAACGGTGACAATAATTCATTAATGTGAAACCATCCTCAGCACGCTTTCCTCAGTCATGTCCCTTCTCCACAGCACTGTGCAATTATCTCCAGACTGACAATGAGGTGAATTTCTCACTTGTATTCAAAAAGTTTGTACACGGGCATGGAAGGTAATGTCAGGCTTGCATAGAACTAAGCAAGATATTACCACTGGATTTTAGAAAATGTTAATTCCACACTATGACACGTGGCAGCTCCCAGGTTTGGAAGCTCAGAGCGAATTAGATGGTTTTCAACAAAGTAACCTGCTAGTAATTTTTAGTAAGCACCATGTTATTCAGAGCTCAAAAAATAAGTTTATTGTGCAGAAGACTATTTTCCCCTTCTTTTCCCCCTCCCAGGTCATTTTCCCTTACTAGGCAGAGGGAGGACACCTTGGTAATAATTATTTTTCCAATGCATTATTTCGTGCAGGAAGAGTAAGAATCCAGTTTGTAAATACTGAAAATTGTTGAGATTTGTTGTATAACCTGGAGAAGAAAATTTTAAAACATAAAACCCTACAGAGAACTACATTTGTAGGTTAAAGTTGCTGATTTTGGCATCTGCATTTAGTCTTTTTAAGACCTGTCACCAGTGGTTCCATTGCTATGTCCATGCTTTTCTGTTTGATGAATCTGTATGTGTGTTTCTCTCTTGCATGGCAACAGTGCAGCTGTAAATAACAGTCCTGCCACATCCAAGTCATTGCCTGACTTGCTTCTGTAACCTGTTGTTTCTTCTAATATTTGTTGAGCTATTTAGAATCAAGAAAGGTGACAGCCCTTCTATCGGAGGGTGCTACAGGCTTTCAAAGCAGAGCAAGACTATTCTCGCTCCTGTGGCTTAAAAATATGTTTGCATGAAATTGAGAATGCTTGCTTCTGGAGTTTTAGTTTGTTTTTCTTGGTGGCTTTTAAAAAAAAATGTTTTCCAAATAGTAAGTATTTTCTCCTCCATTATTTTTCATTTGCAAGTTTAAAAAGCTGAAAAGCAGTGAGGTAGTTACTCGGATCAGCACTCCTGGCTTTGATTTATTAACGAGTGTTCCTCTTCCGAGCCTGACTCCCACACTGAGTTACTTCATGGCTGTAACACCTATTTTTGAGCTATTCAGATGGTTATTTTTGTTACTGGAAGTTCATTGCGTTGTCCGGTTGTGCGGCTGCCGGGGGTGCCGGGGCTGCTTCGCTTCGGCCGTGGGGCTGCAGCGCCGGGGCCGCTCCCGTCCCGGAGCGCTCGGGCCGGCGGGGACGGAGGCCCCGGTGCTGGGAGGCCCCGGTGCCGGGAGGCCTCGGCCCGCCCTCCGCCGCTTCCTCCGGCCGCTTCCTTCGGCCGCTTCCTCCGGCAGGCCCGGGGAGTGCCGCCCGGCCCCGTCCCGTCCCGCCTCACCTTGCCCGGCACGCCGCGGTGGTCGGTGCTGCCCTGCCAGAAGCGGCGGCTGTAACCTTGGATGCGCCCCACCATCTTCTCCTCGTAGGGGAAATCCACCTTCCAGATGAGGGAGCCGTAGCCGAACACCCACATGGCCGCCCCGCCGCGGGCCTGCGCAGTGCGGGCTGCCCGGGACAGCCACCGGTCCCGCAACAGCCACCGGTCCCGGGATCCCTGCAGGGGGGTCCCTGCTGCAGCCACCAAGGGCTCTCTGCGAGCCCGGCTTGTGCGCTGAGGTTCGGCTTTACAGTTGTGTCAGTGGGGCCAGGACAATAAATCCCCTGGCTCCTGGAACTTTGTCTCCCGGGGAGACGCTGGGGGAAAGCAGGGGAGCTCTTACCACCCCAAGAGCTTTAAGGTCATTGAGTCCAACTGTCAAGTCCACCTCTGGACCATGTCCCTAAGAACCTCGGCTGTAATGATGTGTAATCTTAAAAATCGATACTCAGAAGTCATTGGAATTAAGCCAGAACACTGTTGCTATGTTACAAAAGGGGCAAAACAGGTAAAATATTAAAGTGTAAAAAAGAAAAAAAAAAAAAAGAGCTGACCGTTGACAAAAACCCTAAAACAAATGCTCTCCCTGAAAACAAAAAAAAAAAACAACCCAAACAAAAACCTCTGCAAAACCAAACCAAACAAAACCAAAACAAAACAAAAAACCAAACATGTACACATTCTGTACTAACAGCTTTTTTCTTTCCCCCGGTCTCCTTCCTCTCTTTTCTCCTCCCTGCTTCGTCTCACACTGTTTGCCGTACGTAAGGATGGATTTCACGGAGTCCTACGACGATCAGTGCTCTGCTGTGGGGATTGCAGCCAGAGCAGGAAATGTTGACCTGCTGAAGAAACTCATGAGGAAGCGGCACAGCCTCGATGTTCCAGATAACAGGGGCTGGATGCCCATCCACGAAGCAGCAGCTCACAGGTCCAATGAATGTCTGAAGATGCTCATTCGTGCAGGTGAGGGGAAATTGATATGAAATAGTGTGATTTTTCTGCTAAATTACCCTGTTACATAGACTATAAATTAAACGGATTTCTGGTATTCTTGTTCCGTACGTTTCTGTGTGGTTTCCTAGATACTGCCTAGCTATGGTAAAGAGGAATTGGCACGTTGTAGTCTGTGAATGACATTTGATTTTACTTTGCCAAGGTGGCTATCTGTAGGGCCAGCAATAACTGGCCCTGCTGTTTGAAAGAGTTGATAGCAGCACGTTTGCGGATACACTGTAGGCCACGCATCTCAAATAACTCAGTTATTTTAAGAAAATAATTGTGTTTTCTAATTCATTGCTCAATATACTTTTTTTTTTTCCTTCATTATTCTCACTTGTAGCTCCATCTAAAGACTACATCCACACAAAGACGTTTGTAGGGATGACTCCGCTGCACCTCGCGGCATACTACGGCTCTTCGGAAGGTGTTCGCATTCTTCTGGAAGCTGGGGCTCGCCCCAATGAAATCACCACCGACGAAACCACCACGCTGTTCCTAGGTGACACCAGCTTTCTTGAAACCTCAGAACACCCGCTGAATGGGGAAAAGCTTATTTGCTTGCTGAGTTTCAACTCAGTAGCGCTCATTTACTGCCTACCATGGTTTATATTTTTGTAGCCTGAATACTAGGCTTTAGACTCTGAGATGGGCTGGGTCTAAAGATTACTTTTTATTTGTGGATAACTCTGCTTCAGACTATGTTTTAAAACAAAATTGTAAACCCAAATGTGTGGGGTTTTTTGTGTTGCCCTTTGTTTCTAGCACAGAAAAGGTCTAGGAGGTATAGGATTGCATCTGTGTGAGGGTGTTTCAAGTCTTTTTATTTTTTTAGTTCTTCCCTGCTTTATATGTGAAAAGACCTCTTATTCTTTTTGTAATTCCTAGTTTAGCAATTAAGGTCCATTATTTTGGTAGTTTAGCAATTAAGGCCCGTTATTTTGGTATTTTTTCTGTGATTTGACATAATTAAATGTTTAAAACTTCTGCTGTAGTGAATCCTCAGGGTCAAAATCATCTGATTAAATATGCTTATTGCTTTACTCACCTCTGCACTCCAGGCAAACATCACGGCTGCCACATTACCTTTGTTTACAAGTCAATTCACATTTTATTTTTAAACAACTAAATAGCTTATTTGCTTAAAGCAGTAACAGGCAGCACTTGTGGGGAAATTATCATTAAAAGCACACCAGATAATGGTAATTACCACTATGTATAAGCGCTTACATAGATTAGACAGCTCCTGCGATTGTGGATCCAAGAGATTTTTTCAAAAAGGAAAAGGTTTATGGTCAGGTTAGTCCAGACTATGTGACGGGGTTATGGCACAGCTCTGTGTTGGACATTGAGTACTACAAGCCAGGGACACTTTTTGGCCAGCTCATGCGCTAATACTTTTAAAATTATTCAGTCAGTAGCAATTATTCACAGTCATTTATCACCATATCAAACTTTTATGGTGACACAGGGAATGTGCCTTGGTAGAGTTGTTGGGGGCAAAAACTTGAGGATGAATCAGGAGGCTTTTCAAGGAATGCATTAGCATAAATATACACCTTTAAAATTAATTTCATATAGGTGTTTAAAAGAGTTTTAAACTTACAACAAATTCCCCCAAACTTAATTTTTTTTTAAGATGGCCACTGGGCTTCACGAGTTTGGGAGGCTATTGCAACTGTCACACAGTTAGGTGCCTGCTGCAGAATTGTCTCCGTGTTCCACAGGAAAGAGGGAGGAGAGAAACCTGCTTTCGTTATCTGTATTAGCACAGTGTAGGCGGAATTTTAGCAAATCTAACTAAAATTTTTGTGGATAAATTTCGATTCTCCAACTCTGTGTTAGGGGTGTAAATGTAAGAGGCAAGTAAGCAAATATAAGGCAAGTTTAAAAGAATTATGATTATTGTGTCAGGAAGTTAGCGGTGAGGCCATTTGAGTTTTTCAACAAGTTCTTTAAATCCAGTTAATAAGAATTTTTTGGTTGTTTTTTTTTACTGTTCTGTGTGAAGCTGTTCAAAGTGGAAAGGCAGACATTGTAAAGATTCTGATCGGATATGGAGCAAATGTTGAAGGACCTCATACTTGGTCTGGATGGAATTCTTTGCACCAAGCTTCTCTTGAGGTAACTTGTCATTGTATCATACAATTTCCATGTAACTGGTGTATTCTGAGTGATAATTTATCTGTGTTTTTGCTTTATATCAGGTAATTTTTCCTACCCTGCCCTAGCAGTCCTAAGGTTGTCTAAATGCCGAAGGGCTTGCAATGCACTGAGCGTATCTGAATCTACACGAGATGTTGGTGTTGAGAAGCAATAATTATTTGAATACTATAAGTATTGCATGTACTTACAAGCTCACGTGTTATATTTGGGAAGTGAATATCTTACTAGATTTTTTTGAGAAAGTGTTCTGTGTAGAATCTCATCATCAGTGAGATATACGACCTATTTCTGGAATAGAAATATGGTAGATTAGTGGATCTAATAAACTAATTTTTATTTGTGTATATTGTGCAAATGAGCAAATGTGAAAAATATGATTTAACTTGTCTAATTTTTTCTACCATTAATTTTTCAATACATCTTTAGAATATTGATTATATTGTGGTTTTTTCTTATTTCTGTTTGGAATGTGTGGGAAAAGTAGATTATGTCAATTCCCCAGTACTTTGTTGGTTAAGAATAAAAATATTTATTTCAGGGACACACTGAGATAATGAAAATACTCCTGGAGGCAGGGGCAAGCAAGGAATGTGAGGATGACTATGGAATTACCCCTTTATTTATTGCTGCTCAGTATGGAAAGCTGGAGTGTTTAAGACTGCTTATAACCTTTGGTAATAATGGTCATTCATTTGTCTTAATGGTTCTTAATCTTGCATCAACCTGTCACCAGGTGCTGTTTTAGTTCTACTTTTGCACTTCATAACTTCCAATTTTAGTGTCTTTAATGTAATTTTAATTGCAGATGGGTATGCTAAACCATCCTAATTGCTCTAATCTTGTTTCAGTAATTTAATGTCATTTTCAGCAAGTGATGGTAGGAAGTAATAAATTGAAACCATGAGAAGGTTCATCAGGTGCTTCTGGAAGCCCTTGGTAGCACTACGTGAATGGTCTGAGTTTGATGAAATTGCTCTTGTCATAAGATATTGCTGAGGCTGAGTGAAGATACAGCTCTCTGGTCACAAAGTGACAGCAAGAGTTTCATTCACATAGTGAACAAGTTTAATATGTGGAAGTGCATGTATCCTCACAAACAAAATCAATTGCTGTAACTCTTCAGCCTGAGGGTGCTGTGACCTGACCAGAGAGATCCTACGAACTGATCTACCAGTTCCTGGGGGAGAATCTCCAATAATTCATGCCATCAAAAGATGCCTAGCCTGCTTTATCTTGTGCTGATCTTTGACAGAGCTCACCTTAATCACTGACTTTTCAAAAAGTTAGCAACAACTGCTGAATGTTTCCTTATTTTGCTGCGGAAAAACTGTTGTGTTGTGAAGTGACTCTGTGAAAACCAATTACGAAGTTTAATTTGTTGTTTATCTTGTGTGCTGGTGTAAAGTACTGGGTTTGCGGGTTTTTTTGTTGTTGGTTTTTTTTTCGTTAGGTGCAAATGTGAACTGTCAGGCCAAGGACAAAGCCAGTCCCCTGCTGATTGCTGCGCAGGAGGGCCACACCGAGTGCGTGGAGCTGCTCTTGGCCAGCAGGGCGGACGCCAATCTCTACTGCAACGAGGACAACTGGCAGTTACCCATCCACGCAGCGGCTGAGATGGGCCATAAAAAGTAGGTGATTAAAAAGGCATTCAGACGAAAGGTTCCGGTCATAAAAACCTAATCAACAAAGAGGAAGTAGGTTCAGCTCTATGAGGAAGAAAAACGAGTTCTCAAGCTGATTTGTAGTGTAGAATTTCTAATTCCTTCCATATTTTAAATGTGTGTTAGTAGGCCCAGTAAAGGAAACAACCATTTTGAATTAGGCATCTAATCTGGGTCTGATCCATATCCTAACGAGTTTAAGGGGTTTTCCGCAGTGCTGGGTCAGATACCAGTTCACTCAATAGTTATATTACTTTCACATTTAAAATATCTATAACAATAACATATGCTTTATTACATGACTTGAACAGCTCTTAATTAGAATTATACTCCTGACCATTAAGTAGCAGTAGTCGTATGCAAATAATGAATTAGCTGAACCAGCTAGAAAATCAAAGCCACAAAACAGTTCCTTTAATTCTTGTAGAAGTGCATTTATAGCTTTCCCCAATCCTGATGATATAAATTGCTTTCACAGCAGAAAACCAAGAGTGGAAGGAAGTCTCATAATTTGTACATGTATGAAAACACTTAAGATCAAATATATTAATGATGATACTAACTGCAAAAATTAGTAGATGCTTGATCTTAACTCCTAGTGAAAGGAGGTCACGAGCTGAGTTGTCATTAAAGTTTGTGTCAAATTGATGCCTCTTCTCAAACTGATGAGGAGGGCAAACTGTAGTAGAGACTTAGGAAGCTGAGTTTGTTCATTTTCTCAGAAACGTAAGACGGGTTAGCAAAGTTGTCAGTACTAGAAGTGTCTTTAAATCAAATGTGGCCTTTATTGCTCTTTCGACAATATTTAACTGGTGACCTCTGGGTAGCGCCAGTAAGTTCCAGTAGCAAAGGAATGAGTGTTTGTCTCTAGTGCTTGTCAGCTGGGGAGGATGTAGAGGTGTGAGCTGTGAGACAGAATGATTTTTTCTGTTTCAGTATCTCAGTGAATGCTGTTGAACAGAAGTAAATTGTTTTATTTGCAACTCGCCTTTTCAGTTTGCTTCCAGGCTTCATGGAAATCTGGATTTAATGTGCAGAGGTATTCTATTGTTGTGAAAAGGATTCTTGGATAACAGGAGTACTCTTTGTGGTTCAGACTAAAATATTTCTTGCCAGCCTAAATCCATGCCAAAGCACAATGTTTGTTATGGGTCTGTGTATGAAATAATGAAGTTTGTTATTTTATGTGAACGCAGTAGTGAAAACCAGGTAGGATTTTCTTCTTAAGTTGTAATGACCACATGACAAATGACCGTACATTTAAAATGAATTATTTCCTGAGATCACCAAATAAATAGTGTTTTAAAATATTTGCAGGATATTAGAGTTGCTAATTCCAGTTACGGATCGGATTTGTGACAAAGGCAAGGGCAAAGTGAGCCCTGTGTATTCGGCAGTATATGGTTATAAGAAAGAATGTTTGGAAATGTTACTTACCAAAGGCTACAGTCCAGATGCTCAAGAGTGCCTTAAGTTCAACTGCACATCACCCATGTGTATGGTCTTCCGACGTGGGTAAGTGGACCTCTTATATTTGAAAGTATTCATAATTGTGTTGGCCTTTGTTTAACTTCTTTTAAAACGTGCAGTTTTCTGCCCTCCTTCCTCAATTCTTGAGCAGACGGAGTTAAACTCTAAGTATCCGAAGGGTGCGTGGGCTTTGAATTGCACGCACAAGCTGAAGAACCTCGCTGAAATCTCCGAGGGGAAGCTCGGCGATTTGAAGAAGAGTTTTGTAGAACATAATAGTTTTTGTGCTTTCAGAAGGCCTTACCAACAAGTTTCTGTCTTCTGGGAGTGTGACTTGATGCTATAATTGGATCAAAAGGACTCTTAAGTAGCCAGATTCTTTTCAGTAAGGATGAGTTATTGAAAAACAGTGTTTTCTGCCAGTCTCGTGCATGAGACAAGCAGAATTAATCAGCTCAACACTGTACCTGTAAGGAGAACTGGGAAACTGAATGATAAGTTCATTTAGATCACGACCCGTTTCTTTTTATGCCTGGTGAGTGATGCACAGCCCTGGTATTCAACAAGGAATAAAACAATGCTTGCTTCATAATGCAAAGGCTATAATTTTAGAGGAAAAATAATAAGGTATAGAAGCCTGGAAGCCTTACTCCTAGGTGTATAACATATGGTATGTCAAGGAAGTGCTCTTCATGTTCTTATTGTTGATGATTTTTTTTTTCCTTTAGTGTGGAGGTTTCTTCTTCCTTTTTCTGTGGGAAATGGATTTGTGGAGGAGTGGGCTATTACTTAAAATATCTAAATGTTGCTGTCTCCAAGCTTGCCTTGTGCTCCTCTCAAACTATTTTAATGTACAAAATAAAATTCAAAGGGTTGAATGCAGACACGGCTCAAATCAAGAGAGAGAATCAAATCTCTGTCATGTCGTGGCAGCTCTGGACTTTGGATAGAGCTGTAGCGTAATGGTGGTTTACATTTTAACTGAGCTGGGAGAGTGGTACCTGATACTCCTTTATGCTTTAGAACAACAGAGAAATTTCATGTGGTAGAGAATACATTTGAAAAGTTTTGTGTTGTGTTTTGCTTTGTTTTTTCTTTGGCTGATTGCTGTTGATCATTTAGTAGAATTATTTTTTATGAGAAAGCCTGTTCTAATTAGAAATTATGGTTTTGACAAGATGCACTTCTTTTCCCCCTGGATAAAGCTGTTGAAAGAACTAACTTTGCTGGGATATTCTTTCCTGAATATGTTTGAATGTGTGTGTTTGTAAAGTGTGTATTAGTTGCATGCTATTAATTCATAGGACTGCACATTCTTACAGTTGGTTCGGGAAAGTTTTTAAAACCTTTACCACATATATGCCATCAAGCTACAGCGCCGTAATTGTAATCAGTAACTCACCAGTCATTTATAATGTTCCCAAAGTGAAAATACTACAGTGCTATTTTGATTGAGTTTATCCTACTTGAACTAAAAGGGTTTACTTCAAAGAGGGAGATCAAGGACAGAATTATTTTTTTTAATAGTGAAAGTGCCTCCCAGTGCCAGTGCCTCTGGTCAGGCTGCAGGTGATTTATCACAGATATCACCACTTCTGTAAAGTAATGTGCGATCTAATTACTAACTAAAAACTAACACACTAATTATTAGTCACAATCTCATTCACTATCACATTACCCTATTATAATTTATAATGATAAAATTATTTTAGTAAAAAACATTTTAAAATGTTCACAGTAGTTCACCAAGTTGCAGAGCTTCCCGCAAGTATAGCAGGATGTAAATTAACCCCTTAACGAGTCTGAACATGAGGCTGGTCCCCAAGTTCTGGGGTGCGGTCATTTGACATTTTCACACACTTGTCCATCTGTTGCATATTTTTCTCAGAGGCAAGAAGTGAAATGATAGGTGCTTTCTAGGGAAAGCTAACAGGATATCCTGTTCTTTGTGTGCTTGTTCATAGGTTTTTTGATTTCGTTGATATTTTCCTGAAATACGGGGTCACCTTACTTGACAGTAATTTGATATGTTGCCTGCCTTGTGGAAAGTTTTCTTTGTTTCAACGCTTCTTGAAGCTGGGCTGTCCACTGCCTTCTGGGGGCCAATTATTGTCGTTCATCCACTGCTCAACCGGCGCACACAAGGAGTACAAGGAATGGCTGCCGTATCTGCTCCTGGCTGGTTTTAATCCAGTGAATTTAATGCACAGAGTCTGGTAAGTAGATAACATGATTTGTTTGCTTAAATATTGTATGGTAATGTGCAGAGCTGTTGCCAATGTTAGTTGAGAGGATGGTGCTTGATAATCAGTTACCCCAATCAGGAATGGTGAGGGTTATGGAAAGCCTGAAATAAGTCATGCACAGGTAACAGCTGGGTTCAGGAAAACAAATTTATTTTAGGAAGAAAGCCAGAATGGAGATTGTTTTATCACTACCCCGGAGAAAGGCATCATTTTGCAATTTTATATTGAAGATCTCTTATTAGCCTCCAAATTTAGTTGCAAATGGCACATCTGTGTGCAGTATGGTAATGGTAACAAGAATTTCAAATCCCAAGAAAGAGGTCAAGAGGGATGGGAAACAAATGGAAGGTGAAGCTGGGCCAAGGCCAGCAGGAAAGGAAACGGATGCAGTTAGAGATTACGTTAAACAAAATAACGTGGCAAAAATTCCAGTCTCTTTTGGTTTTTTTCAATTCCTCCACATACAAATAACAGCTTGGTGATATTTTATGTTTAATTAGGCATACAGAATTAAATTTACATTTAGAATTATGAAGTATTTGCATTTTCTTCTGTTTTTCTTGTCCGTGAAGATGACTTTTCTATCATATGTCTCAGCTGTTAACATAACATGAGACGGATAAACTCATTACATGCCTCACTTAACTGTATGAAAGGAGTAGGATTTCAAGGTTT
The DNA here is from genome assembly GCF_036013445.1 of Caloenas nicobarica. Lineage (NCBI taxonomy): Eukaryota > Metazoa > Chordata > Aves > Columbiformes > Columbidae > Caloenas > Caloenas nicobarica. The sequence goes on from NC_088247.1 coordinate 121,195,753, forward strand.
ACTTAAATATTGATTTAAATTTCAGATGCTGTGAAGCTATCTTTGGTAGTTTTGAATGCATTCATTAAGGACTTAGTGAGATTCTGCTGATCATTAGCATCTGTGGCTTTCTGAACTAGTGATAGCAGCATTTATAAAATATAGTGTATCTGTGCTTCTGGAGATCACAGTTATTCATACAAGACTAAGTGACTGTGAAAGGAAACACACCACAAGATTGCAATTCAGTGAGCAAACAAATCTCACTGTCCATGGATATCATACATGATCCTTTCTGATATTTTGTTACATAATCCACAAGTACTTTTATACCAATTACTTCCTTTGGTTAAACACCCACTTTAAAAATAATGCTTATCACCTCTTAATCTACAAAAGTAATGTTTTTGTAAGTTTAACTTCAATATTAACTATTCTGTCTTGGAAAATAACAGGATGGTAATAGGTAGCAAGTGACATCCATGCATATGGTTATAATGCTTATAATGCTCCGGTATTTTGACCCCTTATTAAAATTTAGGAGGAAATGGAATAAGAAACTAGTGCAGAGGAGAATGCTGCCTATTACTAAGGCATTTAAATTTCAGAGCAGATATTTTTATCTTAAATTCTAACTTTTTAAAAAGAAACGGAGGAAGATAAAATTATATTAGTAAAGGCTTGTGCTGTCAAAACTGCTTTAGATTTCTCTTTAATGGTTTTCTGGTTTTGGGCTTAGGATGTAGGTTTTTAAGGATTTGTTAGAAAATAGTAAAGATTTCTATGCATTGTTTCCATTATTATATTTATGCTATTGCGTAAAATGATATTTAATGGGAGTTTTTGTTACGCAGGATTTTCTCTATGAGCGTGGATGCCCTTAATTTTGCCCTGGAGTTCACGGACTGGAAGAGACTTCCTCTAGTTGTACAGCAAGACCTTTTAGACTACGGGCAGAAGACAGCTTGGACTCCCAAGAGTAAGCAATTCAATTAAGATTTTTTTTAAAAGTCTGTGTGTTTTCCTGTTTCCAGGCTGTCCGTGGGAAACTGCTCTGTGTGCTCAGGCGCTGTGGCAAAGAAGGTTCAACAGTTGATAGGGGCGACAGATGATGTCTAGAAAATGTAACCAGGTTGATTTGTTTTTCCAATGAAGTGTCTATCCTGTTCTGTAAGCCTTTGACAGTAATTAAAATACAAACCATATCAATCATCTCATCATATGCCTACAAATTTAGCTGTTTCTTGTTGCTCCTGCCATCAAAATATGGTCAAAAAGCCAAAAAGATTCAATAACCGGTCGTCCAGGAAAGCACTAGGGCTCACCGCGTTCGCCCTTCAGAAAAGCAGCTTTAACACACAGGTTGTGCTCTGTGACCTGCACATTATGTTACTGAAAAATTGCACTCAGATGTCTTTGTTAGTGATTAATTTCTAGGCAAACTCTTCTTTTAAAGAGTCTGTAATATTTTTAATATTTTTAAAAATGTCTAAGTGATAGTATTATTAAATAATACTTGCTTTGGAATATTTGAAGCTAATTAGGACATCTGTTTGGAGAAAAAAAAAAATTAAAGATTTTATTTGGGGAAATTTAGATGAAGTTCTTTCTTTGTTTCCTTTGCTATTAGTAAAAATATTTGTATTGTAATAGTATCCAGTAACTAAAGCAGAAGAGAGAAAGCAGAGAGGAAAAAGCAGAGGGTGGAAGTTTGAAAGTTTTTACTTTTTCATTCTTTCAGCCAAGAGCAGCGGAGGCAAGCAGGGCAGCTTGTGTCGGGACAAGTCGATCTATAATATGAGAGTTTGTGTTTGAGCAAATGCCTGTTTACAGAGGTGTTTGTGTATATTTCGGCACAGCGCTTGTCCTAAGTCAAGTTATTTAGCAACATTTTGGAACATTTAGGGCAACAGAGCTGGGGAAGGGGCTGGAGCACAAGTGTGATGGGAGCAGCTGAGGGACCTGGGGGGTTCAGCTTGGAGAACAGGAGCTGAGGGGAGACCTTCTGATCTCTGAACTGCCTGAAAGGAGTTGGACTTGATGACCTTAAAGGCCTTTCCCAACCTAAATGATTCTATGATTTGGCATCATATGCCAACTGAGTCATGCTCTCATTTAACAGTTATCCTAAAAGTGCTTTCCCTTGTGTTATTTTGTTGCTGTTGTTGCTTGGTTTACTTCTAGACTTAATTTTTCATTTCTTGTAACGTGGCGTGGGCTTCTCTCTCCCCAAGTAGGTAGCCGTTCCGAGCTGGTTAGATCAAACTTTGTGATTAAGGGTAAAATGATACCTTTTTCTAGAAGTTTAAGGTAACTTTTTTAGCTCCTATATAGGGAAATTCCAAAAATGCTGATTTGAGCAGACAACCCTTTGCTCTCGAGAACTCTGCCTTGTTATCTGCCAGAGACACTGGCGGAGGGTGTTCAGCTTGGATCCAACTAAACCAGATAACCGTAGGCAAGTGATGTAATCCCATGGTGTCCTGTTCAGTGTTTGACTTGGTTTTTAATTTTTCAGGCTTTATTCCTCCCCTGTCTCATCTTTGTCGGCTTGGGATCCGGTCCCTTTTAAGCAGTGAACGCCTGCGATCAGACCGATTTATCCGGCAGTTGCCGTTGCCGACTTGTCTGCAGGACTACCTTCTCTACTTGGATGTGCTGCGAGTCAGCGGAGTCCCAGAAGCGGAGGTTTATCTGAGGCAGAGAGCGCAGGGACATCCCCTTGGCAGTGACTCCAGCGATGACGATGAAGAGTAGAGACACCTGCCATGCCTAGCTAGGTGAGGTGACGGAATTCTGACAGTGCAGATTTTGTAATGGCAGTTAGCAGACGCCAGAGAAGAACTGCTGTAAGTAACTGTAGTAATAAATCTTTTCATGCTGCAGATTTGTACTATGTCTAGAAGTTTGTTTGAAGTTCTGTGATTTACTTGTTTAAAAATTCTGCTTTGTAAAGTGGGAAAAAAGGCCTGAGAATCTTCAGGCTGGAAGATAAGGGGAGCTGTGTCCCTGGAGATAAGTAAAGTAACAGAACTGCACCTAGCAGAAGACAAAACAGAAAAATATTTTTGGCTATTGTCAATAACTTATTTTCTTCAGCTGCAGTGACAAAATAGGAACCGAAGGTCAGAGCTTTAACTGACAGCCTGCCCAACAAAAATAAGAGATGCAATGAAGAATGGGGAGACCTCGGACTTTAATTTTGCAGTTGGCCTGGATGTGATGCAAAGGGATTGACAGCTGGGATTGTGGGGGTAGAATTGTCCAAGTGTTTTCCTACTCAGCGTCCCTTTTCAGGAGGCACCTCCTCAAGCTGCTCTACACTGTACCTTGTGAATAAATCATTTTTTTTAGAAGAATTTCGGGAATCCATGCCTGAGTCTCTGCTATGAGAAACCTAGCGAGAAGGAACTTCTCTAACAGGTAGGAAGTTAATGTAAGAAAGGAAACTGTTTACTGAAGGAACAGTGATTTTATTTGTTACCTTTCCTTGGTTGTCTATATTTAGCAGAAAGTTGGAATGGGAGGCGGCTCGGAGCCTGCACCCAGTCCCTCCCCTTGCACGGCCAGGTGCAAAACAGCCCCGCAAGCACCGACATGACGCAGCTGTACAAAAAACCCTTCTTCAATCAAGTGAAAAGGTAACCACCATCCCCACAGGGTGGGTGACATGGCCGTTGCAGGGCCACCTTGGTGGAAGACAGCTGCATCCCTTGCGCTGGGAAAGCCCTCGGCCTCCGGAGGCAAAGCCGGCGCTGCCAGGCTCACTGGTAGTAGATGCTGAAGGCATGGAGGATGTACAGGAAGGTCGTGAGGAAGGCGAAGAACTGCAGGAGAGGAAGAAGAGCAAAAGCTTGGGGTCAGCTGGGAGGGTGAAACCCCATCTCCTCTTGGTGCTTTCGACGTGGGGGAACCTTCCAGCCTCAAAGAAGAGTTGAAGCCCCCCACACTTCCCAGGAGGCAGCCACACAGGGCTGTCCCTGAGCTGCTGGACCCTGACAAGCCTATGCTGCCTCCACAATGGGACAGAGATGAGCTGAAGCTCTGACCAGTGTGACACTGCTGGCCTTGGGATGGCTTTAATACTTGCTCTTGCTCCACGGGAATTGCAGGTGCTCCAACCTGCCTGGGGTTTTCTGGACCGACTCACCGTTGCAGCGCTGTTGAGCTGGTAGTGAAGCGGTGAGTTGGAACTGGTCTCAGAGTTGTAACCGGGCTCAGACACGATGGTCGCGTTGGCTTGCAAGACGGCAGCGCTCATGTACAGAATGGCTGTGGCACCGTGGTACAAACTGTCCTGCAAAACAAGGGAGCGGCAAGGATCAAAGCCTGCCCGGGACTGTCCTCTGATGCATCCTGAGGACAAGGTTCATCCTTGGCATCTGCAAGTGCTTGAAACCCTCGTGCCGCATCAAATCCACCCCCGTAGCCTTGCAGCAGTGGATGGCATCGCATAGCTGCCCAGCATCTCCCATCAGGGCAAAAGAAGGAAAAAAGAGCTGGTTGTTTGCAGAAGTGCCAGCTCACCCGTCACCAGCTACTGTGATCTTGTGCCCACGCCAGTGCTGCCAACATCTGCCAGCATCCCAGCCCTTCCTTACCAGCACTTTCCAGTTCTCGCTGTTCTTGTGGAAGCCAATGAGGTAGCTTAGGAGGAGCAGCAGGGAGATGAGCCAGGAGGTGACGGACACATACATCACCCATCCCTGCAGCAGCGGGGCGGCCACGGAGGTACCAGCGACGAGGATCCATACCCACATCCCGCAGACCTGCCGGGGACAAACGCAGGTGCCTCCGATGAGCAGGATGGGGGAAGCCCTGCCTGCATCTTTGGGCAGCGTGGAACAACCTCCCGGAGTGTCCCGGCACGACAACAGCACCGCAAGCTGGCACGAGTTTCCCTGAATGCTCTTGCGAAGTACTTCAAAACGTTTCATACAAAAGGGAAAGGATTGCTGCCGTGTTTGGCACAAGCAGACATCTCGCCCTGAGGGCTTTGACAGTGTGGGAATATAGCGGAAGATTGGTGAGGAAAAAAACTCTGAACACACTCAAGCAACTGCAGCTGGGGTGTAGAAAAGCACAAATATCATGCAAAACCTCTGCCTAGGTGCTTAAATGGTTCTTCAGAGATCCCCCAGTTAGTGAGATAATGAAAATCAATTTACTCTTTGGCTTGTGGTTGTTCCTGTGACCTGCCTGTGTGGGCTCACGCAGGTGGAGAAGCCAGAAAATGTGCTTTTATCTTGGAAAGGTGAACGCAGGCCAGCCCAGCCCTGCTTGTTAAATGTCCTGGGCTCGAAATCACAGCACGAGGAAGTCACCAACCCAGAGTGAGTCGCTCGCTCTGGATCCACCTAAAATATTTACCGTGCACAAACAGCATGTGGGGTTATCTGGATAAGATCAAACTCCCCCAGATTTGCAGTGGGGAGCTGAGCCCCCTGACACCAGCAGCAGACAGCAAAGCCCAGCTGCAGTGGTTGTGCCCACGGAGTGTGGGTGACGTGGGTCACCGAGGCTGCCTTGTGTCAAAGTACACCAGCGGTTATCTCTGCCAGTCCCACCAGCTGCCCTCTGGACCCAGAAGGGATTGAACGATTCATGGAATGTCACACACTTTCAAGACGGCCAGCTGCCTTCAAGCCCTTGGAAACACTTAATGCAGAGAACAAAATTCCCTTGATTTTTCGAGCAATTTCTACGTGATAACTAGAGGTGCTTCTGCCCTGGAGGTGCCAGCAACTCTGCAGCCTCTCCCAGCCCTACAGCAGCCAGCAACCCCCAGTATGGGCTCTGGGATGGAGCTGGAGCGGATCAACCTCAAGCTCTTCTAAAAAAACCCGACGTCACGAAGACCACATTTGTGCATTCAGTATAAGCTAAGAGAAAAGATGTTATTTCCCATTAATGCTGTCTTCAGGATTGTTCCGGGGGTTGCTCCCAGATTATTTTAGATACGCTAGAGCCATTATTGGGGGCTGTAGGCAGTGAAGTTCGGCATACTCACTATCTCCGGTAGGATGAATGCATAGGGGACCGTTTTGAAGACGGCGGGTCCGGAGGGCAAGGCGGGCTGCGTGGAGGCCGCAGGGGGACTCACCGAGGCCATCTCTCCTCAGCTGACACAGCGACCGCTCCGGCTCAGCTCCGCTTGCATTTGCCTGTGTGCCGCTCCCCTGCGGGGTTTTAACCAACACACCCACAGGGACGTAATCACAGAAACCAGCCTGGGCTGGCACCACGCTGCTTCCTCCAGTTATTGGGGTGGCTTCACACACCCCACCGCCAGCGTCGGGACGGAACAACGGGACCCTAGCCCTGCCATTGACACACAAGAATTCAAGGTCTTTAACAAGAGCGGAAAGAAAATCCTACACGACACCAGGGCAGAAACATTTCCTGTCATCAGTTTTTGTCCTTGGCATGCTTTCAAACCTGAAATATTTTTACTTCCAGAATTGTTGCCTCCTCCCCTTTCTGTTCGAGTTTCTGCTCCATGTTCACATCAGGCTCCCCCACACCCACCAGGCACGTCCAGCTTTCGAAAACTTGCAGCCAAACATTTTTTACAGACAACACACTGTTACGACAGGAGGGGTTGCCTGCCTGCCCCTGAGCACCCGTAAAGTCTGAAGGACAGCTACCGGGACAGCTTTAACTTCTGCCTCCTAACAGACATGGTTTGGATTTGACAAGCACATGCTGGTTTTTTTTTTCCAGAGACTCTGCCTCAACTCATAACTCATGGATAACTGGCGGGATGAAAAGTATGAAGGTGGCATCTCTGCCTCATGGCCTAGTGAAGGAATTCTGTCCCCTCAAACTCGGGCGATATTCTGCAGCAGCAGGATGGTATCCTGGTAAGTTATTGCTCTGTTAGGAGAGCCAAGTGATGCCCTAGGAATTTGGTTTCTGTGCCAAGCTCTTGCACAACAGGCAGAGCAAAGATCAAAGCCATGATATTTCTGATTGTCCAAGCCCCTCCTAGGCCAGGGCTAAGTGCTTTGTGGCACATCTGGAGGCTCCAGTTTACAAATGCTGGCACTGGGAGCTGGATCCATGCGGTGTGCTGATCTTTGAAAGATCTTGTTTTAAAGCATTTCACACTCAACCAAACTAGCGCCTGGCTCGGACTTAAATCCACATGTGACTCGGTGCCTGCCTACCTTGTCAGACATGGCGGTAACGTACCCATCACCGTGGAGAAAGCATCCAGACACTCCAGCACAAAAAAAGAAATCAGATTAATAACATCACCGAGGGAGCAGGCAGCACATACAGCCTGTGGTGACAACGTGCTCAGGGGAAAGAAGCCTTTAATGTCCTGGTGCAGCTGAGGAACACCCACAGCTCTTTAACCTGCCTGGGAGAGTTGGCACAGAGGAAGCGACCGTGTGGCGTGGCCATGCCCCGGGGAAACACCGCGTGCCCCAAATTCTCACCAGCTTTTATTCGTATGGGGTGGGTCAAGCACATTCCTACAAGTAACCCAACCTTTTCCTGAGTGGGAAAGAAAAACAGTAAAACAGTCTAAATACAGAGCAAGCTGCTGTCCGCTGATTGGGCAAGAGATTTTTTTTTTTTTTCCTAACCTGGCTGACCTTGCTCAGCTGCATTCTTAAAGATCATTGCTATTTTCCTTGCCTGTTACCATTCTATGGGGTACTGTGACAGAGAGTCTTTTGTTCACCCTGATTAAAACAAAACTGGAAATTGATTTGAAGCTGTGTGAGAGGAGAAAAGTGCTGCCTCAGCATTTGCTCAGCTTAGGTAAAATACAACACTTGACGTTGCTACAACAGGTAGATGTAGTAAGAGATAACCATAGCCTGGTGTAACATTGCAAAGGGGGAACATTAAAATATAATTTCAATTAGTTAAACTGATAAAATAATTTTAGTCTCTTAAAATGTTAAATATGTTCAAATATTTATTACAATTCAGATAGTACACAGTTTCTTTTATATAAGAATTTATTTATATTGTTAGCCATTTTTATGTAGCATGTCTTGTTCTGTAATCCATTCATACTCCGGGATTGTTTTGCCTCACTTCTCCTAAGAAATCGTAAGCCAGCTCTGAGATATCAAAGGCTTTGTGAGTGTTTTCTGACGACAGCAGATACTGAAGCGCACCGTCGTTCTCTCGGCTCTTTTTCAAAAAGTCGGCAATCACCTTCCAGCGAGGCGCTTCCGACTCCTCCTCAGCCCACTTGTAGTTGGGGAGGGCAGTTGACTGGAGAAGAGGGAAGACGGAGTCGTGGTACACCAGGACAAACTGAGACTTCAGAAATTCTTGATCTCTCTGCAGGGAAGAGTATTTGAAAATACTTCAGTGCAAATATGCGGTGCTGGCAAGCACTTCTACGCAAGTATTTCTCTACTGCCCAGGCAGAGGGTTGCAACAATGCCACACTCCTCGCAGCACTTGGCAGGAGGTACGGCTGCACCGTAAGTACTGTTATTTCACACTCTGACAGCACATCCTCTGTGTGGCGGGAATTCTAACCCCCCCTATAAAGACTAGTTTGCAAACCGCAGAGACTAAGAGTCAGCTTGCTCAATTATCAAACACTGAAGATCTCCTCAGCACCACTTGTGTGCCTCATTTTCCACGCATCCACTAGAAAACCACTTTGTGCAAGGACACACACAGAGCGCTGCCTCCTGGAAAACTCACTGACTGCCCGGACTCTTCCAGAAACAGCAGTGCTACGACTGGCATTGAACAGTTCACATCTCGGCAGACGGTTCAGCAGCTAAGTGTCACAACCATGCGAGAAGGAGTTAGAATTCGCCAGGCGGCAATCCTACCATGGGAGTGGCAATGACAAATCAGGTAAAACTGGATGGTTCTGGGATAGTGAGGAGTTACTAATTCTTTGAGCAGATCAGCTTTCAGTTTGGATGAATGGCCTTGAAAAAGCGATTCTGACTCAACAGCATTTTGTTTTATTTGCATACACAGGGAGATCTCCGTGTGTATCTATTCAGTAGCACGCACAATGAATGCAATATCCTGCTGCTCCAAGTCAAGTGTCTCGGATCAAGAACCAATATTGGAAGCACATCATGGAAGGGGCCACACTTTGGGTAGGAACCTGTAATAGCTTCCCCACTAATAACCAGATACAAACACCAAGACAAGCTAATTTCATACTCCTTCTCCTTGTGTACTGTTAGAAATATTGGTAAGAAATGTTAAGAACTGCATTTAGGCTATCTACATTTTCTAAATAAATATGCTGAGAGGAAAAGTTAACTAGCAGTAACAGTGACAGAAAGCTCGTTCGAATTAGCTTTTAAAAATGTCCAAGAAAAGCCTGTAATTTATTACCTTCTCAGATTTTTTCAGTGTTGTTTCTCTCTCTGCCCAAGCACTCTACAATGAAATGAAATGTAAAATCAGAGTAAGATTGTGGAGATGTAAAACAATTCCATTTTTAGCTTCAAAAATCTCTCTCACTGCAATCCCACAGTATTTAAGCTCCTATTGCAGTCCCACTTTCCCCACACTCCCCATTCCTCCCTTGCACCAATTGAGTTAATTTAAGCAAACAGCCATTCCACTGCGTGTTACAGATGTGAGGATTTGGAGACTTTAACTACCAGAGAAATGAAATCATAGAAATGAAATAAAGGGGATCCACTTTTCAGAATTTTTTTTCTACCCTACAGGCCTGGAGAAATGCAATTGTACTTGACATGATTATAATTTTTCTGCTGTTTGGCTTTTCCATTTATCTTTTCACAGGATAAAAAAAAAATAGCTCAAATTTTGCAAATTATCTGGAAATCCTGACACATCAGATGGAATTGAACGCGATGGAGATAACATACCCGGAGTGCATCCATCAGGTCTGGTTGATCCATGAGTTGAGGGAAAGTTGCTAAAATAGGATTACAGATTAATTCTGAAACAGAAAACCAACACGTTAAAGGCTGAGGGAGAAACAGGATGGTTTTCAAGGTATCAACATGTGGACGTATTCAACATATCCTCTCCCCTCAAAATATTTCAAAGGGAAAATGAGCTGTAATAGCGCTCTGGAGCACAGGGAAAGTAGAAAAGCCCTCTAACAACTGCATTCTCTGACTGTACCAAACTCTCCGTGGTTGAGAAACCAGAGCCACACAAAACATGATTGCTGCTTTATTAAGAGAAACCAGCAAGCAAGAGACCTTCCTGATTTAACGTGGGAGTAGAGCAAGGTGTTTTTCCTCATTTCTGCACCTGTCTTTTTTCATAAACACCTGAAATTGTGCTGCTGGATTTGGATGTTATGAATAAACACACTTGCATTCTACCTTGATCTGGCTTGTGTTGTGTGCCATTTTAAAATAACCACGTGACAAATGGCACAGTAAATTTCCCAAACGGGGCACATCATGCAACCACAGAGGTCTCCTGCTTGCTTTTCAGGTGAGCTACAGGTGATATTAACAGCTGGGTCTCCTGTTTGAGCTGCATCACAATCAGGCAGGGCAGAGCTGTCTCCTGTGGCTGGCAGGAATTGAAGCTCCGGTACAACGCACAGCAAAACTGGAGCCCCCGTAGCGCAGGGGTCCTGTCGTTATTTTAGTTAATGAGATTGTGGGTAAGATTTCGAGAATGCTGCAGGTGACGTTTAGAGGAATTTTGGTTGAAGTGTTTTTTTCTCTTATGATTTTAAGTATTTAATATATGGTGGTGTTTCCTCATGTTGAATTTGATGGAAAGTTTAGTAAACACCAACCATTTACTAATAACAAAACATTTCAGGGAAGCAAGCCAGACCTGGTTGCTTTTGTGAAATGTAACAGGCATTTTAAGTTGCCTATTTCTAAAGTGACAGTTGTTTTTGAAATAACAGAAATCTTTTGTTACACCAGAAAAAAGTAGAAAATGGCTACCAGAACAAGTTCTGAAACGCTGGGGTAAATCCTTTCAAGCATTTCAAATGAAGACTGAATCCAAATGGATGTAGTTTAACTCCAGGAGAGGTCATCAGCCTCATCTGTTGTCCTACGTTATAAAGATCAATTCAGGTAAGTGTAGCAGTTCTCAACTGGCCTTTAAAAACTAAGAATTTTCAGTTTCTCTGTGATAAATTTATTAAATAAGGTATTAATTTATGAAAGGGTCTGAGTTTAAGATACTGAGATCAGTGTACTCAGCATGTATATTAACATTAGAGAAAATTGGGAAGGAAGTTAGGTCCTGAGCACCTCTGAAAGATGAACCTGTAATTCAGATGCCTAAGCATGGCTACAGATTGTAAGTTAAAAACGGCAGTAAGCGCACAAGCAAATTCATTTGCCATGGGAACAGGGGATAGATAATTCAGTGTGGAGAGGAGACACAGGAGAAAGCACAAGCAAATGGCCTTGCAGTATCAATCTAAATTCACCTCTAGTACAGTATAGAAATGTAATTTTTCCATATTTCAAATTGGTTTTAAAATGGAGAAGACTATAAACTATTACAGTTCTGTTGAAGGAAAGATGTGGAAAGAATAAGATACAGAGTTCCAAAATAAGTGCAGGATATTGAGGTCTAATACCAGAACCCTTCCACTTCTGCCTCTCCCTGCTGCACTGCCCAATAAGTAAATAATAATTTTAAAAAGAGGATGACTTGGCCTCAATGACAAAAACATCTGCCTAATCTCTTCTGTAACTCATGAGAACATGCAAATACTAGAAATGAATGAGTAAACCTGTATGCGTGTCTCATCTCTTGGTGTATGGGGTGGTGAAAAGGAAACATTTCTCTTCCAAATAACTCTTCACCTTTATTTACTTATTTATTTAGAAATAACCTTTTACCTATCCACATAGGCTTTTTTTAAATGAAAATGTCACCGAAAGCACTTCATACTTCACAGAAAACAGAACTATTCTTGTGGTTTTTGCGTTCTGCGAGTGAACCCGTGTCAAACAGGGCAACACATTAGATGTGAGTTGCAATATTACTAGTTTGAAATGCAAACACACCAAGCAGTGGTATTCACAGCGAGAGGCTGCTCGCTTTTGTGAGCTTGGACAACGGCTTTGTGTTTGTCCCCACAACACTGAAATCCAACACACGGAGCATGACTTCCCAACCTTGTGAGATGGTACCAGCACCACCAGGGAACAAAATCCTCCGAGTAACCTGTATCAGTGAAGTTGTTCCTGCAGAGCCCGCTGTCTCTGACAAATGGGAGACTCTGGAGAGAGTAATTCTCTTGATAAAACCTGTCCTTTCTCCAACACACTCTCCATCACCAAGTTCTTCTCCACAACAGCAATTCTTACCTGTGCTTTGTGTGCTTATTCTGTCTCTCAGCAGCGCATCACCAAGTATTTGTCGATAAAACACCAAGAGATGGGCATAGCACATGCTGCCAATTAATGTTTCTGGTAGCAAACTGAAAATAACAAGCAGTTGAGATTTTTATTCAAAATTGCTCCTAGAAGCATTGTTCACCAAAATGGAGAGAACAACAGCTTCATGGAGATGATTATTAGCTCCTATTGGCATCTCCATTAATTTCTCACAACTTTGGAAGGTGCACATTGATACAGCTGTAACAGACTCTTGCTGTTGCAGTTTTCAATCTTATCTAAAGACTTTTCGTTTGTTTTCAACAAAATAGCTCTACATGTCAAACAGAGATAGAGTACAATACGCAGGTGACACAGCCCTCAGATTTTTGCAAAGCCAGTGTTCTAGGGAAGGGGAACACTTTCTGGAACCATTCTAGGATATCTGAAATACTTTTCCATTGTCTGGCAGCACACACAGATACTTACTTCAGAGTGTCTTTTGATTGTGCACTTAATGACTTCAGTTTCACTACAAGCACAGGCTGCTTCTTCAGTGTTATGAGCTGATGGAAAACACCACTGCCTGCTTAAGAAATAAATAGCCAATACGAAATCAGTCCTTTTGAAAGAACGTTAAGAATTATAAGAATAGACATTTTAATTTGGCAAGAGATGTTTTGCTAAAACTGTAATGGTTTAAGGAGGGTCTAAAAACCAGGAGGAATTTAATATCTAAAAATATATGTAGGACTTGAACAGCCTGGGTTGGGAGCTCTTTAGACCAGTGCAACTGCTGAGCCTTGGGCCATCACCCCATAGCCAAGAAGTGTTAAGTGCAGGTAAAGAAATAATTGAAGACATTTATCAGAAATAATCGTCAACCTGCAAACACTGGAAATTACAGAAGCCTGAGCACTGGCTGTTCTGAATCCCACCAGCCCTGACAATCAGCTCCCTTTCACGCAAAATGAGAACACGCAAAAGAAAACCAGGCTGTACTGAGTGCTTGCTAATGGGAGAGAATGAGAGCATGCTGTAAAATAGGTACAGCATTTGTTGTATCATTTCATCTACGTAACATTTAGGAGAAACCACACCTCTTCTTGATATCGATGGGTCAACCTCAACGCCTCTCTCATAGGGAGTACCGCCACTTAATAGCAGCTCATGCATCCTGGGAAAGAGCAGCAGCACAGTTAAAATAGACAGGAAAAAACCTGTTATCTCAAACAAAACTGACACAGTGCTCATTGTTATGATGAGTATTGTATGTGAAATGATTATACATAATTACTAAGTAATCAAACCTCAAATGATAAATTTGAAGCTTGTATTATACTGGACAGCTAGTTAATTATTTTGAAAGAAACTGGCAACACTGATTATTTTCTACATCACTCCAATATTTCTCTTATATGAAATTTAGCAATTGTTTCACTAACATGTTTTTGAGGAGTCACCACTTTAGTATCAAGTTTTAAATAAGAACGATTTAAGATACTGAAGAATAATGTAATCCTAGTTCAGGATTACACCTGCCCCTATCAGTGTGTAAGCATGAAATAGGAACTTTACTCCTAGCCTAAAATATATGTATATACACACATATGTATATACAGAAAGGGAAAGAGAGAGAGAAGGAAAACATAAACTTACTTGGGAGGAACAGGCAGTCCGTTTGGAGTAAAGAGCTTCAGAAAAGCCCAGCCACAGCTCAGCTCTCCTCTTTCACCTGTTGACTAAAGAGAAAAGTAAAGAACTTGAGCAGCTAAACCACAGTGAGTAACTGAACCACGATTACTTAGAATAATCACATAAAAATGGTAAAAGCCCCAGATTTGTGGTAAGCAGACAGTGACTCTGTCACATTCACAGGTGTTTGAAGATGTTTACCAAACAGCACAGGCAGTTATGCTGAAGTCGATCATCCATGAACACATTTAAGAGACAAGGATTTATAAAGCCACGAAATATGCATTGAAGAGAAACCCAAGTGTATCAAGCTCCTGGAAAAGAAGAAACGCACAGCTACAAAGGTAAGAACCCCCAAACCTGCACTGATGCTGTAAAGAATGCAGAAGAGAAAGGAGGGAAAAAGCTGACCCAGAGGGTTTACCCATGTGCTTGCAGAGTTTCCGAGGCCGTGACCCTGCACGTGGGAAGGTTTATTCACTCCCTGGGAAAGGAGCCGATCCCGCCTGCCCGCCCAGCCTTTCCAGACCCACAGCACTAACAGCAGGTAGGAACTTGTAAACACGGTGGCCTTCATTTACACTTACTCTGGAAACAGAAGCAGACAACTCTGCATAATCTTCATTGCTCCAATTAGCATGAGGAGGGTCATTATGCCCTGTTAGGTCTGTGTGAACCATCACACAGCCCGGTTCCCTCCAGATGTACGCTCTGCTGATCTCCTGCATGCCAGCTCTGCATCCCCACGCGCTATCGGTGTCTCCTCGCATCGCCACAAGCACTGTGCTCCTGCACCCCAAGTTCATACGGGGGCCAGTGAAAGAGAAAATAGTCTCCTTTGCAACTGTCCATGTTTTCAAAATTCTGTTGTCCACCAGAGACCTGGTCCAAAAAGCCACCCTATCCTCCAAATATTAGTGTTTCTTACACTCCTGCATGTATCTGCCTTCTATTACAGGAGTTCTTACAGGCTTTACCATCTCTTGTGTCACTACCTGGTGTACTTGTCACAAGCACATCCTAGTGGATGGGATATATCTGTATCGCAGCTAGAAACCAGTGTCCATACTATTTAAACAGTTAAAATTTTACTTTCCAAACGATATAGCACAGTAGTCTGAAACAAAATCACAATGCTAGAAAAAACAATGCAGGAGTAAAGAGAGAATTGGTGCTTTGTGATCACATTACATGAGATCTTTGGCAGAAATTATTTCAATGTAAGTAAACGTACATTCATGTCCACTAGTCAGAATGTCTTTTATTCTCTTAAATATGGACTAGAACTAAAAGCTCCAAACTCCAACATCTCTCTCCTCCTTCCCAGAAGCCGAAAGGAAGACAATCTTACAGCAAGCTAGGAAAAGTTCAGCTAAAATTCCCTTTGGATCTCACATTTTGCTACTTGGATACTGCAGATTAACACTGAATATGTAACAGCTGGTTCACTTCATAAACCGGTGCTTGGAACGATTTATATTGCAATTTACACACTTACATTGCGAATATAAGTGATGCCAAGTTCAAATAATATACCAATGTCTGAAGACAGAGAGTTGGACCTGACAAAACAGTCGCCATCGAGCAAGCTGGGTAAAATGCCCGTTACCTAATACAGAGAGAAGCGGGGGGGGGGAAAAAGTGAATGTACATATTAAAAACACCCTCTGATTTTTAAAGGCCATCGAGCACATCACTTATTCACATACGATCTCAGACCCAATGCCACTGCATGTAAAAGAAACTGCTGTAAGTGTGGCTCTGCATGGCACCTGAAACATGGGACAAGGCGTGTGCTTTTTTTTTTAAATGAAATTGAAACAAAAGTGGCTGGTCTGTTCCTGGGAATCAATTCAGAGTTAGCGAGTGCCACCAGCCACATCACCAGTCCCTCCCACTCCTTCTCCTTTCCCCGACTCTTTTCTTCAAAGTGTTTTTGCTACAACACTTGATTTAGTTTGAATGAATGCACTTTGACAAGTCTTGTCTTTCCTGCATGTTCATTTTGGTTGCAGTCCATTTTCTTTCAACACAAATACCAGAAGTACTAGATGCTGTAAATAGATGGTTACTGGCTGTATTACTCCCTGGGCGAGACACCTACCTTTGGAGAAAAGGACCAGGTTTGAGGATTTTTAGGTTGCCATGTAGCTCTCACTGTGTGAATGTTACTCAGCACCTAAAACATTTTAAGTGAAGAAAAAAGCTAAGTTTCTTCTGGAAAGCTACACAGCTTTAAGAAAATGCAGTATTATCCCAGATTAATCCAACGCCCGGCACACACCACAGATAAAAATCACACTTGCTCTTCAACTTTATCAAATGGTTCCAGTTTAAAGGACTACAGAGAAAGTTTTCTCTGAAGCCGCAGAGCACTTTCCAACCATCCTGGCTTCATACACACCAGTAATAGTCCCTTTGCCCCCAAGAGCGTTCAGCGCAGCTGAAGGAAAACTGCCGGATCATCAGCGTTCGATGCTGTTAGAAAAAGCTGCTCTACACATATGCACAAAGGATCAGCGGCAGGTGGGGAAATCTGAATATGACCCTGACTCAGCTATTCCCAGGTCTGTGCCAGGGGAGAGATCGGCCCAGAAAAGGCTCATCGCCAACACGAAGGAGGGAGGAGGCACAATGGCAGGTGGGGGAACCGAAATTAGGGACTCAGAGGAATGGAGCTCTCGCCCCAGCCCCTCCCACGGCGGCCCAGGGGGCAGGTGTGATGCCCATCACCATGAGTCACACTAATCCGAGAGTAAATTAAGCATCTTGGGATTGTGCGTGTATGTCTCTCCGAGAGAGACGACTGGAGGAGCTGGCTACTGGAGGGACCAGAGCGTGAAAGATCCACGCCTCGAGACTTTTTTTGGTAGCCAAACGACTTACCCGATTGCCGTCAAACAGACAGAGTCGAACGTGTCTGCTGAGCACCTGGACGCTCACTCCTGGGAGAGGAATCATTTTACAGCTGCATACAGTAACAACCAGGGATATTCGAGTTGGTCTGGGACAGATCTGAAACACAAACAGAAGGATTCAATCTCCAGGCTCCTCCTGAATGTGCTACCGGTTTCTTTTCATTTACTGAGATGACAAAATGTAGTGTTCATGAGACTGGATTCTTCTAACCACAATGTTTGTGTGGTATTATGAGCAGCAACAAAATTTCTTCATAAGCATTTGTAGCAATCTCCTTAGAAGAGAGTTAAATATTTTAGTGTGACAGAGAGAAGGTCCTATCAAAGTTTGAGAAGAAAGGAATATTCTAAAAATGGTGCAAACCAAGCTTTCTTACCAGTAACACTCACCATATTTTTCTCAGAGTCCCACACCAAGTCTTTGAAAGCCAGCTGCGATGGAGTAAGTTCAGGCTGCAAAAAGTAACTTGCTCGAAACTGATCGCCTACAATAAGAGGAATTTTTTTAATTCTTAAAATTTTTATGATCTTTATTGCCACAAAATGAGTCACACCCAACATTCAGCTGTGGCTAAAGTTTATTTGAATATTTGACTGGTCCAAACAAAACTATGGAGGAATTTCCTACCAGTACCCTTTAAAAGGGTACTTTTACTATTCGCAAGTACAAATGCAGTATTTCATTCCTGAAGCACAGTGATTTAATTAGCAAAAAGAGCTATTGACTGGAAACAGTTTTAAACAAAAAGACTAAGAATATATGAGATGTGTGATATATTCAGTGTAGAGGCTCCAAAAGATCTCCAAGAAAAAGGGAATATTAAAAAACCCCATCATTTTATTCAACAGGAAGTATCTTCCAAGGGGGAAAATCTTTGAAATCACTGGGAAATTTGTCATTGCCTCCATGCAGCCAGGATTTTACACAGATAAATTAAAAATTAATTGAAGAAGAAAAAAAATCTTTTATGCATTATTGGACAAGTCAAATATAGCCTGTACAGATTACCCATTATAATTAAGCAAGACTGATTTTAGGCTGATAACCAGGATTAGAAAGTCGCTGCAGCTATTTGGGAATCCTGCACTGCAATTACTGTGAGACAATCTAACCTTCTTTTAAGAGCTGGAAAAGCATGGACAGGCGGAATCCTGCAGGAACCACTCCGGTGGTGGCCAGTACCTCTACTGTGTCATTCTAGTCCAAAAAAGAAAAAAAAAGAAAAAGGATCTTAGTATTCCTGTTTCAGGTATAAACTCAGCCAGACTCCCATGTTGTGCAGCCTATTTCTGAAGCATTAGGAACATTTTTATAGCATTTCTTGCTACAAAAGAAAACAAAATATGTTAATTAAAAACATTGTTCTGTACTATGAGATACAGTGTTTGAGAAAAGTCAAACCTTGTCTAGAAAATAATTAATATACTGGTAGGTGAAGTTACTGTGTAAGAGATACACCCACCTCTGCGATGGCTCTTCGTATGGCACTCCAGTGAGAATCTGTTCTGGAAGAAAAACAATGGTTTCGGTTTTTTGGTTTTGGTTGTTTTTTTTTTTTTTAATAAAATATCTTCTTCCTGTGGACAAAAATGTAAACACTAAATACAGCTTTGTCTTTAAATACCTGCAGCTTAATAACCATATGTATGTGCGATACTAATAATGGCATATTTCTCTCTACTAAGACTGACTGACTGTCTCAGGAGCTGGAACAGAACTCGATATATGACCCAGTCATTCTTTGATTTTATGGCAGGGAAAAATAAAAACAAACCACAGCAGAACTCGCCAACAAACCCACTCAAGTAAAAACATGTCTGCAAACTGAAAAAAAACAAAACAAGTGTCTGCTGTACTGAAAAGAAAAACGCAGTCACAAAGAACCAAATTCCCTTGTCAGTTATTCTCACAGTAAGCAATGATTTTTAGGAGGAGAAGGAAGAATTTTATACTTATTTGGTTTCACATCACTCCATTTACCTTTTTTTAATTTCAGTCCCATCTGCTGTTTCATCCACCACTTCTATGTGTTCTTCACTTTGCTCTTGGTTTTCTTCGTCTTCATTATGGACCTGTAATTCAGATTCAGAAAGGGAAAGTGCTGGATTCCTTCACAGTTCTCTTCTTAAAACTGCTTTCTCGAATGAGAATGTTAATAGTTTATGAGATGTTAACAGTTTAGAGGAGATTTTCTGTCTGTAACAACTTCTCACTCCATAGCGCTGGAACTGCACAGCACTGTCCTTAGTTCTACAGCTGCAGCAAGGAATTGCCAACAAGCATGAGAATGCATTTGCAAAGTGGATTCTTTAGAACTACATGAGCACTATGATCAGTTTTATGCAGCTGTGTTTTCGTTAATATCTCCAAACCACAGAGGTGAGGCTGGAACAGAAGGCTGCAGCACACTAACCGCGAGGTAGGTTCTGGGAACGAGGCCTCTCTCCCCTCTCGAGTTTTCGGCAACCCACCAGCCATCCGCTTTCTTGTCGTGGATAAGCAGGACTTCACCTTTCTTTGCCATTAGGAGAGACAAAGACAAAAACAACCAAATATTTCAAAATGGCTCCAAGCACAATTAAAAAAAAAAAATAAAACAACTTCATTTTTCCCCCAGCAGAGATCACAGACTAACACAACAGCACTGCGAAAAGCCACTTCTGCCTGAATCCCGCAAGGAACTGCTTGAATCCCAGAAGCACGAGATTTAATTATAGTCATTGCTTAATACCGAATGATCTGCAGTCAAAAAGCTCTACAGAGACATATTTACCGTGAATGTGAGATCCCCTTCCTGCTGCGCACTGAAGTTTCCAACCGCAATACATTCTTTAACATTTGGATCATCCAGCAATTTATCCTCATTGTCTGCTTCTTCACTGTCTTCCTCCTCACTGCTTTCTTCAGCTTCACTCTCATCTTCACTCTCTTCTTCCTTCTCATCTTCAGTTTGAGGATCTTTCTGATGTTCATCATCCCTACCCAAAATAAATAAAACTTTGGGTTTTTATTGTATTACATAAAATTCTTGAAATTGCTGTAAAGCTTTGCAATATGGGCTTATCTCCAAGGACTTTATCCAGCTACAGAACTTTCATTCCTGTGTTTTACTCTCTGTCCTGATCTGAAAAAACCTCCAAAATCCCGACGATGTTTCCTCCCCAAGTGCACAGACCACGTTGCATCTGCTCCTCTCAACACCCATGTTATAATTCAGCCATTAACCAAAACCCTCAGAAAATGGCAGTGAGTTGTTCACGACTGTATCAAGAAAACAAGCCCCAAAAGAGCTTTTTAAACTCTGTTCAGATAATAAAGGAGATGAATTAACAATTTTTCAGGGTCCTTTCCAACCCTACAAGTACAATCCTATTAAAGCGCAGATTGTATTTATTTGTTTAAGCTGCTCACACTGCGTAATTCGTTGTCACCTTATCCTGATCCAAGACAAGAACAAGTTTCTGCAGCTGCTGAGAGAGTTTTAGCAACAGCTTTTCTTCTTCTTCTTTCCTCTGATTATAATTCCCCACAGGTGCAGGCTCATCAGCCTGAGAAAGAAGAACACAACAAATTGCTCAAAGAATCAGAGCTTTCAGACATATCTTACAAGCTTTCACCTTCCTGGGCTGCTGTCGCTCCCTGCTCAGTGACATCTTCCTTGCCCTTTTACTCTGCCAAGAGGAAATTTCACGTTCAATTTCAAATCCATTTCTCCATTCAGATCAATTTCTCTGCTTCCAATGCAATGCACCGGGTTGGTAAATATTTTATAATGTGTTGATAAAGATTTTAACTTGGGCACAATAAAGCATTACAAATGTCCTTTTAAATAATCTGGATGGATCCCGTTGATGCCAGTCGGGGGCCGTGCAGCGCTGGGCATGGCTCTTGTCCTGAGGCACCTCAAATCCGAGAGGGGGTGTTCTCTGAACACTCTTTTGGGGACAAACATTAACAGATTTGTCTCCACACTTACCTTTTTCAAATCACGAAGAGCATTTGCATTCTCATCCACCAGTTTCTTCAGCTGCGTACATCTGCGTGGGAAGCAAGGCGGATAGATGGGATTTTCTTAGAGTCCTGATAGATGAGTGACCCAAATCCCGCACTGATATTGAAACGTGTAGATGTGGATACTCAGACCTTCCCCCTGCTCTGTGCACAGTGTGGCGAACGCCGATAGGAGCCCAAACGCCAGTTTAGCTGATTATTATGTGATGTGCAAGTTCCCAGTTAAAACCACCTCAGGTTTCCCCCACCCCCCGGGAGCGCCTCACCTCAGCGAAAGGGCCTCCCGCTGCCCGGGGGCCGCGGCCGCGCTCTCCGCCCGCAGCGCCTCCACCTGCAACACAGCACAGGCGCCCGTCAGGCCCCGCCGGAGCCCCCGCCCCGCCCCGCTCCGCTCCGCTCCGCTCCGGTACCTGCGCCTGCAGCTCCCGGCTCCGCCGCTGCAGCCGCTGCAACGGGCCCCGCGCCCGCCGCCCCGCCATGGTTGCCAGGCAACGGGCGCCGCGGCGCGCAGGGATGACGTCACTTCCGGGACGCGCGGCGTGCTGGGAGTTGTAGACGCTGCGTGGGGAGAGAAGCGGGGCGGCGCGGCCTGGGCCACCCGCTGGGTTAAAATTACCCGTCTGAGGTTAAAATCACGGAAATCTGCGCCGTGGTAAAGCGGGTACAACGTGCTGAGCAGGCGCCCCATGCAGCTCCACTGAACAGAATCAGAATCCCAGAATGTCAGGGGTTGGAAGGGACCTGGAAAGCTCATCCAGTGCAATCCCCCCCGCCGGAGCAGGAACACCCAGATGAGGTTACACAGAAGGTGTCCAGGCGGGTTGGAATGTCTGCAGAGAAGGAGACTCCACAACCTCCCTGGGCAGCCTGGGCCAGGCTCTGCCACCCTCACCGGGAAGAAGTTTCTTCTCATATTGAAGTGGAACCTCCTGTGTTGCAGTTTGTACCCATTGCCCCTTGTCCTATCGCTGGTTGTCACTGAGAAGAGCCTGGCTGCATCCTCCTGACACTCCCCCTTTCCATATTGATCGCCATTAATGAGGTCACCCCTCAGTCTCCTCCTAGCTCAAGAGTCCCAGCTCCTCAGCCTTTCTTCACACGGGAGATGCTCCACTCCCTTCAGCATCTTCGTGGCTGCACTGGACTCTCTCCACAGTTCCCTGTCCTTCTGGAACCGAGGGGCCCAGAACCGAACACAGGTGCCTGATCCCGTGCAGTGCTGCACACCCGGGCTTTGCGTCTGGAGACCTTCCAAAGGCCTGAAACCTTTCTACCAAAAAGCCACAGGACTAACTTGGCTACAAATTAGCATTTTGTGGTCTTAAGGGGCTCTAAGCAGCATATTCTTTTTCCCAAAAAACTTTTCAAACTTTCCCAGTTCAGTAATGTAGTTACAAACCAGCTGCCTGCATGGCCTACAGCAAATCCTCCAGCACAAGGCAGGAGGGCCTCTGCTCTTAGATCCTGGAAATATATTCAGGAGAAGAAGGAACCTGCCACAGCCACCTCCACAGCTCCTTGTCCAAAGCACAAGAAATTCAAAGCATGAGCCCACTCATCCCACTAGCGCACATTGCCACTTCATTGTCTCCACAGGTTTTTTTTCACGTGTACTTTTATCGTGAGACCTCTCACTCGTTACAAGCACCCATAAGGCCTCTTTTTGCGTTTTGGAGAAATAAACACAACTAGGAATGACACATGGTGATTTTGGCAGGTTTAATGTATCGGCAGCGCAGAGCCGCGTGCTTCAGCAGAGTTAAAGCAAGACAAACACCGAAACCACTCCAAAATACAGAAATTTGGGTCATCGTCCTTCTGTCCTCAGCATTTGGTGTTTGGGCTGCTGTCCCTCTCTCCTCGGTGTTTGGGCCATCGTCCTTCTGTCCTCAGCATTTGGTGTTGGAGCTGTTGTCCCTCTGTACTCAGCTTTTGGTGTTCGGGCCGTTGTCCCTCTGTCCTCAGCGTTTGGCGTTCAGGCTGTTGTCCCTCTGTCCTGGGTGTTTGGTGTTTGCACCGTTGTCTCTCTGTCCTGGGCATTTGGGCCGTTGTCCCTCTGTCCTCAGAGCGTCTGGTGTTCGGGCCGTTGTCCCTCTGTCCTGGGCATTTGGTGTTTGAGCTGATGTCCCTCTGTCCTGGGCGTTTGGGCCGTTGTCCCTCTGTCCTCAGAGCGTCTGGTGTTCGGGCCGCTGTCCCTCTGTCCTGGGTGTTTGGTGTTTGAGCCGATGTCCCTCTGTCCTGGGCGTCCGGTGGACCAGGCTGCCACCGTGCGGGATCCCGGCTCCTGCGGTTCTGCAGCCCCACGATCTCGTCCTTCACCAAACCCGCGACCCGCAAACCCGGGTCCGCTCCCGCTGCGTCCCCGGAGCCGCGGCCGCCGCCGGGGACACGGTGGCGGGGCTCAGGCCGCCTCCAGCCGCTCCTGCGCGGCGGCGAGGCGCTGCTGGAGCCGGCGCTGGCGCCAGCGGAGGAAGCGGCGGCGGGCCCGGCCGGCCTCCCAGCCCACCAGCACCCCGGCCGCGAAGGCGAGCAGCAGCGCCCAGCGCACGGCCCGCGGCCGCAGCGCCGCCGGCACCATCCCCGCCGGCACCGTCCCCGCCGGCCGCGGCTCCTCCCGCTGCTGCGGGGGCGGCCCCGCTAAAGGCGGCGGGGCCGGGGAGGAGCCGCGTCTGTCCGCGCCATGGCGGAGCCGGGCTCGCAGGTAGCGGCTCGGAGCCTCCCGGGGGTGGGTGGGGGGGTGGTTACACAGGCTGGGGGGTCCTGGACGAGCAGTGTGGGTCATTCGGAGGACTGGAGAGAGTGCAGAGGAGGCGATGGAGGTGGCGAGGGTCCTGGAGCACAAGTGTGATGGGAGCGGCTGAGGGTTCAGACGGGAGAAAAGAAGGCTCATCACTCTCTACAACCCTCCTTGGAGCATGGAGGGGGTTGGTCTCTTCTCCCAAGTGATAGGACAAGAGGAAACGGCCTCAAGTTGCACCAGGGGAGGTTCAGATTGGATATTAGGAAAAAATTCTTCATGGAAAGGGTTGTCGGGCATTGGAACAGGCTGCCCAGGGCAGTGGTGGAGTTACTGTCCCTGGAGGGGTTTAAAATGTGTTTAGACGAGGTTCTCAGGGACATGGGTTAGCGCTGGGGTTAGGTTATGATTGGACTCAATGATCCTGAGGGTCTCTTCCAAATGAAATGATTCTATGTGCAAAGCTGCAGCACCCATTGTACTGCTTCCCACCTCCCCTGGGGTGAAAGGGACCCCCTCTGAATATTCGCTTTAAAATGTATTTCAGGCTCCAACAGCTACTGACCAACTGCCTGTTTGTTTTTCCCCTTTCCACAGGATCTGCTGCTGGCAGCAGCGTTTGTCTCCGATGCACAGTACAACAGAAATATTCCTTTCAAGACGTCCCCGGAGGCAGTCAGGTACGGAGCTCTGTGTCCCCACGAGTGACCGTGACATTGTGCTGGCCTCGCAAGCAGCGTGTGGGGCCGTGGGGTGCATGGGCTGGAGGGAACCAACCTCTGCTGGGTCCAAAGAACAACCACCAGCATGGGCTGAGGACTGTGGGGTCACCGGCTGGGTGCTGAAATGGTTGGGTGGGTGGGATGCAAAGAGCTGGATTTAAGCTGAAATGCACATGTAAGGGAGCTTAGCGCATTGGTTTGTCGAGGATGGGAAAAGAAATTAAAATTGGGGTTTGCTGGAGAAAAAAAGAATCAAAATCTTTCAAGATGGAAGCTGTGGGGCTGAAGAGTTTGGGAAGCATGGACACCAACCTGCCACACACCAAGGCTTCAGCTAATCAAAGGAGCGTGTGGCACCTCTGCTCAGGTGTACTTCAGAAAGGACGGTAGCTGCTGGGGGCAGGAGTAATTACAAGCTGGTATTAATTGGCGATTAGTGAAATTCCTCAAGGCTGTTTTGGCTGCAACGGTGACTCTGTTCACTTTTAGCTGATGGTAAGAGGCCAAGGAGCTTTGGTCAGAGAGGTGACTCTTCCCTCAGGCTTGGGCTGCTTTAGGATAACTATTTTCATCTGTAAAACCTGAGATAACATGGCTTGTGTAGAAGGGACAGATGATCCAAAACCTGCTGTAGGGGGTGGAATCCTGCTTAAGCTCGGTATAAAAACCAGTTTACTGAGCAATCCCATGCTTCTCTCTAGTGGCTTGTCTTATCTCTTTGCTTTTTAACCTGCAAAGAAATGGTGTTAGATAACTAATCAGACTTCATTTGTGCGTCATGTGGATACCTGAACTTAGCAGAGGTTTGCACTCAAATTAAGAAACAAGGTAATTTCAAAAAAGAAGCAGCTTTACCCAATCTGTATGTTGGAGTCTTAAACTGAATGGGAGAGTGTCTGTGTCCCACCTTCCTGGTGTTTTGCTCCCTGGAAGGGAATATGGCATCCCTCAGCTATGAGACTACAAGGAAAGGTCAGGAAACAAATTCCCAAATCCCTGGCTGGAAAAAACTGTGCTACTGTCACCCTTCCTCTGTGACTATTTGGGACAGCGTGTGCTGCTCTTCCAAGAGGCGTTTGGTGAGCTCATGGGTGTGTGCACTGCAGCCTCTCTTTACGGTGCCGCTGCCTTCTTTCTGCAGGCTTTATTATCTCTATAATCACTGGATTATGCGAACAGCCACCTACTTCTTCATCTTTCTCAACCTGTCCCTCGCGGTGTTTGAAGAACCTGCTGTGTATCCGCTCCCCTTCCTGGTAAGTTTGCAGTGCGGAAGCAGTGTGAAACTAGTATTGCATTGTTTGGTGGAGCAAACAAAGGTTTCTTGTTTAAAACTAGTTGTCAAAGGTGTCAAGAGATAATTGATGCTGATATTTCTCTTGAAATGGGGACAAAAAAGGGGCATAGGAGCTAAACAGGGACCATGGGAGCTGTTGTGGCTCTCAGCAGTGGCTGCTGTGACTGCAGACAAAGTCATGTTGCTTTTCTGCATCTCGGAGAAAAATTCCAGGCTTCTGTGGGACCCGAGTTCAGTCCTCTTGTCTGAAAGCAGAAGTGGAGCATTGCCCTTAGGACTGACTTCTCTGTAGCCTGTATTTGTTCTACACTAGTGTGTTTGTGAGAGATGTGCTCCTCAAATCCCAAGCAAATACAAATTTCTTGGCTTCAACCTGCCCATGGCAGGGAATTTCACAAGAGGAAACCTGAAACTATTGCTCAGTGCCAGATATGTGAGGCCGTAAAACAGCCGGCAGAAAAACCCACTGGAAAAGCATTTATACTGGCTCTGCCTGTTTTTCCTTTGCCTGTACCCCAGCCTGAGCATCATTGTCTCTGTGCAGAGGGCTCACCCTGCTCTTGCTTGCCCTGACTTGGGCCCTTCTCTCCCTGCAGGTCACTTCTGTGCTCGAGGTGCTGTGCCTTCTGGTGTTCTTTGGCCGACTGACACATTTTGCAAAAGTCACCCATCGCAGCGTGTTCTGGAAGGACACGAAGAACATCTGCATCATGGTTGCCATCCTGGTGAGTTAGGCCTAGGGTGGAGGGGCCAACGTGGAGGTGGCTTTTTCCTCCTCCTGCTTTCCTGGTAACGTAGGCCCTGATGCACAAGGGCTCTACAAGAGCCGTGGCCAAATTGGCCAACAGTTGGGCACGTTCTCAGCTAATCCATTGCCTTCACTATCTAGCCACGTTTCCAACATTGCTTCTGGGAATTGTCCTTCTTTCTTCTCCAGTTATCCCTAACAGACTTGGCCATATACGGGGTCCTCAGGATATACGATGTGAGAAGCATTCGATGGTCAAGAATTGTGAGGCCCATCTTCCTGATCAACTTCGCAGAGAGTCGCCAGGTAAGGAGGGGGTCTGGTGGGATGTACCTGTGGTGCAGGGTCCTATTTTTGGACAGCCTGCTGCTTTCTGAGGTCCAGGGCATTTCGTAGAAAGGGTTTTGTGCACAAATAGCAGAATTTCGTTTCCTGTGAGTGAAGGTTGCTCTCAGAGGTGGCCTGAAGCAATAGTTTGAGATGGAAAAAAGGGTGCTCTGATGATTTGGAGAAGAAACACACGTAACAGCGAGGGGCTGTGCATAGTCCAGCCTGCGTGGAGGAGCAGCCTCTGTCTGCGGGCAGAGTTGGGTACTGTCCTCGGGAGCTGTGAACGGGAGCAGCACCGCGGACGGGAAGACTGTTTCTCCCCAGGTCGGGGCCAGGTTACTTATTTCTGGAATTGTCGTGCTGTTCTCAGAAACCGAACTTGGAGTCCAGACGGGTGATTTGGACTCTGATCCCTCTTGTCACAGAGAGATCTTTTCCCTGCTGCCCAAGGCCTTTCTGGACCTGACTTAAAAACAAATAAACTGCTGTGGTGTTGAGGCCTGGGGGAGGGAGCAGTTGAATTTTCAGGTTCGTAGCATTTGTTTTGTGGCCTGGAGTGATGGGCTTCTGTCTTTGGACAGTCCCCTGCAGCAGGAGCATCTCAGCAGTTCCACAGGGTCCTCTGTCCCTTGGCCAGCTGGGTTTGTGATGGTGTGGAGATGGGGTCTCTCCTAACGTCTCTGGGGGAATGAGGAGGAAAGGCCTGGTATCTTTGCACAGGTTTTAGCAGAACAGAGATGGCACATCTGGCTGAGAATCTCTCCTGACAGAAGAGCGTCCCACTGTGCTGGCTTGTTCCCGTGTAGGTGTTTGATCCAGGTGGGACGGTGAAGAGAGGAACAGTGTCTCTAAACACTTCCCTTCTCCCCGGCAGATTCGGAGAGCCTTCCGTAGCATCCGCAACACGCTGCCGGAGATCACCTACGTCTTCTTGCTCTTCATGTTCAGCCTTCTCATGTTCTCCCTCATGGCCTTGAAGCTGTTTGGCGAGAGGTGCGAACACTTGTTTTGCTCAGAGCTGGGTGGGAAGAATGTGTGGGATGCTTTTGGACAGGAGGCAGCATAGCAACTCCAAACGATTACTAGTGAATACACGCACTGCCGATACGTGCAGTTCCTGTGTTTAACTTCAGATTGTCCTTCTGCCCCTAGGAATCTCCAGACAGCAGAAGGCTTGCCGTATTTCAGAAACTACCTAGAAATCGTGTTTGACCTCTATGTGCTGGTGACGACAGCCAACAGCCCGGATGTCATGTACGTGTGCTGAGCTTGCAGTCTTTTTGTGGGGAACGCTGGTGTCCTGCTCCGAACAGCAGCAGCTCTGGCCAGAACAACACTGTGTATTTCAGAGGTATTTCAGAGCAGCGACAGAGCTGCTCCTTTTCCAGCCTGCAGGAGTATCGTGAATTCTCAACCATCAGTTTTAAAAATGGCTCTGAACCAGAATCTGAGTTTAGGAAGACTTGAAGAAAAGATGCATTAAAATATTGCTTTCCAAATGACCTGGTAGCTGTTGAAGGCTGAAACCTGAGGGACAAACACACACACACTTTGATTAAAACCCTTTCCTGAAAAGGATGGGTATGCTCTAGTGAACAGATGTCTTTTTCCTCTTGTAATATTTTCTCTAACTGAACTAATGCACAGTTTTTACCTTGGGTATTATCTGGCTATCAAAAACAGTACTTAGAAATCCATCTGGAAGACTCTTTTCTTGTGATTTCTTTTATTTCCCCGTTTGTCTGCCTAGCAAGTACCAATCTCTCTCCCCTTCTCTAGGATGCCGGCATTTGACTTCAGCTCATGGTATGCCCTGTTCTTCATTGCCTTTGTCATTGTCAACACCTACATCTTCATGTCTCTCTTCCTGGCTGTTGTGTACAACAACTACAAAAAACACCTGAAGGTAGGGTTTGGAGGGGGAATTGTGATCACGTTATTGCTGTTAGGGGCTTTGTCCTGGTTCAAAAACAATGTCTGTGTGCAGGAGGCTCTTTTCAGTTGGCTGTAAGCACACAGCCCACTTTTTCTGCCGCTGCACGTGCCCTTAAAGCAAAGGAAATGTGAAGGGACGTTTAAACAAATCAGAACTCCTGTTGCTTCTACCCAAACTGAGTAGGTGCAGTTTGGTGCTTGTGATCAAAGGGTGAGAGCTGGGAATTGCTGATCATAGGAAGCCTGTGTGGACACATCCTCTCTGCTTCTGTGACCTCTGGGCACGTAGATCCCGTGATCTTTGTCATCTCCTTCCTGTTGGACGCTGTCCTTTCTCTTTTCTTCCGTTTTTTCGGTGCATCTCCCAGCAGCAAGCAATCTGTTGGTCTTTCCAGGGAGCTCATGGTTGCCTGTTAAATGCCATTTCTCATCAACCCCACTGACTGTGCTGTACTTTGTGTCTAATGTCACTCCAGGTGTGTTCCTCTGAGTCTCTTCTTGCACCTCTACACCATGAAAATAAGATTTATTTATTTAAAAAAAAAAAAAAAAGAGGGGCAGGGTAACTGAATCACGATACTCTCTCTAGAATGAGATCCGTGAGCTTGCTTACATGAAGCACCGCAAGATGTTAGAGGCCTTCAACCTCCTGAAGGAAGAAGAAGGGGCACAGTTTGTGGTTAGAGAAGCCCGGTGGAAGCAGCTTGTCAAGCTGGTGGCTCCTGATACCAGCAACTCCCACAGAGAGCTGCTGCTACGCATCTCAGACGATGAGCAGAAGGGTTTCGTAGGTGAGCAGCGGGGCAAAAGCCTCCCTTGTTATCAGATTCCTCCCACGTAGTCCTCTGGAGCCAGGATATCAGGAGAGCTGGCTCAGCCTCCTCATGCTAGATCATGCCCATCCTGATCATGAAAGGTTTGCATTGGTTGTTGCCCTACAGCTTGAGCCAGTCCCTCAGGAAAGGGGCAAGAGGAGCTGGTTGAGCACCATGTTCAGCCTGTTTCGTGGTGGATACCACTTTGGGCAGGTGTGTTGTCTGCTGCTGTGAGCAGATATCGAGTCCAGATCGCCGCAACTTGTAGCTCTATAGTTGCCAAATGTTGTCTGTCTTTAATGACAGTTGACTGATGTGTTGTCCTCTCTCTACTGCAGACAAGAAGTCCTTCGTACAGCTGGCAGATCTCCTCAACATCCAGGTGGTGACCCTGAAGATCCGCAGCCACCCACTGGGGCAGTGGATGCCTCGTGTGTACGCGTCGGGCATGAGCCGGTTCCTGCGCAGCATGGTCAGGCACAGGTGAGCCTCTGCTGCTTGTGGCGTTCAGAGGGCTGCAGAGCGGTGGTGGCACAAGGAAATCCTCAGCTGGGTGTCACGCTGCTAATTACAAACTGCATTTAGGCGAACAGTGGGAGTTCTGTTTGTGAAAGTGTTCCATGGAGCAGCTCTGCTCTTAGCCTGCCTTCAGTGGTGCAGAGAAACTAGATTTGGCTACTGGTGAGTTCACACCTCTTCCAGTCCCACTTGTTCAGATCTTCTAGAGGCACTGAGTGAAACATAGTTTTTACTGAAAGCAAGAAGTGCTTCATTGCCTGCCTTGCAGGACCAGACTAAATGCTTCACTTAAAAGTGATTTTCTGTCAGCAGTCTCTGCTGCAAAGCTGCACTGTGCTGCTTCATCAGCTCTTACCACATTGGTACTATGAGCTGCTAGTGCTCTGTTTCACACCTGAGTCTTCCTAGGATTAGAAAATCACTGAGGTTGGAAGGAACATCTAGAGATGGTCTGGTGTAACCCCCCTCAGCTAGAGTAGGGTCCTCAGGGCTATGTCTAGTTGGGCTTTGAGTATCTTCAAGGGTGGAGATTCCATAATGTCTCTGCAACCTGTTCCAGTGTTTGACTGCCCTTGGCTTGAAAGATAAGGAAAAGCTTTTTTTGTTTAAATGGAAAATCCTGTATTTCAACTTGTGCCCCTTGCCTCTTGTGCTTTCACTGGATAGCACTGCGAAGAGTCTGGCTTGGTCTTCTCTGCGCCTTCCAGCAGGTATTTCTGCATATTGAGCTCTCACAACACTTCTTGGGAGTGGCAAACTGATTTCTCTTTTTCTTCTTGCAGGGGATTTGTTTGGACTTACGATGTGATCATTCTCATAAATGCTATTTTCATTGCTCTGGATGAGGAAAGCCCTTATATTTCCTATGCAGAGTGGGTCTTCCTTGCTCTGTATATAATTGAGATACTCCTGAAAGTGTACACTTATGAACCGAGGGCATTCTTTGGCAAAAATCAGTTTTGGAACTGGTGAGTGGGATGAATGTTGGTGTTAAAGGTGAAGTGCAATGAGAACTTTGCGTTCAGCTCCTCGAGAACAGAAAGTCTCTTGGAGAGACGAGCTGCCTGACACTAACTCATGTGTCAGGGTGCAGTTAAAACAAATGTGTGCGTCAGATGACACTAGTGTTTTGCTAAACAAAACTTTCCCATCTCCCCCCGGCCCTGCAAATAGTC
This sequence comes from Caloenas nicobarica, assembly GCF_036013445.1. Classification (NCBI taxonomy): domain Eukaryota; kingdom Metazoa; phylum Chordata; class Aves; order Columbiformes; family Columbidae; genus Caloenas; species Caloenas nicobarica. The sequence continues at coordinate 121,226,925 of NC_088247.1, forward strand.
TGAGATGCTGCGGGGCTGTCTGGCACAGGTGTGAGGGAGAGGGATTGCTACTTGTACGTGTTGCGTGGCAGCTTACGCACCTGTTCTCTGTCACCATAAATCTAACGGCACTGCCTTCCCTCGCACTAGGTTTGATACCCTCATCATCTTTGCTGCCTTGACTGCAACGATACTCAATACCACCCTGAAATCGAGTAAGTGCAGCTTCCACAGCCTGCGTGCGTCTGGGAGACTTGGTGGTCTTGAGTAGCCTTTTGCCGTCACCTTGTGCTTGGGAGGCTTTTTGGCAAGACAATCATTTCCCTATATGGTTTTTATGAACTAAGCAAGTCTTTCTTTTTTATAGCTACCTGTTATAGTATTTAACAAGGACATAATGGTAACAAATATAAGAACATGTTTTATCTCTATACTTCCCTGCTTATATTTCGTAACCAAAAAAAAAAAATCTTTTCTCAGCGGTGAAGTACAACAGCCAGCAGATCCTGGACATTGTCTTCATCTTAAGAGTCCTCAGGCTAATAAGGATTGTCGACAGCATTCAAAGGTAATGAAGGGAGTGGGGTAGCGATATATTTTTTTGGGGGGACAGGCTGTGTCAGGGGTTGGTTGAGACAGTGCCTCGAGTTGCTCTGTGTGGCTGCTTGGCCACGGTCAGTCCAACTCCACAAAGCATCCCCAGGCCTTGTCCCTGTGAGCCCAGTTGCTGCAGCCTCTCTGGAGACTTATTTATGAATAAGGCCATGTGGGGGGCACACGTGGGCTGGAATGTGATGATAAGCAAGTGTGGGCTTTAAAAGAGCCTCCCCACAACAGGTGTTGTCGTGAATCGTTTGCTGTAGGTTCCGGGTCATCATGAACACGCTGATAAACATCGTACCGACCATGTTGACATTTGGTGGGCTGACTCTGGTAAGAAATCCTGGTATCTTAGCTCAAAGCACTCCAGTTTTACAGGAATGCATCTTAAGTCTCACACTCATGCTGTTGCCAAGAGGCTAAATGCAAATCTCTGGATGGTGGGCCCTTGGAACTGTAAGTGTCCGTTTTGATTTTTGGTCATTGCACGAGGAAGTGTGTGCAAAAGAGTTGGGCTCCAGCTGGCTGCCAGGTCAGGACATCATCCCGCTTTGGCCCACGGGGCAGTGAAGATGTTCTGTGCAGTCTGGGCTTCACGTTGTAATGGATCAAACTGTGGTTTGGGCAAGAAGCTGAATGAGAAACCTGTTTCTCGAATCATTTCCTAAAAATAAGTTCCCCTCTTAGGATTTGAGAATATTTAATTTCCATGTATTTTGGCTGTAGTTCTTGGCCTATTATTCCTGACTGGTAATTGCTTTTGAGTGGCTTGGGTCTCTTGGACTCTGCTGCTCCTCAGCAGCTTGCTGTGTCTGTAAAAACTTAAAAACCTGCTGGAACTTCTAAACTTGTCGTGGAGCCTGCTGCTCCTTGGAGAGGCAGGTGATGGGCTTTCTCTTCCCAGGTCGTGTACTGTGTCTTTGCGATTGTTGGCATGGAGTTATTCCATGGGAAAATCCAGTTCTTCCCTGCAAACTCGAATGCTCCTCACGCCCTGGAGTGCGGAAACCCAGCCCTCAAGGATTCTCTCTTTGCCCGGGCAAAATACTGCAAAAACAACTTCAACAACTTCGCCTCGTCCTTCATCGTCCTGATGGAGCTCACTGTAGTAAATCAGTGGCACGATATCCTTTGTGGTGGAAGACCCAAAGTAGAGCTTGGTGATCCATGCTCCTCCCCAACTCTGCTCTCCCCCTTGTTCTGCACACACAGAGGCACATAGTGCCAGAGAACAGAGAAATGGTCCTTGCAGAGGGTTTTGTTCAAAGAATTTGTCCGGAATTTTATCCGGTTCCTCCCTTAGCGCTGCTCAACAGCGAGATGTTGTCTTCCCTGAGCGCTCTTGCCCTTAACACCTGTCGTACTCTTTGCCAATGGGTTTGCCAACGTGACGGTGCAGCCCGCCAAGCTGTATTTCATCGCCTTCCACATTGTCATGGTGATAATAATCGTCAAGTAAGTTTGGGGTCGCTCCCCTCTGGTTCGGAGGGAAGGAGGGCTCTGCCCCCTGCCAAGGTGCTGCTGGTGGTCCCAGGGTCACACAGGCTGTGACTCTTAGACACAGGTGGGATGTGTTGCAGAGGAATCTGCTGCATCTGTTCTTCTCTCCATGGGGTGCTGAGCTTCCAGTCTCCAGCAGAGGAGGGGACAGAGTTCTGGGAATGAGCCTGGGAACACTAAGACTGTATTTGATGCCCAAAATCAGGAGCAGAGGGAAGCCAGTAAGGAAATGCTGCTGTGTAATTGTGCTCGTTGTTTCTTGCAGTATCTTCGTGTCGTTCATTTTGGAAGCTTTCTTTGTGGAGTACTCACTGGAGAAGAGTGAAGTAGAAACAGCCATTGAGCGGAAAATCCAGGAGCTGGGAATGGGAGTTCAAGAGTGAGTATCCCAAAAGAAAAGCTCCTGGGATGGGATGTGAACCCCCCCGCCACCCCGGGGTAACGTCTGGTCCTTCTCGCGTAGGGATGAGCTCCGGGATGAGCAGCTCCTTGATAACATGGAGGGTGCTGAGCATGACCTGGAGGGGGAAGGTGGAATGAAGCCACAGCCTAAAGGGCTGGTGTTTAAAATTGCATCTAAACGTAAGTGCAGCTTTACGACTTCCCAGTCTTTGGTGTGAGAAGCCACATCTCTGAACTGGCCCCAATCTCTGGGGAAGCTCCAACCACTTCTGCTTCCTTTGGGCTATAAAAGCGGCTAAAACCCAGCTGGAGATTGAAGAGAACTGTGGACACTCTAATGTTTCCTGTTTCTTTTTTGCTTTTGTAGCAACTTCTTTTCCTCTCTACTTCGGCCCTTCTCTGTGCGCTTTTCTTCGCTAGCCCGTCTCTGAAGGTGCTGCCTTGGTGGCTGAGGTCCTGCTGTTGCTAAGTCTGTTTTTTCTGCTTTTCTCCTTTCTGTGTGCACTCTGCATTCCTCCTGCCTGGGATCATGGGTGACTGATGCTCCTTTCCTCGGGTGCCTCGGCAGTTCCCCAAGCTTGTGCTGCTCGGCAGGGCAGCTGGTTGGGATCACAAATCCGCTGAAGGACAGAGGGGAATAGAAGTGCTTGAAATCTTAAAATAATGGTATTTATCCTTTACAAGTGCTTGAAAATACCTAGGGAAAACAAACAAACGAAGTAGGGACTATCATTTGGGGTTTTCTTGCCAACAGCAGCAGGTGCTGGCGGTGACATTTCGTTTTGGCCACCCACAGGGTACAGGACGGTTGATGCTCTTCTCCAGCGCATGTTTGAGGCTGAGATACCCCTTGAAGATGAAGGCCCTTCTCTTGAAGAGACCTCAAACTTGTCCCCTGTGCCCGGTGCCCAGGCTGGGGAGCGTGCTGCGTAGCGGGGACAGCCCGGGGTGGTTGATGTGGAGCAGCAGATCTGCAGCTCGAGTGTGCCTGGGGTCCGGGTTAGGCAGCGGAGGGAGCGGCTGAGCCCAGAAACGGCTTTGTCATGTAAAGGAGCTTTATCTCATGTAGAGTCGCGGCTAAATTTTGGAACTGGAACGACCCTCCCCCAGAAAGCGGAGGGATAGTTGGTGTATCTGTGCCAGCTGAGCAACAGGGCCGTGCACGGTATGTTATGGAGTACCCACCTGTAACGGGGATCTTGTATTGCAGCACTTTTATATGCATATCTGGACCAGTGTAAGCTGAATTAAACAGCTCTTTGTACATAAAACATAATAAATGGCTCATTATCAGAGTTAATTGCAGACTCTTAGAATCATTTGGGGTTGGGAAAGACCTGTAAGATCATAGAGTCTAGCCGTTAACCTCGCACTGCCAACTTTATTATTTTAACTTTATTATTATTTACTATTTGACTTTATTATTTTACACATCGACTTTATTCCCGGAGCGGCCGCTCTGGCCCAGCCAATGGGGTGAGGGAGGAGGCGTGGCCTCCCGGCGGAAGCGGGCGCGATTGGTGGGCCGAGGCGTCCAATGGGAAGGCGGTGCGCATGCGCGGCCAATTTGAATCGGCGGCGGTTGGGGCGGCCGGGGATGGAGCTGGAGGGGACCGTGCGGTGAGGGCCCGGGGACACCGGGCGGGACCGGAGGGGACCGGGAGGGGACGGCGGGTGCGGTAGGGCAGGGGGCAGGCGCTGCGGGGGGCCGGGGGTGCGCAGGCCGGGCCCTCAGGGCGGTTCGCGCCGGGGCTGTGGCGGTTTGGGCCTGTGGGGATGCGGAGCAGCCTGACCCCCCTGTGCCCCGCAGGAGCTACGAGGCGCAGATACAGAACTACCAAGGGCCTGACCCGCTGGACCCGTGGGACAGGTGAGCGCCCCCGGCATCTGGAATATTGTGTCCAGTTCTGGGCCCCTCGGTTCCAGAAGGACAGGGAAATGTGGAGAGAGTCCAGCGCAGCCACGAAGATGCTGAAGGGAGTGGAGCATCTCCCGGGTGAGGAAAGGCTGAGGAGCTGGGGCTCTGAGCTGGAGAAGAGGAGACTGAGGGGTGACTCATTAATGTTTATAAATATATAAAGGGTGAGTGTCAGGAGGATGCAGCCGGGCTTTTCTCAGTGACAACCAGCGATAGGACAAGGGGCAATGGGTGCAAACTGCGACACAGGAGGTTCCACTTAAAAATGAGAAGAAACTTGTTCCCGGTGAGGGTGGCAGAGCCTGGCCCAGGCTGCCCAGGGAGGCTGTGGAGTCTCCTTCTCTGCAGACATTCCAACCCGCCTGGACACCTTCTGTGTAACCTCATCTGGGTGTTCCTGCGCCGGCGGGGGGATTGCACTGGATGAGCTTTCAAGATCCCTTCCAACCCCTGACATTCTGTGGTTCTGTGGGTGTTGCTGCCGGTGCTCGGCGGGGTTGGAACCTGGCGGGGTGTGTTTCAGGTACGTGCGGTGGGTGGAAGGATGTCTGCCCCCTGAGGAGAAGCAAATCCGCCTGCCCGGCCTCCTGGAGCAGCTGGTGAAGGTGTTCCTGAGCGACCAGAGGTACCACCAAGATCCCAGATTAGTGAACTGCTGCGTTAAGCTGGTAGGTATTTGCTTTTTGGGGAGTTAAGCTCTGCTAAAAAAAATTAAAGCTGCCCCACCATCCTGTAGCTGTGTGACTGCAAACAGCTGTGGGAGGAAAAGGAGCCCACAGGGGTGTGGAATTCGGATGTGTGGCTCTCCCCAGGAGCTCTGAGTACTTTTTAGTATTGCTGAAGGACAGCATATATTTTTTAAGCTGTGTTATTAAGCTGTTTAGCTTTTGAGACGTGTCTTCCAACCAGTTTTATCTTTAGAAAATAATGCTTTTTTTTTCAATAGTAAATAAGAAATTGTTATTGGGTGGGTTTTTTGCCTGCAGCTTCCTTGGATGTTTTTGAAAGCACTGATGGCTTTTGCACGTTATTCTATGCAGGCGGAGTTCATTGCTCCTCCTGGCCGGTATTTCAGCTACCTGTATGACCAGGGAATTGGTGCAAAGACATCACACCTCTATGTCGCTTGGGCGCAGCATCTTGTCAACGAAGGCAACGTGCAGGCTGCAGGAGCTGTCCTGCAGAAAGGGCTTCACAACCAGGCGCAGCCACGAGAGAAGCTGGAGCAGCTGTACTGGTAATTCTGATGCCTCTTTTACTCATTTTGCTGTTCAGGTAGTGTGCGGTTAATTTTATTTTTATTGTGTGTGCATGCCCTTTGCTGTAGCAGAGACAGACGAATGGTTGTTTTTGTGAAAGGTCGGTGTAAGCTTAACAGTACTGCTTTGTTGTTCAGTATTTGTTGGATGTTTTGGAGGGTGTACTGAGAAAAATTGTAGCCGAGCATCTTCAGCAAAGTAGGGCCCAGAAAGAAAATCCCTTAATTAATCGCTTCCTTTCCTGTCTAATCTCTGTTAAATAGATCCAAATGATGCAGAGGCAGGGCCTGGCTGGCTTCAGGCAGCCTTGGCAGTACTGTGTGCGTTTCGTTACTGTGTGTGCTAATTAATGACACCCGGCTGGTCCAGTCAGGGATGTCTGCGCTTTCCAGAGCGCATGGACTGGCTGAGCTCACCCTGTGCTGCCGGCTGGACGGATCCTTCAGCTGCTGCTTCGCTTGGCCGCTTTGGTTTTGGTTTGTGGCCACGGCTTGAACCACAGTGAGATCAGGTGTCAAATTCCCAATCCGAGCTGGATTTGTTTAGTCCACCTTGGGGATCAGTTGCAATAAGACATGTGTCCAGTTTCTCGTCCTTATTGCGCAGTACTTAGTGGTGCTTGTTGGAGTTCAGCATTTAGCTGCTGGAAGCACCAGAGTTGGTGCTTTTCATGATGATATGTTCCCTCTGGTGAAAACATGAACCCAACTTCCAAATACTGCTGCCTGTTGCAGACTTTCTTATTTTTGAGAACGTGAAGTTACCAAGAATGAGCGTCCTGTACCTAACCTGAGTATTTTAGTGTTGCATTTCAATGCTTGATGACCGTACAAAGGAATCAAAGGTTCCTGGGAGGTGGGGAGGGATGAGGGACAGGTGACTTAATGATAACTGATATTTCTTGCAATTTAGCTGGCTGCAGAATGCTGGTCCACGGAATCCTCCTTTGCAAGGTGAGGCTAAAGATAATCTGCCTGGGAGCTGTAGCTCAATTGGATGAATCTTTCACCTCCATCAGTGGGTTTTGTCACTCAAGAAAAATAGTAGAAACTATTTTTTATGTTTTCCTGGCCATATTTAAGACTCCTAAGGGGAGTGTATTCAAAATGAGGTATTAGTTTTCCAATGCTTACAGTTAATAGAAATTCATACATGAGCAAATTATCTCTGCTCACTAATGCAAACCCATATTGTCTGTCCCAGATGCTGCTGTTACCAAACCACTTCAAACTTCGCATGCTGCTAATCAAATGGCTCCTCAAAAAGATGTTTCCAATCTTAATGACCCGGTGTGTGCTTCTAAAAATCAGGTACAGACACCCCCTGTTCAGGCAGCTCCAGTGTCCTTCTGGGCTGCAGTTTCCAGAACTGCGTCTGTCTCAGTTCTCTGGCATCTTGTTCATTTTCTACTTGTGTCGCTCTCTTTCTGATCTGTTCTTGCCATGTTCGTGGTCTGAATTTTCATCTCTTCGATTAGAATTAAATATTAGCGGCTTCCCAGTTGCTGGTCTTGTCAAAATGTATGGCATGTATATTGGAATTCCTTCTTTCTTTTTAAATTTTTTTTATTTCCCCTGTCTTGCTTTAGGGTCTTGATTGTGCTGGTACTCAGTCCTGCTCTGGTGGAAAAGAAGAAGTGTAAGTATTTGGGATTTTTTTTAAGTTACGCTAGGAAAATTAACAGGCTCCCAAAATAAATCAAATCAACTTGAACAGAGCTTTTTCTTGTTTTTCCTCGCAGGCTGTATGTCACGTACATCTCCAAATCTGAAGTTCTTCCTAAGCCGTCGTCGACTGTTGTCGAATGCGAGCAGGTTGCGATGTACGATAAAAACCTGCTTGTGTGCGAAGGCTCTGAACTGTCGTTTGAGGAGCTGAGAGCCAAGAGATACTTCAAGAAATACGAGCGTCTCAAGAGATGGCGAGAATGGGGTATTCTCTCATCTACCTGTTTCGGAAATATTCTCGTATTCTTGGGAAATCAGTATTTGGCTGCATTAATTTTTTTTTCAAGCTCTCTGTTGAAGCCTGAAAACTTGCTCAGTGAGCGTCTCCACACACAAGCAGGGTGGGGTGATGATGGCTGGTAGCCGGGGTGGTCTCGGGGCAGAGTTTGTAATTAGAGGGAACGCCTTTGTTTGCTGAACGAGGAAATTTTGGAGGAAAAGTGGGTGGGCTTTCAAATAGACAAAGTAGGTCTTAAGCAAAAAACCAAAACCGAGTGCAGATAAAGAGCAACTGCTCAGAAGTGGATTAATTGCCTATCTGACCGTTTATAGGAGGGGGAAAAAAGTTGTCGGGGGGGATAATGCCGGACAAAAGAAATAATTGTCTCATTTGGTAAAGGAATAAATGGATAAATTGTAGTCAGTGGAACAGGGAGAGATTCAGTGAGAAGGTGCTAACGCATTTCTAAAACGTTTGAGTCTGGATGATTATTTTTTTTAATGCGGTAGTTATATGTGATCGTTCCCAGCAGGGGCTGCTCCTCTGTCGGGGACAGCAGGCTCCATCCTCACCCAAACGTCACCAAAGGGTCACATTGGTAGCATCTACACTTTAAACTCAAGCAGCTTGTAACGTCTGTGTTGAGAAACCCGTTTGGACACTGATTAACTCTTTCACTCAATACCGTTGTTTAATCCTCAGAAGAAGAAGAGAGAGAATCCACAAGGAAAAAAGAATCGGCTCTCTTGGAGCTGCAAACCCTGCAGCAGAAGCTGGACCAGCTCACCAAAAGCTTGGAGGAAACCGGGCTGAAACCAGCAACTGTGGCATCAGCCGAACCAAAGAAGACGGCGGTGAGTCCGTCCTGTGGTCGGCACGAATTATCTCACCAAATCTAACCGTACTTTAGACAGTGACCAGAGCAGCTCGTTAACCAAATCTGGAAGCTCAGGCTGCGATACCTGACTAGTGTAGAACCTGCCATAACTTTAAATACTTGATGAAACATATTTTAATTGTTAAACCCAAAAGTTTGGGTTCGCTTCCCTGCGATTCAGTTTCGAAAAGTGCGCTTGAAATATGAAAGTTCTCTTACGCATGAAAAACTGTTCTAGTTGAGGGAAAATGGCCATGACTACACTGGTGCTGGGGGGTTTTTGAGAGCAAAACACTTGTGTTTTCGAGCATAAAATAACTTTTCCTATCTCCAAAGGCGCACCCGCACACGACACCTGGCGCAGCGCTCCAGCAGAGCTGGATGGCGCCTTGTCGAAGCTCGGATGTGCAGAACGCCCGAGCTCTGGTGCCAGACGTTCCTCGATCTGATGCTTCGTCATCCACCGCTCTGACGCTGCCGCCGGGGAGACGCGCTGGCCAGCAGCTGAGATCAGCCTCCCTGCGGGAGCAACCGTGCGAGCCGGGGGCGGCCAAAACGCAGCCCGAGCCCGGGGAACTCCAGAACAGCGTGTTACACCCTCCGTTCAATGTTTCGGCTTGGGAACTCGCACACGCTGGCTCGGCTCTTAGCTGGAGCGCTGGAGAACAGTACGTATGAACAGGCGAATTCTTGCTCTGCGGATTGGGCAGCATCAATATTTACACCTCAGCTGAGAATTAACTAAAATACAAAAGTCTTTTTTCCTCTCCTTAAAAAAAACCCACTGAAATAGCCTATTGGAAACCAATATTTAGACATGGATCAAACTTGCACAACTTACAGCCCCCATTTCACTTTTTAATTCCTTGCACCCTGTGTTTTATTTGTAATAACTAAAGGGAAATTCAGAGTATAACTAAAGCAACTATTCAGCATTGCTGTCCCCAGCATGCCTGGAATAAACAGCAGGATACGCTTAGTTCATGCAGATCCTCCACATTAATTACCTCTTGGCCGTGAAGGTCTTCAGAGAAGAAGAAGAAATGCTTGTCTTTATCTTCTGCCCTCTCGTTTGTGTGACTTGGCTAATACAGGAAACAAAATTGGGGGACGGAGGAAGAAACCTCGGTTGGCAGAGCAAGCGCGGCTGTGTAGGCTTGGCCAACATGAGGAGATGGAACCAGTTCTCTCTTGCCCGTATAATGGGGTTACTTGGAGGCAAACTGTCTCTGAGAAGAGGATTTAATGCCAGGATTTGACCCTTTTGAAAGGACTCTGCTGCCTTTTGGGTTTTATACCTATAGCGACTGTGTGAGAAGCTTTCTGGGGGCAAGCTCTAATGATATTGTAGAGATCTCTCACTTGGTTCAGCTGTGTGACTGAGAAGAGTCATTAATGGGAAATCAAAGCAGGGTTGCTGGTTGCTGTCTGTCTGGGACATTGTCTGTGTTCCAGACTGCGAAAAGCCTCCGTAGTGCTCGAGTGCCTCAATGCTGAGTCCTGAGCTGGCGCTGGAATTTAAATCACAGCTTTTGTTTCAAGCTCACGTTCTTAATCTTTCCTTTGCAGGCACCCGAACAAGAGGTCCGCTGGGCTCACTGCTTCTGCCGACGTGAAAGAAGGTAATAAGCCAAGTTTTGATACAGACCGATGCTGTTGGTATGACCGTTGCTGGCATGTGGCTGCTAGTTCCAAGCCTAGCTAAGCCTTTGGGCTTTCCTAACTCCATCCCTGCATGTTTGGGCAATGTCTCTATATCCCTTCCATGGAGCCAAAATCTGCTCTCCCAAAATTCCAGGTCATCATTCTGCCGCTCCCCTTGTTTACTCCTCTCACTCACATTTCGGTAGCTACTGAAATGTTAAAAAAACAATGCCAGGCTCCTGCAGAGATGATCTCGCTGCTCTCGTTTCTAGCATCTCACGCTGGAAACTCTTCCTTCGCTTCTGGCCACACTTCGCAAGCCACCCCGAACACCTCGCTGGGCGGAGCGACGCAGACGGCGCCGTTCAAAGTGCAGCCCTCGCCCACGGTTCACACCAAGGAAGCGCTGGGTAAGCGCCCGCCTCACGCCGAGCTCCCCGCAGAGCTGGGAACTGCAGACGTTGCTTTCTCAAAATCCTCCAAGGGCAATTGCAATGGGATTTCTGATGTGGAGTGATGATATCCTGATGCTATTTAATCCCTTTTGTACTGTTCTGCCACATTATTTTCTTTTGATAGTAAGTCTGTTAACAGCTAACATGCAACAACCTGCCACCGCTGAATATACATCTATAAAAAGAAAAAAAAAATCTTGTGACAGTCATTAGTTTTCCAAATATCTATCAAGATAAAGCAGAATTACTCCTTTAGGAGAACTTGAAATCTCATCTTCGAGAGAGAAAAAAAAAAACCAAAGGCCATGACAGCAACAAGGATATGTTGGCCATGTTGGATCTTGTGTGTTTATTCCATTGTCTGAGGTGTTTAAATGCAATATGAAGGAATAATTGGCTATTGGCATTTGAGAAATGATAAGAATATTATAATTAATTGACATTTAGTTTCACTACTACATAATGGAAGAACCTCTGAAAATGTCTTTTACTGAAGGTGGTATAATAAAATGATTAAAACCTGTGGGGTTTATTTCTTTTCTTTTTCTTAGGATTTCTCATGGATATGTTTCAAATACCCATCTTGCCTGAATCATCTCCTCTTGAAGAAAGCGAGGAGCAATTTGAAGCCTTTTGCAGAAAAAGTGGTACGTGCTATTTATTTTTTCAGTCCGTGATATTTCACTCCTTTATTTCCCACTTACCCCTCCCAGCAGTTCTGCTAATTTGGAGACAAGAAGTTGTTGGAGTAGGTGTGAAAAAGCAACTATCCTGATAACTTAATTTACTGACAAGTTCTAAATTTTGATGCCCAGCCTGAGAAAGGCAGAAGCACTTTACTGTTAACAAACCTATAAATGTGCGTATTGAACCTGTTGCCTCTCTGTAGAGACTTCTCTGGTGTTTAAACCCTGACTTTACATTTTATTTTGAAGATCCTGATGGAAGTCTGGAAACAAATGTCGTTGCCCCTGTCGTGCCTGCATTTTCTATCTTTGAAGACGAGAATGAGAAAGAGAATGGCGGGTAAGGAGGAAAAAAGTAACAGCTGAGTTTCGATTTGTTAAGAGTTCCACATAGGATTGATTCTAGTCCATATAATTTTGCTGTGACTGTATTTGCAATATCAGGATGGGCTTGAATGCAATCACTAGCAGCTGCGTGGAACGGCACGAGAAAGCTGTAGCTCTTTGTGGAATTGTGCGACTTCCCTGTTTGGACACTGTGCTTGAGATGCTTAATTTTCCAGTTAACTGGGGATAGCTTGTTCCTTTGAGCTGCTGCAACTTCTCTGAGTATCTGCAAATGGGAGTCCTTAAAAAAAAAAATTTAAAAACCAAATAAAACAACAAGTCTTTGTTACAATCAGTGCACCTGGGAAGGTTTCTGGGGAAGAGCTATTCTGAAGTACCTGTTTTGTCAGGATCCCGCAGCATAAAAACAAGGCAGAAGAGCCCAGAACCATTGGAGAACGTCCCTGGCCTGACTGCACAGCAAGTACAGAAGTGAGTGTTTGGTCCTGTTGCAAAAACGAGCCTTGAAAATGGGGGCCGTAGTTACTGGGGATATCTCTTTGGGGGAGGAAAGACAGGTTCTAATAACCACCGAACAGTTTTCATAGCCAGGGAGATGCAAAAAGCTTCAGTCTGCTTGGGTGTAAGTAATGACTAATGAGAGGGGCTATTTCAGACCGCTATGGCAATTTTTTAGTGTGTTATTATTGCCAACATTCCGGTCTGATACACAACTGTGTAAGCCTGCAATTTAGGTTAGATTGCCATTCCTTTACTTTCCTGACATTGTAGTTTAACATGTGCAGACTCAACATGATTGAAACTGCCTGCAGAGGCTGCTGGTAGGTTACAGCACCGCTCTGGCAGGACAGTTTTGATGGCTTGGTTTTAAATCTTTCTGGGTTTTTTCCTGCCTAGGTAGAAACAGGGGCACCAGACTTCTGGAGGGATGATTATACAGTGTGGAACGCGCGAAGTAATGAAACGTTAGCTCCCAGCACGACCAACACAAGAGACTTTGCACGAGCTGCCCAGCTTGCATCAACACCACTTAATTACCTGGCGGCACATTCGCGACAAGCTTTGGAGGACAAAGGTAAAATAATGAATATTTCGGATCTAATTTGGAGCTGCATAACTCCATTTAATCAGGGGAATAAGAGAAAGTGGCGAGGGACAAGAGAGGCTTTGGCTGTGCTGAACGGTTCCAAGGGGTTGTAAATAGTCAAAAACTTGCCTGAAATCCCAGCTCCACCTTCTTCTGGGGGCACCTCTCTGCTTGTTCGTGCCTCTAGCCTTGGTTTAGCCCTAACTAAACCAAGCTGTTGTCTTTCCTTATGTATTTTTAAATGGGCTTGTTCAGTTCTAGCTCTTGTGATACCTTAGCAGCTTTCACAGCTGCAGTGTGACTGAACCTTCTCGTCTTGGTCAGAGCACTCTAAATGCGCTTTCCTTTGGGGAAAATAAACCTTTGCTCTTGTTGCTGTTCCCTTTGTCCAGCCTGTGGGGATGACTTGCCGCAAATGGATCTGGAGTTTTCTGAAGAGCTGCACAAGCAGACCAAAACGAAGAAGCTACGGTACGTTGTGACTTGCTGAGGTTTCCAAGCCCTGGGAGATCTGTGCCGGAGCGCGCACGTCTGCTCTGCTGCTCTTGATTTACATTTTCCGCTAAGCTGGAGCTGAGGTGCTGGTGTCAGACACGTGTCTTGGCACTTTGCGGAGTTAAGTGGACCTGGGTATGGCGATGATGCCCCTGGAAATGCTCCTGCGGTTTAAGTTTTCTGAACGTGTTTAAATTAAAAGACAGCTGTCCAAAAAGTCTCAATGGCTGTGCGTGTAGAACTACTGCTTTCTTTTCAATCTTGGCTGAACTCGATGGCCAATTAACCTGAAAGGTGTTAGACTATGGGCAGCATGATATGAGCAAGTCTTATTTCTTAGGAAATATCCATTTGATTCATCTTAATATTGGTTATGGCTGAAGCGCAGACATCTGATGTGAAGATGCGAAAGTACCATGGCAGTACTGTCAATTAATAATATTTTGTTTTAAATACGTAGTCCTGCCCTTGAACACATCACAGAACAAGGAAATGGCATCCAAGGAATTGCTACGGCTGCTTCTCAAAGATTACATGAGCAGACTGCCACGAGCAGAACTGAATATTCCTCGTCTGTCGGAGCGGACAAAACCTCCCAGGAGAAGCTGCCTGGAGCCGACGCACCTGCCGGTACAAATGTTGACACTCTTTGAAGTATAAGCTTGTGTTACCTTTTTGAAATGACACTTTTAATCTAGCTTAAATATTTTTCTTCTTTCCCTGAAGTCCTTGTGGAGAACCCTTGGGATAAGGACTTGATTTGCAAATTCTTGTCAGAGCTTCCTAAACCGCTCCACACCTCCGCCAACTACTTTGAATGGAAATCTCCTCTGCCGCCCATCAGACCGAAGGCGGAACTCCCCCTGGGTAAGAGCTACTTCAAACATTGCGCTTTAAAGCTTTTCCTGAAGTTTTTCTGGGGACCTCTGAAGTATTTTTCTAATTCGGTTTCCTTGTGCGTGTATCCAGAGAGCTTTATCTAAACCTCGGATCTGAGCGGTGGCGTCACTTGTGTGGAGTCTGTGAGCAGGACTTAACGTTGTTAATCTCTTAAAGGCTCCGGCTCGTTCCACGTGGACTGCCTGCTGGGAGAGGGAGCTTTTGCTCAAGTCTATCAGGCTTCCCTTCTGGATGCGAGTAACCCGAGAAACAACCAGAAAGTCATATTCAAGGTAAGCGGTGGTGATTCGGAAGAGCTCTCCTGGAAAATTCGTGAGTCTTGTAGTAACGACCCAAACCCTGGGTGGATTCTGCTGAGGTTTTTTTATTTATAAATATGAAGCTGAGCACATTTTTTTGAGCATCAGGTGTAATGGTGGGGAACACAAAGTGTCTGTTGCCAGCAGAAACATCCATGCTGCAGAAAGTCTGATGCTTTTAAATAACACAAGAGAGCGTGTAAGCCAGAAAGGGATTGTGGCGTGTAATTGAAGTCTTGATTAATCATTGAGTGTATTGACCTGAGGTTGGTTACTGTAGATACTAGTGTGTTATTTGGTCAAGAGGAAAATTGCCTAATCTGCCATTAAAAAAACAAGCCAAAAAACCCAACCTGAGGACTTCTAATGCTAATAGCTTCTCCTAGTAAATGACCTTTTTGGTTCCAGGTCCAGAAGCCTGCCAACCCGTGGGAGTTCTACATTGCAACACAGCTGGTGGAACGGCTCAGTCCCAGCACACGCCACCTCTACATCCACTTTTATTCTGCTCATTTCTTTCAAAACGGGAGCATTTTGGTTGGCGAGCTCTACAACTACGGAACGTTGCTGGTAGGTGCGATCAGCTTGTGCTCTGAAGATCCATATTCTTTGGAGTGCTGCTATATTTCAGCGTTCAGATGTCTCCTCTCCCCTCTGGAGCTCCCCTGGGATTGTATCCTGCGCTGATCCACGTGGACCTGCAATCCACACCAAGTTGTTTCTGTGTAGCTGAGGAGTTTCCCTGGTTTTGTTTTGTTTACAGAATGCCATAAACATTTACAAAAAGCTTCCTGAGAAGGTGATGCCTCAAGCACTTGTCATCTATTTTGCTGTAAAAATTCTTTATATGGTGGAAGAGCTCCACAGCTGCAAGATCATTCACGGTGACATTAAACCCGATAATTTCATACTCGGAGAAAGGCAAGTATTTCCCTTTGCTGCCTGAGATGCCAGCGTATCGTGATATCATAGATGTGATGCTTACGTGATCGCTTCATATCATCATGGTTGAAGGTTTCTGGACAACGATACGTGTGACATCGATGGTCTCTCTCACGGCTTGACGCTCATCGACTTGGGGCAGAGCATAGACATGAAACTCTTTCCCGAAGGAACAGCGTTTACTGCCAAGTGCGAGACCTCTGGATTTCAGTGCATCGAAATGCTGACACAGAAACCGTGGAACTACCAGGTACGAGAGCGCCCAGGCAGCCCGAACGCCTGGAGCTTCCTGCGCGCGGATGAGTGGTGTATAGAAATGGTAGACTTTAGCACTAGAGCTCCAGATTCAGCTTCTTGACTCCTCAGTGTGTTTTCCAGCTAATTTTTAGTGGTCTCGACATATTTCTAATATGAAACTCGTGTATCCTTTGTTTAGACAGACTACTTTGGCATGGCCGCGACGGTGTACTGCATGCTCTTCGGTACCTACATGCAAGTGAAGAACGACAACGGCGTCTGGAAGCCGGAGGGAACCTTCCGAAGGTTGGTGTCAACTCTTTTCCAAACCTCCCCTTGTCTAGAAGCACCGTTAGCGCCAGGTTTGTTTGAGGTTAGCGTGCCACAGCTGTGTCTGCAGCGGCTCCAGCCTGTAACCGGGGAGGGAGGTCATAAACGTGAGAAATAGCATTTTAACAGCCTGAATTTGGAATTTTTTTGGATGCATTTTTGTTCCTTTGCAGGCTTGCCAACGCCGAGCTGTGGAAGGAGTTCTTTGAGAGCCTGCTGAACATCCCCAGCTGCCACAGCCTGCCTTCCCTGGGCGCCCTGCGCAAGAAGCTCAAGGACTTATTCTGCAAGTCATACGCGAAGGAAGTGAAGTTCCTTCGGAACAGACTCGTCGTGTTGCTCATAGAAAACAAACACTCGCGGAAATGAGCATTTTGTTTGCACAGTTACTGAGGACTGGCATTGTACTGGTGTGAAATCTTTTTGTAATAACTTGATTTTTAAATAAATGTTCTTGGGGTTCACTTTGGGAATGATGACTTGTGTTTTTCTCTGCTTTCATGGAAAAAAAAATTACAGTGAAATTAGTTGTTAATTTAGCTCATCCACTTTGGGAGGCGTTCCCTCTCCTACTCTACCCTTTCTCGCAGGAGCTGCTAGGCTGGAAGAAGCCCTGGTTTGCAGGTTAGATTTAGCTGAGACCGGACTGAAATCACACTTGCTGCTTTTGTGAAATTCACTTCTGGGCAACCACAACACAATTGTTAGAGACGGGTTGAAAACCAAGAGGCAAATCTCTCTCCTTACTAGAATCGAAAGGGTTGTTTTCTGTTTGTTATGAGGTTTCATTTTCCTTTACTGTGGCAAAATATTGTGAAAATCCTCTGGGGAAAGTGCCAGGAAAGCATTCCTTTAAAAGTGCCCCTATTCCTTTTTTTATCTATTTTTGCATTTCTTAATTACTGTGGCCAAATCATGGCTGCCTACGCAAGTCCCTCGCTCGAGTTTGCATGAACTTGGCTGGACTTTTTAGCTGTTTTGTCATTTTTGTTTCAGCAGCAGAGCCCGGGGGCAGGTAAGGGCATTAATTTCATTTGTGGATCCATCCACAGGAGGGAGACAAACAACAGCCTTTCGTAAACCTCTGCCTCCCGCTTCATTTCAGAGGTATTTTTCTTCTGGCAAATTCCTCTCTTTCTCCTTTATTGCAGCCTGATTTGCCTCTCTATAGCGCATATATATACATATACAGTTCTTCATCTCATAGCGTGGTGTCATACTAAAAAGCAGTTTTTTGGAGCGGCGTATGACGTGTTATACGCATGCTGGAATTGTTACCTGTGTGTTTGCCCCTAATTAATGCTAATTTCTTTCTGCCCCACCTGGGGTAGTGGTTTTTTTCGGCAGCGGTGGTACAGATGTGTCCCCGCCAGCTGTGCCGCCAGCTGGGCAGGAGTTTAAATGTCAGCAGAGGAGCTGGCGTAGGTGTAGGAGTTTCACATTTTTGCTTGCAATCGCCTTGATTTTATCATTCTGGGCTTGTAGTTTTGTTATGAATTACTGTAGCTGAGCCCGGGTGAGGAGCGAAGGGCTGAAGATGTAGCTGGTGGGGGTGGCTACAGGGATGCTGGTGCAGGGTTGGGTTCAGGCTGCTCATGCCCCATTATTTTTCATTAAATGGCCTTAAAAAGAAGCCCCTGTGCCAGGGACCTGCTCCTGCCATCCCCACACACGAGCATCCCAATGGGGAGCAGGAGGGATGAGGGTAAAACCATCCAGGGGTGTGATGACCGTGGAAACGGGTCCACGAAGAGAAAACTCCTATTTTCTAACCGATTTTAACCCGAGTTGCTAAAAAAGCGCTTTAAAAAAAAAAAAAAAAAAGTAACCAAAAAAACCCAACACAAGAACCCAAGCCCCAGCTGGCGATGCTGATATTTCCTCCGCGGCGCGCGCCAAATCCACGCTGATGAAGATCTCGAGGTATCCCCAGAGTCGCCCTTTAGAGATAACTCATCTTGGGGCCTCCGCCACCCACACGGAGAGGAGAGATTTCCTGGCGCGTGGGCGGCTCGCCTGTTCTTCTGCAGAAAACCCAGGTTTGCTCACTTTTCGCCCTTTGCCACGGCAGCCGGGCTCTGGGCTTTGCTCTCTCCCGGCTCCTCCATCGCTCGCTGGTGACAACCCATCCCCACCCATGTTCCCTTGGCATGGCCCTTGCTGCTGCCAACATCTCCCAACCAAGGCCAAATTTCTTATTTTTACTTCTTTAAGGCACTAGAAAAAATAAGTCGAGGTTGTTAAAAGTTGCAGACATCCCACTAATTACTTAGACGCATGCTAACGACGCAGTGGTCCTGGTTCCGGTGCAGGTGAGGGATTCATGTCACCCATTAGGGACAACAAATAACTTCACCCCATTCGAAACGCCCGTTGACCGGGTAACAAATTAACCGGGACCAGCAGCGAGTCAAAGTGACGGCCCTGGGGATGCCCCAGAGGCCACTCAGGTCGCGAGGGGACCGTTCTCAGTCGCCGCCACCTCTGGAAGAGGTCACTGCTGCCGAGGGACCGTCCCTTGGTCCATCACGCGTCCCCATCACCACGTCCCCATCACCACTGCGGAGGGCTGAAGAACGGTGACATTCTATCTAGGGATGGTTTAGACTTGATGATACTTACAGGTCCCTTGCTACTTGAGATATTCTATGAATTTGTGATACATGTAAGTATACATATATATGTTATTAAAAGGAAACCACCTTATTTGTATCCATATAACCTTTGCATGTTCGCAGTAGCCACTAGGGACACGGAGCAAGCTGCTGGAGGAGTCATGGCTCTATTTTGGTTTGGGTTTTTTATAAATTCGGTGGCTTGATGCTCACCTGGGATGCAGAGAACCCAGGTCTGGTCCCTGCCCAGCATGAGGGATGTGGACCCAAGGGATGGGGAAGGCGATGCCTGATCCCTCCAGCAGAGTCGCCCCTCATCTGGGCAGGGCTTTGGGGTTTTTTGGGCGCTGACGATGTCACCCGCAGGTGCCCGAGCCCAGTGGCAGCTCGGTGCACGTCCCGCAGCTGCTCTCGCCACATCTGTGCACAGCTGCCGGCACCGGCTGCCGTAACCCACGTGTGCCACCGGCTCGTCCCGCTCCGCCGGGCAACCCGGCCACCCCTGACCCCTTCCTCCCATCCCTGGCCAGGAAAACCTCCTCTTCCTCCTCTCTCCTTCCCGGCAGCCCCAGTGCCACCTCGGAGGTGCCTCGGGGGCTGCGGCTGCTCCTGGCGCTCGCAGCCAGCGCGGTGAGCACGGCGGTAAAGGTCAGGCTCCAAACGCGGCTCACAGCAAGATTTAAGGCATGTGGCTTCGACTTGATTTTATCTGCCAGCGTCGAGTGAAATAACATTTATCACAATGGCTTGGAGGAGAAGAAGAAGTCGTCGCTTTTTTTTCCGTTGGCGTGTTGTATGACTAAAAAAGGGTTTGGCGAGAAGCTGCTTTGTCGGGGGGGTGTTTTGGGAGGGTTTTTTTTCTGCGATACGGGGGGTTTTCAGCTCGCTGGGGCTGTGCTGGCTGGGAGATGCAGCCATCACGGGGGGGACCGGCGTGCCACAGCGGCACGGGGTCCCCACATCCTCGTTATCCACCTCTCTCCACCCCCCCTATAATACTTTCTCCCTCCTAATTTCCACCTGGGCGGTGAGAAAGTGCCTGGCGGCTGGTGGCATCTCTGCGACACGGATGCTGGCGGGTCCCAGGGATGCCGGCGGGTCCCCGGGGAGCGTTGCTAATTGGCCGTTAGTGCTTGCTGGGGCGGCAGGACGAGGGCTGAGATGTGGCATCCCCGACCCGGTGTCCCCGCGGGGCTGGGGGTGGATGCTGAGATGTGGCATCCCCGACCCGGTGTCCCCGCGGGGCTGGGGGTGGATGCTGCTGTGGGGACCAAAGTGGCAGCAGCGACAGGAGGGTTTGCAAACTCCCCCTCTCTGCATCCGTGTCTGCTGACGAGCACCGTGCCGAAAATTAGGCGACCTTTGGGATGTGGCTTTGGTGCAAATACCTCTGAGATGGTTCACAACAATAGGAACGAGGATGAAGTCAAAACAGATTTGTTCCAGGAGGCTGGTGCTGTGATTCACAGGGGAAAAATGCCCTTGGAGAAAGGGGGGCGGGGAAGCTGGCAGCCCTTACAGCCCTCCAAAAAATCATGGGCACACGTGAGCCCTGCAAACGCGCGGCAAAATCGATGGCTTAAATTGAGGTGTTTGAAAGGATGGTCTGTTGTCGCACGACACTTTCCCATCACCTTGCTGCTCACATGAGCCACCCACACAGAAACCAAAACGAACGAGGAGGAGAAAATAGACGCAGCATCTGCCTGGCAGCCCCCCTACTCCTGCAAGCGAACCCCTCGCTCTGCCACCTCCTCGTGGGTCCCCCGGGATGCTCCGCGGTCCCCAACGAAGGGGCAAAGCCTCGGGTGGCTCCTGGATCCAAAGGGAACCGGTGATCGTTCAGCCAAGCTGGTTGGAAGACCCCCCAGCCCTTCCCTTCTGCTGCGTGTCCCTGCCTTCCAATTTTTCCCTAATGAACTTCCCAAATTATTTTTTCCCGCACAAACAACACCCACAGGCCCTTTTCCTTCCCATCCCGTCGGAGCGGCACGAAGGGGATGTGAATACAGACACCGGAGCTGTCTGGAGGGCGGCCGGGGATGCTCTGGCAGCGGGCACGGTCGGTGCGTTGGACCATCCCTGGCCCTTGCACATCAGGGGCTGCTTTTGGGGCTGGACGAGGGGATTTCAGCCCTGGCACCTCCTTAAAGGGAGGGTTTACAACCCCAGGGCAAGATTCTGGGAGCCGGGGCCACCCTCCCGTCTCTCATGATCCATCTGGAGAAATTCATCTGGGCGCTTGGGCGACGCGTGACCCTGTCACCGGCGAGGACGACGCGTCTGGGCTAACGAGCCTCGGTGGGGACCAGAGCCAATTCCCCAGAGGTTTGCGGCGGGGCGTCCCCTGCAGCCGGTCCCCACGCCGGTGGCCTCAGTGGCGCTGGCAGGGCAGGGGAGCCCCGGCCTGGGCTGATAACGGCACACCCTCGCTGGGGGACGAGATGTCCCCGAGCACCGCGGGCTGCTCGCCCAGATCTCGTCGGGCACGGCTCGCTCTCTCCTCGGGGTTTTGCCAGGGCTTATTTTCATTTCCTCGATAAAATTCCCTCCCTTGCAGCGGGGGAAGGCAAACAACACCAGCCACCCCCGGAGTCAGCAAAAGTGTGGGACGTGTGTGTTTTCCTAAGGGTGTTTATTGCCTCACGCGAGCGCTGGGTGTGGGAGCTGATGCCGGTGTTGGCATCGACATCTGCACGGTAGCTGAGGGCAGAGTGTTGGCTGGAGAGGAGAGTCCCCCTGTTTTTGGGCTGGTGAACCGTCAGGAATCGTTGCCTTCTTGTGGGGCTGGGGCGGCGGGATGCTGGATGGGACGGGGGGGCGCATGTGCCACTCCAGCGTCTGCTCCACCAGCAAAGCTCAGCCCCCGCCGTGGGGGTTTATCCTCTGGCTGCTGCTGCTCCGAGAACGTCCCAGGGCTGGGGTGCCCCTGGGGGGCTCCCCCCTCGCTGTGCCCCTCTCCAACCAGTGACTCGATTTGGAGCTGTGTCCCCTGTCCCGTGCCACCCAGCCACGCTCCCCGGCGCGGGCGATGGGGCCGGAGGAAGCTGCGGTCGGCAGCTCCCGGCTGCCAGGGCGCAGGTTTGAGTTGCTCACCACAAAATAATATTGTGATTGTTCATGCAAAACATATCGTACACGAGGCTGCTGGCTTTTTTTTTTTTTTTTCTCTCTCTCTTTTCTTTTTGCTATTTTATTTTTCTTGCGCTGTGAAGTTGGGTGCCGCCGGGCAACACTGATTGCCGCGGGACACCATGCACACACAGCCGCGCGCCGAGGTGGGGAGCAGGGGGTGGCCGGGGGTGCACACACGTGTGTGTGCGCAAGGGGTTGTGTACGGGAGCGTGTAACGCTTGTGTGTGCACAAGGCAATGCGTGTGTGTGCAAGGGGCAGTGTACAGGAGTGTGTAACGTGTGCGCGTGCAGAGCAAGCACGTGGGTGTAAGGGGTGCACGCGCAGTGCGTGGTGCGTGTAAGGTGTGTGCACGCAGCGTGGCAGGTGTGCACAGGGGTGTGTAAGGTGTGTGCACAGGGCAAGGGTGTGTATGAAAGAGGTGTGCACATCGTGCAAGGCGGGAGCGCACAGTGCAAGGCAGGTTGTGTAAAAGCGTGGTTGCACCAGGGGTGCGTAAGGGTGTAAGTGCACAGTGCAAGGGAGGTTGTGTGAAGGTGTGTGCACAGTGCAAAGGGGGTTTGTGTAAGGGTCTGAATGCAAGAGGCATGCGTAAAGGTGTGAGTGCACAGAGCAAGGGGTTTGTGCAAGGGCGTGAGTGCATAAGGGGTGTGTAAAGGTGTGTGCACAGTGTAAGGGAGGTTTGTGTAAGAGTATGAATGCAAGAGGGGTGTGCAAAGGTGTGAGTGCACAGTGCAAGGGGGATGTGAGTGTATTAGTGCTCAGTGCAAGGGGCATATGTGTGTAAAGGTGCGAGTGCACAGTGCAAAGGGGGTGTGTGTAAAAGCATGAGTGCACGAGAGGTGTGTAAAGGTGTGTGCACGGTGCAAGGGAAGTTTGTGTAAGAGTATGAATGCAAGAGGGGGGTGTAAGGGTGTGAGTGCACAGTGCAAGGGGGGTGTGAGAGCATCAGTGCTCAGCGCAAGGGGCATGTGTGTGTAAAGGTGTATGCACAGTGCAATGGCGGTTGTGTAAAGGTGTGAGTGCACAGTGCAAGGGGGGTGCGTGTAAAAGTGTGGGTACACAAGGGGCGTGTAAAGGTGTGTGCACAGTGCAAGAGGGGTTTGTGCCTAAGAGTACGAATGCCAGAGGAGTGTGTAAGGGCATGAGTGCATGAGGGGTGCGTAAAAGTGCGAGCGCACAGTGCAAGAGGGCTGTGAGAGCACAGAGCAAGGGGTGTGTGAAGGTGCGGGTGCACGGGGGCCGTGCAAAGCCGCGGGTGCACAGCGCGGGGCGGGGGACGGTCGCTCGGAGCCGTCGGGGCTGTGCGGGGGACGGTCTCTTGGTGCCGTCGGGGCTGTGCGGGGGGCGGTCGCTCGGAGCCGTCGGGGCTGTGCGGGGGACGGTCGCTCGGAGCCGTCGGGGCTGTGCGGGGGACGGTCGCTCGGCGCCGTCGGGGCTGTGCGGCGCCGGTGCCCGCGCAGGGCTGGGGAACACGGACCGCTGTCCCGCCCGGTGTCCCTCGGTTGTCCCGCCCGGTGGGCGTGCCCGGGGCGGGCCCGGGGCGCTGTAAACACGGGGCGGGGCGGCGGCGCAGGGCCCGGGCGGCGCAGGGCAGGACCGGGCGGCCCCGCCGCTCGCACACACCGCGCCGGGCGCCCCGCTCCGCCGCACCGGCGGGCAGCACCGTGAGCGGGGGCCGGGCCGGGGAGCGGGCGGGCGGGCCGGGGCGGGGGCGGCGGCGGCGGCGCGGGCCGGGGGGGGGGCGGCGCGGCGCGGAGCTGCCGGCTCAGCACTTTCGGCAGAACAATGGGGCCGGGCGGGGGGGGCCGGGCCGGCGGCAGCGGCTCCGCTCCGCCGCCCCCCGCCCCGCCTGACGCCGCGCCGCTCCCCCCGCAGGCAGCCCCCATGGCCAAGCAGCCCCCCGAGGTGAAGGCTCAGCGGCCCGGCGAGCGGCTGCCGGCGGCGGAGGGGCCGGGCCCGGCCGCGCAGCTGCGCCCCGGAGCTCCCGCCGCCCTGCCCGGCTCCGCCGCGCCGGGGCCTCCGCCGCGGGGCCCCCCCGCCAGCCCCGGCCCGTTCGCCACCCGCTCGCCGCTCTTCATCTTCGTGCGGAGGTCGCCGCTGCTGTCGCGCTCCTCCAGCGGGTACTTCTCCTTCGACGCCGCCGAGCGCAGCCCCGGGCCCCTGAGCTGCGACAAAGCCACGCAGACCCCCAGCCCGCCCTGCCAGGCCCTCAGCCACTGCCTCAGCGCCATGGGTAAGGGCTCGGGGGGCTCGGGGCGGGGGGCACCGGCGGGGCGCCCGGCCGCGCCCCGCACCTGGCAGCGGCACCTCCCGCCCCTCGCCCTGCCTGGTGTTCTTCTCGAAGATGCGCAGGACGGCTCGTCCTAGCCGCGCAACGCACCTGCAGCAGCGCATCCCGCACCCCACCGGCTCGTTTTGGGGATGGCCGAGCCCCCCGCTGCCGCAGCGGCACCCCGGGCGCCCTCCCCGAGCGCCCGCCGTACCTGCCGGCCGGTTGCGAAACGCCCCGCCGAGACCTTGAGCCCCCGCCAGGACCAGCCGTGGGGCAGCCGGGGCTGAGCTGGGACACCCCCCTGGTTTGGGACACCTGGGGCTGAGCTGGGACACCCCCCTGGTTTGGGACACCCGGGGCTGAGCTGGGACACCCGCCTGGTTTGGGACACCTGGGGCTGAGCTGGGACACCCCCCCAGTTTGGGACACCCGGGGCTGAGCTGGGACACCCCCCTGGTTTGGGACACCCGGGGCTGAGCTGGGACACCCCCCCTGGTTTGGGACACCCGGGGCTGAGCTGGGACACCCCCCTGGTTTGGGACACCCCCCCAGTTCGGGACACCCGCCCGGTTTGGGGCACCCAGGGCTGAGCTGGGACACCCCCCTGGTTTGGGACACCCGGGGCTGAGCTGGGACACCCCCCCGGTTTGGGACACCCCCCCGGTTTGGGACACCCCCCCGGTTTGGGACACCCCCCCAGTTCGGGACACCCGCCCGGTTTGGGGCACCCAGGGCTGAGCTGGGACACCCGCCCAGTTCGGGACACCCGCCCGGTTTGGGGCACCCAGGGCTGAGCTGGGACACCCCCCCGGTTTGGGACACCCCCCCAGTTCGGGACACCCCCCCGGTTTGGGACACCCCCCCGGTTTGGGACACCCCCCCGGTTTGGGACACCCCCCCGGTTTGGGGCACCCAGGGCTGAGCTGGGACACCCGCCCAGTTCGGGACACCCGGGACTGCAGGATTTTTGCAAACTGGTCAAGCCCGCCAAGCAAACGTGCTGCTGGGGAGCACCCACTCGTCCAGCACTCCGGGGTTGTTTTATTATTATTATTTTTATTCTTCACTGGGATAGGCCAGTCCCTGCCAGGGGAGGAGGGGACAAAGCAGTTTAATCCAGCTTCCTAGTCAGGGCTTGCTCCCTTGCCTTTTGCCAGGGTTTGTGCGCTGCTGCGAGGTAAGTGACTTCTCGCTCTCTTTTTTTTTTTTTTTTTTCCTTTTTTTGCTCGTGTTTCGTTCTCAACAAGCCGCATGGTTTCATAGACACTCAGGTCGCGCAAAACTCCCGCTTGTTTTGGCGAAACCCGAAATCGGTGCTTGAAAGCAGCGTGGCGGCGGGCAGGCGCGTGTTTATGTGTGGCTTAGCAGGTAAGGCTGGGTTCCAGCCGCTCGTGGCGGGGAAGACAGGCCTGCCGGGGCTGCGCGATGCCTTTCCCCGCTCCTCGTTAATTCTTCTTAATTGGAGGCAGCCTTTTGGCTTCGTCCGGGAACCAGGAGAAGGTGGGTGCGTTCCCACGAGAGTGAGGCAGGTACCGCGTCACAGCGCTGCTCCGGGGCTAGCAAACACCGGCTCCAAGCTTTACATGATCAAAACATCTTTTTGTTGTTGTTATTTTTTATTTATTTTTTTTCTTCCCTGGTTAATGGCCGTGGCTACAGCTGCAGAGGGCTTAATGTAACATGCCCTTAGGAAAGATTTTTCTGACATTATTGCAGTAATTACAGCTTAATGCAAGTTTCACAACCTCGTGCGGCACAAACATACGCGGCACGGCCAGGCAAGGATGCTGGAGTTCCTCGGCAGGGAGAGCCCCAGCCAACATTTCACCAGTGACTGACTTTTTTTATTTATTTTTTTTTTTTTTGGTGCTCCAGGAAGAGACTGAAGTTTTCCCTGACTTTTTTTTTTTTTTTTCCCTAAGCTCCTGCTTTTTCATCGCCATAGGAAAGCTGTTGAAACGCCGTTTTTACTGGAGCCTTTGTTCTGTCGTTGTTGCTAGGAGCATCATCCTAAACAACTATAAGCAAATGGAAAATACTCGAGCTGTTTGAACGGGACCCTTGGCTACTCCCGAGCAGGATTAAGCTGGGGCTGCAGAGCAGTTTTATCCCTAGGCTGGGACTAGCTCACCCGGAGGAAGGGCCGTGGCTTTGCCCTGGTCCCCGTGCCTTGGCCGTGTTAAGTTTTCCGCGCAGAAACGGGTCAATCCCTCTGCAAGGAAGCAAAGGGTATAATTTTTGTTGTTGTGTTTTTAAGCTCTGATTTTTATCTGTTGCTGTAAGGGCCAGACCGCGGGCTGGGAGATTGAGTTTTTTTCTAGGAAGCGTAAGCAAGCGGGCTTTAATCGTAATAATAACAATAATAAACAGGCGTTTCCTGTAAGCAGGAGCGGTTTGTGTGCGATAGGTGCTCCCTTGGGCAGCAGGGAACAGTTTCCAAGGCTGGTCGAGCAAAGCGAGCTCACGCTCTTCTAAATCTCACAAAAACTTTCCCCAAAGCTTTCGGTGATGATGGTCCAAAGGATAATTAAGCGCTGGAAGTGCCCCTGCCAGGCGAAAAAGGTGGAGGTGGCCCCGGGGAATGACGAGGTGCCTTCGTTAGCGCGAGCGAGGTTAATTGCTGGAGGAAGAGCTGTTTGGTCCTGGCGTGGGTTGTGGTGATGCTTCGGGGTGTCTCACTTCTGGGGGTACAGCCAGCTGCCTCCAGAGCCAGTTTTTTGGGAAACGAGACCAAAAAAAGAGCGTGGGGATGCTGTGGGATGGGAAGTGGTGCAGGCTCAGTGTATCTGGGATGATGCTTTTGGGGATGAGTCGGGCAGGAGTGGGGATGAGTTCATCGTGCGTGGGCATGAGAAACCCACACTCGGGTGGGACTGTGCGAATCTGACTGATACTGCAAGCCTTTGGCTCTTAATGGGAGCTGATTGTTCCGTTTACTTGGGTTTTTTGTTTGAAGACCAGCTCTGTCTAAAGGCAGGGGAGTGCAGGGCTTGCACAAGCGGGATTTTGGGGTGTGTTTGTGCAGAGTTTGCACAAGCGGGATTTTGGGGTGTGTTTGTGCAGAGTTTGCACAAGCGGGATTTTGGGGTGTGTTTGTGCAGAGTTTGCACAAGCGGGATTTTGGGGTGTGTTTGTGCAGGGCTTGCACACGCGGGATTTTGGGGTGTGTTTGTACAGAGTTTGCACAAGCAGGATCTTGAAAGGTGTTTGTGCAGGGCTTGCACAAGCGAGTTTTTGGGATGTGTTTGTACAGAGTTTGCACACGCGGGATCTTGAAAGGTGTTTGTGCAGGGCTTGCACACGCGGGATCTTGGGGTGTGTTTGTACAGAGTTTGCACACGCGGGATCTTGAAAGGTGTTTGTGCAGGGCTTGCACACACGGGATCTTGGGGTGTGTTTGTACAGAGTTTGCACAAGCAGGATCTTGAAAGGTGTTTGTGCAGGGCTTGCACACGCGGGATTTTGGGGTGTGTTTGTGCAGGGCTTGCACACGCGGGATTTTGGGGTGTATTTGGAGCAGGTGCATGCGAGTGCTCCATAAATGTTTTTTCCTGGTGCTGTTTGGACCTCGGTGCATTTTTGTGCGCTGCACAAGAGAGAAGCAGCGTGAACCTCTCCTTGCCTGTGCTGGAGCTCCTGGGGATGCAGCAGGTGAATTTAAGGGGCAAACCTCGAGCGGAGAGCTAGCGGTGACGTTCCTGTCGCTCTCATTTCGGAGCTGAGGCTGTTTTCTCCCTGAGCTTCGCGTGCAGCTCATCTCAGCCGTTCTCTGCAGAGAATTTTTCCAGGGCGGTTGGGTCGAGGTGCGGTTTGGGGTCGGTTTTCTTTTTTCTGCTAAGCAGGGCCCGCGGCGCGGCCGTGCTGGTCCCGGCTGGAGCATCCCGCGGGCTGGACCGAGATGCAGCATCCCGGGGCCGCCGGCGGCCTCGGGGTTCGTCCCCGCGGCAGCCGCCTCGGTGGCTCGCAGTATGACTGGGGGCACCCCCGAAAGCACCTCTGACTGGTTTTGGGACCCGTTATGACTGGACCCTTTTGACGCCGCCGTTCGGCAGCGCCACAGAAAGTCCTTTCTGAAAACCTCAGCCCGATTTCGCTCTCAGCCACCAACCCCAGCCCTCGTCTCTGGGGCGACGAGCTCTTGGGTGCGATGCTGTGGCCGGGGGAAGGACGGAGACGGGGGTCTCTTTGCATCTTTTTGCCCAATCTCCCCCGTCTTTTTTTTTTTTTTTTTTTTTTTTTTTCCCCGGGGAAAAAGGGCAGCGCGGGGCGGGCTCTGGGATTTTGGATGGTCGCCCTACCCCGGCCGAAGCCCTGTTTGCGTTCCCGGGTGCAGTATCGCGAGGGCTGCGCCGCGGTTCATTCACCAGCGAGGAAAATAAATACTCCAGGGCCGTCCCCGGGTACTCCTGCGCTACTACAGCGTGAAAACAAAACAGATCCGCCAGCCAAGCAGTGCGAGTTTGGCTCGGAAATACATTTTCCAGTCAGGTCGGAGCCAGGCTTTTATTTATTTATTTTATTTTTTTTATTTTTTTACTGCCCCACTAATCCTTTGAATATTTTGAGATTGGAAGCTATTTCTGTTCCCTTGTGATTCCTTCTAAGCTGTCGTGCCAAAACGCTCTGTTTTGTTTTGCGTGGTGTTTTTGGGTTTGTTTTGGTTTTTTTTCTGGGTCGTGTGTGTGGTTGGTTTTTTTTCTATTTGTTTGTCTTTTTTTTTTTTTTTTTTTCCCCCGGAGGCTGTGATTCCTGCTGGGATCCCGAGCGTTGCGAGAAGGGAAACTGCACAGGTACCCAGAGGGTCCTGCCTGGGTCGCTGGCTGCTCCTTCCCCCCCCGGCTATTTGGGGGATCGCACGGTGGTTTTATCACGTGTCTGATAACTTCTTAAACCGGACACTAAAATAGCTGTGTATAGTACAGTTTAGCTCCTTTTTTTTTTTTTTCTTTATAAGCCAGTGCTGGAAGCGCGGTTTCCCGGTGTACAAATCCACTTGTGGCTTCTCGGTGCGACAAAACCCATCGTTTGCCTTTTTCTCCTTGAGCGCTTCAGAACAGAAATGTGAGGATTCAGTTAAACTATCCAGGCTGAGGGGTTTTTGCAAGCTTAGAGAAGAAGCTGCTGCTGTGCCTGCGAGAAAAGAAAATTATTTGGGAAGAGGGGGAAGAGAAGGTGTTTCTAGGGAGAGAAATTGGAGATTGGCATCTTGGTATTCATCCCTGTTTAAGTAAGGGACTGATGCTTAGATGGGCCAGGGATTCTCCCAAGGGAAGCCTAGAGTAAAAAAATAAATGGGTAAAAGCCTAATAATAATAACAACATAAAAATAATAAAGACTAAAAGCTTCTCCTGCCATGCACATCTTAAGGAACAAGTCCCGTTTGTGCCGCATGCCACGTGCAGGCGCTGGCACCTGCACGGCTCCTCGGAGCTGCATTTAAAAATAGTAATAATAACAAAAAAAAACGTCAAGAGTCAACAGACAACTACTAAGCCGAACAGAGTGTTTATTTTTCTGTCGTTCATGTGTTCCCTGCAGCTTCCCGGTGGCCGTCCCCCTCGCTCGCAGAAGATCTACAGCCCGAGATCTGGATCGCTCAGGAGCTGCGGCGCATCGGCGACGAGTTCAATGCCTCCTATTGTCCCAGACGGGTAACTCTCCTCTGCTTACCTTCCATTTCTTTGAGCTTTTCCCCTTTCGGCGTGCATAATCATCTCTGGAAGCCGGTTCTGCGGCGAGCGTCGCGTCCGCTCGGACGCGGAGCGGGGCGCGCGGGTGGCGAGACGTCGCTACATCCTTTAAAAATAACCTTTAAACTGCGGCTTGGGGTTTCTCGGGTCCAAAGTTTGCGGTACCTTTCGCAGCGCTTAGTGCCAATAAAGCGCGCTGCCGGATTGAGGCTGGACCTGGCGATAATGAGGAAGAAACTTCTGGAAATTAAGAGGCGGAGGAGGTTTGGGTGTGTTGGGGTGGTTTTGGGTGGCGTTGGGAAGAGCTGCTTTGGAGGCAGCGTTTTTAGGGGGGAAAAACACCAGTCGGTTTCCCAAATCCGCGCCGCCGAGGATTGCGTGCGTGGAGTCTGCTTGCAAACAAGACACAGATCGGCTGGGTCCGATAACTTATTTTTCTCACAGAGAATCTGCCAGGGCTGTTTTGAAACACACGTGTATTTATAAGGCCATAAACTCTCTCACCTTTTGAGTGTTGCAACAAAAATAGGTGCCGCTAATGCAAAAAAAAAAAAACACAACCCCAAAACACCAAAAACCCAAAACAAAGCAAAGCAGAGCGATGAAGTAAGAGGAGTTTTCAGAAGAGCGACGTTCGAGGGCTGCGTGTTCCTGCATGTGGTTTCTGGTCCATCGCCTCGTCTGTGGGCAGAGGAGTCAGCGGAGCGTTGGGTAGCGGCTTTTTTGTTTAAAGGACATTTTTTTCAGTGAAAAATAGGCACTTAAACTCATCCTGCTGGCACCACAACCAACCTGAGAACCCAAATGCCCAGAGCCGCGTCCCGCTCACTAGGTGACACCAGCAGAGGTTGTCACGCGTGACCCTAAAAACGCTTTGTCCCCGGCTCAGCGTCTGAATTCTTCATCGTGCCCGGGAACGAGGGGGTTTTGGAGCATTTAAGCGATGGGTGTGGAATTCTCACCCCCGATAATGGTGGGTGCTTTGCGGAGAAGCGTCTTTTGCTCGGGCTGCCGGGGGACGAGGGTTTCCCAGCGCTGCCGCTCGCCGGTTTTGCCCTTTGCAAATGGGGAACCGCGAGTCCTGCCAAAAACGGCACCAGCCGGGCAGGTCGGAGCTGTCGGACGGGTCGTTCCCTGGCACGTTCCCCGGCCGTGCGTCACCCCCCGGGACCCTCTTTTGGGCAGGACGATGGGGAATCGGGCAATTTGCCCTCCGTGAGGTTTCTGCTGGCGGGGGGTGCATCCCTTGGCCACCGTCGTGTGCCCCAAGTTGCCCACAGAGGTGGAAAATGCTTCAACTCCCTAATTTTTTTTTTTTTTTTTAATACCTCTGTGTTTTAATGAAAACCTAACTTTGGCATTTCTCTTGCCTCCTTCCCTAAGCCTCTTGGGTGGTTTTTTTTTTTTTTTTGTAATTTTTGTCTTTTTTTCTGGGTGCGTTGGTGGTCGTCGTGCTGCGGGGGGAGCAGCTCCTGGGTGGGTAAATCCCCCTCGTTTGGGGACCCGCTGATGCCCCGGGGTGCAGGGGCGCCCGGGGGGGGGGCGGCAGTTCGCCTATGGGTGTAAACAGCGCGATTTCGGTCTCCGGGGCGTGCACGGGCGTGAGCGCGCCGCCCTAAACATAACCCGGGTCGGGGCGCTTTGGGACAGCGCGGAGAGCGACCTCTGGGCTCTTTCGCCATAGGAAAAAGGCCAAAAAAAAAAAAAAAAAGTAAAAAAAGTAAAAAAAAAAAAAAAAAAAAAAAAGAAAAAGAAAAAGTAAAGCAGCCCTTGGAGCGTGGCCCGTTCTTGCGGCGGCGCTCCCGGAGGACGGGTTTGCTGCCGGGCTTGGCGGGTGAGCTGGTTGGCGGCTGCGCCAGGAGCAGTCCGAGCCCAGATGGGTGCCCTCGACAGGCGGGACCTGCCCGCGGAGACACGTGCTGCCCTCCCCAGGGAGGCAGCTCTGGTTTCAGTCTTTTCACTTCATTTTTATTCTTTTCATTTTATTTTTATCCTTTCCCTCTTCCCTTCTTTCCCTCTTTCCCCCTTTTTATTTTGTTATTTTTTTATTCTAATTTCTCTTTTTTTCCCTCCTTTTTGTTTTGTTGCTTTTATTCTAATTTCTTTTTTCCCTCATTATTTTGTTATTTCTTTTCTTTTTCTTTTTATTCTATTTTCTTCTTTCCCTCCTTTTTATTTTTTTTATTCTATTTCCCTCCTTTTTATTTTTTTTTTATTCTATTTCCCTCCTTTTTATTTTTTTATTCTATTTTATTTCCCTCCTTTTTATTTTTTTCTTTTTTATTTTTATTCTATTTTCTTTTTTCCCTCCTTTTTATTTTTTCTTTCTTTTCTTTTTCTTTTTCTTCTATTTTCTTTTTTCCCTGCTTTTTATTCCTTCTTTTTTCTTTTTTAATTTTTATTCTATTTTCTTTTTCCCTCCTTTTTCTTCTCTTTTTTTCATTTTATTCTATTTTTCCCTCCTTTTTTTCTTTTCTTTTTTTTATTCTATTTTCTTTTCCCCTCCTTTTTCTTTTCTTTTCTTTTTCTTTTTATTCTATTTTCTTTTCCCCTCCTTTTTCTTTTTTCTTTTCTTTTTTCTTTTTATTCTATTTTTTCCTTCCTTTTTTCTTTTCTTTTTTCTTTTTATTCTATTTTCTTTTCCCTCCTTTTTATTATTTTTCTTTTTCTTTTTATTCTGTTTTCTTTTTTCCCTCCTTTTTATTTTTTCTTTTTATTCTATTTTCTTTTCCTCCTTTTTATTGTTTTTTTTCTTTTTCTTTTTATTCTATTTTCTTTTTTCCTCCTTTTTATTTTGTTATTTTTACTCTCATTTTCTTCCTCTCCGCTCCGCACCCCGTGGTTTTTACCGCCAGCCCTCCTCGCAGGGCTCGCGGCTCCTTTTCCTCATTTCAGACCCGCCGGCAGCATCTCGTTCCTCCTGCGCCCACACCCAGGGACCCGTGTGCGACACCCCCCTCGCAGCCGCCTTCGAGGCAAACGTGGCTTCGACCCTTTTGAATATTATAAAGTTTTTTATTGAGGGAGAACACGAAAAGTTGCAGGGTTTACCTTCATTCTTCGCAAAACACTTGACATCGCACCTCTGAAATATCCACATGCAAGGTGTCTGTAGCACGGGGGCTTCGCGCTGGAAGTAAAAGTCACCACCTCGTTTGGGTTTATTCCGTGTCGGTTTATTTGTTTCCTCCTCTTGTTTCAGGGCTTCTTGGACCCCCAGGTCGTCATTCTGCGCCTCCTGCGTTACGTCGTGCGGCTGATGTGGCGGATGCAGTGAGCGCGTCCCCCGGCTCCGGCGCGTGGTCGCTCCCCGGGACAGGGCGGACGGACAGACG
The DNA here is from genome assembly GCF_036013445.1 of Caloenas nicobarica. NCBI lineage: Eukaryota > Metazoa > Chordata > Aves > Columbiformes > Columbidae > Caloenas > Caloenas nicobarica. Next base: position 121,259,879 of record NC_088247.1, read on the forward strand.
GACACGGGGCTCCCGCCCCGCCGCTCCCCAGGACACACGGACGGGGACGGACATCCCCCACCAACCCACGGGGACCCTCCGGTGCCAGATTTGTTCCGAGAGTGGTGTTTACTGCGTTTCTCTCGACTCTTTACTATTTTTTATTATCTTAATATTTTTTCCAAAAGAGTCTCGGAGAACATAACAGCGACGGAATATTATTATTTTTTTTTTTTTTGTCATCGCTTCCTGGAAATCAATCAGCGTGTTGGGCAGAGCCGCCTTTCGGGATGGCAGAGACTGGCCGAGCCCTCGCCCACCAAAAAGGATGATGCTGGCGGAAAGAGGGCAGAGGGATTTAAATCAGCACTTCTTTTACCTGTAAATACCTAACACCGCCCCAAATCCACCCTCGTTTGCATCATGCAAATAGCCTATTTCCTGCTGACTGATTTAATTTTTTTAAAAAAATTTTTTTTTTTTGTCTGAATTTCAAGACTCAGCTGTCAGATTTCCCAGGGTCCAAAATATCACAACCGACCAACCAAAAAAAGAAAAAAAAACCCAATCCACCAGGTTGCCTTTTTCTTTTTTTTTTTTTTTTTTTTTTTAAGAAATCCTTTCTATAAAACGTGTGAAAACGCTTACGTATTATATGATATTATATATAATATATAATGTTGGCGACTGAGGCAATTCAGCAATAACCCCTTCTGGGAGGCAGGAAAAACCGCAGCTTTGCACCGGGAGACGGCGGCTCCTGCTCCGCGTCACGTCGGGAACTGTTGGAAGTCGCAGCTTTTGTACCTTCCCATGGAACCCGGGGCGGTTTGTTAAGGCTGGATTTTTGATTTTTTTTTTTTTTTTTTAAAGACTTTTTGATGGTGGGATCCTCTGTGTGGAGGAGAGGGCAGGAAGAAGCCCGTGGATGCTCGTGCACAGGGATGCAGCTGCAAGAGGCGCCCGAGGATGCTGCGACCTGGTACGGACCCACCCGTGGGCTCTGCTCACCCCCGACTCCCCAAAAAACACCTCCCAGCCCCAAAACCACCCTCCAGCCCCCGCAATCTCCCATCGGTTCGTCTCGGCTGCTGCACGGCAGGCGCTTTTTTGGGGGGGGGGGGGGCGGCAGCTCCAGCCTCCCCCTTATCTATGCACAGACTCTCTGCCTCCCGAGCTGCCCCTTTGGGGCGCGTGGTCCCCAAATCCACTTCCAACGTCACAGTTTTAGTTCTGGTTTCGCCAGCACCATAGGAAAAAAAAAAATTTAAGAAAAAAGAAAAAAAGAAATGAAAAAACAAAGCAAACCCAAGCCCCTGGTAGCGTTTTTTCCACGTGCAGGGGGAAGCTGTCAAGTGCCACGTATGACAATTAGTGCTTTTAACCATGGCGACGGAGCCATTTTTAACTTTTCTTTTAAATTTTTTTAATATCTTAAAATTTTTTTATTATCTCTTTTTGGACCTGTAAGATGAGCAGCGGTTGCAGGAGTTGCCTCGGCTGCCGGAGCCGGGGATGTTTTAGGGAAAAAAAGGGTATTTTGGAGAGGCTGCGACGAGACCTTTGCACCGGTGGAGCGCGAGCGGTTAAAATACTTGGTGAGCTCGGCCAGGGCAGGTTCCTGCCCCTTGGTTTTGGCTTCACCATCCTCTTGGTTTTGGCTTCACCGTAGCTGTTTTCTGTAGGATTTATATAGAAAAACCCCGGCAGGGAGCCGGCAGCTGCGCGTTTCCCATGGGGACCCATGTGGAGTTGCATGGCTGTGGATAAAGTTTAAAAAAAAAAAAATTTAAAAAAAAAAAAAATATATATATATATATAAAATTGGCAAATGAGATTTTTTTTCCCTCCCAGTTGAGTTGAAACGGTGCTTTTTGGGTCTCGCAGCCTTATGGCATCGCCACACCGCCCAGAATGTGTCCCGTAGAGTACACCAAAGAAATGCCGAGCACTTTACCCCATCCTCCCCGCCGGGCCGCCCCGGAGCAAAAATATAGTCATTTTAAGGGAAAAAAATCAAGTATTGGCGCTGTCAGCCTGGGATGTCTCTGCAGGAGACCTTCCTGGCCAAAAGGTAGGAAAACAGCCCCCCAAAAAACCAAATTTCACCCCTGTGGAGCTGTGACATTCAGGGGGAAAAAAAAAAACCAAAAACCAAACCTCAAAAAAAAATATCTCTAAACAGAATGATGTTTTAAATATCGCATTAAATAAATATTCAGTGTATTCCGCCTGTTGTAGCCGCGCTGGCTGCTCTGGGTCATTCCCAGCGTGGCCGTGGTCTCTGTTCTGCCAGAAGGTGTGGATAAGAGTTTTGGTGGGGAAAGCAGATTTATCCCCGGGCGATCTCACACGACGCGTTAACGCTTCTCTGTAAATACCTGGATATTTATTAGAGTATGGCACCGTATTCCTTTCATCATCTGAGCCAAATATCTGTGTGCAATGTATTTCCTTTCCTTTCTCTCATGTAAGTTTTGTACAGCTTATAAATAAGAAAAAAAAAAAAAAGGAAAAAAATTTACTTTTTTTTTCTAAACTTTTTTAGAGTTGAACTTGGTAAATACTGTAGATTCTTTTTTTTTTTTTTCCCCTTGTGTAATTAATGCACTCTACTGTTCCATAATGCTGTAACTTGTAGAAATGTTGTATATTTATTTTCTGCTTATTTAAGTTCCTGTAAAGATTTGTTGTTGTTGTTGCCCCCTTCTCCCTGCCCTTTCAATAAGCGATGGATCCACCTCCCAAACCACCGTCTTCTGCCAGTGCAGCCACCGTGGTTTGAATAATGAGATTATTATTAATTTTTTTTTTTTTTTTTCTCCAAGTGCCTACGTCCCACTTCCCAGTAGTGATTTAGGCACCTCAGAGACTTCAGCATTAATGAAATTCAGTGGGAATTTGGCTTCTCCACCCCCGTGATTTTTTTGCCACCCCCCTTTTTAAAACCACATTTTTTTGGCCACTTTCCCCGTAGCAGCGTCAGCATCAGGTACCCCTGACAAATCACTAAGTCATTTCACAGGACCCAGCATATGTAGCATTTTTACTGCAATTTCCCTGCCTTTACTTGTGTTTTGCACTGATGAATTTTTTGGACAGGGTAATTGCCACTTTACTTGTGCAATACTGCTGTAAATAATTGCAGATCTTTTTTTTTTTTTTTTTTTTTTTTTAAATGCAATCTTTTATGTACTTAATAAGTTTTATATGAATAAAAATTTTCAACTATTTGTCACGAGCGCTGTTTTTCTTTGGGGGCTTGAGGATGCCCTGAGGAAGGGCTGGGGAGGGGAAATACGCTGCTGTAGCACCGGTTTTCCCTGGTTATCACCAGTTTTCCCTGGTTATCACCAGTTGTCCCCCAGATCCAGGATGCGGCTGCACACCCAGAATTTCCTTCTGCTCCAAAGTCGAGTTCCTGGGACACGAAAAAAATGCCTGTTAAATGAAGCTGGTTTGTAAGCTGTTGCCCTGCGCGGTTCCAAACCCACTTGGCAGTCTATTTTATTTTATTATTTTATTTTATTTTATTTTATTTATTTTAATTTTTTATTTTTAATTTTTTAAATTTTTTTTTATGTTATGGTATGTTTTATGTTATGTTATTTTAATTATTTTCCCCACATTCACGGGTACAGGTGTATTTTTTGGGCTCAAACTCAACTGCCGGGGGTGGCAGGAGAAGGTGGGACCTGCAGAAACGTCCCAATATTTTAGGAGATGATCCTACTTGAGCGCCTGGGCTTTTGCTGCTTTACCCCCCGCTTGACTGTCATCCCATTTAATTCACATTTCATTCCCATTTTACAGTGATGCTGTGGGCACAAACCAAGCCCTTAGACATGTTGTTTGAGCTTGGTACTTGGTTTTTTCCTCCTTTTTCTCAAAGGAGATGAGCTGCTGACCCATCCCAGGCTCTGGGTGCTGCAGGGCTGGATATTTTTAGCCGCTTTCTTCCGAAATATCAGCTGGGGTTTGGGTTGCGTGACGCAATGCGGTGGGACCGTGCGTCAGCTGGAAGAAATCCGGGACAAGCAGATTGAGAAGTCCCGGAGAAGCCACCAGCTGAAAACGTTACTTAAAAACAAACCCCAAAAGTCCTACTTGACAAACAACTTTTAAGAAAAAAAATTCTGGATTTTTTTTTTTTTTTTTTCTTCTTGTTGTTGTTCTTTTGTGTGTTTCAAATTACAGAAGTTCCTGAAAGGGAAGTTTATTGGTTTCAGGTGCTATTTTGGGGGCTTCTTTAACACAAAAAAAGGGTTTTATTGCCCAGCCGAGGCTCCGGCAGCTCCCGGCCCCACTCTGCCCATGGGCTTTTTGGTCCCGTTGACATTTTGGAATCGTCACAACTCCTGCTCTCCGTTTATCTTCACCGGGACTCACGAACCCGGTGACCTTGGTGAGACAACTGGCAATAAAAATGCCAATAAAAATGCGGTGAGGATGTGTTTGGCCGTCACCCGGTCTGTGTTGGCCATGGCCAAGTCAAGGGCGATCACGGCCTAGGTCCACCCAAGCCGCACCAGCTGGGGCCTTCCCAACAGACAGGCCCTTTCTTTCTGCGCTCTTCAATTTTTTTGCTTTCGTAACTAATTAAAACCACAGGCGATTTTGTTTTAAGGCTGACAAACTTCCTTTATTCCTTGAAAAGAGAAGAAGAAAATACATTTTCTCATGGAAAAAGCTGCCTGCAAGCCTCAGCATGGAAACTCCTGCCTTGTGTACACACTGGTGAGGACGCACAAGACCTTGGCCCATCCAGACCAGCTCCAAACCAGCCCTGGGCGTCCCCACATCTCTCAACCCCACCTGCCTCAGGAATGGGGGCGACCAAAGCCAACGTCGAGATCCTGGTTGGGTGCTGACGGTGTCTTGCACTCATCGAGGGGCTTGGGGTGGTGAACACAACCCAAAGCACCCATCAGACGTGGGGCTGAACATCGCGGCTTCGGCCGAATGGTCAATGGTTGCCAGGCCGTGGCCGTCCAGTGCCACAGGGGTGACACCACCACACTGCCAGGCTCTCGACATACATATATATATATATATATGCATATTTTTTTTCCAATGACTCGCATCTGACCTTTCAAACACCTGTTCAGCCTTAAACGGCTAAAAATACCCACCCAGCTTTGCATTTGATTTTCATATTGCAACAAAGCTCACTGTTTCCAGCGGGTTTTCTCGTCTTTCTGGCAGGTTCTAGGACGGTCGACCTCTCCTCCGGTCAAACCTGGCGCGGACGGGGATGGCTGCGGGCAGGGATGCTCCAGCACGTGGCCAGGGAGGTCCCTAGAAGGAATAAAAGGGCATTACAGATGCTATAACCATATATATTTAGATGGTGTAAGACAAGCCCAAGGATGGTAGGACCAAGGGCACCTTCGCTGCCCACCAGCGAGGGCCCCACAAGGTGCCCACAAGCCAACACTCACCTTCCGCTGCCCTCCCCTGGCATCCTAAACCTACTCTGGGTCTTATTTGTTTTAAAGCTAAGACCTTCAAAGCTTAAGCTAGACTGTAAAAGCGAGACTACGGGGTTATTCCGGTTGACAGCACCACTGTACCTACAAAAGCTGAGCTTAACGCCGCCGAGAAGCCCTCGGATGTTGCGGCGATGGTTGGGTGAGGTCAGGAGCCCTCATGGGGCCACGGGGCCTTTTCTTCCCCGATTTTGATGAATTTCTCCTCGCCGGCCTTTTGATGGGCTCATCTGTTCATTTTTTTCCCCAGAGGAGCCGCCACGTCCCAACCCGGCGGGTCGCTGCTAATTAAAACGCGCTTCGTCTCGGCGTAATTACGGCCGTCGTGCGCCGAGAGAAAAATAGTTTGGCAAAGACATAATCGTCTTGGATATTAATTAGGGGAAATAAAGTGGGGAGACGGTGCGATGGCCATTCCCTAAGGGCAGCAAACCACAGTGTCCCCCAGCATCCTCTCCACTGCCCGCAGCTCCGGCGCTAATCGGCGCTAATTGGCGTCTCTAACGATGCAGACTGGAGGAAGGATGCAAAGGGGAAAGTCAAGCGGAGCCGCATCTCTGCCTCACCACATCCCCGCCTCACAACTGTGCGTGGCCCTATGTTAAAAAAAAGACAGAATTCACTGAAATTTGAATTTTTTTTCTTTTTTTTAAACACGCAAATAAACCCCCTGAGCATCAGAGGCGATGCAGCATCCCAGCGCCCGTCCTTCCCCCGTCACCCGGGGAGCGGGGGGAACAGCCACGAGCGGCTGACATTGACATTCAAATGACTTATTGGCAGAAATGGGTTTAAAAATAGGGTTTTTTGTGATAAACAAACTAACCTCATACAGGAAGTGAGCTGCAAATACTAAAAACTTGTATGTTGTAAGAGAGCTGGTAGAACACAGAGTTGCCCTGCAAAACCAAAAAAAAAACCCACTAACCAACAACAAAAGAAGCAGCCGGGGGTTTTTTAAATATTTTCTTGCTTTTTTAAGAATCTACACATGGGGAAAAGGGGATGATTGAGGGCAGGTGGACCCCATGCTGCTGGGGGGGGGTGAGATAATTTCATCCCTTATTCATGGTCCCTAAAATAAAGGCAAAGCCCGGCGATGCGTCGCGATGTGAACCCCGGGACTTCAAAAAGCTTTTTCTTCTGCTGCTGCAAAGGTTAAAGCAGTTTTCCTACCGAAACCCGAGTGTGGGCTGTGAAAGAACATGTTAATGAAGAAAATTTCCCCGGGGGCTGCTCTTTTATTATCACCAAAGCCATCGAGTTTCAGTTTGAGTTATTTGTATTTATTTATGAAAACAAAGATTAAATAAGTAGAACGAAAACAAAAACCTCATCCTAATTTCTGAGCGAAGCCCGGGTTATTCAGACAAAGAATTTCTCCCCCAAAAGCAGGTAGATGCAACCTGGTTTCCCCTTTGCTCTGAGAGAAAAAAAAAGCAAAAACAAGCACAAAATGTGAGTTACCGGCGAGCTGCATGTGAAATATATTAAAGGTTAAAAATAAAATAAAATAAAAAATATTCAAATGCCCTTGTTGGCTGCAAAAATGAAGCTTTAAGAGCCCCTGGGGCCGGGGGATGATGGTGCAGGTATTTCTCTTTTCATGTGTTTTCACTTCCATCGCGAAAGAACCGGTTGAAGAACACACACAAAAAAATCCCTTCAGTGGTCTTGCAGCCTCTAACGTGTTGTTTTTCTACATATTTTATGTTGTTGGCTTTTGTTATCAGTCTCATCTGCAATTTGTGGCCAATTCTGTCATGCTTTAGGCAGACATCTTGTTCCCAAAAACTGTTTGCAACCTTTCGGTGGCGGCACAGCCCCGAACGCGGGCGAAGCCACGGCGCAACGAGAAAAAGGGCAGGTTTCACCCCAAAATGATCCCTGGGCCTGATTTCTGTCCCCACGGCAGGGACGAGCCGCGGGGCAGCCCCAGCCCACCCCTCTGCCCTGCCCCAGCATCCTCGCTTTCATTCAAATTATTTGCATCTCCCCGTCCCCAGAGAAGCCAAACCCATCCCTACGCAACTTGTTGGATTTTTCCCCATCCCCAACCACCTTTTCCGCCGTATTTTTCCCAGCCGCGGGCATGAAACCGTCCCATCCATCCCGCCCGAGCCCTCCTTTTTTTTTCCCGAAGCACGGCATGGATTAAAACAGTTGAGTTGTTATTTACCACCGGAAAAAAACCCAACCCAAACGCCGCCAATCTGGCACCTATTCAGTATTAATAGCGAAACCAAAATAAAGCAAATTAATACCGCAAGATTAAGTCATTCTTTGAAAATTAAAATGAAAGTCATTAAGCGCTGGGGAGCGCAGCCTGATAGTGAGAGCTGGTGTTGGCCGCGGCCAGATCTTATGGTCCGGGGGGCTTAAATTTGGCTTTTTTTGGGGGTGGTTCAACTGAAAGGGCAGTCTTGCAGCCCCCGTTTCGTTGGGGTTTACAGACAGAGCAGCGCGATGCTCGAGCGGAGTGATGAACCGCATCCCCGAGCATGAATCCCCTCCGGCCCGGCGCTTCGAAATAACCAATTTTGGGGTTTTTCAAAGAATTCGCCCGCCCCGGGGGGGGCAGCCCAGCCGGGGGAGGAATGAGACATTGTGAAACCCAACTCCTTTTCCTGAGGCTGCCGGCAGCGCCCCGAAGCCCGGCCCGAAATAAAAGCTCAAACGGTTTCGCGGAGCGGGGGTGCCAGGGGCTGCCCCCCTCCCGCCCGCAGACGGGCACAATTTCGGGGTCCCCATTGCGGGGTACGGCTGCCGCCTGTGCCCCAACACCCGAGCCCCCCAGCCCCGAGTGTCCCCCCCGGCACCTTTGGGGACAGCGGTCCCACCACCCCACGCACCCCCATCCAAATTTCCCCCTTATTTATGCCAGCTACAAACACCTTTTTTTTTTGGCCAAAAAAAAAAAAAAAATAAAAAAAATTATTATTTTTTAAACTCGATCTCTCAGGGCTCTCCCAATGCGCTCTCCACTTCCTGTGACAAAACAAAACACGCTTCGTTTGAAACTCATTCTTCCTCTATTTAGCGCCGAGAAATAATGACCAAAAGCACCCCCAAAAAATACGCCTCGCGCCCCCATCGTCCCCCGCTGCCCCTTCTAACCCTGCGGAGAGGATGGAGCCGAAACGGCATCGGCCAGGCGAAAAAAAAAAAAAAGAAATCACTTATCAAGAGGTTTTAATTGAAAACCTCGCCCGCCGAGGGCTGGACGTCAAAGCTGAAGGTGAATTTCCACTTCACTATTTTCGTCCCGCTGCTGTTCGAGTCAAACGCTTCCCCCCCCCGACACCTCCACGTCATCGCTTCAAAACCGAGTCAAAAAGCGGCTAAATTGGGTAAGGGTTCCATAAATTCCGATTTTGACTCATGCATTTCTCTGCGGCGTGATTCAGTAATATTTGCCGCTCGGCGAAGGGGAGCACTAAACCCGCCGGTAACGCCAGAAAAAAAATCATTTTAGTTTGACTCATGTGGAAAGAGTGAAACACAGAGAGTGCCTTGACATCGGGCCGCGCACACGGCTTTTACTACACTATTTACCGCACGCGAAGAAACCAGAATATTGGACAATTTCAGCTCTGAATTTGCAGCGTTTCGGGGCAGCCGCAGGCTGAGGTTTCCCCTCCACAAATACACGCGATTTTGCTGCTTTTTGAGCATCCTCGGGCAGCCGGACTAAAGAAGATGCGAGGGAAAATGAATTTGTGGTTGATCTGATTTTGCTTCGTCGTAATTTTTCAAATTCGGGGGAATCGCCTCGTACCGTGGCGAGAAAAATGGGTTTTACCCGAAGCCGATGAAACAGTGACAGCTGGCTCGAAAACAAAAACCCACCTGAAAAAAAAAATCGTACGGGGACTTTCAGGTGGGTTTGGCAATTTGCCTTGCTGAGAATTAAGCTGAAAAAAATAATATATAGAAATAAAAAAGCCGTAGGAGGCATTTTTGGGGCTGGTCGCTACAATGCGCTGGGTGAAACCTCAGCCTGGAGAGCAAAAAATGGGATTTTTCTGCGCCCTGGCCCCAGCAAGGGGACAAATCCCGTCCCTGATCCGGGAGGATTTTGGGGCTGCGTTTTTGGGCTGAATCCCTCGCGGATGCTGCCGAAATCCCTGGCTCGGCCTCGCCGCCCCAGCCAGGCGATGCCAATCTTTTCATCAAAGCTCGCTGAAAACAAAACTGAGAAACAGCTTGTGGTTTGACAAGAATGTATTTACATAAAAATATATATTTAAAAAAAAAAAAAAAAAAAAAAAAAGACACGCCGAACCTTTTGGGGACGGTGAGAGAAGGCGTTCGTGGTGTTTGTGAGGTCCCTGACATTTAAGCAAGGCTCAAGGAGCGTGGCGGCCCCACATGTTACTCACACTCCTCCTTAGGCCCGGCTTAAATTTAGAAAGGGCTTTTTACTCTCTCCTCTCCGCATCCCTGCCAGACCGGACAAACAGGGGCCATCCAGAGGAACGAGGAATTAACTCCTGGGCATGCATAAGATAAGGGAGCCCCATCCATTTCCTGGCATTCCAGCCCCAAAAAACCAGGCACAGCTGAAAAACCAAACCAAAAAAAGAACAACACAAAGCTGCATTTTTGGCTGTTCCCCGTGGTGCTTTGCTCACTTGCTCGGCCCTGCGGTGGTACACATCACATACAAGTGTACTTGTATTTGTTTGCAAGGCTTGCGTTTGCTTGCAAGGTTTGTATTTATTCACGGTACCGTATTTGTTTGCAAAGCTTGTGTTTGTTCGCAAAACCTGTGCTTGTTTGCAAAGCTTGTATTCGTTTGCAAAGCTTGTACTGGTTTGCAACACTCGTATTTGTTTGCAAAGCTTGTATTTGTCTGCAACACTCGTGTTTATTTGCAATACTTTTATTTGTTTGCCATGCTTGTACTCGTTTGCAAGGCTCGCTTTTATTTGCAAGGTCGGTATTTGTTTGCAATGCATGCGTTCGCTCGGGAGCACCCAATTCTTTGCTCTCCAAAATTAAAAGAAAAGAGGGTGAGAAGGTGCCGCGGATCCCGGTGAGCGCGCTGCCCCGGCTGCGCGGCCCGGCCGTGGTTTCTCTCGGCAAGTCTATTCCCTTTTTTCTGAGTCATTCTGAGATCACTCGACATCTCGAGCACGCAGCAGCAAAAAAAAAAAAAGACGCTTTTTGAGCGCAAATCGGCGCCGGCAGAGCCGGTCGGTGTCGCGGCACGCACCGGCTGCTGGCGCCAAGCCCTTTGCCCCCTGTCCCGGCAAAGCCCGGCCAGGGAGCCTCGCCAGCAGCACCCAGCCCCAGGAAACACAAAATCAGCTTTGAAACCCTCCCGTCCAGCAGCTCCCCTGAGGTCCCGAAGCGCCAAAGCTCTCAAGATGTGCGGCCGTGGCTTCGTGCTCAGCAGCATCCCCCCTGCACCCCCAAATCCCTCCCGCACCCCCAAAGTCCCTCCTGCACCTCCAGCATCCCCCCTGCACCCCCAAAATCCCTCCTGCACCCCCAGCATCCCTCCTGCACCCCCAAAATCCCTCCTGCACCCCCAGAACCCCTCCTGCACCCCCAAAGTCCCTCCTGCACCCCCAGCATCCCTCCCGCACCCCCAGAACCCCTCCTGCACCCCCAAAGTCCCTCCTGCACCCCCAGCATTCCCCCCACACCCCCAAAGTCCCTCCTGCACCCCCCCGCACCCCCAGAATCCCCCCCGCACCCCCAAAGTCCTTCCTGCACCCCCAACATCCCCCCCGCACCCCCAGAACCCCTCCTGCACCCCCAACATCCCTCCTGCACCCCCAGCATCCCTCCCGCACCCCCAGAACCCCTCCTGCACCCCCAACATCCCTCCTGCATCCCCAGCATCCCTCCCGCACCCCCAAAATCCCTCCTGCACCCCCAAATCCCTCCCGCACCCCCAAATCCCTCCTGCACCCCCAGCATCCCCCTGCACCCCCAAAATCCTTCCTGCACCCCCAAATCCCTCCTGCACCCCCAGCATCCCCCCTGCACCCCCAAATCCCTCCTGCACCCCCTGCATCCCCCCCACATCACCTGCATCCCCAGAATCCCTCCTGCACCCCCAGCATCCCCCTGTGCCCCCAGCATCCATCCCACACCCCCAAAATCCCTCCTGCGCCCTCAGCATCCATCCTGGATCCCCAGCACCCCTCCTGCACCCCCAGAACCCCTCCTGCACCCTCAGTATCCCACCCGGTTCCCCAAAATCCCTCCTGCGCCCTCAGCATCCCTCCTGAACCCCCAGAACCTCTCCGGCATCCTCAGCATCCCTCCTGGACCCCTCACAAAACACTTCATTTCGGCGATGCAAATATATGGTATATCAGGATTAAAACCCTCCCACCTGGGCTCAAACCATGGCCCGGGGGGGCTGGAACGGTGGACCCCCCAAATCTCTGCTCCGGAGCCCTCCCGAGCTTCAGCTGCGGGGAAAAAGCGCTGGCTCAGCACTTCTGGAAGCTACAAATCACTCCCGTCAGCCGGGGAACGGGGCTCGCCGGCCTCTTCCCTCCGGTATTTATCATTTCGGCAGCATAGCGGCGCTGCCAGCAGCAAACCGGGCACTAAATCCCCGCAAACCCCCCCAAAATCCCCAGTCACAAGCAGGTGCTGAGGATCCAGCCGCCCCTTTCCACCCAGAGCCGCGTTCCCTTCGCGGCGTCGCTCCGAAAATCAGCGTAAAACCAGCGCAAACAGCCCGAATTTCCATTTCCACAGATCCCATCCCTGCCAGCCCATCAGTGCCGGGGGGTCCTCCGGGCACCCATATTAAAAAAGAGATTTTATTGGGGGTGATGAGAGAGACCCCGACCGCCCAGGCAGCCCCTGAAGGATGCGGCGGCAACGGGGGGGAGAAGATTTTGGGGTAATAGCCAAGAATTTGGACCCCAGGAGTCCTGAGCCATCAGTGTCTCAACTCTGCCAACACAAAAAGCTCAAGCGTAGAAAATATACAAAAATTATACACATATATTATATATTCGTATCATATATATCCTATTTAAATATCATATGTATCCTCTATATCCCATGTGTGTATCCTATCTATGAGGATAGATAAAAAAATATATTTTATATAGAAAATGTATAAAATATATGGGATGGATGGCAGATACCTGGAAAGCACCCACCAAATCTCGCCCCACCCTCCTATTTCCCAATTTTCCTCCTATTTTAAGAGCCGCAAGGGCGAAGCTGAATGTCGGCCCGGGCTGGCGTGAGCCAGGGGGCTGGGACGGCTGTGTGCTGAAAACGGTGACCAAAAAAATGGGAAATACCTTAAATGCTGAAAACTATTAAAAAGTTGGAAAAAAAATTAAAATATTTTAGGTGCTGAAAATGCTGAAACAGCTGAAAAAGCCGGAAGATACTAAAAATATTGAAAATATTGAAAATATAGAGAATATTGAAAATATTACAATATTTGAGATGATGGAAATGGTGCAAATGCAGATGCTGTTCGATGTCGCGGCTGCTGGAGGAGCGGCGGGTGTGCAGCCATTGCCCTCTCGCCACCCCCTGCAGCCCCCCCCGGGAACCGCTGGAAAACACCGCTTTGCAGAAAACAGACCCTAAACCCCACCAAATAACCCCAGAATGGCTTTCCCCCTTTTTCTCCGTTGTCAAAAACAATTTTTCTTTTTTTAAATTAAACCCCCAGCTGGCTTAAGCTATACATCTATTTATAAGGACGCACGCCACCTTTGCACGTGAAAAAACGCCTAATTGTTTTAATTAGTGACACTATTTGGGGCAGAGGTCGCGCCATCAGCAAGGTCTAACAAAGCACAGCTTTAAACGGGATTAATCGAAACTTTTCCCCCGTCTAAGCTGCTGCTGCAACTTTTGTCCAAGCTGCCCAAACCCCCTTATTTCAAGATTTTTTTTTTGTCAGGAGAAAATAGAGTCGCTGTGTGTAATCAAACTAGTGGGGAAAAAAAGAAAGAAAATGAAAAGGGGGTGTTTTTTCCCCATTTCGGGGGCGAGGACGCGTAGCCCGGGCTGGCCGGGCTTTGCTGAATCATGCGCTTCGTGCGCCTGGTTTTATTTTATTTTTTTTTCTTTTTTTACGAGTGATAACGAAAGTAAGAAAAGTGCTTTGGGGGTTTTGCAAAGCTGACTCGCTGCTCCGGGAATTCCTTCAACGGCGGGGGTGAGGAAAGAAATAAAATATTGTATTTTTGTGCTTTGCTTTACCAGGAACCTCCCCAAAGCCCCAGCCCTGCTCGCGAACAGCAATTCCTCCCGTCGCGTTCAAGTGGTTTAGTTTTGCTTGGCCCCGCACTAGTTTCAGACGAGCCGGTGTGACTCGGATGTCCCGATTTTTCTGATTTTTTTTTTTTTTTTTTTTTAATCCGAAATTTGGACTGAATTTCTGCTGCACGCCCAAGGGGACGCCAGCCACCCCCCGCCAGCCCAGCGACTGTGCCGCTACAAAAATGCGAATTTTATTACATTTAGAAACCAGAACTATGGGCAGGATTGAAATTATCGAAGCTCCCGGGCGCCAGACCACCAGAGCTCTTGCATGCGGGGTTGATAAGCGTAAGTTTTGAAAATATGGCGTAAAATAGTATGATGAAAATGCGGAAAATTTTCTATACGAGTGGAAAAGAAACGTATTTAGGCGTTGCTCAATGCCTAACTACAGAAAGGGAAAACCCTGCCTTGTTTTAATGCTGTATGTGCAGCTGAGCAGTGAGTAAGGGGGACGGCGCCTTCGTGCTGGGATTTGGTCCAAAACAGTAAATATTTAAAAAAAAAAAAAAAAAATTAAATGAAAAAGATTGAAATGTGGAAGGGCCGTGGGCAGCATTGGCGGGGGCAGAGCTCTGACGTGCGGGGAGAAACCCCCACCCACGGGGAGCGGTTTCGGTTTTGAGGCGCCGCAAACGACGGGGGACGAGCTCCTTCCTCCGGTGCCGCCGGGTCCTGGGGGACAGGGGAGGGGACAGCGGGGACAGGTGGCTGCCCTGGCGGGGATAGGAGGTGGCATCTGGTAGAGATGGATGGTGGCACTTGATGGGGACGGATGGTGGCACATCCAGGGACGGACGGTGGCACTTGATGGGGATGGATGGTGGAACATACAGGGATGGATGGTGGCACGTGAAGGGGACAGGTAATGGCACATCCAGGGATGGATGGCGGCACATGGAGGGGACGGATGGTGGCACATGGAGGGATGGATGGTGGAACATGGAGGGGATGGATGGTGGCACGATGGCGGCACATGGAGGGGATGGATGGTGGCACATGGAGGGATGGATGGTGGCACATCCAGGGATGGATGGTGGCACATGGAGGGATGGATGGCGGAACATGGAGGGGATGGATGGTGGCACATCCAGGGATGGATGGCGGCACATGGAGGGGATGGATGGTGGCACATCCAGGGATGGATGGTGGCACATGGAGGGGATGGATGGTGGCACATCCAGGGATGGATGGCGGCACATGGAGGGGACGGATGGTGGCACATGGAGGGATGGATGGTGGAACATGGAGGGGATGGATGGTGGCACATCCAGGGATGGATGGCGGCACATGGAGGGGATGGATGGTGGCACATCCAGGGATGGATGGTGGCACATGGAGGGGATGGATGGTGGCACATCCAGGGATGGATGGCGGCACATGGAGGGGATGGATGGCGGCACATGGAGGGGATGGATGGTGGCACATCCAGGGATGGATGGCGGCACGTGGAGGGGATGGATGGTGGCACATCAAGGGATGGATGGCGGCACGTGGAGGGGATGGATGGTGGCACATCCAGGGATGGATGGCGGCACATGGAGGGGATGGATGGTGGCACATCCAGGGATGGATGGCGGCACATGGAGGGGATGGATGGTGGCACATCCAGGGATGGATGGCGGCACATGGAGGGGATGGATGGCGGCACATGGAGGGGATGGATGGTGGCACATCCAGGGATGGATGGCGGCACGTGGAGGGGATGGATGGTGGCACATGGAGGGGATGGATGGTGGCACATGGAGGGAACAGATAATGGCATATCCAGGGATGGATGATGGCACATGATGGGTATGGATGGTGGCACATGGAGGGGATGGATGGTGGCACATCAAGGGATTGATGGTGGCACATCCAGCAATGGATGGTAGCATGTGCTGGGGACCAGGTCTGTCACCCAGGAATGGCACCATAACCCCAGCCACACAACATTCAGACTTAGGTCCTTGGAGGTGCTTTTTTTTTTTTTTTAACCCCCCCATGAGCCAAAATTCCCAATAACTGTTGGGTTTGGATACCCAGCATCACCAACCCGCGCCCAGCCCTGGGGCTGCAGTGGGACAGGGACAGCAGACAGAGCTGTACCCCCCATCGCCACCCCCTGCCCCCCGAGCGAGGGACGGGGACGCCAAAATCCAGACACGCTGCTTCGGTCCCACCAGCACCGTTAACCCTTTTGCCAGCACGAGGCGACCGCGCTCGGGCTTCAAAGCGGGGTTTGTGGTCGGGGTCAGGATGCCGAGATTAACACTTGCTCGCCTTCAAAATAAAACCATTTTTCTTCCTCTGCCGCGCCACAACCAGGTGGGCAAACCCGGGCAAGGGAAAAGCGGGGGGATGCTGCACCCCAGCAGCAGAAGGGGAAGAGCATCCCAGTGCCGGTATCTCCCCTGTCCCGCTCGCTGCTGACTCATTTTTGGCCGGCGAGCCCACGCGAGCCGCAGCACCTCCCACCCCTCTCCGTGGGGGTTTTTCCTTCCCTCTTCTTCGTCAAACGGGCGCCAAGTTACCAAAAAACCCTCGTCACGTGGCCCCGCGACGCGGCGGCCCCGCTCGCGTTTACGGGAACGGCACAACCTCCAAAAAAAACACCCGTTTCCAGCCGCCGAGCCCCGAGATGATGCTCTCGGAAGGGCAGCGGGGATGGGGGGTCCCCGCGGCACCCACCCGCAGCCCCCTCCCCAAACCAGGCACCCGGGGCTGCACAGGGAAGGAGCTCCTGGGATGGGGGGTGCCCCATCTGGGTGGTCCCCCCAACATTGGCGCTGGGCACCCCGAGCCACCCGCCCCACGGAGACACTCACCCCGACGGCGGCTCCTTCCACATCTCCGGAGCCAGCGCCTGCGACGGGGCAGAAAACAGTACGTTTGCAGGGGAACGGGTTAAAAAACAACAATAATCCTGGCTGCACAGGCACAGATGTCACTTATTTCCCCCCATTAAGTGGTGACGAGCAAAATAATTGGAAAGGGAAAAAAAAAAAACCAACACATCCCAAACCCCACCTTGATCTCCGCTCCCAGCCGTGCGCCCCTATGGACTCACCCGCCGCATGTCTGAGCTCCATCAGCCCGGCTTAACAACACCCCGGGGGAAAACAGCCTTTTTTTCCATTTATCCTGGTCGAAAAGCCTCGTCTGCTGCTTCTGTTCCAGGGCACCACCTGCGGAGCAAGGAGATCTTCGTTAGCGGTAACGGGAATGCCGGACGCGGGACTCCGCGTGCGGATGTTTCACCCTCTTGCCTCCAGGTTTACGCCAGCTCCAGGTTTACGCCAGGATGGTTTTGTGCCACAGGGTGGAAATCGGGGCTTTGTGCTGTCGGGGCAGGATGCTCAAGCACGGGGAATTCATCCCTGCGCTCCCCACACGTCCCCTTTTACGGGTGTTTGATGACGAGGGTTTAATACCGGCTTCTCTGGGGGAAGCTCAGACCCGCACAGAATGCCGTCAATGCTTAAATATTAAAAGTTAATGGAAATATTAATAAATAATATTAATAAAGCGGGGGAATGTCGGGGAAACAGATGAAAGCCGGGCTCTAGCATCCTTCCCTGGGCTGCGAGGATGGTCCACAGCAGGGAAAGGGCAGTGCGGATAAAAAATGGATGGATAAGAATTCCACCAGCTGGGGCAAATCGCAGCCTTCCCAGTGCAGCCCCGGCCTTGCAGCTGGGGTACCGCAGAGCCCCCCGCTTGGGGGGCAGCTGCCTCCTCCCATACCAGCCCCGTGCAGCCCAGTTTCCCACACCACCCCAGTTTCCCACGCCAGTACCTGCATCCCCTGCACCTCTGGACCACGACAAACCCATCCCGCTCCTACCTGGCGTCTCCTCGCCGCAGCTGCCGGCCAGGGACGTGCCGCGGGGTTTATAGGGGTTATATTCCCATCACTCCCCCCCCCTGGGATGCGGGAAAGGGAGATTTTCCCATGGCCCACGGGCTCCCCCCGGGAGAGGCTCAGGGGTTTTTTCCCATCGGAAAGAGAAAGGTCTCGTTTCCCAGGGCTCACAGCCAAACCCACACAGGTCACGGTGGCAGCAGGGGACTGGGGAGGGGACAAGACGCACCAAAATCCTCCATCCTGGGGCTGGGGGGAGGCTCTGCCTAGTGGCCCCCGAGATGCTCACCCCACTCCGAGCCCTCCCCATCCCCAGCTGAGGGACCTGTCGCCCTGTTTCTGTCCCACCCCCTTGATTTTTCACCCTCAGTTTCTGCTCTGCGCGATCTCGCCGTGGCCGGGACGACGGTTCTGATGTGTTTCAGGAAAATGAACCGACCCGAAAATGGCTTTTACCGGCAGGTTTGTGCCCCCTGATTCCGCCGGAGTTCAGAGATGAGTCAGGTGGCAGCAAACAGCCCGGGGGGGGGCGGGGGGGAACACTTTACTCAGCCTTTTGCAAATTCACGCTATTTGAAAAAGAAAATCAGATTTGCCACATGGTGGTGGCTGCAGCGGTGGCTCAGCCCCCTCCGAGCATCCCCGGGAGCATCCACATTCATCCCTGGATCCTCCAGCGTCCCCACAGCTCAGGGTGGCTTTAACCCTTCTGCCCCCGCCACCACCAGCTCCTCATGTCAGTGTCACCGCAGGCACTTTGGTGACAACCCGAAGCACTGGGGCGAACCCACCGCTGGCCACCGGCCGTGCTTGTGGCCCACGGGTGATGCTCTGGCTTATCCGGTGGATGCGAGCGCCCGCGGGGCGGCAAAAAACACCACGACGGTGCTTATAGAGGGAATTCAGGGGTTAATGATACATTTCTACGCGTTGCCTCATGGTGATCTGAACTGCTCCGTCCCTCTTGGGCTGTTTCACATCCCGCCACCGAGCCCCACACTGTTTATCGGCGAATTTATCAGCACTAAAGCAGCGATGCTGCCGGCTCCTGCTCTCACCGGGGGCTTTGGGCTTTCCCCAGCCCCTAAAGTTCGGGTATTGCCCCAAAAAGCAAAGGGGTGGGGGGGTCCTCCTCTCCCACTTCCTATTGCAATAAAAATGGAAAATGTGCTGGCGTTCACGAGTATCTCTCTGGGAAAAGCTGGTTTCTTGGCTCGGCTTCAAAACCCAGTTCACCAGAAAGCCCCGGCCCGCTCCAGCGTGCAGCCGCGAGCTTTGCGGAAAGCCAGAGGTTTCTGCAGAAAACGGGCCGCAGCGTTTCTTTGGTAAACTTTTCTCACTGTCGAAAATCCAATTTTCCTTCTAAAAAGAAAATAAGGAGCTCCGAAGGGGTGGAGAGCGTTCCAGCTGGGCGGCACGGGGAGCGGGGAGCATCAGCCGGCACCAGCTGCTCAGGGAAACCGCTGGGTTTGTGGAGCCTCAGCCCTTGCAGCGGAAAAAAAAAACCAGACAGAGAAGAAAAATTGCAAAAAATAAAAAGAAAACACACCTAGAAATGCTGCCTTGGCTTCGTTTTTCTGCCAGACCCCTCTGCCAGGGAGCAGGATGCCGGGGGAGCGTGGGGCGAAGCAGCAGCAAGAGGTTTGGGTTTGCCTTTCATTCCGGGCACCGGTGGGGTGTGAATTTGGAGCACGGAGCCCTGCAGAGAAACTCGTTTTGAGGTGGATTTCCCCGGTGGGACTGACCGCCCGGGGGATGCTCGGTCCCCTGGGGAGATGCAGGACGGACCACGTGCCGCGAGATGCCACCGCCCGCGCCGCCCGTGGGGTCCAGCTGCGGAAATCGGTACAGGCCAAAGCAACGACCCCAAAACGTCCCCGCGGGACAGCCGACCTGCCGGGCATGCCGGCACCTGCCTTCCCACACGGCACAAAAACCCCGAGGCGCTAAGTCACAGCAAAACCATGAAAGCAAAACCACAGAGCCCCAAAGCGCCTCTGAGTCACTGCCCCGGCCGCCGCCGCGGCCCCGCAGCTCCCAAAACTCGCCGCCACCTGCACCCCCAGCTGCGCGGCACACGTCGCGGTGACATCTGGGCGCTGGTGGCATCTTCCAGGGGACGAAGCCCCTCTGCCCAAGCGGGCGGGGGCACGGGCAGCCGCCCATCCCATGACCAGAGCCGCGGTGACCGGTCCCACCGGCTCAGCATCCTCCACTCAACCAAACCCGAGCCGGCGGCCAAAACACTTCCTTCCCCTCTCTTTCTTGTAAAATCTCCCAGCACGGGGTTTTTTTTTTTAAACTATTGTTATTATTTTAAATCGTGAAAAATACTAACTTGAAACGTGAATGGAGATGAAACATTTGCAGAAAGTGCTACCGGGATTAGTCACCGGTTGTAACATCTCTATTTACATGAGTCACGGGAGGCTGGCCGCGCGGCTCTTAAATTAAATCCCTGCCGGGTTTTCGGTTTTTGGGCTGTCCTCGGGAGACCTTTTGGTAACTTTTCGCCGGTTCTGAGCAGAGCTGGCAGCTGCCTCCCAGCACGGTGCTTACCGAAACACCGGCACTACCTGCAAGGGCTTTGCCGGGGGATGACGCAGCAGCCGGGGCTGGAGGTGGTGCTGGGAGGGCAGGATTTACCTGCATTAACCGAGTGATTTCCCCATTTGTGACGAAGGTGGGAAGAGAGAGAGGCGGCAGGTGGGTGATGGCCGGGTGGGATGCAGCCGGGTGACACGAGGACCAAGCCGGTGACACCGGGCCCCGGCAGCGGTGCCGGCAGAGGTCACTGTCACCAAAAAACTGTGCGCCCCGGCTGAAAAAGGGAACTGGGCAGGGAAGGCGATGGGGCAGGCCCGGGTTTGAACAGGCGCCGCGCTCCAGCGGCCACGAGGCCACCGCGCTGGGGACCTCGGTCCCCAGTGGCGATGGCATAAGTCCGGGGGTGATGGATGGGGCGGCTGAACCAGCATTGTGGCTCATGGGATGGGCTGGAGAAGCCACAATCTCCCCCATGGCCGCGGTGGGGACCTCCAAGGGCACCAACCAACTGAAGTTAAAAGCAAAAAATGACCAAGCAGGACCCTGAGTGCCCACAGGCACCCGTGGGGCTGTTAAATCCTTTGTGGAGCCCAAGCGAGCATGGTCTGGGTTGATTTGGATGGATGGATTCACTTCCCACAGCAAAACGCAGCAGGTCCCGGGTGGTGGGACCCTGGGAGATGCAGGAGGACACCTCAGCGCTGCCCCTGGTCCCCCAAAGCCCAGGGGAGAGCCCCCAAACTGCTTGTGAGCACAGCACAAAAATAACCCCCCAGGAAGGTGATGAAGCGCCCTGGGTACCCAGGTGTGACACCAGAGCAGCCCGAGCTCTGTCCCCAGCTGCACCAGGAGCTGCCGCCCGCAGCGACCCCGGCAGGGCACCCCAGGGTGCTGCTGATGGGTGGCAGGAGCCCCAATTTCCCCCCCGTCTCCCTCCATCTCTGCCTCTGCAAAGCCCCCCGAGCGGGGATGCTGCGGGCCACCCCTCAGCCAAGGCACCCCCCAAAGTCCTCCCAGCGCCCCCCAAGCAGCTCCCCCCCACGCGGGGACAGCAAACGCTCCCGGGGTGCCCAGGGACCCGCAGCAAAAACCCAAACCCAGCGCTGGCAGTTTAAACGTGCAAAATTCAAAATATTCACCTTGGGGGAGCCCAGCACCAACTAACGCCCAGCAGCGCGCAAGGCGTTGCAAAATCTATTAATTTTTGCAATGCACAGCCAGCAGCTAAAGCAGCCAGCTCGCAAAAGCAGCAGTAAATAGCACCTTACCCTGGCAGACAGAGGGACCCCGGGGCCGAGGCAGCCCCCCCAGGACCGAAGCAGCATCCCCAGGGTGGGGGGAGCCCCCCAGGTTCGGGGGAGCCCGGGGGGCTCCGCGTGGGGCCGGCAGAGCGGGGCCGGCAATTCGTAACGGGCGCCCGGCAGCCGGAGCCGAACCTCCCCCGGGGCTCTGCCCACACCATTGGTCCAGGTCGCGGCGGCGGCTGCTTTCAAATTCTGCTAAAAGCCTTCAAAAGGAAACAGGAAGCCTCTCGGCAAACACAAACGATCGGCTTCCCCCTCCGCACCGGGCTGCTGCAAGGGCAGGAGCGGGGAGGACACAACCCCGGGCACTGCGAGCGTCCCAGCCCGGGGAGACGGAGCCCCCGACCCCGGGGAGACGGAGCCCCCGACCCCGGGGAGACGGAGCCCCCGACCCCGCCAGCTCCCGGCCCCGGGGCGATGATTCCTCCGGCCCCGGGGCGATGATTCCTCCGGCCCGGGGGCGATGATTCCTCCGGCCCCGGGGGCGATGATTCCTCCGGCCCCGGGGGCGATGATTCCTCCGGCCCCGGGGGCGATGATTCCTCCGGCCCCGGGGGCGATGATTCCTCCGGCCCCGGGGAGATGCCTCCTCCGGCCCCGGGGGCGATGATTCCTCCGGCCCCGGGGGAGATGCCTCCTCCGGCCCCGGGGAGATGCCTCCTCCGGCCCCGGGGGCGATGATTCCTCCGGCCCCGGGGGCGATGATTCCTCCGGCCCCGGGGGCGATGCCTCCTCCGGCCCCGGGGAGATGCCTCCTCCGGCCCCGGGGGCGATGATTCCTCCGGCCCCGGGGGCGATGATTCCTCCGGCCCGGGGGCGATGATTCCTCCGGCCCCGGGGGCGATGATTCCTCCGGCCCCGGGGGCGATGATTCCTCCGGCCCCGGGGGCGATGCCTCCTCCGGCCCCGGGGAAGCTGCTGCACTTTGCAGCTCCTTCCAGGGGTTCGCTTAAAGCCTGGCTTTGCTTTTTCATTTTCTTCTTGGTCAAATTCACGTTCAGCTTCCCAAGTCACCATGGTCACAGTGGAGCCTGGACCATAAACCACGTCCGCAATTCTGATCGAACTCCTCTGACAAAACCCCATTCAACTGAACACCTTCAGTCCAGGGTTCTTGGTTTTTCACCCCGAATGCAGCATTTGCGCTGGTTTGTGCTGTTTGCTCTTTCCCTCTTGCAGTATCGACAGGGCAAAAAAACAACAAAGAGAATTTAAAATAAATAAACCTGTGCAATTTGTTCTGTGTTTGTGGTTGGGCCTTCAGGAGGCTCAGAAAAACATTCCATCTTGAGAAGAGTTGGGGTGGAGAGCTGGGGAAAGCAAGAGTTTCATTCATTTTGGGAAGTGAGTGTTTAACGCTTTGCTTTTCCCCAATCGAGAAGGAACGACTTCCCCAAGCTGCACCGAGGGCAGAGGAACATGCACAAATGGTCAGATACGGCTCCAGAGCCTTTGAGCTCTTCATCCATCATGCTGGTTGAAGACTTGACCTCCCTCAAAACAAAACAGCAACTTGCCAAGGAAATTAGATTAAAAAAGGGGAGGGAGCTGGGATTTGTCCTGAGCTCCGCCTGCTTGGAGCTCATTCCTTACTTCAGGATGCCTTAAGCTGCTGAAAACCTTGGTTAATACATGTCATACATTCTTTTTAATAACATTTAGAAGGCCTGTAAGATTTTTCTACTTTTGCTTTCTTCATACTCAGTCCATCACTTGTCCCCTCCCTAAAATCCTTCAGCTTCCCTGCTTGAGAAAAAAAAAAAAAAAATAGGGGCCAGGATCAGCCCAAATCCCACAGCATAAGATCAGATTTGAAACTTCAGAATAAGCAGAGTCCAAGAGCTCAGCTCTGGCTGCTTTTCTAGGAGCAATCCTTCAACCTCCGGCTGCTTTTATTGGAGAAACTCCACCTGTTTTATGAAGAATTCGGTGCCTGGCCCGCCCAGAACAAATGTGGAACCAGCCCCGCTCCAGGCTCAGCGCTCTGGGGAAACACAGAGAGGCGGCAGAGCGGAGATGAAGGAGACACAAACCAATGCCCAATTATTTAAATTGCCTGTAAGCAGTTTCAGTTCTTGCCCAGACATAACGTAACGTAGTGGAGGCAGGTGTTTTCTCAGCAGCCACTGACTAATTGCAGAACACAGACTAGAAAAGAAGAAAAAAAAAAATGATGTAAACAGTGCAGTAGTGAGTATGTCGTGGGTGAGTCGGAGCAATTTATACTTACAGAGTGCATGTGCTTATGTAAGAGAGACACTGTAGCCCTTATGAGACCAGAAAAAAAAATAAATGTGGCTTGGATGAGGCTGCAAGCCGCTGGCAGTTCTTGGAAAGCACGCTGGGCACGGTGTGCCAGCCCCGCGGCCAAGAGGAAAAGCAAGTTGGGCACTTTCGGGGTTGCCCGTCACCTTCAGCACCTCGTGGAAGAGGTTTAAGATACCTCACAAACAGAGAAGATATAAAAACAAGGAAATTTTACAGTTCCCAGCCAAGTTCTTCTCAGAATTCACCGCAAAAAGACATTCGTAAACAACCCTTAGTTACAAAAGTAAATTTATTATTAGTTCACTTTTACAATTCTTCTTTAATCCACTGTAACAATTTATAAATAACTCCTGGCCATAAGTCACCGCACCTGGGGACAAGTTCGAAGCTGACGTCACTTGGGAAGTTCCAAAAGCGCCCTAGAGCACCATGGCGCGCGGGTTCCTGAGCAGCAGCGGCGCCAGGCGCAGCAGCGCCCGCACCGGCACGTTCCACTGCCGGAACTTCAGCAGCAGCTCCGAGAACCGCGTGCTCCCTAAAAGAGATTAAAGCAAGGCGGAAAATGAGAGCGTGTCGGCATAAAGGAACCGCCGGTAAGGGAAGGAGAGCCAGCCGGCATGCGGGGACGCGCTCGCGCCGCTCGTTTGCTCGCAACGCTGGTTAAGAAGTTGTTATATTGGAATTTTAATACATCCTAAATTCGAGTGCGGCAGGAACTCCCAGAACAGAGGGCACAGAAAACCAGGATTTCCACGCAGGTCTTTTGAGCCGAACAGAAATCCAGGCACCTGACTGGAAAATGTCCACGATGAGACACATTAACCTGCAGTGAAAGGGCCCAGAATTTCCGCAGGTCCCAAAGAGGATCACTGCTGGAACCTCCAAGAGCAGGCAATTGCTCTCATCATGTACGTATAGAAATAAGAGATTTAAAGGATATCTGGGATATGGCTAGCTCCAAAAAAAGAGAACATTTTCCCCATTACAGCCTGTCTTATCCCATCCTGCTGCCTGCAGGAACATCCTTACCCACAGGTCAGGAAAAAGCCAAGACTTTTTCTATCCAGGCTAATTCTCACCTCTTTAGTCTTGCATACAGTCTCTACTTTTTACATCCAGATTCAAGGCAATTAAAGGATATAAACAGAGGGAACGGCTTTCCGAGCAGACGCACGCTGTCACGTAATTCACGGGCCAGACTCCCCAGGCTCACCTTCCAGGCCCCCGGCCGCCAGCTGCCCCGGCGTGGGGACCGCGTGGTAGACGAGGAAACACGCCAGCATGCTGCGCTGCGGCCCCTCCGCCGCCCGCCCGCTCAGGTACGAGTGCAGAGACGCGTCCCCGCCGTCTGCAAAACACACGAGACATCTGTGACGTCCCCGCTGCGCTCACCCCTTGTTTCTGCTCCTTGGAAATTCTCCCTTTGGTTACTGCTTTTCAGTACTTTTGAGGCAAATCGAATCAGTAATAAGAATGCTGAACTGAGCGGGATTAACGTTATTGTCTCTACCTTGCAGCCACTGATCCAAAGTGTTGTCGATCGCGCACTTCATCAAGGGCAGGAACTCAGAGCTCATGAAGAGCCCTCGGTTTGGATTCCTGCTCAGCCTCTCCTGGTGGCTTCTGGAACTGAAGAATTCTAACACCAGCTTTATCTGCCACAGCTCAAACGTCTCGGACATTTCTCTTCTCTCTAACCTCCTCACGGCCTAGCGAAGGGGAATACAAAGTGTCTATGAGAACGGGAAAGAAATGCTGCCGTCATAAACATGACACACATGAACCCTAAACCCCCTCTTGCCAAGGGCTGCCCTTCTGAGAACCTACCGAAAAAAACTGCTGCTAATGTTTCTGGTTAAGTTCAGTTTTCATTAACTTAGGTTATTTTCCAATTTGCTTTTAAAAATCTCTGCTACTGCCCTGTTAGGCCACTAACATGTCTCCCCTCCTTCCTGTCTTCTACAAAAAATTGTGTCACCTACACTGAACTTATGCCAAAGCATAGCTTTAAAAAAAGAAAGGAGCGTTCACCCCACCTGATCTATTGCGATGTACGTGGGCAGCATCTCTGGATTTTCTCGGGTAACACAGTCGTAAAGAATCAAACAGAAGAGATCCAGGATTTCCTGTTTCTGATAAAAGACGCATGGTTAACAACACACATACGCCAGATACAATTTATTTCAGGTTCTTGCACTGCTCGGATTGCCTTCCATTGAAGTTAACCCACTACATAAATTAGCAACAGCTAACAATGCTACACAGTTTGCTTTCATTCTTGGGCTTAGTAAAACCAGGTATAATGGAGCTCTATTTTACTCCCTCCTTCAAATCATTTTGTGCAAAGAAATACAGAGTGAAACACCCGAACCCTTCTGCAGTGACTCCACCTAAATGCTTCAGGACACTGACCAGGGCTCTCAGTATTTGTTAAACACGTTCTGTGATTAATGCAAGCAGTGTGGACAAACAACGGCAACTGATAAAACCAATGGTACAAACACACACAACAAAAAGTGTAGAGTCAAACCTGTTTTACACCTTTGTATCACAAAACAGCCCTTAGAATATTCCCTGTCCCCACTACTTGAAGGGCTGAATTCTGTTCCTCACTTTATTGCAGGATTTCCCCACCTGTTATTTGTGCAAGGATAAACCACGCTAGTCCACATCTGGGCATCATACCTGGCCCATGTTCACGGTCGGTTTGCAAAAATAATCAGCGAACAAAACCAGCGCAGGATCAGAAGTGAAAGCTGGAATTGCTTCTGGCTGAAAAAACAGATTAAAATGCACTCTCAAAATGAGCACTTTGGTTTTACTGCACAAACGTAATAGCAATTTATACCCAACCCTTCCTTCCCCAGTACATGAGAAGACCATAACCTACATAGAAAGCACATCACGGGCAAAAAACATGCCCGAGGCTCCTGCCTGCCCACGACAAACGCTCATCGCATGCCCTGCGAAAGCCACCCGACTTCCTTTCCCTCCAGCAAAGCATGTAACTTCAGTTCTTGTAACCGTGGGGCAGAGCTGGGCGCTGGAAATAAATAACCACCCTTGGGGAGGCAGAACTCCCGGCGGGGAAGTGGTTTGGGAGCGATACCTTGAAGGCCCGAGCTTCCGAGCTGCGGTGGGTCACGGTCTGTGCCAAGAGGCTGCGCCAGCCCATGGGGTCCTCCTTGTAGGAGCGCTGCCCGGCCCGCAGCTTCACGTACAGGACACCCCCCTTGGCGAGGATCGACCTGACAGAACAGCAATTTACGGTCAAATCCATTTAGATTGATGCACACACACAAGGAGGCAGAGCTGGAAAGGGAACGTGAACTCCAGCAGCTCATACGTGGCAACATCCTCGTTTAGGCTTGTCCTGATTATTTAAACCCTGCCCTACTTGTGTATGTATAAAGTCTTGGTGTCTTCAGGGCAGGCTGCTGTGATGGCCACAATCGGCCCTACAAATATAAGGAATTTAACTTCCTGAAGCCATTGCAGGTTCTTGTGAGACTCAAGGATGAGCTCCCAGCACCACAGAAAACCAGGCAAGTTGGTACCCACAGCTTTAAAGGGATGATGTGATGGTTTTTTCGCCATGTAAAAAAAAAACCAAACCACCACCCCAAACCAAAAAACGCACCACCAAAAAATCCCAACCAACCAAAAACCACCAAAACAACCAAATGCTGCTATTCCTGCCCAAGCCTGCAAACAGAAACGTGCAGCAGTTCACGGTGGCACGACTGCAAAGCAGCTGTGTGTTTGCCTGATTCGGAGTATCGGTTGCACTGTTAAATGTAGGCACTGGGCATCCTTAAAATAACTAAATTATCTGTACTGAAATTAACTGCTTAGCATAACAATATAGCAGCAATTCACGTGTAGTGAGACAAGGAAAATCGTCGCTGAAGACACAGACTGATAGATGCTGCAGCGTCATGTCTAATTAATCTCAATAGCAGTGCTTAAAGTAACTAGAAAAACCATGTTATTGATGACAGATGCAGCTCGCTTCTGTATGGCAGCAAGTCACACCGTAGGCTGTTCAGTGTGAAGATGAGAATGATTTTACCCACTGATACTGTATTCCGGTAAGATTTCTGTTTTTCACGGTTGCCTGACGGAGAGTTAAAATGCAGCAAGCAGTGCTTTGTGTACTTCACGTAACATGAGAAAAATAGTATTTCACAAAGCAGTAACAGTTAGCCAACTACTGTATCAACAGGCTGGGAAACGTGACATCACGGCAACTCAAAACTAAACTAAAACCATGAGTTTAAGATGGTTTCTGGTAGCGCTCAATCCCGCTGCCAATATCTGCGGTTTTTACTATCAGGTTTTCCCCTGCCCTGTTTTTGCATGAATTATTCACATCAATAGGTGAAACCAACTACGCAGTTTCTTTCTTCAGCCTAAAGTGCTGTCAAATGCACAACAGTGAACCGATCAAAACCAGACTTCTTTCCAAACCGTAGGTGGTACAAGTGCAGGAGGTTTTTAAAAAAATATTACCAAAAAATATTACTACAAGGTCGTGGTTCAGTTAAGCATTATAAAGTATACTTACTTTAGATGACTCGTTCCCTTGCTTAAATCTATTAATAGTTCCCAGTACCGTGGCCCCTTCACTCTGATCTGTCAACGTAAACATTTTTATTATTAGATATAAGCAGAATCATAAAATAAAAGAGTTTTCCATACAAGCCTATAGCTCTTTCTGGGCCCTGACAAGAATATGTGCCCTTTTACACCACTACCCACCCAGAAAAGCCAGACGGAAGAGCCCTGAGCTCTGTCTCTCCCACAGCAAAGCTTTCTGGCGCAGGGAACTCCCAGTTCTGAAGAACTGATTAAGTTATTTATGAAAACGGAGCCTTTACCTGCTTCAGTAAGTGAAGCTCTGGAAGAAGCATGGGCGCCATCAGTTCCTCGGTGGCCTCCGCGTACCACTGCGTGCCCTTCAAAACACCACCAGTGTTCACAGGTTAGTAAAGCTCATTTTCGTGTGAAAAGGAAGAAAAACGTGCTCTCATCCCCAACAACTCCATTGGCAGAGGTCAGTGAGTTTCTGTGCCTGAGCTCTGAGTAAACTCAGGACTTAGCGCTGCCTTTAATGTCAGGAAACTTCAGCCTAAATTAAAGATATTTCCCATGGATGGGTCAACATGTAACACTGCACAAGTCAGGCACACTGTAACTGAAATCTGAAGGTTTGAGAAGTAAAACTGTATTATGAACATGCAGAATGTGTTGCCAGAGCCACAGGGGATCCGTGCCGCACCTCTTCTGCCCCCAGAATCCCAGGAACTCTTTCTTTAGTCCTTTCATGAGCATCACCTGCCCCACGTAAGCCCATACAAAATAAATCCTGCAGAAAGGACTCTTCCCCAAAAGCCACATAATGCAAGCACCCAAGAGAAACACCAAACTGCCCGTTTCAGCAGAATTAGGAGAAGGTTTTTAAAACCTCGGATGGTTCCAACCACCTCTGTGCCTTTCCAAGTCCTTTCTCTTCAGAAAGAGAACTACAGCCCTGGGCCAGTCACTACACATGTGATTGTTCGAAGACTATGGTGTTTTTTCCTTGTCCCGTATTCTGCTCTCAAGGTGACATCAAAGTCCATGTCAGATGTGAGTGGGCTGAGCACAACCCTTCAATTATTTGTGTAGAATTTGGCTCGTCTCCACCACAATTTGAAAACAAACCCAAGGCTGCCAGCCACAACAATGAAAACAGCATGAAAATTTGATATATTGGAGCTTTTAGGTGTCTCCCACACCTTCTCAAAAGCCTTTTTTTTGCCTCTCCAACACGTTACCTTGTACGTAACCTCTATCAGCGCGTAACAAGGAGTGTTGGAATCCACGTCAACAGGTGTTAAGAGCCGGGGTTCTGCCGCCAGCACATACAAGTGGCGCAGAGCCTGAAGGTGGTACCTGCGCCAGGGGATAAGGAGTCAGCAGGGAATGATCCCAAATACCAGACCACACACAGCTCAGGATCCAATAAACTAAAGAGAAATTTGTACTAACGTAGGAGGCTTTATATTTTTTTAATAATGTATGAGTTAGTTAACAGATCACTACCATCATCTTATATCTTTACTTACTTCTTTTCCATTTTTTTTTCAAACTTCCAAAACGTTATTTACATGAGCGCCTAGGTAAAAATTCTGGATCATTTTCCTCTAGATAACCTCTTTTGTAAGATGATTTAGCTTAAAAAAATACAAACCCTAGCGAACCCTTACCGATTGTCCGTGCTGTGAACAGGGAAGTGCGGGTACAGAGCGCACAAGAGGGCAGCAATTGAAGAATTTGAAGTGCTCAGTGAATATCTGTAGAAAAACATTATCTACTAGTTTCCATGCTAACAAATACAGCTGTTCGAAATATTTTTGGCGTCCCAGGGAAGGGAAGGATAGTAGCAAAGTGCACGCAGGCCAGGAATTTCTAGTACCAATGTGTTCCTACAACAGTCAAAATAAACACATAGTGGCAGGGAATAAACACCAGCCAGAAACATTCCTGTGGCATTTAAGTAATGCAGTGTCTAGAAGACAACGGGAATTTCATTTGCAGTAGAAGACGTCTTTATGTATCTGTATGTTATTAAAAACAATAATAAAAATCAAGTAAACTGCATGCTGCTCCAAATTGTACAGGAGAGGTGAAAGAAGGAAAAAAAAAAAAAACCAAAAGGTTTTTGGAAGTGACAAGTTACCTTCCTCCTCCCAGAAAGAGCAGCCCCAGAGCCATGTGGTGAGCCAGGTGGAACCCGTAGTTCATCTCCCCGCCCGTCTTCTTGTGCATGAAGCGGCAGAGCTGCAGCACTTTGAGGTTTCCGGATCCAGCCATCACCATGGCCAGGGCCAGCAGCAGCACGCTCAGGCATGTCTCCAGGTTGTAGTGACCTGTCTGGGAGCAGAAGATGGGACGTGCGGTTACGCTTCTGTGCTCAAACGCACGCGGCCGCTCGGTCTAATACGCTGCTTTCAACCCCCGAGTTCGAAAAACCACGTTCCACAGAAAGAGGGAGAGCGGAGAAGCTTAACAACAATGATTCACAGCCCTGCCACGTTCTATAAATAGTCTGTGATATTGAAAAGTAAAAGGGGACGGTTTTGTTTCCATCAAGGTTTTGGTGAGGGTAATCAGAGTACATTACAGCAAAGCCTCCTCTCTGCAATAGAAAGAACTTACTATTGAAGCTGTCGGTGCTGACAAACACTTCAGGAAATCTGTTGCATATTTGTACTGGAAAGAAAAGAGATGCCCAGTAAACATAGATACAAAAGATGAGTTATAGTGCTATGGAAATTGAAGGGAAAAAAATAAAAGCCTCTTACCAAGCACTGAAATGCCGCCTGATTTTCTGAACCAGCAAATCGAAATCCCAGTGACAAACACGCTCCAGCGATGATGTAGACATGCGCTTGCCTAATAAGCGACATAAACAGGAAATGACTAAATATTTCTCTTTTCCTCATCTGAATATGCATCACAAACTCCTCTAAAATTGAAAAAAAGGGAAAATTGAAAAGAAACACTGACTTATCCAGAAAGCAGAGAATTCCCTAAATATCAAGGGAGAGATTTTTTTCACACTGGTATCTCCATAAAGAGTTCAGCTGCATTTTTCAGAAGAATAATTCTTTACGTGTTACTTACGCCAGTGTTTCTAAACTCAAGTCTTCAGATGAAGGCAGCTCTGTTGCATTAAGAGATATACTGTTCTCTCTGATGATCTACAAAGAGCATAACAGAGAAAAATTAATCCAGAGGAAACTGGTTAATTAACTGAAACTTTAAGAGTTCGTAAGTGATACAAAACAGCTCCGTTTCACAGGCATATACAAGCTGATTTTTCTTCCACGTGCTCCATTGTACTGCTGATCCACCTTTCGATGCACTTGGATCTGGTCCCATAACAATAAAATTATTTACTTCTGATGGATACGATGGGATGCGAGTCCCCAGTGTTCTCATATCCATCCAGGAATCCAACGGAACTCTCACCTCTGCCAGGTGAGCATGATTAGTGTAAATTTTCTTGTGCAGTTCACGCGACTAAGGAAATGTTCACATGTAGAACAACTCAGCCAGGTGTAAAATTGGGCAGTAAACACATAAAGTGTAAATACCTACTTGAGGCACGTTGCTATTCACCCACTTGGAATTGGGCAAGATGTCATCCCACAAAATCAGGCATCGAGCCAAGGTCTAAACAAGCGAGAAAGACAAAACGTAAGGAAGAAAAAACCAACACAAACAAACATCAACGGTATTTTTTGATGTACTAAATGCATCCAGAAACGCAGACAATCCAGCTACCCACTAGCAGCTCCTTCCCTGCTTCTCAGCCTTCATATCAGAAGTTACTAAATAGCTTTTTTTTTTTAAAGAGATGCAAATTCTGCTTGCAGAAAAAAGAACCACAGAATAAATCCTTGCAAGGATTTATCTTTAGCTGGTGAATTGAGATGAAAATTCACTACGTACTGACAAGAGATGCTGAGGCCTAACTTATTTTTTTATCTGTGAAATTAAATGGGGAAAAGCTATAAAAACTTACCTAAACATTTTAACATTCTACATAAAAATGTATCATTCAAATACTTCTCCCTAAATTCTGTCCCCAATGCTGCATGACAAGCACACTAATTTACTACAAGCAGAAATTATTTGAAGGTATGAGTTTGGCTGGCAAGTAACAGGGTTACCAGCTGTCTAAAGGATTTTGCAGGACAGGCGCGTGGGCTGGATTAGAAATTTTTTAAAAAATGGTATTGTTAAATAGACTGAAAATGAAACAAAAGAAAACCTTACCCTTAATAAAAGGAATTCTGGTTTTACAAAGTCCAGCAAATACATGGTATCTGGTGCCTGCAGCCAGTCAGCAATGGATCTGCAGGGCACGAAGGAACAGGGTTTCCAGATCATGTTTCAGCAACGCACAAAGTTGAGAGTTGAGTAAACCACACAAGTAGAGCCAGCACAACTGCAGTTTAAACTGCGGTCACAAGTTACTGCAAAAGGTCTGAGGGATTCCACGGTTAATACCTGTTATTAGTCTTTAGGTAGATCATGGCAAGCGCAAGGGTGGCACCCGGACAAGTGACGTCCACGTTTATGGTGTCTCCCTCCTGTGAAAACACAATTCATATTTCAAACCAGCTGACTAGGAGAGCAACAGCTTGCAGCGATGCGCGCTGGCATTCAAAAAATCACTCCGTGCATCAAGACGCGCATCTCTCAGACTCCTAATCCATTGGTATTTTCAGCTTAAAAGAGCAAAAATCATCACCGCGTACCTTGATTTGGTAACTGGGAGACTTGTGCTTCTCTCGGTGCATTCCCGCCTGGAATCGCCGGTGCCCGCCCACCATGTACTGGTAGAGCTGCTCGGGGACATTCAGGTCCGACATGCCGATCAAATTACTGCCGTGCTAAGGGATGAACAGGAGAATAAATAAGTGCCTTCCTATATGCGGAAAAAAAAAACCCCACGCTTTTGGCCCATTTGGAGTAAAGGATGAAACAGGTCTCGTTACCCCACCCCAATATATAATGATTCTCCTGCTAACTGGCGCTGAAATGAGGAGTGGCGCTTACCCCCAGGCACACCATGCCCAAGGCCAGCCCAGACGCAAGGGAATAGGACTCTCTGTCGGTGCAGTATTCCATTTCGGGGCCGGGGGGACGTCCTGCAGAAAAGGAAAAAAAAAAAAAAAAAAAAAAAAAAAATCACCTTTTAGAATTTCAGCTTAGTAAACTTCGTTTAATTAAGCACTACGTTCCTAATGAAATGAGAAGAAAAAAATAACTGTCCCTTATCAGGAAAGTTCTCAGTGGAATTACACGTAATTGTCACTTAACCCATCTAACACCAAATGCAAACCCCTCCAGAAGCAGCAAATATCGCTAAATTATATGGTTGGAGTCCAGAGAGACACTGCAAATGCCACATTACAACTGCGTATACTTTAACACCTCTGAACCCATCCAAATGTTTCAGCAGAGTTCAAAAGCTGTTGCTAGAAAAGATTGCACATGTCAAATTACCAGAAACGTAGCAGATACAATTTCACCCTTAAAATTTATCCCATTCTCTATTTAATAAAGCATACAGTCTCTCTTAACTAAAGTTACATATAAACATGAATAAGAACTTGACTGTTACAAATAAAATCAGCAGAACCGTGACAGTTCAGATCAGAAATTTACTGTTCAGAACCAGCTATCAAGATTAGTGTTTTAGAAAGCCTTAAACCAAATTCAGAACAGGAAAAATTAGGACGAAAAAAAAGAGAGGTGAATATTGTGGTTGGAGATGCACAGCTAAAAGAAACGTTAAAATTCTCAGCTCCCTGACGCACCGTGTGAATCACTTACGCGTTGTGACCCTCCCAGGCCACATTCCATTTATCCCAGCGCTGGCACGTACCGATTTCGGCCAGCAGCACCTCAGCCGTGTGCCGGTGCGCCGTGCCCTGGTACACCAGGCCTATTCCCACGACGGCCGCCACCTGCACGTTGTGGGGCACGTCCAGTTCCGTGGAGGTGGGCGGCAGGAGGGCAGGGATGTGGATGCTCAGGAGGCGCGTGATGGCCATGTCCATCGTGCCCAGCTTGGCGGCAGAAACGCCGAGCAGCAGCCCGATGCTCGTCATCTCGTGGCCCTGGGGAAGGAAGCGCATCAGCCATCGGAGCGAGCAGACGTGTTCAGAAAAGGAAAGACACTTGGCCAAATATCTAACACAGGTCTGACATGCTCAAATGCAGCAGCTAAACTATTTTGATCCACCTCTTCAGGAAAATGAATGCTGGCTGTAAAAGTATTTCATATTACACACGGGTGTAAAGGTATTTCCCAAATGTAGCACCTTAGTGCAGAGGCACACTTTGATCCAAATAGAAGTTTTCATGCCATGAAATACTAAGCATGGTAAAAATGCAGATGTTTAGTTTCCAAAACAAACACCCAAACGCTTGGGTTGTTCTTAAAACAAAACCTTATATTTTTGCTTTAAAAAGATCTTATTTCCTTAGTAGTTCTTGACCAATCTTTCCCCTAAGCCACATGTATCATTTCCCAGTGTTTAAGTTTGAAAGTAATTATTACGGCTTCTTACAATTTAAGGTGAGATTTCAAGAGCACACGTGGTTTTCAGCCTTTTAATGCAAAGTCCATAAAATCTGGAGTCCCTAGCTCTAACTCTGTAATGCAAAGATTAACAAGAACATTTTGATAGAAATTGAGCAGAAGTAATTCAGAGCATTCATCTATGACAACACAACATGGACAGATCCAGTGACAAAACTGCTGAAAATCTTTTAAACAGAGCACTACCAATATTAATGAAGCAACTCCGATATTCTCCCACACAAAGAAACTTCCGATTCAGCTTTTAAAACAAATTTGCTGACTTCTCTTTCTTGATTTGATTAAAGAATTCAAGTCCTACAGATATTTTTCTCTGCTTCCCATGACAGGAGGCCTCACCTTTGTTAGGTAGTCGTGTATATTGAGAGTCGCAAGTTTGGTGAGATGCCCGTTGAGACCCAGAGCCATGAGGAAACCTGCGTATTCGTTGGCCAGCTCGGCAATTTTGGGCTTGTTATAGACGATCCAGGCGGAGTCAATCTGCGAGGCGGGCGCAATCTTGAGGCCGGCGGCCACCCCGTTGTGGAAGCTGGCCCAGCAGGCCATGTTGGGAGGCACATCGATGTTCCCACTGTTCAGATCCACCGTGGTGTTCCTGGGAGGAGCGCGGCCTGCGCACCACAAAAATCATTAAAAAAGCAATTAGGTGAATCCAAACCGCTTTGGAAACAGCTCTCAGCTTAGTCAGGTGGCAAGTGAACAAAGGCTGACAGCGTGCAAGGTCATGCTTCTCATCTGAAGACAGCCCTGGGGTCTTCAGGCGTGCCAGAAGATAAAAGCACAGCAGAATCAATAAACCAGCGACATGGAATTTGCAGTATCTGTGTCCTGTACGACACCAACATCAACCGTCTGTGTGCCCTTAGCAATTTATTTCACTTCTCTCTGCTTCTCAGAATGCACCTGATATAAGGTCTCAGCGTCAGGTAATAACATCAGCCTAACAACAAGAAGCTTGTAGGTGACGGATTCCAAACAACAAGAGCTACTTCTTCACAAAAAGCACACGAAAGCTATGGAACTCTTTCCAGAGAAGACACAGAAGATGCTCTAAAAATTACAAGAGGTTCAGAAGGAAATGGGGTAACAAGCAAAAGAAACTCCGACCAACATACCGGTCAGATTCAGCTTTGGGATGGGCAACTGCTCTGTTGGAACGGGATGATAGGAGAACAAAGTGAACATTCCTCGTCCAACAGGTAGAGCCATGGTTCGCTGGCACAGCTGCAGCAGCCTGGTGGGGAGACAACAGAAAAACCAAGCCAGTTGTTTAATACAGACTTTTTTTTCCAAATCTATGATGTAAAATGAACCAACAGACAACAGACGGCTTTTTCCTATGAGATAGCATATCGTCTTTCCTTTTTTTTTTTTAGCAGGCTAAACTTTTGAACCGAATCTTTGGTGCTTACAAGATGAAGCTCAAAGATACACTTTAGCTGACATCATGTTGAAACTTGTCTCTTTTTCCCCTTAAGCTAGGTGCTAGTTAAACAAATCCACGCTACGGACAATTTAGCAGCCATATCAGAAACAAGGTGAAAGGGGAAAGTAAAACAAAGCTGATTGCCATACGGGATCTTGCTATGACTGGTGATCGCATCTAGTAATAACCTGTGCAGAGAGTTAATAACGTGCTTCCAAGAATGCTGACCACAATTCTCTATGATTTACTCTGGAAACACTTTCTAGACTCGTTAGATTACTCAGTCTGTTGGGTCGGACAATAATTTGGTGCATCCCTTTAGTTTCTGACTTCTGCAGAGTGTTTTGCGTGTCAGTGACGTTCTGAAGTTGGCTTTTTCTTTTGCTTTTTTTAAAAAAGACCCTTTTAACACCCTCGAAATAAGTGAATAAAGAAGCAGGATGGGGGCAATTTTAAGACCACTGGGGGTATAATGCTGCCAACAGGAGATTTCAAAAGACAGAGGCACGGGACAGTGAATTTGCGTTCTGTAGAATTAAAGAGGTCCCCAAACCTGAGCCTTGCTTAGACCTAGGATCAGCCCTGAACAAGGGGCTCTCCAGTTTTAGGCAGGGGATGGATGACGCTTTGTCCCCTACAGAGCTATTTTCTCTATAGAATAGGTTGTGCTTGTATTTTGTAATTCTTAGATAGAAAAAAAAAAGCTACAATCTGCTTTCAAACCTTAACTGATCTCAACATGCTGTCTGGGGCTCAAACGAGCAGTCCTTCCCATCGGCTGCTCCAGCCCTGTGAGCCCCAGCTCAAAGGCAGCGGAGTTGTGATGTTCACCGAGCTTCAAAGACTCGGATTATGAAATCCAACCTTCTCGTGTGTGTCCTTCACCCAGGCCAGCCTACTTTAATGTGAAGTTCAGACTGAAATATATTGCGCTGTTTGGTTAGACACACTTAACTTTGAAGCCACCAAAAACATTCAGATGGTTTTTCACCCGAGTGAAATGCTGATGAAATAACTGCTAGAAACAGAGACAGTTTCTACCGGTTTTCTTTCTCTTCTATGTACTCGTGGTCACTGGCTTCTGGCATCTGCACCACGTTGACGCGCACGGGCCGGGCGCTCTGGAGGAGCCTGCGAACCTCCTGCACACGCAAATCCTCGCTCCAGATCAGCGACATCACCTCCTCGTTCATGTCGTTCATGCCGTCCTCGTCCTCTTCCGACTCCGTGCCCGAGGGAATGTCGGAGGACAGCACCGGGCTCACGGACTACCAGGGAAAGAGAAAGGAAAGAAGTAACATGAACGACACGGTTCACACACTTATATTCACTCAGAAGGCCACGAGGATTGCTGAACATCGCAATCAACGATTTTTGCACATCTAAATGTGATAAATAACTATTGAGACAGGAGGAGCTGACACCTCAAATACGTGAAAGACGTGGCAGGGACTGACGAATGGGAGCGTGGAGAGGCAACACATTAAATAGTCGCCTCCTTTCAAAACTCTTTCTAGTCTCAGAGCAGTAGTAGGAAAGGGCTTTCCCCTCCCTGCCTACACAATTGTCTATGACAGCTATGAAAACACGTGTGCTTTTTACTTCAGGTTCAGCATTGAAAACCAAACCCAGATGAACATTTCAATGTCTATTAAAGCAGCGGTTAAACTCCAGAATAAGCTTTCCAGCAGAAGATACAGTTTCCTTATGGTCTGACAAACTAATTTGGACATTAACCCTAAAGTGGGCCAGTATATTGCTCTTTCTTTTTCATCTTCCACAGAAGAGAGATTCGTTTAAAAAAACCCCACAACACACACAAGGAAGGCGATGAAAAATATTGAAATAAATCCAGGAACAAAAAATCCCCACCCCTCTCTAAACTGGCCATTTTCCCTGTTCTATATCTCAGAATTTCAGCAAGCTGAAAGATGCAGCATCTCACAGACCAGACTGAACACAGGGTCTTCCTAAGGCTCGCCAGTCACACACAGCACTGGGAGTGCAAGGAAATTAACAGCTGATGAATGAAAACCGATTTCTTCTGATAAATAGGCGCTAAATGTCAATACAGAACTGCTCCACCCATATAGCCAGCGTCCGTTCTGAAACAGGAAACTCCACCCTGCCCTCCTGAGAAATGACAAACAATTTGGTGTTTGAAGATCACTTTATCCTTTTAAGGTAACATACATTCGAGGCATTGTCATAAGTAAGTGATAAAAATCAAATTTATCATCATTTTAAGATTCGATACTGTTACAGTTAGACAAAACTTCACCGGCAAAAAATAAAATCGATTTTTAATGAAGGGTGGCAGATGGGATTTGAGCATGCAGTGAATTCACTTTTCTGCTAAATTAATTTTAAAAAAACCCCACTTTTTGGATATGTAGTCATGAAGCCTCTGTTATAAAAAAATTGGAATAGTTTTAGTATCACTTCCAAAGCTAAGACCGCAAAATGAGCTTGACTGAGGTGTACTTGAGACTGCAAATCCCTCTTCTGATCTCCGACCAGGCTGCGGACAATTTCTCTGCTACCCTTACGTGCTTTTGTACATGCCACTAGCCAGCTTTCGAGAAGAGTTTTGGATTCCAGTGTCCTCAACAAGACACGCAAGTGAGCTACAACTTAGTGGGAATCACCAGCATTTCACAATCAGAAGACAACGTCTAAAAGAAAAACACAACCTTTTTTTTTTTTTCCATTTTACCTCAGGATACAAATAACTAAACCCTTTTTGAGAAAAAAGTCTATAAAAAGCATATTTCAGAAAGCAGCCTGACAAATAGTGACTTCCTTCTCCCTGTGCCATTGCTGTTTGAGGACAGAGTCTCCATCCTGAGCACCAAAACCTCTCCAACACCTCTCAAAGGCGCAGTTGTTTTGGGGAGGACGAGGACTCACAGGGACAAACGGCTCTGTAGGCAAAACGTTTGAGGCCCGTGTCTAAATCGAGTTCAAAATCTGTTTTATATTGACAGTTTCCACAGCGATGCACGTACTCTTCCTGTGCCGGATGCTGATTTTTATACTGAAACCCTCACACGCGTGTAAACCCCGTGTCGCCCTTTCTCGAATCCTGCACCTCCTGATGTCCTGAGCAGCAGCAGACGTGGGGAAGGTTCTGAACAGAGCGCCCTGCCCAAAACCCGCTATTGTAGAAATCCATTTCTGTCCATACTCACCGATTTGCCCTTCTGCAGGTTCCCTTCACACGCCTGTTTGGACAGATCCTGGCGGCCGATCAAGAGACAAACGGCTTCTGGCCAGTCGGAGGCGGGCTGCTCTCGGCAGTGATAGATCGCATCTCGGATGGGAAGAGCTGCGCCAAACGGGAGAGACTCCAGATCCCTCAGGGTGAAACCTGAAAATTAACAAAGAACCAAAAAATCAACTGTTTTAGCAAAACTAGATAAAATGTATTTTGTATTAGGCAAGCACAAGGCTATTGCTTATGACAGCTGCCATTTTGCACAACAATAAAAAGCTGCTCTTACCGACATTAGTCATCCAAATAACTAACTTTTCAGCCAGGCTGGAAACAGATGTGCTGCGTCTGAAACTACATCTGTAAAATGAAGGGGAATAAAGAAGAAAGCCATAAAAGCTACTAAAAAACTCAGCAGAAAGGCAAAACTCAGAGTTTAAAATAATACTAAAAACCCCATACCGGTCGTCATCCTGTTCCATCTGCTGTTTTCGTTGTCCTAGGAAAGACAAGGCCACATTAATTCATTAATTCCGTGTTCTCCCAGCAAAAGGACAGCACGTAACAAGCACAGGACACCAGGAGATCCTATGGTCGCACCAAAGCATCATTACCTGACGTGATCTTGTACAAATAGTTGGAGGCTTCATTAGACACAGCGCTCTCATCACCCAGTACGTACAGAGCCACGCTCTGGAGGGGAAACGGAGACAATAAACCAAAGTCACTGAGTGTGTGGCTGTTGCTGTACTGCCTCGTAAACCAGGCAGGGATAACTTCAATAAGTTAACCAGTGGGACAGGTTTATTAGAAAAACATCATTAGTAAATGGAGATTGAAACAACTGAAGCAAGTAACAAACTCTTATAGATTCCTATCTTAAAGCTTGGAAAAAAATAAAGCCTGAAACAACTAACTCAATTTTCCCTCATAATTGTTTTCAAAGGTAAAAAGAGAAAGATCGTCTCAACAGAAAAAACATGTTCCAAGTACATTTCCCATGTTTCTCACATTTCATTTAATTTCTCTTGCCAAACAGACACGTCACCTACAGACACCATTTCTCACTCAGTTTCCTCCACCTTTGGAATACTGGCTGCTTTGTGAAGGTTTCAAGCGAGAAGTTGTTCCCCATTCAAAGCAGGGTGCACTTCAGGTGTTTAGCCAGCAAAATCAACGTCATCTCTCACCCTCGTTACTTTTCGATACTGCCAAACAAGCTGGTGTGCCAAAGGCAAAAATCACAGGTAAAAATCTGGTGTGTTTTCCATTAAGATTTTTGGATAAGACATGTCAGCTCTGACTTCCGCACAGGAGGCAGGAGAAAAGACAGAGCTGGACAGACACAGGTGACAGCCCAAGGGAAGGGCTACAGCTCTTCAAAATTTGAATGCAGAGGCAAATTAAATTAAATTAAATTACACTTAAGTGTATCAGCGCTCCAAAGAACCTCTGTGCTGCTGCTTCAACCCTCCACACCCTGAAGCAGAGGACAGGCTGACCCTGGCAGAGACTCCATGACAAGTCCTGGACACTTGGGTCGGAGCAGAGTCTCTCCTCCCTGTCCTGCTTTCCATCCCCATCCCTCTCAGGCTCCAAACCCCATATTTGCAGGATTTCCCCATGAACGCTTCGCCAATAAGCGAGCAAGGCTGACCAAGAGATAACATCAGCACTTACAACTACTCATGCGACTAAATGTTGATGTTGCTACATGCCCAAGAAGAA
This sequence comes from Caloenas nicobarica, assembly GCF_036013445.1. Lineage (NCBI taxonomy): Eukaryota > Metazoa > Chordata > Aves > Columbiformes > Columbidae > Caloenas > Caloenas nicobarica. The sequence goes on from NC_088247.1 coordinate 121,301,110, forward strand.
AGCCGGGAAATTCTCGCTCGCAAAATACAGTTAACTTGAAGTTACATTATGACTTTGCACATACCACTGCTGCAAACCACAAGAAAAAAACATAAGCAGCGAAGCATAGGGTACTCACGAGCTCTCCTTCCCAACCTCAAATATCTCCTCCACCTGCTGAAACCCATCCACACCCTGCAGTAATATTCAAGTAATAGAAGAGGGGACTCACAGGGATTCCTCTCTGCTAAATATCTATTATTCTCCTGGTGGGGAGGCCGCCACTGCACAGTTTACTATATTGCAGGGATACTCAGGAGAATTTAATGCAGACAGATGAGGTTTACTTAGAATGGAGCAGCAACACTTGGAGATGCTGAAGTCTCACTCGCAGGACACGAAGTAGCTGACAGAATAAAACATCCTTTTTACCGAAGTACGTACCAGTACTACCAGTTTGCTCCTCTCGCAGATTCCCGGTAAGTAAGGGTAAGGCTGCACGCCTCCTCCCGTCAGACAGGAGCTGAGCCACTGGAAGATACTGGGAGGCTCGGCAGAAAAAAATGAGGGATGGTGCATGAAACCTGTTTGGACTAAATCATACAGACAGCAATGACACTGTGTTCACAGCAAATGCACAAAAATGCTCCACTACTCCTAAAGCAAGACCTACAATGCTGCTTCTGTTGCATTTGGGGGAAATACAGTATTTTTGTTGCAAACAGACCAGATCTCCCTCCTGTTAGATGGAAGTTTATCACTAGATGGTAATGACAACAAAAGACACTTGTCTTTCAAGAACAAAAATGATCTCTCTCAGCCCAGGGTGAAAAGGAAAACATAAAACATTAGTAGCTCTCAAAAACCTCACTGGAACAGTCTTGTAATTCAACAACAATAAATTGCTTAAGCGAGAGGACAACCTAACTATAATAGCCTCTGCCTTCCCTGACCACAAACACGAGTAGCAACGCCAGACCGATGATATATTATTTTTCTGGTCAGGAGAAGCAGTAGTTTATCTTACATGACTAACAAATCTCCAGCTCGTTGACTACACAATACTGATTTCACTACGGTCTTCTCAGGCGGCCATGAAAAACAAGGCAACCTCAGCACAGCCAGCGGTTTTGCATGTGGAGGTTAAGTCCTGACCAGCTTTGAAGAGAACAGTTAGCAACAGGCTCAGAATTAGTGATAAACTGCAAATCATCATCGCTGAATATCCAGCTTTGCACAGTCTTAAACTCACCTTGATCAATGATGCAGATCTGTCTGGAGGTGTTCACAAGGGCTGGGTAGTCTCTGTAGTAATAATCTATATAAGCTTCAAGTTTTAAATCTCTAGAATGAGAGAGATTTCAGTCACGTTAGATGGAGAAAAACCCACCCAACCTTTCTGCATTTCTGTGACATTTTCTTGTTGATTTTTAAAAGTGTTTAAAATCTTACAGATTTCATGAGCTGAGCCAATGCAGTAGATTAAAAAAAAGAGCTGCAGCGTCTAAGATTTGTGAATCACACTGATGTTGGGGAGTGGTAAGAACTGTATGAGATTTCCTGAAGCAAATCTCTATGCTCAATAAGGTTTTGAACACTCATTAATTTTCTTCACAAAGTCTGCTTCAATTTGTGCAGTCCCCAAATTCTCCAAAAAAATAACACGCGCCCACCATCAAGAGACACCACAAAATATATACCTGCAATTTGTCTGCATACCTGGCCAGCTGAACCAGAAGAACAACAAGTGAACGAATCCCTTCTCCCATGAGACAATTCAGTTTGAGCTCCTCGTAGATGAGATGAAGAACAAAGAAAATAGCAGGAATGTGGGTGAAAAGGAGGGTTGAGGAATCCAGACTAAGGCTCTGTGCAAAGTCCTCCTTCGGAGCTGAAACTTCCAGAGGGTCCAGTCGCAAAGCTTTGGCTATAGGATGAGACTCGAAATTCCTGTGGTAATCAGAGCTTAAGAGATATTCCCAGTCCTAGACCAAACAAAAAGGAAAGAGATCCATATTAAATTTATTCCCGAGTCCAACCTACTTCTCTGGCAGCAAGAATCCTGACAAGCAACGTCTCGTGATGCAGTCACCGCACAGGGCAAAATAACTTTTCTTCCCCCAGAGGTTTGTAATCTCAGATGAGCTCAGATGAAATGCGCTACTCAGAGGGTGTTTCCTCTGCTTTGCCTTTAAAAAAAAACCAAACCAACCACCCACCCCCAATGCTCTTACTTCTAAAAGAAAACCATTTCTTACTTCATCTGACCCTGTTTCTGAGGGTCTAGCCTTCTTTGGAGCAATAACTGGTGAAAGCGATCCTTCAAGATCAAGCTGCGAGAAATAAAAAGATCAAAAGTAGCTCAGAATTACAATTCGCAAGGTTGCACAAGTAAATCGCCAATCGTGACACCTGAATTCAAACTAAACATTACATGGCATGGCTTTAGGAACTTCTATACACTTTGCTTTCATATAAAACATAGACTGCAGTTTGATTTTTTTCTATCCACAGCTAGTTAACGTGGTGTATGGTGCATGAACGTCACAGTTTGACTGCTGAACATCTGGGAGGACAGAGGAAATACTGCAGATGAGCTAAAGCTGGTGATGTACATATAGTCATTGCTTTCACTTCAGTTGTACAAATAACCTTGCTGGTGATTTTTTTTTCCTGAGAGTACTGCAAATGTACTTGCTAGCAGGAAACCCGCTCACAGAAAACTCCAAATAATTCAGTAAAACGGTTTAAAAAAGTAGAACTTTAAACATCATACTTCAAAAACTACATGGAAAAATCCTCCTTATGAAACAGGAATCTGAGTTGCGATCTGTGTTTCTAGCAAAAATTGGCTTAATATGGGTTAGGTGAATCAAATCTTTAACGCATCAGTGTTGATCATGAAATGGAGTCAAATCTTCATAATCTATTTTTATTTGACCAAGCCAGTTGGTGACAAGTACCACATTTCATGATAAATACAGACTAAAATGTTGCCCTAAAATTAGCAATATGAACTGATGAGATGGCCATCTTGTGACTTAAGACAAGACACAGTCTATTTCTGACACAATTCCGTGTCTCTCTAACCATTTTGAACCTTGAGGATTTACCAGTAGCATTAACACAAGCTATGACAAACAACACATGAGCCTGCTTACGTTCCGTGTCCAGGACAGTCTCTCTGTGTTGTAACCCATCATGTTCATGAGACACGTTACAAATAAATTCCATTCCGAGTGGTAGTTGGGTCCTCCTGGCGCATTGTAAGCACTGTACCACTTGACAAGCATCTGCACCGCTATCTCCTTGGGCAGGATCGCTTTGATGCCTTGCAGACACCTTTTCACTGTTGGAAAACAAAAAAAGAAAAAAAAAAAAATGAAGTATGTTTTCTGTCTTACCTCCTGGTACTTCTTCCAATCAGCGCTATAAATCTCTACAGTTCTTGGACCTCCTTTCAACTCTCGGGCAGCTCTTTCACTAAAAGCCACACCACACCACTTCTGAGAGCTGCTCCTTTAGTTCAGGCTAAGCACAGCCCTTCTGATTCACCACGCAAAGGGGAAAAAAGTTCCTTTTTGCTCATTACTGAAACCAGCTTGTGTCTGAACTGGCATCTCAGCCCTTCCTCAAAGAACAACATACACAATGGTGGAGAGCAAAGCACCCTAAAGAACAAAGGAAGTTTTAAGAGTGCAGTGAGTGAAGCACTAAAAGCAACAAAGAACATCTAAATAAACGGTAGCAGCTCTAGAAGGTAAGTTAATAGAGCTTGGAACACATGGTACTGAATCATTACAGTCTAAGCCATGCAGAAACTTAAAAATGAACCCTCAAAAATTATGGAACATTTTTTTGTGAGGGATTCTGAATCATACCTAGTTCCGAAGTGGCGATTTCGGGAATGGTAATCCGAACCATTGTGTTATTGCTGAGTTCCTGAAAATATAAAACCAGCAAGGGTCAAATTATGAAATGCATAAAGTAAAGCCAGAACCCTTTTCTATCAGCTCAGAACTCATTTGTGTACTAAGCATATTCCTAATTCCTGGCTATTTGCAACACTACAGATTTGCGACCTCGGACGCTAGCTCCACGAAACAGATCTTCAGCTGAACCGCTTGAGGGAATCAATTAAATTCTGTGACTTCTAGAGAATTCTACAGGGAAGAAAATGTGGAGCCACCAACCCAAGTGTTACATTTTGCTGTTGATCAGGAGCTGCTTCAATGTCTCACTATACAGTAGAAGTAAATTTGACCTTCGCTTAGCTCTGCTAACAAAGCCTTGACTCCAATTATGGGATAATACCTACCAAAGTTACTCTGTTGTGGACAGGATCTCTCAGAGCATGAACGAAAGTCCCGAGCTGCTGAAAAGTACAGTCTTCAACATAAGTTGAGTCGTGAAGCTTGGCAGAATCCCTCAGCTCTGGAACTGGTGACAAAAGCACACTCTGAAAAGTGGTAAAAATGATTGCTTAGAATTGTTGAAATAAAAGGATCTGAGCAAAGGACAGCTAAAATTGTCACTCTTAATGTACTGGTAAGTATTTTGGAAATAACTACAAATATCTTTCCAACCTCTGCCTCAGACGTTTTACAGAAATCATAAATAAATAAATAGTGCAGCACTAAATAGATCTTTAAACACTGTTTATTCAGGGGATTTACAGAAGAAAAAAAAAAAAAGAAAATATTTAGCCCCAAAAGATACCTTGAAAGTTAAAAATCAAGCAATCATTTGAAGCTGTTACAACAAAACCCTTTTTTCTTACCTCTTCCAGGGGCCCCAGGTGCTTGTTCGAAGGTTTGGCCGGGGTGCTGGCACTGTCCAAGGGGGTGCTCGGCCGAGGCATTGGGTTGGACATTGTCAGCGATGGAGCGGGCAGACCTGGAATAAAAACCTTCCCCACCTTTTGGGGAACAACATATGAGAAAACAAATAGTTGGTTTTCACGCCTGTTCTTCCACGAGCTTGCTTACAGACACAGACATCATCAGATTTTAACGTCTTAAAGGAAAAGTTTTAAGAAAAGTGGGTAAGTACTTAAACTAAAGTGTCTGAAGAGATTGAAGATTAGTTCGTGTAATTACTCTCTTCAGATGAGGACACAATGAAAACACCACCATATATGGTCAGTATTGTACATTATTGCTACAGGTCCACTCCCATGAAAAGCTCTAGCAGGGCTTCCCTGAGAAAGTTCCACTTTCAGAAAGTATATTTTTTTTTCATATACATACACATGTACAAATTGCAGTGTTCAAGGTTTCTGCATACAGAGAGAACACATTACACCTCTGTAGAACTTAAGAAAAAGTTTTAATCATTTTGGATGAATCACATCCATCCTAATAACAGCCCCTTGTAAGGCAAAATAATCTGACATCTAAAACTATCTGGCATGCTATACAGAAGTTGGAAAGTTTTTTTTCTTCAGGAATTATTTTTTTCCGTATTCTTCAAGTTTTCTTTCTTTGAAAGCATTTTATTACGTTAGTATTTTACTATTGCTGAAAATAAGCTCAAGAGATTCTTCAGAACTATCTTTCCAGCGCTGCACGCAAACTACACTTGGTACGTGAGCACAGTTGCCTTCCCGAGCGAGTCCCCAGCCAGCAGCAGCTTAAAACGATCCCTTGTAAGGTCTGAGGCTCACAGGATCCCTCCGCACAGCCAAAGATTTAAACATTTATGTTGGGACAGAAAAACAGTTACTCACCCGAACCACTCCAGAATAAAGCACTAGAGTTCCACTGCCCTCCAGAACCAGCAGCATATCGATGCCCTGCCAGAATCAAGCAGCACGTTCAGCTTCTTGTAGTTAAGTAAGAAGATTCACTTAACTACAGGGGTTGGACAACAAGCAACGAAGCAGGAGTACAAGTCCACGCAGAGGTACATACCTGCACCGGAGCTGCATCCTTCGCTTGAATATTGGTAATAGAACCAAAGATCAGCTGCGACTTGTCATTGCTCTCTTGAAATTTTACACACCTAGAGATTTGAGAAAACAACAGGAAACATAAAAGGACTGTGCTACCTGTTGGTACAAAAAAGAGAAAATTTAAACTCTGCTGGACGGTGTAGTTACTTTTATTGTGGTACATCTGCTTGCTTCCTCCTTCCTTTGCTTGTTTTGCCCTTCTACTCGACTTATTTTTACTCTGGTGGTCGAATTAAAACCCCAACATACTTCTAAAGGGTAAAGATGAGGATAAAGAATTCCATCCAAATTACAGTCAATATTCTCTCGCAATTTCAGTTTTATTTAAATAGCCCAAATCTTCTATGCCACCAGAGTTAAAAACATGTCATACGAGAGCCAGTGATGTACCACATGTTGTCATAACAGATTCCACTGTCTGGAAGAATAAATAAGTTAAACCCCATATTTTTAGAGTATTCCTCCTCATTCACCTGTCCCCAGGACAGGGATTCTCACCGCAGCTGGAGCTGGGATTCCACCAAAAAGCACAAGAACTTCTGCCCACAAAGGTCAGTGGTAATAAACACTTTTGACGCTTGGGAATTCTTCTCCCTGTAAAAGAGACACAATGATCAGCACGTGTTTGTCTGCTGTAAACATTTTAGTGAAGGAAAACAGTGTCCCCAGGCTGTAGAGTCTCACTGGACTTCAGTGCGCAGTGCATCACGGTGCTAGAACGTGCCAGTCTCCGTTTCAGTCATTACTCTCAAAATTGATTTTCTAGCACTCCAATCTTCCCATTCCCCACTTTTTGGCACACAGAGCACAAGCTATTTGGCTTTGTTCTCCTGTTCAATCCTTGGGTTTATGCTGTGTTTTGCCCATTTTGATAGTAACACAGAAAGAGACACTCCCCTAGAAGATTAAAAAAAAAAAATCCACCCCAAAGCAATGACCAGGTCAGAACCTACTTTGCTTTAGAGATCTCATGAAACCATTCCCCAGCTCACAGGGTTACAGATAACACGGCAGGTAACACTGTTCCAAGTGCCCAATTCCCTTTGGCAAAGAGCATCATTTTCCAAAAAAAATTAGGAACTGCAAGTCCACAGGCCTATTCTAAGGCAGCGCCATTTGCAGAAAGCACACACTGAAATAATAATTTTACTTTATTTCCCTCCCCGCAATGAAAATCCAGAACTTCTCACACCCCAACACAAGCACCTGACCTCATGTTTGTGACTGTTTCTGTCCACAGATGATCTATACACAGTTCGGGGATGATGGGCTCCGTTTCTGGGATGAGGAAGGAATCGCTGGCAGTGCTGTTTGGCGAATGGGTAATACTGTGCCTCTTTGGTGACTGGACGTTACCGGAAAAGTTGAACCTCTGCACTCCCGAGAAGGAATGAACTCCCAGGGCAGGAGAGTGAGAGCGGCTGCAAGCAAAGACAGAAGACACTCGTGAAAAGTGCATTTTCAAAATCAGGTACAGAATCCCCGAGAGCTCATACACCAGTAGAGACTTCAAAACCAAACCCAAACCATCCTAAACCAGAAGCTAGTTCAGTATTAGGTCACTTTAGAAAGAACACCTCAGCATAGGATAATTATTATCTAATTAGTTTCCAATCATCTATGTCAGAATCTAACAGGTGGGGTTTCAGAAGAAAGAAAACCAACAATTTGGGGTCTCTTCCAACTGAAATGATCCTATGAGTCTATTTTAGGTAGTGTAGGTGATTCCATCAGAAAATCTCTCCCAACCTGTTCCCTCTAAATATGGTTTTCTTTGGAAAAATCTAATTAAAAACACTCAGGACTCAGAAGACCTGCAGACAGTCCCCGACTCCACTACCAACTGGCTGTGTGATGACAGAACAGCCTCTTCTGTGGCATAAATCTTATTCTACAGCCTGGGTTCTTTGGTTTTGTTCAGCGCTCACCTCAAAGCAGCCATGTTGGAGATGGAGGGGGAGCGGGACTGCACGCTGGGCGACGACGCAGAGCGGCTCTGGCTGTGCAGGGACGAGTAGTTCTGAAAAGGGGAGCCCACGGGCGAGTCGCCTTTGGAGAAGCTTCTGAGGTGGGCGGTCAAAGAGCTGCTGGTGGCCACGTGCTGTGGCGTGCCCATCTGCTCCGAGAACTTCAGCACCGTGTTCTGCTCCTGCGAGGGAAAACAGAGGTGTTAGTGCAAACAGCACATGGGCAATAACTGACAGGAAGATGCTCAAATAGCTTGTTTCATCAGTTAGGTGTTAAAAAACCCCCACACCAAACATCTTGCTCTCTTATAAATAAAATAAATCACAAATAACCAGGCGTTTCTAACACATACAGCCATAATGGGATATAAACACACACACAAAGTTTTTGATAATGATATTTGGTTGACAATTAATTTGTACCTCTGGCTTCACTCTCCGGAGAGCCCAAACAGTGTGTAAACTCTGCACAGTGTCGTAGGTCATCACGATGGAGGGTTCAGCACTGAGAAACACGATCCTCATGGTGTGATCAGCGACGTACTGCACTCGGCCAGAGCCAAACACGCCTGCTGAAGAAGCGGTTCACTTCAGTTAAGGTGAAAGGATCATTTCTACAGCTGCATTATCAGTTCCAGCGTTAGCATTCTTTCTTCTGCAATCTGGGTTTCTTTCCTGAACAGTTTCCCTGTTTGCAAAGCAGCTAAAACACCCCAATTCTGAATTCTTGAGAGCGATCATTTGCCAATTTTGTAATGCAGAAAACCCTCAAGTGACACCTTAAACATTTGATGCCGCACTGATGGACTCCAAGTGACAGATCTGCAGATGTCCACCTACCTCCAGACTTACAGACAAGAGGTGTTATCTCATCCAACGGGTGCAACATGCTGAACATCGTAGGCAAAGGCTCCCTGGAAAAAAACAAGAAAAAAAACACGTTCAAAAACCAAACGCTAACAAGCAGAATTGCTCTCTTGTAGCTGGTGCATGTGCTGCGAGCCCAAAACAGCTCCTCAGACATTAACGAACCAGAGCCTGAAACAGCAGAGACATCCATCCCTTTCACAGAAGTTTGTTTGATTAACCGAGCAGAGCCAGACAAGGCTGGTGTATCAAACGGAATGATTAGGTCTTGGTTTACCATCTCAGATCACTTGGGAATGACCCCACCTGCTGGCCACAGGACGGGCTTTGGCCTGAGTGAACAGAGCACTAACCTCCAACATCTTCAGAACCTCTATTTATAATCCTAACTCTTCTGCGAATCACAAGTGTCAGGAACAGACACATGAAGTCCAAGAGAGAATGAGCAGCTGTATTAAAGCTGCTCATCAGCACGACATCCAGGTCCTTGCTCTGCTCCTCAGCTGTGTGCTGCAAATCTGGGCTCTGGGATCCTCACCAAGCAGGTAACAGGATGCTCCAGACATTTACAGCATCCTGCAGTGGAGAGCAAACCTCTCCCTGACAACCCCTCGGTGATCTCCCAGCTGTCCATCACAGCCTGGGACCAATTGCCCCACAAACCTTCATGAAATCAGGCAGGAACACCCATATCGTGCTTCCCATACCCTATTCCACCACCACTCCCAACCATTAACACAATATCGGAGGAATATCACGGATTTTTGGTATTCAGCCCCGTTCTGCTCTTCAGGTTTCACCTGATTTGATCTGGCCCCATCCTGAACACACAAACACACACACACCCCCTTCCATTATTGCTCTTCAACTCTCTCACTCCTGTGTTATCACAGATGAGCAAACAGTCTATAATAAAACTACTAAAGCCACTCGTTACACACCTGGGTGGACTCGGAGGTACTTCGTGCGAAGAACTGCTGCGCTCAAATAACAAACCATATTTTGTTGGCCAGACGTTTGCGACCTATAAAAAAATTACAAATATATCTATGACCAAAAAAAAAACCCCACCAACAAACAAGTACTTCCTATACTGATTATGTTTCACATTCGAGTATCTCGTTAGAGCAAAATAAGATGTTTAGGCCTTTTCTTGAGAGCAATGTAAATCAGAGCAGGTTCTCAAACTACAAAGCTGTCAGACCCACGCTGTCCCACACGATACAACCAGCTGCAACTACTTCCAGAATATTCTGTGCCCTGACCACATGGCCACACTTTCATCAGCTTCATTCCTTTCACCTACCGCGCGAAGAAATCCAGCAGCCACCACCAGCACAGTGTGCAAACAGATAACAAGCCCACTTGAGGACAAAAACCCAACTAAACAAAAGGACAGCACTTACCTGAAAAGGTAAAGCAGCAATGTAATCCTTTCCCTCTATGCTATGCACATTTATACAAGAATTCTGCAATATGCAGATACATTTCTCTACTATTTCATCACTGCCTGAAACTGGGGAGAGAAAAAAAAAAACAAAACACCACCACACAGTAAAGTTTCTCTGTTTCTTTAGACATTCTCTACACACAAAATGTAAGCTTGAGGGGGGTGGATGTCTTAGCCCAACAAGTCTTGACTAAACTCATGCCAAGAGGGCGGAACTCACAGCATTTGTTTGGCATTACGGTAAGCGGGAAACTCACCCTCAGCTTTGTCAGATTTTTCCTGGGGTATCGTGAAGTCGCACCATAAGGCCTAAAACCAAACACAGTGCGATTATTTCCAAAGAACGAGCTGATGCTGCTACACAATCTCATCTTTCTGCATTTCCCAAAATAACTCCACCTCAGAGAACGGCTTGAAAACAGTCACTGCGGATTTTTTGAGGTCACATATTGCCCAGAGAGGTGGTGGATGCCTCATTCCTGGGGACATCCCAGGCCAGGCTGGACGTGGCTCTGAGCAACCTGAGCTGGTAAAGATGTCCCTGCTCATGGCAGGAGTCGCACTGGGGGAGCTGGGAAGGTCCCTTCCCACCCAAAATATTCTACAAGTCTATAAAGTTGTCATCTTTCCACTTTTTTGTACCTGCAGGACAGGGCTGTCGACAGTGAAAGCTTTATAGACAGCAGACGCTTGGTTTTTACTCCCTTTGCTCCAGATGACCACGTTGCTGGCCACGTACAGCTCCTCGTCGTAGTCCGCCTCCTCCCCAACATCACTGACGCCTTTCCTCAGCTGCCAGCTCTCCTGAAAACCAGAGAATCATTTCAGTTGGAAGAGACCCTCAGGATCATCGAGTCCAACCATAACCCAACTCCGGCACTACCCCATGTCCCTGAGAACCTCGTCTAAAGGCCTTTTAAACCCCTACAGGGACGGTGACTCCACCACTGCCCTGGGCAGCCTGTTCCAATGCCCGACAGCCCTTTCCAGGAAGAATTTTTTCCTAATATCCAATCTGAACCTCCCCTGGCGCAACTTGAGGCCGTTTCCTCTTGTCCTATCGCTTGGGAAAAGAGGCCAACCCCCTCCGTGCTCCAAGCTCCTTTCAGGCAGTTGTAGACAGCGATAAGGTCTCCCCTCAGCCTCCTGTTCTCCAGGATAAACGAAGAGAAGCTGCCAAATTCACGTATACTGTGATTAAGTTACAAAAGACGTATAAATGCTTTCTGACCACCTGCAAAACCAGGGGATATTTTTCAAGTTTTAGATCATTCTGCACGACAAGAGGCAGGCAGGAGATTAAGTAAGACACTGTTTAGAAGCAGAGTTCTTAGTTCATATTTAACTAATAATTAATAGGTGTATTGTAAGAAAGGAACTAAAGAATTATAACTAACACTATCAATTATTTCTTAGCATAGATGTATTGTATGTCAAAATTTCAAAAAATTGTAATGCATATGTAATAATTATGTGAATATAAGCAATGCAAGAGCATCCAGTCTTTGGGGCACTTATGGAGGATAATCCCCAGAGCTCCCCAGCACTGATAAAATAAAAAACGCTGCTTAACAGTATCATTGACTCTGCTGTTAAGTTTATTTCTCCGTTTCATAAACACCCAAGTTCCCCCAGCCGCTCCTCATCAGACTTGTGCTCCAGCCCCTCACCAGCTCTGGTCCCTTCTCCGCACTCTCTCTAGTATTTCAATGATCACAGAATCCCAGAATGTCAGGGGTTGGAAGGGACCTGGAAAGCTCATCCAGCCCAATCCCCCCGTCAGAGCAGGAACACCCAGATGAGGTTACACAGAAGGTGTCCAGGTGGGTTGGAATGTCTGCAGAGAAGGAGACTCCACAACCTCCCTGGGCAGCCTGGGCCAGGCTCTGCCACCCTCACCGGGAACAAGTTTCTTCTCATATTTAAGTGGAACCTCCTGTGTTGCAGTTTGCACCCACTGCCCCTTGTCCTATCGCTGGTTGTCACTGAGAAGGGCCCGGCTGCATCCTCCTGACACTCCTCCTCTGTATATTGATAACCATGAATGAGGTCAATGACGAGGGGGCCAAACCCGGACACAGGACTCACCACTGCCCAGACATTCGCAAGGCAAAATTACCACAGCCCGGGGCTCACAACAACCCGGCCTGGGCCGGCCCTTGAGGGGAAAGCCCCGGGGGCCCAGGCCTCCTACCCGCTGCCGCTCGTGGATCGTCACCTCCCGCAGGGAGCCCACCAGGCCGGCGGCGCCGTCGGAGGAGCAGAGCTCGGAGGAGGCGGGCTGCAGCCGCCGCAGCTGCAGGCTCAGCGCGCTGGGGTGGCGCCGGCACCGCTCGCGGCCCCGCGGGGCGAACTCCGACAGCTCGCCGGCCGCTATCATCGTCGCCCTCTCGTCAGAGTGGTCCGACATGGGGGCCCCGCTATCCTCATTATTTCTGCGGGGGGGGAAAGGGGAGGAACGCGCGCCCGCGGGGCGGGAAGCGGCGGCTCCTCACGCGGCGGCGCCTCCTCACACGGGCGCCGCCATCTTGGCGCTGCCGCCGCGCGGGGGATGCCGGGAGCGACATGGCGGCGGCCCCGCCCCCTCGGGGCCCTCACAGGAGATTGCTGCCCGCGGAGGCGCCTGGCGCGGGGGGTGAAACAAACAAAAATAAACAGCGGAGTCAATTATACCGTCAAGCGGCACTCTTTATTTTGAAACCGAAAAAATAAACTTAACAGCAGAGTCAGTTATACCCTTAAGCGGCATTCTTTATTTTATCAGCGCTGCGAATAAGTGCTCCAAAGACTGGACGCTCTTGCGTTGCTTATACTCACTTAATTATTACACATGCATCACAGTTTTTGAAAATTTTGGCATGCATCTATACTAAGAAATAACTGGTGATGTCAGTCATAATTGCTTAGCTCCTTACTTACACCACATCTATTAATTATTAGTTAAATACAAGCTGACCACTCTGTGCTAACCTCCTGCCTCCCTCTTGTCGCGCAGGAGGATCTAAAACTTGGAAAATATGCCCCGGTTTTGCAGGTGGTCAGAAATCATTGGTCACGTCAATTGGCTAATGATGGGCACGACTTTTTGTGGCTTAATCACAGGATACATTAATTTAGCCACTTCTCTTCGGTGGTGCGGTCACGCCGAGCTTTGAAACCGAGTCTCTGGTATAAAATCGGCGAATTAATAATCTCCTAAACCCGCGTTTTTGGGTTTTAAAAGGAGCACTTCTTTGTTAGGTAGCGGGGGTCTCCCTCCATCGGTCCACCGCTGATCAGTTGGTCATACATAGCTTATACTGACAGAAAAATTACGTATTAATTACAATTCTTGACAACCATTATCATATTCCACAGCTATTCTAACACAAGCTGTTTTATGCAATGCTAAGCAACATTTGTATGTTTCTCAGTTACTTCTCAGTTACCTGTTTTAAAAGCATATGTCCTAAATCTATGTCAATTTTAAGAATAAGGTAGGACTAGAAAGTGCAAAGATCCTATGGTTACAAGGTCTGCTTGTACAAAGACTCTGTGGTTACAAGCTTGGTCGATCTTTAAAGTTTGCTGCCTTAATATTCTCCTGAACTATGAGTTCTACGATTCCTTAAAATACAGTCTGACAATCAGAAATACAGGTATCGCGGGCGGGCAGCCAATGTGAGGAGCCATAGAAGGAGGAATGTTGTTTCTACAGCTGATCTGGTGCCTGACCCCAGCGGGGGGAAGGACTCGGAGACATCTGACCATGAGTCCTTAATGTAAAACAAAGTCCCTTCGAACTAATCCCAGAATGCGAACCGATACCTGTATTTTTAAAAAAAAATTAATCTATGGGGAAGGGTAGCCAAAGAGCCAGGAATCCGTATTTTAAATGAATCGATAAGGGGAAGGTGGTCGTCAGAATTAGATGAATGGGACAGGTAAACTGAGGCAGGTGTCTGTAAACCCTGCAGTACCAACCAGTGGGGAACAGGGGAGGGAATCTGGGATTTTGGGGGGATATAAGCAGGGGCTTTTTGCCCTATTCTGTGTGCCTACCCTTAGGTAGAACACCCAGTCTTGCAAAATCGCTAATAAAATATGCTTTGCTGAGAGATCCTGCCTGGGCTTATTCTATTGGCAAGATTATTGTTTCCTGCACGAACAGCCAAAGGGCTGTCCCGTCGATCTCAGAGACCTGCCCCCCTTCCAGCCAGGCCTGTATTGCTGCGGTTAAATATTTTAACAGCTCCTACACGGACGCTTCGGTGCCTTTTTGCCTCAAGGTGTAAAAGTTACACAGCGTGGAGTTAATTTACCTGCATGGTTTGCACGGTGTGTATGAGCAGGAACGTTCCAAAGGCAGGCACGGTGCTTAGGAAGCAGAAAACACAATATATCTCTGATTTTTTCATAGCCTTGCAGGGGCTTCCCAGGCCCCTGTCGCTCTGCAATCGCGAACAGGTGCATTGTACAACCCTCTGCACAAAATTCCAGGTCCTCGTGTGATGTAGATTAACATAACTCCTGTGAAATCTGGGCTCTGCTGACCTACGCCAGCTAAAAACGCAGCTCCTGACGCACCTGCGGTCGGTGCCCAAGGCGGCTTTTCTCCTCTCTTGAGAGCAGAGAGGTTGTATCGCCCACTTTCTCTCCAAAACGGGTGCCGAAACCTTCGCAGCTGCATGTCTGGCTGCCAGCAGTAGGTGCCGGGCAGTCAGCCTGCCTTTTCTGATGAGAACTGCCAGATTTTGCCAAAGGAATGGCACCATTTCTGCGTAACCAAATGCCACCCGTGTGTAATCGCGCCCTTTGCGTTACAGCATCTGCTGTTCTGCCTTGGTCGCGGCATCACGGCGGAACACGCAGAAATGGTGCTCGGGGATGTACTCAGCTGCCGAAATCTGGTGGGACAGCCAGATTATTCTTTTAAGAGCGAGTCTCAGTGGTGAGATCAGCCCCGCGCTGTTAATCTGCCCATCTTGCGGGCGCTATAGCACACGGGCATCCGTGCCGGGGGACGTGTCGGCAGCGGCAGGCTCCTCCTGCGGTCTTTGCAGCCGCGCAGACCTTGCAAAACGAGCTCTTTTCTTTACCTCTCACCTTTATAATTGCTCACCTAAACAAGAGGGTGGTGCTGGCTACAGACCACAGCCGGTTACCACCTTTCGGCGGCATACTTTCTGCGTTTGTGTGCAAGCAGCAAACTAGAAAATGCCTTTTTCTTTTTTTTTTCTTCTTTTCTTTTTAGTTAGCGCCTGTGGCATGGAGCCCAAAAGGAGCCTGCGTTTGTGTGAGAGGCAATCAGCCCAGAACAAAACTTGTCCAAAGTACCCTGACGGGAACTGGAAGTGTGGATGAGGATGATTTGTTTTCAAAATATTAGTTTCACATGAGAAATCAAAGGTGGAGGGAGAAGCTGTGGAAGAATCGAAAGCACATTTGAAACCGTGATTCCAGCACGTGGTTTGGGGAATCCTTGGTTGAAACCGTGACAAAAAGCACTACCGTTTTCTCAGAAACAAGGAGAAGCCTGCTGGCAAAAGCCAGATTTAGGAGAAGCAAGAATTCACCAAGAGGACAAGCGTAAAAAATGGGAGCTTGGATCTACAGATCCAGCCAGGGACCCAATTTCCATTTCGATACAAACGGGCATTTACACAAATAATACAAACAGCAGTTTGCGAGCAAAGTAAGAATACCCGGGGCTCAAAGCGAGGAAGGCTCAGGCCAGCGCCAAACCTTTGGAGATGGTTTTCTGCTTTTGTGAAATAATCTGCAGAGAAGGAGAAATTGTCCTGGGAAGAAACAGCCGAGCCGAGGGACAGAATGTGCCTGGTAGGAGACGTAGCGTGTACCGTGTGCTCTAAGGAAGCAGCACGGGAAAAAGGCATTCTGGTAGTGACACAAAAAGTTCCGTTTTCTCTGCAAATGGTTTGTGAGGTGTGCCCTGTGACCGGGGTATCGCATTGAACACAAACGGGCTGAAAACACATTGCCAAAAGAGTTTGGTATTCAAAAGGACAGGAGGTCCTGCAAATAGAAATAAAAATAGACACAAAGAGGAAGCAGAAATAAAGGAAAGAAGAGATTTAGCAAAATGAAAATAAAAATACAGAAATAGCAAAGGGGAATGGTCCCATTTCACAAGCATTACGTTGCCTCCGAATAGTCTGGTGAAGAAATGGTGTCGATGCTCTGAAATGGAACTGCAAAAAAAACCCCAACCCTCGAGGGTCAAGTTGGGGCTGTGGCACCGCGGCAGTGCCGGGAGAGGTGGGAGCTGCACGTCACCAAGGGGCAGCCAAAGTGCTCAGGGTGTCTCCTGCCTTCCAGAACTTTTCTGTCATGAGCCCAGCCCGAGAGTTTCTCCCCTGGTTTCTCCTCTCCCCATTTCTTCCTCCCCCTCCATGCACCGGCCTCTTCCTCACCTCAAGCTGCGCCCAAATGAACCGCAACAAACCCTCTTGAGCTGCAGCAAAAAAACCAACCTGCTGTAAAGAAATGACCTGAATTCAGGGATTTTAGAGAGCTGCTTAAATCCTCTTTACCTGCCCACGTGTTCTCATTGTTTGGTTTTGTTTGGTTTTGTTTGGTTTTGTTTGGTTTTGTTTGGTTTTGTTTGGTTTTTTCCTCCTTTTTCGTAGAAGTTGCTCCTGCTTCCTCGCCCCGCGTTATTGGGGCGATTACATGATGTGGTCCCCACGCGAGGGGCTCTTTCCACTCTGCAGCCCGCAAAACCCAAAGGCTTTTTTTCCATTGCTTTGTTCCCAAAAATTGCCAGGCCAGCAGCGACGGGGAGCGGAGCCAGAGGAAAGTGCACCCGTGCAGACAGACCGACCGCAAACGGCAGCCGGGAAAGCCAGAGGGACAAATGCCTTTCCCTGCTCCCCAAGTGATGCTGAATACAGGGGGAACGCACTCGAAATTTGGCAAAACCCTGGCTTTTGGGCACCGCCAGAGATGCTCGGTTTTCTTGCAGGAGCTTTAGTACGTTTTTCTTCTCCCGTTTCATCTGGGCCTCCAGTGACATGTGCCCTCCCTTCGCCGCTGATCGCTTCAAGATGTGAGAGGTGGCGAGGGGGGAAATTCAGCCTCTGTCACCAGAATACACAGCGAATAAGCAGCTTTGCAACTCCAAGGAGCCTGGGAGGGATTTGTTCTTTCCCCCCCCCCCCCCCCACTGAATTTAGGACAATTTTCTTCCCAGTTGAAAAAGATTTCAGGCTGGATTTTGTATTTTTTTTTCTTTATAGCAGCACTGCGCTTCCCAGCTCTGTTACAAACTATACCCTGAAATGAGCAGCTTCAATAAAAAAACCGCCTTCTTGCCCCATCTCCGTTTCCGTCGTGTCCCGATGCTAATCCCGCAAAATTCACAATCTCTTTTCTTAATTTCATGGTTTCGGGAACACTGCCGGGGGGAAAGAAAACAAACAAACAAAAAAGTTTACACTTGTGCCGTGGCTGCAAAGAATGTGATGTGCAGGGGGGCAGAACGGGTCCCCCCCCTTTGCCCGGCTGTTCTGCTCCGGGCGATCGCGGGGAGGGACCCGCCGGTGCTGCCCGGTCCCCGCCCCACAGCGGGGCCCCGGGGGCGGGAGGCGGTGCCGGGGCGGGGCGGGAGCGGCGGAGCGGGGCCGGGGCCGGTGGCAGCCCCGGAGCCGGTGCGGCGGGAGCGGAGGCGGCGGCGGGAGCGGCGCCGGTAGCGGAGGCGGCGGCGGGAGCGGCGCCGGTAGCGGAGGCGGCGGGCGATGTGCGGCGGGCGCTGGGCGCTGCTCTGGGCGCTGCTGGCCGCCCGCGGCGGGGCCGGTGAGTCCGGGGGGATCCGGGGGGTTCGGCGGGGCTGCTCGGTTTTCCCTGCAGATGCTGCTTCGTTTCCCCCCGCCGAGGGGTTGCGTGGGCACCCCAGTGCCCCCCGCCCGGCTTGCGGACCTCAGCCCAGCTTAAATCCTTGGGGGGAGCTCAGCGCAAGGGGGGCCGGCAGCGGCACGTCTCTGCCGGCCCCAGAAATTGGGGCTTGTCCTCCTGCCCCGGCAGCGTGGCGGGTGATGCGACCGGGGACCCGGCGACGGGCAGGGACCAAAAGCGGCGATGCTGGGATTTATCCCGTTCCCACCGCGTACAAAAGCGCCGGGAAGCGCCGCGCTTCGCGGTGCCGTCGCTCTGCCGGCTTTTAACTTGCTTGGTAACCTGGAAAAAGAAACGCGGAGAGGCAAAAGTAACTTTTCGGAGTTAAAATCGGGCTGCCGGTATTTGGGCGCGGGCTGTGAGCTGCTGGGGGGTTTCAGCCCCTGCTCGGGGGTGCTGGGGGGTCTCGGGGTGCAGGTGGGGTTAGCAGGGAAGGGGGGAATGTGTTTGCTTTGGGCGGGGGGGAGCGAAAAGCCTTGACTCTGTGACAGCGGGAATCTGCAGCGAGGGGACCTCACTGTGCGTTTAACCAGGAGTCCTGGGCTGGTGTATCCCAAAGGTGTCTGAACCCCCGGGCTCACTTTGGAAGTGAGACACGGCCCCGGGGGAGATTCACTCCTTCTGGCAGCTGCCTGGGATGGGGAGGTCGGAAACACTGCAGGCAGGGGCTCTTCACCCCTCCTGCCCCGGCCGGGTGCAAGGATTCACCCAACAAGTGCCCGTGCAGAAAGCCGGTGCCAGCAGGTGAGTTACTTCCAATAATGGGAAATCCAGGGCTAGGCATTTTTGGCAGACCTGGGTGTTTTCTAATCCCCTCCTTCCTGGGGCTGCAGCGGAACAACGTTCTGCTTAATTCACGGGCTGTGCAACTCCCTGCTTTTTGGGGGTTTTTTTGTTTTAATCCTAATAAAGTGTCTTGCCTCTAATAGCAGGCAAGACTTTCTTGTTAAAGCTCCGTTCCACAGGCGTGTGGGACCTGCTCTGTTAGATTTGCTGTAATCCCGGGTGTTTCAAGGGAGCAGCGCTGCACTTGCAAGTGGATTTATTTCCATGCCGGCTTTTCCCCCGGGCCACGCTGTGCCAGTGCACAGGCACCCACGCAGGCACGCCGGCTTCGGCGTGGGCTTTTAGACCCAGCCTAAGCAAACCGCGCTGGACACGGGGAAGGGGTGTCTGGCCACACGGGGCAAATCCCTTCCAAGACACCACGAAGATACCCACATCCCAAAGAGCTGGAGATGGAAGGAGTACCCAGAGTCAGCGCTAGATATGAGAAATTCCTGTTGTCACATGAGTCAGAGAGGAAAGTATTTCACTCCTGGGCCAGCAAACACCTCTTTCCGTTTAATCAGTATAGAAAACGAGGCTGAGATCACCTTTGCTCTTTGCCTTTTAACTTGAAGCAGCTGGGAGTGAGCAGAAATCACCCCGGATCAGGCGAAACACTTGGAAAGCTTCAAAATTGTGCATGAGAACAGCTGTTTGAGGTTGGAATGTGCCAAGCGGCGAGCAGCTCCAGCCTGGGAAAAAAGCAGGAAAAGCAGGAGAGGGAAGGGGATTTGGGGTCGCTCGCTCGTTTGCATTTAGCAAATCTCTGTGGAGCTACCTGGCTGTTTGGGAGCTGCTGACCCGGCCTCCGAGCTGCGTTTTGCAGCAATCACATGGGCTTTGTTTGTGTTGGGATGGGAGAGCTTAGGAAGCAGGTTGGAAAAGCTCAGGGGCTTTTTTTTTTCTTTTCTGAAAGGGAAACCCATTGTTTTGTGCGAAAGCCAGGGAGAGCTTTGCACTTTCCTCTGCACCACCAGAGCGGGCAGAACTTAAAAATCCCTTCTCAAATTTCTGTCTAGAAGTATCATTTCTCGAGGCTTAAAAATAGTGAGCAATTTAGCAAAGGAGTGTATCCAGCCTCAAAATGAGGTTGCGTTCCTTGGCTCTCGGGAAAACGCACTAGGCTAATGCTCCATTACTCACGACAGTAATGACGTAGCTTTAAAAACTTGTCGTTTGACGTTTCGGGACTAAGACCTGCCTCAAAACAAACTCAGCTGAACTCCGGCTAAATAAAGAGGTCGTGCTTTCTACCTGCAGTATTATCTTCTAAATCGTGAATAGGGTTTTTGTTTTCGGAAGTTAATTTAGCTGAAATTCCTGTCTGGCACGATGCCTTTGCTCGCTGGAAGCAGCAGGGAGATTTACCGCTGGGCTCGGGATTTCTGTGTGCCCGTGAAAGCCTCGGGAAGCTCAGAAATGGTCTAGTAAAAGCATCTGCTTGTGGTATATTCTTTAGATCTTATACCTTTAAAATATACAGTTTTGTTTGGGGGGAATTGCTTTATGTGGAGGTGTTCTTTGTCTTGTTTGTGGCCGGGCTTGGGTTTAACAGACTTGGGTATGTGAAGTGATTTGTAGATGGGGGCCTGAAGTCCTCAGAAAAAAATGGTAAATAACCTTCCCTTGGGAAAAATGTCTGGGAAAAGACGTTGGGAGGCAGACACTGAAGAGCAGCCGGCTCCTCCACGCTGTCTGGAGGCGTTTCTGCATCTTTCTGCAGCTGTTCTCCCGCGAAAAGCAGCTCGGCAGGGGCACTTGGCTTAGCAAAAGTGTTTGTGCTTGACTCAGAGAGCATCTCCCTCTTTTGGAGCCGCTCGCCCTGTCCTGGAAAGGCAGCAGCGTCACCGGCAAAGAGCCGAAGATCAGAGAAAGCCCCGCCGGGGACTCTTGCTCTGCCCCAGCTGAAAATGCTCAAGAAGAGGCCCCTGAAAGGGGGTTTTACTGGAGTAAAGTCCCAAATTCCTCCTGCCCAGAGATCCTTTTCTATTCCAAACCTGGGGGTGCGATGCAGCAGAAATAGCTCCTGCCTCTCCCAGGCTGAAGGACGAACGGCCGAACACTTTCTTTAGCCTGGGCTGCTGTGGTTTGCTTTAAAAAAGTCTTTTTTTGGAGGTGCTGCTTGTACATAGTCTTGGGGCAAGCCCCAGCTCCACGTTTCCTCCTCTTAAGAGAGGTCTCATAGATTCTGTATTTTTGGAGCATCTGTAAATGAACTGCTTTGAATTATTGTATTAATGGAAGCGGTGGGGCTTTGCGGGGTTTTGGAGGGGGGCGCTTCTTGGCTGTTGGTTACAAAGCTGAGATTTTCTCTCGCAGACGATGCTGACGGAAACAGAGGTGCGAGGCCGTACCCGTCCCGGCACCCCGAGCGCAGCGTGGCCACCGCCGGCCACTGGCCCCGGCCCCACCACGAGCCCTCCGCCGGCTCCCCAGGACACATTAAGTTCAACCCCACGGTGCGGCACATTGTGATTAACGAGCACAAGGATGTCACGTTTAATTGCTCCATCAAAGTGCCTCAGCTGCTGCTCAGGCCGGACACCCCGGGCATTTCTCTGTGGAAGGACGGGAGGGAGGTGCTGGACCGCGTCTCCACCAGCCACTTCGAGATCTCGGATGAGGAGGACGTGGCCATGACCTCCACCTTCAGGTAACTTCTACCGTCCTTCTTGGAGCTGCACCCTGAGCATTGGCTACTTGGGCCTGGGACTAGGATGCCCAGACACTCCCTGGCCCCCAAAGCCTGGCTTTGCAAGCCCAGCTTGTGCTTCTCTCCGGCAGCATCCTGGCGGCCACGCGCTCGGATAACGGCTCCTACGTCTGCAAACTCAACATCTCTGGCGTGGAGGTGGTGTCGGATCCCATCGCGGTGCAGCTGGAAGGTGAGCTGGAGGAGGGCCAGCGCGGACGTGCTGGGGGCGCGGAGCACTGTGCCCTGGCAGAGTGACAGCCCCGGGGACCGTGATCTGGGAGCTGCGAGGTGTCCTCCCGGACCCGGGAGTCCTGGATGGGAAGGGGCTTGTTGCACAGCCCCGGACGGGACAATTCGGGGTTGTTGACAGGGCTGTGCGTCCTAGCTCTCTGCATCTTTTGTTTCCCTGCCTGTGTCCGTGCAGGGCTCCCGCACTTCGTTCGTCAGCCCGAGAAGCTGAACGTCACCAAGAACAGTCCCTTCAACCTCACGTGCCAAGCCGTGGGCCCGCCGGAGCCCGTGGAGATCTACTGGTTTCGCAACAACGTCCGAGTCAACGAGAAGCCCCACATCTCCCCGTCGGTCCTGACCGTGCCAGGTGAGCCCTGCGCGTCCTTGCCACGGCCAGCCGGGCCACCCGGGTGGCCCTCGCGCCACCTCGCAGCCCGTCCCCTTGGCCTCGCGCCTCCTGGGAGGCTGGGGCTGTGTCCCCGTGTGCTGTCACAGGGCTGTCGCAGCTTATTTTGTCTTCGTGTGCCACCCTGCACTCCTGGAATGCTCAGCACTGGCACATTTCCCAGGAGGTCTGGGCATAAAGTACGGCCATCAAATTGTAAGCAGTGGGACACGGGGGTCCGGCGTTGCAAAAGAGGGACCACAGAGGTACCGGTTTGCCAAGGCTTCTTCCTCAGAAGAGGCAGGACGCTCAAACTGCCCTTTCCTAAGCAAGGAGCAGGTTTTTCCTCCGGCCTGTGGCCGCAGCAACAAGTAGAGCGCTGCTCTTCTGGGCTGCTTCGCTGGTGGTCCCCTCCGAGTGTCTCTGGAAGAGCTCGGCTTGGCCCCTGCAGCGTCTCCATGCTGGGCCGGTGGAGCACAGGGAGAAAAGTCCTTCCCGTAACATAAAACCCATCGTGGTTGTGCTGCACACGCAGAAGAGAGGAGGGACTTCTTGATGAGAAGACCACTTAGCAGCCAGACTATAACTGAGTTATCGTGGCATCCAAAGGCAGGCTTTAAAAGGCAGTGAAAGCCGGAAAAAGTGACTCATTCCTCTTGGATGCTCTTGCATCCGCTGGCACACGCTAGATCGGGTCGTTTGAACCCTCCTGGTGCTGCTGGTGCGAGCAAACGCTTGGCCATGCCGGCAACCCGGGGGAAGCAAACAGCCGTCCGCACGCGGGTATTTCCAGCGGCCCCCAAAAGCGGCCGGTCCTCCGCTATCAGCCGGGAGATTTGAGCAATCTTCGGAAAGCAATAAGTCATCTGATCCGAGCCGCGGCGGCGGTGGTGGTGGTGGTGGGCTCTTCTGCTTTCTGCCTTTCCCGTTTCAAAGGCGAAACAAACGCTTACTCAGGAGGTTGTGCAACGGCACCGTAGGAACATACGGTCCTGCCCGCCGTGCATGTGGCGTGGAAGGTGGGCGAGCGGGGTGGTGGAGGTCATCCCCGGGCAGGGGGAAAAAAAAAAAATAAATTAAAAAAAAAAAATAAAAACCAACCAAACAAACTAAAGCAAGGCTGCAAGGGTTTTCCGCGAGGATTGGTGTGGTTTGGGCGTTTCGAGCAGGTCCCTTGTTTTGGCCCGCACAGGTCTGAACGAAACGGCGCTGTTCAGCTGCGAGGCTCACAACAGGAAAGGGCTGACGGCGTCCAACCCCGGGCAGGTCAACGTGAAAGGTAAGCGGCGATGTGATGCTCACCTGAGCTGCTGAGCACGTGTCCAAGCAGGAGCTGTCCCGACCTCCACCCTTCCCAGCAGCCATTCGACAGGAGCCGAAGGAGAAGTTCTTAAGGCTCCCATACTCATTTTTCCTCATTTTAAACCTATATTTAAAACCAAGCAGTGATTTAGAATCACCCAGTGCGGTTCTGCCATCCCACTATCACGGCCGTGGGAGGAAGGACCAGAAAGCGCGTTTGAAAGCAGAACTGCCAGCCCCAGCGCGGGTTTCGGAAGGGCCGTATCACTCTCTTCCTTCCTTCACAACCAGGGCGGCGCTCACAATTTTCCATAGGAAATGGTGGAAGTTCTCCGCATTCCTGGCAGGGGCCACTCCAGCAGCGTGAGGAAGGTGTTCCCCCAAATATGTCATTGCCTCTGAGCGGCCCAGATTGCTCACAAATATAGAACGTGCTCAAAATATAACTGCAAATGGCTTTTTTTTTTTTTTTCCTGCTTGCCTGCCCAATGGTCTGAGATGCCTGCAGTACGTGGATGGAGGATGCTGGCGGCTGCCTGGGGGAATCCAGACGTGGCGTGTTTGCGTTTAAACCTCCAGCTGACTGTCCTCACCTTTTCCCCGCAGGAATACCATCCGCACCCACCAGCCTGCGTGTCCTCAACCAGACGGGCCACAGCATCGCGATATCCTGGGTGCCGGGCTTTGATGCGTTCTCCGCGCTGAACAGCTGCAGGGTCCAGGTAAGTGCCCGTAACCCCCTTGGAAGATGCTGCTGGAGACCAGCTCGGTGTCCGCTCACAAAAACCAGCTTTGCTGTGCCCGCTGCGAGGGGGAAAGTCGGTGGAAGGGATCGCGCGGGGAGCATGAGGCGGGTTTTCGCAAGTAATTCCCACCTGCTCCTTCTGTTTGATATCGCTGGGTGTCGCAGTCCAAGCCCATCGCTTGCTCTCCCGTGGAAATGTTTTTTTTATACCGGCTAATCTATACTCCAGCTGAGAGAGAGGGGACTTTGAAGCCAGGTAAAAGTGAAAGGAGTTACCAGGGGCAAAGGTACCAGAGCTAATATTAGCTGGAGCTCGGGAAAAGCGGGGTGGAGAGCCAAGGAATTTCCTATGACTTAACGTTCACGGTCTGTCATTAGGAAACGGCCTTTGGAATTGGAAAACAGGACAGGATTTCTGGCACAAACACAGCTGTGACTAAGGCTTTTTGCTCCTGTCCCTTTCGATAATCCCCTCGCTGGGGCAGCGCAGCCCACCGACAGAGTGACTCATTTCTGAGCACTCCGGTGCTTAAAAAAGGAAACTGTTGCTGTCGCGCCTGCCAAGTTCAAGCTGTTTAAGTTTGCAAGAAGCCTTTTTTTAAAAAAAAAAAACAAAACATTAATTTGATGGACTCTCCCCAGAGGACAAGTTGAGGATCGAGATGGCTGAGCTGGGCTCAATGCTCAGGAGAGCAGCCAGTCCCTGCGGTGCTGTCAGGAGCAGCTTGCACGTTCGTCTGGTCACTGCTCACCTCTAGCGACAGCTTGGGGACCTTCTCAGCTTTGTGAGGCTCTTCTCTTTCATTTTGGCTGGGAAATGCTGCTGGCGTTGATGCCGAGCATCCTGGGCTACCCAGGGGGCACTGGCGTTGCTCAAGCAGAAGGGCAGGTCCCCCGCCACCCCAAAACCACGCGCGGAGGCTTTTGAGAGGGCTGCGTGGCTTTCTGCGTGTGGTTCAGGCTGAAACACGTCCTGTGGCTTGTCTTCAGAGCTAACTGTCTCTCGCACCGGCGTCCCCTGTTCTTGCTCCCTCTTTTCCCCCATCGTCCCGGCCCAGGCCACTCTCGTGGTGCTTCCCACAAAACGAGACACTTTTCGGGGAGCTGCACGGGCTGTGTGGGCAGCTGCGCGGTTGCTCTTTGGGGAGAGAGCGATTTCTCCTGGTGTAAAATGCGTGACCTGGTTTTAGTACGTTGGATTCATCTGTGCTGCGAAATGTAGTGCTGGAGTCTGATGAGGTCTGAGATTAGTCCCGCAGCTGCTGATGGTGATAAGTCCTGTGGTCTAATGATGAAAAAGGACTTTGTTTGTCTGGGACTCGCCGCCTGGCAATGCTATTGGGTGCTCCTTTTGCTCCATGCCACGGGAAAGAGCAAATCATCCCTCGCTCCTCCTTCCCGCAGTGATGGTGATTTCACGTTTCTGCCGTGTCCCCACTGCGATTCTTTCTCCGCATGCTTTGGAGCCCTCGGCCCGGGCACTGCGGAGCTCCTGCCGTCCGCTTCCCACCGGGCAGAGATGAGCCGGTGTGCAGGGACACGGCTTTGCCGGTGTTCGGGTGGGAGGCACGAGGGAATCGGCGCTCTGGACCCTGTTTACAGGCGCAAAATTCCTGCCGCGCATCTCACGCCGCGGGTTGTTGCTGGCTAATCCCCGATTTTTCGATTAAGGTCAAGGAAGCTGTTCCGCGGAGCAACGCCTCGCTTCTGCTCTTCAGCACCGCGGTGCCGCCCCACCTGTACCGCGTCCCGCGGCTGGAGCCCATGGTGGGCTACGACATGCGCGTCTCCTGCGGGAACGAAGTGGGCTGGTCGGCGTTCAGCCCCTGGATAACCACCAGCACCACCGAGGGAGGTAGGAAACAAGCAGCCGAGAACCCAGGAGGGTTTCCCCGCCTCGGTCGTGCGCTCGGAGCAGGACTCTCCGGATGAGATGCTGGTCCAGGGTCGTGGTTGCGTACGGGGCGGGACGTCCCGATTCTGTTGACTGGGGAAATTTACCCACCTGCTGCAAATATTAAAGGCTGTAGGAAATACCGTGTGCTTTCTGCTTGAGCTACGGCTCGTTTTCCGTGTCCCTGAGCCCACCCCGCTCTCCTCACCTGCCTTTTCCCCGATTCCTGCAGCTCCGACCACCCCGCCGCTGAACGTCACGGTGTCGTTCAATGAATCCAGCTCCTCCCTGGAGATCCGCTGGGTGAAGCCGCCGCTGGGGAGGATCCATGGGGAACTGCAGGGCTATCGCCTCTGGTACCGCTGGCAGAGCTCCAAGGGGCTGGTGAGTCACCGGGGAAATGGGGAAAAATGGCTAAAGCCTAGAAAAAAACCCAGCAGGCATCACGCAGGGATGTCCAGTTTGGTCTTGGTGCTGCTATATATTCTTTCTGAGCTTGTCTGCTTTCTTGTGCTTTCACCTGGGCTTTTAAAATACAAATAGTCTCTCTCTTTTGTGTTTTTGTAACTCATGGCAATGCCCTAAGCCATTAATATTGGAAAGAAGCAGTTCTGCTCGAAGGAGACAAGAGGTTTGGTACCACAGCTCCTATTCTCTAAACCAGAAGTGAGATGCTCTTCCCGGTGTTGCCAATCTTTGGAGTGGCCTTTGGGGTGGCACTCAGGCTTTGGCAGCACCTCTTGGCACTTTCAGACACGGAATCGATCGTAAGATGTCGGGGAGGATTTGTTCCCTGGGGTTTGAGTCGTTCCTCACTCTGCTGGGTTAACTCACGCAAACCCACGGCACGGCCGTCAGGAATTTGCTGGGGTGACCTCTCAGGGATTCCTGGCTCATCTCGGCTACCGAGCAAAAGTTCATCAGGGAGCCCCTGGATAATTGCGCGGATGTGCCCAGCTGTCACCTCTGCCCTGTGGTTTGCTCTTTCCCCGTCCCAGGCTGCAAGCACAGAGAAGCGCCCTGGCAGCCTGAACCCACTGCGGAAAAAGTGACTCACACTGATTTTTTTTTTTGTAGGATGCTGCATTTTCTGTTCTCCTTTTGCGCCTCTGAAGAAGAGCATGTATAGATCCAGACCGAGTGAAGTCAGGGAAACAATAGTACGGTCTTGTGACTCGCATGGAAAAAAAAAAATGCTGACATATCTGTCGTTTCTCAGGCAGAAAGCAAAAAATGGAACTTGCCCTTTAGGCTCTAGGAAACTTGTTGTTGTTGTTGTTTTTAATACATTTCCCCGGTCGAATACTTATGTGGGGAAATTTCTGCTTGGATTCCTGGTCAGTAACTCTTCTCCCTGAGTTTTGGCCCTGGACAGGCTGAATACGAAATGCCCCAGAATAACCATCGGTTTAACAACCCCAGCACGATCAAGGCGAGGGGATCCGTATTTCTGTGTCAGCAGGGCCACCTGCAGGCCTCTTCTTCTCCACCACCCGCCTAAAAAACTATTTTTAAAAACTTGAAAAAAAGCTGGTTTATTTTATTCTTAAACTGGCAGTTCTTGTCTAAGCCAAGGCCGCCGGCGCTGGGACGTGAAGAAATTCCTCAACGACCACAAGACTCGCAAAAAAAACCATTAAGCTTGGCAGTTGCGTCGTGCCGGCACGGCCGCCTGCTTGGCCGGTGCTCTCCACGCTCTGTTGTATCCGCCGGGCTCTGTCCTCAGATGACACAGCGGGGACGGCCGTGCTGGGAAAGCATCCCGGGGCGTTTTTTCAGCTGGCGGTAGGGAAAGGATCTGGGATGCGTTGCTGCGAGGAGGTGGGGAAGCAGGAGCACGGCAGCGGAGACGGCGGCCGCTGTCGGCTTGCGCTGCAGACGCGTTTCGCGTCCGTCTCTGTGGGTTTTTTAGGGCTGCGAGCAGAGGTCGGTTCCCTCCGAGCAGCTCCGGTCTCCTCCCGGCCCACCCGTCCCCCTCGGCCGCTGCTTTTCCTTGGCCGTGTGATGTTCAGCCAGGGCACGGAGCCGGGCTCTGCTGGCCACAGCAGCCTGCCAGATGTTTTGGGTGCTGCCGGGCAGCTGTTTTGCAGCTGGAGAGTGGTGGGGAGCAGCAGCGGGCACTGGCCCAGCCGAAAAAGACCAGGGAGCAATGGGGAATTTGCAGGGAAAGACTCACTTGTGTTTTCACCAAGGAAAAAGGTCTGTGCCATGCGCCACGCTGACTCCCGCCGTGTTAACAGGCAAGGAAATACACCCTTAAAACTAGAAATATTATTAGCCTGTCGCAAAACCACATGCAGAAAATATCCGCCCTAAGATCTACTCTCAGTGGCCGGGCACTTGAGCGATGAAGCGGGCAGGGTTGTGGCTGAATGCGGTGGGAGATGCTCTGTGGAGGAGCGGCGGTGGTGAGCACCGAGGCTGGGGGTTAAAATCTGCATTACTGCCCGTGCGCGAAATGCTTTTCCCCGCTCCTTGCCTCTCCTGTGGCTCGGGCTGCCGGCCCCGCGGCTGTCGACAAGCAGAGAGCGGCAGCAGGACGAGGTTTGGATGGGAAACGCCGCTCGGCCCCTCTCCACATCCCGCCCGGCGCTTGCAGGCAGGGCCATTATTCTCTGCAAACAGCTCGCTGCCGCGTTTCCTCCGGGCTTGCAAAAGCAAAGCGGCACAGAAGCGTGACAAGGGGCCAATTCTCAATACACCTCCGGGTTTCCCTCCGGCTTCTGTCTCCCCCAGCCCAGGCCTTTCTCCCCTTCCTCTCTCCAGCAGAACGTCTCCGCCGAAGCGAGACCCAACGCCAGCGTGGCCGTCCTGCCCGTGCTGGCCACCAACGCCACCTGCTCCGTCCGCGTGGCCGCCGTCACCAAGGGGGGAGCGGGACCGTTCAGCAGCCCGGTGGAGGTTTTCATCCCTGGCGGCGGTAAGGAGACGCAGGGGAGGGCGATTTGACATCCCTCCATCCTCCTCCGGACGCTTTCCCCGCTGTTGGCCGAGAGTTTGGGACGTTTGGTAGCCAGGAGACTTGCTCTCCACGTGCGGCCGTGGTCCTCGTGCCCCCTTCTCCCCTGTAACCCTTTGGGCTTTCCTGGGTTTGTTTCCACCCCCCGGGGAATCCCCCCCAGCCCCTGGGTGCTGCATGCTGGCTCCTTCACCTCCACTAACGAGGCGTTTCCTCAGGATTAATAACCTCCGCCCCCTCTTCGACTCCAGCCTCCGGGAACGCCGACTCCTTCGTTGTGCTCCTGGGCTTCATCTGCGGGACGGTTGCCGTCGGGCTGGTGCTCTGCTTGTCCGTGGTCATCCAGAAAAGATGCGTGGAAACAAAATACGGGTAAGGCGAAGGGCAAACAGCTCGGGGAGGGGCCCGGTGGGGGCCAGCAGCCCATGCTGGCCGTGGGGGGAAGATTTCTGCCTCCAGCACTGACATCATCCCCACAAATGACATTTTTTTACGCCCGTGGTGAGGGACTGAGGGTATTTTTACCGCAGCGACGGCACTTCCCCCGTCTTCCTCAGGCCAGCGGTTCACCTTTTGCTCACTATTCCTATTTTTTAAAGGGAAGTAAACTTGTGCAATCTGGTGCGGGAGGAGTTTGGACACAGAGGTGAGAGAGCAGAGATGCACAACATCCTGGGGCCCCAAGAAACCCCTCCTGCCTCGGCACACGCCAAATCTGGCCCGGTCCGGTGCCTCAATGTGGGCAGAGACTGGGCAGAGAGGCTGGTGCTGGGCTGGTGAGTGGTGCTGCGGTGATGGGGACACAGGGCTGTTTTCTGCCACAATAAGCCAACGCTACTCACTCGTGCTCGTGACTTTCTAAGTGGCATTTAACTGCCCCGTGCTGCTGGTTTCGTTAAACAATCGTGGTGCCAGCGGCTTTTCTTACAGGCGCTGTCACTTGGGTGTCTGCGGTCAAGCTGGAACTGGGATATATAATAATTAACCCCTTTGGAAGAGCGTTATTTCATTAAGGGAATTTATTGAGCCGGTGAAGGAATTTGACTTAATCTGGTCTCCCACGGCCTCACCCCCATCCCAGTTTGGAAACTGGTGGTGTGTAAGGGTCCCTTTCCTAACTGGTGTAGCTTTGTCGCTCTCTCCTCGCGACCCTGACGCCCGGGAGCTCCGTTTCCCAGTGCCGGACCCCGCAGGGCCCCGTACCATTGGGGCTGCACAGCATCCCCAGCAGCGTGCCCATCACCGCTGTTTCAGGGCCGTGGTGTGAAGCTCCCTCTGGTTTCTTTTTGGCTAAAGGACGGTGGTTGCATGTGCTGACAGAGAGCATTTACACACTGCATTTGTACACCGGGCAAGAGGAGAGGTTGCTTTAGGAGGCACCGTGTTGCTACCGGCACAGACTGCTCTCCGGTTAGGAAATGAGTATTCCATTTCCCCCTCCGAAAAAAAAACCAAACCCTCTGTGACTCACTCCTCGACAGATCAGCCTTGTTTACCAAGCGGCTGTTTTGCGCGGACCCTGTGAGCGATGGCAGCCGTCCAGTCAGAGGGAAATGAAAAAGATTCGGGCGTCCCGCGCGTTTCCCCCGGTGCCCCTGGCAGGGGGTTCCTTCCGCGGGGGACGCGCACGTGGCCCAGCACGGTCCGTTTGTGTCCCGCCAGGAGCGCGTTCCGCGGCGACGACCTGGAGCTGGCGGTCAGCTACACGGCCAAGAAGTCCTACTGCCGGCGAGCCGTGGAGCTCACGCGTACGTGGGTTTATTTCTCCGTCTGTTGATGGGGATGTCGCAGCAGGTGGGACGTGAGCTGAGCTGCTGTTCCTCTGTCCCGCAGTGGGCAGCCTGGGCGTCAGCAGCGAGCTCCAGCAGAAGCTGCAGGATGTCGTGGTGGACAGAAGCGCCCTCAGCCTGGGGAAGATCCTGGGAGAGGGTGAGTGCTGGGGACGGACACGGCTCCGGGTCCGGGGGACGTGGGGGGTCAAGATGACAAAGTGCCAAGACCCCTGTGTTCATGTCCTTCTGCCGCTGCTGAGACGCAAGCCTCCCCCTGCAGCTTTTTGGGGGTGAGGTCTCCATCTGAGAGCATTTCAGATCTTCGGGGTCATAGTGGTGTCCTCAAAAGTGGTGCCGCAGCCTGCCCAGGGCAGCGGTGGAGTCGCCGTCCCTGGAGGTGTTCGAAAGACACACAGATGAGGTTCTTAGGGACGCGGCTTAGTGACAGTGTTGGGTTAACGTTTGGACTCGATGATCTTGCGACCGGAATGGTTCTGTGGTTCTATGAGGCGCTTGCTTCTCCCCCGCGGCGCAGGGGAGTTCGGGTCGGTGGTGGAGGGGCGGCTCACCCAGCCCGAGGACACCCCGCGGAAGGTGGCTGTGAAGACCATGAAGCGTAAGTCATCCCCCCTGGCCTCACAGAACTTGACGTTGGGTGGCAGAGACCTCCTGGTGGTCCCTGACCCGCGCAGGAGCGATTCGGGGTGTTAAAGCTCTTGGGGTTTTAAACCTCCTCCTTTTTTCTCTGCTTCCCAGTGGATAACTTCTCCCAAAGGGAGATAGAAGAGTTCCTCAGCGAAGCAGCGTGCATGAAGGACTTTGACCATCCCAACGTCATCAGGCTCCTCGGTACGGGCTGTCGCTCCTCGCCCTCCAGCCGGGATGTGGGCTGGGGAACCGGCCCGGGCAGCGCTCGGGTCCCGCGCAGACGTGGAGGGAGGACCGTGGTGCCTCTGCCCACGGGGCTGTGCAACCTGCCCGTGTTTTGCAGGCGTGTGCATCGAGCTGAGCTCCCAGCAGGTCCCCAAGCCCATGGTGATCCTCCCGTTCATGAAATACGGCGACCTGCACAGCTTCCTGCTCCGCTCGCGGCTGGAGATGGCCCCGCAGGTAACGACCGCAGCGAGCAGAGCGCCCTGTGTCCGCCTCTCCTGGGGACAAACCTGCGACTGCTTTTTGAGAACGTCGGAGGACCTGGCGTGGTCCTGCTTCCCGCTTTGGTGGGATCCAGCTCCACAAAACCCTCTGGGATTCTCGCCTCGCCTGAACAAGCCCCGTTATCTCGGCTCCTCCTCGCACACCATCTCCTCCAGCCTCAGCGTGGTGGTCTCTGGGCTTGCTCCAACACGTCTTTCTCCTCCCGAGGAGCCCCAAACGGGACGCAGCACCCAGATGTGGCCACACCAGGGCTTGCACTGTCTAACCCGCGTCCTTCCCTTCCCAGTTCGTGCCCCTGCAGACGCTGGTGAAGTTCATGGTCGATATCGCCCTGGGGATGGAGTACCTGAGCAGCCGGCAGTTTCTCCACAGGGATTTGGCGGCTCGAAACTGCATGTGAGTTTTTCCCTCTGCTTTGTCCTGGATGGATAAGCACCGGGTGGAGCCCTGTGGTTTTACAGCGCAACTCTGCTTCCTTAAATAAAACCTACCTTAAGTAAAACCTTCAAAAAAACCCTTGAGGGACAAGGGAAAAGAGCTCAGCCTCAGGTCGTGCTTCAGAATTTTCTATCTTGTCGTCCCCGTTTCCTCCCGGCAGGTTGCGGGACGACATGACGGTGTGCGTGGCAGACTTCGGCTTGTCCAAGAAGATCTACAGCGGCGATTACTACCGCCAGGGCCGGATAGCCAAAATGCCGGTGAAGTGGATCGCCATCGAGTCCCTGGCTGACCGCGTCTACACCACCAAGAGCGACGTGGTAAGTCGAGACCCGGTGGGTCGAGTCGTCCTCCCTTTCCGCACTTTGCTACGGTTGTTCTCTGACCTTTCGCTGCCCGCCCGGCGTCCTGGAATAGGTTTATTGAGTGGGCCGCTCGCCTCTGCTGCATCATTGCTTATTATTTCCAGTTTTCGGGGAGGGCAGGGCTGGAGCGGCAGCTCTTGGCGTTGTGCGGTGACCTTTTCCGCGTGAAAAGCCTCATTCATTCCCCCTGGAAAGGTCCTTTCAGCACGCGTTCCCTTTGTCCCCGCAGTGGGCATTCGGCGTGACCATGTGGGAGATCGCCACCCGAGGGATGACGCCCTACCCGGGCGTGCAGAACCACGAGATCTACGAGTACCTGTTCCACGGGCAGCGCCTCAAGAAGCCCGAGGGCTGTTTGGACGAGCTGTGAGTATCAAATCCACGGTTTGGCGAGCCCCTTTGCTCGCTGTCTGTCCGCAAACAACCTGTGCATCGCTTGGCTGAGGCGGTTTCTCTTTGTGCTTCGCGGGTCTTGGTCGTCGATGCCCTTCCTGGAAGGACACAGCAACTATTTGCGCTGCGGATTTGCGGCTTAGCGACGAATTTGGCCAAAAGCCGGCAAAGCTGCGCGTCACGGCGCAGGGTTCTGGGGTACCCGCGCTCACCCCACTGCAAACCCGCCTCTCCGAGCCCAGTCAGACTGGTCTGTACTGGGAGGGGGTCACCTGCAGCCTCACCCCCTCCGTTTCTCCCACTGCCCCCAGAAACAACACTTATAAAGACTGGATTTTAAAAAATGGCAAGGATTTAACCTTTTCTTCCTGGTGGGTTTGTGCAGGCAGGGAACGCGCTCGCGGTTTATCTCTCAGAGGAAAACTGGCCGGAATGGTGCGGGTCACATTTTAAATGAAAGCGTCGCAGAAACAAAAACTCCCAAACCCTCAATATTTGCATAATCTCCCGAGTTTTGACGTGCCCAGTGAAAGGCAGATCCCAGAGCAGAGCGGCGCGGCGCCCAGGGAGGGAAAAGCAGCGTCTGAGCTCCAGGAGAACAGAAATCCCGGCAGAAGGTGGGAGGGGGGCAGGAGCGGTGCCCTCTGCAGTCGGTGGTGGAGAAAACAGTCTCTTTAGAATGTTATTTATTTATTTTTCAAAAATAGTACATTTTGGTCTGAGGGTTGGGACTGGTGATGCCCTTCTCTGCCCTGTAAAATACCCTCTTTTTACTGGGGGCCCTTCAGTGCCTAAAATCTGTGAATCTGGAAAGGGAAAACGTGGAAACCTCAAAACTTTGCATTTCTGAGCAGCTCAGCAAGGTTGTTTTTTTTGTGGGGTTTTGGGGTTTTTTTGGGGGGCAAACAGCCTAAGGGGGGAGTTGATTTTGCTTTGTTTTAATGCAAAGCAGGTCAGGGCTTGCCCAGTTTGGAGACAAGCGGGGACTGGGAGCATCCTTTGTGATAACCGCGCTCCTCCCTCCATTCCCAGCTACGAAATAATGTCTGCGTGCTGGAGAGCCGACCCCGCCGCCCGCCCCACCTTCTCCCAGCTCAAAGTCCACCTGGAGAAGCTGCTGGAAAACTTGCCCGCCCTCAGGAGCTCCGGGGACGTCATCTACATCAACACCAGCCTGCCCGAGGAGAGCCCAGATTCCACCCAGGATTCCGGTTTCCCCCAAGCGGACTCTGATCTGGAGCCCGGGGACGTGTCGGAGCCAGCGCTGCTGGCCGTGGACGTGGACGTCCACCCGTGGGGGACACGGTACGTGCTGGAGGAACAGGTGGCCGTCCCCACCGAGGAGCCCTACGTCCCGCTGCTGCCCGACGGGGCTGCCGCCGAGGGCTCGACGTGGAGCCGAGCCGAAACCTTGCCCGTGGGCACCGCGCTCTGCCCGCAGGACTCTGAAGTGCTGCTGAGAAACGGGGAAAACCTGTAGAGAAAGAAAAGGACACAGAGGGTTTTATTTTAATAAACAGTCGCCTGGTTTAGTTCTTCCTGCCTTATTTTCATGGTGGGGTCTGGCGCATCCCAGGAGTTGCAGTCATGGGGTGTTGTTTAATAATTAAGTGCTGCAACTGATTTTTCTCCATGTTAGGAGGGTTTTGGTCTTTGTGCTCCCCACGGCTCACAGGTAAGGGGCAGCTGGCCTTGTGTGGCCTTTTTTTTTTTCCTTTTTCACCACTTGTTGTGGTTTTTGTGATGGGCAGCTCCACGGATGGTCTGGGCTCCTGCTGGGAGAGTTCACGCCGCCAGACATCCCCGTCGAAAACGGCACGTGGAGCCCAAACAGGAACAGCGGCTGCTTCCAAATCCCCTTATCCCAGACAGTGGGTTCCCGGCTGGTCGCTGGGAAAACCACCAGTCCTGGTGCGACGATGATGGGGAAATGGGAATCTGTAAGGGAGAGTCCGGGTCTGTAAACGAGGGTCCCAGTCTGCAAGGGGGTCCTGGGAGGAATGGGGCCACCCGCCGATGTCCTGGCCCTGCCCAGCTGCCCCAGCTCTGGTTTTGGGGGTTTTCTGCTCTACAGAACCAGCTGCCTCGCTGGCCCTGGTAGATGGAGCCGGGACCCTGTGCAGCGCCTGGCCGCTGGTCCGTGGGGGCGCAGGGAATGGGGGTGCAGGGAATGGGGGTGCAAGGGCTGGGAAGGGGTTGTAGGGGGTGGAGAGGGGTGCAGGGGCTGGGAGGGGGCACAGAGGATAAGGAAGGGGTGCAGGGGACAAGGATGGGGTGCAGGGGATGGGGAGGGGGCTCGGGGATGGGGAAGGGGCTGCAGGGATAAGGAAAGGGTGCGGGGGCTGTGAAGGGGCGCAGGGGCTGGAGAAGTGGTGCAAGGAATGGGAAGGGGTGCAGGGGATGGAGGGGGAGTGCAGGGGCGGTGGAAGTGGGGTTCCCTTGTCCCGCCAGCAGCAGCAGCACCAGTTTTTCCGCAGAGCAGCCCCCCAAGCCCCCCCGCACCGGGGGTGCTGAGCCTTTGCTTGGCGGGGCCGCGCTGCGCGGTCCCGGGGGATGCTGCGGGGCGGGGGGACGGAGCGGTGCCGGCTGTCCCGGGGGATGCGGACACGGGGGGTCCCCACATCCCCGGGCTGGGGGGGGCAGAGCTGGGGCGGGGAAGCTCCGGAGCGGGGCGAGGAGCGGGCGGGGGGGCCGAGCGCCGCGTCCCGCTCCACGGGGGAGCGGGGCGGGGAGAGGCGGCAGCCGGGGCCGGGAGAGCCCGTCCTGGGGCGGCGGAGCAGAGCGGACCATGCCGGGGGAGCGGGGCCGCCTCCCGCTGCTGCTGCTGCCGCCGCTGCTGCTGCTGCTGCTCCCGGCGGCACCGGAGCCCCAGGTGAGCGGGACCGGGGGGTCGGGGGGCGGCGGGACCCTCCGGAGGGTTTTGCGGGGGGGAAATGTCTCCTCTCCGCTCCCCTCCCCGGTGCCGGTGCGCTCGGTGTCCGCCCGCCCGTCTCCTGCCCCGCGCCCCAGCAAACAGGTGGGAAAAGCCCCGGGGGAAGCTTAAACGGGGCTTAAACCGGGCCCGGCCGGTTTTATCCTCTGTATTTTCCTTCTTACCCCGCACCTGAATCACCACCGAGTACACCGGAGGCGAAGAATCTTCCCGGTTTCGGGGGTTCTGCCGCGGTTCAGCATCCCGCGGGGAGCTTGAAGTTAAACCCAGCCCTAACAAAGAGCTGTTTATTAAAGCCGGCTACATGCCAGGCATCTATTTGCTTTTGCCTCCCTCCCTCTCGGCGTGGGGCACCCCAGAGCCACAGGCACAGACCGGCCCATCCCCATGACCCCCCAAAACCGCACTGAGGGCAGCAGAGGACAGCACGGGGCTCGGGCTGGGTTTTAGTTCTTCTTTGTAAACCCCCAGTAGCTCTTTGGAAAGGAGAATAACTTCACTCATGTTGGGGGGGGAGAAGAAACCCCCTTGGGCCAGGCGGGCTCTGCTTGCTTTCCCAAAGCTCATTTGTCCCCAGCTTTGTGCCACCCCGACCAGACCCTGCGCGCTCCCTCCCCGCGAACCTCTGAGCTCTAAAACTGCCTTGGCTTCGCTCAGCTCTTGCCCTTTCTCTTCGGCTTTCGGTCAGTTCCGCAGGAAACCCACAATACCGATGCCCATCTCCTGCGTGAGTCAGTCCCGCGGTAGCGATGGGTTTGCGAGCCGGAGCCGCGCCAGCGCTCCTGGCCCCGGCAGGGCTCACAAGACAGCTGTTTTCCTCTTCTTTTGTCATGTGGAAGCGGGACAGGGCTCTCGCTCCAGCAGGATGAAACATGAGTTATGGCATCTCTCCCAGGGCTCACAAAGCAATCGCGGCCCTGCCTGTAGCGCTGCCTGACCTGTTTAGATGTAGGACAGCGTGCCCGGGCTAAGGACTCCTTGCGTGGGCTAAAAACCCTCCTGCATCTGGGTAAACGGGAAAAAAAATAAAGTTGGGTATCTCAGGAGAGCTTTGATGCTGCAGAGCTCCTGCGCGAGCATCCCCCCGCAGCAGGTTGGATCCCGGCTGGCGTGGCAGCGCGGGGACCAGAGCGATGTCCCCTCTGTCCCCTCGCTGAGCGTCTGTCCCGTTTGTCCCCTCGCTGAGCGTCTGTCCCGTCTGTCCCCGCAGAGCTGCCTCAGCAGGCAGCAGCTCCTGGCCGCCATCCGGCAGATGCAGCAGCTGCTGAAAGGGCAGGAGACGCGCTTCGCCGAGGGGCTGCGGGTGATGCGGAGCCGGCTCAGCACCCTGCACAACTCCCTGGCCAAAGCCGCCCCCGAGCCGCCCCCCGGTGAGTCCCTGCTGTGTCCCCTCAGTCACTTCTGTGGCCTGGGAGGGGGCCGTGGGGGGCGCGTCGGGGTGCTCGGCGCTGTGACGGGTGGAGATTTGGGTGTCTCCATGGATGGAGGTGCCTGTTCCCGCGTTGGTAATTCGTGCTTGTGACTTCAAGCAGATTTGAGGAAAATAAGTTAAAGAGGAGATCTTGGAGGGACTGGGTGAACTGTGGCCCGG
The DNA here is from genome assembly GCF_036013445.1 of Caloenas nicobarica. NCBI lineage: Eukaryota > Metazoa > Chordata > Aves > Columbiformes > Columbidae > Caloenas > Caloenas nicobarica. The sequence continues at coordinate 121,338,907 of NC_088247.1, forward strand.
GTAGAGTTGGGGACAGGAGAGATAAGTCAATGCTCCCCCAAAACCTGAATGCTGACCCCCTCCCCGCATTGCTCTCACAGTTTCCTGCCCTGCCCTGCAAGCCCCGGCGGACGGGAAGAAGTTTGGGAGCAAGTATTTGGTGGAGCACGAGGTTCACTTTACCTGCGAGCCGGGGTTCCAGCTCCTGGGCTCCAGCACGCGGACGTGCCAGCCCGACGGCAGCTGGAGCGGGCAGGAGCCCCGCTGCGCAGGTACGGGACGGAATTTGGGTTTATTTAAACACGGGGGGTTATTGGGGTCCACCGAATGGGGAGGGAATTGTGGCTGTGCCCGAGTCCCAGCTCGCCGACGTCCCAGGGATGCTGCGGCTCCCGTGGCTGGAGATCTGGGGTTTCTCATCCTCAAGAAAAGCTGGAAATCAGCGGAGAGATGAGGGGTTGAGGCATCAGTGCAGCGATGGCTCCCGGCATCGCAGCAAACCTTTGTGCCAGGGCATTGGCAGCAGCCGGTGTCTGAGTTCAGCAAAATCCAGGGTGTTCCAACAAGACAGACCCAATTCCAGCAGCGTAATGATTTCAACCCCGGTCCATCTTTTTGAAACCCCCCATACCTGGTTGGGATGTGCCGTGGGGTACCAAAGCGGCCCGGGGCGTGCAGCGTTCCTGGGGCTTCCGTCCCCAAAGGAAATAAAGCTAAACGCGGCTGCTTTGTATTATTTTGTTTTTATTTTTTTTGCAGAGATCAGCGAGTGCTCCAGCAGCCCCTGCCAGAACGGCGGGACGTGCCTGGAGGGGCTGAACCAGTACAAGTGCCTCTGCCCCCAGCAGTGGACTGGAGCCACCTGCCAGTACCAGGCGCAGACGGGTGGGTGACCCCGCGCCGGGGTGGGTGACCCCTCCATCACCCCCCGGGCGTATTTCAACCCTCCCGAAATTGCCAACCGCAGCTCCCCCGGCGTGGAGCGTGACGGACGACCCGGCGTTCAGCCGCCAGCCCCGCTGCGCCCAGGTCGCCCAGACCCAGCAGTGCAGCTGCGACCCCGGCTTCCACATGAGTGGCACGGCCGCCAACGGGCTCTGCCAGGGTGAGCCGGCCCGGGGGGGCGCGGGGGGGACGGGGCGGGGGGTCTCGGCCGTGTACCCCCTGTTTTCTCCGCAGATCTCAACGAGTGCGAGGTGTACAAGCGCGACGAGGGGCCCCGGCTCTGCGCCCACCTCTGCGTCAACCTCCCCGGCTCCTTCCGCTGCGCCTGCCCCCCCGGGTACCAGCTCCTGGGCGACGGCAAGAGCTGCGAGGGTGAGGAAAGGCTGTGAACCTGCTCGCAACTTTTAATTTTTTCCCTTTTTTTTTTTTTCTGCTGGCTCGCGAGCGTCTCCGCGTGCGAAAACCTCAGTGGGTTTGCGCAGAGAGCGGTGGAAATGATGGAGGTTCGGGGGCCGGCAAACACGGGCGATGCTTTGGGGGTGTGTTTGTGGAGCTGGCCCGTGGGAATGGGATGGCCCCGAGCAGAAAAATCAGGTTAAAAGGCAAGAATTAGGCGGTGCGGGGTCAGGAGCTTCTCCGAAAATAAGGGAGTTGGGGTGTGGGATGGTGGGAGGCCAGAGCCATGCGGATGAGTCTCCTCCTGAAAAACGGGGATTTTTTGAGTTATAAGGTGTTGATCAACACTCCAAAATATGAATCAATGCAGTTGGTGGTGAGAAAGCTCACACTTTCTACTTTTCTCCCCGATTTCTGCGTGCGTTTCTGCAGCATCTTGCTGATGCTCCCAGCACATATCTGCAGTCAAAGCTCCTGATTTGATTGCCAGGCATCTTAATGGTTACAGAGCTGTTTAGAAAATAAAGAGAGATGTTTTTCCCCAACAATTTAGCAGAAAGTCAGGAAAACGAGCGGCCCCACGGCTGCAAAGCGCTGCCGTGACCCCTCGCTGGGGAGAGGGGAGCAGGCGAAGGACGGGAATTTGGGCCATTTAGCTGTTTTCAGCCACATTCTCTTATTTTTCTGACCCACACTTTTTTGCTCGTATTTGACCCGTTTCAAGGCACTTTTACCTCTTTTCCACCCAAAGGACCCCCTCGGTGGGGCGGGCTGGAGGTCCGGGCTCCCGTTTTGCCCCGTTTTGCCTTGTTTTCCAGACATCGACGAGTGCGCCCTGTCCCAGGACGACTGCCCGGGGGGCACCTCCTGCATCAACACCGGGGGGGGCTTCCAGTGCGTGAACCCCCAGTGCCCCCCGCCCGCCGGCAACGTCACCTACGTCAAAACCTCACCCTTGTGAGCGCAAAACCCAGCCCCGCTTCGTTGTTTTTTGGGGTGCTGGGCAGGGGGTGGGGATGTAGACCCCATAATTTGAAAATACCCAATATCGTTTTGCTTCTGCAGCCAGTGCGAGCGCAACCCCTGCCCGATGGAGAGCCGGCTGTGCCACCAAGCCCCCAAAACCGTCTCGTTCCACTACCTCCCGCTCCCCGCCAACGCGCCGGCCCCCGCGCCGCTGTTCCGCGTGGCCACGGCGGCGGCGCCGGGCCGGCCGGGACCCGACAGCCTCCGCTTCGCCATCCTGGGGGGCGACGGCCGCGGCCACTTCGTCATCCAGCGCTCGGGGCGTCACACCGGGGAGCTGGTGCTGGTGCAGAGCCTGGGGGGGCCCCAGACCGTCCGCGTGGACGTGGACATGTCCGAGTACCTGGATCGCGTCTTCCAGGCCAAGCACGTCTCCAAAATCACCCTCTTCGTCTCCGCGTATGAGTTTTAGGGGAGGTGGCAGCCCCGGGGCGGGGGGGTTCCCTGTGCCGAATCTTCCACCCGAAGGTGACAGTGCTGTGGCACCGGAGCTCCCCGTCTGCAGCCAACCCTCCTCCCCTCTGCGTTTTACAAAAAAATAAAAGCAAATGTGGTGCAAAATAAACCAGGGGTGCGGGGGCAAAGAATCACCCCCCCGGCTCCAGAAGGACGATGTCCCGCAGCCCCCGCACCGCCTGGAAAACGCAGCCTTGATTTCCTTTTTAATCCATACTTTAAGTTTTTCTTTAGGACAGAAGTTAAGCCGGTGTATGTGGCGGGGGGCTCGTTGCCACCACCGCTCTCCTCCCCGCCACCCCGGCGTCTGCTTGAGCTGCCCCCAGCCCCAAAAAATCCTCCCTTTTGGGGTGCAGAGAAACCCCCCAGGGAGGGGTCTCAATCCCCATGGATCAACCAGGATGGGGAAAAACCCCCGAGGTCCCCCCGCGAGCCCCGGCTGGCTCTGGGTGCCCCCCCGGCTGTGAATATGCCAATATTCCATTTTTCCAGGGGATCGCTGGGGTTCGGCGGTGACATGTGCGGGGGGGACACAAACACACCCCCCCAAGTTTTCCCCCCACCTGGGTCCCTGTCCCTGGGGGCAGCGCTTGTCACCCACACGCGTCACTCCCTTCTGCTGTTTTTTCGTGCCATTAAACGCTGATGTAGCCTCCGAGCGGGTACAAAGTGCCTCGGTCATGGATTTTTTTGGGGGTGGGGGGGTACAGCTTTCCAGTGGGAGCTTTTGAGGGGGCAGGACATGTCCCCACAGCACAAGGAGGGACATTGAGCGCTCGCTCCTCACCATGGCGGACAGAGGATGTTTGGGTTGGACGGCGGTGCCGGGCAGGGAAATATTAATAAATCCCAGGGTTGTGCTTGGGGAGGGAAATTAAAACCCGACGGGCTCCCTCCTCCACTACAGCGCTTAAAAAAAAAAAAAAAAAAAAAAAAAAAGAAGAAGAAAAAATTAAAATGGAACAGGTCTGCATCTCGGGATGCTCCCAAGCAGCAGGCGGTGAGGTTTTCCGGCCAGGAAAGGGAGCAGCGATCCCTGAAAACCGTCGCATGGTTTTAATCAGCGCCGCAGATAAGCGCGCAGCGCCGGCCGCCTCCCCGCGCGCCACCCAAAAACTGCCGCTGGAGGAGAAAAGCCGCCACAGGAAAGGAGCTGAAACGAGAAAGAACATTTTATTTTATTTATTTTTTTAGGAAAAGCTGGACGGGGAAAGAAAACCAAGTTATGAGACAGAAGGCTGCGGCTCGCTCTGCCCGGCGGGTTTGCCAGCGCGGTTGGACGCGCTTCTGTTACTGTGTTTTTGGGATAATAAAGAAATCCCGGCACTGGGGATGCGCTCTGCCGCACGATGGGGAGAAGGAGGCCGGGATGTGCCTCTCCCTGCGTCTCCATCACTGTTTCTGGCTGTGGTTCCTCTGATGGGGCAAACGACGTTTCATCGCCCTTGTGTCTCCCCCTCCGTGGCCTTGCCAGGCTCCAAGAGCCAAAAAAAAATCAGATAAATTCCTGCCGGGGCGGAATAGTTTCCGTCTGATGGTCCAACCGGCCGGCGAGGCTGGAGACACGCGTTTGGAGCTCTGCGCCGGAGGCTTCTTGTCGCCGCACGGCCCCAAAACGACAATATTTTCCAAATTCCCGAGGCCAGGGTGAGCTGGTTTCTCCTCGCGGGCCAGGACGGTGTCAGCCAGATCTCGCTTTCCGCCCCAAAACCGCTGCAGGTCGGTTCCCCAGTGCCGGGACGGGCTGCAAACCTCTGGCCGGCGTTTCAGCTGACTAAAGATATTTGTTTTCCCCTTCCCAGAGCATCTCACAGACTTGCCGGGGCTGGAATGTGCAGAGAGGCTCTTCTAGCCCTGGTAAATACAACTTCTCCTTGGGATAATCACATTTTGGAGCCCCCCAAATACGCTGGTTTGTCTCAAAATAGCTGGTTTTGCTTCTGCGTCCGCAGTCCCGAGCATCCCTGTGCTCCTCCTCGCCGTCGGGTTAACGAGATACATCCCTGTGAGCAAAAAAAAAAAAAAAATCATAATTATCTCCTTAATGCCAGGTGAAAATATGGATTTTATTAGCCCGAGAAGCCTCCACCGTGTCTCCTCCCACCTCGCTCGTTAAAACCCCGTTATGGGCTTTAACGAAGGGCCCGAGCGCTGTTGTTTGTTGGGGTTGCTACGTGCGTTGCTACGTTCTCCGCGCCGCCCCCCAGATCCCAGCGTAGCTGTGATACCCGAGAGCCCGGACCAGGGGAATTTCTTTAGCCGCTTTTGCCAAATTTAGTGATGCTCTGCGAAAAGTAAATTCTAAAAAAAAAGCCATTCAGGAACGTCTCAGCTTCTCAGAAGTGGATCCCCCCACCCCGACAACACAAACCCGTGTAGGAATATTTAAATAAACAGTTGCACGCGGCTCCTGGTGGCTCGTTTTTGTTTAAAACGTTTTTTTTGCAGCTGCGCAGCACCAGATGCAGGAGCCAGGCTTTTATTCGCGATTTTAAATCTTTATTTTTATTCCCCATTGCCTGGGGAGATGGTGCTGGGCCCCTCGGGCACTGGCTCCCGGGCCCGTGCGCCACATGCCAACGCAACTAATTAGCCCTAATTAGCCCTAATGCCGCTCAGCAGCCCCACCTGAGGCCCCTCCCGCGTGCCCAGGAGCCCTATTTGAACCCCGGACCTGCTGGTTCCCAGCTCAGCGGGTTTCCTGGCTTAACTTTAGGCTTAGTCTCCTCTCCGTGAACTTGTGCGATGAGCTGGGCTTTGGCTGGACTTGGCTGTGACCTCCTGCCCTGCTCAGGTCCCAGTCTGGTGCGTGAAATCATGAAGAAACAGCTTTTTATTTCCACGGACGCAAGGCCACGCTTTGTGCGAGGAGAAGAGCGTCCCTCGGGGTGGGAGTTCTCTCTTTTTTCCTTTAATTTCGTCTTTTTTTTTTCTTTTTTGCTGGGATTGCTGGCGCTGGAAAAAGGGAGTCGCACGTCCCGGAGAGCCTGCGGAGGAAAATAAAATGATGTAATTTAATTGGGATTGCTCCAGAAAGTTCTGACAAAGCCCCTTGGGAGGCAAGGTTAAAAGAAAAAAAAAAAAAATAATAAAAAAAAATTAAAATGGTCAGGGGCGTTCCAGCACAGACTTAAACCTCTTATTGTACAGTTATCAGCACAAACATTATGAGTTTTAGGGTGGTTTTTTTTTTTTTATTATTGGCTTCAATGACGCTCTTTAGCATTTTGTTCTGTGGTTCTATTAATGATTTCTGAATGAGTTTTCTCCTTTTTTTAATTAAAACCCAAGCCCCTGAGGTGATGCCAGCACAGGCGCCTCTTCCTCGGCCTTTTGCTGGGTTTAGCTTAACGTCTCTTCAGCTCTTTAACACCGGGTTTCACTGCGCTCTGGACACGACAGCCCCTCCTCTAATTAACAGTTTAATTACCTGAGCCTGTCGTAATTAACAGCGCCGGCCTCAGCGCTAATGAGGGGCGGGGCCGGCGCTCTCGCGAGGCGGCGCGGGCCGGAAGCGGGCCCGCGGCGGAGGGCGGGGCGCGGCGAGCGGACCGGAAGCGCCGGGCGCGGCCGGTTCCGCCAGCACCGGCCGCCATGGCGGCGGGCGCCGCGCGCACGTGACGCCGGCCCGCACGCGGCCGGGCGGGGCCACGCCCCCCCCGTGGCGCGCGGGGGGGGGGGAGAGAGGCGGGGCTCCGGCGACGTCACGGCGGCGTTTTGACGGGCGGCGCGCCCCCGCCAATGGGCGGCGGTGACGCCGGCGGCGTCCAGCCAATCGGCGGCGCTCGCGGGGGTGTGGGCGGGGCGCGGCGCGGCGCGGCGGAGGAGGAGGAGCGTGACGGCGGGCGGCGGCGGGCAGCGCCAGGCGACGCCATCGCGGCCCCGGCGGGCGCGGAAGACGCAGCGGTGGTGGCGGCGGCGCGGGCTGGGCCGCGGCCGCTGAGCCCGAGCCGGGGGGCGAGCGCCGGGGGGCCGCTGCCGCCGCTGCCGCCCTTCTCCTCGTCCTCCTCCCGCCGGCGCCATTTTGTGAGAGTGCCTCGAGCGGGCGCCATGTTTGTAAGGAAGAATTAGGGCAGGCATCTCCGGCCACCAGCACCTCCCTTCCCCCGTGTGTGTGTCCTCTCGTTCTGCCCCGGGCCTGCTCCTCCGAGCCGCCGCCGCCGCCGCCTTCCTCCGCCTCCCGCCCGCGCGGGGCGGCCGGGCTCGGCCGGTGCTGCCCGCACCGAGCGCCCGTTAGTGTCCCACTAAGTAACCGTGAGTGAAACCTTCATCATCTCTCCTCACTGAAGGGACCCGACCCTCCTCCTCACCGAGCCGCCCCCAGCGCGGCCGTGCGCGCCGCCGCCGCCGCCTCCCAGCCCGGGCAGTGCCCTGCCTGCCTCCTCCTCACACCACTGCACTATGGCCTTTGAGAGCCTGTTCTCCAAAGCCCCAAACCCAGTCCTTGACCCACACATGCCCGACTCTGACAGGCAACATGCAGGGGACGAAAGGTCGAGTAACATTCTTCTCTCTCTCTCTCTCTCTCTCCGCTTCTCATAATGGTGGTACTAGTGGGGTGATGGTGGTGATGATGATGATGATGCTGATGATGCTGTGTTGATGTGCCGAGGGGGTTAACGGTGGTTTTTGGGGGTCCCCTCCAGGCTGGAAGGGCCGGGGTGGCGATGGGGGGGATGCGAGGAGGGGATGGGGGGGACGGCTCAGCGTTGTTAGGGTTTTATTTTCTGGGGTGCATGCGTTTGACATCTTCAGTTATTTATTCTGGCTGGGGATGGGGGGGGCTGTTTTCCATTTCTTTCCATAAATTGCACTTTTTCCAGCGGGTGTCTGTTGAATGTCACCATTGTTCTTTTTCTCCCCTGGTGCTGCCAGTCAGGTAGGAAAGGGTGCTCCGAGTTGGGTCTTTTTGTTGTTGTTTTTGTTCATACGAGAATCTCTCCCTAGATCCATATTTAACGTCATTTTCTTGCCAGATTCCACCTTACACATTTAACCGGATTTTTTTTTTTTTTTTTTTTTTTTTTTAAATGCAGATTAAGGTCTGACTGACGTTATCTTTGCCACCCCTCAGTCCCCATGCGCAGAAACGCAGAGTCCTGTTCCTGGCGCAAGAACCTATGTGCCTCCCTCCCCTTCTCTCCCGCAGCTGCTGGAAACTCAAATCCTTTCTCCAGGCAGCCTTGGCCCTTCCCTACCCCTTCCAAAAATACCGTGCCAGGGTGGCAGCTCCCCATCCTTCAGTCTGTATCTGCTTTTTTGACAGCCGGGCTTCAGGCTGTCCTCCCCACACAGCTCCACAGCCCTGCTTGGTACTTCGCCGGACTGAAAAACACTGGGGAAAAAAAAAAAAAGAGAAAAAAAGGGCTTGCGAGCGAATTTAAGTTCCTCACTGGAGAAAGAGCAGCTAGTTCTGTGTGACAAGTGGGCAAGTGCCAGCTGACCGGTCCAAAAACCGTATTGGTATTCGATAACAGGGTCAGGGCCGACCCCGCGGCTGCCGAGTCTTGTTTTCACCTTTCTTTTAATAGTGAAATAGGGTGAAGTCGTGTGGTGCTGTGGGTCCCGAGCAGCGCGCTGTGTGGAAACCAAACCGGCGATCCGCTGGGAAAGCTGGAGATAGGGCATAAATACCTATTAAGACCCTGCAGGCCGAGGGCTTTAGAGTTCCTGGAGCGAGTCTGGGAGTTTTTTACTGTTGCAGGCGTTGGAAATACTCGGTGGTTTAAAGTCCTCGAGGACAAGCCCGAGTTACTCACAGTTGTGCTGGAAGCGCAGTTTTTCTGACGTGGGGTTACTCATGCGATGGTGACAAGTCCAGTTCCTCTAACCCGCTGCTCTCACCGCGGTGCGCTGGTAAATTATGAAACAGCAGAAAAAAGCGCTACCTAATAGTCTAACGTACTCATCACACAGGTTAATTTATAAACGTGGCTCTGTAATGTTTTAATTTCAGAAGAGCAGACTAGCAGTGAACACATTTACCTGTTCAATGATACTTTGTGCGAACAAGACTTTTATAAAAGTTCTGCTCCCCTCTGATGCGGGACGTGTAAAGTGTATTCTTAGTACACCCAGAGTGTTGTTAAAAAAAAAAAGAGCCCCGAATAGGTTGTAGTATATTAGGTGTGCAAATGTGATCCTGTAAAAATACTTTAGCTTTCTGAAGTATGTAACGATTTCCCTACCAGCCGGTGACTGGGAAAGGCCTAAAGAGAAACAGAGTCTTTCCCGTCCACAGAAAACACGGGTGCGTCACCTCGGGGAGAGCCCGTGCGGCTTTAACCGCGGATGGTTTTTAGTGCCGAGTTGGTTTTGTCCTCTCTCCGCTGTAGTCGGTTGGAAAACCAGCTGTAAGTTCTATAGGAAAGACGTGAATACCTGATACACCCGTGTTCTGAGTTACCGCGGAGCCACGCTGTCGTGCTCGTTTGGGATTTTTAAATGAACACGTTTCAATAGTTTTATCTTGCAATCAATTTTTTCCTGTGCCGGTAGCTCAGCGGGACTAGTTTGCTGTAGGTACAGCTGCTGAAATCATTTAACAGGCCGATTTGTGGAGCACGGATTAATAGCATTTCTCTTAACATTTTGTTTGCTTTTGAACTGATCTGTAGAATTATAAAGAAGTTGGTTAATGTAAAAATAGTAAAAACCCCTCATTTGTCCACACATTAAATATTTGAAGTTGGAAGGTTGCTTTAATCCCAGGCCTTTGTTTTCTTGCTTTGCAGCTGTGGCACCTGATGGAGTGAGGAAGGTTTCTCATTCTTTAAATATTTTTAGTTAACTCGTTGTGGAGACTTTCTCTTGGGCGAAGTATTTGAGACTTTCTCTACTCACAGAGCACAGGTGTCTTTGTAAAGTTCATTTGTTTCTAAATTCTAGCCCATTAGGGTGGTACCGATACTTTCTGTTGGCTGCCTCTGCTTTACTGCCTTTTAATGTCCAGACTTGGAGATTTCCTGTGCCATTATCTGCTGTAAAAATAGCTGTGACCTAGTGACGGGTCTGAAAGTTGAGATGCAAGTAACGCTGCCGTAGCCAGCACAGCCTTAAGAGTTGCACTGCAAGCGTCTCAGGCCCTTTTTCACGTGCTCGTGGTACAATAAAGGAAATTTTTCCCTAGGGGCAGCTCTGTGGCAGACATCCGAGTGGCCTGTGCAAAGCTTCGTTAGGAAATTGTCCCCGTTTTTGCAGAGGATGTTTGGAAATGCCACTCCAAAGCTGGGCTTGTGGGTCGCGTTTCGGGTCCCTTTTCCTGAGAAACACGCTGATCCTCGCTCTGCGCTGTCTCATTATGTATTTTGCTATCATTTTTACATTTTAAAATGCAGTTGGTACACTCACTCTCTGGTTTCCCAGTTTCCTCCTCCTGCTGTCTGTTTTTAGAGATATTTTATGCCTGTTTTTACAGAGTTTTTTTGGTAATAGTTAACCGCCAAAGAATGCCTTGAGTTGAAGTTGTTTGCGATCGCCAAACGCAGCAGCCTGGTAGTGATTTATTGTTTTCGAGCGTGATTTCGAAACTTGCTTCGACATGAGGGAACCTCTAGAGATAATCACTCCCCAATACGCCCCGTGGGCAAACAAGGCTTGTTTGCCACCCAGCAAAAACCCAGGGCTGGCCAGCAGAGCTGCTGCTCTGTCGTTGCAGCACTGAACCCCGGCCGTGGGAGACGGTTGGGCAGCAGGGTGAGGAGTTGGGCTGCCCAAAAATTGCTCCTTGGCCTCCAGGACCAGCTCAGGAAGGTATTTTTTCAGCATTCCCCGCTGCTGTCCTGCTCGCTTCCTTCCCCTATTTCATGGGAGCATGGGTCTGTTCCAGCCAATAGAGCTTAGAAAACCCGAGCAATTAACTTTTCCCGATGCAATTTCACTGCCTGGCTGTAGATTAAAATAACTCCAATTTGCAGAGTGGTCAAAACTTAGGGGCAGCTGAAAAATGCAGTTAAGTGACCTGCGTAACTTTTGTCGAAGAAGTTTAACTGCGACGCCACCTTCTCCTTTTGTTCTTCTTTTCCTTATGCATTAATAAGTTCTGTAGTGTAGCAGCCTGCTGGGAGAAATCAGTTTTGTGAATTTTAACCCTCTAGGATCTTACTTTAAACGTGTAATTTTCACATCATCAAGTCGTGCCTAAGTTATTGTGCTCTTCGCAGTTTTATAAAAACAAGCTCTGACCCGCGAGATTCTGCTGCAGCCCCTGCTGTCTCTGCAGGTTTGCTGGAACGCTTCTGTCAGGAATTGGGGAAAAACTGTCCCACAGGGAAAACTCTCTTAGTTTTCTTAAAATATTTCAGAGCTACAGTCGTCAGTGTGCCGAGAAAACACGTCTTGTTTTGTATCTTGGACTGAAGGACCGTGGGTTGTAGATCTTCTTTCAACATAAAGAATGCGATTTTTTGAAAAGGACTCGGACTAAGGGCAAGAAACGTGGGTTAAAGCTGAGTCTGAATGTTAGAAATTCAGCTGTAAACAGTAGAGTAACGGTGAGTCGCTTTACACGTGGATTTCTAAGTTTCCCTAACCAAATATTTGCATAACTGCTCTTTGGGTGATTTCACCGCGCTGGTTCTCCCTGAAGAAACAACGAGGCTTCTGTGCCCGTCTGATCCATTTGGAGACGCTCCAGAAACCCACGTAGGCCAGTGGAAACGCTTTACGGTTCTGGTTCTGTATTCCCAGCCAGCTCCCAGTGTCTGGAGGCTGCGGAAAAGGGAGCGATCGCATCAGCGATTTGAGTTCTTTTTTTTACATTCTCGAAGTTCAGTGCTTGGAAAATTCTGGGATGTTGTGGAAAGAATGCAGGCGCTTGAGGATGAGAGGACTTTTGTAATCGTGCCTTTGAAATGCCATCCGGAGGATCCTATTACTGACATTCTGACCAAGTGTTTTACCTAGAAAGTTGGTTTTTAATGCATCCCAGAGTGTAAATATTATTATTTTTTTATGCATCCCAGAGTGTAAATATATGACAGCAGCTCCCAGAGGAGCTGGTGACTGGTAAATACCGTATTTCCCAAAGAGCATTTTCAGTAGGCGTTGTACTGAGGAGAATGTTTTAATTGAGCAGATCCTCAAGAGAGTGAGCTTAGCTCACTTGGTCAAAATAGGAGATGTTGGTTTATCAATCAAGTATCTCCTGGAAAGATGCAACAAATGATTTCTTGGGACATCATGTGGTGTAATTCAAAATTTGTCCGGGAATTCTGTAGCTGCTGTACCCTGGTGTTTGAGGACGGGATTGATTTTATACTGGGGGTTGGATTTGGTGTGTTGGAGGGAGCAGCCGTGCCCTTAATGGGTGTTTTTGTGAATTTATCCAGTTTATTCAACAGCTGCCTGTGGTAAAGTCCTGGATGCTCTTTAATGTGTAGCAGAATCTTTTATTCAGATTAAATCTGTCTTTTTATGCCCACTTTTTAATAGTTCGACGTTTGAAAACTGCTTATAAACTTCCCTTCTTGCCTCTGCTGCCCCCAGCACTGGTTTGGTCTTGGTTTAGGGTTATTTTTATATAGATATATATAGTTTTCTGGTACCTACAGACTCGCTCTGCTGAATCAGGTCCGTTTGCAGAGCGAAGGTCTCAGACACCGTAGGACTGACGGCGTTTTAAACAGTCTCCGTGTCAAAATCCAGGACTGGTTCTATAAGGCTCCACAGTGCTTGCAAAGGCTGAGTTCCTGAGGCGGTGGCAATATAGAAATAATTACACAGAGCCCCTTATAAAGGTTTAAAAGTTAAATTCTTCCGCACCCAAAGCCCAGCAAATAGTGGAGCTGAGATTGTTTCAGCAGTGGGTCTGAAATAGGGGTGAGAAATCGGTCACCTGCTGTTTGGTCAAAATGTTTCTTTCATGGCAAAATATTTTCAGGGTTGTTATTGTTTGGGTCAGCAGACAAAACTTTCTTTAAAGCCTTATGTAATCACAGAAACTTTATTTCCCTACAGGTGGAGATAAGCACAAGCTTTTCTGTTAGTTAGTCTACAGACGCTTAAAGTGTCACATTTTGTTTTATTTTTTTTTTAAATCATCCTTTGGTGTTTCTGCAGTTTGAAGACTTTTGAGCAGTCACAGTTCTATGAAGTTATTATACATTCATGTGCATATTGTTCCATTTCAATATTTATCGATGTATGGATTTCTTTCGAAGACTCAACCACTGAGTTAATTCCCCTTTTTTGCGTTGCTCATGACTTTGCCCATTACACCCCGGGCACTACAGACCCGTCTTTAGTTCCAGGCGCTGGTGTGTTGGAGGAAATTCAATATATGTTTGTGTTACTGTGCAGTTTTTCCTGCAGTGCCCAGCTGCTTGTTTGCATTAGTGCTACTCTTTAACTAGACGGTTTTCAGAGTTTTAATTGCCTCTCATTTTGACTACATCTGTTCTGCAAATACAGCACCATCAAGGCATGTGATTGTAGTAGGAGTATTTCTAGAAATGGTTAAACTGCCTCTTCCGTTTGAAATGGGTTTAAGGGCGACAGAGTGCTTCATATTGAAGCAGGTTTTTTCATCTAGATTGGAGAAAACTATGTAAGAAGAGAAGACCTTTGTTCTGAGAAGTAAAGTTTTTAAACTTTTAAATTTTGCAGTACAACTCAAGGCCATTTAATGGCTTGCTTTCCATTTTTCTTTAACTGTAAAGGAAAATAGTAAAATCCCAGTAGTTCTTGGGGTGTCGCATGTATTAAAACGTTTGTGCACATGTATAAAAATGTAACTGGTGGAAAGAAATACCGGGTGTGTTTGTTCGTACTGTGCTGTTGGACAGATGAGGTGGATAATAACAGGTAATTTTATTGTATTGATATGTTTCCTCCTACAGAGAAGATGGAGAGCTTGAAGATGGTGAAATAGATGATGCAGCATATGAAGATGTTAAAGAACATGGTACAAAAGGTGATGATAAACAGAAAAATGAAAAAGGACATAGAAAATCCCGGAAGAAACGCAAAAAAGAAAAAGAAAAGAAAAAATCGAAAAGGAGAAGACGCGATAAGCATAAGGTTAGGAAATGCAAACCAAGATATTGGAGGTGCTTATTTTAATTCCAGGTTTAGACAAGGGTCCAGGGAATTGGAGAAGAAATCTGAAATGGTTTTATTGCTATTTAGGTGGTCTTTGGACTCTGAGTGCACTTTAAAAAATTCCTATCTTACCAGTGCATTTCAATATTAAAGGATTTGTTTAAATAGACTTTTGACTTTATTTACCTTTGCCTAAATGCGTTTTAATAAACTTGGTTTTCATCTGTTTATATTTAAAAGAAATACAAAATCAGATTGTGGGTGTAGCTCTGTTATTCGTGATATACATCTTCATTGATTGCTTATTTATTTCAATACTTCTTCTAATAGCAGCTCGCAAAATACCCAGATTTATGAGCATTTTACTCTTTGGCATTGTCGGTGGTTGTGGTAGTTCTGGCAGAAAAGGCCCAAGTGTTAAGCCACTTGTTAAATTGTTTAAATCTTAATTTAAGCACTGGCTGCTGACAGTGATGATGGTACCTGAACCGTAGAGAGGGAGAGTTTTTGAGGATAAGAGGTAAAATGGAGAGAGAGCCCTGAGAAACCACGTAGCCCGTGGTAATTAAATTCCGAAGCTTCATGGGGTCAGATCGCTCTCTGATCAAGAGTGGTCATCAAAAAGCGTGCTTGCTTTCTGAGAATTGGGAAAATATTTTCATTTATTGGGCTAACGCGTCCTTTAAGTGCATGTAGAGCAGGCCAGTTATGTGGAGAATTCCCTAACAGCCTTTGAGAGCTGTTTGAGCTGTTTTCCTCTTTTTTTTTGCAGCATAACTCCCCTTCCAGCGACGACAGTTCCGACTACAGCCATGACTCCGACATGGAGCGCACTGAAAGGCCCCACAAAAAGAGCAGCAGCTCTTCCTACAGAGATTATGATTCTTCCTTCAGTCAGGTAGGACTGGTTTAAAGTGATTTCTTCCGTCTTTATTTAGATGTAAGGTAAAAAATGCCAATGTAACACAGTGCATCTAAGGAGCACTTAGAACTGCATGCGTTAAAATGCTTTGTCGGCATTGCTGAAGACTTTTCTGAAGTATAGATGTTGATGCTGTTCTTTTTTTCCAGTTTTGATGCATTCAAAAGTACTAATTTTTACTAAATAACTGATTTTCACTGCTTGTTATTAATGCTTGTTCGTGCAAATCTGGTAGATGGCATGACAATAAAACAGGGTGAAACCAATCGGTTTGGTAGTGCAGTTTGGAGGGGTGTTTTTTGAAATATTGAGTTGCTTCTGAGCAATGCGTTCCCTTTCATACAGCACGGACACGTATCAGGAAATTACATGAGTTCCCAGAAAATGCAACATAAAAAAAATGTAAAAAGTAAGGAGTATGACGACTATAGCCATTACAGCGATGAAAACTTTGGAAATTATAATGAGGAAGAAAAGGATGAAGATTTTGCTGATCAGCTTAAACAATACAGGCAAGCTAAAGAGACCTCCAGTACGGATTTGGGGCCTCCGTTCCCGAAAGAACCAGTGAAAAAACAGGGGATGAAAGGGCTCCAGAAAGGTAAGGTAATGAGCGTCATTAGCAGCAGTAACGGGCGGGTTCGGGATGCTTGAGAGCTGAAGGCAGCGAGCTCGCAGCCTCCCGTCAGCGAGCGACAGCGCTCTGCAGCGCCAAGGAATCATGTCCTGCGGTCACACCAATGCGGAGATTGAAGGTCAGGGGTCTGGTGATGCGTGCGTGGAAAATAAAGAAATAAAACTCTCATTAAAAAGCCAAAATCTTTGTTGTGTAACTGCTGAAGTAAGAAATCACAGGGCTGTAAAGTAACTTTCTGGTGGTAGTTTATGAAAGGCTGAAGTGGGGCTTGATTGAGGGGAGAAATGTGAATATGTGAATTCCCAAATCTAAATTAGCCCCACCCCCCCCAAATAATTGAGTGCCTAAAAATTTTGATAGACGCGTGAATATTTTAATTAGTATGCCCCAGAAGTATGCTGGGATCCTGTTATTTTTCTTTTCACAACTTTTCTTGCATTCAAAGCTGGGCCAATAGAAATGCAGGTGGGAAAGTTTTCTTCTTGAGCAACGTATTCCTGAAAGATCGGTGATGCCATAATCCTGGAAGCTTAGATTTGCATGCATTCTGGTTTGCACCTTCTGTTTGCTGCCTGATCCTTTCCTGATCATCGTTGTACAATGAATTGAGCCATTATACAAAGGGATGGATTTCTGGCTCCCTGTTGCCCTGGGGTGCGGAAGGTTGGGCATCTAGAAATGCTCAACTTCTTCTCAGCCCTTTTTCTGTAAGGTCAAGTTCTCATTTCAGAAAGTGTCTGTTCACTTTGCAAAAGTTCCTCCCTTTAATCACGGCTAAAAGTTTGTGTCCCAGGCAAAATGTGAGCAGGGTTTTGTATAGTATGACAGTATAAATACCTTACTAGTTCTTGGGAAGATACTGTGTGGTGTACAAGAGCAGTAAGCTGGCTTTCAGTGACCACAGGGAAGACTTATTGTGTTCCCTTCTGCTTCAGAGTAAAATAAATTGGTGCAAGATCAGCACAATCTTTTTAGCTGAGGCAAAAATTGCTTTTTGTGTCTGAGATGAAGTCAGGACGTTTTCGCCATCACAGGGTGGCTGCCACCTGTGTGATGTTGGCAGAATGTTCTCACTTTATTCTTTTTTTTTTTTTTTTTTGAAATAGATGAGAAATCAGATACTGTCTCAGGGCTTTTACTTGAGACCGTGACTCCTGGCATGCTGGGAGCTGGATAATTACCCTCTTGAGGCTTCCAAACAGTTACCATTAAACATTTTTATAGTCTAAGCTGTTCTATTTCTTAGGTTATGATATCAGGTTTCTTGCGTGTTGTGACAAGGAAACGTGCACACACACCTGGGTGCCAGTTGTACTGGTTAGTCCCTGGTTCACAAAGTGGCCAAACGTATTTGGGCTGCTTAGAAATAACACGTCTGCACTTCTAATCCTGGGACACTGCTTTGCACAAGGTTAATTTGATATTTGCTTTGTCAGCCTGCTATTGATTTGAAGAGCTTTTCAAAGAGCAGGCGCCTGCACAGAATTGCAATGGGCTGGGGTGTTGTACTTGCCAGCTCGTGATTCAAGGGACTGTTTAGGAATTCCGCCTGCAGAAAGGTAGATATTGAGTTTGTTGGATTTGTCTGTATTTGATGTCACTAGATAACTACTTTTCTTTACTTTTTGAGGTGGTTTCAAGAGGTCGTTGCTGTTTTGCAGGTATTTCTCAAAGAGGTAACAATTACAATGTTGGCCGAGGGCGTGGAATGCAGAAGAAATTGAAGCGTAAAGATCGTGGAAGGGGCCGAGGGGGCAATAAAGGGTCTGATGGCTTTCACGAGGTATGTGGAGTCAAAGCTGCGTTCCTGATGGACTTGTTTCAAACGACTGGAGGCTTTGCTTTAACCAAAGAGTATTTAAAAAACCCATACCTTTAACCTTCTTTCCTCTTATCTAGGAAATTACTAGAGTTTTGCAGCACTTGATGTAAAAAGTGTAGTTACTGGCTTAAGCTAATACAGAATTTTCTTGTTTTTCTTGGAAATATGAAAAACTAGCAGAAAGTGGTTTCTGAGCTTTGGGTTTGGGTAGTGCATGGACTCGGATGTTACCTGTATCTGAATGAAGGTGTTTTGTTACTACCAGTCCAACTCGGATTTTTCAGCAAAGAAAACAGACACCTTCACAGCTTTTGCCGATTTTTGTCTGAATCGTGAAGAATTCTCTTTCTCTTCCCAAAACCGTGACTGCGGAAATGGAAAGAAATGTGACCTTGGTTTTCACGTAGTAATTCTTTGCACAGAAATTAGAGAAACCAGGGTTCAGTGTTTGTAGATCTTGACTGATCCAGGAGCGGCATTTCCAGCTCAAAGATTTCTGCTTCTCAATGTCAGCAGAATCTGCAAAACACGTTTTAGTGTTAATTTTTTGTGACGTTGCTTAATCTGCCGAGCGAAATGAGACCAGACACCTGATGTGCTGCTGCTCGTGTGCGCCCAACAATGGTGGAGAAACACGTCCGTTCCCTTGCTGAAGTTCCTGCGCAGCAGTCAGATCCCTGCTCCTTTTTGTGAAAACCAATTTGTTATTTTTCTTCTAACGGGAGGAAAAGAGAAGATAAGTAATCAGGCAGTGACGTAGGGAGTGCTTTGTCAAACGAAGTGCGAGATCCTCTTCCTTCAGTCAAGTTACTTGTGTCTGCTGTGTTGGAAGAAGTTTCTGATTTGGTTGCATGACTCTGTATCAAAGCAGCCAAGAAAAAAAATATATATTTACCTTTACTTTGAGCCGTGAGCATAATAATTTTAAGAACTTAAATCGTGGTGTAGTTAATCCCATTTTGGGATAACTAGTGCACCAAGCGTGCTCTGATATTGTTGCGGCTGCGTTTAATAAGTAAGCGTCACTAGGGTGTTAATTTTTCTTACAGGACGGCAAACCGGTGAAGAAATGGGTGAATATGAGCCAGGAGTTCATCAATCAGCATACAGTGGAACACAAAGGCAAACAAATTTGTAAATATTTCCTGGAAGGGAGGTGTATTAAGGTAATTCCGCACGGTGTCTGGGGGCTGCTGCTTTGGGGTGAGGGAGGGGAGAAGATGTTCTCTGCTTTTTACTACAGCTGATGTGAAGGAAACTGGGATGTTGAAGCTCAGCGTTCTGACTTGTAATGTTTTGAGTGTTCATAGATAAATGCCAGCAGGAGTACTTGTGGGAAAATATCCCCTTCTGCTCCACATTTTGAATTATAACAAATTCTATTAAAATGATCGTGTTTGCTTATTAGTATATACAGCAAAAACATCTGTGATTGTATCATAAATGTACACTTGACAGTGTGTCATGCAAATATACAAACCTTGCAAGTATGGAATCTAAACAGGCAGTGATTTCTGAATGTATTAGATTATTTCTCTTTTATGTGCTACTGCTGATTGTGAACCATTGAAGGACTTGCTTAATTATGCTGAATTATTTCTCTCTCTAAAGTAAAAAGTGGGGTTGTAGTAATAGTTCCCCTACCAAAGAATCATCTTCCCTCGGCCAGCAAGCGGAAGGCAGCAGAAAGAAGAGAATACTATTCAGAGCAGTCAGCTGTCAAGCAAAAGCCCTAGCAAGACAGTCTCTAATTATGTAAAACAAAATTATATTGCTTCATTCTGAAGCTTACGCTGCTGTGGAGTTGAATCCTCTGCTGCAAGACTAGTTCAGGCAGTTCTAAAACACGCTTAAGAAAAACGGCGTGCTTCCCGAATAAGTGAGTGTGTCATTTCTATTTGGTTCCTCTGTGTATTTAGAGATAGAATGTTTGCTGTTTCTTTTTGAAAAGGTGAAAATGAGTCTGCTTTTTTGCCAGACCATTGAAAACAATGTGTTTGTTGCTGCCTTGATAATGATATATTTCAGTGGGCGCTGCTCAGTAAAATGAGTATTTGCTGCCACCTTCAGTTGTAAAACGAGTGGCTGAAAGAGCACCTAGTGTATTTTTCATGAAAATAAATACAAAAAATATGCAAAAAACCTCTGCAGCAAAGTAATCCTAATGTATAACACGACATGGTTGATATAAACTTGATATTAGTTGGACTCTCTTTTTCCTATGTGGAAGAGTCTTAATACTTTGCTTGTTGGATTTTAAGTTCTCCCACACATCCTTAAAACAGAATCAGGTTTTCTGATCATATGCATAATTGTTTATATGGCAAATAGTTTATGTAAAGTATTTGTTTAAATGGCTTTTTAACGTGCGTTACCACGAGGAGCCAGAACTGGCACCACAAGGCCAACTTGTCTTCTGTGACCACCGCATTTATTCTTTGTATCCCCGTTCAGGAATTGTTTCTCTAGGTCCAGGCCCTCCTATTCACAGTTTTTAGGGCCATATTTATGTGTTAGTAAAGATAAAAAAAATTAAATTCATCTAAGGATGATGTTTTTCATTAAATATGAGATGGAACGACTCAGTGTTTCAGATGGATGATGTTTTTTCTTGTTTTCTTATTAATAGGGAGAGCAGTGTAAATTTGATCATGATGCAGAGATTGAGAAGAAAAAGGAAATCTGCAAGTTTTACATACAGGGTTATTGCACCAAAGGAGAGAACTGCATTTATTTGCACAATATCCTTTTAAAAATATACTGGAATTAAACTAAAAGTTTGTATTTACTCTTAATTGATGTGATTTTGAAGGATGGCTATTTCTTTTCTTAATAGATTATACCAAAGACTATGTAGATTTACTACAAGATTGTTTTTCTGCTGAAGTACTTCGGAGGAGTATGAAATTACTCTTTTGCTTTTAAGGATTTTTCATGTTTTAAAAGATAAAGCCCCTTGCAGTTAGATGCATTTGTCAGCATACTTTTAAACCCCCGATCTCCTGTTGTTTGTTGTAAAGGACTCGTATTTTATTCTGGAATTGAGACCTTTGTGTCTTTTTAATTGTAATTTTAGAATAAAAAAATAACGTCAAGGCCACAGTAATGTAATTATTAGCAGAATGTTAAATGGAACTAGGAGGTAAGTTGGTTATTAGCTTTCGAAATTCTGAAGATACTGCTTTGGAAAGATGAAGTGCTGGTGAAGAATTGAAGGATAGTGGACAGCTGAATTTCGTAGGCTCGTTAGGAACCCTTAACATGCTGCTTACATGAGTTCCCTTGCAAGTTCTACCACACGGGAGCAAAGTGCTACCAAGGAGACAAGTGCAAATTCTCTCATGCTCCCCTGACTGCAGAAACAAAAGAGCTGCTGGACAAGGTGAGCAGGTCCTAGTCTCTAAAGACTGAGTTTGTCACTAGAAAGAACAGGGGGAGGTTGCCGGAACTTTCCGCAGGGTTCTGGGGGAGCGTGATGCTCAACGCTAACGATGTTCAGCTCCCTCTCACTCTTTAGCACAGTAAGTCTGTGGCCAGTTCCATACTGGGAATTCCTCTCCCATCAGTTATTTTTTAGCTGTATCAGGCTCGTTTATTTTCACAACTCAGATTTCTGCCCGTGAACTTTCTTTTGCGTCCCTTCCCATGGAAATCTCCGTGTACTCCGTAACCAGAAGTGTGGTTTTTATCCTGTCTGCCCTGAGCTGCCCAGAAGTCAGATATCATCTGACTTACTCTGCGCTCAGGGTGGAGGAAGGAACGAGGTGCCTCCTCAGTGATTCACGAAGCCTTGACTGTTGCGTTAATCGAGATATTCGTGTCTCTCTCTGGTTACTATACAACAGACCGTAACAGAAAAGTGGCCTGAGTTCAACACTAGAGACGTTATGAATCTTGGAACGAGCCCTTCAATTTGTCACTTAAAATTACTGTTTGAAGGAAATGGATTTGAGTGAAATTGTCCCTTCCTGACTACAGAAGTAGTTTTCTTCCTGGCTGTGAATTGGTGCCCTGCAGAACGAGTAATAATAGTTTTATAATTCATCCAAGTTTGATGTCAATATATAGTAGTATTGTAACAAGCAATTATATTTAAATGGAAAGCATGAGACTGAATTGAACTGCACGTACAGCAGAATTAATGAAGTGTTTGCTACCTTGCTCTGTTCTAGGTTTTGAATAACGAGGAGGAACCGCAAAATGAAGACGAGAAAGAACTGGAGGAGCTCAGAAAGCGGGGAATAGTTCCGCTCCCTAAGCCCCCCCCGGGCGTTGGGCTCCTGCCCACCCCACCAGAGCAGTATCCCTTCTCCGAGTCTGACATGGAAAATTATCAAGATCCTTCAGGAGAATACAAGAAAATCCCGTCTCTCTTTGAAATAGTTGTGAAGCCCACTGTGGATTTAGCACACAAAATTGGAAAAAAGTAGGTTTCAGAGTTTTGTGTAGAACGCTCCTTAAAACGTGGCCGTGTAAATATTTAAATGCTTCTCTTTGTTTCTGTTGGAAGTTTGTACTTCTGAGGATATTGCTAAGTTAATGATCCGTCAAATCCTGGCTGTTATAATTATTTACTTATTTAATGCTTTCCAGAGAAGAGAACTTACTGAGCCATGACCTGCCAGAAAGTCACTCCCTTGGCTCTTGTTTTGCTGTGTGCCTGCCTTGCCTCTCTCCGTTTGCAGGCTGAGCAAAGTTTCTTCTCTTCTAAACTCTTTTTATAGTCAGTCAGCTTTTTCGTGAGGGAAGCCAATGGATGCTCCCGCTGGAGACTGTTGGCCTTGGGATGTTTAAAACTCTTTAATTGCAGCGAATGTCCAGTTCTGCCTGTGCTAATATTGAAAAAATGTTCTGTTTTCAAAGCAGCTCTGTTGTGTGTGATGTATATAGTCACTTTCAAAAAACGATTGTTTCTTTCAGATTTTTATGCAAGTTAAGATCAAATAAGTATGAACAGACAAGAGTGAGGAGATAGCTAATGGGCTTTTGATCTTTTTAGGTGCAAAACTTGATTCCCTGATTTTTCTTTTGCCTGCAGGCCACCGACCTTCTATAACAGCTCCTCGCCGCCTAGACCCCCGTTCCAGGGGAACGACCCCCATTCTCAGCACATGTACAATCCAGGTTCCAGTCCCGGACCGGGCCCTGGCATGTCCCAGGGCCACAACGGGCCCCCCATGCACCCGGGCTCTCCCGGCCACCACCCGTGTCCCCAGGGCATGCCGCAGAGCCCCCCCATGCAGGGCGTCCCCCCCGGCTTCCTGGGGCCACAGGGCCAGGGCGGGATGCCCATGCAGGGGCAGCAAGGGGGGCCGCCGCTCACACCGCCGGGGCTTGGCGGCTCCTACAACTCCCCGGGGGTGCAGGGGCACATGGTGAACATGCCGAGGGAGAATCACTGTCCCCCGGGGCCGCAGTACCAGCAGATGCCCGGGGAGCGGCAGCCCAACATGAACTACGAGCCCATCCAGAACCCGGCTGATTTCTACGACAATTACTATTCTCATCAAGCTGTGCATAACTTCCAGCCAGCTAATAACTCTGGTGGTAAGGACATGGAAGAATCATTGTTCCTTCGCGGTTTTGCAGTGTTAAAACATCAGAGCTGAGCAGCTGAAAGAATTTTGGACAGAAAGCCAAAGGGGACTGGAGCGCAAGCGTGATGGGAGCGACTGAGGGACCCGGGGGGTTCAGCCTGGAGAACAGGAGCTGAGGGGAGACCTCCTGGTCTCTGAACTGCCTGAAAGGAGCTTGGAGCATGGAGGGGGTTGGTCTCTTCTCCCAAGTAGCAAGTGATAGGACAAGAGGAAATGGCTTCAAGTTGCGCCAGGGGAGGTTTAAATTGGATATTAGGAAAAAATTCTTCACAAAAAGGGCTGTCGGGCATTGGAACAGGCTGCCCAGGGCAGTGGTAGAGTCACCATCCCTGGAGGGGTTTAAAAGGTGTTTAGACGAGGTTCTCAGGGACATGGGGTAGTGCCAGGGTTAGGTTATGGTTGGACTCGATGATCCTGAGGGTCTCTTCCAACTGAAATGATTGTCTGATTCTATGAAAGCCAAACCTGGAATGTCTTCACTATGAAGACTTTTTCAGCTCATGCTTTCCAGTCATGTAATACAAGTCACATTAGTTTTGCTTGACGGTGGTTTGTGTTTTAGCTCCTCTGCTGTAAAAGCTCATACAGGATGGCTGCTAACTGGGTTTTCGTATCCCGCAGATGGAACGTGGCACGGGGAATTTACAGATCACCAGGCTCACCTCATGGGCCAGGAGCCGCACCAGGGTGGGGGCGAGTCGGACTGCATGGGCAGCCACATGGGCCACAAGGCCGCCATGGGCGTCCCCGATTTCCTGCCTGCCATGCAGAAAGCGCTCTACGCCAGGCTCAGCCACAAGCACCCCCGGGACGGGGACGCCAGCAGCAGCCAGGGCCAGCGGGCCATGAGCAAAGACGAAGGTAGAGAGTTTCGTTAGAGTTCTGAACATCCTTACTGACCGTGTGTTAGCCTGGAGTGAATCTCTTGACTTGGATTTTCATCACGTTACCATTCACAATTATTGTGAGCGTGCAGGGACCAACACAAATAATATTTTCAGCTAAATATAGTCCCTTCCCAGCTTGTTCTAGGATTTTACTGTAGACCTAGTTGCTACTTTCCAGTGCAAAGGAGAAAGGTCTGTGGATAATTTTTGGCTATAGTTTGCGCTTTTAAAAGGCTGTTGTGTACAGTTCAATTCCTTCTTAAAACCCCCGATGGAAAGAAACAGGTTGTTATTTCTAACTGCCTCTTAGATTGTGTTTATTCATCTGTGCCACTTGGTCGTTTTTGTGTATTCCTGAGCACACAGCTGTGTTGATAAGGCTTTCCAGTAAACTGCATACCATAGTTGAGAATTTATCCTTTAAAACTGAATATTCTTATTTCTTCCTGTCCTGAATTTTGACCGCTCCTCAAAACCTTGTGATTTGGGTTGTAATAAAGCAGTGAATTCCACATTTGTAATTGATCAGTTTTTAAGACTACTTTTCCTTCTCCTATCCCACAATGAAGGTCACTTTCATTGAGATCCAGATTTTAAATGTTGTTAAACTAGTACTGGCAGAAATAACTTTTTGAAGGCGGGTTATTTTCCCAGATTAATGTTGACAGAGGTATGTGGAGAGAATGCAGCAGAGTTTGCAAGTACCTCAACCAGCTACAGTTTTTTTGTTAGGTCAGTTCTTCATTTAAATTGATTTTTGTCATTTTAGATTGTGGTTGTTACAGTACAGGGAGTGATGACTGAATAATCAGGCCTTTTCAATTTGATTTTAATGAGAAATTACCCTTCATATGAGTAAATGTGTCATATTCCTCGGTGATCATTTGTTTTAATAATTTCTTTTTTTTTTTCAGATGACAATGTCAACTGGTATTCCAGCAGTGAAGAGGAAGAGGGCAGCAGCGTTAAATCGATACTAAAAACCCTAAAGAAGCAAAGCGAAAACTTTCGGAACCGCCAACAACATTCCGCAGAGCAGCACATGCTCGGCATTCCCACCGACCCCCGGCTGGCCAAAGACAAAGGTGCCGGGGCGCAGGCTGCCGACCCGCGGCTCCGCGCCTCCCCGCGCCCCAACCCGCGCAAACCCACAGACCCTGCGGCCCTGGACCCACGGCTGGCACGGGACCCACGCGTGCACAAGGCGGGCGAGGGGGGACACGCCGGCGCGGCCCTGGGAGCGGCCAAGCTGGAGCTGCACCACGCCGGGGCCAAGGCCAAGCAGAAGGGGATGGAGGACGACGAAGAGGATTCGGAGCGGGAGCTGCGGGAGCGGGCGTTCCTCATCCCGCTGGAGCCGCTGCCCGGGGTCACGCTGCGGGATCCCCGCTCGCAGCTCCGGCAGTTCAGCCACATCAAGATGGACGTGACGCTGATGAAACCCAACTTCGCCAAGCACATCGTGTGGGCGCCCGAGGATCTGCTCCCCATACCTTTGCCTAAGCCCGACCCCGTCTCTTCAATCAATTTACCTCTCCCTCCGCTCATCGCTGACCAGAGACTGAATAAGCTGCGGAATTTGAAAAACGATCCCCACCCAAATGCGATGCCTGCTGACCCGCGACTGGCCGCCAAGGCAAAAAACAGCTTAGCGGGCCGGGGTGGCTACTTGGATCCCTCTGCGGATTCGCACGCCAGTAGCTCCAGCAAACTAGGAGACCCTCGCTTACAAAAAAACGTCGATCCCAGGCTCCACAGACTGTCGAGCGCAGAGACGCATCACGGAGTCGCAAAGGATCCGCACCCTCCCAAGTTTGATCCCCGCCTCGCCAGATCCGCCGGCTCCTCGCAGCCCTCAGAAGCCGCCACTGCCAAACCCGACCCCGACGCTCTGCCCCCCTACGCACCCAAATTATCCTCCAGCGGGGTCCGGCTGGGGACCCCGGGCTCCATCCTGAGCGGGATTAGTTTGTACGATCCCAGAGATCACAGCTTGTCCTCGGATGTGGCTCCGGCTACTTCGGGAGAGAACGGAGAGAACCAGAAAAAAAGTATTTTGAAAAATTCTGGTAAAACCGAACCCAGTCTCTCGGAAGATCCGTCGCTGCAGAAAGCCGCCTCCAACGCGGAGAAAAACCCCGAAGGATCAACGGAAGCTTCTGCTCCGGAGAAAGCGACCAGCAGCAGTAAATCTCAGGCCAAGCAGTCGAGCGCGGCGCCCGCGGTGCACAACCTGCCGATCCAGGCGCTGTCGGGGCTGATCCGGCCGCAGTACAGCGACCCGCGGCAGGTGCGGCCGCCCGGGCAGGCAGCGCAGCCCCCGGAGAGCGATCCCAGCGGGGAGTCGGATGATAAGTCCTTAAAAGATGTTTTCAAGACTTTCGATCCCACCGCTTCACCGTTTTGTTAGCAGTTGATTTTAAGTCTTTTTACTGTTGTGAATATTGCAGTTTTCTGCTGTTTTGTAACTGGTTTACCTCTTTGCTTTATTTATTTTTAAATTATAATTATCAACACTTTTCAGCTGCTAATCTCAGAACCACATGCAGTTCTACAGTATGCTATAGTGTTTGCAAAGCTGTGGTATTTTCTATATAATACTTTTTCCAATTTCAGGGAGACTAATAATTGACATGTAGAAAAGACCCCCCCCACGTATCGTGTTAGAGCTGAGAAAAGCACTTTCATTGTAAATACGTCATCCGGAAAGTCCGAAGAGCTGTATATGTGTGAGCTGTCTCTTTCATAACCGACATTTAGATATGATGGCGGCATTTGTATGATTGTATAGATACAAGCAATATTATGTACATTAATTACTGTGAGAGACTCTGTGTGACAAGGATTGTCCGACGCATCAAGCCAAACCTACGCACGGACGGAAAACCCACGGAAATGATTTAAAAGGAAAACGTTGATCCTCCTTTTCCGATCAGTCGATGTACCGTATTGACAGTTTTTACTCATGCAGTCAATATTCTTAGTGTAAAAGAGACCTATATCGCATATTGAGGATTAAAAATGTCATATCTTTTAAAAGTATTTTATTCTATGCTGTATATAGAAGAAATTGTGAAGTACATAACTAGAAGAAAGTTACTGTTAAAAGTGGAGAATACCTAAGGTGTCTAATACAAAAAAGGTTTTTATTTAATTTTTTCACGCATACACAATTCTGATTAGTGCTATAAGTTACATTGTGGTGTTCATGTATTTCAATGTATTTTTGTATTCAGCTGCTTAATTTGTATTGCTTTTTTTGTATTGATGTAACTGCAGTACTTGTATTCATGGTGTCTTTATGACATTTTTAACAAAAAAATTAAAAAGGGTACAGCTAAAGCCTGGTACCGCCTGTGGTGTTGGGACACTGGCAGCTAGAGGATGACGGTGGCTAAAACTGGTTTTAGTACAGTCAGATGGTAGTTGGGTTTTAAACTAACCTTGTGCTGAGCCCAGATGGAGTCAGTTTGGTGCCCGATTCCGAGATGTGCCTCTGCTTTGGAGAGAGTTGGAAATAATCAGCGTCGCTGTGAGGAATGTCACGCATGTTCTTTAATTTCTGAAGATCTTGCATGCGAGAGCACAACTGTCCTCAAAGCCTCTCTTGGGTTGATTTTATCCAGAAGAATGCAATATATTGGCAATAAAACCTGCCGGCTGCTCAGTCGCCATCTGCTTCCTGCCCGCTTGGAATGGTTCTTTGCATTAAGTCTCTTCCTTGCTGGACCTTTCCCTTTGTTCCTTGGCCCAAATAATGCTTGCAGCTGTGACAATATAGTATTTGTGATCACAAATTCTGTGGTTTTGGGGTTTCGTGCCTGTGAGACAAATGGGCAAGAATTCGAGTGTCTCGCTTGGATGAGTGGAGGGAAGCTGCTGATTTCCACGTGTGCAAAACACGGCAGAGGAGACATCGCTGGAGGCAATAATGGCTTTATTTTCCAGAGTATAAATTGTATTAGTTCTGTGATATTTTGAATTGCCCTTGGTCAAAATAATTGAAAACTAGGTAACAGTCATGAAACTTTGTTATTTTGGAGTAATCTGCTAGTCCTGTGTATTCTTATTACTTCATCTGGTGACGAGTTTGGCTGTTCAAAAATTTCACCAAAAAAGCAATGCAGTGGAATTGGACAGCGGGGAAAAATAGGAACAGTTTGGAAATAGCACATGGGTTTATAGGGAAACAAAAGAGACAAAGTGACAGTGTTGAAGTCATCTCAGTGTTTGTGATACAAGACAGTGCTTTAGCTTGGAAAAAAAGGACAAGTAAGGAGGAAGAGTGATCTGGAAGGGGCAGCTCACCCTTGCAGCCCGGTGTCTCTGTGTAACCACCTTTTCCCTTCTCCGCAGCCCCGGCCAGTCCAGGAGCTCGGCGGTGGAGCCCGGATGTGGAGAGCAGGAGCAGCCCGTGGCCTGAGTACCCCGGAGCCAGGCGGTGAGTGAGCACCAGTGCTGAATGTTTTACCCGGGGAAAAAGAGAGATTTGGGGAGAAAAGTCTTATTTCTCTGCAGGATCAGGGGCAGCAGGGGAGTCAAAACACTCTGTGCTCCTACTGGCTCTGGAGAGGTGACAGAGGAAAACATCCCTTAGGCGTCCTCATTCTGTTCTTCCTTCCTCCAGCTTTTGTAGTGCGTGTTACCCTCCGAATTTGTATTTTGGGTACAAGCCCTAGCCCAGCACTGGCTCTTCTGTGGGATTCTGTACTTCTGGCTGCCCTTCCTGGGCAGTTTTTAGGATTGCCACCCCTAGGAGCAGAGGTGGCGGCTGCTAAAAAGGTGATGCTTGCCAAAAAGAGCCGTCACTCCGCTTGGTGGTCATTGATTCAAGAGCAGTGGTTTCCGAGCGTCCCTAATTGCGTGTCCTTTAGTGGGTTTTGTGTGCTTGGGCGGTTAGAGGTGACTGTTCCTGCACGGTGGCCGTCAGGGTGGGCTCAGCCCGCATCCCAGTTTTGCGCAGCCCCAATTCATCCCTGTCTGAGCTCACAGACTCCTCAGCTCTGTGCCGCAAGAGGTTTTTCCTCCACCGCATGCAAAAAGCAGCTAATTCTTCTTCTTCGGAGCCAGGTGGGGGCTGTCGCAAGCCCTGGCAGACAAAACATTTGCATGCTTTAATATATTGGACGTGAACTCATTTAAAATATAAATAGAAGTCTGAATGTATCGATGTGTGTGTGACCAACGCGGCATCTCTACCTGTTAACACTTAAAAAACACCTGAGATGCTTAAAAGTGCTTTAAAAACACCTGCTTACAGAGAGATAATAAGAATGCAATATAGTTAATTAATAAGCAGGGAAATTGCCGAAGGGAAAAAGCCAGGTCATAAAGACTCGAATCTAGACAACAAAGATATAAAAATGGCTGGTTACTTCTGTCTGACATCAACAAAGTCAAAAATGGACATACAAATTTTTAACAGTATGGGAAATGAACCACAGGAGGAGCTTTTCCACTCTTGTGGCTGATTTTCCATCAAATAGGATTCTAATTAAAAAGACGACGTGCTGGGGGTCAGCAAAAGCTGTAGGATTATATAGGAGGCTGAGGCACGCGGTAAAGAACTGCGGCAGTGCAGAGTCTGGTTGTACTTGCATGTTTTCTGAGTGCTCTCAGCCAAAGTCTCACAAACTAGTTATGGTTGGATCGATCGGTTGTCACTGGCAGCTTCAAGGGAAGCGTTTCGGAGGTTTGATCCAAGCTCGAGACTCAGACTGACATGGGCTATTCCCACATAAAGGCCTCCAAGGACAGGCAGCCGCTCCTGGCCAAACGAAACGGGAAACGGCCCAGCTCATGGCGATTGGGGTGTTCTCCTAGCAGTGACAGAGCAGATTTGGCGCCTGGAAAGATGCGCAGTGGGTTTTGGAAACACGCCAGGAAGGCACACAATCAAAAGGTGACAATGAAGAGGTTTGCTCCCAGCTGGAGTGATGGAGGGGCTGCAGCAGCTCCCGCAGCGGGGACTCGCCTCCCAAAACCTCCAGCATTCACTTACTTTGACACACGCTGCCTCGGCTGCCTTCAGAACATGCAGAACCGCCTGAAGGAGGTTGCGCGCGTTGCTGACGAGCAGCTCAGAAGAGGACTTGCTGTCTGCAGTCACCGCTTTCACCCTGAAAAGACATTTTGAAGGATTTTACTGGGAGAGCATCCCCCGCGTGGCCAGTTACCCCCAAACCAGAACTGTAACCAATGCAAGAGGGACCTTGAGCCCAGCAGCACGCACGTCTCCTGGTGAAGGGGCCGGCAGCCCCGGGGGAGGTTGTCACCTGGCCACCATGCCCAGCTGGCTGCTGACGGTGTGGGTGCGCTCGGCGGCGCACAGCAGCTCCGCACAGCACTTGGCGTCGGGGCAGTGCTTGGCCACCGCGCGGCCAAATTTAACGAACGCCTGCCCATCGGAAGCGATCTGCCTCGCGCAGGAGATGAGCTGGTCCTTGCTCTAGAACAAAAATAGAGTTAAACGCGTTTGGGGAGAGGAGGAGAGAAAAAAAATACAATTTTTCCTGCAAGGCCGGGGAATGTCCAGGAATCCCAGGAACACTCTGAAATAGGGAAAGGGCTGGACACCAAGGTCACCTCTCATCAGAGGGAAGAAATTTGTGGTGCTTTGGACAAATGCAGCGGGTGCCACTCGTACAAGAGGGAGTAACGCAGGGGTCTGAGCAGCCCCGTCACTGCCTTTGAGTGCACTTTTGAGCAAAAAATATTGTAGTTATGCCTATGAAAGTGCTGGGGTGGAGGGGGTGGAATGCTCCATACCACGATGGGGCCCTTCTTCCTGAGGAACTGGGTCATGTGCAGCATCCTTGTTGCCATATCCTTGGTGACCTGGGACATCTTGTCACTGTCTTCCCTCTCATGCTTTGCAGGGCCACTGGCGAGGGAGGTGCTGGGAGGATGGTTCTGCTGCAGAGACAAGAACCGAACAGATGTGAAGGCTGGAGCATGTGGAGGTGCCAATGCCGAGGTAGTTTTTGGTGAGTGAAGGAGAGGGAAAGCCACTGGCCACCCTGCTGTCCCAGCCAGCCCCTCTTGTCACCCACAGCGGGATCATTGTGTCCTAGTGCCCTGGGCCATCATCTGCTGGAGCCGTTGCGTGAGCTGGCAGTGCCCGCAGCTCAGGTCGTGATTAAGTGCTGCAAACAGCTCTGCTGAGCGGTCCAGGCGGTGTTGCTGACGCCTCTGCCAGCTCCCAGCACCAGCAGTTGTCATGGGAGCTGCTGGTGCTCCCCAGGGTGCTGTGGGGAGCCGAGCTGCACAGAGACAGTGTTTTGGGGAGGGAGAGCAGCGCAGCCCCTGCTGCCGAAAAACAGCCTTGTGGAGGTGGGGTTAGTGGTGCGGGAGTGCCAGTCAGATCAGATATCAGAGCTCAGCAGAATGGGGCAGCCAGGAACCTGATCTCACCTTGAAGGTGGCCCAAGGGTTGGACCGGTGACCTCCAGAGGTCCCTGCCAGCGTCACTTAGCGCTCCGTGCTGTGGGTGACAGCGCTGACAGCCCTCATCATCACCCTGCAGTAAGAATTAAAGGGAAAAAATCCACTGTACCATTTCACGGGCCTCCCAGGCAGCTCCACATCCTCCTCCGCTCCCGCTCAGGCAGGTTCCTGCTGCCCTGGGGTGGCTCAGAGCTGGTGACATCTCGGCCGTGCTGCCGCATGGACATGGGCAGCGCTGGTCCCCCGTGTTCCGCAGGCACTGGCCGATGAGCTGCAGGACATGTTCCCTGAGGCCACGGCCGGTGTGCAGCTGTGTCAGCAGGTAGTGTGCCATCGCTGCCCAGTACCACACCGCGCTGGTCAGGCGGGGGTGGCCTTTGTCCCCGCGGCTCTGCAAGAGCCTCCTGGCACTGCCCACGGCCTCGAATGTGAGGAGCAGGAGGTGCTCTGCAACGGAGAGCAGTTTCTCCTGCGATTGCAGCTCCTGAACGTCTCGGAGGGTAGTTTTGACCCACTGAACATTGGCCATCAGCCGGCTTGCCTTCTCTTCAAAGGCCTCTTTTCTCGTCTCGCTGTCCTCATGAGGGAATGGGGACAGGGCTGGCTCGATGACATCCCGGATGACCCGCAGCTGTTGGGCGTTGACCTTCTCCAGGTGGAGCAGCAAGGCCTTGGCCCTGAGGGCCAGGTCTCTCTGCAGGAGCTTCCAGCGAATGGACAAGCTGGCTGTGGGCAGCGGGGAAAGCGAGAGTGTGCTAGAGGCGTCCAGCAGCGCTTCCACCAGCACCTCCACCTCCTCCCGCAGCGCCAGGATCTCATTGCGGCTGCGCTCGTCGGGGCAGGACAAGGCGGAGAGCCGGGCGGCCTCCTGCAGCCGCAGGGAGATCTCGGACACGGTAGCCAAGAGGCTCTGCGAGCAAAGCTTGTTCTGCACGGCGCTGCTGAGCTCCCTCAGGAGCAGGACGTCCCCGCCGATGAAGCCATCCAGGGTGTGCAGCAGGACGTGCATGCTGACGGCCCAGCGCGTGCAGTGCAGCTCCAGGCTGGCCTTGCCCAGCCCGCAGGAGCCCTCGCAGGATGCTGCTTTCTCCAGTAACGCTTCAGTGGTCATCTGAGCACGCGAAAACTTGGCTTGCACCTCTAGAAAGCTCTCCCAGACATCGGGGGAGATGAGATTTCCCTTGCTACAGGCCATGCTTGCAATGTCTCCTGCAAACTGAACCGTTCCTGATAAAGATGTCATGGTTTCCTCTAAAGCCTGTTCGCCGTGCAGAAAGTCAGCAGACAAGAAAAAGCCAAATGCTTGCTGGGCCAGACTATACCAAGGGCCTGCCACGGCTGCCAGGCACTCTTTGGTCTCACGGATCCTTTCGGAGAGCATGAGCGCCGTTTGGAGAAGGCCGCTTGGACCACGGAGCTGCCGCAGGGCCGTTTCCCTGGCCAGGCTGATGACACGCGGTGTCAGCGACGCGATCATCCGGTGCTGCCCCAGCGCCTGCATCTGCAGAGGCTCAGCCACGGGCAGCGCTTCCTTCGCCGCAGCGACACAGCCGCCGGAGAGTTCCAGCAAGGCGGAGCAAGCGACGTCGACAGCTGCCATATCGTGAGCTCGCGTCGCTGCCAGGAGAGCCGTGATGACAGGGTGCGCATCTCCTTGCCGTGGAGCGACATCCGCGTGGAAACCACCTGGTTGTGAAAGCGGAGGATTTGGGATGTCTTCCTGCACCACAGTCTCACCCGTGATGGTTTTTAGCCCAGCACGCCCTGGGCTGAGTTCAGGCCCCTTCGCGACGTCAGCATTTCGCACTTGTGCGCGCAGAGGGCTGAGGATGTCAGGGTGGTTGGCCCCATCCAGCCCGTCACACACGCGGCGAGCAGCGTCCATCAGGCCGCTCGCTGCCCTGGAGAAGATGTCCCTGGTTTGGAGGCGGGAGGGTCCCTCTGGACAACGGGCCGCAACCGCTTCCAGCTCAGGGATGGAGTTGGCCAGTTGCCTGACCCAAACCAGCAAACCGTTCCTGAAAATGGGGTCTGTGGCTCTGTCCACGTGCCGGGTGGTGGCTCCCACCATCCACCGCGCCCAGCTGGAGAGGCGAGCCACATGCCACCAGAACATCTCGTGGTCCTGGCATTCCCAGGCCGTGTCACACCGTTCCCTGTCCTTGGCCATTTCTCGGATGGAGAGCTCCAGGAGTTCACGCACACCGACCGTCTCCTCAAAACACCGCAGGAGACCTTCCCTTGCTCCAGCCCACGTGCAGTACAAGGAGCACAGTCGCTCAGCAGCACTCGCCTGCGATGTGTTTCTGCTCATTTCTGTCAGCAGCGCAGGGAGACGGGCAAGGAGGCTCTGCAAATAATTCACCCACTCCCCAATTTCTGTGGTGGTTTGGGTTTTGGTGCACCTGGCCAGAACAAAGTCTGTCACTCTGAGCATCTGCTGGGCATGTGTGAAGAAGGTGGCAGTGAGGGGCTGAAGCTTCTTTAAAAATCCTCCTGGTCCTGCTGGAAAACACCCTGTGGCAGTGAGGTGAAGGGCAGCTTCAAGCAACGGCCTCAGGGGCTCCTCACCCTCAAAGGTGTCGAGGACTTGGCACAGAGTAGCCGTGAGCACTGCTTGGTCGAGGGTCTCCAGCTCCTCCCTCATGCTGTGCCGTTCCTTCTCCAGGCTGCTCTCCCCTGCCTGTCCCTCCTGCTGCCCTACATGGCCACAGATGCTTTTTCTCAGCTGCAGGAGAACCCAGCAACGTTT
Organism: Caloenas nicobarica; assembly: GCF_036013445.1. Lineage (NCBI taxonomy): Eukaryota > Metazoa > Chordata > Aves > Columbiformes > Columbidae > Caloenas > Caloenas nicobarica. The sequence continues at coordinate 121,372,812 of NC_088247.1, forward strand.
TGCCAGCTCCAGCTTCAGATCTGCCCTGGACGTGTTTGCCAGAAGCATGGAGTAGAAAACCACGGCGTCCACGTGAGCACTGAGCTCGCTGCTGGAGCAGCGCAGGGGCTGCGGGTGGGAGAGCAGAGCCAGCAGCTCGCTCCTGTGCTGGGAGAAGGTCCCAGCTCTGTCCTGCGGCTCCATAGTGCCGACGAGCAGGGAAACGAGCTCTTCGATGGTTCTCTCCGTCAGCTGGAAAGCTGAGTCCTTGGAGAGCTTGACTCGCCGATCCCAGGAGCATTTCAGGTCACTGCGCTTGGCTGCATGGAGCAGAGGAACGCACTTCTGAAGGAGCTGCAGATTTTGGGCCAAGCTCTTCTGTCGAGGACAGTCTCCCAGTTCCTGGAGGCGCTTTGCTGTCAGATTGCCGAGCAGCAGCAGAGCCTCAGAAAAGGCGCGGAAGGCAGCCAGGAGCCCTGGCGTGTCCCCTGCATCCCGCAGCGTGCTCAGGCGCTCCAGCAGCCAGCTGGCAGCCTCAGTTACCCTCCTCGCCCCAGCAGCGTCTTCAATCTGAAGGATCTAAGCAGAAAAAAAAAAACCCAAACAACTGGTCAGAGTGGGTAAGAATCCCTGTTCACAATTTCATCCCTTATGCAAGCAAGATGACACTCGAGACGTGTTTTGCTCAGCAGACCGGCCGCAGCGAGCACACGGTGAGGAAACCACCGGTGCAGGGTAGTTCGTACCTTGACTGTCTGCGCAAGAAGCCTCTTTGCCGCCGCAGCCAGCTGTTCCCGGTGCCGGGGGCTGTCCGGCTGCCCCTGCAGCTCGCCGGCCGCCAGCAGCACCCACCGCCCTGCCAGGACCAGCGACTCAGCCACCAGATGCGTCTCCTCCTCGCACACCTCGTCACCGGACTCCTGGGCCAGCCTGGAACAGAAGCCGCTGGGCTCAGCTTTACCATCCTGTGAAGAATGTGCCAGGCTCGGGCTTTGTCTCAACAATTAGCCGTGCCAGACCTGAACTGGGCTTGGACTGGCTTCAGCCACGTTTGCAAACTGGTTCAGAGCCTTTTCCAGTGGCTGTGGTTCACTTGGAGCCAGGGTGGAGCGGCATCGTCACCCAGGGGCCAGCGCCCGATCTGTGAATTTCGGCTCCCAGTTTTACTGAAACATTCAGTAAATTCACTGATGTGTTCAGTCAATTGTCCCGACTGTGGCTTTAAGGTGTTTTCACCTTAAACTTTGCTGTTTGAGGTTTTGCCGACTTTGCCACGTCCCTTCCAAGTGTGTATCCCTGCTTGTCCCATCTCTCCCTAATTCTGTTCCACATCCCTTTCTCCTCCCGTTCCCCCTCCCCAGGGCGCAGACAGGGAGCAGCAGGCAGGATCCCTGCCCGTTCCTTTGCCACCCTCCCTGCTCCTTCCCATCCCAAAAACCTGCCCAGGAAACATGCAACAAACCCACCTTCTTGCCACAGCAGCGAGTTCTTCGGTGGCTTTGGCGAGTTTCTCCGCGTTCTCCCTCAGGCTGGGCAGAGCCTGACAAATCCCCTCTCCCCGTTCCAGGGTGAGGAGCAGGTGGCAGAGCTGCACGGCCATGGGGCTGAGGATCCTTCGCGTCGCTGGCTTTTCCATCAGCCTGAGGTCGTGGAGGTGAAAAGGCTCCATGTGTCCTGCCTGGAACGGCGACGATTTGGGGTCCTTTGCCCGCGGCGACGGGGTAGAACAGTAACGGGGACAAGGTGAGCGGTGAGATGTGGTGATGCTGACGGTACCTCGGACACAGGGGTGCTCCTGGGCAGGGCTGTGAATCTAGGGCAGGATTAATTACACCTTAATTACCATAGTGGCAGGCAGGGCCTGCTGCTGGGGTGTGCGGCATGGCGGCCTGGGGAGCCTGGAGGTCTCTCTCCTGCTCCCCCCGTAGCTTTCCAGGCCAGGGATGTTTTTGGGGGGCTGGGGGCCGCCTCTCCCCGTCCCGCGGTGTCCCCTCCGCGGTGTCCCCTCCGGCGTGTCCGCCGGGCGGGGGGTGTCGGTGTGACAGGCCGCGGAAGCGCCAGCGTCGCCATGGAGACGGGCGCAGCGCGGTGACGTCAGTGCGGCGCGCCGGGCGCGGGGCACGCCGGGAGCTGTAGTCCGTCGGGAGCCGCGGGCGCTCAGCAGCGGCCCGGCCGGGCGGACCCGCCGCCCGCAGGGGCCCAGGCCCGGCCCTTCCTGCCCGCCATCCCGCGCTGTGCGGGGACACGGCGCTCCCGCCTCAGAAACATCCGGCGATAGGCGGCTTTATGAGTAAAAACCCCCAGAGGGTCCCTGCTAAAGCCAGGCCTGCCCAGACCCAGGCTCCCGCCTAGGCCTTTGGCCTTTGGTTCAGCGGCTGGTGCGGCTTTATGTGGTAAAAAATAGAGATTTCACCCTTTTCCTTCTCCCCTGGGCGTTCGGGCCGTGTGGCGTTTGTAATCCCTGTAAGGGGGGGACTTGTCGCACAACGCGGGGCAGGAGATTAAACACAGTCACGGTTTTGCCCGTTCTCCTGGCGTCTGTGTCCCTTCGATGCAGAGCGTCCGCCGGGAACCGTCACCCTCTGGAGCCCGAGCGCTGCCGCGATTCCACGGACACCCAGAACGGGAATTAAAGCAGAACCAGAGCTCAGGTTGGGATAAATCCCCTTCTTTCCAGCACGCTCTGTACGCACGTTTTTTGGGAAGCTTGTGGATGAATCGAACTTTATGAAAAAACCCGAAACTTTATGAAAAAACCCAAAACTTTATGAAAAAACCCAAAACTTTATAAAAACTTTATAAACCCACAGCTGTGCGGGTTTCCACCCTGGGCAGGGGCAACAGCTGAGCGGCTCCAGCTGCAAATGTGCCTGCTGCTGGTTTTTACAGAACCTGCAAAACGGGAGAGTTTCGAGGCCGCCTCACCGTCACACGCCAACCGTGGATGGCGAGTTGATGCTGCTCGTTCCACAGCGCCGGAGAGAAACCCCCCAGGTGCGTGTTATTGTCCAACATGCATTTGCACCAGGAATTGTGCAGCGTGCAATGTGAATTGTGCAGCATGCATTTGCAACGCGGATCGTGCAATGTGCATTTGCAGCGTGAGTTGTGCGCTATTTATCGTGCAGTGTGCAACGTGAATTGTGCAACGTGCATTTGCAGCGTGGATTGTGCAATGTGCAACATGCATCTGCAACATGAATCGTATGCTGTCATGCAGTGTGCAACGTGAATTGTGCAACATGCATCTTGCAGCGTGGATTGTGCAATGAGCAACATGCATCTGCAACATGAATCGTACGCTGTCATGCAGTGTGCAACGTGAATTGTGCAACATGCATCTTGCAACGTGAATTGTGCAACGTGCATTTGCGACGTGAATCCTACAATGTGCAATGTGAATTGTGCAATGAGCAACATGCATTTGCAATGTGAATCGTGCAATTTACAGCATGAATCATGCACTATCGTGCAGTGTGCAACATGAATTGCGCAACGTGCATTTGCAACGTGAATCCTACATTGCGCAACGTGAATCGTGCAACATGCATTTGCAACGAGAATCGTGCAATTTGCAGCATGAATCATGCACTAAGTATTGTGCAGTATGCAACGTGAGTTGTGCAACATGCATCTTGCAACATGATTTGTGCAATGTGCATTTGCAACATGAATCCTACAATGTGCAACGTGCATTTGCAACATGAATCCTACAATGTGCAACATGCATTTGCAACGTGAATCGTGCAATTTGCAACGTGAATCGTGCGCTATCGTGCAGCGTGCAACATGAATTGTGCAACGTGGATTTGCAACGTGAATCCTACATTGCACAACATGAATCGTGCAACATGCATTTGCAACAAGAATCGTGCAATTTGCAGCATGAACCATGCACTATGTATCATGCAGTGTGCAACCAGTTGTGCAACAGGCATCTTGCCACACGAATTGTGCAACGTGCATTTGCAACGTGAATCCCACACGAATCACGCAACGCGCAACGTGCATTCACAACACGAATCGTGCGGTTTGCAGCGTGAATCGTGCGCTGAGCATTGCGCATTGTGCAGCGTGAATTGCGCGACGTAAACCGTGCGACGTGAGTTGTGCACCGCGCAGCAGCTTGCAACGCTGCGCAGGCCCCGCCCCCGCGCCCGGCGGTGCAGCGGAGGAAGAGGAGGAGGAGGAGGAAGAGCAGGAGCAGCAGCAGCAGCAGGAGAAGCAGCGGAGGCCTGGGCGCCATGGACAGCGCGGGGAAGGAGCGGGAGGCCGTGCAGCTGATGGCGGAGGCTGAGAAGCGGGTGAAGGGCTCGCACTCCTTCCTGCGGGGGCTCTTCGGGTGAGCGGGGGGCACAAAAACGGGCTGCGAAACGGGGGGTGCACGGGCTGCAAAACGGGGGTTGCATGGGCTGCGAAACGGGGGTGCACGGGCTGCGAAACGGGGGGTGCATGGGCTGCGAAACGCGGCTTTCCTCCCCCGGCTCCGCCTGGGTGTCCCGGGGGGGACACGGACCCCGGCCCCCGCTGCTGCCGGTGGCTCCTTTTCATTGCGGCTTTTTGCCCAAAATTCGATTTTCCTGGCGATGTGTGAGCTGCACCCGGAAGAATTTTGCAGAACAAGCAGCTTTGCCCGCCCCCCCCCCCAAATCGTGTCGTCTTTATTATTATTTATTTTTAAGAAAAGGAGCATTTACGGAACGATGCTCCTGCGGAGGCCTCGGGTGTTTTCTAAACACCAGGCTGGAAAAATCTGGTGCCTGCAGCGCTAAAAAGCTGAAGTTTTAAAAATAAATCCCCCCCCCCAGCAGATTAACGGGGCAGGGCCGCGGTCCTGGGGCCTAATCCGGACAACAAATTGCCGAAAATCCTCCCAAGCGAACGGGCGGAGATTTCCAGGGGCACATTTCTCATTTTGTTGGGCTAAAAATAGATGGGTTTTGCTTTTTAAGATGGACAAGGAGGTGGCGGGTGACTCTTCTCTGTGTCCCCCTGGGAAAGGGGGTGCCCGGGGCTTTGGTTCCTGCAAAACGCGCCTCTCAAGGGCACGAAACCCCCTCCCGGGCTCAGCACTGAGATGTGAGCGGCTGCCAGGGGGAGGAAGGGAGGAAAAAATAAGGTAGAATGTGCTGTTTTGAGCTGCTGTGCTGCAGCGCTGCCCGGGGTCAGCAGGGCTGTGCCCTCAGGAGCTTGTGGGATAAATCCCTGGAGAAATCTGCGTTTAATTAACAATAATATTGAGCTTCTCTCTCAAATGAATCAGCCGGTTTGGGGAGCCGAGTCACGCTGCCAAACCCCGGCACTTACAGCGCGGAGTCCTTATTTTGCAGCAAGTTGTCCAGCGGCTCTTTATTTTTAATTTGCTTTATGTTCTCGCAGGGATGCGGTTTGTCAACCAGAGTTTGCTTTTTTGCGGATGTTTTTGCTCAATGTCTTGTGAGGCTCTGATGAGGTGGCCCGAAAAAGAGGGACCCGGGTCGGGGGGCGGATGGGGTCTTGCTCCAGGCTCCAAACTTTTTAGGAACATCGGTTTTGTGTGGCTTTCCCCTCTCTGAGCAGCGCAATGCTCCCCATGCATCTTAAAATGAGGGTGATTGGCCTCGTTGAGCCCAGAGGGGGTTGTGACGTCCCCAACCCTATTTTTGGTCCCCGTTTTGGGGGCATTTTGTTCCCGTGCGGTATCAGGGCCTCTCTTGCTGCATTTCAGGGGCAACACGAGGGTGGAGGAGGCCTGCGAGATGTACACCCGAGCGGCCAACATGTTCAAGATCGCCAAAAACTGGAGTGGTGAGTCCAGCCCCCGCTTTTTGGGGGGATTGCTGAGTCCCCAGCATCTTCCTGTGGAGTTTTACATCCCGGGATGGTCCCTGTGGAGCTGCAATTCTTCTTCCCATCCCCAATTTAAATATTGGGAGGGTGGGCAAAGGGTGGGACCTGGGTGTTCCTGGTGTTAAATCATCCGGGGTGCAGTTTATTGTTTTAAAATGAAATGTGCTTCTCGTGCAGCCGCAGGGAACGCGTTCTGCCAGGCGGCCAAGCTGCACATGCAGCTGCAGAGCAAACACGACTCGGCCACCAGCTTCGTGGACGCCGGCAACGCCTACAAGAAAGCGGACCCGCAAGGTGAGGGCAGCGCTGCGGGGGCGACACACGGGGGCTTCGGGTCGGCGTCATCCGTGGATCCTCACCGCAGGCTGTGCGAAAGCCATGAAACCCACCCAAAGCGGGATCCCTGCCCGCAGCCCCGTCCCGGGTGGGAGGGAAATGGAGCGACTTTGGTGGGGTGAGGAGGCAGGATCTGGATTCTTGACGTCTGGTGGCAAAGAGCAGGGTCGTGGGTTTGGGGAAGATTCCCCTCACCCTGCTGAGCATTCGGGGACAAACCCGCCCACCCACCCACCGCTGTCCCCACGCCGCCCTGCGCCAGCGGGTGAAGAAACTCACTCGGCTGATAAAACCATTCTTAAACCCCCCAAATTTCCTATAAACCAGCAACCTGGGTGTTTACGAGATCAGCATTTTGAATTTTGAGGACACAGCCTGACAAGCCCGGGATACAAGTCGTTTGTATTTGGCCCATCCTAATTTTGATGGTTTCTTTTCAGCGTCAGTTCAGAGCGTTTTGCAAAGTGGCAGGTTGTTGGGTTGGGTGAATTCGCGTTAGATGTGACGTTCCATCTGTGGGTTTTGGGGGTCGCGAACGCTGAGCTCGGCAGCTTTACCTCTGATTTTTGGAAGGGGGGGAGGCCTTGTCCTGGGTGGTGTGACGCGCCGGCTGACTCTGTTGTTTTTCCCGAACACTCATGCTGCAGAGGCCATCAACTGCTTAAACGCAGCTATCGATATCTACACCGACATGGTAAGCAGCTGCCCCGGCAGCCCAGGGAGCTGCGCGCGCCTAAGAGATGTGGCCAAAAACGCCAGTCGCGCTCTCCCCATCTCACCCACGCCTCTGCCTCCCCTAGGGCCGCTTCACCATTGCCGCCAAGCACCACATCACCATCGCCGAGATCTACGAGGCCGAGCTGGTGGACATCGAGAAGGTAAAGCCGCCGGGCGCTGCGCCTGCGTTTCCTTCGCCAGCTCCCACCTGGCATCGCTGCCGAGCGATGGTTTTACCAGCACGGGGCAATCTCTGTGCCCCTCTGAAGCGCCCGGGTGAGAAACCTTCCACGCCAAAGGGGTTTTTCACATCTGGAAAGCACTTTGGGATAGTTTAGTTATTTTCTGGTGCACCCAGAGGCAGCTGCTGTGAGTTTGAGCTCACAGTTCAGCACCGACCCTCTCTCATTCCCGTAAGCGAGGGCCCCGCGCAGGGATCCTGCGGCAGCTCAACTGGCTGCATATCTTCTGCTTCAAATGCAGAGCACAAATCTGTGGTTTCTAGATATTTTCTGGACAATCGTTTGCTTCAGCTCCACTTCACTGGATCCCACCCGTGTTAACGACTTCCGTGCTGCTTCTGCGTGGCTGCAATCCAGCCCTGCTGCGCCGGGGCGGTTCTGTGCAGCGATTTATTCGGTCACGGCGAAGCTGCAGACGCCTCGTCACGCTGCCATGGTCCGCATTCTGTATTAAACCCGCACGGGAGTTTGGGACGCTGAAGTTCTCGGTCACGTTTCCCAGGGCGGGCTCGTGTTCTGAGCCGCTGTTTCTGTCCGCAGGCCATCGCGCACTACGAGCAGGCTGCCGACTACTACAAGGGCGAGGAGTCCAACAGGCGAGTGGGTTTGTAAAAGGGTCATGAGAGGGAAGGGCTGGGGATGGGGACGTGTCCTCGCAGGCTCCTCGCCCGCCTGACGCTTCCACAACATCCTGTGGTGGGACCTTGCCCAAGTTGTGCTGTTTCTGTTGAGGTTCTGGTCCTGCACTGGCCCAGGGTGCCTGTTTTGGGACAAAGGGGACACGGAGGGACCTGACACCAGGTCCCTGCTGAGCTGCAGGTCCTCGTGCCTTCCCCTGTGCTTTAATTCTGGCTGCTAAAAAAAAAATTCCTCCGATTTGCAGCTTTTTGGTGCTACTTCTATACACTCAGTAGTCCAGGTAGCACTGGGAGGTACCAGGGCACGGTTTGTGTTTTCCCCCGGGACACAATTAGTTTAATTAAGGCTGGGGTTGATTGCAGCTCGGCCAACAAGTGTCTGCTGAAGGTGGCGGCGTACGCGGCGCAGCTAGAGCAGTACCAGAAGGCGATCGAGATCTATGAGCAGGTGAGGACGCGCCTTGTGCAGCGGGGCCAAAATTCACGGAAAACGAGAAGCGGGTCAGCGTGTCGGCCTCTGCCTGGAGCCTCCGAATCTTACTTATTTTGGGGCTGATTCTGCCTTTAGGAGACATGGTTTGCCTCTTCACTTTTAAGAGTTGCTTTACTTACCCAAGGTGTTTTTTTTCCCTGAATTCTGTTGTTTCTAGAGAAAGGCTGGGGAAGGAAATATTAATTACACTTTTGATCTTAACATGGGTTTCTGATCTTGCTCAGCTTTAGTCAGAAATCTCTGGCTTCCCAACAGCTTTTTGTACAGACCCGGGCATTTTTTCCATGGTCTTTGTTTGCGTGATGGTGCTGTGTGTAATTTTAACCAGCCGTCCTGTTTTTAATTCAGTTCTTAGTGATGTGGTTTCGTTTCCCAACTCTAATATTACCTTTTTTTTGCGCCGAGGTCGGAACAAACACGATGGATAACCCTTTGCTCAAGTATAGCGCCAAAGAATATTTCTTCAAAGCCGCTCTGTGCCACTTCATCGTGGACGAGCTGAATGCGAAGGTCAGTGGCCTCAGAGCCCTTATCCCAAATTTCCCACGTCCCTTTTCATGCCCCGTTGCTGCTGCAACGCGCTTTTGTGCGGCTGTTGCGGGGACTGAAGCTTGAGGTGCCGTCGCGTTGGGTTAGATTTGCCGTGAACGCTTTCCCGAGCGCTCGGTGTGGTTTTAGGACCAGAAAGCAAAAACTGAAATAAAAATCAAGTAGTTTTGTGTGTTCTCTCTTGCAGCTCGCACTTGAGAAGTACGAGGAGATGTTCCCTGCGTTCACAGATTCACGGGAGTGCAAGCTATTGAAAGTGAGTAGAGTCAGGATTAAAACAGTAACTACACGTGAAAAACACTGCTGTGTCACCAGGGTGTGGACTTGGTCATTTATTCCAACATTTTACAGGACGTCAGACTCGCTTTGCGTTGGATTTGAACCTGACTTGTGGAAGTAGCTGCAGCAGAAATGATTATTCACTAACTTAAAAAACAAACCAAACCCTACAGTATTTCAGTGTTGGTGGCGGGTGGTTTGAGTGGGTTGCAAAGGGACCAGACGTGGGAACACGCGGTAATGGATTTTTCTAATTTTTATCGGTGTTTTCCTAGAAACTGCTGGAAGCGCACGAGGAGCAGAACGCCGAGGCGTACACCGAGGCAGTAAGTGATCCCCGCTTCGCTCCGCTCGCAGGCAGCAGCTTGTTCCTTTTTTGTCTTTTTTTGTGTGCGCTGTTCAGTGACCTTGCAGAGCTGCCGCCAGCCCGGGCTCCAGCACGTCCCAAACTCCAGGCTTTACAATTCTCAGTTTCTCATTGCGAGTTAAGTAAAGATCCTGCCTGGTTTTGCTCTGGCCCTTTTCAGTATTTGATGGGGGCTTAAAGTGCTCTGTGTGGGTTTGATTAGATTTATTTATTGTATTTTATTATATTGTATTTTATTGTATTGTATTTTTTTTTTTTTTTTCTGGGAGGACTAGAAGCTTTTAAAGGTCTTACTTGAGGAGATGCATGCTTCTTTTGCAAGTCTCGCTTGCTTTCTAATATCTCAGTTTAACCCCCTTTTATTTTTTCCCTGGCAGGTGAAAGAATTCGACTCGATCTCGCGGTTGGACCAGTGGCTCACGACCATGCTGCTCCGCATCAAGAAGTCAATCCAGGGCGAGGGGGACGGGGACCTGAAGTGAGGCGCAGGGTGACGGCGCAGCCCCTGTCGTCGCGTCACAGCCAGGGACGCTCTGGGATCCGTGACACCGTATTCCGCTTTATTTTTGTCGCTTCCAAACCCCATGATGTGTGTGTTTCTTTAGTGTCCCGCTCTGTGTCGCGAGGAGGTGGGCAGGTGGGGAGGCGAACACAGCACTTCTGGCAGAAATCCCGGCTTGGGTGGGTAGCTGTGACCCCCAAATCTGCACTTTCCCCCCCAATACCGTTCATTTCAGCGCGTCCAGGTGTTGTCCGCGCCAGCCTGGTGCACAGAATCGCTTCTGCTCTGTTGCTGTGGTGTCCCCGCTCTCTGTTTCTCAAGGGACTTGTTATTTTTTAAGGGATTGAGCTTTTTTACCGGTGCTGGTGAAAGGCTTTGTGACTTACTCCAGCGTGCATGCGTGTGTGTGTCCCGCACAGCTGCGGCTGTAACTAAACCCTGAGTAGGGGCTGAGCGAGCGCCAGGACTGCGCAGTTTGGGGCCAGCCCTCCTTACCGCTCTGGCTTGGAGCTCAGAGCTCATTCTGTTAGTCCAATTTTAAAATGTAAGTTTCCTCTCTATTTTCTTGGCTCTATTTTTCCATTTTATTTTGTGCTGCGTCCCCTCCCTCCCACCCCGAGATGACTTGACCCGAGTAAGAATCTATTTTTCTAACTTTTGGTTGATGTGAACTCTGGGTTTTGTTTCTGAGCCCTTTGCTCTCGGTGAAGCCGCCTCCATCAAAGGGGGTGACCGAGACATGAGGGGATCCAGAAAAACCTGGTTTGGGTGTCTGTTTTGAAAAGGTGGAGATAAAGTTTTAAAATTCCTGCAGTAATTTTAGAAATGTCTGCACCCGAGGCTTTTTTGTGCAATGCTTTGTTTAATTAGAGATGATGACGGTACCTGTAGACGTTGGGGATGTGCAGTTTGCCGGGAGAGCCCTCACTCGTATTTCTCTGTGCTGAAGGGATTTCCAGCTGCACCACAGACATGTAAAGAGTGAAAAAGTTCATTGCTTGATTTACACGAGCGCTGCATCTCTTGCTGAGGCGATTGTCTCTGCTTGGATTCTGGCAGCCACACCACTTCCCTCGGGTTTGGTTTTCACCTGGGTAGTTATTTCAGTAGAACGGGGTTTGGCTTGTTTGTCTAAGGGGTTTAGTTCTATTGAAGTGGTACTTTTATCCCAAAAAACCACTCCTGGTACATGCCAAATTATTTAATTATTTTCCTGACTGGTCACGGATTTTCTGTAGGCCGGTCTGTGTAACGGGAAGGCAAAGCTGTGCAGAGCTGGCGAGCTGAGCGCGTTAGGAAATGCTGCTCATTCTTCCACGCTCTTCCCTTTCTTCACTTCTGGGCCGTTTTTCAGGGTTTTGCTCCCAATCAGCCTCTGTCCACAACAAAACAATCGCTGCGGCTCAGCCCGCCACATCTCGTCTCTGTCCTCCTGCAAACTTGGCAAAGAAATACTTGAAATTCCATTCAGCACGTGGTCCCAGTCTGTCCCCCGAGCTGGGCGCAGAGCTCAGCCTAAGTTCCAGCTAAACCTGGATTAGCTGCAGATTTGATCTTATTTTGGCCAAGAGGGCTCAAAGCCGTAACTGCTGCTGCCCTCACCTGGGCTAAAAGGAACCATTTCTGTTTAATTTACCTGTTTTGTCCTGACTTGTATCAAGCTTTGGCGCCTGGGTGAGGGCAGGTGCAGGCTGGGAGGTTTCCTGTCCGACCACAGCAAGTCACTTATTTCTGCCTTTTTTGTTCCCTTTTCCAGTTGTCAGTATTAGTGGAGCAGGAGCCCCTCCCCAGGGGTTGCGCGGTCTGTCCCTGTGCTCGGGAGTGAAGATTATTAAAATAAAATGTTAGTTCCGTATCAGCATGTCCCCCAGTGTGTTGGTGGTAAATTGTGACAATCTGCCACTCTGCTGTATCCCCCCCCAGTACACAACTCTCTACTATGGAAACTTATTAATGAAATGGCCTTAGCAAGAATATGTTTTGTGTGAATCTGTACATTATTAATAAAGTGAGAATCATGAATGTAAGGAGTGATAAATGTTCTTTCCTGGGAAATGCAAAAGGCTGAAGCTGGACCCAGCCCAGCCTTAGGGCATGGAAACATTTCACAGGAAAAGGTCAGTGGTAAGATTTCAATATTTTAATAAGAACAGTTCATATGAGTAACTCACTTCTGTGCGCTCACCGAGTACAAAAGTTCCCCCAGCTACAGATAGTAACGCTCAGACTTCAAATATTTCAACAGACTCTTTACATTGGTCATGGGGAACACTGAGCTCCGACAGGAACATCGCGCTTGAATAAATATTTCAAATATAACCTCTTGGAAATGTTCTCTTTTACAAAAAATTCCCTTTCTCTAGATTAAGTTACCATTCTGTCGTCACGCACCAGGCATCCCTTTGAGGTCCAAAACCAGCTGCATGCCACAGCTCGGGCGCAGTTATTGCTCTGCCAAAGAGATTGTGCTCACCTCTGCGCTAATGCCACCTTTGTCTCGCAGCTTCAGCCAACAAAGCCTCTGCGGAAATACTACAATATTAAAAAAAAGAGAAACGGAAAAGCGAGCCAGGAAAGGAATTAGAAAAGCTCCAGGAATCTGCTCCGGAGTTCTGAAGCATTAAGCAAAGTGCTGTGAAGTCTCAGCTGCTCCCAAAAACCAGAGTCACCCCAGGCAGCTTGTTCTTTGCCAGCAACAAATATTTCAAAGATCCCTCCCCTGTTCCAAAGCTTTCAATATCTGGGAAATAAAGACCTAAATCCCTCCAACAACAGTCCAGTGCCTTTTTCACTTCTTTGCATCTTTTCATGCCATTAGTCATACAAACCCTGACTGCCTCCCGGTCGTAAGGGAATTTACCTCTGGAGCCTCTCACGCCACTGGAATTTGCTGTAGTGACGCGACAGCAAAACTCTAATTGTAGGACTTCATTTAAAAGTAAGCCTGCAGCTCTGAGCAATGAACTGATGGTGGAAAAAACAGAGCATTGCTGACCTACCCAGACCAGCAGGAAACGGCTTCAATATTACAGACACAAATTAGGAGGAGAACAGCAATAAGCGGTCTTTCCGCACAAGCTTTTCCAGCACCGACATACTTTTCATAGACAAGTTTTACAAGAGATGTTTTGGTCTCTTAATTGCCAAGTTCTGAAGTGGGAGGAGTTAGAAGATTCTGGCTTTAATGCAAACGTCCAACTGCACCAGGCTTCACCGAAAGGCAAAAATAATCCCCCACCTGTGCAGCTGCAGCACTGGGCTCCTGCTTGCCCGTTTGGCTACTGGAGAATTACAACTCCTGGGAGGAAGCTCCAGGAGTTGCTCCCACTCGTATTCCCAAGGAGCGAGCTGGCTCGCTGCTGGAATCTTTGGCAAAAGCAGAGATAAACCAATGTTTCCTGAAAAAGCAATTGAGCCAAACTTACGTATGAATTCCCACTAGGGGAAAAAAAACCCACAAACCAAAACAACCCAAAACCACAATTAATTTTGCTAAGCTACCAGGCTGAGAAACACAACGTCGTTTCTCATGATTGTACGTGTCTCATCAAATCAACCATAAATCCACCTCGCACCTTCCCACAGCCGCCTTCTCGTAAGGAATAGCTTTCCTGGGATTTCTGCCCCCTCTCCCACCACCCGCTGTGGCATTACCCTGCCCTACGATGGAGCTGCGTGCCTTGGAGGCAGATAATGCGGTTTTTGAGGGAATTCTGGAGATCCAGTGCACATTTTTCACGTCCAGCCCTGCTTCCCCGGTTCCCTTGGTGGGTTGTTGGCAAAGTCCCAGGACTGTACAAAGGGCGCAGCTTTACCCGGCTGGGTAAATCCCGGATTATTGCATGTTGAGCAGGGCGTGCAGCTGGGGCTGGCCGGAGTCACCCTGTGTGTGCAGCACGGTCAGCTCGCCCAGCGCCGTGCCCACCAGGGCTCCCTGCGGGCCGGGGGGCCCATCCGACTTACAGTCCGTCCCCGGGGCGGCACCGTTGTCCTGCAGCGCAGTCACGCTCCCTGGCAAGTTCTGGTAGTGGCCGTTTTCGGGGAAAGACAGCAGCTTCTCCGGGATTTTAGGTGACGCGTCGTATTCTTCCTCGGGTAGCTCCGTTTTGTGTCCTTCGTCATTCTTAGATGCTCCTTCGACAATGACGAGGAAGGACTTCCAGGGTGTGTTTTTATCGTGTATCTGAAAACAAAACAAACAAACAAAAAGTCAGAAGGTTGAACACGTGACGAGTGTCTGGGAGGCAAAAACTTGGAACCACCTCACACCTGGTGCTGGGAGAAAAGGTCTCTATTTTCATCCCACCTAAATATCCCCCAAATGTCAGTGTACACCCAGGCACCGATCTGTGAGCTCCCTATAAAGCATCTAAGGGGTCCAGCAGAGAGGACAATTCGCCAAACCCAACAAAAACCGTGGCCACGGAAGAACGTTGTAGGAGGACGAGGCTGCGAGGTCCGTACCGACGCGTGCCGCCGCAGCGTGGACTTGTCAGTGAAGGTTCTGCCGCAGGCGTTGCACATGAAGGGCTTCTCCCCGGTGTGGATGCGGTGGTGCCGCTGCAGCGCGTTCAGCTGCGTGAACTGCTTCCCGCACTGGTCGCAGCAGTAGGGCCGCTCGCCTGCAAACACAGCGATTCAGCCGTTAAAGCAACAACATCGGGGTGTTACGAGTGCTGCTCGCTGGGGAACGTCACGTAACCCCTCCACTTTATGAAATGATAAAGGCACACACAAGCATCTCCAGAAAAATAACAATGCTTTCAGAATTCTCACAGTTGGGTAAATTTTGACACATCCAAAGCGAGCAGATACTCGTGGAGGAAGAGCTAGGCCCACAGCCTCCATAACTCTGCACAACCACTGAAACCTCCGCATTTTTTAACAGGTATTTTCCATTAACAACTGAAGTCCTGCCCAGAACACAGTTTCCTATTTCCAAGGTATGTTCTGCGAGCGCTGCTCACAACCACCCAGTTCTCCCCCATCCATCTTGCTGCAGTCACTGTATTAAGCACTTTTTGAAACAATGACACATTTACTCCTTCCTTGGCTAAGGCAGAAAAAGTGACACCGAAAAGCTTTGTAACAGGTACAAGCGGTGTCACAAAAAGAGATGAGACTCCAGAACAGGAAAACCAGCTGGACATCAGCACTGCCATGCCCATGGCAACAAATTTGGGAAGTTAACAGGGAGTATTGGCAAGGACCCTTCTACAGGGTGGTATTTATTACAAGGTGAAAATAATCTGAGTATTTGCAACCTGCTGTATCGCTGAATCACGTGGACTTTGAGAGAGTGGGTAAGAAAACTTAAAAATGGACACTGAAGAGAAAATCCATCAGGAGAAAATGTAAACGTCAAAGGTGGAAGAAACACCACAATGTGCACAAAACGTGTGTGCAGGGCAGGAATTCAAGTAATGGGGAATCCTAGCTGAGAAATTCCTTGTCTGAACTGAACACCTGTGAAGTTTACATCTTTAAATCATGATTTATTTTTTTTTTAAACCCAAAAGAGCAGCTTCTACCTGTGTGCACTTTGATGTGCTGGTAAAGCGAGTTCCGCTGTGCAAAGGTTCTGAAGCAAACTTCGCATTTGAAGGGCTTGGATCCAGTGTGGGTCCTGTTGTGGTGCTTCAGGTACTCCTTGGAGGCGAAGCTCTTCCCGCACGTCTCACACATGAAGGGCCTTTCCCCTGCAAGGAAAAGGAGAATTATAAAGGAGAATTAAACCAGCCCTCTGCACCAACACAGCGCGGCAAGTCTCTCATGAACGGCCTCCGCCTCTACGCAGGCAATCTTAATTATAAATTTCTCTTCTTGCAATTATATTTTGTTGTGATTTAAGATTTTCTGCCACCCACGTGTAGTTAGGAGTTACTGGCACACAGTTTTAAGGCAGGTCAATTAAGAGGTGCAGAAATACCACACAAAACTCATGGGTGGTACGAAGGGTCAACCCAAACCACCAGTTCATACTCCAAAGGATACCCGGGAGAAGGACACGTGCTTTTAAAAAGATTTCTTTGCACATCAGGCTCAGCCAAGCCAGCTCTTTATATTCCTTGGGCTAACTGCTCTGGACTTCTAGGGAAATCATTGTTCTCTTGAATTCAGCCCAACCTTTTATTGATGGCCGATCTCTGGCTACTGAACAAAAAGTAGCTGCAGTCCACACTCAGGGCATCAGATCCCAGCCCGATGGGAACCGCTTTTCTCTTTAATCAGCTCCTTTTACTTTCTCCACTCTCTGCCTCTCCACCTGTAGGAACCTTTCTCAGTAAAATCCTGTCTAGGGATGAGAATATCTGTTTTTATTTAAAAACCAACGACAAAAAAAAGCGTTTTCTGAAAGAAAATGAGATCTCCTGGTTTGACAGCAGGCCTCCCCCGGTCCGAAAAGCCTTACCTGTGTGACAGCGTTTGTGATAAATGAGCATGTGGTTCTGGGTGAACCTGGCACCACACTCATCACAGACAAAAGGTTTCTCACCAGTATGGATTCTGAAATGAGAAAGCGACGTTAAAGCACCGAGCTACAGTTCTCCCCTTCTCAGCACAACACAAGTCGTCCTCATTTGTGACTGCTCTCTGAAGAGCAACCACACGTCTGCACAGGATTTCAGTGTCTTTTAAAAATACCTTCGGCTGAGACAAATTCTGCATTGTGGTTTCTGTGGTGCAGCTTTATTGCTCAATAGTGCAGGTGCTGCACCATTGAGGCCCAGACCCAGAAACTTCTTTAGGGTAAAACCAGATTTTTAAAGGTAAAAATTGAGTAAAGTTTAGAAAACTTGTATCCAGATAAGACAGACTGAAAAAAAAAATGTAACTGTCTTGAGATGGGAAGTAAAGCAACTTTATATTGCTGACACTATCAATAAAACATTCCACGCTGAATGCAAGCAACATGTTTCCTGGCAAGCGGCTCCTGCAGAGTCACCGGCTGCTCTGGAACACGCGGCACCCAAGGAGTGGAATAAAAAGCTGCTGTTTTTACAGTTTTTCCTGCTGTCGTCCCAAGCAGCGCGATCGCCGGGGAAAGGCTGTGTGTACACCAAGGGCTCTTCACAAAATTGCTGCTGGGGCCAGTCTACCTTAAATTTTTGAGCCTGTGCAGACGTCAGGGCTCTTTTGAACAGTGCGGGGTGAACGCAGCTAAGGGAGGCTGTTTTTCGTGCTAATACACACCAACAGGAAGAGCACAGGTGTAAAAATATACGCAAAAAGGTGAGAAATTCTCAGTGTCACCAGTGAGGACAGCACTGAGTTCAGCATTCAACAAGCTTGTTGAATAGTCGCAGTGGCACACAAGGGAGAAGAAACTCCAGATATCCATCTCTGAGATACAAACTGATCCCATCAGCTCTGCGCCGGTGCCTCTGGGGCGTCACTCACCTCCAGACGGTGACGTGTCCCCTGTTTCCAATCACATATCAGTAGTTTTCTATGCTTAGCACCCAAATCTGGTGTGCTTGAATTTAATACACAGCCAAATCTTTTTACAATATTTTCACCCCTATTGCATAACATTTTTCTATTGAATACAAAGAGGCATTCAAATGAGCTGAAAT
Organism: Caloenas nicobarica; assembly: GCF_036013445.1. Taxonomy (NCBI): domain Eukaryota; kingdom Metazoa; phylum Chordata; class Aves; order Columbiformes; family Columbidae; genus Caloenas; species Caloenas nicobarica. The sequence goes on from NC_088247.1 coordinate 121,390,320, forward strand.
ATTTATAGCCCTAATCCTACAAATAATTTGGCGCGGGGGTTGCTTTTCTCACGGGAAACATCCCATCGACTGTTAATGGGTCTGCTCCCGTGAGAAAAGTCAACTCCGGCAGCAGCCCACGTGCCTCCGTGGGGCTGAAAGAAAATTACAGCAACTCCCTGCACCTGAAAAGCAGAAAAAAATTTTTTAAAGTAATGTTTTACATCCCCACTTCACTTGAAGGCTCCAAGTGTGTTCCAGGGGACTCTGCTTCTCCCCCCAGAATCTAACAAGGCCAGTGAAGTCCGTTCATACCTCATGTGTGTTTTAAGTGCAGAAGGCTGAGAAAATTTAGCCTCACACTCTGTGCACCCATAAGGCTTGTCGCCTGTGTGCGTCCTTTCATGGAGCCGCAAGGCGGTTTTGGAGCTCAACCCCTTTCCACACTGCTGGCACTGATGACGCTCCCCACCACCCTCATGAACCTGGAGAATGTGCCTCTTGACGTCCTTCTTCCTCTTGAACTTCTTACCGCAGAGCTCACAAGGGAAGTGGCGCTCGCTGCTGTGGACGTGGCGCTGGTGGCTTTTGAGGTTGCACCGGTTGGCAAAGGTCTGGCCGCAGGTTTCGCACCGATAAACGATTTCGGCCGCGATGCCGTGGCTGTGCTTGATGTGCTTGAGAAAGCTTTTCTCGTACAGGAACTCCTTCTCGCACGTGCTGCACTTGAAGTTACTGCCTCGCTGCTTTTTCTCCTCTTCAGATTTTTTCGGGTTGTCTTCCGATTCAAAGTTGCCATCGCAGTCTTCACTTTCAGGTTTGACGCTGTTCTCCGCTTGCTCCTCCTCCTCCCTCTCCATATCACACAAATCCTGCTCTTGAGGATACATGTTTTCTTCAACAGCAACCTCTGTATTCTTCTGCTGCTCCCTCAGCCGCCTTGTGTATTTCTTCTTCGGGATTTCCACAAACACTTTCCTCCCCGCCAGCCTCCCGCTTGCCCTTCTGATTTTGGCGTAAGGAGGCTTCGGCATTTCCTTCTTTTTGTCCATTTTCTCTTTCGATTTGGCAGCGGGCGCCTCGGGAGAGGCTCCGTTGCTGGGCCTGTCTGCCGGGGAGCCCAGAGGATCCGCGGGACAGTCCGTCTGCTCGGCTTCTGCCACAGCAGCGGCTTTGGACTCAGGCAAAACACTCGGCTGAGCAGTGCTCTCCTCCTCAGAGCTCTGCGATTCGGAGAAGTTCTGCAACTCCAACAGCACCGACTCAAGCATCTGCTTCTTTAACTGGAAGCAGGTTTCCGAGAGGTCCAAGCACTTCAGCTTTTCAGCTATTTCCAGCATCCGCTGCACTCGGTCTTCTTCCACTTCCACCTTGGCAGTGTAGACAAACTCAAGGAAGGAAGCGAAGTCAGCGACCTGGACCTCGTTGAGGAACACGATGGTCCTGGGGCTGTCCATGGCCTGCTCGTTGAGGAACACCTCCTTGAAAAACTTGCTCGTGGCCGCCAAAACCGCCTTGTGAGCCACAAACTCAGCCCTGACGCCCTGGTACTCCACGTTGACCGTCACGTCGCACAGGTGGCCCAGGAGACGCAGCTGATGCATTTCATTCAGGAGGTTGATGGGAGAGGACTTGGATTCCAGTAAAACCGCATTACTTTCCATCTTTCTTCTCTCTGCAAAAAGCTGTTAACAACATCGCATGTTAGTCAACGAAACTCCACGGTTTCAGTTGCCAAAAGCCACATCCAGACTTTGGAGAGCGCTTCACTTCAGATTTAAGCACTTAAGGTGCTTGAGCTTAAGAGACCAGACTTTCAAAGGAGCATTGTGGAATGTCTGGCTACAAGTACCGGTTTCAAAAAGCATCACCCTAAGCGCTCACATCTAGAAACATGTCACCAGTCACACACGGAGATTTCTCTGAAGTTAATTTGAGTTTAAATCTCTACTGTAGTTTCACGTGAAACGCTAAAGACTGTTTGAACCTGTAATAGGGACAAAGCAAACAGAGGAAGATCAAAGGAAACCTTCTCATTAAGGCATGTGGAATTAAGAAATTATTCTCCCTGCTAATCAGGCAGCAGGAGAAAGGTAAGATTAAGTGAAAGTTAACTGCAATCCTAAATAAACACTTCCTTAAACGCGCTTTCGAGATAAGACTGTTAAACAAGACTGGGATAAAATTCCAAATGCTTAACCGACCAAAGCACAGGAGCCTGCAGAATCATATTCTCAAACTGCAAACCTAAGAAATCCTAGAACTCTCTCAAAGTGTTGTCTTTTTTTTAAAAAATTATCACTCAAAATGGACTTACGTCCTCTAAATTTTGCATGCCCATTTGCAGCCGTACAAGGGCTTCACAATTTCCACAGACATTTAGGTTACATTGCATTTCCCAGTAACGTTTTAAGCTGCTCCAAAGTTCTCAAAGTACTGAGTTTTGGGGGTTTTTTTAAATGTTTGACCTGAGAACAATCAATATTTCTGTGAACCTTGAAGACACTCTGAGCAACACCCCCTCTGCAATCTATTGAATTCCACTGTGTTCCTAACAACTCATACAAATGCTTTTTGAATCTGAAATATTTCTTTCCACTTCCTAAACATTAACTTTCCTCTATACACATAGTAGACTTGCAGTCATTTAGATACGGGACACTAAAAATCTTGCTCAGAAAGATAAAAAAATAGCGTACAAATGGAATAAAGTTTACGTAACAGTAAGGAAGCCATATTAAGCATGAAAGAAACATGGGAATAATAACTAAAAAATTAATAATAATTAAAATAATAATGTTAAAATAATAATTTAAATAGTTCTGCTAACGTTATTCTAACGAATACCTAAACCGCACTGTTACTGAGTTTTACTACACCTAAAGACCCAGGAAGGGGATAAAGAATCGCTGGTGCCAGCCCAGAGCTCAAAACATCCCAAAACACTATCCACTTTTACAAACAAACCCCAATGACACGCTTCAGTTTGGACAGAAACTGTCTATGAACGAGAATGACATGATTTGACTTCTGACTGAAACACCAACTCTCACAAATAAACACAAAAGATGATGTTTAAACTTTGCTTCCCATTCTCCAGAGTCACCCTGCGATGTTTTTCCTCCCAGTTGCACAACAAACTGGCACTCCCAGTATCGGAGGGTGAATTAAGCAAAAACTCATTGAATGCTTTATCTGAAATAACCAACAATGTAAAAACCTAACTTTTTTCCCCAGTACAATTATTTTTGAGCTCCTTATCATGTTATTTCACAACTACCCGTCTATTTTCCATCTGAGTGCACACAAAAGCTGCGGTCACGTGTAGACACCAGCGATCCCCAGCAGGAAACAAGAACCCAAATCGCCACCGCCTCCCGCTGGGGCGAACATCCCGTAACTGTGCTGAGGAGCTGACCACAGCGCCTGCGTTCACAGACACATTGTGCTAACTCCTTTTTTTCTTTCTTTGCTTTAGATGACACAGAGGACCCCAGGGGGAGAGCACAGGGGCACCCAGAGACACGCAGCCCCCAGCCCAGGGGACTCCTGCATGGTAGGAGGACGTGGAACCATCACACGCTCCCAGCAACAGGGCCAGCCGCCCACCTCTTCCTCAGCACACTGCTCCCTCGGCCTCTCCTGCTGCCAGAGTGGCCCCATTTTATTCCTCATGAAGAACAAAGAGACCAAAAAAATGGAAACAAACCCAAACCAACAAAACCCTGCATGTTTTAATGTAATATAGGTCACTGGATGTTGAGACCCCTGAAGACTCTAAATTAAACTGTTTGATCTCGGAGCCACAAAGCTCATTGTGCCACTATTCCAGGGACTCCTGAGCCTGCGCAGACTGGAGGTGTTCATTTGTAACGCAGGTTTTCTCTCCCCCTTGTAAAAAAGAGCGTGGAATTTACACTGCGCAGCGGCACTTAACCATTCTTTGCTGTGGACACGGAATGCCAGCTCTAGAAAACGTCCAGCAAACGGTAGGTGCACCTCACCCCGTGGAGTTCCCATTTTGGGCCTTAAGTAAAATTAATTAAAATAAATAAATTTTTAAAAAGCAGCAGCCCCCCATCATACACACACACACCCCCCACTCTCTCCTCCGGGAGGGCTGGGAGCGCGTCCCGCGGGCCGTGCCGAGGGGACAGGGCCCCGGCGGCCACTCGGCTCTGAGGGGACGGGGAACGGCGCGGGGACGCGGCCGGGCCGCCCGGGGGCGGCTCGGGGACAGCCCCAGCGTCGCTCCCCGGCTCCCGCAGCCCGTGCAGGCCTCTCTCGCCCCGCACTCACCGGCAGCCCCGCGGCGGAGCGGAGCGGGCCGGGCAGCGCCGCTCGTCCCCTCACAGGCGGCGGCCGGAAGCGCGGCCGTTGGCGGGGCAGTGCGCAGGCGCGGCGGCAGCGCGCAGGAAGTGGCGTCACGCACCGCGACAGCGTTGCTAGGCAACGCGGCCCGGCGGGCCTGCGACGCCACCACGTCGCCAAATTGAGTTTTCTACAGTTAAATCTACGCGAATAAATTAGTTACGGGATGGCCGGTCACGTTATCTTTATTTATTTAAAAAAAAAAAAAAAAACAGCAATTTACAGCGACAGCACCACGCCCCTGCCTGCACACAGGTTTAACCTGCACACACTTCCACAAAGAGACTCCAAAACTTTGTAAAAACAAAACTTTGTAAAAAAAAATAAATAAAAAAAAAAAAACTCCGCCTAACGAGGCAGCGCTAACGAACGCGTGAGTTAATTTGGCCTGGAGAGACCGCGCGGTTTTGTGACGATAACTGATGTTACAAGCATAGAAGGGAGCGATCGGCGCCTTGTGTGGTGTTATTAACACCAGGTGGCACATGTTCTGCTTTTTTAAGAAAAGGGCTCTCGGGTTTGTGAAGTTTACCTTGGTCAACTGACCAAATTTCTGGCGCAGAGTCTTCACCCGCACAGGCTTCCGAGAACATTTCTATTTTGGACCAGTTATGGTCTTTTTTGGTTGTAAGATCGATTAAGAAACTTCTCCAGTGGGCATTCCGGTCATGAATCTAAAAAAAAAAAAAAAACAAAAAAAAAAAAAAAGGGGGAAAAACTATTACATCTGATTTTTTCCTAATAATAACTGAAGATTTAATCCAGTACAAAGTCAAACAGTATAGGGGTTAACTCTATGATCTTGTGTCAAATGCAAAAACTCTGCCTGTCTCGCCAGCTCCGCGCTGATTTCTGGCTCCGCTGTCACTGAAAGCTTCCAAAAGCAGCTACAATTTCAGCACGCAGGCAAACATTAACTTAAAAAACCTTGTAACTGAAAAAACAAACCCTTTATGTTCCATCTTAGTGGTCATGTCAGGACCTGATGTGCTCTGAAAACAGCTGAGCTCAGCAATCCATTTTTTCAGCGCATCGCAACGCTGGAAACGCGTAAAATCAGATTTATCTGCAACGCGGACATATTAATTCTTACACTTTTTTTTTTTAAACTAAAAATGAGAACTTCAGCATCAACGCAAACTCTCATCAAGGCAAGATGCTTCTCCTGGTCATTAGACACGGCAAATGGGGGCAGCGTACCGCCACGTGTCTGCGCAGCGTGGACATGTCCGTGAAGGATCTCTCGCAAGCCCGGCACTTGTAGGGCTTCTCCCCGGTGTGGATGCGCTGGTGGCGGCGCAGAGCGCCCTGCTGGGTGAACGTTTTCCCGCACTGCTCGCAGAAATACGGACGAGTCCCTAAAAAACAAACCAAAAAAAATGACCGCGGGAGCATCTGGCCCTGATTTCAGCACACAAAATGAGGCGATATCGTGCCCCGCTTAGCCAGGATCAGCATGAGCCCTCCTTGTCTTCACCACCTAACCCAAATATCTTATAAAAATTACTCTGGAATAAAAAGCCACCATCCAAACTGGACAGTGTTCAGCTTCCGGCGCCGTTTATTTTTGCAGCCCAAATTAGTTTTGTCTCATTACCTGCATGGACGTTGCTGTGCTGGGCCAGCGAGGCTCTCAGCCCAAACGTCTTCCCGCAAACCCCGCACTTGTAGGGCTTGGCGCCCATGTGGCACTGCTTGTGGCATTTCAGGTACTCGTTGGTGGCAAAATGCTTTCCGCATACGTCGCATTTGAAAAGGCGCTCTCCTGAGCAAAGGGAAAAAGACATCCTGGATTATTTCGGCGGAATTTTGTACTTCAGAGTTCATCTTTCAAATGCCCTTCTATCCCCAGCAGTTCCTTTTTCTGTGAGTTACAGGAAAAAAAAAAAAAAGCATGCACATTCTTCAAATCCCAACTAGGAATTTCTAGTGGTATAAATAAAGGGAGAAACCAGATGGAAGGAGCGGCAGTATTGAACACCTACCTGTGTGCGTCCTTTTGTGGCCAGTGAGTTTGCCTTTATCAGCAAAGCAAGCCCCACAGTCCTCACAAATATATGGCTTTTCCCCCGTATGGGACCTAAACGAAGCAAAATATGAACGTTAGTAAATTAGCTTTTGTAGTGCATACTCAAAATAACGTATTTGAAATTATGTTCTACATGCTACAGGCAGCAGACTTCGTTTTTTCAAAGATCTCTTGGGACACTGTGGGCCATGTTCTTGGCTGCCGCAATCCCTCTGCCTCGTGTTCTCCAGCCCGCAAACTGCAACCGGCAGGATATTCCAAATTTTAAGACAAAAGGCTGTAAGGAAAATCAGGCAAGCAGTGTTTCTGTATGCACACTGGACATTTTATTAAAAACTAGCTCAAATCAGTGAAAGTCTGAGCCTAATGTGTGGTTTTAACACTGCACTGACTTCTCTTATTCCAGCCTAAATGTGCAAAACCACGCATAATTTGGAGTTGTCAGGCAAAACTCTGCAAAGATGAGACACAGGCAGTCACCCAACACAAACCCCATGAGTCACTGCTCTGTTGCAGTCACACCGCATCTTGCACACAGTGCAGCACCACCGCGTTTCAGCCGGCATGGACTATCTTGGCATTTCCGATGTTTTGCTGGTCCTGAATCAGAATACCTCACAATTTTTTAAATCACTGTAGGAGCACTTAGAAGACAGAAGGACGCTACTGTCCCCATGGTACAGGTGCGCAGTCTCTAGTAACAGGATTTCTCTCACCCCATTTAGCCCTCCAACAGTTAACCTCCCAGTTAACAAGCTATCTGCCAGACTCCCTGTTGGGAGAAAAATGGGAAATTCCAAGGGGTGATTCACTCTCTCCTGGGAGAGGACACACTCACCAGACCTCACCAGCGAGCGACTCATCCAGTCTAGCTCCACTGACTACAGAGGGAGCCCAGATGAGAAATCCAGCTTTTGTATTGCGCACAAAACCCAAAATCTCACACTCAATGACTTGCTCAGGGTGATAAAGAGCGAGCGGGGCTCGGCATCTGGGCCTCTGGGGTCCTTGACTCATGTTCAGCCCGTCCTACTTTTCATCAGCGAAGACCATCAGCTTATTTTGAAGACTGGCTCAAATAACTGGCTTTTGCTCACAAGTTCGCCTAAAGCGTGTTTCAAAACCCCTACAAAACCGATGCAACGGCCAGATGCAGACAAAGCCGTTACGTAAAAGTTAATCACGGATACTACAGAACAAATTATATCCCGGTGTTCCTCTTACAAGGACGCACAAGGAGAATGACTCAGAAAAGGAAAAAGAAGCACCAAAGCACACTGGGCATGCAGGGAGCGGTAATGGGAGGAGTGGTGCTGCAGGCTGACCTGGTGTGGACCTTAAGTTGCGAGGGCTGAGCAAATTTTGCATGACAAATGCCACACTCGTAAGGTTTTTCTCCCGTATGCGTCCGCATGTGGAACACCAGCGCCGTTCGGGAGCTGAGGATCTTCCCACAGACAGAGCAGAGCGGGCGTTTGACTCTGCCCTCGTGCTTCCGCATATAATGCGTCCTCACATCTCTCTTTCTTTTAAAGGTAGCATTGCAGAGGGTACAGGCGAACTGCCGCTCGTCCGTGTGGACACACGCTCGGTGCTCCTTCCAGCTGTTGTAGCTGGCAAACGACTTGCTGCAGATGTCGCACTGATAGGCTTTACCCGGCAAGCACTGATGGACGTCTCTGCAGTGATCCACGTACTTCTTCCGCGAAACAAACTGCTCGTTACACTTCTCACATGTTATTACATAGGCAGACTTATTTGCCCCGCGTTTATTTACCTTCTTTATTTTAAACACTTCATCTGAATCACATTCTTCGCCATCCTTCTCATTAGAGTATCCATCGTCCTCATCGTCCCCCTCATTATCTCTGCTATCTTCAACTTCTGAACAACCCGCTTCATAATCTACCTCCTCCTCCCCCTTCACACTTGTTTCACCTTCATCTTCATTCCCTTCTTCACTCAGTTTTTCACTTCTTGCTTCAGCATCCTTATATTTCTGCTTCTGTTCTTGCTCGTTGCTGCTGTCTGCTTCAGTAACAGACAAACCCCCGGGTTCTTCCTCACGATTTGTGGCCTCTTCGCACCTCACAGGCTTCTGTCGTTCAGCCTCTGATGTCCCATCCCACCTCTCTCCGCCAGGACCTTTGTCACAGCTCCCTGCATGTGGCCCTAGCGCAGGCGGAACTACCATCCAATAGACAGGCACAAGTTTCCTTGCTTGCCCAGACTGGTGGAATTTTCTGTGAAAAACAAACAAACAACACAGAACAACTTCAATAGGTTTAATTGTTTCCATTCAGGCATGTTTGCCTCAGAGGAAGAGTCCTTTCTTCTTAATTGTTCTTCAATTTAAGAAATTAACAGCTATCTGGAGAGCTAAACAACAGGAAAATTCCGTGTAGAGTTGGACCAGATAATTAAAGAAAATTAAAAGGTCTCAGTTCATCAAGGATGGAGCCTCTCAAGTACACATGTTCATGATCTGACTAGTAACATAGGCTGGACTGTACATTTTCCTCCAGTGCCACGCTAGACAGGGTAAGAAATAATGGACTTAAAATAAGGGAAACATAGATTAAATGCCTATATGGAAAACCAGAACGGGCTCCCTTGGAAGTCATCAACTGCAGTGGTTAACTCCAATTATCCCCACTCCGTGCGTGGAACAAGCTGTGTCACTGCACTCGCGACACATCTGGAATGTCTTTCTGCTACTGGACTGAACTCCAAACAAATTCTGACACTTTTTAAAGGGGAAGCTGGGCTCCAGTAGAAAACCACCCATCTCCTGACCCACACAGGCAGGGTACAGAAATGTGTGACACATACAGTGGCTTCTGCAGCTCTGGAAATTGCTGTGCAATTTCAACATCTCGTTTTTGGGCAGGCAGCGCTTAATAAGCCCATCTGGAAGCTCAGGCTACCCAGCGAAACAGCACGCAGGATATTTGGTCCATGAAAATCACACTAAAAAGCACCACGCTGCCCTGACATTTATGACAAGGGCATTTTCTTGTGCATTTTAAACAGATGCCAATTCTTTTCAGGCTCCTATTATAAATCCAAATCCGAGGCTCCCAAAATCACCTAACAGATCCTGTTACACAAGTCGTCTTTGACTCAACGGGAAACGTTCCCCTAAATTCCCAGTCTGGGAGAACTCAATCCAATAATCTGGACTGAGAGCTTGATGAGGTCAGCAGAAAAAAATCTCTGTTGATTTCAAAACGCTTCGGATCAGATCCAAGGAATTCTGGAACTAAAGGAGCGGGGACTTCAAGAACAGAGAGGAAACACAGACACAGAGAACGCCATACCTGACATGGGTGTTGTACGCAGACCGCTGCGCAAAGCCGGCGGGGCAGCGTTCGCATTTGTACCGTTTCTCCCCGGTGTGCGTCCGTATGTGGACCGTGAGGCCGCACTTGGAGCCCACGACCTTGTTGCAGTAGGGGCAGGCCTGGGGACGCCGCTTCTTCTCGTGCACCCTGCGGATGTGCTCGTTCGTGTCCTTCTGGCGCTTAAACCTCTTGTCGCAAAACACGCAGGAGAAGCCCCGCTCGTGGCTGTGAGCAGCGAGGCGGTGCTGCCGCAGGTTCTGGTGCGAGGAGAAGAGCCGCTCGCACGTGTCACAGCCATACCGGACCGCCAGGTTAGCATCGTGCTTGAGCTCCATGTGCGACTGGTGCTGCTTGGTAACACGCAACGACTCGTCGCACTTCTCGCAGGCAATCTGCGGCAAAGCTTTTGCCACGTGCCACGGTGATTTCCTGTGTTCGGTTTTACTGGCAAATTTGGAAATTAAACTGTTTTCATCCTCCCACTGCTCAGGCAGCGTGTTCCCAATGACTACACAGGCTTCCTTTGACTTGGTCTGACTTAGGAGAGAATCACTACTCTCATTTTCCAGACTAACAATATCCACACTGAGCCTGTTTCTGGCATCTGTCTTGTTACATTTTGGTAGCTTTGCTGTCCTGGATTTTGGGTCTGGAAAAGCGGTTTCCTCTTGTTCCAGGCTCACTGCTTGGCCTTTGATGACTCCGTAGCCAGGCAGCAGCTTTTTCTTGTTCTGCCTCTCCCAAAGTCTCCTCTGCAGGGGTATTGCCACAGCTTGAGAATAGTTACCCAGTTTGCGGTTCTCCTCTTGCTGGATGCGAGGCCACTGTGACCCGTTCTCACACAGCTGACCCTTCAGGTGGAGGCTCAAATCCAACCCCTTCCTGCCCTCTGCTTTCACTTCTTCACAAATGTCAAGCAAATCCTTGCATTCAAGTCTTTCAGCTATCTCTTTCATCCGTTGCAGTTTTTCAGCTTCAATCTCCACTTCCGCAGTGTAAACGAACTCCAGAAAGGAGGTGAACTCCTCTGTGTAAATGTCTTGCAGAGTCACTGTGCAGTTCTTGGTGTCCAGCATCTCATCGTGCAGGAAAAGCCCCTTGAAATAGTTGCTGGAAGCTGCCAAGACGGCTTTGTGAACCAGAAACTCCTCCTGAATTCCCAGATGCTGCGTGTGGACCGTCACGTCGCAGAGGTGACCGAACTGGTACAGGGAATGCAGTGTCCTCAGCAGGTTAGGAGCAGCAACCTTGGATTTCATCAGGATTTTCTTCTTCTCCATCCTGCCAGAAAAACAGACAAACATTTGAGGTTTTTTGAGGAGGTAATAAGTGTTTTGTTGGAAAGGTATTTCAAAATTGCTCCTTCTCAATCAACAAACAGAGGGGTCAGAATTTTTTTGACATTTTGACTTTCTCAGAAAGAACAATTTGCATTTCCCCAACTAGCTATTATTACAGTCAATCCGATGCTGGAGAACTCTGCGGTGTTCCTGTCTCAACCTGCATGTGACACTTATACCGCTGGAACCAGAAGTCTTGTTTAAAAGAACAATAATGATGCTGCCAACCTTACTGAGGCCATTAGATGCTCTGATCCGATCCTCTGAAGCTGATATTCCCAATCTAGCATGATTTTTAAATGCCTGTTATTTAGCACATGCTTACGACAGCTCTGTAACCAAGGGAAGAGTGTCAGGCCAAAATAAACAGCCGAAACAGCTTGTTATTGCTTAAGGGCTCGGTTTAAGCTTGGCTTGCTGGGTTTCCATCTCCCAGTAATAATGCTTGGCAGAAAACACCACCAAATCGTACTTTCACTTCTCATCTAAATTATGTTTGACATTACATTAAATACATTCTTGGCAGATATAAACCATCTGATTAAGAAGACAAATGTGTCTTCAACATAAAGTACCAGGAAGCCAAACACAATACCCAGCCTAGAGTGGATGGGTTTGAACAGCAAGCTTAAGAGACAGCTTGGAGAATACTCTTCCTATTAAAAGCTACTGCAGAAGATAATCATCTAAACCACATGGCGTCGGTTATTCAATGCCTGTGACATCTCAAATAATGTTTTAAAAACTGCATTTAAAGGTTTAAACTGATTTTTTTAATGACCCAGTGAAGTGCAGCTGGAACCTGTACAGCTACATTAATAGGAAATGGACAAGATTTCTGCTAGATATAAAATGGCTGTAAATTTGAGTTATGCAGAACCTTAATTATCTGTACTTAACTGGAGGGTTGATCCTGAGTCCTCTATATTCAAGCCCACAAATTCAGAAAAGCTTCCACTTAATCTGTCCTCTGGCTCACCCCTCTTAATGCTTTCCAACAGGATTTCCTTCTCCATTTCTGCGCGGAGCTGACCCCAGCGTTGCGAAGCTCCCCGATTAAAGAAATCAATGAGCAGAGCACGTGCTAATTTCCTCCTGCTCCTTTTTAAGATCCCCATCTGCGATAAATTCTCGATACGCGCTCCCATGTGAGCTCTGCTAACACCAGGATCTGATACAAAGCCAAACGGAAAGGTACGTTCCAACATCATCTCTTTAGTTCAGCTGGTTCGAGATTAAATCAGCCCAGGAACAATTTACTGAAATGTCTTTCCAATGAAAAACAGTACAAATTAATCAATTATCACTTTTTTTCTTCAGAAAAAATAAGACTGTATTTTTTGTTACCATGTGGAGAGGAATTTGAACTTTAGTTTTCTGCAGTGGTGTTGCATACAGTTTGTTATGTTTTACGGTTTCATGAGGTTAAGAGCAGAACACAATTTTTCAGGAGTATAAAACAGTATGCAAGATTATTTTTTTCCCCAAAAAAGAAGTTTAGGTAATAGAAGATTTCCAAACATTTTGCTTTCACTTTGGGGGTAAGAAGGCAGGTTCTGATCCCCAGTGGATTAGGAAAGCTATTTTCTCCTTACTCTTTATGCTTCATTAACACTTAACAAGAGAAGATTCTTGAGGAATTCCCATCCACAGCAATGAGGATGACAAACATTGCAGTAAATCATCCAGTTATTGAATCAAAGAGAAAGACAACTACCAAGTTGCTGTCTCCAAGGCATTGACTTCAACAGGAAGATTTAAATGAAAACAAATTTTTTTCCACGTATTGCATTTTATGGGTTTGTTTGTAACTTCTTTCAGCTTTTTGCCCGGTAGTAAGGGAATAAATATTTTAAAGAATTTGTATGTAAGCAAGAGTTACAGAAAACATAATGAATCACTGCAAAAGCCAAAAGGTGTTTCAATTCAATTACAGTTCCTGATAAGGCCAGTAGAATAGAATCACAGAATCATGAAATCGTTTTGGTCAGAAAAGGCCTTTAAAGATCATTGAGTCCAACCGTTAACCTAACCTGGTACAGTACAACTGTTTTAAAAAATAAAGCCTAACTCATGGCTTCCACTCTCAAATAAGATCTTTATATTTGCTATAGTATATATATTATATATATATTATATATATATATTATATATTTTATATATATATATATATTATATATTATATATATATAATTGCTATATTTATATTACTATAGTGTTTGGTTGGGTTTTTTTTAATGATGCAATGACACAGTGAATAGCAGCTTTCTAATTCAGGATAATTAACACAGAAAATTAAGACATTTGTAGGAAGGCCAGTAAACACTTCCAAAACATCGTTGTTTCTTGGATTTTCCCTGTTCACATCTACTTTGCAATTTCTATTGGCCAGAGCCTTAACTGGTGTGATACGGTACAGCCCTTTTGAAGCAAAGACGGTGATTTACATACCCAAGTATCCAGGGGAGAAAAATCCAACAGGTCAAAGCAATTGAACCGCATACTTCTCACAATCTGCCACTTGGCAAAATAAGCCCAGTGTGGGTAGATCATAACAGAGCAACACCCCGGATCCTGATCCATAAAACGAACCACTCAAGATCAAAGTAAACAACCAGAGCTGCAATACAACACGCAGAACATTTCAGAGCACACAAACCGCGCTGTGGGCGGTAAGACTCATTGCCACAGGTGTGCAAGACCTTGCTTCAGCCCTCAAACCAGACATACCTGTGATATTTTTTCTGATTCTTGCTTTGTTTTTCTCCTGTAAAATCAGATAACACTTGCCTGTCTTAAAGATGGCTTGTGATGACAAAAATACGTGAATAGCAGTGAGATAATAAGCTAACACAGGCGAAAAAGAACATTACGAGGACATAAACAACAACTAGAGCTACCCAACTGTATTAATCATCTGGGAAATTAAGCTTATTCACATCAATTCCCACAGTGTGCAGACACATACAGCCAGGTACGTCAGGACACGGAGCAAACAGAAACAACTGCACCTTTCCTGCCACAGTTTCTGACCTGTCTGTGTGCCGCCGGGTGCGTTCAGGAATTGCCATCCACAGCTTATCCTCCAGCGCACTGCGGGATAAATCCCTCCCTGAGTCACCTGGGGTTGCGGGGGTTTTTGTTTGGTTGTTTGTTTCAAACGTACAGAACTTTTGACTTCTGCCTTGTTAAAAACCAAGCGCATCACCTTAGAAACACAACTAGAAATGCTTTTTGTGTGGGAAAACCAAGGTGGAACAGCACCAACACAATCCTACCTTAGAGATAGCACACCGTGCCATTCCTTACGCCACTGACAAAACACATCTTCTGGTTCTCACCCTCTGCCTTGCGAGCCCCAGGGATTTCTAGGCGTGTAAAGCCAGCAGCACACACAGGTACACCCTGAGCCCTGCAAGGCAACGGAAACCAAACCCGCTTTACCTTGTGCTTGACCAAAGCGCGAGCTTCCTCACAGCACCGCGGGTTGGAGGCCTGGGTGGAAAACCAGCTCCCAGCCACAGCAGCGAGGAGATGCGGGGCAGGCCGGCCGCCACCGGCGCCCACACCGGGGCCAGGCCGGCCGCCACCGGCGCCCACACCGGGGCCAGGCCAGGCCAGGCCGCCCCCAACTCCCCCTCACACCCGCTCCCGCCCAGGCCTCGCCGCCATGCCCGCTCCTGAGGCGTCGAGGCCGGGCCTGCGCCCCGAGGGCGGTGCTGGAAGGACAGCCGGGCCTCCTCCCCACCCTCCCGGCGGCTCCCCGGGGTGTTTCCCCGCCGTCCCGGCCTCACCCTGCCCGGCGAAGCGGAGCGGCCGCTCCCGCCCCCGCCGCGCTGCTCCCGCGCGGCCGCCGGGCGGAACCACCGCTCCCCCCCTCCTCAGCGGAATGGTACGGCTCGCCTTGCAGGACCCCCCGCTGCCCCAAAGCAACGTGGCCGCCTTGGCGTCACCACATCACCCTCCTGCCTTTTGCAGCCATCTTGAGTGAGGGCAGGAGCCGGCAGCCATCTTGGGCACGGCAAAACGCCTCGAAATTCCTCAAAATTGCAGGCGGGGGGTGGTTTGACTTCACCACTTGGGTTGTTTTCTGCTACGCTTTTTGAGTATTTTCTCTCAATAAACTGCAGCAGCTCCCCTCTTTGGGATGAAATACCACAGGGCGCCAGGCCTTGCGCTTGCCTACACACATGGACCGGCCCATCAGATAAATAAATAAGTAAACAAACCAACAAATTAACAATTTCTGTGGGAGCTTTGTTCTTCCAATGGTCTGTCCACATCTTCACTAGGACGACTTGATTGGAAAAAAAAAAAAAAAAGATTTTTCATAGCTCGTGCTTGGCTGTTTCCACAAAACTGAAAAAAATCCAAAACGATCGTTTTTTCTCATTTGTTTAATCGGGTTAAACTGCTCCTGCTGCCAACAGGGTTTGTTCCCCATGTGCAATACATCTCTGCAACTCATTTTCTAGACCAGTTTGCTAGATCCTGCTCCTCACCATGGCCCGATGGAGATACCGGTGGATTATTTCCAGTGATAATATAAAGCTTATAAGGAACTAATTCAAGGGTCTGGACTTTGCTGGGGTAAATCCGGGCTTAGGAGAAGCAGAAATGGGGTCTCACATCTCCCAGAACCGCTGTTCCTCACCAGTGACCCCCTATCGCTGCCATTTATCATGAGAAATTATTTCAAACACGTCGCTCTGGGGGCTGCCAACTACTTTAAACACACAAATCTTGTTTCCGAGACAAATCACAGATAAATTCTTCCTTGGAAGCTTTTTTTTTTTTTTTTTAACCTAACTGCAGGTTTTAATCTTCAAATCTTCACAGCTTGTAAAAATCTTGGACGTTGATTGTAATTCCTCAGGGTAACGCAAAACAAATTCCTCCTTAGAAAAAAAAAATCAGGAAGAGGCAGACATCACTGAAAGTTATTAAGCTATTTACCTTTTCCTACGCTTCTGTCACACAAATGTGAACCTGGATCCTATAATTATCGGGCTGCTGGCTACCACATGTTAGAAAACATTCACACACGGTAGGAAGGAAAGACAGAATAAAAATATTTAGAATAAAAATAGCTAGCGCAAACTCGACCGGCTTAGCCTCTTAACAGGCAAATCTAGCCTGACAGAATTTGGTTTTCAACCCCGATTATTTTGTTTGTATTCGGGGAAATGTTTCTATTGCCGAGACACAGCTCGAGGAGCGGAGACAGCTGAAATGTCAGGATAATATTCCTGTATCTCGGCGCGAGGGAACGGTGTTTGCTTTGAGTTTATCGGAAACCGGGGCCGTTCAGTCCTCGCACCCAGAGGAGCTGCGGGAGGAGACGAAGCGCCGGCTCCTGCCCGATTTCCCTCTTGGTTTTGTGCGGATTGAGGGAATTTTTTGCAGGAGGGAGAGATAAAAACTTGGTTATCCAAACATCCTGGGTGCTCGGATGCGTTTTGGGGGTGGATGTGACCCCTCAGAAGAAGCTGGAGCTTCGTCTCTATCATCCCAATGAGTGTCCCGATTGCTGGGGGGTGCGGAGAGGGGAGGACGGGTGACTTATTCGCTGTCTCTGAACCATTAATTCTCTTCTGCGGTTCCAACAGGAGGGACGAAACGCTTGTGAGGCAGCGCAGACGTGTCCGAATCCCCTTGGGCTGGGGAAAAACACCAAACCCGGAGCCCCGTGCGTGGGGCGAGCGCTCCGGACGTGTCCCATTTTACACCGCCAGCCCTGCAAAAACACGTTTCTGCCAAAACGCGGCAAAGCCCAGCAAAGAACCGCAGCCCGGGAACGCAGATTTCACCAGAGCGAAGGCTTTGGGCGCTGATCGCGGTGACTACGAACGGGAAAAGGGGCGAGTGGGGAAGCACTTCTACCAGCGAATGCAGCTTCCGCGCCTCCAAAACTTCAGAAATTTGCAGATAGATGCTCATCCGAGGTCAGCCAGGACTTGTGCGGCGAAGCGAGGGGTGGAAGCATCGCCCCCAAATCCCAGGCTGGTCGCTGTGCCGCATCTTCTTCTCCAGCATCACCTCCTCGGCGTTCGCCACGGTGGCTCTGCCCGGTTGCGTCGCAGATGAGAGAAGCTGGGGTACATTTTTAGAGGTCCCCGAACCCTTCCCTGGCGATGCAAGGCTAAAATCTCATCCCTGGATGCTCTCCTTTCTTTGCGGCTCCGCCAGAGGAGGCTGCAGACTTTGCAAAGAGCAGCCGGAGCTGCGGCCCCTGCTCATCATTCCCGAGATTTACACCCAGCTCCTCGCCAACGTAACCTCGCACGGCAGGACGAAACCATCAGAACGCGCTTGGAACCAGAGAAATCATTAAGGAGCCTCGAGTCAAAATACTCCGGGAAGGACAGAAAAAAGCCAGTTTGAATAGTTTCTCTTGGATGAATTAATCCCCTATGCTGCTCGACTGGGGAGGAATCTGACCACGTGTCTGCGGAGCCTTCGAGGAGGAAAAGGCTTCAAAACGTGCCGGTTTGGTTTGTTTTTCCCCAAGTTTGGGGCTGATGAAAGCGAAGCCTGTAGCGTTGTCCCCAAAACGGAGACAGAGCTTTCAGCACAGTCTGAAAATGCAAAATTCCAGGCGAAATCCTAATGGAAAACAAACCACGGGCTCTTGGTCTGTGTGTCAGTGGTTAGCCTCTAATGCTGTTCTGCATAACACGTTTTGGCACATCGTTTTGCTACAAATCAAACATACCATATATTAATATACTCCCCCTTACGCTGCTTATATGTTAAATCTCAAGGAGCGGGAGTTATATACATTGCAGCAAAAAAATTCCAAGATCTTGGTGTCACTTGAAAAACGCATTGATAAAAGTTCTTCTGCATTTTTTTTTCTTAAAGAGGAAATATTACAGCTGAATAACAATTTAATTCTCAGCAAGGTGCAGTTCTTGTTTCTCTTCACCACGCCAGGCGCATCAGCAGATGCTTTCCCTTTGATACCAAATAAATCTCCCGCACAGCTCGTTTGTTACATGCCCTTGTTTATTATTACACATATTTAAGCTGTTGGCACGTTGCAAACTGCTGTTTCTCCCCATGCCTTCCAGAGAAGCAAAATATTTTACGTCAAAGCCCATATTCCAACAATTTGCTGAGTCTGGGGGTTTGTGGAAGACGATAAAGATCTTGTTTCTCCGTCAAGAGGCTGGAAAAGCAGGTGGATGATGTTTGGTCTCTGGCTAACAGGCGCTGCTGATTTCTGCTTTATCCGCTTGGAAACAAACTGCCTCCTGTTTAGTTACAGGCACTTAAATATTAAAAAAAAAATGCAATCAGCAGAGGGGAAAAAAACCCCATATTTTTTTAATCTCCTACAGAAGGCCAAATGGCTTGCTGAGGATCGCAGGGAATAAATTCATATTAGCACCTTGCTCCCAGCCAAAAGAAATAAAGCAAAAAAACCCAAAGTTATTCTTAATGGCAAGAAAGCAGCAATTTCTTGCCAGATTTGCAGTCCCGGCCTTTGCTAATGTTATCATCCTTTATTTTGAGCAAGACTTCTATGAAAATAGCTGTCGATTTGACGAGGGTGATGCCAGACAAGCTCCACCTGATCCCAGCTGTCAGCTGGCGAGAATTTTAAAGAAAAGGAGTAAATCCAAATACATTGGATAGGGCTTTGTGTACAGCAGACAGGGCCACCTCCGAAAAAGGGACAGACACCTCCAAAAAGAACAGACCCCTGGGAAGGCTCTGCCCCCTCCATATCATCTTAGAGAAGCCCCTTTAATTTTTAGACACCTGAATTAGCCCTTATATGTATTATTTTTTAATATGTACGCATCTCCTGTCTTCACAGTAATAATGTATTTTTTTTCCCCCCACAGTGATTATTTTCCTTAGCGATGGGCCCTCATCATGATCCAAGAATCCAAGTTATTTGGAGAAAAATGAGGATTTAGGTTTGCATCTGGTCGCTGTCTCTGGAGCGGTGGAACCCGTGTCCCAGATCCCGGTGCCTTCAGGGAGCTGCTGCTTGTTCGCTGCCTGCGATGAGAAAATGCCCTTTTTATCCCCAGACTTGGCGCGGAGTCTTCGCCCGCGACGAGTAAACACGCAAAATGCAGCTGCCTGGAGAAAACAAAACACCTGGCAAAATGTTTTTGGACGTTTCGCCATTAGTCATCGTGTGTTTGCGAAGGACCCAGCTGCGCAGCATTCCTGGAGGCAACAGGTTTTATCCATTAACACCATTTTCCAGCGTTGACGTTGGGATAAAGATGCCCCTTTCCTACATCAGCTGGGGAATGAACCATCACAAGAAGCACCTTGGCTGGAGGTTTTCTTCCTTTGGCCAAAAATACGGGTTAAAATCAGCACAAGTAGCCACACGTGCAGCTCTGGGGTCTCACCCGAGAAGCCTGATAACGTATTAAATTTGTAGTACAAATAAACATGCAGATGGGGAAAGAAGAAACGACCCAAGAGGAGACACACCAGGAGAAGGAGACGCTTCTTTAGGTCACTTAAACAATATCGGCTTTATGTTTCCTGCAGAGGTGATTATTAATTAATCCCCCTTTAACCACCAATATTTGTTCCCAGCACAGTCATTAAAGACAGAAAACGAGGAGGGAAGTTTTGTGCTGGACGTCAACAAATTGGCTGGTGTTGGGCTCCTCCCAGAGAGTTTTGCTTTTCCCCCGAGCCCTCCTTGCCCTCTCCAGTCCCCAACGCTCCACGTTGGGATGGGAAATAATTCATTATTTCGCATGTAGAATAACGGCAAAGAGGAGCAAAGGGAATAAATGAGAAAGTCGTTCTGCTTAATGGGGTAAATCATGAAAGTCAAAATTAATCCACTTCTAAGGCAAGGGGCTTTATTAACATCAGCTGAAGGAAAAGGGGAAGAGCCACAGAGTTTTGCACCAAAGTCACAATAATTTACAAGCTTTGTGTTTATTTTAAATAAGGATATTTAACAATTATAGAGTGCCAGAAACACACAAATGCAAGAGCTGTAGAAATGCCATAGTGGAGAAAGTTAAAATACTCCTTCGGGCGCAGTTTGAGTTTGCAAAGTTTACTTCGCCTTAATTAAAATCCCAGAACACTGATGGGCTTTTGCGTTTTTATTTTCGTTATTCTTGATAAGATTATAAACTGGTATTGCAGAGAAATAAGAAAACAACATTGCTGCAAATGTGCTCTTGCAGGAACTTCAGGGCCCCCCCCCAAGTCCACGCAAAACCTCATCTTGATTTGATTTTTTTCTAAAGTGCCTGCAGAAATGGGGCAAGTTCAGGGGCTTTTGGTTAAATACAACCAGGGGTGTGTTTTCTTTCTAACACTCCATCTTCACGTTCAAGCCATGTCAGCAATAAAGTGTTCTGACATTAACAGCAGGTTCTTGTAAGCAGTCGTGTCACGTTATAAAAATGTATTTTTAATTGCCACGTGGTCTTGGAGAGTGCAATCATCTCCTGGTTAGAAAGCTGTAAAAACGACACTGAGAACCTGCGTAAATCACCTTGAATTACCAGTTCCTGAGAAGCTGGACAACGTAGTGAAACCACTGGAGGGGAAAAACACGTTTTATCCCGGCTTGCAGCACAACGCAGCCAGACAAAGGACATCTATTTACACCAAAACTTTCTATTTTTTTTGGAAAGGCAGAAAGAACGGGTCCCCAGCAGTGTGTGCAAGGTGACAAAAGAGGCAGGTGACGTTTTGCGCACCCCGTCCCGCAGCCCTGCTGCTCTTATCGCTGGAGGCTCTCCAGGCGCGTTCAGCAGCGTGAACATTTTTCATCTATCACACCAGAATATAATGAGGATTAATTAGGTCGCAGTTGCAAAGCGCTCATCAGCGCCAGGCGCCTGCTGCCACCATAATTATATTTATTACGGATGCGCCAAGGAATCCAATGGAGCACTGTTTGTGTGAGTAGAGCATCCCCAAAATCGGTCCCTGGACGTGAAAGAAGCATCCTTCAAAAAAAAAAAGAATTTACGGTCTGAAGCAAGTCACTTAAAGCCCATTTTCTTCCCTTTTTAAGCCCCTCTGGCCTGGCTGGACTCCTTGGCTGGCCCCAGACCTTTCCTGCCAGGAGATGCGGCGGATGCTCGACGTGACATTTGAACCTTCCCGAGGGAAAGCAGAGCTCACGGAAAAGCCGACGAGCGGATCCCGGCGATCGCAGCTCCGCAAATAGCGCTTTCCTCTGCAGAGCGAGGAGGTCGAGGCGCACACCTAGAACCCAGACACGAGCAGCCGCCGCGGGTCGAGCTGGGAGGGTCAGGGTGGGGATTTTGTTCCTCTGGAAAATGTCAGCGCGTGGGAAGGAACATCCCGTCTATCAGTTCAGCACAGCGCAAAGCCGTAACCTCACCCTTTTATTGAAAGCAGAGGGTGCAGCACCTGCTGGGCATCCAACTTGCTGGCAGGGACGGAGGCTTGGTACGCTGTGCGCTTTCCAGAAAGCTAAAAAACTCAGGTTATTTTGCTGGGAAACACAAGCTGGAATGATAAAACCAAGCGGCTGGGAGACCTCCACGCCTTGCTGCAAAACCCTCAGGAAGAGCCAAGCGGCTGCTCATCCCCAAAACGCGCCCGGGTGCACCGGGGATGCGCTTTCCCGGGCTGCAGCATCCCACCCCAGCATCCCACTGAGCCAGGGCTGCCGTTCCAGCTTGGGGGGGTCATGCAAATGTGGGGACCCTTCATCCCTCCCACAGCAGCACAAAGATGCTGCTTCCAAAGCCAAGCCCGGGAATTCCCTTCTCAATGCAGCGGGGCGCAGCTCGCCCATTTATTTTGGCAGGGCTGGAGTTTCCACCTCCAAACCCGTCGAACCCTTGCTGCAACCCCCCCAGGTCCTGCAGCCACGTCCCCAGGGCTGCATTTTCTGGGGAACCGCGCTGCCTGCCCCAAAAACACAGCCAGAGAGTTAAGACGTGAGCATCTGGTGACCAATGTAACACCGGCACAAAACGTGCTCTCCTTCCAAAGGGATTGCTCAGCGCCCTGCACAAGGGTTCTGCTTGTCTGGGTTTTGTGAAAAATCATCTCAGCTGGGCGGTCATGCGCTGGCGGGCAGTGATTTGTGCTGGGCAATAGCACCAATTTGGCTGCGCTGAAAAGACACCCCCTCCCATGGCAGCAGCTCTGCCAGGTGACAAATGACGTCCAGGGGGTTCCCAGCTGTGGCACTCGGGGACTCACACACCACTAATCCTCTATTTAATCCCTTAGTAAGCCGAAGTTCAGCCGGGCTGGGGTGACAAAGGCAGCGCACACGCTGTGACAGAGCAAGGCAGCCACCCCGCCTCGAACCCCCTCGCGGGGGACCCCCGTTTCCCGATTTTCTGCAATCCTTGCAAGCTGTCCCAGGTTCGAAACGTTCGCAAGAGCCGGAGTTCATAGCGCATCCCCGTTTCGTGATTTTTTCCGTCCCCTTTGCCAGTTTAAAGTCGTTTTCACAGATACCCAAAAATAACTTTGTTTTTCCAGTGTCATCTCGGGATCTCGTGTCAGTGAAGAGCCCGTGAGAGCAACCCAAAGTGGAGCAGGTACCTGCTGCTCCCCGTTTTTGGGGGTCTGCTGCCGGCAGCATCATCCGTCTTCTCCTTAGATTGGGGCTAACGAGGGATAAGCAATGAGGAGAAAGAACACAATTAGCTTTTTAATAAAAATACTTGACTCACAGACATCAAGATGCTCCAATCTGCAGTTCGCCCCCCTGTTTTGGGGCTGGAGAAGAAAGGAGCTCCTTGGACAGACAGACAAACCGTGTCCAACCCACCCAGCTCTGCTGATGTCAACCCAGAGCCCGTTGCCATGGCAACAGAGCCAGGACCACAACACAGATTTTTTTTTATTATTTTTTTTTTCCTGGCATGATCTCAGCAGCTCCCAGTTCATACCAGAGAGTCGGTTCTCACGGGACTGGGGGGAATTTTCTCCCCACTTTGGCACCCAGAGCCACCCAGGTTGCTCATGGGCTTCGTGCACAGCCCCTCAAATTCCTTGATAAATGAAGAATATCCCAGCCAGCCTGCGAGGAAAGGAAGGATAGTTAATCCCAGCACAAATGCATGAATTTAAGGAGGAATAAAAGCACCTTTTAACGATGCTTTCCACTTAGTTTCCGTGGAAAACGCTCATCCCCAAATTCGTGCACTGGTGTTTCCAGTAAACAGCTGGGACGCCTGGAGACAGATGCTGGGGCTGGTGCACACAAATGGATCACACAAATAAAACTCTCATTCCTCTTCTCCCCCTTACCGGGCCGTTTTACCCCAAGACAGTGGTGGATTCTCCGCCTTTACGGCATTTTAATCAAGACCGAACATCTTTTTAAAGTGAGGTGAGAGCTCCAACATGCATTATTCTCGCTCGGCGCCAGAGCTGCTGGGTGGAATTTATAGCCCAAGTTACGCAGGAGGTCAGTGCTGAACGCTGTGAACTTCCAGACACACGTACGAGCAAGATCACATCCCAGATTAAATTATGGCACATCCAGAGATTTGTGGCTTTTGTATGTAAAGCAGGGAGCTGCAGGAATCCACCCCGATGAGCCAAAATGGGAATTTGCCGAGGATAAATACAGGAGGACTGCCTCACATGAAAAAACTCTCTTTGCTCAGAAGACACGCAGATTGTATCATAAAAGGGTTGTAATTCCAGCAGGCGAAATTTGTCATCGCTCAGAAGGGAATTTGTGGTTTGGACGGGGCTCTGATAGCGTCTCCACTGCTGGGGTGACGAGGGATGTCACCGGGAACGCTGTGACACCGTCACCCCGCGGCTGGGCTGCCTGTTAATAAGTAAAAATTATAAATAAACAGAGAAAGCTTGAGAAATAGGGCAGGGAAGAGCTCCGAGGGGAGAGGACGGCGCCAGCACCGCGCGTTCCTGCAAGAACCAGCTGGATGCCACGTTCCCACCCTTTAAAAAGTCGGGGAGACGTTGCCCCTTTTAAATTTTGCCGATACAAAAGCGCAATTAAAAGTCTTGCACGGCTGATAGCGCCTCGCCCACCTGCTATAACCGCAGTCTGGGTGCTGCAGCAGCACCGTAATAAAATAATTCCAATCGCATCTATTTGTGAATCTGACTTTGCTCTCTGTTTCTTTGCAAGATGAGAATCATATTCCCTTTTTTTTTTTTTTTTAATTGCCTAATTTGCAGTGCACGTGCAGCACTGTAAATTCATCGGGGCGGGGTTAATGGGAAGCCCAGACATGGCACAGAGCTTTTGCTTGGCCCCAAAGAGCATCTTAGGGGGAAAAAAGAGAATGTGAAGGTTTCAGTTCAGGGGTGCTGACCCCCAGGACCCCATCGCTGAGGGTAGTTGACTCAATGACAGTCCCAATCTTGGTAGAAGCCTTTGTAGAATCTTAACAGCCAGAAAAGTGGTGCTGGCTCATTGAGAAGGGCTAAAGCTTTTAGGCACAGGTTCGTCACATTTTGCCACAGCCAAGGGCACGCGTTTTTCCTTAAATCCTTCTGCACGTCCAGCCTCTCATTCCCCAATCCTTTCTGTCCTGCAGAAAAGCAGCGGGGAGGGAATATTTCCCCCGTGAGGTCAGTGGAAAGATCAAGCTGGGGTGTGCAGGTGGCCGGGGGCACAGATGGGATTTTTCCTTTATGCACCCCCCCACCAAAAAAAGGCGTTTGCAAACGCCCCAGCCACATCCCATCCTCTGCCAGCCCCTTGATCCCCCCCAGCCTTTCTCCTTTCCCCACAACAATGGCAGGATCCAGATGCTTATCTGCAGGATGGGATGCTCGCCTGTCACCTCATCCTTCACCAAAATCCCGATGGATGCTCCGAAAGCATCCACAGGGAACCCCCCTCGGATAAAAAGAGATTAAAAAAACCCCAGAAAGCATCCACAGAGAGCCCCCAAGGATCAAAAAAAGAAAAAAAACCTCAGGAAATACTGCAGGAGAGGGAACGCCTGGGACACCGACAAGATTTCTTAGTCATCTCAACCGAATTATAAACATGGGAATTAGGTGGGTTGGCCCTTATTTAACCAGCTGGCGATGAAATCCCAGCTACAGCAAGGTGCACACACATAGCTTGGACCTGAAAAATCACTGAAATATGGGGAAAATGTTAAGTTTTGGAAAAAAGGGAGCATCCCGCCTCCCCGCTGCAGGACTAGCTGCATCCAAGGTGACGCTGCCGACAGGATGCGGCCCCAAAAAGTCTGGTTGGTTTTCCTGCAGCTGGGACGCACCCTAAAACCCAGCGATTCTCCCTCCCCAACGCAGGGCAGCACCAGGCAAGGGACTCATCACTTTTTATTTATTATTTTTGCTAAACAGGCCACATTTCGGCTCAGGCAGCAGCACATTTCCCTGGCATCGCTCGGCGGCGATGAGGAGGAATGCAAACACGGGACGAAGGGCACGCATCCTCCAGCCGGGCTTTGCGCCACCTTTCCAGCTCTTATCTCTATAGCCCACGTTACGAACAATTGCTACGTCCCCATCTTTTATTTATTAAGGCCTTGATAATTATAAACAAGGCTGCCCTCAGCATCCACCCTCGGATGCACCATGTACCCGCGTGTCCACAGAGGATGCAGCCACATCTGAGCTCAGCGGGGATGTAAGATACTGCGCTACGTGTACGAACAGCCCAGATCCAGCCAAAAAATATGCTTTTTTTTTTTTTTTTTTTTTTTTAATAATTGCAATACGCATTGTTAGAGCAACAGCGAAAAACTTGTTAACGCCCTTTCTCGCTGGCCTGCTGGTGCCCGTGGGGTGAGCAGGGCGGTAGGAGACGGCTCGGGGCCAGCCCGAGCCACGGCTGCAGAAAAACTGCTGATGCTTTCCTGTACCGCGGGGTCCCTCCCTGCAGGAAATAATGCATTGTGCTGCGGAGCGCCGCGCTTGCCGGAAAATCCCAGCGGGGAGATGAGAGAGGAGAGAGGAGAGAGGAGAGAAGAAAGAAGAAAGAAGAAAGAAGAAAGAAGGAAAAAGAAAAAAGGGAAAAAGGGAAAAAGGGGGAAAGGAAAAAGGAAAAAGGAAAAAGGAAAAAAAGGAAAAAGGAAAAAAAGAAAAAAGAAAAAAGAAAAAAGAAAAAAGAAAAAAGAAAAAAGAAAAAAGAAAAAAAAGAAAAAAGAAAAAAGAAAAAAGAAAAAAAAGAAAAAAGAAAAAAAGAAAAAAGAAAAAAGAAAAAAAGAAAAAACAAACAAACAAAATAAATTCACCTTGCCCACAGCTGGTAAAAAAGCAGCGCTACCAAGGAAACCCTCAGAGGTGGTTTAAAGCAGAGCTTGGCAGCCCCAGTAAATTAAGCCAGGCTTAAGGCCAGAGACTTGATCCCCAAACACTCTCAAGCCGTGCCTGGGTCTGGGCTTTTTATCGATTTCCCTACATTTGCTGTGAGCAGCGCCCTTGTACTCGTTTAACCCTGATGTGCTATGACAGCGGGGACCACAGCCAATTACTCCTTGTTTTACCACAGTAATTAATACTGCAGATGGGGTCGTTACCCATGACGGGAAGATTTAGTGACATTTTTCCGTGCCACCTCCTGCATCTGGAGGTCCTTCCCCTGCCAGAGACACCATGTGGTCCCTCCAAACCTAATAGTGGCTTGGGAGCCGGTTTAAGCAAACCCGGCTTGCCAGCTCTGCACTTAGTACGAGCCCAGCCTCTTTCAGCAGCTCAGAGCACCCCGGGGTCAGGATTTGGGCTTAATCACACACAAATCAGCACCGATGCTGAGCAAAGGGCGTCTTGTCCCGGCATCCGCCCAGGAACATCCCAGCGGCGCTTCAAATGGGTGGGATTTGCTTCTGCTCCGAGTCAAAGCAACAAAACAAAACCTCGCTTGACCTTTTCTTGGCAATTTTAAAGCTTTATATTTATTCTGTTTTCCCTCCTCCCATTGGGATCGCTCTATAGACCCCACCAGGTCGCGGCAGCTCTCCCAAGCCGTATGACTCAAAGCGTTCATTTCCATGCAAAAAAAAGCTTTTTCTGTTGTTGTGTTGTTTTTTGGGTTTTTTTTTCCCCCACCAAACCATGTCGTCATTGCTGAGGCAAACAACAGCTTGGAACAGCGCGAGGCTTTTGCTTCGCATGGTTATTTTTTGACCCATCTGCTGAACTGCAAGCTACGAAACCCGCTGTCAAAATACAAAATATATCCCCGCGGAGCTCCAGGAGAGCCTGCGCGTGGTCAGCGCGCTGGCTTAAAAAATAATAATAAAATAAACGTGGGGGAAAAGCAAATTTTTTTATCCCCCCCCAGAATGGAAACTCTCTGGGACTTCTGTAATTAAACCAGCGCTCAAAATGATGCAGGATGCAGCACTTGGCAGCGCTGCATTAACAGTCACAGAATCCTACGATCCTTTGGGTCGGAAAAGACCTGAAAAGGTCTTTTCCGACCCAAAGGATCGTAGGATTCTATGATTAATGCTCTGATCCCCCTCTAGTTAGCAATCCCGGGCTAACCCCAAACCAAAAAACCAGGGGCCAGCTCACGTGGACGGGGCTTATCTTTTCTTCCCCTCGTCTCTCTGTTTATATATGGTTATATTATGAGGCTTATATTGAATAATGTCAGCTGAAGATAACCGGCTTGTTTATACTGGATTTGGCTGGCTCCGATGATGTTGGAAATAAAGGTCCAGCACTGCTTCCCAGCTGCCTCCCGACATCCCGAATTTCTGCAAAAACCCGGAGCCGCTTCTCGCAAAGGGATGAGACACGAAGCTCGACCGAAACGCGGGGACACGCTCTGCAAAAGCACAAGGCCCCCAAAAGTCAAAAATAAGGGAAAAAAAGAAAGAAACTGCAATTAAAAGCCCACCGTGGAAGAGATGCTGAGAGCCAGCATCCACGCACACAGCGAGGAAGCGGAAAGAGAGTCGGGCTGATTTCTGTCAGCCATAAATATCTAATTTCTTTTGTCTCAGAGTGACAAATTTCATTAGCAGAAAGGAAAACAGTTTTTTATTTTTATTTTTTCTTCCTCTTGGGGTTGCTCTGACTGCACCCTCGCTCCTGGGGCAAACCAAAGGCACCTGCCCCTCCTCATCCTCCTCTTCCAAACATGAGGATTTGCCGGTATAACTAAAGAAACAGCCTCGAAAGACACAAATCGCAAATTTCTCAGTGATAGCATCCGCGCATTGCTCAGCTCAGCTCCTTCTGCACGGGGTCCCTGGGGCAATGACCTCAACGTTCGCATGTGCTGCGAGATACATCTCCGCCAAGCTTCTAAAAAAAAATTAAAAAAAAAAAATAAAAAATAAAAAGCAACCTCAAGCCACACATTTAACCTGTAGACTCATCTTCATTCCGAGCGCCACATCCCTCCATCATTTGGGCTGTATTATCTTAATTTTTTTGCCCCACAGAGGAGGGAGGAAGATGCAAACACATCCCACGGAGCCCAGTGATGCTCCTGTGCCACGGGGAGGGTCCGGGGAACCTCTGGTCCCCCACGCTCCCTTTTCCTTCCAGCTATTGCTGCCCACGCAGGACAACACCCAGACCCCCCCGAGCCCCCCGTGTGTTTACGACCCTGCCTTTTCCTTCGCATTTCCTCCAGGAAGGTTCCTCCGCCTCCAAACCCATCTCCTTCACGTGAGCGAGCGCATCATGGAGAGGAAAAGCAATTCAATGGGGCCGGGCCAGCGAAAAAAAATAGCAAAAAAAATAGATTAAAAAAAAAGAAAAATAAGAAGCAAGGCAGCTGGGTGTGTTGGAGACAGGGGTGGAGGGATGGAGCTGCTGGCGCCCGCCCCACTGAGTCACACGGGTCCCTCCCAGCCCCACGGGCCGCGGAATTACGCAAAAATTAGGCTGAGCTCAGCAGCAAGAAGTCAGCGTTTAAGCTGCAAAGCCAGAGCGAGCCGATACCCCGCGGAACCCCGTTTGTGCCACCTGGATTTGTTCCCATCCACGCGCTTTCGTGCTCGGGGCTGCAAAACTCAGCCAGGAAATTCTGGGGAAAACAAAACGAAACAAAACCAAACCACAAATGCAGAAACTCTAAGAGGAGGGTGAGGGAAAGCGGGCAGGAAATTGTGCATGATGAGTAAACAGTCTGGAAAGGGAGGAAATTAATATTTAATAAAAGAAAGCCCACCGCTCCCGTGGCTCTACTCCAGAAAGGAAGCCACCGACTTCGGAGACACCTTCGTTTGTGCACGTGCGTGAGCGTCCTAAACATCAGCAAAATCCTCAAAAAGCCAACGAAATCCCCCTAAAAAAGTCAACCCCGGACCTGACCTTGAGGTCAAAGATGTTTCCCACGGTTTGACCTTCCCACGTAATAAGGACAAAACTTTTTTCCACGGAAAAAAACAAGCAAGCAACCAACCAACCTTACGAGCCAGAGAGGGAAACAAGCCCTCACACATCAGCCGAGAGAGAAATGGTGCAATAGTTCCTTTCCGCCTTAATTTGATATTTGGACACGCAGCGACTCGCTCGCCTGCCCACGTCCACCCTCCCGCTGGGCTTGTCTTGACAGGTGTCAAACCTGCGCCGGAAAAAGCCGTTTGCAATTAAATACATCATTATAGTCTAGTGATAATGAGTGCTGATTAAGATAGCGCTTGACCCACTGCGGTTTTGGGCAGAAGATGCTGCCCCACGTCCCCGCTGCAGCGCCTCCAAAATGCCAATTTTTCCGATTTATGGCACTTCTGGGGCTGCAGTGAATCAGGGCACCTGTGCAGAGAAGCTGTGGGGGGACAGTAACTCCTTGTTCAACCTTGGGGACGCCCCGGCTTTTCTCTTCTCCTCCCGCACTCGTACAATATTTCCCTTGTGCAATATTTTCCTCAACATACCAGAGAATAACGGCTTTGAAAGGAGCGTCTGTTCACCGAGAAAAGCCCCGAGCTCTGAGCCTGCGGTCTTGACTTCTGCTGAAGTTTGACCATTTCAAGGAGAGAAAAAATAGAAGCAAAAAGCTTCAGAAAAAAGCGTTAGTGAAACCATTTCCCCCCACGCCTGGCTGCAAGGCACTTGGAAACCAAAGGAAATGCAGGAACCCCAAGGTTTTCTAAGCAAAGCTTTGCCTCATGGCTTAAAATGCCCTATAATGTGTTGAATCATCATCGTTATCAAACGCCACCACCTCGTGCTGCTGCAGGAACGGCGGGGCACATTTATCTCACTTCTGCTTTGGGTGCTTTGTGGCTTTAACGTTGTTTTTTTTTTTTTTAATTATTATTTATTTTTATTCCTTTGTTTCTTAAAATATCGGGCCCAGTGTTGCACAAGAGCTGCCGCAGGGTCTGAATTTCCAGTGTCCATATCAGTACACCGCAGTCCTTGCTATGAGTATTTAATAACCTTTATTCATTTACACTGTGGAAAAAAAAAAAGGCCACTAAACCAGAATGAGCTAAAATGGAAAGCCCTGCCAGTGTTTATTATTGACAGGGGAGAATCCCAAGCTATGCCAAAAAAAGAAGCTTTAGAGGATGCTGAAAATGTTTTCTCGCCGTGTTTTGCCCTCGCAGCTCTCTCCCCACAAAGAACACACAACTTCAGGGGTGAAAAAAAAGTGCAAAACTTCCCTGCACTTTTGCAACGAGCAATTATCTACAATCGGTTTGTATTTCAGGGCAAATAATCGCAGAAGCAGATGAAATGGCCCGATTTTCCTTTATTTCAGCAATCCCTGGCTGGGAATGGCAATTCCCCTGGCCAAAATATATATTTTTTTCAGCAGCTGCACTCCATACAGGCTCTTACTCCGCTGCAAAAAATGCTTCAGCCTGCAGGTCATGGGCAGGGAAATCACCACCTGTCTGCTCTGAGCTCAACCTCCCAGGCCTGGCTTAACAGGATGGGCTGGACCCTTTGGCCGGACAAATCCCAGGCTTGAGCTTTGCGCCAGAGGGTGTGTGCGACAGCCAGGTGTCCTGGTGGGATTCCAACAGAAACAGCCCCAAATCTCCCTCTGAAATTAAAAGAATTAAAAGGAGGTGGGGTTTTTTTGGTTGCCTTTTTTTTTTTTTTTTTTGTGGGTTTAAAAAAAAAAAAGTATTTATTTAAGTCTGCCCTTTTCTCCACCTTCCCCCCTACTACAATGTAACTCCCCCAGAAGTATTTATTGTGCAATACTGCTCATGTGGGAGGAGAGATCCCTCCCCACGCCGGCATTAATGGACAGCATCTAATTTACTTCTATTTTCTTCAGGGTGCTCCACCTGCCAGGAAGACGTGGCAAGAGGTTATTACACCACCGTGTTTTCTGCACCCCATCCATACACGACCCCCCAGACCACCCCGTATAAACTAGTTCAGCAGTTTTGACACTGCACCGCACTTTCAGACACGAGGAAAAATAAAATATAATTTTTTAAAAAAAAGCACCCTAGCAACAGGTTACAGCACCAAGAGGCACAACATCCCTTGGTGTGTTTCCTTGCAGCAAACAGGGAACTCTCCACTTTTTTTTTTTTTTAATAAGCTATTGTTATCGTTGTGGCACAATGTGATTTATTAGCCAGGCAGGGATTATCAGCGGCTGCAGTAAAACGGAGAGGAAGAAAGAGCTGATGTTTGAAATAGATGCTCTACAGACCTTTGGGAATCGTAGACCAGTTTGGGTTGGGAGGGACCTCCAAAGGTCATTCTGGTCCGAGTCCCTCGTGGCCCCACCAGACCTGGCCGGAGGATGCTCGGAGGAGTTTGGGTGCAGAGGAGCAGGACCCAAGGGAAGGTCCACGCACGAGATAAGGGCAGGTTGGGTTTTATCTGCAAGAGATACGAAACCACGGGATTCCATAAGGAGGTTGTTTTGAACATCGAGTACCTGCGCTGCTGGAAGCTGCTCAGAAATAGGTGGAAAATATGTTTTTGGCTCTTGATGCTGAAAAACAGGAGGGGATCAAAGCTCACACCGACCCAGGAGAGCTGCAAACCACGGGGACAGTCTGGGAATGGGGCATTGTGTGGGGAATAACCCCCAAAAGCCAGTGGGACACCTTCAGCTCAGCAACCTGATCCCGTCTGCTATCAGGAAGGTGGAAAACCCACCCAAAAATCCAACCCCCCACCATTAGCCTGGGAGTTGCTTCAATTTGGAGAAACACTGAGAATAGCACGAAACTGCAAAAGCTGAAAAAGCTGTGGGGAGGGTCCTTAAACTGCACACTGCCAGGATTAAAAAATAATGATAATAATAAAAAAAAAAATTTAAAAATATATAATGATGTATCATAAATCAGGACTGCAATGCAAATAGCAAATCTCCCTGCCTTCTCTTAAAAAAAAAGGAATAAAGAGAGATAGATGCTGTGCTGATGCTCAGAAATGAGGAGATATTTGCTCTGTCCTCTCCTCGCTCCCCGTTTCCTTCCAGCCAGGTGGACATTCACTCACTCCATCAAAATCATCACCTCTGCAGGACAACTAGGCTGGCATTCAACAAGGATTTTCCTAATGGGGGGCGAAAGGGCACCATGATAAACCTCTCTCCATACAAGCTCTATGCTCCGAGTCACTAAGCAGCAGCCCCTCTGCTCGTTAATCACATCTGTTGGGCGAGTTGCACTTAATTAACAAAGAACAAGGTTTTCAGACCATTAAAGGGCACAACAAGCTCTGGGTACTTGGACTGGGGAGTTCACATCTGTGCTTGTTTCTCCACAATTAAACAAAACCAGCATATTGGTGAAAAAGAGAGACACATAAGTTAAGCATCATATTGCCACGTAGATACTGGAAGCCTTTATATTACTGCCAGGTTATTCCAGTTTTACCCAGATTATTTTAGTTCTGCTAAAGTGTTTTGTTAGTGGAGATTTATTCCAATTTTTTAAAATATTTTTTATCCTTTAGCAAGATAACTTTGTTATTTGCTGCAGCAGAAAACCGTACAGGCTCCTGGTGCTATCCAGAAGTTAAATCAGGCAGCCAGGAGCCACCACTGAATTCCACGCTCTCCTTTACCCCGCTGTCCTTTCTGCAGACCATTCATGCTGTTTCTGGGAACCGTCACATCTTTTTGCAGTTAAATAAAAGCCAAACATCGCACGAACATTTTGACCTGTATTTTGCCAACACGTTGCATAAATACATCGAAGCGCGACGCAAACACGACGTTGGATTTTGCTGTGCAGCTGGGAGCCCTTAAAACCCACGGTTGGGGCCCCGTTTCCCCAAACGGCACGTTCTCCAAGAAAACAACCCAAAATGCCAACAGCAAAGCATGAAACCAGCAACGGGCAACATTTTGTGCTGTGTCTCCCAACGAGACCCATCGCCCTTGCCAAAGGCAAAGCCACCAGGTTGCTCCAGCTCCCATCTCCTTGGTGCTCTGCGTTCCAGCTGTCCCAAGACGAACCCGCCACAGCCCTCGGTGGGTCCCCAGGAGCCAGCCTGAGCCTTGCTCCTCGCCTTAAGCCAGCAACTGGTCCCAGAACCAAGACTAAGAGCCTGCCGTCTCACCAAGCTCCAGCACCACAGCGGTCCAGGACACGTCATAGCTCAGTCCCACCTAAGCAGCTTCTTGGGAATTACCAGCCAGCAGAGCTGGGACAAAAACACCTCTGAGAAGCTTCACCAGATGATTTAGCAAGGCGCAGTTCACCCGTTTCGTTCCCTATCTGCTGTGCAAAGGCTGCAGATGGTCTTGTGGAGACTCAGGACCAACACGCGTTGAATTTGGAGCAATATTTGGCGCAGAGCATGGAGAAGATCCTCACAGCCCAAGCTCTCAGAAGAGGAGAGCTGGGGGAGCAGGTGCGTGAAATAGTTGGTGAGGAGCCTGATGCACATCAAGCCCAGGGAGCTGCACGTCCCCATCACCTGGGGAAGGGGGCTCCACCTGGGTGCAGCAACCCAAGAAAGCCCAAGGAGATGTTGGCCCCAGGCCACCGGAGCCGCTCCCCGCTGTCCTCCAGTCGTGGCAGCACCGATGCCCAAAGCTATGGACAATTCCTTGGGGTCTGCAGTGAGCTTTGCCAAAAAGGAGCCACTCGAAGCCTTCCCTGGTGATGCCCAGCTCAGAGATGATGCCGCCAACCTTTCAGAGATGCCACCACCAGCCAAGGGCTTCCCCTTGTAGCTGTGGGGGGAAGGCACCCACAGCAAACCAAAACACTCAAGCAGACGTGTTTTCCTCAGTTGAACCCTGCAAAACCCCCCTTCTCGTTAGAGCAGGGCCCATGCCAAACGCTAACAACGCAGGGAAGGATGCTGAGCATGAGAGGAGGAGGAGGAGGAGGAGGAGGATGCTCAATAACCGCAGTCGTTCTCCATCCCCCGGGGGAGTCGCGCTGTAGAAAACAAACAGCGATCACTGGGGCGAGGGGTGAGACGCAGATCGTGGGCTGCGATAGTTCCGCTTGCTAAACGCGAATTAAAAGCAAATCTTTTATCTATGGAGAGCAGAGCCAGGGGAGATGGAGATAACACAGCTCCATTGCACTGCAGCCTGTGATACCAACCCCGCCGCCCGGCTTTTAATTGCCCCCTCCCTGCTAAATTTAATTGGAAAATCAACAAGCAGGAGCCTTCAGGAGGAGAAGCAGAAGCAGAGGGTGTCCGCCCGGAGAGATTAGTCGCATCCACCTGTCCTAATGATGTCCCCTCCGTCCAGGGAGTGACACAGCCCCGGGTGTCATGGGTGGCTGAAGGTGGGACTGGAACCACATCCCCGACATCTCAGTTCTGTCTTTAAATATTCTGTCTTTAAACAGAGAGTAAATATTGAGCTGCAGCTCAGGGAGCCCCGGAGAACAGACACAAAAACCTACAAGGCTGCCGAGGCAAGGTAGAAGATAATTTATAATAAAAATGAAAAAGCACACAATTTTATTGTAAATTATTGCTTATGGTATAGGAACACATCCACACTTACAGAAATCCAGGCAGGTAACAGAGTACAGACACCTGAAAATCAGCAGTGCGCATGTAGGAAATGTAACGGACACTGCAGATCTTCCGTTTTCGGTGCTGGTTCGGCGTCAGATTGGTAACGCTTTCGGACCTGCCCCTGTTGGGTTTTATCCTGCATTTGTCCAACTACTGAATTTTTAATCTTGTTTCCCAGGTTCCTGGGGAGCTATGTCAGAGCTGCTGGAACGCAGAAAATATTAGTTTTTGAAAAGATTGTTGTAGGAACAGCATCTTTATGCCTGGTGTATATATATATATATGCATATATATACATATATACACCATCTGCCCTTTCAACCACCCGCTTAACTGGGGAACAAACTTCATAAAAAAGAACATTTCGGAGCCGTTTCCTCAGCTGCCAATAACGGCAGACACACGATTTACAGGGGAAACGCGTACCCAGGGAAATAAATGCAGGCAATAAAAACGAGAGAAAAGGGGGCGGTTGATGAGTTTGGATGCCTCTCCCTCCCGTCTTGTCCTCACATGGGTTTTATTTTCAACCAATACTTGTTTGTTTGTTGATGGAATCTCTCAAAGGAAATGTCATTTTAAACAGGTTTTTCATTTGCTATGTTGCATCTCTTCACAGGGAGTGGGGTTTTTTTTCTTGCCTCTCAAAATCCAGGGAGGGTTTGCAGAGTGTGATATCCCCCAATTGGCCTCAGGAGAACCCACTACAGCCCGGAGGGAATTCTGACATGCCCGTCAATAACAATATGCAGGATCGGGTTTATAAATCTGTGTGTGAAGTGCGCACATGCGTTTGTGTGTGTAATTTTGTAATATATATTGTCAGCAATAGTTGCTTTGAGTTGCTGGACAAGCAAGGTAACGACATCCCATCATGGAGACCCTTAAAAATCAGTGGTTTTCTCTACCTGATGGCAAGGCAGGCAAGCAAATGCATCTACTGTTGCCATGAATATAATAACAATGATAGCTAGAAACTAAATATAGCGACGTCCTGTTCCTGGTCCTTTGGATTTTGTTTCCGTTCCAGCCCAGCTAATTCCTGCTTCTTAGCAAGGGACTCCTGCACCGGCCACGGGGCATCATCCTTCAAAAAGATATAGCTGGAAAATGATCCAATCCACTCTCATAGTATGAAGATTTTCTTGCTTTAAAAGCAGCCGAGAAAAACCTTAATATCCAATAAGGCGTTGCTGTAAATCATCAAAATTAAAGTGCCGTGGTGCGAACAGGCGGTGCCTGCGCTTGGCGTCGGCAGGAGCCAACCCCGCTCCATATCGCCCCAATTCTCCCAAATTTCACATGCACAAAAAACGTTGCCCCACCCTCAGAGCCCCCATCCCCGAGCTGGTGGCCTTGGGGACGTCCCCAGAGGAAGAGCCCAGTTCCTCCCATTCTTCTGCTGCTGGCGCAGGTGTCCCCCCCGCCGGCCCCATTGTCCCTTGTCCCAGCCGGGGGGGTTTGCACAAGCAGCTGCAGACGGTTCACGTTTCCTTCTTTGGCCTTGGAGACACTTTTTCTGTTGTTTTTTTTTTTTTTTTTTTTTTTTTTTTTAATCAAAGCTGGTTTTACATTTTTTTTTAAATTTAATTTCATATTTTTTTGTAAGTGCGGCATGCCATTCCGCACGATTTCTGGCCTCCAGAAGACAATTTGGTTTTGATTATTACCCAAAATAGGGGGTTTATGGACTTGTTCAGCTGAGGGGATTGGGAAACAAAACCCCTTTTAACTTAAGAACCGGGACCAATTGATTATCAAATGGGAACATCAGCCCAACTGAGAAGAACATTTAAAAAGCATGGGGCATTTAATAAAAAACAATAGAAGCACGATGTGTTTTTAAATTACCAAAAACTACTCTCCTGCCAAAACTGTGGGTAAAAGTATTAGCGTAAGCTTTGCAGATGAAGATCCCTCTAAAAAGTGGTGGGGGGAGAGGTTTTCTTTCCATGAAATTGTAACCAGCCCATAAACAGCTCAAGCAGGAACATTAAACTTTCATTTAAAAAAATTAAAATCCACTGGAAAAAGTTATTAGCTATACTTTTGCAAATCAAAGGAAAGGATCTGACACGGCAGTCTCAAAAAAGGAGTTTTCTTCCCTAGGACAGGAGCCCCAACTTCCACATCTTCTCCCCAATTACACCTCAAACACATCCTAACAAAAAATACCACCAGCAAGTCACTGATTACTCTGCTGGAATGACCTCTTCAAATAATTTCTAGTTGCATTTTGAAGTGGTTTTGATTTTGTCCATAGCCCCAGCTTGGAAAAGTCCAGAGGAGCTGCAGTCAGAACTGGCCATTTCTTGCCCCTGGAACTTGATTGGACAAAAAAATGCCCATTTTGGTTGCTGAAATAAATCGTGGGTTGAGCTTGTCTGAGCATTTCAGCTGGCGAGAGCAAACACCAGCAGTGTTGTTGTTAAAGCAGAAAGGAAATGCTTTTGTGTTGAGCTCTTTTATTTTGTACGAGTCAAAAGAACCCCCCCCCCCATTTCTTCCAGTAGGAAATTCTGAATAAAACCTGTTTGAGGTGGCATCAAACTATATTTTCCTCCCAAAGCAGCTTTTCAGTGTAGCCACTGACCCAAAACTCTTCAGTTTTGGAGCATTACTGTGGATCCCCACATCCTATTTTCAGCTCAGGTAGGAGTGACGCCTCCATGTCACCCAAATGATGCTTCTTCCAGGCACGCTGGATGTCACCAGGGATGGAAAAACAATGGAAATCTCTAATCTTCAGGGTTTTTGGAGACTTTCCTATTTAGGGTATGAAGGAGGGAAGTGAACAAGGGGTTTAATTGTTTCGGTTCCTCGGTTGGGTGGTTGTAGCTCACTACAGCATCACGGAGCTAACTCAGCGCACGAAAAGCAGATAAATCGACAAATAGGAGGATTATGGGAACAAACACGGAATTCATGGTTATGACGGGTGCCTGCTAAGTGTGGAAAGATAAGTCAAGGGGCATTCTGTCCACCTTCACCCTCCATAATATTGTCGCCATCCTGACCTCTCTGCGGGCAGGAATCCACTGGAGAAGGATGGTTCTACAGGAAAATAAGAAATGATGGTGGGTCCAAACTGGGACATGCCCGGGGACGCTCCGATGTGCAAAATGCTGGTTTGCCTACGTGCAAAGGGCGAGCGCACCCGCTGCAGCAGAAAAGAAGTCGCCGTCTTGCTTGGCATCTCCTGGTCTGGAAAAAAAAGGTTAACCGCAGCAAACCCTGCACCAGTAAATGTTTAATTTAAATACTTAAAAGCATTTAAGTTTCGATCGCGCTGCTACAATGCTTTTGGATGCTAACGCAGGGTTGCGGAGAAGTTGCTCCGAGGCCTTTTAGGGGCTTTTGCGACGTGAACGTTCGTTTAAACGTTACAGCGTGCTATATTGACGCCTTTGCCCTTTCCCTGATGACCTTCTGCGCAGCCACCGACGCCGGCCAAGCCTGGCCGGTTCCCGGCGCTGCACCGGATCAGGGCCAAGTGATTAGCGACTCATTAACGCGGAGCATCACAGCACCCAGCGCGGTGCCGGAGCAGCATGGCCGGACACGGCGGGTCTGCTCGGCACGGCATCGGGGACCGGCGCTCGGCTCCGTCCTGGCAGCCCGGCCCTTCCCACGACCCAGCTCCTATTTTGGAGCCCGTCCGTCTATTTAAAGCGCACGAAGAAGGGGAAAAAAATGCGCTGGAAAACGTCGCGTGCGCGCGAGACACCGCGCCAAGTAATTCGGTTTCTTCTCGAGGCCGATAGCGAGGGGTCCCACGGCTTTTTATTTTTGTGTTGTTTTTCTTTGTTTTTTTTAGCAATAATGTGCTCGAAAGCCACCAGGCCCTATTAGGGATTAGAAAAATCAGCTGCTGGCTGAGCGAGTGGCTCAAGCCCTCGGAAAAAAACGACACGAAAAAGCAGGAACGCGGGTAGTTTCTCCTGCAGAAAAGCGTCGCCAGCCCAAGCGCAGCCGAAGCTTTGGGATGGGAGCGAGGGGGAAGGGGGGACAGCGAGGGGACCGCCACCAACAAGCGGCCAGGCCACGCTACAGGAAGCCGTAGCCTCCGGTGATAAATAGGAGACCCGGGAGCACAGGATGCGCGTCGGGCCAGCTCGGCGGGACCAGGGGATGCGAGCCGGCGGCTGACGAGCCCGTCTGTCCGTCCAGCCGTCGGGATGGCCGTCGCCCGGCTCCTGCTGCTCCTGCTGCTGGCGCCGGGCTGTGCCGGGGAGGACGCCGCGGTGCTCTGCGCCGACACCGCCTGCTACACGCTGCACCGCGCCGAGCTGGGCTGGAGCGCGGCGCAGGAGCGGTGCCGGGACGACGGGGGGAACCTGGCCACGGTGGGCGGCCCCGCCGAGGCGCGGCGGCTGCGGGAGCTGCTGGCGGCCGCCGGCTGGACGGGCGCGGCCTGGATCGGGCTGTCGCTGCCGCGGGGCCGCTGCGTGCAGCCGCAGGAGCCGCTGCGGGGCTTCGCCTGGGCGGCCGGCGGGGAGCCGGGGAACTACTCGGCGTGGCTGGCCGAGCCGGCCGTCACCTGCCTCAGCTCCCGCTGCGTCGGGCTGCGGCCCCACGGCCCCTCCGCCGGCTGGGCCGACCGCCCGTGCCGCTCGCCGCTGCCCGCCTTCCTCTGCAAGTTCAGCTTCCGCGGGATGTGCGGGCCCCTGCGGCTGGCCGGCCCCGGCCGCATCACCTACGCCACCCCCTTCAGGGCGCGCAGCCCGCGGCTGGACGCGGCCCCCTTTGGCACGCTGGCCGAGGCCGAGTGCGAGGGGGGCGCGGGTCCGGCTTTCGCCCTCTGCAAGGGGTCGCTGGAGGGGGGCGGCTTCGCCTGGGACCCCCCCGGGCCCCTCTGTCCCCTGCGCTGCGCCCAGCGCAACGGCGGCTGCCAGCACCGCTGCCTGGAGGAGCCGGGGCGGCCCCCGCGCTGCGCCTGCCAGCCCGGCTTCGTCCTGGCGCCCGACATGGCCTCCTGCCTGCCCGAGGACGCCTGTCACCCCAACCCCTGCCAGGGGACGTGCCGGGCGCACCCCGGCGGCTTCCAGTGCGGCTGCGAGGACGGCTACGCCCTGGCACCCGACGGCCGGCGCTGCGTGGACGTGGACGAGTGCCTGGCCAAGCCCTGCCAGCACGAGTGCCAAAACACGGCCGGCAGCTTCGTCTGCCTCTGCCAGCCCGGCTACCGGCCCGCGGGGCCAGGCGGCCGCCACTGCCACGACGAGGACGAGTGCGCCCAGCCCGGCGTCTGCCCCCAGCTCTGCCTCAACGTCCCCGGCTCCTTCCACTGCGCCTGCCGACCCGGCTACCAGCGCCAGCCCGGCGGCGACGCCTGCCTGGACGTGGACGAGTGCCTGCGGGACCCCTGCCCCGGGCCCTGCCGCAACCTGCCCGGCGGCTTCCAGTGCCTCTGCCCGCCCGGCTCCGTCCCGCGGGACGACGGGCGCGGCTGCCGCCCCGCGCCCACCGCCGCGGAGCAGCCCGCGGGGGTCCCCAGCAGCACCCTGCGCACCACGGGCATCCCCCGCACCACCGGCACCCTCCGCGCCACGGGCGCCGCACGGACCACGGGCATCCCCCCAGCCACGCGCATCCCCGCGGGGGCGACGCCGCCGGCCCCCACGGCAGCCGGTTCGGCTCCCGGCCCCGAGCACAGCGCCGACGGCCCCCGGCTGCTCCTCTACTACATCCTGGGCAGCCTGGTCGCCATCCTGCTGCTGCTGGCCTTCGCCCTGGCCCTGCTGGCCTGCAGGAGGAGGGCGGCCAAGAGGGAGAAGCAGCCGGCCAAAAACGCGGCGGACAACTACTGCTGGGTGCCCGAGCAGCCCGAGAGCCGCCGGGCCAGCGGCGAGCGCAGGTAACGGCGCCCGGGGCAGCCGGGGGGACGCAGAGCTGCGGGCGGCACAGAGCGCTTTT
The DNA here is from genome assembly GCF_036013445.1 of Caloenas nicobarica. Taxonomy (NCBI): domain Eukaryota; kingdom Metazoa; phylum Chordata; class Aves; order Columbiformes; family Columbidae; genus Caloenas; species Caloenas nicobarica. The sequence goes on from NC_088247.1 coordinate 121,431,146, forward strand.
GCAAATCGAAAAGGAAAAATAAAAGGGATGGGGGGTGATGCTGTCCGTTCAAGGCAGCTTTGCATGTCCAAGAAGCCGCCCTGGGGCTCCTTGCGAAGTGGGAGATGATGTCCCCCCAAAAAGGCAGCCCAGGGAGCTGATCTCCCCCCAAAAAGGCAGCCCGGGTCAGCCGTGTGGTTTATAAACCAGGCGCCGTTCCTGCGAGGGAAGGGTTAACAGGGAAGGTGCTGCGAGGTTGGGACGGGACGGGACGGGACGGGGTTAAAGTCGCCTGCCAGGGCTGCTCCTCAACCCTGCAGAACCTCCCTGTGCTTAAAAGCAGCAAATTATCAGTATGGATTTGTCTTCCTAAAGGACCACAGTTAACTTCATTTCTCATCTGGTCTGTATCCGAAATGCTGATGTGCAAGAGCAGCAGCTTCCCTGCCCTGTCCCCACCGCCTGTGTTTGAAAGAGCCGCCTAACCATTTTCAGCTTAAAACCATTCGCAAAACACAGAAAACGCTGTTCTTCACGTGCAGCCAGATGAGAGACCAGATTTTCCCTGCTGGATTGTACTTTTTCCCAACTGCTGGCGGTCCAGGCTGACGGCATTTTCCATTCCTCCCCCTGTAAAGAATACGCTGGGTGTTGTATATTTGCTAATTGTCGTGTATAAAACCTGTAAATCCCCTTCAAAACAAACGCTTTCTCAGGGCACAGTCGTTCCCCAGGTACCTAACTTCAGAAAGCTGTTTATCCTCAACCGTTCCCGACAACGAAGCTTCTTCGAGCTGTTTTATCGGAAATTCTCCCCAAAAAACAGAGGGGCCATTCCTGTGTCCCATCAAGCAGCGCGAGCTTCGTTATTTACCCACGCCCTACAAAGCAAAAAGGTGCTAGAGAAGAACAGGCGTATGATTTGAAGGGTACACAAGTTTCCTGAAGCTTCTCCTGGTTTTATTGTATACTTGAGGCTTAATGGCTACAGAAAATGGGAACTGAAGACAAAGGAGTTTGCTGTAGGCAGCAACCTGCATCCTGTTCTTCCCTGTGTGGAGGAAAACCCTTTCCTGCCGGTGTTTTCATCTTCATTTCTCCATTGTAAAATTTAAAAAAAAAACCCAAAACAACACAGGAAAACGTAGCTGATAGCAATGTTTTTAACGCTCTGTCCCTGCTTCCTTTTCTCCGCACAGCGGCTGGGAGAAGCAGTGAATTCTTGGAAGTCCCGCAGAAAATTCGTGCCCTGCCTGTGTTAAGACAAGCCAGAAAAGCCTTTTGAATACATGAATAGATTAAGGAAGCGAATAATCCTCCCGAAATCAGTGGGACGACCTACATACGTCAAACGATGCCCGCGCAGTCAGGCTGTGCCGACTCAGGCTCTGTACGGGGAAAACGCAGCCGCAGCCACGTGCCTCGCGTTGGAGGGACTATTTGGGTTGCTTTATCAAAAACTGAGGCATTTTCCGGATGTTAACGGTCTCAGGAGTGTTTCTGCCTTGTTTTTCGGTTGAGGTATCAATTCATTGCTGTATGTAACACTGATTCCACTACGAAAAAGGAGTGTGGGCTCACAGCTGGTACAAATCTCAGAGGTGTTATTTACTCCAGAAATTCCTCACTAAAACCTATAACCCTGATTTCTGTTACGACCTGTGTGCATTCCGGTGTGTGTCCTGTGTTACCCATGGAGTACGGCAGTGGGCCCAGCCTAGGGAAGACGCTAATCCGAGCCTAGGTTTAGTCTGGCTTCTCTCTGGTGGGATATTTCCTGATGAAGCATCCTGGCAGCTACCTCTGCTCCCCCTTCCCTCCCTATAATATCTATATATACATACGCAAGACATGTCGCTGTCCTGCTGTCACCAGGGCAGGACGGGCCAGCCGACGTGTCCCAAATGCTTTGTACAGATCAACTGGTTTGTCACCAGTTAAGCGTTGTATCGTCACAGTCCAGAATTAAGAGACTCTTTGTCCTTTGTGGAAACGGCGCGTCAGCTTTGCATTGGCCTTTGACTAAAAGACTAAGGTTATTCCACACCTCGAATAACGCTGTATGTTGCTTTTCTGATGGAATGCCAATAAAATCTAAACAGAACGCGTCTTTCGTGGGTTTTAATACACATATACGATACCAAAACCTATCGATTTGGTACACGTAACCCTTGCGCTTTCTACAGCGGTGCTGACAAATCCTCTGTCAACGCTTATCGCACGTGTAGCGAAATCACGGGCACTGCTGCCCTCGGCAAGGGCCGTTCGCTCCATCTCTACCACGGCCGTGGGGTGGGGACACTGGGATGGTCTTGGTTGGGTCCTAAGCCCAGGAGCAAGGTCCTAAGCCCAAAGGCAAGGTCCTAGACCCAGGAGCAAGGTCCTAAACCCTAGAGCAAGGTCCTAAGCCCAGGAGCAAGGTCCTAAGCCCAAAGGCAAGGTCCTAAGCCCAAGAGCAAGGTCCTAAGCCCAAAGGCAAGGTCCTAAGCCCAAAGGCAAGGTCCTAGACCCAGGAGCAAGGTCCTAAACCCAAGAGCAAGGTCCTAAGCCCAGGAGCAAGGTCCTAAGCCCAAAGGCAAGGTCCTAAGCCCAAGAGCAAGGTCCTAAGCCCAAAGGCAAGGTCCTAAGCCCAGGAGCAAGGTCCTAAGCCCAGGAGCAAGGTCCTAAGCCCAAGAGCAATCTTTTTCTGGCTCTGGTCAGCAACCAGGCGCAGAAGTCACTCAAGTAATTCAAACTGTGGGACTGCTGGTGGCTGGAGCTGCCTCCACAACGTGCACCACCAAAGAAAAGCCATCCTTGAGAGGGAAAAAGTCACAAAGATGGGGGGAAAAAAAACCTCGAGGACACAAAAAACCCACTCGTATCGCCCGTGTCTGCCATGGCATTCATGTGGTGTTTTATCAGCCCAGGACACTCACCTTAAATAGTGTTTAACAACAAGAAAACCCTAAAAAAACCCAGCCTGCTGCTACCTCTAATCCTCTTTATTTTGCCCTGCTGAGGTTGGGGCAGGATGGATGGAGTTCCCCCTGCAAGAGCCTCACATTTAACCCCGTAAACCAAAGCCAAGCCGCACAATGTGGCCATTCGGCCACCACCCAGGTTATAATTTTTCCCCTTTTCTGGGAAAGGTGCTGCAAGGAAACAGCCTCACCAGAAGAATTTAGAGCAGAGGTACTGAGTAATGTTAAAATATTATCTACAAAATACCACGCTCCTTCCTTCCAGCCCCGCAGAGTCTGCAAAAACAAATGCTTTCAATGTCTGCTCACTTCCTCTTTTTATTATTTTATCTTTTAAATGTTTCTCGGTTCTCCCGAGCCCTTTCAAGGCTGCTAAGCCGAGCTCACGTCTGGCCCAGCAGATTTGAGCAGCGCCGGTGACAAGGTGACAAGAGCCAGCCTGTGACAGAGGGACAATCCTTCGCATTCCCTAAAGGAAAATCCAGCCTCAGGTGCCTCTCCAGCCTCTAAAAATACCAATTAATGCAGCTGCACCAGCCTGGGGCAGGGGCACGGGGACAGGACGGGCTGTGAAGGCACCTGGTGAAGGTGATGGCAGGGCAAGTCACACACTTTCCACGCCAAATATTGCAAACACCCAACCTTGGGGGCCTTAATCCCCGTGAGAAGCGGCACTGGCTGCTTTTGCCTGGTTGTAGTCCAAGAATTCACATAAAAATATGAGCCAGAGAGGAAAAAAACAAACAAAAAAACCCCCAAAAAACCACCAGGCTTGCAGGACGTACTGCTACTCGCAAATTGTATTTTCTGCACCCAGACGGAACACCGTGGCTAGAACAGACCACGGAGATGCGAGGGCATCTGTGGAGAAAACTCATTTTCCGAGTTTTAACAAAAAAAAAGCCTCACCTGGCGTGACCGCCCCAGCCCTGCCCAATCCAAAGCCTGTCAAACAACCCTCCCTTCAGGCAGAACCACCCTAAGTGGTGCTCTTAATTAATGTGCAGCCAATTAAGCATCCTGTGCAGCTGAGTAGTGACACCCCCTTGCAGGTCCCAACCTGGCCTGGGTGCCTGGCTGGGCATTGAATCTTATTTCTGGATGTATTTATTTCTATGGCATTTCCTGGCCTTGAGATATATATATGAATATATTTTTAAACTTGTGTTCAATCCGGAGCAGGGAAATTCACCTTTTCTGCAAGGAAATTCCTGTCCAGGACACAGCGCATAGGCGGGTGGCGGACACCACAAAACTCCAAGCAGATCACCCAAATCTGGGGAAAATTCACCCAAATCTGGGCGGGGGGGGGGAGCGCGGAAATCACCCAAATTTGGGAAAAGGGACCCCTGTGCAGTTTTAATGATTCCAGGCGGGATCGCACGCAGATCACGCATAGATGGAGAAGCACGTGTGTGCTACCTAATGGTCTGCTTTTCAGGGTTTTAAAAATAATAATATAACATAACATAATATAATATAAATGACATGATGTATATACTATATTAAATATAGTATAATGTATTATAATATCACATATATTAATTATAGTGTGTTTCATTCTATTACACAACATTATATTGCATTATATTAAATAGTGTATAATTGTCGGCATCCTGCCATTAGGCACCTCATTCCCCAAAACCCAACAAACAAGCAAAGAAAACCCACAACACGTATCCCCAAACCCCCCAGGTCGAAAAGAACTATTCGAAACACCCGCCCTGGGCATTCCTGTGGCCGGAGGGTGACAGTGACATTTGGGATGAGTCAGACCCAGCCCAGCGCAAGGTCTTGCTCCCCTTATCGCCGGGAAGCTCTTGCAAAAAGCCAGCGTCGCGATTAATCAGCGTTTTTAAAGGAAAAAAAGCAGGAATTCGGCAGGAAGGGCATTGCTGGTTCTGAGTCAGCCCGGCAGGGCCACATCAGCCAACGCCTGTCATGCGTCGAGGCAGAAAATCATCAGAATAAAAAAATAAAAGAGTTACTAAGCCATGATTAATCTCATTCCTCATTATCTTGCCCTCCCACTGGCAAACGAACCCTGCAAAGTGCTGTTGGCGGGGCAAGGACACTGGGCGATGAGCTGAACAATCATTGTTTGGGGAGTACTGGAGTTTTTCCTGGAAATTTTCAAAATATTTCTCATCGTGCAGCCTTGGAAAGCAGATTTTTATCTGATTTTATAATCGCTTTTTTTTAAAAAGAGGACAGAAATCCATTGGTGGTTTTTCTTTTTCTTACATTCTGTCTTCATTTTCTGTTGTTTGCCCTGACCTTCCCCCCTTATTTTACCATTTTGCTTCTGAAAACAGGAAAAAGGACCACCAGAAGTGAAAAAAAAAAAAAAAGAAAACTGGGGAAACAACAGGTTTTTCTAAAGCACAGAAAAGGTCAGCGTCACCAAACCTTTCAGGAAAGTTCTGGGAATTCTCCTATTGGCACATTTTGTGGCGATGAAGAGCAACGGAGCTCTTCTTGGGTGAATTATTTTACCCAGGGAGTGACTGGCCCTGGGCTTAATTAGCGGATAAAATGGCCCTGCCCTGCAATCCGAGCAGAAAACGGCATTTCTGTGCCATCCCCCTTCCCGGAGAGGTGACGGATGAGGGTGGGAAAGAGCCTGAAAACAGGCAGGGTGTTGGGAAAGGTGTCGAATAAAGAACTCAAGTTCTTCTGCCTCCATGTCCATCATGCAGCTTGTTCAGTTATTATTATTATTATTATTATTGTTATTATTATTATTATTAAGGATTATTGTTACTCTTTTCTCCATCTTTCCTTTCCTCCATGGCCTCACATGAGCTACCCAAACTACACTGGGCTGAAAGAGGACAAGACGAACTCTAATTTTTTAATAAAGTATCCTCCTTGCAATGGGTGAAGCAGGATAATATGGATTTGCTTCTCCACGGGGTATCCCGAGGGCTAATTGCAGTCTGGTAAAAACACCGCCCTTAAATTTTTTTTAAAAAAAGGTCAAATACCCTTTTCCTGGAGTGGCGAAGCTCTGGATGTTTAGTTTTCATTTTTATTTTGCTCTCAGCGATGTTCTGACGGCAGAGGCGGCTCCTGCGAAGATAAAACCATGGGAAGGGCAGGGAAAACAGCAGCAGAGGCACCGTGAGGGGGGTGCCTGGGGGCGAGCGGCCCCAAAGCTGGGCAGGGGATGGGGATGGAGCCGACATGCTGTCCCATAGTGCACTGCCGGCCTTTCCACACCAATTTTCTCTAATCTCAAGAGCAAGGCCACGCCAGCCCTGCTTATCCACATAACTAGGGGCCGATTTGCAAAGCCCAGGGGAAATCCCACTGGTTTGGTTTTTTTTTTTTCCGGGTGTCCCGTCTTACCTCAAATCCTCGGGGGCCGCTTTGCTGGGCTGCAAATCGTAGGGCACACGGAGACGTTTGTGGCTGTTAACGCCGCATCCTTGAAGCGCGGGGCAGGGCTCTCCCAAGCCCCTCACTGCTATAGAAAAGAATCATCTCAGAATTCCTTTTCTCTCTGAAAACCCCCAGTTTTTTGTCCGTGAAGTCTTTGGCGTGGAAGGGCTGGCAGCCTGGCCCCTGCCTTCCCTCCAGCACGGGGATGAGGTTCTCAGGGTTAGCGCCAGCGTTGGACTCGATGATCTTGAGGGTCTTTTCCAACCAAAAAGATTCTCTGAGTCTATTTTTACCGCGGGGATGAGCAGCGGGAGCTGCCGTCGCTCCGGCTCTGCGGGCCAGGCTGCCAGAGATGCCCGAGGCACAGGGCCACCTTCCCCGCAGCGCCGGTACCACTGCAGGCCAGTGCTGGCCCTGATGGGACGTCCCGCCTGGGGACAGCTTGTGGGGCTGCTGCCAGCGCTGCCTCATCAACTTCTGGGGCGCTACGGGTTTTGGGGTGCTGCTGACTGGGGTAAAGCCGATGCTGTCCCGAGCTGGGCAGCCTGACAAGCGGGCTGAGGAGCCCCGGGGGGGTCGGAAGCGCTGAATTGCGCCCCCCAGGTGCCCTTCACGCCCCCTCCAGTCCTCCCCCCCTATTCGCACAAGGAGAAAACAGCTTTTCCCCCACTCTGCTCAGCCCCTAAACCCGCATCCCCAGGCGCCCCCAGAGCCCCCCCGGCGCAGCTCTCACCCCCCCGCTCTCCGTGCTTACCTTCCAGCCCGGCACCGCCGCGGGGGGGGGGCACCCCCGCACCTTCCAGCGCTGCTCCCCCCACCCGGCACCGCCGGAGGGGCCCCCCGGCCCCAGCAGGACCGGCCCCCGGCGCGGCGGGGAGGAGCCGGCAGCAGGAGCCGGCGGGGAGGACGGAGAACGGGTGGGCGGCGGGGGGAGCGGCTGGACGGCAGCTCCCGGAGGGACCCCCCCCCCCGCCCCGCCGCCGGGATTGCCGCCCAGCAGCGGCGGCCCCGGCCCGGCCCCGGAGGCGCTTCCTTCCTGCGACGGGGCGGGGGGGCCGGAGCGTTTATAAGCGGGGCGGAGGGAAGGCGAGCGGCATGTCAGAGATTTGCCGCCTCGGCCGGCCCCTCCGCCATGCGGCGGCTCCCGCTGCTGCTGCCGCTGCTGCTGGGGCTGGGGCTGAGGGGGGAGCCGGGGCCGGCCGCCCCCTCGGGCGCGCAGTGCCTGGAGCACGATTGCTTCGGCATCTTCTGGGCGGCCCGGAGCTTCGCGGAGGCCAGCGCGGTGTGCGAGCGGGGCGGGGGGCACCTCATGACCGTCCGCTCCACCGTGGCGGAGGATGCGATCGGGCTGCTGCTGCAGAACCGCAGCGGGCGGCTGTGGCTGGGGCTGCTGCTGGCGCCCTCCCTGCCCTGCACCCAGCCGGCCCAGCGCCTCCGGGGCTTCCAGTGGGTGACGGGCGACCGCAGCACCGACTATTCCAACTGGGCGTCGTCGGAGCGGCGGTGCGGGAAGCGCTGCGTGACCGTGTCGCGGGAGCTGCGCTGGGAAGAGCGGAGCTGCGAGTCGACGGCCGACGGCTTCTTCTGCGAGTACAACTACACGGGGAGCTGCCCGCGCCTGCCGCCCGCCGAGGGGCTGCTTGTCACCTACGCCACCCCCTTCGGTGCCCGCGGAGGGGACTTTGTGGTGCTGCCAGCCGGGAGCATCGCCAGCGTCCCCGAGATAGGGCTGGAGCTCCGCTGCAACGACGAGGGGGACAGCGGGGGGCTGCGCTGGGGACGCGACACCCCGGGAGCCTGGGCCTGCCGCCTGGCCAGCGGGGGCTGCGAGGGGACGTGCGGCGAGGAGGGCGGGCGGCCGTGCTGCTCCTGCCCCGACGGCAAGGTGCTGGCCCCCGACGGGCGCAGCTGCAGCTCGCCCTGCGCCGGCGCGCCCTGCCAGCATCACTGCGTCGTCGCCGGCACCAGCTTCCTCTGCATGTGCGACTCGGGCTACCAGCTGGCGACCGACGGCAGCAGCTGCAAGGACCTCGACGACTGCGCCGTCGTGCCCCGGCTGTGCGAACAGGTCTGCGTCAACACCGAGGGCGGCTTCGAGTGCCGGTGCTACCGCGGCTACGAGATGCTGGACGGGCACTGCCGGCGCGTCTCGCACTGCTACGAGGCGCCGTGCGAGCAGTGGTGCGAGGAGGTGCCCGACGGGTACCGCTGCGGCTGCTATCCCGGCTACGCCGTGGACCCGCGGGAGCCCAGCCGCTGCGTGCTGCACTGCAACCGCAGCCAGTGCCCGGCACAGTGCGACCCCCACATCCTGTCCTGCGAGTGCCCCGAGGGCTTCGTGCTGGATGACGCCGAGAGCGAGAAGACCTGCGTGGACATCAACGAGTGCGACATGAACTACTGCCAGCACGACTGCGTCAACCGCCCCGGCAGCTACGAGTGCCACTGCCACGCCGGCTACCAGCTCCGCAACCAGAACGACTGCGTCAGAATCCTGGAGGAGGACGGGGATGGGGGGTACTCGGGGGATTTGGGGCCTGGAGCCCAAACGCCCATCCCCAGCCGGACCCCACCGAAGGCAGAGCACCTCCACCCCGGGGCACTGGTGGGCATTGCCGTGGGTGCCCTCTCTGCGGCCCTGGCGCTGCTGGCCCTGGGCTACCACCTGGCGAAGAAGCGCTGCGGGTCCCCCAGCACCATGGATTACAAGTGCGGTGGCCCCCACGAGAAGGAGATGGGACTTCAGCCGGTCACCTCGGGCTGTGCCACCTCCGGCCAGAAACTGTAGGGAGAACTGGGCAGGACAGAGAGAGGGAGGTGGACAAAACTGGGTAACATTTACTCCCCCCCCAACCCCACCTTTTTAATGATGAGGAGGATTCGGGAAAAGCTGTGGTCACCCCCCACTTCCAAAACTCCGTGCTGCTTTCCAGCCGGCTCTTGCAATCCTCACACCAGAACTCGACTTTGCCTTTCCCGAGCCAGCAGCTGGGGGGGCTGCAAGGAAAAACTGTCCATGTGTCACAGGAGGGGTGTCTCAGTCTGGCACTGTTTAAATCCACGTCGATGTGGGGGGAGGGCATGCATGCCACGGCCAGTGAGCCATTTGGGACCATGGAAGGTCGCCCGGCCCCCGGTTCCCCCTCCTTGGGTGGGCAGCGTGCCGCCGGGCTGGAGGTGATGGTGTTCCTGGAGCCGGGATGCTCCTGCCTTTGGCTACGTTCAGTTTAGTTTGTTTAAACTGACGAGGGATGGAAGAAGGAGCAAAGATCTTGTGGTCAGCGCTTTGTCTTGCTCCTTTGCCCCCCTCTGCTTCGTCAGCAGAAATCCCCGGTTTTGCTTTCCCCACCCCTGTGTTTTGCCTCTCCCCGCTGGCAGCAGAGCGCTTCTCATCTTGGATCGCTGGCGACAGCGCTGAGCGTCACCGTGTGAGGGCTAGAACGCCTCATTTCTATTCCCTCTTACCGTCCCGGGGCTTTTCTTGGGGGGCATGGAGGTTAATTTGAGATACCGAGAAGCCCAGGGTAATTTTTTCCATGGTAGGAAACGTTTGCAGCACTGAGAACCCTCACGTTCCCTGGGCAGTTTCTTCCCTGATTTTCTGCCATTGTTGGGTTAAACTGTTTGGGTTTTACTTTTTTTTACAAACCCACCTCTCCTGTCCATAGGGGGTTTTTTTCCTGTTTTTCCTTTAGTCTTGCCCAGGGCTGATTCTAATCCATGTTGAACCTCATGGCAAAACTTTCCCACGGGGGCAGGATCGGGACCGCTGCTCACTTCCCAGCCGCGCACTGGGGAGGGCAGAGAGCTGGAAAAGTATTTTCTGCATTATTCCAGCTCCATCGTTGGGTGGGGAGACATGGGGCAGCTCTGCAAAGCTGGGGGGGGTGAAACCGGCGGGTGTGGGTGCATCAAACGGCATTTCCCCTGATACGATAGAGCTACGTCGCAGCCTCCGAGGAAAATAAAAAGCTATGCCTTGTCTGAACTGTAGCTTTCCTCATGTAAATGGTTCAACCCCCTGTTTTATACGCCTGGCACGTTTGTAAATACTTATTTATTTATTGGAAATATACCCTACGCAATGCACAATCACATGGTGATTTTGTGTGTCGACCAATAAAGCTTTAACAGTCTGGTTTATAGAAAGCTGGTAATGAAATATTCTTTCTCTCTCTCCCTAAAAATGACTGTTGTTTTTTTTTTCCACACCGAGCACCGGCCCGTCTGGCAGCCAGAGCTCCAGAAGTCACAAACCTCACTGGAGCAAAAAAACAAACCAAAAAGGAGCATCGGGCTGAAAACACGCCCTGCTGCTTAATTCAGCGCCATGATTAAAATAGAAGGAATGAGCCATAAATAATGGAGAATGAGAATAACAGTAAAAGGACAAAGTTAAAACCAAATAAGCTGAAAATGGCTAATTGAATGCTACCAAGCTGGTGTGGCCTCAGTGCTGTTCTGCAGCTGGAGTTTGTCTGGGTTCGTGTTTCGGGTACCACCGGGGGTGATGTTCACCCGTGGCAAAGAGAGCGGCATTCGCTTCTCCTGGGTTTTCTGGTGGAAAACACAATTTTGCTCCTGTCTTTGCTACAATCCCTTTGCCTGGGAGTTTGGGGTGTGCATGGCGGAGATTTATTGGTGGGACTCACGGTTGTTTCCTTTTTCCATCAGCTGAAGGGAGGTTTGGGTCTCCCTGGCACCCACCAAGGCTCAGGTTTCAGTAGTCTCGAGCTTTGATCTCGGTTGCTATAAGAAAACCCTTTATTTTTTACATCAGAGGAAGCCAAAGGGGTCAGATTGCTGCTCCAAAGGGGTCAGGTTGGTACTGATGCTCCCCGTGCCTGCAGAGCTGGTGCAGAAGTCAGTCTGGTCCTATCCCCTCGCTCCGGGGCTGGTGGGTTTTAGGGCATTTCTCCATCTTTCAGAGCACGTCTCGGGCAGGAACGGGAAGTTTCTGGTTTATTATTCTGGAGGGACACCCGCCCCGTGGCTCCGGTCACCGGTCACTGATGCATTTTGACATCCTCCCAGCGGGGAGGCTCCTCGGTGCCGAAGGTAACGGCAATGATTAATGAGCTGACGTAATTAACTCTATGCCAGGCCAGTCTTATGGCTTTTTGATTGTGTGGGACTGCTTGTCCCCTCTCCGGCCGGGGTCCCCGTTGCCGGTGCCCGGGGGGTGGCCGGCAGGGTGGGGGGGACGCCCTAGAAGGTGGTGGTCTTTGTGAGGAGGGGCCCAGGCTTGCAGCAGGGCTGGGGGTGCACGGGCTCCTGCTGGCAGGGCAGGGGGGGGCACATGCAGCCCTTGCCCTTGTCCTCCCCCCGGGGAGCGGCGCAGTAATCGAGGGGCTCTTCCTCATCCTCCTCCTCCTCCTCGGCAGCCCCGTCCCCGGCGTGGCAGCAGCAGAGGCTGGCGTCCAGGCAGCGGCGCAGCACGCCGTGGAAGGAGTGCCGGAAATTTTCGGAGAGGAACCCGTAAAGGATGGGGTTGGCGCAGCTGTTGGAGTAGCTGAGGATGAGGGAGGCGTTGTTGACGGTGGCGTCCAGGCGGCCGGGCAGCAGGAGGTTGACCAGCTGCACCACGTAGAAGGGCATCCAGCAGACCACGAACATGGCCACCACCATGAGCACCAGGCGCGTCAGCTTGCCCTCGGAGCGCCGGCGCTGCTGCCAGCCCACCCGCTGCGCCACCGCCCGCATCTTGCCCACGATCAGCAGGTAGCACAGCCCCATGGCCAACACCGGCAGCAGGAAGCCCAGCAAGGTGGTGTAGACCACAAAAGCGGCCGACCAAGCCGGGCTTGGCCACAGGAGGTTGCAGGCCACCGCTTGGCCGTCGCGGGTGGCCGCCGTGCCTGCGAAGATGGGGATGGGCGAAGCCACCAGCAAGGAGAGGAGCCACACGCCGCCGTTGACCATCTTGGCCACGCGAGGCCGGCGGTAGGTGGCCGCCCGCAGCGGGTGCACCACCGCGATGTAGCGGTCCAGGCTGAGGACAGTCAAGCAGAAGACGCTGGTGAACATGTTGAGCCCATCGACGCCCAGCACGGTGCGGCACAGCGCCCGGCCGAAGGGCCAGTGGTGCAGGGCGGCCGAGGTGGCCACGAAGGGGATGCTGAGCATGAAGAGCTCGTCGGCGATGGCCAGGTTGAGCAGGTAGATGTTGGTGGCCGTCTTCATCTTGGTGTAGCGCAGGATGACGAAGATGACCAGGGAGTTGCCCAGCAGCCCCAGCAGGCACACCAGGGCGTAGATGCACTGGATCACCACCATGCCCGCCATCTCTCCCGCCTTGCCGCCCCACTGCGCCTGCCCCTGCTGCCGCCCAGCCTCCCCCGTGGCCACGCTGGTGTTGGGGGGCACCTCGGAGGCCGCCCAGCTGGATACGGTCCAGAGGGGCACGCTGCCCGCCTGGGCCCCTGCCGGGAACTGCTCGGCATCGGCGCTCATGCTGGGAGCTGGTCCATGGAGGGGACAGCGACGGGGACCAGCCTGCAGGCAGGGCACGGGCAGAAAGAGAAGGGGGTGAGAGCTGCAGATGCAAAGCACGTTCCCCTGCCTCCCCCCTTGGATCACGGCCACATGCATCGGGCAGCTCCGGCCGCGGCCCCTCGGCTCCCTCCATCCACCCCCTCCTTGCCCCGGTGCCTTCGCATTGCTCCCCAGGGCAGCGCATCGCTCTCCAGGAGCATCCCGGCTCTTTGGGGGGTCTTAGGGGCATGGGGTGTGCACTATCCATGCGTGGGGTGTGCATTATCCATGTGTGGGGTGTGCATTATCCATGCATGGGGTGTGCATTATCCGTGTGTGGGGTGTGCATTATCCATGCATGGGGTGTGCATTATCCATGTGTGGGGTGTGCATCATCCATGTGTGGGGTGTGCATTATCCATGCATGGGGTGTGCGTTATCCATGTGTGGAGTGTGCATTATCCGTGTGTGGGGTGTGCATTATCCATGCACGGGGTGTGCATTATCCACGCATGGGGTGTGCATTATCCATGTGTGGGGTGTGCATTATCCATGTGTGGGGTGTGCATTATCCGTGTGTGGGGTGTGCATTATCCATGCATGGGGTGTGCATTATCCATGTGTGGGGTGTGCATTACCCACATGTGTGGTGTGCGTTACCCATGGGTGGGGTGTGCACTACCCACGCGTAGGGGCACAGCAACAAGCCCCATGGCATGGCCTGGCAATCCACACCACCATCCATCCATCCATCCATCCATCCATCCATCCACCTTAACGAACATCTACGGATCTCAGCAGTTTCATTAACCCCTGCAGAGAAAGCAAGCAAAGAGAAGGAGAAGCTGAGCTGGGGAGATGTTTTACCTCTCAGTCCTTCAGGGGCTGGAGGAGCTGGTCGGGTCCCTCCCGGGAGGCGGCCGCGGGCGCCGGGGGCTGCTCCGGTGGGATCCGCGGGCTGTTGGTGATGCCAAGTCCTGCTTGATCCGAATCAGATGATCGGGAGGATCTGGACTCTTTAAAGTGACAGACAGAGCACGCTCGCCGGGTGGGAACCCGGCTTCTTCATCCTCGCCCCCATCAGCTCTGCCACAAAAATCAGCTTCATCATTAAAAATACGTTAAAAAAAACCAATCCAGGTTTCTGATTGATGCTTTCCGCTGGAAAACGAAGCCGCGGGCATCCCCTTCGCCCGTCTCTGCGGTGCTCCGCTGGCTCTGCCCCTGTGAGGACCCCCATCCACGGGGGCTGCGGCGGGCGGGATGCTGCACCGGGCCCCCCCGCAGCCCCGGTGCCGCCGGGGTGGCCCCCCCGGGCCCGCCTGGACCCGCAGGCAGGTTGCCCTTGGCGACTGCCGCTAGCCCGGCCCCCGCGCTCGCTCCCGCGGCCCTTACGCGCGGCCCCGCGCATCCCGCGCATCCCCCTGCCCCGACAGCCCCCCCCGCATCCCGAAACCGGGGCGGGAAGGGGGAGGAGCAGCCCCCAGACTGGTTGTGCACAAAAAACATCTCACCCCCAAGCAAACTCTGCACCGAATTGCGTGGCGCAATGAGTGAAAAGGGGCAGAGATTGGTGTATTTTATTTATTTATTTTTATATATTTTTATAGCAACTGCTCTTTAAAAAAAAAAAAAAAAACACACGCATTTTTTTAATAGCAACTTTTTTTTTTTTTTTTTTTTTTTGGTAAGCAACTGTCGTGTTTGTGTTTGTTTTTGTTTCTGTTTTTTGATGAGAGGGATCAAGGACATGGTTGCACCAAGCACTCAGCAGCAGGCAGGACCACTCGTGGTTGTCTGTGGGAGCTGGGCACCTCCTGACGGTGCAGCCCTACTCCCCCCATCCCGGTCCAGACCACCAAGTGATGGAGCAAACGACCTTTTTCTCAGTTTTTCGCATCTCATGCTCCCAAGTCACAGCATTGGGTTGGCGCGGGTGGGTCACAGAGGTTTTGGGAAGTCCGGGTGGAGCTGTGAGCTGGTGGAATGAGCTCATGGAGGGGAATACAGATAAATTAATATATTATATTACTGAGAACAGCCCCGATGTGCATGGGAAAGCAGGTGCACTTTTCTTCTGGGTGCTTAAATATACGACCATAGTTAATTACGCAGCTGGCAGAGATATTTTGGCCATGACACCCCGGCTTAAATATCGTGGGTGGGGAGCAGCACGGAAAGTCACTGGCACCCAGAGCTGCAGGGATGGTGGCACCGGGAGCAGGGCACCCCATCTCGGCATCCTGCTTCCCAAATCAACTCCATCGGGTGTTTTACCAGGGGGAAAATGCTGCCGGGGTCCGCTGCGGTGACACCCAAGTTCCCGGCGTTGGTGGCTGCCAGGCTGGGCGCGGGGGCCCGGGAGGGGACACTGTGCTCCAGGGGTTCCTGTTGCAGCCGGCGACCGGAAAAATGTGTCATAAAAACAATTGAAGCCGCCTGCAGATTACATCGACCCCCTCCACCTCCCAGGAGGAGCAGGAAACTTTTAAATGCTCCTTTACTGTAAAGGAGGAAACTCCTTGGCGGCGAGCAGGACTCGTGCCCACATTGTCCTGCTGCTGTTAGTCCTGCCCTGGAAAAGCTTTGGGTGGGGAGCGCCGGGGACGGAGAGCGAGCGCGGGGGCACGTTTTGGGGGTGGCTGGTGCCCCCTCGCAGGCGGCTGAGGGTGCCCCGACACAGACGGGTTGTCAGTGCCCACCGCTGCAGTGGTTCGGGGTGATTTCCCAGGGGATCCTGCCCCCCGTGCTTGTAAAACGTGACTTTTTTCTAAGGCAAAGTGCTCCCCGTGGCTGGGAGATTTGAGACAACTCTTCACCAAGAGGGGATTATTTTAAGTGAGTTGCCTAAGAAGCAAAATCAACCTGCCTTCCATCAAGCGAAGCTCTCCAGACAGTTAATTTTAAAATAAAACACAGGTCACACATTCTGTGATTCTGTCGTTCCCCACCCTGAGACAGCTTCAAGTGGTATTTAAATACCTTAAAAAAACCCAAACCCTAGCCTCAATACCCACAGCCTGCAATAATAAAAACTGGCTTTGCCAGGTGAAATCTGAAGCCTTCCCTTACCAGTTTATGGCAAACATAGCACCATGGATCTGGTTTTTGGATGCCCAGTGTCCACCCAGCCAGCAAACCTCACCCTGCCCTGCTGGGCCTTCCAGCAAAAGGCGGCCGGTGCTTGATTTATTTTTTTCTGGCTGCAACCAAAAAATCCACCTTGAAATACAGCCAAAAGAGTTAAAAATGGCCTTGCTCTTCTCCGATCAAAATGAAAATCCAATTAAATACAGTGCTAGGCAGAACAAACTGTGACTTTTTTTTCCTTTTGGGCTGTTTTTTTTTTTTTTACATCTTTTCCTGAAAAAAAAAGAAATGCAGTTTCAAAATAAAACAGGTGAAATAGTCCAATTTGAAATGTCTGAAAAACAGAATTTTAAAGGGGGGTTTCCAGCCCACGCCGGGTTCCATAACAGGGTTGGTAGAGCTCACACCAGGGATGCAGGAGCCGCGTATAGATGGATCCCACGGGAACATGTACGTGGGCAATAAGCTCAGACTGTGTCGAATTAGCCCCATTTCCATACCCCAATGTTGACGTAAACACCCTTTATGATGAGGAACGTATCATTTCCTTCAGTTAACCGTCCTCGTGGCTGATTATCTCATCACTATCGACTTACATCTGGATTCTAATCTGATTAGAAGCAAAGCCAGGCCCAGGGCTTTGCAGGGCTAAGCCCAGCCTTGGGCTGGACCCTGCTGGGGCTGAAGGCTTGGGCTCGAGATTTGGGGGTTGCTTTGCCCTTACAAAGCACAAGTGCTCTGCCAGCATCCAGGAGCTGCTTTCTCAGCTATAAATAGGCTAATCCCTGCAGTAAGAGCTGAACTGCTATAAAAATGACACTGCCAAATGTGCGTTTTCTCCCGTCTCAGCCTTTCGAGCTCGAATATAAAACCTGAGCATCTTCACTTTGCAGCTTTTCCATACATTCCCCGCTGGTTTTAGCCATGCAGGATGCACAAATACAAAACCTCTGCTGGAATGTTGTGCTGTTGGGGAGGAGGAGAAGGAAATACGACCCAAATGCCTGACCAACTTTAATTTAATATTATGAAATTAAAAGTTGCATGGGTTCATTAAATAAGAGTGGTCTCCTAAGGGGCCCAACGTCCCCTTCTTCAATTATTCCTTCCAAAAAGAGCTGGCAGAAAATGAGTCGAAACCAACGAAACTCAACTACAGGTCCTGTGCTCCTGGTTGTGCAAGGGTGCGGAGGAACACAGGGCTCATCCTGAAAACCTGGCAGAGAAAACGCGAGATGCTTCACCACTGTGAGAACCAGCAGCTCCAGGCAAAGGGCAGCACCAGAAAAACCCCAGTTTTTCCCCAGATTCAAAGCACCCATAGCTGAAGCATCACCCGCTGGCCTTTGAAGCCAAGGGAGAGGCATTATCCCCACCCAGGCGTTTGAAAATTGGCGTTTTAAGTGGTATTATTGTTACATTTTTCCCGGAAAAGCTTGCTCTTGCAATTAGCTGAATGAAAAAAACAGCCTGGCAGCTGGACATTGTCACTGTTGTCCACGGCTGGGGACACCCTGATGCCCATGACACCGCTGGGTACCAGGGGGTGAGGAGGGGAGGATGCTCCTGGCATCACCTCCGACATCCCTGTGGGTAGGAAAGGCTTTAATGGGAACAGGTGAATAAAATCATCCTGTTTGGTTTTGTTTTGCACATGCTTTCCTCTGACAAAGTAAAAACATTGCGGGAGGGGAAGGAATTTGCACCAGGTTGTGCCCTGAAGGCTGTTACGGCTCTTTCCCACATTTAAACCAGGGGCTGGGATGTTACGCGGCGCGTTTTTAGGGCTGTTCCTACAAATTGTCTTTGGAAAAAGACATCGCATTGCAAAACCAGAGCTTTTTCAGAGTAAGCCAGATCCGAGCCCCCTCGCCAAAAGATGCCGTGAGGAACAACATGCAAAACCGGAGGAGGAAGCGTGGGTAGGGTCCTGAAAAACCTGCTTGATTTCCCAAGTGCAGCAAATAAAGCTGATTCCTGACCCCCCATTTTGGTACCCCAGGACAGGATGGTTTTAGCGCTCAGTCCCTGGAGCAGGGAGAGGTCAGACCCGGGGGTGTTGCAATATCGGAGTTTTTTGGACGCGTTTGTTCCCAGAGGTCAGATGAGCGATGGCTGTCCCCTCTGGGAGGATGTCCCCCTGTCCCCCCACCCTTCCTTTGGGGTGCCGGGACCGATGCTCCGGGAGCAGGGAGATGCGGGGGGGTTGGCTGCTGGTACATAAACACTTGGGGAGGGTCCCCTCCTGTCCCCCCCATCCCCAAAGCTGCCAGATGACAGATGCCGCATCCTGCCTTTGTTGGGACAGGGCGGAGGGGCCGGGAGGGGCCGATAGCATCACCCCCAGCCCCCCCGGCCCTGGCAGAGCGGCTTCTGCAGCCAGAAAAGCATCTCCAGTTTCTTTTTATTCTGGGGTATCTCAGGAAACCAGGTCTGCGACACATATCGGAGGCTTATCCGGAGCATGGAAGAATTATAAGGAGGTTTTGCCTTGTTGGTGTGGGCAGCACGGGCTGGGAGGTGGGTGCGGGGGGGTCCCTGCCCTAGGGCAGCACGTTTTGGGTGCACCTGCCCGGCCCCAGCACCTGCAACACCGGCAAGATATTGTCTGAATCGTGGTGGAGAACACGGCATCTTGTTTCGGTACTGCTTGGGTGAGCTACCAAAAGGAAATCTGGCGCTTTCTAGTGATGACTGTTCACCACCCACAGCTGAAAACGGAGAGGAAAAGTCTCTCTTACAGAGAAAAAAAAAGCCTTTTGCTCTGAAAAAGCCTTCACTTTCACACAAGGTGGGGCCTCTGGAAAGAAAAGCCACTGGAAGTACCTTTGCCTGTTGGTGCCCCCGAGTTCGGCCTGGGGAGCGGGGAGGAAACCGGTGTCACTGGGTGATCTGGTGAGCGGGGGGGACAGGAGCCTGGATGGCAGAGGATGTTATTCCATGTAGGGGACGGGGGCCCCTATCGGCTTTTTAGGAAAAAAAAAAAAAAAAAAAGAAAAGAAAAAGTGATTTTCCTGATATTGTTTTGCACCTCTAAAGGAAATTCCAGGACTGGGAACCTTCAGGGAAACAATGAGCGGGGCCAGGGGCGAAGGTGGGTGCCCCAGGCTGGCGTGGTGCGCCCGAAGCCAGGACAGGTCCCCGCGCCTCCCCAGCCATTTCGGACACGGGCAGGGCCTCGGGCAGGGCCCCCAGCCCGCAGGGGGTGGCAAGGGGGGGCTGCATGACAGCATCCCTGCTTGCGTCCTGCTGCCTGCATCCCTGCCTGCATCTGCAGAGAGCACCCCTGCCTGCATCTCTGCCTGCATCATCTGCAGAGAGCATCCCTGCCTGCATCTCTGCCTGCATCATCTGCAGAGAGCATCCCTGCCTGCATCCCTGCCTGCATCATCTGCAGAGAGCATCCCTGCCTGCATCCCTGCCTGCGTCATCTGCAGAGAGCATCCCTGCCTGCATCCCTGCCTGCATCATCTGCAGAGAGCATCCCTGCCTGCATCTCTGCCTGCATCATCTGCAGAGAGCATCCCTGCCTGCATCCCTGTCTGCATCATCTGCAGAGAGCATCCCTGCCTGCATCCCACTGCCCACACCCTGTGCGGGGTGCAAGGCTTATTTTTTCGCTCCGCAATTTCCTGCAACCTCACTTTTTGGGAAAAACACCCAAATTCCAGAGCAACTGAGACACATTGGGGTGCTCCTGGTGTTTCCTGCACAGAAGTTGTATCTTTTTTTTCACAGGGGCCAATATTTCAGCCTCTCTACAAGTGTCTATGCTGCACCGAGCCCATCCACACCACTGCACTTTCCACTGAGACTCGAGTTTTAGCAGAAAATTATTATTGCTCTCTGCTCCTTCCCTGAAATAAGAAAGGTGGCTTTTATTTTCAATGCTACAAGTTTCCAGGTTCATTAATAGGTGTTGGAGAGACGTTTCCCCCTCCTCTGCTCTCCCCTTCCCTCCGCTGAGATGCGAGTGTTGAATTCCTGGCTCAGCCAAACAGGGTTTGGTGTCAAACACGTCATTTCAGTTTTGTTTTTTTTTTTTTTTCTTTTTTTTGTGAGGAGCCCTGTTCATTTACAAATCGCCAGCTGGAAGTTGTTAGGCCCTTAGAACAAAATAAATTACTACAAAATGGTGCCTCCCTGCAGTTGGTCTGCTATTAATTTGTGCTGAGTGCTGGAGGCAGCTCAAGTCCATCCCACCGGGTTCCCTGTCCCCCCTGAGCATCCTCCTGGGATTTTGGGTGCCCACCTCTATCACCCCACGGTCGGTCCAGCCGCAGCTGCTTTACTCCCTGCTTTGTGCTGAAGGACTCGCTGGTAGGAAAAATGAGTGTAAAAAAATGGGATAAATATATTTTTAAAATATTCAATTATATTTTGCCTTTCATGTTTAAAGAAGCCCAGGCCGATTCATTCTCCTCCTTAGGGCCAGGCAAGCTTTAGCAGGCTGGGACTAACACCTCCAGGGCTAGAGCATCCCCCCAGGGCTCACCCTGTCCCATTACAAGGATTTATCCCCCAAAATGACCTTGTGGGTTTGGTCCTTTCTGCCCCTTGCAGAGTTAGAACCAGCCCTTGCTTTTCTATACATTAAAAGCCACAAAGCCCAGGTTGTTACGTGCTCCTGGCACCCGAGTGCCACCATGATCCCAGTGTCACTAGCCATTCACCGTTGGCCAACACCCCCATTTTTTTAAGTGAATAAACTGTTTGCAAAAGCATTTCCTAGAGCTGTCCCCGCCGTGCCCATGTCCTCGCCCTTCCCCTGTTTTTTCCCCAGCGGTGTGTCTCGTTTCTTTCTTTTCATGCTGAGTTTGCTCAGAATCACGAAGAAATAATGAAGCCCTGGTGGTTCGTGTGACCTCACCCCGCAGCGCTGATTCGGACAGACGGTTCGAGTTCATTTTAACAACCGCCCAGCTCGGGAGAATGAAGGGAACGTGTCTTTGCCGGGGGGGATCCCCGCAAACCCCCCCCGGTTTGCTCCGGGGGCTGCAGACCCTTTTTTCCCCTCCCAGAACAAACCCCAGCGCATCCCCACTGCTGCTGGTGGAGGAGGGTTGGAACCGCAGGGCGGCGGAAAAGCAGCAGGAGTTATTGTGTGTCAAAAAATATTTTTTTTTAAAAAAAAAAAAGGAAAAAAAACCCCCCACAACACTGCTTGTATTTCATATTCCTCACAGCGTTTGAGCCTCCTCAGCCAAACTGGAAAGCAAACAAGCGCAGGGTTCAATGACTGCAAAAATGCTTGGTTTGCTAAAGAGGGCCAAGCACCTTCCTGCGGCTGGCCGGAGGGGGGGCCGGCCGGCCCCCAGGGCTGCTCCCCCTCCCAAAGAGCTGCAGTTATCAAAATCCCTGAAATATTTCGGCTGATCCGGAGCAGTTCCTGGCAGAGCCGAGCTGTGCCTCACCAGTCAAGCATCCCGCTGCAAACACGTTGTGCCGGCCCCGCTGCCAGCGCGGTTCGTGGGACCGTGACATGACGTGACCCCCCGGCGTGTCCCCTCCTCCCTTCTGTCCCCTCTGGAGACCACACTGCTGCAGGACGAGGGGTGCTGAGCCCTTCTTTGGGGCTGCCCCCCATCATTGGCCCCCCTTTCCAGCCCCTCCAGCTGCCACAACCCCATTCTCATTGATTTGTAGCCCATCAATGAGGGGAATAATCTCGTGTAGGGTCTTGGTTCTTCCTAACTCACAAAAATTAAGGCTTTGCTTTATTTGTTTTTATATTTTTTAAGAGATATTACAGCATAATAATACTATTATTAGGATTATTATTGGCAGGCAAACCATGGGCGTCAGAATCACCAGTTCTGGGTTTTTAAGATCTGCAGCATCCACTGTTTGTAGGAAACCCTTAAGCCAACAAATTGCAAGTAAATAGCCCTGTTTTTTAAAGAGGTGTGTGGTTTTCCATGGCCTGGGTTAGCTCTCCTCAGCTTGGTTTTGCCCCACCCCGTGCCCACATACAGAGAACAGGGACCTGCCCTGCACCCCAGCACTGCTGCACCCCAGCACTGCTGCACCCCAAATTTGC
Organism: Caloenas nicobarica; assembly: GCF_036013445.1. Taxonomy (NCBI): domain Eukaryota; kingdom Metazoa; phylum Chordata; class Aves; order Columbiformes; family Columbidae; genus Caloenas; species Caloenas nicobarica. The sequence goes on from NC_088247.1 coordinate 121,453,076, forward strand.
AGCCACAGGGTCAGCCCCGGGTGGGAAACCAGAAACAGTTTGGGAGGGTTAATTATCGGCTAAACGAGGGCTCCTCAGGTGCTTTTTGTCAGGGTGAGCTCCCATTTAAAGGATGCAAAGAACTTCTTTTTGTGTCGGATGAGAGTGTTCTTGATGGAGGTGAGTGCTGGGGGGCGTTTGGGGGACCGAAAGCTGTTTGTGCTCTTTTGTTCTTGTAAATCTCAGGTGGCTGGGCTCTCAGTGCACCCAGGGAGCAGCTCCCACAGAAAAATAAGAGCTGTTGCATTCCTTTCTTTGCTGGAAATGTGGGCTGGTGAGAGTGGGGACCTGGTGGGTGCTGGGGGAGAAGCTGCTGGGTGCTGCTGGGTGCTGCTGTCCTCAGCTTGCGGGGATGCATTTGCAGTGGTGGTGTTGTTTATCTTGTGTTTGCCCTGGTGATTTCTGCAAAAGAGCTCTGGAAAACTGGCCTGGGCCTTGGAGGCGTCTGCTCTTGCAGAAAAAGCCAATGTGACCTTGGAGAAATCCCTTTTCTTTTTGCCCTCAGGCTTGTTTTCTAACGAGGAGGCATTTTGGCCTTTGCTGTGCACACCCAGCCATGCTGCTGGGCATCTTTTGGTGCTGATGTGGCGTTTTGCAGGCAGAGAACAGAGAAAAATGCCTTCAGGTTTGCTGAGGAAATGCGGGTCTCCTGCAGACAACTGCAGCCTGCTCTTGTTATCTATAGTACTGTGCTACAATTTTGTGTTTTCTCTCCAAAACGCGCTGTGATGGTGCCAAAAGAAGAGGGTGCTGCGTGGTTCTGCGTGGCTGATGAGGTGCGGGAGGGATGCAGCAATAAAATCCTGCATTTTATCCTGTTTAATCACTGGCAGGGGAGCTGCTGCACCATCCTGCCCGGCTGGCGGGCTTTGCTAAGCCCGGCTTTGCTAATGCAGCCAGCTAACCTCTGCTGGTGACAAACAGCCGGGGGAGGTGACACTGAGGCTGCAAAAGGAGCGATTTGGTGGCTGCGCCTGGTTTTGGGGGGGCCCTGGCTGTCAGGGTGTGTGTCCCGGGACAGGTCGGTCCGTCTGTCCGTGTCCGTTTGTCTGTGTCCCCACGCCCGAGCGGCTGCGGGTGTCGGAGCCGCATTTGTCGGTGCGGTTTTTGGCATTTTTTGGCAGAGCTGTCCCCATTTCCCCGCCTGCAGAGCCCGAAACGCGAATCTCTGCTGCCCTCTCCTGGCAGCCCTGCCTGCAAACCAGCCCCCCCAGCCCCCCCGCTGCCTGCACCGGGGTTTGGGGTGATTTCAGGTGTGTTTCCAGCCCTGGCCGGCAAATTTAGAGAATTTCCCACGTGCCATAACCACCATTATTAAGGCTGCAGTGGATCTGAAGCCCCCCGACATGCTTGGTCTGCAGGGCTGAACCCCCCCAACACCCCAAAGGGAAGGCTCCAGCCAGCTCTTGGGTTTGGCACTTGGCTCTTATTTTATTTTTATGCTTTAAGGCTATTTTTTTTAACATCCCTTGAAATCTCCAAGCAGAAAGTCATTTCCAGTAAAGAAAACTTATTTAAGAAGCGCCAAATGCTGCTTCCCAAATGCCGATCAAGCAGGTACTGACCGATTTCTAAAACTCCTTTTCCCTTCTTAAAATACTGTGTCATTGGGAGATGTGGTAAAACTGCACCTTTGATTAGGAACAGTTTTCGGGCCAAAATGTAAGCGGCTGGTGGGTTTTGATCGGTGCAGTTAACAGCCAGCAGCCTGCAGACATCTTCAGCACAACTGCTGCTTTTTTGTTTTTTCTCCTAGAAAATAGGATTTTTAAACCCTTCAAACTCTTGCCCATCTTACCTTTGGAGTTTCCGCTACCTCATGGTGGGGGGGCGGGAAACAACAAACCAAAAACCACACGAGTTTTCAGGGAAGCAACGATGTTTTGGCAAATAAAGGCATCAGCAAAAAGAAACTCCATGGAGTTCAAAAGCCACGTTGCTGCCGGACAAGTGTTTTGGGAGAGTCCTCAGCGTGGGCATCTCTGTCCAAACGATAAGGGGAAAAAGGCTTTTAGTGCGGTTTGTGCGTTTATAAAGTGAATATCTCAAGAAGAGGAGGTGTTGTCCACGCTGGGGGGGAGCGATGGAGCTGGGGCTCTGCGCACCCCCCGATGCCGGGCCGGGAAGGTTTGAGGTTTGTTTCCGCGGGCTGGGGAACCACAGTGTCCCCACTGATTCCTCCCCGGGCGTTGGGATGCTCCGGCTGCATCCCCTCTCCCTTCCCAAAGCTAATCGATCGAGTTCAGCCCTCCCCTTTTACCTGTTAATAAATTAGGTTTTAATTTGCATGCATCGAAGCGCAGGTTTTCACGCACAAGTTCCCTCTGTGTCCCCAAACCTTGGCTTTATTGGCGTAAATATTCAGGCTGGTCTGTGAACTGTTGATGCTGAATAAAACTTACAGGAAAAACTGCCCTGAGAAAGGCACGGCACTGAGCAGGCAGGGGCCCTTCTGTCACCTGAGCCCTGTGGATTTGCAGGGCTTATGCCCACAGGTGTATTTAATAAACTTGAAACAAGGTTAATAACCCGGCAAGAGGATGAGTTTGTGTGCTTGGCTGTGCGAGACAGCAGAGCAGCAAGAGTGAAGAGCTGGATTTGTCTTGGCAATAGGCAGGAACTCCTTCATCCCAGGTCACCTAAACCCAGGACGTTTTAACCTGGAGAGCTGAGGATGGAGAAGGGGAGTAATTTACCTAATTAGCGATTGCTCTGGTTGTGTCTCCTTGGCTCTCGGGAGTCTGGGGGTTGGCATCTGTCCCCCTGGCCCCCGCCAGCCCCTGCCTGTTTGCCGTAAACCTTCCCCCAAAAAAAACCTCTCCCAGATTTGGAGGGATGAAATCTATTTGAGAGGATATTGCAGGATGTGCCGGGTGAGAAATCTTAATTAATATTTAAATAGCACGGTGGAATTTGCCTAGATCCCACTAGATTAAAGGCGGGCACGGTAATGGATGAGCTCGGCTTAGCGATGGCAATTGCAGCTGTCCAGAAATACAGTGGCCAAAGGAATGCTCGAAGTTCCCCTGCCTTTGGTGTCAGGTCCAAATGCTCATGTCCCAGAGATACGAAGCTTTTCTTCTTGGTGGGAATTATATTTGTAGTTTATCCCTTTAGCCTCGGGTAAAACCAATGGAAAGAGGTGTTTCCAGGCAGAAAGACGAAGCCAGGACAGAGGGATGCATTGATTCCCCCCAGCGCTTGCCGTGACATCACTTTGCAGTCACTCGCACCATATTAATTCAGCTGCACCTTATTTTGGAGAGCCGGAGCTGTTTCCGATGGGCTCCTTGAGCCGGCTGAGGTTTCCCGGCTGCCAAAACAGAGAAGCAGGCAGCTTTTATGGCAGCGCACCGCCGAAACCCCGCTGGGGAGGAACAGAGCCCAGAAACAGCAAAACCCGGAGCTGCTCCCCTTGCAGAGGCTTTTTTTTGTGCACGGTCTGAGTGGAGGGTTCCCCTTCCCCATCCCTCCCTGGCGCCGGGACCACCGGCCGGTTGCGCATCCCCCGTGCGCCCTGGGCGAGGAAACTCCCCCTGCGCTTTCCCCAGTCACTGGCATTCGCAGGGGAAGGAAGGGCCGCCACCACCTCAAAACCATTTGCAAATAGCTTCTGTTTGCTCGGACAAACACTGGGGAAAAAAAAAAATACTTTTTTTTTTTTTCCCCTTGCAGCAGTGCGTTTATTGCCCTCTACACCTGAGCGCAGGCTTAGCCACTGAGCGCTGTTTCTAACTATCTGCTTTCAAACTGGTGACAGATTCAGCAGTTTTTCAGGAGCAGTTTTCTCCGAGCAGTGCAAATTCTGCCCTTAAACCTAGCTTTTCTGTCCTCAGCTCAGCCCTACCCACCCACAGTGGGTTGGAGAACTACCTGTCTTATTTAAGCTGATGCAAACTGGGCTGGAGGGGGCATCCCCCTTGCTATTTGGGGGGGACGCTGGTGCATCTGCAAGCCCCCTGCCCGGGTGTGCTTTTATGCTCTGCAGAGAGCCCGGGAACACGCTTAAATCCGCCGTGGCACAGGCTTAAGTGCGAGCTTAGCACCCGTTGACTCGTGGGCTTTAGTTACTGTATGCACAGCTGGAGGGAAAAAATAACTCCCTGGTCCGGTCGCGTGGTTAATGCTCTACCTGAGGAAATGTTTTTTCCTGCCTGGAGCGGGGTCTGGCAGCTGGAGGAGCAGCGAGAGGCCTCAGGGCTGGGCTGCTGTTGGCTCGAGCAAACAGCTGTGGCCGTGGAGGATGTGACCAGCTCCCCCAGTCGCTTCTCAGCATCCCCGTGTTGGTTGGGAAATATCCCTGAGGGATATTCAGCATTTTACATGGTGTTCAGCATCTTCCAAGCAGGGATGCTGTGGTCCAGGGGGGATGCTGTGGTCCAGGGGGGATGCTGTGGTCCAGGGGGGATGCTGTGGTCCAGGGGGATGCTGTGGTCCAGCGTTCCCTGCCCTCCTGCTCTCCCCACACAGCACCCTTTGCCAGGGTGTTGGAAGGGTGAGCAACTCACAAAATAGGTTTTTTTTCCCCCCCCATAATGCGGTGCCTCCATGAGCGGGGTCTCAACTCGCTGCGGTCCAGCAGAAAACAAACTGCACTGGGAAAAAGGTGAATCTTCTGCTGGTTTAGTGATCTGGAGCAGCCGGGCTGGTGGTCAGAGAGAGCTGGTGCCCAAAGCAGGGCCAGGAGCATTCCCCTGTGTGCCCATGAACCAAAAGAAATGCGATTTAATTTTTTTTTTAACTAAATGGCTTCAGCTGGACCACAGTGCTGCTGTGCCTTGAGCCATCGCAGGGTTTCCTTCGCTCTGTGGTGCGATAATTCTAAATATTCTGCAAAGTGCAAGGTTATAGCGCCAGGGGAAGGGACCCATCCCCAAATGCAGTGACAGGTGTGTATTTTTGCTGTCCGCCTCCAGGAGCAGCACAGCCCAGGGGAAAGGGCAGAATTTTGAGCATCGGCTGGTCCTGGCACCAGTTATTACTGATACAGATTATGACAATAATGCTTGGTCTGGTGCGTAAATCTGGGATGCTTCTCTGAAGAAAATCACCCAGATGCTAAAAGAAAACACGGGATTTTTACTGTGCTAGGTCAGAGACTTCAAGGGAGTTTGAATTTGCCTGAATCCTGTGAAATTTCTGTGGGATTTGGGAAACAAATCTCTTGAATTCCAGTGAAAGGGGTTTCCACAACAGCAGTGGCTTTTCTTTCTCCTCTTCTCTCTTATCTAGTGGATGAACAAATAAAAACAAGCCAGAAAGTAAAAGGCAGGATGATGCAAGGGGCAGGAGGCTGGTGTCTGAGCTGTGTTATTGCAGAGAAAATGACCTGGCACCGAAAGAATTAAAATAATGTCATTCCTGTTTGCTCTGGCTCTTTTTTTAATACGCCAGTCACCTTGACATTTCTAAAAGAATTTTTCAAGTATGTAAGTTTTAAAAAAATTATGCAACTTCACAAAAGCAAGAGGGGGATATTTGAGGCTGATGGAATAAACTGGGAGCTGGAGGGAGTACGTGAGCCCTGTGGGGAGCGATGCTGGTGGGAACTGGGATGGATGGGGTGGCTCCTGCACCCGAATAGGGGGGATAAGGGGGTGTAAAGGGGATGTTTCTGTGGGGATGGGGGCAGATCTGCACCCCCATAGCCCAAGCTGAAGCAGAAGCCACCGTGGAGATCATTTGCCTGCGTTAATTGTATGCTTTGCCGTTAAGCGTATTGATTCTGAAAAGTTAATCAGACAATTTGGAGGCGCCGTATCTAAAAACACGAAATCCCATTAAACTGATTAAATTAAAACTGAATCCATCTTAAATAACCCCATGCAACTTAAAACTGTTGAAACAGCGTATTGGATTCAAATAGAATTATTTCAGTCAAACAAGGCCGCGAGGAGCCCTTGCCCGCCAATGCCTCGTGTGCGGCGGGGGGGCCTGTGCAGGGATCCCCCGTCGTATGACAGAACGTGGTTTGGGATGGGGTGACGCTGGTGAGGGTCTCTCGGGGACAAATCCCTGGGCGGTGATGCCGGGGATGGGGATGTGACGGATGAACATGTGGCCACATCTGTGTGAGGGATGTGGCGCAGCTTTGATAGCTTTTCCTTGCAGCTTGGGGAAAACGCGGCGCTTAGCAGGGGTTTGTTCCCAGAAACATCGGCTGCACCTGAGCTGGGATGTATTTCCAGGTGTTTCATGCCAAAACCTGAACAGGTTTTTTTGAGAAATGATGTTTTGCCATGTGCTTCATTTGGAGTGACTGGTAGTCCTGGTTGCCCAGCTTGGGATGGGGTTTGGAGCCCGCTCATCAGCTTGGAAGTCAAAAAAGGGCTTTGGTGTGGGTGTTGTGTGTGTTTTTACAAACCTGGAGGCTCCCACCTGCAGGCAGAGCCTTGATTTAGGCCTCGCCTAAAGGAGAAGGGAGGAGATGGTGCAGGGAGCTGTGAGCTTGGAGGAATCACTGATCCCCGCGGTGTCCCCATCCGGCGGCAGGAGCTGATTTCGGTGTCTGAGGGACAAGAAAAGGGTTTTTTTATCTTCTCAGAGCCGAGTTGGGGATTGCCTCTGATTGCATCACTCAGCTGAAGCGCTGCGGAGAGCTCTGCGCCTTCCGTCGCTCCGATGTTATCGGCCGGCGCCCGGCAAAGCGGGGCTTGTGACTCGCAGATAAGTGCAGGATTGCTCAGTGAGTTTGCTTCCAAACTTGTTTGTTTCCCGCCCCTCCATTCCGAGTCTACCATCTCTTCTCCTTGAAAAGTTCAGATGGCGAGCCAGCCTCTATTCCTTTGCAAGGAAAGCGCTCTTTTTCACCTTTGCAAGGCAACAAGAGTAATAATCATCGCGACATCCCGGTGGGGGGATGAGCAGCAGCTCCGGCCAGCCCAAGTGAGGAGCCGTTTGCTTTGGAACATGCTCTCCCTGCCAACCTAAAGGATTTTGCTTTTCCAAATAGGATGAGTGCTGGCACGTGCAGCTCCCTGTTATCGGAAGTGAGCAAACCCACGGGGAAGTTTTATGGCTGAGGATGGTGCGGTGCGTGTGCTTCTGCCTCGCTGCCCTTGCATGTGCTCTTGCATGCAGTTCTTCTGCACGTAGGGTCACCAAAACCTGCGAGAAAGGCTTTCCGTAGGGTTTTTTCCATAGGCAAACTGTCATGTCATCAATAATGCAACACCTGGAGAGTCCAAAGGAGATCGCAGGTGGCTTGGGACGGTGTGTAGGCAACTCGGAGGGGTTTGGGAGGAGCAGAGGGCTTTAACCCCTGCAAAGATGGAGCGAGCGGTACAAGCAGCAGGGGAGAAGGTTGCGGGCGCATTTCTCTTCTCTCTGGGCCCCGGGTGCTGGTTCTGCCTGAGCAGAGCGCGTGTGATTCCCGAACCTTCCCCGCTCCCCCCAGCGCCTCCGTTTGCCGTTGCTGCCCCGCAGAAGCGGGCGGGGGGGGCGGCGGGGCGCTAAATTGCTGAATTTGCAGCCCTGACCTCTGCCGCGCTGCTTTATCTCCTCCGCAACCTGGGGATGCTTCTTCCAGCATCCCCGACAAAGGCCGCGCCGGTGGCCGCCGTTTTTCACGGCGGCGTTCATGGCTGCGAGAATAAATCCTGTCCCCGCCTCGGCGGCAGCGGGGAACCTTCCTCCCAAGGCTGCTGGGTGGGTGCCAGCGGTGAAGCCCCCCCTGTGCTGGGTCTAACCCCATGGTGAGCGGAGGGGAAGTGTCCCCTTCTGCCCTGGGGGGGGATAACGGGGGGCCCATTAGCATCCGTGTGTGGGGAGCAGCGGGGTGCGGGGGGGGCTTCCCGAATCCACATCCTGGCGTCCCTGCCCGCCCAGGTGCTGTTTGCCCCCACCCGGGATGGCAGGGCTGGAGGCAGCTGTGCCCCTGGGGTCAGGAAGCAGCGTCTTCCTCCTCCTCATCCTCCTCCTCCCGCCCTGGGGGCTCTGCATCACAAGCCGCAGGGTATTTCCTGGGCCGGGGCGGGGGTGGTTGTGTTTGCCGCGGTCCCCGGGGAGCTGATGAGGTGCTAATTGCTGGGGGGCAGTGAGGGACTCGCCTCCGCTGCTGCTCCAGCGCGAACCCCCCAGGAGAGTGCACCTGGGCTGGGAAAAAGCGAAAAAACAGGGGAAAAGGCTCATTTAGCGGTGGGAACCCCCCAAGAGCCTGGGGGGAAGGGGCCGTGTGGATTGGGAAAGCTGGCCCCGAAGGGGGTCTTTGTGATGGAAGTGGAGGGGGAAAAGGGGGGGATTAGTGAAAGTTGTGTGCCGTGGTGAAAGTTGTGATGCTCCTGGGCTGCCGACAGGTTGGGGATGGGGGCTGGGAGGTGCGGATGCTCCCAAAAGCCCCCTGGGACCAGTACACCCAGCCCTGGGCTGTCCCAGTACTGGTGGGTCTGGCCCAGGAGGGTCTGTGGGCTCTGTCCTTCCCCTTCCCCATGCAGGCACAAGAGAAAGGGGAAATCATGAGAAATCATGCCTTTTGCTTTGTTTTCATCTCTTTCAGCTTTTTATAGTCTGCTCTTTTCTTAGATTTTTGTTGCTTGCTCATCGCTGCACTCTCTGACCTTTGTTTTCTGATTAAAGAGCAAACATGTTCTCTGGGGCATCTTTTTGGCATTAAAAATAAACGTGTGGCGTGTCCAGACGCCCGTTCCCGCTGCTGTAGTGTATACAAAACATGCCCACAGTATAAAGCTCGATGTATAAACCGTAACCCACGTGCTTCATTGGGTACCTGCTGGCGGGTGAGGATGCGCACGCAGCACACCTAGAGATGGGTATCTGCAGAGATAAGGGCCAGCACCCGGAGCCGCGGCTGACGAGGTCTGTACTGCTCCCAGTCCCTGGCAGACTGGATTTAACTGGTGGTGAGAGAGCTCGGGGAGCTCTGTCTCCAGCGCAGAGATTGAATTAGCCGGGTGATGGGGCTGGGGCACAGACTGGGAGATAAGCGGTGTCCCCGCATCCCAGATGGGATGGGGACAGGGTGGGACCAGGTCATCGGTGTCCCCAGGGAAAGGGGCTCACCGGCTGGCTCTGTCCTGCTGCTGGCTCCCAAATTGGAGAGGCGTTTTGGCACTTTGCACTCGTTCCTGCTGCTTTGCCTCTGCAAATATCGGGAGGAAAATATCCACAAATACCACAGATGTCTCTTTTTAATTTATTTTTTAAATTTCTTTTAGGTATATCTTTTCAAGCTATATTCATTTGGTTATTAAAAAAAAAAACCAACCAAACATGAGAAGACCCTGGGGATGCTCAGGTGCCTTTAGTCCCTGACCCTCGGCTTTGCCTCCGTAGGGCAGGTATTGCTCGTGGGGGCTCACAGGAGGTACCGACCCTTGCGAGGAGCTGCCTGCTCGCCAGCCACGTGCCGGCCATGTGCTGCTGGCCCGGTGGCCACCAAAGCCCCCAACACACCTGGGGCAAGGGGCGAGCTGCCGCCTCCCGCTCCCAACAGGCGCTGCTGGCAGCAGATGGAAATAGCAGCAGCTCTGTTGATTTACAACCGCAAGCTCTGACTTTAATGGGCTGTTTTTGCTCCCCGACAGCTATGGATTTGGTCTTTTTTTTAAATTTTATGTTTTTATTTTATTTTAACAAAACCTCTCTTTTTTTCCCTGCGTGCGACCCATTAGCTCCTCGAGCTGAGGGTGTGCAGGGAGGTGAGGGTTTGCTGGGGTGGGTACGTGCAAGCTGCTCTCATCTCGCCTTTGAAAAAAACCACCCCCAAATCCTATAACCAAACCCTATAAGGCAGAAGTCCTTTTTCTGGGGCTCGCCAGGCGGTGGGTGTCCCCGCACCCCGGTGCCAGCCCCCACCGTGCCGTGGGGTGATGCCTTCCCCACGCCAGCCCCGGCAGGAATGTTTGCTGTCACCGCAGCCTGCGGCGAGGAAATATTTTTCCAAGCAAGAGAAAAAAAAATAAAAAATAAAAAAGGCCTCCCAGTGTATTTGGCCTTGACGGTTTCCAGCAGAACCTCTGTAGCCGTCTTGTTCTGCCGCCGCCGGGACACCTACCCGGAGGAAGAGAGGAGGTGAAGGTGGGAGAGCTTTAAAAAGCTCTGGTTTAAGTTTGTTCCGCCCCTCTAAAACAGGGCTTTGGAGGCTGCGAAACGCCCGGGTGGCTGCGCGGGTTGGGGCTGATGAGATGGGATGCTCAGACCCCAAAGCCCCAGGGGACAACGGGGGTCTTGGGCATGGCAAAGCTCTGGGGACACGAAGGGATGTCCCGGCTCTGTCCCAGGCTGGGCTGCGGATGTAGGTCAGAGCCCTCTCTCTCCTCATTGAAACGCAGTGACGATGACGGCGTTGCAGGTTGGGCTGAAATATGTCCCTCCAGGTCTTTACTCTGGCAACCAAACAAAACCTACTCAGAAAACTTGTGAAAAAATAAACCCAGCTTGTGAATGCAGCTGATTGGAAGTTTTTCCAGCAGAAAGTGCTGTCTGACCTGTGTAAAAATCATTCCACGGGTGTGTGTTGATTTGGGCAATGTTTCCTCCGAAAAAAAAAATCAGACCGAGGGGGGAGAAATATTTGGAGAGAGCTGAAGCTGCTGCCTTCAGCGGAGCTTTTCCATCCCCGCTGCAGAGCGGCTCTCCCTTGGAAATGCACTTTATTTAGCAGCCTAAATGCACTTTATTTAGCAGCCCTGGGATGCGCTGTCATTGCAGGGGGCAAAACAAGATTTTCTGCCGTGGGCTTGGCGAAGATGCCAGTCCTTGTGGGGATGCTGCTGCTGCCTCCACGCTTGTCCCCAAGGACAGGAGGGGAAGCCTGGTTTAGTTTTTGGGGGCTTGGCTCTCACGCTGCCTTTTCCTAAAAATGCCCTATTTCCTACTAGCCTCATTGCAACAGTTTTTGGGGTTGATGGCAGGTGCTGGACACTTGTCCTTGACTTGAGGGGTTTTTTTTTCATTGGAAAGGTGCGTTTTTGGAGCAGATAGAAAGGGTTACTGAGCCAGATGAACACTGGTTGGTTTGGCAGAGTTAAGCCAATCATGCAGTCAAATCTTTCCCGGATCCTAACAGCGTAGGTCGAGATGACAAATTTTTTTGCCTGGAAATGAGTGGGGTGGAATTAAAGTATTGTTGCAGGTGGCAGCAACTCATAGCTCTAGAGATGGGTGCCCCTGGGATGGGGTGCCCATCCTGGACCCAAAATATCGCCATGAGCTCAAGGTGATGGGGATGTGTGCCCTGGCAGGGGAATGGATGTCCTGACTGGGGGCCAGGTGGGGACAGATGTCCTGGCAGCACCAGGGTGGCACCGACCCCTCGCCCCGGGGCTCTGTGTCCCATTCATGACACAGAAATGGGTTTGTGTCTCCGACCCCCAGCAGACGGATGGGGTGATCCCGGGTTGTTATTAGCGGTGAAGGAACCGCGGGCTCCCAGACGGGCTTTGGCCCAGGCCAGCTCCTCTGTGGTTTTCTTTTTCGGAGCAGAAATCTCCGCTCTGGCTGTTTTGCCGGCGGCTCTGCCAGGGACACCTCGTTCCCGCGAGCCGCCGGCTCCGGATGGGGCACCTGGGGAGATGGGGGGTCCCCTGGGAGTGATGGGCTCCCCCCGCGCCCCCCGACAGCCAGGGGGGTGACACGGAGGGCTGTGACACGGGGGCTCTGAGCAAAACCTGCCGCCGAGCCCGGAGGAGCCGTGGCGCTGGGCGAACGCTTCGCCCTGCTATTTATACCCGCCGTGCGCGAGAGCAGCCGCTCGGTATAAATGAGGCTATTTTGAAGGTCTTGGCCAGGTATAACTGGTTTAAACAAGGCCGGTAATGACTCAGAGGGCTATAAATGTCCGGCAGAGCCCTCGGCGGAGCTGTCGGGGATTGATCTCCTCCCGTCGCCACGCAAAAGCCAGGGCAGGCTGTGTGCGCTCCATCCCTGCGCTCCCACACCGTCAGCACCCCAAAATCTCCGTTCTCCCATGGTCTGGGGGTCCAGAGATGCAGTTCCCCCCGGTTCGCTTGTGCTGTGTGTGGGGACAGGCCCTGTGGTCCCCCGTCTCCATTCCCTGCATCCCTGAGCATCACCAGCCCCTGCTGGGCTCCGGTGCGGGGCGATGCTCCAGCGACTGGGCTGACTGGTCACATCTCTTCAGTTTTATGCAAAATGTTGGTGTTTGTTTTTTTTTTAGGAACTGGGTGGCTGTTTAAGGTGATGGGGATGATGCACTGGACCGTGGGCAATGTGCTGGGCCACCTTGGGCTGCAGTGGGGTGATTTTGTCCCACTCAGTAGCAAAATCTTCCCTCAGCCTCCGTGGGGACTGAGGCACCTTCGGGCTATGCTGGGCTGGAAGGTTTCCAGCAGAAAAGGGGTTTTGTTAGGAAATAACAGGGAGTTTTTAAAGCAGAGGGTTTTCTTGGGAGGAGTCTCTGTATTCAGTTTTTCTGTTTGTTTTGTTGTTGTAAAACCAAAGACATTTCAGTTTTCAGAAACTGATAATTAAACATGAAAAAAAAATAATATTTCCCCGGAATGAAACCAGAACCTGAATACTTTGGTCAGCCAGGTAAAATTTAAAATTTCCCTTGCCTGCCAGGGCCTTTGGGGACAAAGCTACCGAAAATGTCCATGGCAGGGCTTTCCTGGGAGACGGGCAAGACTTTGTTTTCTTCCTTTCTTCTTTTGACCCAGCAAGCAGCGTCCCTGGGCACCTCCCTCAGCATTGCCATGTGAAAGCAGGGGAGCTGGAGTGCGGGATAAATCCCTTCGCCCCAGGACAATAATGAGACTTTATTTCCCCCTGTCACATTCTTCAGCCACTTCCAAGGTTTTATTTTACCTTGTGGTGCCAACCACCAATTCCAGTGACTCGTTACCTTCACTGGCGTGTTGAATAATTACAGAGTGGGGAGGAAGGTTAAAATAGCGCCTTGAGGACTGAAAATGCCAAAAATAGCCATGTCCCGACTGGCTGGGTTGAATTGGATGAATTGGGTTTGTCTGCGATGGAGAACTTGGGACTGGGGGATATCATTCCCGCGTTAAAAAGATCGATATCCTTGGGCTCTCGATCAGCTATTGAAATGACAAATATATTTTGCATACTCCTGACTCTTCCTTTGTTAGACTTGTTAAAGCCTTGGAAAACATTTTCCATGAATTAAGAAGCCCCATTAAATGTTGAATCTAATTAGGAGAGACTCGGCTGTAGAGTTCTTCAAATAGTTAAGTCAATATTGTTGGGTGTAATTGTGGTAATTCCCCGGCAGTGCCGTGGCTGCCGATGCCCTGTTTTAGCGTGTGGGTAACTCCTCGAGTGGGGGTGAAAAAAACTGTCCCCACCGCAAAATGTCACCGATTTCAATGGTTCCTGTCTGGATCCCTGAATGAGCAAAGGATGTTGTTTCCTGACATGCCCTGTAGAAATTACGGCAGCCGCACAGACCCCTTTTTGCTTCTTGTTATTGAAATGCCTCTGTTCTGGAGGGCAAGGACAACTCCTGTCTCGCAGGAGAGCCCCTTCCTCAATTAAAGAAAGGAAAAAAGCCAACACATTTATTTTGAAACAGCAGTGTGATTGGGAGAGTTCATTATATTGGATTAATTATGATAATTATCAGTAGAAGGGAGATAATTACCCTGTTCGCTGTCAAGAGCAAGGTAAGGGGTTCTTGTTATTTTTTTTTAATCACTATTTTCCTTTTGCCCAGACCAGCCTGGTTCTCAGGACAGAAGCATCACCCCCTCCCAGCAATGCCCTGCATCGCCCTGGTCCTTACACGACATGGCCATTGCAACCCAGGCGGTTGCACGGGGTCAGTCCCCGGCCCTGGGAGCACTGGGGATGAGGGACCAGGACAAGGGACCAGGATGCGCTCGCTGCCTCATCCTTGCTGCAAGTGACGGAGGTGGCCAAAAAGTGCCCCGGCTCCTGGCGGAGCTTCGTGCCCATCACCATCCTCCCGCCCCTGGGAAGGGAGAGACTGCGCCTCCAGTTGTGGATTCTGCTGCCAATAACAATGTAATTTAAAAATTAAATTTAAAATAATTATTAGTTAAATGTTAAAGAGAAGAAATTGTTTTTAAATGGCCAGTGTGTTTCTTAGTAGCCCAACCAGGTATGTTTAGGTAAGACACTACTGAAAACTTTCAATTTTTATCATCCTAGATATTTTTTTAAATGTTATTGGAAGGCAAGCATATGTATTTTACGGACACCACCATTCCGGTGACACAGGGGATGTGTTGGATGAGAGACCTCCTCCTCCTCGCCAACATACGCCGCGTGGAAGGTCCTTCGTGTCCTGGGCAGGGCAAGAGGTTTGGACCATGGGATGGACGGTGAAGGGTGCGATAGCAGAACCAAGAAGGCAAAACTGGATTTAAGTGTCGGGCCTGGAGCAACAAGAGCAGGAACATCCTCTGTAGCTGTGCAGGGGCCTCGAGTGAACATTTTGGGTGAAAATCTAACCTCTTGTGAAAGCAACTCTCCTTTGCCACTCTGCAGCTTCCAGTCCATGCATGGACATGGGACAAGAGGTAAAAAACCTCATCTTTGGTGGCAACAAAATGCAAAGTCCTGCTGATGTGAGGGGGAAATAGCATTTTCATAATGACCAGCGTGAACCCAGGACCCACAGAGCTCTGGGTGCACGTTCACCTCCACCCACCCCTCGTGCTGAGCTGCCAGATGTGCAGGGAGCTCATCACATCTGTGCCACCGCTGGACCAAGGCCTGAAAGTGGGTGAGTGTATTGCATGGGGAAATTCTCCTTCTGGCCTCTCTCCTGCTCCTGTGGAGGGAATCTCCACACCAAATCCAGTCCTGTTGAAAACAGACGCTCGCTTCCCGCACCTCGTGCTCTGAGGGAAAAAACCGGTGCTAAAGGTGGCCACACCTTACCCGAAATGGCTGAAATGGGCTGCAGGCAGGAAGCTGAGCAGATGGGATCTTTGAACCGATGATCTTTGCCACGTCCAGTGGCCACATTGCTAATTTTACCAAACTGCCCCTCAATTCTCCCTTCCTGAGCCTTTTGGTCACTCCAAAGGAGCAAAAATTTCTGTGCAGATGCATTAGGTTGGTGAGTCTGGTCTAAGTCAGACCTGGGGTGCATCTAACCTGGGAGCCCCTTTCAGCCATGAGCCAGAGTGGGCGATTTGGGGGTGAATTTGGGCGATTTGGGGGTGAATTTGGGCGATTTGGGTGCTCCCCCTGGGCACAAGCATCTGTCCCCTCTTACAGAGCTGAGAGTCCCTGAGCCACTCGCAGTGACCCCCCCCGGCCCGGGGGCTGCAGCACCCGCATGGGGGTCCCCCGGGGTGGCCCCCCCCGCCCTGCGGACCCGGGGACAGCAGGCGACAGGGGGCGCCTCGTCACCGCTTTTAGCGGGCGGGACCGCGGGACGGGCCCCTCCCGGCGGGGGGGGGCACCGCCGCCCCCTCCCTTTTAGGGGTACCCCCTGTCCCCCCTCGGCTCAAACCCCGACCACCCCCTCAATACGGCCAGAAAAGGGCTGGGGCGGGCAGGAGCTGGGCTGCCACTGTCGCCGCGGCTATCGCGATAGGAGCGCGCCCTCCCGGGAGGCGGGGGGGGCTGTTTTGGGTTGGCGGTGACTCCTGGGGGTGCTGGGGCCCGGGGAAGGGTCCTGCGGGAGGTCTGGGGTTCCGCCCGGAGCGGGGGCTCCGCGGTGAGGGGAAATCCTCTCCGGTGGCTTTTGTGGTCATATTGAAAACCGGTCGCCAGCCTTCGCTCATCGCTGGCTTTGTTTTTCTGTTTTTTTCCCCCCTTCTTTCGGAAGCGACAAATAAATAAATAGATAAATAAACAGAACGGGCGGTTTGTGGGATTTTTTGGCGGTAGGCAGGGATCTACGAACCAGGAAAAACCAAAGCCCGGGGCGCGGTGGAGGCGGCGGGGGCTGCCGGCCCTACCTCGGGGACGGGGAGGGACAGCGCCGGGGGAGCACGGCCCCGGCCCGGGGGTGTGCGGAGCCGCAGGGCAGCCCTCCGCCCCCTCCTGCCGCGGAAGGGGCCGCCCTCGGCCCCCCCCGCCGGCCGGACCCCGCCGGGAGCCGCCGTGGCCGCAGCGCCGATGGGGCGGGCGGCGGAGCCGGCGGGGTTTTGGAGCCGGGTGATTTTTGTCGTCCGTCTGCCCGTCCTTCCTCTCCCCGCTCCTCTCCGAGGCTGCCGGGGTGTTTCGGCCGCGCTGCCGCGACGGCGCCCACCGGGACCCCGCACCGCCCGGGGGAGCCCCCGGGGCCCCGAGGGCGCTTCTCCCGCCGCCTCCCACCTCCCCTCCCTTGTCCTCCCTGTTTGTCTTAGTGACGAATTTGTTGTAGGTACCTGAGGAAGAGCCAGAGCGGCGGCTGCCGGGCCCGCCGATGGGGCAGAGCCGGGGCGCGGCCGGGGGGGCGGCGGCCTGAGCCCCGGGGGCTCCGCCGAGCAGCCGCGGGGAGCGAAGGTGCGTGGGGCTGGGCGGGGAGCTGGGGGGGGGGCGGCAAACAGCTCGGAGATGCGGGGGCTGGCAGGCAGCTCCCGTCGGGGATGCTGGGGGGAGGTCGGCTCCCCTCGGGGGTGCCCGGGGGGGTGACGGCCATGGGCTCCCGCAGGATCCCCGTGCCAAGGCGGGGGGGGTCGGCCCGGGGTGCTCGGCGGCGGGGCGCGCAGAGGTGCGCGGGGGGCCGCGGAGGAGCCGCTCCCGCCTAGGTGTGAGCTGATTATTCAAATGGGCAGCCGAGGACCTGGGGATTGGAGGCTCGCCCGGCCGCTCCGTGCTATATCACCCGGGCACCCACGTCACTGCAGCACTTGTCCTCCTCTTCCTCCTCCTCCTCTTCTTCCTCCCTCCTCCCTCCTCCTCCTCCTCCTCCGGCTCCTCCATCGCCTCCGGGCGACTTTTCGCCGCGAAGCAACTGCGAAAACCCACCCAAGGAGCAGCAGCGAAAAAAAAAGCCCCAGCCCCAAAGCCGCTCGATCTGCCCCCCCTTCCTCCCTCCCTCCTCTTCCTCCTCCTCCAGAGGCTCCGACGGAGGGGAGGGAGGGCTGGGGACTCTTTTTTTTTTTTTTTTTTTTTTTTTGGGTTGCTCTCTGTCGTCGTTTGTTGTGGCTGTTAAATTTTAAACTGCCATGCACTCCACTTCCAGTATGCTGGGAGCGGTGAAAATGGAAGGGCATGAGCACACGGACTGGAGCAACTACTACGGGGAGCCCGAGGTAAGGCAGGGAGCCGGGGCTCGCCGCCCCACGGCCGCGCTCCCCGCGCCGTGCCAGCCCCGGAACGGGATTAACTTTGGCAGCAAAGCCCGAGCTGGGGCTCCGCGCCGGCTGCGGGCTGCGGGCAGGGCTGCGGGCAGGGCTGCGGGGGTCCCGGGGGGGCCCGGGGGGTGCGGGGCAGCGGGTGCTGCTGAGCGGTGGGTCGCTATTTATTCTTTTCCCCCCCACCTACCCCCACCCCCAGGTATTTTTCTCGCTCTGGGGAGGGATTTCCCTTCACCTTCCTCCAGCTCCCCTTTCCAGGACGGATCTGCCGATCCTGCTGCCATCCCATCTCTTTTTTTAATATATATATATATATATATATTTGTTTTTCATTAACCAGAAAAACACCCCCCCCACACCCCAGGATTTAACCCTTCCCATCCCGCAGGACCCGGAGCCCCGGGGCTGCAGAGGCTCTTGCCGGGGGCAATTGGGGCTGGGTTGCAGGCGTCCCCCACCACTCCTCGGGCTGTCCTTGTCCTCGATGGGGCTACCTGCCTGTCCCCCCCTCAAATCTTCCTTCTTTCTCGCTTGCCCCTGCAGAGCTATTCCTCGGTGAGCAACATGAACGCGGGGCTGGGCATGAACAGCATGAACACGTACATGACCATGTCGGCCATGAGCACCACGGCCAACATGACGGCTGCCACCTCCATGAACATGTCCTACGCCAACACGGGCATGAGCCCCTCGCTCACCGGCATGTCCCCCGGTGCAGGGGCCATGCCCGGCATGGGCTCGGCTGGCGTGGCTGGTATGGGTGCCCACCTAAGCCCCAGCATGAGCCCCATGGGAGGCCAAGCGGGCTCCATGAACGCCCTGGCTCCCTACACCAACATGAACTCCATGAGCCCCATCTACGGGCAATCCAACCTCAACCGCTCGCGGGACCCCAAGACCTACCGGCGGAGCTACACGCACGCCAAGCCGCCCTACTCCTACATCTCCCTCATCACCATGGCCATCCAGCAGTCGCCCAACAAGATGCTGACGCTGAGCGAGATCTATCAGTGGATCATGGACCTCTTCCCCTTCTACCGCCAGAACCAGCAGCGCTGGCAGAACAGCATCCGCCACTCGCTGTCCTTCAATGACTGCTTCCTCAAGGTGCCCCGCTCCCCGGACAAGCCGGGCAAAGGCTCCTTTTGGACGCTGCACCCCGATTCGGGCAACATGTTTGAGAACGGCTGCTACCTGCGCCGCCAGAAGCGTTTCAAGTGCGAGAAGCAGCTGGCCGCCAAGGACGGCGGCGGCGCGGGTGGTGGGGCGGGCAGCGGGGGCAAGAAGGGGCCCGGGCAGCCCCCCAGCCAACCCCTGGGGGAAGGCAGCTCCTCGGGGGGCTCCGAGGGCTCGGGCGGTGCCGAGTCCCCGGCCAGCGCTTCGCCGTGCCAGGACCACAAGCGAGCCCTGGCCGACCTGAAGGGCACGCCGGGGCTGAGTCCCGGGGAGCCGGCGGCCTCGCCAGCCCAGCACCTCCTGGCCCCCCCGCACGCCGGCCTGCCCCACGACGCCCACCTCAAGCCCGAGCACCACTACGCCTTCAACCACCCCTTCTCCATCAACAACCTGATGTCCTCCTCCGAGCAGCAGCACCACCACCCTCACCACCACCACCACCACCACCACAAAATGGACCTGAAGGCCTACGAGCAGGTGATGCACTACTCGGGCTACGCCTCGCCCATGCCCGGCAGCCTGGCCATGGGGCCCGTAACGAACAAAAACGCCTTAGAGTCCTCCCCTTTAGCCGGAGAGACTTCTTACTACCAAGGTGTGTATTCCCGGCCCATCATGAACTCTTCCTAAAAGGGCCGAGGGGAAAATCCCCCCCGGTGAGGGGGGACAGCCTCCCCCATATCCCCGCGCAGCCCCCGAGCAGAGCGATGGACTATGAACGCTGTCGAGCACGGTATATATACATATATATATATATATATTTTTTTTTTTTTTTCCGTTGGCTCCAGATGTTTGCATCCATTTGGGAATCAGCAGCCGTGCGTCTCGCAAGAGCAGGCGCTTTGGTGTCCCCCCCCTCGGCCCAAAGCCACCCGTGCCCGGGGGGCTGCGATTCCCTTGGTTTGCCTTGTGGGGTGGTTTGTTTTGGTCGGGAGGGGCGGGTTGGGGCAAGGTGATGGGGAGAGGGGGGGTTTCTGTTGGGCTTTTTTTTTTTCGTTGTCGTCGTCGCAAGGAGGTATAAATATATCTATTTTTTT
Source organism: Caloenas nicobarica (assembly GCF_036013445.1). Lineage (NCBI taxonomy): Eukaryota > Metazoa > Chordata > Aves > Columbiformes > Columbidae > Caloenas > Caloenas nicobarica. The sequence continues at coordinate 121,472,535 of NC_088247.1, forward strand.
GTGTGGAAGTGACAGGAAAAAAAAAACAAACCAGAAACAAAACGAAATCCTCCTTCAGTGTGAAACCCATGCTAGTTTTGAATCCAAAAGTCTCGTAACATTGTAAAAAGGGGGAGAAAAGGGGGGAGAAAAAAAAAAGGGAAAAAAATACGAAAAAAAATTAAAAGTAATTAAAAAAAAAAGTCAGGATAGATCGTTGTAATTGAAACAAACACTTGATGTTACCGGGAGAGTAAACTACTTGGATCTGATTAATTTATCGTTTCTGTATGCTTTATTTATGGCTTATAAATGTGTATTCTGGTAGCGACTAGCCATATTTTCACAGAACTATATTAAAGTGTTATTGGCGGGTTTTTTTTTTTCCCCTTCATCTCTGTTCCACCGGGACTCGCCCGTTGCCTCCGCTGCCCCATCCCGTCCCGCCGGGACCCCCCCGGGGGTCGGGGTGTCCCCTTCTCTCGGAGGGACAACCCCCCCCCACCCCGTACCCTGCCCGGAACGGGCGGCGCCGCCGCGGGACCCCTCGCCCCGCAATTACCGCAATTACCGGGCGGTGTTAATTGGGGAGGGGGGAACTGGGGCTCAGCGCATCCCGGGGGGGACAGGCCGGGACCTGCGCGGGGGGATAAACCGGCGGTGAAAAACCGGAGAGCTTTTTATTTTGTCTTAAAACACCTCCCGAACGTCGCGCCTCGGCAGCGGGACCCTTCGGGACACCCCAGGGCAGCCCGGCCGGGCTTAATTTCATTTATTTCCCCCCCCTTGCCAACCGTAGATGTCCTGCCCGTCCTCCCAACCACTTGTTGTTTTTCCCACGCGTTTACTGCAAGTCATAGATGTTGCTTTCCGAAATAACATTCAAATCCTTCTTAAAATTCCGCATTGTCCGCGGGAAGAGAAAAAGGGAGAAGGGGAGAAAAGGGCGTGGGGGGAGAGGAGGGGGGAAAAAAAAAAAAAAGTCCCAAAAAACAAAACAGGGATCCAGCCAGAAATCTGTCCGTCTCTATACGGCAAGGACACACACGTTGTGAAGGATGTGGGGCATTAGCACATAAAAGGCCCCCGCGGGGAAGGGGCACGGGCGCGGGGGTGCGGCCGGTTCGGGGAGCGGCTCCGCTGCCCCCCCCGCGGCTCCGGGCACCGGCACAACGTCCCGCTCGGATCCCGCTCCAGAGGCGGCTCTTCCGCCTGCTCCCCCCCGCCCCCATTTATTTATTTTTTTTTTCTTTTCCTCTGGCCCGTTTCACGCTGAAACGCAAGGATGGAGACTTGAGGGAGAACGGGGGGAAAAGAAAAACCAACAAAAACGGAAAAATCCCCGCACTAGACGTTATTTCTTTTTTTTTTCTTTACAAGCCCTGGCATTTTTCTCTCTTCCCCCTCCCCACACAACTCGCCCGCCCCCAGCCTCACACTGCAAGTGCATTTCGCTCCTGCCGGTTTAAGCAACCGTGATCTGTGAATAAACAAAGTCAGTAAACAAAAAAAAAAAAAAAAAAAAAAAAAAGAAGCGGGGGGGGGAATCTGGATCCAAATTCCAGGAGGGTAAACTTTCAACACCACGTCATACTTCAGCAAATTTACACAGATATTATATTGCGTCCCTTTCCTTCCCCCCCCCACTCTCCCCTCCTTTTGAGCCATTGTGCTTAACTGAATTTTATAAAGCTGATCGATATCTTGGTAAAATATTCATTTTTAAACTAGCGGGCAGCGAAATCTTTGCTTTGTGCTAAAGTCAACAGTAGCGGAGTTTCAGCTCCAATAAATGCGGGGATGCTGGCGGCTCCCGCAGAGCCGGGGCGCGGCGGCCGGGGCGCAGGTAGGTGACACCCGCCGCTCCTTCTGCTTCTCCTGCGCTTTGCACCTTCAGCTTCTCTTCATCCCTCCTCCTCCTCCTCCTCCTGCGGGGCGAGGGCAGCGGCCGGGCCGCGGGGTGGATGCTCCCGCCGCCTCCTCCCCAGGTTTTTTTGGGGGGTCCTGACCCCGTCGCCCCTCTCCCGGCCGAGGAATCGTTTGAGGAAGTGAAAGCGCGATGCGGAGCAGGGGAGGGGAGCAAAGGGGTGTTATTTGGGGGTGCGGGGGGGCGGCCCGCGCGGGAGCGGGGTGCGGCCGGGGCCGGCCGGGCTGGGAGCGCCGTTTCTGCCGGTTTCAGCCCCAAAACCCCTGCCTGGCGGGGGGAGTCGTTGTGCTTCGTTCGGGGGAGGGTAGGAGAGGGACGGGGACGTGCGGGACAAGACTCTCGCCCTTCTCCCGCTCCTACGAGCCGAACCATTTGTTTTCTTTATATTATTTTAATTTTTGTCTTTTATTTATTCTCCTTTTTTTTTGGTTTATTTTGTTTTGGTTTTGTTTTCCGCCTTGTCTCTCCCAGCTCCGTGGGACTCTTTTGTTCCGGGCTGGGAGCGACCGCTCCGTGTCCGCCCCGCGGAAAGACATTTCTCCCGTGTCCGTGACACCGGGAAAGCGTCGCTACCGGTGCCGCTGCCGGCGGGCAGGACCGGGGCCGGCCGCCCGCACCTGCGTGGGCAAAAAATACGGGGAAAAATAAATTCCCCCGCCCGTATTTCCCCGACACGGGGGAAAACGGGAGTTTCGGCGGGGACGGCGGCCCTTCGCGGGGCTCGCCCGCTCTGCACTGGACACGGACACGAGTGGCATCGCCCACGCAGGGATGAAGCGGGGCGGAGGTCCCGAGGAGGCTGCAGGGCCCGGGGAGGGGAAACGGCCCCGGGCCGGCTCCTGGGCGAGGGCCGCGGTACCGCAGCCCGGTGAGGCGAAGGCAGGAGCGGGTGGGTGCGTGTGTCCCCCCCGGCCCCGCGCTGCCCTGACCGTTTCCGTGTCCCCGGCGAGAGGAGAAGGCGCAGGGCGGCTGATGGGCTCTCAATAATTCATAACAGCCCGGGCCCGCTCGTAATGCGGCTCTGCGCTCTCGCCAATTACTTGTCATTAAACGCTTGTCCCCCGCGCGGGGAGGGGGACGCGAGTGGGAAGGGCCCCGCCGCATCCCGGAGCATCCTTCCCCGCACCAGGAGGGACAGAGCGGCTCAGCCCCGCGTCCGCGTTCACCGCCAGCACCGCCGACGAGTCCCTGTCCTGGTGCACCGGTCCCTGCGGGGGCAGGGGTTGGCACTGCCTTTCTGCCCGCCACCCCTGGCTATTTCTACCCTTATTCCCGTCCTCAGCTTCCCCAAGCCGCCCCGGCTTGCGTTTCCCCGGCTAACAGCGGGGCAGAGCGCTCGGCTCCCTTTCGGCCGTTAATTCTCCCCAAACAGAGACTTCTTTTTCGAAGGGACCGAGTGGCATCCAAGGGCGCCGGCCGGTGTCTATAAGGGCTGCAACGGATGGGGCAGAGGGGGTGGAACGCGGTCTGGGCACCTCCGCGGCCAGGGGAGCCCCCAAAATCAGCCCCGATCCAGACGCTCGCTCTCCCTCACTTATTTATATTTTCCCCCCTCGACTTCCCATCCGCGAGGAAGGGGAGAAAAGGCACTTTTTTTTTTTTTTTAAATTGTTCGGGCCCCTAATGACATGCAGCGATGGCTCAAAAGACATCAAAGCACAAAGAAGGTGGCACAGGCAGCGGTTTGTTGGGGAAGCGCGGCGCTGCCCCCCGACATCGTCCCCGGGAGAAAGAACGGCGGTGCGGGCAGCCGGCCCTGCCTGCCCTGCCCGCCCTGCCCGCCCTGCCCGCCGTGCCCGCAGCCGGGATTGCAGGCAAAAGTACATTTATTGATGATTTGGAAAAAAAAAAAAAAAAAAAGAAACCAACACCGGACAACTCGGGGGTGAGATGAGTCTAATTATTGCTGGTTCTAAAAAGAGCTGGAACACCCAAGTAGGGCTTAACTCGTCTCCTGGGAAACTGATGGAGACCTATTTTACAAGCTGTAATTCTGCTTTAGACTATTGCAGGCTAAAGGCAGTTCACACTATCCTCTTTCTTCTAGAAATAGTCCTAATCCTATATTTCGGCCGGGTAAAGTCCGCTTCTGCTCCGCACTAGATTAATCCAGAAACCACATAAAACCAGGTAGGGAAGAGGATGGAAAAAGAAAGGAGGGAAAAAAACGTTCAAAGTTTGTTACCTCTGCCCTGCCTAACCTTCAAATGAGTAAATATTAAAGGATGATGCAGAGTCTGCCCGCTCCTTATTTACGGGACACCTTGGTCGCCAGTGGAGCTAAAAACGGGGCTTTGGGGCCAGCGGGTTTCGGGAGTTCGGGTTTATTTTTTTCGCTCTCTCGCCGCGGTCGTTTTTCAGACTCGGGCTCTCACGGTGGTGAGCGAAATATTTATCCTTGCCCGACGGAGCCCCGGGAGGGCGGCCGGAGGGGAGAGAGGTGAATTTGGTAGGTAGTTATTTTTATTGGGAAAAAACAAACCGAACAAAACAAAGCAAAAGAAAGGAAAAAAAAAAATCACACCAAACTTGAGATCGTTCGCAGCCCCGGCCGAGCACCGCAATCAGGTTATATATCTATATGTCTATATATAAATATAGATATATAGATATATATTTTTCCCCAATTATTCCGTTGAGTGGCATTTGTGTCCCCGGGGGGTCTGCCTGTCCCCGAGATGCAGGGTCTGTAGACCCCCTCCATAAACCCAGGGCTCGGCTCTAAACAGGAGGGCAGGTTTCTTTGGCGGTCGGGGGGGCTTGACCCGCACCCCGCAGTGCACCCGAGCGGCCAAGGGCACGGGGGGGGCCCGACACCCACCCACCCATGGCCAGGCAGAGCTAGGGGATGCGGATTGGGTCCGTGAGGACGGGAAAAGCGGCATCGAGCCCGGGACGTTGTTTTGGGCGTGTGAACGGATGGAGAGATGGATGGAGGGATGGACGCAGGGATCGATGTAGGGGTGGATGGATGGATGGATGGATGGACGGATGGACAGAAGGATGGTTGGTTTGATGGATGGATGGACGGATGGACAGAAGGATGGTTGGTTTGATGGAGGGATGGATGGAAGGATAGAGGAGGGGATAGATGGATGGATGGATGGACAAATGGAAGGATGGTTGGTTGGATGGAGGGACGGATGGAGGGACGGACAGCGGTTTGTTCAGCCGCTGCTGCTCGCAGGGCCGGGCCGTGGGGCTCGGGGGCGGCGGGGGGGCCCGGGGGCGGCGGCTCCGCCGGGCCGTTATGTTTGCAGGTGCAGCCGGGCGTGAAATTGCATGGAAAAAAAAAAAAAAAAGAAAGAAAAAGTTTTTAAAACACGCAAATGAGGTGGAGGCGGCTCCTCGGGGGGAGCCGCTGGAGCGGGGCCGGGGAGGGGGGCCCTGCTCACCCCCCCCGCCCGAAGGGGCTTTTTTCGTTTGCGCGCCCGTGTGCGCCGGTGCGCAGCGGCCGCACCGGGCCGGGCAGCGCTTCTGCCTTTACATCGCCACCGAGCCTTCTTTTCCTTTTATTTTCATCTTATTTGCCTTCCTTTCCTCTTATTTCCTTTCCCTTTCCTTTTTCTTTCCTCCTTTTTTTCCTTCCATTTTTTCTCTTTCTTTCCCTTTATTTTCCTTTCTTTCCCTTTCCCTTTCCTTTTCCTTCTTTTCCTTTCCCTATCTTTTAATTTCTTCCCCCGCTTTTTTTTCCTTCCCCCCCCCCCCCCCATTTCTTTTCCTTACTTTTTCTTTCCTTTCCCTCCTTTTCGGTTTCTTTCCCCTTTTTCCATTTCTTTTGCCTCCTTTCCTTTTTCCCATTTCTTTTCTTCCCCCCTTTCCTTCCTTGCCGCCTTTTTTTCTTTTTGTTCCCTTTCTTTCCTTTTTCCCATCCTTTCATTTTTTCCCACTTTCTTCTCCTTTTCCTCATTTCTTTCCTTTTTCCCCTCCTTTCTTAATTTTTTTCTCATTCTTTCATTTTTTCAGTTTTTGCCACTTTCTTTCCTTTTCCCCTCCTCCTTTCCCTTTCCCCCCTTTCTTTCCCCTCCCCTCCCAGATGCAGGGATTTCTGCAGCCCAGTTCTTGCTGCTGGGAGATCTCTACCTGTCCAAACCAACCCAGTGCCGCCCATGCAAGACCCTGCTCACCCCTGCCTCGGGGAGGAATTGCTTTTTGCAGGTTTTTGACTCACACAAGCAGTAAAAAAAGAACGAGCCTCATCCCTCCACGGCTGGAAAATGGCTACCAAGTGCCAACAGTGTGAGGAGCGTAAATGTGCTGATTTTACCTCCACCTTGCTACCGAAAACGTCAATATTGAAGGATTTCAGAGACCTTGAAATGCTTTGCTTGTCACCGCACTTCCACTCCCCTTCGCTCTCCTGTATTTATTTTAATAATGGCACAAGGAGTCAGTGTCGGGGGTGGCCGGGGCGAACTCCTGGCTTTCAGTGAGCGCGCTGCTGTCGCGTCCACGGCCCCTATTAAAGCCTCAGATTCCCATCTGCGATTGCCTCTTTGTGTCTGTACTTGTGCGCGATACCTGGGTCACGCTCCAGTGGTTGCTGGCGGGGACGGGGAGCAGCGTTATCCTGGCCTGCAGGAAGCTGCTTTGCCAGGATGGATCCTGTTGGGCCTCAGGGGAGTGGGGGGGAAAATAAAAAAAATATAAAAATCATAGCAGCACCTCGAGAAAGTTGAGGAGTGGATGGATTTGTGGCACTCTTTGAGGGATGCACGCTGGTGTTGTGTTGAAAGGAAAGGCTTTGAAGAGGAGAACAAACCCCGACAGGTAAAAAATACGCAAGAAGGTGATGGTTAGAGCCTGCACGGGGCTGTGCTTTGCCCCTGAGCTGATGAGCTGGGACATGGGGGGGACGAAGCCTTGCGGGGGAGGCAGCAGGTGAGCCTGGTTTGCAAAGGGGCTGCCAGGACTTTCTGCTGCCCCTGGGCCCAATCCGAGACATCGTTAGCAAACTCATAAAATCACTGCAGATGGGCAGAGCGTGTCTCCTGACAAACTCTTTGTTTTGGGAAGTCATCACCTCGCCCCTGGTTTTTTCTCTTTGTTTTGTCTCCTTTCCCACTCTCCTCCCCGATCGCCTTCTGGATTTTTAGGAGGAGGAGAAAGAAAAAGCCAGGAAAAGGGCCTTTTGCATAAGGAAAGCAAAAAATCTGATGCATGACCCAGAGAAATACCCACGTCCAAGCCCAGAGCACAGCTGCCAGAGCCGGGAGGTGGTCAGAGCCCCTCAAAGAAAGAAAAGCAGCGGGAGGCAGGTGCTTCGGGGCTGTGCTTTCCCCTGGCAGGAGGATGCTCGGAGGAGGGATAAATACATCAAGCAGGGCGACAGGCTCTGCCGCCGCACAAACTGGGGCTGCAGCAGAAATAAGAACCCCCCCCGTGCCCGGGAGGGGCTTCTATTTGCTGAAGTGCCTCTTAACCTTTTCTATATCCTGTTACTAAAGGGGAAAAAAAACCACAAGGAGTTTCTGCCTCTTCACCTAACCATTAAAAAAAAAAAAAAAAGGATGCTATTATCCAACTCTCCAAGATGTTGGGATCTATGAAACCAGCCGAGCTTCGTCTTATTAAAAAGCCAAACGTCAGCCAGGTCCTGGGAGAGGGAAGAAGTCACCCAAACTGCAGGGACAGGACAGGACACTTGCTCTGGCTTCTCGGGGCTCTGCGTTATGACAGGGACAGGGATTTTAGCTGCTCTTAGCACAGCAACTGCTGGTTTCTCTGGGGGTGCTGAGGCTGCTTGAGCAAAATCTGTACTTGTTGATGCATTTTCTCAAAGTTGGGAGGCTTTTCCTTCTGTTGCACTGTGTTCTCTGCCCCCACACCCCAGAAAACATCACTCTGGTTTGCACATTTAGCCCAATTTATTGCACAACTCTGCCCTTGGGTGAAACTGGGGTATTTGGGGTCAGGAATAGCTCCTGCTGGGGCGAGGCAAGGGCGAGTCTATCACCCCTTTGGACATCACCATCTCGGTGTGCAAGTGGCCGATGCGATGGGATGTGAGCTGCGTTTGCAGGTGAGGCCACGGGGAACGAGCAAAGGGGCTGGGACATGGTGGGCTTTGGGACACAGGGTGGTTTGGGAGGCAGCAGGGTTTGGGATACCGGATGGGTTGGGGTGCAGGAGGGTTTGGGATGCAGCAGGATTTGGGATGCAGGAGGGTTTGGGATGCAGGATAGTTTGGGATGCAGGAGAGTTTGGGGTGCAGTAGGGTTTGGGATGCAGAATGGTTTGGGATGCAGGATGGTTTGGGATGCAGGATGGTTTGGGTTACAGGATGGTTTGGGAGGCAGTAGGGTTTGGGATGCAGAATGGTTTGGGATGCAGAATGGTTTGTGATACAGGATGGTTTGGGATGCAGTAGGGTTTGGGATGCAGAATGGTTTGGGATACAGGATGGTTTGGGATGCAGTAGGGTTTGGGATGCAGAATGGTTTGTGATAGAGGATGGTTTGGGATGCAGAATGGTTTGGGATGCGGAATGGTTTGGGATACAGGATGGTTTGGGATGCAGTAGGGTTTGGGATGCAGAATGGTTTGGGATGCCGACATGCCATGGGGTTTCAGGGCTCCCTGCGGGGTGCAGGGGATCTGTCTCTGCTCTGTCACCTCCACCACCTTCCTCTTCCCCTCCCAGCCCTGCCCACGGCCCTGGCAGCGTGTCCGGGCTCTGCCGAGGTGCCGCAGAGGGTCGGGAGCTGGTCCGTGCTGCAGCAGGGAGCACGGAGAGAACCGGCATATTTTTCCCGAGTTACTTATTAACCACTGTTCATTTGACAGGATCAATATTTCAAGCGAGGGAGTAAACACTTAAGAAGCACCACTCTGCTTTGCTCTCTTTTTCCTTCACAAAATGATTTATTTTCTAAAACGCATCTGCCTGGAAAGGAGGCAGTGCCTGGAGCCCGGCGGCTTTTATCTGCGGGATATGCAAAGCACATTTATTTCGCCTTTTATCTCTCATATTGCATGTTGATCCCATACATATAGATTGATTTTTTTCAGGTAGATAATGAAAAGTCAAGTGGAAAATTTACACAAAGGCACTCAGGATCTCGACTTTCTATTGGTATATAAATTGGTTTATTACTTCATTCCCTTAAACAGGGACTTTCACACTGGGGAACACTTTAAAATATATCATGTTTAAACACAAAACCATTTACCTTTCATGTGTTTTTTTTTCCATCAGTAATTTCCTCGCCACTTTTGTTAATTACCAACGATATTTGTGTTTAAACAAGGGCTCGCTCCTTCTCCATCCCTCCAGCAATCCATCTTATTCCTCTCCTTCCCGGTGCCCAAAAAGTCCTAACGGGAGATTTCCGTGCCCGCTGTGCCGACGTGTTGAACACTGGGGCTGACAATACCTCGGGAGCTTTTATTAATTCCCTATAAGTGGCTTTCATTTCGCCACCCTGGCCCGGCGCTGAATAGAGGGCACTGTATGTGAGAGCACAGCTTGGAACAAAAAAAAAAAAAACCACCGAAAAAACCTAGAGGAAACATTAATAAACATCTTCTGGACATTTGGTGGCTGGTATAGGCTGCTCCAGCTTAAAGCAATTAATTCAGGATACTGACATAAACTCTCCAGCTCTTTGACAGCTTGGAGCTGAAATAAAAATGCTAGTTCTCCAGGGAAAAGGAGCGGATAGTTGGCTCTTTGCTGGACTGTTTGCTTATAGGCCCAGAGAGCAATCTTCCTTGGCGGAATGAAATGCAAGGACACAAACAATGTACCGGGGAGAGAATAGGAGATGGGAATGAACAGTTTGAACTATTTGCTCAGCAGAAGGGCAGCCACAATGCGCGGCCAATGGCTTTCCCATGCATCAACCCGCCGCCGCAGCCCTTTTGTTGTGCAGCCCCTTCCTCCGGCCTGATAAGAGCGCAGCTGCCGGGCCTTCCGCTGAGCCGCCCTGATTTTGGGGTGCTTTTACTGTGTTCCTCCCCCAAAACGCCCTCCCCGGTGTGTCGGATGCTGTATTCAACCCCAGGGCCAACGCTCGGGGCAAGTCATCCCCTGCATCTTGCTTTTCGGCTTTGGGGATGGCTGGGGAACCCTCTCCAGGCCCCACCATGTCCCTTTGTCCCCTGCCTGGGTGTCACTTGTCCCGCCAAGTCGCGGGGGGTGAGACCCCAAGGCGCCAGCCCCAGACGCGTTTCCTTGCGTGTGCCCCGTCCAGCCGTACCCACACACGTTCCACTGCGTCCCGGCACAGAAGCTGCGGACCAATAAAAGACATTGCCATGACGCAATGGCACGCAGCACCGCAAACCCCGTTATTTCACGTTTTTACAAGGGCAAACCCGGTCCCGAGCACCTTACTGGCACGAGCACGCGTTGCCCCTGCCGTGCAGAGGTGGGGTCTGTCTCCCGCTACCTGGACGGCAGCGATGGCCGGTGCTGGTGGCAACATCCCTGCAGGGACAGGTCCTGCTGCATCCGTTCCCCGTCCCTCCCCACGTTCCCAAAATCACCCTCGCTCCCCTCACCCGCCCAGGGCGCCGCTCGTTTGGCTTGAACGATGTCGTTGCTGATCACGCTGGAAATAAAAATAAATGGGCGGCGAGGTCGGACACCGTGGCGCAGGCTGGTGCTGCCCTCGGAGCTCCGCGCCGGCGGGGATGCTCGGCAGGTTTGACTCTTTGTCCCACCCCAGGCTGTTGGTTTTGGGAGCCTGTTCTAATCAGGTTTATTGAGCTTGAAAGGGTTTTGAGGAGGTGAAAAGGCAAAAGGCTGAGGACTAAAGCTGATCACATCCAGCGCCCGCTGTCCCCGAGCACACCTGCAGGAAACACCCGCGTTAACACCACTGCTGTCACTAAAACCTCTTTTTCTTTTTCTTTTCTTCCCTCTTCTTCCCTGGTGGGTGGTCAGGAGGACGGGCTGAAAAGCAGGAGGGCTCCTATTGTCTCTGCGCTGCCTCCAGAGCTGACCCGCCGTGTCCCCGGTGTCCCCAAGCACCTGGCTGTGTCCCGCTCCTGGGGACACCGCAGCACCCCCCGGGGGGACAACAGCGGCCGGGGCTGTCCGGCCACGCAACTCCACAAAAAAAGGAGTTTTTATGACTTCACAGCAGTCATATTTTTATGCCCAAGCCGCATCTTACCACTCCTCGTGGGCTACTCTATTTTATTTAATTATATTTGTATTTCACGGAAGATCTCAGGTTGGGTGGGACCCACAAGGATCACGGAGCCCAATTCGATTTCCATCTTGGAGGCACGAACTGAATTCAAACTGATGCTGGGTTTCATCTGAGGGTGCTCAGGCTCTGCCGTTTCCGCAGCTGGACCCTCACACCCGGCAGCCGTGGAACAGCCCCTAAAATGGGACAAACGCACCCAAATCAAGCCCGACGCGCCACCTGCAAGCGGGAGGAATAAACCCCAGGTTCAGCCCTTGGAGCGGCCGGAGCAGAGTAATCCCGGCCCAGCCTCGCTCTGCTCCTGGCCCAGACAGGTTAATTAATGAGACATTAAAGAGGCGGAATGACACTTCCCACCACTCACTTACGGTGCTAATTTCCAAACCACTCCGCCATAGACAAAGAGAAGCGCACTCGGTGCAGAGTAATTTGCGCTCTGCTCCCGGCGAATGAATTTCGGGGAGCAAATATAGTTATGCAGAATTTAAATTAAAGTTGACACTAATGTAAATACAGCAATGCAACTGCATGTTTAAGAAATATGATGAGGCTACGGTTTTTAATCAGGTCCTTTTAACTCCGGTGGCATTTTAAATCCTCGGCGTTTAAATTGGATAAAATCCATAAGCTGGGAGAAGGAGCGTCAGGGAGAACATCAGTGGGTTTGGCAGCAGAGATGGACCAGCTCTGGCCAGGCTCCTTGCCCGGGGTGGTGGGACACGAACCCAACAACCAAACCCCGGAGCATCTCCAGGTGGAGCCAGCACTGGTGTCTGTGCAGTGCAAGTTCGTTGCAGAGGGGTCTGTCCATGCCTGCCGAATTTCCCCTTGCTGCTTTTGAAAGCTCTGCTGGCAGGCCAAACCGTAGACCTGGGGCTTCGGGGGAAAAAAAAAAAAAGGAAGAAAAAAAAAGAAAAAAAACAAAAAAAAAAAGAAAAAAGAAAATAAAAGGTGAAGAGGAAAGAGGAAGCCTGCCTCACCTACTTCAAAGCAGGGTGATCCTGAATCAAAAATAACAATAGGCATTGACTGGGAGGCGGCAGGAGCTGCTGAACAGGAGCTGTGTAACCTGGCAAGACCCAGAGTCGTTTCTGTTACACTTACCGGAACAATATATTTGGCAATTGAATTCTTCTGCCTTTTTTTTTTTTTTTTCTTTTTTCCAAGCGCATATAATGCCCCTGGCAGGGCCAGGCTGCCTGCACGGCTCTGTGGCGGCTTTCTCTGCCATGAAATAAGGTCCCTTGGCAAACGCCACCATCGCTGCCACCGTCCTTCTTGCCCTGGGTCACTTTGCTCCGGGAGGGCTTGTCCCTAGGGCGATGCGGGGGACAAGTGGTGAGGAAGAGGATGGGCCAAAATAGCATCACCCGTTCTTCGCATCCAGCCATCCCGCGCGTCCTGTGGTGCTGGGACCGGGCTGGAGCAAGAACATATTGCTCTAATTCCACTTGTTTTCCCCCCAAAACTGACGGGGATGAGCAGTGGAGAAGACAGGGGAGAAAAGAGCCTTCTCAGACATTTCACTTTATTTTTTCTGAGGGATTGGTGTCAGCTGAAGATGCTTCATACAACAATTACATGAGAAGACCTGGCCTGTGATGTGTGTAATAATAAGAAAACCAATAACATAATAACAATCTTCCTAATAATGATGATGGTAATAATAATAATATCAACTAACCTTTGGGGAAAAAAAATCTTTTTCTTTGGAGTTTTGGACAGCCGATATTTAACTACTGGCTGCCTCTGGCCCAGCCCTGCGAGGGATTTCATATTCCTGGAGCCGTCCTAATCCCCCGCTGTGACTCAGCCTTGTTAAGATGCCGAAGAGAGTAATAAAAAGCGTTACAATGCCATTAATTATCCCCCTTCACCTAGATAGCCGGGCAGGCGTCTGAGGAGGGAAAAACACCCAGAAGGATTCAAAGGAGGGGGAAAAAAATCCCCCAAAAAAGTGAGGGGGAAAAACTTGGTGAGTGTCTCAGGTGCTTTTGCTCTGCTGGGAAGGATGAGGGGTCCTGGTGGGGGCTTTCGCTTGCAGAACTGATAGAAAAATTAGAAAGAGGTTTGCGCGGGGATTTTGTTTGCAAAGTCCATTTTAGTCCCATTTTTTTTTTTTCCAGCTTTTAGGGAGAATTTCTTCCATGGGCTGGATGGGCCCCCGGGGAGAAGGCGCAGCAGCTGCCAGGGGGGACGAACAGCCCTTATCGGGAGGCGCGGGCAAAGTCCAAAACTTGCCCAACACATTTTGGGCGCTCCTTGGACCTTGCCTAACACCTTTGGAAGGGGGACAGCACAGCGGGGGCGGCACCGCCGGCCCCAAATTGCTTCTGCTGCACAAGCTGGGGAGCCCCCCGGCCGGCAGCCCCTGCTCTGCTCCTCTCTGCCTGTTTGGTTTTTAACTTTTTTTCGCATCTTGAGACCGTCTGGAATGTTTTCCATGTGCGAGTGTAGCGCGTGCAAAATCCCGAAACCACCTCCATCTCAGCCAGCCCGCCACAGATAAGAAATAGCGCTGAAGTTGGCTGGATTTGGCGGCTGCATCTGCCGCACAATGCGCCCGCTGCCATTAGCTGTGACCGGGGAATGGCACCGGCCAGGTATGCTGGCAATGTTTAACAAACCATCCGTCTTCTACCTGGTCCCGCTCAACGGGAACCTTTGTTTGAGCCACGGGCCTATTCAGTCATGTTGCTGTCTGCTTATCGGGAGGATTAATCTCCTAGGTATCGCTATATTAATTTTAAAACTGGACTTTATTATATTGAGCCCTGCTGTGGGGCGGTGGGCAGGTGACGAGGTGTTTCTGCCACTGATGCGTTTGCCCACCGTTGGACTCGATGATCCTGAGGGTCTCTTCCAACTGAAATGAGACTATGATTCTATGATCCAATGCTAAAAAAACAAATGTAAATCCACTCCAAGGATGCTCACATTCTCATTGTTTTTGGGGAAGGCTGCATGTCCCAGGTCGGCTCCTGCATCGCCCCAGCGTGATGCCTTGTGGCAGGGATGCTACAGCCGGAGCATCTCTGTGCATCCCCCACGGGTACCCAAAAAGCGAGGGGGCCCGAGGGGAGCAAGGCGGGAGAGGGTGGCGGCTAGGAGGGTGGCACTGGCCCCAAATTCCTGGCAGAGCGCTGTGCACACACGCCTTATCTCACCTGGCTGTGTTTGCGCAGCGGGAGCCAGCCGCCCCGGCCGGGGGGGACACCCAGCACCCGCGGGACCCCCCCAGCTCCATCCCCGCCTGCAAGGGGTCTCTCAGCTATTTGGCGTGCTGCTGCGGGCTTTTGAACGAGAGCTGTGTCTGCTGGTGCTCCACCATGCTGGGTAGACCTGCTCTCCGCGACGTGCCTCGCTGCAGGTGTCACCGAAGGTCACCCCCGCCTCTGGTCCCAGCCATATCTCGTGGCACCGAGATCCACCCAACTGCTCCGGTATTTCAAAACCAGTGCCTGACTGGTTTGTTTGCTCTGCCCAGTTCTCACGGCAGGGGCACGGCAGGTCACCAGCATCCCTTGGAGATGTCCCAGCATCCCCACACCAGCTCCGCGTCCTCCTGAGCGTCCTCCTGAGCCTGGGGAACGTCCCCTCTGGAAGGGGTCTACCCTGAAAATGTTGCTTTACACAGAAATGTGATCCAAGCCTGCGTGGGTTTCCTGAAAATGAACCAAGCCCTTTCTCCCCAGACCCAGTGGGGTGACGGTGAGGGGACACAGGGGACCCGGAGGTTCCAGCTCAGGGTGCTGCGGGACAGAGGGGACAGCCATGGCTCCCCCCATTCCTGGAGCCCCCTGCTCTCAGTGACATCAGGTACATCCCCTCCCAGTGCAGAAAGGAGCTAAAAGCCCTTTATTTGAGCAAAACCCGGGCATTCCCACAGCAGGGCTGTGCCACCCGCCCTCCCCTCTCTCGGCCATGGCTATAGTGTGGGAAATGTCCAGCTCCTTATTAATAACACAAGAGAGTAAAGCAAACATGCCTGGCCCGCTCCGATGTCCCCGCCAGCCACCCATCTGAGCACGTGGCTCCTTCTGGCCTCGCCATGGGGACAAAGGTGCTTTTCATCCCCGTTAATTGCGCTGGAGGGTGCCCGGGACTACCTGGCTGTGTGACGGGCTGCGGCGGCCACCCCTGTCATTGCCTGTTTACCCACCGGCGGCTCTCATTATCTCATTATCACCAGAGGTTAACCCAGTGGCTCCGGGTCACCGAGAAGGTCACTAGGACGGGTTCGGATTCATTTCTTGGCTCGGCAGCATTTTGGGGCTGAGGGACTGACCCTGAGGATGCTGTGGACGTGTCCCCTGTCCCTTGCGTGGCCCTGGCAGTTTGGACACCACGTACCACACACGGGGACGAGATGCACATCCCTTTGTGCCCCGAACTCACAGGAAATAACCATGCATTCACTGCAATGATTGCACTTGTGCCCCCAGCTTCAGGAACCGGGATTTTCATTCCTGCAGTCAAAACCGCAGCAGGTTAATTGGGGCGACATGGCTCTGCCATGCAACACCCCATTGCCTGTGCTGCCCGGGTGTTTGTGTTGCCCTCAGGAAATGCAGGGACTAATAAATAGCCTGTGAGAGACGTGAACTTGGGAAAAGCACCTCGAAAGACGAGGATTTCCACCCCGCGGCAGGAGAAGTGGCCCCTTCCCCTGCCCGACTCTTCTGCGATGCCAAAAAGCCGTCGGGTGGAAACCCAGCCTAGGCTGGCAAGGGACAGAGGCTTCCCTGTTTGGATTCGGGACGGGGATTTCTGTGGCTGAAAGTAGCGTTGTTATTTTTCCAGGAAAGCTTCCTTTTTGGCCGGCTGCACCTCTGCATAGGATGCACACGGTGAACTGACTGCAGCGACGGCGAAGGAAAAATATTTAAACAAGCAATTATGAATGAGCTTCGGTTGCTGACTCGGAGAGCAGTTTCCTCCGTCTGTGTCAGAATGTAAGAGATTTACCCCAGAAGCCCAATCGCAGCCTCGGGAGTTCATTAAGAACGCCTCTTAGATTAGGGCTTTGTGGCCGGAGAGGACCATAATTAGTCCGCTGTGCTCATTAATCACTTGTGCTACTAGCAAGCTGTGCTCTGCTCCCAGTTTTGGAGCAGGTCCTGCCCACTGCTCCCCATTTATCTTCTCCCCACTGGATTAAAGAGCCTTTTCGCACTCTGGATTTTCTCCCCGGGGGTCTGATCCTACACCACAGCCAACTCATTTCTCAATGTTTCCGAGAAGTTTAACGGGGAGCCCTGGTCCTGCGGCACACGTTGGCTGCAGCACCCCAATAACTGAGCATAGCGAGAACTTCAAATATCACCCCCAGCTTTGGGCAGGAGGATGTGGGGAGATACAGACTGGGCAGGCAGAGATCCAGAGGGACCTGGGTGCTGGGATTTTGCAGAAGGGAGTGGCACCAGCCCTCCCCACCCTCCTCTGAGCCCAACCCAGGGAGCCCCACCCTATAAATTAGGCCCCAGCATCACCCCCCAGCTGGGATGCAGCAGCTGGGACCTGCGTGGTGAAGCCGAGGTTGGGAGATACAACTGTGAGTAGCAGCGAGCACCGGGTCCTGGTTTTGTTCTCAGTGGCTGGGTCCTCCATCCTGCCCCGTGTGGTGCCACGGGTGCTTCCTATGGCTGGACTTTGAAACCATTGAGCTTGCTTGGCTGTTCTTAAACAGTGAAGGAGTAAATAAGCACAAGTCACTCAAGGGACTGATCTTGGTGTAGGTCTGTGCCCGAGCTGG
The DNA here is from genome assembly GCF_036013445.1 of Caloenas nicobarica. Classification (NCBI taxonomy): domain Eukaryota; kingdom Metazoa; phylum Chordata; class Aves; order Columbiformes; family Columbidae; genus Caloenas; species Caloenas nicobarica. The sequence continues at coordinate 121,489,357 of NC_088247.1, forward strand.
GGGTGCAGGACCTGTGGCTTTGAGTGTGCTGAACATTGCTGTTGTCACCGATGAGCCCTTGGCTGGGATGTGTGTGTGCGGACATCTCTTGAGGATGGAAGAGCCCCCTGAGATCTGGTCTCATGGGTGGGTTTGGTTCCTCCAAGGGATGCCGGAGCTTTTGAAGTAGCATTGTTCGTGAGAGCGGTTCTGCTAGACCTTTGTTGCAAAATAGCTGTCCTGTTTCAACAGGCGAGGTGGAGATCAAAGCGGTGGGTGGCCTTGGGCCTGCAATGTTTACCTGGGTTTTGGGAAATCTGGCGCTCTGGGGTCAGGACGTGTTCCCAGGCGTTGGACACGGACTGTGGCACATGGGCTTTCACACCAGGGACACTTCAGTCTGAAGGACGCTATAGGTACATGTGCAGGATGCTATAGGTACGTGTGTTTGGAAGGGGATTGGTTATATTTACTGGGGCTATTGCATACAAAATGTCTCTCATCCATCGGAGTATCTGGATGTCAGGATGAGCACTCTAGAAAAACACCACTGTGTGTATCCTGTCCTTCTAATCGTCTCTAGATATCTATTATTTGCTACCGAAAGGCCAGATACGGGCTACTTGTTCCTTTGCTCTGACCAGACTAGATGATGCTTGTGTTCTTACACGTTTGTCGCTCATTGAAGCCTACAGGTCCTCCTCTGAGCTCATCCAATACCCACATCACCTGCAGAATTAATGGTGCAGGTGCCTCATCATGAGGCGTTTCATCCCAGAGACCTCAGCCAGGGATCGGGTGAACATTGGTGACCTTGGCAACCTCTCCAGGCAGGGCTGGGTCCTGTAGGAAGCCCATGGTCCCAAAGCTTCCAGGCTCCTTCAACGTCCTTGAGAACTTTATCTCTGAGTCACCATTACCTGGCATTCACAAATCTGTGACATTTAAGGGAGTTTCCTCTTTGATCTGAAAAAAAACCTGGCACAAGGAGCTGGTGGCCCTGCCCCACATGCCTCTGGTGGCTTTGGGACGTGCCAGGTTCGCAAGAAAAGTGGTGACAGGGCTCCCTGGGCCAAGAACGGAGAAATGGGCTGTAGAGACCTCCTCAGGGAAGCCCCAGTGTTGGGTAGAGCAAGCGGTGTCAGGGCGGGGATGATCCATGAGCCCTGGTCACCTTTTTAATCGTCAACCATGGACATCCCAGGACAAGTGGCATGTAAATCCATGGGGTGAATGGAGGAACCCGCCGTATGTTCCCAAGGTGCTCCATCCAGCCTCCATAGACAACCCTCTGGGACCAAGAGGGATACAGGTAGTGCCTCAGCAATGGGACCAGAAATCTAGAGAATAATTTAATCGTTTTTTAGGTCTGGTGTTGAATAGTTTCTATCTGCAGGGATGCTAGCGGAAAAACTTGCTTGCATGTAGTTTTTGAGATACTTGGGTGTCTGAACCTGGAAATAACTGCAGAGGGCAAAGGGGCGCTAATTTGTGCTCTGGACCAGCACCTTGGAGTTTGACTGTGATTCTCGTTTGGGCTGGCACAAATCACCTCCCCCAGCAGTTTTATGTGTTCCGTAGCCCTGCGTGTCCTTTAGGCTGCAAAACAGGGCTTTCTGTTCAAATCTGGCATTAAAAAACACCCACAATATTTTATTTGCTGAGTCGGAGAAAGCAGCACCGGCTGTTGGTGCCTTTATTATTGCGGCTGGGAAGGGAGGCCAGTCCGTCCCCTCTTAGACACGTCCTCAAGAAGCGAGGTCTGAAAACCTGGAAGAATCGGGCCCTGGGCAAGCAATTTGGGGGGAAAAAAAAAAAATGCAACGCGGCAAATATTCAAGTGACATGGGGGGAGAAGAGGAGCAGGGCAGCCTGCATTCCTCCCCATCCATACATTATTTGGGAGGGATTATTTGCTCAACCCACACAAATTAACAGCTGCCGAGAAATACAAAGCGCCGTGTTCAGATGGCCAATGTGGAGCGTACGAGCTGGCCCACGTCTCGAATGCGTGTTTTCATCCCGAAGGATGTTTGGAGCGGAGGAAGCAACGTGCTTTGCTGGTGTAAAATCATGCACGGGCTTGGAGCTGCTGGGAGCCTGACCCAGCTGGGAAAGGGGCTGTATATAGGTGCAGGGATGTATATGCACAGGCATAGGTGCAGGTGAAGGGAAATGTGCAGCGAAACGGGAGGCGCGAGCCAGGCGGTTCATTAGTACCTGGGCATGGCTGCTGCTGACCCGATGGCAAATATGAAATATCAAAGCGCTTGTCAGCACTCCTGAATGGGACAAAGCAAAGGCGCATTAATGATTAACTCCGCTAAAAGCTCCGGCTTTTTGATTCCCATGGCGCTGGGACTATCTGGCTGCCATGTGACATGCTCGGGCCATTTTCTAGCAGATTGGGGAAAGCTAGTGAGCAAACACAGGTGCTGGGGAGCCGGCCGCGCTGTCAGGGACAACCACAAACACCACCAGCTATGCTGCCTCAATTAGCTCCTGTGTTTGCCTCCACTTCGCCTTCCTGGAGATTTTACTTTCTAAGTCCAGTGTCTTTCGCTCCTGCCTTCCACTATTCACAGAGAGAGAGAGAGACGGGGAAAAGAAAAGAGAAGAAAAGGGAAAACACACACAGAAAGGCTCTTTGAACCCACAGCGCTGCGTGGGGACCCAATGCAAAAAAAAAAAAAGACCCAAGTAAACTAATTAAAACTACTCAGGTCTTTAACTGCAAAAACAAAACACGGTTATTGTGCTCAAGTGGAATTATTTTAGTGATCCTCCGCAAACAGAGTCCTGCAAACCTGTGTGGGGTGCTGCAATTGCAGTTTTTAATAAACAGGGCATTGCTGGGGGGAGAAGGGATGGGGTCCAGGCTGGGCAGCTGCTGGGAATATCTCCCCTTGCTTACTGGGAATATCTCCCCTTGCTTACTGGGAATATCTCCCCTTGCTTACTGGGAGCTACACCTCGGACTATGTGTGTGTGACCTCCCCAGTGCTGTTGTTCAGAGTGAAGGTCCCTCTAGTGGCATTATTTGTTTTAATTTATTCCTTCCATAGCGCGAATCAGACAGACTTTCTTCTCCTGTTCAAATATTTATATATGTGTGTTATTGCGCTGTGCTTAGACTCCTTGCAATCGCGCCGGGGCAATAAAGAACAGACTATCAGCGTGCGATGATAAAGGTACTTTGAGTAAACAGCAGAAAATGAAATAAAGTTATAAAAAAGAAAGGCCTGGGATGGTATAAATGTCTACAAATAATCACTATATCAGTGTGCCTGATATTCAGTCCATTAAAGACAACAGGGGTGAAATTGTGCCCAAGCTGTGCCATTGAATTTAAAAGCTGCCTCCTCTTTGGAAAGGAGGAGTAAAGCATCTCGCCTTTCCGAAGGAGGGATTTGCAGCTTTGCAGGGGCTTGGTAATCCGGACAGCAGGAGAAGGGCAGGAATAATTCAGATTTCTGAGGGCTTCGGCTTGCAGGGGTGCCAAATGCAATGGGTGTGATAAAGGGTTGGCCACACAACGCCAAGGTTGCGTGGCTGGAGCTCCTTCAATCTTATTGTTGTGGAGAAAAGGTTGGACACCCCCCCAAATGGGATGAATCCCCTGAAGTGGGGAGAATGCCAGTTTGCAATGTCCGAGGGTTTTTCTTTGGGCTCGTGTTGAGTTTTGCAAATGCAAGGTGCCAGGTGCCAGCCGTGCACCGGTGAGCATCTGTGGGACCCGTGGTGGCACCCATTGCCTAATACCAAGCGATTTAAGCATAAAGTGGATTAAAATTGTACAGATAAAAAGTCGCCATGGTTCTGTACTGGCTGGCATTGTCAGGAGGCTCTGGCAGGGCAACCGTGTGCCTGCAAACCTGCCCTTGCAGTAGTGTTGCAGGTCAAAAGCCCAAAAATTCACAAGAGAACTCAGTCAGAAAGTGCATTTCTACAAGCAGTACAAAACGCAGGAGTTTGAAAGTGGTGTCCAGATTTTGTACCAAGGACAATGATTGCAGATGCAGCATAGTTCACTTAAGGGGGAAATTAAAATCTGTGTATTTAGCGAGATTATGCTTGAACTGGTACCAATTTATTTTGCCAATTTGAGCTGCAGCCAATTTCTCTCCCATGCGATGATGGATAAATATCATTAAATAGGAAAAGATGAAGGTGATTGATGCCCTTGCATTAACAGGAACTAACATCATGTGCTGGGGAACGAAAGGACAAAATTGGGGAGATTTGGATGCAAATCATCCAAATGAGACAGATTAAGCACGAGGGGCCGAGGGAGAACGGGATCCAGCAAGCGCGGTGCTGGGAGAACTGGGAAACCGCTCGGTCATGTCTGCTGGAGGAGTTGGAAATTGCTTAAAAGCAATTATCTTCTCAAACCAGATCTGCGGGGGTTGGAACTTTGTTTTCCAGCAAAAATCGAAAGGCGTCGATGGGAGCGGTTTGTCATAAACTCTGGATTTTGAGTTCTTCGCGTGGTTTTTGAAGAGCAAAATATCCCTTAGTCTGGGAAATGTTGTTTGTAATGAGACAGTGGTACTTTCTTAGAGCAATGTCCCATATTTTTGTCAATTACAGTAAGTTTTTTTTTTTACTGATAGAATTCATAAAAATGAATTTTATTAGTAGTATCACAAGGCAAAAAACCCCCAAACGCTTCCTTTTATCCACTGCAGACTCATTTCCATCTGGGGTCAGTGAATGCTCCCCTGTTTCTGTGTTTGGAGAGGCCAAAGATAAATCTCAGGTTTGCCATCTGTAACAGATGCACAGGTAGAGTTTAACCCTTCCGTTGCCTTCTCTAGAAACTAAACAGGTGCAGGTTTTTTTTTCTTCTAGTTAGGTTTTTTTCCTATAAATTTTTATTCCTCTTTATTATTTATTTTCCGTTTTTTATATGTTTTATATATATTTTTAATGGCATAGTGCTGAATTTAGCAGCGATGCCTTTTTCATCTTTCGGCACGCTGAGATGTGCCACGTCCCTTCACTTTCTTCATTTTCCTGCCAAGCAGCTTCTAATCTGTGCTGGGACTCGGTTCCAGCGCTGCCACGACTCACTTGTGTGTGCTTTGGAGAGAGCGGGGTGCCGGCTTCTCCTCCCTCTGTACATCCTCAGCTTCGTCAGACAGACCAGATTTCCCTCTGACATACTGCTCTGGGTTTATGGGAAGGAAAAAAGTCTCCTAATGAAGAAAATATTGGGTGTGGGGCAGTTCTAGCTTAAGGTCATCACTTGGGTCTTTTATAAAACCACTTTAGTGATCGCTTCCTAACCAATTTATTATTTCCCAGCATCAGGTGAAGATAATGGAGATTCAAATTTCCCTTCGTGCAGAAGGGTTGCTGATAACACTTTAAATATCACCACTTTCTTCTTGGGTTCCCTGTAACTATAAATGCTGGGAGTGGGATTTTCCTGGCCCTGTCCCATGATGGTTTAGATGCTCACGGAGTCCTTGGGGAGATACCCAGAGGGTTTCTATGCTTGGACCCGGCTTGCTTGGGACAAGGATGGCTCTTTGCAAAGCTGGTCCTGGGGGGGGCACAGGGAGGTCATGCAAACCATCCTCCAGCAAAATCTCCAGTAAAAGCCGAGCTGGGGAGCGTGCGGCTGGATTTCCCTTCCCAAGGCATGTGATGGGACTTGCTGGTGGCTGTCGGTACCTGCAGGACCCACCTCTCGCGACCCGGGACGATGAAGAGGGGGATGATGTATTGAGTTATTTTTTTTTACCGCTCTATAAAAAAAAAAAAAAGGACGGGGAGGGGGGAAAGGAAGTGATACTGTTACAATCAGCGTGGTGTGTGATAAAGATTTATTACAGGTAGAAAGCAAATAAAGGTATGGTAGGAACTTCTTTATTACCCATATCGTGCTTGCTTATGTGATCAGTGACCTGGAATACGTTCAAATTCATGTTAAATAAAGGCCTAATAGAATTTCTTTTCACCCTGCCTCCTGGTGACATGTGGGCAGTGGAAAGAGCAGCCAATTGCCGTGTTTACCCGCTCGCTTTTCTGGAAAGTCAACAGTTTCTAAAGGCTTAGGCTGGCTCTGAATTAAGAAAGTTGTGCTGGTTTAACTAAGGTCATCGGCGGACAAATGGGGTGTAACTGTGGTGGTGTGGGGTTTTTGTTTTATTAAGAGCTTTCTGTGCCAGGTTCCCACCACACAGGCTGTTCTCCAAGCCCTTTGAGAGGACATCACCACTGGCAAGCAGCAGCAGATCCCCCGTGTCCCATGTCACCCCAATGACTTGCAGAGATGTTCATCACAGCCCTACAGTGGTCACAAACCCATCCGGGTGCTTGGGTTTACATGGCAGCCCAAGAGCTGCTGCTGGACCTGATGCCACCCCATGCGCAGGTGGCCGTCACTAGGGCCACCAAGCCTTCTGCTTTGGGTTGAGACCTCAGAAACCCGCAAGTCTTGGTGCCCCCGCTTCAAGAAGGTACCCAGACCCTTCCAGGTCTTATCGGAGCCCCCGGGTACCTCCTCAAGTTGGAAGGTCTTATCTGCTCACCGCTTCCAGACCTTTTTTCTTGTGGTGGTTCATCCATCACTAGTTAGCAGGGTAGCCTTGCAAGGCTTGGCTTTCTTTGTGCCGTATCTTTAACCTCCTAGGAGTAAATACCCTTTGTCCACATGTATCTCACTCCCTGATAATGTATTGTATTCCTTCCACCACCCAAAGCCCGGGTGGCATGGGGAGAAACAGTGCATTTAGATAAAAAGCAATTAGCACCTCCCGGGCTGGCTTGGTACATATTGTTAAAGACAAGGGCCCTCACAGGAGGCTGGCGAAATTCCTCCTGGCTGGAAAGAATAATAATAAACCAAAAAAAAAGCCGGGGTTATTTCAAAGGAAACATCTCCGCCAGATTGAAGTTGCTGGGTTTTTTTGGTTTCGTTTTGGTTTGGTGTTTTTCTGAAAATCAGGCAACAAACCCCTATTTTCTTGCAGCTTTAGGCCAGCAGTTAAGTTTTGGTAAACAAGTTGATGTGGTCTCTTCAGAATGGAAGTTGGTAATAAGCTTAAAAAAAAAAAAAATCACAATTTCCGTTTGCTTCCCTGTATGTTCCTGGCCAGGCAGGTTTGGGGTGGTGACAGGGGCAGCCCAGCAAAATGTTTTATTTTCCAGTCCCCTCCCCTCGGTTTTATCATTGCACATGATGGGCTTTAACAACAGAGCGGAGCAGTTTCTGCAAAGTCTCTAGGAAGAGCCGTGTATCTTCATTTATATGTTAATCTGCATTAAATAAATGTCGCTATAAACAACTTGTATCTCGGGAGAAGGTGGAAACCATATGGGCGTTTGCCAGCCAGGGGTTATTAATTTTACACTTTCCATCTGGAGCCTATAAAGGGTCCATTCTCAGAGACAATAAAGCTCCAAGGTCGCCGGCGAGCGCGGGGACGGCCACCGGCGGGGCCCCGGGAGCCGTAAAGCCTTTGTTCCCCTCCGAGGTGCACATGCCCACGGAGCCACATGCCGGGACACGCTTGTCTCTTCCCATGAACCGCCCCAGACCCGTCAAACCCGAGGAGCAGCCGGTGTCCCTGCCAGGAGGAGGCACGTTCCACCGGGGAGGTGACAAAGGGGACACCTGGCTGGCGGGGCGCCAGGGAGGAAGGATGGAGGTTCCCCGGGCGATGCTGGGGACCAGGTGTGCAAAGTGTCCCCGTGCGTGGGGACCAGGGGGTGGATGTCCCCAGCCTCGGAGAGGTGCGTGGGTGGCAGGAGCGGGGAGCTCAGGCACCTGGGGGATGTGGGTGGTGGGAAATGGGTTGTCCCCAAAAGATCTCCCTGTTGCCGTTTGCACATTGGGTTCCTTAAGAGCTGCTGCAGGGGAAAAAAAAAAAAATTAAAAACTCACGAGGAAGGTGAATGGGCCTGTTCCCCGGGGCTGGGGACGCGGGTCCGTGCTGGCCACCCCAGAGGTCAGCAGAGCTGATGGTGGTGCCGTCACACCTGCCAGAACCAGGCTGACGGTGACAAAAGCGTCAGCAAACACTTTGACACGCCATGGTGTCGCTGCCACTTCGGAGCCGCCGCTTTGCAGCCGTTTCGCCGGCCCCTCCAACCTGCTGTCCCCTCGATTCCCCTGCTCCCCCTTTTGTCACAGCCCGTGTTTGCTTTTCTCACCGCTGGCCCCACTCCCTTCTCACCCCTGCGTTTATTGGATTTCTCCCTCCTCTCTCCCCATTTCCTTCCTTTGCCCGCAGGAGACAAACCCCGCGGGTGTTGGCGTGGGTGCTGTGAACTCCTCACCCTCCCAGGTGACATTCGGGGGAATTTGGGCTGCGGTTGCAGAAAGGCGGCTCTGCCGCTGGCACCTGGAGCCCAAACCTCCTCCTGGGTGGCCCAGGATGCTCCAGCCCAGGCTGGACCATCGCATCCCAGCGGGATGCAGGGGGAGAGCGAGGGGGACCCCGATAGTGCTCAAAAACACTGGTGTAATGGCCAGAAATGTGTCAGCAATTCATTTTTCAGTCTCAAAGGCAAAAGCAACCCAAACCGGAGCAGGTGAAGCTGTACTGAGGCACCTTCACTGGAAACAAGCTACTAGTTTTAAATTTTTGTTTTTAAATTCTCTCCCTGTCTCCTGTTTTTTCCAACTCTCCCGGTGTTTCAGCCAGAAGATATCGTTCCCTAAACCAAGAGGCCTTTTGTTAAAACAAACAAATCCCTCCCAAACCTCTTAAGTTTGTTATCACGGGAGGAAAATTAAAAAAAAAAAAAAAAAGAGACCGAGATTCTTCTGGGCACTCAGGTTTTGTTCTACAAAGCGAGTGAGGGGCTGGATTTCTAAAGGGTGTCTGAGCGGGGTCTGCAGCAGCACCAGGGAAATGCTCCCTGGAGACGGGCAGGGCTGCCTGTAAATAAATATCTGGGAAAATGGGTTCCCTAGGAGCCCCAAAGTCCCTGGGACTTATGCTCCACAGTCATGCAGGCGAGCTGGAAACGTCAATCCAGAGCTCAAAGCAGAGCTCTGTTTGTTTGGAGCACTTTGGGGGGGCTGTTGAGTGCTTTCTAATTACTATTATTATTATTTTTTTTGATTGAAAGTTGATTTACTTGCTGTTTGGAGAAGGGAAATCTACTTTAGTGTTGTTTTGAAGAACATTTTCATAGTCACTGCATGGTTATTTCTTGAGGCGACTGTTTCAGAGATGGCCCTGTGCAATCACTTCCCAGCCTGTAAAAGGGGAAAAGGATGCAAATATATATTTTTTTCTTCTGTAGCTTAAATCCAGCCCTGAACTGAATACGATGGTGGGGTATGAAGCGTACTGAGGGTGCTGTTTGGTGCTGAGCTGACTTTGCCCCGCGGCGGGGTTTTGTGCGCCCTGGCTCGCAGGTATCCATCCCACCACCTGCTGCGATAAAAAACCTTCCCAGGGGAGTTTAAATAAATAAATTAAATAAACCCATGCTGGCTTCCTGGAAGCCCTTGACTTCCAAACACATAGGGTTGGTTTTATTATATATATATATATATATTTTTTTTTTTTTTCCCAGATCTATAAGGCTGGCTGGGTATTTCCATCCCACTCCCGGCTCCGTCCTGCCCCGTTCCCAGTCCAAGCCGTCCCATAAGACATTTATTCAGGGGAGGCCTCCGCAAAGGGGGACAGAAATGCCATCCATTCAGCGTCCCCTCCCGCCACCCCCTGTCTCCCCAGCCACTTCATAAAAGACTTTTCTCTCGGTTCGCCGCAACCAGGGAGCAGGAATGCCGCCGGGGCTGCTCATGGTTTATGTCGGCTACAAACCACCACCGGGATGGGGAGCAGATGACCCTGGACCGTGTTTATTGTCGGGGGGGAAATTAGCAATAAATAACGGCAAGTGGGCAGAAGAGAAGCGGGACCCTCGGGGACTCTCGTGTCTCTAGGGTCAGAATCAAAAGAAGGCTTGATTTGCTCCTATAATTTACCCCAGCCCCTGGGCTCCTTTATCAGAGCAAGGACAAGGACATGCTAATCTGAGTACCCATAATTTACCGGAGATATACTGTACTTACAGCGGGCCTGGCTGGGCGGCTGGATGCTCCTGCAGGGCCCCTGGTGTTTCAAAAAGCAGCAAATTTTGGTGTTTTGAGGCTGTTCGGTGCCTGCGTGGGGTTCCTGGCCAGGGCTGAGAAGCACGGGGGTCTAGGGCATGTTTTTCCCTTGGGATACTGAGCTTTATTTTTATTTTCCCCATCCTGTGGAGGGGGGGAGCCAGGCGTCAAGTGTCATCCCAAGGGGACGTGTCCCCTCATCCCATCCTGCCATGGGATCGAGCTCTGTCCCCTCCATCCCACTAAAGCGACAGCCACTGGTCACTGGCCCCTCCGGGCCATTATTCCGGGCGTTAATGGGATTACCCAGCGCTAAGTGGTAAACGCGGTGCTGGATGAGGTCCCCGAAGAAAATGTCCCTTTGCAAAGTGCCACCACCAAGTCCCATCCGTAGGGTTGCCAGTGGCTCCGTGCGGGGCTGGGGGACCTGGGTTTTGACTCTCAGTGGCTTGGGAGAGGTGGGTCATTTTTCTGCCTTTCCAAACAAACCGCTTGGCTTGTTCCTAAGATACTTTCCTCTTCACCAAGGATTGTTCTTCCCACGCGGGGCGGGGAACAAAAAAAGCTGGGGTTTTCAATAATCTGGGATGGCGTAGCAAGCCAATAAATTCTCTGCTTGAAAGATGAAAGACCACGGTCAAAGAAAAAAAGAAAAAACCTAACAAGCCCTCAGCCCTGGGTGCTGGCCCACAGGTGTCTGTGCAGTTTGGGACCCCCCCAGGCGTAGAAGCCTTGTTGTGTAAAATAAAACGTTAAATCCGGGTGATAATAGAGGAAATTAATAATGCCCAGGAGACGTTAAAGGTAAATATGATTGTAATGTAAACAGAATGGCTTTAAATATTGGCTTTTATGTGACAGCTGCTCTCTAAGCACCTGCTTTAGGCGCTTGTTCACAGCACTCATTTACAGGCAGCAGCTTTTGTTGCACAGCACAAAAAAATATGAAATATCCCTATATTCCTACTGTCTTGTGGGTGGTTTTTTTGTTTGTTTTGTTTTTCTTTTTTTTTTTTTCCATGGCAAGTATTATCGACTGCTTCATTCCAGCCCGGTGAGACACATTAACACTGTCATGATCCTGATGCTGGACCGCAGACCGCAAAGGGACACGCAAAAATAGCTCCCTTGCTTTTTCCCTGGGTGCAGCTGGTATTTGCTTTCTGGGCAGGTGGGTTTTACGGAGCTAAGAAGCATGTGTGGGGCCGGGGACAGTGACTCGGGTCCCCTGGCTTGGGGGGACAGACCCCACAACACCAGCTGTCCCTCTGCTTGCAATATTCTTGCCCAGGCATAGTTTGGTTGGATATTAATAAATATGGGATGGAGCTGGAGGGATTGAAACATGAGTTTCCTTCGAGTTTGTAACTCTAGAAGTAATTGCACTTCTTGGATTTTTTTTTTTTTTTCATATTTCTCTTATTTTAAAGTGCTGGTTTCCAGAGTCATGTCATCCTGCAATAAGCCTCTTGCATTCACCCAAAGAAAAGCAAACTTTATCCCCACTCCCACTTTTCTTTTAATTTTTACAGCCTCAAAAGCCAGGAGGGAAATAAAAATCACACTCATCCAGGATTTTTTTTTTTTAATTATGTCCTTGTAAAGGTCATTCCATCAGTGGGTATTAGTTTGGTGCAGTCCCTTCCCGACACTGGTTGTGAGCAGCAAAGCGTTTCCAAAGCAAAGGCGGCTCTGGGGAGCGGGACAGGGTGGTGGGTGCCCATGGAAGGTCCCTCCTGCGCCCCAGCACCTTTTCCACAAGTTTTGCCTCCGTACAGGGCTGCTATTCCTAATTTTGCAAAAGTGACATTGGGGAGGGCGTGGTAAATTTTTACCTTAAAAGAGCTGTGGGGATGGATAAGAGATGTGCCCGAGCTTCGTATTTACTTTCCGATTAGTGAAGAATTGGCTAGAACAGCGCGTTTTTCTGTTGACTGGGAAAACAAAGCCCGGCCCTGGCCCGGGCTGAACCTGGAGGCAGGTTAAACCCGGCAGGAGCCCCGTTTTTGGGGTGGGGTGGCCAACGCAAGCTGGGGTGCTGAGCCCACCCATGCTGGGGGGCAGCCGGGGGACCCGCTGGGCTCTTTGCGACTCCAGGACGTTTTTAAAAGGTGACAAACGTGCAAACGTGGGAGGGAAAGCACTCGGGTAGCGTGGCTGAGGCTGACGATAGAAAATTCAAACAATATTAGACCGAAAAAGTCAACATTAGACACACTTCTACTAAGGACCTACAAACAAACAGAGTTCCTCTGTACACACATTAACAAACGTGGCTCGGCGGATGGTGGCTGCTGTCACCTTTTCGCTGCCGCCGTCTCCTGCCCGGGCAGTGTGGTGGTTCTTGGGGTTTCCCAGCACCAGGGAGGAGGCATTGCAGGGGACTCTTGCTGCTAGACCCTCTCCATCCACCTCTCCATCCACCTCTCCATCCACCTCTCCATCCACCTCTCCATCCACCTCTCCATCCACCTCTCCATCCACCTCTCCATCCACCTCTCCATCCACCTCTCCATCCACCTCTCCATCCACCTCTCCATCCACCTCTCCATCCACCTCTCCATCCACCTCTCCATCCACCTCTCCATCCACCTCTCCATCCACCTCTCCATCCACCTCTCCATCCACCTCTCCATCCACCTCTCCATCCACCTCTCCATCCACCTCTCCATCCACCTCTCCATCCACCTCTCCATCCACCTCTCCATCCACCTCTCCATCCACCTCTCCATCCACCTCTCCATCCACCTCTCCATCCACCTCTCCATCCACCTCTCCATCCACCTCTCCATCCACCTCTCCATCCACCTCTCCATCCACCTCTCCATCCACCTCTCCATCCACCTCTCCATCCACCTCTCCATCCACCTCTCCATCCACCTCTCCATCCACCTCTCCATCCACCTCTCCATCCACCTCTCCATCCACCTCTCCATCCACCTCTCCATCCACCTCTCCATCCACCTCTCCATCCACCTCTCCATCCACCAGCCCTGGGATCAGTGGTCCTTGGGGCTAAGTGTTTCTAGCATCTGGAGGGAGATCAAGATGACATATTGGATCTTGGGAACAATTTCTTCCCCAAAGGGCTGTCGGGCATTGGAACAGGCTGCCCAGGGCAGTGGTGGAGTCACCATCCCTGGAGGGGTTGGACAGACGCGGAGATGAGGTTTTTAGGGACGGTGTTGGGTTAATTATTTGACTTGATGATCTTGAGGGTCTCTTCCAACCAAAATGGTTTGATGATTCTAAGCCTTTCCTTCCCAGAGCTGAAATGCTCAGCACCCCCAGGCCCCACCGCTTAAGGAACGAAGTGGGACATGGTCTCCAAAAATCCACCCTTAAATATTGAGCTGAAAAATCAGCCCTGCGTTTTGGGAAAAGGGAGAGCAAAGGGAGCCCTTGGGCTCTGCTGTCGCTCTCTCCTCTTTCATGTTTCGCCTCTAAGATGGGGGGGAGCGAAGGGAAAGCCCCCCTGCTAACGAGCATCCTAATTGTCCTTGTCCCCGCGCCAGGCAGTCAATAGCACCCAGCAGGCGCAGCACGGGCGGCCGCCGCTCCTCCGCCTCCCCGGTAATGCGATGCTCTTCCCCGGGATCAAGGTATTAAGGTTTAGGTTATTTGTATTGATTTTATGTGCTGCCATGCTGTGTCAGTCACGCTCATATTTGTGGTTCACAAATTCCTCCTTTAAATGTCACAGCCGCTTCATCTCCCTCTGCCATCAATACTTCCAGCCGCGGGGGCTGTTTATTAACCCCCGGTGGTGGCTCCTTGCGTGCGCGTCGCCTTTCTCCTTTCCAGACCCATTTTCTCAGCAAAAAATTTAAAAAAAAAAAAAAAGAGGAAAAATAGAGTTACTTCAGAGGGGAAAAGACCTCCTGAAAGTGCTCTCTGCTGCGGGCGAGTCGCTCTGTACAATTTTTGGGCCCTCTAGTGGTTAACGCCACTTTTGGAGGAAATTTCGGCATTTCCCCGGCGCTGCAGCTGCAGCAGTTCTGTCGGCAAAGCCGTGTTTGGATAATGTCATCGCTGGGCAAGCGAGGAGAAAGAAAACGGCGGAGATGGCTTCATCGGAGCCGCCGTGCCCAGGGATTCCCCGGGAAAAGTGGGAGCGGGTCTGGCACGTCACCCGTGCCCGGGAAGCCCCGCAGATACCTCCAAAGATAGCGGGATAATGACCGCATTTATTAGTCCTATTTTCCTTGCGATCCTTTAACAAACAGGCAGCGGAAATAAAAACAGCAAACATGTTTTCCTCGATTCCTCCGCAAGCGCTTACTTAAGCTTTTATTATATTTGGCCATGGGACGTTTGGTAAACTTACTGATGATATCAGGGAATGATTTTACAAACAGTAAAAGTTACACTATTGACACCTCCAAATTCGGGAGTATTGACATTGTGTTAGGTGCACACTTGCTCAGCGAGATTAACAAACATTACTCGAAAGGCTATAGCCAAATCCAACGTGGTTGTTTATAAAACCTTTACAACTCATCAGCTTCCACTAACACACTGGCACTCTTCAATTACCATCACTTTGAGAGAGCCTTAGCAAAACACCCAGTGCCCATGTAAATAGACAAATCTGAAAACTCGCCGCTCTGTTGGCTTACATACTGTAGGTAATGTTTTCTTTTGCTCAAATTTGTTCTAGAAACTAATCACGCTCTGATAAAGCCATCTGCAAATATGAGAAAGATTGACATCCACATGTCAAAGTTTACACAGCCTGACCAAGTGTACATATAGTGCCGGTGCCGCATTGCGCGGGGCCGCGCTGGCGGGGCCGCGGCTTTGGGGACCCGGGAGCTGCTCACCGCGGCCCGAAATGTGACGCTTTCCCTGGACGGGGGGTGAAATCTGAGTTATTCCAGTGCAAACAGCAGATGTTGGCTAGGGCCAGCTGGGATGGGGATGCTCCGCTGCATCCCTGGCTCTGGGATGCTCCTGCCCTGGGATGCTCCAGCAACCACCTGAACTTGTCTCCCACATCCCAGTTACAGCAACTTCACCACGTCCCCCTTCTCCAGGAGGGAAATAAGGCTCTTTTCTCCCGGGATTTTGCCCCGGGTATGTGCAGGAGGGGCCGTGGTGATTGCATCCATGCTGCCATGCAATGCTTTGCAATGGCCAAAAAAAAAAAAAGTTGGAAAAAGCTTCGAGGTGAAGCTTAGCAAAAGGCTTTGACACAAGGTTTGTTATACCGTCGAGGAGCGATCATTAGAGTTGGTCCAAAGGACAGATTTCCGCTTGGCTTTCGGCTGCTGAACGCGGCTTTTGTTGACTCCTAAACAAGGCCAGCGCTCCAGATTTGGAGCCGACCCCAGCGGCTGGCACCCGGGCCCTGAAAACCCAAATACAGAAGGAGAAAATAAATCACTAACAATGTTTCACTTAATCGTATTGCTAAAGAAAGGATTTAATGGACTTCCCGTCCTTCTTTTAATCAAATAAAATACCCTGACTGCATGGGGCCGAGCCTGGACATTTGCCTTTGCCGGGGTGGTGAGGGAGCCAACTTGGAGCGTGTACTGCCAGGAGCCGGGTAAATCCACGGGATAGTCGTCTTGGGCTTAAATCCTTATTTTTCAGGCCACATGGGCCTGGGGCAGGACCCCAAACTGAGAGTTTTGGGGACTTGGAGCTGCTGCCCCAATGCACATCCCACCCGTGTTGCTGCTGCTGCTGGGGAGCTGTGCTGACCTCGGGAGCTGGTGTCTGCCGGCACTTGTCTTGCTGCTATTAGCATTATTGCACATTAAAAAACCAGTTTGGGATGGAGAAATGAGGATCTTTTTGGAGCCGAGGGGGAAAATGCCACCTCCATCACAGCGGTGCTCCATGCAGACCTGCTCTCCCGGCCAGTTTTGTGTGTTCCCAGAGCAGAGAGGCCACAAGTAGCATCACTTTTGGGGTCCCCTCAGAGCTGAGCTGGAAGCTTGGAGTCCTGGATGCTCTTTTCGTGTCTGTAACAGCCATGATTGGCTGTTCCCATCAGTCCTGGGTTTGTGTCTGTGTTTTCAAGCTAACTTCTCAGCCTGATGGATGGATGGATGGATGTTAAAGCAAAATTAAAGCCTGTTCCCTTTCAACCTCCTCCCATCACAGCTGGGCGATGCCTGGGGCTGTCCCTGCCCACATGCAGCTCTCGGTTGGGAAGGACCAGCTTTGACATCCCACCTTTCCTCACATCCCTGTGCAAAGCCAGGCCTAATTGCCCCAGCTTCATTAAGCTAACGGGGCAGTCTGGCAGGGAGCGCTGGGGTAAACCCCAAACGCTCTGCAAAGGGGACATTGCCTGGGGGGAAAAGCCGCTTCTAGAAGGAGCTTTAGCAGAATAAATCCATAAATGGGTAAATCGGGCTGGGGTTTAACAGGGGCTGGAGCCGCAGGTCCATCCACGTGTGCACGAGGTGTTTGAGGCGACTCGTTTGAAAGCGCATCAGCATCAATCAGTGCCCGCGGCTCCTCGAGGAGCCGGGGCCGGTGGAGCAAAGCGGCCAGCCCGGCCCCGCAGCATGCTGCCCGCCCATCCGTCATGGTCACCGCGGCCACCGTTGTTCACACCGCGCCGATTGTGCGCAAAGCAAACAGCGCGGGGATGGGGTCTGTGATCCTCTGCCTGCCCTCGGCCAGGACACAAAGGGAAATGCGACGCGGAGCCCCGGCTGGGACCTTGTTTGCAAACTTCACAGTCGGGTCGCGCTGGTTTTTCATCCTCCTCGCAGATAAGTGTCGGTGTGTGCATACAAAAAAGCCCAGGGATATTTTACCCCAGTGATGGTTTATTTTAGCACTGATTTTTTTTTTTTTTTTTAAGCCACATGCTAATTTTAGATAGGATGGATAGCTTAAACTATGCAAATACAAACCCTGCCACTGCAGAATATCATAATGATCGACAGCTTAGCAATTAGCAGTAAATAACTGCGCTATGCAACACAGCCATATAATTTGCATGCTCGCAAAATAGTCCCCGCAAGCAGTAATGGCCTGCAAAGCCATCTGTTTATCGGTGGAATGGTGGCGAAGCAAAGCAGGACACGAAGGGTGGCCCGAGCACTGGGGACCAGCTCCTGTCCTTGCTCCCCACCTTCCCCTGGAACAAGCAGAAGGAAAAAACCTCCTGACAAGATCGTTAATTGCTTTACACCTTTCCGTCTGTCCCCCCCGTGCAGTTTATCACCTCTGCTAATGGTGCAAATTACCACCTGGGCTGATTTCCGTGGCTAGAACATGATTTAATAAGCGAATGCAAAGCCGTGGGGCAGGGGGTGAGCGCTGCGAAGTAGCCACGAGTTTGCAAGAGGTCGTAGCAAAACTCGCCATCCACTTTCCTAGTGGTGCTGTGGAGCCCAATATATGGAAATATATGGGATTATGGTGGGCAGACGGGGAATAATTGGTGGTTCTGGGAAAGTTTTGCACTAAAGTCAAGGTTTAGGTGTGTGTTGGTGGGCACGCGCTGATCTTATGTCTATGATAAAGTGTTTGGGGTGTGAGCAGCCTCTGAGTGAAGCTACGTTACAACTGACAAAATGGAAATGAATAGTATCAATCAATGTAAACATCACCTGTGCAGGTACTTATATATGACACATACGATATACGTATGGGAAAACCTGCTTGCAAAGATTCAAGCTTGGTTAAAGGCTAACTGGAATTCCGCTATGAGAAAATACGGCCCGTCCCATGCCGGGCGAACGCAGTGGGTTTTATACGTCCTGACACATCTAACAAACTCGTCAGCTCCTCCTTAATCTTTGTGCTTCAGAAGCATGGATGACATATTCTGCCCAAATAGTCCTTTCTTTGGGGGCAGAAGGCCTGAAATGCAGACGCTATTTCTTCTTTTCACCAAAAAAATGTAAAATAAATTGTAGGGAGGTACAGAAAATGCGTTTTCTCCCCGGAGCCAGCTCCAGGCTCCTCCTGCCATGGGGATGCTCTCCCCGGAGCAGCTTCCCCCTGGCAAACCCTCCTGCAGCCCACACGTGTATGCGCTCAAAACGGGCAGGAGTGGGACCTCTGGGAGAGTTGGGTGGGTGAAGGAGTTGTGGCGGTCAGAGAAAAACATCTTCCAGGCTCTAGAGTTAATGATGGGGCCGCACCTTTTCTGAGAGGACACGTAGCGCCGAGCTCACACACAACGAAATAACCACCTGATACTCCGACGAACCCTAATTTTCTTTTTTTTTTTTTTTTTTTTTTTTAAGAGGCCATCTTTGCCATCTCATTAATATTCTACCCCTGCCCTACTCCTCTTCCAAAGCACCAACCCAAACATAGCGAGGGAGCAGCCGCCAACCTCCGCAGATGACAGATGCAATGCCTGGTGTCACTCAGGGGCGTTATTTTGCATAGCGGTACTGTTCGGGCCCCTTGACAGCTTGATTTAAGGCCGCCCTTTGCTTGTCGTGTTGACATGACAACTGGGGGATATGTCGTAAATATCCCAGGAGTGGACAGGAATTGTGGGGCTGGATTGTCCGGGCGGTATTGTACGGCATGTGGCTGAGCCCTCCGCCCAGCCCGCCCGCGGTTTTGTTTGGGAAAGAAAGAGAGAAAGAAAGAGAGAAAGAAAGAAAGACAAAAACATTAAAAAAAAAAAAAAAAAGAAAACTTGATTTTGGGTTGATTTTGTAACTCTTTGCGGTTGTGGCGTCACTCATGGCCATCAAGGACCCGGCGGGCTGAAAGCCGTCAATCAAGCGGTGGTTTTGGCGAAGCCTCCGAGATGTCTCTGCCCCCTCCCCAAGGCTGAGCTGCTGCGGAGGGTGATGCCAAGGCTTTCCCAGACCCGCCGTGGAGGCCAGGCTTTTAAATCTGGGCAGGCAGGATGCCGAGGAGGAGCCTTGTCAGAGCCGAGTCTTGACCCAAACCCATCTAAGCCAAGGCAGGGTCCTCCCGAGTGCCGGGCTGGGTCCTGCTGCTCACAGGAGCCTTCGGAGCAGGTTTTGGGGCGTGTTGCACCCCACTGCATCCCCCAGCAATCCCCCATCCCGTTGAGGTTGTTGGACCGTTTCTGGCTTCGGTGGCCGTGGAGCATCTGAATGAACAGCTTGGCGGTACCGGGAAACAAAGGTTATAAATAAAATGGTGCAAGATAAAATTTCCCGACAAGACAATATTTGAGCAGTGAGTCGTACAGGAGTATCAGAATTTCATGATTTCCTGGACTTCTGACACCGTTCTGGGGTAAAATAGAGCAATTTGTGCTTGGAGAAATACCTCAGTCCTCTTCAGACCTGTATGCTCAGACTGAGCCGGTTTAAAGCCCTTTTCTCAAGCCGGCATCCACAGAGGCTGACATTTCCATTCTCTTATTTTCTCCCAGGTTTGGAGTTTATAAAGCAGCACACACGCATATTGAGTCGTGTTTCAAATTGAAATGAGACGTTATTGAAACAAAGGAAAAGTTTCCTCTCCTCTCCCCCATTCTTTCCTGCTATTATATGCAGTAAGACAAATGATGGGGAAAAGCTCCTGCCCACTTTTTCCTTTTCTTTTTTTTCCCCTTTGTAATTTTGAAAGAAGACCCCCAACTTGAAAGGAAGATGAGCCAGAGCAGCAAGGGAACAAAACCCATCAGCGAGTCCATCGCTGGGATTTTAAAGCGTTTAAATGCACCAGGGTTACAAGGGAACAATCTCTGTCACTCCCAAAGTTTCCCTGCGCTTGAGGAGCTGCAGAAAGGAAAAAAGGCAAAAGGAAAAAAAGGACGAAATAATGACAGTTCCTAAATATGAAGCGTCGGATGCAAAAAAGTGAACTTAGAGTTCAGAGCAGTTTTTAGGACAATTCCGTTGGAGGAAGGCGAGTGCTGCCCTGGTCTCTGCAGCTGCTCCCCGGGAGATGAGCAGACACTGAGCCCCCCTCACAGGGCATGGGGGGGCCCTGGCCCCCACCCCTTAGTCATGGGCTTGACCTGGAACAGCGTTAACCTTGATCCAAGATGGGCACGGATTCACCGGGAGCTTTACGAGGACTTTATTGCTCCCTCTGCCTTCCCCATCAATAGTGCCAAAGAGCTCAAAGTCATCGAAACAGCCTAAAATCCACCCCCGCAGTTCCCTTCCCTGCAGCATGGGGTGAGGGACCCGGCGGGTACCACGAGCATCACGATGATGCTCATGGTACATCTGCCCCCGCGGCAGATGCTCCCGGGACAGCGGTCAGAGGGTGAACGCATGAAGCTCTTTTCCCAAACATCTCTCAGTCCTCCAGAAAGGAATTCTCGAGCCAGAAAGGGTTGGTAAATATTTACGAGCTCTCGGGGAACTTTTCCACGAAGCCTCCCCTTGCAGTGTGGACTGACCCCAACCTCTTCTGAAGTTTCTTCTCCTGCTGCAGGCAGGGCTTGTTTGTTTGTCGATGTGTTTGGCGTGTTTGTAGGTGTGTGTCGGCTTTGTTGACCGAAAGCGAAGTTGAGGCGTAAGTGGGGTTACCAGGAGGCATCAGGGAGGAGAAGCGAGCTGGTGGGCTTGATGGAGATGGCATTTACGTTCCCCAGGCAATCTGCGTCGGCCAGGAGGGTCACTGCAATATTCCTTTTGGTGGAGATGGACTTTGTGGAGCTCTGAGGAAGCCACTGGCAAAGGGAAACCCTCCAGCCTTCCCCTAAACCAGGCCAGGGCCACCAGCAGATGGACCTGACGATGGTTGTCCCATGGCTGGCGGTTGTCCCATGGCTGGCGGTTGTCCCATGGCTGGCGGTTGTCCCATGCGCTGGTGGGAGGAGGACGGGATGGTGGCAGGTGATGGGCTCATAGGGGAACCTCTGCTGCCATTGCCACCACCAGTGTCATTGCCACCACCAGTGTCATTGCCACCACCAGTGTCATTGTCATCACCAGTGTCATTGCCACCACCAGTGTCATTGCCACCACCAGTGTCATTGCCACCACCAGTGTCATTGTCATCACCAGTGTCATTGCCACGACCAGTGTCATTGCCACCACCAGTGTCATTGCCACCACCAGTGTCATTGCCACCACCAGTGTCATTGTCATCACCAGTGTCATTGCCACCACCAGTGTCATTGCCAACGCTGTAGGAGTGCCAGGAGAGCTGGGGTGACTTGACAGGGACATCACCACTGTGCCGGGAAGCTCCAAGCTCTGCTTCAAGAGCACTTATGAAGTTTCAGGACCCAGAAAGTAAATAAAAAGCTTTCTTTTTTCTTTTTTTTTTTTTAAGATTTCATCCTTACCAAACCAGTCTGGGGCTTTTTTTAATTTGAGGTTGGAGTCGAGGTTTTTAATCACTGGATGGAGAGGAAGGAAGATGAGGCAGGATGGGGAAAAAGTGACTTCAGTTGTCCCCTGTGTCCTGCCCGCAGTGGGACAGCCAGGAGCGGGGTGCACCCAGGTTCCCTCTGCACCCACAACATGTAAGAACAAGGTATTTATGTGCAGTTTGTGATTTGGCTCCCAAACAACCCAGGGAAACCAGCTCCAAACCGGCGCCCGGCACCGCAAATCAAACCCACCAGCAAAAACAACAGGGAAAGGCTGAAAGATTAAAAAAAACCCAGGATGAGCCAACACAAATTCATCCTTCTCGTGCCGCCTCCCTCCCGGTTCAGATCAGCTCCGCGCCCGAGCAACAAATATAAAATAAACATCCCCCGCGCACAGCTCTCCATTCTCCAGGTTGCACAAACGGGCAACATCTGCCGCCGCCCCCAGACAGACAGACAGACACGGCAAGGCCGCTGTGAATTATTTAACACCGAGTGCCGTGACCTCTATTAACAAAGGGAGATGCTTCCAGACCTGCGGGCAGCACCCTGGGAAGCAGCTGGATCCAAATCAATCTAATTGAGGACGGGCCTGAATTTATTCCAGGGGCGGGCGGCGAGCGTCCTGTTGAGGATGCTGGGGGGGAGATGCCGGCACTGGGGTCTCCTTTTACCTCAACCGGGAAGATTTTGGCCAGAAATCGCGCTTAAGCAAAATTTATAGCAGAGAGTGCCCAGGCGCTCACGCACATGTGCCGAAATGGGGATTTGCTGCTTGCGAAAAATAAAATTATCTCGAAATTTCCTGCTTTTTTTTTTTTTCCCTTTTTCTTTTTTTTTTTTTCTTTCCCCTTCCTCTTGCAATCAAAAGAAAGAACTGAAAGAAACGTGCACTTCAAGGCTTTAAATCTGAAACTTCCTAATCCCCTGAAGTCCACACTAGACTTCTTGCCTCCATGGAAACCCCAAAGCATTCATCCAAGTGATTGGCCTCCAATGAATTTTAGATAAGACAGAATGGAAGGGAATTGATGTGATTTTAATGCAGAAGAAAGCGGTGGAAGGGAGGTCCACTTGGTTCATATTTGAATAAAGCAAACATGCCAGACAAAAGGCTGACAGCTGTAAATGACATTGTCAGTACAAAAATTATCAGCCAGTTTACAATCTGTTTGCTTATGTTGAACAAACAGAATGTGTGTGGCATCCCCGGGCTGCATGAATGGCAGAAATGCTTGTGGGCTCCGCAGAGAGAGCCCGAGCGGCTCCCGCCAGCCCTCCCACCGCCCGCGCGCGGGGAAACCAGCCTTAACCCCCGCCCTGCTCCAGCGGATTTCATTGGATTTCATTGGATTTCATTTGATTTCATGTTATTTCATGTTATTTTATGTTATGTTATGTTATTCTATGATATTTTATTCTATGTTATTTTATTCTATGTTATTTTATTCTATGTTATTTTACTTTATTATTTTATTATTTTATCTTATTTTATTATTTTAATTTTGGATTATGTTATTTATTTCTATGATTTTATTTTTATTTTACTATTTTAATTTTTCATTTTATTATTTTATTATTTATTTTAATTTTTTATTTTACTATTTTAATTTTTATATTTATTTTTTTAAACTTAATTTTATTTTATCCCTTTTCCTTTTCTCTCCGTTTCTCCTCTTTCTTCGCCTCAGCAGTGCTATTTTTTGGGGCGGCTGTTCGGCGGGGCGGAGGGCAGAGCTGCAGCTGGGCGGCGGTGCTGGCTGAAGCCGTCCGGCACCGCCGCTGCCTTCCAGGCACCAAACCCGCTGCTGCCGAGCGAAAGCTGAGCATGCCTCCTTTTCCTCCCTGTCCTTCCTTTCTCCTTCTGCCCGGCCACGGCACAGCTATTGGCTTCAAACCCTTTCGCTCTTTTATTCCTCAGACCTGCCAAAATGTTACCTGTGACCAAAACAAAAAAAAATTTAAAAAAATAACCGCCCAACTTTTTTCTTTGGGTTCAGGGTGAATAAAGCAGCGATCCTCCTCTTCTGCAAACCCCGCTCCAAGGCACACGTGAAATGAGTTGTGCGGTCTCAGCTTTGCAACATGGGGCATTCAGAAACCACCCCCTTTGGGTCATAAAACCCATATTTATATGCATATTTATACATTTCTGTGCATATCCAGCTCAGCTAAGTATCTTCCTTTTTCTTTTTTTCTTTTTTTTTTTCCTTTTTTTTTCTTTTTCCTGGAAGATTTCCATTGTCATCCCGCACCCTTGCCTGTGTTTTCCCCGGGGCCCCAGCGCATCCCCGTCCCGTCCGGCCGTGCCGTTCCCAGGAACGAGCTCCCAGCACCATCTCACCCCGCACCACAAACCTGAAATCCCACCTCCGGCTTTCCTGAACGTCTCATTCCATCCTGACCTGAGCCTTAAAGATAGAAACGGACCCAATGGCTTGGGGCAGTGAATCAAGTCCCTTTTTTTTTTTTTTTTAATGTAAATGTAAGGGGAAAAAATTTTAAAAAAACCCCACAAAAGCCCCACGCCAGAATTTGTATAGTGGCACTTGGCTTGTCTGAGCAGAAGGGAAAAATGATGACAGGTGAGCGGGATCTGTGTGGGGCAGATAAAGGGACTAGAATAACACGGGAGAATATGGTGATTTTTTTTTTTTTTCTGGGCAGCCAAGCATCCAAACACGGGCACTCGTATGAAAAGTTTATCCAATTATGGCAAACCGGATGACGCTCGTTATGTTGTGTTACTCTTTTCATTTTAATCTAAATTGCCGTTTCTTTCTCTCTGATATGGCAATCGGTCATAAAGGGTTGACCACCATTAAAGCTGTTTGATTTGGAACCCTGTAGTGTTTGACTAAGAGGGTAAATGCAAATTTGATGAAAGAATAAGGATAAATTTACATATCAGCTTCAGCTCACATGGAGAGAGTAAACATTCTGTTTATCTCAAGTGTCACTTTATGATTTCAGTAGAATATAAAACTGACCTTGGTTCAGACATCGCAAAAGACCTGAATGAAATATATTGTTGTCTAAATACAATTTACTCAAGTAGAAGTTGTCAGCAAACCCGGCGTAACTCAGCAAACAGGGTTAGACAGCAGGGTCGCCGGGACAAAATTGTTCCGATCGCCTCCCAAATGAAAATCTCGGCGGCTTTTGTAGCCAGCAAGTGAGTGGGAGAGGGAAGGAGCATCCCCGGTCCCCAAATCACAGAAAACCCCAGGAGCTGTGAACTCCACGGGGGCAAATTTATTTGGACAAAGTTGCACTAAAATTTTGCACTAATATTTTGTTAATGTGTTCATATTTTGATTTTTTTTCAATTTTTTTTTTTAACCTCCTGGCTGTTATTCCTTCACTCTCCTCAAGTTTACACTCGTCCTTTACTCAGCATCACCTCCAAATAACTGTAGTTGAGGTTGCACAAGTAGTACAACTTTATTTTTCTGCTGCCCAGGGGTTTGTAGTTGTGGGGAGGAAATATGAAACTTCAATGGTTACTGGGGATTCTTCCTCTGCACAGAAACACTTCCAGGCTATTTAAACTACACCAAGCATTTTTATTTTTTTTTTTTTCCCTGCTCTGTCAAATCATGAAAAAGGAAAATAAATGTAGAAAGAGAGGGAGGTTTTCTCCCACCATCAGCTAAGTGATGCCTAACCAAGGGTTCAAATGCGGAGCATGATGCTTAAGGAACGACTTTGCGTGTTTGACAAAACCACTGAGCAAATAAATAAGAAAGCGATGGGAACCGACACACAGAAGCAAGAGGAAGCGTCATCTGTTTTTCCAGGTAACTAAATAAATTGGCTATTGCGGTGATGCCGTGGGCTCTCCCCTGAAAAGCAGAGCTTGGTTGGGCTCCGTACCAAGCCCAGGCGAGGAAAAGGTGAGGAAAAAGCAAGGAAAAGGTGAGGAAAAGGCTGAGGAGCCCAGTTTGGGGATGCGGGGAGGGCAGAGCATCCTCCTGGGCAGCCCGGCACAGCGTGGGCTCGGCACAGACAAAGCCTGGGGGGGAACAAAAGGCCGCGGGAAATAAAAGCGACTCGTGCGGGGTCGCTGGTCCCGCTGCGGGTGGGGTCGTTCCTGGGCTCTGCTGGTGCGGTAGCAAAAAACACGGGTATTTTAATTTTAATTCTTAATTTGGCCGCCTGGGAAGCGCATTTCTAGGGGTTGGGTTGCAGGAACTGTTCTCCCGCCGGTGCTGCTCCGGGAGCGGACCCTGCGCTCTCGGAGGTACAAACGGGGTAAAACACAGCGAGTTTGGGTCATGCACCGGTTCCGCCCGACTCCGGCATCACACCCAATATCTGGGGCCAATTCGTGCTTTAACGGCAACCCAACCCGCGGCTGCAAGGGCAACGTTCCGCAATTGCCATTTACCTGGGCCCAGAATGTGTTTCGCGTCCTGTTTTAATTCACAAGCATCGATTCAAGGAGGGAACCTTGGGAGGGGAAAAAAAAGGCAGAAAAAATAAACCAAAGCAGAGGAAAAAGCGGGGAGAGGCAGCTCTTTCCCGGGCTGCGTGGGGAGAGCTCCTGCCCCAGCGCTTGATCTGTTCCCCCCCGTTTATTGAGATTATTTGCACTTCTAAAAGGCTGCACAAGGCTGCGGGTCCCGGGGCCGGGAGAACAAGGGATTTGGGCTGACCCCGGGAATTCCCGCGGCTGCTTTGTCTCAGGGCAGCCAAGAATTAGCAAAAAGGGGGCACTTTGCCTTTCGGGAGAGGGAGGGGGCGCAGCCTTCCTGGCCGGGGAAAATCAAATTCTGTTGGGTCAAAAGATTCACGCGTTGTCGATTCCGATGTTGTGTTTAAATGAAAAAAAAAATCCCAGGAGGGGGAAAAAGTAACTGGGAGAAAGACCCAGGGTTTCCTGCCCCTGTACTGGCCACGTTTTTCCTAAATTTTGAGTCGCAAATGAGATTATTTCTCCATGTTTTCAAAATGCGTGACTTGGGTAAAACCTGCCTGGGATCAGATTCTCCTCCTTTTGAACCCTTTTTGCTCAGGAAGGCGACTTGCCACAGCTCTATCCTCTTCACAAAAGGTCATACCTGCGATTTTCTCGTTTTAATCTGACAAGGTGGGAGCGAGGGCGCTGCCAGCTGGGCCCCGGCGATGGCGATGATGATGATGTGACAGGTGCTCTGCGGAGATGAGCTACTTTCCCGGTGAGAAAGGCCAGAAAAGCCCAAGGTGGGATTTGCAGAGGGAGGAGCTGGGCTTTGCTGATCCAGGGCAGGAGCCAAGGGGACGCCTGATGAAGAATTCAGGGCAGTGGCGGAGTCACCGTCCCTGGAGGGGTTTAAAAGATGCGGAGGTGATGTTCTTAGGGACATGGGTTAGGGCCCGTGTTGGGTTAACGGTTGGACTCGATGATCTTGAGGGTCTCTTCCCACCAAAATGATTGGATGGTTCTATGAAAGGACCGTTAATCTGGGTGAGGATGGTCCCTATAGGTCAACCACATCCATGATGGTCCAAACCCTCTGCTTTGACCCTCTCGCTCCCAGGAGGATTTCCCAAAGCAGCCGGCTAGAGAGAGGACCAGCCAAACCTCAGCTCCATGGAGAGCACCCAGGACATGGGATTGGGTGCTCCTCACCCCTTGGGGGACACCATGGCCACTGCCGCAGTGCCTCCCCAGCACCCTGGGGAGCTTCAGATGGTCTGGGATGCCCTTTGCCACCCAACCCAGTTCTTCCCAGCTCTCACACCTCGCACCCATCTCCCCAAACCAGGACCGGTCCCCGCTTGCACCCTACGTGAAGGTCGTATCTGAAGCATCATCCTGAGGAAGGAGGAAGGCGGCTGCTCTGGGCTCGTGGCATCACGAGCCTCAACCTTCCCCCCGCCCCGGTGGAAACTGGGGCTGATCACGGAGCTGCTGACACCACCCCAATCACCGCCGCCCCGTAATGAAGGAATTTTCCTCTTTTTGCGGCGTGAATACTAATGGAGATGGGCTCCGGCGCGGCACCAGCGCAGGGGGATGGTGCCATCTAAAGGAACCGGAGGCGAAGAAGAGCAGCAGCCACCGCCGACGGGGCGCAGAGGACAGGGGACGCCACTCAGCAGCATGGCCCTGGCCCGGCAGGGGACGTCTCTGATGGGAGTTTGATGGTTTCGTGCCACTTTAGAGATAACTGGGGCCCTCGTTTGCATAGAATTTGCCTATTCCTTACAAAGCTGACGTTCAAGGGTATTTTGCTCCTGGCAGCTTCTTGTTTCCATCGTGTGCGTAGCTGATACCAGGGACATCGAGGGCAGCGTCTCATGGTCTGGGATCCACCCCAAAGCCAAGCTGCCGTGATCCTGCAGGGCTTGGTGCAGGTCTTTGGGGTCAGGTTTGGGAGGTGCGCGTACCCAGTGTATTCAAGCTACCCCAGTAGCCTCGCTGGAGCATCAGGAATGGTTCCAGTGGAGGAACTGGGACCTCCACAGAGAAGCTTTCAGAGCCAACCAGTCCAAGTCAACCCATGGGCACATCTGCTGGTGCTCTGACCCAGCTTAACCCCCCCCGATGTGTTCCCTGTGTCAAGAGGGCTGCAGTCATCCAAAAAATCCTCTTGGCACACGCAGCTAACAAGCCCAAACCAACCCCAGCATTCTTATTTTACCTTTTTTGCTTTTGACTCACTGCACGCTATGAAAGCAACATCAGTCATGATGCAAGAACCCTGCAAGATGGGACTGCCCGCCAAACTCCAGGTACGTGCGGAAGGCTGACACTTTTGTTGTTTCGGCAATTCATTAATTTTCACCGGGCTTTCACTTTTACAGCCTCCTTTATTTCCACTTCCCAGGTTGCTCAACTCGAACTCAATGAGACCACCCCGTGATAAAGACGTCATGCTGAACATCGATGTCATTAATCACTGGAGTCACCTTTCAACCCAGCGCGTTCCTTTTGTTGGAGCCTTCCCTCCAGGTACTGCAAAACCAGACACATTTATAACAACCCCTCGGGGCTAAGTCAACAGCGGCATTCACCTCCTTAATCAACATCTTGGGCTTAACCCAGATCATCTCTAAAACTCCTCAAAGAGCTACAAAGCGAGTAACCGTCCTTTCCCAGTAGGGATAATTGGGATTTTACCTGGCATGATGATAGACTCCATTGAAAAAGCAATCCTAACGACATGGCTCGCTGCTGGGAGTCCTGAAGTCATCGCTCAAGCCCAAGGCAGCGTTCAGATACGCGATGGCATCAGGAAGATGCGCTCGGGCATGTTTTCCAAACCATTAATATTTGGCTTTGGTGCAAGAGAAGATGAAAGACCCGGAGTCCTGTGTGTTCAACCACCCCAACCACGTGTGACATGGACCCACAAAACAGGCCCCATCGTGCCCCGGCCCCATTTTTACGTGTCTCCTGGAGAAGAGCGATGCGAAGGTCAACACGTCAAGAGCTCGAGCGCTTGGGACCGTCAGGGTTCGGGCCGTCCCCAGACCCGCCGTGGGGACCATGTCACCTCTGTCCTTCCCAAAGCTCCCCGCAGCCTCCCAGGAGCGACGCAGCCTCCGCCGAAGCCTTCAAAATATTTTTGAATGAAAGTGTCAGTTCAGGATCCTCAGCATAAAACATACCTAACAAAGCCTATTTGCAAAGTAAATTTGCTCTGGATTTCCGATACCTAGGAAAGTTTTTTCTATTATATTTATTTAAAATTACAACAGTTTACATTAGAAACAAGCTCAAACAATTAAGGTAAAAGATAAATAACTGCATACAGTTTAATTTCACAAAATGCAAACATACATCTTCCATTGTTCCATTATCCGAGTATTAAGTGCAATATAATTGTCCGATGCATTTTTGCTGACTTAAACGCTATAAAATTAAACAGGCCTGACTTTTATGAAATAATCTTTCTTTTCCTTCATCATGCAAGCAGCGGCCTGCGATGGCTCAGAGATTTTGGGGGGGCGGGGGGGCGACACCTTCTAATGCAATGTTTGCTTTCTGCTGTGCAGCAGGGTTCCTCCAGATTTCAAAAGTACCACCTGGCAAGATGCGATCCCAAAAAAGCAGGAGTCGGATGTTGTTTTTGGAAAAGCAGAGCACCATCCCCCAAAATGGAGCTGCAGGACGCTACAAACGCTGCGGTGAGACAGTACGCAATATTCGCCGTGTTTTCCTCGCTTTACTCACTAAACATCCCTGGGGGAGACCCTCTCTTTATCAGGGATGCAATTATAAAAATTGGCTTTGAAATAATCTTTTTAGAAGGATAAAAAGAAAAAGAAATAACAAGAGGCTTATGTTGTAAGGTTGGTAGCCAACGTATTACAGTTATACCTACAGCAGTGTGCCCAGGGGTCTCAGAAAAGTGGGTTTGTTTTTTGAGCAATTTACTGAATCTGCAGGAAGAATGGGGAAAATTAAAGCTGATATTGCCTCATTAGGGTGCTGATGTAAAAAGGCTGAAAATGATGACGTTATTTAATTTTGGAAAGAAATGGGAAACGAGGGACGTGGCGAAATAACAGCAACTAATGTCCAGCCTGGGAAAGGGGTCCCCACCGCGGGGCAGGGGACAGGCGAGATGTCCCTGTGATGGTGGCTCCGCCGGCCCAGCCAACACCCCTTTGCTCAAACCCGAAGCACCTGGTGACTAATTGCGGTGTAAATTGTCTCACATAACCCCGAGACGGGTCTATAACTCCTGTCCGCAGCATCCCCGGCTGCTGGCGCAGAGGATGCTGCCCAGCGCCGGGGACGTTTTCCAAGGCAAATCAAGTGTTTCGATAAGCCGAGCCCAACGCACAGGCACTCGGCGTTGATTTGTGGCCACGCTGCAAGGGCAGACCCTCGGCGGGTGTAAATCGGCACCGTTCCCCCCGTCGGGGGCGCCGGGTCAGCTCGTAAAACGGTGTAACTCAGCGTCACCCCGTGGATGTCACCGCATCCCCACTAACTCACCCTCTCCGCGGGATGGGAGCATTAACTCTGCCGCTGGACAGCCGCCGCGATACCTGCAGCCACCACTGAAAAATTGTCCTGCAACTTGATTTTCTTTTTCCTTTTTTCTTTTTTTTTTAATACCCCTTTAATGCTTTCTCTTCCAGCTGCTTCCTCCACCGTCTACTCCTGCATCCCCACAGGCGCACCTGTCTGGAGAGCCCCGCCTGCACAAAAGGCAGGCAATGAGTTGCAAACCCTCCTGACGAAGGGCAGGGGCTGGAAATCATCCCCAAAGTGAGGTTTGCTCCCGGACCGGCTCGGTTTGCCGGCAGCAGCTGCGGAATTCAGCTCCGGAGCAGCATCTCCACCGGGACGCTCCTGGCCCACGCCAGGTCTGCCCGCTTTTAGAGAGGTGGTGTTCACAAGAGGAAAATTTGGGTGATTTGCAGGTAAATTTATGGACCGGAGGGAGCAGAAAGTGCTATGAAATTCCCAAGAGCCAGAGGCTTTGCTGGGACAGTCAGAAAAGAAGACAGAAATGGGGGGAAACCCCTCTTTCTATCTAGAAAACAGTTTTATTTTGCAAAATAAAATTTAAAAGTAGTTCTACATTTTATCCAACAGATACAGCTTCCCCCCCGCCCCCATATGTGACTCGTGAATTGCTGACTTTTCGAAGAAAAGGGTTTTTGCACCCTCACACCAGCGATGCTGGCTGAGCGGAGAGCAAGGTACCAGGCACTCCCAAAGCTCAGACCCTCCCCATTGCCAAACTGGGAGACAAACCAGCGCAACTGGTGCCAGGGCATCCTCCAGGAGAGACACAGGGTCTTCAGCTCGCCCTCTGCTCCCAGGGACAGAACCCAAACCCCTCCAGCCAAGTGTCCCCAGGACGCCGTGTTTGCCCAGCCATTATCTGCTCCCGGGTTAGGAGAAGGCATCTGCGTTTTAGCAGGAATCCAATCAATAAATTCCACAGGCTTTCACCCTCTTTTCTGGGCAAAACACATCCATCCTGCCCTGCTACACCGGGGTTTTCTCCCTTCGCTGGAGTTAAATATTTGTGGGGCCTCTTGTTAAAACATTGGGAGCACCAGGTTACGGCAAAGTTTTGGTCATGGAAAAGGCAAATCAAATGAAAGACCAGCTTGGGCTTGGACTCTGATCCTTACAGGTCCATTCCAACTGGAGATATTCTACGGTTCCTAATACAGCTTTTAAAAATGTTACCTTGCCCGAACTCAGTTAATGAGATGCACCTTTCTGGTTTCCAGACGAGAAGACCTCCCAGCTAACCGCGTGGAGGACACATTGGATGGAAGAAGTTCCCCTGGGTGCACCCGAAACCCACCCGTGGTTTGTAGCAGTGACACCGGGATAGGACAAGCCTAAAGCCCAAGCGGGACGAGTCTAAAGCCCAGGTTGGTTGGTCCAGGCTTTGAGCCCTGCTTTTCGCAATCATCCCCATTTCTGCTCCCAGGTTTCTATCCACAGCCTCTTTCTGTCTGGAGCAGCGGAGTCTGGAAAAGTCTGTTCCCAATTAATTAAATGAATTTGACGAAGGTTTTTTCCATGCCAGATAGGTACCAGACATGCTATTGCAGATGCTCCTGTGTCTTCCCAACATCTGGCCTCGCTTCGTGCACCCGCGACGCGCATCTCCAGCGACTGCCCCGCAGCCTGACCAGCCCATCGAGATGTGTTAGACCAGTCAGCAGGACGTGTCCCACCAGTGCCACCAGCCAGCTGGGCTGTCGCCACCGCCCGCAAGCAAACCCCGCAGGTATGGATGGGATTTTTCCCCAAAACGAGCCAGACCTTTGCGAGACCCTTGGTTCTGGGTGGATTGGAGGGGATTTTGGGATGCCAGGCTGTCTTCTTTGTACCCATCTGTGTTTTCTGTAAGAGGCTGGAGGGCACATCACACTGTCACAGACGGAGGACAGATGCTAAAAGTCCAAGAAAAAGTCACATTTCCAGGGAGAGCAATCCTGATGGGCAGCTTTAGTGGATTCTGGTTGTTAAAGGCTTGTAAAAGGGAAAAAAAAAAAAAAGCCTTTGGTCTCTACATCAGGAATGTCTTATGGAAAAGAAAATATGGGGAGAGGCACCGCCGGAGAATGAGGGGCTTTGTGGTAGCATCACGTGTATCCCCCAAAAAAATGAACTAAAATCAGACCCTATTATAATAACTGTATTATATCAGGCTAATTTTTAATGAGGGCTATTAGAGGGATAATCCCGCACTCATTGAAGTTAAACAGGAACTATCTTTGAGCCTTAACCTTTCTAATCATCCCCGCATGGCGTGTCGGAGCTTGTGAACAGGAGCCTTTTGTTCCTCCAAAGCCACCCCACGGACGAGCGCATGCGAAGGCACCGTCTATATTTAACAGACGACCTGTCAAAAACCGGGCAGACTCTTACCCCAAAACCACATGCCCAGATCAAGGAGTGGGCGTCAGGCCCAATTTTCAAAGGCAAATTCAATCCTGGGCAGCTGGGTTTGCCCAGGACCGCTGGAAATGTTGGCCTGGTGGCCACCATGCAGGGCTGTTGAGTTCCCGGGAGGGGCTCCACAGGGTGTCAATGGGGCTTGAGGGGAATGGGACCTGGATCAATACAAATAAATAAGTCACACCCGCGCACAAACGCCACCGTTTCAACTGCAAACGAACTATTTGGGACTTACTGTCTATTCCCGAGTCAGGCAGCGGTGTGAAGGTTAACAACAGAACCATGCTGGCGAACCATAAATCCACAAAAATATTGTTCCGTTACCGCGTTATTGCGAGGGTGAGACAGCAGGTTGGGGTGGTTTTTTCGCCTTTTGGCATGTCTGCGGTCAAAAGAGGTATAAAACACATGGGGGAATCTACATCAAAAAAAGGAGACACCACTGGTCTTTCGTATTGAAATTATTCAGGTTCCCCAGCACAGGACCCAGTGACTTCCACAGCTCCTCCAGGATTTCAGCTGATTTCATTATCTCTATGTATATTGGATTTAAAATTTCAAGGTAACTATGTTGAATTATAAACTAAATTAAGGGGAAGCTCCATGGGGTGTCTGGAGTTTCCCTCTCTCTTCCCTGTAGGAAAAGCTCTTTGAAAGGCAAGAAATCAGAGCCCAGAATGAAACAAACTGCACTTCTCCCCAGTTTTTTATTTATTTAATATATTTTCTTTTGCTCAAGCAAGATGTAACCACCCTTCCCTAGCCCTCGTTTAAACGCAAACCCATTTCAGACCCGTCTATCGAATCGTTTGCCGTCTGCTCCCTCCAGTGGGCGAAGGACCTCAAAGCAAAGGCAGCAGAAATAATCCCAATTTTCCTCTCCAGGACCCCACAGCAAACCTCACCCAGCCAAAAGAACTGGGGCCGCTTTGGGTTCAACACCCAAGGGTGCTTTTCCACGCTTGTCTTGCTAAAAAAATGCCTGAAAAGATGACTTTAGCTGCAGAAGGATGGTTCAGTTTTGCTGGGGCTTGTCTAGTGTTGGTCAATCCAGCCTGACCCAAGCTCAGGAGGCTCTGGCCACCTGTCTCTTCTCTGTTTGTTTTCCCTGGCTGGTTTTAAGGTGCCTTTTTAGGATCCCTCATCCACCCATCCCCACGATCATCTTCAAAGCCTTAGTGAGGACCCACGCTGCCTAAATAAACCGTCGCAAACCGATTCTCCCTCCGAGAGCCAAAGTTTCACAAAGAAAAACTCTGACGTGCAACCCTGACAGGGCTACGAAAATCACCTCGTTCCTCCTGCCGGGGCCAGAACTGACTTTTCAGCACCCGCAGCTGCAAAAGGGGCACTTTTGGTTAATGAGCAATGGGCAGAGCATTGTTTGGCAGATTTGGAGGCTGGGCAGGAAGAATGCAGGTTGTCGGGGTGCCGGGGAACAGAGCCGGAGCGCAGTGACCCACGAGCTGCCGTCCAAGTCCAGCTGCCCCTTAAAGCAGCCGGCGCTTTGCTGCCTCCGGGTTCGTAATTTATGGCGTGCTCAGAATTTAGCTTGCAGGGCGGGTCACGGCGCCTAAAGAGGGTGGATATACCCCCAATCCTTGTTGTACCCCCAAAACGCAGTGCGCTTCTGAGATCCCCGCTGACACAGGGCACTGAGCTGCCCAGACATTTCTTCGGCCGTGGCTTTGTCCCGTCCCATGAACCGCCGGTGTGTCTGCCCTCCGCAGCATCCCGCAGCAGCAGTCTGCCTCGTTGCTCACGGGTGTGGAAAGTGGATTTTTCCAGGCTCCTTTCCCCGGGTTGCTGTGCCCGTGCGGCTGGATGTCTGCAGACAGACGGACAGACAGACGGGTTTAATTGCGGGACCACGGCCTGTGTCATTGCTCCTGCCATCCCGCAACAAAAGAGCTCCCTCTGCTAAAACAACCAGGAGTTAAACCAAAGCCCTTTCAAGCTGACCAGTTCCAACCCCCCCCAAGAAAATGCAGTTTTCCTATTAAGCCTGAAAGCAATTATCTGGGATTAGCATCAGATCAAAAGGGATTACTTTCCAGTATTGTTTTCAAAACCCTCTGGGCGGGCAGAATTATGGCAAGACACCGAGTCGCAGCGCCCGTGCTGGGCTGCCGGGGGGGGCAACCACTCAGCACCCCCCACGGTGGGGTTTTGGGGGTCCCGGGACAGCGGTGGGACAATGCCAGGCGTTCTGATGTCTGTCCTCTTCCCTGGCGTGCTTTGGCCAAGGGTAAATCAGGATTTTGCAGACTTTTTTTGCACGACGGTGTGCGCAGCAGCAGCAGCAGCAGCATCGTCCCGCATCGTGCGGGGCAGAGGGCAGGGGGATGCTGGGGTACCCACCGGGGGTGGTTTGCTCTTGGTCCCGTCACCGCGGTGTCTGGAGACCCCAGAGCTCTTGTTTCCAACAGCTGGGCTCATCACGCCCGCTGCCTCAGTTTCCCCAGCGGTGGAAGGGCCGGGGGCTGTGGGATCCCCTCTGGGAACACCCCCTGGATCACACCATGTAAATCCAAGCTGTTACACCCGCTGGGTCTCGGGAGCCTAACTGAGCCCCAGAACGGGGAGGAAGGCCAAAGGTGCTTTAGAACGTCCTCGTTTCTCCATAATCCGACCTGGCGACTGGTTATCCGTTGCCAAAATAATGAAAAAATCAAGGTGTTAAAGTGGATGCAGGCGTTATACGATGCAGTGCGGCGATGCATGCAGAGCTCTAGATGTACAAGCCACACACGCTTGGCACGGGGATGTATTTTTCATCAGGCAGTTGGAAAAAAGACAGGCTTTTGGGGTGGGCGAGCCAGGAAACTCCTGATTTCTGCATTTGTATCGAGCGGACTAACGAGACAGCTCAACGCGTATGGCCCATTTTATTTTTAAAGTTTGTTCCTCCTTCCCAACGTGAGCAAACTCCCCATGGCCACATAAATCAAACCTGCGTTTTAAAGCTTTGGGCGATACCACATTAGAAGACGGTTATTTTTGGAGCTTCCCGCGACTACTGTATAATTCGGCATTTTTTGAGGCAAGGTTTAGTCTCGGTCTTTGTTAAACCCCTGGAAGCAAACAGACCGTTCTGAAGTGCCGCAGCACAGCTCCTCCTGCCTGCGGATGCCAGCGACAGGAACGCCCCAGCGCTGGGTCCGGCCTAGCCTTCCTGAGCCAGGCTTAGTGGCAGGATGCTGGCTTTTCCCCTCCCATCCCACCCCAAGGCTCAGCAGCCCCTTGTTATCTGTCACTGCACAGTTAGGGATCTCTAATTTTTCTTCTCTCGCTGGAAAGGAATGATTCTTCTCTGCCCAGTGCCAGCGAGGCAATGAAAGTCAGTCTAATTTTTATTTTAGAAAAAGCAATTTTCATAAATGGTGTTCCGCTAATGGCTCATGATCACATATAAGCCCCACAGCAAATTACTCTTAATCCAGTTTGTCTGTGTTGTGTTACCTGAGGGAAATAATATCCATCCTTTCTCTGTGCTAGCAAACTGTTCGCCGGGACTTCTCCAATATATATTAATCCCATCATTTATCTTTGTCAACTGAGAACAAAAATAATTTGTGGGAGAGTAAACAGAAGAGCATACAAGACAGGAGCTCAGCATTATTAAACAGCGGAAAGCAGGTGTTCACAAAACCAAGCTTATTTTTATTGCAAAAACTTGAGTAATTCTCCTCCTGCATCCGTGCATAGTAAACAAGAGTTTAGGGAGATTCTAATATTTTAGAGGAAACTGAAATTTCATCACTCCAGGAACAATGTATGAGTAACCACGTACTTTATGCAGCAAATAAAATTGCTGCGAAATTGTTTGGGACGAAGGACATGAGCTCTTGGCCTCCTCTCCTCCTCCAGCATCTTTCATGTATTAAAGCATCCCGTGGCTCTTCATTCCCCATCCGTCCAGGTGGGTTCACCGAGACACCCTGTTCGGGAGCTTCGTTTCATTTCCCCCCATTTGTGCTGTTTTTGCTGGCTCGCTGTCCCTGCATGATCCTTCCCAGCGACTTTTCCGATACCTCGTTCGGTTTTCTGCGGTTTTTTTGGCCTCTAATTGGGGCCGCCGACCCGCTCCGTGCCGCAGAAAATAACTATTTTTCGTCTGGCTTAAATGGGGCTTTAAATGGAGCTTCCTAATGAGCCTCATTACAGCAGGTACGGCGATTGAATTACCCACGGCAGGTATTCGCCCCGGTGCGGGGGACAGCCCCGGCGTCACCCCGCGCCCCATAAAGCACCGGCGAGGAACAAACTGTCCCCCGGGGGTGTCACCGGCGCTGTCGGGTGCTGTCAGGGTGCAGGAGTTATGGGGTGACGGGTGGCAGCGGGTCACACACCCCTCATTCACTGGTGGGGACACGAGCCCCCGTCCCCAATAAATAAATTTAAAATCCCCTGGCTGCTCCTGGGGCATAAAGACGGCTTTATTAAATGTCAGCATCCATCAGTGCCAGTATTGATTGACTGCAGCAGGGAGGGTGACGCAGCCAGCGGGGACGGGTCTCTGCGGTGCCACTGACTTGGGGACATGTCTCTGCAATGCCACTGACTTGGGGACAGAGCGGGCATCTCCTGCAGGCTGAGAAGCCGTAAGAAAATCCCAGAGCTCCCCGCTCTGACATTTCTTTTTATTTTTTTTCCCCCCTCTCCAGGTGATGTTCATCCAAATCCCTTGTAAAAGTGAATATAATGTGAAATCAGAACTATTGCTTTCATACCTCTCCGGCCGGCCTGCTCAGCACCGCATATCTCCAGGCTCTTAAAAAGCAGAGATTTCTAAATGAAAACTCTTTGCCAAACCTTTATTAGCTTTTCTTTTTTTTTTTTTCCCCCAAAAGACATTCTCCTTCAGCTGCCGGCTCCCACGTCCCAGCCGAGCATCCTTGAACACCAAGGTCAAGGGCACGAGGGGGACCAGGAGGCCATCAGTGGTGGCTCCAGCTTCCCCAGGTCACTCCTGAGCCCAGACTCGTTGGGTGGCTGAGGTTCAAGAGGGAGGGGGCAGGATCTGGTCCTTTGGGAGCACAGAGGGCTCATCCAGCCCCAAAACCTCCTCCAGCCCCATCCAGCCCTCCAAAAGCGCTGGTCCTTCGGCTGCAGAGTCACTAGGTGGCAACCTAAGGCATCCTTTGGGTTGGGAGAAGTCGGCTGAGATGGAAATGCCTCTGCTTCTGCCTCCTTTTCTCTTTTTTTTTTTTTTTTTTTTTTTTAATCCTGAATTCCTGACAGACACCATAAAATCATCTCTTTCCCCGTGTTCTTCAGCAGCCGAGGCTGGAGGGCGGTTCTGGATCTGCTCTGCCCCGAGGTTGCGCCCGGTAAGGATGTAAAGGTGAACGTGCTGTGCACAGCCCAGAAATCATGAGGTTTCCCAGAGGAAAAGAAAAAAGTGATTGAGGGTAGAAAAGGGGGAGAAGAGGCCTCGGCTGGTCTCGCTGGCACATGGGCTGGTGAGGTAACAAACGCTGGAAATCCCAGATTTGGGTGGTGCTGGGGGAGTCTGTGGCCAGCAATTGCTGGTTGGGGGCACTTTTTCAGTACAATTTTGCCTTTCTTCCTTGCCCACGTTTTGTGGAGTCTTTTTTTCTGGGCCTCTTCATAGAAATATTTGAAAATACTGATTTCTTTTTTTTTTCTCCTAAAAGAGGACGGATTATCTCCTAAAAGAGGATGTTCTGCCCAAGAACGCAAAAGTTCATCGTGCATTTGCAGCCTGTAAAATGCAGCTGGGATTAGAAAGGAGAACAGCTTTCCCCCCAAATTTCCCATCAGCATTGATGTAACGATCTCCCTTATCCCCATAAGGGATGGTGACTCCTCTTAGCTGAACCGGGACATGGAGAAGTCCCTTCAGATTTGTTCTGTCCCACCGGGCATCGCTTGCCAGCAGGAGCTGAGCTGCTCCTTCCCCGCGAACCGGGCTGCAAAAACGTCCCACCGCCTGTACAGAGAAAAGGAATCCATTTACACCTTCCTCTTATTTAATTTGGCTCCCAGCAGATCGGTTTTATAGGACTGTCTACCCTGGGAACAGGGGATTTTTTCAGAGGTTTTTATTCTCTCCAGATGTTCCGACTGTCTCTGGTAGCCCCTCTCTGACGGGAATGTCAGGCAGCATCCTCCCTGTTCGGCAGGCGTGATTAGGTAAGACAGCTTGCTCCTGGGCAGAAACGTCCATCGCAAACGAGAGGGAGTCGTGATTCAGTGCAGAAACCGGGCACGAAACTTTACGAGACCTCAAACGCTTCCCGTGCCCTCTGAGCCGCGCGGAATAGTCAGAATCTCACAGGAAAAAGCTGGAGGGGACCAGCAGCTTGAAAAGGTTTTCAGATTCAAGCAGCAAAAGATTCACTTTGAGAAGTTTCACTTGGAAATAGCGCAGATTTTTAGAAGAGAAGAGCTTAGGCCAGTTGGTTTCCAACAGCCTCGCAATGCGTTTATGAAAGCGCATCCAGCCGTTGGGTACCGCTGGAGTTCAAGGGCTGCCAGGCTGGGAAAAGACACGAGCGGCCACGGCCAGGTCTCCATCTGCCAAGGGGTCGCGGTGTCCCCGGAGGGAACACCTCCATGTGGGCACCTGCAGGTCTGTGTCCTCACCCTGCAGCTTCTCCCACCCCCCAGCCACCTGCACTGGGGACCGGAGCCCCCGCTCCCCGCTTCACACCACGACCCCCCCAGAGCCCCCGTCTGTCCAGCACACGCGAGCGCCGGCGGCGCCGGGAGAGGAACGCTGGCAGCAAACAGGATCCCTTTGTGGAAACCGAGGGGAATTTGACTGATTTTTGGGTCATTAACAAGCTGGAGCTTGTTTCTGGTGATACCGTATGCTGGCTCGTTCGGCAGCACCCAATCCTTCTCCCGCTGCCAGGGCATGAATATTTCTGTTTCCCTTCCCCGGACAGACCTGACTCCATCCCTCAAAGAACTATTTGTTTTAAAGGGCTTTTTCCAGACAAATCACTAAAAAATATTCCTGAGCGGTTGCGCCAGGTTTTGGTCGCTGGTTCTAGAAGCGCAGGGAGCAGCTGGGGGACAATATAAATGATGTGCCAGAGTCCGAGCACGTTGGACAAAACCCAGGACATGGCATCCTTGGGGCGATGTGACACCCAGGTCCCTGGGCTGGAGCAGAGCAGGATTACGGAGCTCAGTGGAGCTTTCACCATCTCCAAGTGAAAATCGGATTGAGACAGGACTGGCTTTGAGCAAAGACATGTACAAACCATCTTGATTTTCTTTGTGAAGCAGCAGCGTGTTCTTTTGTGTCCTTCAGAAAGCCAGCCAGCCGCTTGTGATGCAGAGAAAACCCTTCGCTGAGGCTTCCCGATGGCTAAAATTCATGTCAGGTTTTGAAGCCAACAGCTGCAGGTTGAATTCTTAGAAATTCTGGATTAGAATTTCTGGGTTCCTTTCTATAAGAAATTATTGTGTGGTAGGCTCAGGAGCATCACCCCTCCTGCTGTTGCCTCCTCCCTAGGCAGGGAAATGTTTTCCCAGAGCTGAAATAACCCATGGGGGATGCTAAAATAACCCATGGGGGATGCTAAAATAACCCACAGGGATGTGCAGTTGCAGCTGCCCGCTGAACCCCGGGGCGCCTGTGCAGCAGGGTTTCAGGGCTGGGGGTTTCATATCAGCTTTATTGCCTTCAGCCAAGCCTTATTTCCTTTTGAATTCAGGATACAGTATAAAATGTGATCAGCAGAACACAGGAAACCCTTGCGGCAGGAGGAAAAACGCTGGGAAAAAAGCGGAGTTTGGGGTAATGAAACAGCTCGGGGGTGTCAGCACCAAACCCAAACCAGACCCAGCCCTGTCCCCAGCATCACCAGCCTGCGGAGCCCTCCCAGAGCTGCTGCTCAGTGGGTCCCTCCCACCTGCCGAAAGCACTGGGGATGCCCAGGGCAGTGTCCCCAGGTCCCTGCGGGCAGAGGGACGGGGACAGCGGGGTGGCATCTCCATCACTGTGCATGCAGAGGGATGGGGACAGCGGGGTGGCATCTCCACCACTGTGCATGCAGAGGGATGGGGACAGCGGGGTGGCATCTCCACCACTGTGCATGCAGAGGGATGGGGACTGCAGGGTGGGACCCCCTCCCCGGACACTTTCCAACTCTTTCTTGGCTTCAAGGTATATTTTGGATTATTTCAGCCCCCCTTAGCATTATCTCTTTCCCGTAAGCTGGTCCAGCCTCTCGCTGAAGCTGCAGGGTCACCCCTGTGGTGGCTTCTCTGGTGTCTGGTTTAGGGCTGAGCTGATGGATGCCCGCATCCCCAGCTCCCCCGGGCCCCCGGGGCACATCATCCATCGCTGCCGTCAGCTCCCCCAGCTAATTCGCTTGCACCAAAAGGTCCCGGGGTTTTCAGGGGCAGGGGAATCGCAGCAGCGGGATTGCAAACCTGCACGTCCCTCGGAGAGCCAGCTCACAAATCTGGGGTGATGAACTCCGGGTTCCGCCAAGCGCAGAGGTATGAGCGCTTGGAATCACGCAAAAGCGAAAAAGATGTGTCCTATCTTAGGCCAAAGAGAAAATGAAAATGAAAAAAAAAAAAGAAAAAAAGTCAGCGATGTGCCAGAACTTTTACTTTTTATTAAAAACTTAAGTGCAGATGACGAGGAACCCACCTGTTTTTGATTTTTTTAATAAAAAGTCAAATAATCCCCACAAACAATTCCTTTGCAATGGTTTCAATATCAGAACTGTAAAGATGAACTTTAAAGGCGCTTGTAAAAGAAAGAATATTACAATAATTTTAGTGCAAAACTCCAATATCATATTTTCTTTTATTTGAAAGAAAAAGGGGAATGTAGAGAGGATTTCTTTTTCTTTTCCCCCCCTTTCTCAGGATGCAGCAGTTTTAGATAATCTA
This sequence comes from Caloenas nicobarica, assembly GCF_036013445.1. Taxonomy (NCBI): domain Eukaryota; kingdom Metazoa; phylum Chordata; class Aves; order Columbiformes; family Columbidae; genus Caloenas; species Caloenas nicobarica. Next base: position 121,530,931 of record NC_088247.1, read on the forward strand.
TTTAGTTATGAGAAAGGGAAAGAGAGGAGCATGCTGCCCACCTCGCACCCGCACCATCCTCTTCCTCGCCGAAATTAAACCCCAACCGACCCAAAACATGACCCAGGTCCCCATAAAAGCACAGTGCTATTTCTTCTAAAAAAAAAAAAGAATCATAACACTAAACCAGCCCTACGCTAATCTGAACTTTTCCTCCCAAAGTGCCAGAAACATCATAAAATTTCTTGGTGAATATTGTGCATGGGGGATGCTCGGAGCCTGCACCCCCCCGGGATGCGGATGGACCATCGGGGATGAGGACGGGCTCTGCCAGGGGCACGGAGCAGAAGAATTTTAAAACATATGAGAAGCGGTAAAGTAAAGTTTAATCTCCTTTCAAATGTATTTCAAACTGGGGGGAATTAAAGTCGGTAAGGATTAGGAGGCAGCCGAAGAGTGCTGGAAATCTGAGGATTTATAAAATATTAGCAAACAGAAGGGAAGCTTTGGAAAAGCCGTGCTGGGGGGACAGGAGATGCTGGGCACAGGGGCTTTCACTGGTGCGTAACGGGAAAAATGAGAATACGGGCAGAAATTCAGGCAGGAACAGAAGACGGAGCCTGGACACCAGCGGGGCTCTTCCACCTCCTCCTCCGAGGCCGAAGGAGCGATGGTTTCCAGACGCCTGCAATCAGGGCAGCAGGTCGAGGGGCTCTCGCAGCGCCCGCTGCTCCCAAATTCCTCCACGTGCTGCCGAGCGGGAGAAGCAATTTGCTCCCGGCAGTTTTGGGGCCGTTCCCGTGGTGTGCAGCTTTTCCCCGAATTTCCCCGAATTTCCCTCTCCCCGAACCGCGGGACGGTGCGTGCGCTCCTGCCCCCAGCCACAGCCACCTTCCCCACCCTGCGCGTTGTGCGGGAACTTCTGGGAGTAACTGAGGCTGACAAGCATGAATTTTGTCCGTGTGATTTATGCATAGATATATATTTATTTTTTTAAGCCTTCTGGCTGCCCTGAAGGTCCCGGCGGGGATGGAGGCTGCGGGGATGATAACCGAGTGCATCTTCTCCTCCTTCCAACCCGCCCCGGCACCTGCGCTGCCCCGCCAGCAGCAAACACCCCCGTCCCCCCAAAATAATTCGATGAGGGACCCCACAGAGAGGTGTCAGCAAGTGGAGGGAGCCCAGTCCCCGCTTGGGCAGAGCCCCAGCCCCTCTCTGCTCACCACTTGTCCAAATAGTCGTCAATCACCAGCAAATTCTCGGGGCTGCTGTTGGGGGGGTGAGGCTTCAAAGGCGTTGAGGGGGGAACGGGAACCTTTTATTAACTGTGGGAAAAGCCTCCTTGGTGACTTGGACAGCAAGAAAAGTCCTTGCCGGGTATTTGAAGCAGCGGAAAAAGGGGGGAAAGATAAAGAAGGGCACCAGTGACGTGGTGATCCGCTTGTCAGGAGCTCCTGCCTGGTTTGCACCCCCAATAATCCATGGAAAGTGGTGAAGGGAGAGCGATGGGACTCCGCATTTCTTGTGCATTTCCATTTATTGATGTGTTTCCATGTGTGCCACCCGATTAAGCAGAAAGCTCTTCGGCAGCGCTAAGCTGCTGCTCATTGCTTTTTCACCTTTTTTTTTTTTTTTTTTAAATTAGGATTTTTTCCACTGCAGAGGAAACACAAGTTGTAACAGGAGCCATAACTGCTGGGATTGTCATTTCCTTCCAGGGTGACCCCAGCATCAGACATTTGACTTTTCAGGAGTCAAGGTGAAGAAGAACAAACAGGAAAATACAAAAATAGAGCATCTGAGCGGGGCGGGTGCTGGAGGCAGACCTGGGCTGCTGGGGTTGGGAAAACTCATCAGCGGGAGGTCTGCCGGAGCCAAACCTGGGCCATGGGTGCTCAGCACCAAAAAGCAGAGAAAGGAAAACGCCCAAAAGCAGATGATTTTCTACGAGGTGGTGGGTATCTGTACCACCCGGGGCAACACCTGCCACAACAGCCTTTCTGCCATGTATTTACCCCATACATATCTATTTATATTGCCCCGTATATATCTATTTATATCGCCCCATATATTTGCGCCATGTACCCCTACCCCTGCTGCAAGCTGACCTTCTTTTGAGCTAAAAAATAAAGTCAACGACCTTGAGGAAACCGGGAAGAAGTTAAAAAGGAGGACAAACCCCAGTGTTCTCCCAAAATGTTGAACTTTAAACGTGGCATCTGCTCCTCCCCTGCACAGCCGGAGGTAAGCCGGGGGGCAGAGGGAAGGGGAGAAGGACGGGCAAAAGAGCCGCAAAGGAGCGAAAAAGCCGCAAATGGGCAAAAAAGCCGCAAAAGGGCAAAAAAGCCGCGAAAGGGCAAAAAAGGCAGGTGCACGTAGGCTGGCTGGGCAAGCTGAGCGCGGCCTTCTAGTAAAGCGGGAGTTAGTGCTGGTTGCAAGGAGCAAAGTCCCTTCGCTGCCTCCCTGGGGCTGGTTTTGTCTCAAAACCCCCGCATTTTGGAGGCAGCTCGCTGGCTGCGGGGCCCGCAGCTCCTCTGTGTAACCGCGGAGTAAGTACCAAGGCCGGGCTTGCTCCGTGCTGGGAGGAGCGGGACACGATTCCCTCCGGCTGGTAGAGGGGGGACGTGTAAAATAAACCCGCAGCGTCAGTCCAGGCTGGACCAAAGGCTGGCTTAGCCGAGCCTCCCATTCCGCTTGGGCGGGTCTGCGGCACAAACCCGATGTTTAACAAACATTTCAGGCTGTTGTCTTGCAAATGGCGGAGTTTAAGTTGGTTTTTTTTCTTGCTAACAGCCCGTTTTGCAGGGTGCTCCAGTGCCCGGGACTCACTGGTTGTGCTGGGGGGACAGGGGACATCAGCTCCGAGCTGTGCTGGGGGATGAGGATGATGCTGGGGGATGATGGTGCTGGGAGATGATGGTGCTGGGGCATGATGATGCTGGGGGATGATGAGGATGCTGGGGGATGATGATGCTGGGGCATGATGATGCTGGGGGATGATGAGGATGCTGGGGGATGATGAGGATGCTGGGAGATGATGATGATGATGCTGGGGGATGATGATGCTGGGGGATGATGAGGATGCTGGGGGATGATGATGCTGGGAGATGATGATGCTGGGGGATGATGAGGATGCTGGGGGATGAGGATGCTGGGGGATGATGATGCTGGGGGATGATGAGGATGCTGGGGGATGATGATGCTGGGGGATGATGATGCTGGGGGATGATGAGGATGCTGAGGGATGATGATGCTGAGGGATGATGATGCTGGGAGATGATGATGCTGGGGGATGATGAGGATGCTGGGGGACGGTGATGCTGGGAGATTATGATGCTGGGGCATGATGATGCTGGGAGATGATGATGATGCTGGGAGATGATGATGGTGGGGGATGATGATGCTGGGGGATGATGATGCTGGAAATGATGATGCCAAGACCTTCCTCCCTTTGCTGTCACCTCTGCAGGGAGGTGACACGGTGACAAGGCCACTGTGGGCCTCTGGCAGCCCTGCCGCACCGTGCACGGCGCTCCTGGGTTTAGGCTGAGCTTTGTTAGCAAGCAACAGTGCTGTGGGCCTGATCCAAGTGCGTTTGGTTTTTTTTTAATTATTATTTTCTGGAAATAAGGAGCAGTGACCTGCACGGCATTTTTTGGAAGCCGGCCCAGGGTCCCCAGGCTCTCAAACGCACCCTTGTGCGGGATAATTCAGTTTATTTTAGCAGAGCAGCCCCCTGCACTTACACGCGCGTGTGGAAGGTTCCTGCAGCAAGCTTGCTCGGAGCTTGGGGATTTTTTGCCCCTTTTTTTGGGTAAAAAGCATCCCACAAAGCGTCACGTCTCTGCACTGGGGTAACTGGGACGGCGTGGATGCTGCTGGGATGTGTGCTGAGCATCCAGCTGGTGCAGGGCTGGAGCGTCCTGCCCTGTTGGCAGCAGCACTAACGCAGTCTCTCTTCTCTGGGCAATTGCTGGGTTTCATTTTATTCCCCTCCCTAATTTGTTGAGCTCTAATTCCCTTTTCTGGCTGGGCAGAGCTGAGCAGCAGACTGGAAAGCGACGGGGGGAGACTTTGGTTTTGTTGGAGAGATGTACACTCGAGAGATTACACAAACCTCAGTGCTTTGGGAAGCCAGGCTGAAAAGCCACAATACTTATTTTCTTAGAAAATAAGCCACTCCGATACATCAACTGTCTTGCGTATGGGCGAGATGATTACTGTTTAGCAAAATAACTATAATTTTCCCTTTTCTGTCCTTCCAAAATGACTCTTGTAGGCTTGGACGTCGAGCGGCTGGTAAAATGCAACTACCAAAAAAAGCTCGGCGAGTGCAGATGCTGTTTGTGGTATTACTGCTGTGGCGAAGAGCTCTGAGCTTGGGGAAACGGGGCAACTGGGATTTTTATTCCAGATGTGCTTAGCCCCGAAAGCTGCACATCTGGGGGCTGGGCTGCCTGGGCGCGGGGGTACGGAGCTCCCCGTCTTGGGGCTTTGCACCCCCGGCGTGGGGAACCTGCAGATTCGGCACAAGGATTTGGTCCCCGTGGGATGTATTTGCAATTTGTAATTAATTTAACTTACCACCAAGCATCGGCACGCCTGCACCGACTTCTAGCTCCCGTTAAATCATTGCAGTAAATGTTAGGAAGATCATGCAAGGTGTCTTTAAAAAAGCAAAATAACATTGGTTTGGATGCAACTGGTGATGACAGCTTCTGGCGCTTCGCTTGAGTTTTGTCTTTCTGACTGGTGTCTAGAAAAAAAACCCATGTTTTTGTTGGGTTTTGTGGCAGTTCTGCATTGCTCTAAGGCCCAGTGCAAAGGGGAACTTTGGAGGCGAAAAATGGGATTTGAGACCCCGCAGGCTGAGTGGAGCTGAGCGCAGCTCTGCCATCTCCTGGCTCATGAACTTGACCCACAAAAATTGACATCTTTTGACCCCATTTGTCATGGTTCCCCCTGTCCTGTGTGGATCCTGCGGTTAAATGGGCACCTGCACGTGTGCTCCTCAGACTTTATGTGCTTATAATATTTGAGGTTGCTTTGTGGTCCCTGATGACTTAATTGTATTTTGTATTTGCCTTGATAACTCGCAGCTAATGCTACTGGCAAAAGAGTAAATGTAATATTTATGTGTAATAAAAGGCAAATGGTGCCTGTGTTCTAAAAATAAAAGCCACGCTGTTCAAAACATTATATAGGCACCCCAAAATTGGAGTTCCCTGGGTTTGGGTACGCAGAGGCTGGAGCTTTTTCTGGCCTCCTGCTCTGGAGCTGCATTTGGTACCGATTCTCAATTTCCCAATTTATCCGCAGTTATTCTTCAGCCCAGGGCAGCTGGCTGGTGGGGCTGTGAAATCGGAGTCTCCCCGCTGTCCAAGGAGGAATTTCTCCGGATTACGGCTGGTAGGAAACCTCTATTATTTATATGGCTGAGCTGAGAGGGCTCCGGGATTTAAAAAGAGAGGGCGAAAAAAAATCCAAAAGAGGAGGGGATTATCTAAGAAAATGCAAGTCTGGCAAGAGATTTGAAAACAAGGCAAATAAAAAGAAGTGCTAGTCTTGGGAAAGCTGGCTATTAAAATTTCAGTTTGCCAAAAGTAGTCCTTCATTGGGGCTAATGGACAAAAATATCTGGTTTTTTAAATGCATTTATAGGCTTTTTTTTTTTTTTTAATTAGATACCCCCGTAGCAGCACTAAAACCTGAATTTTTCCATGTGCGGAGCTCCCTTTGTGTTAAGGGTAAAACATGGAGCATTGATGCCGGTGGCTAACTCGCCGTTGATTTCAGTAAAGCTGGGATTTCACCTAAAACAACAGCCTATATTCTCTCAATTATGCAAGCAGGAACTGATATATATATATGTATGTATGTAAAACCTGAATGGCTGGCATTGGTGTATTGAAGCTTAATCTTTATTTTTTCGGGCTTTTAGTACAGAGATGTTGCTCATATTTACCTTTAGAACCTTGTGTGTCTGAATAGAGGAGAAAAAAAAAAAAGCATTTCTGCGTTGTCCAGGATGGAGCAGACAAGCTGGTCTGTGCCTCGGGTCCCAATCTGCTCCTCCCAGCATCCAGATGGAGATTTTAAATTTTTGATGCCTGCAGGAATCTGTGTCGGAGCTGGGCTCTGAAACCAGAGCTGCATCCGAGCCCAGTGCTCTAACCACAAACCCTGCTCTCCAATGCACTATTTTTCATTTTTTTTTTTTTTAGCCTCATGTCCAAAATCCATCCAAGTGTCTGGGGCAGCTGAACATCTGGTATTAACTGCTCATCCCAGTCCTGGCTTTTGGAAAAAAGGAGTCGAAACCACTGGGGCAGTCATACCCCAAACAGACGAGTTTATCCCTCAAACTGACCGTTTCCTTCCAGTTTCTTCTGCGTTTCTTACTCTTTCGACTTCTGTCCCCTTTCCAGGACCATCCAAGGGAAGATTTTTGGACGACGGGGATTTCTGGGCAAGGGGTAGGAGAGTTTCAGTGCTGGAGGTGCAGTCCTGCTGGGTCAGGTAAGGCTTTGTCTCTTGTCTTTGCTGCTCTTGCCTTTATAATGCATTAAAAAGAGAAATGGTGCTGGCTCGGGGCAAGGATTTGTTCAGCCCAGCAGTGTCCTGTGATGAAAACGTAGGAAATTAGGGATGATGCATGTGCGCTCCTCGCTGTTGCAAAGGCTGATGTCCCTGGGGATCTGCAGGTGGGACTTTGCAGGTGCCACCAGCTCGGAGCCTCCGACCCCGCGCGGAGCCCGAGATGCACGAGAAATAACAGAAAAATGTGGATTCTACTGTACGGCCAGTAGTGCCAGTTCCGCCTGCTGGAAACTTTTGCATTTTGGTGTTTTTCACCCGAGAGCAAAGTCGAGACGCGCGTGTTTGGTGGCAGCACAAGTTCAGAATTACGTGCGCTATAGGAACACCACTCTGTTTTCAAACCAAAATATTTTAGTGTTTGAGCCTGAAATGTGTTGGGCTCAAGTGGCGTTTCTAAGTGAAATATTTAATTTTAAAATATCTTCTCATAAAACAAAGAAAACATGACTGAAGTCGGGTTTTTCCTGCAGAGATGTTGGTTTCGATGGAACTGCCTATACTGACAAAAAGGATTAAATAAGAATTAGAACTCTGCCTAGATTTTTTTTCCTCTTTTTTTTAATACCAATAGACACCACTAAAAACCAACCAACCAAACCAACCCCCAAAAATCCCAAACCTCCCCAGGTTGGTGTCCCAGGGCAGATGCTTAAACCTCTGGGAGGGGTGGAAAGCAAATTTTTATTATTATTATTACATAGAAGTGAACGCAAGGCCTCGATGTGGGCAGAAAGTGTGGCTGAGAGAACGAAGAGCTGCTAGGGAAGCGAGATTCACCGGTGCCTCTCCTGCAAAGCAGTTTTTTATTTAACTCGAAAAACATGCCAATAACAGAAAGCATAACTCATCTCGTGAAAGTTATGGTTGGCTGTAAAAGAGAATACAGAAAATTTTCCTACTCAAGCTGAAATGTTTTTCTTTTAATTCTTTGGTATTCTCTCTGCAGCACTATAAACTCGACTTCATGCCTTGGCCGGGGCCGCAAGCTCTAGCTGTGCTCGGAATGGGTCTACTTTCGGAATTTTGGGGATTTTTTGAGTCGCGCACCTTCCAGAGCATTAAAAACCACCATATGTCAATTGGGTTTTATTTGCATTTATGAGACCGGTGGCTTAGGGGAAAGGCAAAGAGGAAGATTAGATGGTAAATAGCCAACGAAATGGGGTTTAACCGCTGCATGTTGGTTTAGATATCCTTTAAAAACAAAACAAAACAAAACAACCCAACCAACTTAATATTGTAAACTGAGATGGGTTCCAAGCTCAGGGGATTGCAGATGTCATTTATTTTCTTTCCAGGTAGTTCTCTTGGGCCGTGGAGTTCCGGCTGTGATTTAACGTCGCGAGGTTAAATGGAACCGTATGCAATTAGCCATCGGGCAATATAACGAGGGGGATTTCCAAGCGCGCGGAGCCTCCCCCAATAATTCTTGTTGGGAAATGAATTCCCGGGAAGGTCCCTTATGGTTTTAGAGCCCTATAACCCATCGGGCTCTTTTCCGCATGGAGTCCCACCATATGAAAAAGGCGTTTTTGCAGATATTGGGCTTTTCAGGCAGGGATTGTTGCATGTGTCACCATCTTGGGTGTTGTTTTCATTCTGAAATAGCGTGAAATAAATGCTTTGGAAACTTCCAAGGAAGAGAATGAAAACAAATCCGTCCCAGTTATGTTTTCACTCTGGTGTCTTGAAACCCACAGCTTCATCTTAGATTTTTTTTTTTTTTAATGTATTTTTTTGCTTTCTTCAAACCACCAGAGTATCCACTGCAGCATCTGCTCCCTTTTGCGCGACACTAATTCCATGAAAACCGGCTTGTTGCCCTGAAAATAGGCTCTGACCCCCACTTTCCAGTCCACCCCACAGACAGTATGTACTGGCCTTACTGGGTGTACTGGGTATAACTCCAGTGCCCCGAGCGTTAATTGTGGCAGGTGGTACCTGCACATCGTTACCCTGCTTGCAAAGTCCAAGGCTGGGACGTTTACTGTCGCGTTAACAGGAATTATTCTGCGGACTCGTAATAAATCTTTATAACCGCGTGTGGCTGATTTATAAATATCTGCAAAGAGCAGGGAGGGGGAAAAAAAAAAAAGGCAACCAGCATACAGCAAAGTGTCTTCATGGCTTAAGAGTTTGATGCTATTTTTAAGTGTTTGATGGTATTTCGGAGGTGGTGCGTTTTTGGGGTTTTTTTGTCCTTTCCCAGTTGGGGATTTTCTGTGTCCAGCAGCAGGTTCCCGTCCCCAGCCCTTGTCCCAGTGTCACTGCTGCAAAAGCAGCTCTGAGTCTTTAGGTGCTTTGCTTACAGGTGGGGAGAGGAACCTACGACATGTCTAAGCACTTGAAAAAAAAATAGAATAAAATAAGCAAATATTGATTTTTTAAAAGTTATTTTTTAAGGGGCTTGCTTTTAAAAAGCCAAATAGGGGAATATTGATTTATTTTTTCTCAAGGGACTTGCTTTTAGACTTCTTTCTTCTGGGTTGGGTGTTTTTTGCATGGTTTGTGTCACGGGTGCACCAGAGCTGGCGGCGCAGGGGCAGATGTGCAGAACATCTGGCTGAGCACAGACACGATGCTCCTCACCTTGCGGGAGGTGTCTGCCCGGGAGGTTTCACACAGCCTGCTTGGATACGGACCCTTTTGTTGCTACAAAACTGGCGTAGATCTGATGATTTTACTTTTTCCTGGTTCAAATCTGGTCCGCTTGCTCTCAGTGCTGGGCTGTCCTTGCAGACGCGCTGCTGGATGGACAGATTGTTGTTTTTCCAGTGACAGCTCATAGTTAATCCCAACGCAATGAAGGCAACAAAGAGCTTCCTATGAGGAAAAAAAAAAAGAAAAAGAAAAGAAACAGCACGGGCAAATGTGAGACAGGCGAGACAGCTATTCATCTGATGTTCATAATTCATAAAATATAGATCGTTTGCAAAGTAAATGATTTATCATAGAAAAATAAAGCCTGGTTTCCTATAGGCTCCTTCTCAGAAACCTCGCATTTATTTACCTTCCCAGCATGGCTGGGTGGAAAATGGATCTCTCATGAAATATTGAACGCGCTTGCTATTTTTGAAGAACCGTCAGCGTTTTGGGGAAACAGAAATAGAATTAACTCGAAAGAAATCTGGAAAACTGCAAGTGAGGAGGAAAAGAAAAGCTGCAGGTTTTTCTGTCTGTTAGGGGCACACTTTGCAAGGGTCAGTAATTTTTTTTCTTTATGGTGTTCCCTGCTCAGCCCCAATTTAAAAGGTTGAAATGTGTTTGTGCAGGATGGCTTCCTCCAGGTCTAATGTGACATTAGTACCTTATGCTGGAATACTCGGGGACCAAATTCCCCGTTTTTCCTCCCGGTGGGTCTGTGGGAGGATTTACGGCACTGCCAGGGGTTGGCCCAGAGTAACTCTTATTTTGAATGATAGCCGGATATATTTTACCTAAAGTATTACAATAATAGAAATAAAAAGGCATGTGATGTTTTTCATTTTGCAATAGAACTAATCAGGGCTTCTAGAAGGCAGGAGACAGTTGTTTCGGTGAGTTGGGTTCTCATTTCCCGGCGAACAAAATGCTCTTTTACAAGGGCCATTTCTAGCAAAACTGCAGGTATTTCATCACTGAGAAAAGCAGCGCTGCGAGTAGAATACAATTTGATTTGGACAAACAGCCACATGATTTATTCCATTTTTTTTTCCACCCTGCACATACTGAGTTTGTATTTGCACAATGTTCCACACCTGATGGACGCGCCGTAAGGAGCTTGGTAGCATGACGTAAATACTACCCACTGTCAACGTTTGCCTTCACGTAGGATCAAAAATGTCCTTCCTGGGCTATTTGGAAAAGCCCCTCCAGTTGGAGCAGGACCGCTCCTCATCCTTAATAGATGTTTTATTATTTTTATAATTTTTAAACTAACTTCTTGATGTTTATGACATCTGGAAATGGCACTTTTTCGCCAAATAAGGCAGCTGCCTTCTTGATGGAGCGCACGGTCTCTGTTTCTTCCAGAACTGGGAATTTCTTGGCAGTGGCTGGTTTCAGCTCTTTTATTTGGTGTATAAACAGTGTGGATTTATGGAGTATAGTATGGATAATTTTTTTTTAGTCTTATAGATAAATGAAAACAGCACCTGATTGCCAAAAGCCCCTGGAAATACATACGAGGCTGCATTTGTCTGAATGGCGTTGGCATCAACGCAATGCCAGGCTGGTAAATCCAAGTTTTAGGACTTCCAGTATTGCCGTTAGCTCCTCTTGCACCTGCGACATTAATTGATGCTAATTGCTGCCAGCGCACCTTTGTTCTGTCGGCTGCAGGTTTTCTATAGCAACTGGTTATAGGTTTTTGCATCCCGTTGAATTAGGAGTTGCTCAGGGTGATGTTTTCCAACGCGCCCACCCATGCCTGCTTAAAATCTTGATGAATAGGAAGGGGAAAGATTGGAAAGGCGATGAAGTCGCTGAAAAGCAGCTTTTCCTGGTTGCAGAGGATGGTCCCTTCCCCAGAGCATCACTTGGGTGGTTTCCTCAGTAGAACAGGAATTTTTGCCCAGGTCCTCAATGTGCCGCTTGTCTGTGACAATTATCTGCAGGGATGCTTTGGAGAAGAGCCGGCTTTTGTAGGAGCAGGCTTGAGTCCAAGTCGTGTGCCAGAAGATCCAGTGTTGAATGCACCACCTGGCCCTTCTGCATGGGGGTGACTTGCGTATAGTCTGTTACTTGCAAACGTTGCCACGCGTCTTCCTACATAAATTGGCTGTAATATGAAAAAGTGGAGTCATGTTTAGCCTTAGAGATTTTCCTTGTGTGCTGGGTTCAAAAGGATTCGCCGGGTGAGCTTAGGCGTGCGTTTTGTGCACCTCGTGGTCTTTAACTGCTTAAAAAAAAATCAAATGTCACGTCGTTGGTAGCAATAACACAAAGTACTCCCCCGCTTCTACCAGCACACGTCCGATCTGGAAGGTTTGAGCGTGTGCATGTTTCAGTCACCCTTATTTCATTTGTCAGGCAGAGGCACAAGGAATGTTTTACAGTTGAGCTGCGCCTGGAAAAAGACGCTGCTCGACATCCATTAACACGTGTAAAGCGCAGGAGACGACACGTTTATCTGGATATTCCACGTGTCCGTGGAGATGAGCATCAAATGGGGAAACGGGGGCTCCTTCGGGTGACGGCGGCGGGAGGTGGAGGCATCCCGGCTGCATCCAGCGCTTGCTCTGGATGCTTGGACCACCGTGGTGGCGCATCCCTGGCCATCAACCGGGCTGATGATGAAGATCTCCGCGGGCTGATGATGAAGATCTCCCCGGGCATATGGATCCCATTTGCCGGCAGCGCTGAGAACATCCAGGTCAGGCCGTCTGTGCCGGGGGTGTCTGTCCGTCCATCTGTTTTCACACGGCCGGCGGATGACGGAACCCTCCAGACCCGCCGCGTCGTAAATCTCCGCGATGCGCGCGGGCCGCTTTTCCCATCCGTCATAAAAAAAAAAAAAAAAAAAAGAAAAAAAATTAAATCCATGCCTGTCAAAATACGCGGCGGCCAGCTCGCCTTCTCCCGCGGCCGGAGGAATACAAAGCCCCATCTCATTGCCGTAATTTATGGCCTCCCGGGGAGATTTGGGTGATTAGGGCTTGGCCCACCAACACGCAGAAAAACAGTAGGAACTCCAATAACTCCGAATGGAAATCTTGGGTCAAATTTATCAAACAAATCAGAGAGAAATCTATTTCTGTTTGGAGAAGGAGGAGATATATTACATGTTTAGTAGACGGGGTACAGCTCTGGAACATTTGGCTGTTCGGTATTTGTGAGTTTTGGAATTTCTAGCTTAAATAGTATCACCAGAGGACATGTGATGTATTAGACATGAGCACATTTTTAGCCAAATAAAATATACAACTGCAAGCAAAGAGGTTTTTCAACGTTAACAACAACATATTTGTGCAAATGATGTAACTGAAAATTTTCTAGGTAAGACTTAAAAAAGCAGAGATTTTTAGTACTGGAAAAATACGTGGGGGGAGAAAAAAAAAAGATAAAATGTTAGAAATGGATGACAACAAAACGAGAGCTGGGCGGAGAGAAAGCGATAAGGTGGTGTTATTCCGTTTGGAGATAGATACTACGGGTTAATATTCGATATTTGGACAGGCTTTTTTTAGATCCCAGATACGGTATGGTGTTTATGTGTTTTAACAGCGATACACATGTGCGCCGGCAGCTGGAAGGGGTAAATCTGCTGGTTCCTACCGTGGGAGGAACAAATTATGGGGGAAAAAGTGTGGGGATAACGGGCGGTGCCCGGGCGCAGTGTGTGCAGGAACTAAGCCAGGCTTTACTCCGGCTTTGCTATTCAAACAGGCTGCAAGGATGCCCCATCACGAAAAAAAAAAAAAATTAAAAGGGTTCTGAAAAGGTGTTTGCTTGTTTGTTAGAGATTTATCTCTCTCTGTTGCCCTGTACCTGGCCTGGCCTCTCTGTGATCCATAATCTGTTAAAAACGCCCCACTGGGGTTTCTCGGTGGTCCATGGGATTTAGGCTCTGCTGCTTCTGTGCGACTGCGGCATCCCCACCAGTGGATCCCTGGAATAGCCCCTCGGAACCCGAGAGCAGGACTGTCCAGCATCTGCGTCTGTTGCAAGCACATTACAACCCTGGGGAAAAAAAAATAAAATTAAAAAAAAATATATATATATATACGGTCCTAGTTGCAGTCCATTAGCTGCTGTAGGAGAAGTAACCTGTGTAATCTGAAGGCACTGGTTTATTGGTTTGCACTTCGTAAAATAAGTTGCTGTTAGTTTTATTGCAGCCTTGTTGGGGTTTTGTTGTTGTTGGGGTTTTGGGGGGGTTTTTTATGTGTGGGTTGGTTTTTTTTTTCTTCTGTTTAATGGGGAAAAAGGTAGTTCTTCACGTGCCAGCCCCCATTACCTGCCTGGGGGCTCTGTGCTGCTGCGCGCCGGGCTCTGCTGAGCATGACCATGTGTTTGGAAGGGGGAAAACAGCAGGAAAACATCTGGATACATCCCAAAGTGTTGCCCTAATGCAGGCGGGAGCACGGGGTATGATTATGGATAATGCGGAGGATGCGTTGGCTCCTACCGAACTGCTGGGGCTCAACCCTTTGGGAATATGGGCTGATTATTTATGGTTTATTTATGCAGGGCAGGAAAGGTGCTTTTTCACTGTAGAAATACTATTTGAGTCTTAAAAAGTTATTCTTCTCCCAAGTTGGGGTAAAAAGTTGATTTCTGAATAGCTTGTTGCACAGCCAAAGGTTTTGGAGAGTAATAGTTGTGGGTCACTTAAGCTGCTCGGTTTTGGTCAAGTCAAAACGTCTCCCTTTGCCCACCCCAAATTATTGTTTTTAGCAGATGTAATTACCTTACATCAGAAAAGGAAAATCCTTTGAAAACCAGATGAAGTTTTGGGAAAGTAATGAAATAAATAAGATCAACACTTTTATTTTCAGAAGTTGTTTGTAGCAGGGAGAAAGAAAAAAAAGTGTTAAAACTAACCCTTTACCCTGAAAAAGGTGGATTCCTTTTGAAATCGTGTCATTTGACCTCCTTTTTCAGGAAGATGGACAAAAACTATTAAGAAGGGAACAGAAAATCCCACTGATGCGATGTAGGTAACCAGGAAGCGGCGATGGACTCTTGGCTGAGATGCTCCAAGTATCTGTTTGTCTTCCCGTCCGTAAGACTTGCCACAAATCAGACGCTGAACCGATCAGTGGAACATCAGAGAGGTGAGGCTGAAGTGATGCTGAGCAGATGCCACCAGCTTATTTTGGGGTCTTCATTATGTAGTGTAGAAAATCCCCCATGGACCACGCCCTGGGTACCACTGGGGTACCCTGGGTACCACTTTCCCGGGATGCAGGTTCCATCACGGGGCTCTGGGCTCGGCCGTGGTTCATCGTTCTGCGGAGCTGCGTTGGTAAAGTCATCACGGCGAGAAAGCGCATCGGGAGCTGGTTGCTGCGGGAGAGCAACGCGGTTAATTTATATGGCAAAAGGAATTATTCGCGGCAGGGAGGAGCTGATGGAGAGCCCCGTGAATAGGGTTATACACAGCGCGGGTTATTTACGGCCCGTCCCTGCGAGTGGGGGCGAGGGTCCCGCCTGGCGGTCGTTGGCGGGGTTTGGGAAATGGGTTAAGTGCACGGCGGCCAGGTGGAATTAACACGGCCACAAATCACTTCCAGCCGCCCGCAGCAGAAACCTGCTCCCGCACCTCCAGCCGAGGTGTCCGGGCTGCAGGCTTTTGGTGAAAGCAAATGCATTTCCAGCAAGTTCAAATTTAAATTGGGTGTGCTTTGAGTATCTACCCTCACTTTATTTTATTTATTTATTTTTTTTTTTCTTCCAACTAAAGTTCAAGCTGGTGGGAACCGTAGAAGATAAAGTTTGGGGACTGTGCAAAATGCAGCGTATTCCCTATTTCTGTAGAGGAGTTTGGAGTAGACGCCTCTTATTCTTCGCAGCAGCCCATGTGAGGGAACCAGAAAGCCCTCTTTAAATAGGTGCAGATTTAAATTAACCCTTTAATGATCTGGCGAAGGGACCAAATAAGGCAAAAGAGGTTCCCAGCCCTTGGACGCGTTGAGGTGGGTTTAGCACAGGTCTGTAAGAGGCAAAGCTCAGCAAACCTCCCTGGTTTATCTCCGGTCAGTGCCTGATGTGCCAGTGAATGGCAGGAAAAACCACAATTTAAATTTCCTTGTCCCAGACGACAGCTTACAGCGTTTCACTGATTTTGGTTTGCACTTGCCTCGCTCGTACACAGGGCAAAATGTGCAAATATTTGCTGGGTCTGCAGTTCCCAGGTGCTTATGGAGGACAAAAGCTTTGCGGGGCTTTCCTTTATGGTTTTTTGTTTGGTTTGGTTTTTTGTGTGGTTTGTTTGTTGTGTTTTGGGGCTTGGGGGTTTTGGGGGGTTTTTTTCTTTCTATAAATCCAAATGCATTTATTTAAGGTGTCCCTTGCCAAGGGATGTGCCTCCCAGACCTTCCCTGCCCATGTGGACCATGTTGATGCTTTAGAGCAGCAAGGATGCTTTACAACCAGGGTAAAGCCCTCTGAAGCCAGGAGAGATTAAAAAACAAGGGAGCAAAGCTCCCAGAGTTGGTTCCAACAGTTATTTTTAAAAATAACTCCTCGTATTTACCTTTCTTACGTTAAACCGCAGCGGCAAACACTTGTAGCTGGATGTCAGACACGTTCCCCGCTCAGCTGCCGTCGCGCACAAACGAGCTCCAGGTTTTCCGTGCAGTTCATTCCTCATCTTGCCTCGCTGGGCTTGTTTATGTTAGACCCGCCGCCATCAAAACGATGTCTTAATTAAATCTGAAAAATGGACATTTGACTTTATTTTAAAGTGATGATTTCATTCTGCCGTGGGTATAAATTTAAGTTATACATAACAGACACGCACTCTGCACAGCTCATTCCCGGATTATATATATTATTTAAATGATAGCATTTTTTCTCTCCATATTTTTCAACTAATTTTTTTTTTTAGAAAAGGCCAACCACCCCACTTTCAGCTTGCATCGAAAATCTGTACAAGATTTCTAGCCCTACATCTGAATGATGGGTCTGTAATGTATCGCATAAATCAGTATTTTTTTGGAGAGTGAGTTCTGGCCCCCAGCCATGAGGTTAATCCTGAAATTGGGATTTCTTTTGTGTCCCGCAAGGAAGGAGATGCCCATGGGTGGCTGGGGGAGGAGGCGCAGCCTTGTGTTCAGTCCCCAAAACCCCTCGTCGCTACCTCTTAGCCCTGCGTTTTGCTTGAAGATCACGGAATTTGGGCATTTACGAGAAAATAAATGACCCGGCTACGAAGTGCCTTCCCTGTCCCAGCCCCATTTGCGGGCATTCTGGATTTCCCATTTCCAGTGCCTCCAGAGCCATCCCTTCTCTGCCAAATCGGGAACAGAGGCCTTTAAAACGTGGAAAATTAAGAAAATGCAGAACACATCATTAAATCATGCACTCAGGAAGCTGCGGCAATCTTTCCTCCCCCTCACAGAAGGTCCACTATAACCCAGATCTATATTTTAATGATTTCCAGTTCGGATGCCCCCAATGCGCAATAGAGAACCTCCGCCGCTCGCCGAAGAATAAAAGGGAAAATTGGGTGGTAAAAAGAAGAATGCTGCAGCTAATGCGGACCAGTTGCACGTTTATATTCCACATTGCCCTGAGCAAAACTCTTTATTTCGGAGGAACAGCAAGGCTTTCCTGCCCGGGTACGGCGCTGCGCTCAGTCGGGTTTGCTGACGGGTTTCACTGCAGCAGAATTTGGAAGCCGCTGCTTTCCCAACACCCACCGGCCTGGTAGCTCTTTTATGTCATGGGGTGAAGGCAAGAGCATAAAGGTCTATCTTATTTTTTTTTCCATTTTCAGACAAAGCAATTAGTCACGTAACTGTTTATGTATATGTATACATACATTTCTGCACTCCCTTTTCCCAAACAAACGACAAACATTTATTTATTTAAATAACGGATTGATTTATTTAAATATTGGGGGTGGTGGTGGTTATTTATTTAAATATTTATTTATTCAAATATTTGTTATTTAAATAGCAAATGTATTTATTTAAAAAGCAAATATATTTATTTAAATAGCAAATATTTATTTCTCACTGACTGGAAGTTATCGGATGTGCAGAATTGGGTCTGACGAGGAACGGGTGTCACGTTGGCACGTGCCGTTAGCTGAGCAAAGGCCGTAGTGTCTGAGTTGGTCTCGTATAACTTTTTTCTTTAATTTGCACGCAATTAGCTGTCCTCTCAGCTACCGTCTTCACTGTCTTGTCTCCCCAGCCTCCGGTTTGGGGTGGAATCACTCACTTTCCTACAAGCGCCTCGTCTTTCCGCTCAGGGATTATCTCTGAGCTGGGCTTAGCTGTGCGGCTTTGCAGGGAAGCTGGTTTTAGGCTTTTCCTTGCAAACCGGGCTTACATGCAAAATATGAGACCGCGATGTCCAACCAGGACCCAAGGGGATGGGTCCCATCCGGGGGGTTTATTCCTAATATTTATTATTTGTGTAGCAGTAATGCCTAGAAGCCTCCGTCATGGCAGGTTGGGCTCCGGTTTTCATTCCATTGGTGAGGGCGAGCATGCTCTGCTGAAAATATTAAGGAAAGAAAAAAAAAATATAAGGGAAAAGCTAAACAACTCAGCAGCTGGATTCTTGACTGACGTAAGTCAGAATAAACTGATTTATATCAGCCCCCCGGCACCTGGCAGCGAGCAGGGAAACCGGGCAGGGAGCGCTTTGCATTTCTGGATTTTTTAGGCTGAGAAATTACTAAATGGAAAGGAGGAGCATGGATGGCTTCTCAGTTCGGGGGTTTGGATTGTTTTTTCATAGCGTTTCTGCTAAAAGCCAGTCAAGAAATCCAAGTTCTGTCTCGCTGTTTGAAGCTTGTTGTTTTCTGTTGTCAGGTCAATTAAATTCTTTCTTGCTGAGTCCCTCACCTTCCCCGGAATGCCGAGTGGAATAAAGACTCTTTTCTGCCCGCTGGAAAATTACACAAAACGCAGAAAATTGATTTTCCGGGGCTTGCGCGGTTTTGTGTCAACGCCAGTTTGCATTCAGCCTGGCGTTTGGTGCCGGACGATGCGATTTAACGAGGAGCGCTCAGCAGCAATGGGTTTTTCAGCATGTTTCTGGAATTCCACCACATTCCGAAAGCTTGTCCTTCCTTACGTCATGCAAGGTGTTCGGGGTAGGGACTGGAATTTGCTGGCGGCTCTGAAAGTCGGGCTGGATATTCCAGCAAATCGCAGGTGTTGCAACAGGCGGTCGTTAGGCAAACCCTCATTTTTTAGACCTAGATTAAAAGCAAAGCGGCATTTGTCCCGAGCCAGAGAGACTCAACAGAATTAGGTTGGATCTTTGGGTTTCTGCATTCAGTTGCAACAACAAAAAAAATCGTGGTGTGTCGTTTGTTTGTTTGTTTGTTTCTAATGAATTTTAAAAGTGTAAAGACAAAATTATACCAGTGACTTAAACAAGCTTGGTACGTTAGACTTATTTGGGTGGTTGCTAGAAAATCCTGGATTTGAAACCAAAACCTTATTGGTTTAGTGTTACTTCCTCTGTCTTTTTATGACCGAAAAGGGAAAGATTCGAAGGAAAGAGAGGGAGAGGAGGCAACACAAACCAAAAACGGTGTACCCAGTGTCCATAAGAAAACAGATTCTTGTTTTAAATGTATTTAAAAGTGCTTTTTTTTGTGGCTTAAAGACTCCTCGGACTGTACTGAGGTCGAGACACTTGCAGCCGTAGGAATTCCTCTCTTCCCTCTGGAACACGCCGTCTGGCCGGTGAGCACCTTCTGCCGCGGAACTTCCCCGAAGCCGAGTGATGCATTCATTTTTGGGCCAGATTTTGTGCTTTTTCCCTTGCAAACCCATCTCCTCCCGCCTTCGGCACCTGCCGAATACCTGCGAGGTGGGCGATAAATCCAGCCTTTGATCTTGGCCTCGTCGGAGGGCGTCGTGTGGTTTCTCTAAATGCAAGGAAACTAAGTTTGCAAGTTGACTTTTGCGGTGTCGCTAGGATCTGTTCCCAGCTCAGGCGTAGTGCGGGGAAAAGTCTCTCAAACGCAGGAATGTCTCTCTGGTGTGGGAGCAGCAGGCAGCAAACCTGGTCCCAGCTCCAGCCTTTTCCACCAGGACACCTGGGGCATCTTCCAGGGCAGGGGGGTTGCGGTTCTGTCCCCCTTCTTGGGCTGGTCATTAATCCCGGAGCATGTCTGCTTATAAGCGAACCACTGTGCGTTGGGATTTGCGTGGCACAGAGAAGGGGGGAACCTCCGAACCTCCGCTCCGGACTTTGCAGAGGCTGGCGGCGTGATGGAAAGCTGTGCGTCAGCATGGCAGCCAGCGCTGGAGAAGACACCTGGAGCAAGGGCGAGGAAGACGTGGCAGATAAGACTGATGCTTTTATGGAAGTGGTGTAATTTATGGCTCGTCTCCGAGGATTTGCGTATCTCAAAGTCGCCTTTCCACATCGTTACAGCTCTTTTAATGGCACGGGAAGACGAAGGAGGCGGGGTGGAAGCCGGGTGGATGGAACGCAGCTGCGGGACGCGGTGCCAGCCGCTCGGGGAGGGAGGTTTTCCCTGGGAGCAGGACAGCGGCTCTTTGCCGTGACAAATATCTGCTCCGCGATGCTCTTGGCCAAGGCACTAATATTTGCCGTGCAGCAGGTGCTGCTGAGAGGAGAGGTGGAACTGCAGAGCCAGGCAATAACTCATTTTCGCACGTTCCTTCCGCCTGATTTTCTCGTGCCGCGGTGGCCGGGAAGCGCGCGATGTGCCGGGACGTGTTGGGTTTTGAGGCTCAGGTTCCCGTTTGGTGCTGCAGGTGTAGAAACTGAGGCACGGGACGGGGCGAAGGGGCTTGTCGCAGAGGCAAGAACTGGCCCCGGGTTTGCCAGGTCCTGTGGGACGGGGACACCAGGAGGTGTCACAGTGCCCCGTGTCTGCGGTGGCATCGTTAACATCGGTGCCGGGGACCGGGATTAACCAAAACTCTGCAAACGATTGCACCAGCCCTACAAAAACAACCCACGTTTAAGTGCGCACGACTCTCAGGAGCACCGCAGTCCAAGGTTTTGGGACTTTAGCAAGTGCCTTGACAAAGTTGGGTGTATTGTTTGTTTGTTTGTTTGTTTGTTTTAAAGCCCTGGCTTCTGAGTTGCGTCGTTACACACAACTGTGCTTTGCACAAACAAAAGCATCCAGGCTTCGGAGCTGTAGAGCTTGAAAAGATCCCGAGTCGAAAATGGGAAGGAAAATGAAAAGAGCCCAGGATTTATTATTTTTCTTATTATTATTTGCCTGGTTTCTGAGCTTGTCTCCTGCTTTCCTTGGCTCCAGCTCAGGGGTTTTTCACTCGTGGGGCTGCCAGCCCTAGAGCTGGGCTCCAGCACGACCGCCCGGCTGCTGCCGTTCTGCTCAGGCAGCTTTACGGTACAAAACCAGCACAGTTTTGTATTATTTTGCTTTTACTAGAGGCCGTACAAGGGAGCCAGTTGGCTTCCTCGGGGCTTTCTCTCCTGGTTCTAACACCCAACTTCCCCCCCGCAGATGGTTCATCTTGAGATGAACCTATATTTTCCTACCCTTAAACATTGTGAAGCTGGACGGAAGCCCAAAAGTGCATAAAGTTACAAAATCTGCCAGTAACGTGGGGGAGAAATAAGAGTAATCGACCGCTTTCCCCTGGTATTTTTGTTATGAATCATGTTCATTGCAGGACTGCTCACTGGAAAGCTTCGGGCTTTTTTTTTTTCTTTTTCTTTTTCTGGCTGTTTTGTAGGTTTGGCGAACATGGGTGTGTTTGGGGAGGGTGCAGGGGTCAGCGGGGAGAAGCGTTGGTGCCGCTGGAGATAAGATGTGATGGAGAAGCGCGGCAACGGCTCAGCTCAGAATTGGCGAAACTGCTGAAATCCCGGTTTGTTACCCAAAGGCTCTGCAGAGGATGCCCGGGCTGTAGGTCTGGTGAAGTGATGTGGGTCTTACAGCAATATTTGCTTTGGCAGCCCCTCTAGATCCCTGTGATCTCCTGGATCCACTGGAGTGGAGTAGCACAACCCATCTCTACTTCAACTTCGTGTTGTTCCCCTTGTGCGTTGGTACGGCAGCTGGTGTTTAAATGGAGAAAAAGAATGCAAGTGAAGATTAAATGAGAAGTTCATTGATGTTTTTTCACTTAAATTCTCCAAGAAAAAGCCAGGAGCTGCAGGAGCATCATTTTAGAATGTCGCTTTGCTGCCTCCAGACCCAGATGCGTGCTTGGTCCAGAAAAAAAAGACGTATTAAGGGCAATAAAGGAGCTGTCCCTCTCCAAGAGGCCGTTGAGGGACAGGAGGGGATGTGCCCGAGGGCTGACGTCCAGGGCAACCCAGCAGCGTGATGGTTTATACTATATGCATGTGTTTAAGTGTGCCTGGAGTCTCTAGGGGACAACTCTGCCCCTATGGAGTGTGCATGGTTTGGAGAGTCAAGGAGAAAAATAGCAAATACATAAGGAATTTAGATCCCAATGGGTAAATTAATTTAGATCCCAAAATAAAGCCGGTACCTGCTTGCCAAGCAGCGCCCAGCTGTCGGGTGCGTGGGACATCGTGGGTGACAGTGGCACGGATGGAACCGGTTGTTGCAGATGCTAAAAATGAGTTACTGGGTGTGTTTGCAGCTCGGAGCTGGGCTCGGCGGTGGGATCCGCTCTGTGGACTTGGTCCACGCTCATCGTTTTTATTGTCACAGCCAGGGAGGAGGAGGAAGAAAAATGACTCCTCTACTACTGGCGGTGGGGATTGCTTAAAATATTAAGCTGATGCAAAAAGGCCAAGCATCACAGCAGTAAAAATGTAAGCCACTAGTAAAACAGAGTTAATGCTTCTCGGTGCGTACGGTTCTCAGGTTTCCTGCTGATCCGCAGTGACTTTGCTTTGGCCCACGAATCCAGCCTTAAAACAACACTCGGGGATTGCGTTGTGCTGGAGGTGTTGGTCTGTGACAATGAGCGATGTAATTGCGGTAGTGACTAATAGCGATTGTTTTATTTATCGGTGCCAGGAGCTTTGCCAAAAAACCCCAAGCCCTTTGCAGAAGACCCCGGGATGGATTTGGTTGACCGTACACGTTGTGATGAGCCCCAGGAAATCCGCAAGCGCTGGCACAGAAGCGGGTCTGCCCACGAAAGAAAAGAAATACAGGAAAAATAAGGTATTCATTTGTTTTAATCATATGGGTACCATAATCTGCCTCTATTTCAGTATTAAGTGCAGGCTTCTCTTTAAGGTCATGAAGTGTATTCTTGTGGCAAATAGGTACCTTCAGCATCTATTTTTGCTTCTGTTACTGAGATCTTTATCCATCATTTAATTGGCTGCAACCTGGCAGTCCAGATGTGTTTCTTCCAACAGGGCAGAAAGCTTCTTTAAAAAAAAAAAGAAAAAAAAGTATCTTAAGCGTGTTTCCGGCAGTTTCCTTCAGCTTCCTGCCTATACTAAGGATTTGAAAACAAAACCAACATGAAAAAGCCCGGTGCTTTTTCGATAAAACATCAAGTACTTTGGTGAAAATCAGAAGAAGTCCATCAGCAGGGCTGGATTTAAACCAGCCGAGAATCCCCTTTGCCCCAAATCACACTCTCGTCTTCTACCATTGCTGCAAAAATTCCAATTCTTTGGGGGGTGTGGAGCAAATTTAAGCCTGTAACCTCCAGAGCTGCTGTCACGTCCCAGTTGCTCCAACATGCACGTTACCGGGTTGAGCGGCACCTCCGGGCACGTTCTGCTGGTCCCTGATCCCTTCTGGACACCTCAGCTATTTATTTGACATGCGTGTCAAACCGCCCTTGGCCTGGCCCTTCCCCACCAGTACTCGTGTTTCCGTATCTTTTTCTGCACTGGCCGGGCACCGCAGCATCGCTCCCGACTGGAAGGGATTTGGGAAGCGCCCTGGCATTCTGGACGTGAAATTTGGGTTGCAAACCAGAGCGCAGCATCTCTGCGTTCGTGCATCTGCTCATCTGATGGTCCAGCTTTGTCTAAAAGCTGAGCCGCTTAGTTAATGTTTAGTTTTTTCTTGCAAAACGTTTAGGTGTGCTTTGATGTTAGATAAATAGATATAGAAAAATATAGATAAAATCTATGGGAATGGAAACACAGAAAAATTCTGCTTGGAGGTAGGGTGGTATCACTCTGGAGGGACCTGTCTTGAACTGAGGATGAAATCTGGGGTTTATTTGTAGGTCTGAGTTGCTATTCCGTACCTTTAAAGCGCCCAGGCAGGGCTCACCCCACAGCCCATGGAATTAGATGAGAAACGCAGCCTCGGTTTTAAGAGTTTGGGTCAGCCCCCCAAGCGGCACGTTTCTTGTTTGCATTTCCCTTCCCCGTCCAAGATGAACCGCGACCGCTCCCCGCTCAGCGCAGGAGTGAGGCTGGAAGGGAAGGACGGGGCTCGGCTCAGCCCCCGGCATTGCAACCCGTGCGAGGAATTCCTGCTTTTATTTTCCCAGCCGTTCCTCCCCGGCTCCTCGGGGAGCTGTTTGCAGGAGTGTTTTGGTGCGCTCTGTTTTCGCAGCCTTCTCCTCGTCCACCCGGCTCCGTGGGGCACGCCAGCGTTTTCACACGGCTTCGTGTCCTTTCCCTGTTGATCTTGCACGCTGGAATTTTATTTTAACGGATTACGTGTATGTGTTTTACTTGTGAAAGCGGGCAAAAGGTACAAGCGAGAGGAAAAGCAGCTCTAGAACAGGCAAAATGGGCAAAGTCGGGGTGTTTTTGAGCACACCACCATGGCCATCCATATTTTATCACTTGTAATGGTTACAGTTAAAGGCATTGGCTGAGATCAGCCTTTAGACACCTTTAATATGCAGTAATTCCCACAATGAAGGAAATAAAAATATAGAGGGACCTTACTTAGGTGATGGTATGTGCTGCATTTTGTGGTGCAGACCAAGACCTTGCCGCGTTATAAAATGTCAGACCACAACAGAGAATCGACGAAAGGAGGAGAAAAATACACGATTTTGTGGTCCCGAACCTATTTGGATGGTGGAAGTCCTGATGCTGAGTCCAGCCTGGTGTGAATTGGGGGAACTTGGAGATTATAACACAGATTAAAAAAAAAAAAAAAAAAAGAGGGGTGTTTCTTACTGGAAGTTTTTGACTTTTTATGGCAAATACAGCTGCCCTCATGTACCGGAGTTTCCTTGGCCTCTCCTCGCTCCTGCCTTTGTCAGAAGGGAGGCGGTGACCATAGTGCGGTGATCTGTGTTAATGCCAAGTTAATGAGAAAACATCTCCCGTCAAAACTGTTCGCGTCCTGTCGTGAAAATCAATTTGACGGGATCACTTAAAGATTTTTTTTTTCCAGCCTGATTGGGGTCTGCCGCTCTGCATTCATGCCTCATTGCCTAATAAAAGTCACTGGAAAGACAATTTTCAGGGGCTTGTGCGTAGTTTGAGCCACTAAACACAACTGGCATGAGCAGAATGGGAAAGCAAAACGCAAATCAAATAGCGATGGACGGGAGAGGCCGTTGTTCTGCCCAGCTCTCCTCCCCACCTGAGCAGCTGGCCAGGCTTATTATCCCAAATATTATCCCTTTTCTGGCCTTCCCGAGAGCTCTGCGCTTTCCTGCTTTGTCGCGGCAGTGCAGGAGATGCTCACGTTTATCCTTTGCTGCCCTCTTTTGCTTTCCAGCACCCGGATACTTCAGCAGGTTTATTTGAGGTGGCTCCTGGAGCTCACTTCTCTGGCAGGGCAATAAACGGAGTTTAAAAAAAAAAAGAAAAATTCAGACACTATCAGTGCTTTTCATTGAAAATGCCCAAATTACCTTAAGGGAGCTGCCTGGGATACCTGCATTATGTGAAGACGTGGAATAAGAGTATCTGCATGTAGAAACCTGCTCAAACGGATTTGATGTGTTGGTGACACCAGTATTGAGGTGTCGCGATTTCTGCGGCCAAAATCAGCCCAGTGTCCAGGTACCGAACCCAACCGGGACTCCTGGGCTCAGGCTCCTCTGCAAGTCTCTGCAGTTTTCAGCTGCTTTGCTGGTGAGGGTTGGAAAAGCGTTGCTGGTCCAATTATTTTCTGCAAATCATGATCGGCGATGGCGTTTTTTGGCTTGTGACTTGGCTGTACCCGGGGGGTTTTGGTGGAGACCTCACCCAGGTTCTCCGTCTGCCGCGTGGGGACAGTGACAACCTCCCGGGTGGCGCCTTGTGATGCACCCAACCTCGGGTACCGTCCTGCGGGGATGCAGGCATCTGAAATATCCCGGGAATATTAAAGCTATTGTGATTTGGGCATCCCTCCTGTAGGAGCTTTGAGGATGTTTGCTGCTTTGCGGGCAGGACGGGGACATTTGGTACCTGTTGGGGTGATTTGCTGGCGCTGTGTTTGTTTTGGGTTCAGGCTGAGGTGACCCATGAAAGGCTGTGGCTCTCTGGGGACAGAGGAATAATAACGTCCAGCCCTTCCCAAAGCTGCTTTTTTCCTGCTTTTCTTTATCATCCAGTTATTTCTCACCATCCAGCACCATGCTGGAGAAGGCAGCAAGCTCTCCTACATGACATATCTTGTTTCTGTTCCTTTTTTTTTATTTTTTTTTTCATTTTTCCTCCCTCTTCCCATTTGCCAGATGAGATTCTTCTTCCTTGGATGTCTCTTTTATCTGCAGTTTGTGTCCCCCGCAGGCCATGCTTTTTCTTTGCAATATTAAAGGGGGGCTTTGCAATATTAAAGACTTGGGCTGGTCTCAACCCTGCAGAAATATAGCTGCGCTAAGCATGCGCTTAACTCTGCGAGTACAGGGCGTCTGCTCTGAGGTTATGGACGAGCAGGTGGGTATGTTTTTGCAGCATAAATGTTCAAAAGCACAAAACAGAATAAGCAGCACTTATTTCCTTATATATTCCATATATTTCCAATATTTCCCACTGCAGTTGGACCTTTGTAGCAGGCAGCACGTCTTCATTTGGCCTCTGCAGCTTCTTCTCTTGATGGGACAGGTTGAATGTGGATTAATTCTTTTGTTGGTTGAGTTTGGATTTGTTCGGGTTTTTTTGAAAGAGTCAGTGAAGTTGCAACAGCGTCTGAAAATTCTGCGTCCATCCCACGCAGCAGACATGGAATAAGCTGCTCTTGTGTTAGCGAGAGAAAATAAAGCTCTTTCCACATACTTCCCTTGCATTTGCTCGGAGTGGAATGTATATTTTTGTCCGTGTTTAAAGGCATTGTGGAAGAGTGGAACAGCTCTGGGCTCGTGGTGCGAGGCTGCAGCCCGTGCAACGGGAGCCGACTGTAACATCTCTCCAAGTGTTCTCCTGGGGTCCATCTGCGCCGACTGGTAAAGCTGTTAACGTTCCCAATTAGGTTTTAATTTATCTTAGTTTCCTCGGCGTTGCCATTAAAAGTCACACCGTGCAGCCATTAAACCTCAGCGCTGCAGTCGCAGAGTTTTGTCAGGTGCTGGCCAGCAGATCCGACCATAGACGAGCGGCAGAAACTGGACTTTAATTCCAGCTTTCTTTAAAAAAAAAAAGTTTAAATGGGTCAGGAGAATTTACCCTGGACATCTGTTTGACGTATAACGTGAGCATATTTAAAAGTCTTTCAAGAAAAACAAATAAAGGCTTCCACATTCCCAAGGACAGAAACCATTTAATCTACTTGTACAGTCCTTTCAAGAATTTACCATTCTGGCAGGAGATATATGTCATTAAAGAAACAACCAATAAGATTTATTACGGCTAATTTATGTCTGTAACAGCTCAGACATGTTTTTGGGTAGCAGAGCTCACCATGGGCAGTATTTTCCTTCCTGCACATTCTTATTGTTTTAGTTTATTACAGCAGCACGTCTTGTGAGATCATTTATTGCTTAGCGCGATGGTACGACCAAGCCATTTATTACGGGGAGACATCAACGCATGGGGTGAGATCACTCCCTTTCCTTGGGGTCGGGGCTCTGGAGGTGATGAAATCATGTATTTACCTACAACTTATTAGATGCGTTTGATTGACTGGGGATCAATTTTTTTGTTGCTGTTGAACCAACTGTGCTGATGAGGAAGCTTCTCGGTGTATGGCCGCAATGTTTCAAAACAGCCGTTAAAATAATTATCAGAATATGGGACCGTGGGGCTGCCCCGTAACACATGTTTGCAGCCAGAAGAGGACAGTTTGAGCAACTTAAAAAATGTAAGCCAGATGGAAAACTCATCCAGCTCCAAGGGGGGAAAAAAGCTCAACCTGTTGTAGGTTTTTGGTTTTTTTTTTTTTTTCCTCGATCGGGAATGGTACAGTAAATGTTTGGGATAACCCAAGTCACCGGTAGGTCTTTCCTGCCATTGCTGAACTCCTGACCTTATTTCCTTGGAGGGCTGTTAAAATGAAGTCAGAGGGCAAGCCGAGTTATTTGCCAGCACCGCTTGCACTTGTGTGGTCTAGAAAGTTAACAGATTTTTTTTTTCCCCCCACCCGCTTCCACGGGACGGACACGGTGATGAGGGGAAAGAAGAGATAGCTTAATTAGCCTTCCCAATTTATCCGGGGAATGTTACCGGAGCAGTGCTTCCCAAACGGTTTCATCCCACCAAGGAAGACCTGTTTATGGAGGGTCGGGGACAGCGTTTGGTGACATTTCGGGTCTCCCTGGTGGTGTGGTGGTAAATGGTGACAGAAGGAGAGATTTGCTGCTCCGGTGTTTCAAATAAATGGGGACAAGTCTGTGGTTTGGAGGATGCTGAGCGTCTCCAGGCAGGACAGGTTCCCACCGCTGAAGTGACACTAGAGCTGGCGATATTTTTGACAACTCGCCGTTAAAGTGGCAGTTTACTTGGTCAAAACAGAGCAAAATGCGCAAAAATTAAGAAGCTGGGGTACCTCTCACGGTGATGTCAGATCATCTGAGGGCAATGTCCTGTGGGCTGGAGCAGACGTCAATGTCTTCGTCCCCTTGACCACAGACCTCAACCTCTCCTTGTGTCCCCTTCCTGCTGGTTGTATCGCAAAGTCTTTGGTGGGGTCCCGGCGTTCCTGGGACCTCACCCTGAGACGCGCCCGGAGTGTTTCCAGGGTGCCCTGCCAATAGCAATGGCCAGCAAACCCTCGTTGTTGCTTCGATGGCCCTGTTGGGAGATGCCACAGCACGAGATGGTGTTTTCCGCCCCCGGAGCCGTGCTCTGGGAGCCAGGTTGGGCTTTTATGGTATTTTGAGGGAACCTGCTGCAAACCCCAGCCGCTGTGTGCCACGGCTACCATCACGTTCACCTGAGCTTTTTTTCCCCTCTTAATTTGCTGGCGCAACAGGTTTCCCTGTTACTACTCTGATAGCTTAAATAAACATTATTAGCTGCTTTTAAATGTGCCAGCCCACAGTTGCATGGACCTCTCTGCTTACGCTCTTTTTGGCAGGAGGAGGATGCTTTTCCTTTTCTAAGAGGCTTTTTCTCGTTTTTTTCTACTAAAATTGGATCATAATTAAAGAATCCACATGTGCGCGCCATTCCGCTGGTTGATTCATGATCTGCTACGTTAATTGTTTCCTACCAGTTCATTGTCTTTTTGCTGCATCCCGACCTTTTTTTGAGTTTATTCCCCAGGTTGCAAGCGCGGGAAGACAATGTTCTGGGGGCTAAAATTGCAGCGAAACGGGGCATCTGACACTGGGAGGATGCTGCATCCATCCAGCCCTCGTGCAGGTTAATATGCCGCTCACCTACATCCGATCGCACGCGACGGTGACGAGTGAGCGTGAAAAGCGGTGGCGGCGGGCAACCTGGAAACGGAGCCGGAGGGTAAAAAACAGGCAGCACGTCCCGTTTTATCGGCAACCAGCAGACATATGTTCCCCGGCATGATACAACGAGGTGGATCGTGCGCGGAGCGCCAACGAGTTTCAGCTGCGCCGGTGCGATGAAATGTTGCAGACAGATGGTCCCAGGGCTGTTTGCGCGGAGACGGTGCCGGGAGCCGGGGAGAAGGAGATGGGGAAGGATGGAGGTGGGCTCCTGGAGCCTGAGGCACGTGGGGGGCTCTGGGTGTTGGATTTTGGGGGGGAAACCCTGCTGCTGAGGTCGCGATTTGGCAATCTGGGGGCTCGGTAGCGAGCTCGAGTATTTAAAAATAAAAAATAAAATAAACAAAGAACACCGAAGACAAAACAAAGCCCCCAAAACTAAACCCTTTGCAAAGGACAAATTGTCTCTCCCTCTCCTAATACGTGAGGGGGTTCCGCCTGGAGCAAAGCGATGGAGTGACAGCTCGCCGGGGCATCCCGGTGCCTTGCCTCTGGGTGTCAGCAGCACATCGCGGTCCCCACGCTGGCACCCGGCGTGGCACCTTCACACGTAGTTTGCGAGCGGTTTGGGGAAAATCCCGGCGGCTGGATGGGCTGTTGTGTAAGAGACAGCTTTTCTGAGGGTTTGCGGAATTAGGATGCAAAGTCCTCTCGCTCCAGCTGTAGCAAGGGGTGTTGGGGAAGAGTGTGAAAACCAAGCGAGTAAATATGATTTCTCTCATGTTTTTCCAGCCTCTAGTTTGTATTCTAGTGTGTATATTCTCTCCCAGCCGCAACAGACAGAAGGTCCTACTGCGATGCTCTAATGACCCCGAAGATCATTGAAATGACCCGATCTGGAGCAGGCGGTTACAAACTTGTCTGTTTGTGTGCAGCCCTCTCCTCGTGGCTTTGCAAAGCCCAGAGTTTTGTGGCTGGAAGGTCTCGGCCGTGCTTTGATGAATCTAATTTCTCATCCAGACGCGGTGATGCTCGCTGCTCTGCAGGCAAGTTCTTAAATCAAGGTAGCTGAATATTCCTGGGGCACGCTTAAATCAGCTTTAAGTGGCTTAATTCAACTCAGGCCAATTCCTTATCGATTTAAATGACTCATTTAATCTAAGCTTTAATGTCAATCAATCTTCCTACCTTGCCGCTCTCATCTTCTGAGGCCGGAGAAATGGGATCCAGCTGTTTGTGTTTAGGTCTGTGAGTGGCTGCCAAGGCGGGGAGATGTGGGGTTTTTCCAAACATTCCAGAAGGCTGGCTCCCTGCTGCCCGGCATCCCTGGCGAATGGGGCTGGATGGGGAGAGGTCCTCTCCTCCGGCCGCACCGCGCAGCGGGCGCGGGGTGGTGGCACCAAGGGCCACAAGTGATGGACGTGGCACTGCCCGCCGGGCAAGCTCCGCCTGGGCATCCAACCACGACAGGACGTAACCGAGCACCGTCCTTGCTGCAACTTAAACCCATGACTCCTTCTCTTCTCCGCAGCGACGTGCAGAACCTCCTTCCTTTCCATTTTGCAGTAGCCTTTAGTACTTAAGAGTTATCCTGTCCCATCCCGGTTTTCTCCAGGCTGAACCGTTTGCTCGTTCTTTCCTCCTGGGTCGTGTTTTGCAGACCTCTGCTCGTTCCTGCTGCTCCCCAGCAGCTCTCTGCAGTGGGTCCGTGTCTGTCTCAGAGCACAGGACCTTTGCAAAACACGCGGTACCGAGCCGCGTTAAAGGGTAAGGACAAAACAAGCACGAATACAAATGCAAAACGAAGCGTTAGGATGTTTAATGAAGTATGAAAACAACACACGTCTCCAGAAACTCCTCCCTGTGCAGATTTGGCGGGTTCACAATGCTTCACCTCCAAAGCGTCCGTTTCCAACACCGGACGCCCGCATCTCGGATGATTGGGAGGGGTGGAGGACGTCAGTGCTCAACCTCACAGCCCGTACTCAGTAACTGAGGACGGACAACAGAAAAATGGAAATTTTGTCCGGTACTCCCGTTGGCATCTTGGGTAGCATTGCCCACTGGCACGGGTGGGAACTGTTGGAGAACACCCAGGACCCTTCAGGGAAACAGCTGATAAACCCCTCCCAAAACGGGGACTAAGGTCAATATCGCAAATTCCACGGAAAACAGCAAATGAGGAAATTGCGTCCATAATGACATAAAGAATTAGCAACGAGTGGCCGTATGTATCGCGGTTTGATAGTGTCAGTGCCTGCCCGGCTCAGCTGGGTCTGACATGGCACTTCAGCCATAAATCTTCAACTCCCGTCCTCCTCCTCCGGCACCCAAAAATTCCTTCCGAGCTGAAAATTGGCACATGTGGTCTTGGCCGGTGAAGAATGTTTTTCCACCAAATTTGAAAAGGAAAAAAAAAAGGAAAAAATTAGGATCAGCTGGTTTTGATTTAGGAAATTCATAGAGGGGGGTGTATGTGGGTATTGAGATGTGTGCAATCTCTTGCCTACACACACCCCCTTTGGTCGGTCGGTTGGTTTTGGGTTGCTCTGAGCCATTGAAATATGAAATATTCCCTAGTTCAGCCTGAGAGAAGAGCCTGGTGTGGGGAATCCCCAGCATCTCTGCACTGTGACTTTGGGGTAAAGCAAACCCTTCTGCCCATCCAGCCGCTGAAGCGTCCCTGTGGGTTATTTTGTCTCCACGCTCCTCCCGATGGATGCAAACGTATTTTTTGCGGGGCTTTGTTTTGCTTTGTGTTCCAGGTATATCCCAGCTGGGCTCCACCGGGTCCCGCTTTTGGTTCTCCAGCAGACCCGCCAGGTGCTCCCCCTCCCAAATTTCTGCAAACGGTCTTGAAAAACTGGAAGAATGGCCTTAAAAAAAAAAACCAAATGATGCTTGGTCGTGTCCCTCAGGCCCGGCTGCTGGTACGGAGCGTGGCCCCGCCGGAGCGCGGCCAGCCCGGACCGGCCCTGGCAACCGTATTTTTGGCACGGGCAATTAAACAGTTGGCGTAATTCTAACGGCTCTCCAAGCCGTATCGTATTTTATTGGCGGGCTCTTAAAATTTTAGACTCTCTTGTCTTCAGTCCGTGTGAAAAGTGGACAGCGCTGTATTTTTTAAGTGTAATTATGTGGATTTGAAGTTTCCTTTTTCATTCTTTTTTTTTTTTTTTTTAACTGTCGGGGCCTTAAAGGCGGGATGGGCCGTAATCAGCTGCGAAACGGACCCACGTGCGCCGCACATGGCAGGAACATTTCTGAGCGCGTCTCTGACCAGCTCCGCTCGCTCCGGAGCAGCCGGAATTGGAGTTTCCGCTCCAGAAGAAATTCCTGCCTTTCACATGGCGTTTTCATGCTCAATCTCAAAACAGCACATTTTTTTTGTGTTGTCCCCCCCCCTGCCCCATCCTTCAAAACGACATTATAAAAATTGTCTCGGATCAGCCAAAGCGTTGTCGAGACAGAAGGCAAATCTTTCGCTTTGTGATATTTGCTTTGTTTTGTTTAGATGTTTCAAAACGGTTGCCAAAGGCATCCTGCTCCGATACGTCCTCTTAGTTTCGGTGGTTTATAATATAACAGATTTTCCAAAGGCAGGCCGCTCTCCTAGAAAGTTTTATTTTTTTTTAGCAAAATGGCAGTCGCTAATGGAAAACACTCCATCAAAATCATTTTGACAAACTTCAGCGATATTCTCCCCAATTGCTGCTTCTGGTTTTGGATTGCCGCTGGCATCATAACCAGTATTTATTTAACGCGGTGTTTCTGAGCAGCTGGCAGAAGAGAAGATCTGTTTGGGAGAAGAGCGTATTAAAGTAAGAGGAATTATCTGCTTTTTTTTTTTTTAAAAAAAAAAAAAATTTTTTTAAAAAAAAAAAAAAAAAGGGTTAAAATATGGGCGCGTGGGTCTGTCGCTTGGGGAATCCTCACACGCACGTGTGCGCGCTCGGGCTCTCTCAGAAAGAAGGAAATTCCCCAACTATTTTGAGCCTTCCCAACAGACCTCCCACAAATGATAACTTCTCGAAAACCCAAATGTCTCTGAAGATGTAGGCGGCTTCAAAAGGGAATCCCCTGCGCTGATTGGAACCGGGCAGCCTCCCATCTGGATCCGAGCTCCAATAATCAGGGTCAGGACCTTGTCCGTACGCAGCAAAAAAAAAAAATACTGTAAGAAAGCGCTTTTTTAGTATTTCCAGATGTGGGGAGAACATTTTTCTTTTTGAAATACAATGAGAAAGCTTTGTCGGGCTTTTCTGGAAACAAATATATAGGCGAGCCCAGCGAAGAAAAAACATTTTGCTAAACAGTAAAGACACGTCAGGGCAGGTGAGCTGAGGAGCTGGCAGCACGGCGAGGAGCCCAAGGCCAACGTCATTTTGAACTGTGCTGTAGATGGGATTTATTTAAATCAAATGGGGAATCACGTTTTAAATAGCTTCATAGATTTTTCTCGGGCCAGAAGGGATCATTCAGCCTTTTTTTAGGCTTTTCTCCAGTAAAACTGAACCTGTCAAATTTCCCCCCTCAGTTGCTCCTGAAGGAAAAAAAAACAGAAGGAAAAAAGAAAAAACAAGCCAAATAACTTGCATTTGGATGACATTTTGGAACAAGAAAAAAAAAAAAAAAAACCAGCTTTAAGCACATGGTATTTTTGCACCATAATCAAATAACTTCTTGACATTCTTTTTGATAAGCGGAACAGCTTATGCCCCTTGGATCTCTGTTTTTAGCTGAAACCCTTGAGCTGTTCCCCTGGCTGTCACCCCAGCTGCGCGGGTCCAGCCCGGGCTCTGACGGCCACGCAAACGCGCCGTGGGGAGCAAAATGACAGGAAAAGGGCACTTTCCGGGGAAAAGGGCAGGTATCCGCGCCGCCGCAGACGAGATAACGCTGCGCGCGTCTGCCGCTTCCCAACCCGGGTGACTGCGTGCACGTGGGAAATAACTCAATTTCCCGGAAAAATTCAAACAAGCAAAATACATTTCAACAGGTTTCGAATTTGTCCTTGATTTTTTTTTTTTTTTTTTTTTTTAAGCAACTGAAGTAGAAAGGTTTTCCTAGCTTCATTTTTATGGGGTTTTATGTTTCATTATATACCACATGTTTTGCTTGAATTTTTTTGGCTCATGGGGTTTCCCTCTGCCTTTTTTTTTTTTCCCCCGCCTTTTTTTTTTTCCCCTCCTTTATTCCCATTTAAATAATAAGACAGGAAAGAAGGAAAATCAGAGTTTTGGTGTGTTTTTAAGGGGAAGGAAAAGTACTTAATGCCTCTCTCGAAAAAAAAAAAGACAGCATTGATTTCTTTAAAAGCCACTTCGATTGGAGGAGAAAGAGCATCTGAAGGGATGTCCGGTGCAGCAGAGATTCCTGAAACAGGGCTGTGAATCCGGGAAAATCGAATTTAGCACAACCGGCTTAGCTCGGGAGTTCGTCTTCTCCCTGGGATGTGACGGGCGCGATCAGCTCCGGCGGTTTTGCACCAGGTTGCTGTAGGTGGGGACTTGCGAAGGTGAGATGAGAAAGCGCTGTGAGTGCTGAAGGACAGGTGAAAAACGCGGATTTTGGCCCAGTTTAGAGAGGCCCTCTCTGTTTTTAAGGCAAGAGCGGCGCCCGGGCCCGCCGGGTCACCGTGTGTTTATAAAGCTCATTTTCCTGGAAGCGGGGGCACCTTGGGAGACTTTTGGTTTTCGTTTGTAAAAACACTGAGTTTCTAGCCCTTGTGACTGCCCAGAAAAACCCGACAACAGCATCTCTGTGGGTCGGCAGGCTCAGAAAGCCCCGGCGGGGAACGGAGCAGCGTTTCCAGGGTCCTGACTCAGCCTTTGCGCGGGTTCAGACTTGGCAGCGCATCCAGCGAGGGCTTTGTGGGATCCAGCTCTTCCAGACACGGTCTGGATTTTCCTGGTGTTTTGCTTGGTTTGGGGCTTTTTTTTGCTTGAATTTCTTTCCTTTTTTTTCTTTTTCTTTTTTTTTTCTTTTTTTTTTCCTTTTTTTTCCCCCTTTTTTTTCCTTTTTTTTCTTTTTCTTTTTTTCTTTTTTTTTCCCTTTTTTCCTTTTTTTCTTTTTCTTTTTTCTTTTTTTTCCTTTTTTTCTTTTTGTTTTTTCTTTTTTTCCTTTTTTCCTTTTTTCTTTTTCTTTTTTCCTTTTTTTTCCTTTTTTTCCTTTTTTCTTTTTCTTTTTTCTTTTTTTTCCCTTTTTTTCCTTTTTTTCCCTTTTTTTCCTTTTTTCCTTTTTCTTTTTCCCTTTTTTCCTTTTTTCCTTTTTCTTTTTTCTTTTTTTCCCCTTTTTTCCTTTTTTCTTTTTCTTTTTTTTCCTTTTTTCTTTTTTTTCCCTTTTTTTCCCTTTTTTTCTTTTTCTTTTTTTCCTTTTTTTCCCTTTTTTTCCCTTTTTTTTCCTTTTTTTTTCCCTTTTTTTTTTTCCTTTTAAAAAATTAATTTAAATGATCTTCAAAGATTTCCTGCTGCCATGAGGCAGCAGCTCGGCTGGCTTTGACAAAACCCCCATTGAGTGTGTCAACCCAACTCTGCCCTTGCAGGGACACCCCATCTCCAGCCATTACTCTCCTAATACATTAAATGTCACTCTACGCAAGGAGTTTACACCAAGTTTGCCCCTTCTAGCAGCAGGACTGAGTGTGCGAGCATTGAAACGGGGGGGTCCTGACCCACGTATTCCCTGTGAATATGTTCGCTATGAATGGCGCAGCTTATTTTTCTGAAGCCACCGTGCGTCAGCATCCTTGCGCTGCGGAGGGCAGGTAAGTGTGTTTATTCCGTACCCGTGTTGCGGGTTCGCGTGCGCCTAGCCGCGTTTGTAAGGTGACCGGCGGAGACACGGTTGTTTTGTTAATGATGATTCCTGATTCCACGCGAGTTAAAAGAAATACCCAGATTTTCTGCCTTCCGCTCCTCCGGCTTGGTTTCAGCCCGTCTGCTCGCCTGGTCATGGATGGATTTCGGGCTTTTGATGGAATTACGGACAGTATGCGATTTAATCGGTACTTGTTTTATCTGCAGTGCTCCGTTGGAACTCTGTGTAGCGTGCTAGATCCTGGCGCGTTCGGGCAGGCTTCAAATCCGCCATCTGGCTTTGGAGCCGAGTACCTGTTTCTTTTTCGGTCGCGCTCCCTGTCCCTCGGGGCGGGGGGTCTGTTTGTTTGCTTTGGCGTTGGTTTGGCTCGGATTTGGGATCCGGCGGAGGACAGAGCCCTCCTCTGTGGCAGCACAAGGGCAGCACAGAGCTGCCCGCAGACCCGGGAGCAAACCTCAGAACCTTTCTGCGGCGCGGCCGGGATCCGCGTCCAAAAGTCGGGATGCTTTTCTGAAACCCATCCAAACATAGCTGAGACTCTTTGGGTTAGGAATTGGGTCAAAACCCGGGGGAATAGTCACTTTTTATTTTTTAATCCCCTCTCCGGCCTTTTTGGACTTGCTGGTTCTTGCAAAGCCCAGACTCTGGGTGAAAATCGTAATTCATGGGGGAACTCGGTAATTCTCTCTCTGCTCGGGGAAGTTCAGATGACCAGATGTGTGCAGTCACTGTGGATGGAGAATAAGACGCAGTTAACCCAAAAAGCTGCCCCCGCTGTGTGAACTGCAGTGGGACCTACGTCACGGCTGCAGGACACAGAGATGCTCCTCAACCTCAGTCGCCATCTCCTCGGGGGTTTCTTTTGGTCTTTTAGCACCGAAAAATCGCTTTCCTCTGGATGCATCATCTGAACGCACACGTGCACAGGATCTGCCCTGACACCTGCAAATCATCCAAAGCGGGGGTCCCGCGCCCCGCGGGCTGCTCCGCCAGCCCTGCTGCGAGGAACGTGTTTATCAAACACGAGCACCGTCCAGCGCGCGAAACTCAAAACGCCCACTAAAATCGGCCTTGGAGCCAAATGGCACAGTCAAATCCAGAAATTAAATCAGGTAGAAAAAAATGCCACAATTTCATCCAAGACCGTGGCCCAAAGGGCATCTGTGCGATGCTAGAATTTTATACCAAATCCTCTGGTACTGATATATTAGCCCACGGTACTGAAATATCAGCCCCGGGCAGCGTAAATCAGCAGCTGCTGGTTTACCCCATTCCTGCCCGGCGCGCTGACCTGCCCGGGGGTTTTAATCAGCTCTGAAGCCACCGAAATATAGAGACTATAAATTACCATCCGCTCTTTGATAGCGCGGCAAAGGTTTCCCGGCTGAAGAGGGTGGAATATCTGAAATCAAGCCATCAAATCGCGGCCTCGCGGTATTTTACCCCTTCAGCCTCAGCTCATCAAAAAGGCAGAAAGAGCCCCAGCGGATGCCGCCCGGCTGCTCCTCGTTCTGCTCCTAATGAACGTGGAAACCGCCCCGGCGAGTGCAATTTATGGGCGAAGGAATTCCACTTCCCATCATTTCATCTCCGCTGTAATAAGGCAGGCTGCGGCTGACAGCCCTGTAAAATACAGCCAGCTCGCCAGAAAAAAAAAAAAAAAAACAACCCAAAATTCCCTGAAAAAGGGTCGTCGGAGCCCGTCCAGCCATGGGGGCACCCACCTCTGCACCTCCCGAAGATGTTTTAACATAGTGCAGCTCCTGTTCCCCACCGGCCGCTTCCCCAAGCCAAACGAAGGCCAAGCAAATACTTTATTGAGTGGGCTCTGATGACCTTCGCTTATTTTTTTTTTTTTTTTAAATGAGCAGATCTGCTTAAGGAAAAAAAAAAAAAGTATATGAAATACACAAACTAACTTCAGATGGTGAGTTTAACCTCCAGTGGTCTCGTAGATTAAAAAACATTAAATCTTTTTATCTAAATTCTAATAAAAATCATGTCTCCCATGGTTTTAGTGACTGCTTCCAACTACACTTAAAAGCTTATTATTTTCAGGTCAGGTAGTGTGCACTGCAAAACTTTTGGTATTCTCTTTTTTTATATATTTTAAACCATTAATTTAAGGTTTGCTCCCGAAAAAAAACTTTGTTAAATGTTCTTGCCTGATACGATTTCACCCAGGAAAAGCTTCACGTTTAAAATGAAACAACATCAAGTTTTAACTAATAGAGGAGAGAATTTTAATGGCGAATCAAATCCATGGCACATTTACTTACCTTCTTCTGTACAGTGTTATAAATATACCGTAGTTTAATGTATTAGCTGAGAAAAGTACGTTTTTGAAAAAAAGTCTTCTAAAATTAATAAAGTATGGAAAGAGTCGAGGCAGCTTGAGTTGGTCCTCAGGTAGACGCGTCCCCGGGGTGATGCTGAGTTGCTGGAAAAGCCGAAGCAAAACACACACGTGCTCCAATAAAGGGAAAATCTGGAGCTTTTAGGGGAATTAACTGCAGATCCTGGCAAAGCTGAGATGGGCACAGCTCGCTGCCTGAACAGGCCGTTTGTTGAAAAACTGAAAGTTTCAGGTGACCGCAGCGACGCTTCAATTTGGGCTGGATTCAGCATCGTCTGCGGGCAAGGGAGTTTTCAGTTTGGGATGGGGTTTTTGCTATTTTTTTGCAATATGTTTTGAAAACCATGTTTGGATCTTGAATTGTCATTCTAAAATGATGTTTTGAGTGAAAATGTAGTTAAAGTGAATGTTTTTGTTTGCTTGCTTGTTGGCTTTTAGCAAAAACAAAACGAGCAAAAACAACCCCCAAGACAAAATGACCTTGTTTCAGTTGGGGTGAAACAAGGCATTTAATTCAATCCAAACCTCAACATTGTTCTTTTTTTTTTTTTTCCTGCCTCCACCTCGAACTAAACCCGTATTTTCTAGCTAAGGCCAACAGGCAAAAAGAACTGTCTGTTCTCAGCCTCTCCCAGTTCTGCGTTATTATTGACAATTTTGTTGTTTTCATCTTAACAGACCAGCCCAGCTGCTGGAATTAGATTAATTCCTCACCTACTTGAAAAACACCATTTCGATGGCCTTAGCCCGACTGGACAGGGAATTTTCCTTGTGTCCTTCTGCTTTCCAGGTTGGTTTTGCACAATTCTGGGATTGCCGATGTACCTTGCCTACGTATTTTGCTGCTTTTTCTTCTTTTGTGGTAGCTAAAATCAGAACATAACAAGGGACGACAACAGAGCGACGCACCGAGCTGTGTTTGACTTCCATCAAAAAATAAGTATGTGATGGAAAATATCGTACTGGAGCTGCAATACTGGTGAGTATCATAGATTCGGCTGATAAATCCGAAGGTATCCTAGCATCCCCAGTGTTGTTAATGTAAAAATATTGATTTACGCCCATCCAAGCCGGTGCGATGCCATCGGCTGGAGCAGGGACAGGTTATGGTGACACCTCCCAGACCCTTTGAGATGCTCTCAGCTGCAGCAAATCTATAACCCAAGAGCTAAATCAGGTTGTTTGGAGTCTCCCTTTGCTTGAAAGCAAGCGCAAGTTAGCGGGAATAATGGAAATCTTAAAATAATGGGGTAAAGCAACCAGCTGATGTCCCGACCCGCTCTTCTGAGCATGTGAGAAACCAGCATTTCCCTCTGCAAACATTCCTGTTCCAGCAGCCCTGGCGCTTTCCTGCCAGAAATATTGGGGGAGAAAATTCTGGCTTTTAATTCGCAAGAGCATTTAAACACCACTTTACATCAAAGGCTTTTCATTCCCCGGCCAGGGGAGTTATAAATGGGGCTCGGTGCAACGGGTCCGGCTCCCAGTGCCTCCCGCTTTCAAACGCCACAACATTAATATCCACCGGCCGGGAAGTTAAAAAGAATATTTATACACGTACACATCACATTAATAATGCATCGATTGACTGCTCTTATATTTAGAAACTAATATATTAAAACAAATTACCAAGTGGCAAAACTTTCTTGACAGGGGATGAAATATGTCGGGCTGCTTTATTGTATGTTATATATATTATTAGAAATCAAGTAAATTCTTCCCATACTGTGACTTTTTAAAGTAAAGTCTTGGTGTCTGATTCTCATTTATGCTCCAGGCTCTATGCGCTCCCCTGCTCGTGCGAAGTGGCAATGGGGCAGATAAGAACAAAGTCTTTCAAAGCTGAAGGCTTTAAATCTCCTTATTTAGGATGTACTCGATGGGAGAAAATAACCTTCCGCCCGCATGTGGCTGTGCTGAGGGCTGGGTAGCAAACGCTAACATTTCAGGACCCCAATACTAAAATTTCGAAAGGTCTTTAGCGTAATCCTTTAATCTGTTTACCGTTAGATACGCGAGAAAATGCTTATTTACAGGAGTAAACATCTACTTCCATTTCAAATAGGAGTTTAATCTGTTTAGAGAAAGGCTTGGGAGGAAATAATTCAAACTACTTTAAAGATTAAGGTTATCTTTTTTTCTCGTTTCCTTCAAAGGAGATCGCAGGCAACCTTCAGAGGAAACCGTGTTCTTTCAAATTAGCCTGGAAGTGTCTCCAACGCTGGGTTATTTGACCTCGCGGCAGTAAACCTGGATGCGAGATGGGTCCGGTTGTGCCTGGTTTGGGGTGGCTGTAAAGCGTCGGGTGGGTTTCCCGTTCTGCAAACGTGTGCCTGGTTCCAGCTGCTCAGTTGTATTTTATGGGTGGCTCCAACAGCCTCATTTTCAGGACATGGTATGATTCTGGTATTATATTCCATTTTTACTCCTGTCAATCATCAATATGAATACCTTTTGGTTTTTTTCTGGAGCGGCTGTAAAGCATAAAGAATCAAACCCAATTTGATCTCCAGCCTTAAAAAAGTGATTTCCTTGAGACAGGCATGGGGAGGGGGCACCAGGGCACATACTTACTAAAACATTCCATGAAGAATATTTGTATTTGTTTGATCGAGGTTTTTGTGAAAGGCGTGGGAAGTGCCAGCTTTGTTTTATTAGTTGCCTGGGGCCATGGGGTGGACGTCCCTCGGCCCAGGTGAGCGTGACTTGTTTCTCCCTGACCGCGTTCCCAGATCTGTACATTGCACCTATGGATGGTTCACGGGGTGTTGACCTTCCCATGGACATTGCATGGTGTAATCTGGTGGTTTTCATGATTTTATTCCCATTGTAGCTACAGTTCACTTGTCACAAGATGGATGCAACAGGGAAGGGTTTTCACCAGACTTGGGAAATCCAAGTGGCACAAACTCGTGAGGTTTTGATGGAAGCATTTTTGCAAAAACCCCTCAATTTCAGCTTTCTTTTTTGGCAGAAATCTCGACAATTCACGCCCATCTCGAAGTGCCGTCTTCGCCTTCCAGCTGTGAAGGGTTCCCAGCTGCAGCATGATCCGGCTCTTCCAGAACAAGTGACGGAGCCAGCAAGGTGACACGATTTCTTTGTAACGAGGCTTTAATTTGAAATAATTATTGCTATCTTAAAGAAGCAGTGTCCTCCATTATTTATTTGCAATGTACGCATTAAAATGCTTAAGTAGAGCTCAACCCTATTAAACCAACCTGCAGCATCGGCGTGTTATTTAGAAAGTTTTGCAGGCTCCTCAGAGGGGCTGAGATGATCCTTGTCCTGTTTTTAGCTGTGAAGTCACAGGGACATCGGTAAGGGGTTTCTCACAAGGCAAGAGCGAGGCCATTATTCGCAGCCTTATCTGGGTGGTGGTGACGTGGTTTAAAAATGTGCAAATACGGAATATTCGCATGTGAGTGAGTACGGCTGGTAGCGCACGCCAGGTTTCATTCTGGTTTTGGAGTCGAACAGGAGCAGTTACAGGGTGTGTGGCATTGTGGAAACGGTCCAGATTTTTTTTTTTTTCTCTATTAAGAGGGACTGCTGGTGCTATTTTTAAGCCACGCTCCTGCCTTTCTTCACCACCTCTCCTGCAAAGCCAAAGGTTTTGCCTCCGGGTGGTGCCAGCGACAGAGCGAGCAGGGGGCTGGTCGCAGCCCCCTTGGTCAGCAGAAATGAGACGTGAGGATTTGTAAGACTTGAAAATTCAGCGGCGGTCTGAGTGAACGTTAAACACTTTAGGTGTTCACGTTGAAGAGCATCCTTGTTTTTATCTAGGGAAATAAAACACCCCCGAACAGCCACAACAGCCCCAAAACACAGGATCCTGCAAGAGTGCTCAGAATGCTGTTTTTGCTTGATTTTTACAATCCGTGGCCCTGAGTATTTATTTATCCTTCCCAGGCTCACAGCAAAACGTGATGGGATGATGAAGCGAGTTCCTGTGCCACGGGACAGGACCAGGTCCCTCTGTGGGAATCGCTGCAGGAATCACACCAGGTTTGGAGTTTGGCTTTAACCTCATCGCCCCAAACACAGGGGTTATTTCTAGGCACCAATTTCCCAAAACCACCGTGAACACTACAGGCAAAGCAGGCGGGAACATTTCTTGTCTGCCTGGGGTGTGGATATGCAGATTTCTATCACATTTACTCTTTTTTTGCCGTGGCTTAATTAATGTGCAGGGCAAAAAGTGTACCTCTGCCCTGCAGAAATGATTTTTTTGGGGGATGTAAGACAACCCAGGTGACATCGCAGGCGATGAGAAGGGACGCAGGCTGGTTTGCGCACGGCTGGTATACGGTCAGCGGTATCCTCAGCATATGGAGAGGTCCGTATGGAGCAAGGTCCTTAGCGCAGCATCGTTATTGCTTAGTGCCGAAGGTTGTTAAGCCCAGTCGGGAGTGGGCCTGGCTTGCAGCTCAGGGATGGAGCCGCTGGTTTCTGGAAGCCTGGCGGGGTCCCCATGTCCCCCTGGTCAACGTGGACACCAAGGTGGAGCTCGAGCCACGCGCGTCTTCCCTCCTGCAGCTCCTCCGTCACGCTTGGGACGCTCGCTGGTCGCGCAGAATGCAAAGACTCTGCAAAACACCAGATGCTGCAGCGAGTCCACCTGTCCTGGTGGAAACAAGGTGTAAAATCGCAAAATTATCTTGAGCCTGCAGAGTTAATCCCCTGTGCTCACCGAGGGCTGACTCCGAATTGGAGCCCTCGCCGCGTCCCAAGCGTTCCTTCGGCGGTGGCTGGGGCCGGGCTGGGTCCCGCCGGGGCTTTTCCCCATCAAGGTTTGACAAAGTGCGTTTGTGGCCTCGCATTAACGGCAGAATTAATCACAGCT
This sequence comes from Caloenas nicobarica, assembly GCF_036013445.1. NCBI lineage: Eukaryota > Metazoa > Chordata > Aves > Columbiformes > Columbidae > Caloenas > Caloenas nicobarica. Next base: position 121,573,841 of record NC_088247.1, read on the forward strand.
GACAGGGCGAGTGCAGCCAGCGGCTCCTGCCAGCCCTGCCCCGGCCTCGGCCACCTCAACCCCTGCTCTGCAAACACTGATTTATTTTCCAGGCAGAGGGGGGCACTCATTTTTGGTGTGTCCCGTGGGCAGGCGTTCATTTTTTAACGTGACTGGCAGGGGTAAGTGACAGAAGCGCTTTTCTTGGGCGATGGGCAGCAGAGAAAGGAAGCTTTGTCCGCGTGGGCTGCCGGGCTTTTTTGGTGACACCTTTTCTTGGTGACACCTTTTCTTGGTGACACCTTTCCTCCCGGCCTGCCAGCCAGGGTGCAAATGGCCGTGATTTGTTTGGTAACTCCTTATGGACATGCCTGGACTTCCACCGGCCAGGTCTATTTATAACCCGAACTTAACCCCTGTAGTCTACCGATACCACTAGACTTGGAAAAAGTTGCAGCAATACTTGTTGGATATATATATATTTTTATTTTTTTTTTAATTTGGCTGAAATATTAGCAGTGTAAGTGCTACGTTGTTCTTCTCTGTCTCTTGGCTTGCCTCTCCAGGGGGCTGTGAGCTGGACGCACCATTATTCTGAAGCCGCACGGTAACACCTCCACTGTCAGTATTTGCTAAACTCCAGTCTGATCGCTCACAGCGCAAAACTTTCCTGCTAGAAATCTCCTATCCGTGCCTTGCTTTTGAAACCTTACGTCTTTTCTGAAATATAAAAATAGCTGCTTTCCAATATTCAACAGATGGGGTGACTTATTGGAAGGCTTCACAGAGTCATGACTTCAAACATAGATAATAAGTTATTGTAAGCGTATTTCATGAGAATACACCCGTACTTTGATAAACCAAAATCCCTATAGCATCGTGTTCTCACAGTGGAGAGGACAAATGAGCTCCTCACGCCATCAGTGCTCCACTGCTAATTCTACCTTTTGTCCGTGCAAGATTTTAAAGATCACCGTGGCACTGAGCTTTACTAGTGTCTTCATAAATGGTATGCGTAATACGTAAATGGTACGTATAGCTGACACGAGTTTAAAACTTTAAATGACACGTAGGTCCGGCACTTAGGGACGTGGTTTAGTGGGACGTGGCAGTGTTGGGTTAACGGTTGGACTCAATGATCTTAAAGGTCTTTTCCCCGAAATAGAACCTTCCTCAAGAAAAAAAAAAAAAAAATGGACTATCTCTCAGCTTCTGTGCGACAGGGAGCGGGATTTTCTCCGTGTCAGACATGGATAAAAACAAGAAGTCCCAGGAAAAACATCCTCCGAGTTCTCTCTGCAGCCCGCCCGTTTGAAACGCCAGCTCAACCCACCTCCCGCTTTTCTTCATCATCCTCCCCGGCCCTTTTCCTTCTCCAGAAATAAATCTGAATGTCTCTTGAACTCATTTATACTGCTGGGTTGCCTTCCCCAGCCTAACTCGTTCCATATGGCCCTTGCTCTTTGCGTGGAGCAGTTCTGCCTGGGTTCCCTCATTTACTTCCAAGATTCTTAATTTTATGAACAATTTCCTAACAATCAGATCAATTAGAATGCGGAGAAGTCCTCCAAGGGAAGCGGTGGGATCCCTGTCACTGGTAGAATGCAAAATTTGGGCCAGACAAAGCAATTCCGGCCGGCCTCCGCGGAACAATCCCTCGGCCGGGCTGATCTAATAGAGCAGATATTTTCCATCTTGGCATTCCTGGGGCCTGGTCCTGCTCCCAGTGACACCAGTTCTCCCAGTTTCCTCTGCCCGTCTTTGCCCTCTGCCTGCAGCTCTGCCTTTTTCCAGCTCGAGGACCACAGGATATAAAAATCACTTTGGGTTATTTACGTTCGCTTTCACCCTTAGAGCTGCTGCTGCTTTGCTCTTCTTTCTTTTTTTTTTTTTTTTTCCCCTTTATTTATTCTGAGTAATGCCTGACACATGCTTATTTCATGCTTCGTACCGACATATTTCAGCGAAAGGCAAACATAAAGAATGAAACCAATACAGTTCTAATGGATCAAATACCATCCTACTAAAAACCACAATTTTCGAATCAAGGTTTTTATTGAAACAGACTTTCATTCAGAGCAAAGCATCCTACCGAAACCCAACATTTTTTCAAACTCTTGTCCAACAGTCTCTTTTATTTTCCCATCTCAAACAGGTAATTTTCCAATCAGACCTATTATACCGAATCAATTTCCATTTACCCAAAATATATAATTACAAGAATTAGCCCAAACCAACGTACTTTTTTAATCCTTCGCCTGTTAACTCAAACCACATATATCTGCAAGTAGGAATTCTTCTGGAGACCAATGGGAATGTATTCCAAACAATGCATTCTTATTCAAATTCTTATACATTTTAATCAAAAAAACCTTGTATTATCTGCAACCAATATCTTCGAAGCCAGCTCGTTTTATTTTGTTCGAGTCAGGCCACTTTTACTAACCCCCTCGTTTATATGGAATTAATATAGCATGCCTATTGAATGCGATGCCTAATGACTTTGATACAATAACACCGGCGAGTTCTTTTCAGTATATATATAACGAATGGCTACACTGCTGATATTTACCAAACCAAAACAGATTTTTATTGGAAACAGGAGGGATACCCAGCAAGGACTAGTGTTTCCCTGGCCTTCCAAGGCTGAGAACAGCAGCTTTGCGCTGAGGAGCACAGAGATGCGCTTGGTGACGGGAGGGAAATTGCGCTCGCCTTCCGCGTCTCCTGGCTCGAGCACAGGCTGCCGGAATTCATTTACTCCGCTGCCCGCTCCTTTCTTGAGGGCCTTGGCAGCATTCTGGCGTTTCAGCAAAATTAGATATTAATTTTCTCTTAAATGCTCTATAATTTCATTTTATTAAAACTTTTACAAGGAGAGAGAGGGAGAGGGTCCTCTTGCAGCATCCCAAATGGGCGCCAATAAAACCTTTATACCCTACCGCAGTCTCAGGTACCCTGCGTTTGCGAAGGAAAATTATTTTTTAACAAATATATATTAGAGAAAAGATATAAAACTTTATTGGCGCTATATTTCCTACCCCTCTACTTCAGCAAGCCAACTTTCTCAGGTATCGTACACCGAGTCCCGAGGGGGAGGAAAGAGGGAAATAAAGCAAACGTGGGGATCTCTGAGAGCACTTCCAACCACTTGTATTGTGAGAACAACGCTCTGATTTTCAGGGCCGGTGCCCTAGGAGCAGAGCCGGGTTCACGGCGCTGGGAGGTGAGGGACTTTCCAAAGGGGTTTTTCTCCTGCTTTTTAATCCCAGAGTTTTTAACATTGCTTGGGACAAACTGGCCCTTTAGCATCGCCTCTCCTGGGGTTTTTGCACCAAAAAAAAAGGCGAATTTGCAGCTTGGATAAACCAGGGTAGCCTTGCTAGAGCCAGACGATTGAATCTGGCCAAGAATCTGGCCCGGCTTTCCAGTCTTTATTGGGAAAATTTGTTTACAGCTGCGTACTGGGCAAAGGAAGCCTGTGCAGCCGTTCTGTAGCACTTATTCACACAAAGCTTTAATATTTGATAATGTTATTTAATAAAATCTGTTACAAGGTTCTTAAATAACTCTTTATGACCCTTTTATGATTTATGCCATGACACATAACCTCGGGTGTATGTATTTTATGTTATTACAGATGTGTAAACTGATATTAATTGTACACATTTTCCCCTGAAGTATAAGAACTTATTTTTTTCTCTTTTTCCCTTGGCTATATAACTAGACATATAATAATTTCTACAGAAGGTAAAACCAGCACATATAGTAAAAAAAAGGATGAAAAATGTTTGCGCAGCTCTGCCTTTCATTTTAAATGAATATAAATGTTCGTATATGTCATAAATTTAAGCTGCAAGTAAATTACTGCCAAGTTCTGAGCCCATCTCATGTTTGAATCCTGGGGTAAAATAGAAAACATTTGTTGAATCAGTCCGCTGAAAGCAGCAAGGAAATGATGTAATGTTAATGAAATATGCAGTTTTGATACAATCCAATTAGCACTCCCGGGCACTTGCGGCAGGTTTGCTGGGGGGACGGGCGGTTTTTCCTCGGGTGGGTGCCCCGGGGTCTTGGGCCCCAAAACGCATCGGGGATGAGCAAGCCCCTGAGCAAACCTGTGTTTCCAAGGGGGCCTCGCAGCGCGAACCGCGAAATATTCCCTTTTTCTGGGGTGAAGGACCCCGCCGCAGCCGCCGCGTTCCCGGTGCAGCATCCCCTCTCTCCAGGGGCTTTATGGAGGGAACCCCGGGATTTCACGCCCGGCCAAAGGCAGAACCGCAGCGCCGGGAGCTGCACCCCCGGTGTTCTGAACCTCAGGACTTTCCACCCCGAAATCCACCTCTGTGAATGGTAACCCTGGCTGAGGAAGCATCAAAAAGGAGAAGAAAGCCAAGATACCTTTCTCGCCAAGTGCGATTTACAAAACAGTTCAGCATCTGGAGCAAGGGACATTAGTTTTGATTATTTCCGTATGATATTTATGCGGTTTGTTATACTTAAAACTATTATTGTTTTCTCTTCTATCTCTCCCTCACTCTGTTCTTCCCTTTCATCCCCATTTTTCTGTTCATTTGTCAAGCACAGCTAAAGGAAAAAAAAAAAAATCAGCGGCAGGAAAAAAAAAAAAATCAAAATATGTCATCAACGTGGCCTTTTTTGTTTTATGGCATTAAATGAACTTCCTGCCCAGGCAGAATAAATAAAGCAGGTATTTGAAGTTGGACATTATAATGGCCAAAAGCAAAGCATGAAAATGAGCCAGTAATCAAGTATTTGGGTAGCGTATTTACGCAAAGTTCTGCTAATGACGGTGTAACGCTGTGATGGACGCACACGCGTCTGCAAGCTGGAGTTGCCTTGAACTCACGTTAAGTACCGAATTAAAAGTAGCCGTGCTGGGACGGCACAGGGACGCGCGCTTTGTAAACCAGTCAAAGCTGCCGAAATCAGCCCAGAGGTGCTGGCAGATGTTGTATCCCTGGCAGATGTTGTATCCCTGGCAGATGTTGTATCCCAGCTTTGGGGGGAAAGATATAAAACCCGAACCATGTCATGTTGGGTCAACCTGAAACATCATCTTTGATTCAGATGCGAAGCACTTTGTTTTGCTTTGCCGAGTTATTTAACTCTTTTGTCTGAACTTTTGTCTTTTAATTTAGGTCCGTTTAGAAATAAACAAATGCTGTTTGGAAACAAAAGGCCTAAAGGTTTTGCTTGGGAAATGTCAAAAGTTTTAGCAAGCCTAAAGTGAAATGTTTTGACATTTTAAGAAAAGGAAAAAAAAAAAAGAAAAATCTGTGGGTTTTTTTCTAGCAAAAATCAATAGCTGGATTTGACCTGAAAGCGTGAAAAGTTTCTCTTTTCTTCTAAAGCTCCATTTTTGAATGAAATGACTTTCAGTGGAAATTTAGAAAAATAAAACATTTAAAAAATAAAACACGCACGCCCAAGTGTAGTTCTTTTCTCCTGCTGCCTCTCCATGCTGGAAGGACACAGCACCACATACTCCTGCATCTTCCTTTTCCACCCAACAGCTATTTGGATGCAGTAAAAATGCATTTGATAATAACCCTGCCAGAGACAGCTCTTTTTTAGAGTAAGGACCTTGGCCAACACATCCTCTGCAAATCGCTCCAAATCCCTTCTCGCTCCTCCCGCGTGCCCCATTAAACCCCGCTCTCGTTAGCCAGCTGGTTTTTACAGGGAATAGTCAAGTTCTGCTAAGATTGGTGCTGATTTGGGCGGTGGTTGCTGCTTTAATGCATTTCTGAACCTGGTCCTTTTCTCCTCCTCGGTGCCAGTTACTCCACCCTGAGCGAGCGGAGTTCATTTAATTCGGTTTACAGTGGCGTGGGATGCAGCTGCACGTTACAGCACACGCTTGATAAATTACCAGCTGGTACAAAACACGTTTGGACAATGGGGAGAGACAATAGCGGAGATAAAAAAAAAAAAAAAAAAGAGGAAAAGTCACGCCTGCTTTGAGGACAGCAAACCCAACGCTGCCAGCAACCGTCCCCCAGCTCCTGCCAACCCTTCTGCTGGGCATCACCAGCACATGGAGCTGCGAGCGCGTGAAAAACCCAACACACGGCTCAACCCATCCTTTTCCACGTAGAAATGCAGAAGACAAGCCCAGCCGTGCTGGCACGGGTGGCCACCAGCCTACCTGGTCATGGTGGGACCACACGTCTCCTTGCCAAGCCCAGCCGGTGCGACGCAGCGAGCTTGGGTTTTTCTGGAATTTGCAAAGAAAAAGCAGCAAAACTGTTGCAAAGCAGCAATTCCTCAGCTCCCGGCCACTGGGAAAGTTTGCTGTGGAAACCGATACCCTCCTAAAAGTCGCCCCTCGCCCCGGTGTCACGGCAGGTAGGGCTGGGGCACAGGATTACCAGCGCTCATTGTCCTCCGCAGCATGGATGAATGGGGTAATTTAACCCCAGGAGATAACAAACCTCCGTGTCTGCACCACCACTTGTTATTAGCATTTCCCATGAAGCTGCCGGGTGTTGGTTTAAAGCGTCTTTGAGCAAATTATCGGGATATCTGGCTCCTTCCAGCTGCCGAGTGCCGCCGTGACTCTGCTGCTCTCTGGCCATCAACTAAGGACAGGCGGGACAGCTTTAATTACCCGCAGCGCTCGTTACACACCTGACGAGAACGCGGAGCAGGGTTGGTACCGCGTCGCACGCCCCAACGCACACGATCCATCCCGCTGGAGGAATTTTCCTCCTCGCACAATACCTGCACTTTACGACGCGTTTCTCCACTTTTTCGGGCTACGCGCCGATGTTTTTCCTGCAAACCGGGCGGTATTAGTAAATAGGTAATAATCATACCAGTTTAGACTAATACTGATAGCGCTTATACCAGTCAACACCAAAAATTATTAAAAATACCTCAGTCTCAGATTATACAAGTTAATTTGGTTATTTGCCAACATTTCTTGGGCTTTTGCAAAAGCAGCTATTTTTTTTTTATCCCCGGATGGGGCTCTGGCACGTAATTTCCCCAGAAATGAGAGCCTCTCATTTTCTGCATTCATCGCTGTGTCTTTTTCACACATATCCAGGAGATTCCGGGTGCAACTGTGGGGTGATCAGTCCAGGCTGTGGCTGCTCTATATGGCCCTGTATCACCTATATCACCTATATCGCGGCTCCACGCCCAGCCAGGACACCTGGTAGGAGGCACAAAGCTCCAGACACTTAACTTACCTGCAGGCAGAGGATTCAGCGTTTCAGCACCTATCACCTTCACGAAAGCCCGCAAGCCTTGGATCAAAATTTTAATTTCATCGTGCAGCGGATTCCCCAGCAGATGAAATGCATTCTTCTCTGGGAAGCCATCTACCACTGCAAATGTCCAGCATAAAACAGCATATCAGTTTTATTAAGCAGGATGCTTGGCAATTTAATAGCCTGCTTTAATTTGGTAGAATTCGTCCAGCTTAAGTATTTTTCCATCTTCTGCTCAACCTGGTTTATGATTTATCAATTACCTACTTCACATATATCATGGGTTTAACTTTTTCACTCTGTAAATCATATTCCTGGCTGAAGAAATGTGGGGGGTTTTTTTACAACTGAAAAAAGAAACCAACTTGTCTCTCTCTATAAGAGGCATAATACTTTCTGTGAAATATTTAAAACATCATTTACAATAGATGCAACTCAGCAATGAGTCAGAAGATTTGCAGGATGTTCTTGAGGTTATAGTGACCTTTGGAGGATAAACTGTATTAAGTATTAATCTTTCCTACAAATAAACTCAGTTTCCATCAATAAGCGGTTCTCTTTTTTTTTTTTCCCTGTTAGGTTTCCCACCCCTTTCAGAGAAAGCCTCCAAAGCCGGATGGTTTGCGAGGAGCTGCCCTCCCATTCCAAGGCGGAGATGACTTTTCATTGACCATGGGAGGTTTGCGGGTGTCCCCCCCCCAGCCCCGCCAAGAGCCTTATTTTGCAAAGCACTTACTGAAACGCTGCCTGAAAAAACAAACACAGAGCCGAAATCCCTCGCTGGCCTCCCGAGGGGACGTCTCCATTCACTGCAGCGGGCGCAAAGGCACGGCAAGATAATTGCAATAGGCCCTGCAACAGCCCTGCCAAATTAAAAGTAAAATTCTGTAATTCTTCTCTTTTAATTGGCCATTGTATCCCATCCTGACTGAAGGCTTTTAAAAAAAAAAAAAAAAATAAAAAATAAAGCAGAGCTCTGGGTAAAGTCCTGGCTTCACGGAGGTGAAGGGCAGAAACTTGCACGGGCTTGACGAGGCCAGGGGCTCTGCCCGTGGCTCGCGCGGCGTTATTTGTGCTGCGGTTTAATGAGCGATTGCCCAAGGCGTACGTGACTCCAAACGAGAGCGGGATCCCCGCGGCGGCCGGTGCTCCGTGGAAATGGGATGCTCGGCTGCCTCTGCCCCAAAAACTGGGCGTTTAAGAGAAAAGATAGGGAGAAAATCCGACGACCTACCTCTGAATTTTAAGGCGGGTGGTGAATTTTGCCGTGTTTCACAGTGCCGCTCCTCCAGCTCGAACCCACGGCATCGGCAGGCAAAAGGGAGTTACTACTTTGCAAAAATACCCCAAAAAAGCACTCGGGAAAGCTGCACCAGGCCGAAGGCTGAATCCCACCGCAAAACCCCTTTCCTTGGTAATTACAGCTCCTTTTTATGGGCAGTCGTACTATTGATCCATCAGTATTTCATCAATGGGGACCAATTTAATGAACCGGCGTGATAATGAAGTGGGGTTTTATGGATTCAGCCCGGAACACGACCACTGGCGAAAGTGGTTTTGATTCGGGGTTTTAACATGGAGAATAAGCCTTTCACAAAACCAGAACCGCCCATTAAATTTGATGATATTGTGAAAAACGTTCATCTCATCCTCAGAAATGTACATCCCTTACGTTTTAAAGACGTATAACACAAAACATTATCGAGAGCATTAGAGGGGTTTTTTTCTCTGCCAGGAACCAACCAGTTGCAAACCCTTTCAGATGGAAACAACTCAGAAATTTCAAAAATGTTTGCAAAAAAAGACATTTTCACTTTTCAACCAACTCTGTTATTGATTTTCCAGGCTGAATAAGGAATGCTTGTTGAATTTTATGGAAACTGATAGTGGAACTATATGAAACTGGCCATAAAAGATAACAGATTTTGTTTTAAAGTCAGATAAAAGTTATAGTCCCATGTTATTTGGCATATGAATTTCCTATGATACCAATAAAAATGTTAGTTATAAAGCATTTCCTGAGGAATGGCTGTAACCCCAAATGATCATGGTTATTTGCTGAGGAAAATAGGTTTTATTCCGAACAATAAACCTATGCAGATTTATTAACCTGGGAAACACACAGCCATTCCGTGTACCAATCCGGTTCGAGCTGATGGAATTAATAACACTGATATAATGAAAAATATCTTTTTACACTCCAAAACCATTGCCTGCGTAATGTCACACATAAAAGAGTTTACTTAGCAGCCCTTTAGCTCTATTTTCCCCATTCTTCGCAGAAGTCTTCATTCACAATGGGTTGTTTCTATTTAAATGGTGATATTTGCTGTGTATCATGTTACTGCGGCGCTATTCCCTGCAGATGAATGAAAGCCGAGCGTGAACTAACAAGAAAAATACTCGGAAGATGAAAATTCAAAACAAGCGAAAGATGCCTGCCGTGCTTTCGAGGCGAGGACGAGCGAGCCCGATGGGCACTCCGGCACCTCCGAACCCTCCCCGAGGCGTTCGCCGCCTTTTAAATGGCCTGAGCGCCCCCAAAATTCAACCACAGCAAAAAAACAGGGAGCAAATTAAGTGGAGAATTAATTGCAGCGGCTCAGCAGCCCTCGGATCTCACCTGGGCGCCGCGCTGAGGATGAAGATGAGGATGCTCAGCCCCGACGCGGTGCTGGGAGCGGCGCATCCTCCGCCAGCACAGCTCTCCCGCCCAGCTCTGCGTTTTCGCTCCCCTCCGAGCCCCGCCTGCAAAGCACAACTCTATTATTAATAATGAAGAGGACTCACAGCCATAAAAGCGTCAGCTATCGGTCGGCTTCATCTCTTCCGTATGTCTGGAGGCAGATCCGCACAGCTCCTGCCCTCCCCTGGGCTTTAATGGCTTTGTGCTGTGATGCGTGGGGACACAGCTCCTTGAGTTTCCCTCCTAAGCCAATAAAGTTTTTTACATTATCGTGCAATTATATATATATTTTTTTTTTTTTTTTTTAGTATAGGAATTAGCCATCTTAAAGTAAGAGACACTGCAAATAGGCTCACGGGCTCTTAGCGGCTGGGGATGGAAGGTTTTGGAGGGTGAAAGCTGCAGCGAGGATGAGGACTCACCTTTGGGAAAGGGACAACAGCGATAAATCCTGAAATGGCCAGCTGAGTGTCAGGCTTGCTTTAATTAGGTATTTAAACCAGTGCAAAGGTAAGATTCAGCTAGAAGAATAAGGCACTTTTTCCCCCCCCTAACATTGCTTCTTTTAATTTTCTTAGTTTTAGCCTGAAACCAGCTACCAGCGTTGAATCCATCCCACGTTTCCCCAGGTCGCAGACCGCCCTCCCGAGCAGCGGCGTGCTCTGCAGGCAGGAGTTCTTTTGGAACAAGAAGCGTTTTATCCCATCCGCTGCCTTCGCCCCTCAGGATGCTGGGAAGCAGAGAGCGGTTGGAGAAGAAGGCCATCATCATCATCATCATCATCATCATCATCATCCCCATCTCACCCCAGCACCTGGAGCAGAGAGAGAGAGGGGGCGACAGCATTTTGGGAACCATTACTCCTCATTTTGGGCCAAAAATAAAGCCTCCTCCCAAGATACTGCAGCCTCACCTGACACACGCTGCTTGCAAACGGGAGGGAGAGGGTTAACAGAGGAATTTGGGTTTTGTACAAATCAGCACATTCTGCTTTTCTAAACGTGTGTATCTATATATAGCGAGGGGGGTGAACACGCTGGCTAAATTTTGCGTTTCTATAAAGCAGAACCTAAGTCTGCAGGTCACGTATGAAGCCAAACAGCATGTTTACAGGTAATTAGTGTTTATAATCAGTTTGTAAAGCTAAAGTGACTCCAGATCGCTATGCACTCAAGAAAAAAAACACGTAGAAAAGATTTTTTTTCTTTCTGCATGCATGCAAATGCCAAATTAACATCTGCATACAATATACGCTCTGGTCAGACCCAAAATATTGTTGTGGTTATGGCCAATTCACTTAAAAGCCTATATGTTTAAAACCTCACATTAGTATGGATGAAATGTTTTCTGTTCCTTTAACTTCTTTTAGGGTTGGAGGGGGTTTTTTAAGTTAAAGTTTCACATTAACGGTACTTATAAACCACAGCTGTTTCACTGTACTATATAACAATAGTGTTTTGTATCTGAGCAAGCTTGGAAATCTTCATGCTTACTCAACTCTTCCAAAACCAAAAGCAACCCCACTTGTTCCTCAAAATGGAAGAGGTATCTCTAGCCTTTGCAAAACAATGAGATTCCTGACAACTTTTCATAAAGATGGTATTTTGCTATTGCTTTGGAGAGGAGACGGAATTCAGTCGCTGAGCCGGATGAGATGTGACAATTTTGGCTCGGGGACCTTCTTCTGCGAGAAGGGGAGGCTGAGCGGGTTCCTGCCCTTGGAAGGAGCAGAGGAGGAGACTTTAATTAGGTGGAGAAGTTGCTAGTGGTTAAAAAAACAAAACAAAACAAAACACACAAAACAAAAAAAAAGCCACCAAAATCAGCAAAAGAACACTGGCCTTTTAAGTCCCTGTTCGATTCCACTGGTGAAGACAGAAAGCGAAGGGCAGCGCAAGGATGCGCACAGGTGGGATACACACGGCTCTCCTGCCAAAAACAGGCAGAGGATCAAGTTCCTGACAAGAGGGCGTTTTATTCTCACTTTCAAGTAGGTTATGAAGCAGTTTGTTGGGTTGGTTTATTTTTTTTTTTCCCTCAGCACATTTCGCCTTTCTTCAAACCTCCATTTTTCCGGGGGAGGTTTTGAAGCGGCCTCATTGGTAACCCGACCTCGCTTCTCGTCACATTTGCGTCATCAGCTCTGGGGGCCACGCGAGGATGCTGACAAGTATTCCCACCTTTAAAATACGCCTCTTTGGCAATCCAAAGAAGAAAAAGACAAATCCCCCACTGACTCAGGAGTGTTTCTGCAGAAGGAGGACCGAGGGTTCATGGCACAACGCAACCGCAGCCAAGGTTGTCCAAATTGCCTGGATCCCGCCCTGTTTTATTCTCTCTGGTTATTGTGCGCCGGGCTGTTTTCTCCCATGGGCGGCCCCGGGGAGCCAGCAGAACCTGCAGCCCAGGAGACGCGAGGAGCCGGGGCTGCTGCTTGCTCCAAACCCTGCACATCTCCGCAGCCTCCCGGCTCCTCCTGCTGCGCGTCCCTGGGGCTCTGTGCGAACGTCGCGAGGTCTGGCGGGTCCAGCCAAACCTCTGCTGCCGGGCCCAGCTGCCCAAACCTCCTTTTTGGCACAGGGAGGGCGCCCGTGTGGGACGGGGCACGGGGACAGCGCTGGCTCAGAGCAGAGGCGATCGCGGCTCCCAAGAAATAAACAGGGACTGTTTTAAGACAACATCCCAAGGCTTAACAAGCAAATTCTGCCCGTCAGTCCCTCCCGTAGGCAATTACCTTCTGGCCATCGCAGCCGCGCGAAAGTGGTCTCAGAGAGGTCTCCTTTTTTCCATCTCTCACGAAAATTCAGCCTGGTGGCTGAGAATGGCCCAAATCAGCATCACCAAGGACAAAGGCAGATGCAGTTTAGCTGCTACACACAACACCACCACCCAGCCCTGCCTTGGCTTTACAGAGAAGCAGCTCTTAAGGGCCTTCTATGGCAATTGGACACCCAGGGTGGTCCCTGAGCCTCCTCCCAAGCTCACCTGTGAGGCTGCCCAGCTGGAGATGATTTCTGACCCCAAAGCCACCCTGGGGCTCATAGCCAACCTGCCTTGTAGCTCCCGGCAACGTGGAGCATTGGGTTTATCTTCCTCTCAAAACTAGACAACATTCTACCTAAGTAACGCCTTCTTGCTGTTTTCCCAAGACCTGACGTTTACCAACCACCGAGGGAAAGCTCTCAGACCTTTCTCAGGAACATTCTTTATAATAAAGTTAAAATACCTGATGTTAGGTTTCATGCTCATGTATCCTCCCTGACTCAGTGGAGCTACACATATTTCTGTAATCTCAACGTTTAAAAAATATATATAGATTTAGAAGTAATCTCTATTAATCCCTCAGTTCTTCAGGAGACTCTTTGAGAGTTTAGGGCTTCACATGCGTGTGAGCGTCTGCAAGGTTGAAACCGAAAGAGGTTTCAGCCAGCCCCGAAATTAAAAACGTAAATATGAAATATTAAAAACAGATCTGCTCTAGAGAAGAACTTTGACATTGCCACAAATCCGAAGAAGAAAGGGAAAACTCTGGCATATAAATTCGGGATGACATCACTTTCTGAGACCCTGATGCCAAAACAGTGCTATCTCTGGGAGAGCTGCAGTGAAAGCTTTTGTCATCTTTGCCAGGTTAATATAAGTGTGAGATAAAAAGTACTTTCATATTCATACTGCGGGATGGAGGGCAGGGGGAAGGGGGCATGTTTTCCCCCAGGGAAATATTGCATTCGTATCTGTAGCGTGGAGTTGAGAAGCAGAAGACTTGCCAGCCATCCATCTTCCTTCCCAACTTGCTCCAGCATCCATCGACACACGACGCTTCTGAAAGGAGACCAGAAACCACAGTGCTCCTCGGTGGCCGACTAACGCTATACTTTGGGTTCGGCAGAGTTGGGGGTTTTTTTGCTTCAATTTATCATCACCAGCTTTCTACAAATTATCACGAGGAGCCTTCGTCAAAACTCCGGCGCTTGCTCTCCTCGAGTTTGTCTCCTGCGTCGATCAGTTTGGGGATGGGAGGTGGGGGGCAAAAAGATAGAATGAAATGCAAAATCACAAACCCAACGCTTTTCTGGAAAACACCTTCTAATCGAGTGCAACCTTTGTCACTCACTTCCTTCAGGAAGGCTTGTGTGTTGGGGGAATCATAAAGAAAAGAGCGGTTCACATCTTTACCCTGCCACCCGGGGAGGAAATCGGGGTTTTTTCCTGGCTGTCCGCAGCAGACAGAGCTTGCACACGTGCACCGTCTGTACGTGGTCCCAGAGCACCTGCAGCAAAGGAAAAAGAAGCTACAAAAAGCTCACGGATCCCGTACGTGCAGCACGCAAATCCAGGCTGGCGCAGGTGACGCATTTGCAGCTACACTCGGTCCAGGGCTGTTTTATGCGACCGCCTGTGCTGACCCCCGCACACCACAGCCCCGATCCTGACGCTGGGAGTTCCCTTCCCTCCAAAGCTGCAGGTTATAAACATCCCTCAGCACCTCCAAGAAATAAAAACCCGTCCTCCAGCCTCTCGCCGCCGGAGCAGGCGGCTTGGATACCGAGCAAGCCACATACAGAGCGCAGCTGCGTGAGGTGCCGATGTTAGCGGGGGCTCACCCGAGTGGAATTACAGCTGCGGAGATTACCGCTGTCACCTTTGGGACTGGCGGGTGACACATCTGGCCCAGCTGTACGCTGCGTCACTCCGTTTGGGGGCTATATGAGTATTACTGCAGGTTCAGGGGGGTTCTGTGACGTGCAGCACCGCACCGTCTCTTACTGGGAAACTCTGCTTTTGCTCAAGCTAACGCCTAAACTCCGTTCAGCATCCCAAGGGGCTGGTTTTCACCCAGAGCTCACTTCTCATCCGAGATCTTGCTCGGGAGCGGTGAGGAGGCTGGGTTATGCCTATATGTGCATATGCACACATATATACATGTATGTATTGGTATGGAGATGCATGTCTGTATATATATGTATATGCATATATGTGCATGAGTATATGTATGTATTATATGTTTCTGTATCTGTGCATATATATACACATACGTGTATGTGTATAAATGTGCATGTGTATCTGTATACGTTTATCTATGTGCATGCTAGTGTCTATAAATACTCTTTATACCCTTCCCTAAGCACCCAGCACTGCTGCGGTCGGAGCCAGCGCAGGGCGGCAGCCGGACCTTTGAGCCCATCAGTTCTTGGCTCTCAGCAAGCCCAAGTCTGCCTGTCACCCGCTGCTGGTGCCCTGGGACAGCCGCGGTCCCACAGGGTGAGGGGCTGTGTCCGTTCTCGGGATGCTGAGGACACGCGGAGCAGCGGGCGATGGGGAGGTCTGTACCGACGCCAAACATCTGCAAGCCCCACCGGCACAGCTTGTTTCTACCCAGAGCGCTGGTTTTTAAATCTTTATGATTCTTAGCATGCTAAAAAAGAAAACCAATATGTGGTCCACCGGCGAGTCTCCAGTAACAAAGTGCAGGTCGTGAAACGAGGGCTGTAACATTCTCCATCCTGCTCTGCGCTCTCCAAAGGAACAGTGCTAAAGATATATGGGGCAGGTAGAGCTGAGGGAAACAGTTTCAACCTCATTTTTTTCCATCAGAAAATGCCATTTCATCAAAATTGACATGTTCTGAGGGATGGTATAGATTTTGACAAAACCGTCGCTGAAAAAGTGTCAGAGCGGATTGTTTCCACCCTCTCGCTTTGTTCTGATAAAATCAAAAAGTTCCGCACCGATCAAGTCCGATTTTCTCAGGATTATGTCAGTCTGCCCGCTGCAGAGAGGAATTTGCTGTGAGGCCGGATGGCAGAGCTACAGAGCAGCGCTTCACGTAGGTCTGCTTCAGAGACTGATCTTATTTGGGGATTTATTCGTAGTCTTTGCTCCTCGCACAAGACACAAGAGGGAAAGGCTGAGCACTGGGCAGCGGGGGCTTTCCCCTCCTCAGCTCAGATATTCAGACCAGATCCTGGACTTCTAACTGGAGACAGCCGTGCCCAGCTCCAAGAAACCTTCCATGACAATAATTAGCGTCATTGCCATTATCGACATGGGCAAAACAATCTATTTTTCCCTCATTTTCTCAGAACTGAGTGACCGACTGCAGCGGGAGCTCACAGCAAAACACGGCGGGGGGCGGAAAGGAAGACAGCTCCCAGCCTTCAGAGACCCGAGTTAAATCCAATGGCTGAAACGATCCCCCAAAAAGCTTTTTTTTTTTTTTGATTAGAAAGCCCCTTCCCTAATTGTTAAAATGGTGTTTTTAATAAAGGCTCCCAGCAGCCAAGAAAAGAACAGCAAGCAGGAGCGCGGCTGCACGACAGCCGCTCCGCTGTCTCCTGGAACGCTTTGCGGTGCTGCCCGCCTTCCAGCAGCACCCCTCGGATCAGCACGGCCCCTTTTGTGTCACCTCAGCCCCAAATATCATAAAATACCTGCAGCAGAGCCGGTTTCTGCCGTGGCTCTGCATGGCCAGATGCGCCCGGCTGGGAAAGCGGAGGTTCCTGGCTGGCTGCGGCAAACTGCCGTTGTGTCTGCGGAACAACGGGGTCTCCTCTCCCTCTGGTGGCAAATTCCACCCGAGGTGAGCTGACACGGCGGGCAGGGACCTGCAGGACGGCAGAGCCGGCTGCCACCCGCTGCTGGGGGGGCTGGAGAGCCTCAGGGCCCTGCCACCGCTCCCCGCTGCGTGGGACGGGGTCCCCAGGGCGCCCAGGCAGCATTGCTGGAACCAGCTTCATACAGGACACTCTGGAGGATGGGGCACATGGTGCCTCCTATCACACCCCGCATCCCGTCGCACCCCGCATCCCGTCACACCCCGCATCCCGTCACACCCCGCATCCCGTCACTCCCTGCCTACCGTCACACCCCGCATCCCGTCACACCCCGCATCCTGTCACACCCCGCATCCCGTCGCACCCCGCATCCCGTCACACCCCGCATCCCCTCACACCCCGCATCCCGTCACTCCCTGCCTACCGTCACACCCCGCATCCCGTCACACACCGCATCCCCTCACACCCCGCATCCCCTCACACCCCGCATCCCCTCACACCCCGCATCCCGTCGCACCCCGCATCCCGTCGCACCCCGCATCCCGTCGCACCCCGCATCCCCTCACACCCCGCATCCCCTCACACCCCGCATCCCGTCACACCCCGCATCCCGTCACACCCCGCATCCCCTCACACCCCGCATCCCGTCACACCCCGCATCCCCTCACACCCCGCATCCCCTCACACCCCGCATCCCCTCACACCCCGCATCCCGTCACACCCCGCATCCCCTCACACCCCACATCCCCTCACACCCCGCATCCCCTCACACCCCGCATCCCCTCACACCCCGCATCCCGTCACTCCCTGCCTACCGTCACACCCTGCATCCCGTCACACCCCGCATCCCGTCACTCCCTGCCTACCGTCACACCCCGCATCCCGTCACACACCGCATCCCGTCACACCCCGCATCCCCTCACACCCCGCATCCCGTCACTCCCTGCCTACCGTCACACCCCGCATCCCGTCACACACCGCATCCCGTCACACCCCGCATCCCGTCACACCCCGCATCCCGTCACACCCCGCATCCCGTCACACCCCGCATCCCGTCACACACCGCATCCCGTCACACACCGCATCCCGTCACTCCCTGCCTACCGTCGCACCCCACATCCCGTCACTCCCTGCCTACCATCACACCCCGCATCCCCTCACACCCCGCATCCCGTCACACCCCGCATCCCCTCACACCCCGCATCCCCTCACACCCCGCATCCCCTCACACCCCGCATCCCGTCACACCCCGCATCCCCTCACACCCCGCATCCCCTCACACCCCGCATCCCGTCACACCCCGCATCCCGTCACACCCTGCATCCCCTCACACCCCGCATCCCCTCACACCCCGCATCCCCTCACACCCCGCATCCCCTCACACCCCGCATCCCGTCACTCCCTGCCTACCGTCACACCCTGCATCCCGTCACACCCCGCATCCCGTCACACCCCGCATCCCGTCACTCCCTGCCTACCGTCACACCCCGCATCCCGTCACACCCCGCATCCCCTCACACCCCGCATCCCGTCACTCCCTGCCTACCGTCACACCCCGCATCCCGTCACACACCGCATCCCGTCACACACCGCATCCCGTCACTCCCTGCCTACCGTCGCACCCCACATCCCGTCACTCCCTGCCTACCATCACACCCCGCATCCCCTCACACCCCGCATCCCGTCACACCCCGCATCCCCTCACACCCCGCATCCCGTCACACCCCGCATCCCCTCACACCCCGCATCCCGTCACACCCCGCATCCCCTCACACCCCGCATCCCCTCACACCCCGCATCCCGTCACACCCCGCATCCCCTCACACCCCGCATCCCCTCACACCCTGCCTACTGTCACACCCCGCATCCCCTCACACCCCGCATCCCCTCGCACCCCGCATCCCGTCACCCCACGGATGGAGTCCAAAAGGTCTCAGCCCCACCGCCAAACCCCGGTGGCCGTGTCCCCAGGCTCAGGATGCGGTGCCTTGCCCGATGCAGTGCTCCTCTGGCCGCCTGCACCCGGCAAGCGCTTGAAAAGGGATGTCTGTTTCCCGGCGGCTGTGGCAGATGCTAAGCATCAAGTCGTTGTTCCGGGTTTTGGCAGGTTCATGACAGACTTGGAAGAGAATAACTCAGACGCTCGCACACCATCCCAGCAGGACGCTAATTAAAAGGGCTGGACTCTGCGCTACGTCTCTGCCCGACTCGTGTCTCGCTCATCCCAGGCGCCCGTCAGAGCCCCTGCTCCGGTCTCCATGGGGTGCACATGGGGCGGGGGAGATGAGGAGTCCCCACACAGGAGTCTGGTTTCAGCACTGGGGATGTGAGGGGCTCCTCTGAGCCCCCAGAGTCACGAGGGATGCAGGGCCTGGGCTGTCCCCATCCTTCCCTCTTACCTGGGAGGGCTGTAATTCCCCAGCTGCCATGGGTGGGCAGACAGGCCGTGTGCTGCGTTCCAGCTGGAAGGGCGGTGCTGCCACTCATCTTTTCCAAAGCTGCTCTGCCACATACTCAAATGTAGCTTTAAATGGATAAACCTGGCAGGGGACTAGCCAGAGCTGTTTGTCATCTGTTTCAGGTGACTCCTCCATTCTCACATCCTTTAACATGTGGTCAGTGACAATTCAGCAGCAGATTTCGCTCTGGGACAGCGCTCTCGCCTACTTAAAATTCCCCGCTTTCCCTCTCGGGCTTTGTAGTCAGTTGCAAAGAGCAGCTCTAGCTGGAGGCTTTGCAGCAGCGGAGGCAAAACTGAATTTTGCCACTCCGAGGCTGAAGGCAAAATAATGTCCTGGGCTGGGATGTCAAATGTGGCATCCTTCTCCCTCCCACAAAGACACACTCTCTGCAAAAAGCCAGGCTTGTATTCTCCTGCCAGGATATTCCCTCCCTGCATTGCTGGAGGACCTTCCCCTTCTCCAGACAATGAAGGGACCGACGCCAGCGGCTGGTGGAGCCAGGGAACACGAAAGTCCCATGGAGCTCGTCCCGAACGCACCCCAGCCAGCTGGGCAGGAGGGGGATAACCAACCCCGCTGGGTGGGCTGCCCCGGCCCTGCTCACCTGCAGCCAGGTGAGGCAGCTGGGAGCCCAGGGCTGGGGGGTGACCCCCCACCTCCCCTCCTGCGCCCAGAGCCAGCCCAGGGGTCACCAGCGGGGCCACAGGCTCCCTGACACAGAACCCCAAATCTGCACGTGCAACGAGGAGCGGGGCTGCAACACACTCACAGCAGCACAGGGGCCCCAGGGCAGGGGTGCACAAATTCAGGGCAATTCCTCCCAGCCAAGTGCCCCCAGGATCCCACCAGGTACTTGCAGGCACCCACAGGTGCCACCTGAGGCTGGGGGACAGCAGGAGAAGTGCCGGTGCTGAGCCAGACCCCGAGGGAAGGAGGTCAGCGACGTGTGCCCACAGCAGACACTTTTTATTAAGGTTTGTCATTATAAAAATAGATCGTAACGCGTCGTGGCACGTTTGTCCATTCCCAGTGCGGGGCAGAGGCCTCCATGGTACTGCTGTTGTGGGGGCAGCCAGAACCCCCCAAGGAAACGTGTCCCCCTGGGCTGGGACAGAGCCAGGGACACGCTGAGCAATGGCTGGGGACAGACATGAGCACCGCCCTGCATCCAGCTGTCGTGGGGACACGGGAAGGAGAACAAAAAACTGAAAGCAAGGGGGAAAAAAAAAGGCAAAATAAAGAAGACTGAGTCTCTTCTGTCACCCCTTCAGTGAAGTGTCCCTCTGGGCAGCGTGAGTGAACGTCCCAACCGCGCTCCGCTGCGCAGGGATTTGCCGTGGCGGGATGTCACCTCTCACCACCCAGGCTCCCTCCTCATCCTCACAGGCACCTGCCATGGGTGGCGGCATTTCGGGTACAGTTTGGTGGCACGTCAGGCTTCGGGTACAGTTTGCAGGTGCTCTTTCCAAGAGTCACTGTCTCTGGACGGCTGCTCGGTGGCTCTAGGACGAGGAGGCTGGGATAGAGAGTCCATGGATGGTGTTCAGAGGGTCTGGAGATTTCCCCACGGGGCTGCTGGGTTTTCTGTCCACCACTGCGAGAAGGGTAGAGGGGGG
This sequence comes from Caloenas nicobarica, assembly GCF_036013445.1. Classification (NCBI taxonomy): domain Eukaryota; kingdom Metazoa; phylum Chordata; class Aves; order Columbiformes; family Columbidae; genus Caloenas; species Caloenas nicobarica. The sequence goes on from NC_088247.1 coordinate 121,594,379, forward strand.
GAAAAAAAATAAATAAAATGAAAATAACAGGGCAACGGACTGACGGACTCGACGCGTCGCTGCAGCGTGTCCCACATCTGCACACACACAGACCCTCTCCCAGCAGCCCCCCAAGAGAGCTCTGCCCCGCGGGGCCCCCTCCTGCCCGCCCCCAGGACAGCTGTCCCTGCAGAGAAACGGGGAGGAAAGGGGCGACAGGGACCGTGATGATGCCACACACCCTCTGCCGTTGCCGGGGACCTGGGGAGGTGACCCAGACCCGTCACAGCCACGCAGACAACAAGTCCCACGTAAAGCCTGTGGCTGGGGTGCTGAGTTTGTCTTTCTTTTCCTTCCTCCTCTCTCTGTCCCTTCCCCTCACGTTCCCCTCTCTCCCCGCACCACCAGGACACCGGGGCCGCGGGGTCTGGGCAGCGGCGAGCGCAGCCAGCCCGGGAGCGGAGTGGGGCCACTGGTCCCCCCGACGGGCCAGCGGTCCCCCCGACGGGCAGCGTCCTGCCTCCGCCAGCCCCTTTGGCTGGATCATCCAATATTTGGGTTGTCCCAGATAAGTAGCGGGACCAGAAAATCGATCGGAATTAAATTTAAAAGAATTTAAAACGAAACAAAACGCCAAACCAAAACAGCCAAACAAACAAACAAACAAAATCCCACAACGTTTAAAGGCAGTCTGTGGGCCTTTCGGCAGAGGCAGCTTGAAGACCGGAAAGCCAGAAAATTCAGGCTTCAAGTCACTTAAAATGTGGGGGAAAAATATATCGAAAAAAAACCTAAATACACGCAGGTCGACCTTCCTCCTCCGTTTTCTTTCCTTCTTTCTCCCTCTCTTTCCTTTTCTTTCCTTTTCTTTCTTTCCCTCTTTCTTTCATTTTCCTTCCTCTCCCTCGCTTTCTCGCGTTCTGTTTCTCTATTTTTTTGTTTTAAATAATCGGTTTACAATTATCTGTTTTCACACATTGATACTCGCAAAAACTCATCCCCGAGACAGCTGATGTTGCAACTCGCAGCAGGTTGCCGTAGTTAGATAGAAACGGTAAAGGGTCGAATAAAAAACCAAAACAAACAAAAACATTTTAACAACAAAACAAACAAAAAAATGGTCTAACAACTGGGAAACGAACCGCGAATGTGAAAAAGAATAGAAAGCCCAACACCACGAAAAATGAGAAAGATAACGACGGGGATTTTATATCCAGAGCAGACGAGCTGGGATTTTTAAAACGAAACCACCTACCGAGGAAATAACACTTCCCTCGACTAACGGATATAATTAACAATTAGCAGGAGAAAAAATAATTAACAGCCATTAACAGTCTTTAGTATATACGTTGAAATCAAAGCCACGTGATTCTCACAGTTTGTCTTTAAATACTCCCCACGGCGGGGTATTTATAATATTAATAATTTCTAGTCGCAACTTCTGTCTTTCGGCACTGTCTCAAGGCTCCCGATAAGATGGAAGTCGTTAGCGCCCTTATTTTTTTTTAAATCGTTAGCAATATTTGGAGCACCTGGGAAAAAAGCCGCAGGTCCTGCCCTGTCCCGCCGAACCCCGCAAATTCTGGCCGGGGAGATGAAAATGGGAAGATTCACCCTAAATCTTCCCCCTTCCCTGGCGATTTGCAGCGCACACGAGTGCAAACCACGCCAAAAATAAATAATTTCCAGTTTACAACCCCGATGTGCTGGCGGAGGCCGAGCGGGAAGGCGCTGGGCGGGGGGGCTGCACAGGGACCCATCGAATACTGCGGCGGGGGACACCGGGGGGGTCCCAGAGCCCTCATGGTGGGGGGGAATATTATGGCTAGTGAAAATATCTGTATTTTAAATATTCTCTGCTTGAAGATGGAGGACCAGCACCGAGTCCCGGGAGGGTTCCCCTCCCGCTTGCCGCCCTGGGGGCTCCCCCAGCCGCCGCCACCGTTTCCCCCCCCCGGCTCACCTTCCCTCCCGGGCTGCTTGAACGCCATCGCCGTGGCCAGGTCGCCGCCGTGCACCGTCACGCCGGGCCCGTGGTGGCCCAAGGGGCTGCCCTGGGGCTGCCAGGGGTGGCCCGGGGGGATGTAGCCGCCGGCCGCCCCCCCGTAGACGCCGTGCTGGTTGGCGGGGGGGTAGGCGCAGGTCGGGAGGAAGCTGCCCACCGAGGAGAGCGCCGGGGCGGGCTGGGGACAGGGACAAAGACACATGCAGGGCACGCGGGGAAGCTCGGCTGTGAGGGGCGGGGGGGGGGACACCGAACTACAGCGGGGGCTCGGAACAACGCCCCCGGCTCTGGGGGTCGCGGTTGTCCCCTCAACGAAGTGGGAGTCCAGGTAGAGGGGGAATAGGAGCAACGGGAAATCGCCCCCCCCGCCACCGCCTTTTCCCCTTCTGTCCCCCTCCTTTGTCCCCTCCTGCCCCCCTTATCCCTTACCGGCCCCCTCCTGCACCCCCCGGCAGTTACCTGCGGGTATTTGATATCTCCTTCCATGGCAGCCTTGTCGATGCCGTTGACCGCCTGGGCCGAAGGAAAGGCCGTCCTGTTCACGCTGGGCCAGTCTTCCATTTTGGGGGGGTAGGCAGACCCCTCTGTGCCAGCCAGAGCCCCTGCAGAGCAGAACGCGGCGGCTCCCTTAGCGTTACCCCGCTATCCCCCCCCGGACCCCGCCGCGGCCCGGCCCGCGCAGGTTTTGTCCCTGGAATTCAGTGTACCCTGGTTTGGTACCCCACCGACGGGACAGGCTGTTGTGGTCCCCCCCAAACCCGGTCCCTGGGCCCGGGTCTCCGCACCCCCCCAATCACTTCCACGCTCCCGATCATTTAGGACGCCCAATTTCTCTTCTGACGAAGGAGACTTATAAAAGTGACATCGGAATTTTAAAGATAAATGATTGCACGGAGGGAAATGCATGCGGTTGATTTACCCGGGTTTTTGGAAGGATAAAAGGACTCGCCCCCACCTCGCGTCCCCCCGGAGCGGGCCGGGGTGCGGGCTGGGCGCTGCCCGCTCTCCCCTCGCCACAACGCGCTCCTCCTCGGCTTGGTTTGTAAGAAAACCAGGGCGATTTCTCGGGGGGATCCCGGAAAGCGCCGTGCCGATTTTCCGAGGTGGCTTGCTCGCCTTCCTTTTTTTTTTTTTTTTTCCTCTTGCCTGGATTGTTTTCTCCCATTTTTACCCCTCTTCCATTTTTTGTTTCCTTTGCAAAGGGAAATTCAGGGCTCTGAATTTGCGGTCGGCAATCTATCATCCCTAGGAAAATATTTTCCACATTTTTCATAAAAAGTTCAAGATGTCTGAGCCTCGCTGTATCTGGCCCCAGCCGCCCCGTCCTGCCGGAGCGGAGTGTAGCGATCAAAAAATAAATTTTAAAAATAAGAATATTAATAATAAAAAATGGGTACGGGGGGCGAAAGAGCTGCTGGTCGGGAAGGGTCGCTCCCTGCGCGGTACCCACCCGTCTGCTCCACGAAGGTGCGGATGCCCAGGATGTTGGTGACGGAGTGCGCCGAGGGCCAGGAGCGGGGCAGGCTGACGTGGGCGGCCGCCACGGGCCCCCCGGGGTGTCCCCCCATCTTGGCGGCCGGCGAGGCCATGGGGCTGGGGTAGGGGTACTGGTAGATGTGGTTGTAGGGCAGGGCGGGCTGGGGAGGCGGCTGCTTGCCGCCGTCGTAGGGGCCGGGCTGGGAGAGGCTGCCGATTTTGTTGCGCAGGATTCTGCTGATGGAGCTGACCGAGGGCACGTTGTACTTGTCGCACACGCCGTCCGCCAGCAGCCGGTCGCGGATCTCCCAGGCGAAGATGCCGGGGTCGCCCTGCTTGTAATCTCGGATGTGCTTGACCACGTTGGGGGTGGTGACCCGCGGTTTGCTGCCGCCGATGGCCCCGGGCAGGATGGAGCCGGTCTCGTTGTAACGGGCCAGGATCTTGCTGACGCAGCCGTGCGAGACGCGGAGCTGGCGGCTGATGTCGCAGGGCCGGATGCCCAGCTGGGCCAGCTCCACGATCCGCAGCCGGATGGCGTTGGGCAGCGGCCGCCCGTTCACGAAGACGCCGCCCAGCTGGTTCACCTCCCCGTAGGTGTGCTCTGTAGCGGGCCGGCCCAGGAGCGCGTTACCGGCGGGTGGGAGGGATGGGGACCCGCCACCGCGACAGTCCTCGCCCCCCGTGGGCTGCCCGGCCGGCGGCACGTCTGGGCGGCAAGCGGGAGTGGGACGGGGCTACGGCGGGGAGGGGAAAGTAAAAAGGAGAAAAGGAAAGGGAAAAGAGGGGAAAGAGGAAAGGAAGGGAAAAAAATAGGAGAGGAGAGGGAAGAGAGGAGAAGGAAAAGAGGAGAAGGAAGAGAGGAGAAGGAAGAGAGGAGAGAAACAAAGACCAAAATGATTAGGGGGGAGGTGGGAGAAGAGAGAGAAACAACAAAAACTGGAGAAAGAACCGAAAGAAGAGAGCAGAGCGAAGGAGAAGGAAGGGACTGGGGAGGAAGCGGGGAGCCGAGAGCCTGCCCAGCCGGGCTGGTCGTGCCGGACCCCCGCCCGCCGGCCCCGGGCACCGTCGCTGCGGCCCCGCCGATCGGCCCGGGCTGCGGCGCGGCCCTCCGGGCTGTGGCGGCGGCGGGCGAGGGTCCGGCCCCGTGCCCCCTGCCCCCCGCCTCACTCCGCCAAGCGACCCCGCGAAGCCCGTCCCGGAGCCCTCCCCGCGGCCGCCCGCGCTTACCCATCGCCCGGCGCCGGGGGAGCGCCGCAGCCCCAGCCCCGGCCGCCGCCGCCGGCCCGGCATAGAGGGCCCGGGGAGCGGCGGAGGGCGGGCCGGCTGGGCGGGAGCCGGCGGCGGGGGTGTCCTGGCGGCGCCGGGCCGGTTCCCCGCTCGCGGGGAGCCCCCGCCGCTACTTGGGATCAATTTGACGTGGGAAACACGTCAATCTCGGCCGTCACGGTGGAGGCGCCGCCGCGGGCCGCCCATTGGCTCCCGTGCCGTTGCTAAATGGCCGCGGAGAGGAGGGGATGGGGGGGGACACGGCACCCTCCGCCCGCCCCCGCCGAGCCAGCGCCCCACCACGACCGCGGCTGCCCGCACCGTTCCCACGGGACACCCCCCGCACACCCCCGGGCCTGCTTTAGGGCAGCAGGAAGGGGAAGCGGGGTCGACTGACCCCACGCCCCCCGCTCCTTGAGGTGGCAGTGTCCCACCGGCCCCCTCCCCATGTTCATTCCCACGCAAGACGCGGACGCGCGGGCCGGGGCGCAGCACGGGCACCTGCCCGGTCTCTAGCACCGACGGCCGCCGCGGGGCCGGGACCCACGCGGGGGGACGCGGCCAGGGGCTCCGGGCGAGCGGCGGGGGGCTTGGGATTTCGCGGGGCGCCGCCGGTGTGGCCCGGTGGCGAGAGGCCGCGCCCGGCAGCGGGGTTCTGCTCCGGTCCGGGGCCAGACACCTTCCCGCCTGGCTCCCCCTGAAAACCTGCTAGGCAGAGAATTCCACCTTGTTCTTGCCCAAACAATAACGCCCGAAAACAGCCTCGTAAAACGTGGATGAGGGAAGAGCCGAGCAGGTAGATATTTGTGGAGTTTCGGTGGGTTTTTTTTCCCCCTAAGAAAGGCAGATAGGAATATCCTGAGTGTTCCTCCACGAACGACTGAAGGGTGGAGGGAGAAGAGACGAAACCCGCTCCGCAGCCAGCCGCGGACATCCCCTCCGCATCCTCATCGAAAACCCGCTCCTCCGTGGGTTCGAAATCTCGGTTGCCGGGGGGAGAGGCGGGCAGCGGTCCTGGGCAGCGCCGGGGGGGCAAAGCCCCCCACCCCGAGCTCCGGCCTCCCCCCGGCAGCGCGGGCAGCGGCGGGAGCTGCGGCAAACGGCGGCTGCGGCCCGGACACGGTGTCCGTGCCGGGAGGGGCACGGGGAGAAGCCCCCACGACGTGCCCACCCGGCCGCCCCCTCCTAACCCCCCACCCCCCCGAGATGTGGGGTTAAATCCCTGCGCGCCCGCCGGGGTCGGGGCAGACGGTGCCGCCGAGCGCTGGAAACCGGTCGTCGGGAAAAGAGAGCGGATCGATTAAAAAGCAGCTGAGGATCGCAAAGGGATGGGTGGCTCGTATTCACCTCTCCAACCCCCTGGACCCCCGGCTGCAGCCCCCGGGGGAGCCCCGTGGGGATGAGTTCGCCGTTCTCAGCCTCCGGCGGGAGCGGCCACCGGCAGCCTGCGGGAAGGCGGCCGTCGAAAGGCGGCCGAGGAAGCCGGTGTCTTTCTCCCTGCCCTGATAACACAACGCGATGATTTTTTCAGGGTGCGTGGGGGTCCCCTCCCGCCCTCAGAACAACCAGTCTTTTTGTCTCCCTCAGCTGGGAAGCGCGGAGAAATCCGCCGGCTGCGGGCCCGGCCCCTGGGGGAGCGGGTCAGCGGCTGCCCCGGTGGTTTCTGCCTCTGCAGGCTTTGAACCAGAAAGAAAAAGAGTTTGGCATCGCTAGAGGGGCCGGGAGATGTGTCCGCGGGGCTGCGCATCTACCTTTTACCGGCGGGAGAGGGTCCTCCCCGGGCAGGCCGGTGAGGGCGTGTGTGCGGGCAAACAGCGGGAGACAGGAGGAGAAAACGAAGAGGGAAAAGGAGAACAAAATGGAGAGGGAAAAGGAGAAGGAAAGGAAGAGGGGAGAGGAGAAGGAAAGGAAGAAGAAAAGGAGAAGAAAGAGAAGAGGGAAATCGAGAAGAAAAGAAGTAAACGAAGAGGTAAAAGGAGAAGAAAACGAAGAAGAGGGAAAAAAGAACAAAGAAGAAGAAACGAAGAAGAGGAAAAAAGAATAAAGGAGAAGAAAACAAAGAAATAAAAAAGAAGTAGAAGAAAGAAGTAGAAAATGAAAAGGTAATAGAAAGAAAACATAAAAAAGGGGAAAAGAAAAATATATTGAAGAAAAAAGAGAGAGAAAAGAATACAAAAGGGAAAACAGAAAAAGAAAAAATGAAAGAAAAAATAAAAATAAGGAAAAGAGCCGAAGGAAGGGCAGGGGCCGGGGTCCCGCTCTCCCGCTGCTAATGCCAAGCCGGCCCCGCAAACGCGGGATAAATCAATTAATAACCCATCGCAAATGCTCTTCGTGGTGCTCAGCGCCGTGCGGACGGTGGGGGCAGCGCCTGGGGGCTGCCCGACACCCCAAAACCTGCTGCGCCCCGGGGCCCAGCCCTTCCCGCCTCCTCCTCTGACCCTGCTCCGAGATGGTTTTAATTCGCTTTTTTCATTTGCTTGACGGAAAGCTCGGGGGAAAAAAAATCCCCTTATTTTAACTATATTTGCAAAAGCTGCTGGACATTTGTGTTTATTTTTGTGGCAGGCACACGATTTTGTATCGTCAGTTTTGCTGAATAAAAACAGGTACTAGCAGTAAAGCAGGTAGCTCTGAAAGCTTTTAAAAAAATTTTTAAACAGAAATAGCAAGAATATTGCTCTACTGCAGCAGCTGGCAATTAGTATAATTAAAGGTAGGAGTTCCCGTGTGTTTCTCCTTTATTTATTCTATACTCATTAATGATCCAGCAATGCCGTGGCTCTTAGCAGGGATATTTAGTTTAGTCACGGTTATGGAGCTCATTTTCTGTCACGATCAATCAAAATTGGAAAATCCTATTGCAGCGGGTTCCAAACAAGCGCCTTTCACAAAAGCCACGCTGCAAAGCGTAATGTTTCTCCCTTGCAAAGTGGAGTGCAATATTATCTGGGTGCCTGTGCATGTGCTTTTTGTGTCAGAAGGATCACAAAATCACTTCTGACAATTTTTTTTCTTGAGCATTTTGACACTGGCTAAATATAGAGAGTTGAACAATCACACTGTCATAACAAAAAATGCTTTCTGTTTTCTGAAAAAGGCTTTGAGAGCTCAAAAAATAAAATAATTCTTTAAAGCTTAATGTGCTGTCTGAGCCATTTTTTAAAATCATATATTTCAGTTTGGTAAAGGCCACAGGTTGAGTAATTAACAATAACTCGGTTTCATTTGTCAAAAGCAATTTAGCTGTTTAAAATACACTCCACTGCAAGCCAGAAGGCTCCTCAATTCCACGTGGAGAGAGAAAAAGAAAATACTAAAACCCTCTGATTTTTAGCTTTGGAATTTTTTTCCCTGAAGACTAAATTTTTGATCATGAAAATGATAGTGGGGTCCTGGATCCATAACAAATTCTGTCTAGTTCTTGTTGATCTGAGGACAATACAGACCATTTTAAATTGTTGCCATCGCTGAAATTAATAGCAGTGGATGTTTCCTACCTTTCTTTTTACTAACAATATCATCATTTTCTTCTCCTTTTCTACCTGTAAACCATTTCAGGCCACCTGTCAAATCTCTGAGAAGCGCATAGGCAGCGGGAGGGTTCTTTAGCCGGGGTCTGCGTCACCCACCTCTCACCAGCTGTGGAGGTGCATAGTTGAGGCCACCGCCTTAGCTCACCAGGTATCGAAATTTTAAGAATACAAAGCAATTTTATAACAAGGTTAAAGGACTCTGGATGCTGACACGCAGGTCTGGCTGGAGGGGAGCGGAGGCAGCGGGATGGGGAGCGCCTGCTCCAGCTGTGCCTCCAAGGAGGGGCGAACCCAAGACTCTTCCTCGCAAAGGCTCTAACCCTGCGCAGAGACATCTGTCAGGCGTATGCGAGGGGCTGGCTGGCAGGAATGGCTTAATTCAGGATTGAAATTCAGCTCAGCTGCCTGGGGATGGAGCAGGCTGGCCTGTCCCGGCTGCTGGCGGCAGGGGAGGGGGCTGCAGCGGTGGGGGGCTCTGAGGACGGGGACAAAGCACCGCCGCACCGCAGCCCGGCAGCTCCAGCAGTGGAGTTTGGGGAGGATGAAAGCATGCTCCCACCCTTTAAAAAGCAGGTATGAACCCCTAATTCTGCACAGGGCAGCATCGCTCTCCCCACGCTCACGCAGAGTCTCACATTGCTGGACACAGCGCTGTGGACTTGATCTCCAGGGTCTCTTCCAACCTAAATGATTCCGTGCTGGTGTCAGGGGCAAAAACCCCCAGACCAGCAGCTGAGCATCTCCTCTGCTGGCTTTGTGAGGGCTCAGATTCAAACCACTGTGGAAACCACGCTCTGGTGTGTAACATCGCTGCACAGGCTCAGGGCAGGTGCCAGAGCTGCCTGCAGGTGACAAGTTTGTCCCCAGGGTGTGTGGCAGTGCCTGCCCTGCTTCCCTGGGTAGGAGCTGTAGGTGCTGTGAGAGACGACCAGCACCTTCTCAGATGAAGTCCCTGTCTCACCAGCCGCCCCCAAGACCACTGGAGTCAGTGTTGGTCTCTCTGTTCACTTTGGTGACTATTTCATTGCTCCTACAGTGCACTGAAAGAGAAACAAGAAAAAACCCCAAATATTTTCTTTTAGATCAAGGTCTTGCTTAATGTTAACCCCATATGGAAGCCTTTGCCTGAGTGTAAATCTTTGCAAGATCAGCTTATTAGCTTATGCCCAACTTTGCAAACAAACGCCACACGTGCTCGCCAACAGAAGGGATGAAGGGCTGCTAAACCTATTCCTTTGTTTTCCTACCAAAATGGTTTTCTCATGACCATAATGAAGTGGGAAGGCCGCACGCTTGGCAGAGAAATAGATGTTAAGCTGCGCCGGTGGAAAAACACATTGCACAGGCTGAAATAGCACCGGGTCAGCTTGTTGCATTTGGCACCGCGCGTGCGGAGAGCGACGGCACACTGAACGGCACGCACGTGGCCTCGGGGAAGAGCGGGGAATCTCCTCCTCCTGGAAAGTGTTTGGGATGACATTCGGTACCTTTACTCACGCTTTAGTTAGCCAGGCTTTACAGCACGGGTCCACAGGGCACATCACCCCCCAGCTCTTGGAGATGGGCCTCCATCGGTTTCGTGCGGGATCTTCTCATCCCCATGGAACCCTGGAGAAGGACCACGGGCGAAAAAGAGAGGGGACATACATCAGGGTGACCTGAGCCAATGGTTTGGAAGAAAAGTGGGATCAATAATCCATCCGGATCTCACAGAGGAACAACCTGCTGCAAAGACGGGACTCACAGGCAAAAAAGGCGCCTTCCCCGCCAGCTTGCCTCACGCACTTTGCTCAAGGTCTGGCCTGGCGTTAAGGGCGGCGAAGGGTACAACAGGTTGAATTTCATAGTGCTGGGCTGTGACTGTAACGTACCTTGGGCAGCTGTTTCCGAGCCGGTGCCGAACACCCCACAGCTCTTCGCAAGGGCGCTGTGCGGGGAGCGGGCTCCGCGTGCTGCGCCAGCAGCCAAGGGCGGCGTGCCACCGTGCTGCACCAGAGCATTTCACAGAGTTCAGAGCCATTTAGTGGCAGGTAAACTCTTTTCAGGGATCATTTCACGGCAGAAACTTGTATCAATACGAAAACGCGCCAAAGAAGTAGGGTAAGAGAGAGGCGAGCAGCAGAGAACATTATAACCGTCATAAAAGCTGTGAATAATCATCACAAATCTCTGTTTATTTCTCCCTGTATGTGGCACGGGGGATATAAAATGGGATTTACAGCAGGCAAAGCTGTGAAGAGCTGCCTTGTCCCTTCCAGCCGGCTCCTTCGGCCCTGAAGCTCCTCTCGGGGACGGCTCCGGTGACGCTCCCCTTGCTTCTCACAGCGGCTGCTTCCACAAGGCCCTGCAAATTAAAGACAAGGGGGGAAAAATACCTTATCTTCACCGCCCTGGAACCTGGGCCTGCCGTTCCCCCCGCAGAACCGCAGGCGGATGCGCCCACAGTCCTGCTGTCCCCCTGAACCTACAGGGCTGGCAAGAAGCCGTGAAAACAAACCAAAAAAAATAGCTGGTTAGGCCCCTATAAATTGCTTTAATTGGAGTCTTTCCCCAGAGGAAAAAAAGTCCTTTGAGCAAAATGTTGTAGGGTTTTATCTTTTGCAGGGCTGTGGGATTTGAGTAGAAATGTTTTGAGATGCAGAAGATGGTTTTCTCACTGTGTTTTTCTGACAGATAAGAGAAAATGACTAGTCCTGTATGACTGGAAAAGTTTTATTTTCATTTCAGAGAAAAGCCAAAATATTTTCTAATCTCTCTGGTTTATGTTTTATGGAGAGTGCTCTGTTAGTTTGCTTTGAAAGGAGGAAAAAAAATTCCTAGCTTGTTTCATTTCAAGTTTATCCTGGAAAACAGACACAATATTTTGCAGTGAGCTCTTATGAAACAAAATATATTTGTGGCACCAGCCTGCAGCTGCGAGGGCATATGGAACAGGAGGAGAACTGCTGAATAACGTGACCGTGTTTTTGCAGCCACTTCAGCAAACCAGGACCTCACTTGCGGTTGTGCCCCGAGTCCTTCCATCCCCTCCTGGCCCCTCTTCGTCTGGCTGGTTTCACTGGCTCATACTGGGATACAGTTAATACAGATGTTGTTTGGAAACAGATGTGTCAGACTGGTTGCGGCAAGACAGATAAAAGATGCACAGCCTCCTGTCTCCAGAAACGGGCATTAAAAGACCTTTACTTGCTCCATACCTTCCCAAGCAAGCTACAGAATAGAGACTTGATTTTGGTTTTTTTGCATAACCTACGTATATTTGTCTAATCCTCTGAGCATTGGAGCTGACTTGGACTTACAGTCATTCCATGGTGCGGGAAGGCCAGCACCTTCCAGGGCGCTCGTGCGGACTCGGCAGCTCTTCCTTTCTGTGGAACCCGCGCCCACGATATCCACTCCTGAAGGTTTTCAACACCGAACGAACCCTGCTGTCTGTCACACGGGTGCTGCTGCTGTGTTCTGGTGGCTTTCCCGGCGCGTTGGTGGCGGGAGGGAGCGGTGAGCGTTGGCATGGGAACATCTGCATCGCCAGCTGCCATCGTCGGGATGGGGCCGCGGGCTGCAAACAGAGCGGCTCCTTCCTAGAATCCGCCCTCGCGATCAAACGCTGCTCCTGGAGGTAAAACATAGAGGTTATTTGAGTTATTGTGTGTGATCAGACATATGCAATGCCAGAAGCAACAGCAGCATAGCCATTTGCTGTTCCCCAGTCCCACCTGAGCAGCTTTGCTCTCCGTGTTCTGATTTGTTTGTGCAGCACATACCGTCCCGTCTTCTGGTTTAAACCTTATTCCCCTCAGCCTTTGTTCATTCCTCCGTCTCCAGAAAGGATTTAAGAATCCCAGGAAATTCAGCATTTCTGTCGCTGGGCTCCCCCTCGTCCAAGGACCACTCAAGCAAGATCCTTGTGGACAGCGGGGCCACTAATTCAGATAAAACATGAATGAAACAATGTAAGAAGAAAATGTAAATACAATTTGTAGAGGCCGCACAGAAACAATGCTTCCTGCTACTAATTCAAAGGCATCAATAGCCGAGTGCTTTCAAGGCACAGTATCTATTCTGTTTTCCATTTATATTCTCGAATTGTGGTAGATGTCAGGAGAATTTAATACACATGATGTAGGCATATGAATAAGCTGGATCCTTTTCTGGGAACAAGTATTCATAAGTCTCCATGTGGTTCCACATCTACAAAGACATGGGTATTTATTTCATGAGATCTGGACTCCATTTCAGGCAAGAAAAATCCCACTAAAGCCAATGGGGAATCTTTCTGTTCACGTCAATGGATCTCAGAGCCTCGATTCAGGAATGCACTTAAAACACATGCTTAACTATAAAGCCAGGCTTAAGTCTCGCTGAAGTCCATTAGATGTAAGCATATGCTTTTGCTGAAAGATGAGGAATTTAAACAAGCATTTATGCGCTTACCTGAATCGGAGCTTGGCTGGCACTCCCAGCAGAACGGAGCTGAGCCTCGTAAAAGAAATACAGCAGAAACAGCACACATGTGAAGTTCTACGGGTCCGGGTTGTTGGTCCACATTATCTGGCTGGCGTGGGGGGAACGGCTCTTTCTCGGATGAAGACATGGTGCGACAGGCGCTTGCGTCTGCTCCCATCACCCCAAATCCTCTGGATAACTCAATTTGAACGGCCAGCGATGAGCTGCTCCCTGAGCGACCCCGTGCACTCCCACCACAGCCCCTCGCTGCCATGCTATCACCTTTACGGTTTGCCCGTGCTTTTCCATCAGAAAAGCCCTGGCAGGTGCCGCAGCCCCCACCCCGGGTGAGGATTTGCACCAAGTCATTGCCCCCCCACACACAATATGATTTTGAGTGAGCAAGTCCCCCCTGTGCATCCCCGCTTGGGTCCAAGGCACTGCCAGCCGAGCTGCAGAGAAAAGGTGCAATATCGGGAGCAAAAACCATCGGCAGGTTAAAAATGGAGCGTCCAGCTCGGGCAGGAAGAAGAGGGGGTTCCTCGGGGGGCTGCAGCGTGGGACGGAGGGGCCGGGAGAGCACGGGAGCGGGCAGTCCTCCCGACGCAGGGACATCGCCTCCTCCACCTCTGCCCTGTGGTGATTTTCCCTCACCCAAGCCCTCGCTCTGGCTTTTAGCAACCCACGGCTGAACGAGCGACCTGCTCCGGGCTTCAAGATTCACCATCTGCGGCGATTAATTTCCTCAGGATTAAGTTCCTCTGATTTAAAACAACAGATAATGGCTAATAAGGGGAAACATCCCTATCATAAACACTGCTTTGGCATTTACCATTTGAAATAATTTATATTCTCTGGTCTAGTGGGTTTGTATCACCAGACTTAATGACTGTTTCTGTTTAATTTTCAGATGCTTAATTGCAGTAGAACACTTCAACACCATTAAATTAAAACAAGCTACCAGCTTTTCCTTGCCTATGCTGCTGGCCTGGCTCCAAGTGACATTTAAAGCGATCTCAGATGTTTTATTCCTGCCACACAGGCTGCTCGCGTACCGACAAAAAGGGTGTGCGCATCGGGGCGGGGGGCGCACAGCCACCAACATGGGAGCCTTCAAAACCACTCGCAGGCAGAAGAGAGTGGGGATGAGGCTCGGTAGCCACAACTGCTTTCCCTTCTCCAGAGCAGATCCGCGGTACCCGGCCGTGCGATGGCCAAGCTGCCGCCGGGAGAAGGATTTTGGGGACAAAAGACCCCAAAATGGGAGCAGAGCCCGGAGAGGAGCCGCCAGCCCCCAGCCCTGGCAGACCCCCTTCAGCCCAACGCCAGCTCTGCTGGAAAAGGTTCTGTTCAGGGCAATTTATCTCAGGCAATTTCACATCTTTGAGCAAATTTTCCAATGTGGAAGTACTTTGGGTTTCAGGTACCTATTAAAAAGGAGTAAGAGGAAATGGAGTTCCTCTATAAGTTAATATTCTTTGGTAATGGATGTTTAGAGTTAGTATGTGTCTTTACAACATCATTCATAGGGGCATTGTTTGCTTCTGACAGTTTTTCTTTTAAGATTAATGTGCTTATGAAAACCTTGTGCACCGCTCTATGAGGCAAGCTGGAAATCCATCAGCAATACCATCGCCATGACACAATGCTGGGAGAGCAAAGCAAATGACAAACAGAATCTGGTTTTTCAGAGACCAGTGTGTGTTGAGGAGAAATGATCTGAGGCAAAACCTGGCCCGTCTCCAGCCACCCTTCCTGTTCTGCTGCTGGCACTACCAGAGGAGAGGGAGAGAGTAAAAATACATGCGAGGGAGTGAAAGAAAACAAAATTAATTGCGGGCAAAAAAAACAACACTCAGACCTGCTAGCGTTTGGTCTCTTTTTAGCAAACAGGCATATGGAAAATTCACATAAAGTTTAAAGACTATTTCAGCCAAACATGCTTGTTATACATATAAATAATTTCATCAGAGATCAGCGGAAACAATGCAATTAGAGGCGAGTTGCATTTAGCACGTTGGGACCGCATCCAGTTGACGTGCATCCTTGCGAAAATTCAAACATCATGGACCAGACCCTCAGCTATTCTCAACTGCCAAAGCGGTGTTGACTTTTTTTTTTTTTTTCAAATGGTTTTTTTTACTGTTTGCTCCCTCAGCCCTGATTAGATGAGACAAGGCTCTGGCCTCGCTGGTGCAGGAGACAAACCAGGACAGAGCACACACAGGCTGCGGTAAGTGTTACACGCTGCAGTGGGATGCAGGGGAGCCCAGAGCCTCACGGGAGGTACAAAACCACCACTGCAGAAAATTGAGTGAAAACAGGTGACATTTGGAGAAAAAAAAAAAAAAGAAATAGAAAGTGAAACGTTGCTCTTACCTGGGCAAAGGCGGCCCTGTGTTCACACCCGTGTCCTGGTAAGAAGGAGGAGACGTTCCTTGTCCCAGACAACCTGGGGGCTACATGAAGGGAGCATCTTCTGCTCGCCTCGCTCAGGGCTCGGAGACACCAAAAAAGCCTTAAAACAACGTTTGCGCGGGGTTACCTGATCCCAGAACTGACAGAAATGTAAGACCAGCCTGGATTCAGCCTCTCGTGCTCCTGTTTTGATCATTATCTCGAGAGGAGACATGATGCTCTATTTTTCTATTACAGCTATCTGAAAAACAACACTTAAAATTAGTTTCATTCTCCTGGGTACTTTAGCAGAGCAGCAAGCAAAGACAGGAGGCACCGACCTAGTCCTGCACGGCTCCTCACGATGGATCTGCTTTCCTGATTGAAACAGGTGGCACTGTATTTAGTAAAGCCTCTGATAAACCCCAAAATGGTTCATTTTCCTCCAAGGTTACAATAAAAGCCAATCTTACAGAAAGCCCAAAGGTTGAAACCACCTGGGACCACCATCTCAGAGCCTGAGTGGTTCTTCCAGCTTTCCGAGGGAAGGAGACTGGCAGAGGCTGGACATCATCCATCCATCCATCCATCTTTTTGACCCATACTGTAAAAAAAAAAAAAAAAAATTTTAAAAAACCTGAGAGGAAACAAGAAAAGGACCCTTTCCACCAGCCCACTCTATTTCCCCATGGTCAGCTGTGCCTGGCAGCACCAACACTCTTGTTTCTTATTTAGGACACTTGAGTCCCCAAATACAACTCGGTGAAGCCGCAATGCCCATTTTCCTGGACAGTGTTCCAGGGTGGGTCGCTTACGTGAGCACTCGGGTTTCTGCTCTTCACCCGCTGCTCCGCCACGTCTCACCATCACCGTCGTCACTGTGGGATGGATGTTTGCCAAGCTGGACCAGCCAAGGCATGGGGAGCAGGGAGCCACCACGTCCACACCTCCAGCTCCTGCCAAACACCAACAGCAAGCAAACGCCCGTTTGGTAGGAAAGGGTCTCCTGAAGGCGATATCTTTCACCTCTTTCTGACTTCTTCCACAAACACGGCGTCCTTCAACACCTTTTTGTTGACAAAAATCTCTGTCAATACAGCCTGAACTTCAAACTTGATACCATCTCCGCACCGAGAGGAACCGGTTGTGCCAGAAGCGCTGTTGTAAGAGATGTCGGTGTGGAAATCCTGGCGCTGGGCTTGCCCTTCGCTTTGTGGAAGGACATTTCTCATTGTGTACACGTGCAGATCCACCCAGCCCGGGCACGGTGGGGGGCAAAGAAGAGGCAGGTGATGGTGAGCAGCTCCATTAGGGTATTTCCAATGTGAAATGCCTTTAAAGTACCCCGCTTCTTCAGTGCAGCAGAGAATAAGTGATGGCTTTGGAGGTGCTATTGCCGCAGAGGTGCTTTGGAGGGCTCTGGGGCAGATGCTCAACCCAGCAGCACCTGCAGCCTTCCTTGCAAAAAGCAGAAGCCAGCAGCAGGTTCAAATGGGGGGAACAGAAAACTTGTCCAGGGAAGAGCAACCTTCAGGGCACCAAACATCACAATACACTGAAAAACAGGCTCTAACATGCTGCTTGTGGAAAGGTCCACACGAGCAGTAAAAAACTGTTAGTTTCTTTAAACCCCCACCCACTCAAAAAGAAGTAAATATATTTACATTAAAGCTCTTTCCTTTTTGGCAATGTTACTGGATTTAGGGGGAAATGAAAAAGCAGAGATGAAGGAGGTACCTTATCTTATCAGCCATCATTTCTAGAAACGCAAAGGTCTGAAATTTGAAAATGGAGATAAAGTTCAGCAGGGTTTCTCTGGCAAAACTTGAGAAACAGTCATGGATTGTCAGCACTGCCTCTCACATGTGCATTTGCAGCAAAGCTTTAGATTTTTAAAACGGGGCGGGGAGGGGCAGGAAGTAACTTTCCTCAAAAACATAATTTCTAAGATGAAACAAAGCTTGGAGTTGGTGTGGGGTCTTTTTTGTTGTTGTTTGGAGGGTCTTTGGGCTGGTTACCAGCTTGTCTTTGCACACACACCTCCGGAGCAGGTCAGGGCACGCCGAAAGTGTTCTGGACGGCGAAAAACAGGGGAAAAAATGAGGGGGAAAAAAAGAAAGCCGAAGTGGGCTGAGAGGCCGGGGCTCCCTCTAGTGCCGCTGCCGGGAGGTGCCGGGCGGGCTGGGTACCAGGGATGCTCTGCTCCGGCATCCTGGAGCAGGGACACTTTCTGGGGGGGACAGCGCGCAGAGCTCACCCCAAGGTGCGTGCAGGTACCATTGCTGTTCCCGGCTGGTCACCTGCTCGTGTCCACCCCTCAAAACTCCGTTTCATTGCCCCGTTTGCAATCTGGTGCAACAAAAGCACCGGGAGCAGAGCCGGCGGGGCAGCCAGGGCCTTCTCCAGCTCCTCCACACCACGCCGAGAAGTGATGGGCAACAAGGCCCTTATCCAGGACATGCTCCCTGCCATGACCTTTCTGGGGCGATTCCAATAAAGTGTTAGAAACCATAGGAAATGAGAGGTCCAAGGCCCGGTTTACATACCTTATTATATACCGGTGTTCTTGCCAACACACACAGAAGTGCAGCATATCAAATATTTGCCCAGGGAATCCGATTCAGTTCACCTGCAAGGAGGAACTGAAATAAATGCAAGGCGCTCACGTGTGCAGTCGATACGAACCGCAATCAACACCTGCGCCAAGATGAACCCAGCTCTGGTGATTTACCCCTGCGAGACTCCAACCCAGCACCCAGCAAAATCCGAGGGGGCTGCTTTGCCCCGCTCCACATGCAGCCCCGTCAATGTCCTGTCCGAGGGAGGGTCTGACAGCCACCGAGACCATCCCCTCGGGGCAAGGGCTGGTGTCAGGGAGTAAAGCACGAGCCCTCCAGCGTGTGTCCAGCAGCTCAGACACCCCCCAGACCCTGAATCTCCTTCCCAACAAGCAGTAGCCCCAGCCCGCCATGGCCTGGGTGATGCTCACATCTCAAGGGCTTCCCAAAGCCCCCGGACCATGCGGAGCTGCCTCCTTACAGGGTCAGCATCTCTATGCAGAGGAGCTGAGATAAACACAAACGTGTGTGACAGGTGGGGAAAAAAACACAGGAGGGGGATGCTGAGGTTCCCCCACACCATGGGGTGGGGAAGGGGGGTGCCCCCATGGGACCCAGGCCCTGCGAGGGGGTTTCACCCGCCGGCGATGCGGCAGCAGCACCGTGCAGCTTCGCGGCGTGCCGGGAGATGGCAACCGTCATCTTCCTCTCCCTCCGCCCGGCGAGCCAGCCGCAGGCCTGCTACCCAGACACGCCGGGAATAAAGCCATTAAACTCAACAGCCCCACTGATAAGTCCTGCACAGGGAAACACCGCTCAAACATTTTTAAATGAATGGGGATTTATTTTTGTATTTAAAGCAATAAGGTGTATTTGCCCTGCGGCACATTATCTCCCTCTATATTCTCGAATAAACTACAGAAAATTAGAGTGTCCCTGTTATCTGTTTGCTATCTGCGGTAGGATTAGAAGCGTCGTGAACTAAGCTTTGAATCAACAATGTTTTATTGGTTCATGTCACTGAAGGCTGGTTACGGCCGAGTTAAATAAGACATCAAGCCGCCCTTCCTCCCTCCCTCTCGCCTGCAGCCCGGGCTGGAGCACCACAGATGCTGCACGGGCGGCCACAGCTCCGCTTTTTGGGGAAAGGAGGGGACAAAGGGGGTTGCACCGTGATTTCCAGCATTCCCTCCTTTCCACAGGGACCGAACGAGCAGACGGTGCTTCCCCGCCTGGGAAAGGAGGAGACGGCCAGCTTGCAAATGCCATGGCTGGGCTGAGAAAGCTTTAGTTTTATAGCTGCTTCACTATCATGTTTCTAGGAATAGACTTAAATAATAAAAAAGCAACCTGGAACTTCTACGCGGCCTTTCAGAGGTTCCCCCGTCGCCCCGGGTCTCTTTCACCTCTGAGAGTCAGAGGAGAGGGACACAGTACAGAGACAAACACTCCAACCACAGCAAAACCGCAAAGGGACAGGGCTCCAGGCAGTAAACCCAGGCTCAGCTCTAAAACACTTTCTCTTACCACCCAGGAACAAGGAGATGGTCCCAAAAGGGCAGGTAGGGCTGAGGCCAGCATGAGTATCTCCATCACCTCGTGGTCCAGGAGCAGGGGAGTGATGAGGCGCCGTGTTTGCTTTCTCCATCCCTGTCTGAGCAGCTTGGCTGTGCAGCCCATAGCCCACTCTCCCAGGTTCCCAAGAAGAAAAGAAATGTGGAGATTTGATTGAACTATTTTCATCTCCAGCCATTGAGTTGACTTCTCCTCCAGAAAGAGAGATGAACAAAAAGCCTCTTGATGGGGGAAAAAAACATGGCAAATAAGCTGACTGCCATAGATTTTCTGGAATCATAAATCAAAAGCATAAACTTTTAAAACAGGAGCCAAGATCTCACAAGGGAGCCCCAAATTCCATCCCTCAGCAGCCTCTAGCTGGACTGCCAGCCGACGCTGATTACTGTGATGCTCTAAAACAAACCCGATTTACAGCTCCGATGGCCACAGCCCACCTCTGCGCTCCAGGAGAGAACCTGGTGATGGGTTTGGTACCAGTTTTACTTTCCAGCTCCATTTCTCCTGGTGACTCCCAGAGCCGCTGGCTGCAGCGCAGCGGGAAAAGGGACCAAGGACATTTGGGAAAGGAAAATGGATGGATCACGACAAAAAGAAGGCAAAGAGGGGCCAGAGCATCTCCCTCCCAACAAAACCAGACTTACCGCGGTTGCACGTATCAGTGACTTTGTCCTTACCTGGCTGGTGAGGGCAAGGGGGACACTCATTCCCAAAAACCTGCTCCCAGACACATTGGTGTGGTTCTTCTTTCCTCATTCTACTCATGCTTTTTCCATTTAATTGCACAAATGCTGTTCCATGAGCCCATAATCCACCTGGAGAACAAAGTCAACCGAGCAGTGATGATGACGCGCGAGAACCGCAGTGTTACTGCCGGGTATTTGTGCTCAGTGCGTCGCACTAGACACAGTCGTGAGTTTTACTTCACATTAAATAACCTTTGGTTCTGTGTGTATAAGAAATGCCGTCGGGCTGTTTCCTCAATAAGATGTCCTTAGTTTTTCTATTACTGCTATCAGAGAGGATCAAAACAGACAGATGCATTTACTGTTTTCCATCAAAAGATAATAAAAAGAAACAGTTTATAAAATCAGATTATAGGAAAAATTGCCTAATGATTATAATTTCTAAACCCATTGCTGAATAATGATGTATTCAAGAGTTGTCATCGAATGATGAAAGAAAACTAATATGAAAGATTTTCTCTATGAAGAATGACTACAGATGAATTGCACAGAGATACAATCCTCTGATAAAGGACAATAAGAGCCTCTAGAACACTTAATAATAGACTACTCAGGATGAATTGAGTATTGCAATAAAAGCCCATAAATTAAAAAGTTTCAAAATGATTTCTGATAAAAGACATGCCAAGGTGAAACAGAAAAAAAAAAAGCCTTGAAATCAACAGATATACTGGCTACAGCACATTAGGTAATAGAAAATGCACTCCATAAACTCAAAATAATTTATTTTAAAAAGAATGCTACCACACCCTGTACACAGTAAGCTTTTCCTTGGGAAATACTTTATGTAAGTCAAATTAAAGTATCGACATATGTGCACTGGATGCCCATGGAGGGGTCCTGGGTGGGAGAGGATGGATGGGCCAGGATGCATTTCTGCCGCGCTGCCGAGCCCTTGCCCAGGCTGGGAAGAGCCCGAGGCTGAAGGCTGATTCTACAAGAAAGCAGGAGAGCAGAGCTTAGGCTTTGGATGGTCCCTTCTCAGGCCGGTAGGCCTGTCAGAGAAAGGCAGCAAACAGTTTTACGATGTTAAACATGGTCTGTAACGCCGATGGCCGTAATTAAAATAGCCCTGCTCACTTGCTGGCGCACAGGGAACCAAGATGATTTATTATAAGCTGTGCCAGCATATATTATTCGTGTTGGAAGCAAGGCAAGGTCTTCGATATGTATCTGAAAGAGCTTCAAATCCATAAAAGAGACAAACTTGTATGAATAGTGTCACCCAGAGTATAGATGAAACACTCAGACGCATCTTCATATCACATAACGCAGCGTAGGACGACTGCACTTATACAATCTGTGCATTAATTTCACTTAGAAGAGAGATTCATTCCCAGCTCTCCGCAGAGGAGGAGCTCGCCCAGCTCTCCAGGCGCGATTTTAAGCCTTTGTTCGTTTTTGACACGCACCCCAGCCCGGGTCGGTGTTCACACCCTTGCTCCCTGCAAACTCCCCTCTCAAACCCACCAGTTTAGGCTCCGAATGCCATCAGTCTGCCCCAAATCCCGTGTCATTTAGGCAGGAGTGAGGGAATGGCAGGAGCTGCCAAGGAGCCCTCGCTCCAGCCCAAGTCGTTACATTCCTGCAGGTCTCCTGCCAGGGCCGGGATTAGACTGCGACTAATTACGGCTTTATTTCCTTTAATAAAGAGACACCCAAGTGTTCAGCACAATTGCAGCAGAAAACAATAATCATAAAGTCCCCCACTAAATGTCTGCAATTAGAGCATTCCCTAGCAATCGTGCTAATTAACCTCGCACATGGAGCAGCTGGTGGAGCGGGCACGAGGAGAAGCGGCTCTGGGGAGTTTCCCCAGCCAGAGGACGATGCTCTGGGGCCATCGCAGAGCAAAGCTCCCCAAAGCATCCTGCTGCCCCCCAGGACCCCCTCCTGCCCCCCGAGAGCAACAGCAGCCTCCGCCCCAAATGGCACTAATATCAAGCTGGGGAGGAGGAAAGTGAGCAGAGTGGATTCTGATGCTTATTGTGGCCCGATGATTTTGCCATCACTGGCTGCATGGGGAAAATGATCCCTTGCCCTTGAGCATTTGACTAAAAGAAATTATTTGTGGCAAAAACCTCAGTCCTACAATACCTGAAAACAGGCTGGAGTCCTTATAGAACCCAAGCCCCAGAGGAGGCGGAGCAGCACATCTCCATCCAACACACACCTCACACCTACATCTTCAGCTCTCCCTTCCTTGCCTTTCTCTTATTCCATTTCTGTTTGCTTGTTTGGGGTTTTTTTGGTTGCTTGGTTGTTCATGGGGGTTTATTTCAGTTTGATTTTTTGCTTCTCCCAAATTATTTCTATTTTCAACTTGGCAAACTCCAGGAAACTCCTTTAACTTTCCTGTAGGCTCTCCAGCTCTCACAGCTCATTCCCAAAGTATACAACACAATTAAAAAAAAAAAAAAAAGACAAATTCAAGCGAGGGAGACCAAGCGCCTGAGCATCTCTCAGTAAAATACCCATTGTGCTTCGAGGGAGACCACAGCCCCGCTTCATCCAGCAGCCAGGGTCAGAGGAGAAGGAAATGTTTTCTAATTTTTCCAGTCTCCAGAAGAATCTTGCTTTCTGTCACCTCGCTATTGCTCCTGCACAAGACGCCAGTCCCCCCGCACCCCCAGCCGGGAGGAAAGGCTCTCTGCGAGCAGTGCTGGGCACAGATTGTGGCTTTCCAGCCTACACCAGTTCCGTAACATCCCCTTCGAGCCCCCAGTGCTCCAAGAGGGGCTGCCCAGCTTCAGAGCAGTCTCAGAGATATTTCTGGGAGAAGTTTAGTCCCTTTCTGCTTGGCTTTCTTAGCCAGAATATTCATATTTTCCCATCTGTGCCCTATTTTAAAGCCCTTTCTCTCCCTTCCTTCCTTTTTGACAGTAAATGTGATGCTTGTGTTCCCATTCTTTCTCTGGCCCTGATTCTGTGAAAAAAAAAAAAAAGCCACAGCATCTGAAGTGGCTGCACAGTGGGTGAAGTCCTGGCTCCCTCGGAACCCGGAGTAAAACACCCATTCATTCCCCTCCGCCGCGGCGCTCACCCCGTGACTTCAATGGGACAAACTCACAGGGCATAAAGTTGTTTGTTGTCCCTTAAATGGCTCCATTGTGTATTGTTGGGGCTCTTTCCTGAGCTCTAAATCTTGCTTTCGCTCTGCTCTCTGCCTGTCGGAGGGCCCCGGATCAGAGACACCCCCAAACCCGCCCAGCACCCGCGCAGCGCCCTGGCCTTGCCCAGGGCAAGAAGAGATTGTTCCCCTAAATACATTTTCTGCCCCATCCGTGAGGGCCATTAAATGTCTCTCTCCCTTTATTAATGGTTTTATGTTGTAGCAATAATGAGTAACTTCTTTTTTTTCTTCCCTCCAGGAAGAATAAAGACTATTTCGGCAGCCAGCTCGGTGGCCCCTACCTGCCTCGCTGCCCTCCAGCCCTGTTCCCCCAAAACCAAGGCAGGCTGGCAGGGAGTCACTGCTCTGAAACAGGCAGAGCTGAGCTTTGCAGTGCCAAATCCTGGTGACTGGAAGGGATGAAGGAAAAAGAGCTTTTTCTAAGAATACATATGTTTGAATACATTAGGCATGGTTCCTCTCCAGAGCCTCGTGCCTGCCGAAATCAGAGATAAAAGGTCCCTGTCCTTCAGAAACCAGTTTGCTTTCCAGAATGTGGCGCTTGTGATTACTGCAAGAAGGGGGAAACAACAATAATCTTGGATCGGCTGAGGCGATCCAGGCAGGCCTTTCTGGGAAATGCTGGAATCCGATTCATTCCGCGGGACCGGGGACGCTGGCAGAGCGGTTCCCAGTACAGCTGCAGGGCTGGGAACAAAGGGACCCGCAGCCTGTCCCAGCCCCACACTGTCCCCCCGCTGAAGGACATTTGGCTGTGCTCGGAAGGTGTTTGGAGAGGATTCAGGGTCTTTTTTTTGGTAAGAAAATCCCCATTGTTGGTCGGCTGCAGCTGCCGCAGCTGCCGGGCGGAGATGCGGGGACCTGCCACACGGTGTCAGCGGAGATCGCCGCATCCCCCGGGCAGCCGCAGCCCGGGGGCAGCAGCGCGGTGCGGGAGGGGTTCGCTTTGTGCCCGTGCCCCGAGGACCCCCCCGGCCCTACCTCCGGTCTCTTCTCTCCGCGGTCCCTTCGGCTTCCCTCCACCCGCGCTGAAAAATCCGGGGCTGCCACCGGTGTCCTTTGCCGGTGTCTGGGGACAGACGCTTCTGACAGCTTCCCAGTGCCTGGTCCTGCCCCAGCGAGCCCCAAAATGGAAAGGGGAAGGGACCAGCAAGGCTGTCCCAGACCTCAGAGCTTTTTGACCCCAGCTCGTGCCACAGCGTGACACGGACAGGGGCCAGCTGTCCCCAAACCAGGTAACAGGCACTTGGCAATGCACAGGTAACCTCTGCCAGTATTGCCTCCTCTCTGGTGACTAGTTTCACTCCTTTTTCCGCCCACTTCTTTCTGCGCGTTCCTCCTCCTCTGCCCTTCTTGTTCCCCCCGGCATCCCCAGAGCATCTCCAGCCTCAGCCTTCCCTCCCTGCACCAAAAGTCTCCTCAGCCTGGGGACACAGCCCGTGTGGCACAGCACAGCTCAGGCTGCTTATTTGCTGGGCGCTCTTACTTCAGGGTCCATATTTTAATTATTGTGCACTTACATTTTAATCTGGCTGGTCAGTGAGATTATTGAGTATATTTTAATGGTGCTGCCCCAGCATGGTGGGTGCTAAAGATGTAGCCCTCTGCTTATATCATCACTGATTTACTCCAGGACTGCATGGAAATACAAGTTTGAAATATAACTTCCCAGTATTCATCCTTGCCAACTCCACACTGAGAATCCATGAGACACCCCCAGATGGACAGAACTTTTCAAGCGAAGTGTTGCGTTGTCCACTGGGTTTATTCTGGCACCACCAAGGCAGCGTCAAGAGCAAAGGTCAGATGGTTCCCTCCTTCCACACTCCTCTGCTGCTGGGGGGATGTCCACAGGACCCCCAAACCAGCCAAGGACGGGTGGCGTTTGCATCCTTTGGCTTTACAAAACCAGCGCTCACCACGGGCCAGACACTGGCTGCCTTTTCCATCCCACTCTCATCCAAACAAGAAATAGAAAGCCCTGAAAAATAATGAGTTCTACTTCAAACATCACACGTTTTTTAAAATGCAGTAGGCTTCTCTGCACTCATCTTCAGGTGTCTGTGCCCTTTCCATGCACCTACTTCAGTTTTTCCACTCCAGGCAGAGTTAACAATTTTTCTCCCCCTTAGAACCAGAGCAGAGATCACACAAGAATGTAATAGCAAGAATCCAACAAATGAGGCTCTAAAACTAGATGTGCATTCTAGGGTTTCCAATAAAAGGGATCAATAAGCCCCAAGTACGATTTTATGGCCTTCTGAAATATGAAACTGGTTCAGCTGGGGCATCTGAGCAGACAATTTGCAACCATAGAGAGACAATTACCAGGAACAATTTCAGAGGTGAAGTAAAGCCCAGAAGTGCACCAGCCCCAGCACATCCCAGTTCATCCCTGGGTTCCCAAGTATTGGCAAATACAAATGGCATTAGAGCTTAGAGCAAACACAGTGACAAATGGCAATCAGCAGCATAAGCCTCCAAGTGCAGGTGAGTTTGATGAGATTCCACCAGCAGGGATGGGACAGGGTGGTGACACAAGGGGACACAGGAGTCACACAGGGCAGCAGCTCTGTGCTCCCCACCTGAGGGCAGGGGGAAAAGTGACCAGTCTGCTTTGAAACAGTCACTAGAAACTGAAAGAAAAAAGGTCTGTATATCTCTCCAGAAGAAAGAGCAGGTGTTTTGCAGAAAACTAATTCTGTTTCAACAAGAAAATGTATATATTTTGGTTGGAAATGTTCTCTCCACGTAAAAATTCAATGGGCTAAACTGGAATTTTCGCCTTGGGGCAGTCAAGCGGTTGGGATGGTGTGAAACGCTGCAGAGGCAGACGAGTGGAAAACCAGGCTTAGCCATGGCAGAATAATCTTTTGGCGTATCCACTGGGACTCTCTTCTCTCCAATACCAGCGCAAACACACTTCACATAATGCTGTTCTCAGCCAGCAGCTTATCTGTGCGCTCTCCCAGGCATAAAGAGCGGTCTGCTCCACAACCAGCCACCTCGGACAAGCAGCAGGCTGAGCCCTCACCCCCCGGCACGGTGTGCGAGGATGCTGGCGGTGGGTCAGCATCGCTCCCACTGCCACCAGCCAGCTCCGGCACAAAACCGACAGCTCTGGGTCACTGCTGAGCCCTCCAGCAGGAAAGCACTGACACCAGGGAGCCCAGAAACAAGCTGCACTTGGTACTGGTGTCATAGGAGTTGCCTTAGTCTGGCTGTTTCAGTCTCCAAAAAAAAAAAAACCACACCACAAACAACCACCACGCTCTCCAAATCGAAATTGTTATAGCACTACAAAAGCAACACCCAGAACATATACCTGTTTATAGGGGGCAGGAATTAAATCAAAGTGTGCTGCCTTTGCCTTGTAGAAAGCTGTAGAGCTGCTGGAATTAAACCCAAACAATCTCCCAGACAGTAAAACAGTATCTTTGGTGATTAAGGAAGAATATAGCTTTATAAAGCCTATATTGTACGACAGGGCATTGTGAGTAGAAGGCAGCCAGAGATTCATGTCATCTTCATGGACCACGTCTCGCTGCTTACAGAGCAGTTACACACAGACTAGAGGGAAAAATTTAAATGCGCAGTAATTAACAGGTGGCAGGACTACTATGGGTTTCCTTCTCTCTAAACGAGTGGGTTCCTGGTCGAATGCCATCCATCCTCTTCCTCCCACCCCCATCTTAGCCCCCACCGCCCCCCTTTCCCCATCGCCTTCCCAGCAGCAGGACTTACAGAGAATGTGTCAAAGCGCATTTCAGAGTAATACGGTTGGAGAGCTGCATTCAGATCGGCATGTTGTAATGTGTCTGACAACATTATATTCTGATCCAGCTCTTCACGTAACCTTCAATTTATTTCTAAGCCCCTGTGTTTATTTAACCGAATCTGTCTTCCGTCGTTTGGAGCAGTAGCACTCAACCTTTAAACAGCCCAAGAGCCACTTCAGCCTCCAACAGATGCCGAGAGCTCCCGAGCCGGGGAGGTACAAAAGAGCCTGGCGCATTGTGCCGCACCGAGCCCCGGATTATTCATCACCGGCACCTCGGCGGGGGCTGTGAACCGTGCGGGTGCTGGGGAGGGGAGAGGGGGAGGCACAGGACCTCTGCAGCTAGAGGGGTCTAAAATTTGAGGCTTCATTGCGGTGCAATGGTGTTTCGGCATGCTAACCCATCCTTCACGCGGTGACAGCGCTGGTCCCAACAAGGCATGTGCATGGGTGACCACCAGCAGCCGCTGGCCCTGGTGTGCTGGCCCCAGTGTGCCAACACCAGCCCACGGGCAGGTTTTGCAGAGCTGAGCCGCAGCGTCACCGTCTGCGACAGCTGAGAAGATCAGTGCTTGCTCAATTATTTGCGAGCATCATCACACCCTTGCAATACATTTGTCCCCAAGCTTCCCCTTCTACTGCCCAGCAGTTCCCAGCTATAACAGGACATGAACCCAGGTCACACACCGGACTGGTCCCAGGCAGGAGCAGCCCCAGAGCGACACCATGGCCTCAGCCCTGACCCAACCTCCAGCAGCTCCTCGTGTCCCACCAAGGCGCCCAGCACAGCAGCAGTGCCCACATCAGCACCCAGGTGCCATCCTTTAGGATTTCAGTAATTTGCTGCTCCATTCCCTGCGAGCACAGAGTCACCAAGGGGGCCCAGAGAACCAGGGACCCTCCCCAGGCGCTCTCCAAAGCCGGGTGCTTCGGGCACCGAGATCAGCCCTTCCTTTGGCAGGGCATGGGGAGGGCACAGGGAAACTTCGGCTGTGACAAATCCATCTGCCCCTTGTCTGTGCACTTGTCACCCAGAGAACAAACCCCCCACGATTTCCTATCGCTTTCTCCTCCAATTCACCCGAGTTTTGTGCTGGCTTTGGGTTCACCATGTATCATTTAGAAACCTAATGCAACTTATAGTAAAAAACCTTGGCTTGCTTTTCTGTTTACAGTTCCCAAGCATAATGAAAATGTTAAAATGCTAAGTCACTTGACACCTGCCACCCCAGTAATGCACTTGCTTTATTTTTTTTTTGTGGTTACAAGAGTTGGTGAATATATTTAAAGCTCTTCAATTCACTTAAGTCGAGAAAGACATGCTGCATATTCAATGAAATGCCACAGTTGTGACATGTTCCATATCCTCCACTGTGTTAAGTCTCTTCATTTATTCTTTTACAGACAGACACAGAATTTATTCTGTTATGAATAAAATTATCTCCGGTGTCCTTCAGAAAATAATGGAGGGCTTTTGACTGAATTGCAGGAAGTTCAAGGAAAATATTCCAGTGTCCAGGACATGAAGAACAAGTCATTGAACCTCTTGCATTGAGCTGTCGTCTCTTCCTCCAGCTTGCACATTGCACCTCTGGCTCCACACAGGCTTCTGCCTTAGTGAATAATGATTAACAGCACCAAAGCCTTTAGTCCGCTGAACGCCAGCCCCGTGTGCTAGATTGATGTGGGCTGCTGCTTAAACAACAGAAAATAATGCTTATGGCCCAAATTCTCCTCTGGTACCATTGATGGGGGTTTTGGTGTGATCTTTTTGTTTGTTTTTTAAGTGAGGATGCTGATCCTGTTTATGAGTTTATACCAGCCAGGAGAGTAGAGAAACCCCCCAAACGATCCCCTACATCCCCCCAGGGCATCCCCACTGGGGTTGCGCTGGATGAAATGGTGCCTAAAGCTCTTAAAACTTACACCAGCTGTTTAACAAGTACATTTACACTGATGCCTACAGACCACCCTCCACCTGCAGCTTCAGCCTCCTGGAAGTCAGAGCAGGAGCGAGTGGAGAATCGGGAACCAAAGGGCCTGATGTTCAGCCCTGTGCTTTAGAAGCAACGAGCACCTTTTGCTGCTGCCCAAAGTGTCCCCTTCCCCAGGCAGCCTCTGCTTTGTACCCTTGCAATCACACGCGTTCCCAGCTGAGCTCACGAGTCCCACACTGCTTCCAGTGATTTAATGTGACCCTGTACTTCTGCCTTTTGTAAAGATCTGAGCAGAAGTAGCTCAAGCAGAAGTTGATCATTCGTATTTTATTAATAATTTGGAACATGGACACATAGATGTTCTCTGAAGAGCAGAATAAAGATGGGGATATGGGCTCATTTTTCTGTGCCTCACAATGTAATTTTTTCCTCTATTGTCAGCATCATTGCTGATCCTGAAATTACAGTGTCTGAGGAGTTATTCAACAGGAGATGTTGACATGAAAAAAGAAAAAGAGTCTTAGAAAATAACTGCAACGAGAACATTTAAATAAACCTAGAGATTACGGAGGCAAAATACAAAACTGGCTCCAAGAAGCTCCTTTGGTTTCATTCCACTACATTTATCTGAGAGTGGGAGAAAAAGAATCCCAGATTGGTTAGGCAGGATGAGAAGCAGCCCAGGCATCCCTCCACCTACATCACAGCCTATTAATTACCTTCAGATTATAATGTGGGTCAGGCATTCAGCTAAACCACTAGTGAAAAGCTTTATCAGCTTGTCTGCATCTCTGCTCTGTGGAAGAGCTTGGCTTTTGTCGAGAAGTAGAACAGAATTGCTCTTGTATAGCTCACAGAGTGCTGTTTGGTTTTTTTCTCCACCTTTTTTCAGTTAATCTCCTCACTTTTAAGGCCTGCCTGCTGGTTTTCTTTGCACACTTAGCAGTAGAAGTAGGACATAATTCCCACTTTCCCCTCCAGCCCCAAAGATTCGCAGCACCAGGGCTGGGTGAGCCCTGCGGACAGAGCCAGGCGTGCCGGTGCTGCTCTCCTGCCGGCAAAGCTGAGCCAACAGCAAGGAGCATTTTGAAGGTACCCAGGTGTTTTGAGAGTGCAGAATACCTCCCTGTCTGCCACAGGGGAGGAAATCAGACTGCTACTATTGGTGTGAATAGTATTTTGTGATAAGTAAATCTTTTGGGTTAACTTCCAATTATTTTTTTTAAAACATCAAGCTTTTATCTTAAAAATAATCAACATTTCTCTGCCTTTGAAGAGCAGAACCCTCCTGATATTCATTACTTGACTCAGTTGTTCACTCAGGTCTTTTCCTTTGATGAAAAACTTTGGTTTACAGACAGTATTTAACATCCTGATTAGTACATAATGTGACCTACTATTGGAATAAATGGGGTATGTAGCACTATCTCATAAGCAAAAAAGAGTTGATTTAGTTGTAATAAGAGGAAAAAAAAAAAAAGGCAACCCTTGAGAGTCATTATCTAACATAACTACTTTAAAAAAGGAGGGGAAAAAACTACTAAAATGGGCACTTTGTCCTTCCCATCAGGCTTCAGAGAAAAGGAGGATCACACCACAACTCATCACGTGCCTGAGACTTGCTGGCCAGCGGCTTGGCCTGTGTCCTCCTGGGCTTGGAGTCACAGCTACTCAAGACTTATGGGGAAAAACCCATGCAAATCAGTAAAGGTGTCTCTACACCAAGATAAATCAGAGTTACACCAGGAGGAAGTACTAATTGATTTATTTTTTAATTATCACTGTGGCAAACCTATTGAGTGGTAGCTACAGCAATGCTCTTAGTTTCCATGTGCATATAAACAACAACCACACAGCAGCTTGACCCTGAGCCTCCAGAGGATGCAGCACAAGTTCACCACTCACAACTCCAGCAGCTCAGTGTCTGCAGTTCCCCCCAAAGCGTGACCCCAAGGAGCACCCGGCAACCTCCTCAGCATCACAGGCAAGGGAAACACGCATGTCCCATCAACCAGGCTTTAGCAGGAAAACAGCCTCGGGGCAAGCTATCAGCAACACAGCAGCTCCTCAGGAAAACATTTATACATAAAGACCAAGAACAGCAAACACTGTCCCCCACACACAGCCCCCACCCCACCGAGCCACCCTGGCTACTGGGACATCCTCGGGGAAGGGAGCAGCAAATCTCCAGGGTTACACATTAGCCAGAGCCGACGCACCAATGTCCCCGGGAATAGGAACAGCTACGAGACAGAAGGAAAGAGCCGCCGCTCACACTGTTAATGTGTAACGCTCACGCCACCCTTACCTTGCCTTCTGCTTGCCTGCTTTTGGGTGTCAGCAGCTGCCAGAGACCCCAGGGACAGAGCAGCCCGGCCAGCAAAGCCTGAGCAAGCTCCCAGGCCAGGCTTAGCTAGCATTTTAATAAATTTATTTATAATAAATATTTATTATGAATATATATTATTTAATTTATTATAATGATTATTTATAATTATAAAATATTGTATATTTATTATAAATATATCAAGGGTGAGTGTCACGAGGATGGAGCCAGGCTCTTCTCGGTGACAACCAAAGATAGGACAAGGGGAAATGTGTTCAAACTGGAACACAGGAAGTTCCCCTTAAATATGAGAAGAAACTTGTTCCCGGTGAGGGTGGCAGAGCCTGGCCCAGGCTGCCCAGGGAGGTTGTGGAGTCTCCTTCTCCGCAGACATTCCAACCCACCTGGACACCTTCTGTGTAACCTCATCTGGGTGCTCCTGCTCCAGCGGGGATTGGGCTGGCTGAGCTTCCAAGGTCCCTTCCAACCCCTGATGTTCTGTGATTCTGTGATTTTTGGGGGTGTGGGTGGGCGGAGGGCAGGGCAGGTGGGGAGGAAGGGGTGGGCAGCCTCGTTGGGCACCTGGCCGTGCCCTCAGGTGAGAGGGACCCTTTCCCCGGGCTCAGGAGGGGCCTTGACGACAGAAACCTGGGGAAGTTTGCTCTCAGGAAAGGTCCTGGGGATGCTCTTCTCAAGATGGTCCTGACTGTGCAAACTCCTGCAGTGGCTGTCGCAGACCTTGGAGCCTCCTTCCTCCCTCTTCCCCCATTTGCAGCCCCTTCTGTTCCCCAGCCCCTCCCCACAGCAGCTTTTCTAGCATTGGTTTCAAGGTGCAGAGCTGTAGGAACAGCGTTTGTCCATCTTCCCCCCCGGGGCAGACCCCACAAGAGCTGCGCTGTTCCACCAGAGACAGAGCTCAACTTTTCTTATCACCAGGTTTTCACCCTGTTTCCATGGAAACAAAAGAAACCGAGCAGTATGCCCCCTCCCAGCCCAACTTTGAACAACCCTTGCAGTATTCGCTGTCGCTGTGGACGTGTCACGTTTTTCCCAGGGATGTCCTTGAAGTGCATGGTGCTGGTGACCAGCTCTGGCCGGGATTGCACCGGCGCACACCGGTTTGTCCAGCTCTGGATGTGCCCGGGAGGGTCGGTAGCTGGTGCCTCCACCGTCCCTGTGGTTTTGTGTAGGGAAGGCCAGGTAACGTCATCAGGGACGGGCAAGTTCAGCTGAAAAGTAATGAAAACAAATAAAAAATGAGCTAGGCAGGACTTTATTTCGGCTCCCATATTCCAAGGGTAGCCCTGTAGCCAGCGAGTCCCATCTCCATCAGCGTATTTGGGATGATATCAGGTCGAATGCTCCGTGGGCGCTTCCTGGGAAGCCACTGAAAGGAGTGCTGCCACCCCCGTCTTACCAGCCGCTCCCGCAATCTCTCCTTTGATGCCAACCAGCACCGCAACCCATGTCAGCCGCGTCCCCACCAGCAGCGTCCCTGATCCGCGCTGACAGTGACGCCGCAGCCGCGCTCCCTCCCGCCTCCGCCGCGATGGACGGGTGATTGATGGGGCGCCCGCGATATGCCATGAGACGCGCCTTATCTCTGGCGTCCCGGTTGGTTCCCATGTGGCTCGCGGGGTTTATGGCATCAATGTCACTTTCTTTCCCTTGGATTTCACTTTTTTTTTTTTTTTAAACCTGCTTGGGTTCTTTCACACCTATTCGCACACCTCAGTGACTCTATTTTGTCTTCAGGATTAGTAAAATCGGGCAAACTATTCTGGGCAAGGCCCACCTTTCCCAAATGTCCCTGGGAAACAGGTGAGTTTGAACAGATGGGTACGTATTTTTCATGGCAGGTCTGCTGAGAGCTAAATCTATCTAAAGCATCTTCCATAGGAATTCTTAGTCAAATGTTGTAATGGCAGATGTCGTACAAAAACCTGGCTGCACATGGAAAGACCAAGATTAGCTACGGAGAAAGTGGATGGACAGGCTTTGTTAAGAGGAGAGAAGAAAATCAGTCTGACTTGGAACGTTATGGATATCACTGAGAGATCCCTCCCTCTCCCGCTTTTTGGGCTGACGTGAACATGGATCTTCATTTGAAAACACTGGAAAACTTCCCCCCGCATGTGCTATGGACAGCGCTGGTTTTGCCAGGCAGGTGGGACCACCAGGACAAGCCCAAAGCATCCCGAGGGACTCCCCAGAGCTCATGCAAAACCAGTGAGGTTCCAGGACCCCCCTGCTCCCCACCATCTCCCATGGCCAAGGGGTGGTGTCTGCCCACAGACATCACAGCTTGAAGCTGCGGTGTCCCCATCACTCCCCCAGCTCCCACCAACACTTGCTCCTGCTTCTCCCCATTGCAACCCCCACAAGAAAAAATAAAAGAAAGAACATGAAGGATGGACAGCCACTTCTAAATCAGACCTGACCAAAAGGGGCGATCCACATCTACCTCTCCGTAGGCTTCATCTTTGCCCTCCCTCTTCCAGGCAGCGATGAGCAGGAGGGCGAGCAGAGCCCCGTCCCGGGGAGCCGCCAGCTTGTGCTGTGTGCTCAGCCCTGTGGGGACAGCCCGGCCATCTGTCACCCCCAGGTGTGTACACTCTGCCGGCCGAGATAGTCTTCTCCTGGCTCCTCAAACACACCGGTCGCCCGACTCAGCATGCGTGGGGGTTGTTAGAGCAGCATGTGGGTGTGTACCTCCATCCCATCTCCACAATCACTGTCTCCAGCACCTTCAGGTTCTCTGGGGATTGTGGTTGAAGGCTTCAGTGGTGAAGAGGTTGTCCTTTTTATTCTTTATAAATAAACAGGCTGGAACAAGGCACAACTCATTCCAGATTTCACAGAAACTCTTCCCGCTCTTCACCAAAACCCGACATCTCCCAACACATGATGCCAAAAGAGCATCTTCCCCGAACTCTCTTCTCCAGGGGAGAAGGTCCTTCTGGTCATACTGAATTCCTTCACATTTGTGAAAAGGAGTGGGCATGTGTGTAGGAAAAGTGGAAATATATTCCTTCAGCCAGGGAAACCTCGGGTTTATTTCACTCTACCTGGTCACCCCGGAGCATCCCAAGCCCAGGCACCAACCCTTAGCATTTCCCTTTAATTTGCAAGAACGGATTTGTCCCAAGATTTAGGAACCTCTTGGGAATGTTTGACTCACATCTGTTCCAGGCTATGCAGCCAGCCCAGGTCCTGGATCTGGTCTTACCTGGCACAGACATCCACATGGCCTGGGACCACAGCCCGAAGCTCAGCTCCTGAGAAGGGTAGATACCTGGAAATAATCACCCTGTAACAAGGTGGAGCCCATCCCAACCTCTCCAAGCTGGGCTCCAGACTGGCCACCTTGCACAGCTGCCTCCCTGAGAGACCACACAGGGTATTTTAGGAGTTTTAGGGTTTTCCACTCTTGCCTCTTCCAGATGGGCACTGCACTGGGTGCTGGGAGGAAGGGTGACGGGAATGGGTGGGGAAGAACATCTGCTGTCCCACAGAGAGAGCTGCTGGAGGAGAGAAGATGGGGAGGGCACCAGACCACAGATGGGTGGATGAGCAGCATCTTCTCACTGGCTCAACATTCTTTATTCTCTCCCTGGAGCTGGGACGGACCCGGTAGCTCTCTCCAATGCATCCTTACAGTTTGACAGTCAAGCTTTCTCCAACAAACCATTACAATTATTGCGGGCTGTTCAAGGAAGAGAGAACAAGCCTACACAGAAAAGGTATCCTGACCTCTTCTACATTTTTCCTGAAGCAACATTTCCTGATGATCCTACAAACAAATCAATATCTAAAAAGCCTCCTCCACCTGTGAAACATACCCTCAGATAAAACCTCCCAGCCTGCTTTTACTCACCAATAAATACTTAATTTCCACAATTGCATGGAACAAGGCCACGCAGGTTTGATGTGGACACCCGCATCGTTTGCTTTACTCTCCTTCCCAGGGCCTGGTGGTCTGGCTTGCAGCAGTTCCGGGGGACGGCCTAAAAGCACCTAAAAGGGGGTGTAAAGACATGTCCCAGACATTCAGATTTAATTCCTTGTTAGGAAAGCCGAAGACTTCACAGGTATGTAAATAAAGAGCTAACCATTTATGCTTGTATTTTTATGTGGGCAATGGGATTTTTTTTTTCCCCTAATCTCACTCCCTCATTCAGCAACCTGGACACTTTTTTATCCAAACAAAACAAGCTTGGCAAAGTTATTAATTGCTAAGAACAAGATCTTTATTGATTAGTATGAGGATCAATCACTTTATCAGCGGGCAGCTCTGTTAGAGCTGCCTGTGAGCGGGGTAGTTAGCTAAGAAATATCCGTCCTGGGCCCTGGGGATTTTCACAGAGGAGTCCAAGGTCTCTCCAGCGCTTTTAAAAATATAGCAGGTGGTGGAGAGAATTCAGATGAGGTGACATGGAGACGGGTCCCTGTGACCGTCCCTCTGGCCCCAGCAGTCACCAGTGATGCCCCTTCAAGAGGACTTTGCAGGGGAGGCTGTGCTGGTGGCGGTGGCAGGGGGGTGTTTACCTGAGCCACAGCCTTTGGAAGGGAGATGGACCACCAGGTTTGGCTGCCCAAGGAGCCCTTCTGGCCAGCTGTACTTTCTTCATATTTCTGTCTGTATTCACAGGGCTCATACCTTTGGCAGGAGCCTCTTGCAACCAGGTACCAGTTCTCATCCTCAGCTTCAGGAGAGTCGGGCAACGCCACTGTCTCCTCACTGCAACTCCATCACCTTTTCTTCGCCCTCCACTTAGAAAAAAACCAAACACATAAATATTTTTTTTAAAAAACCACCACATTTAAAAAAAAAAAAAAAAAAAGAAAACCAAAAAGGGGCATGGGAGGGGGGGCTGCAGCTGGAACCCTCTCTGGCAAGCCAGCTCTAATCTCTCCCAAACCCCCGCTATCAAAGCTTGGATCAGCATATCTAATGTAAACGAGCTTTCACACATAAATAACGTGCCACATCTGGCTATTTGGTTTTTATAGCGTCTTAGCTACCGAGCGATTTATAGAGGGCGAGCTTGTTAAAGAGCAGCCCGGCTCGGCCGGGGGAAGTTGCGGCTGCCCGGGGCGCAGCGAGGTGGGAGGTGTGAAGCAGCGAGGTGGGAGCGCTGGGCGAAGGGGGGATTTGGGCAGAGCCGGGGGGGGCCGGAGTCCCCGCGCCGGCAGAAAGCGGCTTCTCCGCATCTTTGGGGAAGGGGGGCCGGGGGGAGGGCTCTGCCCCCCGGGGGAAGAGGGGCCGGCTCAGCGGCAGGGCCGGGGCAGGCTTAAAAGAGCCATCCAGGAACCGACGTGTTTGCGCTTATAACCAATTTATTACCGCTGAACATATGGCCAGTATTTCGCCTGGCGTCAGCCGCCGGGGAGGAAAGCAAACAGCCCGCGCGATGTAAAGCCGGAGGAAGGAGCGGCCGCCCCTGCACACGGCGGAGACAATGCGAGAGGCGCGGAGCCGCCGCCGCGCTCAACCACCGCCCGCCTAGAGCCCCCCCGGCCCGCAGGTGAGCCCCGCCGCGCCGGGCAGGGGGCGGCGCCGGGCCGCAGCGATCCGCGCCGGGGACAGCGGGGAAAAGGGGAAAAAAAGGGGGAAAAAACCCGCGGGAAGCTGGGAGCAGCAGGTGGGAAGGGGCTTGTGTGAGGCGACGCGGGGAGAAGTTGATGCTGAGCGGCCGTCGGAGGAGCGGGGAAGGGGGGCCACGTCGTCTTGCCCCGACGGCGGGGCTCCGCCGGCCCGCCCCCGGCCCCGGGTGAGCGCCCGGCCGCCCCCCGTGCGCGCTGAGGCCGGGGGAAGCGCGGTCACACCGGGGCGCCCCGCCCGCCAGGCCCGGGGAGGGGGGAGCCGGGGGCGCTGCCCCCCCGCCCCATGGCCCGGCGGCGGGACACTTCTCGGCTGCGACGGCAGAGTCCGCCAGAGGACCGAGAATGTCCCCGGCCCCCGCCTCCGGCTCGGCCCGCCGCGCCGCTCCCTCCTCCTTCGCTCCATCCCTTCGTCTCCCCGGCATTGCCCACGCCGCGCGTGTGTGCCCCGACTCGGGCCCGAGTGCGTGGGTCGGGTCCCCTCGGGTGGATTCTTCCCCATCCTTCTCCCGAAAAGAGCCTGACTCCCCCCTCCCGCCCTGCGCAAGGCGTGCGGGCATCAGAGTCTTCCTCGGAGGCTTAACGTGGGACCTCCGGCACCCCCACTCGCGACAGACACCCACCAGCTACCTGCGCGGACACCCGCTAAGCCCTCCGTGTTGTGCGTGCGGGTGTGAGAAGTAAATTCAGATAAGAAAGTGCTCTCAGCCGTAAATCCCCCGCATTCCGATCGCCCCCGGCGAAACGGGTCGGGTTTTTCCTTCCCGAGAAGAAACATTTCGGACAAAGCTTAATCTCATTGGGACACGTTTAATCATTAGAGAGACGGGAACGAATAGAGCCTTGGGGCTGCCTGGGGGAAGAGAAACATTTGCCCGGCAAATAGAACAGTTTATAATAGACTGGAAAGGGAAGAGAGGCCCCGGGCTGGGCTTATAGTTTCGACCGAGTGGGGGGGAAAGGAATTAAATAAGACAAATAGCTGGGTCGGGCGGCTGCGGGGGGCTCCCGGCTTTGTGCTCTCACGCATGGCCTTAACAAACTGCCTCCGCCACTATTGGCAATATTTTCAAAGATCTCATTAAAGTGCATTTATCAAAGCCCTAACATGTGCCCTCCGGCTCTGACATAACCCCGTTAGCCTCCAGGGAGGAGAGGGAAAAATCCCAATTTCTATTACAATTCGCCACCTCGGGAGGTTGGTTGGAGGGCAGGCTAGATCTAGATCTACAAATTTATAAGTAATATCGGTGAATTGGAAGGATTTCTCCGTCTTTGAAGCTTCGGGGGGAAGGAGATAGAGTAAGCGTGAGAATAGGAAAGCTCATTTAGATTCCTATGTCCTGGAGAAGATTTAATTGTCTCTGGGAGAAAGGCAGGCCGGCGCGGGGATTTTGGGGGGTGGCAGGGGCTTTCTCCTCAGCCTCCATAGGGAAGGCTGGTGCCGAATCCCTCTCTCTGTGCGAGGGAATCTTCCCCCTTTCTCGCCCCCACTTTTTTTTCCCCCTTTCCCCTCAAAACATCCTTAACGCCTTTGTCAATGCCATTTTTCCAGCCGTGAACAGAGCCGGGAATTTCACCCCGCAGAAACTCCGAGCCCCGCACGTTACAATTAAGTTATTGAAAGCGATGGAGGATTCAGAGGGCTCCGTTTTCCCCTGACTTCAGGAAACAGGATTATTTTTTTTACACTCCTTACCTCCCGGCAGTGATGCCGGTGTGCCAGGTACTCCGTTGCGTGGGGTCCCCGTCCCTTTCCCACGGCCTGGCGTGGCCGCGACCCTCCGAGCCGGAGCCGCCGCCGAGCCGGCAGCTTCTCTGCGGAGCTGCCGCTTTATCCCTGCGAAATGCCGCTTAAAACCGTCTGTGCGGGCTCCCGGAGGATGTATTTAGAAGCGATAGTTTTGGTTTGGATTTTTTGTTTGTTGTTTTTTTATCCCAAACAAAAGATTTCTTCGGTAATGACGCGGCTCTCCTTTCCCCCGCCACACTTTAAAACAAAGAGGGTGTTGCTTACAGGGGATGCTCCTGAGGTGAAGCTCCTAATAACAATTATCAGGACTGACACGGGCTGCGCTTCCCTTTCCCTATTTACTTCAAGTGTAGCTCATTCTACGAGATAAAACAAACCTGTCCCCTAACAAAGGCTTTGTGTGGGCTTCGCTAATCCGTACCAAGCGGCAAGGTGCAGTCCTTTTTGTTTGTTTATTTGTGGTCTGGAGAGAAGGAAAACAATAGCTCGCACCTACGGTCTAATCAAACAATAAACTAATCCACTTGACGCCTGTTATCGGAGATGGGATGCGGGATGGATTAGAGGTCAGGGCGAGCGAACCGCACTGGGAGGGGAGGGGTAGCGGAAAACTCCCACCAAACACCCTTTAATCAATTTATATACATTTTATATATTATCATAGAGTATATATGTGTTTGATATCGCTCGACGGAGAAGGGAATGAAGTCAGGGGCGTCGGTGGCTTAAAAGAGAGGGAGAGACCCCGCGCTTTGCGGGGAGTGGGAACTCTCGGGCCGCCGGCGAAAGGAGACGCGATGAAGAAAACGAGGGCACCTCGCCGCTTAAAAACACAACCCACGGGCTGCCCGTGGCGTGGTCAAACCCCGCACCCCTGCCCCCCGCTCCCCGGCTCCTCTGCTCGCTTTACGGGTACAGGGCGGCGAGGCCACGCGTGACCCATCCCCGCACACGCCGCAGCCGCGGAGAACGGCTCAAATGGGCTCTTAGCCCTCACGGAGAGCCTCATCTTCCGTTTAAAAAAAAAAAAAAAAGCAGCTTTAACGCCACTAAAATCAACACCCTCCGCCCGTGGGGTAGAGGGTGATCCCCACGCAGCTCGAGGCGGGGGGGAACAAACAGAGGAGAGGGACAGGAGGCGAACGGCGGGTGTTTGAGCTACCTGTGAAAGCAAACAGGTAAACACTCCCCGCTAACTGAGCCACTTGTCCTGAAGTGCAGCCACTCCGCCTGTGTACACGCACGGCGCCGCCGGCCTCCTCCGAGCTTCTGCAAATAACGCGGCCGGGCTGAGCCTCCCCGAGAGCGGTCTGGGACCCCCGGCGGGCTCCCCGCGCCGCGCCACCCCTCGGCCCAGCGCTGCAGCTGACCCCCCACCCGAACAGTCCCTCGCGTGGGGAGGGCCGGGCCGCCGCGGCGTGCGGGGAGCGCGGCCGGTGGGCTCCCAGCGGGGTGCGGGAGGGGGACGCCGCGGGGGAAAGGCTCGCAGGGCGGCGGGAGCGCCTCCCGGCTCCCTGCCGTCGGGTTTTCTCCCCACGCAGCGCGGCGCGGGGCTGCGTCCTGGCCCCGCAACCCCTCCTGACGTCAAAGAGCCCGAGCGGCTCTTACGTCACCCCCCGCCAGTGATGTCACCGCTCGCTTGGTGCGGAGGGATTGCGGCCTCGGCCCGCAGCGTTGCCCACGAGTGGGACCCCCTCGCTGCCTGGCCCAGGGCTCTGTGTGCCCCCGAGGGACCATTGTTCCCCGCGGGTTAACGGGCTCTCCCCTGGGAAAACATTTGCCTCTCAGATATAGCGCCGGGGTCCGGGCAGAACTCCCCGGAGCGGCGTGCGGGGCTGGGGTGGGCCGGCCCGCAACCCCCCACGGGGTCGTGTCCTCCCGTGGGAATCCCCCGCTCTCGCCGCCCTCGGGCCTCACGTCGTGAGGAGGTTTGCAGGACCCTCTGTCCATGTTGTGGCATTTCCGCGTCTGTTTGCGTGAGGGTTATATTATTATTAATTATTATGATTATTTAACGTCCGGCTCTTCACGCCGGCCCGAGGAGCGGAGCTGCCCAAACGAAATGCGCCGCCGGCCCCGCCGCCCCGGAGATGCTCTGCCTCTCCCTCCCCGGCTTGGCTTCTGCCAGGGTTGTTAAATTCGAGACGTCGTGTTGTCGTCCTGCCGCTGTCGCGATTGTCACAGTTATTGCGGCTATTTTCTCCCCTCTCTTTGCGCGGCGGGAAGGAATCAAAACCCCGTCCTGCCCCATCCCAGCGAAACGCCGCCTCATCCCGCGCTCCGGGCAGGTCGAGCCGGGGGGAATAAATCAATCGATAAAGCCGAAATTTGCTGGAAATTAAAGCTCTGTGTCTGGTGCGTGCCCCAAGCCCCTCCCCCAGGGAAAAGGGAAGCGGAGCGGGGGGAGCGCCCGCCCGAAGGGGTTCCCTCGATATCGAGGAAGGACTCCGAAATGGATGAAGAGATAGCCATTGAGTGCGGTTGAATACCATGACAACTAGGAACAACCTCAGATTTATTCCCAACAGTTAGGACACATTGAAAGAGGGCGTCAATCACGTATTATTTCGCCACTGAAATAAATGCAAAAACTGCGCCGAGACAAAGGGTTCCAACAGAAGCCGGACATTTGTCTACATTGCGGACATTGTTTCCAGCTTAGCCATAGGGTTGTATTTGTGTTTGCGCGGGTCCGACCACCCAGGATGTGCTCAGGGCTCGCTTAAAAAAAAAAAAAAAAAAAGGGGGGGGGGGAGGCAAAAAAAAAATCCCTGGGCATTGTCAGCCACATCACATACTTTATGGGAGGCAGACTGGGGGCTGGGGGAGGAAAGATGTTGGGAGCGGGGAGGGAGAGGAGGGGAAGGTGCGAATACATTGATCGGCAAACAGGAGGATGTCTGAG
Organism: Caloenas nicobarica; assembly: GCF_036013445.1. NCBI lineage: Eukaryota > Metazoa > Chordata > Aves > Columbiformes > Columbidae > Caloenas > Caloenas nicobarica. The sequence goes on from NC_088247.1 coordinate 121,635,802, forward strand.
GGACCGTCTTGCTCCTCTTCCCACCACCAGCAGCCCTGTTCCCGCTCCCTCCTCCTGGAAAAGAAACTCGGTCAACTTTTAGTTCCCAGAAACAAAGGTGGTGGTGAGAAGCTCCTTCTCAAATTGTAGCCCCCTCTCGGCCCGCACACCACCCGCATTTCCGCGCACAAGCCCGTCTCGGGCCGGGGTCCGGCTGCGGGGCCGTTCAGGGAAGGGGCTTTGGGGAAAGAAGGAAAGGAAAGGAAAGGAAAGGAAAGGAAAGGAAAGGAAAGGAAAGGAAAGGAAAGGAAAGGAAAGGGAAAGGTCCGGGCTGTGCGCAGGGCCAAGGGTCCTCGGCGGGTGCAGGAAAAAGAAGGAAAGAAGAAAACTAAAATTAAAGTTGGTGGCAGACAGATAGAGAAGGAAGAAACTGGGAAGGAGGGCGGTGTCCAGCCCCGCGCCGGGGAGCGGGAGCCTCCGCGGCCGCGCAGCCTTGCGCCGCTCCGCAGGGACCCGGGGATGCCGCGGGGCTTCGGTGCCGTCTGTGTGCGTGTGACACCTGGAGATCCGGCCTTCCAAAACGTCCTTTTGGAAAGCAATCCCTTCTTTATCCCCTTCCTCCCCAGGTCCTGAAAAAAAAAAATCATATTTGAAAGTCCACTGGGCTCCAGCCCATTAAATTAACCAAACAGGCTGAGTTTTGTTCCCCTGGAAGAAGGAGGCAAAATCAACGAGACCTCTTCAAATAAAACATGTGTGTTTGTGTCCCAGTAATCACATCCCGGATCTCCCCGGGTCGTGACTGACGATCGCGTTTTGCCAGTTCGGTTAATTTCGGAGCAAACTAGAATCAATTACTTGCTGTTTAATTTCCAGCGTTCATCCTTAAGCCTCAACCAAAATATTGACCTAGGCGGTTTAGATAATTTGGTCTCTTGCCATCTGAGCCGCCTCTCGTTTCGGTCCCGCGCGGGGCTTGGAGCGCGTCCCCGCGCAAAACCGCGGCCCCCGGCTTTGCGTGGGCGCGCAGGCTGCGCGGGAGGGGTGGGAAACCGCACACGCAGCCTGCTTCGCTCCTTAGCACTCCCCTCTCCATTTTTTTTGTCCTCCCTGCTTTTCAAGGCAGTCGGTGGAAAACACACTTTGGAGTGTGCGGAATATCGGGCTGGTGCGAGGCTCTTTGTATGTAAATACTGTGTTTGAAAAAAAAAAAGAAAATCACACCCTCCCTCTCTCGCTGACACACACACACACGCACCCGCGGAAGGGCCCTCCCCACGCCGGTAATTAACTGACACGTTATACCACTCATCACCAATGGTGGAAGCTCGGAGCTCGCCCAAAACCCGCAATTTCACATCTGCAAACACTGTCTTCATCCACTTGACTTCCAAGACCCGCCCACACGTGGCCAACCTTTCCCGGGTTTCATGTATTTTTTTTCTCCCTCCTCTCGGCAGGTTCATGTGTGGGGACCAGCCTTATATGGACTGTTTGCTCCAGCAATGGCTCGTTTTTTTCAAGCGGCAGGAGCGGGTTCGGGGTGTTTAAGCAAGAACCAGAAGTGATTTTTTTTCTTTTTTTCTTTTTTTTTTCCTTTTTTTTTTTTTTTGGCGTGTTTTCCCCCTTTCCCCTGGAGTTACAAACTATTTCCGAAGCCAGCTGCTTCTCCCGCTCTCGGAATTTCCCCCGTGGCAGAACAAGCCCGTAGAAACCACCACCGCAGAGATCCACCGCTGCGGCCGGGGCCCCGTTTCTTCTTTTGCACAAACCCCTTCGATTATTTTTCTATAAATCCAGATTATTCTGGTTTTTTCCCTCCTCCACGCGTGCCGCCGCCCCGCAGCCTCCTCCCCCGCTGCCGTGCGTGTGCTGGTGTCGCCGCTCACGCCGTGGCACGGCGGATCGGACAAAGCTGCTCCTCCAACTTTTCCTGCCTACAATTTGGCCGGAACATGTCCCTGACCAACACAAAGACGGGCTTCTCGGTGAAGGACATTTTGGACCTCCCCGACACCAACGATGAGGACGGCTCCGCCGCGGAGGGCGGCGAGGAGGAGAGCGAAGCGCCGGAGCCGCCCAAGAAAGCGGGAGTTTTGGGACAAACCCCCTTGGACACTGTTCAGACGCTGCCTTTGAAGAACCCTTTCTATGATAACAGTGATAATCCCTACACGCGCTGGCTGGCGAGCGCCGAGGGCATCCAGTACTCCCGTGAGTACCACGCCGCGGGGACCGGGACGGGGCAGCGCCCGCGGGGGCGGCGGGGCCGGGGGGCGGGAGGATGTTGCCGCTCGCCACGTCTGGCCGAGCCCCACGGTGTCTCCATGCGGCCCCCCCGGCGGGGCAGAGCCCGCAGCCGGGCGGCGGGAAGGATGCGGCGGGAGGGATGCGGGAGGGATGCGGGGGCGCGCAGCGAGGACCCCCCCGCCGCTAACGGGGCTCTCCCCGCCGGCTCTCCGCAGTGCACGGGCTGACGGGGGGCGGCGGCGGCCAGGACCCCTCCGCCAAGTCCCCGGAGCCATCGGCCGACGAGTCGCCCGACAACGAGAAGGAGGCGGCGGGCGGCGGAGACGCGGGGAAGAAGAGGAAGAGGAGGGTGCTCTTCTCCAAGGCGCAGACCTACGAGCTGGAGCGGCGGTTCCGGCAGCAGCGGTACCTGTCGGCGCCGGAGCGGGAGCACCTGGCCAGCCTGATCCGCCTCACTCCCACCCAGGTGAAGATCTGGTTCCAGAACCACCGCTACAAGATGAAGCGGGCCCGGGCCGAGAAAGGTATGGAAGTGACTCCTCTCCCCTCCCCGCGGCGGGTGGCCGTGCCGGTCTTAGTCAGGGACGGCAAGCCCTGCCACACGCTCAAAGCTCAGGACTTGGCAGCCGCGACTTTCCAGACCGGAATCCCCTTCTCCGCCTATAGCGCCCAGTCTCTACAGCATATGCAATACAACGCCCAGTACAGCGCTACCAGCAACCCCCAGTACCCCACAGCACACCATTTGGTACAAGCACAGCAATGGACTTGGTGAAGGCTGGAGGGGGGCGCGCACACACACACACACGAACACACACACACGAAAATACGAAATCAAACCAACAAACAGGAGGAAAAACAAAAATTAGAGAGAGAGAGAAAGAGACAGAGACAGACTGATGCTCCAAAAATAAAATCAAAACTGCGGGGGAAGGAAAGGAGAGGGGAACGCTATTATTATTATTATTATTGCTATTATTATTATTATTATGGTTTTTTTCCCTCTCCCGTTTCTTTTCTCCTCCATTTTTTGGGGGGCTCGGTTTCATTGCGGGGGGAGGCGGGGGGGAAGGGTGGGGAGGTGTTTTTGTGCGTCATTGTTTACAGAAATTTTTGCGCCATTCAGAGTGGTCCTGTCTACCTACAACTAAAATAAAAGAGGGGGGAGAGATCGTCAGAATTAAAAAAAAAAAAGAATAAAGAATGAAACCCCGCCGCTGCTCCTGTGGTTTTGTGAGGAACGTGCGGCCGCCGTCACGCCGTGCGGGCCACCGCGACACGGAGATCTCGATTGCTCCCCTTCCCGGACAATTTTCGGCTGCCTGTAACCCCGACAACTATTATCGGGCTTATTTTTATATCTCGTTGTGATTATCGCTGCCGTCAGTAGCAGCCAGGGCTTTCATTTTGTTTTATCTTATTATTTGGGGTTTGAGCACAACTATTCCCGAGTAACCACGAGCAGAGAAAAAAGAAACGCAGATTAAACCCTCCTTGCTCACCGCCGCAGGAAAGCGGGCTTATTGTGTACAAACCCGGGATTTCGATATTTTAATAAAAATTTTAATTTAGAAAAAATACCCTGTGTTTCAGGGGGAAAAAAAAAAAAAAAAAGGAACCGGTAACACCACGAACCGTTTTTGTGTGGTGCGGCCGGTGCCCGCGGCCGCCTCCCCGCATCCCCCGGCGGCGTTTGGGCCGCGCTCAGCCCGGCGTGGGGAGACGCGGCCGAGCAAGGCCCCACGGTCCCCCCCGCCGCCGACCCCTGCTCCCGCAACTTCTTTCTTTTCGGGGAAAAACGGCTTTTTTTCGGGGCAGTCGGCTTCAGCCCGGCTCCTCTGCAACACCCGGAGCTGGCGAAAAACGAGGAGGGAAGAGAATTATTTTATATCGCTGATTGTCCTTTTATACACCCTAGTGCCCTCCCACCCGGTGCTGCCGAGGGCTGACGGCTGCGGAGTTTTGGGTACCAGCATCCCCTCAATGCCCCGCTCCCCGGGCTGGGCATCGTTTGCACCGGGGAGACCGTGGAAACTTCGGGTTCAGACTTCGGGGATGCGCCGGCGGCTCAGGCACTTCGGGGGAAAGGTTTAACACCTGGGCTACCCCCCCAAAAAAAGCGGGGGGGATAACGGAGAAGAGAGAAGCGAGGCGGAGCTGAGGCAGGCTCAGGCCGGGGAACGGCCGGTGTCGCGTTCCCCGGCTCCGAGCGGGTTTGGGGAGAGCCGGGGCAGCTGCGCGCTCCTTCGCCCTCCCCTGCCGTTTTTGGGTGGTAAAGGTGCTTAAAAAAGAAAAAAAAATCCCTTCTTTGTGCTTCCTTCCCCCCTCTCCCCGCCGGGTGAGCCCTTCTCCAACCCACCCGAGGCCGGCGAGCTGCTCGGCTTGGCGGCGGGGACGGTGCCGCAACCTGCCCCGCACCGGCGGAGCGGCCGCGGGGATTCCGCGGGATGGAGCCGCCTTTCCTCCACCGGGCTCCGGACCCGACCCTCAGCTCCGGTGCACCCGGACATGTGCAGGTTTTTCCCTCTCCAGCCCCAGCGGGCGGCCAGGAGCGAGAGAGGAGGAGAAGGAAAAATGTCACTTTTTTTCCCCCTCCCGCAAGGCTCTAAGTCTATAAAACCAGTTGTGTGGCCCTAACCTCCGTGGCCTTATATCTCCCATGCTGCCGGGCCAGCTCCGGGCAGTCTATCTTTGCACAATATACAGTAGACTTCACAAAACAGCACAATGGGGGAGGCAGGGAGGTGAGCATGTTAGAGGCGTGCATATTAAAGAGACGGAGGCAAAGGCAGCCAAGGCCCGGCCGGGCCGGGGAGAGGGGGAGAAAAAAAAAAAGGAGAGACAGTTTGGGGAGATGGGCCCCCTCCCTGTGCTTTCCCTCCCTTCTTCTATCCCCCCCCTCTCTTTTAGGGCCATTCAATTCATTTATGGGAGGCAGTCCATCTCGGAGTCAGGGAGCAGTGTCCTTTGCGTTTTGTTAGGGCTGTCACTCGTGCTCATTGTTAAGCATGTTCTACATGTTGTATCCCATATGGCCAGCTGGGCCGGAGGACCCCTCACAAAACCCAAATTGTGCCCAGCTTTCAAAACCAGCATTGTTGTCTGTGAAAGGAAGACGAATTAAAAATTCGTGCTATATCTATTCTGGAAAGAAAAAAAAAAAAAAAAAGAGGGGGAAACAAGGAAAAAGAATCCCTCTCTCTTTCTCTCCCTCTCTCCTCTCTCTTCCTCTCTCTTTGAAGACTAACAGAGGCCCTCCTCTTCACCCAGATCCTGCTGACAAGTTTCTCTCTCATTTCGCAGGAAATTAGACACTCCCCCGCACCCCAATGACCCAAGCGCATCTCCCCCGTAAAGCACAAGGCGATGCCCACTCCCGCACCTCCAGCCCGGCAGCCGAGCTGCGCTGCCCGCACTGCGCGGAGGCTGCGCGGAGGCTGCGGCCGGCAGCAGAACAAGGCTGCATTCAGAGCCGGTAATGTTATGCAGCAGCTTCCCTGCGCGGCCCGGCCGTACCGCGCGGCGGGCTGGCACGTCCCGCTTCTCCCCCGGAGAAACGGCTCTTTCTTGTCCTAGCTCCTCATTGTGAAAGGCCATCAAGGGCTGGGAGACAGAGAGAGACAGGGAGGCTAAAATAAAATAAAATGAAATGAAAAAAGAAAAAGAAAAAGAAAAAAGAGAAAGAAAAAGAAAGAGAAAAAATAAAAAGAAAAAGAAAAAAGAAAGAAAAAAGAAAAAAGAAAAAGAAGAAGATATTTTTAAAGAAAAAATGAAAAGAGAACAAAATAATTTAAAAAAATTATTAAAAAACAACAACACGAAAAAACAAGGGGAGGGGAGCCCCCCAACCCAACCGTCCTTGCCGTTCCCAGTGCCTCAAGCAGAGGCGCGGGGAGATGCGCAGCGCTGCGCGGGGGCCGTGGAGCGCCCAGGACTTGAGCCGCAGCCGGAGCGGACCCGCAGCGCGGAGAAGGGGCTTCACCTGGGGGGGGTCCGGCACCTCCATGCTGCCCTCCACCCTGCCTGCGGTTTTGGGAGCAGCCCCGTTCGTTCCGCTGGGGTCCGCACCGTGCGCCCCTCTCCTCCGCCCCGGACGCTGCGAGAGTCGCCCGTCGGGTTCGGGTCGCGACACGTTCCGCTGATCGCGATTTGAGGCACAAGTCGGGGCGGATGAGAAGCTGAGCCGGGGGCTTCAGGCTCTCCTTCACCCCTCTCCGGGCGTTCCTTTCCCTTTCCTTTTTTCCTCCTTTTCTCCTTCCTCCACCCTCTTGTAGGACAGAAACTATTTAGGCGCCTCAGATAACCTGATAATGAGCTGGAAGCCCCGCTAAGCCCTGGAAATAACTTACTTTCGTCACCTATTGACTGTTTGGCTTAGTTTGGAACCGGTGTGGATTTTTCGGGTCTTTTCAAGAGAGTCGGTCAATGGAAAGCTAATCCAATATTTACAAAGTATAAGGGCAATTCTCGGCGGTGTTTATTAAGAGGCCGGTGGGGAAGGGCTGCGAGGGGACACAGGGGGACTGCCCCCCCCGCCCTCGACGTGCCCGGTGCGGCTGGAGCGGCGAGATGTGACCCCTGGGCGGGATTTCGGGAATCGTGCACTTGTAGCTTCAGGAGCGCGATGCTCTGGCCGTGTCACCTCCAGTTATTCCCGCATCCGCAAATAAAACCCCGCAGGCCGCCCCCCTGCCAAGCGGCGCGCCGCTATCTCCCCGAAAAGCAACCGATTTCGGGGTTTATTCCTTTTCTGCAGCAGGAGGGATGTAGCGGATATTATCCGCCCCCCACCCCGGGCGCTGGCCGCGGGGCGGCAGCAGAGCTCCGCGCAGCCCGGCGCGGAGATCCGCTCCCCCTCCGCGCTCCCCTGAGGCTGGGGAGGGGGGCGCGGAACATGGGGGAGGCGAAGCGGTGGGCACCGACGCCCCTCCCGTCGGGGAGGCCGCACGGCGGCGCTGCTGGATAAGGGACGCGCCGTCGAGCTCTGCCCGAGGGGTCCCGCCGGGGGCCGGGAAGCTGCTCACAGTGTCATCCCAGGGGAAGGGACCCTCTCAGCCGCCCGGTGACACGGCAGGGGCACGGAGAGGAGGATGGACCAGGGTGAGGGATGGGGCCCGCTGTTGGAAATTGCTTTGAAATACAGCACAGAGCTCCAGGTGTGAAAATATCTGTCCTGTAATCCTTATCCCCATAGAATTGACGACTCCTGCTTCCCACGCTGGTGGCACTGCTGCTCCTTACACCTCCAGCAGCCACTCAGGAGCTGGAAACCCAACTTTTGGGCAAACGTTTTGAATTTGGTGCAAGCATTCACCTGTTTCATGCAATTACGAGCATGAACCACACCAGCAGAACAAGCAAATCTGTGACAGTGAGGGTATGGCAGCATGTCAGAGAGCTGAGGTGACAGCACACGTGCCACTTTGTCCCCACACTCCACATCCTCTCACCCCTGCATGAAGCCAGAGCCCTGGCAGCCACAGGGACGGCTGCAGCTGCCCTTGCTGCTTTTGAACACACTGGAGGCACTTCCAGCTCAAATACCCAAAGATAGTGAAGGCATCTAAGCATAGCAGGTAGGTGCTTAAGGACATCCCTTTTTCTGAATGATCCAGCTCAAAAGTGTTTTGGAAAGGCCAGATAAATGGCAGGCTCTGGCTCTCCGGCTGTGCCTTCAACAAGTCAACCCACCACCAGCAGAGAGCCCACTGCCCTCTGTCCCAGTAGGTTTGTTGCATTAGCCAAAACAAGCTTTAAATCAATACTCACATTTTGTGTCCAAAACAAGAGTCCAATCTATGGTTTTCTGCACTTCTGGCATTTGAAAGCATCTGAGCAGCAGGTTAAAGCTCATAGCAAGCAAGTTAGGACATCTTAGCAACAAAAAAATCCTCAGTTCTGGGAAGTGTCAGCTCTCATCCCCCAGAGCAGCGTTGCATGTTCACCCCTCCTTACAGTGACGTCCCCAGGCTGACCCCATTGGGAAATGTGTCAGGAGAAACAGAAAGCTCTCCAAAGCACAGATCTCCAGTTCTTCCCCAGGAGATAACCTGTTTCCAGCCCCAGAAGGATCTGGTTTTCTTCACAGGTTCATCCATTCTGTGCTAACTTCTCACCAGGTGATGCATCACTACATTTTGCATTTAATTCAGTAAACAGCAAGACTTTCCTTCAGTAGCTTCACCATCCAGTGCAAAACAACTATTAACTGATGATACTCATATATGTAAAGAAGCAACAATTCTGGCTCTTTTTCCATATGTATATATAAGAACACCTAGAAACCAACATGACAGTGCCCCCTGGGGACACTGGGGTCAGGGTGTTGCTGGCCATCCCCACACACAGTGCTGCTCCCCCCTTGCAGACACACTGGCCTGGCAGCTGCCACTCACCTGGGGGGACACTCCAGCATTTGTTCTTCTGCTGCTCCTAGGTGCTCTGATCTTACCTGCGGGGTGGCTGTCACCCCACTTCCCAACGCAGAAGGTTTCTGGGGTTTCCAGCACCAGCTTACCAAGGCGGTTGGACAGGAGGGTCCCCCCTTTTGGTTCCCCCCCACTATGGCACTTTCAGCCAGCAGCCCCCCATCTCCCTCCCTCGCCATACTCAATGGCTGGGGTAGGTTGTCCCCCAAAAACCTTTGAGTCAAGACACAAAGGACAAGCACCACAGCACTCTACAAGTCTGGCTAGCCACAAAAATTAAAGTCTGTCCCATGGGTAAAAATGAGCATCAACATGCAGTTCCCTTGAGGCACCACAGGGACACACTGGCACGCAAATCTGACAATAAATTCTTCAAACAAGTTTTACACAACAGGCAAAAATAATTTAAAACATGAGTTATCACATCTGCATTTTAATGTTCAACATATTTTATTGTTTTACACAAATAAGGTTTGAGCAGTTTGAGGTAACTGGGATGCATATAATAGGTCTTAATTCCACTTACATATTTGGGATTTAACTGCTAAAAATCATGTCAATGCCATCAATAGAAAAACATTTAAAATCTGATGTAAAAATCCGAGAGCTCAGTGAAACTTGCCTTGAATCATTGCAGATTCACAGAAACAGAGTCCCTTGATTCTGCATAGAGATCTGCTATATTTCATGGGGTTTAGCACCATTTCAGGGAGAAAGTTATCTGTGAGATTAAAACTGCAAGCAAAGCTGCTCAGAATAAATCGTGTAAAATCATATTATCACCACCACAGCTGGGGGCTGGTCAAACAGGCTGAACTATTTCAACTATTTAAAGTAAAAACCAGTTTCAATAAGTGTATGTGTGTTCGTTTTTGGTTTTTTTTTTTTTTTTTTTCCGATCTGGGTTACCAGAGCATCATTTCGGTGCCATCCCCATGGTCGTGGCAGGGGCTGCAGGCTGCAAACAGAGCTTCTCTGTCTCCCCATCACCTTTGGGATGCTGTGTACACATCTTGCAGGAAAGAGTCTTTTGCGGGGAAAAAAGTTCATCTTCTGCCATTCAAGACTGCCAACAAAACCCTGAAAAACTTCCCCAGTCATAGAGCTTCCCAGCTATTTTCTTATTCAGACATTCCCCAATGGCTGAGAAAGTCCAATCCATGGTGCAGGGCTCCTTCCACAACCTACGCACAAGCAGAAACATATTCAGCTCAGAAAATATAGCAGGAATCATCCCGAAGTGTGTGCTTTCAGACAAAGCCATGGCAAAGGAACCCTTGAGGTTTTTTGCCCGGGTATATTCACACAAGCCAGCCACAGCCGCACGATTAAAAGCATATTGCAGTCCCCTTGAGCGTACGGGGTGTGAGTCACAGCCCACAAGTCATACTAGAAGACCTGTTTATATACAAAACAGGTGACTTCTAGCCAATCTAAATCTGTATGTACTTTTATACGCAACAGGCATGAATTTATGTACACACATAAGGCGGGCAAGGAAAGCGGTGCTGGCAGCACTAGGCATCTTATCAATCTACTCCTGCCATAGGAGAATTTTCACCAGAGTGAAAATACACCGGTTTCATGCAATTCTCACCACTGTTTTCCAAAGACAAAAGTCTTTAAAGGTCAGAAGAAAAACTCACTCATGGCTTATAGGATGCTTTTTGAAGGAATGCATAAATGCAGAATTTGCCTTTGATGGTCCCTTTCAGAGTTAGGTAACAGCTGGATGAAAATGCACAAAAAGAGAGAATTCAGTGTTATCATTAGCGGTGACTTCAGACAGCAACTGTTTGCTGCATTTTTCGGAAGACTATTTGAATTGTCCCTCTCAAGCAAGGCCACTTAAAATTCCATATTATGGACAAAACAGCAACTGAAACATCCCCAGCTTTTTGTATTTTGGCTCTTAAGGTAAGTGTTTCTGAATGAGGCAAAAATAAGCTCAGCCCAGAGTCAAAGATCAAGCTGAGGAGGGAAGGAGAAGTAAAGAAGGTATCTGACCACTCTGTGTGCATTTTGTGCTGGGTACTGCCCATATACAGTAACTGTGCCTCCCCTTCCTTCTCCATGTAAAGACTTGGGAAAAATAACACCTCAGTGACTACAAATGGATCACAAAATTAACCTAACATGACAGAGGAGCAGTGATATTGGAAAATAATTTTGCCTTTTTGCAGTCCAGGACATTCAGGATTTTGTGTTCTTCTCCGTTCTTCTTCAACCAAGTACTTTTGTGTTCACAACCTGAAAATAACAACCACCTGATGATTCAACTGCAGCCCCAGTGCTGCGTGGTCCAATTTGACAGAAACCTGGATCAAATTCGGTCTGTCCAAACTCACTGCGGAACAAATCAGTAGCAAATTGGTGACTGCCAGCTGGTCCACATGATCACAAAGTCATGACCTTATTGTCTTCAGCGAGAGCATAAGTTTTCAGCAGGGGTTTAAAGAAAGGAAGGATTATGGCAGTGGTGTATCAGTGCAAAAAGCATATGCACATCAAGCTCCATCTATAGCACAATGTGTGGGTCCATCTCCTGCTGACCCCAAGCCCACCACAGCCTGAAGACACCTATTAGCCTCACTAAAGAATGTTTTTGTCTTTGGAGGACTTAGACTTTGGAAAATATTTTTTCTGGACACTCCAGCATCTGTAAAGGAACAAGTCAACCCAATGGCATGTTTTAAGCCATCTAGTTTAGCATAGCATCAGTTTTTTACCACTGTCGTAAAAAAACTTAAATTAGTCTAGACTTCCCATTTAGCTAAAACCATTGTGTGAGTATTCAAACAGGAACCTAACAGTGATCAGTGCTAAACTTTATCCCCCTTTCAGCTCAAATGTAAAGCTGAATCTTGGCAGTAAACAAGACAAGACTGCTTTTTCCATAACCAGTCAGTTTTGTTTGGCTTAAACTAAAATTCTAGGGCTACCTTCTACATTTATAGCCATGCTTTGTATCTGGGTTGAGGACTTTAAAGTATGCTAAAGATAGGCTTTTGTTCTCCGTCTACTTGCTTTTAGCTCTCCATTACCACCAAGGTCAGATCTTCAGCTAGTGGGAAGCAGCGTCTCCCCACTAGAGCCCATGGGGTGGAACATCTGCTTCAGCTGAAAAGCAAACTGCTACAAACCTGCTCTTCTTCACAAACCGCCACAGGTCACAGCTCCGGAGGAGCTCCCGGGCAACTTTCTGTATAATTCATGATCGCTTCCCAGAGTAAATAATGCTTTCTGCCCTCCCCATGCACCTTCGGTTATTGTGCTCCTTCAAACGCCCAGACAAATAAAAGTTTGATGTTTATTTTTATTTTAAGAATGACTATTTACCCATCTTCCCTATTCTACCTTTACCTTGTTTACTGCCTCTGACAATAGCAACAATTCACCGCCAGGTAACCTCTTCCATTTCAGCCCTCTCCTTGGTAAGTAAGGACGCGCAGCCCTCGGTCGCACTGGTTGCTCCAAGCTGAGCTATGTGGTTTCACTGCAAGAAAAATACACCACACTTTCTTCAATTCTTCAGATAAAGTGCTGACACCTGACCCTTGTCATGTCTCCAGCTTTTCCTTGGGTTTGATCTGCCTTCTTACCCTCAAATCACATTCACTGCGCACACCAGGCAGGATTCATTATTTGCCAAACACCCTCCACTGAGAGGGACCTGGTTTTCAGTGGCACCAAAGTTTAAGCCATTGCATGTTCTGAAGGGACAGATGGCCATGCAAAGCATGAGAAGGTGAGTCCCAATGTCACCCTCTGCTCTGCCTACATCAGGTAAGCGCAGAAAGCGGTACCCACCTGGGTTTCACGAGGTCCCTGTTCCATCTCAACCACCGAGGAGCTGCAGAGCTTTGCAGGTCTCTTGGCTGCTGCTGTGACCGTGGCTCTCACCGTGTCACCTGGGAGCACAAGGACAGGGTAAGCAACCTTCTCAGGATAAGGACTGCCTATGTTCACCCTCCACACCCACCTGCCCATCTTCAAAACCTTTTCCTCAAAGCCTGTAGAACACATCAAAAAGCAATCAGGAAAAATAGCCAGGAAGCACCTTGGTCAACCCCACTGCAGAGACCGGTGCGGATCTCCTCTTGGCTGCTGACAGCCTGTGCCAGGGATGGAGGATCCGTCAGCAGTTCTGCCTCCCAAAGCAGAGGTACGGGGGCTCCACGAGTTACCCAACCTGCAGACACATCCCCGTGAGTGTGAGAGAGTTATTTACACAACTTGGCTAGTCTGAGTGTGACCATCCTTACTTAATTCATGACAAACTATCAATGCAGCCAGATAGGGAGAGTTCCACACCTGCTCTTCCACCAGCTCCTGCTACTGGTCACTGCTGGAGACAATGGTAGGCTGTGGGGACATCTCATGTGAACTTTGCAAACAGTAATTATGTTCCTAAATATTCAGTTCCTACTTTCTTCAGTTTGCTTTTAAAGGCAAACAACAGCTTTTCTAATTTTCATCAATTATTCATGGGCCACTTCAGATAGCCATCAAATATATAATCAAATTAAATTAACATATCTTGAGTTTTGTAACCCAAGACTTGCTGTTTCAGCCCACAGGATGCCTGCTTCTGTTTGGGTTGCCACTTAATCACTGTGTAATATTTGTTTTGGCTTGGTTGTGTGTAAGAAGAGATTTATACCATTCCATCTGGCTGCAGCATGTTAGTCATCAGAGGATAAAAGCTACCCTTAACTCCTCTGCAGACTGCTTTGGTGTAACACTGTGCTGCTTCGTGAAGCTTTGGAAATGAATACCAGAGTGGAAGAACTAAAAATACAAACAACTATCTAGTTTGCCACACTGTTTATCAACCTCATCAGTATTTAACAAATAATACGTGCCACTTGAGTCTTCTCCCTCCTCCTAAACTGCCTACACTAAACCACACAGTTCTCAAAGACAGATAGATATACAACTTGCAGTTATAGTAATCCTGGTTTTGTCTATGCCCCTCCAAAAACAAAAGATAAGATGTGGTGCGATACAAGCATTTAATCTGAATTTATTTAGGATGACTTCATAGTCATTACTATAGATCTTAGGGGCTCCAGGATGAAGAAGGGTCCCATCATACTAGGTGTATGACACTCAAAGGCGATTCAAAAGACAGTGCCTGTCATCTCAGTCTAAAGAAGAGCTTGACTTGACATCCACTGGAATCAATGGAAAGACTCGCATTGACTTCAGGAGACACTGAATCAGGCTCTCAGAGGGAGACAAGCTATGAGAAGTGACTGATGGATATGGGCTTCATGCTTATTGGCACTTGGAGATGTAACAAGGAGTTCTGACAAATCACAGATGTAAAAGAAAAAATAAACAATAAAACTCTACAAGATCATCTCTAATCAAGTGTGAAACAAGTAGAAACAGCAGCAGCTGCAGTACAAAGTACCTCCAGCGGTACTTGTGGCAGATCTGCTATCAACACGCTGAGGTTATAAAGGACAAGAGCAGAGACATTCACACAGTGGAGCTGGGTTTGCAGTGATTCAGCCATTGCAACAGCTCCTCCAGGAGGGAACAAACTAAATGGAGGGAATGCACCTTCCCGTTAATCCTACCTGCAGGTCCCGAGCGATGCCCTACAGCCAGCTCCCCGGTGTGACAGCTATGCCACCAGCCCCAATGGCCAGCTGTGTCACCAAGACCCTCTTCCCAAGACATTCTCACGGGGTACTTCAGGCTCCGGGGGCCAGGGGGACGTGTCCCTGCTTTTAGCAGAACCATTTTTCCTGTGTAGCCATCATTAGCAGGTTCCAGCCATGGCTGTGCCACCAGGGAGATGACAGACATCCATTAGCACGATGTCCCTTCGAGCCAGCTCTCTTCTGAGCGGTGGCAGCACTTAGCACATCTCTGATGATTGTCCCACCTGTGACAGCGCTCTGGTGCCACTTGAAGGCATCTCGGCATCCTCTCCTCTGGCTGGCACAGAGAACGAACCCGTCTCAAACGGTACGTGCCAAGCAGCAGTGGGGCAGGTCCCCCGGTGCTTCCTCCCGTGGGACCAACACAGAACGAACCCGTCTCAAACGGTACGTGCCAAGCAGCAATGGGGCAGGTCCCCCGGTGCTTCCTCCCGTGGGACCAACACCTTCCTCGGGGGCTTTGCACATCGGCTCAGGGCAGACACCGCACCCATGCACAGAGAGAAGAGCTCCTGGAAAACCCTTACCCTTGGTGTTCTTGCCCGGCTCCTTCCAACCAGCACTTTATTTCCCGGGAGACGGGGGAAAAAAAAAAAAAGAAGAGTCAATTTAAAACATTATTTTAAAGAAGGAAAAGTAGATACCGTCAGGAGGCAATCGCTGAGCTGAGGAACAGCTGAACAGGAGGAGCTGTTTTACTCAGTGAGTGGCATTTTAGGCACAATGGTTTACATTTTAGATAATTCAGTGTATCAACTGTGCAACAAAAGTAGTTCAATGATACCATTTCCAGCCTTTGAGCAGAATGGATCTTAATTGCCAAAGAGACATTTTCCTTCATATCTCCGGATCTGTACTTCACAATTTTTGTACTTTGAGCCTCGGAAAATTGCAGCTCTCTCCTGATTAAGTGCTTAATTGTGGTCACTGCTTTTCAAAGTATTTTCAGCAGTTAGCTTAAGTTCCACTTCAGACACGCACCGTTATCGACTTCTTTATCAACTCGCACCATTTCCCCGCATCAAATGCTTTCTGAAGGAGACTTGGTGGGCCTTGATCGCATCCCTGCTTCACGGGGACTCGAGCGGAGAGCCGGCCAGCACTCGCTAGCTCAGGCTCCAGCAAGACCTTTTCCTGCCTTCCCTCAAGGCCCTTTAGCTGGATTTGCCAGGAAACTAAAGGAATTTAACCGTAATTTTAAACTGGGAAGTCCAGGCTAACACGGGGTGTGCTGGCCAGCAGCTAAAGTCCATGGATGCAGCGCTGAAAGCATTCCCCTCGATTTAAGACCTTACTCTAAATTAGGAAGTGTAAGGGCTAAACCCTTTTTCTCCTCAATTCTGAAGCAGGTGACCAGTTAATACTGTCGGTTCCTGGTGCCGAGGATGCGGCTGCCCAGCGAGTCCATCTCCAGCTGCCTGCTGGTCTGTGTGGGCTCAGAGTGCTTGTTGGACCAGGGGATGGGTGACCCTCACCCGAGAGCCCTCCCAACATCAGTGATCATGGGTTTTTTCCAGGGATTTCAGGTTTATACTAATGGAAGAGAACAGGGGAGGTGGCATTTGCCTGGGTATAAAAAAGTCACCTACCTCTTTTGGCCAGGGTGCTGCACTGTCACATCTTAAAGCTTCCATTCTGTATTGTGCCACTGTGTTTTCCAAGTGCAGATTGCTCTTGGGGTGAAACCCCCACAAGATTTCCACTGCTGTAGTTTTCTCAGCTATGTGGTAAAAAACCACCAAAACCAAAACAAACCACCACACTGGCCGAAATACGCCAGACCTTAACACCACAGAATATCCCAGCACAGTTTAGAAATACTTACATTTGAGCAGAAGTCTCACCAACCAGCCTGGATCCTTACCTCTGGACTCGTGAGTAATCACCTTGCAGCTGAGAGAAGCGAAACCAGCTCCTCATCTCCCCCCGCCGCCCACAGGAACGGGGACTGTCCGGGGTTATTTATCCCCCATGAAAGCTGGCGCTTCCAGCTGTTTCAAACACAGCACAAAGTCCCAGAGCTTTTTGCTTTCACATGGTGTTAAGGCTGTTGACGCACAGGAGCGCTCAGGAACACACGACAGGGTCAAGCCTTGCACAGCCAGAACTTAAACCCTTGTTTAAGCTCAGTCCCATGCCTCTGGCTTGCACAAGCAATGTCTGAAATCCCTGAGTCAAACTGAACGCTTGCCCATGCAAGTGGCCAGCAAGGACCAGCAACAGGTTTTCTGCCTGTTTGGATGGGCTTTGGCTCAGGAACTGAAATGCCATTAATATGCAGAAATACAAGAGCTCCTCAGAGCCCAGAGTTGGATCTCTGCAGCACAGGTCTCAGGGCAGGTTTAGCTGAGCTCTGCCTGGGCTGGGACAGGCTGCTCCTCCATCAGCAACACCCTGCGCAGCGGCTGGGAACACTCCAGATTAAGTGTATTGCCTTCTCTCCATTTTATGTGAATTTGCGAGAAGCTCTTGAAAGGTTTAACTGCTTCTCTGCACCACAGTTTTGGATTGAGCGGGTCAAGAAGCAGCCCCAGCCAAGGCTGAGTCTCCCTCTGGGCACCCGGGGCTGTCTCAAGGGCTCGGTTCAGCTGCACGGCTCAGAAAAGTTCGCCACAAATTAGGTGTCCGGAATGGAGTTAACCAGACCTCGGCTACGCGTTGAGCCATCAAGTCCTGAAGAGCCTCATCACTTCATGGCCAATTCATTATGCTTGAGCTGATTATCACCTGCTAGGATGGGCCGTGCATCTCGTATGTCTCAGTTCCCGAACGAGGATCACCCACAGCTCCCCAAAAAGTTTCCAGCTGTGGGAAAACTTGCAAGGTTTAACTCTACAGAAGGAGCGGATGATACTGCAAGTGGTGCCACCGGCTGACATTCAGACAATAGAGCCGCTAACAGTTAATATAATAAAATTTTCATTCCATTGTACATGAGAAAAGATAATTACTTTCAGGGTTTAAGAACTGAATGTGTTAATCCAAGTGTAATCTCTGTATTTTAGCATTTGATTATTACATTAGAAATACAAATGTCAATGGGCTGTAGGAACCTAAGTTATCAGAAGGAAAAAAAAAAAAAGACATGTTACATAAATTGTAGTACAGAGGGAAGAGCAGAAGCCAACAAGGGACTTGTAACTTTTGTTAATTAAAAAAAAAAGTATATATATATATTTTTTTCCTTCTGAAAAGCATTTTGGGAACCAAGAGCTTTTGTTTTCCCTGAATGATCTTCTTTCATCTTTGCAAGCCCAGATGGGCTTGTTTGTCCCTCTTATCCTAAACCTGCTCTGGTAAATCCGGCACGCAAAGAATTTTCTTTACACCCCAGCCCAAATCAAGGCAAAACCAATGCAGAGTCTAACCAGCAGCCCCAGCAGAGCCCAGCCCATCTATTAACTGGTTTAGAAATGAAGCCTTGTCCTCCAGGAAGAGACCCCAGCTCTGAAGTTCTGCTAAAAGCATCTAACACAAACTGGAAGCCAAGAGTGTGTGTAACAGTTAATAACAAGTGTGTGCTGCCAAGAATTGATTCAAATTGTTACGATTTGCTGCTGAACAAGCTATTGCCTTGATTTCTCAGCAAAGTTCAAGTTTACAGCAGACTGATTAGTCCCGCTAACATTCTTGAAGCACCTACTGTTGTATGAAATTTTATTAAATTGCCAGCATTGACGGCTGTTCAAAGTTTGTCTGCCTTATTGCAATTGATGACAGCAAAATAAGGAAATAAAGAAGCGGGGAGGGAGGGGAACTGTTTGTTAAGGTTTTTTCTTTTTCCTTTTCAATAAAATGTCAACTCCATTACACAGATGTCAACTCCATTACTGTAATGCTCTGTCTGTAACCTCAACATGTAACTATCTGCTAATAACACAAGTTTCTCAAAGGGAGTGCTGAGGGCAAGCATACCCGCCGTAGGTTTCAATCCGTTTAAGAAAATGCCTGTTTATCCCTGCAGGCACAAATACCATTTTCATTATTCTGTTTTCCTGGTTGCCTTTGTCACCCAAAAATGAAAACCTGCTCCTTACCCCAAGGAGCCTGCAGTGGTCACAGACCTGTTCTTGTTATAGAAGAAGCTGGAAAATAGGCAGAGCAATGCTCGGTATATTGGTGAGGCCATAAAAAAAGCTGCATTAGACAGCAGCAAAGCTGGAGGAGCAGCTGCCCTAGGGAGGAGACCCCTGATGTGCTGCCAAACCCTCTCAGGGACCTGCCCTGGGCAAATGTACCCCCAAACCAGCAAGATCCGAAAGCCTGGGCAACCCTACAGGTAGGACACTCTGTAACCATCAGCCAGGAGCATTTTCAGCCACATCAGCCAACCCCTCGAGGGACTGGGACAGGTTTGGGTGCCCCTGAGGTCAGGGTACATCTGGGAAGAGAGGGCAGGTGTACAGAAACAGTGGCTGCTTCTAATCACCATTTACCCACAGTTCCTTTAAAAAAAAAATCTATTTTAAAATAAACAAAACAGTGCTGGGGAAGACCCTCACCTCTTCCCAGGCAATAGTTGCAAGCAGCCAGAGGAGGACAGATTGCCTCCCGCAATCTCAGGCTTGTTGGCTGTACACATCAATACGAGGACAAAGATGAGTACATATTTAAAAAAGAATAAAGAAATCCATTCCAGAACAGGAGTTGTTTAGATAATTGATTTCCCTTGGACTTACAAGCACTAAATAACACCCACTGAGCCACATCTCTGAGATAACCTTTTCCTTCAAATCTCTCTTGCAAAGGATTGGCCTTTGACAGAGGCATCTTTCAAAGTGCAAATCTAGCCAGCTTTAAGCCAGCTCATAGGTAAGACCTTTCTGAAAGAACACGATGATGATTCCTCAAGCAATTATTTTTCCTTAGTATCCTTTGCATAGAGAGAGCTAATTAACTGCCTGCCAGGTTCTGCAGATTCACAGTGAAAAAATGAAGTAGCACAAATGTCATAATTAATTAGCAGTTTAACGCTAGAATGAACATAGCAAAGGTGCTATAAATATTCAAGCGACAGGACCTCCACACCAGCGTGCGCTCGCAGCGTGAGCCTGCCCCAGCAGGGTGGTTTTTGGGGATTTTGTGTGCCGGGGGGCCCCAAATCGCCACCCCTTAGCAGTAAGCTCAGCCGGAATCCCAGGGGAATGAGGAATAATTTGCCATCTCCCACCTTTGTGCTGTTGGGCACCTTCCCCTGAGCAGCTGTGTAGGGGATGCTCAGCCTCCCAGCACCTCTCACAACACAGTCCCACCTTGCGCGGGGTGGATATGGAGACACAGCCATTTTCTGCACCTACACCCAAAGCCTCCAAACCTCACACAGGCAGAGACCTCGCCCCAACGATGGAAAAGGAGCCCAGCGGCACGCAGAGCCACCCGCTTCCCCATGGAGCAGAGCAGCTGGGGCTCCAGACCTGGCTCAAACCCAGCAGCTTACAGCAGACATGCAACACCAATTAAAAAAAAAAAAGTAATCAAGATTGAGTCTTGGCAAGAGCAAAAAAACCCAAGAAACACCCTGAGAAGACACTCATCAGCCTACCAGGCATGACGGAGCAGCCCAGGCATGGCTCCCATGCTGAAAATATCAATACCTCACCCTGGGGCTCAGGCACAGCTCCCACCCTGAATGGTCCAAGGGCTCTGGCGCAGAGCAGGGTCCCGCAGATAAAACACAAGAGCGGGAACTTAGAGGTGTCCATGGCTCCTTTCACACACCTAGCACCCCCAGCTCCCCCCATCCACCTGCGGGAGCTCTTCGGGGTAAAGAGCAAACAGATAAACGAAGCTGCTCTGCCAGGCACTCGTCTCCAGAGCACCCCGGGCAGCGGTGCCATCTGCTCCATGTTGCTGCTTACAGAAGGCAATGCCGCTTTTTATTTTATTTTATTTTTTTTAATGCCACTCCCACTTTGCAGATCGTGACTCCATGGTGACAAGCACCACTGGGAAACCTGTGACACTCACAGGTCAGAGCCTGCAGCACGTGCGGCAGCACGGCAGAAAACAATGGAGGGGAGCAGTAACCCTGGTACAGCAAAGAGGATAGCCTCGAGGATGAGAAAACACACGGCACAGAGGACAAGGTCCTTCACTTAAGTCTCCTCTTTTTTTAAGCTAATGGAATCTTTTATTAACACAATCTGGAAGAGTCCAGCACCTCTTCAACATCTGCTTGGATGCTTTATTCAAGTATCAAACTTCTCCTTCCTTCTCCTCTGCTGTTTTAACACTCCTGGCCTGTCAATGGCATATTTCAGCACTTCAAAAATGCGATGTTTTCAGGCTTTTTTCCCCAAAGTGCTGCCTCCGGCAGGTGAGAGCAGTGAAATAATGGCTGGGTTATAGATGTTCATCAGTCTTTAGGGAGCTCAGCCTGTGAAGGCCATTCCCGGGCTGCAGCACCTGCAGGACACCCACCCCCCTGCAGTCTTCCAGACCTTAAAGACACCACTTCCCCAGGCAACAGCTTTGGACCCAGGCAAAGGTGGCTCCAGCAACGAGGATTTCTACAGAGGCGACCTGGGAGATGCCTTTCCAGAGTGTCTTTAACCATCACTTGCTTCTTTGGGACCAGAACCAGTCCCCTCTAGGTTCATATCATCCATAAAACCAGTTTAACCAACTCCTCCTGACTCAGCCTTGAGAGCCACAAAGGGCTACACTACAGACTCACTGGGTGTTTAAATCAGATTTAAAGAATGTCTACGTGGCCTTCAGTAATGTGGCTGCCCTGTGCTCAAACCAGAGCTGGCTTCACCCCAGTGGGATTTGTAAAGTTATTCCAGTACCTGGAGACGCTGATGGGCACCCAACAAGCCCCAGACGAGTGGGTAACCAACCGCAGAGCGCGTGGATGCTCTGGGTGCTCCAGCAGCAGGAGATGGCAGCCTGCAGTGCCCGATGCTCCTGCCGAAACCACCTCCCAGTTTCACCATTACACCTGCTGGTTTTTCACCTGGGTCTGTGGTCCTCCCCGGGATCTGAAAAAAACCCTTCATCCCTCCTACACCAGCCCAGCATTCAGACCCAAGCTCAGCTCAGTTAATTAATTTCAAGTGTTGCCTCTTGATTCCTGATAGCCAATACCGTAAGTCATCTTAAATGCATTGGCTTCCCTCAGTGTAATTTAATTAAAATCTAAAACTCAGATATTATTTCTTCTTTAGAAAACTCTCTTTCTGGTGGCTCCATTATCCCCTTCTGATTTCTTAAGAATATTTGTTCTTTTATTCTGCATATTCCACTCTGGTGTCCGATTTGGGGCTCCCTCCAGCCCAGGGGAGGTGGGAGTGAAGCCCCAATGTTGCTGGTTCTGCTCCACGTCCCCCCTCCAGGGTGAACGCAGAGGAAGGGAAGAGCGAGGACCCCGTTTCTGCCCTTGCACCTGATACTTTTGGCAGTCAGTGGTGACCCTGTTTTAACCCTCATCTCCCAAAACAGCCAAATCCCTGTTCCCAGTGGGGATGCAGCCTCACCTGGAAATGGCCCTGTAGAAACGGTCATGTCCTTGCGTTCCTTTCCCACATGGGACAAGCAGGAGCTGCTCCTCATCCCCAGCCAAGATAAACCCTCCCTTCCCCGGTAATTGGCAGGGGATAAGCATCCTTAAAGCCCGACTTTGCAGCTGGGTGCTGTTTGACCCCAGCACCCACAGGTGCACTGCTGCTGCTGCTGAGCGAATCCCCAAGGCCCTTCCCTGGCTCTCCACATCACTGGGAAACACCCCAATTCCCTACGCCCATCAGACACGCTCCCCAGGACTCGCATGGGAGCTCTTGCTCCAAAACTCTTCCATCGGGATTTGTTTTCTCCCCTTTCTGGTTGCCACCTTGCTCTGCTCAGCCTCCCAGAGCCATGGCTCCAAGTCACTATGGTTACTTCCAATTGTACAAGGAATATTATTCTGGCTGCAAAGGTAATGGAGAGGGTGCTCCAGGAAGTCTCTCTACTTTATTATTTCCTCACACTGTACCTAAATCTAACCCAAAGAGTCACCCTGACCACGTGCTGACATAAGGATGGCAACAAAAGAAATCAGGAGATGGCATCGAATGAGTATGGTGGGTTTTTCACCTTTCCCCCCACCCCAAGAAAACCCATGTTTTGCTAAATACCTATTAGGGGTCCTGCATAGAGCCAATTCCATGTCTGAAGACTGTCTAACTTCTCAACCTACTGTCCAGGCTGGATATGGCTCTTTAATCCTCCCTGTTAACAAAGAACGTTTTGTAGTTTGCGAAATAAACTACTTGCAATGTGGAATCCTGAATATGTGTGTGGACCAATGCCTGAGGGTTTTCCTGCGCTCCGCAAGGGACAGCAGCACACGAAGCCACGAAACCTCCTGCAGCTGCAGCAAACACCAGTACAACCCGGGGGTCAGAGTTCCCCAAACCAGCAACGAATTCCCACCTGACAAAGAGCTCAACCCTCTGACCCAGGCACAGGAGAGGATGGATCCAGGGAGACAAAAAAGTTAGTAAAATACTTAAGTAAGGGGGCCCAGGGGAAATAGTGAGCCTTCTTTGACAGAGGGAAGAAACTACGTGGATTTGGGTAGCTTCCACCTCAGCAGAAACATCCCTCTTGGATGAGAGAGCAGGACAGAAGAGACATCATTAAAATCCACCCCAGCATTTTGTATCAGCACTAAGCACAGCCCAGGTACCACATGTGGACAGACAAACAGGCACATTCCATGTGAAAGGCTCTTCTTCCACAGCCAGATGCAGTTATGAGCATCGGGAGGACATTTTAAACAGCAACAGAGAATAAACCTGAGCAGCAAACTCAGGAGCCCAGATTTACCAGCGTTCCCTCCCAGAGAAACCATCGAGCCCCACACACCACAGTGATGGGGAAAGCCAGCCTCTTTATTCAACCCTGCTGATTAAAAAGGAAGGGAAAACAATATGCAATAAAAGCAGAGTATCCCAACAAAGCGAGCCGGGGGAGCTGGCCAGGAGGCTGTGGCACAGCACAAAGGAGCCAGCGGCGGCACGAGCCGTTGCCAGCCCGAGGAAGGCAGGGTTCAGCGAACCCTGCGGAAAGGGCTGGCACGCCAAATAAACATTTACCTTCTGTTATTCGAGGAAAAGATGGACGGGATGCCACTGTCATGCAGCACTGGAATATTTTCTACTGCAGCAATAATTAGGAAGATGTTAAAAGCAGCTCTTGGGTATTTCACTGAACGGGGAGGACCAGTGTTCCCCGCACCTGTTTGCATCCCCACAAACCACCACATTCCTCTTGCCAGGAGCTTTTCCCAACCACATCTGAGGACACAGGACATTTACCTGGGATCTCCGTAGCCGGAAACATCCCCTTCCACAGCTGGAAAAACAGCTTGTGCTCCCACAGCCACAAGAGCTGCCTCCTAAACCCCGCTCCAGGCGCAGCAGAAGGGGACAGAGCCCACAGCAGCTCCTGGGGGGCGTCTCACACACCCACGGGCTTTAACAAACTTGTGTGTCTCCATGCAGGAGTCAAACAAGGCTCCTGATAACAGCCCGCACCTGCGTGAGCCATCCTGCGGCTGCCAGCCCGGCAGGGCACAAACTGATGCAAGGGATGCAGGAATCGGGAGCTGGCAGCGGAGTCTGGGCCCCTTAGCATGCAGAACACATCGGGCTGAGCGATCTTGTTATTTCAATGAGAGGGAAACACGTTCGGTGGAGGCGACTGCTGGTAGCGTCTAACTCATGCCCAAGGGATTCACTGAGCAGAGAATCAGCGCCAGGTTGAATCAATGTCATCCTCATTAACAGGACCAGTGACCCATCCCGGGCCATAGCTGCACGTACCGCTGACCCACAGGTGTTTTCAGAGGCTCTGGTGCTGCTCAGCACCTTTTGCGGCAGTTCGGAAGAAAATCTGAAAGGACCACATGTGTTTTCAGCTGTCCTCTAAACGAACAGTGTGGTAAATGGCTACAGGAAGAGTTTATCTCCAAAAGGTGATGGGATAGGCAGTGCCCCAAGCCCTCAGCGAGGATGGGACAGGCACAGACAGGAGCAAAGCCCCACGGAAAGAAACCCATCCGGCAAGCAAGACTTTCAGGGAAGGATTGGAGGAGTTCAATATGTTTAGTGTTTCTTTGCCCAGAGAGTAACGTAACCTCCAGTCACAAGGAAAACTGCTGCAAAGAGTCGCTGTGTGATGGTAACTGCCATCGTGTAAAGAGGGGCAGCGCACAGGGAACCCCAAGCTGGGTGCATGTGAGGTGCAGCGAGAGTAGCACACATCCCCCCCAAAATGCTGCCATTGGCTTCAGGATCAGCAAACCCCGAATGTGCAGAAGCAGCTCCTGCAGCAAGCGCCGCTGCTCCCGAGCAACCCCCCGGCCACTGTTCCTGCCCACAACGAGTCCTGAAGTGCCCGATTTCCCCTGGGAAGGGGGACATGCGCCCACGCGGGCGCAGGCGGCGAGAGCAACACCTGCAGCAGCAGCACTGATCTCCGTACGCCGCACAAATACCTTTCTTTCCCCGCAAACAGGCCATTTAGTGACACTTAAAACTAAATCTGGGGTTTATGTGAAAGCGATTTTAGAGTGCACTGGAAACCCCAGGTTCCTTTTTCAATCTAACCAAGTCTTTAGAAAGCAATACTTTAAGCTTCCATTTGCAAGACCCTTTTAATCTCTGCAAATTATTGGTAAGAGCTGAATCAAGGCAAACTGCCATCAGCTGTGATCACAACACTGTAACTGGGCAATAAGCGACTATCGCTGATTATTTAGAAGAAACTATTGCTTTTAGGCAGGTTGCCACAGAAATAAATTAGCATTTATACTGGATTATTGAAAAACGCAAAAAAAAAAATCAGCCTCTATCTTTATGTCAATTGTGTCTTGCCAAGGTCAATATCTTTACTGTAATAGGCACGGTCTCAAATAGCAAGAACAACTTATGTGTGGAAATGAGCACCGTATGGCCAAAATATGTCATTATTATCAGAAAGACAAACTGATCTCTGAAATAACATCTGCACTCCCACAGCTTTAAATAACGGTGACCTTCTGTGGAAGGTGTGTAATCAAGGAGCTAGGAATATAATTCAAGAAAATTAAAACCTAATAGTTTGACTTCACGGTAGGTTCTTTCCTGTCACCGTCAACCCTATTGCATTTGTTATGTGCTTTTTGAAAATCTTCTTTTGAAACTACTTTGCTTGAAATCTGCAGCTTGATTTTGCCTGGCTATGGAAGGACACAGTCCAGTTTTGAACGGCACTCACACGTAATGACTGATTAGGTTAGAAAAACATACATTCTGTAAATGTGAATGATTTGAAGGTTTAGTGTTTTTCTTGTGAAACATTTGCCATATCAATAGGATTTTCTTTACCAGCAGCCTGGCACATTCTAATGAAATGAAACATCTTCTCCTCGTCAGAAAATGCAGCCACTGAAGTTGAACTGGAACAAAGGGGTGTGTTGGGTTTCTGCTGGAGTGAAACAGCAAAGGGAAACATCACCTCAACACTTCATTTCAGCAAGGACCAAATATTTGATACTGACCCTGCCAAAGGGTTCATTTTCAGGACGGTTACAATGCCTGGTTTAAGAAATGATGAAAGCCTTGGTTACCATGTTATGCTTTTTACCAAAAAAAAAAAAAAATCATGTGGGAAAAATTCTGGGGTGTTTTCAGTGTAGAACAAACACGAGCAGTTTTGTTGGCTGGACAGTTAAATGTCCCAGAGCACAAGCGGAGGCCACAGGTGCCGGGACCATGCCCATCGCTCCACGGGCCACCTCCTTGTACTGGACCCCAAAAAGGGGACACCTGCCAGGCTCACGTGCACGGGGCCAGTCCCGCTCATCCCTTCGCCTGATTTCCATCCGGTTTGTTACCAAAGCAGCACCAAGGCCTCAGCGAGATCCTAAACCTCCTCCTTGCCCCTGCAGCTTGCAGGGAATTGTCCCCAGGGCACCAGGACCAGGATCGTCCCTCCCCAAAGAGGAGCAGGAACGCTGCTCACCGCCTCTCCCAGCTCATCTCCATCCATCCGCACCCCGGGGGTCTCACCTGCACAGAGCGGGGCTGCTGTGGGGTCCTTGCTTTGCCAAGGTGCAGGTTATCGCCAGGGCTGTGTCCCCCCAGGGCTGCCCAGGGTCCCCCTTCCTCCTCCTGCCTGGCCGGGGGGGCCCAGGCCTGATCCCCACCCATCAGGGCAATGCCACTGCTCCAACAACAAAGAGGCACCTCTAAGTCTGGGGAGGATGGAGCTTCCAGGAGCTCCAAAAGGGACAGAAAACTCCCTTCAGGAAAAAAATAAACTAAAATAACAGTATAATCATCAGCCCTTTGAGGAAGACTAGTGAAGTAAGAGCTGAGCTCAGACGATGCTCTTAGATCAGTGCAGCCAGGGCCTGGGCTGGGGGCACCGGGGGGTCTGCTGGGGGGCCCTGTCCCTCGGCGGGGGCAGAGCCGTGTCCCTCCCCGGACAGGCAGGTGGGTCACCTCCAGCCCCAGGGACAGAGCGCTGCGAGAGGGGAGGCAGCAGGGGGGTTAAATGGTTTTGTGAAGTGGGGAGGGGGAAACGGGCGATGGAAAAAATAATGTGGGCGCCAGGAATTGTGCTTGACCTGTGGGAAAATTGTAACTGAACAAAGTGTTGCAGGTGAAACGGGTGGGGAGTGGGAGTTTGGGAGAGAGGAACAGCAGGAGCAGCACCGCACACAGAGGTCCGAACGTCTTTAACTGCTGCTCTGCACCGGGGGTGTTTGGGGGGGGAAGCGCAAACTTTAACAAGCAGAACTGACCTCTCTCTGATTTTGTTATCCTTTATTTTTCTTTGCTAATCACCCCAGTGCTGGAGGTGCTTCGCCCAGCAGTTCTCACCAAAGGGATCAGAGCAAAGATGGGTTGTGGAGAGGGGATGGGAGGGGAAGGGTCCGGTCCCGAGGTGTGGGGCACACCCGACCCCCCAAAATGGGACTCAGCCCCTCCCGGAGCGGGGCAGGGGAAGGGCAGAGAGTGCCCCCCGGGCCGGCCCGGGGACACACACCGGGAGCGGACAGACACACGCCCGGGGGCTGCAGTGCAGGTGCTGCTCATCGGACTCGCCAAGTTTTATCTGTCTGTATGGAAATCGCAGCTTTGCTGGTCCCTGACCCGCAAGGGTTGTGCGCGGGTGGGTGCTCCAGCCTGTGCGGGTGGGCTGGCACCCCAGGGCACCCAGTCCTGCCGGGGTCGCGGGGCAGCGCCAGAGAGCGCGGGCAGCCCCCGAGCCCCCGTCTGAGAGAGCGCATTGATCAGCGGGGCAAACCCGCGGTGTTTGTGCGGGATCCGCTTGCTGCTGCGGAGCGCGCCGCCCGCCCGGTGCGCACACCTATAGCGATGTACAGGCGCATACCCGCGCAGAGATGCGCGGAGCCCTACCCGCCGCCCGTCGCTCGGCACCGCCCGGCCGCCCCGTCGCGTGTCCCTGCGGCAGAAGGAGCAGGGACCGCCCGCAGGTTCCCACGGCCCCTCAGAGCGGGCAAGTGCCCGGGTGCCCCCGCCCCCGAGCCCCGCTGCCCCGGCCCGGGGGCACAGGGCAACAGTTTGGCCTCGGCGTCTGGCCGCGCAGCGTCCTCTCAGCCTGCAAAGGGCCGTCAAAGAGCCCCCTCAGCTCCATCAGCAGGGGAGCCCCAGCCGCTGCCCCGCGATGGGTCCCGCCGCAGGCATCTCCGCAGCCGCAGCCCGGGGCGGGAGGGGCGCGTCCCGCGGCCGCCCCGGCCCTCAGCCGGGGACACGGGCAGCCCCGAGGGCGCATTTCGTTGTCGCAAAACCAACGAACAAACGAACAACGACCAAAAAGCAAACCCCAAACCAAACCGCAAACGAAGCATCATCCCTGAAAGGGCAGCCGGCACTGCGCGGGTGCCCGCCCGGGCCCGCACCGCCGCGGGAGCGGGGCCGGGAAGCGGCGGCCCCGGAGCCCCGTCCCGCCGCCCCGAGGGGCCGAGGCCAGCCCGCTGCCTTGCCCTGGCTCGGGGCCGCCCGGCCCTGGGGGAAGCGGGGCCAGAGAGGGGCTTCCCCGGCTCCTGCCGTCGGGTCCGCGCCCCCCGGCCGTGCCGCGCCGCGCACCGCGGGGGGACCGGGCAGGTACTTACGGGCGAGGGCCGCGGGGCTCGGCCCGGGCCGGGGCCGCTCGGAGCTGCTCCGGCGCTGCCCCGGGGCCGCCGGGCTTAAGAGCCGTCCGGCGGGCGCAGGACAATGGCCGGGAGGAGGGGGCCGGGGAGGGCGGCGGGAGGCGGGGAGGGGACGGGGCCACCCGCCGCCGCTCTCCCCCGCCGGGCGCACTCGCTCCGCCCCCCCGCGTCTGGCGTAAACCCGGCGCCGGGCTAAAAGAAACGGCGAGCTACCGGCGCCCGGGGCTGGTGGCCGCCGCGCCGCGCCTCGCCCGCGCACGGCTCGCCGGTGCCGGCGGCAGCGCCCGGCCCGGCCCATCCCGCCCCGTCCTGTCGCGCCATGTCGCTGAGCCCCAAGCACACGACGCCCTTCTCGGTCACCGACATCCTCAGCCCGATGGAGGAGAGCTACAAGAAGTTCGGCGGCATGGACGGGGCGGGCGGGCTGGGCGCGCCCCTCGGGCCCTACCGCCAGCCGCCGGTGCCCGGCGCGGCCGCCGTGCCGCAGCACGTCGTGGCGGGGCCCACCGGGCCGGCCGCCTACCACATGCCCCACGGCGTCTCCCAGTTCCCGCACGGCGCCGTCGGGGGCTACTGCAACGGCGGGCTGGGCAACATGGGCGAGCTGCCCGCCTACCCCGAGGGGATGCGGAGCGGCGCGGCGGCGGGCGGCGGCTGGTACGGGGCCGGCGGCGATCCCCGCTACTCCAGCAGTAAGTGCGGGCGCGGAGCGGCGGCGGGCGAGGGGCGGCGGGCGGGCGGGGGCAGTCGCTGCCCCCGACGGGGCGGCCGCCGGCGCTGAGCCGCCTGTGCCGCTCAGTCTCCAGGTTCATGGGCCCGTCGGCGGGGATGAACGTGGCCGGGATGGGCGGCCTGAGCGGCATCGCCGAGGGCGCCAAGGCCATCGTGCCGCTCCACGCGGCCCCACGGAGGAAGAGGAGGGTGCTCTTCTCCCAGGCGCAGGTCTACGAGCTGGAGCGGCGCTTCAAGCAGCAGAAGTACCTGTCGGCGCCGGAGCGGGAGCACCTGGCCAGCCTGATCCACCTCACCCCCACCCAGGTGAAGATCTGGTTCCAGAACCACCGCTACAAGATGAAGCGCCAGGCCAAGGACAAGGCGGCCGCCCAGCAGCTGCATCCCGACGGCGGCCTCTGCCAGCAGCACTCGCCGCGCCGCGTCGCCGTGCCCGTGCTGGTGAAGGACGGCAAACCCTGCCCGCCGCCGGGCAGCGGCACCCCGGGCCCCGGCCAGCCCGCCCCCCCGCCCCCCGCCGCCTCCGCCGGGGCGCTCCCCGCCGCCGCCCCCGCCGCCCACCCGCACCCCGGCTCGCTGGGGCAGGCGGCCGACCTGGAAGAGCTCTCGCCCAGCCCGCCGGCGCTGCACGGCCAGGTGCCCGCCCTGGCCCCCATGGACTCGGCTGGCGTCGACTACAACGGCGGCATGGTCAGCCCCAACCTGCTCTACGGCAGGACGTGGTAATCCGTGTCTCCGTCCCCCGCCCCGCCCCGCGGTCGCTCCGGGCCCCGACGGCCGCCCCGGCCCGGTGAGGCGCCTGCGGGAGCCCCGACAGCCGCCCGCGGGCCCCCGCTTTATGCGCGCCCCCTCCGCCCTCGCTTAGTTTTTTTTTTTTAGACTTTCCGGGGTTTTGAAAGGTTGGACCCGAAGGCAGAGCCGCAGCGGGGCGGGCGGCCGGGCGGGCGGCCAGGCGTGGGCGCGGGGCCGCGTGTCCGTGTGTGTGCGTGTGTGTCTGTGCGTGTGTGTGCGCGGCGTGTTCGTGTCCCGTCCGCCTTCGTGCGGGGATGCGCGGCCGCGGGGGCCCGCCCGGGAGAACCGCCCCGACGGGGCGGCCGGCGCCGGGGGGACCTGGGGGCGGCCGGCGGGGCGGGGGGCTCCGGCCCCGGCCCGGGCCCGCTCTCCTGGGGCCGGACACCGGCAGCCGAAGCCGCGGGCAGCCGGGAGCCCGCGCCGGTCCGCGTATACCTTACAGACCTATTGAAGGCGAACAATAAATCTTCTGAAGTGCAACTTATCTCAGCAGAATTAATTTTATAAGGGTGCCCCTGAAGTGCAATTTCATTATTATCTGATTGAAGGTAAATTGAATTGTAACTCAAGGTCGAGGAGGCAGCGAGCGGGGCGAGCGGCGGGCAGGAGCTGCCTTTTGGAGGACGGGGAGCGGCTGGAGCGCGAAAATAAAACGAATCCAAGCCCGGCGGCGGCGGAGGGTGTTTTGGCAGAAGAGCTCTCGAACGCTGGTGCTCTGATTTAAGGGGGAAAAAAAGTTTTTATCGTTATTATTAATTATTGCTCAGTAAACGAATGTACGCGCGAAGACAGCGCCGCAAACCCGGCACCTGATGAGCGTCCGACGGGCAGCGGAGAGCGCGGGACCCGCCGGGACAGCGGGAATCGGGCCCCGCAGCGCCCGGGGCCGCAGGAGGAACGGCGGGAGCGCTGGGCCGGGCCGGGCCCGCGGGGTTCGGCCCCTCGCCTCTTCCCCGAGGAAATGCAACACACCGGGAAACGCATCTCGGAAGTTTCCGCCTTTTTTTTTTTTTTTTACAATAAAAGGAAACGGTGTTCTCTAGAGTTGGCTGCTTCGTTCTCAGTGTACGTGCGGATGCGGCTGGACCATCCCCGGACAATCCCCAAACCCCCGTTTTTCCACCTCCCTCTCAGTCGCCAAAAGGATTTGGTTCCGCGGCCCCCGCCTCTGCTCCGATCCGCTGCTCCCCAGCCCCTCCGGGGGCTCCGCGCCGTGAAGGAGCGATTCTGGGGCAGAAAAAACGCATTTCTGCTGCTGGGAGGCCAAGGAGCGGCTCCCGGCCCGCTCCCCAAGGGCCGTGTCGGGGGCCGGGAGGGGCAGGGGGTTCCCTGCCGGCGGCTCCCGGGTGGCGAGCAGCGGGACCCCCTTCCCCTGCCGGCGGCTCCGCAGCGCTGCCGCTCCCCGCGCCGGGCGATGCGCGGCGACCCCGGCGGCTCCGCTCCCCTCCCCGGCCGGGCTCGCACGGAGCGTTTCTCCCCGGCTTGCAGGAGGGGTCTGAGCCCGGTGGGGTGAACGAACCCCCCTCCAGCCCTGGTAACGCCAGGTGGGAGGCTTCAGCTTGGCAAATACGTAGATGGAGAAAAGTAGAGCAGTTTCAGGATGGCCACGGGGATCCTGTCCCCAAGGACCATCCCCACGTCCCCCGGTTGTGCTGGGGTGCAGCGGGGCCACCCAGCAAACAAACAGCCGGCCCGGAGGCTGCTCCAGGGCCAGGCCCTGCGCCCCGGCAGGGGAACCGCAGCCCCGGGGCCCAGCGCGGGCTCTGCTGGGGAGCACCGGCCGCTCCGAGACCCTCGGACACGGGGGAAGCCGCACGGA
This sequence comes from Caloenas nicobarica, assembly GCF_036013445.1. Classification (NCBI taxonomy): domain Eukaryota; kingdom Metazoa; phylum Chordata; class Aves; order Columbiformes; family Columbidae; genus Caloenas; species Caloenas nicobarica. The sequence continues at coordinate 121,667,626 of NC_088247.1, forward strand.
CCAGCCCTTCCCAACGCAGCCCCCCAGAGTGTTCATCCAGCCCCGTTTTGGTGCCCTCCACCCCCAAAGGCACGGAGAGAGGGACAAAAGCCCGTGAGGACGAGCCGCCCCGCTCCTTCCTCCGGCCTCGCACTCAACCGCTGCATTTGCATGAAAATTCACCTTGGCTGCTGGTTTTGTTCTGCTCGAAAAGCAAAATTACTTTTTTGAGACCCAAATATTCTCCCAGTGGAGGGAGCAGGCCATTGGTCTCGCAGCTCCAGGCAGGATGGTGACCCTTTGCATCATAATGGGGGACTCCGCTCCACCCTCAGTCACTTGAAAATAATGAATCCAGTTTCATGATTTCTTCCTCCCAAGGTTACAGTGGTCTTGGTCTTTCTCCTCATTGCTGGTGATTAAAATCCGGGCCCTTGAAGGAAGAACCTGAACAAACCCACTCCCGGGAGCGCCGGGCTTTGCAACCCTGCATAGGGGCAACAGCAGTGCTGGGAAGTTTACTGATGTATGTGATACGTACATTTAATGGAAAAGTCCAAGTGGGGCACAACAGAAAGATGTTATATTAGCATTAATGCTTCTCATTCAACTGAATGCTCCCATAATTTTTTTTTTAACTAAACTAAGATTTTAAACACTATTATACAGGCTGTGTGGGAAATAATTCCAAGAAATGACTATAAATGTGTGCACGCAGGTATAGATAAAAGATACGAACCCGTTTTGGAGGGTCTGGAAATAAAACACATGACACTGCTCAGAATTTCAAAAGCCACTTTATAAAGCAAATAAAAATATTTACTGATTTGGTACACTCACACAGAAAATCCCTAGAAAGAGTGCTAAAAATGAATGGAAACTCTGTACTTCGCGGCTATTTTAAATTACATACCAAAACAGACAAATACACTCCTCGTGCTTGTTTATGTTACAATAACAAAGTCAAAAACAGGCAGAAGTTGTTGAAGTTGAAATGTTTTACTTCAAAGTCCAAAAAGTCTCCTCTCTGCGAGAAATTCCAGGAAGCATCTGACAAGGAAAAGCGACAGACGTATCTTGAAGCGCCGTGCCCGCCGTGTCTTCCCGAGAGTTCATAAAATCCAATTTCTATGCATTCTTTAAAACTCCGGGTCTGTTTTCAGGCTCTTCTGTGTGGAGTGAAGGGTGTTTGGAGTGACAGGCGCAGCAAAGCACAGCTCGTACACGTAATAAAGACAAACCACCTCTCCCACCTCATCAAACGGCTCAAATTAGCAGGTCTAGCTCACTGGGATTTTGCAAAGCGCTATTTCCAAGCCCCGCGACAAAAAAAATAATCAGTTTGGTAAGAAATGTGCACATAGTTTAAAAACTACAGGGATGTTTCTGAAGGATTCCATTTCCCCCTCCCCCCCAATTAATAAAAGAACAAAACAAACCCCAGACATTTTCTATACTTTAAAAAAAAAAAATAAAATAAAAGGAAAGAAAATAAAAGAGTCGAGAGCTAATTCCAGCTGTATCTTCCTGAAGGAGGTGGTAGCGGGTAGGGCCTCCCGGGGCCATATCCCTGCAAATAAACAAAAGCAAGCATTTATTTTTTGGATTAAGATCCCAGTAAACAAGTGGGGCGAGCTCCCGGCGCCACAGGAAAATGAGACAATGCAGAGCAAGGTAGGCGGGCTGCGCTGCCTCCCCCTGCACCGCCGGCTCCGAGCGCCCCGGCCTCAGCGCTCCTCATCACCACCACAGGCCATATTTGTACACATTGATATTTTAAAGAAAAAAAAAAAAAGCATTTGTTGCAGAAGCCGCGTTTTTCAGCACTCGTTCATTTTAAATAACGACGCCTAAATCCCACCTTGGAAACCAAACGTTTTTGTATTTAGACAGGGCGTTCTGTACATCAATTATCCGGTGAAAAATCTGTTGGAAAGTTTCATAAAAAGTCGCCTTGAAACATTTAAAATTATTTCAAACCCTGACATATCGCAGAGAGCAGAAAGGTAACAAAAGGCGATGCGCTGACGCCAGCTCTGGCCTTTGTTCATTTGTTTCCTGGAGGGTTTTTTGGCGGGCAGGGGCTTCCCTCCAGGTCTTTAACAGCAAAATGCACCTTCCCCGTCCCACGGGGTCAGGGAGCCGGGACCGAGGACAGAAGAGCAAACCCGCACTGGGCAGGTCCGGCAAAACCCACGTTCTGAGCTGAAACCCATTTGTTACCCCCGTTTCTGAAGGACCCTGAACAGAATACGCCGTTCCCACCATCAGGAAGGTTTTACGTTTGTTTTTGGATTTGATTGTGATCGATTAAAAAGGGAACGAGTCAACGGCATCCCCTGAAAAATCCTTCCAGTGACACGGACAGCAGCAAGCCCTGCACACAACTACCATTTTCATGTCCTGGAACAGCCACACCAGACGTTTATCTGGACTTTCAGACTAAAATAAAAATGTCAAACACCTGCACAACACAATCGAGTTCATTCTTTAGTTTTCTAGAACAGCTGGAAGACACCAACAAATACCCAGTCCCAGAGAGCAACCCATATCCATGGCAGTTGCATTAATTTCGTAAGCACTTTGTAGCAGCGCGTTTATTAACCTCTTCAGACCATGTTCTGTATGCTGTAAAAAAAGAATTCAGAGGTGAAAGGGACCAAAGATAATTATTTATGCTGCTATGTGTCACCACTTCCACTTGAATCCCTTTTCAAGGCTTTAAAGCTTTGAAATTTTCAGGCAGCAATGCTGGATTCAATTATCGGTGTTGCACCCTAAACCCTTTAAGGTAGCCTCTAATTTTACTCCAGTGCTGTCAGCCCTGAGGAAATAATGACATCTGAAAGTTCATTTTAAAATAACAACAACAACAACAAAAGAATAAGAAAGGCAACAAAAATTTAACAGGAGATAAAAACCAGTTGGAAAGCGAAGCAACTGAAAAGGACATTTTTCAAGGAAGCAAATTTACTTGAGCTGAAAGATTTGTTCTTAATAACCACCTCATAGGTGACTACAAATAAAAGCATTGTCACCACCCCGTTTTAACTTGGATTCATGACCCAGACGAGACATCCCGTGCTGGCGACAGGTGACTCAGGTTTGGGCAAGACTGCAACGTTACCCCACAGTGATATTGAACCATCCGGGTGACAAACAGCTGCAGTTGTCCCTGCCAGGCTGTAGCTGTTACACTCGGAGATCGAAGGTTGGGAATGAACTCGTTTAAGCACCGATTCCTTTTGCAAATGCGTCCGCCTACGCCACCCAGGATCAAGGGTACAGCAGACAGACTTTTTTCAAGTATCTCTTTTCCAGCCCTAATTAAACACCACCCAGACTCCACCAGCACCAAAATCCCCCACTGGTTTTTCTGCATTGTCACGGCAGCCCCTGGTACGGATTAGTGCAATTATGCTTTTATTCCTGTGTCTCTGGGTTTTTTTGGGGGGTAAATCTGCGTAACACAAAATGAAAGATTTCGGAAAGCTGATCCTATCAATGCACCTCATCCAAATTTACAATATACCTGAAAAACCGCCCGGGATCGGTCGGGCGGCACAGCCAGGATCCCCCACCGATCCCCCGTGAAGCCTCGTGTGATCTCAGCCCATGCAGCCCGGTTCTGCCTACAGCCAAAACCAGTCCTGGAAGGGTTTGTACTGGGAACGCCTCCCCGTCACACCTGGAGCAACAGAGCTCGGTGGCACGCTCGCCTCTCTTCTCACCCCGTTTCTTGCTGCAGCATCCCCACAACAACTGAAGGAGCCAAGGACAATTCTTGGCGGTTCTCAGCCCAGCGAGCCTGCTCTGCACCAGGAGCTCCGGGGCAGGAGCTGGGGCAGAAGGGGGTCTGGCTGCTGCCGAGGGCTCAGCCGGACACGAGTTCCCGAGCTACAGAGCTTTTCAGCAGCGCTGCGTAATCCCGTGGCCGCAGACAATGCCCGGGACGGCGCCAGCAGCTCCCGGGCTGCACCAGGCAGGGGAGCACACGGCACCCTGCAAAAACCTCCCCCAGCAACGCCCCAAGGCTCTTCTCCCACCAATGCGGTTCGACAGGACACGGGTTTACTGTATTAGCTGCATGAAAACCCACACAGCATAACAACATCACGGTGCAGAAGCAGTTGTGATAGATAGCGCTACCTGAGCCTCCCAACCAGAACAGAAAATAAAACATAAAGCAGACAAAGAATCAGAGAAGTGGTAAAAGTGCAATGGCAAGGGTTTCACATACACCGCTGACGTTGCGGTTCAAATAGACGGTACCTGCGGTCCCTGCTGCACACCAGAGACCAGGACGTTACCCAACACGCACGCTGAGGGCAGGGTTTGCACCACGTGAAAACGACTGTGCTGCCCACGGCACCCAGAGAGGCCCAGCAATCAAACACAAACTGTGTGTGCTGCACCGTGTAACACCAGGGTTTGTGTACGGGGCACACGGCAGGCGGGGAAGAAGAAAAGAAGAACTAAGAGCGTACACCAAAAGGTGACGTGTCGCGAGCACGTTTATGAGAGGCAGCTGAACCAGGTCCCAACAGGCAGCAAATTTCATCAGTTTGTGCCTCAGTTTCCATATAAAGGACTGGGAAATAATGCTGTTACCAAGCAGCTGAGCGCTCTTCCTCCTCTTTCCCCATCACCGGTAGCTGAGTTATAGTTCTGACTTACCAAAACAGCAACAGAACTTAAAGTTTAATATAGATATCTGAAGGGTACTTTAAGCTAGTATATAGCATTGCAAATACTCAAAATTTCTAATACAAGAGTATATGCAGATTATGTGTTTGCTGGGAACGCACACACAGAACATCACCTGCTGCTGAAGCGTTTTCATTCTGTGGCATTTTCATAAGTGGACGACAAAGTCGCCTATAATTTTGGATGAGGTTCTCCTATCGCATTCACTTGTTTTCATTTATCCATGCAAAGGTGTTTTCACGTGTGCTTTCACAGACGTTTATTTCTCTGGCTACTAGATTCTAACATTTGTGTTTAAGTAGTTTTTCAGCTAAGAGAAAGCCAAGAAACATTTGAAAGGAAAAATTAATGAAGTCGTAAGAATCTATATTTTAAACATATTGGGGAGAAAGCCTTGTATCCCCAAAAAGTGTAGCTGATGGGTTTCCTTACAGAGGATGATGACTCTGGCTGAAATACTTTTCCTCAGATTCCTCAGGCTGCAAGAAGCGCGTGACCTGGTAGCACGCTTGATTTACTTGTAAGGAGAAGCAGCGGCGGCAGAGCCATGGCAGTGACCTCTTGCCAGGGCGCACACAGAGGGCTGGGCAACGCGGGGACACTCACCTGTCCGTGCTTTCGCTGCTGGGCTAAAACCAGCCAGGAGCAGCCGCCCACGCTGCGTCCGCTCCCCACAGCCCCACGTGAACGGCGCCTGGCTCAGGAGGGGAACGAACCACACAAAACAGGGCAAGGTTTCCATACCTGCCTTCCCCGGTCCATGCGATCCTCGGGTCGCTGCGGGTAGCCCATGGGCCCGCCCAGCGCCTGGTACTGGCCGGGCTGGTACTGGCTCTGCGCTTGCAGCATGCGGTTCCAGGCCAGGAGAGGGGCGGCCCCGGCCGTTCTGCAGAGAGAACAGAACACACGGCAGCGTGAACACAGCTCCTGCAGGGAGCTTTGCAGCACAAAATCCAAATTTCTGTAGTCTCGCTCGATGAACGATTCGATTTGTCTCGGAGTTAAGCACTGGCACAGCCAGCTATGCCCGCGGTGGTGCTAATGACAGCCAAGTCATTGGAGATAAACTGGGGAGGGGGGAATATCTTCCAACATTCTCCTACCAAAGGCCACATTTCCTTCCTGCTTCCTTCATCACAGCTTGAAAGCCACAGAACCAGGTACCGCCACAAGCAGCAAACTCCACTTTACAAATCACAGATTTCTCAGATTCCTGGAAGGATTCCGTCCATCTTTTATTTTAGGGGCAAATTTGCCAATTCATCCGCACTGATCTTGAACACAGATTAAACCCCAGATATCACCAAGTTAGCTAAACATACCGCACCATCCAAAGAGTAAAACATGTGCGATACAGGAGAATGAGGCTTTCTTTTCTAAATGTCCAGACTCTTTCTGGGAGTCCATTCTTTCTAGTTAATTGCAGGTTGCAAATGAATTCTTACTGCGAGTATTCTGAATCTAGGGTAGGGGCCTTGGCTGCTTTTTCCCATCCATTATTCTGCTCAATATGTCAGAAGGTCTGATCGGGAAGAAACCTTTTCAAGTCCTATTGATGCCGTTTTCAATTGACCACGGTGACCTAGCAACATAAGCACTAATTGGCGTGGACTGACTGACATTTGGTGTACAGTTTATATGGGAACACAAATTCAACATCCATTACAACCTAGTTTGCCATCCCAGATTACTAACAGCAAGAAATGTTTTAATTGCCTTCGAGTACCTATTCTAACATTACAATTATAAAGCAACACGTATAATACATCAAATCATTGTTTGAATAAAAATATTTAGAAAAACGATATAGCGATTATATAGTCTTTAAAACAGCACGGGGAAGGGTACAAATCCTTACAGAATTGACAGCAGTTATAGTTTTGCAGTACAATATATTGTTGTAAGGGGAAAACACTGGCTGGCTGAGACAGTTAATATCGTCCGCCCCCTGTTTAAGAGTGATTCGGTGGAACGGCGTGTGCCCAGCCTGCCGAGGGACAGGGGCGGTTTCGCGTTGACCTGCTGCGCCCACAGACGCTCTGAACGCCTCCGGAGAGCCTGTGCCTGGCTTGGCGGGGTTCAGCTGGTGGGACTCCGGCCCTGGAGGAGTAACCCAGCCCCGGGGCTGCTTGGTGTGTTTTAAAAAGGCACACGCGGCCCAGGGAGGAGGCAGGATGCACGGGCAGCTGCGCGGCGTTGGGCAAACTGAGCTCTGAGGAAGCCATGCTGGGGGAGGAAGGACTTTTAAACACACTCCACCGGCTGAACAGAGCTGAAGCCCAGACAGCTAAACATAAGAAAATGAATTAAACCAGGTACTCCGGCCGTGAAGGCTGTCTGGGTTGGGATGCTTTGGGTTTCACACTAGCGCCTGCAAGCCAGCTGCTCCACCTGCTCACGCAAAAGCCTGCCTGATTTCAGAAAGGCAAAAGAATCTCCCACCGTCTCTAGAAAGGAAATAACTTGATTCCTGTTTACAGAAATAGGAGTCTTGCCTGGTAAAAACACATTCGTTAAACACAACGTGCAATACATGTGCCAAAACCAAACACGCACAAAAGCTAAGTGGTAATATACTGAACTGTGCGGTCTTATTTTTAGCTTCGGAGGTAATGTCTAGTAACACGCAGTGTTATCTCAGTCACTCATTACGAGAGGCCATACTGTATTTGAAGTTAATAGCACATTACACTTCCAGCGACTAAACACTCTAAATCACTATTCTAAGTATGATATTCCTTTTGATTAAGTACTTTGAGTACTTTTTCCCCCCACTATTCCTAGAAACTAGCAGGCTCTCCAGGAAGAATACACCGCTCGGCCTTCAGGAAAACTGCAGGGAATTGTCCATGCAGCCCCAGCCCCAGGACCCGCACCAGCAGCCACTCCGTCTCCGCGGCTTCGCCGTCGTGCTTGCGACAAACCCCCTGGGTGCCGGATGGTCACGGGCCAGCTCTCGCTGCACGCCTGCAACGGGCAGCTGGGCACAAATCCCGTTGGGCAGTAACATGGATTGGGCACAGAGTTTAAACTTTTTATTTTAATAAAGCGCTGCTTAGTGAAAAGTTGGGATATTTAACAAATGAGAGACATTAGTATCACTATTATGTTGGGGCGTTTTTGCTTTGAGGCTCTCTGAAAGAGTGAAACGGGTGATTTTCAGTTAGAACCACTACATATTCTAGAGGAAAAACCTAGTAGGAAAAGAAAAACACACCTGCAATGCATTTTCTGATCTTAAAGCCAGAAAAGCAGCTTACACCTTTTTGCTGCTCTGAATTCACAGAGCTATGCACTATTTTTAAAAAATAAAATCTTAGATTTTTATCTGGTAAACAGAACTCAGGAAATTGTAGTCCTCACAGCACTTGACTTTGTGTTTATCTACTGGATGTAGTAATTGGCGATTCAAATTACCTGAGGGTAGAGATTTGTACGCAGCAAAGCTGTGCCTCACGGGTAACAAAAAAATAATTGTGCCCCTTGGAATATCACATGAGTTCACACTGGCAGAGTTACTCAAATGCACCATCCAGAGTTATGTCAACTTCAGATTAAACTAAAGCAAATACCAGATAGCTAAAATACAACTCCAGGAAACTTTATCCAGTAGAACATTTCTGTATTGCAACCTCAGCCTCTTTGGAAATCTCTTCCATGAGCAGGTTAAGCCAAAGCATTTGCTTAACCAGATGACAAACTTCCATCAGCCAGGAAACCAGGTAGCAAATATATATATATATATATATATATATAACCTCTGAAACACATCAGGCCACCAGCACTGAAGGCAAGAGCATGAAATAAGCCTCTGCAGCGCCCAGCACCGCAGCCCGGCACCTGAAGGGCCATGCTGAGAGGTGTCCTGTTCAAGAGCAGCTCGGTGATGGTGTTTTACCTGCTGCACACTGAACTGTATCACTACATCTCTGTGTTTCTGTTTGGCCTTTTGTGTAGGGCTCCATGCTCACCTCTGCATGGCAATGAACCCAACGTCAGCCCTAAGCGTCCAAGAACACGGCAAAACTCCTTATCCTCAGCACCGACACGGGCAAGTCCATGATGTCCATAAACCATCAGAGGGACAAGCAAGCCCCACCAGGGAGGGGAGGCATCGCGAATACACTGCTGTCAGTCCAAAGCTACGACAGCATTCTCCGAGCTTCTCCAAAGCTTATTTTCTAGGTGAAGATGGAACATCTTCAATGTGAAGTCACCTCAGGGGACACCAGTTTCCTCCAGTTTTGGAACTGAACAGTGGGGTCAATGCTGCAGCACTAGAAGCAGCTGGAGAGGTGAGGATCGAATCACGAGCACCGTCCAGCCGCAAAAACGCTCTGAAGTGCCTGGGCACGGTGCAGGCACTGCTAAAATACCAGCACAAACCAAGCCCAGGAGCCTCACGGTAGCATTCTCATTAGAGCTGATTACTACAATTGCAACAAAAACCTGTTTTCACGTGAGAAACAAACAGAATTTCTGGCTGAAAGAAGTTATTTATATGTGAATTAGGAAACTCTTCCACTTTTCAAAAATAAACAGCCTGGTGAAATGACAGTATTTCACAAAATGGTACTACACAAATTGTATTTAATTAAGGTGTGGGAAAAGCCATTCCCATGGACAAAGCAATATTAAAGTTTGCAATGCCAGATTCATTTATAATGCAATATTCCACACTGACATGGCACAGGACAAGGGAGCCGGACTTATTTCAATAGGGATCAAAATGGTTGCCATGGAAAACGTGACTGCAGAGCGCTCAATAAATTCCCCCAAAGCAGATATTTTCAATGGTTAACATTTGCAAATAAAACCATGAAAAAAAAAAAAAAAAAAGTTGTGCCTCAGAGCAGAAACTTCAAAGATCTCACATAGGCTCTCATTCCTCCATAATATAAATAAATATCATTATTCATAGCTTTCGCAGGTACGCCGAGTTTCTGAAGTCCATCTGACTTAAGGACATACAACCTATCAATGAAGGAACGCACGTAAAACATCCCTTATTATCAAACCATGTCACATTCCTTCTATTCGATGGCACTTATTGGACTGCGGATTCCATAATCCTTCCCTGAGTCCCTTCTGCATTTAATTCAGTTCAGTCTTAAGTAGTTAAAGAAACTGTTTTCAGTGGCAACTAATAACTACTGACCTACAGTGACACTGCCCTACAATAGGCTTGTCAGCCCTGAAAAACTTGTACCAAAGAAGCTGATTAGGACTTCAAGAGGTTTGTAGCAAGAATCAATGGCTGGTCTGTACTAATGCTGCGGCTGCGGCACAGAAATGATAAAAGTGGAACACCATTAGTTATGCCTCATTAAGCTCCACAGCCCTCCTAAAAAGAAATTTGTTTAGCCTGTCCAAAATCTAATGCAGTTTTAAGCTCTCTGTGTTCAATTTCATAGTATCTCAAAAGCTTCAATAAGATAAAGGCCAAAGAACCAAGAACGGTACCAAAGCACCAACAGTAAAGTTAATTTTGAAGTCTGAGTTTTAAGGGAAAGTGTTTTTTTCCTTCTTTTTTTAATACAAAGTACTCGAGCCTTTTAAAGGATGAACACCACACAGTGCACTCTCAAAATATAAATAAATCATGGTCGTTAATCAACTTTAAAAAACCTGCTGTACAGCATGATTTCAACAAACAAGGCTCAAAACACAGAGGGGGGGAAAAAAAAAAAATGAAAAAAGCAGAAGCAAGTACACCCTCCTGGGCACATTTTCCAAAAGGTGGGTCCCTCCTGCCTCACCTCTGCGGGGTCTGCTGGAACAGGGGCGTGGGGCCTCGCCAGGACTCCTGCGGCCGCAGATCTGCAGGGGAAACAACACGTTATGGCAAAGAACAGCAAGCAGAGTTAAGGAGCCCGGCTCCGCTTCCTCTTACGCGTGCCCGAGACTTGTTTTAAGAAGTTAAACAGAAAAAGTCGAACTGGATATACCGCCAAATACGTTTCAGCAAGTTGCTGGTTACTGCTGCTGATTTTGATAGCGCCCTTATGTCCATCAGTGGAACACTTAATATTAATAAATAAAAGGCAACTTAATTTTTTTTAATATGTCCAATAAGCTTTGAGTTATTAAAAAAATGAATTTTACTTGCTAGAACTAGCATTGGTTAGCACTTGGACACTTCACAGGTATCTTTTCTCACATTTTAAAAAATGCAAAACCATGTCTGTTACCATCACAACTGAAGACTTCACTTATTCTATTTTTTGTAAGTACATTCATCACTACACTATACGAAAAAATACGGATACATATATACACACACATTATGTCATCATCACAACACACCAAGTATGCGAGCAACAACTATTTAATACTTAAAATATGTGCAAGTTTCCTTTTGATTAAGTTATTCTATAAAGCAAATTAAAAGAATAACCACAGCACATAATAAAGCAACAGTTCTACTTTACTCATGTTTAAATATATATATAGTTATATTTAGGATATATTTAAAGATAGCAAAAATATATTTAAAAGTTAACCCCAGACAATGATAATATAATAATAAAACTGTGTTAATGACCTCTCAGATAGCGTAATCAGGGTGAATTAAGCTTTTTTGGGGAAGAACTTGGCCACAGCCCCAGCACCGCAGTTATCAGAAACCGCAGTGGAAAAGACCACCCACTTCTCAATTGTTTCTTCTACCCAAATTAACTCTTTACAAAGATGTAGCAGTAACAACATTGCTTTAACGGGACACACAATTAAATGCTTGTTGTTCTGCTAAATAAACTGGTCAGTAAACAGGATAAAAGCAACAGCTAATCAATGGCTCCCCGGTCAGGCCACAACACTCGAATTGTGCATCCATCAAAAGCCCCAGCTTCAGTGACACCTTTGATTATTTTCAATGGTGTTTAAGTGTGACCTAATTTCAACAGCTGGTTCCAGAAGTTGTCTAATGGCTGCACCGCGATGGGACAGCAACGCCCTGTTACGCTGCCAGTATTCGAGTACCTTAAAGCTCTGCAATCATTTGAAAAAAACGGAGAAAAACACAAAACAAACCAAACAGAGGAAAAATCGGCACCTCTCCTAACTCTGATTGCCAGCAGCTGTGATGGTCTGATGGACAGAAACCTTCCAGGGCAGCGCTGGAGCAAAGAGAACATCATTTAATTGGAGGAAATAAATCCCAGGACTACAGATGGGTGTGTGTCACCCATGCCCATCACACTGCCTTCAGCTGCTTTGGGGGAAACGAGCAACTGAGACACAATGCTAAACGAAGGCTTGAAAAAAAAGAGTACAAAGATGAAATTGCAAAAAAAAAATAAAAAAAAAATTGGTAAAGACCAAAAAGCGTCACTACTTTCAACCCAAAAATGTCCTGAAATGTCTTTTTATGTCTAACAACTTCAAGGTTTCACAGACACCTGCACCACAGCCAGACCTGCAGCTCCCCTAAGCCTGGCTCAGCTCCCCTAAGCCCGGCTCAGCTCTCCTCTGGCTTGCTGGGAGACACAAGCTTCCAGACAAACCCCTCTATTCCACAGAGGTGATGCTTCCCCCCCTCCCCTGTGCACAGGCTGAGCTGGGCAAGACCCCAAGTCCCCGGACAATACAGACTAACGCAGTCCCTCCCTGCTCAGAACTTCACGTTTTAATTGAAGTTTGTTAGCACATTTTCCATCCCGCTGCTGTGGTGAGAAACCCAGTGAGATGACGCTGGTCTCATCCCAGTACAGCGTTTCTCATCCACGCAGACTCCTGCTTACAGGCTCGATAAAAACACGTGTCCTACTTAATCACTGTCTTTCCACGGCAAAAAGAAAGGAGCCAGCTCTGCTGCTGTAACCACATCTTTCTGCAGCCCTAGGGAACAGTCTAATGAAATCATCATAAAAACATTTAAAGCCACCTTACTACTATTCATTTGTATAGCTCTGATGGAGAACAATCTTTGAAGGGAAAAATCTCAGAGCAGTGAATTGCACTTCAAAAAGGTACAAAATCGGAGAAGTGACAATTAATATTTTCTTTAATCTTCAAAACTTAGGCATTTCCTAGAGCTATAAGGCCAAATAAACTGCCTTCTCTAGCAGCTCCTCAAGTAACAATTTATCTAATCAGTGTGGCAATCAAAGACGAGATTTTGTGTTTACTGATTGCACTAATCAAAATCACTTTTCAAATGCAGCTAATTGACAAGTTTACTGACTGAAATGAAAGTCATAAATCAGATATCCTGTGCTGCAGAAACCAAATGTGCCATTCACAGCGTACTGCCATGCTGCACTTGACTTCGCAAGTTATCAGCACAGACAATTATTCATCAGCTGAAAATTGGCACATCAAAGTCAAATCAGAGCACAGCAGTGAGGAACACCCACAGCAGGCTCTTGAGGAAGAGATGGCACTTCGGGTGACCGCGTTGCCCTTCTAGAGTCTAATTTCACTTCATCATACATATAAAAACATCATACATAAAATGAAAAGTTGTTCTGCAGAAATCCCACGAAATGCGGGAATTTTATCCACATCAGCACTAGTTTTTCATGACTGTGTGGGTTCCAGACGCTTCCCAATCCAATTATGCCACAACACACAGCTGTTCTCCCACGATTAGACACCCGATGAATGTGACTTTGACACAAGAGATAAATCGCCCCATTAATAAAGCTCAGCATACGCCTTCCCATTTGGCTTTTCCAGCTGAAGATACCTGTGCTCTGACAGCGATACCTGTGCCTGAAGCACAGGGGTGGCTGCAGAAGGCCAGGAGACGGCTGTGCTGCGGGCACAACACCGACACAGGCAGGAGGAGCCGATGCGGGACTGTGAATTAGCAATTTGGGTTCAGTCTGGCACCTCAGCACCAACCACGGCTTATCTGACAGTCCCACCGTCTCTCCTGGTCTGCCACCATGCCTTGGGCATTCAGTATTTTCTGTGGGCAGCGTTCTCCTCTTGTTCTCTCCAAACACAAAGCACCGAGCTGCTGCCAAGCCAGCTGATGCTGGCGGTGTTGCAAGTCAGCCATGTACTCGAATACATTCCAGATAACAGACACTAGGAGCCCCTAGTAGACAAAGTGCCATTTTTCCTATTGCATTTGAGTACTGGGCACAGTTTTCAAAATGGGATCGCGCTTCCAGGCACAGAACTACATTTTACTACCTTTCACTACAGCGACTGTGCAAAGGAAGAGCAACAGAGAAGAGCAACACAAGGTGAATGCAGACGGATGCCTGAATCCACTTTTTATTTGTAATAGTGCAACAGACCAAAACGAAACCAAAATATTTTTCAAACTGGGAAATGTAGAAAGCAGAAGCAACTTACTTGACAACAGCTTAGGAATCTGCTGCTGCCCGCCCAGCAGCGGCCGGGCGTATGGGCTCCCGTAGGTTCCGAGAGGCACGGCGTTGGCGTACATCCCTGGCATCCCTCGTTCCCTTGGCATCATGTGGCTGTCACACGCGAGAAATGGAAAGGACAAAGAATAGGATGTTTTTATGAATGTCATCTTACAGCACGGCTGCTGCCCAGCCCACCAAATACCCCCGCGCTCTCCGGGGCGCCCGTGGAGATGGACACGAACATGACACAGCGACTCCTTCACAGATCTCTTCCCAGTAAGAAAAAACATATCACTTTATCTGTAATACAGAAACCCAGCTCATTCTCTCATCCTGCACTCAGCAGCATTCTTGTACTGCACTGCAGAACCTGAAAAATTTACTTGGATTTTGGAGAACCGAGAGAAACCGCCTGTGGCAATGCCTTGAAAAATGACAATCAAACAGATTGTAAGGTGTAATATGTGTCCTTCAAACAAGGGTTTTTAAAACCCATTTTTAAAAGCATAAAAGACACTACTGTCTTCATAATAATATTAATTGTCGCTTGTGTGCAATATTCTCATTGTACCTTCTGCACTTCAAGTGAGTATCCACCAAACAAGTTGAAAAAACCCAACGGGAAAGTTAGACAGAAATATTTAGTAGAAAAAAAACCCCAAACAAACCCAAAAATCAAGATGAACGCAACGCATTATGGCACAATCATTGCAATATAGTTTTCATCAATGCTGAATTTAAACATCACATGCCAAAGTTTCCAACATAAAAATACCAGCACCTGATCTCTGACAGTCCATCCCCACTCCCTTGTTTTTTTTAATTAAAAAAGCAATAAAGGAGAATGTTCATCTCAGCAAGGCAGTCAGTGACAACGCTGCCACTCTTACCCTAAAGTTCTAAATGCTGACTGGTCCAAATGGACGGGTTTTCTGTCTCGGTTAAAGCCAAGCTGTGGTCTCCAAGGCCTGCCATCGTTGTTGGTTTTTTCCCAGTCTCCTGGCTTCAGAACTGGAGCAGGTTTCCTTAATATTAAAAATAGTTCCATAAATACTTATCAGAGTAAATTCTCAGATTAATGAAAGACAATGGAATTATTTGAAAACTGACAAATGATACTTACTTCGCGCCAGGTAACACGTTAGCCTTGAAAACGAATTCTTCATCAAATTGTGGATCTTTGAAAGAGATACTAGGAGAAAGTATTTGAGGATTAGGTCTACATGATAATTAAGTCAAGCAAGATTTTAAAAGTTACTGCTGCTTCATTAACAGTGATGTACCCAACAGAAAAGATTAAAGAACCCATGACTTAAACTGCAAAGTGCATTTCTTGCACGTGGATATACTGACTACATTGAACTTGGATGTCTCAATTACTTTGCACAGGGTGATGTTTTTCCTCCTCTGTATCAACAGCCAGTCTGAAAGAAAGTTTAATGTCCAGCAAACAGTTGGGGCCGTGTACGGCAAAAAAAGTACCTCTGCAGACCCTGCAGTACAAAGCGCTGACTGTACCCGTTAAGCTCCAAGGCTGCGCAGCGCGGGCAAGCAGGAGATAAGCTCGCTGTGCAGCCTAAGCAGGCGGGAGATAAGCTTGCTGTGCAGCCTAGGCAAACCCGGGCAAAACTGGCAAGTGGGATTTGCTGGGCCAGGGAGGTTTTACCTCGAAAGGCGGCTCTGCAGTTGTGCGCAGTTCCCATGGGGGGATATACACCTATTTTCAGTGACCTCTCACAGACCCTGCGTTTTGAGCTGTCCAGTGTTAGACGAACTAAACAGTAATAGAGCAAAAAGTGGCCAAAAGCTTAATTTCTGCTGGGACAACGCATCATACAGCAGTTCAGGTTTGCTCCAGGAAAATTCCTCCACAGTCCTAGCAATTGCAGTCTCCTGGTGCAGGGATCCAGGGCTCAGGTAGGTCCCGCCAGGGCTGTGTTTGAAGTACACGGCATCAACCTGCTTTCTGTTCTCTCACCATTTGATGCAGAAGAACGCTTGGGATGCCAAGAAAGATAAAGGCAAACAACTAAGTGGAATAATCTCAATCCTCCAGCTGAAATACGTCTGGTTTTCAGCAGAGAATGCATGAGACTGGAAGGAAAGAGAGGAATGGTCCCTTGGAAAATTCAGCCCAAGTGACAAGAACTGAAGAGCAGAATCATGACTGCTCATACTATCTCAAAGGACAGGAAGAAAAATCCTTGCAATAGAGAAATGGACAGAAGCGTAAAACAATTCAAACCTCCCGACAGCGGCAGATGGAAAGCCAAGAACTACCTTTAACTCATCGCTCAAAGTAACTAGATCTCCATTTCAGAACATCCTTTCTGCAATATCCTGACAAGCCACAGCTTCGCATTCCTCCCTGCCTGGAGACAGTTCTGCTGAACCAACTCATGCCTTCTTGGGGGAAAAAAATCTGCACACAGGTCACAAGTGATTTTCAGTGTCTCAAGTATCTTATGTAGCTCAAGAAGTGAAAGGTTATAGGCTCAAGGATTACATACCTTTTATACTGTGCCAAATTAAGTGAGAATGACACACAACACACCAGATCTACAGAAATTTGCTGTCAAGTGCAAGAGTAATTAGAATCTTCTGTGACCACAACATTTACTTTTGGAGACTCTGCATTGTTTTTTATTCATTACGCAGTGTCTTATTGCTCTCCCAAACATCGCATTCAGGCGAAGTTAGTATTACTCCTTTACTTCTTAAAGACGTGAAACTTTATATTCTCAGGCATCGTCTGGGAATTGCTAGGAATAAAAATGGGTAAAAACCCAAGAGGCAAAAATCAAGAGCTGGAGAGCTTTCAGTCAATACCCAATTCTGCCTTGGAGGCTTGCTCTCACGAACTTTTGGTTTTCTTTAATTTAAAAGGCTCGATACCGACCACCAAGTTCTGCAGGTGCCGCTCTTTGCCGGGCTCAGCACTGCGCACTCGGCTCAAGCGCCCTTGCCCAAGCCCGCTGCGTTACAGCAACAGCTTGGATTCAGCTCTCACAGAAAACCAGAAGCGTTCAAAGTAAAAGCTTCAATTTTATTAAGAGATGGATTCTATTGGAAATTTGACAACACAAAGCACCAGAATAAACTAAGTTTTGATTGCTGTATTTTGTATGCCATTAAAACCCTGCGTTTACCTACCTGACTGCAGAATTTTGTGTAAGATCACGCAGCATCGGAACAGGAGACTCCACTGTCCTGGTAAAGAGAAAAACCTCTGTCAAAACATCATGTAACGTATTTCTCACCATTTGCTCCACTTTCTCTGTTGCTACCAGTCCTGTTCTCCTGTCAACTGAGTCCGCAACACATAAAAGCGATTTCAAAATTGACTTCCCTTTCCCCTAAATCAAATATTTCTATAAGCAAGGTTTGGTTAGAACACACCAGCGGGTTCTAGGAGGGCAGGAGAAGACCAGACAGACACACATGTAGACACAAACCTGCTTCACTAGGAAGAAAAAGGCTTTGAAGTAACAAACGAACAAAAAACCAGCTGTTTTACACAGCACTTAAGGACTCTCCTTTGTAACTGAGATTTAATAAGCTGACATGCAGTTGCATCTTAACCCTTTCCTCCTTTTCTGCAGAAACCTCACCCCTTCCATTCGAGCAAACGCCGCCCTCGGGAAAATTACTTTTATCAATCAGAAATGGGATTTTTTGCTCACCCTACAGTGCACAACTGCACAGACCCGTGTCATGAACAGAGGTCACAAACCGCTGCCAAATGTGAGCCAAATCTTTTCAGCAAAGCAAGACTTATTTCGAAGTGGCGATACAAACGCCTGCTCATCTTCACAGAATTCCTGGCCGACTGCTTCTCTAGGTAAAAAACCACCCATCTCTCACACCTTAGCAAGGGAAGACAATGGCAGAAGAGTTTTCTTTTTCCTGCATTGCTATTCCCTCCAAGAACAGCTCTGACTTGCTCATGTTCTTCACAAGCCATGACAAGAATAGATGAATGTATATTAGTGAGTGTGACCTAGGATACATTATCTGGCCAACAAAATCGGAGTGTTTGTGCATTTAATGCAAATGAGTTACTGAACACCTGCTTATGCCTCTAAGCAAAGTTAGATAAATGAATGCATATCCTACAATGCGAAGATTACACTGATAATTTCTCAAACTAAATGCATTATCTAGAAAACAAAAAATATTAGCATTTTTTTGTCTGTGTAGATGGTAACAGTACTGAATTTAATGCTATAGCATAAATGAAAAATGGCAAAATATATCTAGTATATCTCTATCTGGATTTTTCTTTAATGCAATTAAGATTAGCATATAAAAAGCAGAGTTGTTGGGTGTTTTTTAAACAGCATGTGCTATTGAAAGTTACATCAGACTGCATGAAATTAACATTCATACAAACGCAAAGACTCCAAGACAACATGACCTCACTGATCACTACTTTTATTATAGGGGCCCTGCTTACCTATTAGAGTTCAAACATTACTAAATACAGAAAAATCACTCTTCCACAGATGAAATGACAAACATTCAAACAAGTGATACATCAGCAATGAAACAAACACATTAGAGTGCTTTAAAGATTTCTGATGCTGCTTTAAAAGCCTAGTCCTGAAATTAAAAAAATAGGGCCACAGAATGAAAGTTTTGGTTTCTTTACATACGTGATAATAATACACGCCTACTATGAAACCTAGCGGAAAGCATGTTTAGCCGAGAGCGAACGCATTGCCTCGGCAGGAGTTTGAGGTTTCCCATTTCTGGCACCAAGATATGTTTATTTAAATGCAGATGTCCTCCAGCACCAACCACCACACCCCGGCCATACTCACTGGTCTGGAAGAACAGCGTTTTCATTCAGCGTCAGCTTGCCCTGGATTCCATGGCACAGCTCGGGGGGTATGTCCACTGGCTAGGAAAGAAAGAATTCTTCAGCTGAATCCCTTGATGAGACCCCTGCCCTCCCCATTTGCACCATCCCTTGAGAACAAGTACAACCCACCTCTGTATTTTTGGTCTTGTACTGTTCTACAATAAAGTCACAAAGCGGGTGGTGCTTTCCAACAAAGAGAACATCACCACCAAGGCTGTTTCTCCTGCCTAGAAGAGATGAGGAGAGCGGGACGAGAGCTCAGAGCTGAGCGGGGAGGAAGGAACGCACCATCCTGCTGACACCTCCACTAAGGGAAAACCGCACTGCAACTGAGGAGAAAGCTCATTCGGGGTGAAACACAGCAGTAATAACAAGTTGTAACAGAATACCACAATTCTTACTTTCTTCGGGAGTGAGGTCAGGGTAGACTTCTTCCAGCGCAGCTCTGAGGCGACGCTCATCAACGAACGGCAGTAACGCAACACCTAGTGCAACCAAAACCGTATTTTTTCACACTTGTTCGGGGCAGGGCGAGGAAGAAAGACACTAGCGTGGAAAGCTTCAATAGATTTTTTACCCAAGAAACAACTGTTGCATCAGTCACAGAAAAGAAAACCCTATATTTTCATATTCTCTGAAGTAAGAGGCAGCTGCATTAAATACTGTTACTGTTTTCTCATTCTTTGTATGCATCCAAATATTTCTGTATTCCCTGAAGCGTTTTTTACAAGCTACTAACGAGCCGCTGATTGAACAGAACAAGATCTATTAATTAAATGCAAAGGAGACAAAAGACAATTACACAGTAAGGCTGATAAAAATAGAAAAATGATTAATCTAGTTCAGGATAAATTAACAAATCTAGAATGACTGCTGAAATTACTACTAATCATTGCCAATTCTAAATCAGTTACTGAACCATAATTTGTTCATACAAATTTCTTTTCAAAAATATACCTGCTGCAAAATACTTCTCCCCACACCAAGTAATACAAGTTACCTGCGTGACTTGGTGTGTAATTATCTCACTAAGATAACTTTCCATTTTCTTCCTATTTTTATATAGACTCTTAAAACTAAAGTCAGTATATTGTAGCTCAAAAAAAAAAAAAGTTGAAATTTCACCTTGCCAAGCATATTTCTTCCCATTTAAATCAATAGCAAAATCTTCAGGGTAGAAGTCAATTATGCTTGATTCCTGTATTTGAGAAAATTTTAAAAAAAATATTAAAGCCAATTATGAAATTGACTCAGAATGCCACATAGTGCTGCACTTCAGAGAGCGTGAGCAAACACCAAGCTAAGGAGGACACAAGGAACTTTGACTGACAGAACATCTTTTATTAAATGCCACTTAAACACACAGCGTGGTAGGGCACTTCCATTACTTAGAGTATCGACACAAGAAATTAAGCAGGATAGAATAATTCGAGGTAACCAGGTTAAGGTATCTGCTCCCCGATTAAGTTTTGCAAGGTTTCTGTAAGAAACTGAAGACTCTTATCAAAGTGTAAAAGAGCCAGGAACTGATTTTTCACATTGAAACCTCAGAATTCAGAAGAATCACTTTTAAGGATGTTTGAAGAACGTCTGTGATCTACCCAAAATGTTCCCTGCTGGTCTCTGCTGGGTTTCTGCCTGAAGGGAGCAGCAAGTCGTGCTCGCACAACTGCAAGACGACATAACCTTACAGAGAGGAGCAAACCGAGGGTTCTTACCGGGTCTGTCATGAGCTTCCTCCACGTGGGCGGCAGAAAATTTCCACTGGCAGCTGGAAACACTCCCATCAGTTGTTCAAGAGGCTTGAACTGTTGAAATTAAACAAGCAGGTGTAGGACACTTCTAATGAGCTGTTAAAACAGAAATAAATAAGTATGCCCTACCGGTTTTGAGCCTTTCTCAAAATCGGACGGCATGTCTGCAATCCCCTCAAAGTCAGAAGCGAAGGGAGCATAGTGAAAAGGGTAATACCAGTTCCAGGATGCGCAGCCCTAGGAGAGAGAAACAAAAAAAGTGGACAAATTCGAAAAATAAGAGAACGTGCTGGTTTGGTCTGGGACAGCTAATTTTCCTCACGGTAGCTAGTACGGGGCTATGTTTCGTGTTCATGCTGGAAACAGTGTTGACACCACTGGAGTTTCCAAGTTCTCTGTAACTGTACGAGCAGCAGAACTGTGCCGGTCAGAAAGCTCTTACAGGGGTTTCGATGGCACAGAGCAGGATTCTTTTGGCAGCACGGTTTGTACTGTTGTTTTCCAATGCTAAATCCCACCACCACCCTGGGAACGCAGGGACCAGAGAGCCCTGATGTGATCCGCTCTGCAAGGTGGGAAAACCTCCACGTTGAAATGTATTCTGGTTTTAACTGTTACTTTTCTGCTCAGTACAAGCACTAATACACACTTTGAGAAACATTTTGCTTCCCCCCCTCTTTTTCTTCTGTATCAAATACTGGGAAATATAAAGTGCATTCACTTGAAAGAGGCAAAATAATCCTCAAAAAGGAGAAAATAAAGTAAACAAACACATCGGAACACAATGCACTTTGTAAAAGAAACGTGGCTCTAGAAGGTCTAAGTCAAGTTTTCACCTCCTCAGCTATTTTTCTTTGCAGTACCACTTGAAACAAAAGCCCACTATTTTGACTTCCAGTTCTCAATAAGTAAATGTCAATGAGGCTCCTGCAGTGATATTTTTAGTATAAAATTACAGAGACCATAATTATTAGATGCAATTCTTCACATGGTTTCAGTATGTTTCAAAAGCCAGGTGGATTGGTGTCTTTCTTCTTTTTTTTTTTTTTTCTTCTCTCTCTCTTTTTTTTTCCCCTCTTGAAACAGATGTTCCCACTAGTGGAACACGCTCTGCATTATTAGGTTTTTATAAGAATAGAAAAGCACATAATGTATTCTGTCAGAAGTTTTACGGACAGCGAGCAGTAGTTATTGGAAGCAATTCTTATTATGGTAAAAAGAAAAAAAAAAACCAACAAACCGAACACAAAACCTCAAGCAAAGCTATTTGAAATTCCCCAGCCCAATAGCTCCTAACCCAGGTTCCAGGAGGGCAGAAGCCGCTGTGGCTGCTGCTCCGCACCCCTGCACACCGCCCATGCACGGCAGGTGACGCTCTCTTGCCCATCGTTCCGTAACGCACGTACAAACCGCAGCACGTCCAAGTACTTCATTGCTGCGCTGCCCTAAGTCTAAATGTCCTTTTTATAAGGTCTGGAGAGAGACTCGCTTTCTTTTACAGCAATCTGAGTATGAAGCAAAACGGGAAAAACAAAGCTCTAAAGGTTTGTGTACCTTCCTTTGGAACATTTCTGAACTAGAGACTATTTTCTGTACCTTCACTTTTCCTTGAGGTCTAATTGGCACTCCTCCTCGATTTTCTCGAGAGCACTATGGTCCTGCCTGAAGTTGTTGTCAACCTCACCCATTTATTTTCTTTGCAACTGTAATAATCTGCCACTTCTATATGCACCAGTCACTTCAGGCTCAACGTCTACAAACCCAGAAGGACAAGGAGTCACCTACACACGCAATAATTAAATTGGTTTTACAAGCTAAACCAGTGTGTGTTGCACAGGGACTTGCCCGTATTGGTTTAAGTGCGGTATATGCCCGTCTTCCAGCTCCTATACATTTAAAACCACAAATCTCTCAACAGTGCACATGCAAACGCCACCCCGGTTTGAACGGCTGTAAACGCATCCGATGTCTGCACGAGGTCATGGCCACTGACCACAAAGCAATGAACGCACACTTCTTTGAATAAAACAAACTTCGTTTCAGCCTTCAAACGAGTAGAAATATTTTGGTCACCTCGTAAAAACGCTCCCTTCCTCTAAGCCCTTCAGTTTCCCTCAGGACTGTTTAGAGCTCCAGGAACACGCTTTGCCAGGGCTGATAGGACCATGGTTTGCTTCCAGCAGAGTTTAACAGTGCGCAGGATCACGGCAATTTCCACCTGCCAAGGTGTCCTGGTGACATTTGTCCTCTGCCAAAGGAGCTCCTCAAGGATGTGGAAAGCCCAGCTCCCCTGCACATCAACTGCACCAGACTTGCAAACCTTAAACTCCATGACTTTTATCCACCATAACACGCGGGTCAGAGCCCAAACTCAACTAATCAATACAGTGGAAGGGAACACGCTCACTTTTTGTTCCAAGGGGCAAAAAATAAATAATAATTTAAAAAAAGGAGCACACGTTAAAATAAAATAACTTCAAGACTGCAGAGGTTTTTAGGGGCATGCAAGGTATCTGTTTTAAGCCCTACGAAGAACGTGCTGTTTTATGCAGGCGCAGAGCCCTGCTGAGCACAGACACTGCATCGGCTCCAGGTCACACACCAAGCGCGACCGACTTTGTCTGCAGGGCACGAAGCTAGTTATTAACCATCGGTGCAACAAACCCCAATATGCCTAACTAATCTCTTGCCAATCTGACATCTCAATTATCAAAAGATTTAAATCGGATCCAGATTACTTCAATCACAATGCACTTCATAGAACATCATTACAATCTATGCAGGAGACTGACAACTCTGTTCCTTTCCAATTCTTACTGGCATTTCAGAGGCTTTGTCCTTTGTTCACTCATTTAGTCATCTGTGATTTCATTATGCAGGGCTATGTATGGCAAAGGAAAATATGCATCAGTCCTCAATAAACTAACAAGTGTCGTTACTGTATGCGAGAAACAAAAACTGCATTCAAATCTCTAGTGTCAAATAGAATGTGCAGCCTCTGATTTTATATCTTTAAAAACAAGCCCTGCTTTTCACAAATGAGCAACAGATAATTATTATTTCCCAAAAAGAAATAGGGTGCAGACACAAAAGAAAACTAGAGTTTATGAAAGACACTTTTAAGTACCTGATAATAATATCTGAGAACCCAGCAAAGCCCTTCCACATAGGACTGTACAACTTTACGACGGAATTTCTCATCAGATGCATCAACATCAAATTTGTTTTTGTAGTAGCGCTGTTTCCAACCAGTTTCCCATAACCTGTGTAACAAACACAAATAGATGTCAATACATGTTAATATATGCACATTTACATATCTGTATTAAAATATAAGCCAAAGTCGCTTGCTACTTCAATTCCCATTTCAATACAATTTAAATGAAAGCGTAAAACCTGATACTCAACAGCAAGAGAATGAAATTTGACGGTTGGCATCATAGAAAATCCAGACGAAATTCTGAAGCCGCCATCCTGATAAACACGTCTTCAAAGTACTCGTTAGGAGCAGGGCAGATACTCAACGCGTGCCCGCTGCTGGCAGGATTTTCCACAACAGTATTGTTTCTAGTCAGCAATTTCATCTTCCTTATCAGGAACCTACTACCAAAACTGCCATTTGAATTTCGTTCTTTAACTCTTCCAACCACTAGAAAGAGAAGCAGCTCTCCCCCTTCCTTATTTTGTTTAATCTACTGTAGGCCAAACACCTTTTTCTTACTGGAATACCTTGAGACACCAAGTTCATTCCTCTGTTCTTAATGCCCCTCTCCAGCAGAAAAGTGGTATTGTTTCCCTGCTACTCGAAATACAAACTCAGTAAATCAATTACAGGCAGCAGCACCTTCATTAAGCTCTACTTAACATTTGGTTCAATCCTGGTATCAAGCTTCAGAACTGGCTTCCCTCACAAAACTATCTGCCTTGGGTTTGGGTGGTTTTCGGTTTGTTTGAGTTTTGTGGTGGATTTTTTTTTTGGTTGTTTTTTTTTAGTTATTTAAACATATTATTCACCACAGTGCATGCATTTTATACACATTTATCTCAAAGTTCACGTGAATTCTGGTATTCAAGCCAACTGGGGTAAAGCAAATTACAAATCTGATTCAGAAACTGCTTAAATCAGATGATCCCTTAATAATGACTTCTTAAAATAGAATTTTGTTTCTCAAGAATTCAAAACTTGCCATTGATTATCACATCTGAAAGCTGCCATGCAAGACCCCTTTCCACAAAGGCTGCGACCACTTCAAATTACATAGAGAATCTGAAGCACACGAGTAACCTGTGAGGCCAGTTCAAAACTGGCACTTGTCAGAACGGCACAGAGCAGTAAATACACCGTGTGAGGCCTTTAAGAGGGTGCAAAGATCCATTTATGCTTTTTCACATGATGCATGTCCTTCCGGTTTTGCAAAAAGGTTCTCCGTTTGCTTCTATGCCAAGTCAGTTGCCCAGTGCAGGGATACTTCTTAAAGCCTGACCTGAGCTAGTCCAGAGACGGTTCCAGCTGCCGAGGAGGCAGAGAACTCAGGAGATGTTTGAGGGTTTAAGCAAGCTGGGGAGCAAGGACAGAGCTACTTGTGCTGGAGTCTCGAAGGACAGAGCCAAGAACGCCTGCAGGCACAGAGCAGCTGAGCCAGGAGCTCCTGGCAGCCGGACACGTGCAGAAACTCCACAAACCTTTCCTGTAAGACAACAAAACCCCATCTGCTAGCTGACTACAACCAGTTGTTCTCGTTTTAAAGTCATTCTAAGTACAAAATATATTTTCGAGAACAACTTCGTTGCATCTAGTACATTTATGCGGCTGGTTTTACTTACAATGAGAAGCATAATATCATTTTCCACTCAGAAAAGGATCTGAATAAATATTATGAGCTACGAAAGAACTTAAATAACTGTGGACAAATGTAGCAAATCCTTTTGCTTGACAATACCAGCCCTGTCAAAACTATTGCCACTTGTAAATCACCACGGGTCATTCCCACTAGTTGCTATAAAACTGTTAAAGCTTCTTTTTAGAACCTTTGCTGAAATTCAAATGGAAAGCAACATTAAAATTTATCCTGATTTTAGACAAAAATTCTGCTTACTTGATTAAAAAAAAAAAATCACCAACCAAAAACCTAATTCATTCAGATCTGCACATATAGGAAAGAAAAGCAGCAGGAGAGCTAGAATTTCCGATATTGGAATACCTGATGGGCCACATATGACAAACACGTCACAACAGCAGCGCTCAGCACTTCACACTGAAGCAACCCCTACTGTTTTCCCAAGTCCACCTACGGCCCCTGACTCCACAGAAAACAAAACCAAACTGGTTGCTTTTGTCAGAGCAGAACCTTTACCAAAAAACTGTAAGGGTCTTCAGCCCCCATTTAAAGGGCAATAGCTTGATTTACACCTTTGATAAATGCAGCCTCACTGGTAATTCACTGACAGTTGATTCTCATAAAATTTCTATCCTTTAATCATCTAGGGATTGGCTATCCTAAGACATTTAAAGAACTCGTCACAGACACAACAGGGCCTGCTACAAATCAAAGATGGAGAAAAAACATACCGCGATAGCCAAGATAAATAATGCTGCGCACGTGAAGGTAACTGAATTTTATGGGTTAAACAGCTCAAAAATTGGGCTGCAGAACAGCGGCATTCAGCTCACATAATCAGAGCTGAACAGCGAACGTCTCGCCAATCTAGTGCTCGGTCTCAAAGGGAGCAGTGGCTCGGGTGATGAAAACCCGCACGCATACTAATCTGGGTACTCAGATTTAACAGCGATAGCTTACACATCTCGCCGGAATTTACTGAATATTCTAACCCTCCACATTAATTACCGGTGGATAAAAAGATCATAGAAAAGCATCTGAAGGCACTGCTGCTCTGAGCTAAATGGCATTAATTAGACTGCATCTATTCGAGCAATTTGCTAACAAAGTGCTACAAAAAAATGGCTTCACCTGATATTATCCTCTGGCTCAGGTTCACTGTCACTGTCTTCAGCTTTTCGCTTAATTCCTCCCGCTAAGGACGGGCTGCCATCAGAAGCGAGGCTGGTATTTGGAGATGACGAAGGTGTCTGGGGTCAGAATTATTGCAGATAAATAGAGGGGGGAAAAGGATTTATTAAGCATTGTAAATTCTAGTTAAAATTAACAGCTTTGTTATAATCACACACATTAGTTTCAGTTCCCCAAAAACTCAAGGCAAAAGCTACACAACCCTTAAACTACTAAGTCAAGTAGCAGTGTCATACCAAACACTAAAATAAAGAACACAATTTTATTCAAGTAGTCTCACGAAAATAGGTTATTAAAAGCCACTTCCTTGAAAAATAAATTTTTTGGTGTCTGCTTTTCAAGCAAGCATGATAGGGCACAGAAAAAGGTGCCCAGAGTAACACGGGATGTGATTATTTCCCCCGCCATGTGTAAAAATACCTTTGAACATGCACTTACAGCATTCTGTCTGTCGTGCATTCTCATCTCAAAGGCGGCCTGTCTAGGGTTGCTGATTGCCTGAGGACTGGATCGATTGCCCAGTGCTTGAGGGGAAAACTGTCCACCGGGAATGAAAGAAGGCTGATCCCTCTGAAAGATAAACACATACGAGTGTACTGAAAGATATGTAATCTCCAGGGCAGCGTGATGACGCACGCTCGCAATTTTCAGATTAACATGTTATATAAAACGAGCATAATTTACTCATTCACTCAGCTCAGCTTAGGTATGTCTAACAATCTCAACCAGGCATAAGATGACACTTAAAAAGTGAGACTCTTATATTCCTATAATTTATTAAACTTTAAAAAACCGCATCCAAACAAAACCCGCCAAAACCAACCAACCCCAAACAAACCAACCCTGCATTCTGTGCTCACGTTCTTTCTACGTGGGCTGCAAGGCAGTTTTTTGGGGAAGTCAGACTTTACCTAACTCACTGGGAAGAAGGTGTTCTTTGCTGAGCCTTGTGTCAACGCATGGAAAAGCAATTCCTACATGTCCTGAAGGGCCACCAAATAATCATGCAAGTGCAGATGTGTAGATATGAGGGACACCACACACAGAGATCATCCAGCACATTCAACGCCCTCCCTCCATTCCCTTTTAAGAAACCTTTAATATGCAATTCCTTCTTTCAAAGCTCCAGTCTACAAAAAGCCATGAAAAACCCTTTAAAATGGTTGACACACAGACCAGAAAATACAATGGTTACAACTGCAGTTTCAACCAACACACTTGCTGAAAGCTACAGTAAACATTTTAATTCTTGCTAGTTTTTGCATTGTGAAGGGAATTAATTTACCTTCATTCTTTTTCTTTTTTCTTTTTGCCGTCTTTTAAAATTATCCTAAATAGAGAACAAAGAGAAATGAAGTCAGTCAAGCATAGAGAGTTCTTGGAAAAAATATTTCATTATAACCCTCTACTGACCAGAAGGCCGAAAGGTTTTTACATAATGTTTTGAATAAGACATAGGTCAATTCTTGCATCTGTAAACCCAACAGAAATGGGGTAAAATTTTCAACCCTATCCTGAAAACCTACAGGGGAAAAAAGCAGCTGCGTATTCAAAGCCCTACAATTTCAGTTATGGCTTTTATCATCCACTAAGTTTAGCTACAGCCCTGCTGCAAGGTGACAGCAGTGCCAAACGACACGGGCTCCTTGCCTAACCTGGAACGGCCATCCCCAAAAAAATAATTTAAAAATGTAGGAACGACAATAAAGTCCTAGAAACAGGAAAAGAAGAGACCCAAGAAAAGATATTTCTTCTTCTTGGGCCACAGAAACTGAAAACTTGAACTGGCATTTCCACTTTCAGAGAGGTCCAGGCTGGGGCAACTATAAACCAAACATTTTGCCAGCACTGGCACAGTAGTTTTCGACTGGAAAGTAAATACAATTCTGCTCTTTCATTCACAAGGGGTTTTATCCCCTGTATTTAATGAGTAAACTGGAATATAGCTGCAAAAAAAATGCACAAACTGCAGAGACAGACCAAAAGAACAATTAATGGCCACATTTCGAAGGGCAGGAGGTACTGCGAGGAGAGAACGCGCAGGGAATTCAAATCGAGTGTTTCACCCCGACTTGTGGCTTGCGCTTCCACAGGTTGCAGCACAGTACAAACCAATTCCTTCTGCAGTTTCCACAGCAGCTGTCGAACAAGCTGCAGGCAGTAACACGACTCACACACGGTTTTCATTTTGCTGTTACTTGGGATAACAATCAGAAAAACAGGAAAGGAAAATCAACGGGAAGCACGCAATTCTTTCTCGAGCACAGAGGAATTTGCTAGAGACTATAACAAGAAAGTACGGAGTTTGTTGTTTGTTTTGGTTTTTTTTTCTTATTCTGTTAAAGGAGTGTCACAGTCTAACAGTAACGCGTTGTTTAAACCAGACTCCAAGAATGTAACAAAAATTACATCATCATCTTTTCTCTTTTTGAAAATGCTGTCTTCAACTTCTCCTACAGCTAACATGATCATCTGGACCCGCTGGAGGTTGACAAAACCACTTTCTGTGAGGTAGCCCTGAAAATTAGAAAATAATATAGTTGAAAAACAAGCATATTTTTATAGCAAGCACACAGATATTTTTAAAGAAAAAGTAAAAAAAATTACCCCAGTTTTGTGCACCACATTTTTATATATGTTAACCAAGCGATCAATTGCTCCCTCCCTAAAAACAAACAAAAGCATGAGATTCTTTTTAGTGAAAACCACAGTGGGTATACTTGCAGGAAAAGAAAACACACATTCTCATCTACCTGATCTCCAAGGAGGGCAGATGAGGGAGAAAGTCATTTCCCACAAAGAAGCACATGAAGACCCAGTCGTCAACACTTCTTTCAAAATCAAAAGTGAAAGGCAGACTGGCCATAGTGAGCTCTCTTTCCAAATACTGCAACACACGCGAGAGAGGACATCAGAAAACACTGTGTACGGAGTTTAGAAATATTATTTCTGTAAAGCAGATATAGGAACCCTTCAGCTTACTTCTCGCAAAACACAGAGTCGGATGAAGATAAACTCTTGTTCCGCGACAGGAAGGCTGTCTGCAAACTGGTCGTGCTAAAAGGGAAGGGAAGAGCCGCATTACATCCAAGCTCACCTCAGTTTCCCCAGCGCAATTTTCAGGGCTCATTTTGGGAAGAGTTAACAGATATACAGGTACAGCTGCTCAGGCTCTTATGCCAAGCAGGCATGTTGCTGCTTTGCAAGTCTGTCGAGTTACAAATCATTTTCCCTCACCAGTGGAACAACAACAAAAAAACCCACACAAACCCCACAACACAACCAAACACCACAGGTGAGGATGTTAGGTTTGACATAGTATTTTTGCGTTATAGAAGTACAATTTTTATGTATTAATAAAGAGGAAACCTAGGCAATTCCAGTAATATAATTTGTATCATATTTCAACCAAAACCAACAGCGAGAACAACTTGACGATCTCATCAAAACATAAATCAGCTTGTAGATGAAAAGAATTTCTAGAAATAGTAAAATCCTTACCTTGCCTTGTTTTTCTCTGGGCAAACCTTGGCAATCCTTGACCTCATGACCCATCTGGTTACAAAGAGCACATGGCTTGGGCTTATTTGGTTTAAACTCTTCCCTAATTATAGTGAAGTTTGGTTCATGTGTGGCTAATCCAAGCATAATCAGATCAGCTACCAATCAAAAGAGAAAAATAAAATATAATGAAGGATAAACATTATTAAGCTTTAAAAAAAAAAAAAAGTACATTCTACCGTAAGCCAGTGCAAACACCCAGATGTGCTTACCCACAAACTACCCGGACAGCACAATTAAGCTAAAATTAGATCTTCAGCTATGGACAGTGCTGGATATCTCCCCATATATTACACTGAGCTTTCAAAAACTAAAAAGTATGCTGGATTATTTACACAAGTCCAAGTGAAAGCTCAAAACCTACAGCTCAACTCAATCACAAAGCAGCTCAAGCGAGGTGACCAGGAGGTATTGGCAGCAAAACAGAACTCACCGTCAGCCCCACACAGGCAGTGATGAGTGTTTGGGTCATGGTTTGGTTGAGCTATACGAAAGAAAAATCACATTTAGACAACCAAAGTCATGTCAAACTGACCGTCTCTTAATTTCAAACAAAATGTTCACATTTATTTGAATTGTACCTCTTTGTCTCCTAATGTAATCCATGATTTTATGTTCGCCTTCACCAGGAGCACTAGCATCAGACAAAATAACCTGCAAAACATTTAAATTATGTAAAAAATGTATGCCACCACGGTTAAAAAACCACAACTTATGGAATTCATATACTGAATCTCACTTACGAATACCTGAAATTCTAATCCGTAGTTTCAACTAAAATATTATGATTCAAAATGAAATTATTTGAGAGTTTGGAACCAATGAAGAGACTTCCATTTTTCTCTACTCATTTTCTAGGATGAAGCTGATGCATTGATCCAAACACCACTGAAATGATCACGTCATTAACCAACATATTTGAAGTTTCCTGATAAATGCTGAGGGCGATCGAAATCTGCACTGAAGGACTACCAGCTAAAGCAGCCATATGCCCGCTCCCCCTTGGATCTTTGGATACGCCGACACATTATCACATTATACACTTCCTTACACCCACGTCCAGCTGAGCATTACCGTTCGTAAACTCACGGCTAATGGAGGGAATTAAGCAGAGTCAACTGCCCTCTAATTAGACCACTTTAACAGTCAACTTATGGAAAATAAACCAGCTGCATCTGAGAACACTGACTGTTCTGCCCTCTTGTACGGAGCAAACACAGGGTTGAGAGACACAAAACCGGGTGGCAGTGGAGCGGTTGAGGGATGGGAGGAGAGAATTTCCAAGTCCAAAAAGCTGATATGTATTATTTTCATTGCCTGTCATCTACTGTCATCCATCATTAGAATAACAGAGAAAACGCAGTCTACCTGAGGTAGCAAACAAGTTAAAAAAGAAATAGTGAAAATAATACATGTACAGCGTATCTTGACGCATTTCCCCAAAAGAAGAAAAAAAGTGTTCCTAAAACCCTGCCTCCCGTTATATCAAACTGTGGCTTCTACTATCAAATCTTTTCATTGCTCTTAAATGAAATCCAAACAAATGGTGCTGTTGGACCGTGTTATTAGGATGAAATGTACCTCTGAACTGCCAGCAGAATGCGCAGGCGGGTCTGTTATTAATAACAGGACAGTGCCAGGAGATGAGTGAACTGTTAAATTCATACTCTTCAATCATATCCCAACCCAGCCTAACAGATCACCTTAATTTTCCTCAAGTATGAAACTGAAACTTACTGTCAAATTTTTCCACCCAGGGTCACTGTTCAAGCGGTCAGCAATGTAATAGCGGAGACATTTAGCAAGATTGTCCATAAACTCAGTTCCCTAAAAAGTGACGGAAGAAAATAAATTAAACCTTCATTCAGACGCTGGCAATTGCTGGTTAAAGTGCAGGATTACTTACTGGCGTAATACAGTTGCTGTCAAATCTCTCTTTCACTTCTTCTGGAGGAAGAATGCCACCTAGAGCAATAAAAACATTTAACAGAAGTAGATCAATACGGAACATTAAAAACATTTTTGCATGATAAAAACCAGGATGGCTCCCCTGGTAACAATTAATACTCATTGGAAGTTAGTTTGTTAAAAAAAACACAACAAATTAAAACAGCTTTTACCATTATATTATCTCCATCTTAAAATAAGGTATTAGTACATTTACAAACGTTGTTGTTATTTCAGAGAAGCGATTTCGCTACCTATTCTGTCAAAAGACTGTGAAAGAAATCTCAAAGAAACTAAGCTTGCTAAACGAGATAAAACATTAGGAAATAATTATTTTCTTACATATTCTCCCCTACGTTTCCACTATCTATTCACTTGGGCTCACAAAGAGGGTTACACCAACTTCTCTCATCTCTGAGCTTCATAAAGGGTCTTCGCAGTCTAGAAATGCTACAGGAAGAAACGTTAAACAAGTCTTTGTGCTCCCTTTCCCTCTCTACTGGGGTCCAGGGCAGATGCCTCCCGCTGCTCCAGCCCAGCCCGCGTCCTGCAGCTGCACACGCGCCCTGCGCACTGCGGCCACGCCACCAACACCCTGCCAAACTCGCACCGACTTGGTTCGTCCACCAACTTTACGGTTTCCACTGTCACGTAACTGCCCTTGCTCACGGTTCATTATTCCTGTGCTGTAGTATTTGCATTTGATCCCCGGTTTTAAGCCTCAGCTCTCCTCTCATCAAGCCCTACAAGTTCATACTTGTCTCCATAAAGGTTTTGGTTAGTTTCCCACTGCTACCTTTATCCCTGCTTTTCTCCTCCTTTTTTTTTTTTTTTTTTTTTTTTTTTTTTAAAGGAATTAAGAATACTCAACACAAATCCATTTCAGGCAGGAGACAGAAGAAGGAAAAAAGTGACATTTGGTTTTATCTTAGTTTTTAACTCTGGAAGGCTTGCTCTGTAGCTTTGTAGGCTTGCTGGTCCCTCCTCCTAGTAACGTACAGACAAGTATCCACTGAGTAAGACATCCCTTTTCCAACCCTTTCCAAAGCACCCAAAACAAACAAGGTGACTCTCACTTGAATGACCTCAGATACAGCCAAGCTCTACCTTTTGCCAGGATTTCTTGTCGGATTTTTTGCTTCTCTTCAGCAGCTTCCATGCCCTCCTTTGATGCTCTGAATCTCCTGGACCGCTGTTGATTCATTTTTGCACGTGGAGCCTAAAAGGAGTGCCATAATGTTTGGTTCAGTTATTGCACCTGGACAATAGCTTCCTTTCTGCTAGTTGTTTTTGGCAGCCAAGACATTTTGAGATGGGCCAGTCTGCGATTATATGAGCATTTAACAAGACATCAGTCATAACTCTCTTGAAAATAAAAAGACTGCAGCAGACAGTAGTTCGCTACTACTTACGGTAGGTGTGTGTGTGGGTTTTTAAAAGGCTACATCAACATTTAGTTGGGATTATTGCCATATACGCACATATGTTAGGAATTCCTGCACCTGAATTCAGGTGAAAAATCTTTTTACTTAACGATATTCATTTTACCTTTGAGAAACTGGAAAGCCTAGAAAAACAGCCACAGTGAAATTCAGCCACTGCCCATTCTAAGTGCATCTGCTTAAATGTGCTCTATTTTTTCTCAGCCTACGGCATAGATTACTACCGAAGACACAGAACATTAATAGTTTCAGAGTGTTACTGTTTTGGGGAAGTTTTCTGCTTTTCAGAAGCCAAGCTCAGACCGCAGTGGACTACATTAGCCAGCTCATATAACCCTGTGGACAATGAAATCCATGAATATTTTTAGTTACCCTCGTCAAAATTAAATTAACAGTATATTTTACCTGTAGTTTTCCATTTTAGAAAATTACTTCCCAAAGCACCTCATGAGAGCAGCCAGCATCTAACCTAACTTGACAAACAGCTGTTATAGGGAACTAAATATATCAATACTTACTACTCCATCGATAGCCATGTAAAGAAGTCGCCGTGGTCTTACAATGTTGAAGATCCTGTCGATATACTCAAAAATCGCAACCATCATTTCATCTTCATTTTTGGGTGCTGGCCTAAAATGTAGAGCATTCAATTTAACATCTGAAATGCTATCAATAAATCCTATTTGTAAAGAGACAAAAAAACCAGCCTTACTTGTCCTCTGGATGCGTACAAGGGTGAATGATGCCATTCATGTCCAGATAGAGGTTATCGAACTCCACCTCGTTAGGGTTAGGTTTGCTGGTATCGATTGGAACCTTGACACCATTGCACTCTTTAGCCTGCAAATGCCGTCGAAACAGGTATTTCAGTACTTGGTTAGAGCAGTATCGCAAATAACCAACAGAGGTATTAATGTACAGGGTCAAAGTTTGGTTTTTTTCAATGGCAGTAAAAAAAAAAAAAGAGAGCAACAAGCTACCCACATAATTACCTGTAGATGTGTGCTTGTATTGCTAAAACAGAGCTTTAAAAAAATTTAAAAAAAAAAAATTTTTTACAAACTAGCACAACTACTATGATGAGTTAAAGCAGAGTTAGTTCTTTTCTGTGGGTCGGCATGTATTGTAAACGAGAAGTTTCCAAACCTCATGTTATTCAATAAAGTGATTCCTTTTACAGCCGGGATCATACCGACCCCTCACGATTTAGCAAAAGGCCTTCCAAGTTTATAATGCAATGCTATAACTTTATCTTGACAAACAGAAAGCATCAAACCCTTTCTTCTTTAAACACTCAGTTCCCCAGATTGACACATCTGAAGGAACTTTGTTGGGAATTGTTGTTGCTGGTTCTCTCATTCACGTGAAACTCATCGGTAGCTGATGAGCCCACATTGATCGTTTCCCCTGAACTTCCATCCGCAGACTTGCTGCCCACCGCTCATTAACGGAGTTTCCCCCACCTCTGATACAAAGCTCGAACTATCGGACTCAAAGGGAAAAAACCCATTACACTAACAGACCGTACCATCGACTTTCTTACAATTTTCCTTAGAGTAGCAGCAGAACTAGCTGCACTTACCCCACTCGTAAATGGCAAAAATTAAAACCTCTAAAGCAAAATAAGCCTTTATTTGGTATTGACATGTTTTCATGGTTACAGGTGCACAGAATTCTTTCATGGCAATTTTGGGAAGTCATTTTTAAATAACTGAACACTAAGTCCCTCTATTTCGCTTCTTTAAAACAGATGACATTTCCGCTAATTCACATCTTTCTGATACTATTCATCCAAACCAGCCAGATCCCGACAGACGAAACCCTGACCGCTGTTTGCTTCCTTTACAGAACCTTCCAGAACACACACAAATCACATGTTTTTAGCAGAAACCGTCAGGTGCAAACACTGAGCTGCATCGTGCAGTTCTAATGAAGTAGCTCTGGGCAACCAAGAACTACGATTATTTAAAAGAAAGAGTATCTTTCTGGTTTCCATCAGCCACGGCACGAGAAGCTTGCCCCGCGTTCCACCTGATCCTCTGTCAAACCTTCCGCCGGAGCTGACGCCGATCAGAAGGTATCAAAGGCTTACGGCTATGGGATATGGAAAATAAAATCGTCCCCGCCACAGATCTCACTTTCAGTCTCGAAGGTAAAGCAAAATAAGCATGATCTCGTTCAGATGGCCTCAAAAGCCATCCAGTTTTCATCTGCATACCGTCATGTCAGCAACTTCAGCGCTACATCCTCATAAACCTATCAGATTTTTAATGTAACAGCCTTGTAAAAGGTTTAAGTATCTGGGAGTGA
This sequence comes from Caloenas nicobarica, assembly GCF_036013445.1. NCBI lineage: Eukaryota > Metazoa > Chordata > Aves > Columbiformes > Columbidae > Caloenas > Caloenas nicobarica. The sequence goes on from NC_088247.1 coordinate 121,703,545, forward strand.
TATCTCTTGTGATACAACTAAACTGTTCGCTTTTAATCTGCAGCCTCTTTTGAAACCATTGAAAATAGATCTTCAAATATGATACTTTAGTTGCAGCTTTATTAATTCAGATGAATTTGATTAAGAATATTCTCTCCTGGATTTTATATTATCTTCAAGATCTTCCTCTTATTCTTCTTGCTCGGCTTAAGAAGAAGATTAATCAGATTTAAGAAAAAGAAATAATCGAGCAAGGTAAGAGAACAAGGATCAACTTTTTAGTATTTCAAAGAGACAAGCTACCAGGAGATACAAAATTTCTGATTAGAGAGATTTATAGCAATCCTAAAATACACACAGAGCTGATTACATCGTGAGAGAAGTTTAAATTCACCTACAGTAAGATAAACTACAGCTTCTCACTACTGGCCCAGTCTGCTCTCACATTTATGGCCAGATTTGAATATAAAAAAATGTAATGAATATGATTTATCCATGCGCTGTCCTTACTGTAATTACAACGCGCTCGTAAGTTGGAACAAAGCAATGTGGACGAGGACATCAGAATGTGACACTCCAGTTACGGTAAATCCAGCCTGGCCCAATGGAATTTGTCCTGTCTTCCCATTTCTTTTACTACAGAACACTCACTGTTACGAGCTCAATTATTAAACACAAAAAAGGGTCATACAGTCACAAACTCAGTCAAACCAAGACTACACAAACCTTTATTTCACCTAACTATTAGAGCAGTTTTGATTACATGAAGATGAATGTAAACGTTTACAGATGTGAGGAAAAAGTCTTCTGCTCTTAGTGATAACTGTGCTTAATTGTTACAGATTGCAGACACGTCTGCTGTCTAACTTGTGACTGCTCTTAAATAAGACAGATCTTAAAGCGTTATCCAGAAACAGCTGCACAAGCTTGTAAGACAAAACCAGAGAACACCCATTCACAGTAAAGACGAGCCTGTAAAAGAATCTGCTTTACATTGTCAAAACTCCACCTGCATCCTTTAGATCTCAAGAACAGCGCTGCAAACATCACCGCGTGCTCACGGAGCGCCGAGGCTCTCTTGCCAGCGCGAGTATGAATACGACACAGAAGTATTAAAGCTGCTGTCTCTGCAGTCTGACTCTGCTGCCGAAACAGACGTTTGTTCATGGAAATGAACTTTGGAGGTAAGGAAGGGGATTTGGTGGGTGAGCGGCTTGGCCCGCACAGCCGGACGGGATGCTGGCTGTATGCAAAAGACCAAACCGTTGCTCTTCGTGAGTTCCCCGCTTGCGTGAAAGGGGATGAAGCAAATCAACCAGCACAGAGCTGAGACAACAGGCAGGACACACAAACCCCATCCTTCAGACATCAGTGATCTGCAGACCCGCAGCCCCAGCCGGGAGACGCTGGTACAGACACATTGTTCTCCAGTTCCCCCCTAATACTCACTTTTCTCTGGCAGATGCAAACATGACACCCGTACCTGACAGCCCCCTGAACTGCGGGTTGCCCCGATCCTCAGAACAGGTCACACCAGAGACCACACAAACCCCAGGAGTTTGGTAAAGCGACCAGAACAACCCCTGCGAGCTGCCGACAGCTCAGCCCAGCGTCAGCTCAGCTGTAAACACATACCTGTAAACCCACAAACCAGCTGCTTCTGCGACAGTTCCCCCAGGCACACAAATCCTCAAATCTTACCTACCCGCTGGAGCAAAAAATTCACTTCTTGCAGCTACAGGTGAAATAAACTTCACACATCATGCCAAGGCTAATGGAAACCATGAGTGTAAGAAAAGCAAAAGAGCAACTCATAGTTTTAACTGGGCAGCGTTTGATTAATCCAAATCCATTATTCTGTTGCGCTGCCTGAATCTGAAACGCAAGAACATCCCGACTGTAACAGGAACTGAATACTAAACCTGATCCGTCCACGTACACCGAAATCTTGCTGATTGCAGGTCATAATGCAACCAAAAAACCCCAGTGTCTATACATGATTCCACTGCTTTGCTCTCTTCTCCCTCATCACCACACCTACACCAAGATATCATTTTAATCTTCCATAAAACCCACTGGCTACAAAGGACAGCCCAGTTTCTTCCCAAACACCTCGGCCCTGCCCTCCCGAGCAGGATCACGGAGCTGATCCGCTCCACAACAGGCTGCTCCGTGAGCTTCCAGCCCCACAAGGTACTTCTAACCCTGCCACTTGCATTTCCTCGCTCTTTTCGACACAGGCAGTCTCACTTTTGTTTTCAGGGAGCCCCAGAGCTTGCTGCAGCTTGTCGTTTACAAAAAAGTGGCTGAAAAGAACACGCACAGAACCAAAACAAGAAATGGCACGAAGTAGCTCGGTTGCTCCCTCTTCACCCTGAGTTTACCCAACGCTTTCACAAAATCCGCTCTTTTTGCCCGAAGCGGCACACAGGCAGAGCCTGCCCCGCCAGGAAGGGGGGCGCGTTTCACTGAACCGGCTGAAAACTGGAGGATTGCAGGAAAAACCCAATTCCCTGCCCTAAAACCCCGTTCCCCTCCCCTAAAACCCCCGTTCCCTGCCCCAAACCCCTGTTCCCTGCCCCTAGAACTCCCTGTCCCTTCCTCAAACCCCCCAGTCCCTGCCCCAAACCCCTGTTCCCTTCCCCAAAACCCCATTCCCTGCCTCAAACCCTTTGTTCCTTGCTCCCAAAACCCCCGTTCCCTGCCCCAAAACCCCCAAATTTTTTCCTCAAAACTCCATTCCCTGCCCCAAAACCCCCGGTCCCTGCCCCAAAGCCCCCAGTCCCTACCCCAAAACCCCCAGATTTTTTCCCCAAAACCCCGGTCCCTGCCCCAAACGCCCCGGTCCCTGCCCCAAAAGCCCCGGTCCCTGCCCCAAAAGCCCCGGTTCCCCTCAGCCGGCGCTTCCACAGAGCAAGAGCAGCCAGGCCGAGAAAGCAAATAAAGCCGAAAACAAACCAAAAAAATCCCCTCGAGCCCCCCGAAAAGGCGCTCGGAGTACCCGAAGGCGCAGGGGGGCGGCGGCAGGGGCGCAGCGCGGGCTGGCCGGGCACTCATCAGTCACGGCTCGGGCACTAATTACCGGCCGCAGCAGGCGCCGCTCCCTGAGCCGCCATGACCCCCCGCGCTCCCTCGGCGGCGCCGGGCCTGGCCGGTGCGGGGCGGGGGGGCCCGTCCCGCCTCCCCTCACCTTCTCCTCCACGCAGCTGACGATGATGGAGGGGTACTTGCGGCTGAGCCAGCGGAAGAAGGCCGGCACCCCCATGGCGGCGGCCCCGCGGCCTGCGGGCGGCACCGGGCGGGACGGCGGCGGCAGCGGCGCTTCCGGGGGCACAGGGCGGCGCGGGGCACCATGGGGCGCGGTCACGTGAGGCGGAGGCGGCGCCGGCGCCGCCATCTTGGAGGCGGGCGGGGCGGAGGGCGGTTGGGGGCAGTGACAAACGCGGGCTGGAGGGCAGGGGCTGAGGGGAGGCTTTCTGGTCTCTGAGCTGCCCGAGAGGAGCTTGGAGCCGGGGGGCGGGGTGAGGTCGGGTCTGGGGAACAATTTTGTGATAGATGAACTCGCTCGCCGCAGGCAGAGTCAATGCTCAAGAGAAGTTTATTGTAGGAGAGAGAAGCGAAGCGGCGCGGGGTGCGTGGGGAACCTGCGTTCGGCCTACACGCACGCCTCACAAAGTTTTTAGTGGCCGTTACATACCCCCCTTCATTATTACAATTCTCTATTTTTGGGAATTATCCCACCTACTAATACGTACTCACACTAATAGATGCGCGTGCTCTGTCGTGGTGTCAGGGCCTTCTCTCCCCATCTGGTGGTCGTCAGGACGAAGGCTCTCCTCTTCCTCAGTTTGTCCTTCATCTGAACTCGGGGGGCCTTGTAGAAAAAAATCACTGTCCTCCTGGCTCTGAATGACGTTTCTGTTACCACAGAATCACAGAATGTCAGGGATTGGAAGGGACCTCGAAAGCTCATCCAGTCCAACCCCCCCGCCGGAGCAGGAACACCCAGGTGAGGTTACACAGGAAGGCGTCCAGGCGGGTTTCGAATGTCTCCAGAGAAGGAGACTCCACAACCCCCCTGGGCAGCCTGTTCCAGTGTTCCGTCACCCTCACTGAGAAGAAGTTTCTTCTCAAATTTAAGTGGAACCTCTTGTGTTCCAGCTTGAACCCATTACCCCTTGTCTTACTGTTGGTTGTCACCGAGAAGAGCCTGGCTCCATCCTCGTGACACCCACCCTTTATATATGTATAAACATTGATGAGGTCACCCCTCAGTCTCCTCTTCTCCAAGCTAAAGAGCCCCAGCTCCTCAGCCTTTCCTCACACGGGAGATGCTCCCCTCCCTTAATCATCTCCGTGGCTGCGCTGGACTCTCTCCAGCAGTTCCCTGTCCTGCTGGAACTGAGGGGCCCAGAACTGGACACAATATTCCAGATGAGGTCTCACCAGGGCAGAGTAGAGGGGAAGGAGAACCTCTTATCTCCCCCATTTGGTCATCTTCTTGTCCTTCAGTCCACGATTTATCTGCTCCTGTGTTTCGCTACGTCTGGTTTCCTCAAAATAGACTCAGAACATCCTTATCAATAACATGAGCCATCTGCCATCTCATTTAACTAGCAACAGGAATCACTAACTTGCTCTAACATTTACTACAAATTTCTTCCCCAAAGGGCTGTGGGGCATTGGAACAGGCTGCCCAGGGCAGTGCTGGAGTCGCCATCCCTGGAGAGGTTTAAAATACACGTAGATGAGGTTCTCAGGACACGGGGCAGTGCCAGGGGTGGGCTATGCTTGGACTCGATCATCTTGAGGGGCTTTTCCAACCAAAACGATTCTGCGAATCTAAGAGACAGCATGGAGAAACCCCGTCCCGTGGCTTTGCCGGCTGCATAAGCAAATACTATTAAGTTCGCCACCATTTGACGACGTTGAAATGGAATTAAACGTTCAGGTATTAGCGGGGATTAGCGGGAGGCAGGTTTCGTGCTCTGCTGTGTCCTGTCACTGGGCACCAGCCTCGCTAGGACGGCACCGAGGGGGCGAGGACATGGGAAAGCAGCCCGGGAATCATTAACAAAAATAACAAAATCTCAGCAGCGCTTACCGAGTCAAAGCCGCCGGTTTGGGGAGCGGGCAGGAACCTTGCTGCCTTGCTCGTTTGCTGTAGAACAAATTAACCCAATATTGTATTTCTCATTATTCTTAGCCTCACTTAGCTGTTGTTAAGCCATTTTCTGCTGTCACCCCTCTTAATAAAATCTGTGACTTGAATAAATTTCCCCAGCAACTTTGTATTGGCGCTAAAGATTGTCCTTTATCTGTTCCTCACAAAATGCACCCTGCTTGAAGTTTCCTACTGTACTGCTGCTCCCCCTGGAATTTCATGTAGAGTAAGGTAACTTAGCATCAACATACCTGGTTGTATTTATGGGCAACCCGTTGTTTGTCTGACAATGCTAAAAAAACCCAACCAAACAAAATCCCCAAAACAACCCACAGAAAATGGTGGCAGTAGCAAAAGAATCGCGATCATCTCATCTTATAATCACTTGCGTAAACAAGCGCTGAAAAAATTAATACTGCAACAAACATTCTCTTGAAAAGTCAACCTACATTTTGCTAAAAAAATAAAACCCTTATAAACATCTTATCTGGCGTTTTTCTGTCCGCCCCCAGGTGCCAGCGCGTTTTTCCTGCAGACGTACGGGGTCACGAGCTGGAGTTTCACCTCATGACGCGCGTGTACAATGCACGAAAAAAGAACGCAGCAGCAAGTGGTTGCAGGTACACGGTGGGAATAAAAATCCTTTTCCTTAGAGTATTTCCCAGCTGAGCGGCGTGCTGATGTCAATCTGTGACGGCTGGATGGGCGACAGTCCCCTGTCCGTCACCGTCATCTGTCACCATCTCCGGGCTGCCGGGGTGACAGCTGTGAAGGAGCAGAATGAAGTTGAGTGGCAGGATGCTCTGCGTCTAATGAGCCTGTGCACAATGCGGGGATAATCGGCGCTGCTCCGGAGGAACTCGGCGATCGCGGCGGCTCTGAGAGCGCGGAGCTCCTGCCATCTGTCACCCGTCAGGGCCGTGTCTGCGGCTGGGCCGAGGGGACGGTGGCGGGCGCCTCGTGTCGCGCACGGGGACACAAACCGGGCTGACGTCGGGAACCGGCGTCACTCAGCGCTGCAGGGGCATGGCGGGTTTGCTGCGGTGCGACCCAGCCGGGCTTTGGGGAGCATTTTTCCGGACGAACCTCGGTCTGACACGCAGAGTCCCGTGGGTTGACACACAGGTGATATTACACAGGAGGGATCGCAGGAGCCCAAACCAGCCTGTGGCTGAGTGGGCACAGGAACCCTGGCACAGCGGGGAGGGCGTTAAAGCCTTCTGTAAAGTCCGGCTTTAGTCGAGTTTTGGGTGCCATCAGGCCTGGTCACACGCTCACCCAGCTCCGTCCTTCCGCAGCTGATGTCCCAGTTGTGGGAACACTCAACACTGCAGCATCGCCCACAGACCGAACCCCCGGCCTGAGCCGGCACACAGCTGCACCAGTGGCTTTATTTCATGTTCTTGAGCTCTTTTTATTAAACTGAATATCTTTACCATTTTAAAATGGTTTCTGATGGACTGGGCCTGAAGATTGGTGCCTGCATTCAAAGCTGCAGCTCTGCTTTGCACCCAAGTTTAATTGGGGTGCTGGTTTCTGCTTTGAACTTAGAGTATTGATGAATAGATTTTTATTTTTTTTTAATATGTCTCCTGGTTTCTCCCTTAGGAAGAAAATCTCATGTTTAATGAACTTAATTTTAGATAAAAGGAATTAAAAGAAGGAAATTAAAAATGCATGAATCTCCTAGAGCCATCCAGTTGCTGTGATGTCCGTACAGCAACGCCAGCACGGATTTTTACAAAGCAAGTAAAAGCGGAAAAGCACTGGGGCTCGCCACATGTAAATGCCGCTCTGTTCCAAAGTGTGCCGAATTAGAAATGTACATTTTATGCATTTCTTCTTCTTGATCTATTGCAGAAGCAGATAAAGATCAAACATGCCGGCAGATGTATGCATACCCACAATGCTCGCTCGCTTTTCGCAGAACCCCGGCAAGCTCTGTGGCAGCAGCAGCAGCAGCGCACAGGGAGGGACCAGCTCCCTGCCCGGGGGAGGTCACGGGCAGCCCCAGCCCTGAGGTGACAGAGGGGACATCTCGGAACACATCATTTATTCCCCAAAACCGAACATGCCACAGAAAGGCTCAGTCTCTCGGAGCAGGGTTGCCGTCAGACCAGGAGAACACACATAGGAGGCCACGTATTGTACCAAATATTTATTTTGTATTTACATTGTCTTGGTTATGAGCCGCATTTCAGACAGCAGCACTCTCAACACGTACATGATGAGACTGGTTATTTCTTCCCCAAAGCAAGCGGGGGAATCTTAATCATAGAAGTCATCAAACTCGTCTGCTTCTGCTCTGTGGCTTTGTGGGCGCAAAGCGGCCTCGATCTCGGAGCTGCTGTCGTCGGATTCACCCCAGAAAGCTGAGGGTGAGGAGAGAAAAAAAATAAATTACAAGAGCTTTTCCATGTGGATGTCATTTATGTCACAGACACAACTGCTCTGCAGCTCCCCACCACGGCACACGGAGCAGGGCGCGCTTGAGGAGCGCAAGATGTGTTTCCTCAATACAGTAACTCGTGACCTGCTTACAAAGGCGTCTAGTTTTAACCAGCATGACACTGGGTTCTTACCTTTGGATTTTATAGCAGTGACCATTCCTTTCCTGGTTTCAGTCCTGTAAAAGAGAAAGATTTCAAATAATCAGCACAATGTCACAGAATTAAAAAGAGTGTAAGTCAACTTTAAAAAAAACCAAACAACACAATTGTGAGATGCTTTTTAAAAAAATATCAATAACTCCTGTGACTACTTTTTTATCATGGGCTTCTTCACCTTTCTGTCTTCTAAAAGGTGGAGAAAAGAGCATGCGGGAGGGACCCTCTCCAGGTGTTGGGGTGACCCAGTCACCCCTTGGTTCACACCAGTAGGGAATTGAGGGTACAAATGATGAGAGCTCTGTCTATCCTTTGCAGCCTGTCAGGTAACACCAAGAAAGTAAAGAAACAACCCCAAGAGCACTCAAAGCAGCCCAGAACAGTCAGCGCACCTCCCTGCGCCCTGTGTCACCCGCCCGGGGAAGCGTGCAGCCTCCCCCGCCTTTGATCTACCTTGCCGGCTCCGGCCGCGCCGCTGTTCTGCTAAACGCCCGCTCTTGTGTCTGAGCCGCACAGGCCCTTTTGAGCCCCTCAAACAAGCTGGAATCATTTTGATCTTTTGTGTGCGGCGTGCGTATTGTGTTGGTGCTGGGAAATAATCGTGTAGGGGCAATGATGGAGGAGAATTAACTGTTATATTAACAGTCCTGCAATAAGCTCTAAAACTAGAGCTCCAGCAGATTTTAATAAGGAAGATCAAATAGGAGAGATTTGTGACATTACTGCGCGAACTAGTAAAATATAAGTAAATGTCAACCCGCAATTTGAAGCTGTTGCCACAGTCAAAACAGGACTCAATCAGCTGTCAACAATTTCATGCAGTTTGCTGCATTTCATGTAAAGACATGGCAGCTAATACATAATTGCTTAAAGCGGGGAGTTAAAAATATCCTGACTGCTATTGTGGAGGCATTTGTGAAGGCGATACAAAAACCCAAAGCACAGACAGAGCTGATTCACTGCCTGCCTTGTGCCAGTGTATTCAGCGAGCCTGTGGGTGCAGCTGGAGAGCTGTACTTTCAGTACGATACAGAAACTTTTACAGAACAGAAAGCTCCCACTGTTTAAACCATATTCCTTTCTACAAGCTGTGAACACCATTAGCACACAATCTCCCTCTTTGCAGATACACAAAAATTCCCAGAAATAGAATATTAAACACAGCCAAAGTTCAACCAAGGTACCAAACTGAGGCTTAATCACTAGTAACAAGTTACAGTACCAGCTGAGTATTAATGGTGTGACGTAAGTAATTATTAACTTATTACTTCCCAAAATACAGAACTTTAAAGTGTTAGCCTTCCAGTGTTTATCTGGTTTGTTTGCACCCCCTCCAAACGCCTTTCCGTTTTATTCTGAGTCAGACCTTGCACCGCGTTACACTCCAGCTTCTCCTTCAAACACACATACTTGACGGTATTTCCAGCAAGCGTGTTAAATCAGAGCCTCTGGGTTGAGTCCCTGAACCGCTGCCGGCTTTGGTGGGACCCCGCGCCCGCCGGCACCTCCCGGAGCTGCCCGCGCGCCCCGGCCCGGCCAAGCGCGCTCGAGAGGCTGCGGCTCCGGCGGCCGCGCCGCTCCGCTCCTCCCGCGGGCGCAGAGCGACAAACGCTTGTTGCTGAGCTACAGATTGCGAGGTGACTCATGTGGCAGAGTGCACATCTCCCAGGAGCTCCACAGAATGAGATCGGGCGGCTGCCGCTTCCACCATCTCCCCTCGTTGAGAACGGAGGTGATGGGGCCTCTTGTGCAGCCGCAGCAGGTCCTGGCAAGGAAAGGTTTGCTCCGCTTTTCCCCGCGGTTCCAGCCCACATCGAACACGAGAGGGCTGGTCATCGGGTGGTGGACAAGGGCCACCATGGCTGTAGGAAGGTCTGGACACCTTCCCACAAAAAAAAAAAAGGTCAGTGCTGACAGGAGAGGGGAAGGTGGATGTTTGTGCTCTACCAAACCCCATCCGTTTGTCGGGGTTCACCCACCATGCTCCGGATTCGCTCCCCGAGCAGCACGGAGCTGTGGATTCTACGTCAGCAGAGGTTTGGCACAAAGGCTGTCGGCACCAGAGAAATGCCTGGGGAGACGCGGAGAACGGAGCTCGGACGTTGGAAATCACAGCTCCGCCAAAGCACGCCTAGAAAGTGCTGCGAGACAGCTTTGTAACAGGGAGTAGAATCCTGGAATGACGTCTGAAGTGTTAGTCACGGCTGATAAGATGCAAGACGAGCCCTGCGCTGCACAGCATTTGTATTCAGAAATGGGCAAATTCAATCATGGAAGTTATCATCTGGTGTGCTGAGCACACAATGACCGCACAGACCTCCGCGGAGAAATTGGAGGGGTATAAATGAAGAAGGCCAGTTCCACTGCCTCGACTAATCCCCCGCCGTGACCCTTCCATATCCATTTACACATTTGCTTCTTCCCTAAAATAATTCCAAACTGAACCTAGGCTCTAACAAAGAAAAAACCCAAACCAGTTTAACTTCAAAGGGCCTTTTAATCTCTCCTTTACTCTGATGAAACAGCCTTTTTGTATTGGAGATGCTGCAGCAATGAAAGCTCCAAGAAAATATTTTTCCCTCTGCAAAGAAAATTAATATTAAGAGGAAAATGCCAGAGCAACAAGAGCCAAGTTACTAGAGGTGGCTCACTGAAGGCAGCAGAGAATGTTTACTTTAGCCTGAGTAGCTTTTTGCTAAAGCACCTGTTGAACCTTTATGTTTTAGTGTCAAGTGAAAAAAGACACCCAAACACCATTGAAAAAAACCTAAAAAAGCCAATTGCCAAAAAAAAAAAAAAAAAAAAGACACAAAGAAAACTAATCAAACATTGAGGGGAGGGGGGAACCAAACCAACCCAACCAAACCCAAACCAAGCACCAGGATAAAATAACACCACCCAAATGCCAAATTTTATCAGAAAAAACAGAAAACGCAGAGTGCAGCAGCCTGGGGAACACGGACGCCTGGCTCCTCTGTCCCGCACACGCTGCCAAGACCCCCAACACAAACCTGGTGCCTCTTTTGTGCAGGGTGGTGCTAATTGCTAATTAACCTCAGCGAGAGAAGCTTCTCCCCAGCAATCCGTGAGGACACAGAGTCGCAGATCAGGGTGAGATTTGCTGGAAATGGGGTGTCACAGAAGTGCTCCCCAGCCTGGCAAGTCAGGACAGACCAACCACTCCATTCACCATGCCAGAATTGGAGTAACAGTATTGAATTTAAGTAATTACACTGTAAATATGTTTGGTTTAGGATACAAATATATAGATTGAGTTACGTTTCAGACCATTCTCTATTTAGCTATACCTTGCTGCAGAAGTACACTTGATTTCCTCTCCACAGCAAAGGCAGCGGGTTTGGGGAGAGGCAACAGCATCTCCCCACAATCCATCCATTCCTCACCGACATTCAGAGCATCCCTGCTGCAACGTTACTGTTCCTGCACCAACTGCATGTTAAGGTTCAGGAAACAAAGTGCACAGAAACATCCATAACACCAGAAAAACGCCTGAATTTACAGCCAGCTTCTTCCAGAAGCACTCAGACAGCTGAGGCGCGGCAGGAGGATAAACCCATCGGACATGGCTGGTTTCTGGGTGCATCTCTGCCGCTCCCCTGCATCCCCGGCAGTGCATCCCCTGAGCGCTCCCAAAGCCCCGTCCGGGGCAGACTGGGCCCAGTCAGCTCAGCGGTGTGGGACTGGTTTTGCTGGGGATGCACAGTGTCAGACTGGTTTTACTGGGGGATGCGCGGTGTCGGACTGGTTTTGCTGGGAATGCACAGAGCCGGACTGGTTTTGCTGGGAATACACAGAGCCGGAGTGCCCCCCGATGGCCAGCACACCTCGGCGCGCCCGCTGCAAAACATCGCCCCCAAGAATAATTAAGAGGATGAATGATAATCTGCCAATTTTTATTTGCATATCATTAAATCTGTGTTTGGTAAGAGCGGCTTTTGACTAAAACACAGCCTTCAGAGACCAGGCCGGATTACTTCCAGAAAACTGATTAATCAAAGTTTAAAATACTTTACACCATGTTTATGTCCTCGCAAATTAAAATTGTTCCTTGGTTCTCAGTTGATGATGCAACTTTAATCTCCAGATTATTCTGAAATGAGACAGCGCAAACAAGTAAAAAAAAATAAAATAAAAAATAAACTGCTTGCCTCAAAAATGAGGAATTACCCAGCAAGCGAGTGACCTCCACTGGCTGCAGCCATCGCTACAACCGGGCAATGCCACACACAGCGCCCGGGGACACCCGCTCCTGACTTCTGAGACCTTCCCCGAGCAACTGTGTCATTTAGGGCGCTCTTTACTGCTGCAAAACCCTAACTCCTCCAACCAGAGCTGCGTCTCCGTGCGCGTAAATATTCTCTCGGTAAAGTAAAGGCAGGAAAAGTGTTTTTGCAGCTGAAGCAGAGCAGGAGGACATTGCTGAGAAGAGGAAGCTCTGGCATGCACCGCCGAACAAAAGGGAACAAGTGGTCTTTACTCGGAGAGCAGCTTCCTATTAAGACTCACTCCTTCGTACATTATGCCTTTCATCCCCACTCAACCACAAAATGATTTTGCTGTAGCAAATACAATGGCAGAAAAAGATTTACATTGAAAGAATCTTTAATAATAAACTGTTGCAGATCTGCCTACTTCCCCATGATTTATAATACAATAAACATCGGATTCTATTAAGTCTCATGCACTGAAGACATGCACTGAAAAAGTGAATATGAAAGCCCTCAATTCTTCCCGTCTCCAGTACCATAATAGTGAAATGAGCATGTATAAATGTGCTAAGAGTATCTCTTTGCATCTTTTATAGCTTGTGTGTATTAATCTGTAAAGCTTATTAAGAAAGTCATTGCTATGCAAAGCAGCACCCAATCTCTTTCTCCGGCTTTTCAAGAGAGCGCAGTGTTTGGCCAATGGGACCGGGCCCCGGCCCCTCATTGCGCATTCATAACATGCAACATTTGCACAATGTATCTCTCAAAGGCTGCTGAATAGAAAGCCTTAATACTCATGTAAACAACTGCAAACCAATTACTTAATGAATCAGGCCCACACATAATGAGGTGCCAGACAAAGAGCTATAAATGCATTTTTGCGCCCGAGCCTCCGCTTTAAAGTAAAATCCCTCAGCTGTAGTTTGGGCTTAACTGGCACATCATAATTATTGTCTGGAGGACATCAGAGGAGCCATGTTTTGTATTTAGGTCCAGCGGGGTCTTTGCCGGGGTCACTCATCAGCTCAGTGACAAAACGCGGCAAAGAAGAATTTATAAAAAGTACCGGCGCAGCACCGCGCAGTTATGTTTATTCTCAAGTAGCGCGTTTCGAGACCACTTGTAAAAGCAATAAAGCCCAGGAGCGACCGCAGCGGGCGCAGCGCGAGCGAGGGAACCGCGCTGTGTCCTGCGAACCTCTGCCCCGCTCCGTCCCGCTCCGCGTCCCACGGCCGGGGCCGTCACCCAACGGCGGCTCCACGAGCCCGCGGGGCTTGGGGACTCATTCAGGAAAACCAACTTCGAGCCGTTTGAAGAGATTTCCTTTTTTAAAGCAGCATCGTTGTGTATCAGCGCATGAAGCACGCTGGCTTCTCAGTGCTGAAAGGCACGAAATTACAGGGCAGACTGAATTATTTTAAAATGTATCGCAAATAAGAATTTGAAAAAAAAAAAACCAGCAGAAAACCACATACACCATACGACCAGAATCTGAAAAATGCAGAAGGCACCGAACGCATTATTAGCAAGCACTGTAACATCCAAGGGGGAAAAAAGCTTGGAGACTTTTTTTAAAAATAAAAAAATTACTTCATTTTAAACTATACATATTTTATTCAGATGCTTAACAGTGATCCTGTAAGCAAGTTCTTCAGGACCTGACCCTTCTCCTCCTGCTGTCCTGGGCCTCCAGTCAATGGCTAAAATCTGAACATTTAAAAATACATATATAGGAGTACTCTCGCATTTCATAGCGTAAGGTAGTATGATTTGCAACAAAGAAAGTTCTGGACAAACTGGAAAAAAAAAAAGAAAAAACAAAACTAGCTTGAACATAAAACTGTAAGAATTAATCCTAAACAAAAGCATGAATGTCATTCATCAATACCATATCACAGCTTCACTTTATTTATGGTACTGGAAGAATTATAGAAACACTGATTTTTAGATAACATTTGCAAAAATGGAGTTGTGTCTCATATCAAAACTGACGTCATCAGTAACAGTGTAAAAAAGCCACAGAACGGGAGCGATGCCGTGTAAGCGGAACGGGTTAAAGAGGTCCCCGCAGCAGCAGCAGCGCCTCCCGGGTGCCTGCGGTACAGCCCACAGACCCCACTGCTGCTGTCCGAACACCGCGGCCTGCTGATGAATACAGAGAACGTCCAACAGAACCGCTCCGGGACCCAAAGGGAACTGCTGCACTTTAAAACATACACAACAACCCCTCAAAAAAACCCCAAACCTTTATATTTTTTCTGTTTTTAAAAAAAAATAAGAACTGCACCCTTTGGTACGTGCAAGGCCATTAATCAAACATACTCTGAAAACAACAAAGATGCATTATAAATATCCCCGTATCAAATATAACCCCCCAGCCCGTGAAAAGCGTTCTCCAGTCGCAGGCCGTTGGAGAAACCCAGCACTTTATTTCTTGGAGCCTCAGTGTTTTCTGTCTGCCCCTCTCCTGACAAGTCCCATTGTGTGGCCCCTGAGCCGCCCTACTGAGAGCAGCTGTACACGCTAATTTGTGGTTCACTGACATGTCAATTGAGTCTGAAAATGAGAAAACAACAGCTGCAAAACAATACTTGGCTTTGGCATAAATATTTTCTGAGGTGTACCAAAGTTTAAGATGTTTCATTAGATAAACAAATATGAACCTTAACCCCACAAGAAGTAAAAAAAAAAATAAAATAATTGGAGCTTCGGTCATTTTCTCTGTGTGTTTCTCATTCTATAGCAGCATTTCAAGTGTTAAAGGATTTAACAGCTTTACCTTGGGAAGGGAGGACTCCTTTCATTCGAGGAAGAACTGGTTTCCAAACGCATTTCTTGGCTTTCTTTTGCTTTGGAGCCATTATCGCCAGCACCCCACCCTGGGAAGTGAGAGCGAGAACTGTTAAGTTTTCCAGCAGGGGTGGCTGGAGCTGCCGCAGTGCCCAGTCCAGTCCCCAGCACCAGAACCAGCCCCAGTCCCCAGAACCAGCCCCAGCCCCAGTCCCCAGCAGCTGCACAGCTGTCTGCACAACGCCAGGTGGAAATCGGGGGAAAAAACAGAGGAAAACAAGCTGCCCTTGCTGCTGATCAAGTTATCTGATGATGATTTCTGGTGAATAGTGATGGTTTTGTATGTTTTACCTCATTTGGGGAAAAAAGAGCAAACACAGAGATGCTCTTACATGCTGTATTGCATCATGGCAACTCTAACCAAAACTTAAAGGATTTCTGAAGGATTTCTAAAGGATTTCTACTAGTTTTTTTAATGCTCAAGTTCTCATTTACTTAATTGGGAAGCCAGGCTATTTTTATTCTCCTTCCCCTTAAACATACTTTTTTTTCAGGTAGTTACAGTTCTTGTAGTATTATTTGACACATCAGTATTTTCAACCATTATCTTGCAATAGAGCTGCATTTGGGAGACACAAATCTTGGGATTTTTATGCCTTAAACAGCCAAACACTCAACTATTCCAAACTCTTTTATCCACGTTTTTCTTTTCTTCCCTCCCCACCCTGTGTATCTCATTTCCATTCTGTAGAGATTGATTTGAAAAACAAAAAGGAGGCAAATTAATTCATTCACTGGAATTGTACA
This sequence comes from Caloenas nicobarica, assembly GCF_036013445.1. Lineage (NCBI taxonomy): Eukaryota > Metazoa > Chordata > Aves > Columbiformes > Columbidae > Caloenas > Caloenas nicobarica. The sequence goes on from NC_088247.1 coordinate 121,719,120, forward strand.
ATTGCTCATCTTTGTACTCATTTCCAAAGAACACGATGCTCAAGTACAGATCCCACTTAAAAGGCTACTTTGCATATAGAGATATATACATTAGTGAAATTATAAACAAGCCCTAATTGTTACCAGCGTCATTCAGAGCCAGGACAATGTGTATTTCTGTCCGTGCGGGATGCTCGAGCTGGCCGTGCAGGTTCCCAGCCCGCACCGGCAGATCCCACCACCCTGCGCCTGGATTTCAGCAGCAAAACCTGCTCAGCTCAGGCACAGCTCGGGCACCGGGGCTGCAGAACAGTCTGACCGCTGCCCGGAGAAAAGCCAACAACAGAGGGAAAAAAGGATGCCGGCTCCTTTCCCACAGTGTGCACGTGCAGGGGAACAGGGGCTACGGGGATCCCAGAGAAGCTCCTGGTTCAGGAGGGACGGCTGTCAGTTCTCGTTACAGCAAAGAGACGCTGCCTGCTTGACGTTCTGCTCCTCGCCGGTGTTGGGAACCACCGGCTCTCGTGTTCTGGGGACACCCCGAGCAGGGCATCCCGAGCATTGACCCAGGCTGAACAAACTCCATCAAACCCAGGCTCCAAACTCCAGTTGGGGTGTTCCTAATGACAAGTCCTTCACCCAGCTGCTCCAGCAAAGCTGCAGCAGAATGGGAAGCGGTGCGTCCCACACACCACAGCTCTCCTGGCACCCTTCTCCCCGTGCACCGTTCTGCCCGCTCAGACCAGCACAGGACCCCAGATACCACTCTGAATTAAACACACTCCACACTTTCCAGCTTTGAGCTCATTGTGCAGTCGGCACAGGTCAAAGCTGCTTTCATGTCGGCTTATACAATTTTGTTCTGAACAAAATGGGTGTGGTTTTCTTCATCAGTGACCAATTCCAGGAAAAGAAACACTGTCATTGCATAATGAACCACTATTATCTTCTTCTGCCGAAGAGCTGAAGTGATCTTTGACCCAGATTGTACTGGATCAGCACAGAAGAGATGGAATTTTCTCCATGCGTCCCCCCTACGGCTTAGGTTGCAGCATCTATTAATCTACAGTCAACCATTTCAGCAGCAAAAGAAGTGATATGATGTAATTTTCTGCAAACGAAGAGAGAAGGCAGCTCTTGGCCTTGTACTTGGAGCATTTCCATTTTGCTAACTGTGCTGCCCCTCTCATGACGAAGAGTCCCACACTGTTCAAACACCAAAACCAGCACTAGGGCCTTGGCTGCATTTAAAGCCTCAGCACAGAGAAGTCACCCGCAGACACCAAATTGTCTTTCTACGAACAATCTCCAGCTGCTTGACTCTGCACATCCGGAGATGGGAAAGGAAACTTGTAAGGTTGCTGGTTTTTCACCAGCAGACTGGGAACAGAGATCCTGCTGTGCTCATCACAGGGTTCATGCGCAGCCTGCGCAGTTTGTGAGCAAAACTGAAATCTTCAACCCAAGTGACAAAGCACGTAAGCAAGCGGCAGAAGCAGTAGGTGCTGCTCTACCAGGAGAGGAACAAGAGCTCTCGGTACGCCACTCGGGAGCTATAAAGAGCCATCATCCATTATTTCAAATAACAATCAATAATCCCGTATGCAAACAGAGGTAGCTGGGGGGCAAGAGACCCCAGTGCTTTTGCAGACTCAGCCCAGACATGTCCCTGCATCTTCCTCGCATATGCAAGTGAGAGGAACTTTGCTTTTATCAACAATAAAGTAGTTAGCAGGTTGGGTATTTCAGCTGTCACTAGCCTTCAGAGTCAGCAATGCCTTGAAAGGGACAGGATGGGGCTGGGCTGGGCCTGCCAGCTGTGTGGGTTTAGTCACCACGCTCACATCCACAAGTCCCGGCAGGTCTGGGGCCTGTACCAAACCAGAACACTAACCACAGCTCCCACCCAGCGGAGCTTCGAACACGAACAAGCACGTTAACACTCATCACCGCACCTGCCGATAACCTGCCAAGAGCTGTGCGGGATCGGGGTGGGCCGTCAGCCCCGGTGCCGCTGTGCAGCCCGCGCCTCGGGACACGCCGAATTCCCTTGCCAGAAAGCAAAGAACGTGCATCCCGAGAGAGGAGAAGGGCAACCTGCAAACCCCATAGAAGGACGTGCTCTTTGGAGAGCAAAGAAAGGGAAAAACCTCCAAATTAAAACCTGAGCCAAACGCTGCAGCAACCGGTATCCAGAGGTAGGTCAAATACCAACAAGTATCTCCTCCCTTCCTTTAAATGAAAAAAAGGATAAAATACTCTTATTGTAATAATACACCAACATACGATGCTGTCCTCTCAAGAGCAGACACTGGGATGACCAGCAGACATGGGAAATCCCCACGGAGCGAGAATACTGCCAGAGCTGCTGCCTCTGCTTAAACAGAGAAGAATTTTCACCCAGAACTCATCGCTATCAAAAGACTGAGGTAAGGTCTTCCAGGAACTTCAGTTGAGCAGTGTAAAATATCACCTACAGGAGTATGCAATCCAAACTAATTTAAGCAAAACGTGCAATTTTACACTGTCCCACAGTCGTTCTGCAAGACCACAACAGCAGCAGCGATTAATCCTGCGCGGATGAACTTTTCTTGTAACAGCAGCTGCGAATGGGTTGATATCAAATGAAGCGAAAAGTTGGGTGGACTTATTAATGCCTTTATTAGTGCACTCCAAGTGGAACCTCGGGAACCTTTTAACTTGAAGCTCAAAGCAAGACCTCACCGGGAAGGACGCGTGGGTACGGGAAAAGCATTGCCAGGATTATTGGCTCATTACTGGTGACCTAAAAAGGAAAGCAGAATTGGAGTTGTGCCCTTTCATGTTCCCCTATGATATATAAAGAAGGGCTGATTTTTTTTTTCCCTCTTCTTAAGAGGGTTTTTCCTCCTTCAACATAATAGATTTTATACCTGGAGAGCAGATGGAAGGTGACATTCAAGATGTTGTGAAAGTGAAGCCTGATGAGTGGAGAAGTAACAGCATTTTTATTAAAATGCTTTGTAGCTTTAACATCTAATTAAATCAATGACATAAATGAAGGGGGAGAGAATCTGGTTTTGTTACATTTAACAAACCTGCCCCTTCAATAAAATCAGCAGTTTCCTACTCATAAATGAGAGTCTTAAAGAGTCATCCAGCAAAACAGCAATGTATTTTTATCCTTTCTATTTAATATTGCACTTATTCACCTACCTCAGGAAGAGAAAAAAAGCTGAACAATCTCTTTTACATGTCTTCCCAAGGCAAAAAAACAAAGCATCCATGAAGAGAACGAGTCCACATATCCTCCTCTATCCCCACACAACCTGGTGTAAAATGAGACTGCTATTAATGGCCAGCTCGTCTCCGGGTGGGAGCGTCCCCCAAACCCAGTCCTTCCGCAGCCCGTTTGCCCGGCGCGGCCCGGGGAACGGCTCCGGGACAGGACCTTGCGTCATCCTGCGCTGTGGCACACAGCCTGGCCCCACGCCGGCTCACCCCACAGCCCTCCCCAGCCACAACACACAAACACTGCTGCAGCACGCGCGGAACAGCCAAATCAATACATATTCCAGTTCCTTTCTTCTGTAGGAGAAGAAAAAGAAACCAAGCCCGCAGAAGCATTTGTAAAGTGCCAGCACAGTGACTGTTTGGAAGCACATCCCTCACTGTGAGGGGATGAAGTCCATCAAAACCCAAGAGCCCCAAGGCTTCCAGGCTTTCAAACCAACACTTAAAGCCCTTAAAGAATGCAGCAAGTACTGAAAAAAACCCCAAAGTTTGTACCCCTTAAGCTCAGAAAAAGTTGTACAGCAAAATGGTCACGTATAGAACGGACATTAAATATCAGTTCATCTAAACACACAAAGCCAAACCTCCAAACAAGTCATCTGAGCCTAAAAGACAACGCACAGAGATGCTGCCTCCGTTTTAGGCACCGAACAATTTCAGAGCTCCAGGGCCAGAGTCTACAGCAAATAATGATGAGCAAAAGGGAAAAAAGCAACAGGCTGGAAGGGCGAGGAGCCAGAAGAGAACAAGCAGCCTGGAGAAGATCACGGGCTGCAGATGAATCACAGCTGAAAGGAGCAACTTTGCTTTCAAGTGAGATATGAAAAGCCTCACTCCTAGAGACAGCGCGACCACTGCCTCCCGAAAACACACTGCAGCGAACTGTAAATACAGCACATTCCGAGAGAGCGGGCTTGAAACGGGAGTGATGGGTGTCAGCGTGAGGTTGGGGAGAGCTCCTCAGCACCGGCACAAACACAAGCGTTGGTGTTTGCACAGCCACGGGGTCAGAAATCCACGGGAGAAGGGGGGTGTCTGAGTGACATCCGCCGCAGGCACCGGCTGCACAGACCCTCGGGGTCCCCAGCAGGAAAAGCCACGACTGTGGCTTCCACCAGATCTGTATGAAAAACCATCGCTAAACCCAGCACTGACGAGTCAAAATTGCAGGTGGGGAGACGCAAAGCAAAGGCGTTGGCATCTGGGAGATCGGAACTCGGGAGCCAGCATCCTCCTGAACAACAAGAACTGGAGGAGCCACCATTCCTGACGCTGTTCTCGCTGGCGCTCTGCAGTTCAGAGAGCTTAAACCCCAACCCTCAAACGTGAATCCTCTTAACTTACAAACAAAATGAAGCCAATCCCAAGATTTGCCACATTTTAGATTAATTTTCAAATGAGAAGTGTGTTGTTTCATGAAACAGATATAAGTAGCTTTTAATTCCTCTGAAAAAAAAAAAAATCAATGCAATCCACATTTTAAAATATGTTGTCATGTGTGACTGAAGAACGTTTTAAGAAGCAGCAAAATGGAATGCATTCTACTCTCTAGAAAAAAAATTAAGTTTTATTGGACTAACATAGGAATATTATTGCTGCAGTATAATTCAGGAACACAAGCAGCACACCTTTATATTTCAGCTGCAAATGAGGCTCAAAAAGCAGCAGAGGAAAACCTCTATAGAGAAATGAATTGCTCTCCGACAGACAGGCTATTCTGAAGCCGTAAAGAGCCAAAAGCAGCAGCAAGCATTGCATAAGCAGCTGCCCCCGCACCTTTCTGTCGGGGCACACCTGCATAAATAAACATTTAGCCAAACATCAAAATTCATAAGGAAGCAGCCCGGCACTTTCCAAAATCAGGGAAAAGCAAATTGGGACTCGTTGCAAGAGCCCTGCCCTGAATACTGATGCGTTACTGACACCCGGCCCGAAGAGCGGCGGCACCTCGGGATCCTGCGCGTTGGGAAAACCTGATTGCGGAAAACGTCGTGTTATCAGGCGGCTTTTGTGAGCGAGGCAAAGGCACGGCTCCCCGGCTAGCGGGGCTTTTCCCCGTGCTTATTCTAATGATACACATTCAATTACTCGAGAAAATAAAAGAATCAAATCAGAAACATCTGTAGTTTGCTGTATAATTACTGCATCTTCCCCACGGAGGCTGACCTTTGTAACACCGATACCGGGACCTGAAAGGCTCAATGACAGGATATTCACACGGTTTAAATGTATAACATGATTACAAGGAATTAAATAGGCACTGTTATTTTCCATCTTGGTTTATGTTAACGTTAAGCGTGGACTTTATGATCTTATGTTTAATCTTTGCGCTCAGTATGTAGTAGCTGAATTTACTCACTATTAGTGGACCCAAACCACTAAAATGCCATGTTTTGATTATATAATAAAGTTGAATACTGGATTCGAGGTTAATATGCAGCCGTGACTTCTACCTGTAATAGGAATCTTTTCGACCGTGCTTTCTTCCTTGCTCTCATCTTCACACCAGCTTGTGACTTCTGGATGTGAACACACCATAATGAAACCCATTTCAAAGCTGCAGTGATCAGACCGGTTTGTTTGCTTTTAAGCCCTACTCCCTTTAATTTCTCACTTTTGTTATCTCTTGTTTATTGATCTAAACTATCCATTACCGTTCTTGAAAGAGGCGCCTACTGTGAACTTTCCTCGCAGGCGAGGCTGGCCTGCCCCTCTGTAGCTGCCAGAGAAAAGGACAAGCTAACCAAATGTCTTAAATTATTTAAGACCCGATGGGATTTAGGAAACAAACAGCCCACAGTAACTCTGCGATCTCGTCCGGCAGCCCGACAGCCACAGCGTATATCATACCGGCTGCAGAAAATTAGTTTAAATCAAAGTCTCCGTCTCCTCCGTGGATGAAAGTGGCATGAATTTAGGAGGCCTAACGCAGTTAGTTTACATTTGCTGTGTAAAGAGCGCTGCAACCTAATTGCCTGTCTCTTCCCGACTTTGATGTAAGGGATGCTCCCAGAGCAGACCGAGCAAGTTGCTGTCGCCAGTTGTTACGCCAGACTAATATATTAGTTCCTTATCTAAAGAAATTAACTGGGTTTTCATGGACGCGTTCACCTTCTAAGCTCTGAAAAGGCACAGTACACCTTTCTCAAAACGAACCCTTCTGGTTTTGAAAAGTTATTCTGCAGTCTGGCTTTATGATAAAAGGCAACGAAGATATTCCACGATTTTTAAATGGCAGACAGTTTTTAAGTATGCGCACACCTATAGATCCACTTTTAATAATGGCCACAAGGCTTGCTTTGCTACTCCTGCAGGAAAAGACTTGTGACAATAGGTATCACTCATTTTAAGAGGTAACAAGAAGGACAAACGACACTGAGACACTCAGCAAAATCCCTTCAAGTTCATTACAAATACACATTAATCCGCCAGTCGCTGTAACACAGTCCCCTGCAGATCTGGATGGCGAATCCATCCCCAGAGAGAAGGACAATAACTGTGAGCGCAGCCGGACCCCTGCGCACGTGTTACCTCGTTCCCCCGCACTGCCGGCGAGGCGGGGTGCCTGCTTTGCTGCCGCCGGTTCCCCACCGTCCTGCGGGATGGATGGCGAGCCGCGACAGGATTCGGCACTCTGCGCAGATGACCTGTCCCCGTGCTCCTCTGGCAGGACCTCTCGCAACACCGGTACAGCCTGCAGCGTTAAAAAATAAAAACAACCACAGCCCTGTTACCCTTCATCTCAAGCGTTCGCCAACATACATTTAGGCTAATCTATGCTTCACGGTGTCATCTATTTCCAGAGTGGTTTTGTTACATGTTAAATTACCTCCAAGATAAATCAGCACCAGCTCAGGAATTGCATTCTGCATTGAAGTAACACAAACTTTGACTTATTCTTTTAATCGCTAGATTTTCTGGACATTCTCAGTATTCCCTGCCTCACACATTCAGGATAAGCAAAGCCTGCTTGGAAACAAGGTGTTTCACAGTAGAGGATGCATTATGCGTTACGTTAATTGACTGGATCCACTTAATAAGCAATATAAACGTTAAATGCACACGTGTGGGCCACAGCAAGATGTAGCAATACAGATTATTACTGCATATATTCACTTGTAAAGCTGGTGTTACTGAGCTTTGACTTTGTAAAAGTTTTTACAAGCAATTATAAATTTATGTACGGTATTTGTTTATCTGTCACCAGCGCAGTGATACATTCCTTGCTCATCTCTTCTACTCAACTGAGAGTTGTAAGTACAGAATACAAATTGCTTATCCACATCCACGTCCCCTGGCAGCGGGGACAGGACCCTGCCCTCCCTCCCCACACGACCGCCCAGGGCTTGCAGTAAAGAGGTCAGGGTACCCGCAGCACGTCTGCAGAACGCCAACTTTTTTTTTTTTTAAAGTTAGATTATAACCTTTTGCATTAACATTTTACAAATAGTGTGCTCATTTTTTAAACTGTTTTATGTATTCAGTGTACCAAACATAACTCTGTTTAAAAAAAAAAATTAAAATACATCATTCATGATAAAAAGCTACTAAGCCACGGAGACAGATGATATAAGCCTTGTGATAAATTTGCACCACAGTGAATGTACGAACTTGTTTAAATAAATAACTGGTTTGAAGGGTGAAAAACAGACATCCTCCTGGAGACCTTTGCTGCCTGAAGCGCGGTACGTGTTTGCCCCGAGACAACTGCAGAACTCGTATTCTCCCGAACCCCCTCCCAGCCATCCCCAGGGCTGATTAACGAACGCAACCCGCTTGTCGGTCCCCTCACAGCCCACAGGCCGGACCGCAAGAGCAGCGCAGGGCCTGTCTCGCCTCCAGGGTGCAAATTCATCTCTAGGCGTCACTGATGCAGAGGTTATCAGATGCAAGTGCCAACCTGGCCGTCCTGCGCCCTCTCGGAAAGCAGCAGGCGCTCGAACATCTCCGCCACCTCCGCCGGGAGCTGAACCTGGTGCTTCTTCAAGAACAGCGCGTGGTTGCTCAAGCAGGTCTGCAGCACAGCCGCCTCCCGCTGCCCCAGCCTGAAAGGAACGCGAGCACGGTCAGCGGGACACCCACGCACACGGGACTCGTGCGAGTGTTGGGGGACTCGTTTATCTGGGCAAGGGGGTCAGCGTGCAGTGGGAAAAGCCATTGCACATTTTGTTCTTGATTCACGCTTTTTCTTTTGAAAATGTCCAGAGTGGAAAATGCAAGAAGTCACTTGTGACTCCCGCAAACGCAGGGAGGATGGGTGGGGTGACCGCAGTCACATCTGTCCCCTGGGTCGTCCCGAGACTCGGGGTCAGGGGACATTAAACCTTTTCTGCAGCCCCTTGTCTCAGCCTCGGGCATACATCAGATACTCCAGGTTTGTCTTTTTTTCTTTTTCCTCCCAGAATTCTTGTTATTATTTTTCTTCAGCAAAAGTGCCTTCTCTTCTAAAGCAGAAAATATAAATACTAAAATCTTGTTTGCCAAAGATGTTTGTTTTTCCAGTTGCTCCAATGAAGTTTCACTGACAGAGGAGTGAATTCCAATTAACTCCACAAGTGTTTGTCCCCAAGAAGCCATTCAGGAAATACAAGAACGTATTAGTGCTCACAGGCATATCATTCTCGCGAGGAGAACCAGGTATAGTTAAATAGACCATTCTTCAGCACTCACAAGTGCCCCGATCCTGCTAACACTCGAGCGCTGCTGAGCCTGTAATACAGAAGAAGGTCTAGACAGAAGCTAAGTAAAAAAGAATGGAAATTGTTTTCATTACTGCATTAAACAGACCTTAAAAAAAAAAAATCAATTCTCACTTGTCCTTGTGGCATACGCACAGGAAAGAAAAAAAACCCAACAAAACGTTTTGAATAACTGCAGCTTACTGTTTTTAAAGGCCATATGCATCTTCTGCTTCACAGAAAAATAATTTGCTTCTCAAAATTACATTCCCCATCCTTACATGCCTGTGACTTGCGTAGAAAAAAAAATAATCATCACAGAAATCACTGGTTAAGAGGTCTCCGAAGTTAATACGTTTCCCTCCCTGCCTGAGGTGGGAGATGCTGCAGACTGGGTGAGATGGGAGGACCCAGCCCCAGTGCTGCCCAGCAGAATAAGATTCACCATCAGTGGAGGGAACAGAAAATAAATGAACTTGCTTAATGTTCTCATTTTGAGTCGCACAGCTGCTGCCAAGATGCATAAAGATCAGCACTCAGACATCTTTATTTTGCAGTGCGATCCAAGGTCTGGCCCCAGGTCTGTGTTCTCTGCACCAGAGAGGCAGAGCCGGCGGGGGGAGGAAAGAAAAGAAAAGAATGTTAATCACACCCACGGGCAAGTTCTGTGTCTGCAGTACCTGGTTTGCTTTTCATCCACTGCTCTACCTTCGGCATGGAGTGTTTTCTCAGGTGGGAGGCAGCCATTCAGCGCACTCAGGAATAAAGCCCGAAGCTGATGAAGGACGGCTGCCTCGCATGCTTCAAGGTCGTCGTCTTTCAGACTGCCATCCCGGTTACAAAAGCTACAAAATGAAGCAGGTATTACATGCAACGTTTATTTAAAGCCCAGACAGCCAGCAGCAGTTTGGAGGCAGAATCTCTAACACTTCTCCTGGCTAATGGGGTAAGCGCTGGGACAGCCCAGGGGAACCAACATCCGCGATGTTTTCTGCAAAAGGTGCGGACAGGACAGGGAGGTCAAACGCCAGGTTTAACGTCACGCCTTTGCTTTTTGACAGGGAGAGGGGAACCCGCACACGTGCGCTCAGTGACACTGCCACTTGGCCTGGCCCTGCTGTCCCAGGAACCATCTCCAGGTGGGCTGGAGGGGCCAGGTCGGTTTGGGAACCCTTCCTCCTAATTCTCTGGAAATCCTCAAACCATCACGTGCTTATGAGAATCCCAGTTTATGGAGATCGACATATAATTTTAAATAAAATTACAAAGACTTTCCCAGTTCTTGTAATTGAGAGCCCCTGCTGCAGAGTGACAGCGAGGGCACTCTGACCCCAGTTTTGTTAACACACGGGTTTTGGCAATTCTCTTTGCTCTTTCACCTCAAAGAAGAAATTTTTTGGTTTTTTCCTGTCTACTTCTGTAAATCATAACAGCATCACTAGCTAAGAGGATGCTCTCATTCTTGGAAAGAAGTATTTATTTCACCTAAGGGATCTGCAGAGCGAGACCGCAAAAAGTGTTACATTTAGGAACGAGTATTTGTTGGAGTAATTTGCGTACGCGTTTCTAAGTGCCATATTTCAGCTCTCCAATGCCATTAGAATGGTGGAAGGGGAGGGAGGCCTCTCAGCAGCCGGCACTGTTTGTTTGCAGGAGCCCGCTTGCTCTTTGCACCGGCCATTTGTCACCGCGAGAGCGAGGACCCCAGCTCAAATCTCAACAGGCTCCTGCAAAGCTGCTCGGTAACGGCCTCTCGCCATCGCTGACCCAAATCCAATTAGAAGCGTGTAAGCAATCAACAACAAAATTATCACAAGCACCACATCGGATGTACAGCAGCAAGCAAGAATAAAGGGGACAGGGTAAAGGCACGGGCAGCAGAAAGGTGGCAGCTCGCGGGGAAGCACATTAACCTGAGCAGCTCCGCCGTCCCCACGGTCCCCGCGTGTCCGCCCTGGTACAGCGCCCGGCGCTGGGGGCTCCTCAGCGCCGCGTCCTCGATGCGCTGCAGCGCCCGGACCAGTCCCGCCAGCGTCCCGGGGAGCCTGCGGACACACAGCACAGCGGGCTGGAGGGGATCCGGCTGCCACAACCCACCCCGCCGCCTGCAAAAACACACACCCTCGCTTCAGCTTTTCAGAGCCAACTGCAAAAATCGCGCTGCCTAAGCTCTGTAGAAAGAGAAGAGCACACGAGCAAACAGATCACCCCAAAATCAGCCAGGGCCCGCGACAGTGCATTGAAATTACCCCTGTGCCCAGTAGTTTAATTCCTTCACCTCCACAATTGGAATAAATCTGGTGACCACCTACAGGTACAGGGACATAACGGGGACCTCAGAGGGGTTCTGATGAAGCTGCACCTCTATAATGATGCAAATGAGGACTTAACCACTGAAACAATCTGCAGGCTAATCCTCCAACAGAGGTGTAAATGGCTATTCAGGCCCAGCCCTGCCTGCTTTGTGGGGACTTCCCAGGCCAGGTCTCACCAGCAATGCCCAGCTGGGCCTGCGCCCCCACAGCCAAAATAAAGATTTTTTTTTTTTTTCCCCTGTATGCAGAAGCTGACACATTTATGCAGTTAATCTTGGTTTACACTCCCTCAAGTGAAAGTCTCTGTGCACAAAAACGTGTGTAATTTTTACGGCCGTGTTAAGCTACACCAAAAGTTGTGTTTTCCATCAGACTGTTGGGCAACAGCGAACAATTAAGTGGGAGCCGCCGTGCATTTAGTCGAGTTTCCTAGACATTTAATAAGCAAAACAATACCAGGGAGATCACATATGCAGTTAAACAGTGCTTTTTCTTTTCCCCCAGTCTCACAAACCCTGTATTTTAGTGGTCGGCTCGTTTCCCATTGTTTTCCTCCCACTGGGTGGTCCTTCCAGGGTGCCACTCGAGAGGGATACAATAATAAAAAGGGAAGGGGAAGGAAGGGACACCAACATAAAGAAAAACAAAATGTATGACAATCTGCAGCAGGCTACGGATCAGAGGTCAGCAAACAAGAGGTCCTTCTCTTTTACAGGTTGCTTCCTGGAAACAGTCTGATTAAGCTGACAGCTTGAATTATGTGTTACATTTTGTAATGCACAATCCATCTGTGCTAAGTCCTCTTCAATGCAGCTGAAGCAGCACAGGCATAAGCTCTGCCTTTTTCCACCCCCTCAGCACAGGCCTTAAAATAGTCATCATCTTTCTCTGCACTAATGCTCCCAGACCCTCGCTCCCCCCGGGTTTAAGCCCTTAAAGAAAGGGCCGGGTGCTGCAAGGAATGGTAAGAGGATACGGAGCCTTTCACCTCCGGTTCAGCAGCTCAGAGCAGCAACAAGCAGCCGAGGACCAGAGCTACTGGGTGAATTCACTTGGCACAGCGCGGAATGGGGTGTCCTCGGGGTGCCCTCGAGAAAGGCGGGCAAGCCTCTGCTCGCCAGCGGGCTCCTGGGCTGCAGGATGGATGGAAAATACACAATCGGGCTCTTGCACAGCTCTGAGAGGTGCGTGTACTGCCGCTGATCAACGCAGGCTGAACAGAAAATACACAGCCAGGCTCTTGCACAGCTCTGATGGGTGCATGTACAGCCCCTGACCAACGCAGTCGCCAGCAGCACTCCAAAACATTGAGCTGAGCCACTGAAAATGACTATTTTAGAAAATAAGGCAGCAAAATCACAGCACCCTGCTGTGAATTGTGACCAAGGCGCAAAGCTTATAGTAAACAACCTCTCACAGCAACTTCACCTTTCTTTGGTTAATAACCTGATGATGTTATCATGATGACCATTCTTCTGGCTGGAAAAGGCCATTTGAAATTAGGCTGAACTCACCCAGAGGCAAAATACTAACACGACCTGCGAACACTGTAGGGGAAAAAAACCCAGAAAAAGAAAGAAAAAAGAAAAAAGAAAAGACAATGGTATTTCTGCAGTAACGTGGGAAAGAGATTTTATCCAAAAATATAAACTTGTGACTTCCTGACATGCAACAAGGATTTTGTTTTACCTTTCGAGTGAGCTTCGATTCCTGCACACCGGAGCTCCTTCCCCTTTCACCACTCAGACTAACATCAAATAGGGCACTAAAAGCATCTGAATGGCCCAAAGATGATAGGCGAGGGAACGGTGCTGCGTTCAGATGCCACGGCAGCGACTCTGCTGCACTGGGAAAGTCCAAACTACAGATATTTCAATTTAAGACAACAAATATGCAGAGTTTTGCCTAATTCAGCGTATTTCTTCAGCCAGCACAGGAATTTCATGAGAGAAAACCACACGGACCGAAGGCACATCGCAAGACCTGTGGTATTATTAATTTTGTGAATCTGTGGCACATCTTCAGACTCAAAAAAGTTGCATTCTCATAGTTTGTGCAGTTTCTGTAATTGAAATTTGCATACTAATAACTTGGAAACTTTCCCCAACATTTTCAGCTCATGTGTCTTGGCAAGACACAAGTGTGCACATTGCATCTCACAGGCACTGGAAAGAGGCCGTGGAAAGCCCACCTGGTTACAAGCGCGACAGCACAAAGGCTGCTTATCCCTCCACGAGACCTTCCACACCTGCCACCTTGGAAAGTTTATCTGCATTTTAATTTTCAGGTAAAACAAATTTAAATTCATATCTTTTCTGCAGAGACAGATATCAGTGGCAATCCCACTTGCATGGCCTTGAGAAAAGGAGGTATTGAGCCTGGCACATTGCGAGAGGAAACCTCCGCGTTCTGGTTGCAGTCGTGCTCCGCGGATAATGCAAGCAGCGAAATCTTTCATATAATTTAGCTGGGCTTCAAGAGCATTGCACAATATTTTCATCAGTTTACAAACCGCGAGGCATCGCCAGGGAGCGAACAAAAGGTTAAAATACCATCGCTCAGCTCTGACTTCTCTCGCAAAGGCAGGTACTCTATGCAACTTCCCCACAAAGTGTTATGATTAACAGGTGTTACACAAAGAAAACCTGGGTAAAAGCTATTTGGATGTAAATTAGATGATGTTTCCATAGCAAACAGTCCAATGCAAATGCAAAATGATAAAGTTGCAAAGTGTATATTGATGACTACTAGTTTCTGCTCAACTGTGCTCAACTGTCATCTATTAAAATACAAACTAATGTTGAAATCAGTATCTAATACAACGTGCACATGAATGCAGGAAGAATAGATGCATTAAGCAGACTAAAAAGCTGCAAACAACCAAAACCCAACCAGCAAAAGAATACTCCTCATTCTCCAGGGCAGAACCGCTGGCTTCTTTCATCCGCGGTCAGTCCCCAGCACACAGGGATGAGGCGGGAGGGATGGTCCCGCTGCAATGGGAGGGGTGACGGCATTTGGCACGGGAGCAAAGCCGGAGCTCCCGTGCGACCTGGGCAAACCCCACACCGTTCCACGGTGGGCACAGCCCTGCCCTGCTGGGGTGGGGACACGCTGCCCTGTCTGCCGAGGGCATCGCAAGAATGAAAATCCAGCTGTGATTGATCCTGCAGCTGCTACTCCGGTATTGCAGTTGTCACTAAACCCCACTGCTTTCATGTGGCTGCAAGGGACAAGATGAGCATCTCTGTGTTGTGCTTCCCCCATTCTCTCTCTGCTATTTCCAAACAAAAAGCTCAAGTAATTTATCTGACTAGCAATTTTAATACTCACAAAATATGCTGTTCAGTAAGTTATAGGTACTATTAAATCAACTTGCTGAAATAAGATGGGTTTACATTTAAAGGATGTTGATTGCATTTCAACAAGCATACTTACCTTCCCCAAGTCTGACCGAGTTACCTGAAGCCGTTTAAGCACTAGCACAGAGGTAGCGAGATACTAAATAAACAAGAAGTTTGCCCAGCTGTGTGTGAGTTTTAGTGAAAAGGGCCTCCCACCACTAACAAATGAGTGCTGGCAGAGACAAAATACAGCCGGACATACCCATCTGGCGCTGAGCTGGCCGAGGGCAGGCTCGGGGGGTGCAGCGGGGAGCCCTGCGCAGCACAGACATCCCTGCCCCGCTCCCCGCCGGCCGCTGGCGAGGCTGTTCCCCACGGTATCACGTCCTCCACGCTCACGGGGACAGAGGGTTCAGCGCTGCTTGCCTCCTCACGAGGCCACCAGGTACTCAGGAGAGGCTTTGGTCCTGGAAAATTAATAATACCAAAAGAAAAATTATTTCCAAAACATCAACAGGACCAAGGAGTACATCACAGCGCGGGGAATTAAACCAAGAGTGAAGAAGGAGCATCTATCCCTGTGCTCTCCCTTCAGGGTGGGCTTCCCTGCCCAGGGCCCCTTGTCCTTCTGCGCTGCTCTCGCAAGGGGGAGTCTGGGGAGGCTCAGCATCTGCGGCGCTGGGAGACAAACCCGGCACTCCCCAAAACATCAGCATCGGAGGGAACACCAGCTACTTCGCTAAATCATCTCTGGAGGAACGATGGAACAGGGAAGATGGAAAAAGCTTTTCTTAAGGGAAAAGAGTGCATCTGAAAAGGCTACTGCCATACACAGTTTTTAAACCTTGCAGAAGAAATGCATGCCTGGAGGCTTTCAAACTCTGCACATTAATTGCCTCCTCTAAAAGAGGAGAGTACGGGGCTGAATCATGCTTCTAAGACGACAGATACATGCTACTTATCTTTTTATAGAATGCCAAAAGTTAATGGACCAGCTAGTGCTGTAACAAATTAGTGCTGCTACAGAAATTCCCAGTTTTGAATAAAATTCACCATGGGTTTAAATTGACCAGCATTCACACACCTGCTAGCACTACAGCACCAGCATTTCTGCATGTCCTGGTCATGGAGTTTCACTGGAACTGAATCACTTATGGTTTATGCCAAAAAGCAGCTGCTGCCAGGATGGGCTCTCTTAGACCCGTTTCCCAATTTGTGAAGGAAGTTTGTGCAAAAGAAATGTCACTGCTCCACTTGCTGGGAACCAGGATGGAGAGGAACAGGGTCTTTTTTCTCCACCTTGAGGGGTGGGAAGAAAGGACCGTTTCCTTGCTTCGTTAACCTGGGGGAATGGGATTTATTCCCTGCTACACGTTGTGCTAGCGCTGCCGCTCCAGGTACGGCACAGCCGAGCACCTCCAGCAGCTGCCAGCGTTTGCACCATGAAGGTCAGGCTGTGCAGGGCTGAACGAGCCGGTCCCTGCGCACATCCAGCCACACAACACGCGCTTGGCAGCACACAGACATAAAAAGCCCTCCAGGCGGTCTGAGGTGATTACCGTGCCGTTTGAAAAAAGCTCGTTTTGATTTTGAACCCAACTGCAGAGCTCCTCTGAAGGCAGAGATACCACATTCCAGAAATTAAATGTGTATTTCTTTCCCAGGCACGATGCTGGTCACCTCAGCCCTCCCCACGGGGAGGAACCGGCGCTGTGCAGCCCGGGGCTCGGCTGGGCTCCTTCCAGCTTTCATCAAAACGGAAAAATGGCAAATGCAGCAGATGAAAGAAAATGAGAGGCAAATAAATTCCTCAGGGAAAGAAAAACAAACGGAAAAAGAACTCAAGGAAGAGGATGCCAGAAAAACCCCAAGATGTAGCACAGAAGATCATCTGATGGGGATGCCAGCTTTCCTCTATAAAAAACCCACCATCATTACAGGACCGTCGGACTCCCTGCATCATTAGGGTTGTCACCAGTTTCCATTATAAAGAGCTCCATTTTCACAATTGTTATGGGGCTTGGAAAACTAGCTTAAGTTGAAAATTGCTATGTTAACTGTCAAGGCAGGGGAGAGTATTTCTGCAAGGTCTTAAAAAAAAAAAAAAAAGGAATAAACTGTTACTTAGCAACAAATTTTGTCACTGTGACTTCAAAAACACACCCATTAGCTTACTTCAAAGGAAGTAACCAGGCCAGTAAAATGGGAGAGAACACATTTTGTCAAGATGGGGAAACAGAAAAAAAAAAAAAAGAAGGCTGGGAAGTTGGGATGCAGCCTCGGAGGGAAGTGTGTGTTGTCCCAGAGCAGTAGCGTCTGGGCTGTGAGGTCTGCACCGCCTTCCTGGGCAATGCTGGGAGCAGCAGAGAACCAGCACCAGAGACAATCCAGCCACGGACGGGGACACACCAATCGACCCTCAGCTGGCAATGCCAAATCCCCTTTCAGAAATGGATGAATTATTGTGCACGAGCATTTGAGGGAAAAGGAAATCAATTCAAAACAGAAGTGACCGACTCCGCCAGTGAAGCAGGTTCACATTAAAGCTCTTAAAATGAGGCTCAGAATACTTCAGGACAGCTGTGGGCACAGCACTGAAGAAATCTTCACTTTCTGAGAGGGAACCTGAACAGGCGCAGCCCCCAGCAAGCCCTTGCCTCTCCAGATGAGCAGCCTGGGAGGAAACATAGTCAAAAGAAAAGTAAAAAAAGGGGAAAAGAGAGTGCTGCCATGCTTTAACCAGGGTGCAACACACACAGGGAAAGCATGTGGGTTGGGATGAGTGTGGCCCAGTGCCGGGCAGAGGCACGGGCACATGCGCTGCTGTACCTGGGACGCTTCCCCGCGGCCGCTCCTCCTCCAGGGCGGCTGGTTTGGGGTTGGATGCTGAGGAGATGAGCTGCTCAGAGCCTTCCTCACCAGCTGCCGGGTCCCCACAACTCGCTGCTCCCTCTGCTGATGCGCCACTCTCTAAATCAGCACTTCTGCTGTCTGGACCGAGCCCTTCGAGTGATGGAGAGCACAAGGACAGGTCGGGCGCTGAGCGGCTCTCTGTGGGCTGGAGGGGTTTCTGCAGCGTGCCCAAAGCTCCGGTGGCCAAGACGGCTGCCCTGGTGCTAACTCCTGACGGTCTCCCAACCTGCGGCACCTGGAAAACACAGGCAGGAGATAGCTTAGGGAACAAACAGGCACTGTGTTGCAAATGGAACTTCTAGAGGATCACGGGTTGGCTTCTGGGGAGAAAAATGTCAGAGACTTCAATTATTTTGCATATTATTACTATTACACAAACACTTGACATGCATTTCTTGCATCCCAGTGTGAAAACAAAGGCCTGGACCTCAACTGAAGCTCCATGAGCCAAAACAGCCGGTTGCAAAAGCACACTGGACCCCCAACGCAGCTAGCAGGGACCGAAATACACAAAGGACTGAAACTAATCTAATCTGTAGTTGGTTTTTAGAAACAGGCAAACTTGTAGCATTAGATTCCTGCAAAGGCTTAAAAAGACCCTGGGCCAAACCACGATATTTAGATCTACCCACTGAAATCACTGAAAACACTTCAAAGTTCCCGACTGGAGTGGAACCCTGTGGGCAACTGTGCCCGTAGTTTTGGTGCCACAGCGCCCTGAAGCCAAACACGAGCATCGGGACCCACCGCAGTGCCCACGGCACAGCTGGGAAGCCATAAGAACGGGGCAAAAATCACTGTATTCATTGCTTTCCTTCTGCGCTTTCCTCTCTGTTGAATCACACCAAAGAGGAAGAACGACTACTCAGCTAACACCACGGAGATGAAATCGCATTTTCCATGAGGAAACTGTGGGCACCAAGCAGAAAAGTTTTGAATGGCACTTTCATCCAAAAACTGTTGAACCCGCATAAAAACAGTTGCAACAGTATAACCACTCTGGTTCTGAATGCCAGTGTTTTCATACTTGCCTTTTTTTCTTTGTAAACCTACTCAATCAGAACAATTTAGGAGTAGCTACTGCCACCACTACTACTAAAAGGTCACCGCCAGTTTATGCAAAGCCAAAATTAGCTACCGTAATACCATTGTTCATACTAAGCAGGGCTTACTTTTCAGCCCCAAATCACAGCAGGACAATTTACAGTCACCTCCACACCTCTCTCCTCTCTTTCATTGCCTGACCTCTTCTTACCACACAAAGTCAGCTGCCAAGCCCAGCTTAAAGGAAACAAAGGCATCTTGTCTAGTCTGTGACCAAGTTTCATTAAAAAAAGCTCAAATTCCACGTAACAAGAAGCAGAACAAAAAGCCGTGAAGTTATTTTAAGAAAGAGTAAAGGTTTACTACTCAGATTAAGTTCACGGCTTATTCCATCTCCACTGCTCCCGGGTTCCTCCTAATTACTTTCCGGGCCTTGGATTTGCTGCTTTAAAATGCAGCTGGCAAGTACTTTCTGGATGTCACAGCTCCTGGACGTAGTGTTCCAAAACAAACGCAATTGAGACAGGTACAAGTGCCTGGCAGAGTCATAGCAGACACACATCTCTAACAAGCTCCTCTTTGCCTGCAGGAAAAGAATCTCTTCACCGCCTTTGCATTGTCAAAGCAAAAGTATGACAGGTAACGTTGATCTAGGTACTGCTTTACCACCAAAACCAAACCAGTAAAAACACGTAGATGACTTACCTAAAACAGTCAGAGTTACTGAATGTTACCAGCCGGGGGTGAAGTGAAGCCTCTGCACAAAGCACTCTCACAACCCTCTTTGGTTGTGGAGTGCAGGGTCCCCACTTCCTCCACTAACAACTACTGTCTTCTTGTCATTAAAGTGGTTTGAAGAGAACCAAGATAAGAAATAAAACCCCTCCCGTTAGGAGTTACACAAGGGCCTGGTCTCCCCAGCAGCAGAGTCCCACGTGAAGGCAGGGGAGGTAGAACCAGGGGAGGCAGAACCAGGGGCTTGTCTCCTGCGGGCACCAGGTGTTACTGTCACCTGCCGAGACCCCTTTTTGGCAAGGATGCTCTGCTATCCACAAACATTCACACTGGTGGCGAAGGTGGTGGGAAACAGGCACAACCAGGCCAAAATTTAAAAAAGGAGTTACGGGATAAGATTTTAGACACAGCACATAGACAAGGCAAAAGTATACAAAATTCAGTTGAAGTTACCTTGCATTTATGGAGGGAGACAAGAAGGAGAAAGAAGGGGACAGAGGAGGAAAGAATTCACAATCAAGCTACTAACTGTAATGCAACACAAAGTGACATATTTGGGTACGCACCAAGTTCTTGTACTGCCCAAACCTGCTAACAGTTTCTAAAAATCTAAGTCACATCGTGAGCCTTTGATATTCTATTATTTATGTGAACTTTTCCATAGGTTAGAAATCACATCTCCTACACCGACAGCTTTTAATTGCAGAATCTAGCATTCAAAAATAAACTCACCTTTTCATGAACATTTAAATTAAAAACATAATTGGCAAACTGCTGGAGGCCTGGTTATATAGGTTAAGGTTGCTCGGGTTCATTGCTTTGTATATTACAGTTTAAAGAATGCTCTAAATTCAAGGTTTTTAACTTTTTAATCTATGGGGGAAACTTGCTATAAACTCAGATTAACGACTGCTAATGCACTGAAGAAAGAAAACCAAAAACCTTCCTCCTACTATAAAAACAAAATAGTGTGGCCTCTGTTTCTTTTCTGATAAGAGTCTTAAATACCAAACATTTAACTGCATAATAACATTTACTGGCAGCCAGGCAGCCTGCTTAGCAGATACATAAAGCAGGTAAAAGGAGAAAAAGTTAATTTCTTGGCTGAATGATTCCATCGGTAGCTATAGGGCAAACTAGAAAGTCTTTTAGTAAAGTAGCGGTTGATTCTTCTATCAATCTGCAGCACACATACTCTTCCAAGGAATGCATTAAATATGAAAATCATATCCCGTTATCATCTGTTCCCAGCTTTCAGCCCCGTAAGCTTTCCTTAATGAATGCGGCAGCCTCAGGGACCAGCGCGCTGTTTGCTCCTCTGAATAATGGAGCGGCGTGGCCGTCCTGCCATTACAATATCACCGGCTGAGGGGGTTTCACACACAGTCACAAGTGACTACTCTTGCCAGCATGCTCCAAGTTATTACAAGATGTTTTTAGACATTTCATCTGAAAGAGCTTTACCGCTTTTAGTGAAGAAAACAGCCGTGGTCTTGAACTGTATCATTTATATGGAGATAGGAGGAGGGATTAGAAGCCTGCATTACTGCAGATATATAGCGGAATATATTTAAGTATTCCTTGTCAGTCTTTTTGTCTGTTACTCAGATACGCGATCTTTTTGCTTCTTCTGAGAAAAGGTCAAAATGCACAAAATTATAAATATGCTGTAGGAATCGGGTGTTGCATTAAAAAAACAAAACAAAAAAATCATTCATTAAGAATATTTCCTCCTCGGTCAAGACTATTTTCACGCTATTTGGCACAGTAGCTATAAAAACCAACACAAAGATTAAATTAAACATTTAGAGCTCCCCACTTTTTAATTCTAGTTCCACTTCCTACCCAGGTTATTCTACTTCACTCAGGCACTAAACACTATTTCACACTAGAACTGCCACGACAAGGTTCCCCAGGCCAAGAGCGCTTAGCAGCGCCTGCCTCTTCAGGCAGAGCTCAGCGCCGAGCACAGCAACGCAACCACCACATCTCTCCCCCTTGCTTCGCATTACCTGCTCCTTGGCTGCTTCTTCCTTGTCACCCGCTGCTGACAAGTTGCCCTCTTGAAGTGATAATGCCCTTTTAATTTCTCTTCCATACCATGCCTAAATGGGAACAAATCTGTTACATAAAACTGAAGGCAAGAAAACCCCACCACAAATCAACAAATATTACTTTGCAAATTGTGCACATTTAAATGTAACATCCTAGCAGCATTTTTCACTTGGACAATACTCTAAAAGCCAGAGATCCTATTTCCTCCTCATTTTTCTGTTCCCCTGAACAAATGACGTGGCCTGTACACAATCTTCTGCAGGTTTTTAATACACATTTAGAATTTGGTTTTGGTTTCCATACATCACCTTACAACTCACTGAGCCATTGCAAGGAAAAACATATGGCAGATGTTCTAAAGAGCAACCCAGCATGAAAGGCAACTTGCTGCGGTGTTCCTAACAAACAACTGCAGAAACCGCCTTCACCTCCACTCCACTGGTTAATTGACCGAATGTAATGCATTCAGAGTCGGACTCCTGCTTAAGAGCCACGCACAGGCAGCACCTATAATTAATCCTGTTCGTTAGTAATTGTAAACCCCAATAACAAGTTACACAGGCCCTGAATGAAAGCACTTCAGTACCTATTCTGCATCAGGTAATATGCATGAAAATAAATCTTTAAAACAATTAACTTAACCAGCTCGGCACTTCACTCCAGTGGTGCGCGCAGCAAGGCTGCTATTTCCCATTACCCATGGAGGCTGCTCCCAAAATCGTACACACAACGTTTTAAGAAACAAAAACTAACCACATGAGAATTAGAGATGCTCAAAACGAACTCAAATATAACCACTGGATTTTCCTGAAAGCTGAAGTGAATTTACTTATACTGCCCAAAATTACTGTACAAGTTGCAGACACACAAACACAGGGGGGAAAAAAGAAAAAGTGAATCTTTCAAAAACAAAAGACATTTTGCCAGCTACAGTCACCTAATAAACTGTGCACATAGCTATGATAAAACACTCCTAAAGGGCATTCTCCCTCTGTTCAAAAAATATAAAGAGAAAATAGTAATTTCTTTCTGTGTACTCCCATGATAGATTAAATGATCACATGCTCCATAATTCTTATGCAATCCACAACAAGGGGGCTTTTCCTAAAGGTAACATAGAGGATGTGTAATCAGCGTTTTGTCCAACAGCTCAGAAATACCAGTCTAACCTGGTAAAAATAAAATGGATGGCACAGAAACACCAAAATGGGAGTTGTGTGCAGTGCTGCTGGCTACCTCTGCAGCTGCAGCAGGGTCTGTTACATCACATAGAGCAGAGTCTGGGTTCATTTCAAATTCCCAAATGTTACCGCTTTAAGCGCTCCAAAACATTCGATGTGGTTTCACCATTATCTGAATTCTTGATGTGCATAATACTTGGACAAAACCAATTTAACAACCTGGAAACAGCAGTAAGCACCAATAAATTAAGTCTTATAGAAAGTTACTTCCATCTTCTGAATCGTCTCCAAACTCGAAGTTTTCAAATGAGCTTCAAATTGGTCGAATTCCTTTAAAAAGGTCTGGTTTCGCACAAGAGCTCCTTTTTGTCGTTCATCTATTTCTTTCCAGTATTTTTTCAGCTTCATGCATTTCATTTTATTTCTACAGGGGAAAAAATACACTGCACTTAAAGAGTATGAAACTAAACCAAACACCTGTATGACAATAGCTTTTCTTCAGGCACGCACAGACCGACACTCATGCAGGAGCTGCCCCCCAGCCCCAAAAGGACCAGACATTCCTCTGCACCACCGCCCAAAGCTCCGCTGTACAACTGACAGGAACTGTGGAACTGCAGATTTAAATCAGGGGGTTGGTATTCAAAACGATAAGTACGTTAAACTCTTGCAAACTTGTTTTAAATGGATAATGTTTTAGTCACTCATATAACATTAAATCAAAATGATAATGGTGTTCAGAAGAACGTGCCCTGACAGTCATACAAACTGTGCCATTAAGGCTGGGGTTTCACAATCCCTTTAAGCCAACCCAAATCCATGCTCCCACCGAAAGGGGCACCGCGCTCCAAGCCTTTTTTGGGCCAACACTGTCTGTTGTGTGGCCACACAGCAAATTAGGCCAAGAGTAATACAGTTGAAAATCCATCTAAACCAGTTCCCACTCACCCCAAACCAGACGTGCTTCCAGCCAGACCTATTTTCTCATCTGATGCCAGGACAGCCACGCAAGTGCTGGTGCCAAAGGGAAGACGGGAACCAGGGCAGCCAGGGGCACCTTTTGGTCTCATCCTGCCTACAGGTCTGAGACGCTTGGGGTTTGGTTGGTTGGTTTGTTGTTTAGGTTTGGTGGGGTTTTGTTTCATTTTGGTGTGGGGTTTTTTTTTTGGTGGTTGGGGTTTTTTTGTTTGTTTGGGGTTTTTTTTGGTGCAGACTATCTAGGCAATTTACATTAAATAGATGGTGCAGGAACAGTTCGAGGAGCAGGACCACAACCTAGAACATCCTCTAGCAGATCCTAAAACTGTCAGACTACGACCCTCGGACTTTCTAGCACAAACTATGCTACAGTGATTTTGTAAAAGTTGCATAAAACCAACTTGCATGTTAGTTTTTACTAACTACTACTATTACTAATTATTACTAACTACTTTAATAAGATTTCAGTATTAACAGAAGAAGGTAGTTATGTTACTGCTGAAGTTATTTCATCCATATCTTAGAGACATGAATCTTACACTTAGCATATGAATTTAAATGTATTGTTCTAAACCAACTTCTGGACAACATTCTAGAAGCATTCCACAATACCCAAGTCTTTGCAAAGAAGGAAAATAACCTATAAGAAACTTTTAAGCAGGCTTACTGGTAGGCAGACTGTATGCATTCCATCAGTTTTCGTTCTAATTCCAGCCTTTTGGCTTCGCTGGAAGAGAACAAACAACATATAGCAAGATAGAACTACTTCACAATTTAAATTCTCAAAATACAGGAAATAAATCATTGTACAGAGCATAGCCTTTCCAGAGCAGAGAGCACATTTCTGCTAGACTGGTAGTCTTACAGATTGATCTGCCAGCCAAACTCACCACTAAGAACCAAAACAACCAAACCACACAACACCAACAAAACCACACAACCCTCAAAGCTTTTACTTCTCTTTGTTTCTCACAGGGACAAGAGCTGGGTTTTTTCAAAGGGAGAAGCTGCTCGACATGTCTATATCCACACGACTCACCAAAATAGCCACTTCACAATTCAGCATTAAAGCCAAGTACCTCTGGAGATGTGCAAGCACTGCCTGCCAGAACTCACTAAAGGGGAGCAAATAGAAGTAACCAACGAAAATAGTTAGAGCGGTGAAAACTCTACAAGGCTCCGAGTATCTGCTGAAAGCAACGCAGGGGTACAGGCCCATGGGGATGATCAGAACAAACTCCACCCCTCACCTGCAAAGAGAATCTGTTTTCAGGAAGGGAAATGAGTAAGGCTGATATTATTGAATAATTACAAATGGCATCTGAAGATAAGCAATAACAACAACAACGGAAATCAACTGATAAGGCAGAGGCTTCCAGTAGATTCCCATTACAAACCTTGCAACAATCAAAGCAAGTACCCCCAGTCGCTTATTAAAAAATAATCTCAAATTGTTATTAGCCAGGCAGGCTGCACATGTGAGTGATATGGGCATATCCCCAAGACCACGTGCACCCACACGGCCAGGGACGCTTATCGGGGGATGTGTGCGCTGCCCACAAACTGTCCGTGTCACCCCCACCTCCTCCCAGCTGCCCGCACAGAGCAGAGCAAGGAAAACCCTTTCTGCTTCTTAGCCTGGCAGATCAAGGCTTCCATTTTACCATCTGATCTGCCACCGGCTGAAACAAGATTAGGTTTTCATGTCATGTATGCAATTTAAAAGCCACGCTTCATCTGGGATCTCATCCTTTCAATTTCCTTTTACATGATGGACAGCTAAGCAAAAGCAGATTTCAAGATCTTGTTTTTACACTTCTAGAAGTAATTTTCATGACTCAATGAAGAACACTGATATCCTGATGGACGTAAGAGCCGAAGGATGCAAACAGCCATTGGCTCCCACCGTATTTCCCATCCTCCGATACCACAGGTCGCACATCACACTCCTCAGCTCCTGGAAGATCATTCCCTCTCTGCCAGCGGGGTTTTTTGGTGTCCCGGTCATTAGTCTGTGCTACAGCTATTTAGGCAGCACGTGAACATATAAGCAAGCTGTTCTCAAGGCAAGGCACAGCAGCATCAAAACATCAGGTCAGAGCCTCTCAGCGCCTGGGTATCATCCTTACGGATGCCCAAAAGGGTCACCGCACAGCTTGCAGTGTTTTGCGACACAGCTCTGTCCAGGTGCTGAGCTCTAGGGGATCAAGACTTCACATGTAGCTCTGCCCGCCCAGCTTCTGCAGGTTCCAGCACTTCCCTTGTGTCAGCGCCAGCAGTGAAGCCTGAAGCCGTACAGGGATCATTCTGGCTGCCCCATTGCACCACCACCTCCTTTTTTTACATGAAAAACCAAAGTGCTTGGCCTGAAAATTTTATTTGTTCACGCAGTTTCGCATTAGGTTAAAATGGTGCAAACAGTCCATTATCGACTTTTTCTTAAATGGGCAAAAATAGCACACTTCAGAACTTTTTAAGGATCCGGGTGGCTCATTTTCAAAGAAGCCTGAATCTTCAGTCTACAGAGAAAGTGTGTTAGTTTGGGATTTGAGAGCAGAATTAAATTCCCTGGCCAGCCACAAGCTCTCTCTAATCTTTGGCATTTCACCAGGCATTGATCCACAGTGGTATTTGATCCCTCACCTCCCATTTAAACCAGCAGGACTAAGAAGCCTCAGTATTTTCTGAGATACCAGTTCTCTTTGTGCTTCAGCTCCGCATCCATAATGCAGGAATAGCGGCACTCCTGTCATGACACCCTGTTGAGATAAGTACATAGGAAATTGCGCAACACTTGGGCACAATGCAATCTTCCCATACAACTAAGAAATATTATTTTTACTGTTGTTTTTCTACACCAGTCTGACATTAAATCAACTGTTGAGCGCCGAGCTGGATCCACCTCGCTATCCTGGAGCCTGGGCAGAGGCTGCTTGAGCCCCAGGCGATGGTGCTGAGTCCCCTGGGTTAGAGGGGCCTGTTCAGCACCATCTTCTACATGCCACTGGTACCAGCGGGTGTTTCTGGGACCGTCCCCCTACCTGGTTTGCATTCTGGTCACCCTACCTGGTTTGTATTCGCTGCTCGAGACATCTCGGTATTTGTACGCGTTTAGGGCAAATCACCCTTAGTGTGAAGCAGCTGGCCTCACTGAAAAGCCAAGCTAATTGCAAAGTTAGTCCCAGTGTTAAGTACAGCACTTAACTACATAATTTATCTACTTCATCGCCCACAGTGCTCCAACTCTGCCTTTCTCACCAGCCACCCCTGAAGAGTAAGTGCTGAGCAACCACAACACGGTCAGGTCTATAAAAAGCACACAAGGTAAACTGTCTGCCCCATTTCACTTATTAGACACCTCAAACCTAATTCTTTATAATTCTGCACACAGTAGAGATACCACTGACCTCTGTACAGAGACCTATGCATGCAGTAATTTTTAGATTTAGATTGGGCAAAGTACCAGCATCAGGAAACAGAATACGGCCAATAAAGTTAAATGTGTAATTTAAGGTACAGTTACAGGGTTTTTTGCACAAGTCTCAAGGCAGTCCGTGCTGACTGTTCATCAGAAGCTTCATATCTGGCAGCTGATTTCTCAAGCACTTCAGAGTTTGAGTATTTGAAGAAAAAACAGACTTATGAGAACAGGTGGAAAAGAAACATTCATGAGAACTCCCTCCTAGCTCCCCACAAGTCAGACGGGGACATAACCAAGCAGCAGCTTCCTCCACCACGTTCAAGCTCTTGTACATACGGCTTAGGAGTCGTGACTCGCTGTTTGCTCAAGCACAAGTGCGGCCTGAGGCCCTCGGGAGGCACCTGTACCCGCAGCACGAGGGACGCCTGCACACAACCACTCAGTTTAATGCAGCACGCAGTCTAGAACGCTCAGATTTTAATCTGCCCTCTCCATTTTCTAATGCCGCAATTTAGATAAAGTGCCTTCTCTATCTGGGGCCGACATCTTTAATAATTTCTACACAACAAAAGCATACTTTGTATATTCTAACCTAGTCATTTAAACAGCATGGTATTCCCTGTTTTGTTTGCCAGTGGTCTTCCAGACCAGAGGAGGATATTAGTGAAAATCTACACAGCATTTTTGTAAAAGCCCAAGGCCGTGGTGTTATTATTTCCACTACACTGGGTGTCTGAGGTGCCAGCATGACACCCAGCAATCAAAGTCTTATGTACTAGACAGACAACAGGCACTGCCTAAAAAGCAGCTTCATAACAGTATAGCACCCATGGCCTCCAGAGACCTTCCCTGGCCAGAAAAAAAACAAGTGCTAATTGACAGAATTCCACAAGCTGGGAGCATCCCTAACTGTGCATAGCTGCAGAGGAGCTGCCGGGGGCTGCTCCCCCAGGCCAGAGCCCCTTCCCAAAGCTCCCAGCGCCACTTGCTTTTGTCCCGAAATCAGATCCCCCTGAAGCACCCATACACTGAAACACCTACATTAGCTTTTTTTTAAGGATTAAAGGAGAGACATCTGTATAGGTCCATTCATCAGCTAGCCAGCTCTGAAATATCAACCGTTTGCTTAAAGTGGCAAGTAATTTTGTAAATACTGCCAGAAGTGCTTCGGGAGAAGCGGCCCCAGGCCAGGAGTCACCCGAAGCGCTAACGCAGAATCCACACGGCACAGTGACTGCAAACACAGCAGTTAAACATCCCCCCACGCACGACCAGGCAAAGGACGTGACAAAGCGGAGGTGCCAGACGGGCCCTGCGCAGACCCTCCGAGAGCCCCCAGCTGCAGCCGGGACTCCCGCTCCGCTCCCCCTGCCCGGGGCAGAGACCCGGGGCCGCCCCGGCGGGCTGGCCCCTCAGGGCGGGGACGCGGCCCCTCAGGGCCCCAGAGCCCGGGCGGGGTGAGGCCCGCAGGGGCCCGGCGGGCGGGGGGGGCCGCTCCCCGGGAGCGGGGTCGGTGCGGTGTCTCACCTGTGGCGGAGGCGGCGCCGGTGGGTGCCCGGGGGCAGCCCCGGCCCGGAGGAGCCCGCGGCCGCCGCGCCGGGCCCGCTCATGCCGCCCTGTTTACGGCGGTGACCAGAGCGACGCCTCCCGCCCTGCACCGCGCCGGGCCCGCCCCGGAAGCCCCGCCCCGGAAGTTCCCCGCGTTGCCATGGGGACGGGCTGGGCCTAAAGGGCCAGCAGCCGCCTATGTGTGCGCCTATAGATCGACACGTACACACAGCCACAGCAGGGGGCAGCGGGTCTGCAGAGCCCTGCTGAGGGCAGCTGGGCCCCGGCCTGCTCCCTAGCCCAGGGCGAGGCGCTAGTTAATCTCCCTGCCTCTGGAAAAGGGGGGAAACGGGGACTTAGTGAGGTGCTAGGATGTTAATTCCAAAAATACTCACCAGCCACCGACTGCTATGGGAACAGGGCCCCCCTTTAACAGCCTGTGTAACTGAGTTTATTGTACACTGTGTTTTCCAGAAAAAAAAAAAAAACAACAAACCAGAAAATGCAAATGTTTTCTTTCCATTTGTGCAGAAATCAAACATCTCAATTAAATTCCCGATTCGTGTTCCTCTGAACCGACACTTGGTGGGCAGAGCTGGCTGATGTCCCCTCACCGAAATCCGCCGCTGCGAACAGCCACAGCACCTCCAGCGAGCGCCCGGCGAACAAAGTACAAAACAAAACCAGGAGCTTTCATTTTCAGACAAAAACCGGGATCCCTTTGAACGGGAGTCACCAAATCAGCGCTTAGACCCCAGGGTCACAATAAAGAAAGTTCAAATAACCACGAGAGTATTTGAATTTCGGGAGGAGAAACGCGACATCAATAGACAAAATTGCAGATAGCTGTTAAACGCGTAAGCGTAATAAGAACAGCAATCAGGACACAATTAGCTGTCCCCAAATCAGCTGCTGCCACTTGAACGTCATCGCTGCTCCCCTGTAAATAGCTGTGAAGGCGATGGCTCCTGAGAGCTCACCTGCTCAGCACACGCACGGCAAGTGATCTGCAGATTTGGGAGCATTTTGTCATTGGTTTCACATAAAACACCCATAATAAAAGACGTACTGTTATTTCTCTTCTGTTTACTGCATCAAAGATGTGTTATGGAGAGCTCCATCGCAGCACAAGTTCACCTCCTCCTCGGAACCGATGGGTGAAACCAGGCTCTGAGCTTCTCTACATTTCCAAAGTTGGGTGTTTCTTACCCGGATTCTGACTTTGCCACTCAGGTTCACCATCGCCTGCCCTGTCCTTTGAAAATACGCAATGGAAAAACTGGAGCTTTGGCACCTCGGCTGCAGACACCATCGCCTGCCCTCCTTGGGAGTTACTCGTAGTGCTCACGCTTCTCTGGGGCCTTTGTGCCAGCACGATGTTCTGCCCAGACACAGGGGCAGATAAAAAGGTTTTCATGGGTGCTTCATAGTTAAATTTCCTTTTTTTCTCCAAGAAGGTCCCTCATAACAGCTCTCATTGCTAATATCTACATCAAAATAAATAGTCTCCCCTTTGACACTGAGGTGAGACACTAAAAACCTGATATTTCGGAATGTCAGCCATGAACCACGCTCTGTCGGGCTGACATGTATTTTGAACGCATCGCTGATTGTCAGTGCAGAAAACTGTCAAATGCTGTATGGCACTCCAACAAGAAAATACTTTCATATAGTACAATTTTGTTATTTTTCAAAACAGGCGAAGAATCTGGCTTTCTTAAGCCTGCACCGTTGGCATACCAGCTTTGGTTCTGGAAGACTAAACTGCTTTCGAAAATATTTGTGCTTGCTAACATAATATCAGAGCTCCCAAGTGCTCCTGGTGCTATCTAGAGTTACCAGCATATATTATCCGTACATACTGGAAACCCTTATTCCCAAACAGCGATCTCCCGGTTCCAGCTGAAAGGGAGGGGAGACCCCTGAGGTCCCACAGTTTGTTTCTTTAGCGGATCTTTGCAGCCCTGCTGGTTTTCCTCACCTGGGGACACAGAGGAGCAGACGGGGGGCCAGGGGTGTCTCCTCGTCGCAGGAGGAGCTGGGGGGCTCAGCACCCCCTGCCTTGCTCCATGTCTGCTCATAACTGACTCAAGAATAATCTTATTGCTGACATCCCCGATAACTAACACGGGCACCCCCTCCCCGAAAGCCTACAAAGAGGAGTGTTCTGTTTGTGTTCTCCCTTCAGTGCTTAACACTTCTTTTAGATTAATTTAATTTTAATGTAATCTGATAAGAGCGGTAAAACTGTCAAAGAAATCTGCCTCCTTCTGTCTTATTAAATACGCTTTGAATGAAATTATGGGTTTTTTTTCCCAATAGCTGCCAAACAAAAGTATCTCTTGATTCGAATGCAGGGATTGATGTGCACTAATCTTAACAGCTTTGCACTCTTTTTAATTTAGAGAGGAAACCAAGTGTGCGTTTAGCATCCTGCTTTGCTCTGGAGATGTGGCAGCATCCCAGAAGGTGCAGAATTCGCCTCCTTGTGAGCAGCATCTGGCCGCAGGGCACTCCCCTGCGGGGGAAAAATGGGATGAAGGAAAGAGAAGAAAGTGAAAAAGAATCTATCAGAGGGGGGTGACACCAAGGGAGAGTCCCAGAGAGCTGGGAAACTCTTCACAGAAAGCAGAAGCGGTTGGTGTCCTCGTGTCGGGTAGGGTTACGCAGAGGCTAACGACAGCGACGAGCTTCCACAGATCAAGGGCCCTCTCTGATTTTAGCGGAGTTTCACTTAACGTGAGAAATACAAAGATTGCTCGACCACGTCTGGATTGGAATGAACCAAATCACGACTTCAGAAGCACTGCAGAGAAATGGCTGATGAAATACAAAGGGGGTGACGAGCGGGGAGCTCCGACGTGCAGAGCAGACACAGGAAGAGACGAGACGCGAGAGCCTGAACGTTTCAGCAGCACCATTTTGCTGTTTGTGCCAATGGCAGTGGGCTGGGGTGGCGCCGGGTTTCTCCGGGAAGAGATTTGCAGAAACACGGGCTGAGCTGGACTGAAAAGAGGTTTTTCCTCTCTGCACTTATTTGATTTCTGAGAGCAACTGTACATTTAACCAGAGCTTGCCCTCAGGTCAGGACAGAACTGAATACATTTTCTTCTCTCTCTTTTTTTTTTTTTCCCCCCTCCAATTAGATTCATAATACATTCCCTGGTAGCTATATAAAGGACATAAAAAAAATTTACATAATGCCCATATAAGTCTTTTTGTTAATGAATCAAGTCCCGAATGAAAAGCACTAATAATACATTAGTAATCAAAGAACAAATAACACCAGTGAACATATCTCAGCAGAGCAGTTGTGTGGATCCATTTCCGACTGTCAGTGTCAATGCACGGAAATAGTAATTAACATGTTGAATTTAATGTTTAAATTTTAATAAATTTAAATGTAATAAAATGCTTTTATTAAATGTTACAGTTCCTTGAAACCTATTATTACTAATTTCTGATGCATAAATAGAAAATACATTGTCTTACTGAAGAAAGTGGGTTTTGCTGTCACCAGGACAGATGAAATGAGTTCCTGCAGCAAGAACGTGTTAACATGGAAGCCAACGATAATGGCTGATTAAATAAAAAACTTCAGAACAAGACTACAGCGTTTAAAACTATATAACGTTTATTAAGGATGTAAGGGCCTTATCCAAAGCCTGCTGACATAATTGAGAAGTCTCTAGCAACGTCATTGTCAATGGGTTTTGAATGAATCCCGGAGAATTTAGACACAAGCGCAGGCCGTTGTTTACAGCCCGGGCTGTTGATGAGCAGCAGCAGTGCCGTGGCACAGGGAGGGGACTGGTTAGAGCCATTTGCCAGGAGTGTCCCTCCTCCCCGGCCACCTCCAAGGGCTTTTCTTGTCTCCTACGTGGCTCGTGAGGCTCCAAGACCAGAGGGATCAGGTGTGACCTGCCTCAGGCTCTGCAAGGCCAGGGACCTGGAGGGGATGTCTGGGAGAGCTCGGCTCTCTGCTTCCCCAATAGCTCAGAGTCACTTCTGGTCCTGAGACGTAGACACGAGGAGTTAACCAGTCTCCATTTAAGTGCCTGCTGTTGTCTGAAGAGGAAAGAGATTGACGGCGTTGAGTTTCCCTGTCCCTGGAGAAATGAGAACCGAGTTTAGGTTTCCTGAGATGCGAGACGAGAGGCTGGATTTGAAGGAGACCACTCAGAGCAAACCGTCAAAAGGCTCCATTCCCGTCTCCTCTGAAATCCCCACGCCTTACACGCCGGCGTGCCCTGCACCACCGCTGCTTTCAGTTCTGTTGCTCAGTCTGAAACAGCACTGGTGTGTTTATTCTGTGCTATTTCAAATCATCACGGAATGTCCTGCAGTAACCAGAAAGGATGCAGGAAGAAGAGAGCTCACAGGTCCGCAGCCAAAGTCCATGGCAGGACGTTTGTCGTGCTGCAGGGAGCCCGCAGAGCCCAAGCAGGGATCCTGCACCCACCTGCCACAAAAATGTCCCACCTCGCCTCCAGTGCCTGGGCCTTCGTACCCGGTCAGCATCGTGCCGTGGCTTTGCCAGGATCCTCTTTCTGGAGAGCAGCAGCTTCATGGCCATGTTATTCCCAGCTCCCCATCCGTGTTGTTCCCAGCTCCCTATCCGCATTGTTCCCAGCTCTCCATCCATTCCCCGTCCCCAGACAGGCAGTACAACCATGGGCTGGCCACTCAACTCCATCTCTGGCCACTCGGCTCCATCTCTCGCCACTCGGCTCCATCTCTCTCGATCTTACCACTTGCTGCTGCTGTCCTAAAGGACAGAGATCTCTCAGCCTCCTTCATTAGCATTTTAACAAATGAGTGGATTAATCTCACGCACTGCCTGAAATAATTTAAAAAGTTTTTTCCCCTGCAAGTCATGAAAAATTAAAGGGAAAATATAAAATAACTGGGAAATTCTTTTAACTGAATTAGATAATGTTTTCCTTTTAGCACCATATTTTATAGCAATCTGTTTTGAAGAGTTGCTTTCTGCACTGCCAGGGACGAGGCATTTTGACAAGGTAAAAAGCCTGGAAGATCCAAAACCCCAGACTCAAAGGGAGAGCGTCTGGCCTATTGTCTGTTTTGATTAATGAAGCCTTTTGCATAGTGAGATAATATGATGTTTACTGAGCAGTGAATGCTGCTGCACAGCAGAAGTATCAGAAGTATGAATAATATTCAATATGATAACGACATCAATAAGCTAATCTATGTATTACTGGATTCTGCTCAAAAATGCCTCAAATGATATTTGTTTATTTCATAATTGTCAGCCACTTTGATGCACTTGTCGTCAGGTTCAACAAGTGCTCCAGGCGACAAGGGTTTGAAACAAAGGGAGGCACTTGGGCGAGCCCTGCGGCTCAGCAATGCCGGGCGAGGGAAGGCGCTGCCAGGGCACCGGCAAACAGACGGGCTCTTGAGAATCCCTCCATACCCTAAACCAAAATATTTAAACCCTCTTAAAGACCTCTTCGCTTCAGCATGAATGTTTGCGAGTCATCGGTGACTCTGTAAAACAAAAGTGAGCAAACCAGCAAAGCAGCAGTGGTAGCACACGTGGAAAATACACGCGTTGCCCTGAGCTAGAATTACGTGTGAACCTGAACTGATTTCCGGTCACCGTTTGATCGTTGTTTCCCTGTTATTTTTACCTCTGCCCGAGGCTTAGAGCTGAACATCTGGACCCTCCAGGGTGCCGGAGAGGCTGGTTGGTTGTCAGCAGTGCCACCTGCAGAGCCAGGCCACATCTCACCTGAGATAACTACTACACGCGGCTTCTCCCAATTCTCTGTTTCTTCAAAACCCAGTTTCACGTGGACACGGTATTTTTCACTTCCCGTCCTAAACCACTGTGCTGTTCTGCTGTGATTCATTAAGCATTTTCCCCTCTGTTCTGGGCAGAAGATTGTTCTGGCACTGAATTAAGAGAGCCATACATACAAACCGTTCACTAATTTGAAAAGCAGGAGAACAAACATAAGACTATTAAATTAATTAAACTGTGTCTGCTCAGAGCACAGCATCACTGGGCCCTGCCCTCCGCACTCTGTTTAGTATATGCAACAGTAAATAATCGTGCCAAACCTAAACAGGAACCTGAAGTGCAAGCTGGCAAAAAGGCTTGAGAATAGATGGAAAATATTCCAACAGCGCATTTAGATAGTGCTCAAAAATTGGTTTCAGGTGGACTTTTGCGGCAATGCTCATGTCACTGGGGTGAGCAGGTGGGGTCTGGGAGAGCAGAGCTCTCCAGAGCGTTCTGCTCGTTCGCAGCCGCACGCACCGTCCCGACCTCTCCAGGCGCAGGTCGGTGTCTGGGGGTGGCCTGGGGGGATCAGACCCTGGGGGAACTCGAGCATCCGACTGTGGTCCCCAGCGTCCCCCGAGCCGTGCCCGGAGTCACGCCGGTGGTACAACCCCACGGGCAAGTCCTGCCCTCCGGAGCAGCACAGACAACCGCAACCATCCAGTAAACTTAACGAGCAAGCCTTTATTTTTGAGCAATTAATACACTCTGGGTGCACTTTTTTTTTTCCCCCTCCCTTTGCAGAAGTGCATTTATCCGCCGCGCCCCGCGGTGCCCCGGGACGCACTGCCAGCCCGCCCGGCCCTTTCCAGCAATTATGCGGCAATTAAATTAGCCCACGGCCGGGGCGAAATCGTGGCTCGTCGCTCCGCACCGAGCCCCGCCGCTGCCCGGGCCGAGGGGCTCAAAAAGAAAGAAAAAAGGGAGGGGGGAGAGAAAAAAAAAAAAAAAAAAAAAGGCAAGCAACCCAACAGCCGCCCCAGCTCCAAGCAACCGGACGAAAATCAAAATCTCCTTCACCCGAAAGGCGACGAGGGGGAAATAGCCGAGGGAGTTTTCGGGAGCTGCTGCACAAGCCCCGTCCGCCCCTCGGCTCCCTCGGGCTCGGGGTGCGGCAGCCAGGACCGGCCCGGCCCCGCCGCTGCTGCGGGCACCGGGCACCGGCGGCCACCGGCGGGCACCGGACAGCGGACATCGGCGGCCGCCCCGGAGCGGGAGCGGTGCCCGCCGGGCCGGACTCAGGTACGTCCCGCTCGCTCTGCCTCTTCCTCCTGCTCCCCGCCTTCCTTCCTCTTTATTTTTTTTTTTCTTCTTTATTTTCCCCACGTCTTTTCCCTCGAGTGATTGAACTCTGCCGATTTTACCGCGGGCACACAGCAGCCAGCGAAAGGGACGCTCCGTCCCGTTCAAAAATTAGGGTATTTCACAAAATTCAAGCGCCGCGGCATCCCGGGGGAGCGTCGCCGGACGCTGCAGCGATCCGGGCTGATCCCCGCAGCTTTTCCAGCGGCAGCGGACGGGACCGACAATCGCTGCCGATAACCGGGGCAGCGTCGTACGTGACTGCGGGGCTTGGAACTCGGGTGGGTGCGAGGGCAGCGGGGGTCAGAGCACCCCGAAAGCTGCTCCCGGGGGGGTGACGCCCGACAGGCTGTGTTTCCGGGGGAAAACGATAGAGAACGGGTCCGTTTGCCCCCCCTCCGCGCTCCTTACCTGGGCTCCGCCGCGGCGGGGCCGGTGCCACCGCAGGGCAGGTCCCGGTGCCCGCACCGGCTGCCCCGCCGCTCCGCCGAGGGAAAATCACAGGGGTAAAGAGCGAGGATGTTCCGCCAAGGCCGCGGGGTGTCAGTGCGGGGTGCGCCCCCCGCCCAGCCCCAGCCCCGGCCTCGGCCCCCCCTGCCCGTCCTTCCTCCCTCCTCATCCTCGTCCTGCCCGAGCCCAGCCCGGCGCCGGCAGCGCTTAGGCCGGGACTGGGGTGTAATGGAAATATCATCAGGAGACAATTACCTTTTCAGAGCATTCACTTCTCCTCCCAGACACTGTTATTTGAGAAATAGGATCATTTGATTTCATATTGCACTAAATAACACCCAGCCGTCTCAAATTGCCAGCTTCTTAAAAGCCACCCATTGGAATAAATTGCACAGCGAGTCTTTTGGCTCTGGCTTCTTCTCTTTTTTCTTTCTTTTTTTTTTTTTTTTTCCTTTCCTTTTCTCCCCTTCTCCTTCTCCTTTCCCGAACAATATTATGGGAATAACTCGGGAAGAGGGCGGCCGGGCCGGTGCTAAAGATAGGCCCGGCTCAGCAAAGCGCCGGCTCCCTCACTAGGCGCTGGAACCGCTAAACCCGACCTAAGAGGGCTTTGCTCGTCTTTTCTCCCCCTCCAGCTTTTTTTTTCTTTTTTCTTTTTTTTTTTTTTTTCCTTCTCTTCTTTTTTAGAGCCAGGTTTCCCTGTTCCGGGCCGGACCCGCGATGCCAAGGTGCGATGTGCCTTTAAGGCTCTCGGTGCGCGCCTGCTAATCTGGTCATCACAGGCTTCATTATATCGGTATTAATGTCATCCGCGGATTACTAATTAGATTTGCGGGATAAATGAAATTACCCGAATGGGCTGCGGGGGAGGGGGAGCGGAGTCTCCCGGCGCTTCCCGGGATTTACGGGGTGGGGGGAGAAGGAAAAAATCCTTTGATTTCCCCCCCCCTTTTTATTTTTACCCCCCGGCCAGGCCGCCCCCGCCGGGGCTGGGACTCGCGTCCTAATCGTGTTCTCCTCCGACAGACACTAATCAAGTAATTTCCCAATCCCAGCCCCATCAAATTGCTCTTTAGCTGTTGAACTGTGGAGTTTTGCTCCTCTTTTCTCATGCTAATCAAGCCCATTCAGCATCTCTCTGTGAGGCTATTTGTAGTGGAATAAATCTCCTTGTTTGCCTGCTGCATGATTAATTGATATTGTTGTATGGCTTTTGTTTGGGCTGCGCAGAGCTGAAAGGCAGCGCATATTGGATGTGACGAAAGGAGCTTGAAACATCATTTCGCTGCTGAGGTCTTCCAGAGGTCGAGGGATAGACCGATAGCATTATTCATCCTATTTATTTATCCTTATTAGAAAATATGATGAAAGAATAAGGCCCGGAGTCTTTTTTAAACATTGACTAAACAGCGCATACACAACCCCAATTAAAAAAAAGTGCCCGAGATGAGGCCTTTTCTCCATATTAGAAAAATAGCTCTTTTTAACGAGGACCAATTAAATCGTACTTCATTTTACCTGGGATCTCACAATAGACTTGACAACAAATTGCCTTTCTTCTTCCCTGGTAATTACCGGCGGGCTCGGCCACGCTCCCAGCGCCGGGGAGCCTCCCCAGAGCCCCCCCGGCACCCCCCGAGGGGCCCCTTCCACCCCCAGGACCCCCGGAGCGGCGGGGCCAGTCCGGCCCAGTCCATCCCAGTGCGGCCTCCGAGCCGAGCCCGGGCTGTGCAGCTATGTCAGCCTGGCCCCCGCGCACCCCCCCGTGCTAAAAACTGCCTCCGGGCTCCCAGGGGACACCGCCGCAGCCGGGACATTCAATTAAATAATCCCGGGCCTTTGCTTCTCCCACAAATGGCTTTTTTCCTGCCCCAAATATTTCCAAGTTCCCCTTTCAAAAAGGGGAAGAAAAAAAAAAAAAAAGAAACACAAAACCCAAACTGAAGAACAACAGCAAAAAAAAAGGGGGGGAGGAAGAAAAGAAAGAAACTGTTCTCCTTTCTTTTCCCTGTATGCAGGGTAATTGATAGGCTCTATCAGAGGTCAGGATTTGCATAAGAATTAAGAGCAGTAAATTAATTTAATATTCCATGCACATCTCCAATTATTCCTGCAGACCTTTGTCTCCACGGCTGGCAGAGAGAAGGTTCAGCTGCTCTTCAACCAAACAACATCTGTGCAGTTAATAATTTGATAAACAGCTCATACAAATAGTTTCTGAATTATCTGCCAACCCGATGACTATTCAGTTTGGAAGCACTTGGCGCGTCTGTGCCGTGCGGTCGGGGCTGGGCAGCCTGGTCCCCCCGATTTAGCTGCCCGGGCAGACAGTTTCCCCCCGATCTCTTAAATATCATCAGCCACTTGCAACAAAAACCCATCAATAACAGTACGTGAAATCGGTAATTACCAGTAATTAATCACAGCCTTGCAGAGGAGGTGCAGGGGTGCCAGCCCAGCGCCGGGGGCTGCGGGGGGCCGGGCTCCCCCGGCTCCAGCTCTGCGCCCCGTGGGCCTGGGGACGGTTCTGCAGTTGGTGTGGGGGCCACACCAACCAGAGGGACATCTTGGGGGGTTCGGCGTGGGCCCCCCCGGCGGTGGGATTCTCAGAGGGGACAGCTGCTCTGGAGCCCTGCTAAATCCAAACCTCAGCCTAAGGAGGGCGTCCTGATTGCCACCCGCTGATTTCCAGGGGAAATCCAGCCTTACAAAGCTGCGGTGGCTCCTTCAGCCACCCATGCTAGCAGGGTCGCAGAGGTCCAGCTCCACCACTTCTTCGCATACAGCCCACGGTGAGGAATCAATCCGCTGGGATAGCGCCAGACTCGCCTGGTTTATTTTTAAACGCACACATGTAATGCACAACCAACAGCAATAATTACAGGGTAAGAGCCAAACGCTCGGCGCTCTGCGGTGCCATCGGGACAATAACCTTGCGCAGGCGCGGACAGCCCTCACTAATTTCCTCCTCCGCACGGCTTGTACTTTCAGCCTTACTTCTGGTACCTACTATTAATAATAAACATGAGCGAATATGTGTAGAAAGTGAATGCTCCTGCATTCCCAGGGCTAAATTGAATGTGCAGAAGGATCCCTTTTTCTGGTTAATGCCACACGCGTGACAAAAGTGCTCGAAGCAATTGAGAACCACAAGGAAGTTCTGAGTGGGCTCAGCGTCTGTGCACCACAACAGGAGTGCCCAGCACTGATCTGTATAAATTAAAAATCCAGTGGGCAGCTCATTTTTCTGCTAAGGAACCTCCTGGCAAGACCACCAAGGGTGGTGCTGTGGCGTCCTGGCGTGTCTCAGCTTCTCCCCTCTGCCCCCAGCCCAGGGAAGCTGCTGAAGGGCAGAAAACTGAAGGTGGGACATGGGCGGCTGCGAACTCACTGGTTCGGCCCCTACTGA
Source organism: Caloenas nicobarica (assembly GCF_036013445.1). Lineage (NCBI taxonomy): Eukaryota > Metazoa > Chordata > Aves > Columbiformes > Columbidae > Caloenas > Caloenas nicobarica. Next base: position 121,758,557 of record NC_088247.1, read on the forward strand.
AGGCGTTAGCGTGCAAGTTTAACGGGGATGTGGCCCGGTTGGGCAGTGCCACGGTCCCACAGCACCCCTGGGCACACTCAGCTTAGGGGTGACCTGAACTCACACCTGGGAAGTTGCAGAGAGTTCCCCTGGCGATGCCACCGTGACTCACTTCCACCAGGCATTAAGCATCACTCCAAAATTAATAAAAAAGTTGATTTTAAAAAGATGATGGATTTCTTCAGGCTGAAGGACAGGTTAATGCTCCGCTCTGTCGTCACGCAACTTTCGTGTTTGCTGTCGAGTTGATTTTTCTCTCCATTTTGAAGAGAAAATTTATTCGAGGAATAGGAATCCAGGAATAGCGACATCAACAGAAATGAAAGGATCGAGTGCCAAACTGGGACGGATGCTGGGGCTTGATAAACCAGCGCAGGCTTATCCCAGCATAAATACCACCAGGCTCACCGTGACACTGCCCAGCTGTGCGGGACAGGCCAAACGGTGAATTAGCCGAGGTTCAGCTGGGGAGGGAGGTGCTGGAGACCCCGCACCGAGACGCAGCGGTCGCAGACTCGATTCCTGCAGCGCTGGGTTCGGCAGCATCGCAGCAGCACCGACCCCAGAGCTCACCGCGGCGAACCAGCCCTTTGAACACTCAGCACCTGCAGCTCCAGGGCTGCTCAGCCCCAGGGGTTTGCTAGTAAATAGACGCCTTTTTTCTCCTTTCCAAAATTCAGATTCACATCAATGCACTGTGCTGTCTCCAGAGCCTGAGGCTGTTCTGACCTTAGACTGTGTTTTGCCCCAGCTGTAATTAAAAAAACACACGCAAACCCAGTTTTTATTTTCGAAGCTAAATGGGCTGCTTCGAAGAGTTCAAATCCCCTTTCTGCAGCCCCCAAACCCAACCGCTCCATGTTGCGAGGAGGGAACGGGACCCCCACCTGCTCTGTCAGCCCAGCCAGGGACACCCCCAGCTCCTCACCACTCCCGACGGCCGGGAGGGCTCAGGCGGCCTCACCGCGACACGCTGGTTTTCCGAGCCAGGAAGGTGCCAGGCTGGCTCTGGAGACACAGGACGCTGCAGACCCTGCGTCATCACCGCCACCAGCGCGCCCTTGAAGCTCTTAAGCCCCTTTGGTCCCTCGATTTAACCACAGCGAGAGGATTTCAACACTAACACTTGCCAAGCGGCGCTAGGCAACTTAATTAATGTTTGCAGAGCTTAGAGCGAACAGCCTGTACCTGCATAAATTTTGTATTACTCCAGCCAGGCCACAAGCCCTGCAAATCCAAACAGCTTCAGGTGATGCTGGCTGCGTATTTTGTGGTGGTGTGGGGGGGGGTTTGGTTTGTTTTCGAAGAAAGCAGTACTCATACCCTGTGAAGTTGGGATAGGATGCTGCAGGGACGCACCATGGGATGATACCATGGGACACGCTGCCTCTCACTCACACAACTCCATCATTCTGCACCAAAGCACAAACCAAACCCAGCGTCGGGTCCCTGGGGCTCTGGGTCACCTCCTCAGAGCCACTTTTTGGAGTGGTCTCTCTTTACAGACTTGCTGTGCCACTCTTTTTTTTTTTTCTCTCTCTTTATTGAGCCATAGAAGAGTCTATAATGAGAGATTAAAATAGTAGTCGTGCCCCGTGATTTATTTTTTTAAATTCTTGTGTCTACATGCATGTAAACTACACAAAGCCACCCGGCTGCAGACCGAGGATAAATAATGCATTGCAATATATTTAGAGAATGCGAACCGCAGAAAAATATGTAGGAGAGGAAAATGCATTTGCTGGGTGGTAAGTTATCGGACCTTCAGAGGCAGAGAAGGGAGAGGCTGGGATGGGGTTTGCTCCTGCCTTCCCTCCTGCAAATAAATCAGCAGCCTCGCAGCGCCTGCACCTGAATAAAATATGCCAGGTCTCTGTGGCAGGGCCGGCGCGGCTCCGTAACCAGCCGCCCTGCGCGCTGCGCACGCCGACTGCAAATGGGCTGGGTTATCAGCCGCCGCCATAAAAACACCCTCTTCCCCAGCTGATTATGAACCTCATGCATAGCAAATGACAGAGCAATAACGCTCGCGTCGCCTGCAGCAGGGGTAAAAAAAAAAAATAAAATATTTACAGACTGACAGGCTAATGGACACTTTCCCAAAGAGCGGTTAGAAAGAAGTAGTAAATGGGCCCACGCTGATGCAGGGCAGCGGGCCCGGTCAGGGAGCACGGCACACGGCACCGGATCGGATAACATCTAATTGGCAGGTCACATCCAAATGAGTGTAGTCATGCATCATCCGGAAGGCTTTTGCTGGTTATAAAGACACTTGTAAACAATTCAGCCGCTGAACATGGCAATAATATGTTGATCCGGCATGTAATGAGGTGTTCCTGGAATCAATAAACTAGTCATGAAGAGCAGGGAGCAAGGTCAGCGCCTGCCTTTTTGATGACCTTTCCTGGCTGGTAAGGACATCACATACTCTGAAGAGGACTTTTCTCATATTGCACAAGGCGCCGAGTGTCAGAACTTCCATTCGCAGCAAGCAAATGAACAGCCGGGCTCTGCATGCTAATGAAGTCCAGGCTATTTTCCACCTTTTCATCTGCACATTATGCTCTTGACTTTGGAGAAGGTGGGAATTAGGTTGGACCCTCGTGTCAGACTGCCTGATGGCTCGGCTCCGGAAAACTGGTAATTGAAGCTGATGACTGATGCGGAGGAGGCCTGAATTTGGAAATAAACAGTTTCAAGCACTGCATGTCATTTCTAGAGAGACTGCTGAGTGAATGGAAATGAGCTCCCTTTCGCCAATCTAATGCAGTTTCTCAGCAGGAAAAACACCGTCTTTGAGACAACAATGCCAGTCATTAAGGTTTAAATGTTCTGGCGATAATGTAAGGAATAGCACCTGCCTTGGCGAACAGCACTTATGGAAATGCCGGCCCACCGGGGGCTGGGGTTCACCTCCAGCCCGGTCCGAGCGGCGCGCACCGCGCTCGCCGGGTCACAGCGCCGCTCACATCAGCCGCGCCGAAAATGCCTTTTTGAAGAATCCGTCACGAAAAGCGACGCTTACCGCGCTGCATCTGCACCGGTTAATTGCTCTTCCCCAGCACATTTAGCAGAAAGCCTGCTGGCCTCGTCCTCGCCGCTGCTCACTGAGCTGGCCCTAATTCACGTCAGCCCCGCCGCCGGCCCCGGAGAGATGAAAAATGGACTTTCTAGACGAGGCACTTAAAGGCCGGTATTTTCAGAGTTGAATATGAACGCTCTGCCATCCTAGCTGTTGGGAAATAACACTAAACACGTTATGAGCCCTTTCCAAATCCTACCTGGTGTTGGGAAACCGAGCAAAGCAACTTGTTTGCCGGGGCAGAGCCAGCCCGGCAGCCTCGCCAGGGTGTTTGGGGCTTTGAGGTGTCACTGGTGGGACACGACTGTTCAATAATGAATCGTTAACAAAGGCACATCCGCAATGACGCGCATGGGTCTGAACAAGCAGGGGAGGATGCTTCAGCACACATTCCACAGCACTGCCAAGCCCATACTTCCACCCATCCAGAATGGTTCATACGCAACATGGGAAATAAGGGCTACTTACGCTTTGGATTTCTTTTTCTTTTTTAACAATATTTCCATTTTTTCCCAGCCAGGTGCTGGCCCAGCAGCGAGCGCAGAGCTGGCAGCCCGGCCCCTGTGCGGGTGGCTGCCCCCGAGCCCGGGCAGCTCCGGGTCACGCTGGGGTGTCCGGGGGGTGCGGAGCAGACAGGGGCTCCCGGGCACCCTGTCCAGCGGGCACCGCGCTCGGCATCCCCCCGCAGCCCACCGGAGCTGCCGCTTCCGCTCCCCGAAAGCCTCGTCTTTCCCTGCGGAGGCGGCGGCAGCTCAGGAGTGGCTCTGTTTGTGTAATAGTTTGCAACCCTTCAACATGAAAGGATATAGAAGGATGCAAGTTATTATTATGAAAATGAACCAAGCAACAGACAAAAATATTCAGGAGATGTTATCTGCCATCCCTACAATGCGCTCGTGGAGAAGAGCACTTGGCAGGCAGAAGAGTAGTTGCCAGATACATTGCCTTTTGTTAAATTGCTTTTGCTCTGACAATGCCTTTTAAAACCACATGCAATCTTAATTTAAAATACCTAATACCTAAAGGTATAGGGGCTGGTCTCAACGCTGGTCTCCAGCTTGGGATTTGTCCAAAGCAATTCCACGGGCTTAATACCACGATTCCTCATTTTAATCACACAACAAATGTGGGAGGCTGAATTCCGCTTGTAAGAAACCGTGGACCTGATCCAAACATCACTAAAAATCAATTGAGCAAAGATTTATTTCTTTAAAGAAGTGCAGCCTGCCTGCCACCTCGCTTTGGTCCAAACCTTCATCATCCTCAACTTACAAGAAAGGTTCTCTCCCTGTGTGGTCAATTTTATTATGCAAGATGGGGGTAAATGCAAAATTCAGCTTTTTCTATTTTTTCATCGTCTTAGAAAATGCTTAAAAGTAAGGAACTGCTAAACGCAGCAATGCAAGAAACCACCACAGTTTTATTTTCCAAAAACTCCCCAAAACAAGCCAACGAGCGCTTCCACGCCAGCCGGTCCTCCTCTGCTCTCACGCAGCTGGTGCGTGCCGCTCCCAGCTCCGCGCAGCCGCCCGAGCCCCGGCTCTCCCGACACGAGCTCTGGGTGCAGGAGCCGGTTCTGCACCCCCGGACTCGGTGCCGAACAGAACAGCCCCCGCGGAGCAGGGGAGGCAGCAGCGCAGGCGTGTGCCAGGGCAGGGTGCAGACGGTGACGCCGTTTTGGGGCTCGCCCCGTCCACCCAGCTTCCTTAACAACCTCCTTCCCCATGCCCTCCGAAAATTATGCAGCCTGTTTATATTTCTTTACAGCCAGAACAGGCTGCTGACATGAATCAGCCATTAGCGATTCACATTGAGGAGTCTCCGCTAATTGTGCAGAATGTAATTAGTGATTATGTAATATCTGAGCTCTTGCAACTGTCATTAATGTCCACTATTCACCAGAGATAGTTCTTACTGAATTAGAGAATGATTACTGCATGGTAAATCTACTTAATCCTAAATATGCTAATTAACACTGTATGCACTTTAGACAGTGGTTAAAAGCACTAGTAACCTCAAAAAAGGTTGCGATACACCAGCATCTAAATTGCTTGCAATGGATTTTCCTTCAAAAGGTAAATTTGTTTAATTAAACGGTATAGCAAACTGTTAGGCGCAGCTATTGATTAGCGCAACCCAAGCCAAGCTTTTCTGTAATGGATCTAGTGAGGTGCTGCTGCAGGGCAGCGATGCTCCTGCTGCATCCTGGGTATCCCGCTGCATCCTGGGTATCTGACAGCATCCCGGGCATCCCGCTGCATCATCCTGGGCATCCTGCTGCATCATCCTGGGCATCCCGCTGTATCCCGGGCATCTCACAGCATCCCAGGTATCCCACTGCATCCCCAGGCATCCCACTGCATCCTGGGCATCCCACTGCATCCCGGGTATCTCACAGCATCCCGGGCATCCCGCTGCATCCCGGGCATCCCACTGCATCCCGGGTATCTCACAGCATCCCGGGCATCCCGCTGCATCCCGGGCATCCCACTGCATCCCGGGTATCTCACAGCATCCCGGGCATCCCACTGCATCCCGGGCATCCCGCTGCATCCCGGGTATCTCACAGCATCCCGGGCATTCCGCTGCATCTCGGGCATCCCACAGCATCCCGGGCATCCCACTGCATCCCGGGCATCCCGGGTATCTCACAGCATCCCGGGCATCCCACTGCATCCCAGGCTGGGCACGGCCTCAGCAGAGCCTCTGGGCGAGGGGGGCTCCATGCACGCCCCCCAACATGTGGATGTTCCCGAACAGGCCTGAGATCGCTGGCGGAGCTGTATGTAAAATAGCTTTCTGACAGCTCTCCCTCCAGGATTAAATACCGTGTTCCTGAGGTCGTAAACCATAATATTACTACAGGCAGATACAGTAGCCTTCCTCAATAAATTCCTACCTAAATCTTAATGTTAAGATTTATTTGTGTAAACCAGACTTTAGATATTAAATGCTACCTACTAAATGAATGGAATAAATACAGCAATTGTACAGTTTTTGAAACATCCCTTTCGAATGCCCGGGGTGTTTAATGTATTCTTGTTTTCAGTAAAAAAAAAAAAAGATATGGCTGTCGTGAACCCTGAGGATAATAGCATTTTGTGATTTATGAAGATTCTTCCTGCTTATATATTTTATATAAATAATACTCCTGCGTGTATCTCTGCACTCATTCATAATCAAAAGCTGCACAGGCTGTAAAAAAGAGTTTGCCTAGTAAGATATTTAAAATCAGCTTACAAAAATTGGATAACTAATATATCAGACACAAAATAAGTCATTGTTGCAAGCATACCAAAAGGAAAATTAACAGCACAATGCAATCCACGCCACACTTTTATCAGCAGACTGGCACAACAAAGGAACACAAAACAAAAACTCCCACAAAAGAAAGTTCCTCAATCAAAAATCAGAAGTGAAAAGTATGATAAGAAATTAAGCACGCTCTTAATTTACCTGGGTGCATTAAACGTTTGCAGCTGATAAGGGGACTGCGAGCGCTCTCTGACAGCTGCGCAATGTCGTGTGTGCTGACACGGGGCGACGGGTGCAGGTTCCTGCGGCGCTGGGAGCACCCCAGCTCCTGGGAGGGTCCCTGTCCCTGCTGCCCACACAGGGTGACCCAAGGGACGCTCAGAGCACCCCAGCTCCTGGGAGGGTCCCTGTCCCCGCTGCCCACAGGGTGACCCAAGGGACACTCGGAGCACCCCAGCTCCTGGGAGGGTCCCTGTCCCCGCTGCCCACAGGGTGACCCAAGGGACACTCGGAGCACCCCAGCTCCTGGGAGGGTCCCCATCCCTGCTGCCCACAGGGTGACCCAAGGGACACTCAGAGCACCCCAGCTCCTGGGAGGGTCCCTGTCCCTGCTGCCCACAGGGTGACCCAAGGGACGCTCAGAGCACCCCAGCTCCTGGGAGGGTCCCTGTCCCCGCTGCCCACAGGGTGACCCAAGGGACACTCGGAGCACCCCAGCTCCTGGGAGGGTCCCTGTCCCTGCTGCCCACAGGGTGACCCAAGGGACACTCGGAGCACCCCAGCTCCTGGGAGGGTCCCTGTCCCCGCTGCCCACAGGGTGACCCAAGGGACGCTCAGAGCACCCCAGCTCCTGGGAGGGTCCCTGTCCCCGCTGCCCACAGGGTGACCCAAGGGACACTCGGAGCACCCCAGCTCCTGGGAGGGTCCCTGTCCCCGCTGCCCACAGGGTGACCCAAGGGACACTCGGAGCACCCCAGCTCCTGGGAGGGTCCCTGTCCCCGCTGCCCACAGGGTGACCCAAGGGACGCTCAGAGCACCCCAGCTCCTGGGAGGGTCCCTGTCCCCGCTGCCCACAGGGTGACCCAAGCGACACTCGGAGCACCCCAGCTCCTGGGAGGGTCCCTGTCCCCGCTGCCCACAGGGTGACCCAAGGGACACTCGGAGCACCCCAGCTCCTGGGAGGGTCCCTGTCCCTGCTGCCCACAGGGTGACCCAAGGGACACTCGGAGCACCCCAGCTCCTGGGAGGGTCCCCGTCCCCGCTGCCCGCACAGGGTGACCCAAGGGACCCGCTCTGCCACGCGACTCTGAAACCATGGCCAAACGCCACGGGCCGGGGGCCGCTCGGGGCCCCGCGCTGCTGGCTGGGCCCCGGTGCCCGGCGGCTTTGTGCAGGGCAAAGCTGCATTTCAAACAGCCCAGTCTGAACGTTCACATTCATTTTTTAATGGAAGTTTCAGGAAGGTTTAGATTGGGCAGACTCGGTGTGTACGGGTGACAGCCTCAATCCAGTGACTTAACAGTCCCTGTGCATTATAAAAGAGCTACTGCAGCCTATGGCATTGAAAAGGAGATGTCCCTGGTGCCTAAATGAAGATTTACACAGAAGGCCTGACCCTAAGACTGACTCAGAGGATTATTTGCAATCGTCATTGTCAATACCACGGGCCTGAGCTCAGGAACCCCTCCCTGCGCTGGACAGGGTTTGCAGGGTCAGCTCCACGGGGTTTCGATGCCCCTACAGACGCGGCGGCTGCGAGTACGGGATGAAAACATACGTGCACAAGTGGGGCAAAGGAGAGCGGGTCCAGTCTGCGTGGGGACAGGGGCTGTGCCCCCCAGCTCGCCCAGCACGCACGTGTGCATGGATGGACACACAGACGTGTGCACGGATGGACGCACAGACGGATGCACGGATGGACACACACACGTGTGCACGGATGGACGCACAGACGGATGCACGGATGGACACACACACGTGTGCACGGATGGACGCACAGACATGAGCACGGACGCACAGACAGGTACATGGATGGACACAGAGCTGCACGCGCGTGTGCCCTCGTGCAAACGCGGGCTCTCGGCGAGGGGACAGCTCGCGCCCCGCGTCTCGTGGTGGCAATCACCAGCGACGGAAATGAAAGAATTAGCCACACAATAAACCCCTAATTGCCTGGCAACAGCGTTTAGGCCCCATTAGGTAGATTTGTAACCGCTTCCAGAGAAATAAACTCCTGTGTCATTAGATAACAAGGAAAGAAATAGGTTATTTCCTTTTTGAAAGGTATGAAAGCTTCCAATTGCCTGATGTATTCGCTTAGTAGATTATTTTCTGTCATCTCAGTTAATTGAATTTTATCCATTGCTCTCAGAATTCCTCCCTTTCGTGTAAGGTTAAAAAGTTCAGAGGAGTCATATTTTTGAACCTCGTCCACTTATCGCCTAAGCCAACTCCAGCTGCACAAAGTACGCCGGGGAAAACAGAGTTGCAAAAAACTATGCAATAATTGCTTTTTAGCATCCGGGTGAATTGGCGCCTGAAGAATTGCAAACCGCAGCTTGTCAGAGCAGCACCCGGCTGGGACGCTGGCGGGACGCACGGGGACATGTGTGCTTTGCGCTGCCTTTGGGAGGTCCACGGTGCGATGGACATCACCTCCTCCCCTAGAAAACCAAACCGGAGACCCAGAATTAACCCGATTCTCCCCATTCCCAAGGGAGGTGACCCCCCCGCTCCTGTCGCGCTGAGCCGAAGCGCCGGGCCGGCAGTGACAGCTTGGCTGAGCGGCAGGACCATGGCAGGCGGGGCCGGCGGGATTTTCTCCTCGCCCTCATTGTTGGCCTCCCTAGGACCAATTTCAGACCTGTCAAAACGTATTATGGCGAACAAAACCCGACATGCAGTCCTGCCAGGACGTGTCCGTGACATCCCTCAGCCCTTCCCAGCACGCACCGTCACATCGTCCCCGCTCAGCTCCTCAGGACACCCATCCCTCACTGTCACCCATCCCTCACTGTCACCCATCCCACACTGTCACCCATCCCTCGCTGTCACCCATCCCTCACTGTCACCCATCCCACACTGTCACCCATCCCTCGCTGTCACCCATCCCTCGCTGTCACCCAGCCCTCGCTGTCACCCATCCCTCACTGTCACCCAGCCCTTGCTGTCACCCATCCCTCGCTGTCACCCATCCCTCGCTGTCACCCATCTCTCGCTGTCACCCATCCCTCGCTGTCACCCATCCCACACTGTCACCCATCCCTTGCTGTCACCCATCCCTCGCTGTCACCCAGCCCTTGCTGTCACCCATCCCTCACTGTCACCCATCCCTCGCTGTCACCCATCTCTCGCTGTCACCCATCCCTCGCTGTCACCCATCCCTCGCTGTCACCCAGCCCTCGCTGTCACCCATCTCTCGCTGTCACCCATCCCTCACTGTCACCCATCTCTCGCTGTCACCCATCTCTCGCTGTCACCCAGCCCTTGCTGTCACCCAGCCCTTGCTGTCACCCATCCCTCACTGTCACCCATCTCTCGCTGTCACCCATCTCTCGCTGTCACCCAGCCCTTGCTGTCACCCATCCCACACTGTCACCCATCCCTCGCTGTCACCCATCCCTCGCTGTCACCCATCCCACACTGTCACCCATCCCTCGCTGTCACCCATCCCTCGCTGTCACCCATCCCTCTCTGTCACCCATCCGTCGCTGTCACCCATCCCACACTGTCACCCATCCCTCGCTGTCACCCATCCCTCACTGTCACCCATCCCACATTGTCGCCCATCCCTCGCTGTCACCCAGCCCTTGCTGTCACCCAGCCCTTGCTGTCACCCATCCCACACTGTCACCCATCCCTCGCTGTCACCCATCCCTCGCTGTCACCCAGCCCTCACTGTCACCCATCCCACACTGTCGCCCATCCCTCGCTGTCACCCAGCCCTTGCTGTCACCCATCCCACACTGTCACCCATCCCTCACTGTCACCCAGCCCACACTGTCACCCATCCCTCGCTGTCACCCAGCCCTCACTTCTTCCTTCCCAAAGCGAACCTAGGCAGATGTTCTTAATTTCTGAGTGAATCCAGAGCATATGTTATCCCTCTCACCATCCCGCAGGCCACTGAACTTAGCTTCCCCAGTTTCCCCCAGTGCCCCCAGTACTCCCGTACCGGCAGCTCTTGCAGGGAGCTGACGAGCAAAGTTAACGTTTAGCGGGGCGACGGGGCAGAGGCAGCGGCTTCACCTCCGTCCTGTGCAGTATTTGCTTTGCAGAGCGGCACCGCCCTTAACGAAACGGGGTGGCTGGGCTGCTGAAAGGTTACTGAAATAATCCGTTGGTGACTCCGGAGCTGCTTGATCTTGAACGCTTCTGAAAAGCCAGCTCCATTTTCTGCTTTGGTGCATACCAATTCCCTGCGCTGGCGTACAAGAACGCTATGCCGCGCGGGCATTGTCACCCCGTTCCCAACTATTACAACATAGTTTCTATCAGAGCGGTTTTCTTCGCAGCCAGTCGAGTGGAATGATCCCTGAAAGCAGCGGTTTGCGGCAGAAACGCGCCCGGCTTCCTCCCGCGGAGCCTCGGCACCATCACACCCCGCGACTGCCCACACGCAGGCTCGGTCCCCACAAACCCACCTGCTGCAGCGCCCGCAGGGCTGGCGGAGCAGAAACCCAGGAGCAGCAGGAAAATACCCAAAATACAGAGAGAACTGCTCTGGAGCGGCCAAGCCCAGGGTGACACAGCTTCCCAAAAGCCTGTTCCCATGGCTGGCACCCACCCTGCGGGTCCCACCCTGTGCCTGCTCCCCTCCACCCGGCCACAGGGACACCCCCGGCTCTTACAGATGTGTCGGGGACACCCCAGTTCTTACGGACGCGTTTGGGGACATCCCCAGTTCTCACAGATGCATTCGAGGACACCCCAGTTCTTACAGATGCATTCGGGGACACCCCAGTTCTTACAGATGCATTTGGGGACATCCCCAGTTCTTACGGACGCATTCGGGGACACCCCAGTTCTTACAGATGCATTCGGGGACACCCCAGTTCTTACAGATGCATTTGGGGACATCCCCAGTTCTTACAGACGCATTCGGGGACACCCCAGTTCTTACAGATGCATTCGGGGACACCCCAGTTCTTACAAATGCATTTGGGGACATCCCCAGTTCTTACAGACGCATTCGGGGACACCCCAGTTCTTACGGACACGTTTGGGGACATCTCCAGTTCTTACAGATGCATTTGAGGACACCCCAGTTCTTACAGATGCATTCGGGGACACCCCAGTTCTTACAGATGCATTCGGGGACACCCCAGTTCTTACAGATGCATTTGGGGACATCCCCAGTTCTTACGGACACGTTTGGGGACATCTCCAGTTCTTACAGATGCATTTGAGGACACCCCAGTTCTTACAGATGTATTCGGGGACACCCCAGTTCTTACAGATGCATTCGGGGACATCTCCAGTTCTTACAGATGCATTCGGGGACACCTCAGTTCTTACAGATGTGTTTCAGATCTCGGGATGTTCCCGGGTCAGACAGAGAAGAGGAAAAAGTGGAAGGGAAAGAACAGGGCTGCACTTTTCCATGCTGTTTTTTAATTTTTTTTGTTTTTAACTGCACCCCAGAGCACTGTGCATTAAGGGTCCTTAATGAGGGAGGGAAGTGGGGGTGTCCAGCCCCCGCTCTCCCCCCAGGCGAGCCAGGAAAACCCTGTCCCTCTGCCAGCACAGCCATTCACGGGGATAACCTTGTAATCTATAGAAATCTGGGAATTATGATGGATGTTACATAAATCAAACCCCCTCTGTCAATAAGGGAAAAAACATTTTTAAAAGAGAAGCAGCTCAAAATTAACCCCGAGAGCACAGTTTTAACCCAGATCACCTTGGAAAAAGCAGCAGGGACAATGGCATGCATTCACTCCCTGTCTTTTCTCATTTAAATAACCTGGCCTTCATTAGCTTCTGATGGATTGCTTTAAAATCGCTAAAACGGAGCCTTGTTTGTTTTTGATGTGTAGTTGCATTGATTTTTTTTTTTTCCCCCTCCTCATTCGAATAAAAGGCATTTTACAGAGCGCCCCAGCCAAGCGCAGCTCTGTCGGACAGCGGGGTGTTTGCGAACCCCACGGAGGGGCAGACACGCTCCCCACAGCCCAGAGTTCAGGCAGCCAGACCCCGCGTTGGCGGCTGCGCCCCAACCGTGCAGCGGGCGCCGCGGCCTGAGGGCTCCTCGTGCTGCACCAGGGCAGAACAGCAAACAACCCAAATAACGGCACCAGCACGGGACTGCCAACACCGACGGGCAAACAGGGACCCGGGGCTTTGCTCCCTGCGGCAGCGGGCTGTGCCAAAACCCCCAGGCTGTCCCCAAACCCCTGGGCTTTCCCAAAGCCCCTGGCCAACAGCACCCTCCCGCAGTGAAAAAGTGCCTCAGAATACTAGAATTCCCTCAGGTCGTTCCGCTGCTGGGCACTGCGGGCAGGCAGAGGCGTTAGCTGGGCTGGCTCTCAGCAGCTGCCTGTGCAGGAGCCGGTGTGTTCCCGGTGCAGGTGCAAACGTGGGACGCAGCAGCGGGTCCCCGCGGCCCCTGCGGCCCCCTGGGAAACCCAACACATCCCCTAGGCCTTTGCTTTGCTGCTAGATGTGTGCGTGCACCTAACGCACAAAGCGAGAACACTCCCGGGGCTGGCGTGTCTCCCTGTAAACCCTGACCAGTATTTGTACACGGGCAACCTGAAATCTGAGCACTGGAATACACCCAGTCGGATTTTTCTTAAAGGAGAGATCCCGAGTTAATTTAAAATACGTTCCTTTTACAAACAGCTCGATGTTACGAACCTGCCGTATCTCCTTAGGTCATGGTTACGCAGCAGCTGGCCAGCTGTGCTGTGGTTTGGGCCAGCTGTGCTGTGGTTTGGGCCAGCTGTGCTGTGGTTTGGGCCAGCAGCCCACTCGCCAGCTCTCCCGCCAGCGCCAGCCCCCGGGCAGTGTCCCTGCGCTGGTTCTGCTGCCCCGCGGGGCTCTGCTCACCCCCCAGTGCCTCAAATCCACACTAAATTTGCTCTTGCCCACTGCAGAGGGTCGGTGTCGCTCGATGACGAGCGCTAGAACCGGGACAGAGCAGCGATGGCGCAGGGAGGAAAGGTGGAAGGGAGGAAGGGCAGCAAAGCGGGAGGGAGGGTGACGCTGCCCACGCTGCCAGCGCTGTCCCCGTCCCCGCGCTGTGCCACCCCCGCGACAAGAACCAGAGACCTGACCCGCGGGACAAAACCCCCTTTCTTCTCAGACCTGCTGACGGGAAACCCGGCTGGCTCCAGCCAGGGATGTTCCTGTGCGCGGCTCAGCAACACCTGCACGTGCGGCAGCGGCACCGGCTGCGCAGCCTCCGCCGGGGCCGCCCCGAGCCCGCGCGGCTCGGCCCTCGGAGAGCGGCATCCGCCGGGGCTGGGCTCAGAGCGGGTGCTGATGCCGCCTAAGGAAACAGAATGAAAGAGAGTAAAATAGAATAGAATAAAGTACAACAAAACATAGAATAAAATAGAATAAAGATAAATTAAAATCAAAATAAAATAAATGAAAATTTAAAAAATTTTAAAATAAAAATTTTAAAATAAATAAATAAAATAATGAAATAAAATACAATAAAATAATAAAATAAAATAATAAAATAAAACAAAATAAAAAATAAAAATAAAATAAAATAAAATAAAATAAAATAAAATAAAATAAAAATCACTACGGATTGAAAGTAGGTCTTCCCCCAAGCAGCAAGGCAAGGGCAGGCGTTGGCCAGGCTGGGTGTGTGTCTGTCTGCAGAGCGGGTGTCTGTCTGTCTGTTTGCAGGGCAGGTGTCTGTCTGCAGAGCGGGTGTCTGTCTGCCTGTTTGCAGGGCAGGTGTCTGTCTGCAGAGCGGGTGTCTGTCTGCCTGTTTGCAGGGCAGGTGTCTGTCTGCAGAGCGGGTGTCTGTCTGCCTGTTTGCAGGGCAGGTGTCTGTCTGTCTGCAGAGCAGTGTCTGTGCGCACGGAGCCCACCGCAGCTGCCCCGAGCCGGCGTCACTCGGGGCCGGGGCTGTGGTGCCCACAGCCCCCCAGGGAGGGCACGGAACCCGGGCCGCCCGCGCCGCTCGCACCGCGCTGCTGCCGGGGACGGACATGGCCTGATTTGTGAGTATTTAATGTTTCTTAGGAAGCACTTCTAAAAGAAATTGGTATGTAATGACAGCACTCACTGGAAAACAGGCCGATTATAAAATGCACTAACTTATCTGGTATTCATTTGAAAAGTAAATGGATGCAAGTAAAGGTGAGAGTTCACTACCAATTCAAATATTTTGCTTTAACAGGCTCTAGCACTCCTACTTTAATTCAAGCAGAAGCACAAGTATGAATAATCAAACTGGATGATGCTCATCAAAACCTTTGTGCCTTGCACCATTTCAAATGGTCATTGAAGCTTAATGGCAAAAAATTTACATTATTCCTTTAATTTGTATTCCGTTCCTTCCTTCTGAGTGATGTGATTGTGATTTTCTGTTGCCGGCTGTATTATTTTGATGCAAATGTTATGTGCTGGTGCAGTCCAATTTCCTGCTTCGGCCCCCCCTTTTCTTCCCCCAGTAAAGAAACGACAGCTAAAATAGTTCAAAATTGGGGAGGGATTTTGAAATAGTTCCTTAACTACTGCTCCTAATTAAAGCAAACAATGCAGGGTCTTGAAGCACCCTGAAAAGCGGAAAATTAATTATTAGCTGAAGGGGGAGGGAAGTGGCTTTGCTCCCTGGACCTTCGGAAAACAAAAAAATAAAAAACAAAAGGAGAAAAAAGTGAGGGATCCCAATTCTGCCTACAAAAGAATTAGAAAAGAAAATTTGTAATTCAGTTAAAAACTCCTTTTGCTGAAACATAATCACCTGGGGACGGCTGCTTGATGGAGAGGCATGGGGCTGCACACCAAAGCCTGCAAGCAGGCGGCCCCCGGGGCGCTCGCGCCACGTAATGTATGCACCGACTAATTTATTGCGCTGTGACTAATTTCCATTCCTTGTGCTCAGAGTTGCCTGGCTAATTACAGGGATGTTTTCTTAACTGGGGTAATTGCGCTGCCCGCGCGCCGCCCCCACGCACGCCCCACGCGGGCTTTGATGCACCCCCACGGGGCGGCTGCACCGGGCGCCGCCCTAATTAGCTTGGCTGCCTTAATTAAGGGAGATGTGGGGATGCCTGGGGGTGCTGAGCCCCTTGTTACACAGGCAAGAGTGGGGCTCGTGGGTCCTGGGCCTGCCCAGACCTGTGTCCATCTCCTCCAAGTCTCCATCCCATCCAGGTGTCCATCAGCTCCAAGCATCCATCAGCTCCAAGCGTCCATCTCGTCCAAACCTCCATCCCATCCAGCCATCCATCCCATCCAAGCGTCCACCCCATCCAAGCGTCCATCCCATCCAAGCGTCCATCCCATCCAAGCATCCACCCCCTCCAAGTGTCCATCTCGTCCAAACCTCTATCCCATCCAACCATCCATCCCATCCAAGCGTCCATCTCATCCAAACCTCCATCCCATCCAACCATCCATCCCATCCAAGCGTCCATCCCATCCAAGCATCCATCCCCTCCAAGTGTACATCTCGTCCAAACCTTCATCCCATCCAACCATCCATCCCATCCAAGTGTCCATCAGCTCCAAGCGTCCATCTCATCCAAGCATCCATCCCCTCCAAGCACCCATCTCATCCAAACCTCCATCCCATCCAAGCATCCATCCCCTCCAAGCATCCATCCCATCCAAGCGTCCATCCCCTCCAAGCATCCATCTTGTCCAAACCTCCATCCCATCCAAGCACCCATCCCATTCAAACATCCATCCCCTCCAAGCGTCCATCTCGTCCAGACCTCCATCCCATCCAACCATTGATCCCATCCAAGCGTCCATCCCCTCCAACATCATCCCCCCAGCATCATCCCGCCCCGGCTGCCTGCGCAGAGCAGGCTCGTACCAGGAGCATCCCTCAAAACAAGTCCTGGGGGCACAGCTGTGAGCGTTGGTGTCACCATGTCACCATGCTGCTCGCCCCTGCTAAGCCTGGCTCCAAACCTGCTGCCTTGGGCTGCCTTAATTTCATGTGTGGAAGTCACTCAGGCATTTAAAATTATTAGACAGATAATCACTTCCTTGAAATAATTTCAGCACTCATCTATAATAAAAAAGATTTCTTTCAAAGGACCCTTAGTTAAATGGGCTCAGTGCTACTTTCTGTATCCCACAGGTCAATTTGATTCTGCTCTATCCTCTCTATACAGCTAAACAATTGCTTTTCATAAACTGGAGAGCAGAGTGAAAGCAGCCTGTAATATCCATCCAGAGATGGCCTTGAACACGGTCGTTAATAAAAGCTTGACATCTGAAATTCTACTTCTTTATTCCTCTCTTATCAAGGAGTTGATCAAGATTTCAGAAAATTAATGTCATATTAATAAATACTAATAACCCGGCAGCGAGCGCCAGCAGGAGGACGAGGAGAAGCCCCCGGCCCGCGGGTGCAGCGTCCCCTCGCCCGGGCTGGGACCTGGGGACGCCACCGCGGGGGCACAGCGCCGGGGACCGCGCGAGAGGCAGCGTCTGCAGCGCGGGGACACGTCCGCGCCCCACGGCCCACAGGGCCCGGCCAGAGGTGCCAGGGACACCACCAGCGGCCGCGGGGCACGTGCGCTGGGACCACGCCGGTGAGTGGGATGCTCACGTGTATAAAGCACCTTCTCCGGCTCAGGCTTTGCTGTGGAAAAGGAAATAAAAAGAGTCTCCTGCCACACAACTGGCTCCGGCGCCTCCTCTCTAATAACTTGGCATATTCACTTAATACAGCCCGGCTCCTTCTGAGTCGTTAGCGGCGGCGGGAGACACAGCCTGAACAGTGACCTGGTTTGCTTGCCAAGGCACAGCAAAGAGAAACCTTCACATAATCATTTCCAAACATTAAAATGGCTCCATTGTCATTATAGCGGAGAGATTGAATTCGCCTCATCAAAGCGGCGTGTGACAGGTGACTCAATAGGATGGTGCCAAGCGCGGAGGCAAGGAGATTAGCAGGGCACTGATATCATTATTTCCGCCTATCACAGATTCGGCAGGGAGGCAATTGTAATTTCTGGGCTTATTAGTCTGCATTCGGAGGAAAAAACCCGGTGATAAACCTCAGTGTGACAGCCAGGCATTTGTGCAGCAAGTGCTGTCACAGTGACGCTCGGAAAATGCCAATGTGGAGCTGTTCTCCTAATCCCCCTAATGGAGGTTAAAGCATGGCACGCCGGCTCTCTTACCCGCCATCGGGACGCTAATAACATTTGCATTTTTAAGTTAAATATAGTAAGTAAAGAGTAAGTCTCCTCTTGGCAGCTTTGGCAATTAACTCGGCGCTGGCAGAGTAACAGCAAAGGAGAAATTCCAGCTGGCCCGTCTGCTCCGTGGTGGGCGAGGACCCTCGGCAGGCCGGCGTTCCCCGGACGGACAGACGGACACCAAGGCAACCGCATGACAGCACCTGGCCCAGGCCGGGGGGCTCCCTTGCCCCCAGGAGCAGAGATTATTCGGTGCTTTTACCTGCCTTTACAAGTGGTTTTGGTTCCAAGCGACAAAACTTCTCCGCAGGGCAGCTCCACTCTGCGGCGCACGCCAGGCTCGGGTTTGGCATAATTCCCCCCCGGACACGACCCCCGCATGTGCGCACACACACAGGAATTTCTTAAGGAAAAAAAAATTACAGGTGGTAAACTGTTACTTTTCCACATTTAAATAAGAGACCAATTAAGAAGACTATGTAATTCAATTCTTGAGTGAGTGCCACTGAATTCAATTTGTTTCAGGTCAATGAATATAATGTGAAGTTATTAACAAAAAGGTCAGGGACTGCATATAAAATATACACACATGACAGGCAGGAGTAATTAGTACACATTTCACATGTTCTGTTGCTCAGACATATGGTGTAGAAAATCTTAACAGGATTAGATGTTAATAAATGTTCCCCTCTCCCCCCGCACTCCCTGTTTAAACGGGGTTTGGCGCTATTCCCCGGCGTTCCCGGGGTCTGTGGAGGTGACAGACCCGCGGCTCCCACGCCAGCGCGGCACCAGGGCCCTACACGGTACCATATATACCAGATATACCAACACGTGTGTGCCCTCATTCCTCCTAGGAGGCAGATTCCTCCCCTGAAGCCAACATACAGTAAAATACCTGGTTTTCTCCTTCCAGAGACTCAAGTTTCTAATTTTTCACCAGGCACCAGAAGATTAAGCCGTGCTTAATTCCAGTGTCAGGCTGGGGAAGCAGGATGTATCTGGGACCATGGAAACGTCTTTCCACGTGAACGGCGCCAGCGTTTTTGGAATGAGCAGGGAGAGAGGCGTTGCGAGGGACGGGTTACCTGATGCCTGGCAGCTTCCCCAGCACTTGCTGCAGGAGCTAAATCTGATTTATAGGGATGCTCTGGTGTCCATTCAAATCTGCTTGAGATTCTTTACTGGGAAAAGATAATCGCGCTAATGAGCCAGATGTGTTTGCTTGCTCTGACATTTTTCTTCACATCTTCTGTTCAGAATGAAATACGCAACCAATTTCCCAAGTTATACTTTATCTCCAGCGCTGCCTGGTGTGTTAAAAGAATTAAGTCATTTGTATATATTGACTAATAATTGTCATTTATTACTGAACTTGTTAACATAATCCTCAACTGGAGATACTTGTTTATTTTCCCCATGTATTGCTGTATTGTTTTTGTATAACTGACTGCAGAAAGCAACAGGAAAATGCAAGAGATAGAAATGGAGAGTTTCAATAACGGCTGTGAAATGCTACCAGATGGGTCCAAGCCCAAACAGAAATGGGTTCAATATTTGTCTGTAAAGAGCGAACTTTAAAATGAGACTAGCCTATACAGGTTCGAGGGTGAATTAAATCTGAGGAGTGCGTGTTAATTCCCGTTGCCGTGGCTAAGGACTGTGGCTGCGGTGCGACGTACCACGTGTCATCAGGACAGGACGGGACAGGGGTAATCAGTGCTACCAAAACCAATCCGTCTCTCCTCCTTCCAAAACCTGCAGCGTCACCTACTCATCATGAGAAGAGTGGGCAGAGGAAGGGCCAGCTCAGCAGTTTACTGAATACACCAGGTGCAGAGGAAAGAAAAAAAGGGCCAATAAATGAAAAAATCTATTTTCTTTTTAATTAAGAAGTGATTACCCCCACGAGTGACCCACTTTCTCTCTCCATGATTTCCTGTTTTTAAAAAAACCCCGAAGCAATTTATTTGTAATTTTACTGGTTTGTTTGCGCACTGGAGGAAAGCAAATAAAAAGAAGGGAAATACCTATGGGAAGCCTTTGGTTTTGACTTTTTCCCCCTTTTCTTTTGTTTCTCTCCAAAAAACAGGACCAGCTTTCCGCTAACACACGACAGGACTCTCTGAACCTCCCCACGACTTGAACGAACCCCGAATGTCGCCCCAAGCGCTCCCAACAGCCCGATGTCTCCAGCTGGATTTTCCAGTCGAGGCCACTGGAGTTGCTCCCTGTGTCTGCCCAGGGCCTGCGCAGCCCCTGGGACCCCCCAGCAGTGGGGGGACGCCATGGGGACACCACGGGGACACCATGGGGACAGCGCGGACCCCCCAGCCCCTCGGCACACTCCGCGGGCTCTCCCCGCTCCCCTTCCCCGGCAGGTTCATTAACTGAAGATTGCGAACGGGTCAGCAGATCTACACACTTTTTGTGTTCCCTCCGCCGCGTTTATTTCTTTCTTTTTTTTTTTTTTCAGGATGCTGAATAACTAACCTTTTCTTCAATAGACAGATTTTAAAAAGCCCAGGATCCATCACACAGCGGCAGGATAGCCTTGCTCTGTTTTGACCTCGCTGAAATTAATTTCCCAATCTTAGCTTTCAAAATCAGAGATTGAAAAGACCTATTAGATCAGCCAATCCATCTTATCACCGGTACGGCAGCAAGCGGAGACCCCAGCTAAGTGCTCCTCCACATGGGAAAATATTCTGGAATAAGATGGGGCACGAATTTAAAGTGAAATACCTGTTCCAGAATATTCTGCACGTGGACACGTAACTCTGGAGTAATGGCAGCTCTTCCTGAGTTTGCTCAGTCGACACTTGGAGCCAATCCCTGTAACAGAGGTGTGGGGAAAAAATCCCATTTTAGGGTAAGGGTACCTGCCTCTGGAGCTTTTTCCTGGGGCAGCTACAGGGAGCCATTCACACCGAGCCTGTTCCCCAGGCAGCATCCCCGTGGGAGGAGAGGGAAGGTGCGGACCCGCGGTACATCCACCATCCACCCGCAGAATCAAGGACTGAGCAGGGCGTGGGGCGAGGGCAGGGGGACATCCCACTGTGGAAACACCCGCCAGAACAGGCTAAAGCCGTGACAGATTCCACAGAGGACAATTATAAAATAAGCCACCCGAAGGAGATTGCTGGCTGCTTGACTGCCAGAACAATGCGGTTTTGTAACGCTTTTAACTCTATCTAGTACAACAATCTAATCCTTTTTTTTTAAAAATCCTACAAAACTCTGCTCCAGAGATACCGTGTGAGCATCACAAGCGAATTGCTGCCATACAGAAGTGGTTTCCTTTAAAGCCTCGGACCTCGGTGCTTTCCGCGCGGCAGGCCGGTTGTTGTTTGACGTGCAGGGGTGCCTGTGGCGGGACGGGAGGGATGAAATCGCAGTGTGGCGTGGGGATGCTCGGCGCTTCCCTGGAGCCCAGCATCCCGAAATCGCGGCAGCCGCGCTGGGATCCCAGCCTTTCCTCGCCCAGGGGTGCCACAGACACGCACGCGGGGACAGGAGCCACCGGCGACGCCGATTCACAGTGAATGACATCAACGCCGTGATGGGCTTCGGGCTGCGACAGACCAGAACGCACTCAAAAGTATTGGAAAATGAGTTTCTTGCCATCACATTGGACAGGAGCTCTGCCTAAACCAGCAGCAAGCGTATTCACACAGGAACTGTAAATTTACACAAACAGGGATATCAGTTTAAAGCCCTTCTGCAATTTCTCTCAAGCACTGCGGCTTGGTCGACGGCTGCACGGCTCTTCCCATTCGGCGCCTCTATTGTGCTGGCGGCTCCTGCCCCTCTCGCGCGGCTCATTGTGCGGAGGTGCCGCTGCGCCCACGCCGAGGGGGAGCGCACCAGCCCCACGCTGCGCCCACTCGACAAGTCCTCTCCGCGCACAATCGGGGCCAAAAGATAAATATTGACACATTAGACTATTTTCCTCAATTTGTTTTTTTGCTGATTGTCCGAGCAATCCGATGGGGCCAAATTCCACTTTACTGATAGCTGGGATCCTTGGCTAATAGAAACAAACAAAGTGAAAGCTTCTGTCCACAATGGGTGAGGAGCATCTATTGTTGGCAGGCACTAATCGGATTAAATTGGCTCCTGGCTCTGTTGCTAGCAGGCTAACTCACTCTCAAATTTTTCCCATCTCAAGGGGAGGTGTCACCGTTGCTTTTTCTTTTTTTGCTGTTTAATTCTGAAATGAGGAAGGGCTCGAGATGACGGGGACGGCCACGGTGCGATGGGCGATGCTGCCCGGGCCGGCACCTCCCCACTGGAAACGGCGTTTCCAGGCAGGGCTGATCCAAACCCCGCTCTCCACAGGTCCTTCCCATTAGCATTTCGATCCGCACCCAGCCCAGGCCCCTCAGAAGCAGCAAGCGCGTTTACACCAGCCGCCAAAAAAGCCGGCCTTAAATAACGTGGCCTTAGGAGGGAGGCCCGTGGGCCGCGAGGTACATTTTTGCCCACAGTCTGATAATTTTCAAAGCTATTGGCAACCTGGGAATTTTCCTGCCTTATCACCAGGGCTCAGCTAACTTCAGCAACACTAATCAGAGCTGGAATCATTCATTCAAGGATTGCATGATCATGTTTTTCTTTAGCGGTGACAGCTGCCTGAGCCGCATTAGCAATGCAGATGAGTCAGCCTAATAGGTTAATGCAGAACACGCGAAAATTAGGTTTAATCCCCAGTGAAATAATCTAACATTTTCACATTTCTTGATGTTGGGATAGAGACATTGGTGGTGACTCAATTAGGTGTAATGTAGATCAAAGCAAATTTACCTTCTGGCTAAACCTTCCCCATAGTTTAGATAGAAGAATATAAGGGTTCTTTACTAATGGGCCAATGGCTGTGGGGAAAATTATATTAAAAGCGTGCGTACGGCAAGAATTGCCGGTGGGATTGGGACCACGTACCGGCCGGGCTCTGCGAACACCGGCAGCCCTGGGCCAGAAACCAGCGCCGTGTGCGCAGCACCTTCCGCTCCAGCTCTCTGCAATGCAACGCCTACAAACGGAGACATTTGGGGGGGTTATTGGTTTTAAACTTTATTCATTTTTAATGTCCCATACTGAAATACCCCCACTGAGGTTTAAAAGAGCTTGTATTACAAAAGAAGCATAAAGGAAAAAAAAAAAACACCCACCCACCAGTGTGTGTCTGTCTAATGTTTTCATTCTTGGGGAATAACATATCAAACAGCAATCGCTTTTGGTCATAAAGGGACAGAAACAAAAAATTACATGCCCTCAGTTGCCAAATTATTTTTTTGCCTTGACATCTTAATTCTTAATCCTTTTGTGTGGTCAAATCAGCCTACTATAGACAACCAATCAAGCAATTATTCCTAAATTATATTTGCCCAACTCACATTGATTGGTTATTCTTTTCTTATTGGGTAAGCTCATTAATTCTGAGCAGCTTGCTTATTATGCTTTCCACATCATTTTCTTTCTGAGCCTATCTACTCACACCAGCCTGCTGATGTTTCAAGATGCCATACAGAAAAAAAAGGCCGAGTGATCTATTGCATTGTCTCTTCCAGCAATTACAATTCACATTGCTGATTAACTTTGATGTGAAAACTAATGAGATAAGGCAAGTTATCAAGGCGGACCTGATCGTCATCTCATTTATAGAGCATTTGCCATCGGTGAATGACAAAAACTAATGAAGATGTATCTGACAGCAGGCTGAGCCGAGGCAGAATTTCGTTTCTCATCAGCAAGTGCTCTGCTTCCAACTCATCAGTCTATCTGAAACATGTGGAAATTAGCTTAATAATGAAAACACTTCATCCAAATAGACAAATGTTTACATTAAAATAGCTACATGATAAATAGATGTTAAAGATTTTATGCCTTCTTGAGTCTAAACAATGGAGCACAAAATATGTTCTCATATCCACTAAATCACCCTGCAAAGCTCCGCACGTGCTGCCGTACCTGCGAGCTCCCGCTTTACGGCTCGGAAACATCCCTGGGCTGCGGCTCGTCCTGCTGGAAACGCACGGGTTGGGCCGTAATTAATTAGCGCCCGTGCAACGGCAGCTGCAGGAAAAAGGCAGAAGGGCCTGGCGACGACAGGTGACTGTCCCCGTTCGGAGGGACCAGGACCGACCGGGGTGCACGGAGCTCCCAAAAGGGGGTTTTTTAACAGCACCGTAGGAGAAGCAAGAGCTGCCGAGGTGCGTCGCGCCTCAGGAACACAGCTACACCATGTGCACAAGGGATCCGTTTTTCCCGAGACAAAAGCATAAAGCACAAATATAATTCGGGTAAATGCACCAGCATTTTTCTGCCTGAGCCACAGCTGCCAAAAAGTAGCATCAGTCTAGTTTAGAAATGTTCCCGATAAGGGGAGGCGGGCAGAGCCGCTCCCATTTTAATATTGTGCCTTCGCTATCTTTATGAGAGACTATTGCATAGTTGTTGTGCGCTATTTCACATGCTTGTACTGTGTCCCAACATATCCCCAATACGGTTTTGTATCTGGAATAAAATATACATCAACCATCTGGGATCAAAAAATACAGGTTTTAATTTTTAAAAAAGATAATGACTTGCATCTGTAAGGCAGAACGATGAAAGTCTTGCTCTAAAAATTATTTTTAAAGTTGCGTATACTTCAATTAAAATAAACAGTTGGTAAAAGATACTTTTCTACTGTAATGATTTTTTTCCCCTCTCTGAAAAAACAAAAAAAAATAAGGACAGTCTACACTACTGTTTCCTCAAAAAAAAGAAAAAAACCCCAAGCATGTTACTAAGGTAAGAAGAGGTAAGGTAAGAGGAATTTAAAAATGGATTTAACAAACGATTATCCAAGTGGACTGGAAAAAAAAAAAAAAAATCACGGACTTTCCAGCAAAGCAGCGGGAGCCCCTATAAATCCCATCCAGCGACAGCTCCGCGCACACACGTGAACAAAGCTCAGCCCCAAGCGGGGACGGGGACACCATGCGAAGGGGCCGCAACGGTGCGGGGACACCCGTCCCCTGGGGACACCGTCCCACAGACCCGGGAGATCCCATCGCAGCCCCGATCCCCGCACCGGGATCCACTGTGTGCCGCGGACCAGCCCGCACACAGAGCCCGGCGCCGGGGAACTTAAAAGAAAAGCCGGTTATAAAGCACCGGCAACAAATTACTACTTCAACGCTGGATTAAATTTAAAAGCTCTTCACAGAGCTGCAGATAAATCCTATATATTAGAAGAAACCATAAAAGTACTTGTTCAAGAGCTAAAGGCACAAGTGGAAAGTTGACCCCAAAGATATTTTTTTTTTTTCTTTAACAGCCTGCTAAGTTTATAAAATTTCTGCAGCTGTAGAGAGGGTTACGGTCCGGCCGTACCAGCGACAGCACACAGCTAACACGTGCTGCTGCGGCCACTTAATGAAGTCAGGCGAATCCGCAGCAATCAGCGCAATTCATTAAACAAAATGACAGAGACAAATGACAGCCAGGTTTGTGTTCGGGATATTATTTTTTTTCCTCTGGTGGTGTTTTGTTTGTTTGTTTGGGTTGTGTTTGTTTCATTTGTTTGCTAGCTCGGGCTACATATGCATATATTTTTTTTTTCCCCTTTTCCCAGCCCAGCAAAGGAAGCAGGCTGGTTTCTGTGGGAGAACCGTGGATCGCATCCTCCTGCTCCCTTTTGCTGCGCGCCAGCCCCACACCAGGGATGCTCTCCCCGGCCTCAGGATGCAGCACTTGTCTTTCAGTTCATTTAAAAAAAAAAGAAAGCCTGGCCTGCTCACGTTTTATCTTTGCTTTCTGCACACCCGTATTTTATATTTCTAAGCTACCGGGCGCGGACGCTGCAGTAGCTTCGCTTGGCGGCTGGATCCGTATCCATCCGTCCGTCTGCACGGAGGGATGTACAGAGAAAGGAATGCTGCTCCTCCCTCCCTCTCCCCGGCCTTTATCCTGCTCGTCTATTTTAATAAATAATTATAGGCAGCTAAAGGATTTGTTCATTCCAAAAGGTCTCCCCTTCACATTTCTCAGAGGTTCAGCTCAAGGAGACACCATGATAATAAGGCTGACTCGGGATCCCTACTTCACAATGTCATTATGAGCTAGCATTTAAAATGAAAAAATATGTATATTATACCTAAAAGCGTTACAAGGTTACAGTCTCGTCTCCAAGAATATTTAATGCTGCTGGGAAAGCAATGCTGATGCGCTGAGGAGGAGGGAAAAGGGGGGAGAAAAAAAGAAAAAAAGAGACAAAAATCCTGTCTGAAACACAAGCTTACAAAAAAGACGTTGGGAGCGAGCACGGAGTTCATTTGCATTTCCAATGACTAGGACTAATCCTCCGCTACCACATTTATATTTTCTTAATATTTTTTCTAATTATCTTCTTTTTTTTTTCCGCTCATGGCTTTTTCTCCTCTCTCCATCCCCTGCTCCTCCCCGTTGCCAAATACCCAGCACGTTATTGTCCGGCTTGGGGCCGGACGACCAAGGGCCGACGCTGGTCCAGCCACTCCCTGCAGCCCCCAAAAACGGGGGTGCAGCCCCAAAACACGGGCGCACCCCCGCGTCGCTGCCCCGGTAACTGTGGGTGACACCACCCACCGGGGCCGGAGCACACCACAATCAGATCAACCCAAGCCTGTTGCAAATGAGACGGGCACTAGTGAAAAATTCAGCTTTATCGTCATACCGAGACCTTCCCAAAAACCACCGCGGATTAATCTCTGAAGCTCTATTCCAAATAGCACTTAGCTAAGAGTTAGACATGAGACCGGAGCTATATCTTAACGGTAATATACATCCTCTGGCTTTGACAAGTAAATTACATTACTAAATGCCTGTTTGAGACCAGCTACTAAACCGCTATTTCAATATTATCCTAAAATTTGTTAATAGCGGCTTTCAAATAAATTATTAAGTGATAACGAAAAAAGTCCCAGCTTTGAATTTATATATATTTCAGCAGAGAATAATGTTTTATTTAAAATAGTTACAGTGCGCCTTTTGATTTAGAGTTTAAAGTAAATAATATTTGTACATCTAAAACATACTCAAGACAAATGAAAAGCCTCTAGATGCTTTTGTATGAGATGCTGAAGAGCTCTACAAACTTAAAAGCACAACCTCAATTAAGCCCATCTTCATCTGGAAAAAAAATTAGCAACTGAAAGCTGAATATATTAGATAATGCACACTTGCAGAAGAGCATTCTCTTAGCAAAAAATTCTTGATAACCAACCTAAAGCTGGCCTTAGAGTTGCTCAATGCTAATTTTGTTTGAAACTGTTTAACTAACTATGAATAGATATCCATATTCAACAAAGACATAATTAATGGCAACCTTTTCTTCTGCTTAGAAGACATCATAACAAGCAGAAAAGTACAAAAAGATTTTTATAGTAACTAATTTAAGGACAAAGGGTTGACCTCTAGCATTTCATTAAACAAACTGGCGAATAAAAGAAGAGTGACAGTATTCATCCTTGTTCAATTCAAGCAGCCAATTTCAAAATGCAAATCATAATCTGCAGATGTTGGAGCCTGATATATTTTTTTAAAATATCATTTGTTCAATTTAAGAACATCAGACATTTGAATTTTAAATAAAAATCAAACCCGATTCCCAGCCTCGGTTTTAGGCGTGGTGCGGAGGCCTGCGGGGCTCGCTCCCTCCCCAGCCCTTTGAAACCATTCATTTCCTACATTATGGCCAAAACCTTTTAATGGAGAAGTTCTATTAAGCCAGGCGTTACTTCTGATTAGCACGGCCGTAAGTGCTGCTGCGCCGGCAGCCCGGCCACGCAGGAGGGGAAGAGGCACGGCCGAGCCCACCCAGCTCCGCCAGCCGCGCGGACCCGAACCGAACCGCACCGCACCGCCATGGGGGCCGGGGGCAGCCCCCAAACCGCCCTGCCCCGGGAAAACAAGAGCAGCCCTGAGCACCCCGGGGGCGGCGGGAGGCTGGAGGAGACACCGCGGTGCACCAACCGGGACACGGGTGGGGAAAAACACCACGAGAGGAGTTTGCTCTGAATTTGGCAACACAAGCCCAGACGCCAGCAGCCTGGGCTTTCTCCCGGGCGCCAGGGGAGGAGCTGTCGGGGGGAAGGAAGGTGATTTTGGTTGGGCTGTGGGTGATTTGCCGCCTTGTACCTCGGGAGGAACTATGTCTCAGTGTGGCTGGCCGCTTGGCGCACGCCCGCCTTGCACCCCGCTTTCGGGGCAGCCGGCCGCGTGCTGAGGGTCCCACTGGGATGGGAGAGCCCAGGGAGCATCTCCTGCCCGGCAGGTGTCACCCGCTGCGCCCACTAGGGACCCGTGGCTTTGAGTCTGTCACAGCTAGTGAGCCTCCTCTTCATTTCCATACTTTAATATGACTACTGTAGCATTTCTTACCTTGAACTGCAGTCGCAGAAGAGATGCTAAGAGGTGCTTTTAGGGTGTGTGAGGAGAGCAGAAGACGCCTTGCTGCGCCTGACACGGCGCCAGTCCCTCCCTCCCCATCGCTCCATCAAATCCGACAGCTGGGTACAAGCTGGGGAGGATAACCCACGGGCCATGGCGTCGCGCAAGCCTGCAAAAACATAGAGTTTCTCTTACGAAATTGCTTTGGGGTGTTTGGAAGGGTTTTGGGGGAAGTGAGAGACTCTGTTGATTTTGACTGTTTAAATACATAAACCCGTGTGCTGAGTTTCACTGAACTCGCTGTGGGCTGCACTGGACCAACACTGAAGTCAGCTCCTTCCCTCTTGAACAAAGGGAAAACACCCAGGTACCCATCACACAGACCTTGGCTACCGCTGGGTTACAAGGAACTGCAAAAGCATGTATATTAATTAGCCTGCTGTTGATTAGAAGCCATCAGTGATTCACAGTCCACGGAGAGGAACCGACGCGGGCTCAGGCGCATCGCCGGGAGCGGAGCGCAGCATCGCGCGGGGCCGCTGCACCGCAGAGCCCTTCTGAGACCCAAAGTGCCCTTTTCTTGCGAGATCCTCCAAAAAGCAGCGCTGGGGAGCGGGAGGGCCGGGGTCTGGCCCAGCACCCGCAGCCTCCGACACAAACAGACCCCGCAGCTGCCGCGGGCAGAAATAAATGACTTCCGGAGGCTGCAGGGAATAAATGAATTCATTCATGCAAAAGTGAAGGGGACATTGTTTTCCTCCTCGGGGAAAAAAAAAAAAATCCCCAACAACCTATACATTAAGGTATCAATGAACAACAAATTCATTCTGTTATGACACAGGAAATCTAAAACAGAATAGGCTGCAAAACAAACTCGATTTATCTTCGCCACACATGCAAAAGAAAAAAATTCTCTTGTTAGCTGTTCTGCTTAGAGCGTTCTTTGACCGCGGCTTTGGCTCACATGCCTCTTGACTGGCGCTTACAATTCAAGCCACACATGGAGAGTTTTTTGCCGGTGCTCTAGCAGTTGATGCTAACTTCTTCGATGAAGATTGTTTCCTTAGGTTTGTCCTCTTCAGTGACAATGTGTGTACAATACGCCTTTAGAGCATATTTAAAATTGGGCTGCAGATGCACATAATCTCTGTCTTCCTGCATTACAAACAGGAGACATGGAGGGCTGGATTTTTTACAAGGGAGAGGAATTATTCAGAGAAAAAAACCGAGCCTTTCAGTTTCACTTTGGCAACCTTCGTTTTTACATTTAAAGAAAAAAAAAAAAAAAAAGGCAAAAGTGAAACTAGAAACACCGACTCAAACCTGACCCTGTTTCTCAAAACAAGGCAGCAGCCAAGGGTGAGCAAAGGACCACGTCACCTCCAGCAGCCCCGGACTTCCCCTGGAACGCACCATCTTCTCCGCTCCCTGGCTGCACCCATCGCTGCCCGTCCTGCCCGGAGCGCGGGGAGCAGCAGCTCCAGGGGTCCCCGCGCCGGCAGGACACGCCAGGCGCAGGGGCCGGGGCAGCGCGGCCTCCCCGGCGCTGCTTTACACCCGCGGCACGCTCTGCTCGACTGCTCCTCTGTGCGTGTTTGAACTGTCCCTCCCAATTAGCGGTAATAAGTGACTCTGTAAAGATGAGCAAACACAGCGCATTCATTAGCCCCGCAGCCCCGGGGGATCCCGGCTCGGCTCCCCAGCGCCCCGAGGAGCCGAGCGCACCGCGCCGGGCCCCAAACGGCGCCGGCAAAAGGCAAATTAATGACAAGTCGTTCAAAGAGTTTGCCGGAAATGATTTTATTCTGCCCATCTACCCGAGAATTGATTCCTCTCAGCCTGAAAATATGTCCAAATCAATACGCTAAAGCTAAGAGCAAAAAAGACATGCTCTAGCCCCATTTATTTAACCCACTTTTTTGAGGAATGGCACATAATTTACCGGGTAGGAATCGCTCAGCCTTTCCAGAGCAAGGACTAATGACGAGCTGAGGGAAACCTGCGCCTCCATCCATCTCCAGGGCGAGCCGCGGGTCCCTGCGCCCGCCGGTGACAACCATGAGAGCCCCCGGTGCCGGGACGTGCCCCCGGTGCCGCAACGTGCCCCCGGCCACCTCCGCGGGCAGGGAGGTACCGAGGGGACGCACACTGCCCAGGGCGCCAACCGAGGAAGCAATTCCAAACCTCCCCTTTAGAGGAATGTTCTTAAAACAAGAAAAACAAACAAACTAAACAACAAAATCCACCAAAAAGGATGAGTGGCTGCCCAGATGGCATAGCCCCGTTCGCTCACATTTGCGCATCATACGGCAAGCTAAACCAACTTTGAAGCAAACACTAGTTTACTAAGCTAGTTCACCAACCTAAAAATGAGGCTGAATGTATACAATAGGAACACTGAAATGACTTGAGCAACATTTGTGGCTGGACTCATCATTAGCAGAAACACGTGTGCATTCCCCAGTGTCTGAATGCAGCTCCCAGAAATAAACGGCACGAGCGACACTTGGCAGGACAAGGACGTGTCATGTTATCGGGGTTGAGACCAAGGTCTGAGGAAAGGTGACACGGTGGTGACACGCGTGGGCCAGCCTCTGCCCAAAACACGGCTGCGAGAGCAGCACCGGGCCCCGCTGTGCAGAGCTACAGCAGCACAGCTGTGTGTGCACATCTGTACGGGCTCACACGGCTTCCCATGCGCTGTCGTGGGGAGGCTCAAGGAAAGGACACTTCGGATTGCTTTAAACAACTGAACTCGGGCCTTCCGACACGTGCTGACCCCTTCAAATAGCACCTTTCCGTAAAACAACGTGATAAAGCCGCAAAGCGCTGCAAAATCAGTGTGTGGGTGCTGCCGGTTCCTCCTGGCAGTTCGTACCTCGGGCAGCCCGGCTCCTGCTGCCAGCCCTGCCCGGGTTCCCCGAGCGGCACGAGGAGAAGCGGTGTGGGCCCGGTTCCCAGAGGAGCAGCTCTGACCCGGGAGGTGCCAGGGCAGGCGCCCAAGCAAGGAGCAAAACAACCCGGGGCTTGAAGCGAGACTTGTTGAACCCCAGTGGCGATGCACTGGGAGGGACCCACTGACGCGGGCTTTGCTGGAGGAAAACGCTGCTTCTCTCCCATTCCAAATGGGAACATCCATGAAAAGGGGTCATTCATGATAAATTTGTGAGTGCTGGGGAGGTGGGCGGAAATCAGCCCAGAAAACAGCATTGCCTTTATTTTTTGGGCAGCTCCCGCGGCAGCCCCAGCCAGGGCTCAGCTTTATCAGCCGTGTTTTTATCAGTCGCGTTGGCTCGGCACTGCAGGCACGGGGCAGGGACGCCAGGGCCATAAAGCGAAAAACGGCACGGCCGGGTACCCAATGCTTCACTCACCTCCCTTACATATTAACAGGCACAAATCCCCATATGTGGCAGCAATGTAAACTAGTTTTATTACTCAATAAAATATTTGAAGCAAAATAAATGGTTTTGTCAAACACTATATCTCCTCAAATAATAATGCACCGGCTCAAAAGAAAAACAACCGACATTCATATTCTATTGCAAAGTTTTATTTCCCGTCCCAGAGGAGAGGGAACCAGGCATTTCAATTTTGAATTCAAATACTGTATAGGAATACAGTAACTATAGTTCTCAGAGGGTTTGTGCAAATGTCAGCAAAACAAACCCCAAATCAAATTTATTAGCTGGTGGAGATCTCTAACAATTTTACACAGTGACTGATAAAGCCGTCTGGGAATTCCTTTCAACATTAAGTGATTTAAAGCCCCTACAGAAACTTCCCTGTCTGTTCCAATACATAAAGAGTTTCCCAGCACCAAGCCATGCTAGAACAGCAGCAGGCGGGCTGGTTATTATTGCCAGGCTGCGTTTTCCTTAACCTGGAAAGTTTACCAGGAATCCTATTACAACATCGAGTAAAGGGAGGAAGTGAAAATTAATTAAGAACTGCAGTGAGTTTTAAAGGGTTTCCCCAAGCAAAGTGGGATGGGGAACATCCTTTGCAGGGATGCTCAGGAGGGGCCCGTGCCCACCCTGCCCAGCTCCTCCTGACTGCTGCCAAAAGCAACATCATTTTGAAAAGCAAACCAGAAATGCACGCTTCTCATTCTAATTGCCAGTTTTTTATCATGCACATTCATAGTTGCCATTTGCATTTTTGTTGTTAAAATAGAGGGGGGCGGTACTTAATCAATCGCCGCAGCTTACAAAGTCCTAGGTGAGAGAATATTTTTTGATTGTCTCTGCTTGTACCTAAACATTTCACAAACCCGACAGCCAGTTCTTCATTTCAATTAGGGGAATGCTGATCGTTAGCTAACTAATAAGGACCAATTTTCTGTCACAACTATTTCCTAATTAAATTCAAAACAGAGATTTCTAACCCAGATGGTCAGTGATGCTACAGATTTGTTTAAATTTGGTATCACAGTAACAAACTACTAATTAGGGTTTGTAAATACACCAATTCCCTTATGACTTAGTTGTTAGTAATGCATACAACCGGTTTATTAAAGCACTAATTGTGTCTGGCTTTACTTGGGCCTAACACATAATCCACTTATCACATACTGGTACCAACTCATTTTGAAGGGATTATGAATGAAATCATAAATGAGGTCTTGCATCCCGTTCCCCGGTATTGTTAATAAAGGTTCGGTGTCATATTTAGATGATTTTCTGCCTCTGATGGAGAGCGGCCCCACAGTGATGCTGGTCACTCCATTCTCAAAAAAAAAGAGAGTTCTGGACACCACTCCAGTGCCTAAAACAGGGGTTTCTGCCCCAAGTCTGCAGTGAGCAAATCCCCTCGCCCTCCCAAAACAAGCACCCTGAACTTGATTTCACGGAAAGGTTTGTTATGAAGAACACGAACCGGCAACGCACCGTGGCCGGAACACCCCTCGCCTGCCTTGGCTTGATGGAGTGTATGTAAAGTAGGAAATAAATGATAGATAACTGTGAATTGCAAGGTTATGTAAACATGGAGGGGGGTTTAGAAGAATCTTATTAAACCATAAAAGAAAAGCACGGATGGTTTATCACATCACTAAGACCCAAGAATGCATTAATAAATAGAATAATAGATAATGAACCATGGAGTACAAGGCTAAAGTATCAGCTATTGTGAGGATCCTGTGACAATATAAACAATGAAGGGGAAGAAAGAGCTTTGTTGGTCTGTCACCAGAACCTTGTAGTGTATCTTTTATAGCCTATTTTTAATGAATTCACAGCACCTATCAGTTATTCTCTGCCCAAATCCCTCATTTTCCTCCCTCTTGAATGCAAATTCCCATGCTCGGCTCTTCCTTCACCATGACTTCCCATATGAAACTTGGGGTTTCTGGGGGTTTCAACACCCTTTCAGCCACAGCAAAAACGGGTTTCTGCTTCTGCTTTTGGATTTCCAAAGGGTTACTAGGATGTTAACAACAGTGGTTTTTAATGCAAGTACCTCTCAGCGCTGTTACATCCCTCGCTTCTTCTGCAAGAGGAGCATGAGCAGCCAGACAGGTCTCGTTCGGCCCCAAGTGATGATGCCCACAGACACGTCTGCAAGAGAAAAAACATTGCATCAAAGCTGCTGCTGCTCCTACTGTGCTCCAGCCTTCTGCAAATAATGCTGAGAACTGTTGGAGGGGACTTAAAATTAATTCAAGAGACAGTACCCTCTTTGTAGACACTACTGAGACTCACTAACACTTTATTTTCATTGCACTGTGGTGTTTTTATCACAAAATAGGTACCCAGGATACATTTACTGTAGATTACTTTTATTTTTACTACAGCATCGTTAGGTACAGAGAACTGAGGATGCAGGGGTGACCACGAGCAGCCCGGCTGCAGTAAAACCCTCGGTCTCGCCTCCACTAGAAAGTGAGACACTGACATAATTTCCACGTAAAAAACGCAAAGTCTTTTTGCTGCTATGCTGGCAGCTTTGTGGTACGTGGGGCTGTACCCACACCTTGCATCACTACGCAGTCTCACCAAGCAGGGCTGTCCCCTGGAGGATCCGTATTAAAGATGGGGGAACTGGGCAACACAAAGGCCTGAAACCCCCAAATTTAGGAAGCAACGGGTCACCCGAGGATTCTGTGTTGGACCTGGGCTTTGAGGCTCACCCTGGGAAATACCTTGAACTCTACTCTCCACATTTCAAAAAGGCCACAGAAAGCCAGAGAGCTGTAGTGCGCTCCTCAGGCTACAAAAAGCGAATTACAGAGACCTGAACAAAACGCCAGCAGCAACCAGTAACGCGGGTTTGCTTCTTTCTGACTCTTTGCACCCAAGCTCGCAGCAGCATCGATGCCTGTCCCAAGTACATCCCTACGTGCCCACCGGGTCCCGATGGCCGCACCAGAGGGTCCCTGTCCCAGGGAGGGGACTGTGCCCACCTCTCGGTGCCAGCGCCAAGGCGGTGGCTGTCCCGGCTCTGGGGCCCCGCGGGACGCAGGAACAGACGGCTGCTCTGCCAGAACACACTTCACCCGCGGGGAGCACAGCCCCGCGCTCAACAGGCTCTGGAAATAAGTGGAAGTCAAATAAGTTTGCCGCTCTTTGTCCCTCCTTTCAATATCTAGCTTTGATCAAAATCCTCGGATACTCAAGTGGTTGTTGACTTAATGTAGTAATGAGACGTGGCCTTAAGTGAGGCTGTTTCCGTGCCCATTCAGCCTGCCAGAGACGCAGGAGGAAAAGCGTCCCTGGCCGCCGTCAGCTGGAGCCGGGCGGCAGAGCTGCGGCTGCCTCGGGGTGCAGGGGGGGCCCCGTGCCCGCAGCGACACCACACGCACTTGTCTTACTGCAATACTGCCTTACCAGAACAGCCCTTGGAGCACCACCAGAATTAACTAAAGCCTCCTCTGCACCACCACGCCATTCGCCCCCAGAGACAGCCCAGGAAGAACCCTGTTAGAAAGCAAAGCAGTTCCTTCCAATCTCAAACACCCCGTCCGTCCCTCGAGGGAGCGACGTCTCGCAGCGACGTCCCGCAGCGTTTAGGCAGCGAGGGCGCCTGGGAGCGGTCCCGCAACACCAGCCTCGCCACGGAAAGCCAGGGCACCCAGTCTCAGAGCAGATCTGAGGGTGAAGCCCCCCACGCACGCTGATGAGCAGTGCTGCATGCCAGTCAGGTACCATCAATCGAGGACTGGAGAGGAAGGGAAGAGTCCAGGAGCCTGGATAAAAACATCAAGCCACGAGAGAAGTAAAAATTCTCAAGCTGACAGGGAACAGCTCAGCCAATTAGGGTTTTAATTCCCCTTGTTATGCACAGGCAGTCAATAAATTCTGCACCAAGCAGCTGCTCTAATTCTTAAGCCCATTAAGCCCTACATCTGATAGGCGGGCGGGAGGGGCTGCCGGGGGGCACATACGGCGCTCCTCGAGATATGAAACATTTCCTCTTGTGCATCTGGGTCACCCCACCCAGCCCCACTCCTAACCGGTATTTTATGAAGCTGGCAAATAAGAATTTATATAAATACACACGCCAGAGACACACACAACACGTATGGAGAGAATAAATAGGTAACCGAATGAGACGCACTGAGGGAATTTTGTCAGTGTCGTGATCAAGCGGAGAGCAGAGCTGGAGGGCTCGGGGTGTCCCCAGGGGGCTGGTGGGGGGACCAGGGTGGCTCCTGCACTGAGCTCAGCCCGAGCCGTGGGGAGCGGCACCCACAGAGCCCTTCTCTGGGCACAACTCACCTGATCTGCTTGCGTCACCTCTTTTGGGGACAGTCCCCTCCCCACCGCCCCCCCCAAACCCGCAGCAGAGCCGGCAGCTATCTGCCTACCAGAGAAACGTCCCCCAAGAGCTCGGAATGCCCGTGGAGCAGCAGGGAAAACACCAGACCCACCTCAAGCACCACCACTGCACGGGAGGCTGCTTGGAAAGGCAGCGGGGGGAGAGGCCGGGAGGGAGCACCCGGGTTCGGGTGCAGGGAAAGGGCCCCGGAGAGCCAGGCTGGCAGCCCAGGGGGAGAAGAGCAGGGTCGGACGGGGGGCAGAGAATCGGGAGCAGCACGGCAAGCACAGAGCCCTGGGTCTGACACGGGGAGGGAGCCAAGCTGCGGCAGCGACTCCCAGAGCGAAGGGCAGATGGCTCGAGCGGTGCTACGGAGATGAAAGGCAGGAGAGAAAAAGGGAATATATTGGGAGTGGGAAAGCATTCAGCAGCCCAGACAATTTTGCTTGTTAATTGGCAACCAGCTACCAGATTAATTACAAAGTTACTGTACGGTCAAGAAAAAAACCAACCTGGCAGCAGAACAATTTGTATTCCTTCCGAAACGCACTCCTTGCTGAACAGACCTTGCTTGTGAAATGGCTGCTCTGCTGCCATTAACATGCAGCGCTTCCAGCGCCCCAAGTCTTGGGAGCCATCGCAACATGCAAATGCAGCCGCAGCCGAGGGCCAAGCCGCGGGCTTCGCCTCTTCCACGGCCACCAAAAGCCTTGAAGGAAAACACGGCTTTTTGCGAGCAGGGGCTGCCGTGCCAGCCCAGCGTCCCCTGGCCACAGCCGGCAGGGCTTTGACTACGGGTTTTGCTACATGGCAACTCGCTAAGTCATTTACAAACTACTTACGGCCCAGACCCTTGCAGACATTGTCACGCTCGGCAGGCATTGATAGGAAGGGAGACATGAAATTTTCTGAGTCCGGACCTGGGTTCTGGGATCAAATGAAGTGGACTCACCCTTGGCTGATCAGCCCTTACTGATCTCGGATTAATTTGAAAGATTAATTGCAGGACTTGTGCATCCAGCCAAAATGTAGTCTTTACTTGTGTCAGATAAAAATAAGAAAATAAGCTACCTACTGTAAGTTGCATGCCCGCTGCACAGCTAGAAAACAACAGTCCTTCTGCAGCAGCTTCTCTCCCTGTCAGCACGAAAAGGCACTAGAGGAGTGAGCAGCGACAAGCCCTTAAGCTTTAGTCAAGGCAAGGAGCATAAATGAAAGTTTGCCTGAGTTCTGTGAGAGTACAGGCTGCAAAGAGGCTGTTACTGTAATCCCATCCAGCCTCAAAATGTAATTTCCTCACTTGGAAGGCTGGTTGGAGCTGCTATTCATGTTCTGGCCCCCAGGCAAAGCCCGATCTCTCGCCAAAGGTGGTTTCTAGACTGGAAGTCAAACACGGGTGTTATTGTGGGGAATCAAACAGAGCCGTGGGCATGTGCGGCGAGCGGCGGCAATCAAAGCCTTCCCACAGCACTGCGCTATCTTGCACCCGCCACGCGGCTCCTGGAAGGCACAGACACCTTGGTTTGAATCAAAACAGCTTGTCGGGGGCTGGCAGCCCGGCCAGACCCGCTCCCCGAGCGGCCAAATCAGCTCGGATTCATTCCCGATGCAACACTGGCGTCACCAGGAGGTGCTTGATTTGCGCTTCAGGAAGGGTGGATTGCTAGAGGAGCACACAGAATTCACCCGACAGGACAAGCAAAGTTCTAACTCTTCACCACTGAACACCAGCACGTGCTACAAGGGACCACGGAAATCAGCACCAAGCTGTTGCCTCGGGAAATCAGGATTTCTTGATGACGGCCACGGGTACAGAGGCACTGAGCCTGCGTCAGCAGCCAGCCACGGGAAAGCCACTCTGCAACCCACTCCATGCACTTAATGAGATTCACCGTAATTAGCCCTGCAAGAGATGTGAAACTAATAAACGGAACTGGCCACTGAGTCAGTAAATAATTATTTTTCTGCTTTCTTCCTCTTGGTTCTCATATTGCTAGAGTAAGCATCGATTTTATGCTTGGAATGAAATGGCATCATCTGGTTTGGGAGAGCGCGGGGCCGCGGGCTCAGCGCGGGTGCTGGGAGGTGCGCGAGGAACGGCGACCTGCAGCGCACCCCGGGGCCCAGAGCGCCGCGGAAAGAGCTTGTGCTTCAAAGCTCCTTGTAACGCTTCGTACTCGGCTGGTAAATTCACTGCCTGAACGTCTTAAAGAACAAATCCATCTTAGGAATTACAGAGGCAGTAATTCCGGGGCGGGTGAACCAACCTTCGCGGAACGGGCAGCTCCTCGAGCTCGGGCGCTTTCCACGGGGATCACAGCGCACACCGCTCCAACCGGTACCGCACAGGCCCATTTCTGCGTAATTACTGCAGCTCCTGCAAACAGCATCAGCTCGCTAATAACAGCGCAGATCAACAGCCGCTGCTTCAAGGAAATTAATTAGAAACGGCACTACTGTAATCAGATTAGTTACCATCCCTTCACCTTGCAGATTGAGACAGATTTTGTTACCAACCCTGCCAGGTTTGCCGGCTCATTTTTCAAACTCCGTTAGAAACACACTCCAGCAAGTTTAAGAAGTTGCACTACGGAGTTAATTACAAAGATTAAGAAGTGCAAACTTACCAAGTCTCTCCCCTTGCCTCCCCTGTTTCCCCCGCAAACCAGCTGAGAGCAGGACGGCTCCTGCAGAGCCACCCCACGTTGCCGGCCCCAGGAACACCAGGCTCGGACCAGCCTTACCCCCCAAACCCACATCAGCTGACAACTAACAACTACACAGGCTGGCCTCTCTCACTTGCCTTCTGCTGTTTAAACTCAAAGCACTCAACTTCTCCACTTGGAGAATCAAGAGGAAGTCTGAATTCAAGACAAAGATCACTTAACACTACAAATCTGAAAAAACTACGTCAAAAGGGCTATGGCTGTAGTTACGAGGCAATAGTCCAAATCTCCAGCTGTAATACTCACCATTTCACTGGTGGCAGCAACGCAGACCTAGGCATAGAAATATCTATCACTTCAGATTACTGAAATCCATCATTTATCAGGAAATCAGGTTCCTGGTGGTCGTTAGCATTAATATTCTGGAATGCCCCACCCTGAGAAGTGAATAAAGATGCCACGATACACCAAGCGGTTCACTGATGCTCTGTCTGCCTGTCAATTAGCTGTCTGCAGCAGAGAGCATTTTAATTAAACAGAACCAAAAAACTCTTTTGAAGTTCTAAGAAAATAGCCAGCAAACAATTGTCGAGGACAGTTCAAATGCATCTGTGCACTCGCTGTATAATATTGATGCGGTATTACATTGTTGTTGATTATGATAAACAAAGCCAGAGATCAAAAGGAACAATAGTCTATAATCAAGGATATCTGCATAATAGTTTTCCTGAAGGATGTTCGTGCAGGTGAGAAAGGAGTGAAGCATTGTTTCGGCAAATGGCAATTTCCCTGTATCGCAAAGAATGAATCCCACTTGCTAGTCGGGGCATAATTCAATTAAGGGAGAGAATCCTATGAGAGGGAATGAAATCTGTTTGACTGGGGTGCCTCAAATCGCACCAAGAAAGAAAATGGTCCTGACATTATGATTTATTTCCTACTCGGTATCTTGTAATTCCTACAAGATAAGCCAAGGCTAGAAATTATCATGTGTACATGGGGGTTGTGTCTGATCCTCTTTATTTTCTCTTCTCAACTGCAGGACCGCATGTTTCAACCTTATCTTGTGAGAGGCCAGTAAAAAAGCGGTAATATTTTCACGGAGGCAAAGCAGCTCGTGCTGCGTGCCCCGGGCGGATGAGCCGCTGTGAGCCCACCCGCGGACACGCACCCCGGCCGGCCCCCGCCTTGGACCCCCGGCCAGCCCCCCAGCATCCTCCTCTGCTCCCGGGTGGAACACAGCCCATTTCTGCCGCGGTTTATTTCGCAGCCGTGGGGAGAAGCCGTGCTCGGTATTCCCAGCAGCACTTGGTTACCTTCAGAGGGATTTTTAGTGAATTGACCCTCCTCCTCTCCCCAGTTTGCTCTGAAGATCTCAAACACCCCGCTTCTTGCCATCCGGGGAGCATTTTTTCCTCTCCAGGCCCTTGTTCGCACTCCAAACACCCAAGCACAGGTAAACAGACATTTATTCTGGCCTGTCAGCAGGCAAGAAAAGCTGATTAAAGTGTCTGTAGCACTGCAGCATAGTATTGCAATTCTATCAGAAAGCCATTTGGACAAAAATAAGTTGTATTTGAAGGGATTCTATTTTTATTTTATGCAGTTCTCTTTACTGTTACTCCCCGTAACATCTGTAATTATCATAAAAATGTCACCACTCCACACAAGTCCCTTTTCCCTTTGCCTCAGACTGTCCTGAGGAGCCCTGTGCCCATACAAACTGCCTGATTTGCAAAGCCCTCTCGTTGAAGCCTGCCTTCCCATAAGTGCACTAAGAAATGTATTAAACGATGCTTCCAGTTCTGCTCGGTGCAAACAGCCAGGCTGGGGACACTGCAGCTGAGGAAGAGCCACCCCAATACGAATTGGAGGAAAAGATAATTTTGAAAACCATTTTGTGCTTCACATTTGAGCCCCATGCCGCTGCCTGCGCCGTTTCCTTGGCCGTTGAGTAGGGAGCACTTTGGGAGGTCAGTGGCAATGAACTACCGACTGGTGTATGGTGGGGCACCAGGAGGTGTGGGCGCACCAACTTACTTGGAGTTTTACTCCTGAGCGGAAAGTTAATCTGAATTTGAGAACAAAAGCATTCCTATTTGTCCTTGCATGTCAAGGATTACAGCTATTGAAAGTGCTTTCTATTATCACTTTGTCACTTGCTCAGCTTCTTAATCTCCTCCTCTCTGCTGCTCGCTGCCTCCCTCCCAGCGCCCCCGGGGCTGCTCCGCCTGGTCCCCAGGGATGCTCCGCCAGG
This sequence comes from Caloenas nicobarica, assembly GCF_036013445.1. Taxonomy (NCBI): domain Eukaryota; kingdom Metazoa; phylum Chordata; class Aves; order Columbiformes; family Columbidae; genus Caloenas; species Caloenas nicobarica. The sequence continues at coordinate 121,799,378 of NC_088247.1, forward strand.
GATGCTCCGCCTGGTCCCCAGGGATGCTCTGCCAGGGATGCTCCGCCTGGTCCCCAGGGATGCTCCACCAGGGATGCTCTGCCTGGTCCCCAGGGATGCTCCGCCTGGTCCCCAGGGATGCTCTGCCAGGGATGCTCCACCAGGGTGCTCTGCCTGGTCCCCAGGGATGCTCCGCCTGGTCCCCAGGGATGCTCTGCCAGGGATGCTCCGCCTGGTCCCCAGGGGATGTTCAGTATGGGCCCGATTCCTGCCGGAGAAGCAAGACTGCCAAAAATAATCCAAATATCTAAACCCTTTTACTAATAGGTTTTAGATGGAAACACAGGCATCCAACAAGACAAGCATGTGCAAGTGCTGCAGATCAAATACGCATGGTTTCAACCATCTCTTTCTCATCTCCGAGCACCTTTCTGTAATTAATGTTACCCTCGTCACAGAATGTATAACATTCATGAACTCCGCTGATGCAATAAGGCAACCCCTCCAAACAGCCCGTTTTAAGACAGCCCAAGTGTTTTGGGAACTTGTGCACTAATAGCTGGTGACAGCCAAGTGCTGTCACATTAGTCAGCACTGCAGCAAATGAGCATTATTTGCCCATCAGCCCCTGGAAACCATCACCATGACCTGGGAAAGAGCCAGGAGACATTTAACACATGACTTTGAAAGATGAAGTCACCATCAAGCATCATTATCTCAGAGCAAAAGAAAAACAGTTTGTTTTTTAAACCTTTGGCAGAGGAATCCAGTGTTATCTCCTGGCTGACACAAGGAAATCTTAATGCAGCTATTATCTGAGAGCAAACCGATTTTGTAGTTTGCAAAATTAATAGTATTTAGCCCGCTAGTTTCCGTAGTAACCAACCCAGCCATCCCTGCCTGCCTGCGACAAGGTCTCTTAAGCATTTCACATGGTACTTATCCATTTTCTTGCTCTCACCTCGCTCTCACCTTTACTTTCAGCACAGAATGCAACACAATCCACTGCCACTAAAGACTAGGCTGAGAGTCAGATTAAAATTATCCCTGTTTGCCCTGACCTCTTTTCTCTGCAGGTGAGAGTGTCCCCATTCAGCAGCTAAATGAAGCAGAAATGATGGAGTGTTTGTTTTCCCTGACTTTTCCTCAGCTTGCCAGTAAATTTACAGCCACGAATATGAAGTGTTAATTTAATGTTCCCACTGAGCATCTCATTGTCAACAAAGGCTTCAAACCATAAGAGAGGAAAAGGTTAGCTCATGCAGAAAATGACCCTTATGGTTTGATTGTCTTCTGGTCCAGACTAGCAGCCAGCAAAAAGCAAAGGGCTTTGACTTCCAGCTTAATGCGTTTGATGGTGATAAATGGAAGCTCTCTACCCCGGCGCAGAGCATCACCTGCGCAGCTCCCTCATTTGTCTGGGCAAAGCCGAAGGGAAGCAGCCCCTCACCTCGCACCCCATTCCACACAGCCCCACACCTAAACCCTTCATTAGCCCCAACTCCAAGAGAAGGGGCTTGCTCGCTGGAGATTACAGCAGAGCATTAGTGCTGGCATGAACCATGAAATTGCTTTCCTCACCTGGTGCTTCAAAACTTTAAGGCCTCGGATCTGGCAATGTGCAAAAAAGTTCTTCCGGAGAGAAGTCATAGAAGGAAGAAAAAAAATTAAGGTTTAAATAATCAAGCGCCTTTCTGGACTCTTCATAGCAGAATTATACACACAGAAGACTTTATTCACAGAACATTTACTTCCTTTATCTGGCAAAAGGAGCTTAATACTTGCTGAAAGTAACGTTTACAGAACTAATTTACAGACCAAGCAGAGCATGAGCGGGAGAGCCACAGTATGCTTTTTACTGGACTAACCCTGCTTGGGATCTTTAGGGGAAAAAAAAAAAAAAATGAAACCCTGATGGTGTTGTGGAATAGTATATAAAAATTAAGAAAAAACTTGAATATCAGATTTTTTTTCTGACAGCTAAAACTAAGCTCGGAAGCAAGACGGACATAATACATGCTTACATATACAGAGCTGGACTACTCAGTGAGATGACAGGTTAATTTAGCAACTTTATTGTACCCTTGCAAAACCCACTAAATTAAACTGGCAATTTCACAGGCTGCTCGCATTCATCCTGAGTACGACCACACTGATGTTTTCCAAAACAATTAGTAAGAACTATTCGAATACAAAGCCACCCGTCACGTTAATTAACCGGTTGTTTACTCGTGGAAGGCTCCTGCCCATGCCGAGGCCCGGCGATGGGACACAACGATGGGACGTGCGTGTGCACCCCGGCCACACCGCGGCACCGCGGGGCTCCAGGCACCTTAACGCACTTCAACGTCTCCAAAGCATCGCAGTTGACTGACCCAGAAAAGCCTGAAAGCAAATTGGAGCGTACAGTAACAAACAGTCTGCTTTTTGTTCTCCCGCATCACACAGCACTCCCATTCATCCCACAACTAAACCCCTTTATTGCCATCAGGGATGGGTCTGGACCAGAACACCAGGATCCTACAGGATCAACATGCAAAACCGAGGCCCAAACAGGCTGGGACAACAGGACCAACCTCCCGGGGTCCCGGCAAACCATCCCGGGCCAGCCCGACAGCCTTGAAATATCAAAGGCACTGCCGTGGTCTGCTTTCTGAAATAGAGGTCCTTTGTAAAAGCCAGCTTTGCAGCATTTCTGTTCCCAAAACTACGCAAAAACCTCTATTAGCAGCCAAAACATAAAAACTAAACATCCCAACCCCACCCAGAAACTGTTAACTTAAAATCCACAAAAATGTCTTCCACAAGCACAGGTACATTTTGAAAGTCTGTATTCAGACATGACTTAATCTGTGTCAAAACCTTTTGAATTGCTATTGTTTCGACTTCCATATCCTACTTGCATCCAAACACATTGGCAGAAGAAAATCTCAGGAAATGTCCAAGCAGCGTTTGCAGCCCATGTCTCACCTGCACCAAGCAGACCGGTGTTCCAGGGGCCAGAGCTGAGGCACCCAGGTTTCATCAAGGACCTAAACTGCCTAAATGACTTTGTCCAACTCACCCAGCTGTTCAGCTATTGGGAATCAGCCCTTCGTGTCCCATCCGAACCTCACAGAAAATCCTGCCCAGCAAAGCCAGGCTGCCTACAAACAGGTGGAGCTGATGAGACTCGTAGGGACATAAAAACATGCACAAATAACAGTGGAAATGGAATTCAAAAAGTCCCTTTAAATAGTATTTCCTTCAGTAATAAACAGACACAGAACCAGGCATTCCGAATGTCCCTTTTTTCAAGTGCCCGCAAGAAGCCTAGGCGCATTTGAAGAGAGACAGTTGCTTTTAGCTAAAAATGTATTATTCAGTGTGTGCCGAGACGTGTTTAGAAACACATGCTAGAGTTCACTAACATTATCCACAAACACACCCTGCCTTTGGTAACCATTTGCCAGTCACATTGTCAGATAACAGTAGTCATTTTGAAAGCAGCAATTCATTCCCTATAGTCCTTTCTTAACACAATTTTCAGCCTGCAATTTAGATGATAGGAAAATTACAACCCTGCCGCACTATATTATGCGATATAAATGTTATTGCAATTAAGCCAATAAGGAAAAAATCCCAGAAAACAAAGATGTTTAGTTTGTGCTTTCTCCATATTCCTTCCCCAAACCCAAGCGTTGCCAAAAGGCAGAAAAGAGGGAGACATGGTTCCATCAGCAGGGGTGCCGGCAAACAGCGGGAGCCCAGCAGCAACACAAGCCAGGGCTCAGACATTGGGCTTTCTCCCAGCTGCCCAGGGCAGAGATGAGTGGGAACGGGCGTTACTGGGATAATGAGGTACAGTCCAAAGTCATGATACATATACGGACAATGTTTTTATGACAGCTAGATTAAAAGTCTAATACAATACTAAACTATATATGGGGACAATTTAATTGCCACAGCAGCTCAGCAGAGTGAGCTGGATCGAACTGAGAGCACACAACGACAGGCACGTTTTGGATTTAAAACGCTTGGCTGAAGAAGCCACAAGTTTGTGCTGAAATGCAGACATATAATTAGCCCCAGAAGGCTGAAACATCCCACACTGCGTCAGGAGCCAGTAGTCATGGGTATCAAGAAAAATCTACATTTTCTTCCAGGGTCCAGCTATTGAGCCAAGGCACTGGGGACACACAGATGTTGTGCTCTGAGCTTTGCTAAACACCAGCTAAAACGAGTGAAGATCGCATTAAAACATTCTTATCAATAACAGTGCCAAGGGAAAAATTAACATATCCCAGGCAAATTTCTCCCCCAGACCACTACTGTAATGCAGCACAATTAGAAATAAGACTTCCATGGTCCCGGGGTGGATACAGCCCCCCAGTTTCACATGTGGGCAGCGCTGCTGGTTTGGGCAGACTCAGGAAAAAGGCTCATTTGTGACACCAGGTTTGCTTTGCAAACACCTTGCACCTTTTCTTTCATGATCTCAGCTCGATGTCAAGAAAATGTTTAGTTCAGAGGTGTCGGCCACATTAAACTACTTCTATTTCTCTGTCTCTGAAGAGGAAAAAATAGAGAAAAAAAAAAGAAAAAAAAAAGAGAGACCTAGCATTCATCATTTACTCCAAGGTGCTGTAACCAGGTGGAAACTTGTCTTTTATATGCTGAACTGTGTCCATGAAAACACATTATCTTTAAGTGGGCACTGGAGGAACCACACACAACATTGACTTCTCCATGCCGTCACTCAGACTGGATACTTTGATCATTCTGAGATTTAAGGGGAGATAAGCAGAGACCTCACCTGCGTCTTTCTCTGCCACTTCAGTGTGGTTTGGAGATGCTCTGCAGCAGCAAAGCTCCTGACAAATGCAAAGCCACACAGAAGCCCTGAGCCCCATCTTCATAGGTTTGTCCTGGTGAATGAGAGCAAGGACAGGCCGTTCCTTTGCCCTTCGTGAAACCGGAGTGGCTGCCCAGAGGTTGCCAGTGGCCAAAGAGAAGGCACCAGTGGGGATGCCCCACGGAGGCTGGTCTGGCCCGCTGGCACTCCAACACGCTGCAGGCCGCCTCACGCTTGTGCTTACGTTTGTTTATCATGCACCTCAGAGCGTTTAGCAGAACGAGATGTCTGCTGTAAACCCCACCGGGACAGGCCCAGAGGTACGTGCCCGACTGGGGCAGAGCTGCAGCTGCCCAGGGGGCTCCCGAAGCGCACCAAGCTCTTCCCCAGCAGCCTGGGGACGCGGAGCCTGGCCAGAAATGCAGTTTCCTCAGCTCGCAGGCTGGGTGCCCCAGCCCTTCGAGAGCCCCTCTCCTCCTGCCACGTGCGCGGTGATGGGGCAGCGACCCGGCAGCAGCAGCCGTCCCTAACGGCTCCCCGCCATGTGCCGCCACGTCCCGCTGATTAGCCGTGGGTGATCGGAAATGTCAAACCATTAGCCTTGACAGCTACCGCCAAGGTTACTAGCGGCTGGAAAATCTCTTTTTAATAATGCAACTGTTTGTAAGTGGAAAAGGCGATGCTTAAAATACAAAGTGGTAATAAGCATGAATTACTGAAACAAAACGGAAAAAGCCTTTTGTTTTTAGTCAGCCTTTCCGAGGCATGTCCTGCCTGGTTCTTGAAGGGATCATGTCCTTGCAAGGCAATTTGCAATATCGTAATTAAGACAGTAGAACCATTAAAGACACAAAAAGCTTCCAGCTAGAGCATCCTCCCACAGCGGGGTACCCGCACACCCGTCCTGCTGCGGGGCTGGAACCTCCAGATGTTCCATCCCCAGCCAGGGTGGGAACACCGGGAAGGAAAATAACTGCTCCCGCGGAGGGCAAGGGGGACGGGGTCTTCACAAACACCCAAGAATGACCCACCTGTTCAGGACAGGGCAAAACCCATCGGCTCTCCCTCGGATGCATTTGTTCTGAGCGGTTTCTTCTAAAACCACGGCTATTTGGGAAGATGGGTGTGCTCCCTCTCACTGCTGGCAATCCTGGAACAGACAATTTGAAAATATTCCCAGTCAAAAGGAAACCCAAATGATGCTGCATTTAGCTACTGTTATGTTGACATTTTTTACAATTTCTTGGAAAAACATTAATTTATTTGAAACATTTTTACACTTCATGCCAGTGCCACAGCAGGGAATAATCACCACATTTCAAGCTCAGAGCAAGACTAAGATACAGGAAAAAATTAAACAAGGATAAGAGCCAAAAACTGTTAATGATCAAAAATATTTTACTGCAGGTTCAACGACAAAGTCTGGAAGAGATAAGTCTGTGTGTGTACCAACATTATATAAAAAAAGTGATTATTCAGCCAATCATGGGAACAGAGCTATTGATTCCAGTAACAAAGGGCACTATATAAGCTGCAGTGTTTTTGCTCTTTTCAGCCTGGGAAAATTGATATTCTTAAACTTTCCCTTGAACCTGCAGTAGGGTTTAATCTGAACCTAAAGGAGCGTTTAAAGAACTCCCATAAATTAAAGATATATCTCATCATTTTGCACATTTTTGATTCCCGCTGTTACAGCAAACACTCAAAAAACACTGGAGACAGAGGTGGGAGGAAGTGATAATTGCATTTTGTTAGTGTTACCAGCATGTGTTTGTTTACATACATTAAATAGAACATGTAAATATTGAACATAAGTCTTGCCTTGCTGCAAACAGGTGGAGGCAGCCCCCATGGTGGAGAATATGGCAGAATAACCTTGTCCTGAGCCTGTCCCCATGGTGCTGGGTGCCAGGAAGGTGCTCAGCACCCACACCCCACCTGTCCCTGTCCCATGAAGGTGCTCACACCCCACCTGTCCCTGTCCCATTTACAGCTCTCTCCATCCCCTCCTTCGTGGAGCTGCTGAAAACCCCAGTGTGCAGCGCAGCACTGTACATTTACAGTGTTGTTTTTCCCCTCACTAAGGCAGTAAATGACCTTCTATTCAAACAACAATTCCTTAAACAAAACGCAAAGCCGCCCCCGTCAGAAGATCTGTGAGCGGAGAGGCTGATTTGTTATTTAAGCAGCAGCCAGCGCTGTGTGCTATGCAAACACAACCCACGCTCTGTGTTCTCACAAGCCTCCTGCTGACTTTGCAACTCATTTTGTTAGCAAGGAGAACACACGGGGCTGACATCAATGCATCAAGGAGACCAGAGGCGTTTGTTCATAACTTTCTAACAAACATTGATCAATCGATTTTTGCCCATGTGGGGAGGGAAAAAGCCCACAAACACAACACACACGGGGAGATTTTTTTCTAATGGCACAAAGGGCAATTAGGCACCCAACCTTCCAGTGAAATTAGGTTCCTTGCGGTCCTCTGTGCTTTTAAAAGTCTTCCCCTTATGCTCAATGGAAACAAAATCTACTGTCGACCCTCCAAAGGAGGAAAACATCAGCTGCGGCCGAAAGAATGGTTAGTGGGCCTTCAAACAGCACTGCTGAATGTAGCAGAACAAAAAAGACAGGTAAAGGCTCCCTTCAAACGAGGGAAACCCCATCCCACATCAAACCTCTTTTGTGCCATGTATTAGATCAGAGTAAAAAGTCAAAATAGAGAAAACACTAATTGGCTATCAAAAAGTGTTCTGTAAATAGCAGAACATGCACATACCTACTCATCTACATCTCCTCAACACTAACACCCATTCCCTTAGTGCTACAGCAACACGGTCAGGGCACAGCGAGACCCCCAAGGCGCCAGGGTGCTCAGATCCCAGCAGGACGAGCCGCACGGGCAGAGCTGTGCCGCTCTTCAGATGCCCACGGGACAGAGATGCTCATTCACACAGCTCCCTAACTAACTGCCAGAACCAGCCGGTGAGGGAGGGCTTCACACCACCCCCAAAAGTCTCTTTTGGAAGCGGAGCCCAGAAAAGCGTCCCAGAGGGTGGGTGACAGTGAAACCGTCTGGTGTTGCAGCCCAGGCCGGGCCTGTGGTCCCGCCTCAGCTTATTTCCTACACAGCAATACACACACGCATTTCAGAGGCGAAGTACCAATGCTGGTGTTGGAATCCCCAGCCACAAGCTGACGAGACGCTGGCTCCTAACAGCGTACTCGCTGGTGCTTTGGGACCTGCAGCCATGGTTTGCCCCAGAGACCTTCCCTTGCACACCCCTTCATCTCACCAGCCTCGTACAAAAGACAGGAAAGCTGCAAATCGAGTTATGGAGCCAGAGTCTTCCAGCTAGTTCACCCCAACACTTCATCAACTAGATGTGGTGCCAGGGTCCTGCCTAGCTGGCTGGCTGTGCCGCACAGAAATGCGATTTTAGCCCAACACACACAGTGCTGTCTGGGGAAGCCAACAAATGCAAACTTCAGAGGCAGGAATAATTACACAACTAACTTAACAGAGTGCATAGAAATAGCACCGACTCCAGCCACTAAGGCGAGGGTTCTGTTCCAAGGCAGCTGCAGGACGCATTTTGATCACAGGTCTAAGCAAAACTTTCTCTAAGCGTGTCTCACCCAGGCTCCAGCCTTTGGCTTGTGCCAGCAACACTGGATTTAATTTCCAAGCCCAGAACTGCTGCCTGAGCCCGGGTGGCTCCCAGGGTCCTGCTTGCCCTTTGCCTAAGGAGTTCATCAACACTTTGGAGACTACTCCTCATACCACACACCCGCACAGCACCTTGCCCTGCAATGCGGTTGTCCTGCCATCCTCAGATGCAGGGATGCTGCCCATAAACAAAGCCATCTGTCAGGTGAACTCGCACGGGAGGTGTGTTGACCCCTTTGGTGAGAACACGGTTGTAAAGCAGAGCAGCTCAAACACAGCATGGCCCAGCGAAAGCACCCTGCACAGAGAGGCTGGGGCTGCCAGAGAGAGCTCCGAGGAAGACGGCAGTTCGATTTAAAAGCTATACAACAGCAGGTAAATGGAGAAGAGCGATGAAGCACATCTTCCAAAGTTCACAGCAATATTTACTTGGCAAGAATTTGTGACCTTGTTTTTCCTCTGGAAAGGGCATGCTCTGAGGTTGCACTGAAACAGAAGTTCACCTGCTCATTAGTTGGCTCCCCGGGCAGGGAAATGCCACACAGACCACTATCAGCGCTATCTAGCAGCTCCCGGAGCACAGCAAACCGCTCAGAAGATGCTGTGCTGACATTTGGCTGGTCCCTGTGAGCCCCGAGCCGGTGAGCACCTCGCTGTCAATCTCCGGGGTCTGCGAGAGAGCCCAGCTCGCAGCCACCCCTCCACGGCCTGCAGCCACCGCCGCCGTCCCTGCAGCCACCGCCGCCGTCCCTGCAGCCACCGCCCTCTGCTCCGCCAGCCGTCGGTTTGCGCAGACACAGCCGAGCTGCTTCGCCTTGAGACCAGCTTTGCCTGCAACTGCCTGGGAGGAGGATGAGGAGGTGCCACTGCCTGCAGGATTTTAAAGTCCTTCTTGATAAAACGACTTCTCCTAGCGCTTTTGAGCATTTATACAATTACAAATATCTACAAATTTTATTCATAAGAATCAGCATAGCTGAAAAAAATACCTGGAGGGAGTTGGCAAGAGAAAACATGACTGTTTCATGGATTAACCAGACAAGTACTTGCATCCTGTCTCGCCTGCAGCATCAGGTGCTCGGCCCCAGTAAACCAGCGCACCCACAGGGCTGACACTGGGGCTATTCTGTCCTGCACAGGATCCACTCAGTGGAGCGCCTGGCAACATCACTCCTCAGAAACGCGGGGTTTGGGAGCCTGTGTGCGCATTCACCCCGCGCTCAGGCAGAGGCGGCCGGTCCGTGCGGGCGCCTGGCCCCGGCCCAGCCTGCCTGCTCCAGCAGCACCACAATATGTATTCTCCCCCTCTGCTATTTACTCACAGCTACAGATGTTGACATAACAAAGAGCTAAAGACAGACAGAAGGGGAATAGTGTTGCAGCGCAGACACTAAGGGCTCTATTCTTCAGAAAAGAGCCTCTGACTTCCCCACCCAGCCCTGCAATTCATTCGAAAATCATCTGGGCTGGTGAAGCTTGCTTTCCTCTCCTGCAGGACACAGATGAATGTCAGAGAGCATCATCTTTGCTGTTTGTTTCTGTGCTGAACTGAGCCCTTTTAAATCCACAGAAAGCCCAATTGTTTCCGATCAAGTGGCTCAAGCTCGGGATGTGTTGGGCAGTGTGCGCCTTTGCCTCCCGCTGCCGTGCCCAGGAGCCGCCTGGGAACAGCGGAGCTTCTTACTGATATTATCTCTAGAGAGCCAGATTTAAAGGGATGACTTCTTTCCACAGAAAAACACTTCAATGCTTTCTGGAGGACACCACCTTGCATTTTCAAGGCTTTGCAACCGCACATAAAAAAGCTCAAACAGCACAGGAATACACCCGTTTGGCAGACGTGACCAGAACCCCTGGCAAGGGGAGAGCAGGGCGAGCCTGGGCTCAGCAGCACGGGGCCGGTGGCCCATTCTGCTGCCAGGTTGCCCAGGTCCCGGTCCCCACACGCTCCCTGGGATTGCTGCAGGGGCTGAGGGCTCCAGAACCCAGAGCTGCTTTGTGCGCATCTCCCAGGGGACTTGGCCAGAGCTGTTTGGATCTGGCTGGTGGGATTTCGGCTGCAGGTCCCCAGTGTGATGTCGGTTCAGGGAAGCCCCAGCCCCACGCCAACCGCACCAGGCCCAGGGGCGCTCCGCGCTCACACGGCTCTGCTCACAGCCAGCTGTCTGGGAGCATCGCTCAGCAAACCAGCTCTCCCCCAAGCACCACACCAGACAGAAAAGCGATTCTGTTTTTTAAACAGTTGCTTTTTTTAAGCTTCTCACGCCAACTAAAGTTCAGGTCCCTCACAACTGGTGGGAAAAGATATTATTGCCTGGAAGCGTGCCCAGAAAGACTTGGAGCTGAGCTGCCCCGGCCTCTGCGCCCGTCGCACAGCCGTGATGCCATCTCGTGTCTGCAGTCTGCAAACCCGGCAGCGGCAGCTCCTCCTGGGCTAGGGGACAGGAGGAGTTCGGGGGAACAAGCACCCCCCAGATAAGAAAACATGCAATAATTCACAGCATTTGTTCTACCAGAAGACTAACGCTATGCTTGCACTGCATTGACTCACAACCCTTCGACATGCCTCAATGCTTTAGGTTGGGCTTCACAGAGAATGTGGGTACCAGCTAAACTCTTAGTTTTGCTAACGTCTCCATTGGGCAGGGATTTGCAGTTCTGGACCGCAGACGAGCTGTCCTGGCACAGCACACAGCACCAGAGCAGCCTCCCATCCCAGAGCCACAGGCCACTGCTCCTCACGGGGCTGTAAAGAGGCTTTCCAAGGAGCAAATAAATGAGTTGACTTCATAAAAAAAAAAAAAGAAAAAAAGAAAGCAGGGAACCAAGTATGCTCATTCCCTCAGAGGAAGGGACTGGGCATGAAATAGGTCTGCTTTGCAAGAATTAGCAACAGTGGGTTTGTGGATAGTGTTTCCAAAAAAAAAACAACCACCAACAAAACAACATCTCTTGCCTATTAGGAAGGTGACCGCTGACCTTTCATCTCGGTTTCCTGCCCTTCTGCCCTTGAACTCGGCCTATTTTCAGTCCCGACACAGCAGAGGCAGTGCGGTCACAGCTGGGCACACAGCCCTGCGCTGCCCGGACAACCCACAACATTGCTTTTGACTTGCGTTACCTTGAGTTTCGCCTTCCTCAAAGCAATACAATAGGAACCAAAATTCAGGCAAAAGCACTGTTCAGGATTTTGTTTCCCTGCATCCCTGGGGATAATCCAGCCCACAAGGTGATTTACTGGATACACCCGGTTTGTCTCAGTCATCAGCACGCTCTTGCTAAAACACACGGGGTGTCGGCAGGTCCTGCACACCCAGGAAACGCCGTCCTCCCTCTGCCAGGGGTTCGGTCTGGAAACACCCCCTGAACCCAGGGAAGATACCCACCAACATGAGCCAAGCTAGCGCATAGAGATGTTCACCCTTACAGCTGTGTGTTGGATCTTTTCTGTGTGTATGTGTCTTGGAAAAACAAATTTACGTCCTTCCTCTTGTAAAATCTTTCTCAAATGGTAAAGATGCTTGAAATCCTGTTCTCACTCCTGTGCCGGGCAAGAGTGAATCCAGCTGGATAATTTGCCCTGGAGCAGTGCTGTGGCTCCCGCCACATTCGGGAGGATTTCCATTTCCTTGGGTACATTGCCACCTTGTGGTTTTCCTCCCAGCTTCTGCAAGAGGCTCCAAAATTCACAGATGCAGCCAGAGCACATGTGAAGTTATTTGGAAATATTTTCATTTGCCTGGTCACGGCCTGCAGCCAGAGCAATAGCAGGCTGTGAAATAACACTGCATGCAGCTACGCCGTTCAGAGGTGGCTTCGTATCATCTCATGTTATGGTGGTCAAAGAAATCAGGGAACTAAATTTTGCACGTGGGATTATTTACAAATGCAGCAACTGCATTTTTTACATTTTCCCTGTTCCTCTGCTAATTACTGTCTAACAGGTATGTTAGCTGCATAATTATTTGTTTGCAGATGAGGTTGACACTGGTTTACAGAGTACAGACAACTGTGTAATTCCTCTGTAGCTACATGGTAATTATTGTGCTATTATAGAGTAATTAAACATTCAAATAAACATTAAAACAAGGATTCTGTATGGGAGCTGCCAGCAACCATAGGACAGAAAACCAAATAGTAATTCCAATTATAGTGGTATCAGCTAAAGCAAGTAGTTAAGAGTCTATCACCTTTTACACTACAAACAATCTTGGATGTTTTTCCGGCTGCGCAAGTGTCTGGCCTAACGACCAAGGACAGATCTAATTTTGCAAGTTCTCTCCATGGGTTAATCATTTTGCCATCCAGTTATGCCTCTCCTTTTCCTACGGAAAGAAGCGAATACATCATTTATACCGAAAAGAGCACAAACACTCCAGAGAAGTGTTCTCCAGAAGACCTTTCACAGCAGCTGCCTTGGCCCTCCACAGAGCCAGCTCAGAGCTGCCACCGCCACCCAAGGCAGGGACACGGCAGCCCGGCTGCGGCACTGTCCCCAGCGCCAATCCCCAGCACCAGACCCCGTCCCCAAACGCCAGACCCCGTCCCGCAGCGCTCCGGCCACTGGCTCACACAGCTCCGCTTGCCTGGGCCTGGTACCATCACATCTGTTCCACGCTCACGTTTTACTCCACCTAGTTCCTGCTCAAACCTAGCAGAACTCCCACATTCCCTCTCATGCTGGAACTGAGCAGAATGCTTGTTTCGGCATTTTCGCTTTGCACACAGAAGTTAGAGCCACATCCTACCCCTTCAGCAACAAGTGCCTGGTGATGCTGCACAAGCAAAGCAGGCTGGCTTCACCCAAGGGGGTTTAAGAGACAAACCTAAATATTAACATACATCCAACTGTTAGTTAGCGATCCTCAGTGAACCCCGAACACAAAGTACTTCGTCACATGTCAAAGTCACACTATTAAAAACAACATTTAAGCCCATGCTGAAGTACCTGATCAAACTCAAAACTGTGTTTTGTTTTTTTCTTTTAAGCTTCTACAAGCAAACAAGCGATGGTTTTACTCCAGGTTTACACCCAGGCCAGGGAGCCAGCCTGGCTCAGGAGCCCCACACCTTTCACGTCCCTTAGTAAGGATGGCAATACCTCACCGTACAGCTGCAGGGGAAGTATCGGGGATCTCTGCCCCATCACGCCTATTGACAGGAACATCTGCCCCAAAATAGCAGTTCACTTAATTCAGGCAGCAGCTTGAACTGCAGAAGCATTTCTGTTATGCCCTGGTTTCTTACAGTGACATGACTTTTACACTAGTCCAAGAAGATGCACACACACACATACACAAAAATCAGGGTCAAGTTTGCATCATTCGTAGCAAAAGCATTTTCCAGAACTATTAGACATTCACACAGCACTTCTCCAGCCATGGATCTTCACAGCTGATGAAGACAGACAAACATCATGAAGCCAAAGGTCATACCATAAAACCTTTAAGACCAGGACCAAAACGCAGCAGCTTCCATTCTTTCCGTCCCCTCCAGTGGGCACTGGGCACAGGTTTGGCGCCGCTGCCCTGGGGGCAGCTCTGCCTGCACGGCAGGGACACAGGACCAGGGCCCACGCGCTCATGGCAAGGCACAAGTTAATGAGAATAATTGCACTGGTACTGCCAGCAGCCCAGCTGTTCGTTAGAACGGTTCCCCCTTCTGATCACACGCTGCTATTACCAAAGCACACGCACATTTAAACCTTGCAAAGAAAAGTCCCCCTGCGTATTTATAGAGGGGGAATAACCTTCCTAGTGACCAGCAGGAATAAACAGATTTCTTTTGACCATGGACAGATTACCTCCAAGATGCATACCAGGGCTTTACTGACCCTTGGTTCCCTTACTCTGTGTGTAAACAAGGAAATCCTTGTGACACTGGGAAGCTGCACAGTTTTAAAAGTATAATTTTATTATCTCGAATGCATATACTTGTTAAGGCAGCAATAATAATCAGGGCTACTGTTATCCTTCTTGTGCTCTGCCTCCTCACTCTGCAGGCAGTTTGAGCATTGCCAGCATTATTCTTGGCTTGCCAAGGAAACTATTTCTGTTCCTTGAATTTAATCTCCTAGCAGAGTTTCATTTATAGGTTGTTGCTTTATGGTTGTCATGAAAACCTTCCTTTCCCTGCTAATTACAAGGTATGCCGAGCTCTCCTCCCGCTGTCCCTCCGCCTGCGCTCACCTCCAAGTATATGTGCGAGAAGTAACATCTTTGCAGATCTTGTTCATTGGCATCTTGGAAAAGACTCCTCAGGAGAACAGAACTTTTCTGGCTCTGCACTGAGGATAAACGAGTAGGGCTGCAGTGGAAGGTCCCTGCAGAGGGAGCAGGCTCAGCACCCCATGGCCAGGACCCTTCAGGCATCTCATCAGATGGGAGCGGATAAGAACGTGGTGGCATCTGCCACCTAACCTGTTCACTGAACCTTGCCAACTCTGTCAAGGTTTATTGCTCTTGAAATGAGAATTAAACAGAGTTTCTGACTCAGGACTCCAGGTTCCCTATTTAGCATCACTAACAGCAAGCACACCTGCAGAATCCCAGCACACAGAATTAGGACATAACTTTCCCACACTGTTAAAACTCTTCTGGAATGTTGGTCGAATAGAGCTGGAAACAAGAGCATCAAGCCAAGGGACTCCGGGTGGGTCAGGCTATCTCGCTGCCCATCCAAGGGCATCCTCATTCACTTGGGTACCCACAAAAAGAAGCAAGCTCCCCGCAAGGAGGGGATCATTTTCCATCTCACCCGAGCCGGTGCAGCGCTGCAGAGAGTTCTGGCCAAGGCTCGGCACGCTGCAGGGACAGGGGAGAGTCACCCGCACGTGGGCTTCAGAGCTCAGGGCACTTTGCTTCCAGATAAAGCCAAGGCCACGCCGGGGGCACCAGCACTGGTGCCAAGTGGGTGTCAAAAGGATTTATTCCTTCTCAGCTGCCAGAAGAGAAGGAAAACACCTCTGTAACACGAGCCCAGAGCTGTCAGCACAAGTCCCACACCAGCACTCACAGCCAGTGCTGCAGGTGGGAACAACTCGCATGGGGGTACAAACACATGTGTCCAGGACCTACTTTTAAACGCCAAAACATCTCCTTCAGGAGGCTCCTGAG
Source organism: Caloenas nicobarica (assembly GCF_036013445.1). NCBI lineage: Eukaryota > Metazoa > Chordata > Aves > Columbiformes > Columbidae > Caloenas > Caloenas nicobarica. The sequence goes on from NC_088247.1 coordinate 121,814,976, forward strand.
GAGCTTTCTCCCACCGGCCCAGGCTTCTCTGCAGCTCTGTAGTGCCCTCCAAAGCACCCAAACCTGCCGCTGCATGCTCTGCGAGTGAATTCCAGCGGTCACACCAGCATTCGGCAGCTCTGCAGGTCACTCCGTCCCAGCCAGCGCAACCCAGGAGGGACATGTGCCTCACATCCATGGGACCCCCACCCCACCGGGGTCAGTGGGGCCTCCGAGCAAGGTGCTGGCTGCAAATACAGCAAATATACACGGGAGGGGAGCAGGGGGCACCCACCTCCAAAGCACAGCCATGTCCAACACCACCGGAGGAGCTCCCTGCAGCACGGGCCCAGCAGCCAGGAGCAGCACCAGGCACAGAGCCCCAGCCCTGCTCAAACAAGGGGCAGGGGGGCTGGCCCTGGGCTGAAATGCAGCCCCCGGGCCAATGGGCGGGGGCTGTGTGGGGGCGCCCAGGTGATGATCCTTAGGGCAGCTCATTAGCGCCTGCAGTGCTCCTTTCTCCTTCACCCAGGGCTTTACAAACCTCCGCCTCCTCTCCCCGCAACACAAAATGCTAGCAAAGGTGGAAAAGGAGCCTTTTCCCCTAAAATACAGCTTTCCCTATATTAGGTGAAGCTGGGAAGCATATGCTGGTAATTTGACAAACACTGAAGTGAAATCGTGGATGAGAATCATGCTTTTTGTCTAGAAAATTGAAAATGAAATAGTGTCTAAAACTGTAGCTATTACACAGCACATTATCTTGAAGGGCTTTGGTATAATTTAGCTAAAACACTATATCTCCTGTTTTAGAAATGTCAATATCATTCTAAAAGTACATGTGCTTTTCCATCAGTTTTCTATGAAGACTTACAGCTCTACAAGCCTCTTTCTCTTGTTCTCTCCATTTTCTTTTTAAATTGGCAAATGAGTATTCAATCTTTCAAAATTTCAGGTACACTTTTGTATGTGGGAAAAGTGTCTGCTCAGAGATGCTCCTGGCTGGCTCCATTATGTATGTTATCAGCTGTGATACACTACCAGAAATAAAATCTATGCATCTGAATGAAATAGAAAAAATGAATACTGAGCAAGCGCAGCCCCCGGGGCAGAGCCAGCTCTCCGGAGCACAAGGACCTCGCTGATGGCAAAGGGAGCACAAGAACAACCCGCCACATCTCAGGAGCTATTTGCTCCCTGAGCTGCATTTGACTGGGGAGAGGCTCCCACTCAAGAGGCTGGGATATCCCCATTACCCCTCTTTCCATCGCCACGGCTTTTTCTTCAAACCCTGGGAAACAAGAAAATATGCAAACTGAAATACAGGAAATGGCAGTTTAGCATACAAACCTCCTGGTTTGTGTGTTCAAACGCTGGCCCAGGGTGTCCAGAGAGGCTGTGCAGTCTCCAGCCGTGGAGATGCTCAAACGCCCCCAGGCACGGTCCTGGGCAACCTGCTGGGGTGACCCTGCTGGGGCGATCTCCAGAGCTACCTGCCAACATCAACCGTTGGGTGTCTCTTTCACTGTTAGTTCATTGGAAACTGCATACAATTCACATGGATTTTATCCATGTTTTGCCATCTCCAACCACTGATCAGGTTTCAGGAGTGTTTCGGACCCCCTGCTAATTGCACTCCAACGGTTTCAGACTGTTCTCCCGGGACAAAAAGTCCTCCTGCAATGGGAAGGGGAAAACAGGGTATTGGCACAAAACACTGTGGGGATGTGTGTCCTGGCAAACGCCGGCAAGCTGCGAAGGGGAGAGGAAGGATCAGGCGATCAGGGCGGTGCTGCAGGTGCATCACCCGCCCGGGTACCTGCGCTGGGTGCGTGCAGCCTCGTGGCAGTGGGGGGACATGCGGCATGGCCATGTTTGGCTCCGTTTGCTTTGTACCTGAACCAGCAGCTGGACAACGAGAATGGGATTTTTCCCCCGGCACATTTTCATTTACTTCTATGCAGGTTCCCCTGCCCTGCCCTGGGAGCTGGAGAGCATCACACGCAGCCCACCGCTGGCGGGACACACCAGGGACCATGGAGGAAGGTTGTGGTAGCCATTAATCCTAATTAAAACGCCCCTTGGAGTGTATAAAGGTGCAGATTTACATGACTTGGCTGTTTGCTGTCACGAGCAAACATGCAGTCACACATCAACACTCACCCTGAAGTACCTGTGATTGTCTACAGCTCTTAACAGTGTATTATATGAACAAATAAAGAGGTTTCTGATTAGATTAAGACCGATGAAAAATACCATTCTTCTTTTTTACAAAGCCAAATATTTTGTGAGATGAATGCCACCCTAATCCAAACGTCCAGCTCAGCGTTCAGCAGTTCCGCACGTTAACCATTGCCATAACCACATCCGAAGCACCGTCGGCAGCTCTGGGCTGGCCATCGCCAGCCAGGCAGACACGGCCAGGCCAGCTGCCCTCGCTGCTCCAGTGTCCCCCACTCATGTCCCCAAAGGGACAGCAAAGCAGCAGGCGCAGGGCCTGCCACCCCCTCGCTGCTCCAGCGTCTCCTGCTCGTGTCCCCGAAGGGACGGCAAAGCAGTGGGCGCAGGGCCTGCCATCCCCGCACACACGCCAGCAGCCCTTGCTCCCCATGTCTGCGCACACCGGTGGATCCCAACACGGGGAATGTTCCCAGGGATGCAAGGCTGCAGCTGCAATTTGCAAGTTCATTAACAGTGTCCCTGCAAAGATCATTTTTTTTTTTAATTGGAGCCCTAATTAGCAATGAATTCTCATTATTTTTCATTGAAATCCCGAAGCAGCTTTGGCACATTGTCTTTGTTCTTTTGCAAAGTGGAGAAGCCGAGGGGAGATAAAGAGGCAGCTGATGATATACAGGGGGGCTGTTTTCCCCTCGAGCCATTCTTTCAGATTAACACATTTTGCAGCAATTTTACTTATTATTTATGATTTGAAGGAATAAGTATTTCCATAAAGAAACACTAACTTCATCACACGATTGCTACTCTCCACCCTTCCCAGCCAGACGTTTCAAATGACTACATTTCCGTTCCTGCGTCCGCATCGGCCGTATCAGCTCTGGGAGGCTGAGCTGGGCCTGGCTCCTGAGTAATGCCCCCAGCTTTGCTAGACTCTGCTTACCAGAGCCACACTCTGCTAATTCTTCAAGAGATCTAGAAGTGAAAAGGCGCCCTAAAGCAAGTACAAATGTAATTATTCCTTGGTTTTGGCTGCTTTTCATGGCCTGAGTGCCTTGGAAGGGCCACAGTAGAGACAAGAATCAGCCCAGTAAATTTAATCACTCAGTTTTGATGCAGCTGACAAGCACATAACGAAAGAAAAAAAGAGACTCATTGTGCCGGTGGAGGAGCGGCGCAGCACCCGGTGGCAGGTCTCCCTCCGACCCGTGCAGAGCCTGGCTCGCTCCGCGGTGCCCCGCTCGGAGTGCGCGGTGTCACGGCCACTGTCGCTGCCGGGGCCCACGCGGAGGAGCACGTCACCAGAGGGGTGACCCGTCACCAGAGGGGTGACCCGTGCACAAGCCGCTGACAAGCGGACTCGGCGCTGGAAAAGAGGAGTCCGGCTGTCTGACCGCGTCGGTATCTGCTCCCAAACCAGGAATGCTTTGGGCTTGGTACATTCTGAGATTTCTTTTTTTTTCAGAGGGACGGATAATCATTGCATTGTTTCCACAGTCCTTCTACAAATTATTTTGATAATAAACGACCCCCTGTGACATTAAGTACATTCTAATTACAACATTGTCTGTAATGCATATATCTAATTGCAAATAATTATTTTATCATATTTTGTCTGTATGACTGTTATATGCATCAGATATTATCTTCTGACTCAGTGATACAGGTTAATTAAAATTTCTCTTTTAATATCGTTTCAAAGCTAACCACATAATTTCATCTGAACACCAGCTGTGCTGGTAAAAATTATTTTTTATTATTTTTTGTCATGCTTGTCCATGGAGGAAAACCTGAGCCGTTTCTAAAGGCTATAATTACTGCACTGCTTTCCGCAGTCATTTATTTGCAAAAGAAGAAGGAAGAATCTGTGTAACATCAGTGGCCAGCGGCTGCTTTGTGTGTTTCTGGTTTATATTGAAGTTTTTTGTTCTCTTCCTTATGTGCAAGAGAACGTGAGATCTTACTTGCAGAAGGAGAATTTAACATATCACATAGCCTTTACATAAACTCTGGTTTGTTGGTATAAATTGCACTCAGCATTAAGACAATCTGTGTGGTCACTCTTGATGTTAACAAAGCTCAGCTTAAGGGTGATCCCAGTCATCTGTTTCCTTCCTCATTTATTGTTCCTTTGAGTGATAAAGAGCAAACACAAGCTGAGAGAAAAATAAGAATATGAAAATTCTGTTGAGTCAAAAAAAGAGCTTAGGTTAAATATATGGCAATCTAAAAACGAAATCAAGCAAGCTGAGCAGAGGACAAGAGAAAAAGAAGGCTCTTATTTTATGTAGGAGAACCCTTCATCAGTAATTTGTACTAAAAAATGCCCTTTACTTCTCGCCCTGTGTGCATTATTCCTTAGGACCAGGAGTATTCCTGGAGGCCCGACTGTCAGCATCCCCCAGCTGTTCAAACCCGAAGCACTGCCACGTTCTGCCTGCCTGTTTGGAGCCCCGGGGAAGGCAGCGGGGCAGGGGCTGGCGGGGAGGGGGTTAAGATGTGTCCCCAGAATCCGGGACACGGCTTGGCAGCCGAAGGAGGGGAGCAGGGCCCGGCACCTCCGCGATGCCGGGCGGGCAGAGGTCACCGCTGCCAGGAGGAAATTGCTGGAGCTCCACCGAGACCACGACTGACCTTTCCTCTCGGAGAGAGCTGAAGTAAACAGCACTTATCTGGGATTTAGTGCCGTTGAGACAAGCAGCACTTTATCTCTGTACCGTGGCGGCACGCGGAGCGGGGAAGCAGGGCAGGGATTTTCCTGCTTTCGTGGTGTAAAGCAGCCCTGCTTTCCCAGCCTGGGCTCAGGCTGGGCTGTCACGGCTCCTCACGGACAGGTCCTGGCCAGGCCAGCCGGTTATGGGTGTTACAACCCGCCGTAAACCTCTGCACGCGGCTCAGCCTTTCGCAAGAGTAGCTGCATCTCTCCTTAGGGGCAGATATTTTTACTCCATGAAATTTCCTCATTCTCTGTGACATTTCCTTTTGGAAGGCATCAAGGGACATGCAATCCATGCTCCTTCTATTTTGGATTTTTTTCCATCCATAGACATAAATTATTCTCTTTCCCTCTATACACAGTTTGAAATGGTGGCAGAAGGAAATCTGATGTCTTTTTTTGACAGCGCTTTTTTCCTGTCCCTTGTTTTTACCATATGACATTTTAATGCCTCAGATGCTGCAATGGTTAGAAACTTCCCATCAGATTTTTCCTAAACAGCCCAGCACCCAGAAGCCCCCGTTCACTTTTCCTGCCAGATTTCCAGGGTTAGGAACTTCTGAAAACCCAGTTCCCAAGTGCTGCTCCGCTTAGGGACCCTCCTGCTCCCAGCTTTACGCGTGGTTAGTTCAGCACAGTTTAGTTCGGCACGGTTTAGTTCAGCACAGTTTAATTCGGCGTGGTTTAGTTCAGCACGGTTTAGTTCAGCACTATTGCCCCCGTTTGCCATCCTGCAGCCTTCTGGAGGTTCTGCTCAAAATGGGGCCAGAGGTAAATCCCTCCGAGGAGGAAGCACTTCTGGGTACCAAAGAGTCCTGTTTGCTTTTCCTAAAGTCAATACTCAACTCCTGCGAAGTAAGTATTAAATAAGTAACCCATGCTAAATAATTAACTGCTTTCTGGGAGGAAATATTGTCAGGAAAACAAACCCACCACACTCAGAGCCAGCTGGAAAAATCTTTCACACAAGCTTTGTCCTCTCAAGATGGAGAGAGCGGAGCCTCATTTCCACCAAAGGCTGCCAAGCTGCTGCACACCACACCGAAGTTGGGAAGCGCTAAGTGAGTTGATTCAAATCCAGGAATAAGAACTTAATGTGTTTTAATGGATGTGTCAGACCAAGGACAGGCACCAGGACACAAATCATTTTCTAAATGCAACTTGAAGCATCTGGTTTGGAGGACAAAAATTCAGTACCAGCATCCTATGCTAAGGAGATTATTATCTCACCTGTACGTTATTTAGGAGGCAAGTCTCTTTTATTTACTTTTCCCCTACCCTTTTTTCTGGGCTCATTATAAAGTGTTATATTGACACAAGTAAGCAGAGAAGTTCCGTAACTTAATCTCTGTCATTAAAATTTCAGATCCAATAGGAAAAGTAACCGTGCCTGTTCATCGAGCCCAGTGCAATTCAGACGGCCGTGTTTACAGCTGCAGCAGCAGGTTTCACCTTCCCAGTTTGTTACCACCATCCGTCCCGGCTCATGGCGGGTGAGGAAACAGGACAGGGCTTCCACCCCGCTGGGGCTGGGGAGCCGAACGCACCGAGAGCACGGGAACACAGGCCAACTCCTGCTGCTCCTGGCCCGCCACAGGCAAAAGGTCAAAGCAAATAAGGAACGTCCTAGTGTTCTACTACTTTGGTTATGATTCTGTTCGATACACTTTGTACCTGCACGAGGGAGAGATCTATCCACATTAATACCCAATCCATTCGCACCGCTGCCGTGCTGATGCTTGTATGTTCAGCTCACTTCGGACATCACCTTGTGCTGCGACCTTTTTCAAGTGATTACTGCTTTGTCCCCTCAAATGACTGCTTTGTATAGATTTTACCTCAGATCCTGAAAGCTGAATGACCAAATCTCTTTCAGGAAATTATTCTACCTTAAGCATCAACTTTCGGAAACGCATCATCTGACTTTCTGGGAAATTGCAACTGTTATATTGTTAGAAAACACAAGTCATAGGATTTTACAAGCGGTTTCCCCACGCAGGCTGAAATAATTGCTGCAAGTTTACTTGGATTTCTGATTTGCATTATATGCTACATCAACTCATAAATGAATCATTTGAAAAGTGACACTTTATGAAATTTTAACTAATAGCTTAAAGGTCAGTTGCATATAATTCTGAATTCCTAAAGGTATATATTCATTCGGATGTATTTGCTGACCTAAAACCCAGAGGAGAAACTGTTAAATGGGTTTTCACCTTGCTGCTATAGTGCTTGTTCTTAATAAACCCAAACCCCAAGCCACTCTAATGGTGCCAACGTTAAATGATGCTGACTCACTGAGCTCTCCACGTGACCACATTTTCCAGGACCTAATCGGGAGAGAAAGGATTGCCCTGCTAGAGCACTGCGGGTCAGGTCACAAAATCCATATTCCGGAGAGCCTGGCACAAGAAGAATTTCTGGCAAACTTTAAAACACTGACTGCCTAAAGCTACACAGTTAGGTGCTAAGCACCAAAATGCTTTCCTAGTTATCACAGAAGTTATTAGACAGTAGAGCAGCTATGCAATCAAAATTGCTTTATCTGCAATGATTTATTTTTTTAACAAAGCAGAAAAACACAAAACCATGGAATAAGCAGAAATTGCCAGAACAGACAAACTGAAAGTTATTGTTTCTCTAAGTCAATTAAAATAAAAGGGAAGGGGGAAAAAAGGAAAAAGAAAAGAGTGAGCCAAGATTTTAGCCATGTTCTTCCTCAGCCAACTGCATATATTGATTTGTGGCAATGAAAGGGAAAAGCTGGAATGACCCAATTTGCTCTTCTCAGGAAGCTGCAGATACTCAATTAGCAACATGTGACCAAAAATTTTAGACAATTGCTGAAGATGTATAACTCTTCTACAATGAGACATTGCGTAACAGTGTTATGGGAAGAATACACAATATGAATTACTATCAGCCCCAAACGGGCTCCACAACAATAGACTATTAGGGGACAATAAATTCCCTGTGTCCGATTCCAAGGTCATGCGTTCAAACTTTGTTGTATAAGAAAAATGACTTTTTTTTTTTTTTTTAATGCTGCATGTCAGCACTATTCATCTTCCCATGACTCCAGGAAGCGAATTCTCAAGGCACAGCAGGAATACCAGCAGGCTCGGTGACTCTGCAGGGCAGCACCACGAGGCATAGCCGGTCCTTGCCCCTCACCTTCCCGACCCCAGCTGTGCTTCAAAGGGACCCTGTGCCACAACCAGCAGCGCCCACCAGCACCCACCGCAGCCCCCTCCACGAGTTCCCGCCGCCTGCTCATTTATTTGTTTATCTCGCCAGGTGAATCCTCACCCAGAGCAGTTCCCTAATCTCGCCTGCCACGTGGCCAGCCTGGGGTGGTGGCCCGACAGCACAGACGCTGGGACTGTCCCTTCTAGCGGGACATGTTTAGGGCTTGTTGACGTGTGGCCTTGGTGACTCTGGGCTCCGGCGTAAGAAACGATCCCTGAGAGGGCTCAGAGGAAGTGAGAGGTGGCAGTGATCTATTTTCCGGTCCAAACAATAGTAATTTGTGTGACATTTTATTTTCCTACAATGATTCATGGCTGAAAAATAATTTCTACAAATATATCACATGTAAATTAATAAATAATTTCGTTAAAAACTAAGAAGTGTACATGCAATTTACTTTGCCGAAACACATTGTTTTCTTTTTTAGGACCTCATTCTGCCATGGAACTTCTTAAAGTTTACTTTTCGACCCAGAATTTTTACTGAGGAGCTGAGGGCCTTTAACTGAAACCCTACTGGCTTCTTATTCTGGGGCAAATCCTCTTTTTCCTGTGTAACTAAAAATCTGTTCAGTGTTTTACCTTCCCTGTGTGTCATGGGAGTAAAGACAGCACTTATTATTTACATATTTACAGTGCAAGCAGTTATTCAAAACACAAAGGTTTTTCCCACAGATGAAACGGAGCGCAGCTGGGTGCCTACTCCCAACCGCGTGCCCGTTAACAGCACGCCGCTGGTATCCACCCAGCTCCTGCGCCTCACTGCAAACCCTGCCCCGGCACCAAGCGGGACCCTCCGCCCAGCGCGGCCTCACTCACCGCGGTCGGTGCTGCGGGAGGGCTGCGGCCTCAGCGCCTGCAGAGAAACGGCTCAGGTGCTCAACTGGAGACACATGGTTGGTGCTGGAAGGCCCTGGGCAGGCCCAGGGGTGCTGAGGGGCCCAGGGGTGCTGAGAGGCCATGGGATGCTGAGAGGCCCAGTGGCGCTGAGGGGCCATGGGGCGCTGAGGGGCCCAGGGGTGCTGAGGGGCCATGGGGCGCTGAGGGGCCATGGGATGCTGAGAGGCCCAGTGGCGCTGAGGGGCCCAGGGGTGCTGAGGGGCCATGGGGCGCTGAGGGGCCATGGGATGCTGAGAGGCCCAGTGGCGCTGAGGGGCCATGGGGCGCTGAGGGGCCCAGGGGTGCTGAGGGGCCCAGTGGCGCTGAGAGGCCATGGGGTGCTGAGAGGCCCAGTGGCGCTGAGAGGCCCAAGAGCGCTGAGAGGCCATGGGGCGCTGAGGGGCTCAGGGGCGCTGGCAGCGCGGCCGGGCGCGGCTGTGGAGGTTCCGCAGACGCGGGTGCCGGCGGGCGCGCCCCGTCCCCGTCCGCCGCGCCACCGCGGTGACACATGGCGCGCTCGACGCGCAGCCCCTGCGGGTGACGTCAGGGCGACGCCAGGGTGACGCCATGGCGCAGCTCCCGCCGCACGGCCCGCCGGGAGCTGTAGTCCGGCGGCGCGGCTGCGCGCTGCGGGCCCGGGCGGGCCCTGTGGCCGGCCCTGCCCTGCCCTGCCGGCCCTGCCCTGCCGGCCCGCCCACCGCCGCCCGGACAGCGCGGGCGCCCGGCGCTCCCCGCCACCTCCCCGCAGCGGGCGGGCCCCCGCACCTGCCCGGCCGCCGGGCCCTCACCGCTTCCCCTGCCGCGGCCAACAGCCGGGCGCGGCCCGCGGCCCCTCCGGAGCCGCGATGTTCTCCAGGAAGGGCCACGCCGACGTCAGGAAATCCACCCAGAAGGCGCTGGACCCCAAGCGGGACGTCCTCACCCGCCTCAAGCACCTGCGGGCGCTGCTGGGTGAGTGCGGGCCGGCCCGGCGCCCCTTCCCGCCGCTGAGGGCGGCGGGGCCGGCGGCGGCCGCTCGGCGCTGCGGGCGGGCAGCGGGCGCGGCCGGGGAGGGAGCCCGGCGCGCCGGGCACGGCGCGGAGCGGGGGTCCCGGGCGCCTCGGCGCCTGCAGCCGGTGCGGTGCTGCTGTAGCTGACGCTGGTATAACGCCGGGGGAGAGCTGTCCCAGGATCAGCGTAAAACCGAATGGTAAAAACTCCTCGTGGGCAGCCCGCGCTGAAGGAGCCCTGCTCTGCGTGTTTGCTTTCTGCGGGTTTTCCGTGGGCTGTCCCGGTGGCAGCCGTGGAAAGGTGGCCGTGCGTGTCTGGTCGGAGGGACAGGAGCTGTTGGGTGAGGCTCCCGCTGGGCTTTGCTGCTCTGCAGTTGGGAAACTCGCCCACTGTCTGTGCATCTGTGATGCGGCGTTGTTGTACGGGTACAAAATAGCGCGTAAACGAATGTCCTGTAGGGCCCTTCAGAAGATGCATTCGTAGAAGCTCTGCTCTTGTCAACAAGACTCATTTGGGTTTTTGTTTTGATTTTTTAACGCTTTAAAGGGGGTCGTGTCATGGCATTTTATGGCACCCTTCTCACGCCTGCGGCGTTTAATACTCTGTAATACTCCTCACAGCCGAAGCCTTAACCCTCGTCTTTGTCTTCTGAAGGTTGGAACCAGCCGATGGGTTTCAGCTGTGATTTGCAAGGGTTTGGGAGCCTCGTGTTCTCTGTTACTCAGCAAACTGCAGCAGGAAAAGGCTCTTCTGAGAGCTTTTGTGCACTGCCCCGGTTCAGGAGAATCAGCGACTGCGTTCGGTTTTGTTTATCTCACTTTAGATTGTTCTCCTGGGAAGCAGCGAGGGGAAAATGACCCGGTTTGTACTTCTTGTGTACTCCAATCTTTTTTTTAGTCTGCCATTTCAGTCAAGTTTGGCGTATATTTAGGAGCCTCAAAGACATTGTCTTGCGAGCTGTGAGGAGCAGGGAGGTGGCTGGAGGCAGGAAGGGCCTGAGGTTCGCGGCTCATCGGGATAGAGCAGAAGTTGGCCGATGTCTTTCTGCTGAGGAGCGGCTCTGGTGGGTCAGCGCTCGTGTCGTCCCCACCACGTTCGCGCTCTGGGTGGCGCGAGGGACGCGTGGAGCCGCAGCTGCTGCCCGAGCAAAGGTTCTGCCCTCCCGTCCTCCCCCGGAGCCCGTGCTGAGGAACCGCACGCGGGTTTGCGGCACGGGCTCGTCGGTGCTGCTCCAGGCTGAGATCAAAAGCGTTCTCGTATGATGTTGCACTGATAGGAGAAAATACACAGAAGAAGTTTTGATTGTACTGTAGCAAAGCGAGGAGATCTGTGGTGAGGACACTGAGTGTGATGCCGAGTGAAAAGAGCAGTGGGATGGTTCCTTTGAGAAAGTGAGAGTGTGGAGACAAACGAGTAGAAGAGTCTGTGATAGCTTAGCTTGGACATCTTGCCGATTTTTTTGGGATGTATTTCTTGCAGGTGTGAATAACCATCACTGATTCAAAGATGCTATTCACCTGTGATCTACTGTGTTTAAGTAGCAAATCCAAAACAGGTGCTTGTGGGTAGTTGGTTAGTGGCCAAAGTGCTGGGTAAATCTGAGTGATCTTGTGTCACGCTCCAAAAGCGGCCAGGTCCTGCTCACCTGTTGAGCAACGGTACGTGTAAGTTGGACGTGCCCATCTGTAGGTGTTCCAGGTTCAGGATTTGGGCTCCCGGTGGAGCGGTTGTGACCCTGTTCCTGGCGGTGGGAGGCACGTGAACAGGACTGGACCTCTGCTTTGGAGTGACTGTGAGCGAAGGGTTTGTGACTGCTCTGGGTATAAATTCCTTCTATTCCATATGTGAAAAATCTCACTAGTTGGCAATCTGATGGTTGGTTTTGTTTTAGTCTTTCTCTGGGGACCAAACATGTGCATTTCTTGTACTAGAGGTGTATAAAATATTTTGTCTGCCTTTTTCTTTTTCACACCATACATGTAAGTGCATAAGGGCAGGAATTTGAGAAGATGGGAGAAGATACCTGTGTCATGATATGCCTTTTAACTGTATATGTCTTATCACTTGTGCACTGTACAAACGATATTAAAACAATGTCGAGTTTTGTTGTAAAATGTTTTGGGAGATTCTTTGTTTAGGAGGTGAGGTTGTTTTCTGAAACCATCCTGATTGCTCTGGGAGACTGTAGTGTGAGCTCGCAGACCTTGTATTTCTTCCTTTTCTACCAGCCTCACTAAAATAAATGGACTTGAAGAAATAAGGAATATAGCAGCTTTCTGTTAATGTTCCCCTTTCAGCCTCTCAAAAAGAAGAGTCCAAAACCAAGACACAAGTGGTTGAAGGTGAAATACTGGCCTCGCTGTGGCTCTTGTTGCACCCGTCTCCCGGGGGCGCTGGTTTTGTGCGCTGGTGCGGTCCAGAGGAGGCTGTCAGGCTGCCGAGATGGGCCTGACGGGTGGAACAAATGGAAAAATACGCCTGTTAGCGTGACAAAATAAATTTCTGTCCCAAGGCAGATGCTGCAGAAGGTAGTGTTGTCTGGTGGTTTTCTGGAAAGATGCTTTTTACCCGTTTGGCAAGGGGGGTGGAATACACCTGTCACTTAGGAAATATCTTTTATTCCAAGTGTCTGTTGGACTTGGAGATAGTGACCTGATTTTTTTTTTTTTTTAATCGAACTTGTTATTGAACGTTGGTTTTAAGTGCAAGTCGCTCTCCGTGCTGGAGGGCTGGGTGGCACGGTAGCGGCTGTGGCTCTCCCTGGTGGATGTGGTTTATTGCAGGCTCTGGTGGTGTTCCCGAGACCTCTGCTTTTGAGAACGTCGTGTAAATGTTCTAGACAATACAGGAGTGGCTTCTTGAAGAGAATATCTTCATAGATGTCATTGCAAATGTGTGGTTTATGTTGTTATTCAGCACAGAAAATGAAGCAACACGTGGTGAGAGCCCCTCCTGTGTTTAAGGAAAACACAGATTTTGGTATAAAGGCTCAAAAACAGTTGGATTTTTTTTTTTTTTTTAATTTTTCCCCCAAATGTGGCACGTCGTGCTGGCCACGGGTAGGAAGGTGTGTGCCTCCGTGTTCCTCACACCCCAGCTGTTTTACCCCCTGTCCCCAGCTCCGTCCCTCAGGCCACGGTGCTGTCTCAGAATAACTGCTCCTGCTTTTACGTTTCCTTACAAGATTCCATCTCTTCTTCTTTTGTTAGTTTTAAATCGCAGGAATTAAATTGTAAACAAAGTGGCAGTTACCCTTCTGAGATCCTACTGGTGTAGGAGGATAAAAATCAGAGAAAATATGATAATAGGGGAGGGATGCGGGACAGGAATATGTGTTTCCATAAACAAGGGCTTGTGTGAGCACTGGGGTCAGTAATGCCCGGGTTTTGGTTGCTTCAGGTCTCTTGGCTACTGTCTGTGTAAGTTTGTCTGACAACCTAAAGTGAAAGAAAAGATTCTCGTTAAATTCGTGTTGCTCATAATATCTCCCCAGTCTCTAATGCCCCTGTCTGTGGGGCAGTCTGCCTGCGCGGCATTGCAAAACACAAACCAGAATAACACCGGTTTAAAGTACATGTTCACCTGTGCTACATCAATGACCAGAAAATGTCCTTTTTCTTCTTTTTTTTGGTAAGTTACTGTAAAGATCTACTCTACTAACTTTCGGAACTTTTATAAAGTCAGTAGGAACTTTTTTGCAAATACAGTGTGTGGAAGTGTCAAGAGTGTGTTTTGGTTTTGTTTTTTTTACAATAGATTTGAAAAATAATGTTCTTATAAACGGTGGTGGTGACATAAAGGTGCGGCTCTTTCGCACTGATTGGCCATAATTTCAGCTCTCTGTAGTGTCTCCCAGAGTAGTTTTCTCTGAGAGGGTTTTTTAGCATAAAAATGTGTATCTGCTCTATAAGACTTTGTTTTTGTGGCTGTTCTTGGGTAAAAATATTATGTTTTCTTTCAATGTGTTCTCCTCAGGTGAGAACTTGTCCCTTAGAGGCTTGATTCAGAAGCGAACGCTGCCACAGTTCTTGCTGAATTCAGAACAGCTGTTGTTCCTTAGGCTTCATGTGGAATTTGAGGCGTTACCATTATTTTAGAAATTGTTCTAACTGGAGGATTTTTTAGTAAGGGTGTATTTCCATGCTGATGTTCCTTTGAAAAAACGAAGGACAATTATCTTCTAGGCTTTTATGTAGCATTTAAAGCTTTAACCTGACAAAGTGGGCAGTTGGTGTTTTTTTTTTCTTCTCCTCCTTTTTTTGGTAAGTAAAAATTGTCTGTAGTTTCTGGGGCGGGCCTGGTAATAAAAGTTTATCATTAACCAGTGTATGACTGCAAAGTTGTCTCTTCATGTCCTTTAATTTTTTAAGTACTCAAGATAAAGAAAACTCCTCAGGGTTGAGAGAACTTTGTACAAGTAACATAAAGCCAAGTGACTTTGGAAGCTCATGAGATTAAGGGAGGATTTCTAGCTGCTTAAGTGACTGCAGTAAGATTTGGTAGTTAACAGAAAACTAACGGTAAGGTGTTGTGCTAAGGACAGGTTATTGTCCCCTCTAGATTTTTTTTAATATGAGGAAGAGTAATGAAAGCTTGGCAGGGAACCCAGATTCTTATTAAAGGGTGCCTGAGTAGTTTTTTTTCCTAAATTTTAAGCTTTAGTAAGGCAGGTAAGGGTGACTTGGTGTTATCTAGTGAGCCAACTGTTTCATATGTCGTAGCGAAGAAATGTCGCGTGTGCTCTCACGAATGTCTCGTCGTTTCCTATGCGTGTTGCTGTAAGAGCTGTGAGTGTCACTCAGCAGCGCTGGCCACGGGGTCCCCGTCCCTTGGTGGGGAGCAGGGTGGGATAGACGTATTTTTGGGAAGCCACCATGTCAGATGGCTGGTAACGTTTCCCAGCCTGCCTGCGATTTCGGTGCTCGGGGTTTGGATTGCTAGGCGGCTGTTCTCAAAAGCACCAATCTGAGTGCTATTTAGGAGAAAATATAAATATATAACCCAATACCTGCAGTCCCGTCCCAGCCTTGCTGGTGAATTTCCTCGAATGCTTATAAGCACTTCTGCAGTCCGTGGCATTTGCCAAAAGTCAGTATTTATCTTGGTACTTAAATTATAAATAGCACATGAAACTTTCACTGTTTTCCATTTGAAAAACAGAAGGATGAGCCTTACCCCGCTACAAGTTGAACATTATCTATGTGTGTGTGTGTGTGTGTGTAATAGTGATCCAAGTGACTTCCCTGGGCTTCCAGCCAACTTTTGGCCAGTCTGTCTCTTGAGGCGCCGTCCGTCCCGTCCCGTCCCGGTGTCTGTCCGTCCGTGCCCAGGGTTTGGAGGTGCCGCGGCTGGAGGGCCGGGCTGTGGGAGCCCCTGTGCAGGACACGGTGCCGTAGGAAAAGGATGTCGCTGGGTGCACACTTACAGCAGAGCCACGGATGAGTCACCGCTCCGGTGCCGCGTTTACAGAAAAGGAGAATTTACTTTTTTGAATAGGCGGTTCCTTTCTCCTCCTTTCACAATTTATGGGGAAAGTTTCCTTTTTGTTTAGATTTTAATGACCTCATTCTTTCATATGAAATCCTTGTAAATGAAAGCCTTGTTTTCTGCTAGAGTTGTATTTCACAGAACGCATTCACAGAGAGGAATAATTGCACTTAGCTTGCAAATTCAGAACCAGTAGTTTGTAGGAAACAAATATCATGAAAAAGAGTTTCCATGCAGTAATTGTTTCCGTAGTGCAAGCAACCAAAGCCCTACTACTGAAAAGGTATTGTTATTATTTTTTTTGAAGCACCGTCCAAGGCTAAAGTCTTTCTTTTGTAGTTGTGTGATATTATTGGGTCGTCTTGTTGTAATCGGCTTTGTGTTGATTACTGAATGGGTTTCTCGAGAGGTGAAACTTCAATGAGAAGACGTGGTGTTAGTAATTCTCATCCTTTATCCTCTTAAATCTGGGTGGAATCATCTATCTTGACGAAACCAGTGACAATGAAGAGCAAACAGATGAAGTTAAAGTGTGTTTTACAAGTGCCGAGTTTAGAAAGCATTGGAGGTTTTTTTTCTTAAAAAATAAACATATTTTGAATTGTAGACCTCAGTTAAGGCTTAGGGAAGTGGTGCATGCTTGGGTTTCCATTATTTTTTAAAATGAATTAGAAAGATGCTGTTTTCTGAATTGACCTGCTTGTCAGATCGATTTAAGATCTGGATTTTCATTTTGCATACAGAAATCATTGCTAGTGTCTGTGTTTTTCCAACAGTACCTGCTTGTTTTGATGATACAGAAGCCGTTTGCTTAGATACCTAAGACACAGCCCACTCTTCTTTTTAATGGAAAACAAACGAACCCAAGTTACACTGCAAACTTTCATAGATTAGGTGAAAATGGAAATTTCCCTATTTCGCTTCCAAGGATGGAATCACAATTTAGTATAGAATATTTAATGAAGTCACTAAAATAGTTTTGTATTGCATTTATTTCATTCTGTAATCCTAAATGTGCATGAAGGCAAAAACTTTTAGCTTTCTGATGTTGTGTAACAACCGTTTGTTCTGCTTTTCAGATATTGTGGATGGAAGTGACCTGAAGCAATTTTTTGAGAGCAATTATTCTCAAATTTATTTCATATTCTATGAAAACTTCATAACACTGGAAAATAGCTTGAAACAAAAAGGTAAGTTTTGGAGTTTTGTTAGCACTTGAGCCAGTTTTCCCTGGCTGTTCTCAAAAGCGTTCTATTAGAGCTTATCTAATGGTTATATAGTCCACAATTATCCATATTTGCACTAATAGTTTCATGCAGTACAGTATTAGTAATAATAATTTTAATTTTACGGTATCGGAAGTGTGGAAAATTGCTCTCTGAAACGTTTAAGTGTAATTTTGCCGTCTGTCTCATACCGTATATTTACGGCAAACAATATTCTTTTCTGTCTTGCAGGGAATAAATCACAAAGGGAGGAGCTGGACTCTATTCTCTTTCTTTTTGAAGTAAGTTTTCCAAACCGTGAAAGTAATTTTTATTTTCAAGCACAGCTTTCCAACCAGGGGTGCACCCAGGTCTCAACCGAAATGACAGCAGGTGCCCCCGCCTGTACGAGGCGCAAGGCAGGGAAGAGCTGGGCTGCGCGTTCGGTTTTCACATACAACAGCAATCAAAATCTTGTTATGCAGTGGGAATGTTGGTTGAATGAATATCCAGAGTTAAGAGATTTTATCAAAATGACTTTAAAATCATACAGTAGTATATGTGTCGTAAGGAGCTGAGGACCGACTCTTTGAAAACGTGGATTTTTTTCCAGGAGATTTGGGCAGCGGGTGATCAATAGTTGCGTAGCCTCTGCTAGGTCTAACGCTGCAAAATAGACATTTTTTTTCTTTTTTGAAATTCAATATGTTCTTGCTGTGTATTTTCTGGAGGGCCGGTTCAAAGCACCAGTACTTTTCCCTACACTTTGTCTGTATGAAGTTCAGCGTTCAGTTTATTTGGAAGGTGTCACGGCAGGAGTTCGGGTTCTGCTCCTTTCACATGGAGGCATCTGTTACGGTTGCAGTATTTGGTCTGGCAGCACAAGGAAAATAAAAGGATAAGAGTTGTCAACTGCTGCATATCAGTTTGATCTGAGTGTGTGGAATGTTAATTTGTTTAATTTTGTTTTTAAACTCGTCTATTACTTCCAGCAGCATATCCTTCCCAGCACAAGCAGGCAGCGCATTTGCTGTGTCCAGGAGGAAACGCTAGCTAGTTAAATTTTGCATAATTGAATAAGAATGTCTTTAATTTAAAGAATAGACTCCGATAGGTCATTTTCCAAGGGATCCTTTTAATGAGAGTTGTTACCTAAATATATTTGGATGTGAGAAAATATCACTGGACCAGATGAAAGCCTCGCATATAAGAAGGTTTTTCTGATGCGCACCAGAAGTCTTGGCAGAAGCTCTACCTGTCTCTGAAGGCAGAACGTGGTGCCTTTAGGGGTTTTGGTTTTGTTTTTTTAACAATTCACTCGGTAAATAATTGACCTGATTTCTTTCTTAAGGGGAAATACACACATCTTCTGTTGATTTTATTTTTTTTCTTTGTTAATCCAACTACTAACTTTTTACTTGAGCATTGCATTGTAGAAATATATTTTTTTAATATTTTGGGTTATTTTTTGGTAGGGGTGGTAGGAAAAACCCCAAACGTTCAATGGGACTCAAGAAGTTGAAGTTAAAATGAAGATTAAATGTTCTCAACTCTTATGACTCCCTCTATAAATGGAAAAAAACCCCACCCAACCTAAACCAAAAACCCCAGAAGCATACAGCTTCATATTTTTGTATTAATGTATAGTCTGTAGTTAGAATAATATTTATACTGACAATAAGAATGATGCTGTTTAGGCTGACATGCCTGTAATATGCAAAATGGCCATGAAAACGATGAAGTTCTGGATTTTTGTGGTCTCGTCTTCTGATTTTATGAGGTACCAAGTTCATCTCCTTTTTCCTCTTCTCCCTCCTTTCACTCCTTCAATGACAACACTGCATTTTCAGACTGAAGTCTGAAAATCGAATTGTGTTTGCTGCTGCTGCTATTAGTAACAGTGTCGGCTTCAGGATTTTGCAGGAGGCAAAGAACACGAGCTCGTGAATCTGCTGGGACCGTGTTTGGGGCAGAAATTCTTCCTCCCCGTCCCTGGTGGCGAAGGTATCGCCACATGTACAGAGCAAGGCTGTGCAATTTAATGAGAGCTCGTTAATACTCTTACTCTGTGGCCTTGAATAAGTAATTAAATTTGTGGCCATGCCATTGAATGGAAAACAGCTAATGCTTACTCGCCCGGTGGAAGTGAATAAATGAGCATTCCTGTGTCTTGAAAACGGAGGACTAATAACCGCCTGGTTAATACTGCTTAAAAACAGCAGGAGAACATGCTGTATGAAGGAGAAAAAATATATATGAACAAAGTGTTGCTTTGAGTCCTGATTGAGCAGAATTCTGCTATAGCCTGGGCATGAGCAGCTTGGAGGGAGAAGAAATCGTTTAAGATATTCATATGAAATTCGGGGCGATCTTCGTGGCGTTTACCTCCCGCAAGTAAGTTTGCAATGCGTTTATAGCTCTAACACTTGATAACTTAATGCCTTGGAGGAAACCAGCTTTTTAGAGGGCCTTGTAATGCACAGACCGAGAGTACATCAGTCTGAACACGAGACAAGGGAAAATGTAAATGCCAAGTAATTAAACATTCATATCGTAAGCCATAGGAAACAAAACTAATTGATTGTTAAGCTTGCCATATTTAATCTGACCTCAGCGTGAGCCGGAGTTTTCTTCTAATTAGTTAAATAGCTAATTATTTAGGATTAACAAATCCTGAATGCAGGTGCTGAGGGTTAACAGTTTAAAAATCAATAAAAATATTTATGAAAGGAATTGCCTTCTGCCTTCTCTGGTTTAGTTTGGGTGTTTTGCTGCTGTTCTGGAGTGACACCTAGTGTCTATATATATAGCGTACTATACATACACAAGTGACAAATGCCTTTTCCACAGATTTATTTTGTAGCAGTAGCTACTGGTTTTAATTCAGTATTGTTATCCTTAAAAGCAGATCTAAATATAAACTCCAAATGGCCGCGCACTCAGAAGATTAAGACGCGGTATAAATCCGTTGGAAGGTGGATCGCTCTGCTGGCGCAGTGTGAACGCACCGATCACAGAGGCGGCTGCGCAGCTGGATTTATTGCTGCAGATGTGCACACGTTGCTTGTTCTGCGAGCTCTAATGATAATCCAGAATAGGTTTATGATGGGCTCTGGTCTGCGCGGAACCCTTTTGGAAGCAGATTGCAGCCGTGCACAGTAAATCCAGCGTGTCTGTCAGCGGAGCACCTGCCCAGCCAGCCAGCCCTTAGGAATACACACCTCTGCTTAGCGCTGCCTCCTCGTGCATATTGATGTAACTTTTAAAACGTGGAACTTTGCTTCATCCTGGATTAAGATTGCTGTGGAGATTTTGAGTATCAAATTCTTCCAGCCTGTTGTAGGTCTACTTTATGTAGGCTGCTGTGCGAATTAGCAGTACTGGTTAAGCAGCTTAAAACAGATCTCAAAGCCAGTGGTGACTTTTAGCAGGTCATTTTCAATCTCATGAAAACCTGCATCTGTGAAACTTCCAGCAGGTTTTGATTCATAAAAGACTTCACTGCTGTGTTGCTGTTTCTTCGTGAACATGCAAAAGGATGTTCTTTTGAATCGGTAGTGTTTTCTTAGGGTGGCTTGCTTATCTTGGGATGTTGCTCCCAATCGCTTGCTACATTTGAATGAAACTGAGGAAGATTAATGCTGCAGAAATAAATCGTGTCTTGAAACTGGCCAATGTGAAAAGTACTGGTAAAATTCTTTACAAGGAATAATCAAGTCAAGGTATTGTTGAGTTCTTATTGCCACAGGTCCTGGGTTCTCATTTCTTGGGGTTATACCTTTTATTTAACTGTCCCCCATTATTTAACTTTCTTGTCACTATTTGCATTTTCCTCATGTCTGTACAGCTCAGTAGCTTAATTTCCCCATCTGCAGGTTGTCTTGCACTTGAAATCAAATTACCATTAAGAGTGAGAGCTTTAAATTCAGGCTGCAGGATCTGCTGCAGCTTTGGAGCTGGTTCCCTGTGCCTGCTGTGATCCCCGCTGCTCAGCCCCAGGTCTCTCACCCACACTTGGCTGATTCTCAAGCTCAATAGAATAAAAAGGGCTTATTTGTTTATAACAATAAAGTTGTTTATAGCCCTTCTTTCCTACACATAGAAAATTACTTTTTGAACCATCTACAGTTTGTTCTGCCGTAATTCTGATCGGTTCATCTATTAGTGCTCTTGAAATAACACTGATGTTATTCTTCAGCATTCTGTTGTAAATTCTGACTGAATGTTGCATATGTTTAACTTCAGAGATCTTACTGTATAATGTCATGCGTAGGGCAAGAATAAATATCTTGGGTGCTTTGGGCAGACATTTTCCATCAACAAATAACTGTAAATAATTTATTGATGCAATAAATGGAGTATCCCTTTATCTAGATTGAACTGCTGCAGGCATGCTAGCTTCATTGTGCTCTTAGCTTCACCTGAATTGGTGAATAATGGCTGGAAAATGTCTAAATTACTGCAGATTTTAGTAGCTGAATGCTCTGAAACTCTTGTGGAGATACCACTGAACAATACTTGAACACAGAGGCACAGGAGAGCTGTTCTGCATTGGACCGGGCTGTCAGGAGATCCACCTGCCCCTCACCAATGGAAACTCCTTATCATGGACAGGTTCGATCAAAAAAAGCTATTTTTTTTTTTTTTCCCCCTCAGAATCCACTCTCCTGGAATGAACATTATCGTGAGCGCGTCGTTGACGTTGGCTCTTGTTCACGCATGTTCACTTTTGTTGTTTAATGAGACACCGCGCAGGGCGTGAGAGCAGCTGCTGGTAGCGAGGTGCTCGGCGTCTCGCTTTGGCGAGTGGAGCTGGAGACCGATGTGACGGCAGGTCCCGGCTCTCTGTGCCCTCTGCGGGCAGCGCCGCTCGCAGCAGCGGGCACGGCGCGGCCGGCCCTGCTGCCCTTCCACAAAGCGGGCAAAACCAGAAGGCTTTGTAAAAGAAATTGCAGCGTTGGTTAAGTCGGGGTGAATCTATTGAAATACAAACCTTGGCGTTTTTTATTTTACTGTGGTAAAATAGAGAGATGTATCTTTCAAAAGGCAGCATCCTGTGTAAACTAAGATTGAAACTCAACATTATTCCTAGTCATGCAGGAAGTCCAGAAGAAAAAGAACTATGGATAATCAGTTAAAAGAACTGACAGATACCCTGATGTGTTGATCAGTAGTAATACCTAATTTCTATTTCAAGTGTGCTATAATGGATTACCATATAGATGCAGCAAAGCACTAAGCATTAAATAGATCTATGTGTTTTCTGAAAAAGCAATATTATTTCGCACTGTGGGGCTTCTTAAAATATTTTTTATTAGTGTACTGTGAAACTAGAAACCAGATGTCAATAGCCAGTTTGGATTCACAGCGGGATTGCTGAAAGTCTAGGCTGGAGTGGAAGAAACTATCATTTGTTTTATAGGAATAGCAATATGTATTTTTTAGAACACCAGGGGTTGGGCGAGAGCAGGAAATGTTCCTGGCAACGCAGAGTCGGAAGGACGGCAGCTGGAGGTTGCTCGTGGCATGCTGTCTCATGTCAGCGGAACAGCATCTCACTCTGGGGACTCTAATGGACATGTGCAAAAATTACCAGTTAAAAGGCATTCTAGCCGTCACCGTGAATTAACTTGTAACGTTCACGAGTTTTTATTTAATAGTGTAGACTTTTAACCATGATAACTTATTTTTGCATTGCAGGAGCAAATGTGGACTCTGAATTTAGATTATTTATATTCATCCTAATCCGCTGCAAAGCTCTCAGATCTTCAGGAGGTAGCTGTGGTGCTAGGAATCTAGTTTGCTTTTTTAAAAATTACTTCTGTTTGGTACTACTCTGTAGGTGATGAATCACATCTTTCTGTTTTTCTAAAGTGCACCCATAAGTTAGTTGTTTGTTTGTTTTCTTCCTGTTTTTGAGATGCTGGAAAGGAGAATGGCACGCGAAGTGACTTAAGTGTCTCAATTTTTGCTATATGAAAAGATTTTGGGATATGGAAGCTTTCCTTAGGAACTTCCGTCCTCTTATTATTTATTTCAACCCTTGAATTGTTTTGAATCAGCCACCTGACGAGGTGTTTGAGTCTGTTTTTTACAGAAACAAACCTGTAGGCACGTTCTTCTTCTCTTCTCGTCTCTTCTTTCCCTTTTCTTCCCTTTTCCCTTTTCTTCCCTTTTCCCTTTTCTTCCCTTTTCCCTTTTCTTCCCTTTTCCCTTTTCTTCCCTTTTCCCTTTTCTTCCCTTTTCCCTTTTCTTCCCTTTTCCCTTTTCTTCCCTTTTCCCTTTTCTTCCCTTTTCCCTTTTCTTCCCTTTTCCCTTTTCTTCCCTTTTCCCTTTTCTTCCCTTTTCCCTTTTCTTCCCCAGCAGCTCATCAGATTGCTCCCACAAACTTCCATTCACAATACAGGACTGTGCCGAGCCTGGTGTTTAAGTATACACCAGACTTTTAGTGAAGTAGATGTATGTTTTCTAAATATAGTTTTTGTTTTACAATAAAGAATTTTACTATGTCATTTGAAATATACTAAGATGTGCCTTTTCACTAGTAACATTTCCAGACTTCGACAAATTTCTAGTAAAACATTCTGATACAGAAGTGGTGCTTGATTTTTTGGAAGTTTAATGCAATTGATTCTCAAAAGTTAGTGGTTTTGAACAAATGAGAGAGAGTGTTACAACCAAAGACAAACTGAAGGTATCTTGTTAGCGCGGCCTGTAAAAGGGGATTGGTTTTGCTCTAATGATCTGCTGTACTACTTAACAATGGAAACAAAATATATGTAGTTTTGGCTGGTTTTCCATAACAAACATGAAGACGTCGGAAGGCAGTGCACGCTGAAATTGGGAGCGTTTTGTGTTGCTGGCGTGTGTGAGGGTTGTGTCCAGCGGAGCCTTTCCTGCGCCGTGGGATCGGTGCCGGGGCGCAGAGCGAGCTCTGCAGTGGCTGTGGTTCAGGTTAGGAGCTCCTTTCTGCCTCGGGTTAGGTAAAGACTAATGCCAGAAATAGTCCTGAAGCGGTGGGCTGCTAGTATTTGAATATTCCGATGGATAATGCTGATTCTTTGTCTGTGGGTCCTGCAATCTGATTGGCAGAAACATGGTCCGTAACTAACAGGTAAAGCCCAGATGTGAATCGTGGCCTCATTTTTAGCCAGCCGGCCCCTCCATGCCCAGCGCATCCTCCTGCCCGCGGACGGGGAGCCAGACCTCCGGCCACCAGCCTCCCGCTCCACCCGAAACAAAACACAATGAGAACGTGGAAGGGGATGCGCCCGATTCGTGTTTTAATTCGAGGTAATCTCGTAGAAGTGGGAAGTGCTTCTAGGGGAGCACGTGCTGTGCTAAAGCTGCGAAGGAAGACCAGTCTGTGTGACCTGAGGTCTAGTTCCCTACGTCTGTGAACTCATCGTGACTTCCATCTTCTGCCATGGAGAAAGGAATGTTCCATTTTCAACAAGACTCTATTCTGAGTGTTGTGTCTAATTTCTGAATCACTTTGTTGTCAAAAAAAAGTCTTATTCCATCTGTGAAGCGTACTGTTTTTAGCAGCAATAATGATTCATGTGTTGGCCGTCTGAAGGATTGCCTCAAACGCCAGTTCCTGCTTTCCTGGCTGCGACGCTTTATTTCCTCTTGCGAGCTGCTGTGTGTGAAACACCAACAAATGGGTCACTGTTGCTGACATGACTTGTCATTCATTTTGCATCCTGCATGTGGTGTTTCTGAAAACTTAATGGCACTTTGTTGCGCACAACTTTGTTCTAGTGATCTCGTTTGATAATTACAAGGAGCTCTGACTTTGTCATTTATAACGTTTAATTTTATGTCCAAAAGTAGGTGTTGAAAACTAGTTTCCTATTTAAATATATCTTCTTAATTTCTTATTTCAGTGGCTGAAAAGTTGTAAGATCCAGACACTTTTTCTGTGAAATCTACGTGCAACCATTTGTATTCTCTCACTGCAATAAGTTAGCTGTCCTGTACTACTAAAACACCTACTTGCCAAGCCCTACTCTATACTGCTAATAGTTTTAAAAAGAGGGAAAACAGGAAAAAAAAAAAAGGTGTCTTGGAGCCTGTTAAGTCCTATTAAAAGCTGTATTTGCCCAGGTAAGCCCCCCAAATCATTTTGATTTAGCCAGATATTTAATAGCATCACCATCCACTAAACTGACAAAGAACAAGGTTTGGTAGCCCGAACTGTTCTCTGCGGCTAAGATTTTCAGACTCCATTCCGGAGAGCACTTGAGCATATGCTTGACTCGCTTTGCTTTGTCGGTGCCCTGTAGCGTAACAAAACTGAGGGGGAGTGGGTTTGACCACGAGGTTTTTTCCTTTGTTTGATCTGGCTCTGTTAGGCTCAGCCCCAGCCTCGAGGCAGAGCACTGTGCCTTGTTCTACATAAGGGCTTTATTAACCGTGTGTGCGGTGAATTAAATCAGTGCAGCTTGGTGTAGTTTGGCTGGGTTTCACTCGCCCGCTGCAAACACAGGTAACTCATGCCACAGTAAAAATAGCGGCTCTGCTCCTCGGCTCTGCCGTAGCTGGGAGATCAGACCCCGTTAGCTGATGGCAAGAGACGAAGCCCCAGGAGCTCAGAATCTGGGCTGGATCAGTCCAGCAGCTGTCATTACCAGACACTTCAGAAAAATGGAACCCAAAGGGAGCTGCTCTGAAATCCCCAACTTCTTCGTCAGGGGTTGGTTTATGTTCTGGAATGCCAGGATTTGCAAGGCAGCAGGGAAGGGAAAGCACTTCATGACAGTGTCATGGCGTTTGTTCAGGACCATTCCAAGTGTCTTTCTCCATAACGAGACTAAAGTAATGGGCAGGAGTCCTTACTATGATAGGTGTTTGCTTTCTCTTGTGTTCTGTATGTATATGTCACCATTTCATTTGTGTCTTGTGTATTAGTTTCTCTGTATCCTCTGAATGAGCCAGTCTATTATGGAAAATTTGACTATTTAGTTTTGTTTCCTGCAGAAAATATTGCAGCTGCTACCTGAGAGGATTTTTTATCGATGGCATTTTCGCAGTATAGGTAAGAAGAACGGTTTTAAAACATTCTAGTACAAATAGAATCAATGTTTTCTGCAGTCACTTCCCTGGTTCTGCAAGTGTTGTTAACCACAGAATCCCTCAGTGTTGCCCATGCACAAACAGCACTGGCATATGAGACTTGCAGCTGAAAATTCTCCAAGCACATGGGAAATCTTCTTGCCTGCTGTAAGAGCTCTGTGTGTTCCTTGTTCTGTGTGGTTTTGGTTGCCTGCTTTGTTTTTATTTTGCATGAATGCCCTTCACATGCTTATATTCTTGGATTTACCTGGGTCCTCTTCGCTTTCTCCTCTTCCATGCGCTAGCAGCCATCAAGATGACGTGGGTTATAAACCCACGCACCCTTGGCTCTCCCTTTGCATTCACAGACCGACACCAAATATTGAGGAGGGCTGTGGAATCCATATGTGACTCTCGCAAATTTGCATTATGATAGTCGTTTGCAAGTGATCAGATACGAGATGCCCATACAAATTTGTATTGTGCTCGGCCTAATCATAGATACTCAACCCTTCCCTCCTGGAAATTTATTCTCTAAAACTTACACTGTGAACAGGTGGTGGTTTGGTAGCTGTGCTGAACCAAATGCAAACCATGGGACTGATGCAGGGAACAGGAGCTTCATTTCTTCCCTGATACTCCTGGATTCTCTGTGCAGCTTCGTTCATTACTATTTGTGAAACACTCGACTGTCACACTATTTGTGGGACTTGAATGAGGAATTTCTGCTTTAGAGGTAGTGAAAGGAAGAGATTAACGACAAAAATACAAACTTTTTAGCAGCTCCTTTTGATGCATTTTTCTTTTTAACGAGTGGTCCACGATGTTACTGGCCTTCATGGAATTATGAGTACATAGTATTTCTGCAAGTTCGGCCCCAGCTGTCTTTCCCTGGTCGTTTTGTGGCAGATTTGCCAAGTGTCCTGTTGGAATGTGACACTGTGGGGACCCGGGACAGCCCTCGCTGGGTCACCTCCAGACGCTGGCCGTTGTCTCCTGCGGAATTCTCCGTATTGTTCTGGAACAAGGAGCCCGGCACAGGGAAATCTGAGTTGGCAAAGCTCTGGGATTTTCCCTGGTCCCCTGCCCATTCTGCGTGCTGTGTGGGGCAGGTTCTGCAGAAAAGGGCTCCATGAGCACAGAACTGAAGAGACTATTGCAACGCAGGTAGAAAAAAGACCAAAAGAAAGTTGCCAGCGTGGTTAAGGCACGCACGTGGAGCGCTTGGCTTGAAGCACTTGATGTTCTTCAGCTGTAGCTGTTTTCTCTTAAGCATAAAGATAAAAGATATCTAACAGGCTCGGTTTAGTCACTCAAACTTTGGAAATCTGAATTTAAAAAGCACAACAAAGGTAGACTCAAATGGGCTCAGAAATACTGAAAGGTGAAATACATTTATTTTGACACTTAAGACACCTGAGATCCAATGAAATAATTTAACTTGGTAATTTCCTCTGAATTAAACATCTTTGATTCATCACTGCTTTGAAAATGTGGCTTCTAAATGCTACCGAAGTGGTCACAATGTTTTGGTTTGCTATTTGTTAAAGTAAATTTTATGCTGCTTTGGGGGGGTTATATTTCTTCTAAGTAGTACTTTTCTGTTGTTTGGTTTGGTTTCCAGCACTATTTCATCAGCTGCCACATTTTTCATCAGAAAATGAATTTGCTGTTGCAGAAGAAATAATGAGTGGAAGTTAAAGGTCAAGGAAAGGGCTGTTGTCACATTCCAGTTAGCACTGACAAAAATAAAAATACACATCCGATTGGCCACTTTGCTACCTGAATTAGTCCAGAACAAATTGGTTTTAGTCAGTTGTTTTATACCTAATATATTCTTTATATTTGTGCTTCTCTTCAATAGTCGTATTTGGATAATTTTTTAGCTGTGTCCAAGACATGAGCTACAAAATTTGGTGGTGCTATTATTTACAGCTGTACCCTGTGATTTGCTTTTTGCTTCATGTTCATTTGCATTACTACTGTGAAATGGTGAGAAGTCAAGGGAACGATCACATTTAAGGAATGTACATAATTCCCAAATCCAGGAGAAATAACAGCTGAGTGCTACTTTGTCGTTTTTCTCAGAATTGGATTTAAAATATTTTTTACCTGAAGCATTTGATGTTAAATCTCGCTCTGATTTTTAAGTCAGACATTTGAAGTTCAGGGCAGTTAGCCTAGTATTTCTAAAACAAGAACTGAAATATTTTGCAATTTTACTAGCTGTGTTTTATAGACATGAATGTAGTATAGGTTGCTAGCGTATCTTTATTATAATTATTGTCAATATTAGTGTTCTTGAATGTGTTAATCCTACAAGTTGGACTTGCTGATTTCTCCAAATCTAGGAAGTCAAAATTTGCTTAGATATTTTACTGTTAATGAAAATATTTTAATATACTGTCATCTGACTAAAACCAAAGTACCTCACTGTAAAGATACATGATATTTAATCTTACAACACTGATGATGATTGTAACTAGATTCACTTTGGGTTTTGCTACCACATAGTGTTATTTTTCTTAAAATCTAGCACAGTAGCCACATAGTAAATGACATTAAGCTAGCCTTTTCTGTAACATTTTTTTTAAAAAAAAACATTCTTGCGGAAAGAAACCCATCTTAGTATCTGATATGTGTCTATTTAATTTTTCTAATCCAGGGTCAATTCTGAAGAAACTTTTGCACACTGGAAATTGTCTCAAGGTATTTCTCTTTGATGTATTCATATTTCTTTTCACTTTAATTGTTCTGAAGCATATTACTTTACAATTTTCCAATATCAGTGTTTTTTCAGATCGTTAGGCTTTGTAATTTTATTTATTCACCTTTTAATCATAGATATTGTAGTCCTAGATTTTTTAATGTTTGTCTTCTTCAGACATTTCGCTGTTCTAATGACCTTTGTAAAGTTACCTGGAGAAGGTATCTATATATTTTTTTGCCTAATACTTTATTTTTTTCAGATCTCTCTAACATTAAGTATACCGTATTGAACATATTGGTTTCTTTTTTGCCCGATACTAAATACTTTACTTTTTTCAGATATCTCTAACGTTAGGTATACCGTATTGAACATACTGGTTTGTTTTTTGCCCGAGAGTTACAAATCCGTTACTCGTGGTGTGATGGCCGGACTCACCAGCCCGCAGCTGGGATGCATGCGCTCGTCCTGCGCTTCCTCAGCTATTTAAGTGCGCCCGGTGCTTACACGCTTGTTCTGATCTCTCTCCGCACGTGCAGATCAGATGCGAGGGGATGCGGCTGTTCCTGCTGTGGCTGCAGGCGCTGCAGACGAACTGCGGGGAGGAGCAGGTGCAGCTGTTCGCCTGCCTGGTGCCCGGCTTCCCGCCCGCCGCGCCGGGGCCCTGCGCGCTCGACGGCCTCCTCAGCCCGCCCTGCGCGCCCGACGGTGAGTCCGGCCGGCTCCTGGCACGGGGCTCGTGCCGCCTCCCTGACACGGGGCTCGTGCCGCCTCCCTGACACGGGGCTCCTGTCCCCTCCCTGACACGGGGCTCGTGTCGCCTCCCTGACACCCGGCTCCTGTCCCTCCCTGACACGGGGCTCGTGCCGCCTCCCTGACACGGGGCTCCTGTCCCTCCCTGACACGGGGCTCCTGTCCCTCCCTGACACGGGGCTCCTGTCCCTCCCTGACACGGGGCTCCTGTCCCTCCCTGACACGGGGCTCCTGTCCCTCCCTGACACGGGGCTCCTGTCCCTCCCTGACACGGGGCTCGTGTCGCCTCCCTGACACCCGGCTCCTGTCCCTCCCTGACACCGGGCTCCTGTCCCCTCCCTGACACCCGGCTCCTGTCCCCTCCCTGACACCGGGCTCCTGTCCCCTCCCTGACGCCGGGCTCCTGTCCCTCCCTGACACCGGGCTCGTGTCGCCTCCCTGACGCCGGGCTCGTGTCGCCTCCCTGACGCCGGGCTCGTGTCGCCTCCCTGACACGAGGCTCGTGTCGCCTCCCTGACGCCCGGCTCGTGTCGCCTCCCTGACACGGGGCTCGTGTCGCCTCCCTGACACGGGGCTCGTGTCTCCTCCCTGACACTGGGCTCGTGTCGCCTCCCTGACGCCGGGCTCCTGTCCCCTCCCTGACGCCGGGCTCCTGTCCCCTCCCTGACACCCGGCTCCTGTCCCTCCCTGACACCCGGCTCCTGTCCCTCCCTGACACCCGGCTCCCAGGGGACGCGTCCCGCAGCCGAGGCCGTTGGCGTGCCCGGGGCCCTGCGCGCCCCGCAGCCGCCTCAGCCTGCCCGTGAGGAGACAGCGCTTCCCATGGCGGGATATTGGGGCTGCCACCGGGGGACAGGCCCCGCAGCTGGTGCTCTGCACAATTCAGACCTGCTGGATCTGTTCACCTGCGTGATACGTTGCAGCGGGACATGGCTGCTGCCCCGGGACAGGCCCCGCAGCTGGTGCTCTGCACAATTCAGACCTGCTGGATGCCTTAACCTATGTTATTGGTTGCAGCTGCGTGGTCTTCTGGCCTCGTCATTCTGAGTGCAGAATGCTTGGGGTCTGTTGGGTGTTTGTTGTTGTTTTTTGGTTTTTTTTCTTTTTAATTGAGGTGCAGATGTACAGGCATTCCTGCAGAATAAGCAGGTGTGTAGACTTGCGGTGTATGGGTTAACCTGCAGCGATAGCTGGTGTTAACCCTCCCACACTGCTGCCCGTCGCGGGCTGTGCCGTCGACTGCAGGCGATACGACTTGGGGAGCACAGGAAGCCCAACCAGTTACTGGGCTTCCGCTTCTTATGCCTTGCGAGCGCATTAATGGCAATTTTTAAATTAATCTTTTTATAGAAAATGTCTTTTCTTTAACTAATTTCAGGTTTTCTATGTTTAAAACGTTTTCTTTTTATCTTAGCTAAGATTTTTCCAGAAGAAATAACCCCACTTTTGCCAGCTGTCTCTGGAGAGAAAATTGCTGAAGACCAAACCTGCTATTTTCTTCAGCTACTGTTAAAATACATGGTAATTCAGGTGTGGAGCCTTTATGTTTTTAACTATTCATGTTTGGAGGAATGTACTTGTGGTAGAAAATTAAGTCTACGCTGTATCTGTGCAGAGCTGGTTTTGCCCCTGCCCGGAAACAAGCTTTCTTCTGCACTTTCTTATTCTTGTTTTTAAAAGGAAGATCATCCCCAAGGTACTTCCTTGTGCCATTTCTGGTGAAAATAAGTTTTTCGCACTTGTGATAAGTATTAGTGAACCTTATCCAAACTCGCAGGATAACTGGCTATTTTAGGTGCTTGTGGTTGCATTTAGAAATTTGTTATGGGGTAAAGATGCAATTTGTTTTCTTTGGACACATACAAAGCTGAGAGGACATCTCGTATGACTGATGTAAACAAGCCAGTTTTTCTTTAACTGAATAAATTATCATCTTGGATATACATTGGGTGAACTGTTATCTGCATTTCTAAGAGCTTTTACTAAAAAAAACCCGTAGGAGTCTTAATTTGATGTTGCAACTGTATTAAAATTGGACATGAGTACATTTATGGTGAAAAATATATTTGTGATAAGAGTGCGGTGCAGAATAACTTTGCCTAAGTTTACAGGTAAGAAGCAAATTTGTTAGAAACATGAATGTGGCGTTTTCTGTGCCTCGCTGCGCTGGAGCAGCACAAGTACTCTGGCTTCTCGGGAGCTTGCCTTCTGCGATGCCAAAGCCCTCGTGGTGATATCTGACATTCCCTCTGCAGTTCGTGCAGTTTTTTGGGACAGTGCTAGTTTTTTATGTCTCTTGTTAAAATGTAATTGTTTATCCTTGTTTCCAATGTGGAACGATTGTCAGTATTACACATTGACTTAAAGCTTTTTGTTTGTTTCTTTTTATTTCCATGACAAAGGCCGCAAGCTTAGAGTGGAAGAATAAGGAGAATCAAGACACTGGTTTTAAGTTTCTCTTTACCTTGTTTAGAAAATACTATCTTCCTCACTTGTTTCCGTCTTTTACGAAGCTAACCAACCTCTACAAACCTGTTCTTGGTAAGTAGTGAGTTTTGTATTTTCAGTAGAAAAAGAACTAACGGTGACTGTTCTCAGTTACCTACTGGCATATCGCTGCGGGTCTGTCAAATGAGGATTTTTTTCTTCCCTTATCTCAACGTTTTGATTTTTTTTCTAGCACAAGTTTTGTTTTTCTGGGGTAGCCCAGGAAGCTGCAGCTGCTCTCCTTTCCTAAGGACATTTCCACTGGCACAGCATTATATCGATATATATATTTACAACCCTCTGTACCCATGCTGCAGGGCACAGATGGAACGTGCTCTCTGACGGCCCTTTGCAGTTTAACGTTAGTGTCTAAATCACTCAGCGTCCCTCCAGCTGTGCTGTTCACAGCCAGAGCCCAGCCCTTCCATGGTTTTCAGCTGTGTGCAAGTGATTTTTTCCCTAAATCTGAGCATCTGAATGAATTAGGAGCCTGCCTGTCTCCCTTCAGCAATCTTCTACTTCTGCCCATGTGTTTTCTTTCTTGTATTTCAGCTTGTGCAGTGCTCTTTGCACCTGAGTTAACTTCTCTTTCCAATGCGCTAAGTATCCTTTTTCTTTTTAATCTTTGCACTGTTGAGTGTTCCAGAGCCATCTTCTCCTTCTCACTGAACTTTAGTAATAAAACTCTGTGAAACTTGCAAAATTCATGTACCCTGTAGTAGGAGTAGTTCTTTGTTTCACATTTTGCCCTTCTTTTTGCAGCCCTTCTCTATTGCTTTGCTTTGTTTTGTATGGTACAGAGTATAACCTTCAGGAAGGATCTGTGCTTTTATGTTCTTGCTTTTCTTTAGGAGTAAAAAATTGTGATGGAATATAAGCATTAATATAGTAAAGACAGTATCTGTTGTTTCATATGGAGAAAGTGTTGGTGATGTGTTCAGTACATTTAACCAGAGTCTGGAAGCAATTATGTTTGTTTAAGATTAGATTTTGTTTATATCTTCTCTTTTTGTCTCACCAGATATTCCTGATATAAGACCAAGACCAGTATACATTACTGCAACACGAAACAATGAAAATGTCTATAGCACAAAAATCCCATTCATGGCAGCTCGAGTTGTGTTTATTAAGTGGCTTGTTACCTTCTTTCTTGAAAAGAAATACTTAACTGCTGTTCAGAATACAAAAAATGGAGGGGAAATGCTCCCTAAAATTATTCAGGTGTGCTATAAAGTTTACCTCTCTTTTCTTATATATGTTCTGCCCTTGCAAGTGGGTGGCCTGACCTCTGTCTTCGCTGGATCATTTGGGCCAGAAGTGGTCCAAGACATTGCAAAATACATGCAGTGCCAGGACAAAACCTGACAAAGAGTTGTAAGGAATAATAATATGCAGGTGTATATGCATGTGTATAGGGGTATGATCCATCTTTTCCCCAAATCACAGAGGTGTGGGGATTCCTCTCCGTGGGGTCTGTGCCTTCCTCCCCTCCCACCACTGCTCCTTCCCTCTCTGTTGTCTGACGAGTGGACGAGGCAGCTGTTTGGGGCTGGGGGGCCATGTGAACTGCACCTCATGCAAAGTGTAAGACCAAATTTC
Organism: Caloenas nicobarica; assembly: GCF_036013445.1. Classification (NCBI taxonomy): domain Eukaryota; kingdom Metazoa; phylum Chordata; class Aves; order Columbiformes; family Columbidae; genus Caloenas; species Caloenas nicobarica. Next base: position 121,848,261 of record NC_088247.1, read on the forward strand.
TTCTTGGACCGGGTGGTAGACTGACAATCGTGCTGCTGGGGTCCCAGTGGCTCGTGTGGAAAAGAGCACTAGCATCTTGTTCTGTGTAACTATCCCAGGTTTTTGGTGTACGCTATTTCAGTTATTTAATTAGGCGTGTGTTTCCTCGCGTGTAGACTGTTGGTGGTGTAAACCAAGACAAAGGCGCGGAGCTGGAGCCCGGTGCGTCCCCGGGCAGCGAGCAGGACAGGAGCCATTCCAACTGCAGCACCTTGTCCGACAGGAGGCTCAGCAACTCCAGCCTGTGCAGCATCGAGGAGCAGCACCGCGGTGTCTACGACATGGTGCAGAGGATCCTCCTGTCCACGCGAGGATACGTTAACTTCGTTAACGAGGTCTTTCGACAAGTGAGTGTCTATGTTTAGTTGCTATTGTATATATATATATTTTTTAAAGGCAATCTCACGGTTATGAGAATCAACACCGCAAAAGCTGTTGCTCAGGTAAGTGGCCAAACTCGACGCTAATCACAGCAGTGCCCTTGTAGTTTGGAGTCCTTCCTAGGTCTGGTTTTAACGATAAAATTATGAAATTTTTATAGGAAATGAAGCTTGTTGTTGATGCCAGATGGCAATGTGTCGTATTTGAATGGCCCACTTGATTTGTTCTTGGTGTCATGATGTAATTTAAAGGCGTTTAAAGAGCTATTAGCTTGCAAATTTATTATTTGAATTAGTGAGGTTCTTGTTTCTGTGATTAGCATTGGTATTTAATGTCTATTTGAACACTGATTGCTTCTACTAGTATTTTTCATTGATTAGACATCTTTTCAGTTGTTTGGGATGAAACTATGGATAGGACATAGATGTGCATGCATAAACACACCCACATACCATCACCTGTAAATAATACAGCTCAAGAAAGAGATGCTACATGATTTTTACTTTTATGTCTGTGCTAGGAGTTAGGATTAATTAACAACCTATGCATATACCTACGTCACTCACAATTAACTTAGTTAACTTTTCCACTTAGGCTTTTTTATTGCCGCCTTCTGATATCTCTGCAACACGAAAAGTGGTGAAGGTGTATCGAAAGTGGATATTGCAAGAGAAACCGGTGTTCATGGAGGAGCCCGACAAAAAGGAGGACGGTCAGGATGCGGGTGTCAACTTAGAGGATTCGTCAGTGCAAACGGATGGTAAACATGTATGGTATCAGGGCTGCTCACTTTATTCTGTTCGCCTACAATACGTGGTTGAAGTTTTTAAGCTTGCTTTGTAAATGACTAACGATTTAAAAAGTGTGTGGAAAATCAAGGCTAAAAAATACTTTTGTGTAAAGTCCAGAAATTTAAATAAATATTGAGTATTCAGTAGCCCTTAGTGCAGGGAAAGATGGCAGCTGTTTTTAAAAATGTGATTTGTTGATTGTTCCCTGTCTACACAAATATGACAGCAAGCACTTAAGGACAGAAATATTAATGCATCCTGCAGGGTTAAATTTACACTGTCTGTTGGCCTAGTGCATATAGGGTTATTTCTTTTGGTGGTAGTTACTTAAGGATTTGAAAGGGTCTATTAATTTGTATATACTGGGTGAAATATTTGGATTCTGACACCTTAATCTAGGAAGTTAAAGTGTAGATACATATTCTGTGCATGATCTTTTTAGTATTCTATAATGAACCATCAGTAAAAATTGACTTTGACACTATCGACACTGTGAAACCATTTAAAGGGAAGTTTTGTTGTACTAAGAGGTTCATGTTGTAAAAACGTAGTGAGAATGATGAGGTTTTGACAGATTATTTTTGTAGGAGGTTTATAGTTTTGCCAGACCTAAATTCAAACATTACTGCTATCGGTGACTGCAATGTGTGATATAAAACATTTTAAATAGTATAGCTCTGAACAGAGATCAAGAAATAGTAGACATGAACTCCTTGCTGAAATGAATGTAGGACATGACAGTTCCCCCTTTTTTTTGCTTTTGCCATTTTAAATGATTTTGGATGAGTATGGATGTACTGCTTTCTGCCTTGTCACTGACTGTACCGTGTTTTTCCAGCTTTCCTCTGACCATTCCGGACACAAGCGCTCGTCCAGCTGGGGAAGAACGTACTCCTTCACCAGCGCTGTTAACAGAGGATGTGTGTTAGAAGACGAGGACAGAAATGTTAAAGCTGGTGCTCAGGCTGCGCTGCAGGTGTGATGGATGGAAAGGGCACAAGGCTGTAACTCGTGTCATCACATACCTTACCCTACAGTTTATAATATAGGCTCTGAGAAAAGGAAAACAGCAAGCAGCAGTTGATGATTTTTATAAGATATGATTAGGACTTCATTTATAACTTTAAAAAAATGAATATTAAACCATGTGACCCTGTTTTGGAGCCAAATATCTGTTTTAAGACAGGTTCATTTTTTTTTTTCCTATTGTGGGTACTAGGAATTAATCAGAACTGTGCATTTGCTTTTGTTGAGCCTCATTAATTGGAAATAGCGGTGGTTGCTCAAGGATCTAATGCCAGCAGAAGAGTAGCTGGAGGAATGAACGGTGTTCTTGCCTGACCAAACAGAAGAGATACCTACAAACCCCACACTGTGCAACGCACGTCTGCGCTGGGTCTATAATGCCACTCGACTTGTTGCTAGAATGGTGCAGAAAAATAGTTATAGGTAGAACATGAAACTTGCTCTAAGGAAAGTGAAAGGTCTGACTGGAGGAGGACAAGGTTCTAAGGTTTGACTTTTTTATTCCTGATGCTATGTAAACTGACTGCAGATGTCTGTCTTGCAGGTGTTCTTGACAAACTCTGCCAATGTTTTCCTATTGGAGCCGTGTGTCGAAGTGCCGGTGCTTCTGAAGGAGCAGGTTGATGCTTGCAAAGCTGTTCTGAGTATCTTTAGGCGCATGATAATGGAGCTATCCATGGATAAAAAGACATGGTAAGCTTAAGGTTTCCTGCATCATTTAAGAGCAGATGATCAACATTTAAACTTTATGGGATAATTACTGGGCATGGAGAAGCCTGGCTGTGCTGAGGCAGGCAGGGCTGTGTCAGTCACGCTGGGCTGGAAGGCTGCAGGTTCTGCTGCGTCTGCATCATTATATTATTTGACTTCGAGGTTCTGGCTGCTATTTCTACGCTTGACTTCACCTTCTCAACAATTATTTCTTATGGTCCACAGCCAATTAATGTTATTTTACAAATGGTCTTTGAAGTGTGAAGTGCGATCGCGTTGTCTGTAAGTAAGGCTTACAGGAGAACTGAGGGGAGTATGTGTTTTGGTACGTGAAAATTAGCAAGTGCAACTAAGATGACCTGTGACAAAGTAAAATTTTGTTTTGGAACCAGGGAACAGATGTTGCAGATTCTCCTAAGAATAACAGAAGCTGTGATGCAGAAGCCGAAAGAAAACCAAATAAAGGATACGTTTGCTCAAAGCATGTCGGGATTACTTTTCCGAGTGAGTGTGGAGGGGTTTGCTGGTTGTTTGAGTTTTTGATGTTTACCCATAGTTTTAGTTAAATACTATTGCACAGTACTACAAAACCTACTTGTAAAACATGAGAAAATTCTCCTTTGCAGTAATACGAGTAATTGTTTTGTAACCTGTTCCTAACAGAGGGAGAGAGATGGGTTAGGTGTGTTGTTCAGGGCAGGACAGGCAGGCACAGGGCCTGTTTGTGGGATGTCCTCAGTGAGTACCTGTCACGAGCTGCCCCTCGCTGCTCCTCTCTCAGACGCTCATAGTGGCCTGGATCCGAGCAAACCTGAGCGTGTACATCTCCCGGGAGCTGTGGGACGAGCTGCTCAGCGTCCTGTCCGCCCTGACGGGCTGGGAGGAGCTCATCACCGAGTGGGCCAACATCATGGACTCGCTGACAGCTGTGCTGGCCAGGACCGTCTACGGGCTGGAGATGACCAACCTGCCCTTGGATAAGCTCAGCGAGCAGAAGGAGAAGAAGCAGAGAGGGAAGGGTTAGTCTTGACGCTTTTTGTGTCAAACTAGTTAAATATTTAAGTTTAAACTTAAAAATTGATTTAATTTAATCTAACATTAAGTACTATTTAATCTAGTGTAAGAACCTGTTTAATCAAATGCGAAGCGCTTTGGATTTATGTATTCTCATCCTCCGTCGTGGGAGGAAAGGCAGTTGGGGTCAAGAGAAGATCGCTATTCAGCAGTTTTTCCTAGGTGCTCAAAATCAGGCTTTTCTGTGTGGCAGAAACTAAATGTCGTTTCCTGTGCTGTAATCTGGCATAGTCATCAATGTAAAAACTCTTTCCCATGTATTTTTATTAAACTTTATTAATTACAGTATTTTAGCTACATATATGCGCCACCTGGCAATTGATGCACATAGTTGAAGTAGTGATTGTTTTTTAACAATAGTGACAATTTATCTATTTTGTTTGAAAGATTAACATTTTGCATGTCTGAGTGCTTGTAAGTCCATTTATACTTTGAGAAAAACACAATCCAAAGCATGCGATGCTAGAGAATTTTGTTTCCTTTCTCTCCAAGGTGGTGTTTCAGAGCCTCAGAAGACGGCTGTAGTGGGAAGATCTTTTTCGTTAAGCTGGAAAAGTCACCCTGAAGTTGTGGAGCCGATGAGGTTCAGAAGCGCTACCACCTCTGGAGCCCCCGGAGTCGAGAAAGCGAGAAATATCGTTCGTCAAAGAGCAACAGGTTAGACTGGAACTGAACACTGGTCTGGCGGAGCAGGGCACTCGGGCTTTGTCCTCGTTTTAACAGGAAAGCCAGCGGCAGCTGGATCTTTAGATGGATTTTTGAGAAGCACACTGTCCGCTTCTCGGGTGAAAATGGGTTGTTTTCAGCAGAGATGGGTGAATGGGAGAGGCAGCTGGTTTGGGGGAGCATTGCTGGTAGAGGGGAATCTGGATAAGTTTTTCATTCTTTATTTTGGAGCTGTATGAACTGCTACAGAAGCTTCAATGGACAGATACAAGGGTAAGTCGAATTAGCCCAGGGACAGGAATCATACACTGGCAAAATGAAATATTCCACCCTGTGGAACTGCTGTGGTTCAGAAATGACTGATTATTGCACTTCCAGTGTGTGAGGTGCAGTTGCACACTGCCAACATACAGCTTGTAGAAAATACTTCTGGGATTAATGTTGTAAATCTATTTTTTTTCCCAAAGCTTTGTGTTTTGTTGTATCATGACATTCAAAACCCCCAATATTTCATTTTTTTTCTGACATAATTATTGCTTTATTTTTTCCTGGAAGCTAAGCGAAGCCAGTCTATCAGCAACTGTGTTCATCTTTGTGAGGCTTTGCCAGCCACTAAAAGTGTCCCTCTCCTGCTTCACACTGTGAGCTCTCTCTTACCTGGTATCTCTTACACCTCTTGCTCTCACAGACTCTCAGGTACTGTACTTTAAAGTCATCTTTGATATCAGTGTTCTTTAGATTTTTAAACTGCTTTCTGTCTGCTTGCTTCCTGTCCAGTTGATATTACTTTTTACTACCTAGGCTGCTCATACATCTCTCTCTAAACTTTAGTTTTTCTAAGGGTATTTTATAAAACTTAAATTATAAAAACTTACATTATAAAAACTGAAGTTACAACTTCTTTGACTAGGAGCTACATTGTTGCTTTGTAACTTGGGTGTTTAAAATACTTGACTGGGTCACTTTTTCGTATAGCTTTCTTAGGTAAGGAGTTCACCTGTGTATGAAACTGAGATATGCAAATATTTTGTGATTTAATTAAATCAACAGAAGTTGAAGAGTCTCAGCAGCTGGAAAATTCAACAGGGACAGAAGCTGCAGGCCTGTTCGCAGAGCAAGAGCAGCAGCTAACTCGAAGCAGCAGCACTTCAGATATTACAGATCAGTTTCCGTCTGATTTTTTTCAAGGTAATTTTGATTAACTGTAGCGGGACTGTACTGCTGAAGAAAACGTGGTGACTTTGTGCAACTTTGATTTCCAGCTCTGTTCTAAAATGGTTTTCATCTTATTTTCTTCGTAAATATATTGCTGGTATCTTGTTGAAAGAAGTGTTTTTAAGAAGTTGCAGACCACAGATGCAGGGTGTGACCTTTTATAAAGCAGGTGGTTAAAAATGAAACCTTTGCGTGTATTTTGTATGTAACTCTCAAACCTTTTATCTGGCTTGCATTTAAATTTTGTGTGTTAAAGCTAACAGCTCTACTTCTGTTCCTATTGTGTCAGTATGTTATGCTTACAAAGGGGTTTTTCAAAAACTGGTGTATTCCATTTTAATGTTGTATTACTTAGCCATAAATATAAGAAGCGTACATGTAAATATAACTGGAATTTTTATACAATTTGCTATGTACTTGGGTCTCACAAATGTCTATATTTCTTGTTTACTTTCTAAAATTTCTAGGTAAAAAGTCTGGGAGTTCTCATAATTTAACTACTTCAGACTGCAAGTCAGTTCAGGAAAATAAGGGATGTACAAAGAAGGAAGATGAAGCTGAGCAAGTAAGGCAAAAAAGAAAGTGATTATTGATAAGACTCTCACAATGTTTTGTTTCTAATCAGGAGCCTTTAAGTATTTAGAAACTCTAGCAATGGAAAGTGAAAAATAATTAATCCCATTTCTAGTATGGCCTCTGGAATTGAGCTGTAGCCGTTCATTGTGCTCTTTGGTGTGATCCTTCTGCGGCTTCCAATCTTGTTGGTTGCATACGCAGTTTTATGTAATATAAACAAGAAGTTCACAACTTTTAAAATATAAATAATTCATGGCTATTATAGAGGCGTAGTACACTGGAATAAATGTTTGATGGTTTGGCGTGCTGGGGAAAATGCCTAATTTGCATCACCAGCTACGTATTGCAGATATTTGTATAAGCTAGCATGAGGACAGGCAAGCTTAATAAATTTTTCATGCAACCTTTGAATAAATGGTAGAAATAATAAATGAGGCTGCTTATCTTTGTAGCAGTCCAATGCAATACAGCGTGGAGGAGTTGAAGCTGAATCTCCTCTCTGGACCCCCGCTCTCCCATAGGCCTGGACTTAAAGTCCATTAACCCTGGCTCTGGAAAGGAGAGCCTAGACATCCTCTGCACAGTGCTGTCGGTAATTGCTTCAGGAGTAACGACGAGTCTCCAAAAGGAAGGAAAGCCTGCTCCTCTTTGCAGAGAAGAAGGCTCTGTAGTTGGGGGAATTAAAAATTAACCTGGGTCCCCATGCTATTTTAGCGGCATGTGTTATAAAATATTGACAAGCCCACGCTGCCAGGCTGCTGCCGGTATTGCACCTTCACCCTTTTGGCAATGAAAGCTGGGCTTTGGCCATCGATTTGCTACATAACTTGCCGATGTGCCACAGGAACCCGTCTGGCTTTGTGTCACAGCCCACTGGAATATTGTTGTTGCTAGAGCCAGGTTTGCCAGGGAAGAGATACCTCTCCGCGCTCTGTCAGCCAGCGCAAGCAAACGCGTGTTTCTTGGGAATGACTGTCAATTTTCTCCAGTTAAATTTAAAAATAAAAAAGATGCTACAATGTTAGATAATATATTATAATTCCTATAAGCCAATTGTCTCTCTGACAATAATTTGCTTTCTCAGATATATGCAGAAAGAACAAACAGGTGAATGTCTGGCCAGTGGATCAGAAATTGGTTCAAGAAATTTATTTTAAAATAGTCATACTAAAAATTGCAAATATCAAAATGGAACTTTGTTAACTGAATTGGAAATGTTAACTGAATTGAGGAATTTTAGCGCAGAGATTCCTTCAGCGGCTAGATCTAGGATGCTCCTGGGGTAAGGCATCAGGGCTTTTTGTTGTCTATTTGCAGTGGAAAGCATCATACTCTCTTTTTCTGGCAGAAATTAAGTTTTGCTATTATAGATGACATGGAGTTGCAAGAAATGTGAATTTGAAGGTGATCTGCCAGCTACAAAGCAGAACAATTATGCTTAGGGACAGAGCAGTCTTGTCTAGAAGCAGAAGATTGTCTGAGGGGCTTTTCAGCCAATAGGCTGTAAATCCATTTGGTGAAGAAGGTGGTAAACCCAAGAGCAGGACTCTCTGCATGGGTTGTTTTGCAGCAGGGTAATGCCCCAGTGTAAGAGATGAAGATTAACTTCTCCTCAAAGATTTCCGATACTTTAAAAAGTGTTGAATGATTTCAGATTTGTAGAAAAACATAAGTGGAAAGTCCTGCTTGTTGGTATGAAAATGGAGTTTAAGAAGGGGAGGATAAAGACTGAAATTGAAAGCATGATGGTTTCCTTAAGACATTTAAAGACATTTGGGTTGTCTAAATATTCATGAAAATATCTGGGCTGAGTTGTCATTAATTTCGATTATCTGTGTATATCTCAAATTTGCTAAAATATGACCTCAACACTGTAATAAGTGAGATTATTTTTTTTTTCTCTGAAGGTGCCAGTACGAAGAAGCAGTAGCACAGCTGAATTAGATTTGAAAGCAGCCTTGCAGCAATCACATGGAGATTACAGAGAGAGAGAAAAAAGTGAGTTCCAAGAAATACAGTATTTTTCTGAAGTGCTGCAATTGAAATAAGCGTCATAATTTTGTCTCGTTACAGACATATTAGACGCTTTTCTCCTCGTGCTCTGCTAATATAGTTTGTGTTAATCATTGTTGCCGCAGGCGCAAGCGTTAGCAGCGACACGTCCATCGAGTACAGCACCGAGGTGGAGATGGCGCTGCTGCCCTGGCCGGCCGTCCAGGACGAGCACGACGGCCAGGCGGCAGAAGTTTGTGCGGATCCCGATGCGCCGCGCTGGCTCCAGCTCAGCCCCTCCGACACCGCCAACCTCACAGGTGCTGTCGCCCGCAACGTGGAGTTACCATTTTACATTTTTTATCTCAGAAAAAGAGTGTATATGGTTCAATTTGCTTATACAAAGCGCATTTCGTTTGGCATAAATCACCACATTTAGTTCATAATGTTCATTCAGAAATGAGGTTTGAATGCCCAGAGTTTGAGGAATTTGGGTAATCAGATTGAAGGTGACATAGGTGCCGAGAAATTGTGACGCAGAAAATGATCACGCAGTGGAAAATAACTGGCTTGCTTACTCTGTCAAATCACTGCTAATCAGCTGAGAGTGATAGCTGATCACTCATGCTCTCTTAGCCTGCCCTGGTGTTCAAGTAAAAGAAATTAATTTATATTTTAAAATAATAGGTTTTATTTCATAGTAGAATGGTCTAAAGAAATGCCTTACTATATATTATGACTGGTAGTAAATAAATGGGTAATTGTCATTCAGATTTGCACTTTGATATGGAATTTTTCTTTTTCCGTGATCCTGACAGTCTTCCCGACCCCTGCTTTCCTTCTTGGTTTGCCTGCTGCTGTCTCAGGAACCGCTTCTGTCCCACATGATAACTCCTGAGCATATTGTTCATCACTAGCAGCACACACTTCTTGGTTCCTTTGTTCAGTTCCATTTCCAGGTCATTTTATACTGTGTGATCTTGAAAAAGAAAGGACTCTGAGCAATAGAAATTTTACCTGTAAAAGCCAGTTATTGATTGAATAAATCTCTCAGGGTACATGAATGTTCTGTTTAACTGCATTTGCCTCCCTGCTGAAAGAACCAGCCCTTGAGCAGGGGCAGTCTGTCTGATACATACCTAGAGCTGTGGGGTCTCTGTGCGGAAGGCCCCTTTGCCCACTTTTTCTGCCATTTAAAAAAATTTGAATCATGTGCCAGCTTCAGCAACGGAAAAGAGAGCTGATTTGGTGGGAAAGGACACTTGGGAGATGGCAGACGGTAAGGAGTGATGTTCTGTTGACCCCAGTGGCACGGTGCACCGCGTTTCTAACCCGTGGCACTGGCACTCGTTTCCCTCTGCAGACAGCAGCGAGTTCCTGGCTGACGACTGCAGTATCATCGCCGGCGGGAGCCTGATCGGCTGGCACCCCGATTCTGCCGCTGTGCTCTGGAGGAGGGTCCTGGGAATCCTCGGGGACGTGAACAACATAGCGTCGCCTAAAATCCATGCGAAAGTTTTCGGCTATCTTTATGAGTTGTGGTATAAACTTGCAAAGGTACTGTAAACAATGCTTATGTCTGATAATGATTTTTCTTTCGTTGTAAAAAACATTATTAAATTTGATTTAGAATTAGCATCTAGAACATAAGTGTGAGATCGGGAGGATTCTGTCATAAAGACATTGTTTGATTTCTAGTGGGTATCCTCGGTAGAGAATGTTCTGTTCAATGACTAGAGAATTTTTATTAGTTAATTTAAATGGGGTGAGGAAACTTGCAAAGAAAATACAAGTATAGAATAGAATACTGCAAATGTTGGTATGTAAAAGCCCGTGGTATGATCTAAAATGGAAATATTTGCTTAGGCTGTGGGAAGCGCTATAGAACAAGCTTTCCTGGTAGTTTTGTTCAAGTATAGCACAGGGTGAAGTGCCTTTAAAGTAAATAAAATAAAATGAACAAGTAATAGTATGAACCAGAGCATTAATGAAGTAAACTACCACTTTTATAACCTCTATTCTCTTAAAAACATTAGATACGGGACAACCTTGCTATAAGTGTGGACAATCAGTCTACTCCCTCTCCTCCGGCCTTAATTCCTCCTCTCAGAATATTTGCGTCATGGTTGTTCAAGGTAAGTTATTTCTGAATTTTTCACGCATTAGTAATTCCTCAGTACTGAATTTGTATGTGTTGTGTTATTTTCAGTTTTTACAGTCACTGCCAGCTAATTAGTCTAATACCCTCCAAAGGCTATTTGGGCTTGAATCTGTTTTAATAAATAAACGGAGCAGATTTGCTTTATGGCAAATCTGCTGAAGATAGAGTTTTGTGTTAGCTGGCTACTAGACAAAAATGAATAAGACAAGGTTTTTGCTCTTTTCAGGCAACCACCCTACCAAATGAATACAAGGAAGGCAAACTTCAGGCATACAGGCTGATCTGCGCTATGATGACCAGGCGCCAAGATGTTCTGCCAAATTCCGATTTCCTGGTTCATTTTTACTTTGTGATGCACCTTGGCTTAACAAGTGAAGACCAGGTACAAGCTTTATTTGATTAAAAAAAAAAATTACTGTGTGCTGTTGGAAATGTCTGTATTTTCATATTTGAAGATCTGAAGCAGAAAGGAGGCAATGCTTTGCAACAATTGTTGTGTGAAATTATCCCTTGTAGCCTAGTCTGTGTCTGCATTTAGACTACATAGTCCTAACCTTCTCATTGCTCTCCCAGGGATAAGTTTTTTAAACAACTACTACTTACTTGTGTGTTATTGTCACAACTGCCCTGTGCCACTGCTTGCAAGGACATCTGCAAAAATTAGAATGAATGGTGTCCTCTCCACACTTTCCCCTTCAAGATTGTCCTCTGGGAGATGTTTAAAACTGTCATAGCAGCTCTTTTAACTGGTGCAAAGAGGACTGAAGGGAGGACTGAGACAGGTTGTCTTATCACTGTAACCAAGAGGTGCTGCCACAACATTCCGTTTCTATGGATCAATGTTCTTTCTAGACCCTGTGTCCTGAGTGGGCCTAATTAATAAATATTTGGTGGGAGATGAGTAAAAGACTTAATCTGTTGAGAAGTAAGGAGATTATTGGGCCACAGAAACAGCTAAATACTCATGAAACAGCTCAGAAATACTCTTTAGACAAGATAGAGGATGCGTATAGACATGTGCATGTTTTTATAGCTGCAGGAGCGAGTTTTCTCCCTCAGCAGCAGTGTAAGGAAAGCCTTGGCGGGTGCCGGCAGAGGGCACACACAACCCTGGTATCGCAAAGCCTGGGCTGGATTTCAGTTCCCCTCCTGGAAGGCTGGAGCATTTGGAAAACCTTCCTTTAAAATAGCTAACGGAAAAAAAAAAAAACCAAAACCAAAAAAACCCCATACAAACCAAAAACAAAACCAAAAAAACACAGAAAAGAAAGAGATTTCTTCTGGAAGAGCCCAAGAGCTCTGGCTGCTGCTGGAACTTAGAAAAAAACAGAAGCATCTGCCATTTACAAAGCACAAATGGGGAAAAATAAAAGTGTAGTGGAAACTCCCCTTTTTGCCAATCTCAGTATGTTGCCTGAGAGTAACAAAGAGCTCGTTACTCTTCCATTTCACTAATGCCATTCAGATTTCAGTTCAGTGCTGCTTCGTGTGCGGAGGAACTTCATTTCCCTACAAAACAGACCATGTGAGTTATTGACTATGATCAGACCCCTTGAATTTAAAAAAACACACAGCATGAAATCTTCTCACGTAAAACACACAACTCAAGAAACTTCAAAGCCTGATGTAGACCAGATCTAAAAAAAAAATACCACTTTTATGTTTGAAAAAACGAAGACCTTCAAATTGATATAGCAGGGCCATAGGGGTGGAAAATATCAGTAATTTTAAGACGTAAGTTGTTTTCATGTACACACTTCCATGAAATGGCCAGGTTTTCGGGGGTGTTCAGCTGTCGGCAGTTCATTTTCTCTGTGCTAAGGGATGCTTTATTTTTTGAAATCTGGCCTCTTCCTGGAGAACCAATTCCTGCATAGAAACCAGGGGATTTTTAAACAGTGGTGTTTGTTGTGGCTGAGCTGGTTTTTGCCCCGTTTATTGCGTTTTGGTGTTAACAGGGCACGTCCTTTCCCAGACACTCTACCCACCAATCCTGTGCTTTTGTTCTGCCTCGCTCTGTCCTTTTTTTGCCTCTTGGTGGCACCGTTGACCATGAGTTTTCTCTTGTGTGGCTGTCCTTTCAGTACTGAGCTGGTGATTTTTGTACTTCTCAGGGATCTGGGGATATGCTGTTACCTGGTGAATGCCTTACAAGACAGGGTGTGATGTCCTGGGGCACCAGGATGGCTGAACCTGGCTCCAGGTTTTGGTAGCACTGCTTCTAGGATTTAAGCGACTGCCTACCAAAATCAACTTTGTGGATTTTTTTTTTAGCGCAGATCGGTTTTGTTTGCTAAGCACAAGCGTAAATTTTTCACTGTTAAGGAACATTAGGAGAAGAAAGCACTGGGGTGTTCTCATGGAGGAGTTTTCCTTCTGTGTGTACAACTAGTGCAACTTTTAATGTTTATGGGGGGAAAGCAACAGAAAGGTTATCAGGAAATCACGTCGGCTACTATAGAAGATCTTTTTAGGTGGCTACGTAATTTAAAAAAATTACAGTCCAAAGCCTCTTTGACCTGACTGTGATTACCAATATTTTAGTTAGCATCAGAAATGTTTATTTTTTTGAATATTTCTCTTTCCACTCCTCCCTTAAGGATGTGAGTATACAAAATCTCTGCTGTATTGTGCAGATATTGGTGATGACAGAAAAACAGAAGAATGCATTTTTGAACATAGTTATAAAGTAATCCAATACCATTCCCAGCAAGTGCAGGCTAACTTTACAGACTCGTCTCCCGGGATATAGAAAAGAGCAACGTGAGGGTATATTTTATAGAAAGCTCCCGTGGCACTCCGAGTTCAAGATGCAGCAATTAGCTCAGCAGCTGAGGAAGCAGCTCGCGAGGTAATGAGCTGCGGCTAATTTACCCGTGTGGAAGCGTCTGACAACAAACATCTCGGTGCGGGAGTGGACAATCCTCTGCCAGGATTGCATCACCTGCATCCCTGCGTGTCGAGGGGCAGGGGAGGCACTTTGCCTGCGGTTGCTCCAGTTCCTCACCTACATTATGGACACCCGTGAAATGTCCTTGGGGTGGGTTTGGAACGTGCCCCGGGCCAGCCTGTTGCACTCGGGGCGGGCAGACCTGCCTCTGTGGCTGAAAAATCCCCTTTCCAGTCACTGCAACTATACGTTCCGACAAGAAATATAGCTTTATAAACTAACCAGTAGTAATAATAAAATTTCCCACTTCAGGTATGTGTAAAATTTGTGCATTACGGTATTAGACTTTGGTTTTTTGCTTTGTGAACTTGAGAAAGCCCATAAGCATCTCCTTGCTTCATGGCTTCCTTTTGCTGATGAGCAAAAGCACCAACACACAATTCAGCCCCTTCTCAGGAAAAAAACTATTGAGATAATTCTGACTCCTCCATTCTGGCACTTTTGGTACTTAAATCATCTTTCTAGATTACTGGTGTTTTTTCCTCCTAAACCTTCTGTGCATTTTCATGGTGCTGTCTTATTTCCATCTCAATTTGCACTCTTATTTTGAGAAGGCAGTGCAAGTTAGGGGCTCACTTTGGAGTAAAGCTGTAGAAGAAGAGGCAGGTTTTCAGTATTTTTCAAGTTTCAAACCCCAGGCTGTTGAGTGTCATTTTTTTAGAAGGTCTCACCCTGCTGCCAGGGCTCTGGCATCAGTCACCGTGCTTGGTGTCACCCGTTGGCAACAGCTGCCACCGCGGTTCTGCCCGGGGGACAGAGTTTTCCTGAAAGGTGAGCTGACACCTTAGGTGTGTTCCTGGGGTAAATGGACAGTCATTCTGGCTTGCCAGACCGGAATAGAGTACTTATAGAGATAAAAATATATGAAAGAACATAATAGAAAGTATAGGCTTCAGAAATTCTCTGTGGAAAGGACACCTAATAGACAAGGAAGGAGATTCTGCTGATGGCTTTTTTTAGTTCAGTGATGTTAAGGGCAGAACAAACTTTAAATATGGAAGGAAAAGAAAAAGGTGCCCAAAGGCCAGTGAGCTGCCAGATGCGGCTGGTGATGAGACGTCGGGAGAACGCGGCCCCGCTGCAGCCCGGTCACAGCCAGGCTCCAGCCTCGCTCCGCTCCTCCTGCCAGCAAAGGGCGGCTTCGGGGAGATCAGCTGTCGCCGAATAACCTCAGCCCTGCTCTACAAATGCAGCGTTACTCTGGTTTTTAATATCTCCCCTTCTTGCCTTGGGGTCACAAGGTACTTTATTTAGCAGATAGAACTTTTTTGGAGGTTAGATTTAAATGGCATATTGAAATAGATTTTTCTGACTTAGCTAATCATCTGCTTTCTGAGGGTGTCAGAATACTTCATAAATTTTTATTGGAACTTAATTTTTGACAAGTTAACTCATACCTGAAATGTAATGATAGTTAGGAGAACTTGGAAAAGTAAATGGAAGCGTTTGTTCCTTTAAAATAAAACGTGAAGGATTTACCAGTTAAGTCCTGTGTAAATTAATAATCTTTCCTGGGCTGTAAATTTCAGCCCCTAATGAGGTTTCTCTCTGTGAAGAACAGAGTGAACTTTAAGTGAAAAATCCATGTTGTTCCAGTTGAGGCCGATTGGAAACGTGCTGAAGGCAGATGGCAGGCTATTTGGTTACACCTGTAATCTGCAAAAGCTCCAGCAAAAATTAGGTGAAGAATATTTTTGCAGTTGACCTTTCAGTGAACTTGCATAATTTTTTTTCACTTACTCAGTGGGTGTTTATGACCTTATTATTTGGATTACTAGATTGCCCTATACTGAAATACTATGCCATTTATAGGGTTAATGCATTTGAGAAGGATGTGCGTGTGATTGCCCCTTATCTCCCCTCCTCCCCATTTTTAACACTACAGAGCATCATTTTGAATTGAAATAGTCCATAATGGTCCTTTTTTTCACTTTTCTTTAACAACGTGAACACTAAATTATAGCTGTGCAATTATGTAAACAATGGAAATGCTTCCAGAATGAATACTTCCTTTTGAATTTTCATTTTGTGTAATTGCCGAAAGGTTTGGAGCCATAATAAGCCAAAATTATTTTACACATTTATCGTTCTAAAGGTCAATTATGAAAGAAGTAAAGAAACAACACTGTACAGAATGAGTAAACCAATTTCTATTGCCATCACCATATGTTTTTCTTATTGCTTGTGTTTTCCAGTTACTGTGTACATAGCATTCAATTAAAGTGATTCATTTACTAGGCTGGAAGCTGCAGAGCAGAGTTTGCATTTGGAGAACGGTGCTTTGGGGGAAGGAAACAACTTGCCTCTGTTTGAATTACCTGATTTTTGCAGTATCGCTGATAGGACATATGTTCTCACTTGGTCTCTTTCTCATAAGCCTGACTCTCCTGATAAGCTCGCGGTGCTACTGAATTACCGCTGAGACGAGCCCGCGGGTGCGCTTGGGGGAACGGGCAGAACGGGCATGTTCCCCGGGAGCACTGGCCTGCGCCGAGCCGCCTCCTGGCCCGCCTGGCTGCAGGAACCTCCAGCACAACAGCAGCGGTGTGGTCAGGGCAGATTCTGCCTCGTTAATTCAAATGAAGTCACTCGAACTATTGCAACCGAGATGGAAAATGGCAGTGACAGCTAACGGGAAGCTGGGCTGAGCGCGGGGGTTTTTGGGGCTCTTTTGCACTTGTGCAGCACTAACGTGTAAGAGTCGTGTGTGGGTGTTTTATCACCGCAGTGTACGATCTGCGCTGTCACTTCAGCAGTTTGAAGCTACACAACAAAGAAGAGAAATTGAGAATTGTTTCTTAGCTTTACAAAATAAATTTTTCAAAGGTTTCTCGCTATGAAAACAAGTGTATTTTTTTTTTAGTAGTAGTACATCTCACAAACAGCGAGTAGACCCATGCAACCACATTCTCGCAGCTGTCACAGCACGTGCTGCGGTTGTATCAGTCACGCTGTCTGCAGGTATGGGTGTATTAACGTGAAGGGCTTGCAGTGACTCTCCTGTCCTCGCGCCCTGAGGCTGTCGCCCCCATGGCGATGCTGGGAGCCAGCAGTGGTTCGGGGCTCAGCAGATGGGTCACTGGGCTGGTTTTGGCAGGTCTGTGCTGCCCGCACCATCACCTCCCGGGCAGGTCAGCACGGCGACAACAGCCGTGTGCTCCATCTGCTGTCCCTGCCCAATCATCCGCAGCCCGAACGCACCGCGCTACCTGGCTCCGGTGGTAATTACAGGTGCGCGGTGCTGCGAGGAGCCTGCTGCATTAATCAGACCCTTAATTACAAAAAGGTGGGTCTTTTGTTCCGCTCGGAACGCGAGTTTACCGCCCGCTTTATGAGCTGCCGCATCCATCTGCTCTCTTTCTGAATGTTTGCATTGACTGATATTGACTTTAGAATGTATCAAAGGAAGTGATTAAAACTAGTTTAAACATTAACTCGAGTGGTATTTTAGCTTATTCAGGAAAGCGAAAGCATTATCCACCACCACGTTAAAAACTGATATTATTTATTTAAAATGCGTAACAGGGTTATTTCATAGGATCTTACTGCCCCAAACACTTAGTGGAACACCACATAGGTTCCGTCCAGGTGTTTAGCAGTGCTTTGAGAAAATACTAGTGGTGTTCAAATCTCTCTTCGTATAGAGAAAAATGTGTTTAGCTTCTTGAGTTTTTGATCTAGAAACTGAGCGTACATTCTGGGGCTAAATTTAAATTCAAGCTTTCTTTATCACATCATAAACCCAGTAAACATGGACATGAAAATGGTTTTAGTTTGAAATTTTGTTGAGATGAAAAGTAATTTTCTACTCAAAATAGAAATAGCTTTATCTAATTCTTCAGCAAACATGATGTTGCAGGTAAGGATTACATAGATTTTGTGCCTCATTTTAAACCTGCTAAAATCTTGTAGGAAAGCAATCTTGACTCAAACACAGGAGCTCTGCTCTGGTTTGGGGAGGCTGAGGAGTTGCAAGGTGGCAGGTTTCCAGGTGAAATGCTCATCTGGAATGTGTCGTGTGTCACGAGCAATGGGGAGGCCAGGGCTGGGTGGGTGGGCTGTGCTGACACAGAGCGCAGCCTCTGAAAAACAAAAGAGCCCTCTGTGCCTTCAACAGTTCAGCAAAAACTTTCTAAAGTTTTTTTCCACCAAGGCTAATCTATATTTGCTGTCTTAATTATTTAGAAGAAGAGTGACTTAGAATAATCTAGTTAGCGCAGATTTGTCTGTGCTCTTGTGCTGTGCGTGGTCACTTCTTGTGTTTGACGTGGCTCCATTTCTCAGTTAGTCCAGAGCAGCTGACAAATGCCATCTGTGCTGGAGCCCGAGGGCGGACGGCCCGGCTGTCGGTCACTGCCCGCGGCCGTCAGTCTGTCTGTCTGCTCCTCGGTCTGTCCGCTTGTCAGTCTGTCTGCTCGAGCTCCTGTGGCTGCAGAGCTGGGAGTGGTGGGATTTGAGGAAGTACATTCGAGCTAGTGTAACGCGTCATCTTAAGTTGAGTAATGGTTTAAATGTTTTGAATCCCAAGTCTTATTTAACAGGAGAACGGACCTGTTATGCTTTGATACAAAGAGACACGAGTGTGGTTTTTTTGTTTGTTTTTAACAAGAATTTGATTACAAACACTACCAAAATACAAATTGCGCTTTTTCTACTAAATGCATCTGCAGAGGAAAGTAGCAGTTGTTACTCGATGATCAGTTATACATCGACCCATGTGGCTCTGTGAATTATCACCTTGATTAGGATGGAACTGCTGAATTGCAGAGTTAAAGCTTGTCAAACCCTCCCTTCTGGTTTCAGGCTTTGGTTTTGGTGTGGTTTTTGCTGTTGTTTGTTTGTTTTTCTATTCTCAGACAGGTCCCTTCTCTTCCAGGATATCTTGAACACCGTCATAAAGCACTGCCCACCGTGGTTTTTCTTCCTGGGCTTGCCCGGCTTCACGCTGCTGATCGGGGACTTCATCACGGCGGCAGCCAGGGTGCTGAGCAGCGAGGCGCCCGAGGTGAGCGCAGCCGTGCCGGCCCCTGGGAGCGCCCGCTAACGAGCTCGGGATGTCTGCGCTCCAACAGGTGTCAGCTCGTTAGCGCAACGCCAAACGAGGCTCCTGGGGCAGATACCATGGCAGCCGATGTGCGGAACCGTGGGATGAGGTGGCACGGTGGTGTTGCGGAGGTGTTTCATCAAAAGGCCGAGGTGTGGGAAGTCAGATCCTCGCTAACAGCGCAGCACCTGCACGCTCAAAGCACTGCTTGGGTTTCAGAGTCTCATTAGCTTTTTGCAGTGAGCCGATGTTGAAAACAGGGAGCCCTTTTGGTAATACAGAATTTCTTGCTAAATATCAACACTAATAGAAATGTGATTCTAATTGATTAGATTAGTGATGGGCAAATAAAATAGCAAATCAGCGACAGGATGCCAAAATAAGGGTAAAGGTCTGGCAGTCCTGGGCAAAGCTGGAAAGGTTTGTTGTACATGAAATGCTGGTTCAGGGAGCCCTTTCTGTGCACTTTGGCCAAGTGCTTTTCCTGCCATCTGTGCGGGGACAGGGCTCCCGTGTTTGCGCAGGGCTGGCGTGGGCAGCCCCGCCGCGCTTCTGCCGGCGTCCTCACAGAGTTTACGGCCGTTCTGACATCTCTGGAAAAAACCCATCAGCCTGGTCATTGATCCAAGGCTTAAAGTGCTAATAAGAAATGAAAACTTCATTTTCCATGGGAAAAGAAACAAACCAACCAACCCAACCAAACAAAAACCAACACAACACCGCCTTCCGTTTCTCCTGCAAGCATAAAATGTAGTGTGCGTTGCATTTTCAACGTTACGCAAGGTTATATAGCAGTACTTAGTGCGTTTATGGCTCATGCCTTCTTGCTTTTGATGGTTTTATTGAAGTAGGAATCTCTCTACACATGTTTATCATGTGTGCAGTTGGTTTGAGTGCATTGTGCTGCCGTTTGTGTCCCACAACCAGTTAATAGTGGTGCTGGGTTAGTGCTTAAAATTCTCACTCAGCTTTTCTTTAGGTTGTCCTGTATTTTGTGTTGACACCAAATCGCTGATAGTTGGATTGTGTAATGACAGAGGAGGTGTTAAAAATGTAGAATACGTGTAGGAGCAGGGCTAGGTCCCTGCTGGAGGAGAAGCTCAGCCTCAGAAATGGGCAGAGCTCACAGCAGCAGAGCATGAGCAGGTCAGGATTTGTTAGGCGCAGCTTTGTGCTGCTGCCGCTGGAGTTGGAAAGGAAGAGGTACCAGGACGTGTTCCTCAGGCCACTGGAATCGTTGCGTTGTGAGTACAGCGCACCGAGTGTTGATGGTGACAAACACCAGCCCCAGCGCTCAGGTCATTTCCATAACTTGATGAAGCTTTCATTGTTATGAATATTTTTGTCTGCTTCTCCTTCGTTAGGCTCCCCGCTCAGAAGCTCACACCATCCTTGGTTCTCTCGTTTGCTTTCCAAATATCTACCAAGAAATCCCACTCTTACGGCCCGTTTCAGAATCCGGTGAAATCATCGCAGGAACTGCAGATGTGAAGGTAAAGTCACGTTTTATTAGTAAATCCTTGTGCGACCTAATGTATTTTTCATATATAGTCACTTCATTTTTACCGTGCACTTTTTGTTTAAAGTATAAACCCCTCCTTCTCCTCAAAACCCCCCAGCTGCACACATTACTTGTACTTATTTGATAAGCATTGCTTTGCTTAACGTGCACCATAAAATTAACAAAGCTTAGATACTGCAAATTACATTTTACTTTCAAGGAGAGTGAACTGGCTGTGATCAAATGTGATGTTTTCCAGCCAGATGCCTGTCAGGTCAATTCATTAAACGATGTTGGTGGTGTTATTTAAAGTGTCCACTCATTATATCTGTGTACATTAGCTTGTCCTATCAGACATGCGGGGTGTGCAGAACGGGAGATGTTTTTTGTGTTATTGGTATTATAGTGAAATGTTAAGAAAATTCCACTATTAGACAGAACTTACGTGAGTAGTTTTTTTGCTGAGAATTAGTTTCAGTGGAACACCCTGAGACTGAAACAGCTTTAAATAAAGTGGATGTATGAAAAAGTCGCTTATTCTAATTTATCTTATTATTTTAGTGCTACCTCATAAATATTTTATTGAAGAATGCTACAGAGGAGCCAAGTGAAGCTGCAAGGTAAAATAGCGAGTAAAAGAAAAACTGGGAAAGTCTCTTTTTTTTTTTTTCCGTGCTTGTACAGCTGAGTTGTTACTGCTGCCTTGTGGTTTGCTGCCGTTTGGATGAGTTCTTCACTTTAGGCCTATTGAGTGAGGTTCACTCCATATCGTGAGGGTGTTGACCTGTTCTGTGACCTGAGAGAGGGAAAAGAGAGACCGCATCTTTGTGCATTTCTTTCTTTTTTTTTTTTTTTCCGATATTCTTCTGAAAGTTCTGACCAAACCACTTCTTCTTTTTGCAAAGGTGCATAGCCATTTGTGGCCTTGGCCTCTGGATCTGTGAAGAGCTAACGCAGTGCACAAACCATCCCCAAGTGAAGGAGGCAATCAATGTCATAGGTGTGACACTGAAGGTATTACTGTGACAGTCTCTAATCAATAAACATTGTGTAAAAAAGGTATTTTCATTTTTTAAAAATAATAGCTGGTTATACGGACCACAGTCTGCTGGGTTGTCTGGATATTTTATTTGGCCTTTAATTATCTTTTCTTGTCTTCCAGTTCTCTAATAAACTGGTAGCTCAGGTAGCCTGTGATGTTCTTCAGCTGCTGGTTTCTTATTGGCAAAAGCTTCAGAAGTACGAATCCTCTCTGTCCAGAAAAATCACTGAAGTATGTCAGTTTCTTTAAAACGTTTGTATGGAAATTGTATGTAAAATAGTTTTCTTAATTCCTTACTTGAGCCACCCTAATTGCGACTTCGTTAACGTTTTCTTTCCTCTGCAGCTCTAGTTAGGTGATGTATTTGCTGGAGTCCTAGGACTGGCGTGCTTCTCTTGTTTGTAGTGATTTATTTCCAAAATCCTCAGTAAACCTTGGTTTCACTTGGACGTTGTTTTCCAAGGGCAGTTAGATGCTCCCAGGACAATTCACCCTTTGTCGTACCCTTTTCAAACGAAGTTCATGCTCTGTCTTTAATAGTGAAAGAAGTTAAATGTCTTTCTGGGATTTTTTCTGTTTCAATGCAGATCCTGGTGGCCACTATCGCGTTTCTTTTGCCGAGCGCTGAATACTCCTCCGTGGAAGCAGATAAGAAGGTGCGTCACTGCCAGGAGCAGTCTGCATTCTTACTTTGTGCGCTTCGGGACGGGCATTGAATGAATTCACTTTGAACCAGAGTTGTGTGTTAAACTTTCAAACTCGTACCTTTAAGTTGGACTGAATTTAATAGAATATACCTAAAAACTGCGTCGCACGTTTCTGTTTAGTTTATAGTTTCGTTGCTGCTTTGCTTGCTGGACTGGTGCATGGCGTTACCCATGAAAGTGCTGCTGGAGCCGGTGTCTGCGGGTGCTCTGGAAGATCAACACGCATCCAAAGCGCCTTTGCTGGACTACATTTACAGAGTGAGTATGAGGAATGAACGGGATTTATTGCGTCCAGGTGTTTAGAGGTGCCTTTCACAGATCCTGTTGGGCACAGGAGCATTTTTAGCAAGCTGTGGAATATCATCAATTCTCACAGTTGGAGCAGAACTCATACAGATGAGAAGTTAACAATGTAAAATGTTGAGAAGATCAGAGATGTAGAATAGACAGGATGGTGAAGAGAGAAAGGTAAAATGCTTAAAATAGCGAGCCACTGAAAATAATTTTTGGAGAAATATTTGAATTATTTGAAATGGGCTGGAGTCCTGAAGTGAGCTGTTAAAGTATGAAATAAGTGCTGACAAAGAGCATTATTTTAAAAATGCTGTATTTAGATGTAGATGGTTTTTGTAGCGTGTCCTGGCTTTCACGATGTAAAAAGGGCGGTGGGTCACTCACTGAACACATTAATTGGGGACTGTAGTGTACACGGTCACTTCTCACCATCCTGCTGTCCCCGCAGGTCCTGCACTGCTGCGTGAATGGCTCCAGCACCTACACGCAGCAAAACCACTACGTGCTGAGCCTGGCGGATCTCTCCTCCAGCGATTACGACCCGTTCTTGCCGCTGGGGAATGTCCGGAGCTCGGAGCCGGCCCAGTGCCCCTGCGCCACGGACCTGGGCAACCTGCTCACCGTCGCCGAGGGTAAGAGCTGGCGGAGCCCGGGGACGAGCAGCTTCCCAGGTTCTGTCTCTGCCTCCAAAACATGCTCATCTTCACTCTGTGTGCAAGCCGTGCCTGGAAAACTGGGCAGCGCCCTTTTTTAGCGCCTTTCAGTTGCCTCTGTCATAGGATGTTTGAGTTTGCTGCTGACATCGTGCATTAGGAGAATCACAGGAGAAGGAAAATGACACTGTGCTGCTGTATGGCGAGAAATTTGCACAGAGGATAGACCAAGAAGCTGGTTTTGCCTTTGGTGCTGCTTATAATTTAGTACAGAGAATTAAATTCAACAAATAGGCCCCAAATCAAACTTCTTTCAGAAGCGTGCAGCTGCCCTTGAATTTTTTCAGTAGAAAAGACTCCATTGTAACAGCTAATTTGCCTTTTTGGAGTGATGTGAGAAGAACATGTATGATTTGGACCAAATTCTGCAGCTGCATAAATATGCCATTCCTGCCGATTGACAATCTACCTGTGTCTAAAGTGGAAAGAGATTATTTGCATCTAGGAATGTTATGTTACTAACTTTATTTAAAGTCAGCTTAGAAGTGTGCATCGAAACTTACGGAATAATGTATCTCCAAGTGATTTATCATGGAGATCATCTTTATTTCAAGCACTTGTTAAAAATAGCCTTTAAACCAATGGCTGGTCAACTATCGATTAGGTCCATTTTAAGTAATTTCATGTACTAATATGCTTTAACGTGTTTCTGCGGAAGAATCAAAAGTACAGATGCAATATGAAGTTGTGCAAGATAATTTTGGATTGACAGTGATGCTTTGAAATAGAATTTTCTGGTTTTGATACTGTACTATTTTTCAATCCTACCACTTATTTTCTTTGATTCTGTGTATGTACTTTTAGTTTTAACAAAAGGTTAAAACCATTAAAACCTATTCTACACAGATTTCTTGCTGAGTAAGGTGTGTCGTGAATAGCAGAAAGATAAAGTTACGTGTCAGGTACATTTGGTGTTTTAGGTAGAATGAGATGTTTCTCATCTTGAATATGCTAATGCCCTACAAGTTCTTTGGTTTGCTTGTTTTTGAAGAAGATTAATTCAGAGATTTACTACTGGGAGATTCAAGAATAGAATAAAGAGCCTTTTTTATGAGAGGAGGCTGAAGAATTTTGGCTTTTTGGGGCTAGTAAAACGCTGAAGGGCAAGCTTCTGAAATGTGACAGAAATTTGCAGGTGCTCTTTTTAATTACCTCTTGCTGCTCTTATTGAACTATGATCTTTTCCTTGATCATTTTAGAGAAGAGGAGGAGGAACTTGGAACTGATACCCTTAACGGCACGGATGGTGATGACCCACCTGGTGAACCACCTGAGCCACTACCCGCTGAGCGGGGGCCCGGCCGTCCTGCACAGCCTGCTGAGCGAGAACCACGACAACTCCTACGTGGAGGCCTCCGAGCTGTCCTCGGAAGTCTTCCGCAGCCCCAACCTGCAGCTCTTCGTCTTCAACGACAGCACGCTCATCTCCTACCTCCAGATCCCTGCCGAGAAGAAGCCGGGCCCTGAGCCAGCCGCAGCCCCCTCGGACGTGAGAGTGATTGTCCGGGACATCTCGGGGAAGTACTCGTGGGATGGCAGGGTGCTGTACGGCCCACTGGAGGGCTGCCTGCCGCGGCACCGCGCACCCAGCACCTTCGCCATCTCAGGAAACCCCGAGTGCCACTTCATTTCCCGGAAAGACATTTCTCAGGCGGAAGAAGGAGAAGATGCTCTGGACCAGCTGCTGGAGCAGATTGGGAGCACCAGTCCAGAGTGCCTCCTGCATCCCCAGCGCAAGCTGAACGAGCCGTCGCCACCGCCCTTCGGCATGAGCTACGACCAGGAGAATGCCATCACTGAGGCGCTGATGAGGCAGAGTGCCCAGGAAACGGAGTATATATTGAAACGCAGCTCAGACCTCAGCATGAAAGTGGCCCGGCAAGAGCCACCACGTCCTGCTGAACCGCAGGCATCCTTCTATTTCTGTCGGCTCCTGCTGAATGACTTGGGGATGAACTCCTGGGACAGAAGGTAGGCGGAGCGGGTCCACAATGTGTCTACAGGCCTCCTGCTCTTCTCACTTGTACTCCTAAGCGTGTACACGCTTAAGAAAGGGAGAACCATATAGCTAGGTGGTAGTCAGAGCATGCTGCTGAACTTCTACGTAGACCTGGTCCAGGGACTGTTTCAAATAGACATCTGCAGGTTGTTTATAATAATAATTTTTAAAAGTCATTTGAGTCATGTTAATCTGATTCCTTTCTCTTAGCTATTTGAGTGAGGAAAATATTGTGTCTGTATCGTTGCATTTTCCTTCAAATCTTTTTTTTTATCTATATATTTATAGAAAAAGCTTTCATCTTCTTAAGAAAAATTCAAAATTACTACGAGAACTGAAAAATCTGGATTCACGACAATGGTACGTAATGTTTACTAAACACACCATTGGTAAGGTTAGTGTTTCCAGAGAAAGAATGTCACCAAACCCAAAAGTTCATTACAGTCGCATGTGCTAGCAATACAAATATTTGTATGAAAAATGGATTGTCTGTTTCTAAAGAGTTCTGTAGCCTAGACAGAGAAGCTGTTTTCACTGATACCATACACATAGAAGTCAAAATCAGTAGCAAATCACAAGACACAGCAACCTATTTCCTATTTTCTTTAGCTGGGAGGGGAGGGAAGAAGTTCCAACGTTTTTTGTGGCCTCAGCTCCCATGAAGCGCCGTGTTCTGCAGAGGAATGCCTGTGTCAGAGCAGTATCTTAGGGGCAATCTCCATTCAACTGCTCTGCAGCCAGGCAGCGGCTGGTTTGCTTTTCATTATTTGACATTACAGCTATTTGAAAAACATCTGCAGCATTGCAGAGTTCCCCTTTGCTTGTATCCCAAAAATTTTCATACCAAATCCGCTTGGCTCGTTTTGAAAGAAGCCAACAGCCACTGTCAGGCTCGTAAAACTCAACCCAGGGTCTGAAAGTCAATAATATTTTTTCTTTCTAATGTATCATCACCCTATGGTTAAAATTCTGTAGGTGAGTGATGGCCCCGTTAACACCTGTGTGCTCTGTGGCTGGCAAGGCTGCACAGGTGTGAGTAATTAACCCAGACTGCTCATCAGTTGTTTTGCTGATGCACGGCAGGAACAGGCTGTTCTGCTCTCTGAGTGGTGGTGTCTGCAGCCTGGTCCTGGGGAAACAACTGGTCAAAATCCAGTTCTGCAGCTGAAACGGGGAGATGTGTTTGTGTGTGTGGAAGGAACGGACAGGTAGAGTTAAACCTGTTCATAGCTTCTGGGTGCAGGTGATCTAAAAAATAATTTTGAGCTCGAACTTGTTTAACTTCCATCGTTGATGTGATTGCAGCCGCGAAACCCACAAGATTGCAGTGTTCTACATTGCAGAAGGCCAGGAGGACAAGTCCTCCATCCTCTCCAACGCCAGGGGAAGCCAGGCCTACGAAGACTTTGTGGCTGGGCTGGGCTGGGAGGTAAGAGTCAGAAATTTAGGCGAGCTAACATACGTGATCTGGAGACCTACGAACATCAGTGTAAACCAGTTAGAATAGGTAAATGGAAAACAAACTACTTGTATTGCGGTGTGTTCTTTAATTCTCAA
The DNA here is from genome assembly GCF_036013445.1 of Caloenas nicobarica. Classification (NCBI taxonomy): domain Eukaryota; kingdom Metazoa; phylum Chordata; class Aves; order Columbiformes; family Columbidae; genus Caloenas; species Caloenas nicobarica. Next base: position 121,874,700 of record NC_088247.1, read on the forward strand.
AAGGAAAAAAAAAGATACATTTTAATACGTGTTCACATTTAGCAGTACTTAGATTGCCTTTTAGCAGAGTTGTGGTGATCCACGTGCTGCTTGTGGATGAACACATCCTGCCTGTTTCTGAGGGACAGGCTGTGCTGCAGGGGACATTTCTGCTTCCTGCACGTGCATCCTTAAGAGCTATAACATAATTTTTCCTTAATTTTAGCTCCTTTTAGCCCTTTATGTGGTCAGACCCCTTACCCAACCACAGGACTGTTCTACGACGGATGAAAACGTTTGGTTTTAGTTTGCATTGTTGAAATGGTGTGTCAGTAACCTAAATGACATGAACATGTATATTTTTTTAAATGTCTAGTAGCTGCGTTTCATGTTTAAGGATTTAATTCTAGAGCGGTAAATTCACCAAGCCTTGATAGAGAAATAAATACTGATTATTCATCAGGCTTTTCAAATTTCATCTAATGATGACTTTCACTCTATCAGGTTGATCTTTCGACACACGGCGGGTTCATGGGTGGCCTGCAGCGCAACGGCAGCACGGGACAGACGGCGCCCTATTATGCTACCTCCACCGTGGAAATCATCTTTCACGTGTCTACAAGAATGCCATCAGACTCAGACGATTCACTGACCAAAAAGGTAAATAATTTGCTGTAGTTGTCTGTAGTCTTAAGTGCTTAAATTAAAGTTTAAACTGAAAGCAGCCTGTGTTAGCAGGTCCGAGCTGGCCATCTTTGCTGTGCCGCGTGCTGCTCTGCAGCCAGATTATCTGAATTAAATGGCATCTAAATTCTGGATTCTGAAACATAATTAACATTTCCATGGTAGCCTTGAATACTACCATTAGTAATAATATTAGCAATAATTTCATTTGTGTGTTGTCTGCCTGCCAAAACTTGTCGTTTGGTAGAACAAAACAACCAAATGCAGCATAATAAAACCTTACAGCTGGATTGTCCAGTGTGTAACAGAAAAGTGAAAGAGAAGCGACAAGCACAGTACCCAAAGCAGCCAGCTGATATTTAAAGCCATTATGTGGTTATTCACAATTCTGACAAGCAGACTCGGCTGCAAAGATGGCAGAAGCCAGCCCAGAGTGGTGTTGGTATCGGTACGTAGTCGTTTGTCTTTACTAACAAGGAGTGATTTGAGATTACGGTGCTTGCCAACTGCTGCTTACAGTCAAAGAAGATTTTAGGTGCCTACCAAATCTTTGCCTTTTTAATTAGGATTGGCAATTTGTCCCACGTAGGTTGTTAATGTGCGTTAATAATGCTACTACAGCCACCCAGCCTACCATGTGAGGCTATTGTGCTCTGAAAATTATCTATAAGTATGTCACTGGGTGATTGCATTTGTTGTCCAGTTTCAAGATAACATGTGCTTTTCCTCAAAATACAAAGGTGGAATTTCTGACTACCAGTCCTGAAAACTTGCCCATCATTTAATAATAAAGCTAAATCTTTTTTCCTTTTTATTGTAATGTCTGTCATTAAAAAAAAGTCAACAAAATTACATGTTTCTCTTTATGTATGCAACTCATTATCTTCATGTTAGTGGATTTACATGGCTATGGAAAAAAATAATCTGAGTATTTTAGGGTAGAGAAGTAGGGCTGTGGTATGTTTTAAGAGGCTGTATAGTCTCTATCACTTCACCAAGGTAGGACTACTTGTATTTTAATTGTCCTGGCCAATATTTATCTAGCTGGTAGTTAAAAACTCCAGTGATGAATGCTTTACAGTTTCCCTAGGCAACGTGTTCCTATGCTCCACTTTTTGTACCATGAGAAAATTTTTTGTAGCATCTATTTTGCTTCAATTTAAGCCCATTTATTCTTACCCTATTCCGCATGGATATGGAGAACGGATTATTTTGCAGCAGACTTATTTATGTTTGAGAGCTGCTACCGTGTCTTTCCCAGTTTTATTTTTCCTACACAAATTGTGGTCGTTTAGCCTAATCTTGCGTTGTAAGCCATGGCTCCTGGATGTTATGTTAGCATAGCAGAGGCAGTGCAATATCGTCTGGCTGTTGAGTAATACGGACCTGGGAAAGCAGAGAGCTCAGGCTGACAGGGCTACCACAGGGGGAAAAACGGGGTTTAATTGCCAGTGGTCTATTTTACTAATTCCCCTAATTCCCACCCACGTTAGGGATTAACGCAGACATTGAGAGAGTCTGGTTATTCTATTTAATTGTCTTCCCGGCGTTTGCTTTAAGAGAATTCTTTGTGAGAAAGAAAAAGCAAAAGCATTTAGTAGTCGCCAGCCTCCAAGTCTTGAAGTGCTAGGAAACAAGGCCAGCTCCAGTACAAATTATCCACAGAAAATACCGCAAAATAATTGCTTTAAGACTTTAAAAAAACCCCTTAAATCTGCTATAGGAGCGGAACCCCGCAGGGATCAAACCGCGTGTTGTGTGAAGGGAACAAAGCTGTGAGCAGGCGGATGGAGCTGGGGAGCTGGCCCGGCTGGGAGCGCCGGGGCACCAGGTGACTTTGAGGTCTCGTGACGGTACAGCCTTCCAGGGCTCCTGCCCGCAACGGTTCTGTTCCGTTTGGCACAGCTCTTCTGTGAGCAAGCGTGTGTTTCTGTGCAAATTAGCATAGACTTCTTAACAAATTTTACAAAACTGCACCAGAGGACAGAGGCAAGATGCTGTTAGAAGCACTGTCAGATTTCTGGAGGATTGGTAGTTCTCCGATTCTTTGAAAATGCTGATGGATGGCCTAGCCTGCGTTCGAAACCGGTGTTTTGAGCATGAGTGGGTATCCAAACCATTTCATCCTGCTAGAACTCTTACAACCCTACAAGCGTCAGTTTTTGACACATCACTGGTGCTGTCCAGCGGCGGGGGCCCTGTGCCGAAACACGTGAAGGCAAGGACACCGACGCTGTACGACACCGATCCCCAGGCTGCAGGAGTCCCCTGCTGGTCTTGGCAGCCCTTGCGCGTGCAGAGCACAACTGGCATGTGCTGGACGAGAGACACGTGCCCGCCTGCAACATGCTCTTAAGCAAGAGGAAAATGTGTTTATTTCCCCCGCTTGTCGATGCTGCCCTTGCGAATTCTGCAATACCTGGTCAAGAGTTGTGATTAAACACAACGTTGCTTCTGAGATTGTGGCAGCTCTCGGGATCATTGCGAGTATTTTAACGCTTCTGCTTGCTCACTGAACAGCTGGTGCACGCTGGGCTTGAATCCTCACCTCAGATTATAGGGGCGGTATGTCCAGGTCACAAAAATTATTTTATGTTTATTACTTCGCTCTGTTAATGCTGTGTTTTCACAGCAGCATGTGAGGGGAAGGCAGATTATGATGTTGCCGTTCAGTACCTGCTCCATTTAACGCTTGCTGCAGTAGAACTCAGTATGGTGTGAGAGGACAGTGTTACTGGGAGGAGAAAATCTTACCGTGCTGCCAATCAGGGTGCAGTGGGGGCCACAACATTTTTTTTTTCCTTGCCTTCCCCCTGCTTCCATCAGATAGGGTTGCATGGATACTATCTGGGATCTAAGGTCCCCCTTATCTCTGAATATGTCATTTCTGTGGTTCCTTCGCTGCTTGTTTTGCCTCCAGCCGGCAGAAAGAATTCAATGCGGCTCCGTGAGCCTGGCTTGTGCGCGGAGCTGAACAGAAGGTCTGACCACCTGCTGGCCAGGGAAGCGGTGCAGCAGGCCATAAATTCTGGGGCTGGGGAATTAAGCAGATGCAGCAATTTCTCTTAAATATGTTATTATGGTTCTTTATTTTTACTGAACACAAGAGGATAAATTCATTTCTGGTATGAACTCACAAGAATAAGTGCACTTCCACTGAGGATGAACTCGGCCCCTTATTTTTGTGCAGTATGGTTGTAATTGGCAGTTTGTATTCCTTTATTTGACATATATGCTGACATATTATATTGCTCATTTGGGGTGGGAGGGAGGGAAGGAAAGAAAAAACCCTCCAAATAAGTCTTAGCCCTGGAAGAAATCTTTTTCTAGTGGAACAATCAAAATTCAGGTGATATCTTTTGCTGCCGTAGGGTTCAGCATTGTGGCTTCTAAATTTTTTTCATCTGTCTTGTGGCAAGAATGAAAATCAATCATAGTAACAGCATCCTACCTTCCTGTGTCTTGTTCCACCTAAATTGTACCTAACAGTTTGAAAATGAGCTACAAAATTTTTAAGTGATTTATTCCATCTCCTCCATTGTCATAGCAGAACTTTTTCAATTCAGAAATCTGGTTGCAACCCCACACTGAACTCTTGCTCCTTCGCTGCAGAAATTTGTTAGCTGGGGCTAGATTAGATTTTTAGCAGCTAATCTAGCTGCTGTAGGGGTTCGCAAAGTGGGGACAGAGCTGTGCTATTGGATTTGTCCAATTCATTTGACTCCAGGACTATAATTGCACTTATGTCTTACAAGGCTTTTATAGCCTAGGGCTGGCGAGCAGCAGAAAAACAAATTGGCAGTGATACAGTACGAGTGAAAGGGAATGAAAGGCGCACATTATCAGTCTCCAGGCAGCGCTGCTCTGGCAGGAAGTTTCCTGCTTAATTTACAAATAAAACTTAGATTTTCGGATGGGTCCGCTGTCAGGCAGACAATGGGGACGTCAGGCCCGGCCGTTCCTCCCGCAGCAGCAGCAGCCGCGCTCCCCGCGAGCAGGAATTCTTGCGCCAAGCAGACGACCGCGCTGGGGCCAGCTGGCCGCTAACGCAATTAGCGGGAGGGCAGGCAAGGAAGGACGGACGGACGGGGTCAGGCGGGCGGTGGGTGCGCGGAGCTGGGACGCACGGAGCACATCCCGCCCGCCAGAGCCGTGTGCTGGGCCGGGGAGCCGTGCGGCCCGGAGCGGGGTGTTCTGTGATGTGCAGGCTGGAAACGCACACGCCGTCGGGGAGGAGAAGCAATCGCGGTTCCAAGAGCTGCCTTCCCCAAACAGACATCCTTCGAGTCCGCAATAAACTTAAACATCTGACTGCTCGTGGTTGAGCTGGTCTGTTTGGGTTTGCTTTTTAATATAGATCTTATTTCCTGGCTGCTTTGGGATTTATTTTCCCCCCCCTCACCCCTGTACTGCCTGGGGGGGCGTAGCAGGGGACCAGCTCCAAATGTATCGTCCGTCTTGCTTTGTACCTGTAAGCGATGCTTCCTTGTGTCCTTCAGGGTTCCAGGTCTGCCCCACGGCTTGTATTTTGGATGAGTGATACCGGAAAATAGCAGCTGGTTTGTTGGCACTGATGAGATTATTACAGTGTCTTTTTTCAACGAAATTATCTTTCAAGAACCAATACTTTTGATTAATACCGATTTTATATATGTAACATGATACTTTATAAATGCCATGGTTAAGGGTGTATGACTTGAGAACAACACCAGGCAGTAAGTCAAGGTTTGAAGTGGGTTCCTGGCACGTGCTGGGGATTGTAGCCAAGGTGGGAATTTGTCACCACACCACATTTGCAGAACTTTGAGCATGTAGCCATCTCGTCCTGTCCCGAACACGCTCAGCAAGCCTCGGTTGGTCTAACTTCTGCCTGTTTACTGAGCTTTGTGCTCTTGGATGTGATATAAGTACAAAGTGTATTGGGATTCTTTAGTATGAAAAGTATTTTATTATTATCAGACTAGTTCCTTGTGGTTTAAATGGGGTCTCTTAAGCAATATTTGGACGTATTTTTGAGTGTTTTTCTAGCTATCGATCACTCCAAAAGCAACAGGAGGCCAGGCAGCACACAGCCTCTGTTCTTCAGGGTGCGTTCTTGTAGAAGAGCAGCTGCGGTCACTCTGTGAAACGCCCTGTGCCACTGGACAGTTGCGTCACCTCACAGAAATCTGGTTCCATATTTATTTGCTGGGCTTTTTAAAGCAGAGGTTGCCGAGTCCTGCTGCCGGGGCTTTCTCTGCATTGTGACGCTGGTGCCAGGACTCTCCGGCTGGGTCCTTCCCCGCTCGGCTCTCACAGGACACGGCAATTCCCTGCCCTGCGCCGCCGTCCTCCCGGTACAGCCTGCTGGGCACTGAGCCTTGTGCCGCCCAGGTTCGGGGGTTTTCGGGCTAAACTTTACATCTGGCTTTTAATCACCTCTGAGGTGACCCAGCTGCAGCTGTTCACAGACAGGGAAAGCAGGGTTTGTTGTACATGCAAACTACCGCTTAGTGTTGCGCTGTGATATCGTCAACGTGAGCATCTTCTTGGATGTTGCTTCATTTTTACTGAACAATTAAGAAAATACAAGAGAATGCACAGGAATCAGGATGACCATGAGAACAGCAATTTATACTGATTTTCGCACATGTACGAAGCTCTAGTAATAGTATTTTTAACGTTTCATTGTTTTTATAAGACACAATGGTTTGTATTTTCTTCAAACAGACCTAAAAATGTCTTTTATTCATAGGTGTAAATGAAATACAACTCTTTATCTTCTGTTTCATTTAAACTAAACTGAGAATCTACGTCACTCCGTGAACAGCGTTATTTTGCTCTGCCAGAGTATGAGCTGTAAGCAAAGCTGATGGTTTGAACGTTTTGATTCTCACAAATATTACGTTTTTGCCATGCACAGTTTGCCTCCCAGTACGGAGGAGTGGAAGTCGTTGCTTTTCAAGGCGCTCCCTGGCTCTGCAGAGGGAAGATTCAGCGGTCTGCTGTAGGCTGATAGGAGACACGTTGGGATTATTAGTGGTTATTTACCAAGGAAAATCACTGCCTTTTTTCTCCTCCTTCCCCCCACGCACAGGGACAGTGCCGGAGCAGAGCAATGTTTGGGCTCCTTTGTTCGCTCTGTTGTGCACATTGTTCCAGGGGCTCGCGCCAAATTGGGGGGGTGGGCTTTTAAGCTTTAAGTAGGACTTAAATTCTCTTTATGCTTCAGGCTGGCGTTCTGTGTGTGGATTAAATTTTAACTTTAAAGCTTACAGTTGAAACTATTGTGCGTAGCTTGTACATGATTGCCAAATACTTTTTGCCATCTGTTAGATCACCTCCAGTTCCTCCAGTAACAAAGCAAACACACGGGCTTTCAGATGCATTTTGTATACGTCACATTTAAATTTTATCCATTTTTGATGCAACTCTGCTCCAAATAAAAAGGTAACTCCCACAGTATTTCCCATTCTTCCCAGATATTTTGCTTATGTTTTCAAACAGAACTCCTCTCCGGACAGAGTCAGCAAGGAGAGATTTGTAATAAAATAAATTCAGCAATAGCGGTTCATGATTGAAAGTTTCTTGACATCCTGAGTCAAGGCGTTTCATATTTCTGTGACAGCTACCTTATTTTAGCTGGAATAGGATATTCTGGTGGTTAATGTTTTGCTCTAGTAATTCAGATTTCCATCTCGAATTATTGTAGGTAATGTACATTTACATATCGTGCTAATGGCTAGTTTGATAATTACTTAATTAAGCCATCAGACAACAATGCGTTCTGAAGGCAGCAAATTATTTAGCTGATCTTTTCATGAGCAACTGGAGAAAAACAATATTTTAACTTTTTCCATAATGAAATATTTCTACTATTGAGCATTGTAATTCAATTTGTAAGCCATGACCCCTCATAAACTGTTGTTATCACTCTGATTAATAAAGAGCCAATTTGCTGTTGCAGCTTCGTCACTTGGGAAATGATGAGGTTCACATCGTCTGGTCTGAACACACCAGGAACTACCGCAGAGGCATTATTCCCACCGATTTTGGAGACGTTTTAATTGTTATTTATCCCATGAAGAACCACATGTTTTTCATAGAGATAATGAAGAAACCGGAGGTACGTTTTGGCTGCTCTGTTGGATCTGTCATATGGGTTATGTGAGTGACCAAGGTTTTGTTGCTTACATAAAGCTCAGTGGTTTAGACTTGGGGTTTTTTTGTTCCAGAAAATATGAACTATAGTCTGTTGATCTCAGTCTAAAGATATGCTGGGCAACGAGCTTTTATTTTAAATCTAGAACTATTAGTAGCCATGGAAATGGCTACTAGTTCAGTTTATATTCATGCTTAGCGCTTAAGGAAATATTTCAAAATTCTCAGGAGTTATTGTACAAATAACAGTGTTTAAAATCATTGTGAATTTCCAATGTGAGGCAATAAAAGCAAAATAATAAAGGTTTAAGTTCCTTATTTGCTATTAATTCACTCCATACGGCTTTGTTAGTGTTGTACATAGGGCACTGTGCATAACCTCGCATGTTTTTGAGACCGTCATCACAATCGGACTCAGTGGGATGGTGTTGGCATTGGACGTCCTTACATCAAACTAAGTATTTGACGCTTAGTGTTTTCTGTTTAAATCATTGTTATGCAACCACATTTTAGACATGTTTTGGAAATAATGATTTTTTTTTTTTTCCTTTGCCAAATATCAGGGGTGTGTGCATGTACATCTGCGCATATGTATAAAAAAAAAGCTACTTAAATGCTTGTCTGTTACATTATGGATGCAAAAATGTATATAAAATACACTTCATGAAAGTAATCAGTGTGACAAATACCATTTCCCTTAAATGAGGGACGGTGTTTGTCCAAGAGAATAACCAGCAGTGGAAAAATGCACACACCAGAGGACAAATTTACCAGCTGCATACAATACTTTTTGAATTGTGAGTGACGGAGCTTTTATCCATTAACAACCAGTGGTTTGCCAGTAGACGTTTCCAACTTGCAAATTTGTTATATATTGAAGTGTAAAGGGTTTTTACTCTATGCTTGATTTTTGAGCACTGCAATTCACCTCTTGGAAATTTTAGCATTTACTGTTCCATCGGGAAAATCAGGATTTAGCGTTATGAACCTGCTTGAAAATTCTGCGAACCAATGGAGAAAAGCTATGTCATCTTACATATTAGTCAAAAACACCCAGCGGGCAGAAAGAATAATAGCTAACTGGAAATTTAGTGTTATCCCTACATTTAAAGTACAAACCATTACAATGTAATAAAATTAATCCAGACATTTCCAGGGCAAGTGTGGCTGACCTTTTGTTCACCAGCTACTGACCCCAGGGTGAATGAAAGAGCCTTCCAGAGAGAAATGTCTGTTGTTTGGCTTCGGTCCCTGGTATTTAAATTGCATTCCCTAATCAAATGAAAAGGCTGTCCTCTCTATCAGGTTACAGAATCCATGGCAACATTTGGCCTTTTATATACATAATGTTAGCCTTTTTGTTTGCGTCTAAGTAGAGACACCTGGAGCAATGTTAACATTAACCGATTTAGCATTAATAGCTTCATTATATAAGAATTTCTGATCAGATAGCTGTTACTTTTGTTATATTGCTTCAGCTTGTATTGTTTTCATTTTTTATCTCCTTGCTTGGCAACCGGGCAATGATTTGCAAATTTTTTTTGTCTTGATTAATTAAGCAATATAATTATCAGGAACCGTGATGCAGTCTTTGCTCGACAAAGCTTCTGGGGGAAGACAATAGTAAGTCTGTTAGTGTGAATGCATTCCACGCGTCACAGATGCATGAGGATATTCTGAACAATGAGGGGAAAAGCTGCCTGCAAAAGAGGACAAAGAATGCCAGGCAGACTCGACACACTGCACATACCGCCAGGGACATACTGCGGGTTCCCTGGGACACAGATGCCTCGTTAGATTGCGGCTAGTCAGCAGAGATTAATTCTCAGCCATTTGGTACAATAATTTACCCATTCCCCACTCTTTTAACTAGCCCTGCTTGCTGGAGAGGGGAAGGCTTTGTGCTCAAAAGGTTTATTTGACCTCGCCTACTTTTACTGCGTGCAACAGAAATAATTATTTTTTTCTTAGAAATTGTAATGAAGCAGGTGTTTGCAACGGGCTGAATATTAATTTTTGTTTCATGGATAACTTGCACTGACATTTGGAGAACACAAGGAAGGGGATATTTCCCTTTGCTCTTTTGTTTAGTTTGTTTTTAATTGATTCCTGTCAAAGCATCCTATATTTTTTGTGACCGTTCAAACCCCCATTTTCCTCCAGCGTGTGTTTAATCCCAGCTCAAGCGCAGCGCGAGGAGGGAGCGTGTCCCCGCGCTCAGCTGCTCCCCCCGCGCCCGTTAGGCAGAGCCCCCGTACAGATGGAAGCTGACGATGTGCGAGTCCCATTGACTCTAATGACCCTCGGCGTGGCCGGTGGCTCTGCCGGGGAAATAATAAATCCGGCTGCGCGCTCCGAGAGCCGCGGGAGCGTGAAAGCTGTCCCCGTCCTACACGGACGCTTCCACCCTTTGCCCGAGTTCCTTTTTCCATCCGCCAGCAAGTGCTAACTTTGCATGGTGAAAAATGTGCGCTTTTTGAGAAAACACGTGCCTAGGACACAGGCCTGGAAGTAATCTGTTGCATTGTTTGGAAGCTTGAAAAAGCAAACAAACCAACACGTTCCCCAGTTTGGTGGCAGTCCCTGGCGGAGCGCAGTCAGTGCTGAGGAACACGCTCACTCCTCGCGGTTCGGCTTGAAGGGGCAGCTTTGCTGTTGAGCAGGAGTTACGGAGTGCAGAACGGGCATTTCTTGGAGTTTGACTGTTAAACTTTCAGATAAAACAGTTACTAAACTTTTTGTTTTAAAATGTTAGATTAGAGATATTTTTTATAAATTTGCTGGAAAGTACCCGCAGTGTTTTTTGTTGTGTGTTGTTTTTTTTTTAATGTGAGCATGTATATATGTGTATTTATATACACACATATGTAAGGTGTATCAGATATACACACCTTGTATACATTTTAAGTATATAAATTCCATAATACTGTGTTAAGAAAATCTGCCACAGTCTTTAGACTCCAGGTGGTTTTGACTTTGAATATCTGGTGTTTGTATGTTGGTATAATTTTAATACTAGTAGGCACTTAACCTCCTTATTTGCAATTATATAAAAATATAGGTTTACATTTTTTTTTCCTCCTTTTCACAATACTTGATAAAAGAGTATGTGTTACACATTTCACCTAGAAATGTAATCGCTTAAAGAGGAATAGCTTGATGCTCTAGAACATTGTCACTTTGGCGTAGATTTTCTTCCTGTCACCCTTACTTCCAACTGCCTTGATAGCAATGCTAGCATAAAAAGAGAAAGAAGGCAAAACCACTATGGAAACATTTTACACTAATCTATTTTTTGAGGAGCAGGAAATCATTTTAAGTAAAGGAATGACAAAATAACTGTGTGAAAAGACAGCTGTCATTTGCAGATGTTATATTAAAACCAAATTTCTTCTGTAATTCATTGCCACTTCTAATTAGTGGAATTCCCTAGATGCAGGGGATTTATATTATTCCCTTTGTCCGTTTATTGAATGACTGTCACAGTCACCCACAAGCAGTTGCAGAAGAATAATAGAGGGTATTTATATGTGATAGGCCTCTGTACAGATGGAAAAAAAAATCTATAGCTTAAATATTAATAATTGCTGCTAGCTTCTGTTCAGGGTTTTGTTGGGGGTTTGGGGTTTTTTTTCATTGTTTGTGGAAGGGAAAGGAGTCTGACTACTTGTAAGTACTACAATTTGTTCTCTCTTTAGGCGTGAAGGATTTCTGGGTTTGGGATGGCAGAGCCTGTTAGGTGTGTGCCGTTCCGGACAATCCTCTCTGTGCTGACGTGTCCCTTTGGCCAGTGTGGCCGTGAGCGGCAGGGGCGGTTGGTGACACCAAGGGGACAGGACCGGAGCAGCGTGCTGGCCCTGGGCAGCCCGTGTCCCTGTCCCAGCGGGGTCCGGGGAGCTGTCCCCACCATCTCCTGCTTCCTGCTGACCTCCCCAGCTTGGAGCGCCTCAATTATTCATTTTCGTTTCCTTCATTGAAGCCCACGGAAGGGGTTTATAGAGGATTATCTAAAACAAATACTTCTTTGCAATAACTCCTGCCAGTGTCGGATTCAGCCAGGGAGTCAGGGTCTCTTGTAGGGACGCAGAACAGAAAACGGCTCTTAATATCCACTCAAATTGGAATATCAATGTCAAATTCACAGATGTTGTTCCCGTGCTCTACACCATCCTTTCATCTTCCACCGGCTCGCCTTCACATTCCTTGGTTTTGCTTTGGGGCCCGCAGGTGCCGTTTTTTGGTCCTCTCTTCAACGGAGCCATCGTGACCGCGGCGCTGCTGCCCAGCCTCATCTGCGCCACGTGCATCAACGCCAGCAGAGCCGTCAAGTCGCTCATCCCGCTCTACCAGAGCTTGTATCCTTTCCTCCCGCTGCACCAGGCTCCCCGCCGCGGCGCCCCGACTTCACGTGTCCTTCTGGGAGAGGTAAGCTGTACTCAACATCCTGCCCCTTCACTTTCACCGGACAAGGTCAAAGCTTTCTTCACGTCACACTCAATGTTTTCAGTTGTTCACGCTTAGTTGCCATCCAGTGTGTTAAAAATAAGATCATAACATCACAAGTGTTCTCACCAGCACCTTCAGACAGGCTTGCTGGTGGTGGGCTTGGACTTAACACTGATGCTTTGAACTGTAAGTAATGATAACACTCGGTTTTCTTTCACGCTAATAGAAGTTATCTGCAGTGTACGTTAGGCTAACACACAGAGCTCAGTTGTATTCTGATCTTATTCAGAGAAGCAGGCTCGTGAACTTGACTTGGACCCATGATGTTAGTAACAGAGACGGGATTTGGCCTCAGATACGCATGTTTCACCTCCTGAATTCCAGTTTCATTCCAGCCACGTATGAATTTGGGCGTTTTCAGAACACGTTTTCTAACAGGTGCTAGAAGGTAACTAGGTGATGTGCTTCTGTCACAGGAATTGTAGCACAGTCTTTTTTATTCTTGTGCAATAGACAGACTAACAGCATCACTACAGGTTTGCACTTATTCCAGGATTTTCTCATAATGCTGTAATTATGCTAGATACACTTTATAGCTTGTTTTGTTAATCATATCACTTATCTCGGGACCAACACTCACTGCACTTCGTTCTCTTTGGGGAGCTTTCGATTTGAGTATTTTTCTAACTGTACGACTTTGAGTAAGAGTTTGTGAATGAAGTGGTTTGATCTTTGAAAGAACATTGATTAATTAGTTTGAGATGCATGTTTTTAAAAAACAAAATATCCTCAAAATACTGTGGTTTTTTTTTTATAGGCTAAGTTTTATGCAGTATGCTTTGCAAAAGTCATCAGAAGCTAAAAGTAGTGTTGTGGTTGAGTAAATGTGTATTTCATTAATTTCATTGCATACTCGTTTTAAAACAAAGGCAGTTGGTGGTGGTCGTGTAAGCAGTTGAAGGCAAACCCGTGGCAGTACCTAACAGATGATTCAAAACTTGCCAGGTTTTCCACTTTTGTTTCACGAGAGCAATCTAGCTAATTACTAAAATTCTTCTGTGCAGAATTTAGCTTAATCCATCTGCTGCTCTAGACGACGTATAACAATAAAATAGCAGTGCAGTAAAACTACCGCGAGTAGCGGCGGTTACAGGAGCGAGGAGCTGCTGTCGCCTCTGGCCGCTGTCGCACAGCTCGCTCTGGCCGAGCGCTCCCGTCCCGCTCCCAGCGTTCCCCCGCCCGCTGAGCTGCTGTCAACCCGGTCGCTCTCGGGTCCCCCGTCCCCAGGGAAACGCCACAGCACAGATATGACAGCACGTGCCACTGCTCAGCATATGTTGGAGGTCTCGCTGAAACGGCATCTGGCCCCGGATTCTTTTCTTCCTTTTTCTTGTGCCTGCTTTTGCACCAGCGATATCTGTAGTGAATCGACTGCTGCTTGTCTGTTTGATAAATGAAAGCGGGTTGAGAAACTCCTGAAATCAGGAAAAGATTGTGTGGTGGGAAGATCCCATCAGCATGACAGTGGGGCTGTCTGTAACGCTTACTGTACAGAATAAAACACTTGTAGTCATACTAAAATTCTTAGTGAGCCAGAAATCAGCAGGCAGCTGTACAGATGTGTGCAGGTGGCGTGCGACGCGGTGGTGCGGTGACGCGGCGGTGCGGTGATGCAGCCGTGCGGCTCCCAGAGCTTGCTCTGCTGTTTGCCTTGCCAGCTGCTGCGGGAGAACAGGAGCAAAGCAGACCCGGTATTTGATCAGGAAATGAGAGAATTTAGGAACTGTCAGACTGGAGATGAAAATCACTCGAAGGTGAAATAACTCAAAAATGTCAATAGAAGGGAGAAATAAAAAGCAATAATCCTGGAAAAGCAATGGGTGATGTTTGGCAGCACATTAGGCAGCACCTCGCTGTTCAGGTGGGTGCAGAAAGGTGTGTAAGGCAGGGCTGAGGAGCGGTCTGCGCTTCTGCGTGTCACACGGGCATGTCCAAAGTCAGCGTCCGTAAGAACAGTGAGGAGCCAAAAATGTTCCTGACTCAGCTGTGGTTAGAACTCGACCTGTTGTCACCGTTCTGTGGCAATGGGACACTGCGTCCGTGGTGCTGGAGCAGCGGCAGAGCCCTGGCAGGGGTGGCATCCCCAGTCTGAGGGACACAGAACCCTGGCAGGGGTGACATCCCCAATCCGAGGGACATGGAGTGTGGCGGGGTGACGTCCCCTGGAGCCCTGGCAGGGTGCGAGGGACGGCCGTGTTGTGTGCCGGGAGTGGGGACAGCATCTTGCCAGCAGTGACAGCTGAAGTCACTTGTTGGGAAGTCTGTAAACTCCGGTTACAGCTGCACTTGTCAGGGGCTTTAAGGGAAGTGTAATCAGGCACAGAGATTAATTTGCATCTCAATTAGGCCAGAGTCAGGAGGAAGCAGAGGGTCTGTTGCTGGAAGGTTGTGGCAGAAATCTCCTGGGCACAAAGGGCTCCCAGCCCGGTGCTCCAGCCAGCGAGGACAATGTCCCAGTGCGGTTTCCATGGGGACCAGGACCGCAGAGCGCGGGAGCATCTCGCTGTGCTGCAGCCGCCTGGGCCTGATGACACAAATTCCACTGCCGTACCCAAATACGGTTTTTCCGTTGGAAATCTCTTTGGAAATGAGGAAGGTAACTATGGCAGACCACATTAGATTTTTTTAAAAAATCTTTTTTTGTGTGTTTATGTAACTGTTTCTGTTTTAAGGAAGTCATTAGGGTAAGAAAATAGTCACTAAAAAATAATTAACTGTATTTAAACTTTAGTTTCAAGCCATTCTTTTGCACGGGTCCAACAGCGTGTGCAGGCATTCCGCAGGGGCAAAACCGGGGCAGTTAATGCGGAGCTCAGTTGTCTTCTGAGCGGTTAAAGCTCAGTGTTTCTGTAGCTGCTGCAATGTGTACATGGCCGTGGATTATTATACACTGGTATATGTTCAAAATAACCATTTTTCAGGCGTGCATTCATTCGCGGGGCAGTGGAGCGCTGAGCAGAGCGGCTGCAGACCACACTAATTGGTGCTCTCAGCATCCCTGAGTAACGGTCGAGTGTGGGGTAATGTGCTTCAGCAGCCTCAGCACACTGCTCTCGCAGGGAAGAGTGTTTGTCTTAAATATGCCTCTGTATGTTACAGAAATCATGAGCAATGAGGTGGCTTAAGTTATATAAGAACAAGGAAGAAAGTTGCTAAAATTGTTGTGTAAAAATGCATGTATTTATGCAGTTTTTGAGAGCATTAAAGCCACCTTTTATGCACTTGAAAAAGACAGGAACAACTGATGTCACAGATGAATAATCGTGTATCAAAACTGAAGTTCCTCTTAACGAAGCCCAGTTAGAGCCGAGGTTGCCAGTTGTCGGTATGAGGCCTGTAAGCAGGATGCCTTGGGAGATGAGAGCAGGATGAAAAGCCGCGTGTGTCATTTGGTGCTTGGGCATTGTCACTGGTTGAGCAGGACCCCCAGGCAAGGGCCTGTGCCATACCAGTGAATACTGCAGAGATGGTGGGTGTGATGAGACAAACCCGCCGCTTTGTGCTCTCTTCCAGCTCATATTAAGTTAGTGGCATGCTGGAAAGGATTGTTGAGCGCTTGTACGTTCCGGAGTCCCAGTCGCCCCAAGCTGCAGTAGTGCACGTCTTTGAGAAATACTGGAGGGGGAACAGGGTTTGGTTTGAAGTCTTTATAATGGGTCTGGTCTACAGCTGCTGTTTAAGGTGACAGTTGTTAAGCTCAGGTGCTAGTAAACCTCCAAATATGAAGATGTAACTAAGTCTGCAGGTGCCAGGTGCCTTGGTTGGTCCCTAATTTAGTGTTGGTCTCCACAAAGTCTTGGGGATTTGGGGATAGTGATGTCAGAGCAAAAGGCTCCTCTCAGACTGCACTGGGAAACACAGCTTTGACTACCGAGCATCCAGATTGTCTTTCAAAATGGAGTAATCTCATTGTTCCTTGAATGGCATTGTTCTTGTTTAGAGATCTGTAAGTTGGTCTCAGGTTTTACGTATCAAATTTCATAACAGAGATGCTGCTGCTTTCCCGTCTCACATGCGTCATAATAACAACAAAGGTAAACATCCTGGATTCTTATATCTTTTATCATCTCCTTTTTTTAAAAAGAGTGTAGTGCAAAATTATCTTTGCAATGAAGACGGCCGTTCTTTAAATGGCAGTGGCTGAAAGATTGTGCCAGGCCTGGTTTGGCTTAGAAACACGCGCAAGATGGAGCAATGCTTTCTGAGCCCTTTTGCCCGCTTCCTAACTGGAAAGAAAAGCTTCCCTGAGTTTGGAAAGTGGCCTCAGCAATGAGGAGGAAGCTCTGGTGAATTGTTGTCACCATCTGAGAAGCAGCCCCGGGTGTCTGCTGTAAATGCCTGTATCTCTGTGTTCCCACGCCTCCGCTGAAAAAAGCTGCTTTTTAATTGAAACATCATTTTGATGTTATTTGCAGGATCTTAGCAGTTTTTCTTTTTCCTCTGTCGTTGCAAATAACTCTCGTGCTTGCAGTCCCACCTGGTGTCCTTGACTGCATTTGAAGAGAAGCGGGAGAGCTGTGACAGGGCTGAAGTGTCACCGTTTGTGAGCAGCCTGCTGCAGGGTGTCAGATGTCCAGTTGGCGTCTTCCTTGCATTCTTCATTGATTTCTTGTCGTCTTTGAATTATTTTTGTAGCAATTTAAGCTATGTGGATCTTTCTGTGAACGAATAAATAGGGAGTTAGTTCCTGTTGGGGCTTATTGAGAATTAACATGTTTATTATAAAACTACCTTTTTAAGCAGTCTCACTTTTAGGATAAATTGTTTTGGTCTTACAGAAAGAAAAAGGGTTTCTTCTTGTTCTGCCTGTTGATTCCTTGCATTTTTTGTACTCTTCTGCAGCATCTTGATGAGACTAGTGCTGCGTTACTCCGTAGGGCAAGAACAACTAACTGATGGGGTGGGCGTGCGGGCTCGTGTCTGCCAGGCGCTGGGTTTGCCGCCAGAACTGCCCATTTCTGGTAGCTGTGCGAGGCTTCTTGGAGAGGTAGTCCTAACAAATCTCTGGTATAAGCTGTGCTGCTTCTGCCTTTTTCATTAATATCAATAGAGTTATACAAGGGCTGACCTAAATACTCTTAGCCTGGTAAGGAGAAAAAAAAATGACCACAGCGCAGGTTGAGCACTGGATGTCACCATTGTCCCGCCTGCAGTTCGCAGTCCTGTTTGGGGGCCAGAGGAAAACACGGCCCTTCCCTTGGAGAAGTCGTCTGGGACATGAATAACTCTGGACATTTTACCCACTGCAGCGAATATGGGATGCCTGCTTAACTATACCAAACTAGCAGCTCATTAGGACCGTCATCAAAGGACCGTCTAAATACATATCGAAATTGATATCCGTCTCTTTAGTTCATTATAGTCCATGCAGGTATTAACCCATGTACTGCATATTAGTATATATTGTCTGGAATCAAGGAGATTAAGCAAAGAATATCAACTTTGAATTCTGAATGAATTCCTTTTGTTGGTTTAAGCCAATTACTGATTAACTTAGTGCAGAGCAACTGAGCTGCTCACCTGCTTTATCAGAGACTGAAAAAGCGGGATGTTTGTGTGACAGGCTTAATGGTGTGCGTGCCCATCAGAGCTGGTAGGTGCTCGTAATGGCAGATGCCTGAAAGCACATTTTGCCCACATTTCAAAACGTGCTTTGTTGATCTTGCACTTAGAACTCTGCTTTGGTTATAAAGGGGTGTTTGATCGTACTGTGAAAATAAAATAGAAAGCCTTTTTAGAGAAGGGTGCACAATTTGTTCCTTTTATTTCATCCGAAGAAGTTATGCCCTCAAGCTATATGGATGCTGTTAGGAATGACTATGAAATTCTAAAGCATGTGTCAGCGGAGCTGTGACAATTTATGTGACATGGCATCTGACGGTTTTCTGCCGCAATGATGGGCTCTGGCTCTCGGGAGAGCTGCCTGCAGCCAGCCCTGCGCTTTGTCCGCGGGGAGCGCCGGGCTCCGCTCGCCCTCCGCCGCTTCTCGGGGGCTGCCGCGGCGGCTGTGGGTCTGGGGCCGGCGGCTGTGGGTCTGGGGCCGGCGGCTGTGGGTCTGGGGCCGGCGGCTGTGGGTCTGGGGCCGGCGGCTGTGGGTCTGGGGCTGCCGATGGCTGTGTGAAGCATCCCTGAGCTCCGTTCCAGCGCCGCTCCCCGCCGCAGCCGATCGATGGCTGGGCTGCCGTCTCCGCGGTGCCTCCTCCCCTCCTCGCAGCCAGAACCTTCCCCGGGCAGCGATCGATGCCTCTAATCTGCTCCAGCCTGTAATAAGTCATGCGAGGCAAAGCTTTTAGGTGGCATTACATGGGATTGTGGAGGCGGCTCTTCAGCTCTTATTCATCCCGCTCTTCATAGACTTGCCGAGAAATCTACTGCATCCCGCTTGTGAATATATAAAGAGTATATAATGCTGCTGCGGATTCAAACTTCACGTGCTGCTGGATGATGTGCGGACACAGTGGGTTTAAATTTCCCTGGTTTTGTGCATGCACCTGTACATACATGTCCCTGTTGAGAGTCCCTTGCTGCACAGTCTGGTGCGCGGTGCTGTGACCGAGGGCAGGGCCGGCAGCACGGACCTGTGCGTCCCCGCAGCACAGCACGTGTGTCTGCTGCGACGCGGTGCGTGTGTCTGCTGCGACGCGGTGCGTGTGTCTGCTGCGACGCGGGCATCATTATTCTTCTCCACGGCTGGAAGCTGTAAAGATCGCTGAGAAAGTCCCCAGCAAATTCTGCAGCGGAGTTCTAAGCGGCACTAACCGCTCGCACCGCCCGGTGCTGATCGCTGTGCAGCAACTGTACTCGCAGCCGGAGTAAATAAACCCAACCGTTCTGAAGGCTTTTATTTGCTAAGTGATTTAATGGGTAGTTCCAAAAATGAACCTGTGGTTAAGTGACGTCATGAAGTAATGGTTCTTCAGATGAAAAGTGAATTCACTGTGTGATGTGTGTCAGAAGTGTGTGCGTGGGGGGAACTCAACTCTGGATTTGTTAAATGATGTAGATGTGCACTAATTGAAAACAACATTCCTAAAATACATAGCCGTACCTCTTCAGCCTCTACCAAAGACTGGAAAGTCATGATCTTGCTGGGAATAGTATAGTATATAAAGTATAAGGAGCAGATCAGGACTGGGATCTGGGATTTTGGACCTTAGCTCTCCTCTGCCATGGAGTAGCTGCCGCTTTGAATGAAACATGTGGTTTCTTTATTCCATTTCTTCACTGGTAATATTTGTTCATTAATAATTTTGCCGGAAACCGGGCTTTTTATTTAAGTGCTACTTTAAACTTGTGTCCTAGCGCTGAATCAAACTTGAGTTGTGCAGAAGGGTTTGGGTGCTGGGGCCACTCTTAGGATTGCTTTTAATGATTTCTTAATTCTAATGCTAAGTAACTTTTATCCAGTTTAAGTCTGTAAAAGCAGTTCTTTGTGTACTCGCAAGCAAAACGCAGTGACTGCTCTGCCAGTCCATGCCCCTCCAGCCTGTGTTTAACCAGGGGCTCTCTTTCAGGTTTGCCAGAGCAAAACCGATACACTCAGGTTACTACTCAGTACTCGATTCAATCTTCCAGTGGTTTTTGGGGGTGTTGTTTGGTTGGTTGGTTTTGGTTATTCTTTTTTTTTTTTTTTTTCTTTTCTGTTTATCCACCAGACAAAGGGGTTTGTGTCCTTTGTATTTTCAAAGCAAGTTTTGATGATTTTTGCGGTTCTGCGCCTAATAACCTGGAAGGGATTCGTGTAGCTAAAACCTCCGATGCATCTTTTGGAAGTGTGCTTGTGAGCTTGCACTTCGGATTTCCGGGCGTTGTTTTCGTTTGGCTTTTGTCGCAAACGGGCAATAAAAAACCCACAAGAAACCAGGACAAAGTGTGTGTGTGTGTGTCGGTGCCGGCGCGCTGGGCAGCGCGGTGGCTCACCAGCTGTTCCCGCTGCTCCCAGCACGCCCGTGTGTCCGGCGGCCCCGCCGCAGCGCCAGCCGCTCCGCTGGGGATGCCCACGTGGCCCCGCGCGGGCCCTCGCATGGCATATGGTGTCTGCAGTCATACAAGATGCAAAACTATTCTGCCGCTAATGCACAATGACTCATAGCATTGCTAATTTTTCCAACAAAAGCCCACTTCCACACCCACACTTTTAACCCCTCAGGCTAAAAAGCCTCTTCTTTAGTTTCAAAGCCTTGAAATGGAAGGAGGTGGCTATATGAAACCCTGTATTTATTTAAAACATATTCAAGTTCTAACGATTTTTTTACATTTCAGTAAACCATGGTTTTCAAACTGCCGTTCTAACATACGGTATTTTTTAAAATTATTCCAAAATAAATTAATTGTCAAATGTTGGGAGTTTTTAATTTGTTGGGAGTTTTTAATTTGTTGGGAGTTTTTAATTTGTTGGGAGTTATATATTACAAAAATAGTCAGAAGTCAGCATAGATAATAAAAATTTATTTTCATTTAAAAAAAGAATCAAAGCAATGTAGTTAGTACATCTACAACGATCGTATATTACAACACAAGTTACCAAGCCGCTTATTGTAAGAAGCTGGTAATATTTTTCCTATACACCGGCTCTTTGGGGAGAAAAGTCATACACTTTCCAACTAGAGGGAGCTGCTGCTGTCGTTGATGTTGATTCTTAACCTCCCCGTCTAATCCCTTTGTGCAGAACGTACAGCGATCGTTTCTACGTTTTAATAAAATCAAGTTAAATTACCCTGAGTAATTTAGATTAAAAGGATGCATCTTAATTTCTGTAGAGTAATCATCAAATTAAACTGTGGAATTCGGAGAAAACCGAAGCGTGTGGCACACGCGGGCGCTCTGCTGCGTGCGGAGCTGTGCGGGTGGTGAAAAGCCGAGCGGCGCTGGCCGTTGCTGGCGGACACAAAGCCGGGGCAGCAGCAATCGTCCCGCTCCCGGCCACAAAGGGACAAAGGTGCCCGCGCAGGGACGGGGTGGCCGCGCTCAGAACGAGCCGCCCAGGTCGGTGCGGAGCTTGATTCGAGATGGACCAGACCCCCAGCCCCCGGGCCATCCTGCGCCGCTGTGCCCAGAGCTCTGGCCGTGGGGTTGCTGTGCCTGTTCTCCACGGGCTGCTTAGTGGCCATCATCGTAATCCTACATCCGTTTTTGAAGGGGAAAGGCTTTCCCTCTGCACGCGCTGAAAAACTTTTAAAGCCGTCCTGTTGCTGGGGACTTTTTAACTAGGTTGGGGACATAAGTGTGAAAACAGCAAGAGAGAGAAATCTAGGAGAAAGCTGGTGGGTTTTAGTGAGTTTATTGGCTGGCAGATTTGTGTTATTTCTTTCCTCAGTATCGTACTTTTGTGTGTGTTTCACAGTAAGATTAACTGTCAGGGTTCTAGTGTATAAACAGGAGCAGATGGCTTTTAACGATTTCTTAAATCTAATGCTAAGTAACAATCTAGTACATGTACAGCATTTTCTGGTTCAGGTATGGGGTTTTTGTTTTGTGGGTTTTTGTGTGTGGTGGGTTTTTGTGTTTGTGTGTTGTTTGTTTTTTAACTCAGCTCACTTGCTGTAGTGTAATCCTGTCTGTGAACTGGCCTGGGCCAGGGTTTGATGAGAACCTGGAACTTCTGCTGAACAGCTGGAATCGTTGTACCTCTTTGGGATTCCCCGCCTCATCCCCTGCCACCGGTGTCACGATGGGCAGAGCGGTGCGGGGCGGGCAGCAGGGGCTGATTTCCCCTGGAAATCACAGCGTTACCTCTGTGACAAACGACCGGGCCTTAGCTCAGGTTTTCAGAGCCACAAAGTCTTGGTGCCAAAAAAGCATCATTGGGAAAGTGAAGTCATTAAAGTTTAGAGGGTAACCTGAAGCTAGCGTGCGTTTCCCTTTGCTCTTGCTCCTGAAGGTCTCCCACCAGTTGGTGCCGTAGCGGTGACTCCGATTCTCTTCCCTGGATTGCGGGTTGGCTTCTGGAGCATTTGGAGCCACGGCTGCCAGACCAACGCCGTGAAGGCGACACAAGCGTGGCAGAACGGACGATAAAGGTGTAGAGCCCTTACTGGGGGAACAAGCACTGGAGCTGATGTTCAGACTTCACATCTCCCTGGCTGTTGATGTCTGTCCCCGGCTCCATGCCTTCCTCTCCCTGCTCCAGCATCTGCTGCAGCCGGAAATCCGGGCTCTGCAAACACCGCGTCCCCAGCGGCTCCAGGGGTAACACATGGAAGCAGCGGGGATTATTTTGGTCCTTAATTTTTAACCAAAACTCCCTGTCATTTAAAGGTTTGGCGTTGTAGGAGTAGCAGCTGCACCTGCAGTTACCACTTTCGAATGACCTCGACGCCACAGTTTTCTGGGGAGCTGCATTTTCTAGTTGTGCCAGTCTTGAGCAGTCGCAGTACCTGATGCTTGACATCTCCATTTCACTGGCAAGATGAAAAGAAACATCGGTGTCTTTATTTTTCAACAACGTGCGAAAAAAGGCTCCCCCTTCCTCCGTTTCCGCGGGGTTATTTTTGGAGCGTTGCCGTGTCTCTCTGCTGCGGTAACCCCTTGGGCACCGTGGTGCTCTGCGGCTGCTCCGTCCCCAGTGTGGGGGACAGGACGGGACGGGACAGCCCTCCCGTTAAATCACAGAGCTGCTGGACGGGGCTACAGCTGAGAGGAGCCCTGAACAGCTTTAATTCAGACCCGATTTCTTTACAGGCTTCCGCAGAGCCTGTTGGCTTTTGTGCTCCCGTGTTTTATGACTTGTTGCCATGATAATTCAGCTCATCTTACAGGTTTCTCTAATTGTGATTGATGTGTAATCATTCATTTTATTGAACCTCATTAAGGTCTGCGAACCTCTGTACCAACTTACAGTAATTAGAGCCCAGATAGCCATTCCATCTGTTCACAAGCACTGTTTAATTAATGAACTTTTAACGTGTTCTTTGCCTTGTAAAAGCCCTCAGTATTCTCAAGTTGTTGAATAGGATTTGCATGCCAGCATTTCCGTTTTTTTTAAATACCGCAGCAACATGCGTTTTGGAATCCCTAAAGTCAACACACAGAGTACTGGGACCTTGGAAAGCCAAGTGGGGAGATTTTACTTTGAGTTTCAATTTTTCACAGCAGTTACAATATCTGTAAAACTGATGCTTACAGATAAAAGGCTCATGTGGACTTTAGTATCCTTTTAATGCCCAAACCAACAATTTTTGATGTGCCCTTGTATCATCGAAGAAGATATACAGACACTAGTAAACAAAACGTTTCATTTTTCATTTTAGCACTTACTGGAAGAAATGAAAAATTCCATGCCTGCAGACACACACTTTCCTCCCCTTGTATTTCATCTTTTTGTTACACTTAGAGCATCAGGACTGAGCTTTATTTATTTTTTTTTTTCCTGTAGTGTTTCAGTATAATGAGATTTCAGGACAGAGTGGAAGCCAGTGCTGCTGGGGTTACCATAGGGACTGTTGTAATAATGGTCCAGAATTGTGAGACAGCAGCAGGGCAGGAGTTCTGAATACGCGGAGTGTTCTGCTGCTTTACCTCTGCGTGTTTTGACGGTGCAGTAACGTGCTGAGTCAATGTTTCGCGCGGGATGAATAAACAGCTGCGTTTTTTAAAAATGAAAGTAAACTTCTGTTCCCTGATCAGGCAGAAGAGTATCAGGATTTTTGAGAAAAACAGCCTCAGAAGGCTGTCCGTTAAGAATGTGCAGTCAAATAGCTGTGCTGAATGTGACCGTCCGGCTCCTGCCGAGCGGCTCTGGAGCTGGGGAGATCAGTAAGGGAGGAAAAGGACGTTTTCCTGGGACACTTTTGCATTCGTGATCTGTTGCTGTTTTTTATCCACAGCACAATATTGCAGTGGTGCTTCACCTAATTAGGACTGATCTGTGTTTACCTTAAATATTCAGGACAGGAATTAAGCCGTGCTCCTCGGGTCCCTCCAAATCCCTTTGAGCGTCCGCGGGCAGACCATCTGCTGCGGTCCCACTGCATCCCCGTGCGTTCCGTGTCCTGGGGGGCGATCACAGCCTGCAGCCCAGGCCTCGTCCCCCTGCATCCCCACACGTTCCGTGTGCTGCGGAGGCACAAGACGCGTGGCCCAGCCCTGGCGACTGTTCCTGGTGCCGCGGGATCCGGAGCCCTGTCTGTCGTCCCTCAGCGTGTTCTGTAGCATTGCGGGTGCCCAGCGCCAGGCACAGTAAACTTCTCTGTGTCCCAACAGTTCTCGGGCACGTTCACCTTTTGTCGTGGGTTTTCCTCGTGCTGCTGTCCTCTTCTGGACCAATTCTAACATAAACGTCAAGTGTTTTCATGGCCCTAAAAGAGAAGTTTTGAAAAGGGTTGGTTTTATTTCCTCTTTGCTATTTCCGTGTGTGAACTCACCCTCTCAGCGTTGACCCTGCACCTTCTCAGTCCGTTCAGGCAGTTCTAAGTGTGCGCTGCTCCTGTTTGGAGCCGAAGCAGTTTAACTTTCAGGTTGCTGACACGTTGCAAGAAAAACGTGTTTTTTCTCGAGCTTTTTGGGAGGTTCCCCGTTTCGTTTGGGAGCGTACCGGTTTGCGGAGGCCCAGGTGTGCGAGCTCAGCTCTGGCGCCCCGGCTTTCTCTTGCGCCTCACAGACTGGGATCTTAACGGAGCTCTTCCGAGACAGCTGAGTCAGAACCAAGTGAATTAGGCTCTTTTTAGGAAAGAATTCACTCAGCATGTGCGTTTAATAAGGCTTGTTTATAAAATCACAGTGTTCCTTTGCAAGCTGATGGTTCTGAGGGTGCAGTCCCTGTCCTGCTCTCCACAAGTGTTTGGGCTCAGCAGTTTAACCCATTGTCACCAGAAAAAAACATGTTAAATAACAGGTATTTACATGAAGATTTTAATATTGCCCGTATTTTGTTTACTACTAGTTGCCTTTTTTTTTTTTTTTAAGATTAAAACATTTATAACAGGTTTTTTGTATGTTGCCTGTAAAATGCGTTTTGCATTATTTGGGTTTACTAAGAGAGATAAGAAGGATGTCGTTGTATCGGTTGTTAAATATTATTGCATGCGAATCCGTATTTTAAAGGTTCAAAGACTGCAGTAGCACATCTTTCTCTGTTCTCTTTGCTGTTGGTAAAGATGTCCTCGAATCAAGCATTCACATTTGTGTGAAAAATAGAATTCAGTTCAATCCATGCATAGATTGTCAGAAAGATTAAAGTGTGCATCATGCAATTTCTCTTCTTTCAGAAAGGGGCCTTTGATGTGCTAATGTTCACTTTCTCCCTTTTCATTCAGAAGTGCTGGTCATTGTTTTGAGCTGCAGAACAGTATCTGCTTCGTGAAGGCGGATTCTAATACCCCGGTAGCCCAACCTTGCTCAAGGTAGCATAATATAAATATGCAATAATATTAATGGCATTATATGCTGGGATCAGATAACAGTGTGCCTGCACAGATGAACACCACGGCAAATCCCAAATCCAAAGCATTTATTGAAAATGGATGTTGCAAAAAAAGCCAAATATTTAATTTCGAATAATCCATTTAGGTGTGTCGGTGTCCCTGCTGTTGTACCAAGTCATGTAATTCGGTTTTGACACAGAACAGAAGCGTGGTGCTGCAATGAGCGCTGCAGCCCGTTAAAGTCGCTCCCGAAGACAAGGCTGTGATGTATTTCCAAAGTTAATTAGCAAGTGAAATTATTTGGATGGGCTCATCTGTGTGGCAGCGGATGTTTTCCAGCACAGGGCTGAGATGTGCAGGCGCTGGCGGGGCCGGGACGCGCTGCCGGTGTCTGCTCCCCATCGCCAAGGGCACTGAGCAGCGCTCCTTTTGTCGTGGGCCGCAGAGGTGGTTCGCTGCACGCCTCGGGAAGATGAATGCAGAAAGTGTTAGTGTGTAGCTGTGCGGGAGTTATTGCAGTGTTTATTATGGTCTGTACGAGACTCAACAGTTGACTGTGGAGTAATAAAAACCTGATTTTTTTAAACTGGGTGAAATTTGGTGGTCGAGTTTTGAGAGAGTAAGTTAAGTAATGGTAAACTGGTGACGGGTATTTTAGGAAAGGCCCATCTAGAATGCTGAGCAGCTTTCTGCTCAAAATTCAGAGAAATTGCCTGGTGTGTTTCTCGAGCGGTAGGAAACCATGACTTTGAAAAAGCTGCGGGTTAAACAGCGAAGCAGAACGTGTTCCAAACTTGCTTGTACTGTTTATTATTCTGATTAAAAATGAACTTAAAAGCTGTGAGTTCAGAAAGCTTCTAATGGGACAGGTGTTTGGTGGCAGAAGCGAAGGCTCGTCGGTGTTTTGGGGTGAGCGGGGTGGCGGCGCAGGCGGCTCTGCTGCTGGGCCGCCGTGCCCGCTGTCCCTGTCCCGCTGGGTCCTGCCACCAACGCTGACGCTTCGCCACAAGCTCCTCTGCTGCTCCTCCCCTGTGCGATCTCCGTCCTCTCCTATATCTGAAATGACTCAGCAGCCAAGGGCTTCCGAGACCTGCAGAAATTCCGCTTGGAGGGCGCCTCAGAGAAGGGGCCCGAGCGGCGCAGCTGTCACCGGTGTCACCCAGCTCTCAGCCCTGGGCATCCCCGCTGCTCCCCCTGCTCTGTCACCCTCCCTTCTGCTCAAACTTACAACTTGCTGCTTCCAATCGTCTGTTGTACAGTCCTTAACTCACCTCTTGCCCCGTAATTAATGTGATGATGGGCCTCTGTGGCCAGCTTGAGTTATTAAAACCTTTTGGGAATGTTTTGAGAGATGGTAGAACATATAGAGGAAATCAGCAGCAGTGAAACGATTGCATTAACTTGCCTTTTTGTGGAGGAGTTGCTTACATTTTCAGTTCTGCTTGCCCTCCACCCCCACTTTATAAGTAAAAAAAGCAGATTTCATAAACAGGCAGCAGAATTTTAATGTACTCCTCTGGGGGAAACGGAGAGAGATCACAGCATGGACACTGGCTGAGCCGTGCAATGAAAGAGGAATCCGCTCCCCCTACTGAGAGGTCACTTCCAGGGAAAAAAAATGTTATTTTAAACGCTGACTTAATCATCTGCTTTTGGGGATCAATTTTCTGCAAGGACCGCGAGCCCTCGGCCGTTGTGCACGAGCCGGCAGCGCTGGCCAGGCCGCCGTACCTGTTGCAGGCTGCCCGCGCCAAAGGGGACTTTAATTTAATGGATTTTAAGCAACATTATTCAAAGATCAACAAAAGGCATACTGTGTTATATGAATAAAAGATTTCCTCGGGATCCTTGTTAACCCTCCAGCGCCTCGCTAATGTAATTGAAGTGCAGCCACCTGGCAGGGAGCCGCGGCAGTCAGCTGCACAGGAGCGCCCGCGCCGCGCCAGGTGCCGGCTCTGCCGCCGGCGTCCCCCACGACACCGGCACGAGCCGCCGGCGTCACCCAGGACCAAACACCACGAGCCATCGCACCGAGAGCCCTCGCTCAGTCCCGGGCTCTGCTCTGAAATAGCTGCAAGGGTTAGAAATGTCAGATTATAATTTGAAACTCTCTTTCTTTCTGGAAATTAAGGCTGGGACATCCCCACTGCTTTCTTGGTGTCTTTTTCTAATTTGCCCTTCCTTGCTGTCCCTCTCGTGTAGAGCAATTTCCCAGCCTACATCACTGCAGCAACAAGTACATTTAGTGTTGAGCGTCTTGCAAATGGTGTCGCTCGTAATGGATGTGATAATAAGCCCCACGGTTACCTATCCCTGATTGTAATGAATGTAAATTATCAACTATAATGGACCTGAAACGGAGCCATTTAGTGTTAGTCCCAGAAATAATGAAAATATCTGTAATAAACCAGAAGGAGCAAAATTTTTTAGTGTAATTATATATTGTTCTGGTTGTAGCTGCCTGATCCTCATGCTCTTATCAAACTGGCAGTGATGGTTTATTAACCTTTAGCAGGTGAGAAAATATGATTATAAATTAATCTGCAAAGGTTTTCCCTTAACTACAGGGCAGGAATTTGAAGGCGAGGCTGCCGGTCCGTTGGTGACAGCCCCGCACAGCGCTGACCCGTGTGTGACGGGAGGCGAGCCCGGCGGTGAGCGCAGGGACGCCCGTGTCCCCGCCAGGGACAGCGGCTCCTGGAATCGGGGTCCTGCTCATCCCGCAGGGCAGGGCTCGGACGTGATCAAAGGTATTTGCGTTTGGTTTTTTTCTAGGCCATGTGTTAAGATCCTTTATGGTTTATCCTCTTTGGAAAACAAATAATAGATATTCGTAAACATTTATAACTGCTTCACAGTTGTAAACCCTTGTATTTCCAGGGAGATCAAACTTTGCAAGGATTTACATTTGGAAAACATTTAATTTTGAAGAGCTCGGAATATCACTATTGAATATAAAGAAATTAAATATATTTGTGTGAGTGATACGCTGAGTATTAAGCAGCAGAGCAGTTAATTCATTACCTCTCATCCGGCTTACAGCACTTTTCACTCCTTCATTTAAGGCTTGGATTCTCCCATCAGCATTTGCCCATTGCGAGCAAAAAGATTGATTCAAAACTAACTGAATTACAGGTTTTTTCCAATTTTTTGAAAGTCAAGAGAGGCGTTTCCTTTCCTTCATGTAGATAACAGCGATCTCCTGCCCAGTCCTTGGTGTGTATGTGCCGTTTAAATAACACTTGTAGCATCTTGCTCAGAAACTTGAAACAGACTTTTACCAGCAGATTTGTAGATCTCGGTTGTGGATGAATCGAATCTCAGCTGATGTGTAAATCTGCACTTTTCCTGCCTTTGTGCTGCTTGTGGGCTCTAAGCTGTCAGTAATTGTCTCTTTTTCAACTTGCAAAGCGTCCAGGTTTCTGAAGCAAATGTGCAGGGAAGGATTTTGATAATTTCTGCTTGCTTCCCCTTATCGTTTAAATGTAACGTTGAGACAAAAGTTGACTTCTGATTTACTGTAGCAAAATTATCTTGCAAGTTACTTGTCTCGTAAGTCTGACCAGTTCTCAAGGATTTTGAATTACGAGCCTGTCATTCTCTCCCACTTGCCGTCTCTGGTGGTTGAGTCCTCGAAGCTGCAGTGCCGCAGGTTGTTGGCACGTCTGGTTTTGGTTGGTTCAGAGTGAGCTGTTATCGCGGGACACTCTTGGCTGTGTATTGGCCTTGGTGCTGCTGCGCTGGAGCTGGAGCAAGGAGGAGATGGGGTGGCCCGTCCCCAGGGGCTGACGCAGCCGGGGTTTGTGGGCAGCGCATCCCTTTGGCGCAGACCTCGCTCACCCGAGCTGCCGCCGCCGCCTTTATTTTCTGGTTACGGCTCCCAGCAAACGTTCCGCTCTCTGCCACATGTGTTTTAGGACCAAATCGCGTTATCCGGCTCGTCCGGGGGGTTGCAGCCGTGCGGAGACCCTGTGCGGAGCAGCTCTGCCGCTGCCACCTCCTATCTCCATCACACTATTAATATTTCCAGCGTGTAAGCAGTTCCCAACAGCTGCCAAATGCAAACAATAAACTGTTCCTGCTTCTCCCCCCAACTCTATTCCCCAGTTAATACATGACTGTGGCCCAAAGCTAAAGATGCTGAAGTCCAAGACTACCCAAGGTTTGGATATTTTGCAATCTGCTGCTGCCACCAAAACCAGATGCTTCATCTTATGAGAGACAGAGAGAGAATTTCTGGCTTTGCAAAAATGAAACAAGTTCTACTTAAGATTTTAAAACTTCAGAATTCATTTAAAAAATCCTAATTAAAATCACATTTATGTTTCTAAAACATATCGGTTAGCAGAAGTGCTTTAAAAATATATCATTTACATTTTTAAAAATTGTTAAAGCTGGAGAGACGGGAAATGTGTTAAGGAAAAAAAAGCTGAGACCCAAGTTATTCTCTAGTTTCTTGAACACAAAATCATCCTGTGTAACTTCTAAATATATCTTCCAGTCTCTCTGTACCTATGTGCTCTGTAAAATTCATGTAATGATACTGCCCCCTCTATGGTTTTCTCTCTTCTTCAGTGTAAATTGTTTGGACACAGCTATACTGCTTTGGAAACTAAAAAAAATAATAGCATGGATGCAAGGTGCTCCATACAGAAAAGGTGGAGTGCCGGAGCATTCCTCAGCGTATTTAATTTATTTGTGTGGATGCAGAGTATTTGTTTCTCACTTAGCGCGTCCTGGTCCTTTAGTTTCCATTAGGTCACCCAGCCGCCCGGCGAGGGTCTCGCACTCGGAACGCGCTGAATGACACCACGTGGCTCGGCCATCTGTAAGCGGTGAATTAATCACCGGCGCGGGCGGACAATGTCTTTATGTTGCACATTCAGATAAGCCGCATTGTGTGACAGCACACGCCAGCCCTGACTTTAATTAAATATTTGCTGCGCACATGCTGCAAAGCGGAGCGAGCTAACGATGTTCTCCTGGCCCCGAGGAGGAGCAGCCGCGGGACGGGGCCACAGGCTGGGGCTCCCCGAGATTGCCCTGAAAAAGCTGCCAGGGCTTTCCCCAGCCCTCCCAACGGCAGCATGGAGATCCTGCTGCTGCCGTTCGCAACAAAAAATCGTTAGAGTGCTGCTTTGGTGGAAAAACACTTTGACAAGAAGCCTCCCTTCCCCGTGACATGTGTATGCTGTAACAAAGACGATAATAAAAATAAAAGGGGATAGTATCACTGGTATGTAGCTAAGAATAGTAGAGCAAGGGCAGTACATTGCCCCTGTGCGTTCAAACAGTTTGAAGGAACTGGAAGGCATAAGTAAGTGACAAATATGAGATGTCCAAAAGTAACACCTCGTTAGTGGAATTACTGAAATAGGTGTATTTTGTCAGAGGCTGAATAAAATTCAGACTGCAGCAAAGCGTAAGGGAAGCATCACTTGGGAACATGGGACCTTCCCTCCCGTTCTTTCTCCCTTGGTGATCGCCCCGTTTGTGGAACGAGCCAGATAACTGTGGAACACAAGCGTGGGCAGCTGTACATACACTGATAACACAGGCAGCCATGGTGTTATCGTGATGGCTCTGAAAATACGGCCCAGGGATTTGTCTCCTGCAGCTACGGGCAGCTCCCCACAGCACTGCCGGGCTCTGCCGTTCCTGAGCTTGTCCTGAAGGTCCTTCATCTCCAGCCCCCGCTTCTTGGTGTTCGTCTGTGTGTCGCAGCCTCCTCTGACGCCTCCTGCACGCCGCATCGGCCAGTCTGAGACACGCGTCGCTCCGGTGCTTTGGCTTAAAAAGAAAGCATGTAAATCTGCAGTTGTTGACAGGTCTAGTTTAGTTGCACCTGTTCGGTGAAGGATACGTGTTACTAAAATTCCCCCAAAAGTCTTCCGTGAAATGAATGCAGTGCTGGTGGTCACCAGACCGTAAATGCTGGCAAGCCCCATCAAGCAGTTTGAGTTTCACACTGCGATTGCCTATCACAGCACATTAAAAGCACGGTAACTCTGCCCTGCTCCGAGCTCAAGGAACACAATTAGCTGCATAAAGCTCATCTCCTGATACATTTATGTTAACCTCAATTTTATGGTCCCTGCTTTATTCTACTTTGGTAAGTCCCCAAAATTTATGTTCCTGTTTGTTTGCAAATCTGCTGTTGTGGTGTCAGGAGCAAATCCTTCTCATGGGACCATCTTTGGTTCTTGTAATACAGATTAGGAGGATGCTGAAATACGCGTAATGGTGAGAAATGACTGATGGGTAGTTCTTTGTACTGGAACCCCAAAAAGGCAATCAGTAAGACAAAAGCTGGGCACAGCCCTGCGTTTCCTCTGCCTCCCAGCCCGTCAGGCCTGCCCCAGGAATCGGAGCTAAATTCTTCCTCTCCTGCAGTTATATGTATTCACGATCAATAGTTCACAGATAGTCATGGCTCTCTCTGTCATCTAATAGAGGAAAGAAGTAAAAGTGTTTGTTCCCATTGAAAACATTTTGCTCTGGAGCTTTGCCTTGGCAGGAGCAAAATGTAAAATAATGCAGCTGTTGAGGGGTGGGCCGAATTGCCATACATATTAAAAGAGGCTCCTCTCAGTGTGGGGTAGAGCTCCATTTATCTGCAGATCTCCGGGGACGCCCCAGACCCGCCGATAGCGGGGGTCCAGCTGTCCGGGGGCAGCGCTGGACCCTGTGCGGAGAGCTCACGAGAGCTGCCGCACGGTGCGCGTTCCTTAAAGAGAGTCGGCTCCGTGTTCTAACGTACGCGAGTGAAACTGCCCCGCTGTTCCGGAGGGTGAAGGCACTGCACGGTTACCAGGGCTGCAGTTTGACAGATTGTTGCACTAGCAATGATCTGGATTAAATCTTTTTTATATGCTGATAAATGTGAAGCTTCTTCAGGCTGAAATTGAACATTAATGTTTCAGGCTGCTCCTGTACAAACGAGTTTGAAATGCCGAGTCCCACATATTTCGTGTTATTATTCTTTGGGTGTGTTACGTTCTCTTGGATCCTCAGAACACATTGCTTGGGACTCTACGGCACCACGACTAGCGCAGTGATGCCCACAGGAGATTGTGACATGAACACAGTTAAGCAGCAAAGTGGTGGGTTTGTTTGCACGCAAGAATAAGTGACAGAACAAAGATTTGGTGTGGGAGCTCAGACAGTATTCGAGATGTGCTGCTTTACTGACCTGCATTTACAGGCTGGAGGTATTTTTAGGGGGTTCTTTACAGCTTATGATGTTCCTAATGCCTCTTTTAAAATTCCTAAACTTTGGTAAAACTTTATGTGACTTTCTAATGGAACCAAACTGTTTTCCATAACATACGTGTGCTCTTTGGTTAGGCTGTAAGTGACAATTGGTGCGAGGAGCCGGGGGGTGCGCTGGGATCTTCCTCCCCTCTCCCCGGTGTCTGCACCTCCCGCTGGGATCTGCAGGAACAGCACCGAACCGGCCCCTTCCAGAGCCGCCCGTGGATCCGCACCGAACCGGCCCTTCCAGAGCTGCATGTGGATCCGCACCGAACCGGCCCCTTCCAGAGCCGCCCGTGGATCCGCACCGAACCGGCCCCTTCCAGAGCCGCCCGTGGTTCTGCACCGAACCGGCCCCTTCCAGAGCCACCCGTGGTTCTGCACCGAACCGGCCCCTTCCAGAGCCGCCCGTGGATCCGCACCGAACCGGCCCCTTCCAGAGCTGCATGTGGATCCGCACCGAACCGGCCCTTCCAGAGCTGCATGTGGATCCGCACCGAACCGGCCCCTTCCAGAGCTGCATGTGGATCTGCACTGAACCGGCCCCTTCCAGAGCCGCCCGTGGATCCGCACCGAACCGGCCCCTTCCAGAGCCACCCGTGGATCCGCACCGAACCGGCCCTTCCAGAGCTGCATGTGGATCTGCACCGAACCGGCCCTTCCAGAGCTGCCCGTGGATCCGCACCGATCCGGCCCTTCCAGAGCCGCCCGTGGATCCGCACCGAACCGGCCCCTTCCAGAGCTGCATGTGGATCCGCACTGAACCGGCCCCTGCCAGAGCTGCATGTGGATCCGCACCGAACCGGCCCTTCCAGAGCTGCATGTGGATCTGCACCGAACCGGCCCTTCCAGAGCTGCATGTGGATCCGCACCGAACCGGCCCTTCCAGAGCTGCATGTGGATCCGCACCGAACCGGCCCCTTCCAGAGCTGCATGTGGATCCGCACCGAACCGGCCCCTGCCAGAGCTGCCTGTGGATCTGCACCGAACCGGCCCTTCCAGAGCTGCATGTGGATCCGCACCGATCCGGCCCCTTCCAGAGCCGCCCGTGGATCCGCACCGAACCGGCCCCTTCCAGAGCTGCATGTGGATCCGCACCGAACCGGCCCTTCCAGAGCTGCCCGTGGATCCGCACCGATCCGGCCCTTCCAGAGCTGCATGTGGATCCGCACCGAACCGGCCCTTCTAGAGCTGCATGTGGATCCGCACCGAACCGGCCCCTTCCAGAGCTGCATGTGGATCCGCACCGAACCGGCCCTTCCAGAGCTGCCCGTGGATCCGCACCGATCCGGCCCTTCCAGAGCTGCATGTGGATCCGCACCGAACCGGCCCTTCTAGAGCTGCATGTGGATCCGCACCGAACCGGCCCTTCCAGAGCTGCATGTGGATCCGCACCGATCCGGCCCTTCCAGAGCTGCATGTGGATCCGCACCGAACTGGCCCCTTCCAGGGCTGCATGTGGATCCACACCGTGCTGGACCCGGCTTCAGCTCAGCCTGTGCTTGTTCAGACGCTTCTCCTGCAGATGCCCGGCTCTTTGCCTGAGTGGTTTATTTCCAGTCATTTGTGTAGCCAGGGGCATCTCCCATCTCATAAATAAGGATTTTACGAGATGTATAGCTACTCTGGTCACAATCTTGTCGCTGTTTTTCCCTGCAACGTTTAGCATAACCGGTGCAAACTTCTGGCGCGTTAGCAGTTGTTCTGCGCCTTGTCGGCTGCTGTGCTGGACGCGCAGGGTTTCATTAAGCAGCAGGATGCGATTAGGCGCAGCACGAGAAGCCTTTTGGGCTCCCCGCCCGGCGGGGCTGGCTCTGGCAGCGCGGGCTCAGGTGCGGGGCAGCCGCCGGCCGAGCGCTTTGAGCCATTCGTCACGCCCGGCGCGGTCCCTGCTGCGCCAGCACGTGCCGGCCCCGCGTGGCGGGGGTGTTGGACAGACGGCCCCGTCCCGCTGTCCGGCCGCCCCGGCAACAGCCGCCAACCAGCGTCTCGGTGACGGAGGCGAAGGGGCCCGGCGGCCCCGCGAGTGCCGGCGCTGCCGGGAGCTCGGCCCCGGTTTCCCGGCCGAGCCACCGGAGCTCAGCCCCGGCAGCCCCGGGTCCTCCTGGCCCAGCCGAC
Source organism: Caloenas nicobarica (assembly GCF_036013445.1). Classification (NCBI taxonomy): domain Eukaryota; kingdom Metazoa; phylum Chordata; class Aves; order Columbiformes; family Columbidae; genus Caloenas; species Caloenas nicobarica. Next base: position 121,909,742 of record NC_088247.1, read on the forward strand.
GCAGAACAACTCACAAGTGACGCTGTCAGCAGGTGCACACCCTGAAATGCCACCTATTGATTTTCTTTCTCTAGGCTTCCACGGGAGGTTTGTAAGAAGATTTATCACGTACCAATCGTTCTCTGCTACGCTAAAAGCAATTTTTTTTCTTTTTTTCCACCATGCCTATAGGAACTTGCATACAATTAGGATGCCCTTTGCTCATTCCCCTTGAGGTAGAACACCAGACCATCATGTCTTGTTTTTAAGTATTGCTCTGCTCTGTGGTTTTTTGTTGTTTTGCTTTTTTTGGGTTTGGGTGGTTTTATTTGTTTTGGGGTTTTTTTTAAACACTGTTTCAAAGTGGTTTTGTTACTGTAATGAAAGTCATAAATGGCACTTCAGTATTAATTAGTAATGCTTCTCCATTTTAAACACTCTCACCTGCACTGCATTGTCACTGGTGTTATTCTCACTGCTCCTGATTTCTGAATTTAAACTGCCCTTTGCTCCCGAGTAAGAGTCTCGCAGAGTCGGGACGCATTTCCCTGCAGCAGAACCACAATGAGGATCTGGGGACTTTTGTTTTAAACGAGGAAGCGCAGAATGAGATGTCACAGGGGCTCCTGCGAGCACTAATTCATAAAGTCATACACAGGGTTCTCCAGCCCATTGTAGATGTGTTTCAGACGTGATCCTGTTATTGGAAGTGTATGATTCACCTTCTGAGAAAACAGAAGCTGCAGACAAAGGGCCAAGATTTGCTTTCTCCACTCTGAAAAGCTGCCGCAAGCAGGGGTCCTATTAAGACAGCTGGAAAGTTGCTTCAGCTTGTTACGCTTGTAAGTTTTATTGGCGACTGGTTTTTGATTACACATTTGAATGCTGTGTGTTCCAGGTTGCCGAGTTTTAATTAAAAGGCTATAGTCTCGATTTTAGATTGCTTTGTTGTCTGCATTCTGCAGATTATAATGCCTGCAAGTTGGAGGGGGGGAATTTTTCCAGCGTGCATCATTTATTTCGGACACATAAGATTGCACCTTCTAGCACCTGCCATAAATATAAACCTCATGCTTTCAGGAATTGTGTTTATTACAGTTAATTTGTTTTAACAAGTACAGTGATCAAATAAATATGTGCGGGGGGTGTTCTTCTCTGTCCTGTGGCTTGTTTCTCAATCCTAATAATTTTTCTAGGTGGACAGGATCTTTGTAACAGGCATATTGTGTACCAGGAACCTTCTGTAATGCCACAGCTCGTCTGTCAAAGTTGGGTTTGGTTGAAACAAGCCTGTGGTCTGGGGGTTTGTATCTGCCCTGGGTAGCTTTAGCAGTCCGTGGGATCTACCCAGTCCCCGCTTTTCCTTCCTGAAGCTGGAAGTTTTCCCCAATTTCCAGCCGTTGTGCGTGCTCACCCCTTGCCCTGCGTTCAGAGCTGCTGGCCGCACGGGGCGGGTTTGGTCCCCGGTTTCCGTGCCCAGCCTGGTTTAGGTTGCTGCTGATCCGACGCGCGGGTGCTGGCCGATGTTGTGTCACAGCGTGTAACTCTGCACACACGTTTCCTTAACCTGGTTGTTGCAGCTACGAGGAGAGAGCTCTGTACCTCGAAGCAATAATCCAGAACCACAAAGAAGTAATGACGTTTGAGGATTTCGCCGCTCAGGTCTTTTCTCCCTCTCCCAGCTACTCCCTGGGTGGAACTGGTGAGTCTCTGCATGTTATTCTTCTCTTTAGCACTAAGAAGCACTTGAGCAGCAGATGTACACCTGTTTTTTGTAGATAAATGCTTGCAAATTTAAGAAGACCATTCTTTCCCTGAATCAACTAATGAATATCAAAAGGAATGATGACATTCATTTTAATTTGTTTTGCATCAGAGCTATTCACTGCGCTCCTTTCTTCAGCTATCCTGTTAACCCTCGGATCCAACAAGGTTAATGAACTTTCTCTCAGTAATGTGCCTGGGCTCATTCAGGACGGTGGGTTTCTTGCTGAGCTGGGAATATGTTGTTCAAAAGCGATGCTTGAATCAGTGCTTACTTATCGAGAAATAGTTCCTCACAGTAGAGGCCGTTGCTACTAATGCTAAATGGGGATTATGCTGCTGAGATACCAGGGTCAGGGATTAATGCAGAAGCAATGTAAGGACGGTGTTGTTAGGAAATGCAGCAGCGTGCAGCGCGCTGACACTGCCCTGGGTACAGACGGGCCACTGCAGGCGTCCTGCCAACACCTGGCCTGGGCCTGCGGGGGGGTAACGTATATACGGAGATAGAGATGTATATACGCACACATTAATGCTGATCATCATTCATTAGCCAAACTGAAGGATGAACATGTAGTGCTGAACTCCCTGAATTTATTCCTTACGTGTGAGATTTCCAGCTCGTATGTGGTCAGCACGATAGGAACCGCTGCTCTGTTATTTAGAGTTTAAATAAACCCCTCCCCAAAGGAAACCTTGAATCTGAACTGCAGATTTCTGGTGCCCTCAAGATGTGTTTTTCCAGCCTCCAGAGTGCGTGGTCACTGTGTGCTGGACTCTTTCACAAAGAGTTCACATAATCCCTTTTTTACACTCACAGGGTGAAACCGGCACTTTCTAATTATTCCCTGCTACCCTTTTGGATGGTTTAGTAGGTTATTTTAAACGCACATAAATGTAGCAGGACATCTGCTCTATTTCTCTTTAGCCTGGCTTGTTAGCAAATATCTTCCATCTAAACTGAGAAATCGAGGGAAGAAATTAAATTTGCCAGAATAACCATCAGATAAAGCAGGCGGCGCATTGTGGGGGCCGCTGGCCACCGGCCCGGCTGCAGCCGCGTCGGATCAGCCGTGTGCGGCCGGCGGCGCGCAGATAAGGAGCTGGCACGGGCGGGACGGGACATCTCCATAATCGCAGGGGCACGGGGACGTCTCCATAATCGCGCCCCCACTCCCCGGAGCGGCCTGGAGAAGCAGCCACCGCTGATCTCTGCTGCGCTGAACACCAAACAGCGGCAGAAAACCAATAACTTACAGCTCTGATTAATGTTTGCTACATTAAAAACTAGAACAGCTGTGAATTAGATTCTTTTATACACACTGCCAAAAGTCTGAGACAAAAAAAATGATCAGCTTCAACAGAAATGTAGATTTCATGCCCAGTGTCATTAGCACTTTGAATCATTTATCTGTCGACAAATCTGCAAATAGAAATGTAGATACATTGATATATTTTAAATGTTTTGCTCTATGCATAATTGTATTTAGTTTTCGTATTCTTCTTACAGCACACAGTGATCTTATTATAAAGAAGTTCAGTTTGACAGGGAAGGACAGATTTGTTCTATAATCTCAGGGTCACGCTTTCTAAAGTCTGTGATTTTGTATGCCAAAACTATTTAAAACGTTTCCTAGTATCTACTTAAGTTTTTCAAAACACCATTAAGTCATTAGTACCTGACCATGTTTTTATGATTTCGTGTTTTTTTAAGACTAAAACCTGCCAGTCAGGTCCTGATGTTCAGACTTAGGAACATCAGAATTTATTTCCTGCTCACAAGGAAACTGGAGGCCGGTCAGGACTTGTGGGCTCAGAATCCCTGCTCCAGAGTCTCCTCGTGTTCCTACTGATTCACTTGCACATTTAACCGAGTGTTACCGCGAGCGGGGTCGGGCGCTGCGGCTCGGACGCGTTTCCATGAGGTGCCATTGTGGCACGGCCAGCAGCTGCCGCCGGCCTTACGCTGCTCAGGTGAATGTAACAGTCGTTCTCCTGGAATCTATTCTTGATACCACCTGACTGCAACCCTGTCATCGCCCTGTAGACACCTGCACAATAGGAAGGGTCAATGAGTAAGTGCGCTTTTTGTTACAGTTGTTTCTAGTAGTTAATGCAGTACAAGAAGCAAATCAAGACCGTTACATTAATGGAATCTGTAGCTGTTAATGACACACGGCATCGGTGCATTATTAACTATGATCCGTTTATCTGAACGACATGTTTTTAGGTTTTGTGACACTGGCGGGATGCTCCCCGCGGCTCGGGGGGCTGCGGGTTTCTGAGGTACCTGTGCCACAAACAGGCGGCGGGTGCCACGTTTATGCGGGAGACTCGGCCAGTTGGGCTCCAGAGCTCCTGGCCGTGTCCCCAGCCCGTGTCCCCAGCTGGTGTCCGTGTCCCCAGCCCGTGTCCCCGCGCTGCACGCGCAGCCCCCACGCACTGAGGGGATGTGCAGACTGGGAACAAAGGGTGAGAATATGCTGCTTTGTCGTTAAACTGGTACATTACATACTGTATTTTAATTAGGCTGGGGATGAGAGTCAGCCCAGGAAATCCGCCGTAATCCAGCGCTATTGAATTATTCTGATCCTTTCCCTCTGCAGATTTCTCTCCTTTTGGAGGACGGGGTTTTAAGCCACTCTCTTTTTCTCTTGCTCCCTCAGCCAAAATGAAGAACAGCTATTCAACAAAATACTTGTGTGTTCTTTAAAAAAAAAAAACAACAACAAACATGAAAATGAAACAGGCACAAATAGATACAAAAGGGTTCCAACGTGAATCACCTCTGCTGACTAAAAAGCATTTGTTGTTTTGTTTTCATTTAAGATCAGAAGCCAGAATCGTGTTAACCCTTAGACTCTGGAAGCGGTCAGATAGTGTAGAGAGGAAAAGAGAATTTCCCAGCAGAGGAGGATTTCTGTTTGAGGGTTGGATTTGCAAGGGCAGATTTCTGCGTGCAGGAGCCGCGGCGGAGGCGCCGATAGCAGCTGGGCCGGTGCTGCGAAGGGTTAAGGAGCCGCACACTTGACTCAGCCTGATCTCATCACGGCCACATCCAAGTGCATCTGTTGCCATGAGGTCATCCCGGTGCATGCTAATCAGCTGCGGAACAGCCAGTGCTGCGGGTCCGCAAGGATCGCCTCTAAATCTGGGGTTTGGTTGCTAACAGCTGCTGTGGGATGCGACGGCGGGCAGCAGCATCTCGGCTTATCGCCTCCCGCTTTCGTTCCTTTAAAGCATCGTTTTCAGTGGAGTGGCAGGAAAACTCTGACATGTGGTATCTGTTGATAAATGGATTCTCTAATGAATATTAGAGCACTGCCCACAGCAACACTTGAGCTGAGGAACCAGAGCCCTTTTCAGCATTCCCCGCTCTTACAGCCTCGGAAGCCGTGCTGCTTATTTACATAAAACTGAGATTTTGCAGCCTTTTTGTTGAAAAGGTGACACACGCTTTGCTTTTGTCTCTGGACTTTGACATGCATGGATTTCTTGTAGAGAATACTTGAATGTACAACAGAATTTCGTTTATTTTAATACACTTTTTGCTAAGTGTTGAGCTTTATCTTTCCCACTTTAAAGCAAAAGGGATATTTTAAATGGCCATGTAATTTTAAACTATATTTTTGACTGAAACCAAAACCTGGAGAAACTGTTGTCTTAAACAGACTTACGTTCTTTTTAATGCTAACTGAGCAATGATTCTTTTTGGTTTGGTCTTTTTTCTGGTTTTGGGGGTGGTTTGGTTTGTTGTTGTGTGGTTTTTGTTTTTTTTTTTTTTAACTTCTTTGTTTGTGCTTTTTCCTTGAAAATGTGTAGGGTGCTCTGCCAGTTCTATGTACGAGGTGGAATAGAAGTCTCTCCAGGTTTTGTATAATATTTTTGCGTATTTTTAGGGAAGCTGGATGGAGCTGAATATTAGAGAAAACACACATCTGCAAATGTGAGCTGTGCCTGCAAGTGGAACTGGAGTTTGCAGTGATGCAGGAGGGCAGGGACCCCCCTGCGGCAGCGCGCGCACCCGGCGCACACACACCACCACAAATCAAACACCGTTTTCCCTCTTTCGGACTCGGGCAGCGAGTGAAAATCTTTTCCAGGCTGTGGTGTCTTCCTTCGTTAATCTGTTCATACACTGAAGACTTCCAACACCGTTCTGGTAGTTACAGACAAAGGGATAAAAAGGAAGGTTCTGCATGTTGACCGTAAGACAGTTTGTGTTTTTTCATGAAAGAGGAATACTTATTGAGTCGGTAGGAAGCTGATGTTCGAGCAGCGGGCCGGTCGGGGTGTGCGGGGGTGCCCCACGCGGAGCTGCGCGCCCACCCCCGCGTCCCCGCGGCAGCTCCGGGGTGTCGCGGCAGCCCCCGCGTCGCGGTGCCCGTGCACCTGGAGCAGCGGGGACACACAGTCGTTCTGCTTTCTTCATCTGCTTCACAAGAACAGCAAGATCTTTTTTTCCTAGAGCAGGAGAAACCCAGCTTGTTCTGTTCAGTAGATTTGAAATAAAATAAGCTCTCTCTAGTTTTCAAAAAAAAATTGTTTAAAGTGTATTTTTATCTGTATTACTAACTGAACTTCTAATCCCCTCCTGAAGGAACATACATTCTAACAGCTCACCCTTCAGCCCGTACAGCGTCTGTACCTGGAGGAGGCGGCCGAGCATCACCCAGACGTGGCTGTGCACCTACACGGGCTTTGGGAAGTTTCTGTGTCCCAATGGTCTCCGTGTTGGTCACTTTCTGGTTTTTTAACCTGCCTACAGCGTAATAGCAGTTTAGGCCTCTAAAGCCTCAAATTTTACCCAGTTTACAGTTGTGTCGTCACTAACGGTGTTGGAAACGCTGCTGTAGTAAGAGGCTGCTGAGGTCCTGCTGTACCATATTGGCAAGTTTGGCACAAATTGAAGGGAGAGGGTGACTTGTTCCAATTTTTACCGACGTTACCTCCCTGTTTTTCCGTTGACAGACCTGTAGGGGCAGGAAAAGGCCCATGGGTGCCATGTCCCCCAGCTCCCTGGGGGGACAGAGATGAACTTCCTCTTGTGTTTGCCCCGTGTGCTGAGTTTGCCGGTTTCTGCTGTGCCAGCAACAGCCCGACCTTCACGCGAGTGCAACGCGTGTGCTGTTCCTGTATTTACATGATTTTGTGTTCTCTCCCTTTAGATTAGAATATGTAATGGTCTCGTTACGGTAATTGCCGCAGGTAAGAGCGATGCTTCCCGCAGGCCCTGCTGCTGCTGGCCTTGTGCTCCATCACTAACAGCTCGTCTCCTCCTCCTCCTCTTCCTCCTCCTGTGCTGGGTGGCTCCGGGTCTGTCTCTGCCTGTCCCTGTCACCACCGCTGTAAATGCAAAGCACTCGGCTCTTCCACCTGTGAGTCAGAACCCAGTGCTTTTTATTTACTGCCCCGCTGCGGAGCTCCTGCTCAGTTTTCACAGCTTACAGTTCCGCGTTGCCTGTGCACCCTCTGAAGCACAGCGAGAGAATAAAGCCCTGGGTATCCCCGCCAGCACCTCACCGTCACCACCGGCTGTCCCGGTGCGCGCAGCCCGGCTTCTCCCGTCCCTGCGCGGAGCTGCCACCGGGAAGGCCAAGTGATTAGAGCTCTGCCAGACAGCTTGCAAGTGGAATTATAGTATTTGTATGAAAGCCCTTCTCTTCCGTGGCCATTGCCATGCACTCCGCAGCTGCCGTGTCCCTATCAATCACGGTTCCGGAGCTCGGAGGCCGCGGCAGAGCCGAGCGCTCTCCGGAGCGGTTGGGACTGGAGGAATGTGCCGCTGCTGGGCGATGCCGCGGGTGCCGGACCGAGGTACAGCCCCGGCTCCCGCCTGCTTTTCACACGCGCAGCCCGTGCATTGTTCAGCGCTTGCATGAATATTGCTTGAGCTTGTCCATTTGGTGAAAACTGTATTATTTTGACCATCTGCCATTCCGCTTAACTGCAGGAATGTAAAGTACGACACCTCCCTCACAGCCCTGCCCTCCCCCACGCTCTTCTCCCCATGACCAGCACCGCAGGTTTTGTTTCTAATCCAAAACTGACAGCTCCACATTTTTCACAGAAAATGCCTTTGCACATTTTTCACCTTTCTTTTGAATGCGATATTTCCCCTTCAGACAATTGTCTTGAAGTATAAATCTGGTAAGTAAAGATTGTCTTTGAAATGCAAATGCTGGCTTGCAAACTGGCTGAGAGGTTTCAAAGGAGTGAGATGTACTTTGGGTTCAGCTGCAGCCGGACCTCAGCATTGTTCCCTTCACTGCTGCGCATCATTAAAGTATCTCGAGTCAGCCAACGCACAAGGACAAAGTTATAAGCCTCATAGTGAGTTTTGGTGCATTTTCTGCACATTTGAGAGTCACTGGGGCTGGTAAAGTTGAAGGGAGTATTAAAGATATCCCTGTAATCATCACTCTCATAAACTAACAGCAAATAAAGGCACAGCCTGAAAATACAGCTTATTGTTCAATTGGAAATAGGCTTGTGCTCCACCAGTCTGGAGTTGAGAGCAGGTCGCATGCTCCTCCCTCCCACCTCCAATAAAACCCGTGTGTTAAGACTTAGAATCATAACACAGCTTAAAAATACAGTTTAAAAATACCATACCATGAAGGAGCCGGGAAACGCCGCTCAGCCGGGCTGGGCTGCAGCAGGTGTTTGTGCGCAGGGACAGGCGGGAGCTGCAGAGTCATTTACATGGTGCTTTAATCGCTGCATCCTCGTCTGTGCTCATTCACACAACCTGGTTAGTGCGGGCCTCTGCTCGTCACCGCCTGCGGGGAATAATTGCGATGTGACTTAATGGTGTTGAGCAGCAAAGCGTAAACACATGTCACCACTGCTGCAGCCATCCAGGTTCCCCAGCCCACAAATAAAGTTCTTGAATGGCGGCCGTGGGTGCACCAATAATGACAGGTACTCAGTACCCTGCTTAAGTAGTGGAACTAATTGAAAAAAATTGTATTATTTTGTGTTATGTATTTTTAAATCAGAGACTAAGATGCCTTCCAGGTAGAGTTTCATGAAAGCATTCACACTATGGAAACTCACTTTCAGCTCTCCAGGGTAGACTAAATACAGAAGAACCCTTTAGTGACACACAGCCAAAACGATAATTTTATAAAACACAATTGAAATAAACATTTTCACGTTCCATTATGTGGGTTTTGTTGGAGCGCTGGGTGGGCAGGATGGGCTCTTGCCTCTTGCTGCTGCTGGAGAGGAGCAATCCTGTGTTTTTGCAGGACGGCAGCTGCGGCCGTTCCTCAGCTGCCTGGGGCCAATTTCTACTGTATATGTCAAGTTCACCCCAGTGCTACGCAGGGTTAATTTGGAAGAGGAGGAGAAGAGGGGCTGCATTTTGTGAGCAGTTGCACTGATGCACAGACAGGCAGGTTGGGTGTCTGTCCTCACATTATTTTTCCTTTGCCCATTGTGTTTTCCAGGCTGCCTCACCACAAGTGCAAGCGCTGACCTCACGCTCACCATCGGAATCGAGTTTTCGGAGCAGCCCTCGCCCACGCTGCCCCGCGGCTCGAGGAGCCGGGTCTCGGGGAGGCTCCGTCGCTCGGCCAGCGCGCTCAGCAAGGCGTCCAGCTGAGGGGCTGCGGGAGCAGGACTGCGGCCGAGGGAACCCAGAGACCTCGACATGAATCATTACTGCCTCATCCACTGCATCGCTGTGTCATTTGCAGTGGCGCACGCAATGGCTGCGCACTGTGACCTACTCACTAGAAAACTAACCAAATCTTGTCTGAAGAGCAAATGCCGCACATTTGCCACAACTACTTCTCACTGTGGTCTGAATAATGAGACTGCACCTCTTGGTAACTGCCTCACCTTGTACCACATCAGGGCAATCGTCTGCAACCTGAAGCATCTCTGGTTGGAGTAACGGGAATCTGAAGGCTTCTGAGGACACGCTGTGTCCTCCTGGCACTTTGTGTAGTAAGAAAAACTTGTATTTTCACTAGGAAATGTATTTCAGTCTACATGTATCGTAGGTTTCTAGGGGCAATAACTTGTTATAGCTAAAAAAACAAAACCGTATAATAAAAACAAAAGAAACCTGTGAATGAGGACGGCCAGGGTGAAGGCCAAACCCGCTGATGCTGCACATGAGGGCACGTGCGAGGAGGAGCCAACACCGACCGACCTGCGGGGAGATGCTGCAAAGCAAATAACATGGTGTTAACTTCATTGTTTGGGTGTTTGAGCATCAGCACCTACCTGCCTGTTCTCGAGTGCTGGGCTGGGCCTTCCAGCCTTGCCTTCCCTCCGCAGGTTTGGGCCGTGTTGTTGCTTTTGTTCTGTTTGCTCCTTGGCATTCAAATGCACATCTCTGAACCTGGTGTGATTTGGTTTAAGTGAAGGGGATTTGGCTTTCAGTGAAGCAAAATGGGCCACCCTTTTTTCTTGTTGAGCAGCTGTCTGCATGTCAGCGTCCAGCCCTGTGACTTCCCTGTGAACAGAGGTACCGCGGCCGTCCCGACGGGAAGAGCCTTCTTTGCGAAGGGTTCTGATGCCATTCTGATCCTCTGCGTCACATTTGGGTTTTGCTTTCTACTGATTACTTGTTGGTAAGGGAAATTAGAAAATAAAATGTGTATTTTAATTTATTTTCTCTTCAGGACTGGATAGGTGAGCGTGTCTTGTTCTTAGTTATCCAATAAATGGTCTGAGATAATTTCAAAGGCATCCTGCTGAAAAACAGGAGACTTTTCTCGTTAGAGCAATACGCATCTAATTCAGGGAAGAACTAAAACACTGAGGAAAATACTTTTTTCCTGATGTTAAAAACCTAAAAACGTAATTTTGTAAAAACTCAGCTGTGGTTTTGTACTATGAACTGGATAACAAAGCTGTTCTGTTCACCCTCGCAAAGTTAATAAATGTTGGCTCACAACAAAACCCTTAAAAGAGCAATAAAGAGTCCGTACCTGGGTGTGTGGTGTCTGCGAGGCCGGCGCTGCGGTGGCGGGTGCCGCGGTGGCGGGTGCTGCAATGGTGGGTGCCGCGGTGGCTGGTGCTGCAGTGGCGGGCGCTGCGGTGGCGGGCGCCGCGGTGGCAGGTGCCGCGGTGGCGGGTGCTGCAATGGTGGGTGCCGCGGTGGCGGGTGCCGCGGTGGCAGGCGCTGCAGTGGCAGGCGCTGCGGTGGCGGGTGCTGCAATGGTGGGTGCCGCGGTGGCTGGTGCTGCAGTGGCGGGTGCCGCGGTGGCTGGCGCCGCGGTGGCAGGTGCCGCGGTGGCAGGCGCTGCAGTGGCGGGTGCTGCAATGGTGGGTGCCGCGGTGGCGGGTGCCGCGGTGGCGGGCGCTGCAATGGTGGGTGCCGCGGTGGCTGGTGCTGCAGTGGCGGGTGCCGCGGTGGCTGGCGCTGCGGTGGCGGGCGCTGCGGTGGCGGGTGCTATGGTTGCTGGGACACTTGGGCTGTTGCCGGGACGCAGTTTTGTGGGGACGGGTTGGAGCTGGGGTGTGCGACGCGGTGACACTCACACGGCGGATGTCACCCGGCTGGGTGGGAGCCACGGAGCCTGCGCGGCAGCGGTGTTCGCCGGGACTGCCGCGGAAGGGCGGGCAGCAGCCCGTCACAACCTGCATCAGTTGTGATTTCGGTACCGGTCACTGCAGGAGACGCTGCTGGCACAGCTGCCTGTTCCCAGCCACGTGCTGCCGAGCAATGTGCACACACAGGACCTGAGGTGTTTCTCCTGGTGATCTCCTGCTCTGCAGAGACATCACTTAAAGAAACCAAGGGCTGTGCTCTCAGTCACAATTATGCTGGTGCTTACACGTCACCACCTGCTCGTGCCAGCGGGAACGCGAGGGGATGCCTTAGGGTGCGAAAAGATGTGTGGAAATGCCTGTTCCTTTGCTGAGAAGAGACAGCAAAGTTCTCCGATGGCTTTCAGGTGCTTTGGTCAGAAATGGAGCATCAACCCAAGCAGCTCCACGTCAAGTCCCCAGTGTCTCTGTTTGGGAAGGAACTTCACGTGCGCGCTGGGCACGAGGAACCCGACCTAAACCCGGCTTTGCTAAGGAGCGGCCCAGCCCAGCGCTGCCCACGCTCCTGTGCCGTCCCGGTTCACTCGCGCCGGTATTTGTGCCCCACGGGTCCCCAGCCCAGCGGGGTGAGCGCTGCCACGGGCACCACCAGTGCCAGCGACAGGAGCAAAAATGGGCACAGACATTAAAAAATTAAAATAAAATGTAAAATAAAATAATTTATACATAAGAAGACCTAAGATGTTTATATGTATTATTATATTGCTATATCTATTGATATGTTATATATTATATAATTATAGAAACATTATATAATGCATATTATATTTCTTACATGTTATAGTATATATAATTATGTAATTAATATTTTACATTAGGTATATCTATGTATATTAGATATAGTACATGTTATAGGCATTAAATATACACAAATATAATGTATATATGCTATTATAATAAGCATAATAGACATGATCTATGATCTATAATCTATTATATAATGCATATAAGGTGATATACGTTACGTAATAGATAGTATATTATACTATACATGCACTATATCATGTACATTACTCATACAGTAAAATTGTTTAATAATATTATTATTCACTAATACTAATTTATCAAAATATGGATTATAGTTATATTTATACACACTATATACTACTACGCATTAAATATGTATATATACATATGCACACAAATGTAGCACATACTTTAGATATATGTACACATTACTATATAAACTATAACATTACTACGTAAACTATAATACTTTATGCATATATATATGCAGTATACTTTTATAAAAAACTATATAAGAAAAATTATATAAATCATCTCAGCAATGTATTAATAATAAATAGATTATATAATGACTACATAATACTATATATTGCATAATGCATATATAATATACATCACGGAATAATCAATGCACTATGTACAACACAGTATATAATACTATGGATTATAGATGATGCATAACATGTATGTATAATGCATGTTATGTATGCACATGCACATATACACAGTATGTTCGCATGCACACACACAACAGTGCGTTATCAAATGCGTACTCTATACTCCATAATATAGTCCTACAAAACTAATGAAAAATTCTATAAGACAATATTATTTCATTATATGAATACTGATAATTTATCAATTACTATAGCTAATGCATTTATAACATTAAGTATTGTCTATCCTGTATTATAATATGCACTGTGGATTGGGCAAGATATAATTTATAATATACATCATTTGACAGATTATGTATAATGTATTATACACTGTACTACATATTACGAAGTATACTTACCTACACAATCTATATAAAATATACTGATGGAAAAGAAGTATCATTATTTTATGTAGAACTATAATTTATTAAACATAATAAATGATATATTTCTTGTGTCTGTGTAATTCAAATACAATTTTCCAGGTAAAAATCTAAGTCACCATCTCATGCAGATGTTGGACATTCTCCTCAGGTTTTGGGTCTTTTTTTCCTTTGAACCGTTATTGCAGCCCATAGAATTTACATATGAAAAAGTGTGAGATTTGGCAATGGAATGATGACCGGGTTCCGCACCCCGACAAACCAAACCCCATGCCGTGCCGCCCCCGGCAGCTCCCAGCCCGGTGCCGCCGCTCGGCTTTCAAACTTTCTGCAAATCACCCTCCCCGACACATGAGAAAAGGCTGAAAACAGGGATTTGTGTGCAGCTCCCGTGGCCCTGGGTAAGGAGACACAGGAGACCCGGGTGGGCTTCACTCACCCTCAGCTTCCGAGCTGCAGGGGCCTTTTATTATTATTTAAAAATAGCGATGCCTTTCCAACAGTAGAGGTGATTTAACTGCAGCTGGGGGACGGCTGTTAACAGCAATGTCCACTTCACCGTAACAGGAGGATGAATTCCGAAGAGCGTCCCCCTGCCGGCTCTCCTCCCCGTGCGGGCACCTCTCCCCCGCTGCTCGTCCTCAGCCCCTGCCCGCCTGCGCTGTGGAGAACGGCAAAATCAGAAAAGATTTAAGAAAAAACCCCGCGAGCGGGCCAGTGTCCTGCCGGGGAGCCTTGATCTGCAGGACAGCCCCGTGAAACCAAAAGCCACGCTCCGCACGTCCGTCTTGCTGATTAACACATCAAATGTTTCCACGACGCAGACCTTTGTTACATGGATTGTAAACTAAATTGAATTAAAACCATTTAAAGCTGTAATGGAGCTTTTTATCTGCATGGAAGGATTTGAGATGTGCAAAGTGTAGGCAGATGCCCGGGTACCCCGGCACCTCACCGCACCACGCATTGCAGCAGCCTCGCTGGCCCAAAACGCACCCAGCACCCTCGCAGGCGGCAATGGGACAGGAGGGACATTGACCCCACCGCCCTGTGGTGCCCCGCATCACCCCATGGCACCCCGCAGCATCCTGCATCACCCTGCATCACCCCGCAGCATCCTGCATCACCCCGCATGACCCCGCAGCATCCTGCCTCACCCTGCATCACCCCACAGCATCCTGCATCACCCCACAGCATCCTGCATCACCCCGCATGACCCCGCAGCATCCTGCCTCACCCTGCATCACCCCACAGCATCCTGCATCACCCCGCATGACCCCGCAGCATCCTGCATCACCCCGCAGCATCCTGCATCACCCCACATGACCCCACAGCATCCTGCATCACCCCGCAGCATCCTGCATCACCCCGCAGCATCCTGCCTCACCCTGCATCACCCCACATCACCCCACATCATCCTGCATCACCCCGCATGACCCCGCAGCATCCTGCATCACCCCACATCACCCCACGCACCACTGGGAACAGGCCGGCAGAAGCCCCATGAGTGTTTTTTTTCCCTGCCAGCTCATTCAAAAGTGATACAGGTTTTTAAAGAGGTTTGCATGGGGAAGAGGTCTGAAATACAAGGCAAAAGCCTGGCTCTAACCCCCCATATCTGGGCTCACCCCGGACATCTCCTCCCCGCCGCCCGAGCAGCAGAGCGGGTGCTGCTGGGCACGGCGCCAGCCCCCAAACCTCCCCGGCAGCCTCCAAGCCGGCACCCGATGGAGGCACCTCCTGCACCGACAGCTGCCAGTCACTGTGTTGTTGATACCAAATCTGCTAAAGATTCACTCTGGAGAAGCGGCACCACAAACGCTACTCTCTGCTGGCGGCGGCGCTGGCGGTGACCCCGCTACCAGAAAAGCTCTTCCCCACTCTCGCTAGCTCTGTGCCCACGGTTCAGTGATGGTGCTCAGGCTGCATTTTTCAGGACCCTGAAGGTTCCTATAATTAATCTCCCTGGTTCCTCTCAGTTTGCAAACAATCTGTTTCAGACCATGTGTGCAGCTCTTTGTGTGTGCAGAGGAGGAAAGCTCCAGCAGTCTGCAAACCGGGCAGACATCCCTGCCCATGTGCAGAGAGGGAGCAGCCTCCGTACCCGTGCGCCAACTGCCTCCAAGAACTGGCGATCACGTCACATTTGGGGTAGAATCAGCATTTTCCATGCCGCCCAAAGCTGTTCCTGCTAGATGCATTGAGAGTCATCAGCAAATTGATTCGTTAGCTGACAGCAGGAGGCTTTGTTTGCACAGTGCTGGCGGCCTGCGCTGCCGGATGGCAAGACCATGGCACCGAGAAGGCAGCACCTGCATTGCCAGGAGCTGCTGCAAGCCGCCCTGCTCGAGCTGCGGTTCCAGCCGCACCGCTCGGGCTCCAGGGACCACCAAGCTGAAAGGGGCTCCAGGGTCCCTCTCTCGCTGCAGCCCAGAGACACCAAAAGCAAGTCCTGTTTCACAGGGTGTTTCTGAACAGAGCCCAAAGCGCTCCAGTTCCACCTCTCCTTACTCCTCCCCAAAATAGGAGCCTCCACTACTCACACTTTCCACTGCAACACATGCTCCCGTCAGCAGAAGATGCAAAAGCGTGGGTGCTGATGGCTACACTGACGGCTCCCTGCAAACCTGGGGATTTCTTCTGACCCCAAGAGATTTTATCTGACTCCTACCGGAACAGGCATGAATTTACTTGACTATTGGGAAATCGATACCGATACAAAGCAGTTGTTTTGTGGCCCGTCGGCGCCCCAGGCTTAGAGCGCAGATTTCAGCAGGAGCACCGCTGTGAGAACGAGGATGGAGCCGCGGGCCCTGGTCTGGACGCGGTGTCCAGCGGCCCGAGCGCGCAGCCATGCGCTGGCGACCGCGGCCACAGACAGCTGTGACACACGGGCTGCGACAGCCCCAACCGGGGCTTTCCACGGCCAGGGGAGACGGGAAAAGCAAAACCAGGCTTCATGCCAAGCGTGTTTTGCTGCCTTTATCTCTCAGGCTGTTGAGGCCACCTTCTCTTTTTCATTGTATCAATTCACAGCTAAAACCGCAGCCTCGCCTAGACCTGAAGCCAGTCCTGGTGCAATGTCAGAGGTTTCCTAGGAACCAAGGCAGCAGGAGTGTACTGGTTCTGGTACCTTTCAACTTGGATGACAAAGAAGAAAAAAAAACCTTTCCCGGGAAAGACTTTCTTTCTCTATATGCCTTTTTTACATCAAAAAATAGTCAGACGTGTCCTGGGAAGCTTCCCTGCAGGAAGCTCCAGGTCACCTGCCCTTCCCACGGCAAAGCAGCCACATCTCAGACCTAAGTGCCAGAACGCCCAAGCCGAGACCTCTTGGCCCAGACTGCGCCCTTAACACAGCCCTAAGTGATGAGGTGCTTGTGCTGGGGCTTACCAAACAGATCTGCACGGCGGGAGGCTGGCTGGCTCCTGGCTTCTGAGCGCGGGGTGTCACTGCCCGGCACACCCCGCCCACACACACACACACTGCAACCATTTCTGCTGAAAATTAATAAACTACTTTTTGATCAAACCCACGCAATCCCACGCACAGACGCACGTCCCGGAGCACCTGTGCAGACCAGGA
Organism: Caloenas nicobarica; assembly: GCF_036013445.1. Classification (NCBI taxonomy): domain Eukaryota; kingdom Metazoa; phylum Chordata; class Aves; order Columbiformes; family Columbidae; genus Caloenas; species Caloenas nicobarica. The sequence continues at coordinate 121,926,430 of NC_088247.1, forward strand.
CGAATGATTCCAAACTGCTGCTGCTTAAAACGCTCCCAGGACCAGGCAGGACCCAGCAGAGCCCACATGGGCCAGGGGATGCAGCCACCTTCCCCTGGCAGGAGAAGACAGGCGCCTGGCACCTTGTTTTCTCCTGCCCAGCCTTCCTCTGATCCAGAGGAGAGTCCTAGCACACCTGGTTTGCTAAAAATCTGCCATTATTGAAGGACGCTGCAGAAATCCTACCATGGGGCAGAGTAGGACCAGGCAGGATCAGGCTCTGGCCTTGAAACCAGGCACACGAAAGCCCAGCCCTCCTTGCACCAGCCTCCCCAGCTCACAGCGAAAGCAGGACGCAGCTTCTTTAGAGCCCTGCAACCCCCGTCTCTGAGCGCACGGGAAAGCAAACGGCACATCCACTCACAGGCAAGGCTTTCTCCAAGTTTTCCACTCCTCCCTCAAAGGTGCGTTCCCTCTTTGTGTTTTCCCTGCAGCACCTTCCAGGGAAGCCCTGGGCAGCTCTTCCCAAGAGCCAGATGCAGAGCACGGGGACAGTGGCCCCCACACCGCTCCCTGCTCCCGCTCTCCCCCTTTAACTCCTCTTTAATTAACTCAGCAAAAGGTGTGGAGCAGGCTGGTGCCAGCCCCGGGTCCCCCACCGCCAGCAGCACGAAGCAGCAGGGGCACGCTTGAATTTGAAAATATTTTATTTGAATAGTAAATAATTATACAGTTGAAACAGTTCTATCGAAGCACTCTATAAATAGCTAACAGTTAAGAAAATAATGTGTGTAGAAAAAGAGATTGCATCTAAAAGTAAGAGCTGTCAGTTGCACGGGATAAATGGGTAAGATCGCGTGTTATTCTAAGTATAAAAGTTAAAACCTTTTTAGCAGATCCCTTTAGAAAAAAAGACCTTCTAAAATGCACAGTGAAATGGCAGGCGGGGGAGACAAAAAAGCGCATTAGAGTATCTGCAATCAAATAATATCAATCTTCATAATTAAAATAAATAAATAACGAATAAATAACATAATTACTCAAACCAACATATACAGATAGTCAACTCATGAGCTACCTTAGGAAGGGCAAAACAAACATGAACAGAAAGTTGGCATGTCACAGTTAAGGCAGTTTCTACAGCATTTTCTGGAGACCATCAACAGCAGAGTCAAGGCATTTGTGGCTATACTAAAGGAAATTCTCACTTCTCGTCAAGCGGTTTGATCTGTTCACATTTATAAAAACGAAATGAACGAACCAAAAAAAAAAAAAAAAAAAAAAAAGAGAGAGAGAAAGACCCCAGAAAGGTAAATGTAAAGCCAGATTCCAGCAGTTGACAAGCCGTATTAAAGCTAAGGTTGTGGCCCGGGACGCCCGGGAAGGCACGGGCGGCTCAGCAGGCGGGGCGCAGCGGCACCTGCAGCAGGATCACCTGCCGGTTCTCGGACGGGTGGCACTTGTTGATGTGCCGGGTGAGGCCGGGCGAGCTGTAGAAGGTGGCCGGGCAGTACTTGCAGGGGAAGACCTGTGCGGCGTGCAGCAGGCGCAGGTGCCGCTCCTGGCTGCTCTTGCTGGGGAAGGTCTCCCCGCAGACGGGGCAGAGGCGGCACTCGGCGGGCGGCGCGGGCGGCTCCTCGGCGGCGGGCTCGGGGGCCGGGTGGCTCAGCAGGTGCTTGCGCAGGTAGGCCTGCCGGCGGAACCGCTTGGCGCAGCGGGGGCACTCGAACAGCCCCTCCTCGGAGCCCGCCTCCGAGGCGCCGCCGGGGCTCGGCGTGTCCCGCTCGCTGCCGCTGCCGCCCGGCTCCTTCGGCGGCTCCTCGGCCGGCGCCCTGCCCGCCTCGGGGCCGCCCTTGGCGGCGGGCGGGCGCGGCTTGTGCCAGCGGCGGTGGGAGGCGAGGTTGGCGGGGCAGGAGAAGACCTTGTCGCACTCGGGGCAGCGGTACTCCACCCGGACGATGCGGGAGCAGCGGTGCTGCGCCAGCGCGAAGGGGTCCCCGTACTCCTCCTTGCAGAGCTGGCAGATGAACTCGCCCAGCGGCCGGGCGCAGCCGCCCCGCGCCTTGGCCGGCGCCTCCACCGGCCCCTCCTTGATGCGCAGCCCCAGCACGGGCGACGTGGTCACCTCGTCCTCGAAGGTCAGCTTGCGGATCGCCTTCGCCTTCTTGCCCGACGGGGCCTTCTGCCTGCCGGGCTCCGCGCTGCCCGGCGGGCGCTTGGCGGGCGGCGGGCGGCCCGAGGCGGGCGGCGCGGCCGGGGCGGGCGGCGCGGGGGCCGCGCCGGGAGCGGCGGGCGGCTCGGCGTGGCCGGCGGCGGCCCAGAGCTTGAGGTCGGCCGGGGCGAAGAGGAGCGGGTCCATGGTGCCGGGCACGGCGGGCGCGGGGAAGGACTCGGCCGAGACGGGCGAGCCCAGGCTGAAGCCGCGCTCCAGGTACTTGTCCCTGCTGACGGGCCGCGTGGGGCTGTACAGCGCCTGCACGGCGGCATCGGGCGTCCCGAAGGGCACGGGCGGCGAGTCCCGCGGCGGGGGCGGCGCGGCGGGGCAGGCGGGCGGCGGGGAGCCGCCGGCGGGGAGCGGCGGGCCGGCGGCGGCCTCGCGGCAGCAGCGCGCCCGGTACGACACGGGGGTGGGCCGCCGGCTGCGCTTCACCAGGAAGCCCCGGGGCATCTTCGCGCCGCCTCCGCGCCGGCGGCGGCCGCGGCGCACGCTGCTCGGTCTGCCCGCGGCGCGGCCGCCGCCGCCTTTAAGCGGGCCGGGGCCATTGTTTGGGCCGGCGGCGGCGGGCCGGGCCAATCAGCGGCGCCGCGGCGGGCGGCGGCGGCGGGCGGAGCGGCTGCACCTGAGCCCCCCGCCCCGCGGCGGCACACGCCCGGCCCCGCCCCCGCACGCTCCGCGCCGCCCGGCACGCGGCCTTTGTGTGCCGCCCCCCGCCCGTGCCGAGCGGCGGCCGGCGCGGACCGGGCACCGGCGCGGACCGCGGACCGGGCACCGGCGCGGACCGGGCACCGGCGCGGACCGCGGACCGGGCACCGGCGCGGACCGGGCACCGGGCACTGGCGCGGACCGCGGACCGGCGGCAGCTCCGCGCCCCTCCCGCGCTGCACGGCCCCGGCGCTGAGCCGCCGTCGGCGGGGAAAGGCCGGCGCTGGGGGCGCGAGGAGAAGGAAACTTGGCGCAGGAGGAGGAGAAAGTCGCTTTTGTGGCGGCTGCCGGCGCAGGGAACGCTGCCCGCCGGGAGCGCCCCGCATCGGGACGGTGCCGGGGCAGCCCGCTGGTTTTGTCCGCCGCCGGCATCAGGTGCTACATGAAGGGTCTAATTAAGTGGGGAAGGATAACGGACGGGTCCACAGCCGGCGCCGTGCCCCGCCACCTTTGTGACGGGAGCCCCCCGCACGCTATCGCGGGGCTCCGCGGCCAGGGCCGAGCGGGGACGCTCAGCCGCCGCCGGTAACCTGTTACGCGGTGCCCTCCGCCCGGGCCTCCGCCGCGGGGAGCAGGGACCGCAACAGCCCCCGCCCGTCCGGCCGCGCTCCCCGCTCTCCCGCGGTGCCGGCCCGGCGGCAGCCCCGAGCGCGGCCTGGCTCCCCGGCACAGCCGCGGCACGGCTCTCGGTTTGGTGCAAGGCGACGCAAGCTGCCATTGGGGTCACCCCCGCTCCTCGTTTCCCTGCACGCCACAGGAGGGTGAAAAGCCAAAACAGCAGACGAGCAGAGATGCCGAGGATGCGCCCGGCGCTGCCACGGGCAGCGTTTGCGGGGCCGGGGGGCTGCGTGCGGGAAGGGCAGCGCGGCGGCAGGTGCAGCCGCCGGCGCCTGGAGCGGCTGCGGGGCGAGCACCGGGCCGGGGCCGCGCTCCCCCTTAACCCTTTGTCCGCGGGGCTGCGCGCCGGCCCACGCGGGGATTTGCGCGGGAGCTCCGCGCGTGGCAGGTGGCGGCGGGGGGGGCGCGGCCGCCCCCGCTGCGAACAGCAGCACCCCCCGGCACCGAGCGCCTTTTGTGGGGGGCGGTGGGGCACGCGGGCGCCACGCGAGCGAGGGCCGGCCCCCCCGCGGCCGCCTTTGTGCGCCTCATTAACATAAAGCTGCGCGACCCTCCGGCGGGCGGCACAAAGGGGCGGGGGGGGCGGGCGGGCGGCACCGGGGGCCGCCGCTCTCCCGGGCACCCGTCAGCGAGCCGGGGGGGCCGTGGGGCCGCTCCCCCGCCCTCCCGGTGGGACAAGCGGGGCGGGGCGGCCCGCTGTGCATTAGCATACAGCTGCGGGCACGCGCCACCGCCCCCCCGGCCGGGCTGCGCACCGAGAGCCGGCCCCCTCCCCGCACCGACACCCCGCACCCCCGGGGCCGGGCACCGAGAGCCGGCCCCCTCCCCGCACCGACACCCCGCACCCCCGGGGCCGGGCACCGAGAGCCGGCCCCCTCCCCGCACCGACACCCCGCACCCCCGGGGCCGGGCACCGAGAGCCGGCCCCCTCCCCGCACCGACACCCCGCACCCCCGGGGCTGCGCACCCCCCTTCCCCCCGGCGCGGTTTCACAGAAGCGGGGCCGCTGCGGGGCAGAACCGGCGCTGGGTCTTACCTGCCGCCGTTGGGGCCGCGGCGTTGGTCCTGGCCGGGGCGTACATGGGCAGGTGTGAGCGGTGGCGGCGCAGGTAGCGCACGATGGGGTCCAGCAGCAAAGGCGGGCAGGGTCTCTCCTCGTCGGGCTCGTCCGGGGGCGGCTCGGCGGGGGGCGGCCCGGGCACCTGCAAGGCACAGCGGTCAGACGCTGGCACCGGGTGCAGCGAGGCTGGCACCGGGGGCGCTCGGCAGCACGGCCCGGGGCAGGCAGGGGGTGCCGGGGGTGCGTACCCAGCCCTTCCACCCGCGGTGCTGGGGCCAGCACTGCCCAGGTGTTGGTCCCTCCAAAATTACCCACACTCGTCAGCATTTGCGTGGAACTGAACCAACATCCACAGAAATGTCCAACCTTCTCAGCCACGGCCTTGGCTGCTATGTTTCTAGTGCTCACCAGAGGAAATTCCCCCCCGCCCCGGATGCCTCATTTAGTAGCTGCTTTTAACCGACTTGTCAGAGCAACCCCAGCTGCAACTTGAGAATCAAACCATTATTTCTTATTGAGGACAAGTGCCTCTTCTAGAAAAATCTCGGGCTGCACATGTGCACCCTCAGTTTGCTGTAATACTTCAACAGCTGATGTAGGTGCAAAAACCCAGCCCTGCCATCTGCATGTTTGCATAGCTGGAGCTCTGCATGTCGAAATAAACACACGTTTGTGATCCTGTGGAAGGGTAAACATTCCCCACACCATCGCTTGGCTTCCAGCGATGGGCACGAGCATCCTGTGCAGGAGTCACGCGTGCATCAAGTGACAATTTCAATACACAGGCTGAAAACACAGGCCCTGTCCAAGCTGCAACTGGCTTTTCTATGCATCTATTCCTTACTGCTAGTGAACATTTCTAGAAATATTACCCCTAAAGGCATGAGACTGATTTCCAGTTTCTGTGGAAACTGTAACCAAAACCATCTGACTTCTGTGTATTTACACTCACAGTTTTCAAACATCTCTTTCAAAGGTGTATTTTTCCCTCATTTTTACATTTCATTACTGGTTTATCTGCATGCTGAAGTGAGCTGGAATATGAGCAAAAGGAAGCAAAGACAGTGGGTGTCTTGCTCCATACAGGAATACAGCCAGTCCCTAGGCTCTTAAAGATCTATTCCATAAGTGCGTGGTACCTACTACATATTGGCAACATGACTAGAAGGAACACCCAAGGAAAACATATAAATGTGACATTTAGTAAATATGTAAATATACTAAATGTACTAATCACAGTGAAGAAAATCCAAACAAAATACAAACAGTAAAGACAAATTTGCATTCTGATGCAGATACTATCATCTATGCTCATGTAAGGAGTTCTGACTCAGAGGTGCTTTCAGTCCATTCAGTGAGACTATTTTTGTGTACCAGGACTACTGCAACAAGAAAAGGGTACGGCAAGCCAGGCTTTAATTTGTAGGACACCAATTCCCCTTTCTCTGAAGTTGTTCACACTTACAGCATGCGAAATGCACTTGAATGATGGCAAGAAAAACACTTCTCATCAGGCCTCCCATTCTGCAGAGAATTTCATTTTGTGTTCTTTTATAGATGGCTTCCAAGAGAATCTAAAATAAAACTGCACCGAGGCACTTTCTGTATCATGACAATAGGAGGAAAATTGCATGTAGCCCTTCTGGGAGGAGGCAGGGGTCGGGCGTTTGTGTGGCTACAGCTGTGACACCCGCCAGCGCGGGCTGTGGAACGGGTGGGCTGCAGCCTGCGCTGTGTCCCTTTGTCACCCTGCCTCCCTCTACAGTTGGTGCTCTTTGCTTTCTGCACAGCTAAAAACTCTGTGAGCGAATACTTAAAAAAATACTGCCATCGCAGGGAATTTCATTGTGTAAAACAAAAGCAAAAGCGGCATGAGGAGAGAGAGGGTAAATTGGTCCCAAGCAGTGGGTTGGAAGTATTGAGATCCAGACTGCAAATTATATCTGAGATCAGCCAGAAATCCATCAGGGTGGGGAAGGCTGCTTGTTGGAAACCTGCTGCAGCTCAGGGCTCTTTTCATGGAGTGCAGTAGGCGTTGGATTTTGAGCAGGCAAAGTTACAGGCTGCTGGGACTTTATGCCTCTGTCTATGGTACTAAGGCCAAAGCTGGAAACAGCATCAGCAAACATTTTAATTTCATCCTTATTCAAGAAATCCACTTATCACTGAAAAAGCCAGTTGCTTTCACTCTTTCTACTACAAAAGCCATTCCCTGTGGGTAGACGTTGAAAAATCTACTTCTCATAGGCTCAGCTGAGACAGGTTTAGGATGGCCTGCAGTGTATTCGTATTAGGAAACATAAATTTAAAAAGGGGATAACTGAACAAATAAGCCTCCAGATTCTGCTGGGTAGTTGTACTAAACTGCATGTATAATGCAAAAAATGCCGTGAAGGAAAACAAAGCAACCTGAAGTTGTACTGGCAAATTTGAAAATATGCTCAAATAAAACTGAACAAAATGCTGTACTTGGTGAGCCCCCTGTGAGGTCAGGATCTGCTCATGTCTCCCAGAGGAAATAGCTAAACAGAAACGGAAAGCTTTAGGTGAAAGATGGGAGAAGAAACCAAGTGAACAACACTAACAAATTACCTAAATAATAAAATGTACTCGCCAGTCATTTTTCTTACCTGTTCCAACATCAGGATTTGGCGCAGTTCCTTCTTGAGATCAATAAACCGATCGTGATAGATGGCCATGGACCAAGGTTCCCTGAAGTAGCTGGTTAAAAAAGAAGAAATTTAGTTATCTTGTGAACCTCTCATTAACCACTAATAAAGTATTTACCTGCTTTTTTGCCTTTATAAATTACAGTTCTGGACCCATCATGGTCGTTTGTTCATAAAATGCCTCCCGTAACAGCATGGTCAATCAATTCTTTTAATGGATGTTCCTGATGTACAGCCAGCTTCAGTAATTACATTTAAAGTGGCTTAATTCAGAGCTGTGGCAAGACCCAGTGAAGAATCCTGATTTTATCAGAATTTAAAAGCCTGAAGACCTGTAAAGAACGGTGTCTCCATTATCTGTCCTCATTTGAGAAAAGCAGATTGCAGGATTAACTGAACTGCTGCATAAACAAATTAAATTTGTGTAGACAATGACACAAATGTTGTTCATCATTAAGGTTTCTGGATTAATAAAGGCCAGAAAAACAGGCCACCACAGTGTTGCAATATGTTCTTTGCACTAGTACGCTGGCTAAACTGAACCTATTCTAGGAGGAAGCTCTTGTAACTTTTTCTTCCAGTGACAGCATTCATGACAGCATTCTTCTGTGAAAAAGGAGTAAAAGGATGGCGAGGGCACGACTCCATGGAGACCCTCACGGCTGTAAATATAACTGGAGGCAGCTACACTACAAAGCTGGGATTTATTTCTTTCCCCTATTACGAAAAATGAGTCGCACAGTTTCAGCGAGATGCTGTGTGTGTAATTCCTGTTAATGCCAACTGGAGTCGGGAGGTGCAGCCTGTTCGTCCAGCAGTGCCTGAACACACGTCAGCAGGGTCGCCCGCGCAGTTTTGGGATACCTGCACCAACGTCCCCGTCTTTGGAACAGCAGCGCTGTCAGGAGTACGTGTGCGCTGTCGCTTGAGTCGCGTGGTCATTAAATCAGTGTCCCCATAAAGCAACTTAAAAGGCGCTACACGAGTTTAATAATCCTAACATATCTGTCTACAGAAAACCGACGTGCAGATGTTTTTCCATTAATGTCAAACGGCAGTATTTCCCCCCTGCTCTCTGAACCAGACCTCAGTGTGCACTAATGCGCTGCACCATTACAACACCGTGCACCTGGCACGACTTGGTTTTCACACCCTCGCCCCATCGCAGGCTCCCTTCCCTTCAGCCGCGTGTCTCTGCAGCGCAGGCTGGGGCTGCGCACTGCCCAGCGCCGCGGCGATCTCTCCACACGCGTTTTCCCAGCACAAGGCTTTCCTGACGCTATTACAAATACTGCGTTCTGGCTGCGCTAAGGGCTGCCCAGCCTGGGCGTCTGGCAGCACGGTACCATGACTGACACTACCGATTCGTTCGGATGCAAGATGTTACACACATTCAGATTTCAGTACTTTAATTACATCTCTATAACTTGTAGAGAGCTAGAGAAGAACAAGATATTTCCCAAATATTTAAAAACTCCTTCAATTTCAGAAGGAAAACCCCACCCAACACAAACCTTTAACTCAATGTCGGTATTAGATAGCAAAGCAGGGAAAAGAGGGGTGTTACACAAGAACACATTAAGATAATTAGAGGCTCTGATTTTACCGGTTTGCCCTGCTAAAAGCTGTGTTCCACTGGCCAAACATTTTGTTTGCAAGCTGGCATCTTAATTCTAACCCTGATAAGGCAATTCCATCTCTTGATTGAGGCACTACTTCTAACTGCCTTACCTTTGTTAAGTTGTTCACTTACCTCACTGAGATGTTTGCCTTAAATGATGTTTATAAAATGTTTCAGGGGTGCTACATATTACTGCTACTGTTACCAGCTCAGTCCATAACTGCATTTTTAACTGTTCCTGTCAATATTCACAGATCTGCAGCTCAAAACCTGAAATGTGTCACCCAGTCTGCAGTATTTGATGCAAATCAAATGCCCCTTTTTGGGGAATGCAGAATGTCTTGTCTGTATTTTCTGGATAGGCTGCCAAGAGGAGCTGCCAGTAAATACCACTTACTCCCAGATTGCCTTTACTGCCCTTCACCTGAAGACAGGTAACCACCAAAGGCAATTTAAAGATAGACTTCACAGAAACAATTCACCTTCTCTGCTGGCTCTGTGTTTTTATCTATTCATTTTTTCAGTTAGAATCACCCTTCTAAAGGGCGTTTCTGAGAAAGCAGATCTACATATGGCCGCTAAGGGGAAATTTAATAATGAAAAAGCCCATTTGAAGGCAGACCAACAAGCTGACTTTGTGCGGCTGGGGCTGGCACGCTCCCAGCGCGGCTCACCGGCCGTCGTGAGGACGGCATCTGCCACATGAGTTTGCGCCGCTCGGCCTTTCAGAACCTGCCAGAGCCATCAGGCTAAACATGTACGAGATGACAATGTTTGCCAGGAGCATAACGGGTTTGCAAACCTGGTCACTTCCTAACGGGGATCCCCTGCTGGCAAACTTTTATATCGACAGCAGCCATCACGGGAAGGCATTTGTAACGAGACAGGATGAAATGGGCGCCTTCAGAAGACAATAGGCGACATCCTTTTTGTTGCTAGGAAGCTGGTCTCGCCTTTCATTGACAAACAATATTTAAAGTCTGTTCTGCCTCATTTGTGATGTGTGGCCTACATTAGATGAAAGGGAAGAAGGAGGAAAATATTCAGTGGCATCCTGTACAGAAGATGTGGAATCTTTCCCTTTTCAAGAGATACTGCATTAAATAAAACGGACAGAGCTGGCCACTGTTGGCGAGCAGAGACGGACCGGAGCAGGACCCGACACAGACCCGCAGCCGCTCTGCCCTCGCAGGACGTGGATCGCTGACAGCAAGATGTTAACAGCAGAAAACCTTGTAAAGCGAATGAAAAACGTTCAGAATAGCACAGTCTGTCTGTACATCAAAACAAAAGCAAGATCTAAAGCAAAAAAAAAAATTAAAAATAATAACTGAAGTTTTTCTAAGACATTTTAAATCTCACGACAGGAAAGTGATGGCAGAAAGGTGAAGTTATCTATTCTGGTAGATCTAATCTTTCGTCATTTGCGAGCTTGGTGTAGCTGTACTACTCATCCAGACCAGCTTTATCACACTGCTGCAATGGTTTCCAAACTTCTGCAAGCTGGGCTTCCTTTCACGGAAATGAAGCAAAGCAAGGCCCAGTAGTTTCCAAGTATATTAAAGACGGACTTCTGAGGACCATTAATGATTTTGTCTTTGTGTATTTCACATTGGCTGCTTTTCTTGGAAAATCTCAGCTGAAATCCTCTCTAAAAAAAAAAACCAAACCAACAACAAACCAGCAAACTACTGGTGGGAAGAGAAGCTGAAAGCAATGATATGAATGTATCCAATACAGAAAAAAACCCCCAGAAACCAATTTTTAAAAAAGGTTTGATTTTTTCATTGCTCTTAATGTGAAAGTAAATCTCATTACTACAGACTGAAAAATAGTGGTTTTCTTTTTAATCACAAAGAATTTAAAGTGTTCCTTGGTTTGCAATTTCTTAAAATCCACTCACGACAGGCAAGCAAGCGTTGCAGCAAGAGCAGGAGCGCAAGCCAGCTCACCGCCCTGCTGTAGCTGCACCGAGCACGGGCTGGGCACGCGCTTCAGCCGCTCCGGGAAATTCCTTCATATACAACTCACTGCTCTGTCCCCATAATTAGTGAAATCAACAGTCTCATGGGCAGCGAATCTGTGATGTACTTTATTGGGTAAATTTAATAAATAATGATAGTGTTCACTAATTTAGAGGCTGACATTTCTTTTGTACTTTTTGATAAGTAAATCACAGAAAGGAAGCCAGTGCCTTTTTACCACTTTTCACAGAATTATGACCAAACCCGCAATATCTTTTGTTTGGAAGGCAACCGGTGGTTTACAATCAATCACAAATATGGTGCAGTGCAGCTCGTCCTGCAGCTCTTGCTCAAGACAAGGGGCACTGAATGCAGAAGGCAATGCCTGCTGCACACAGATCCTGCTCAGAGCCATCCTGCACACAGATCCTGCTCAGAGCCATCCTGCACACAGATCCTGCTCTGCTCTGCTCAGAGCCATCCTGCACACAGATCCTGCTCTGCTCTGCTCAGAGCCATCCTGCACACAGATCCTGCTCAGAGCCATCCTGCACACAGATCCTGCTCTGCTCAGAGCCATCCTGCACACAGATCCTGCTCTGCTCAGAGCCATCCTGCACACAGATCCTGCTCTGCTCTGCTCAGAGCCATCCTGCACACAGATCCTGCTCTGCTCTCCTCAGAGCCATCCTGCACACAGATCCTGCTCAGAGCCATCCTGCACACAGATCCTGCTCAGAGCCATCCTGCACACAGATCCTGCTCAGAGCCATCCTGCACACAGATCCTGCTCTGCTCTGCTCAGAGCCATCCTGCACACAGATCCTGCTCCGCTCTGCTCAGAGCCATCCTGCACACAGATCCTGCTCCGCTCTGCTCAGAGCCATCCTGCACACAGATCCTGCTCTGCTCTGCTCAGAGCCATCCTGCACACAGATCCTGCTCTGCTCTGCTCAGAGCCATCCTGCACACAGATCCTGCTCTGCTCTGCTCAGAGCCATCCTGCACACAGATCCTGTTCTGCTCTGCTCAGAGCCATCCTGCACACAGATCCTGCTCAGAGCCATCCTGCACACAGATCCTGTTCTGCTCTGCTCAGAGCCATCCTGCACACAGATCCTGCTCAGAGCCATCCTGCACACAGATCCTGCTCTGCTCTGCTCAGAGCCATCCTGCACACAGATCCTGCTCTGCTCTGCTCAGAGCCATCCTGCACACAGATCCTGCTCAGAGCCATCCTGCACACAGATCCTGCTCAGAGCCATCCTGCACACAGATCCTGCTCTGCTCAGAGCCATCCTGCACACAGATCCTGCTCTGCTCTGCTCAGAGCCATCCTGCACACAGATCCTGCTCAGAGCCATCCTGCACACAGATCCTGCTCTGCTCTGCTCAGAGCCATCCTGCACACAGATCCTGCTCTGCTCTGCTCAGAGCCATCCTGCACACAGATCCTGCTCTGCTCTGCTCAGAGCCATCCTGCACACAGATCCTGCTCTGCTCTGCTCAGAGCCATCCTGCACACAGATCCTGCTCAGAGCCATCCTGCACACAGATCCTGCTCTGCTTTGCTCAGAGCCATCCTGCACACAGATCCTGCTCAGAGCCATCCTGCACACAGATCCTGCTCTGCTCTGCTCAGAGCCATCCTGCACACAGATCCTGCTCAGAGCCATCCTGCACACAGATCCTGCTCAGAGCCATCCTGCACACAGATCCTGCTCTGCTCTGCTCAGAGCCATCCTGCACACAGATCCTACTCTGCTCTGCTCAGAGCCATCCTGCACACAGATCCTGCTCTGCTCTGCTCAGAGCCATCCTGCACACAGATCCTGCTCTGCTCTCCTCAGAGCCATCCTGCACACAGATCCTGCTCTGCTCTCCTCAGAGCCATCCTGCACACAGATCCTGCTCAGAGCCATCCTGCACACAGATCCTGCTCTGCTCTGCTCAGAGCCATCCTGCACACAGATCCTGCTCAGAGCCATCCTGCACACAGATCCTGCTCAGAGCCATCCTGCACACAGATCCTGCTCAGAGCCATCCTGCACACAGATCCTGCTCTGCTCAGAGCCATCCTGCACACAGATCCTGCTCTGCTCTCCTCAGAGCCATCCTGCACACAGATCCTGCTCTGCTCTCCTCAGAGCCATCCTGCACACAGATCCTGCTCAGAGCCATCCTGCACACAGATCCTGCTCTGCTCTGCTCAGAGCCATCCTGCACACAGATCCTGCTCAGAGCCATCCTGCACACAGATCCTGCTCTGCTCTGCTCAGAGCCATCCTGCACACAGATCCTGCTCAGAGCCATCCTGCACACAGATCCTGCTCTGCTCTGCTCAGAGCCATCCTGCACACAGATCCTGCTCAGAGCCATCCTGCACACAGATCCTGCTCTGCTCTGCTCAGAGCCATCCTGCACACAGATCCTGCTCTGCTCTGCTCAGAGCCATCCTGCACACAGATCCTGCTCTGCTCTGCTCAGAGCCATCCTGCACACAGATCCTGCTCTGCTCTCCTCAGAGCCATCCTGCACACAGATCCTGCTCAGAGCCATCCTGCACACAGATCCTGCTCTGCTCTGCTCAGAGCCATCCTGCACACAGATCCTGCTCTGCTCTGCTCAGAGCCATCCTGCACACAGATCCTGCTCTGCTCTGCTCAGAGCCATCCTGCACACAGATCCTGCTCCGCTCTGCTCAGAGCCATCCTGCACACAGATCCTGCTCTGCTCTGCTCAGAGCCATCCTGCACACAGATCCTGCTCAGAGCCATCCTGCACACAGATCCTGCTCTGCTCTGCTCAGAGCCATCCTGCACACAGATCCTGCTCCGCTCTGCTCAGAGCCATCCTGCACACAGATCCTGCTCTGCTCTGCTCAGAGCCATCCTGCACACAGATCCTGCTCTGCTCTCCATTATTGCAGCTCTGGACTGTGGTAACATTTACATACATTACTGGACAGTATCAGTTGGTGTCGCTGATTCTCACTGAAGTGCTCTTTAAACTTTCTAAACTCTCTGCCCTTTAAATTTCTTATAAAGACACTGCTGTCTGCTCTTTTTAGAAGTAGTTACGGCTGACCCTGTAGTAAGGTTTCTTGTGTTTTTTATTTTTCACACAGTGCTATTTCACATGTACTGTATTATAAAAAACAATTAAAAGGAAATTAAATCTGACTCACAAAATCAACAAGTAGGCTGTGTGTACTGGTATGATTGCTTTTCTGCAATTACTTGTTTATGAATTCAGAGTTCAATCATTCATAATGGTTCGCATAATTATTAATATGAATCAGCAAGGTTCAACTGCAAATTAATGTGGTTAGATTCCCCTGACTATCCTTTGCTTACCAATTTAGACGTGGGGTTTCTTAGTAACATAGCTCTTCATTAGCAACTTAGCTGCTCCTTAAAAGCTGCATTAATATATAGAAACCTAAAGCCACCTAAAGAGCTCTGCCATTGAGATTGATTTGCTGTGTAAGTACAGCTTTACCAGTGCAGCTTGGGGGTAGCGTTTAATTCTGGGAGGAAAAAAAGCTGTTAGTGCTTTGATATCCCTTCACGTGTTCCTCTTGCCTTGTCCTGTCTCTCTCTTCATAAAAAGCACACAAATTTTCCTCTAATTAGGCTGTGAAGTGTACTGAGTAGCATTAGTCCCTCTCAGCCATGTTCACTACCTGCCACATTTCCTTTCTTCTTTTTTTCAACCCTGCAGAAAATAAGTCTCACTGTCTGCACAATGAACAAAAGCCCAAGGTGGAATCCCTTCAATGCGATCCTGGTGTGCTAATGGTACAGGATCCAGCAAATTCCAGCCAGCAGGGCATTCTACTATTTCTCTTAATGAACAACCACTCCTCGTTTCAAAGTCTGGTTTTAAAATAGCCTATGTAGCACGCACTTCATGTTTAAATAATAGCTGATTATCCAGACTATAAATAATGAACTTATATCTTTACCTAGTCCTTGTAAAAATATTACTGAAAAACAGCAAACGTTGTTCTTTTTCCTAATGTATTTGTTAGGTTGTGAGATTTATTAGAGTTGTGTCAATAAGAAATCCAGTGTGATGTTTCTGCTTAAACTCCCATTATACAACACTGATTAGTAAATCACTTTTAGCCAAATGCAAACAGTACTATGATGTGTGAGTTGCACTGAAGTAGAGGAGATTAAATGGTTACTTTGAAATAAGTAAATATTGTTCATACAGCTCAAAATATTTTTGAGCATTTAGCTTGTACAGCTAATACAAAAATTGTAATGTGAGCATAAATGAGAGGGTTTGAGGAGAACAGCTGCAGAAACATCAAGTGATATTCTCCACTTTTATAGTTCCTGGGTGGAATTTTCCAGAGCACCTCAGTGCCAGGGGGTTTGACTCCACGCACTTGTGCCCCAGGTTTGGCAGCCCGGTGTCCTGCGGGACGCGGGTAACCTACTGCTGTTGAGCAGCTGGGCCACTTCCTGGGGAACGTTGCTGGGTGTTTGCAGGGTGCTCGGCCTCCTGGACAGCAACGCGGGCTGCAGCCCCTGTGCAGGTATTGCCAGAGTCATGAGCCACCTCCCAACTCCCGCCTGCCCAAGAGTGTCTGGCTCGTGCCTCTGCGGGCCTGGCTCCTCCTGTCACCAGTCCCCAGATGGACCTTTGCAGCTTGGGGGACGGGTAAGCCCCGGAGCTTGCAGGGGAGATGCAGCACTCAGTGCACCTGCATCTTGCTGCAAATACCTTTGCTACTGCGCAACGAACGGTGGCAAGCTCACCCTCCTCTTGATGAGCGTGCCGCTCAGGCTGCTCCGCTAATCGCGCTTTAAAACACACGCGGCCTCCTCGGAGTGCTGCGCAGGACTGACCCTGCGATGCTGCTCAGAGATCCAGGGCAGATCTGCAGGGCCAGACTGTCTGCACCGGCTGGCTCCGTGATGCTAACTGAGGCGTAGTAAGTGCAGATGACTAAAAGCACATTTCTGGTAAGAACTAAATATAAACACAATATAAATAGAACACTTAGTATTCTGTGTGATGTGTTATTCAAGCCACTTTGATTGCCACACCATGCATTAGTCCTCCAGGGTGCTTTACAAATTGTTAAATACCAGAACTGCTTAACATGCAGCATCTTACTAACTCCAGCAGTACACAGAGAGTAAACTTGGTGAACAGGGACGAGAAGAAATGCGACAAGGGGATGGTTGCGCAACACATTTCAGAGGGTGCCTTTCAGAAACCAGTGGGCATGGTGTTACCTCTGACAGGACACTTGGTCACCATAAGCCCCAAGCTGTGCCTGTGTCCTCAGCGCTGCTGCGCTGTCCCCCAGCGGCGGTGCCCCTCTGCCACACCGTGTCACTGTCACCAGCAGCGGTGCCCCTCTGCCACACCGTGTCACTGTCACCAGCAGCGGTGCCCCTCTGCCACACCGTGTCCCTGTCCCCAGCAGCAGTGCCCCTCTGCCACACCGTGTCCCTGTCCCCAGCAGCAGTGCCCCTCTGCCACACCGTGTCCCTGTCCCCAGCAGCGGTGCCCCTCTGCCACACCGTGTCCCTGTCCCCAGCAGCGGTGCCCCTCTGCCACACCGTGTCCCTGTCCCCAGCAGCGGTGCCCCTCTGCCACACCGTGTCCCTGTCCCCAGCAGCGGTGCCCCTCTGCCACACCGTGTCCCTGTCCCCAGCAGCAGTGCCCCTCTGCCACACCGTGTCCCTGTCCCCAGCAGCGGTGCCCCTCTGCCACACCGTGTCCCTGTCCCCAGCAGCAGTGCCCCTCTGCCACACCGTGTCCCTGTCCCCAGCAGCAGTGCCCCTCTGCCACACCGTGTCCCTGTCCCCAGCAGCGGTGCCCCTCTGCCACACCGTGTCCCTGTCCCCAGCAGCAGTGCCCCTCTGCCACACCGTGTCACTGTCCCCAGCAGCAGTGCCCCTCTGCCACACCGTGTCCCTGTCCCCAGCAGCAGTGCCCCTCTGCCACATCGTGTCACTGTCCCCAGCAGCGGTGCCCCTCTGCCGCACCATCAGTGTCCCTGTCCCCAGCAGCGGTGCCCCTCTGCCACACCGTGTCCCTGTCCCCAGCAGCAGTGCCCCTCTGCCACACCGTGTCACTGTCCCCAGCAGCGGTGCCCCTCTGCCACACCATGTCCCTGTCCCCAGCAGCGGTGCCCCTCTGCCGCACCGTGTCCCTGTCCCCAGCAGCGGTGCCCCTCTGCCACACCGTGTCCCTGTCCCCAGCAGCAGTGCCCCTCTGCCGCACCATCAGTGTCCCTGTCCCCAGCAGCGGTGCCCCTCTGCCGCACCGTGTCACTGTCCCCAGCAGCAGTGCCCCTCTGCCACACTGTCAGTGTCCCTGTCCCCAGCAGCGGTGCCCCTCTGCCGCACCGTGTCCCTGTCCCCAGCAGCGGTGCCCCTCTGCCACACCGTCAGTGTCACTGTCCCCAGCAGCGGTGCCCCTCTGCCGCACCGTGTCCCTGTCCCCAGCAGCGGTGCCCCTCTGCCACACCGTGTCCCTGTCCCCAGCAGCGGTGCCCCTCTGCCACACCATGTCACTGTCCCCAGCAGCGGTGCCCCTCTGCCGCACCGTGTCACTGTCCCCAGCAGCGGTGCCCCTCTGCCACACCGTGTCCCTGTCCCCAGCAGCGGTGCCCCTCTGCCGCACCGTGTCCCTGTCCCCAGCAGCGGTGCCCCTCTGCCGCACCGTGTCACTGTCCCCAGCAGCGGTGCCCCTCTGCCACACCATGTCACTGTCCCCAGCAGCGGTGCCCCTCTGCCGCACCGTGTCACTGTCCCCAGCAGCGGTGCCCCTCTGCCGCACCGTGTCACTGTTCCCAGCAGCGGTGCCCCTCTGCCGCACCGTCAGTGTCCCTGTCCCCAGCAGCGGTGCCCCTCTGCCACACCGTCAGTGTCCCTGTCCCCAGCAGCGGTGCCACTCCGCCGCAACATGTCACTGCCACTGCACTGTCACCCAACCAGCATCTTCTGTGGGTCATGACTCAAAACAAGTTCATTAAAACGGTATTACAAAATCCCAAGTGAAAAACCACTCACACCTAATTTGATAAATAAGCTTCTTCAGTATTCTAGGAACAAACAGGGCAGATTTTTGGCATTACGTTAGCAGATCTGGCTTCCACTAGAGCCCAAGGCAGCCTACACGAAGCACTTCTATCTTGTGTTAAAGGCATGATGCCACTGAGCATCCATTTGGTTGCCAAGTATCGGAAGCCGCCTCTAATGATGTGTTTTGTACGGAAGGTGCAGCAGAGGGAGATTCCACCGCTCTGCAGACACGTTCCATAACTTGGCAACTGCCTCACCGCTGCCTGCATCTCGGGGCAGCACAAAGGGTGTTGCTGGCTGGCTGTGTTCCTCCTTTGTGAAGCACTACGGAGCACTCATGACCAGCAAAAGAAAAAAAATATTGCAGAGCTCTCTCCTCACCCAAGTCTTTTATCTGCTGCTACAGCAATGGAAAGAATGTGAAGGCTTTCAGGCGAGCACTGGGAGCTCCAGGGGAAGGAAGGAGTGGGGTACAGGGGACACTTCGGATGAAACCCACTAGAATTGGCTTTCTTTGCATTCAAGAGAAGTCTTCCCTCTTGGAAAGAGCCTCACTCTTGGGTGCTCAAGTTCTAGTTGAGCCTTTTTGAGATGCAACCTTATGGGAAATGAATAAAAACTGCAGAAGCTCTTTCCTGTACTGGATTCCAAATCTGTTAAATTTCCAGGTGACATAAAAGGTTTGTATACAAAATCCTTGGCTTGGTTGCTGTGGTTGTTCCTGCCCTGACACTGCAAACCTCAGGGCTGCGGGACGCGCAGGGACGGCAGGCGCAGGGGACGCCGTGACCCGCGCCGGGGCAGGTGACATGTGCCACCGCCCCGCTCAGCCTCCACAACGTGCAGCCACCGCAGCGGGAGGAGGACGCCAGAGAGGCCATTTCAGCCCTTCCCTTGGTTGTGGGTCAAATCCCGCAGCTTTTAATTCCGTTGAACTCATACCGAATCAACGGAACTTTTCTCTCAAGGAAAGGATATGTCTTTCATCTCATTACTACCACTAGCCGCGGTTCCATGCACACAACCGGAACAGGTTACTTGGAGTTAGCTGAATCTTGAGGGCCTGTTGTTCATGCTAATTTGAAAATGGCACCGGCACACTATAGTCAGGAAATCCAGTACCATGGGGTTAACTTTCAGCCCTTATACCGAACGCAAATCAGTGAGGAAATTCATTGCTAGGTGCAGTCTCTAATTATTTAAAAGATAATTTGCATGCTACACAGAAATAAATTAGCTCCCAGGTGACAGCTGTTCCACTGTGTCCATTCCTGGAACTAGATGCCATGCTGGGAAATCTAAATGCAGACCAAAAGATGAAAGCGTTGTACTGTCTTGCCTTGTAGAAAGGCCCTCCCCAAAACAGAGGCTGAAAGAAGGGAGGAGGGGAATGAATGTTTCGAACCACCAAGTTTAGAAGCTCAGCGAACAAACCACAACATTTTCACAGTCTAAATATTCTTTTCACTACAGGCACTTCACATCTGGCGAGAAGATACTGCAAGGGGATGGAAGTGTAATGTGTACTGGTTTAAAAGGATTTTTTTCCAAGCGAGAAATTCAGTCCCAACATTAGGTTTGCATTCACACGGTTATGCGAGATCATTATAGAGCACGTGAACACCAACCTAAACAGTTTTTCTTCATTTTATCACACACATGGAAATCAACAAATGCATTTTCACATTCCTTGCCAAAAGAAGACCAGACACCACTTTCTGTCAGCATAAAAGCCTCAAGACAATCTTCATCTCACAGGAGATGCTAAAACATTTTTCAATTTAATGGTTTTCTAATGGTTCTCATGGTTAGGTTTTAACACTGTCTATTGTACGTATATATACGTACCTTGCATACAACACTCTATTATGTGGATGTACATGTATTGTGTATATATATATTACCTATTATGAGACTTTGTCATGTAGCCAGCGTTTTCCCATTGCCTCCTCCTGAAGCAGCAGGTTCCCGTGCCCCTTTCTTTGTGCTGGGGCTGTTCCATGCAGAGCCCGGGCCGGTGGGTCCCCCTCGCTGTCCCCTCCTTTCCATACAGAGCCCGGGCCGGTGGGTCCCCCTCGCTGTCCCCTCCTTTCCATACAGAGCCCGGGCCGGTGGGTCCCCCTCGCTGTCCCCTCCTTTCCATACAGAGCCCGGGCCGGTGGGTCCCCCTCGCTGTCCCCTCCTTTCCATACAGAGCCCGGGCCGATGGGTCCCCCTCGCTGTCCCCTCCTTTCCATACAGAGCCCGGGCCGGTGGGTCCCCCTCGCTGTCCCCTCCTTTCCATACAGAGCCCGGGCCGGTGGGTCCCCCTCGCTGTCCCCTCCTTTCCATACAGAGCCCGGGCCGGTGGGTCCCCCTCGCTGTCCCCTCCTTTCCATACAGAGCCCGGGCCGATGGGTCCCCCTCGCTGTCCCCTCCTTTCCATACAGAGCCCGGGCCGGTGGGTCCCCCTCGCTGTCCCCTCCTTTCCATACAGAGCCCGGGCCCAGTGCTCAAAATGTATTAGCTGATCAGCATCAGCTGCGATAAGGGAAGAAAATTATCTGCTGTCTTAGCTCATATCTCACACAATTGTGTCATCCTCCTTCAGTTTCTGCTTAACGCCTATTGACAATTTACTGTTTATGTGAACTCGACAGTTGCTGTGTGCCATTCCTCTCTTGTAAAACACCACCAACATTTTCTAGACATCAAAATCAATCCCCAAGATTGATTTAAATCATGAATGATTTAAAAATCTCCCTAGAAACCTTTGCCTTAAAAATTTGATTCAAAGTGACAAAACCACAGACTTTAAAAAGTGACTTCTGAATATTAATCTTCAGTAAAAAAGGATTGTTCAGGTTCAGCTTAATGAGTTACGCCTACTGAATATTCTAAGCAAAAGTTACAAAGATACAGAAATGCTCTCTCAGATGAAAGATGGGCAAGTAAACAGACACACAGCTCTTTCTGGGAAGGTCTTCAAGGCTTGCATTACCAGCGATAATTTCGCAAAATAAGAGAAAATATTTCTTAAAATCTATCTTTTGCTCTAAGGAAAAACAGCCAGAAGACAAACCATAATAAAATACAACTCAAATTCTGTCAGAATGTAGATTTTATGCACACTGCTGAATTTATCTTACCTGTAGAAATCTGTAATCTGACCTTCATTCCAGCGATAATAAAGATCATTAAGAAGACGCTCGTGCTGTCCGTACAGGCAAGTGTAGTTGGAGACCGGCACGGGCTCCTTTGAGAAGCAAGTGATGCTGTCCACCACTCTGTATTTGTTGATGTGCATCCTGAAGTAGTTCCCACGTCGTGCCTCTCCGGTGACCATCTCTGTGCCCTGGAACAGAAACCACGAGGACAGCGGTGGAGACGAGCGACCACCTGCCCTGGCACAGTACAGATCCGCTGGGCTGCTCTGCCCCATTCCTGCCACTTCTAAACATTCACAGGCCTTCCTTCAATAATGGACACCCATTCCTGGTGGCACGGTTTACACAACAAGGCACCGTGTATGGTTTGGACACAAAGACTTGGTGTGTGGTTCACACCTTGATTAACTTTAGCGTTTAGTTTCAGCTAGGTCACTCGATCACTTAAAAGACAAAAATGTAAACATTTGTTTCAAACCCCACATCGCAGTGGGATGATCAAATAGCTTAAAGCTGTTTTTAAAAGCTGTATTCATGTTCCAGTTTTACATATTTCTAAAACCTGTTGCTAGGCTACAGTAACCTTTGTTACTTCCACATCTCCCGGCTAATACATTTCACTACCTTCTCTTACTTCTTTCTTAGGAAATTCTTTTAGGATTTATATGAAGTTTCTGGAGTGGCTTTAAAGATGTTCCCTTTTCAGATAGCAGGTAATCAAAGCTGCAGCAAAAGAATTCTAATCATGTTCTAGCAATATGGAGTGGCAAAACCAATTTCTCTCTCTCCAACAGTCCTTTCTGCTGCCCAGTACGTGCTGCTCTGGACAGCTCATCTGGATCTGCAAGGCTGGCAAACAAGGTGAGCCAGGCTTTGATTCCTGCTCCTAAAGCTTGATTCCTTTTAAAAAAATAGTTTATCTCCATGGACCATTGCTGTCCAAGTTTTAAAATCAACACTGAAGTAGTCTTTTAAAAACCACTCTTTACATCAACTACAGAATGGGCTTGAGGCAGCAATCCCTGAGGAAAAAGGTCTAATCTGTATGGAACAGGAGCTTGACTTGGGTGGATGGTCCTGTCTGGCTGTAAAACACACAAATCTGGTCCTTTTCTTGTTTCACAAGTCAAGTTCTCCAGTAGGAGAAGCATCTCCACGTCTGTATCATGGCACGATCTCCTCCACAGCCCAGCTCTGTGAAGCGCTTCCCTCTTCCCTGTTCCAAGATGACTCCCACAGCTGCAGCACTAGCTGTTTTCTAGCAGTGAAGTACAGAGCATCCTTACCAGAATATATTCTTCTCCTCCTAGTCTAGAAATCAACTGGATATCACTGAGAGACTGCAAAGTTTTATCATTTACATGCATTTATAACACCTTATTGCATGGGGGAAAGGGGTTAAGCGCTAAGGCTGAAAGCCTATTTCAGTGAAATCCAGCTAATACTGTCCTACATCCTCTTTACAGAAATCGGGCACCTTTTGAGAAAGTCAAATACCATGAAGCATGGAAACGACCATCTGAGAGATTCGGTTAGCTACGCGATTCATACTTGTCCACCTGCTGTACCCGATTTCTACGACGCACCCCCACTCAGCCGACTGGATTTGTTCTTACGCAAAACTGATGGCAAATACCAGCACTGCCCTGATGTTCTGTGTCACAAACGTGCTAGGAACCTCCGACAGCAACAGACTGCATGGGACTGAGAAAACGACTTGTCTCTCTCCAGAACCAAGCCAAAAGCAAGCCATTCTGAAAAGAGAGCACTGAGGAAAGCCAACACAACCACCTTCCAGCCTGCGCTGAGACCAATCACCAGGAACAGGTACAGCGCTGAGCCAGCTGCTCTGGGAAAAAAGGGTCAGGGAGCTGCAGTGGCCCGTTATGGAGCGATCTGAACCCAAAGTGCTGTGAACGGTAACCAAAAGCGCAGGGCGCCAGGGCTTGGCAAGTGTTTCTTGCCTTCAAGGACCAAAACCCCTTCAGTTGCAGTTGATTTCGTGGCAAAGGAACTGAGAACGGCAGTAAAGAAGTTAATCGGATAATCTTATCTGTATGTATTCCACATTTGCAATATGACAGTGAATTTACATTAAAATAAACTAAAAATTTTTGAATAATCCCTGAGATTTGGTTTTATGTGGTTTGTTCTATTCCAGAGTTTATTGGTAAGTCCCAGCTCCAGAAGGTCTCTAAATACATACTTACACCCATGTTCACTCAAGATATGTTTTTAAGATGCATGGTATTTATGCATGTACCTGTGCTATCCTAAACAAGAACACCTTTCAAAATAGACAACGAAACAAAGACAAGTTAAACAGTGTAACTTACATGATCATGTAGCGCAAGTTCTAAGTCCAAGCGGATGGGGATTTCTGGCTTGGAAATATGCACGAAATGATAACCGCCAGGAAGAACACCTCCTGCCATCAATGAAAATATGAGATTCATTAAATAATAAACAAAAAAGAAAAAGTATTTGTTTGCTCCCCTTCTCCCATTATATATTTTTGTTTGTTTGTTTACTAAATGGCTCTAAAAAGAAAACAAGGAACTTCTTTGTTTTGGTGGACTTCACATTATAAACTTTTTTTTTGTACTCTTATACATATTGCTGCAGTAGCCACACATTGAAAAGTTCTGATTATAGTTTCACTGATCTTGACCTTGGTGTAAAGACACAGAGTTTCACTGGAAACACTCCACATTTAGTGTGATGTGAATGAAAGCACGACTTGGTCTGTTATTAGCAAAAACCTACAGCGGAAGCGTTTCCTGCAGCTCACCTCTGTGCATTGAGCGCGTAGGGAGCTTTCAGGGCTTTCCTGCCGTCAGATGGCAATGAGGGGGATGGACCTACCCTTGTTACACAGTCACAGCAAAAATAACACGGGCTATGACAGTACAACAGACAGCCATTCTGGCATACCTTTAATTTTACACCCTCTGTACATGGGGATGAGTCCCTCGGTCCCTTCTGGTGGCTTAGGGGAGGGCGTACGGGTTGGATGAAGGAGATCTAGCATGGACGTAGCCAGCTCGAAGCCAACCTCCTTGGAGCTGAAGTTGCTGTGTGTCCATTCGTCTGCGTAGTATCTACGGGAATACTTGGTCAGGGGACCTGCAGCCCTGATGCTGGCATCGCTGGTACGGAATTTGGTATCGATCACGAGTCTCCCATCAAACACAAGGCGAGCGTCACTGATTGCCTTGAAGGTTTCAAAATCCACTCTCCTGTAGGCAAAGTTAAAAAATGCCTAAAAAAAGGATGTAAATATGCACTGGTTATTATACATCAGTTACTGGCCAATTTCATAAATCAAAACCTACGCTTCATTCTGAATGTTATTTAAAAAACAAGCACATGAAATAAAGTATGATTTTATAGACACAGATAGATCCTTCTGATCCAGTATATACAGCTACTAAAATTAAAACAAAGACAGTAGACAGGAGGATTACTAAATTAGACTTATCTACTTCTGGTTATTAGATGAGTTTTATTTTTTAAACTCTAATATCAACTATATCAAATAGCCTGAGTGGATGTGCATATTTTCTCTGTTAATGAGAATATGAAACAGACTTGAATGCTTTATGAAGTTTATTTTCTTCTTTCAAATGCTCAGGCCAAACTGAAAACCCAAGTAACAGAAATGTACAATGTACATTTTAGCAGGATAACTGTATATGACAAACATGTTTCCAACTGTTGTGGCTGTTTACCAACAAACTCTGTTACTATGGCTACCAGCAGAGGGATAGTCCATGAAATGGGAAGATGGGAAATGCGCATTGTTCAGAGGAAATGCCATCCTCATTCAAACTACAGCAGAATTGAGGGCAGGGGAAGCTGGAGTCCAAGACATTTGTGAGAGGTACAAAAGGACCAAATATTTACACGAAAAGGAAAGCATTCAGATTCATCTGGAACCAAAAATGTGCTCATTAAGGAAAAAAGCACCTATTGTGGTGAAGGTGAGAGCGGCGCTGGGGAAGGTGTCTCGGCTCTGCAACAGGAGCGACGAGGAGCAGAACCGCGGCTGGGCCACCACACGGCAGGCCCCTGCCGCAGCCCTCGCCTGCATCGCAGCACCGCAGGCGGGACGAGACACAGCGCGGAGCAGCGGCTCCGAGTTACACACGGTAGACTGAAAGCCAGCAGAACAAAGGTCCCAAAATTGGTGTAACACGAGAGTGCATGCTAGACACTGAGGGTTAAAAGTAGTAAGAATGACAAGGTTGAGAGTTGGTGTAAACAAGATCACTGCCTGCAAATGGTACAGATGAAGACTGACCATCTTGTTGCTACAATACAGGTTGTGACGCTTCCAGAGCCTTTATAAAGAGCTTTCCCCTTCATCAGCGCCCTCAGCCTTTAATGTGATCGGACAACAAGGTGAATGTTGCTGCCCACCACCAAGAAATATTACTGTACAGGCTGAGAAAAGGTGAAAAGTTATCAGCCTGAGACATAACTCTATCAGGGCAAGCTGGCACCAGTAATCCGTCCTTCCCTTAGTGTCAGCCTCAGGGAGGACACGGTTGTGACCCGTGTAAAGGTATTACCCAATTACACCATCAAAGAGCTTTCCTGCGGACTAAGGGTGAGTGTCAGATGCTCACGACCAGCTGGATGAGCCAGCCGGAATAAAGGCTGGAGAGGGAAGCAAAGGGAGCTGGAAAATTTCAGCTCCACTGGTACAG
This sequence comes from Caloenas nicobarica, assembly GCF_036013445.1. Taxonomy (NCBI): domain Eukaryota; kingdom Metazoa; phylum Chordata; class Aves; order Columbiformes; family Columbidae; genus Caloenas; species Caloenas nicobarica. The sequence continues at coordinate 121,952,177 of NC_088247.1, forward strand.
CAGAGATGGGGCAGCAGAGGAGCCGGAGCCTCTGCGCTTGGTCGTATATAAAATAAGTAATGAACTCTGCACAGTTAAGGGAATTCTGACCATCTAGTAGATCCAACATCAGAGAAGCTCTGCCCGCAAGGGCAGGGGGACCACACAGCCCCGCGTCCTGCCGGCTGCCAGGCAGGACGGTGTCACCCGAGGGGAGGGACGGCTGCAACCTGCAGGCTGGGAGCCATCTGTCAGCCCGGGAGGGGAGGAGGGAGCCTGCCGCTTCAGGGAAAGAGGAGATTTTCTCCCATTGTTTCTATCCTGCAGGACTCAACAAATTAAGCCCCCAAGAACTGCCAATCACCAGTTGATATTGGCTCAAATCCCAAAAGGCCCAGCGCTGCTGCAGGGCCGATTCCTGCACAGGCTGCTCGTGGCAAAGGCAGCTGCTCTGCACAGCCCCGTCCTCCCGGGCAGCCAGCAGCACTCGCAGCCCCGCCAGACAGCTGAACCGTGCTGGAGAATATAAGGCCGCTGCCATCACAAGTGACGGGCTGGAGAAAAGCCTCGCGAGGGCAGAACCGCAGCCGAGAGAAAGAGGACAGGACAAACCAAAGAGCTGCACGAGGAGAGACCGGGAGGAACAACACTGCTGCCATGGGGACCAGAGACTGCAGGGGATCCAAGTGCTGGGCAAGGGCTTCACTGCCGGCAGGACGGGCTGAACTACTCACACGCTTTAAGGACCAGGGCTGGGAAAGCCCAACGTCAGGGAGCATGGCTCAGGAGGCACAGTGCTCTTCCCTGGCGAGCTAAGAGTATTTCTCACTCAGCAGTGAACGACTACTTGTGAGTCAGGTGACTTAAATACATCTTAATCCAAACCAGTCAGGGCATTAACAATGGTTTTATCTGGATTTAAAAAAAAACAACAATCCTTTAGACTAATAAGTGAACGTTCGGTCCTCTAGAGACAATGAGAAAATAGATAAACTAGTGAGGGACTATCTAGATTTGATGGTCTTTGCCTGAAAAACCAGAGTGAAGGCAATACAATGAAAGCACATACTTACTGAACACTGCAACTGAAAGGGTTTTGTATTAGTGGTGAAAGCCGCCCAAGCGATGAGGTCTGTGTGGCTGCCCCGGCCCCAGCGTGCCAGGACACTGTCCCAGTGCACGGAGACGCCAGCGCTGGACAGGGCATCCTGCACAGCGCCCTCGACCTCCGCGTTGTTCAGGCAGGTGACGCTGGAGCCAAGGGGAGGCTGCACCAGATGGATGCGAGAGCCAGCGATTCCAAGAGATAAGAGGGTTTCTACTGTGGTGTAAATGTCAATTGTATTCCCATAGACAATGACGTTCCCTAAGGGAAAAAAAAGGGGAAAAATTTCTAAGATGTACAATGAAAACCTTATTAGTATAACTCAGATGATAATAACACGAAATTGCTTTCTTTGACCCTCTTATCTCTCTGATGCTATGAAGCAAACAATGGTACCTAGCAACAGTAGCTAAGATAATTTAGTGAAGAATGTGTACGAAACATCCCACAAAGTAGGCAAGTACTTAACATAGGAGTATGACATTCATTCCGACCACACAATTTGAAATTATTTTGATTGAAAATCCTCTAGAGGAAAAAAACCTCCATTTTTATTTTGTTCTCCCCTCCCTCCTCAATTTTTCTCATTTAAAGGATTTATTGGGGGTGGGGAGGAGGAGGGCACAGGAGCAAATTAAATACATTATGCAGAAAAAAAACCCAGAAACTACTGAAAGACCAAGTTATAGAAAAATGGTCACAGTGCAATGCAGGAGGTCACGGGTGCTGCCGCTTCTCCTGCCAAAGGCCGGTATGCAGCAGGTCACAGAGCGCCTCATGCAACTCACCTGCACCTTCATCCGCCTTGGCATTTATGTCCCACTACAAGTGATCGCATCCCCTACAACCTCAATTTTATTACTTCATAGGCTAAACTAATTTCCCTGGGACCATGAGACACAGAGCAATACTAAACAGAGCATTCACGAAGCCCTAGCTCCCACGAATATTAATGATAAAATTTGTTAACAGATGTTCTATTATTCCCCTTTGACTACAAGGTTATTTTATTTGTCCATATCAGTTGGGCTACTTCTGCCTGCCAAATAAACATTATTCTTCATAATTGTCAGGGAAAAGAATTGCCCCATGATCGTACATGCTCAGAAATGCTGGAAAGCATATTTTTACTCTTCACGTCATTGACCAGAGGGACGGAACAATTTTACCTGCAAACATATTCATCTGAAACCATAAGAAGAGACCTTACTGCTTTCATAAATATAATACAGCATGGGTATCGGGTGTGAGAACGGGAATTGTGTCCACAAGCCCCCTCCATCGCTCACACCTGCCAGGACAGTGTCTGTGGGCAGCACTGTCACCAGAGCCACAGCAGAGGAAGATGCAGGACTCAGCCACGTTTTCCCTGCTGCAGCAGGGTGTAAGGCAAGAAGCAAACAAGCAGAACCAGTGCTGAAACACAAACTTAGATACGTTCATTTTTAGTCACCCAGCATGCTAATAGTGCAGGTAAGAACATGGTACACAGCTGCTGACATTTACACATTTTCAGTTAGCAAGGGGTGAAAACCAGGAGCAGCTGAAGAGGATGCAGTGGCTGGGAATGGGAACAGAGCAGCACTCACCCAAAGCACAGCCCAACAAAGCTTGATTCTGACTCTAAGGTGAGTCTGGACAGCCGAGAGATCCTCACTACCCAGCAGAACCAGCCCCTTTGGAGGGAAGGTCACTTATTGCATTTTATGTTGGCATTTTTGTTTATGCGAGATCAGATTTGAGCCCCGCATTTCTCAAAGAAAATTAAAATTCTGTTTTATATGGTAATATTAAATACAACTACATTAGCTCAAGGAAAGCAATGCTCCTTTACTGACCTCTTGTAAATCAACAATTTACGGTTTCTGCTTATTACAATATTAGTGGCTTTTTAGATCACAGTGCTAGTAGTGTAGGAACTACCGATATTCATTATGGACTGAAATTATGTCCACTGGACAGATAGCAGTTCCTCAGCATGCTTTTATTATTTAACTACATGAAAATGTATCTATCTGTGAGTAAACATAATAATCTTCCATGGAAAAAAGCAGCTATAAATAAGAACCGTTAGACTAGTTTTATCATTTATCACTAGCATGTCAGCGTTCTGTGGCAGAGCATGCTCGTTCATTTGCCACAAGTGGAGGCACAAGATTTCAGTGACCCCAGCATGACCTGAATCTTTTTGGTTTGCAAAAGCTAAAGGAGAAAACCAGTATTAGCTAAAGCATCAGTGGCTCCGGTTGCTGATTCATGCACTGGAATTTTAACGCGAGAGTATTCCTACAAACACACTTTTAATAAGGCAGTAAACCATGTTTAGGTAAAAAGAAGAAATAATTGCTCCATTTTGGGCCATTAAAGCAGTTTTGTTCCTTATTTTACTTCCATCCTACTTTTTATTTTCATGGAAAGTGCAGAGCTAATATGAGACAAATTCCAGTTAGTCACAATTACAGTTCTAATAGGTTATAGGCATTAGGCGGCTGGGTTTCGTCAGGCCCTGCTCCCGGAGCCCTGCCAGAGCCATGGGCACAGCCAGCACAGGGTCCCTGCTGCAGCCCCCCACTGCAGCCCCCCATGCTGCGCCCCCACGCTGCAGCTCCCCATGCTGCAGCCCCCCATGCTGCGCCCCCTCGCTGCAGCCCCCCATGCTGCAGCCCCCATGCTGCGCCCCCTCGCTGCAGCCCCCCATGCTGCAGCCCCCTCGCTGCAGCTCCCCATGCTGCAGCCCCCCATGCTGCAGCCCCCTCGCTGCAGCCCCCATGCTGCGCCCCCTCGCTGCAGCCCCCCATGCTGCAGCCCCCTCGCTGCAGCCCCCCATGCTGCAGCCCCCATGCTGCAGCTCCCCATGCTGCGCCCCCTCGCTGCAGCCCCCCATGCTGCACGCCCTGCTGCAGCCCCCCAATGCTGCACCCCCACACTGCACGCACTGCCGGGCTGATCCCGCTCTACTTACGACCTGCAAAAAAGCATCCACCAATTTCATCCAAAATGCAGACGTGCCCAGAGCTCACAGAGGGGAGAAAAGCAATTAAAAACCCTACCTGAACTCTTAATTAAAAGCTGCTCTCAGAATCAGTGCCACCAAATGAAGATTACATCCAATTAAGCTAATAAGACTGGCACTGTGAAGCTCAGTGATTAACGCTTTCCTTTAAACAAGAATTTGACAAACAATACTCTGCAGTTCTGATGAGACGAAATGTAGGAGGTGGAATATTACCACTTATCGAAGGCAAAACTAGGACCTGGAGAATTTCAGAGATGAAAAGTAGAGGCCAACGCTCAACTTTGGTCCCCCCAGCAGAGCGGCAGCAGGGCCTGCAGAGCTCTGACAGACCCAGAGCCATCGCTGGCCCCTCTGCTGTGCATCTGGCTTGCAACCGAAGGCAGGATAGTGCTTAAGTAAGGCATCCATCTTTACATCGTAGCAAAAGTGAGCAGCGGTAATGAATTGTGATCAATATAATATTAATTTAGCATTAATAATAATAAAGGTGAGTCCGTCCCAAAGCAGACGAGGTGCTGTAAGGCTGCCGTTCCTCTCAGGTGTGCCGGCCGGTGCTCTGCGCAGGTGTGCTGGAGCACATTCCAGGACTGGGCACGCACGGATTTACGTGACAGAGTAGCAGCCGCAAACAGGGAACACTAGAACCTCATCTGTTTATGCAAACGCAGCCATGCAGATCAGCTGCAAACCGTGCGGGCAGGACTGCTGGAGAGGCTCTGTTTACATGCCTGAGGAAAACCTGAGCAGCAACAGTATCGTGTTTATTGTCTCCTGACCTGATCACAGCAAGACTGGAGGATGATAGAGAAACTTCCAGCGTCTTGAGAACGTCCCTAGAGGTCGGCTGAGCAGGACATGAACCCTGAGGACCACACCAAGTGAGTACCAGTTCTCTTTAGAAACTACATCTCCAGGCAACTCCTGCTGTTGCAGGTTGCACAAGGACAGCTGTCCTGCTTTAAACCCCGTCCTAACTCAGATCCAGCACACACAACCGGTGGTACATGAATTCATTCACCATTTGGGCTCCTCTTCTGTAGCTGAAAGTTTTAACTCAGAAGCCTGGACGATTGCAGGTATTTTCAATGGCACACGCATTCAGTGAATGAACTAATGAATATATGAACAATGCACACACCAACAGGCTGAGGAAATACAGGTCTGGTGGACAAAAATGCGCACAAATGTGTGATTGTAAGGGTTAAGACCAAAATACTGGGAGCTTGCAGCTCTATGTGAAAATCTGTAACTGATGTAAATGAATACAAAGGTGACAGATACTGGAAAAAACCCACTTCCTAATTTAGACCTGTTTTCTTTGTGTTATGCCTCAAATATAGATATTTTCCTATAGAACAGAAAAACACATCCACTAATTAAATTATTATTTAATTGACTAATTAATGACTCCAGCCAGATTTACATTTGGGACTCATTTTGGTTTATATAATAATTATAGATAATTAATCTATCTCAAGCCTTTCTTTCCTAGCTAAATATGCTGGGTATCAAAAATGACAACAAATTGTAAATTAATCTGGAAAACAAAGCACAGCAGATGAAAGACTTTGTTAGAATTAATCAGGCACCAATTATACCATAGAATTAAGGAAACAATAAGCTCAGAAAACATTTCTGCAAATGTGCATGTGCCAAGGAAACCCCTTACCTTCGGAGCTGACAAGGTTTTCTTTCAGCCAGCACGTTGCCCTGGAGCAGTCCTGATCGTCGTTGAGGGTGAAGTGGTTGGAAGGGACTTTCCCTGTGTATCTTTGTGGCCACTTACTTGTGACTTCTCTGTTAGTTGGGAGTTTGCTGATATCTGCTCCAGTGGGAGACGGGACCTGAAAGACATGAATAAACGAGTAAATATATGGCATACATCTTGGAGAACGTTAAGAAAGATTTAAAAAAACAATGACACAAGCCATTTGACTACCTAAGGGTTGTTGTTCTTGCACATCCTCACCTGTCTCAACACTCAGCAGCAGCAAGCAGCAGCAGGTACACCCACCTGTGTATGTATTCCATGCTTTCTATGGGCTGTGCGTGACCACTTTAAACAGCAGCGCCCCAACAAGTGAATAACAATACAGACCAAGCAAATGAATGAGACTTCATGCAAACAGCAGAAATGTGTAAATATACGGTTGAGAGGTGTCTTCAGTTATTTGAATAACATGCTTTCAAGTGACACTTGAAAATTCTTTGTGCAGCAAGACTGCCTCTGTATTTTGTCAGCATAAACGCAACTTGCTAAAGTGAGATTTTGTCCCAGAGAAAGGGGCCAAAACCTGCTTGATGGTTAAAATGCCAGGATTCAGCAAAGTGTTAATTGTACAATACTACTTTATAGTAGCAAGTTCAATCTGAATTATACAGTGCAAAAAAGGGAATCTCATCTATGAATTCAACAGAGATGGCCGTTTGATTTACGCAGTTTGAAGACTGCGCAATGACACACGAGAAAGGAGAAACAGTGCCGGGATGTCCGAGTCGCAGCTGAGCTGTAGGGCTGGAGATGAGCCCGATTCCACATCTCACATGTAGCCGAGGGTCTGCTTCAGCCTCGCTGGAAACCACTGTGCCACAAAAACATACGGCACCACGCGCCTGCCGAGGCCTGGTCTTCACAGGAGATGAGTAATTAATTCAATAAGGAATTCTCCCCATTACCAAAACTAGGTCAAATGGTGTTAGGCCAGCTGGAGTTCAGTCTCCTGCGGCTGGGGCCACATGTCAGTCGTGCCCACTCTTCAGAGGTTTAATGGTCATGGTGGCAAAATACAGGCAGCTTTGCTTAAGAGCTGAGTGGTGACTTTGCTGGCAGGAAATTCTGTAAAACTTCTTGTCTCCTCCAAATTCTATAGCCACACTGGAATGGTACAACCCGTTACACCGAAGGGCTGCAAACGTTCTGGTTACACACTTGCTAAGCACTACTCTACTGCTCTGCTAGTCACAGAAACACTATGCACTGTAAAAACTGAAGATATTATTATGTTTTTCACTCTGTACACAACCTTACCTGGTATTTCTGTCCCGTACAGAGAACCAGGTAGTCATACGGTACTTTTTTCTCCTTGGAAACAACTACATATTTGGCAGCACGATTGATGCCAGTCATTTTACCAACCACAACGTTAACCCAGGAACAAAGTGACATCTGTGCATAATCTTCATCATTAAAACAGTGGCTGTGAAGAAAGCATATCTGTAAGTGACATTTCAGCAGCTGACAGCAGGCATTAATTAGACATCTGGTGAGCCAGCCCAAGTGCCCGGGCAGCTCAAGCCCGTGCTCTCGCTGTGCCTTTACAGCACTCTATAGCAAAAGATTAGTCATTATGAAATACTCGGTTACAAATTGACAACTTGCTGCTGAAGCCAAACAATCGCTCCCAGCACTGGGCCATACAACCACATAATTTAAAAAACAAGTCAGAAATACATGCTTTACTCTCCTTTTTCCTTGCAGGCTGATGCGAGGAGGAGACTCTTGCACCTGAAAATATTTTAAGAGTCCAATTCTTTCTCCTACAACAAGACTCCCTCACTAAGTTTTTTTTCCATTTTTGCTTCATTTCGTATTCAATTTCACCAGTAGTGGCCACGGTGAGACACAAATGGAATGAAGGCACTACTGGCATTTTAAGATCCATGTTCCAAAGTATTAGTCTGAACAGTTCAAAAATAGACAGAAAGCTAGGAAAACGGTTGTCAGATCTAGAAGTAAAAGGCAAAGATCTCAAATTTTCTCTTGGTGACCCCTTTCCAACCGAACTTTTCCAAAATGCAAGAATGAAAAATTCTGAAAACATACTAAGCTGATCCTCTACCCCCAAACTTTCAAAAGTCTCTGAGATGCCAATGAATTCCTCCGCAAGATGAACTGAATGTTAACAGGAGTAAACGGGAACTTGTCACATAGGCCATCCAAAAGAAAACAAAGCAGGTAAAGGAGAGAGAGAGACACCAACAGTGCAGGTGTGAAAAATATCAAACTTCACTATTTGTAACTGAACAACAATTTATTCTTAATGAAAGTGGGGAAACAACAGTTCCAGGTAACAAACAACAAGGAGGTTTGTCTGTTTCAAGAAGCAGAACCTTGTTCCATACAGTAGTTATGGCTTCTAGGCCTCCACCTCCTACTTATACTGGGTGATGAAAAATATTCTGCTTCCTTCCACAGGACTAAATGTGACATGATTCAATAGAAGGGGACTCAGCTCACATCTAAGCATTTGCTGCCTTCAGTATTATACCAGTGACCACAGCAGAGAACACCGGAGAGACTCAGCACCAACTGCTGTTATTTTGGCACTAGTACCAGAATATACATTCTAAACCGGACCTGATTGCCACACATTAATTGTTGTCACTGAGTTCCCTAAATTGTCATGCAGGATGCCACAGAAACAAATAGAGTTGCTCGCATGACCTGAAGAATTTCAGGACTGAATGACCAGGCTTTCTGAGGTGCTCTGCATCCTCTGTACTCACCAATACCAGAAGCAAAAAAATAAGGGAAGAAAAACACTAACAGTTCTCAACTGTAATCATGCAGAAATCTATAAATAACATGGACATCAAGGACAGATGAGAGTTTTCAAAAGCACCTTTATAATTGAGGTACACAGGTCCAAGGAGACTGGCACTCCAAAATCACAGGGATGCTTTCAAAAATCATACCCTGCAGAGTTCAATTTTCACTCTTAATCTGCTCTCAGATTTTAACAGCTAATTCTGGGGAGGCAGCTATGAACTGCGACTTTCTGTGAGGAAGGATGTTTTGTTATTACAACTCTTTTTTACAGTATACTTAGGAAAATGAGTACATGCATTTATGTGAGCATATAAACCCTTCATTTACTAGATTTGTACTTAAACACGCTCCTTTCTACAATAAAAAGATTAATTCAGGTAACTACTCATAAAAAAATCCATGACAGGGCAAAAATCCAAATGAGATAAAGTAGTTTTAAGCAGGTTCACATCACACCATTTCCTTGTTTTTGTAGAGGTTTCATTTTAAGGTTCAGACACCGAGTTGTTTTGTCATTTAAAGAGCTGGCCCTTCAGTGTCACTGCTGCTTATTGAGTAAAGGATTTGGTAAAAAATAAGTGCAGGTTTCAAAGAGTCACATGCCACTTCTAAATAAATTATATTAAGTCCATTCCCCAGCTATTCAAAACAACTGATTAATTTTAATTCTGTGCTTCTCAACGTCCAGAAAAATCATGTTCCTGTCTACAGTGAGAATTCTTAGTCACTGTTCCAAAAATAAAACCATCAATACCACCAATACTAATTCTTATACATTCTTTTGTTCAGCATTATTTGGAATGAAACTCACGGAAGATAAAAATTAAATAATATTTTTAAAGCAAGCATACATCTTTTGTCATTTTTCTTTAACCTGGAGATCTTAATCTAAAACGTCTTGAAAAGCAGAGACCAGTGCCCTGGCATAATACGATGGATTGCTGTCCTGCCATTACTGCTTTTGCAATATTGCCCTAGTAGAAGTTAGACTCAACTCGTTTCACAGGTGAGTGCATGTTATATAGACAGATTGGATTATTTTGAGGTGATCTGTCTGTATACCTATTTAAAATTTAGGACAAGTTCACAAAGAATTACAAACTGTTACGTTTTCCTTTGAAGCTATGGAAGTGTTTAGATATAAAAATCAAACCTGTTAATCAAAAATCTTCTATGTTTGGAGCCCAGTAGGTCTTTTCCTGGAAGGCCATGAATTGAGATCAAGGTCAGATTGTTGAACTTCAGATGGGGACTGTGGAAAGAAAAACAAAAGGCCGCAGTTCGGCCACTGTGAGCTTGGTGAGTGCATTTCAACGCATGGCTGTACCATACGCAGAGTTTACGGCAGAGCTCCCCAGCCCATCCTGCACCTCGCAAGCTGAACAGCACCCAGCACAGCATCACCTGATCCCAGAGACATTTAGACTCTACCACGTAACTACCCAGGCCTGCTCCTAAGCCCTTCTGTCCGTAGCTCGCCTGCCAGGGCTACCCAGGTGCTGTAAGAGCCAGGTCTCTGCCCGCAGCCTCTGCTGTGCAGAGCTCACCTCTGCACGCCGCAGGAAAGGACCCGGGTCTCTCAGAGCTCACCTCTGCACGCCGCAGGAAAGGACCCGGGTCTCTCCGGGTTCACCTCTGCACACCGCAGGAAAGGACCCGGGTCTCTCCGGGCTCACCTCTGCACACTGCAGGAAAGGACCCGGGTCTCTCCGAGCTCACCTCTGCACACCGCAGGAAAGGACCCGGGTCTCTCAGAGCTCACCTCTGCACACTGCAGGAAAGGACCCGGGTCTCTCCGGGTTCACCTCTGCACACCGCAGGAAAGGACCCGGGTCTCTCCGGGCTCACCTCTGCACACCGCAGGAAAGGACCCGGGTCTCTCAGAGCTCACCTCTGCACGCCGCAGGAAAGGACCCGGGTCTCTCCGGGCTCACCTCTGCACACCGCAGGAAAGGACCCGGGTCTCTCAGAGCTCACCTCTGCACACCGCAGGAAAGGACCCGGGTCTCTCAGAGCTCACCTCTGCACGCTGCAGGAAAGGACCCGGGTCTCTCAGAGCTCACCTCTGCACGCCGCAGGAAAGGACCCGGGTCTCTCAGAGCTCACCTCTGCACGCCGCAGAAAAGCAAAAGCGACTCCTGACAGCTGGAACCTGCCTGGCACCTGCAACAGCGCTGCTGGAACTCGCAGGGCAGAGCCAAGGAACAGCAGAGATTTTACCTTCGTATTTGGGAGGATACAGAAAGTAATTCCTTTACACGGGCCAGGCACAAAGTGTTCTGGTGTTTTCCTAAGATGCATGTGTCTTTGGACACCAAAAGATTTTTCCACTGTACTTTTGTTAACACCAGAGTGGGGGGTGGAGGGGAACAAGACTGACAGTATGTTGAACTAAATGTGATCTGACATTTAAAAACAAATAAATATTATGAGTGATTAAGCCTTCTAATCTTCAAGGCTTTCTGTAAGTTAAGTATGGATTGATGCAAATGGTACAAAGGAATCAGAATGTTTTTTATCGACCAATGTTAATTTGTTATTCATACGTTTAAAAAATATATTCAAACAAAGTTAAAGGTCATACTTAAACCAAGGAATTTCAAGGTTATGGCTGCCTCTCTCAAAATGCATATTAATAGTTTAATTCTGGATTATGGATTATCTACAGTAAATCTCCATGCATACTCGGCTGAGTGCAATGTAATAAATAACCTTAATGTAACAGAGTGCATATATTTATACAGATTATGGGCCTGATTCTCATTTAAATTAAGGTCACTCTGCAGAGGTGGGTGTAAATAGAATGTGCTCTTCATTTATGGCCACATGATGCTGGCTGAGGGATACAAAGTGGTCTTCATGTAAATGATAGCCCAAGACACGAAGCTGAATTTAAAGCGTACAGAATGCCATCTGCAGGCACTGAGCCCTCCTGTGGGTGCACATGTGAACAATTACAATAACTTGACACACCTAAATAGCATGACTCCTTGGCTTCTACATGTAGTTATAAGGAAAATTACTGCAACAGTACATAAACATCCTCGCCATTCTCCTGTCCTGCCTGCCCTCATAGCAGCGAAGCTTCTGTTCAGATTAGAGCTGAAATCATCTCTGTTCGTCCTGTGTGGCCTCTTGCCAGGTCTCCAAATCCAAGTACTACAGTAACACTAAATTACATTAACAATATTTTGGATTAAAGCGTTGCAAGCCAACATCAGAAAAATGGCAGAATGAAGGTTGTCGGTAACACTAATGTGGCTCTGTTGCACGACTGCACTATGACACCCTTTATTGATCCGCTCACATACTTTTCTTCTGCAGATGCTCTAGTCTATTTAGTCCATACGCAGTCATACAGTATTTCCAGTCATATGGTATTTGTTCAGTTCTTCCCCATTGAGCGCGAGGCTTCAATTCAGACCTTTCACGCAGTAGGATTTACTGCTACCTCAGTGCTCCCATGGCATTCCCATATGCCCCAAACATCAATTCATGTTTCCCATTCATTCATCTTGCAGGCATCAAAATGTTGATTAGCATCTCCTTAGAATGCTGTGAAGAATCGAGTCATATCTTTGATTCCCATTCTGCATTGAGAGAAATCAAGGCGCAGAGAAACCGGGATGAAAGCTACCGGGAAGGCACGCCGGGGCTGGGGCAGAAGCGGGGAGCCCCCGGGCTGGTCCCCGGCGCTGCCCCGGCCTCCAGCACCGCTTCATGGAAATCGTGGGCACGTCTTCCAACAGACGTAAAATTCTTCTTTGGCTAAGAATCGAAGTTTGTTCTACATGGAAGCACAGGCTGCCATTCGTGAACATTATCAGAATCTTTAAATAGAATAAAAAGCCTAGCATTCTGTATTACAAACCCTTGATTTCAGAACTGTGTCTGGTACACCTAACCGTAGGATTTTAAACCTAGATAGAGGTAGTCAGATCCACGGCAGAAAGCTGCAGGCAGCGCTGGTGCAGAACCACGGTCACTGCCGGGCTCAGGCACACAGTCTCGGCTCTTGATTCCTTACTGCTGCCTAAAAGCTCTTAATAACTGAAAACCAACAGAGGCTCTGAGAAAACAGGCAGACTGTGCTGGGCAGTGAATGTCTTGTGTGCTTCTAATATACATGACAGTCCCTACTATGAGGCAGGGTTACAGCAGAGGTTCCCGTTTGCTGAAAAAGTCTTCAAGTCAAGAGCCTGAACCAATGTAACATTAAACAAGTGCACCTGCACCTCAGAAACAAATAATTCCAGCAGGGATTGACGTTGCTGTGGATACAGAGGGAAGAGCAGCTCAAAGATACTGGTGAGCAGGGAGGGATTAGAGTATCTAGGGAAATAAGTAAAAGGTGTTGGGTTTCAGTGCACAGTTCTGGAGGACGGTTGCAAAAGAAAGTCTAGACATCCCTGTCCTCAAAATACAACAGGATTGCCATTTACTGTGAGCATAATCAAAGGAACAAACAAAAAAGTTTGAGTACATTATTTATATATATCCTGGATTTTGCAAAATCTGTTAGCATATTCCTTGCTAACTTTTCTGGATTTTTGCCTGTTGTCTTGCTACTTTATTTTTTCCTTGTGTGCATGATGTAATGATGGAGGCTTAGATGGCGACGACCACCTAAACAAATGATTTAATTAATTGCTTTCATTAAAACTCTCATTATCACAAATAATAAGTCAAATCACTTCTGTTACAAAAAATAAAGTGCAGTGAAGTAGCCTACATGAACCTAAGCATTTTAATTTATTTGAAATGAAGCACCACGCTTTTTTAATTTTTCCCAGTCATTTACAGAAACTAAAATAAAAAAGGGTGACAGAAGATAATGCCTTATCTGCCTACCAAAATTGGTATCTATGTGTATGCAATGCAAAATCTTTAAACAATAACTTTAATATTTGAAATCATAACCTATCCAAAAATAAAGTCCTAATTAGATCCTCAGCTTCACTGCAGCAGAGCACCTGTAATAATGGCAGCTCTTGATGGTTCTAAAAATCCTAACAAATAGTCTGTGTTCAGCACTGGATGCTGAAAACTTAGTTGTGGTAAGTTCTCGCATTGATGAAACTCTGAAATCAGAGAAATCTCTGTCCTGCAACAACAACAACAACAAAGGAACCTGAACAGGAAGGAGCCTGGACCGCGCAATGATGACAAGAGTCCCAGCAAACAACCTGGTGTTCAGCGCACCGAAACTCAAAGTGCCCAGCTCTAAGTCCCACCATAAAAGGCAGATACAGATAGCAGTTCTTGTTTTCCCAAGTAATGTAACAATTCACCCGAAGGAGGACTTTTTTTTTTTAAGGAAAGATCAGCACCCTGAATATTTCAAGAACAAACTGATCGGGACACAACTTGGAGAACAGACTTCTCCAAAAGGAAAAGATTTTCTTACAAATTTTCCAGCTCTACACAAAACTACAACTAGAATGGTCAGCTTAAAGGTTGCTAATATTAATAACACCACAGAAAACACACTCACTCACGTTTTCCCTAAAAGATCAATATGTTACTTAGCAGTACAGGCTCTGAGCAGCCTTTACGAGCGAGGGGTATCCACACTGCCGCTGTATTTGCTCAGACACAGCCCATGGCTCCCTCGGGCAGAGCTGCGAAAGCCCTTCCCTTCTCCGGCAGCAGGATTGCACTCACACAGGTCAGAACCTGCACAAACCCCGTCCGAAGCGACGTGAGCACAGGGCCGTGTCCCTGCAGGATGCCACACGATGCCATTCTACCAGCGACTGATCCGACCCCCCTTGGTCATGAAGCATTTAGGAAGAGTCGGTAACAGCAGCAGCAGAAAGCGCTCACTGTTTCTATCAACAATCACCAGAAGCGCCTGTTCTCAGGAACCTCGTGTAGGTGGCTCAGTGACAGCCCTCGGAGCTGCAGCTTCGCTGCTGACCAAAAGATGTCCAGCTAAAAGTTATCCCGCTTTAATTACGAGTAAACAAAGATAAGCCACTTCTCCAATGGGTCCACCTCAGGAAAAAGTGTTAAGATTGTGAATGAATTTGCTCTGTGAAAGAGGGGATAACCACCAAGCCTTTACTGGGACACTTCTCAACGCGAGGGTCAAGAAAGGGGTTTTCCACATACTCGTTCGCTCTATAAACTGCAGCCAAGGTGACTCCTCCTCCCGAGACCAGCAAGAGATGCACCAAGAACACCACCGACTGAAACAGAAAGATCGGTGAGTCTGACTGTGGGTAGCTCACATTTAACATGACTGCTGCTTCGCACACCAGGGGATAGACGTATCAGTTGCTCACTTCAGTGGGAGAATTCACATCTTCCTCTTCTCGGAACACAACTATTTCCATTCCAAAACAGGCCACACCATTGGTGAAATTTATCACTTACTTTAATTCACAAAACATTCTTCTAAATTGCTCAGAACAGACATTAAAAAGAAAACGTTTGGTTCTGATTTGGATTTTTAAAAAAAAAATCAAGATGCAATTTCTTTAAAAATAGAAGAGCCACTTCTTTTTAATGACACCTCCAGAAAACAATTTGTCATGTCTCAATGACACAGGACTTGGAGGCACCTCCTTGCTGCTGCAGTCCAGTGACCCCCGTCGCAAGACCAAAAACAAGCAGCCACAAACTTCCCATAAACTTTCCAAGCCCCGTTTTGAAGATCTAGTGTCCTTTCCACCTTGTAATTTTAAGGCTTGTCTCTTTTGCCCTCAGTGCTGGCCCTTTTCCTAGATAACATAATAAAAACATTAGCAACTCTGACTGCTACATTTCAGTTCTTTTATTAATTTCTCCGTTTTTAGGTAGCTTTACCCCACAATCCTGATTTCTTCCTGCACGTCACCAGACATGCCTTTTTCCAGTTTCTTCTTTCAAACTCCTATCCCCACCGTAACTGATTTTTCCGAAACAACTCAGCCACCTTCTGTCACTGTCACTGCTTTTATCCGTCCCAACCAGCCCTCATTTCCCAGCAGCTGTTCCTGCTCTCCTCACCTGTGTCACCTCAGCTTTCCCTGCTCTTTCCTGCACCATTCTTCTCTGCTGATTGGGGCTCTTTACTGTAATTCAGTTGAGTCCTTTTTCCTTTGTTAGACTAATTCTTTTCCACACTTTGCTTCTCAGCTGATGTCGACCTTTGCAGTTTTCCCACTAAGCTCTCCTCCCTCCTTCCCCACCCTCGTTACACTTTCTTCTCCCAGCTCTGACTCTTGCCCGCACTTCCATGGGCCACGCCAGGTTTCCATTGTGCACATCAGTTACAGCACAGCACATGCAAACACCAGAGTTCAGCATTTAACAGCAAACTTCTAACACCACCTAAAACTAAGTTTTAAGTACTCACTTACTTACACGTTGGCCTGTTCACTCCTTTAGTGTAATATCACTGCAGGCTCAAATGTGAATGGCCTCAGCATTCTGCACGGAGAAACACTGCCAGCATAAACTGAGCTTCTGTAGCAAGTACAAACCAAATTGTGACTCCTCTGACTATCCAGCTACAGATTTCTTAGGAGGCTCTTTCCAAAAATACAGTATTCACTCAAGATCTGTGGTATTTCCAGGATTAGCTTATTAAAATCACTGTGGCAAAGTCCTTATGGCGTGAATTGTTACAGGACAGAATAGGAACATCTAAAGGGCTCTTTCCTTGGCCCATCCAAATCCATGGCTGAACTGACACATCCATATGCTGACAGGGGAACATCCATAGCTACAAAGTGAGCAAGATTAGTGCTGCCACCCCAAACGGGAGTTGGCTTTGAACTTGACCAAATCAAAGGACTATCCAACCACTGCTTTAGTGAGAGCATTTCCGCACTAAAATGTCAATTTCCATTCCATAAATGTTTCAGTATTTCATCCTGTTCAGAGCATAAAACAGAGCAATTACTTTTCTAGACAGAAAATGAGGGTATCTGATGATGGCCTTGGTAGTTACAGTCTCTAGCTGTTTAAACCTAATCACCTGGCAGATTCAAAGTCACAGTGCAGAGACATCACCACCATTTTCCACAATAAAGATACCTTATTGGGCAGTAAAACTAGAGTGTGGCTGAAATTTTGCTGGTTTGTCTGCTCCTGTGTGAACATTTCAGTGAATAACACACGGTGCAAATTCCAGATTGTTAACAGGACATTTTTTAGCCTTATTGCCAAACAGCCATGTTAAAACTAAGGGTTTTTTTTGTTTATGGCTGTCTACTCACCAGACCCCAATTTTCCATACTATTGCAGAGCAGATTAATATTTTGACTCTGTGATGTTTCTTGGTGCAGATTTGGCACTCTGCCTTCACAGAGATGGAAACGTAAGCACCCTAGAAAAGCCCCTGGATGCCAAGAGACTTCACTTGAATTTGAAGGGACTGAGATCTGCACCAACATTTTTGTCCCAGCTTATGGCCAAGGACCACGCATTCTCCTCCTGGCAGCACGAGCACGCAGGGAGGGAAGATCCTCATCAAAGTTTGATGTTGCAAGGCACGGCAGCGCCACGTCCTCCTGACAGCTGGCAGCGGGCAAGGCCAAGGACAGGCTGGCAGAGGCAGCCGGGCGCAAACATCTGCAGGCAGCAGCTGTGGATCGGGCCCGCAGCACCCGACGCTGGCAGCGCGCTGAGCACAGCTGCCTGCCGGTATTGCAGCCGTGGGACGGAACAGCTCCGAGAGCTGCAGCACAGAGCCGCTGGCGCCCGCCCTTCCCCAGGGCAATGCGGGGCTGCTCCGGCACCTCCGTCCCCACCGGCCCGTGCCCTGCGGCTCAGGGGGACCCAAGTGACGCCCGACTGATGCCGAGACACTGGTGACCGGCCCCTCCTGGGGAAACAGGGCACCCAAAGGATGGGTCACAGCTCGCACAGCACAGGGCGGCACGTGGGCACCAGAAGCTATCGCACCGCAGCCCTGTGGAGCTCCATCTAACCAACCAGCCCCTGTCAGAAACGTGGGGAACCACAGAACACCACACGCAGTGAAGATCCACCATCTCATTACTGTATCTCACGTACTCCCAGCTCTCATTTCAGTATAAGCTGCATTCAGACTCGCCTCCTCCCTGGGATCTGGAGGGTAATCACAGCAATCCAGAAAAAAGCCTTAACATTTCAGCTCATCGAGCATTTAGAAAAAATAGGCAAGTACCTTCAAATAGCCATCTTCATTTGTCACAACCCTCACTCTGCACATTAGAGTACGTATGAACAAGAATCAAATCCACATTAATCAGAGGGCAGGATCACAACCACCCCACTAGCAGTCTGAACAGTCTCCTGTGCTCCAAAACCAACCACAGGCACTTCAGAGACTGCTCTGAAGAACTCAATAGCTACTTCTCTGCAACAGCTCTGCGAGACAAACGTCAAACAGAGAACAATAAATAAGAACAGAGGAGATTGTACATCTCCCCACCGCTTTAGCAGAGAACTGGCAAAGCGACATGCAGTGTTTGCACTTGGAATGCTTCTTTCCTTGCTCTGAACCGCGTTGATCAGAGCACGCAGCCGCTGCGGGCAGTCGGGTCACCGAGCTCTGCTCAGAGCTGCTGAACAGCCAGGCTCATGTCACACTGCTCACTAGGACGGGTGTGACAAACACAATATATCATTCCATGTACAGCTTTGTGGCTCATTTCAGTTTTCAAACGGGCCTTTTATGAGAAAACTACTATTTCCCAGATCAGTTTTAATATGCAACAAGAAGTTATGAGTATTCATATATAAATAGTAACAAAAGAAAACCTACAGATACAGAGTGTGAAAGAATAGTGCAGGCTCAGACAAGTGGTTGCATATGTTTAAAGGGCAAGTACCTGAAGCTGAAATAACCTTATTTAAAACTGAAACCTGTCTCTAAAGCAGGAACATAGCTCTAAAGTAAGCACCGAGTATGGCTGTTCGCAGAGGCATGTCCAGCGGCTGTTGGGCAGGCTGGTCCTGGCTCCCGCCTGCTCTCCACCACTGACGGGCTCTTTGTGAGCCCGGCTGCGCAACACGGCCAGATATCACCCACCGTGTTTGTCTCCGTCACAGCTCCATCTCCGCTCACCAGAAACGACGAAGGCAACAATGTCTGCAGGACGCGGACCCGCTGACACTGAACACGTGGGCGACTACAACATTGTTCTGGATCTGCCTTGGTATGACAAAAAGGCAGTCAAAAGGAAGCACATGTATATCGATTCATGTGGCAAAGATAGATAGTATGAAACAATGAAGATCACTAAACCATTCATTACATGTTAGCTCTGTGATCAGCAAGTATGCACTAACTATTTAATTAGTCAACTAATTAGTGACAGGCAACATGGAAGGCTTCAGATGTTCTCAGACAAATGCAAAGATAAAAAGCCTAATTAAACAGCAAGCATTATGCTAAGTATTGCCAAACAGGACAGATGTGCAGGATATTGTATAATTCTGTGCTGCCAGATAACGGCAGTCGGAGCTGCTCTGTCAGAAACCGTGTTTGCAAAATCCCTGCCGTTCCTGAGCTAATCTGAGAAGCCTTTAACTCACAAAGGGCAATGCTGTCCCGCAGACAACAGCTCACAGATTTACTGTGTTAGAATCTACTTTAGAAGTTCAGGGCTTTGACAAAAAATACACTTTAATCCACTTGCTTTTAAAATGCAATAATTATTTCAATGCACCCAAATGGAAATAAATCTGTTTCACAACATTTTCATTCAAAATACTGTGATCTTAGCCACCATTCACTCTTTGCTATTTTGCGTAGCACATTATGTATATTTCCAGTGTCCTCAGAGAATAAGTCATTGTTTACACCAGAGGTTAGATTAAGTAGGTTTTCCAAATCATGGATTAAAAAGGGTTTTCCCTATAATCAGAAGACAATAACACTTTCCACAGCTATATGCAAAGAGGTGGATACAAAGCTAATTGGTTCACTCCACTGGAACCAATGACAAGACAGTGCTGTGAGCGAGATTTCTGCGTTCCTGCAGCCAAACTCCGTCACCTGCCCTCAGGGCACGCTGGTTAGCGTGCTGCTCCATGAACCAGCCACCAGAATCAGCTGAAAAAGCCAGTTTTTAATTGTATGTTCTTCTGGCCTAACGCTGCTGCCATGACCATCCTTCTTAAATGGCCAAAGAAAACAAGAAACAAAAAACCCCTCTGCCCTCCTGGTAAATTACTATTCAACAGTGAAGTTACTTTTAAAGCATACAGTATTTGGGAATATGAAGAGATTAAAATGCTGGGCTGCAGCTTATATTTAGGGGAACGCTGGTTTAACTGAGGACTGTGCAACTCAGTACCCTCAATTCTAGCTGTTCACACTTTCCAAAATAAATTAACTGCAGTTGCTATTTCTCCTGCTGAACCTCACCTCCAATAACTGGTATTTGCAGAACTCTCAACTGAACCCATTAATCCTTTTCTCGTATTCAGAGGTACTGATTTTCTGTATTCACGAAAACAGATCTTACACTTGCAAATAATTTTCAGATACAAATTTAATACCTGCAAGCTGAATATTCAAAACTTTTTTTCATTTATAAATTTAGTATACGCATACTTGGTCTCAGTGGTGATAAAGTTTTAAAAACTTCCTTTGGTCTTAAATCAGACTCCTTTTTAGGGGCTTCACTCACACCATCTGTCAATGTTAGTGGCTCATGATACTGCCAGTGCAAGTGGGTGGCACGGACGTATTTACTGGAATGTCTGACAAAACCTTTCTTGTACTTTTTTTTTCCCCCAAAGACCAAGTCACTCAAGGGAAACTAAAAATAAATAGAACTTGTATTGCAGCTTAACCTCCCTTTGGAGCTTCTTTACTTGCTCCACCCCAGCGCTGCCAGGGCCTTCCCCAGGGCCCAGCAAAGGGGTGGCAGCAGCCAGGGGCACTGACAGGGACAGGATTTGTTCAGTTGCTGCTTCTCCGTCAGGAGTGGACACCACTCAGAGTCTACACTGCTTTAACAAACTGTCTGATGCTGCTACCTTTTATATAAGCCTTGTCTTAGTGCAAGGGGAAGCAGGTAATTGCACTGCCCAGGAGGAGCCTCATGCAGGGATTGTGGGAATCACGATTCCTTCCCTGCTCACCATGCTCCTGCGGGGAAGTTAATTACTGCAGCAATTTATGATGCCCAGCGCCCCAGCCCCGCTGCCCAGCTCGCTGCAGCTCCTCAGTGCTGCACCGCGGGCTCCAGAGCTGTCACTCCTGTCCCACGGGCTGCGGGTGAGAGGGTCCTGCCAGCACCACCGCCTCCGGCGTCCCACCAGCTCTTGAATAAAACGCTCACGTGCATCCTAAACACAAGTAGCTCTACAGCTGAAAACACGTCTGCATGTGATTACACTCCAAGAAGAAATATCAGCAGGAGATAATTATTCGAATGGTGAAACATGAATAATGAGCTCACCTTCACAGACCTAGTGTTAGACTACGCACAATGGGCACAGCTCTCCAGGGCTCGGAGCACCCCCAGCAGCAGGAAGACACTTCCCTGCGAGCAGGTCATTGCACATCCTCACACGCAGCATTTCTGTGCTGCCCTTTGATGTGATGGGCACCGCTGTGGGTGCAGCAGCGCTCTGAGCTCTGCCCGCAGCAGCGGTTTGTGACCAGAGCTCACCGAGCTGGTTCGGTGCAGCCCAGCGATGCTCAGTGTCCCCAGCAGCGCCCTGAGCTCTGCCCGCAGCAGCCGTTTGTGACCAGAGCTCACCGAGCTGGTTCGGTGCAGCCCAGCGATGCTCAGTGTCCCCAGCAGCGCCCTGAGCTCTGCCCGCAGCAGCGGTTTGTGACCAGAGCTCACCGAGCTGGTTCGGTGCAGCCCAGCGATGCTCAGTGTCCCCAGCAGCGCTCTGAGCTCTGCCCGCAGCAGCGGTTTGTGACCAGAGCTCACCGAGCTGGTTCGGTGCAGCTCAGTGTCTCCAGCAGCGCTCTGAGCTCTGCCCGCAGCAGCGGTTTGTGACCAGAGCTCACCGAGCTGGTTCGGTGCAGCCCAGCGATGCTCAGTGTCCCCAGCAGCGCCCTGAGCTCTGCCCGCAGCAGCGGTTTGTGACCAGAGCTCACCGAGCTGGTTCGGTGCAGCCCAGCGATGCTCAGTGTCCCCAGCAGCGCTCTGAGCTCTGCCCGCAGCAGCGGTTTGTGACCAGAGCTCACCGAGCTGGTTCGGTGCAGCCCAGCGATGCTCAGTGTCCCCAGCAGCGCTCTGAGCTCTGCCCGCAGCAGCGGTTTGTGACCAGAGCTCACCGAGCTGGTTCGGTGCAGCTCAGTGTCTCCAGCAGCGCTCTGAGCTCTGCCCGCAGCAGCGGTTTGTGACCAGAGCTCACCGAGCTGGTTCGGTGCAGCCCAGCGATGCTCAGTGTCCCCAGCAGCGCCCTGAGCTCTGCCCGCAGCAGCGGTTTGTGACCAGAGCTCACCGAGCTGGTTCGGTGCAGCCCAGCGATGCTCAGTGTCCCCAGCAGCGCTCTGAGCTCTGCCCGCAGCAGCGGTTTGTGACCAGAGCTCACCGAGCTGGTTCGGTGCAGCCCAGCGATGCTCAGTGTCCCCAGCAGCGCTCTGAGCTCTGCCCGCAGCAGCGGTTTGTGACCAGAGCTCACAGAGCTGCTTCGGTGCAGCCCAGCGATGCTCAGTGTCTCCAGCAGCGCTCTGAGCTCTGCCCGCAGCAGCGGTTTGTGACCAGAGCTCACCGAGCTGGTTCGGTGCAGCCCAGCGATGCTCAGTGTCCCCAGCAGCGCTCTGAGCTCTGCCCGCAGCAGCAGTTTGTGACCAGAGCTCACAGAGCTGCTTCGGTGCAGCCCAGCGATGCTCAGTGTCCCCAGCAGCGCTCTGAGCTCTGCCCGCAGCAGTGGTTTGTGACCAGAGCTCACAGAGCTGCTTCGGTGCAGCCCCGCGCTGCCCAGCCTCCCTGGCACGCTCTGCCACGGGCCCAGGCAGCAGCTCGCCGTGAGGAGAAGCCATTCCTCTGCCCAAGGAAAAACGTACCTCTGCAGTCTCAAACGAGTTGAAAACACTTGTAAAATCTAGTTCTAACAATCATTATGGAGGTAAGTGAATTATATTTGTGTGTTTCCATGGTGACTGATAATGTAAAACAATTAAGTATGAAGAATAATGAGGAGAAAACTACTTCCTCATTTTAAGGATTAGGGGCTTACAAATTGATTCAATCTAGCTATTTTTAGTGCACATAACCTTTGCAAAGAATGTTAGAAAATTATGAGTAAAGTAAGCTAAATTGTATGGAAAGGCCTTCACATTGATCAGAAGACTTTATCTGCTGCTGCTGCGAAAATTAAAACCGTAATCTTTCTTAAATTTATACATACATTAATATAAATTCTGTGCCATTCTGCACTAAGCGTGGACTGCTTGCATTTTGTGTTCTCAGAGCGCTACTCAATGTCTCCGAAGCGGGAGCACTCACCTTGTGCAGCGCTAAGAGAAGCATCTCCCCACGTACCAGGACGCGTTCTGCAAGAGCTCTGCTTGAACGCGGTTCAGACAAAGCTGAGCAGTGCTGCTGAGGTGTGTCAGAGCAGGACAACTCCCAAGGACTGCCCTGCGCACACCGTGCTGTCTGTCTGTCCTGCTCACCATGGAAAGGCTTTGCTTCTGCCTGCCTGACTTGGAGCGTAAATATGCTTTGTCTTTCCCTCGCAGGATTTCATACTGAAAGCACAGTCATGAACAGCACAGGACGAATAACAAGAAAGTGGCTAATAGCTCTAAGGTACATTTTAAAATGAATCTTGAGCGAAACTCAAAGTCTAAAAGGTGCTGAGAACAGGAGGATGAGAGGAAAACTATTTTATGCCAAGAGGGGATGCTCTACAGGGAGTCAGGAACTAAGGGAAAAAAGGAAGAAGCAGGTGGGTTTTCTTCACTGCTCCAGCAATATAACAACATCCATGAAGTAATTCAACTTCTCTTGCTGTATTGATATTTTAATTTGTGACGTTATTAACGGTTGTTGTAGAAATACAAACTCTTGGCTTAACTGAAAAAAACAGGGAAAATTTTAAATTCTCTGCCAACCATAAAAAGGCCAGCCTCTCTTAGTTTTTGCAACAAACATTTTGGTGTAACTGTCGCATTCGGAATTTTAATTTTATATTAATTTCTGCAAGCCTTTCAACTTTTTACATGCACAGATACTCCAACCTTTAACATCTCATACTTGGACACAGACTAAAGCACGTCTCTAAATGGAGGAGGCAAGCCCCTTCAAACAAAAGGTAACGTGTTCTCAGGAAAAGAAATCAGCTACAAGACTTACCAAAAAACAAGTGTTTCCAGAAAAGAGATTCCAACATCAGATGCACCAACCACGACAATTTTAGTGTTGATAGAAGCTCTGGATTCCAGCAGCAGTTTTCGATTTATGTGGTTCAATGAATAACTCAACTGTAAAAAATACGTAAAATTACATAGAAATGCATTAAAAAAACCAGTGAAAGTCTGCTAAGAATCATTAAACCACCAGCAATGCATTACCTTGCATTCATACAAAACTTATTATGGCTCACTGACATGACTAATACTATGATTATTCTGTGCACAGCACAAGGTAGCGCAGTAGGTAAGTGGTACTAAAATGCTGAAATATGTGCATGTTTAATAGGTCACAGAAAATTAGCAGAGCTTAATGGTCTGTCTGCTCCTGGAAAAGATGCTGCCGAGTCCTTGCAAGAGAGGAGAAAACACTGTCTCTTCTAGAATGTAGTGCCTTGCAGCTAACACCTGCGCAAGATACAGTTACATAAACTTAAGGCCATTTTTATACATTCTAGAGCAGTTTTTACTCTTGCTGGTTTATTTATGGAAATGGTTTTACTTGTCAATTAATTAGAAACTTGTAACTTGGAATATTTTTGTGTGTTTATCTGAAAAATCTCTTTCAAAATGCTAGAATTAACCTTCTTTTTTCTTGAACAGAGAGCAGCTACATGGAAAGCCAGGCCGGCAGAGGAGTAAACTAGTATCTCAGTGCCACTCAGATCAATACTCTGGCCAAAAATCTTACTATAAAATTTTTAATTACTAGCTTCTCAGTTTCTATTCTTCATACATACACCGGTTAAGACAATAAGCTCCATGTTTGGGTTTTGTTGTTGTTGTTTTGTGTCTCTAAGTCTCACTAGCTAACAGATTCTCAAAATAAATATGCAAGAAATGGTCAAGAGATAATATTGCATGCGACAATTTATTTTTTTTCCTGCTCTGAGCTATATTTAGTTTTCAAATTCCTGATGAAAGGGAAATACTTTCCATCATGCGGTACAGCACACTTCACATTTTTCATATTGCTTTGGGTTGTATACACTCACATTTCACAGAATGCATAATTGCAGATTCATACGTGCACTGAAGAGACAAATCAAACACAGAGCTACTTTTATTATTTGTCAGACACTTCTATATATTTCTGCTGTGTCACTTAGGCAGGAAGCAATCTAAGACTTCCAACAGGTTTTCCTCTATTACGAATAGGAGACAGAGGGTTAATAAAATTAAGTGCCCTAAATTCCTCCTATGAAATTATGGTAGAAATATAAATTCCATATATTAGTTGACAGAGTAACTCAATATATGAAGAGTAAGTATTTTATTTTAAAGCTATGGTAATGACATTAGCCTTCTCAAGAAGTACCTGGCACGTTGAGATCCCCAAGAGATCTCTTTCCCTGTCTGTGCACTGGTGGAGACCCCAGCTGGGATTGCAGCATCGCCTCGCTACAGGAGAATCGTCTGTGGAATGCGCTAGAAGGCTGTCCTGTACCTTAACGAAGGATTATGGACCCGCTACTTGCAAACCGTCATAGCTATATAGCAAGTAACCTAAAACGTGGCAAAATTAAACATCTTCGTTGGTCAGGCAACATGATTTTTTGCCGTCAGATAAACGTTCTTGCGGCTGCAGTTCATCACAGTGCACCGATGACATCCAGTGGTGAGCCAGACTCAGCTCAGGGACCCGACTTCCCTGGGAACATTCCGGAAGCCGTGTTAAGCGGCGGAGCAGCCTGAGGTGGGCGATGCAGATGTGTGAAGCCCACACGCACCTGCAGCCCCGCACTGGGGCTTGGCTGAGGCACAGAGCGGCTGCCACGCTGCACACATCGCTCTTACGTTGTACAGCATCTGCACGTCTCGACCAACAAGCCAGACAATCTAACTCAAAACCAGCACTTTGAACATGGTTAAACACTTCCTACAGCAGGACTTGCCAGTGAGAAGTGGTTTGATCATGATAATGTATCTATAACATCTCCACATTTCAGGAACTGAAAAAAACTTTTACATTCCATTGAAAACGTACATCAGTGGAAGAGATTTTAAGAAATTAAAAGAACCAATGCCAATTATTAAAGACATGCCCCATGGCTTAAAATAAAGCTTGGAGTATGATTTTTATAATATACCAAATGGGTACACCCCAACTACAACATCTGACATTGTTCTGCAAGCGCTGACACCTGGGGAGATCTCATGGTGCTGCAAACCGGCACTGAGGACACTGTGCCCTGAACTTGACATCCATGTTCCTTGGGCTTGTGAGCTCTGCAGACAAGAACTCCAACAGGGTATTTCTGCAGCTGTCTAGAAATGCAATGCCTTCTGGAGGAAAAATTGTTAGTGATGTTTTTGCTGAGATGTGGCTTTTAACAAAATTAATAAAATGGTAAAAAGAACATGAAGAGAAACTACTTGTTATATATCTAATAAAACAAAATAACTAGACGGGAACGTCAGCAGCTAATAGAATAAACCCAATAGACCTTAACAGCAATACCAAGTTCAAACATCTCCTTCTACGGCAGTGTTGTATTTCTGCTTTGTTTTTTAAAGATACTCCAACAATGAAATACAAAGCAGTAACACAATTTCCCAGGGAAGAGTTGTATCTAATTTATGAAATGGCTTCTGTATCAATGATACAAAGGCAGCAGATGAGTAGAATAGAACCATTTTTGTTCACCACACAATGGCCCCAACGCCAACAGCTGTCATACTTCAGAAATCACCTTTCTAACAGCTAAGTACACGAAACGGCCCCAGGGAGTGAGGAATTAGGTGGATTGGTCCCATAATGCCACCTTATTCTAACAAAATGTCAGGACAAATGACTACATATGCTCCCCAGAGGAGTCATCAGACATCATAATTGATGGTTCAATAGCACACTCTAACTTGTTTATTTTGTATCTGATTTATTAAATAAAACAGCAACGGTTAACTAATGTAAGGCAAAACGCAATCATAGGCACTGTTAGAAAAGGCATACATAGCTCAGAATAAAAGGCACTTTCTCTGATGATCAAGAAGAGTGTTTTGCCCCTCCCCAGCCTGTACCTGGCAGCCTGTGCCACAGCCCCCCCGTCGCGCTGCAGCCACCTGGGAGGGCAGAGGTGCCCGCGGGGACAGCGCTGGCCTGGCGGGTCACACCCGGGACACGCGTCCATGCGCGCACACTGGGCCCTGCAGACTTCACCGCCGTTAAAAACGCTCATGCACTTCTCAGAGTACTCCACTGGAACCACAAATGCGCACATAAATCACCTTTCACTTATGATCTCACACCACAACGCGTGCCAGAGTAGGATTAATTTATAGCATTAAAAACTCACACATCCTTCTACCCCAAGTAACCAATGGAAAAAGATACATGAAATAATTATTTGGTTTTATCAAACGCGTTTGCTTGCATGTTTTCCTTTGCATTTCAGAGCACGCAGAGCAGGACAGATGCACCATGCACGGCGGGCTCTGCACCAGCAGCCATGCAGCGTGCACACTGCCTGGGGATGCACTCAGCAACACACAGGGTGCTACACACACGGACAATGCTCTGTACCTGCTTTTAGTTCTGGTCTTAAACTCTGGACCCAGGGCTATTTGTAGGATTTCTAAAAATATCTATTGTAATTGTTTTACAATAGGCCTGTTTTTATAGCAAACGTTACCTTCATTGAAACAGAAAACATGGAAACCACCTAGAAATGAAAAACCAAGTTGGAGAGAGGACTTTGACAGAAAAGGAGCAGCGCTGTGTTCTGAACTGGTATTGGCGAACAGATCCCAGTAAAACACCAGCAGTGTGTCCAACAGCTTTACACACATCGCTGCAACTCTTCATGCAAAGACTCCGTAACACAGCAGAATTTAGACTTGATTTTCTTACACACTGAGGACTTGGGCCTTATCTAGCTAAACACACTTAATTGTTTGCTAAATTGTGAGCATGTTAAAGTGCTCCTGAATTCCAAAGCACTGCTCAGGGTACTCCAAGATAAACGCGGACCAACTCATTGGTTACGTACTCAGCATCTTCACCGAGCTGTCCTGACCACAGCAAGTACCAGGAGCCACGGGAGGGACCCCCCCCGTCTGTCTGCAATGCTTGGCTTTTCATTTAGCGTTTGTCAATGAGACCTGAGTGAGAGTTACTGCTGCACAGGATCTACAGAACTGGAACTGGTACTGTAAAAACCATCAGGAAGAGTAAAAAGGATTAACAAGCCCGTTCCTAGATTAGTGCTGAGGTCAGCGATCATGGTGGGCAAACAAGGGAGTGAAGAAACAGCTATTTTAATTTCAAGCTCCATTTGAATCATAAGGAAAAAAAGAAAAATCAATGTATACCAAGGACATATGTACAAAAATTATTGGAAAACACATGCTTTTTCAGCCTGCATTATATTTTTTTCTAAATACTAGCTACATTCCAAAACGGTTTCATTAGGAATGTCTGCAAACATGTTTTCAAAAGCTGTTTCCAAGCATTTGTGGATTTACACAAACACCAGCAACAGAAAGAAAAGTAAAAGGAAATACAACTGTTATGAAGACTGCATCTTTAACCATTTTGTCATCTTTGTTAAAGAATTCTTTATGATGTAAAACCAGTTTGCACAGATAATACCTAGCTTTTATGTAATATTTTTCATCCATAGACCTCAAAGGCTTTTATGAATGAAGTCAGTATTATTAAACCCAACCTTATATGGGTAAATGCTGATCTTCAGCTTCTGGAAGAACAGGCTATATATTCATAACCAATCCTATGCCAATCCCTCTGAAATCAGAGATTCCCTGTGAAAAGCAGCGAAGCACAGCAGGGCACAGACACAAACATTTACTTTCCTTGCCGAACCACTGTTACCATGGTAAGAAACTGCTTTTTCCTTTCGGCATTAACATTTGGATTCCCAGCCCAACTGGGGCTGGGCAGTTCACACCTGCAGAAGGATCTCAGGCTTGGTTCCTGCTTGGCCTGAAAGCACAAATAGCTGAATAACAAATGGGGCCACTTCCCAGGAGTTTGGTTCCCCTCTCTTGCAGGGCAGAACGTGCTGTCCAGGAGGGCACAGAATGCAATCTCAGCCACTTAGGCTGGCACGGGGTAAAGCACGAGGCTGGCTCTCGGGGTTTACGTTCCCCCAATTTTAACCTAAAGAAATCTGCTTGATCGAGACCAATCCTCATGTTAAGGAAGTCACTGATCCTCTGACAGCTGTCACTGCTTCCCAGTTCATCTTTGGCTGTTATTTATCGCTTCCCACAAGGTATTCTCAGAAGTGGGGAAAGCAGGTAGTAAACAGATTATTTTTTTTTTTCCAAGATTAAACAACAAAAAAAAGTAGCAACATCTAGGAACTTCAGCCTAAAGTATCTCCTAGATATTATCTAGCTGGACTCCCAACATAAATGTGGAAGGAAACACAGGAGAGGTTGGGCTGGATGGCTTTCAGTTCTGTATGCCAAACTGCCAAGCTTCCATGACACATCACAGGTCTGTTATACATGACATGAAGAAGCAGGACTGATTTACCCTTGGAGATGATCTGGCTGGGCCCAAAGGCACGATGGCAAAGCTGGAGCTGCTGACTCTGGGCATTACTCTGCACCCCTGCACGGAGAGGGCTGGGGCCGGGAAACGCTTCCCAGGTATCGGGGCTGACCGAATCCTTTAAATCCTGCTTTGGGGGGCATAATTATTAACACGCTAGTCAGGCATTCCAATCAAGTAACTAAGTAGACTCCAAATGACATAATTTTAAATCGAAGCTTGTTCTTTACTGACATTACACAAGAGAAGTTGGGAATCTAACTGCCTGAACCAAAGCCATTAAAAAGTAATGGGCAAATACTCATTTATTCTAATTGGCTGTGAATGTAAATGGATATGGGAAATACTTTCCTGCACTAGGGCCAGGTTCTGAGCAGCCAAAGACCATCGTTACCTTAAACAATGTCTCCTTAACTTCATGTGTTTATTTTACAGAGCTCTTGTACCAGAGTATGCGCTGATTATACCGCTTTCACGTAGAATAAGCAAAATATAACAAAATTAGGAATCACCTATGAACAGAAAAATCATATGTAACTGAAAGCATTGCTAGCATTCCCAGACATTAAATTATTTTCTTCCGCAATGAACGAAGGGACCTCCTTAAGCTTTGATTTTAAGCAAGTCCTGCCTCACATCTCCGGTCCAGCTCCAAAAGGCACTGTGAAAAAACCTGAACATCCTTGACGAGACTGAACTGGAAAGATCTCTCAGTGCTGGCTGGCTCAGGAGGGTGTCCCTGCAAGGGCTTCTCTTGAGAGAAGATGTCACAACACATCACAGCTGCCCCAACACCATCTCAAACAGGACGGTGTGAGCTCTGGAAGGGGAGAACACAGAAGCAGCTCTGACCACTTTGCCTGCTCCGCACTCAGACCCAGGGCAACAGGGGAGCATTTCCTACATGGACTGAATTAGTTGAAAAATGCAAGAGATGTATAACGTTAAAAGCTTTAAAAAAAAGTAAAACACATCACCACATTCATATGGAGAATAATGAACATGAGGTAACTAAATAACAGTACAAGGGTAGAAGAGGAGATTGATTTGTAGCTAACTAGAGTCATATTTTAGTGACAGCAGCTGAGGGTCTCCATTTGGTAAGAGTGAACGTTATCCTTCTGTGGAAAAAATGTCTATAACCTCCTTACAAGCTGGAATTACGCTGCTTGCAAAGTCAATCTACAAAATGCTTTGAAAAAGCTTTAAAACAAGCCTGAGCTGTTTTTAAGCAGAAATGACTATTTTAGTTTGCTGCAAATGTCATTAACACCTGTATAGTACTGACACCATGCTTTCAAAACAAAGATAGGTCATCTTTCTTTTAATTTCACACATGCACATAAGTGGTAAACATTCAGAGCATTCCTGTTAATGATGCCATCTGGTGCCTCCTATAATTGTGTAATATTCAGCCTTCCAAACAAGATGTAATGGCAGCAACACAGAAAACCCACTGACATTTACAGTAAGGAAATTTATTATCAGCCATCAGTTCCGAATGACTGTGTTTGCATGACTGGTGCTGCTATAAAATCATCACCTTTACCAAACAAGTGGAGGTACAACAAATAATGGATTTTAATCCATGCCCATACTATAAAAGCATTAAAAATTCATTACTCAAGCATGATAGCATCTTAAACAACAGTTACTTTAAAAATTAATACTACTTTTCTGGTTAAGTGAAAACTATAGACACCAACCCTTTGTAACACCAACATGTTCTTGTACAAATTGTAAGACATAGGAATGCTTCTGTTTTAGTTTTGATAAATGAATCTTGGTATTTAAACAGCACGGAATTCTCTTGCCCATCCTACCTAGGCTCTCTTTGCTATATTACTTCTTATTAGTGCTGATTTCCTACAAAGTCAGAAGCCCCTTTGCTACAAGGTGGCCAGCTCTCAGGGAAAACAGCACCAGCAGCTTTTCTGCCCCACTCCAGGTAATTCAGCACACTTCACTCTGATCCCAGCAGGAGAAGGCAGGGCCAGCAGCGGTGCCTATCGCTGTGTGATGCCCCAGCCCTGGAGGGGAGCAGACACCCCCCGGGGCTGCAGGGCTGAGCAGCATCCAGACCGCGCTCACACACTGCAGGGCAGAGGTTTGCTGTGTTACAGCCCCTGTGTGAGCAGCATCCAGACCGCGCTCACACACTGCAGGGCAGAGGTTTGCTGTGTTACAGTCCCTGTGTGAGCAGCATCCAGACCGCGCTCACACACTGCAGGGCAGAGGTTTGCTGTGTTACAGCCCCTGTGTGAGCAGCATCCAGACCGCGCTCACACACTGCAGGGCAGAGGTTTGCTGTGTTACAGCCCCTGTGTGAGCAGCATCCAGACCGCGCTCACACACTGCAGGGCAGAGGTTTGCTGTGTTACAGCCCCTGTGTGAGCAGCATCCAGACCGCTCTCACACACTGCAGGGCAGAGGTTTGCTGTGTTACAGCCCCTGTGTGAGCAGCATCCAGACTGCTCTCACACACTGCAGGGCAGAGGTTTGCTGTGTTACAGCCCTTGTATCCGTACCTGTCCACCCTCTTGACATCTCTCTTTGGCCACACAAGTGAACATCTTGCTCCCTCAATTTCGCTCAGCTGTTCAGTGCGAAGCAAAAAGCTTTGCTTGTTCAGAACAGGTTGTTCTGTTGTACACAACCTCTGCCCCCCACGTTTTAAAATCTACTTACGTTAATTCATTTTTATTATCGTTTAAATGCCACTGAGTTAGGTTTTTCCAGCCATGCTCTAAACTAGCTGGGACCTTCAGTCACGCATTGTGAACGTACCTTCCTTTTCCCTGCTTTCCTGCACCCTGACAGCAAGGTTTAATTGCCCATGTTTCAGTTCTGAGCCCTTCCTGCTCCCCTTTCCCAACAGGTGAGGGTAATGGATTATACTCAGTCTGGGCTGTTGATCCAAAACATTCAAATCCTGTTCAGTTTTTTCAGTGAGAAGTATCGAGGAAGGTGGTGTCAGGTATGTCCCAGCTACACAGACACTGACACACAAGTGAAGGGTTATGGCAACTGCTAATTAGCCAGCCTAACGTCAGAAAGTAGAAGCTACAAAGAGTGAAATGCCTCAAGAGTTTGCTGAGGGAGACACTACCATCTAGAGAAGAGCTTCCTATAAAAAAACCTCATCTATATCAGTTTTATTTTCCTTTCCAAACAAGCTGCCCCAAAAATGAAAGTTTCTATTTCACTATTTTTCTGTTTTACCTGATAGCTAAAATTTTCTAGAAACCCTGGCAGAGTGGACATATTTTATCATTTTAAAGTCCTGAAACTTTAGAATGGACATAAAACAAGCTCATTTAATAGAGAATGGCCCAGGACCATACTTAGACTTGCAACTCATATGAGTATCTTCTGCAATACAAATAATATGATGTATTGTTTGAAGACAGATTAAAAATATTAATTATTTTCTCTCATTTTATTTACCAAAAGAAAAAAAAATCTTTTAAACTGCTTTCAGGACATTTATTCATAGCACTTGCCATAAGCATCAGCCTGAAATCAAGTAAACACCCAAAAATACACGCATACTGGCAATGAAATCTATTAAGTTAGCTGTGCCTTGTATTCCAATTTCTTCTTGAATCTTACATCAACGTTTACCATTTCTTCTGTGGTTAAGCTTCTATTTTTCCCAGCCTACAAACAGGAAGGCAGGTTTTCGGCCTCTTCTCCTGTTCCTGTGGCCACAGGCCTGCTCTGCTCAGCACCCAGTTTGCACACCCCTCCAATGGCACCAGGACTTGGGGTGCGCGCAGAGCACCCGCGTGCAAAGCAGCACATACCCCTGGTAACCTGACAGCCACAGCTCCGGGCCTGCTCCAGGGGAAACCAGGACACAAACAGTTCTGCTCAAAATGGTGAAGGGAAAAGCCTCTTTTAAATAAAAGAAACTGGATGTCTGCTATGCTTTAGTAACTGTTCTGTCATCTTTTTATAAGCTATAGCAGAAAAATACCCCAATTCTGAACTGTGCAATAAAACATGACAGCTCAAATATAGCCATGAAATTAAAAAAAAAAAATACAATAAACCAAATAGCATGAATAATAATGAAAGGGCAGAAACAAGGAAATTCAACAGATGTGTGACATTTTTGTTCTTCATTGTGGATCAGTTATTCTTGTTAATTATATCACCTATTCTTCCCTTTCATTGATAATTACATGAAACAGATGGATAACAGAATGCTCCCAGATGGTGAAAAAGCAAACAAGTTTATAAATTGTTTATTTATGAAGAAATCATTAAAAATTATTTAATTATCTACAGTTTTCTACTCCGCCAATGATTAAATGCACTGTAAAGGCCAGCAGCACTTTATAAGATATTCAGTATTCTGTTGTAACCAACTGGTTTTTAAGGTAACATGACTGAAATGACTGACAGATGTGCAAAACACAATCACAATCTAATCTGTTTTAACACTGTGGGAATTAAGATTTTGAGTCTTTGAATCTTCTGCCAATTGGCACTTCGATACTGGTGACTGATTCAGAATACAAAACTCAGAGATCTCCTTTTGATTTGGAACAGCTGTAGAGAGTGTTTGATGTAAGGAGCGGCCAGGAGCTCGTGCAGGTCTGTGTCCCCACACCCTGCAGCACGGCAGATGTTGGCCTGACGCAATGCTGAGCGAGTATGTGCAAACCCCGATGTGCTGCAGAGGCACAGGCTGAACAGGCAGCCCAGAGCCCGGGCTCTTGCAGGGCTGGATGCAAATGAGATCATTAGCATCTGTGCCATTCCAGAGGGCTGCAACAGGAGACAGGCAGCTTAATGCCTCCCACTCCGTGCCTTCTCGGCCAGTCCTCACCTGATTTATCTAAATCTCTTCAGCAGAGCAACACGAGAAAGAGTTTCATAGGAACAGACATAGAAAATCAGCAGGAAAAAAAAAAAAAAAAAGTATCTGCCATCTCAAGGAGTGGGGTAAAAAACATACTCTGTCATTTGGGACTGTTATAGGAAGATATTACTATGTTCATAAGAATTTGCAGCCCTTCAGGAAATGAAGATTCGCAGCTTGGGAAGTGATGGGTCTTCTGATGCAGAGATGAAGCAGCACAGAATTATGGATTAAAAGAGAGTGAAAAAATTGTGGTTGCTTAAAAACCTATGTCAAGTTTTAATAAAAAGGCTGGGCAGAGAAGAGGAGCAGGTAGAGTTCCTAAACTCTGTATTTCTTCAGTCAGTCATTTTAAGGATAAGCAAAGAGGCAATGCAAACCAAAAGCCTGGATCTAACTAGAAACAATATTGAACCAAAGACACAGGGAGAACAGGGTGGTTGGAAAACTGCAGTTAAATAGTCGCTCAGGTAATGGTAATTTCTGTTTGTATACGATAAATTCCTGGATTTTAAGAGCAAATCTCTCTACCTTACATCTAGCTCTCCCAGAGTGCCTACAGAAGAAGGACCTTTGCTTTCTTGGACACCATGAACTCCCGCTCCTGCTGCCTGCTAGAGCAGAAGCAAGGCCAGCGGCCCATGGCAGGGTGGCACATGGGGACTCCCCCTTTTTGAGTTTTCCAGACACCGCAGTAGAACAGAGAGATCTGACAGAGGGACAATGAGAACAAGTTACCACAGACTTAACATTTCTGGTGCTCATCTGTCTGTAACAACTGATCCAGCCCTGCAGGAAAACCACCTCTCCAGCGCAGCCAAGGTCCATCTGGACTGGCAACGCATGGGGATTAGCCAAGGGCAAAGCTTTTCTGATTTAGACTGCTGCTCTCACTTCTAGCTTTGGTGGAAGGAAACGGGAAAAAGAGTCCTTGTGGGTCCTGGTTGGGTTGTCTGTACTGGGTCAATATTTCTGAGTGAATCTCTTCATGCTCACAAGCAGGCTGAACGTATTACAGAGACACAGCAAGAGATGGAGCTCCGGGGCTCCCGCTGTGCCCTCTCTGAGATCCTGAGCCACTAATGGCCCATGCAGATATACACACACAAACCCAGAGCTGTGCCTAGACACCGCGCGGCTGAGCTGCCGAGCCGCAAGCTGCTCCTGGGAAAAATAAATTCTGCAGTAAGAAAAGGAGAGAGCGAGCTCAAAAAAGGCCGGAACAAGAGGAAGGCAGCTAAAAAAGCAGTAGATGAGAAGCAGATGTTGATGGGTAGATATCAAGGGGCATCTTTTGGGTATCAAAGTAAGAATTTCATTACAGTTATCTCCATCATAAACGATACGCAAGCAATTAATTAGAACAGGCAGTGAAATTAAAATTCTACATTTCTGAAACTGACTTGCATTTACAACCTTTGTATTGTAGTTTACATGAAAAAAATCCTGACATGACTGCAGAGCTATCTACACCAAGAATTGCAACAATAAGCTGTCCTCCAGCTTGCAGGACCAAAGTGGCATGGGTTAACATCAGAAAGAAGTGCTTGCCCATATGAGAAGGCCAAGACCCCTCAGCTAAAACCAGCTTGGCGAGCTGGAACAGAGAAGTGTGATAAAGAAATGAGGAGCAGTCTCAACTATTCGGGATCTCTGCTTACCTAAAGCCTTCCTGCCCCATCCTGTTCAGAACCACCATAACAAAGCCAATAGCAGGTGTTTTCTCCTCACTGCAATCCAGTGCTTGCCTCAGACAATTTCCCACCAACTCCCACTCCAGCCTCTTTGTCTGCCTTTCGCTTTTCTCCCTCTCTTCTCCAGGCTTTCCTTACAACACTGTTTCTTCATCTCCCTTTTACCTCACTTCCTAGCCTGCTAACATCTGCTACAAACAAAATGTGTCACACAGTATTTTTTAAAGGTGACAATTCTCAGCCTTTCCATTTTGCAGAGTTATGACATACAACTTCTTGGTGGGATATTTTGCTCTTTGCAACACAGATTGTGTCTTTCTGTTTACAGAGTGCCTGAGCAGGCCTTTTGATTGCTACAAAAAGGTAGAAGTATAATCATTTTGTCCTACTGCAATTTGATTAATTTTATAAAATATACCTCATTTTATTTGCAACTTAGCTGCAGGATTTTACAGGAAAGAGTAAGATTATTGATGGGGCTGGATCTTCCTTTCTGAAACATCAGAGCATCTACTGCCGGGCTCCTACCAGAGCTAGCAAGACATCCAAGAGCGGGATTAGCTTCCTCCTTTCCCCAGTACACTCAGTCCCCTCTGGTGCGTTACCTCTTGAGCTGTAAAGCTTTCCCAGTGTATGGTGGCCAAAGGTCATTTCATTCACCCAACAAGGAGCCAGTTTAGCTGTGTATGGTTTCAAATTCTTGGTGTTTCAGCAAACTACAGGCAGCAGTAGCAAACTAGCTTTATCCTCGAGTTACCACCCCAGATGTCAAGTTTGATAGAACAGTCTGTCCAAAATCCATAATTAATGCTGGTGCATATGCATGGATACTTATACAGCGGTTAGCCTTCATTTTTCTTTTCAGCAAAACTTTGTTATTGAAAATCATGCACATTTTATTAAATAGAAATTCATCAAACTTTTGAGATTTTAAACCATTATCTCACCACCTGCAACTCTCTCAAATCCTCAGAAAGAACCTGGGAATAGAGCAGACAACAGATCTGCAAATCTCTCAAACGTTGGAAGCCTGATCTTCCAGCTCCAAACAACATGCTTAGATGAGCTTTTCTAGTACGACAGCAACAGTTCATTTGAAAGATAAAATAGGAAGTAGTTTAAAGAACAGCATTGGTTAGTTTATTCTGCAGAGCAAGGCAGGGAGGCACACATTGAGGGAAGACTGTTCAGAGCAGAACTCAGACCAACGGCCTCAGCCACGTTCTGTGTTTTGCTTTGCCAACTCCTGCCTAATTAAGAGTTTTGGCTGTCAAAACCTACTGACTAACTGAAAAGGACAGCACTAAAAATATTATATGGTAGCTCATCTCAGCCAACTGGAAGTTAGTAGACAGACATAAAGCTCCCTAATTATGTTTCTTTACGAAATTACAGCTACCTACTGAGAGTATCTATCACTAATGGTGTTTTTCCTAATATTTCAGCTTCACTAGTTACTCCTGTGAGGAACTATCTTCACATCAAATTTCAGTTAATTAAAAATGTAAGACAAAATAAGGTGTAAGTTATTTAACAAATGAAGTTTTAAGAGACAACTTTTTTTCTTTGCTGTTAAATCATTTCTGATATTTTGAAGTGTTCTTTGAGGGTATCTTGTGCATGGAAGAAACCTGACCTGGGGACTGAAAAATAAAACTGACTTAAGTCTTTTCTACAGAAACAGTCCGAAGCATAACATTGCTTTTTCCTCTTGCAGAGCTTAAACCTAAATAAGCTTACCAGGAAGAAGGGCTACACAGCAAGTTAGAACATCTACAATGCACTGGCAATTTGAAAGTGATGTCATGAAAAAACACCATTAAAACGTAAGCATTTAGTATGAAAATGTTCTGTTTTGGTGACTGCTGTTTGTAACGTGTTTGAAACTCAAGCCTAGAAGCAGCGCTGGGACTGCGTGGGCACAGACACGATGGTGGATGTAATTAAGAAGCAGCCTATGAGCACAGGACGGTAATGCCGCCCATCTGCCAAGCCCCGCGCTGGCTGGCACGGCGCCGCCCGCCTGCTGCCGCTTCTGTTACCCACCTGATCCTTGGAGACCTGCTCCGACGGAGCGTTGATGCCAAGCTCTTCCAGAGGATAGACAATCTGTCGTCTCGGTCGCACGGGAACCATGTAATGAAGGGCAGATGTCAGGGAATGGGCCCGGGGATTCTGAAACTGAAAGACAGCGATCTATATTTCAGCAGAGAGAATGTCAGAACAGCACATCACAGATGTCTGCTGGATGGCTTTGCAAATACAAAATTCTTAGCTCTGCTGGCTAAATCTGAGAGAAAAATCAGCAAATAAACAAACATACTCAGAGCAGAGGAATGAATTGCAGATAATTCCTGACACTAATGAAGATAATTATGAGAGTAATTACATTACTATCTCTGTGGGAATGACAGATAAACAAGTGGTTTGGTTTATGGGATTTTTCAGCACAAGTATTTTCCCCAGGAGGATATTTTTCTCCATAGTGATCATGAATCAGCTTGATTTGACCTCATTAAGCTATGTTATCTGCTTACTGCTAACCTTTGCTTGTTTGGCAAAGAATGGTTATGAATTTATATAGAAATTCTATACCGACCAAAATGTCAATTTCATCCCAGTGATAAATGTTAATAAACTGGCATAAACCTGAAGTGAACACAAACCCTAATGCTAATGCGAATAGCATGCATCATTAGAAATAGCAGCATTCCATTTATTACTGCATGACTGGCTCTGTCATAATTTGTGACATAAAAGTTAAAAAATATAATTACAGGAAATAGAGAATGAACATTAATGCAAACTAAATTACGGTACTGTTCCATCTACAAATATTGAAAAAACTTGATACTACTATGTTGAGAACTGAGTAAAATATCGCATTCACCACTTATTAGAAAGCAACGATAAGCTGGAAATAGACCAGACTGAAATTATCAGGAACATTTAACTTTTCCATCCACTGCCATTAAATTGCATTTTTGTAAGTGCCTCTTAAGAATCTGAGAAGCTAACGCTACACAAGGACATTGGTTCCTCAAGAGAACACTTAATAAAACTCTGCAAAAGCGCACACTGGAGAAGCAGGAAAAAACATGCTTCTGGAAACGTACCTGTGCCTAACCTGTAAAAATCCCTCTGTTAAAAGGGTGGCGATTTCAAAACCACTGCAGTCGCTGAGGACAGAATTCACCTCAGTCACCGTCTAAAAGCAGTTGCTCACTTCACCTGGCCATGCAGACCCCCTTGTCAGAGCGGACGGCTCCGGAGGGCAATTCCTTCCCTCCCGAGCCAGGCAGGTATGATGGATGGGTGAGCTGCCCTCCACATGCACCATGTTGTCCCCTCCAACGCTGGCAGGAGCCAACGTGATTAGCCTGGGCCAGATAGTAGCTTTAGATGGCTACTCAAGACATACATCAGCATTTTTCAAAGAATCTTTTGCTTCCACAAATTACGTTCTTCCCAGAAACAGATTTTCTCACACAGCATTAGGTTCTTATGGTTTCTCCCGCAGCACTTGCAGAAATATAAATCATATTTTCAATGACACTGAGGTGCCCAGGTCCCACTGACTTCTGAGAGAACAGTCCAGAGTACTGAAATCACTTCTCAAGAGTTCTTATAAACAATCTGTGTTTTTAATATTGTCCTGTTTACAGTCATTCACAGAAGGAAAGGGAAAAATAAAGTGAGCAAAGGTGACAATATTTCGTATTAAAAATACAAATAACTTTTTTCTTACCTCTCCTTCCACATACTGTGGATAAATAGGATAGTAAAGAGAAGATTTGTGGGCCAAGCGAAGAATCTCCTTTAGAAAGTGTTTTGTATAATGATGAAATATAGGATTTAAGGCAAAGTGGTAAAGATGTCCATGTTCCTCTTGCTGGTAGTAATTGAAATTAATAAAATCTTCAATGTTGTAATGTGATCGAACATACTCAATATCCTGGAAAGTAAGAGTTTGGAATTCAGTAGTGATGAGACAGCTACATTGACGATATTTTAGCAAGTGCTTTCTATCAATTAAGGAACTAAATATGAACACTGAAATTGAGCGCCTTTGAGAGTTACTCTCAATTAAAGCACAACGACTGAAAATATTTTTATTTAAATCTTTTTATTGTATCAAAATCTATTCTTGCAGTCGCCCACCTTTATTTGCAGGGAATGTATACTTGACCCTTTCGCAACAGTATCTTATACAGGTTAATAGACATTCATGGAGTGTGGGGAGGGGGAAGGAAAAAAAACCAAAAGAAACTGTTTTGCCAAATTCAAGACAGAAAAATCTAGACTGTCCTCTCACAAAACAAACTGACTACTCTTTGCAGCATCCATGGCAAAACTGCTTATTGACTTCGGAAATGAGGGGGCAAAATAAGCGATTACAAACATATTTAGAGCAGAATGGCTTTGTGCTAAAGAACCAAAAAGAGACATAGGACGCATACGTTCGGAATTCATCAGCAGCTTCTTGCAAATAACAGGATGATTTTTTTTAATCAGTGTGTTAATCATTACCTATGAGAAGGGAAATAATATAGTCCATATAGTCAGGAAAGAGAGAAAAATATTTTACAGGTACTTTCTGTTAAGCACATGTACAGCAGCAAGCATGAAACTCAGCCTTTAGTGTTGAGGGCTAAATGTTACAGTTTTCATACAACACAGAAACAGAATTTACCATTTCATCTCTAA
This sequence comes from Caloenas nicobarica, assembly GCF_036013445.1. Lineage (NCBI taxonomy): Eukaryota > Metazoa > Chordata > Aves > Columbiformes > Columbidae > Caloenas > Caloenas nicobarica. Next base: position 121,992,922 of record NC_088247.1, read on the forward strand.
TAACAGAAATACCAACTATTTGATCCAAAACTTCTGCTACGAAAGCCTGCACTGGGGTCCCATCCTGCAAGGCAAAAGCAACACATAGCACACTTCCTATTTCATTACTAGTCTATCTTTTTAATTGTAACGGTGCATTTCACCACGCAATCAGAGATAAAATACTTTCCTTTCAGTGCACATTCTACATACTACCCCAATTAAACAACCCTTCCTTAACTCAAGGTGTAACGTTTAACCAAGGGACATGGCTGGACCCTTGACTAACCTTCAGTTCCAGTCAGGATCTAGCTGCTAGAGGAATGCTACAAACACAGCCACTAAGTTAGCCCTGGGTTAAGTTCTGATCTTAGAAAAGAATATTAATTAAAACATATTCTTCATCAATGATGGGCACACATCTGGCCACATTATGGGAAGCAGAAGGAGGCCCCACCATGCGACAAAACACAAGGACGTGTTCATCACACAACCAGACGCGTGCACAAGAAAAACTAACAATGCAAATCAGGCTGGGGGTGACCAAAAATGCATCCAGCCTGTGTCTGTCCCCTCCGGAGAGGGCAGCTGGTTTAGCCACAGCTCACATTAACTCTCAGGTCAGGCTGAACACAGCCTGTAACAACTGTTGATGCTGGCTTGAGCACCTATATACATCCAGCATGCTAGCTGAGAGTAACGTTATCAATTCTGCTTGTATTTCCAAGTATTTATCCATCCTGTTATTTGCAACAAATACTCACCGGATCCCTGCGAAACAGATTAAATATCTCTAAGTCATTCAATATATTTTCATTCAAGCTAAGGGTTTTAACGAGCATTTTGACACCAAGTACGTCACTGGTTGTTGCCCTTCTTACATTAAACGACCTATAAGGAAGAAAAAAAAGAGGGAGAGTGTGAAAGTTCACTCTGTGACAAATTAAAGACTGCAAATCCCATGCTTAAGACAACATGCCTTCCACATGCACCGACCATGTCTTTTAGAAGCTGAAATGGATTGCTATATGACTATTGTTCCAAATGCAGATATTAACTTACTGTGTGATAATCCATGTACTTAGGGCACCTCGAGACTGCTGCTTTAACTGCTACTGAACACTCAGTCCTCATGCACCTACAGCCCAGGCCCACAAAGCAATAACTGGCTATAACCACAGACATCACCTAATCTTCACGTAAAAAAGAGCCAGCAGAGAGAGGAAGCAAATAATCTTTTCAAATGAAAGTACAATCCGTAAGTGCACATTGAGAAAGAATAGAAACAGTGAAAGATTAAGGAAGAAAAAAAAAGAAAAAAGAAAAAAGAAAAAAGAGAGAGAGGAAAAATAAAACAGAGAGGCAACTGTCATCCTTGGATATGGTACAAAAGAAAGGCAGTACCATCAATTGCTCCAACAAGAACAAATTACTAAGATTTGTGTTAGGCCTTGGTTCTTCAAACAGTAATACATGAGGATAAACTTACTTGCTTAAAATGTCTGATAGACACGATTGCCAATTAGCAATCACATAGCAACGACGCGGTATGAAAATGTCTGTGCAATGTATACAACCAGTAGCATGTAGCCATGGACAGGAACATCCTGGCACTTAGCTAGTTCACACACTCTGTTATAAAACACCTTTCCATGCACTAATTATGGAAAAAATTTACTACCCAGTGACACTGTACAGCAGTTGAGGAACTCTCAGGTTGCCTGTTAAAGGCATGGAGGCTTCCTGGCGAAACAAGGCTCACGTAATACAGACTTACAGACTGCTGTTCAAGGGACTGAACCACACCTTAGGTTCCAAAGATTAACTTATTTCACCCACAGTTAAAAAAACTTGCTATTCATGTAGTATAATTTCCATTCCCATTCTTCTTGTTTTCAGTTTAAATTTTTATGTGCTATTCTTCAGCCTCAGTCACATTGAGACTTATTTTGTGCAATACAGTTTTAATGAATAGCACCAGTACCCTAAAAAAACCAAAGCTACCAAATATCTGATCCGCTATGGGAAATTACACAGCTCAGTCTCACTGATCCTTTTCAACTCGATTATTTGAGTGCTCAAAAGCGTACATTTGCTTACAAAATTACAAACTAATCTGAACTAAGTGAGCGTCAGCTCAGTTTGCACCTTAGTTCACGGTTTCCACAGCCAGCTAACTCCGAGGCCAGGCCAGGCAGGCGGCGAGGCCGATGGTGAGCAGGACCAGGGTACGGTTAACTCGGCAGCCCGGTGCTGCCCGCCTGCCACACTGCTCAGCACAGCACCCCTGTCCAAGAGACGCGGTCCTGCCAGTAACAGACTAAATGTCTAAGATGAAGAAAACATGACATGCACAAAATTGAAACTTTTTTTAAAATAAACAAACCCACCAGATTTAGCATGAGTTTGGAACAGTAGGAAGGACAACCCAAGGTCTGTGCTCATTTCTCTTCCAGTAATGAATTAACTCATTTGAGATGCCCAATTCCTTTGACTGCTCAGAGACCAGGATGCTATTATTATTATGCTTTTTAGTGAAAATTGAGGGAAAGTATCCATTAAGCATTTCAGGCTATGCCTTGTCATCTCTTATTTTTTCCCCTTCACTGTTAAGTAGCAGACCTACACTTCCATTTGCTGCACTCCTGCTTTTTGTGTACTTAACACTTTTTCTCATTCCTTTTACAACCTTTACTAATCAGTATCTCATTTTGTACCTGTGCCTCTTCTGATTTTGTCCTTTCATGTCTTCATAGTCTCATCTTCTTACCCCTGTTTTTCTTTTAGTCCATTTTCTGTGACTTCCTTTTCACTCACATGCCTTTCGAAAGCCCTTGGTGCAAGTACAATATATTGATCTTTTACTTTTTCATATTTTGGTCTTATATCTAAGAGAGTATCTGCTGCTGTGCACTGAGTTTTTTCATTCTTCAGAAGCTTTCCAAAAGCTTCATCTGTTTTTTCCACAGTTTTTCTGATCCTGAACCTCAATGAAAGGCTATTTTTCCTTATTTTCCTGCATAGATGCAGGGAGTTTGGAAAATGCTAATTATTCTCTTTTCATGGAAGGGCTGGTATCATTTGGAATATGCACAGTTTAATCAGAATTGTAAGGGGTTTTTTAAAAACCTTGTTACCAAAGTTTAATTTTGACCAAAATCGCAAGAGGATGTATTACTACCAGTCCTACTGGCAGATTACTAACAGCTGCAACTGAGATTAACAGGAATTACTCCAGTGGCTTTCTCCTCATCCAGCTGGATTCTCACACTGTGCACACAAGCCCAATTCCACCCCACAGCAAAAAGCTTCTGCACAGTCCAAGAGTAGCTGGCCAGTTCCTGCATGAGCTACTTGTATACCATCAAAGGGTGATTAAGTATGCAATTAAAACCGAAGTATTTCTCTGAAACCATGCAGCATTTAGCTACATTAAGACAAAAAAACCCCAAACCTCTAGCTGTGCCACAGTTTAAGCTTGGTGTTTGGGCCAGTATAGGCCTGTCATACAAACAAAGCATTGGAAAAATCATACCATGTAACAGAAGTCATAGCAAGAGAGGGTTTGTGTCCTGATTCACCAGTATTTCAGACTACAGGAGTGTTCAAAGTACCACAGAAATTGAAAGGTATGGAATAAATGATTCAACACAAGAGAAAAATGGTATAAGATAGATACTCAACAATGAGGTTACTGCTGTGTTCTGCACGTTCCAGAAATGCATTACTGCATTTCTCTAAAGAGAGCTAGACCATGTTTCCAAGAACTAAATCTACAGCAGGCTTTTCAGTACTGATGTTACGCAACCTGACCCACGGCCAAAGGGCCAGTCGCTGCACCATGTTTCTGTGCTGGCCCTGGTCCACAACGAGGTAACTTCAGGAAGCTACTGGTCCACCCCAGTGATCATCTTCATTAAGGTAGTACTGTTCATACAAGTTTTAAATCAGCTTATTACACTTTTACTTAAAGGAAACTATATATAAATGCTGGCAGTCAGAAGATGCTTGCTTTTACATTTTTAGTTATATCATTTTTTGTCTCATTAAAAATCATGTCACTAACTCCTTTATATGATTGAAAACATAAGGCTATTTCTACACTGCCTAGTCTAGTGCTGTGTGGAGACACATCTGAGCAGGCTTAGGATCCACTCCAGAACAGGAAGCAAGACAGCTGCAGTAATGCCGCTAAAGACTCGGTTATTTAGCTCCGCTTCTAACTGCACCAGGCACAGTCCTGTCCTATTCAGCTACACTGTCTGGGGACTCGAGCTACCATTTTTGCAAGATGTTGTGCCATACCATGCAGAATACCAGCGTGGTCTGAGATAGCAAAGGCATACCAATCTGCTGTTAGGCTGGATGATGCAGGTATTACATATTCCATAAAAATAGCTCCGAGTACATAATTTGTCATCACGAGGCACATGACTCACTTGAGCAATCCCGCACGGTGGAACACATAAAGCTCATGATCACATTTGGAAGTACAGAAAGGGACAACTCGAACAAAACTCTGGATCAGGTGGAACTCTGGTACATTATGTGGCACAAGGATGACACAGAAGTCTTTGTCCTGAAACAGATTTGCAGACAATAAAGGCTCTTAGTGATCTCAATCTAAGCTTTACACAAAAGCTTCTGACAAGGTACAGCAAGAAAACAAACTGAAGGCAGATCTTACAATGTATGTTTACTCCAAGTGTTGCTTTATGTAGATGGCTTGATATCTGGGCAGCAAAAAGGAACTGATGAGCTCAACATTAAGCTGGCTCACAGAAATGGGTATTTTAGCTCCCACAGTAAAGATTTCTTAGTTAATATCCTGATATTCCCTAATGGTCCTTTTTTCCACCCTGCCCCCTCATCTTTTTTTCTTCAGTAGAATAGAATATTTTAGTTGGAAGGGACCTACAATGATCATCTAGTCCAACTGCCTAGCAGAAACATTATCTCTATGCCTACATCTTCAGGGCTAACATTTTTCCCTTAAAAGGTCCTTTTTTCTACCTTACTACTCTTCTAAAGTGAAATTTTAGGACAATGTATGTGTCTGGGATCTTCTGCACCTTTGCAGCCAAGTGAGACCATCAACTAGAACAGCATACCCTAAAATCCTGAACAAACAGCCAGTGTGTTCGCACAGACTGACCTGCCCTGCGTGCACGGCAGGTGTGATGACCACAAGTTTGTGTGTCTGCAGTGATGGCCAGCTTGTCCGGAATTTGGTACATTAGCTTGCCATAAATATAAACCTTCAGTGCCACTGTTTAGGCTATAGGTAAATACTACGGATTTCCTTAATACTGCTGCTTTCTAGGCTTTAACTCCACCTCTTTCAATGTATTTTCCCTGATTTTATTTTTAATTTAGGTACAGTCTGGATCTATACATGATTTTAAAGGAGTTTGAAGCATATGCTTTCTAAATCTGCATCTCAGAAAAGTCCCCATGGAACATAAACAAAGGACTTACGCACACAAAGTGCAAAAACAGCCAAGGAGGAGTTACTCCTGAGGGTAACTCAGCCCAGGGTCACAGGCCACACATACTCCTGGGAGCCACTGACTTACCTGGCCATTGTATCTAAATACTCTGGCTGAGAACTGCATTACCATCCCTCACACATACAGACACACACAAACTTTAAAACTTTAATTATACATACTGGAAAAAGCTTGAAAACATGATCCAAAAAATCCAGTGATCTGCAACCAAGAGTAAACAGCGGTAAATAAAGTGCCTACCAGACAGATCCTATACATTTTCATATTTACGCCCCTATAAGCGCAACAAACATTGATTCACAGCACTAATCAGACAGTCCTGCTAGTTCTTCATGGATCTGTCACAGATGTTGCATGCTGCACATTGGTTGTTGACTTCTAGTGTTTAAAGCATCATTATCAATAAGAACAAACCTGAACGTTTGATATAACATCAAACCATTGAGTTCTTCACTGAAAGGAAATAAAAAATTACTCATGTTATTGACGCCACCATTTTTCAGAAGCCACTCATGGACTGTTGGAGCAGCACTGGTACACAGCAAACACAGAGCAAGGGTACAAACAGTTGTTGCTAAGGTCCATGATATTTTCACCCAGTACCAAGAGTTCAGTCACTAACCACTTGGTAAACCTGTCCAACATATTTTATCAGACTAACAAGAACATCAATACTCTGAAATTGTTTTTGAGCACTTTCCTTCTTTCCACTTCTCACCTACTGGTTCAGAGTAATTCCACTCTGTTTTCCATGGTGACAGTGAAATGTGACATTCGAGTTTTAAGAGATATGAGAAATCTAAAATGTTCATCCTTTTTCTCCTGTAAGGATATCAAAGAGCTCTAAACCCAAATTGTTATGCTGAAACTCTATAAAATATTTTCCACTGTATAAAATGCGTCTCTTGAAGAAATTCAATACTGATTCGACCTCTCCTCCCTCCAGACCTGTAATTAAGTTCCCTTTAATTATTTCACCAATAATATTACCGAATGAAAAGAGAAATAATTTCTAATTAAAATACCTATGATTGAATGAAACCTGAAAAAAATAGCTATGAATATAGATCTGGATTGCGCTATTATATGTTCACCTATACAATACCAAATTATGACTAGCTAATAGAATAGCTAAACAAGGGAAAGGAAAACGCCATTGCAAAGTAGTTCTCTATTCTCTGGTATCCAGTACCTTCTTGGCAGCAAGGAATGCGAGAATAGGTGTAGGAGATTTTTCAGGGGGCTTTAAAAGGTATCAAATATCTGCAGATAAAGTAGCAACTTAGTTCCTTTGCATTTCACTTGCAATGCACTAACAAGCCACATGACAGCTCCAGATTTAAGAGATGGAAACATTTAGCAAATGTACTGGGTAACACAAATTCCCCAGTAGCAAACTTCCCTCGAGCGCTAAGATGCAATCACTCCTACACTTCACGAGAACTGTTTCTGGATCCATGCTATGCAGGGTCAGCAGCAGCTCCTTCAGGACAAGATCCCGAGTTCAGGGTCAGCAGCAGCAATCATTTAAAGATGAGAACCCTGTGTCTTCCCCCTACTGTATCGAATACTATAGTAGAAAACTGAATTCTTAACTTTTTGTCCACACAGTCCTACCAAAGATGGGAAGTTGCAGCTGGAGGTTGAAAATTTCAGAAAGTTATTAGTGGAGGTAAAAGAGAAATGAAAAAAAGAGGTCAGAAGAAATCCAACCTAACTTCAGCAGGTGCTGTCACTTTCAGATTTGTCCTAAAAATATAAGATTGAAAGTTGTTATTAAGATCAGGACAGCAGTAACTATTCAGCCATACTTACCTAGTTTCATGCTTCTCATCAACACAGAACACGTGGATACAGAAAGCATTTGAAGCTCCTCTGTACACTGGATGAAAAGCACTTTTTTCTGCTGTCTCAAGGAGATGTGTTGGTGAGGCTTTGGAATCTGTGCCTCTGCCATCATCTAACAGCAGTTCAGCATGGGAAACACCAACGGTTCCATCTTGCTGTAATAACAATAGACAAGTGGTCACTTATAATGTTTCAGAAAATATTTTCATGTCTTAATTAAAAGGTCCTGCATCATTCCTATCTTATAGTACTCCAAGCAGACACACAGGGATGTACTTTTTACTTGTCACGTTTTGACAAATACAGAAGTTCAAGGAAGTATTTTATATGCAATATCTACCTGTTTCTGAAACACTAGATAAAAGTGGCCTTTAAAAATACATACATTCTTCCTGAAAAGCAACATATTCACAAACTAAGTTACCATTATAATCCCTTTGTGAGGTGATAAAATATTTCTCTTTCAGAAATGTTTCTATATAAGAAATTGTGTTTCCAGATGCATATTGAAAATATATGAAAATTAAAACCACGCTGTGTTAAAGAAAATGGGATCAATGCACAGAATACTGTGGAAATGGAAATGAATAATAATGGGGAGAAAACCAGAGTAGCTTTGATACAGCACTGAGAGACTAGAGACAGATGCAGCCATTTAGAGTATCTCAGGATAAATCCTCTGCTGATTTATGCTGCTCCGACACACCTCATAGTAAAACTCTTTTATCAAGTCGAGCTTCCCTCAACGGAAAAGGCAGAGACAGAACATGTGCCCTTTACCTTCTACAAATTACAGGGTAAACTGAAGCTATATTGCTGCTTTTCAGCTTGGGTAGCTTTCCATCAGTACCACATTTTTAGCTCAGCAACACAGTCAAGTTTTGCTTCAAACGAGCTTTTAAATTTATCAGCATTGCTGTGTACAGTGGGATTACCTGCACAGCTGCCTCCTGACCACGAATGTGTGCAAAGGTTTGTGATGAAGCAGACTCTGTTTCTTGACTTGTTTGATTGCTTTTATCTCCATCTGATTAACAAAACAAATAGATACATCAGGCTTAAAAATGCAAGCTGAACCCTCGGAATCACAGCACTAACTAAAGAGTGTGCCAGACACGGCAGCAGGCCGTTGCCATTCCAGCAGGTGCTGCACACCTCGGGAGAACTGCTCCTAAATCTGCATGGTGATGGATGGGTTTCTTTAAAGCCAATGGAAATGGAGGGTATTCAGAATAAGAGAGCGGCTGATAATGCATCATACAAGTCACTCTTCAAGTTAATGTTACGGACCAAAATTACTTTAATCATCAACTTGGGAAAGAAACATTGAAATATTAGTGAATCCTATGTATTACTCCAAATAACCACCAAAATTACTAAAGCAAAGGGCAGCTACATTTTCAGGCCCTGAACATCTTCCATAGTTCTGCCATTCCTTAAATCGTCACCTCCCTAGTTTTACAGATAGGTTCACAGTTTACTTTTATATTTAAAGATAAAGCCCAAAATAGGTTTTAAGCACTAAACTCTTGAAGTGTGGGTATCGCTGCTGCAGAAAACACATCAGGTCAGGACACCCTTGCATTTGACGCTCCAGTAACACAAGAAAGTTGAAGTTCCTGAGCTCCAGGAGGAAAAAGCCTTCAAAAAACCCAGCACAATACAATTCTTCTCTCTCTGAACTTTACCTTGGAGAGCCCATCTAAGCTACATTCACCAACACAAGCATTGCTTCATATAGTAACGAGTGTGTATTAAAACAAAAAATACCTCAAAGGTTTAAAGTAATTTAGCCAAAAGTATTTTCAAAACTCTGTTATCTGAAAATCTGTTTCTCTGGTAGTAGAAAAGAATGCAGACACAACGTGCAGGGCAAGGAGAAACACAGGGGTTAGAAATCCTGGTCCTCCAGGGGTATCACAGATGTGAGACTTCACAGAAGTGATCAAACGCCGTCTTGATTAACCCAGCTACATTTCTCATTATAAACAGCCTTGCAGGTGTCAGAAGTTAATTAATGCAAGCCTCTTGTTGTCATGTAAATATTGATATGTTGTTTCTGACTTTCTACTAAAATGAAGCCCCTTAATGGCTCCACCATCCATTCCTGTCAAATGGAGCTACATCACTGTTTACATACATGCTGTACACAAGCAACTGGCAAGAACAGAAATATTGTTACACTAAATGAAGTAAGGAACATGAACAAAAAGAAAATAATTCAGTGACCGCTGGGTTGTTAGCAGAGGTAACAGTCAGCAGGATCAAAAGCCAGTTCACCATGAAGCCTGATGAAAAGCCCTTCAATCATTCCCACTGCATCAGAATGTTTTCTAGCTACTAATTCGTGATACCACAGAGTAACAACCAAATTACTGTAATTACCCCAAAACCTAAGTGGCATATCAATATTGTGTTAAATAGAGATTTTTGTACACTCTTTCATTATTATTCAGTATTACATTTTGAAAGGAAAAATAATATCAACCTGTGGTCTCTGCTTACAAGCTAAAGAGCCTGAAAAAATATCCTTACTATGGTTTTGGTTTTTTGTGGTGTTTTTGGTTTTTTGTTTGTTTGTTTGGGTTTTTTTGTGGCTTTTTTTTGTGTTGTTCTTGGTTTTGTTTGTTTGATTTTTGGTTTTGGTTTTTGTTTGTTTTCTTTGGTTGGTTTGCTTTTGTGTTTTGTTTGTTGTTTGTTTTTTAATGTTGGAACGTAAAATTATTCTACACAGGAATGCAGCCTGCATTTTAAGTTCTCAGCCTTCAAATTCACTAAAAGAAAGTCTACATCCTCTGTTGAGGTAAGGTGTCTAGTGAACCTTCACTGGCCTCACATCAATGGACAATGTGGCAGCAAATTTCTGATGCAGTAGCCTGCAGCAACAGTGCAGTTGTTAAAACAGTGTTCATATAGTCACGCACATGTTAGGCAATATAATCAAATATAAACTATATGTGACTGACACTATGATATATTCCAAGGATATAGGTTGGCCCTTATATTGGAAAGGCTTAGCAATGGACTATCTGGATGCAACTCTTACATGAGCTCTACATTAACCAAAAAAAGATAATTCCCTTTTCAAATTACATTTTTGATAAAATGAAAAAGTCAGAGAGGATGGGAATTTGGCTTATGAGTTGGTTGAGGGTTTTTTTGCTGTAAATTTATTAAAATAGCAGGCTTTTTTCTTTCCTTCCTTAATAGAAAAAAACCCAACCAAACAAAACCAAACATTACTGCTTTTCCTGGAAGCCTGAATGAATGAACACGGAAATGAATTTTGAGACACATCTCCTTCGATAATGAAACCCAAATCATTCAGAGAGAAAGGGCTATTCATTCCAACTCTGAGAAACATGGACTTTTTGGTTATAGTCATAGGTCAAATGTGTAAAAAGCAGTAAAAAGAAAAGCTGTTTATCAAATACCTACCATACAGTGCATATCTTTTCAATAAACCACAGCAGACTTCTGTAACTGTGACCAGCTAATGTCTTATTGAATTGGTATTAGAGTAATAATAGTATATATTTGGGATTTTTTTATCTTCTTTTTCCTTTCTCTGAAATTCAACCATCACAGCCTTTAGTTTCATTTCTATCTCTCTTTTTGGCCATACTAGGCAGGTATAAACAACAACTTATAATGTTTCAGGACAATCAGCACTTCAAAGTATTATGATTGTTTTGTTTATATTCTAACATATGCAAAGCTACAACAATAGTTTTAGTTATTCTTCAGTGATAATAGAATTAATATTACTGAGCAGTGAATAGCCATACACTAACTCTCATTTTACTGTTAAATTTCTACTGGCTCTTTCTCTGTAAGAACAGTACCAGTCAGCCTCTTCACTTATGATACTCGAGCTCTTTCTCAGGTGTCTATCTCTGAGACCGTCAGAGATCTGTGCTCAAGCTATCTGAAAAAGTCTGCAAATAATTCTCTCTTCCCAAAGCTGCCCCTTATGATTCCAAATAGAAGGATACTACTACTACTAAAAATCTTACTTCAAGGAGACACGTAGTATTGCAAACTGTAATAGTATCAACCATCGAAAGTAACATAGTTTTTAAATGGAAAGGAAAAATGAGATGAACACATGGGACCACTAATCAAGGTGCTTAATAAATTTCTGAAAAGCACTCAGATGGTAGATTGACCACAGTCACTTAACAAACCGAACAGAACAGTTGTTTATGCTACTTAGCATGAACATTTAGAAAGTCTCATAGATTTCCTAAATGTCAAAAAAAGTGTAAAAGCTGTATTGTTAAACCCTATAACCACATACTGACTGAGAGGCTGAGCAGCACAGAATTTGCCACAGCTGCCAAGGCAAGCACACAGCCATGGCCAAGGGCTTCACCAGAAGCAGGGGACAGTCACGGAACGGTAATGGTTGGAAGGGACCACTGGAGGTCACCGTGTCCAAGCCCCTGTCAAGCAGGGTCCCTAGAACAGCTGCACGGGCCCACATTCCAGCTCGTTTACAGAACAGACTATCCTGAGTGATCTTTCTTCCTCCCTCAGTCTCACTTTTGTTTCTATGTGTCTGTCACCTATTTTGAAATCATACTCCTGAAGCTCCAGGAGCACAGAATGATGCAGGAAGAGACAGCTTACTTAATCTCTCATTTACAAGGAGGAGGAGTCCATAGGAGCAGCTATATGGCTGGTTTTTCTTTCCCTTTCCCGTTCTGCGGAAACAGCTCTGAGACACCAGCTGGTGACTGCTCTGCAGCTCCCTGGTTGCCTTTTCTGCCTGCTGCTTTGTGTTTAGACAAGCAGATACGAACAACCTAATGGTGTTTCCTTTCATTCTATTACTGATAATTAGTAGATAGCAAAATGTTGCCCTTTTGCACAAAAAGCCCTTTGACACTGAAAAATAAAGGTGACAACTGTAAATCATTTACATGACACTTCTGTTCTACAAACAGGTGACATATTCATGTTACTGGTTTTTATCATCTGCAGCAAGGTAACTGCTAAATGTGGTGTTGTATCGTGCTCAATACAAAAATAAAGAGATAGTCCTTATCTTCCAGATTCTTGTAACCTAGGACTGCAAACAATAAGCAAGGAGAGCAGAAGTTGGACCACAAGGAAATTACACAAGTCAATGGGACAGCATAATAGGCACAGTTAATCAGCTGCTTAGCTATCAGACATTAGAACCAAATTTCAAAATTAAGTCTTCAATTAATAGTACAACTGTAGCTAATTGATATAAAATATACTTGATGCTTTAGCTTTCTGAAACTTGAAACTGAGGTTTATCCCATGCCTGCTATAGACCAGCTCCCCACAAACAACAATCACTTCCGAGCCAGAGATCAGGGCTCCCAAAATTTCTGTCCTGAATTAAAAAGCACCAGGCAACCACCTCTAAAACAGATACATTGTTTTGTTTTCTTGCTAGTAAACCTATATCCTCTTCCAACCTTTTGCAAAACCTATCAGAGGCTAGAAATAAATGCATCTTGAATCTATCCAGCATTTGAGAACACAGGTACCTTCTTGAATGCTTGGCTTCCGCGGCATCTTGAGGACATCAGGATGTGGTTTACAGAGGCCATGAAAAGGCCCCAGGTCAAAACACTCTTGAAACAAGGAAACATTTACTTGAGAACATACACTCATGAATCCTACTGCAGTGCCACCATACTGAAATAGAAAAGCAATGTCACACACATGTAATACTTGAGCATGTGATTTTAGATCAGGACAAAATCTGAACAAAAAATTGCTGAAATGTAAAAGTTAGTGTTCCATCTCTGGCTTGCATAATACAAAAATATAAAGGAACTATTTCAGCAAAAGATGCTTTTTTTTTTCCTTGTGTGTATTAGGACCTCTATATTAGATGTTATAATTATTTTGTTAGCTATGGCCTCTGAGACCATTAGGACTATATATATGTACCAAATAATGACATATTGTTCCAATAAAACATTTCTTACAATAAATAAAAAACATATCTTTTGACTATATATCTCAAAAAATGTATATTTTTTTAACTTAAAGTGCAGCTAAAGTAAAATCTGGATTTAGCTAGCCATAATGGTGGAATAATTACTGGACACAGCTTTGTAAATAAAGTTGTGTTCAAACCAAAAAGCATATTTTATTTTCCTATAACAATGATTAAATTCATGAACGCAATTATGTAGTATATAAACAGTATCTAACACTATATATGGTACGTATTATTTGCAGCAATTATAAGCGCTAAATATTTTCAAGTTAAAAAAAAAAAAACAACCCACAACTAAGACCTAGTGTTAAACAACAACAAAAAAGTCCTGGCAAGTATGAAAATGAGAAGATCCCTGCAATGCTGAAATGGCATTTTACTATGTTTGATTATTACTGAAAGTTTCCAGAAAGTTACAGCCTTCACAACAAAGTACACTCTGAAAAACGCAAACTGGCATGCTGCAGGTTTTTTGGTTTTAAGCTGAGATGAGTCTAGAAGAAGGAAGCTCTTCAATTTTTAGTACTATATGCAACTTTATAGTGAAACACACATCAAAATGTGTTTTTTTCCTTAATATACATAATGAAAGCCTCCTCTTTAAACACAATGAAAACTCAATGGCTGGATTTGGATAGCTGTTTTATCAGGCCATCAGTACTCCAATAAAAATAAAAAAATACAAAGTTTAATTTTTTTTTTCCCCCTCAAACAACAAGTGATTGTTTGTTTGCATAACCAAACAAAAGCTGGGTCGCTGCAGTTGTCTGGCCGCTATGTAATTTTAGGCCCAAGGCTCAGCAGAGGCTGATTAACCAATCCATCTACCATATGTGCAAAAAGAGGTTGCCAGCTTCATTCTCTGCAGGGAAAATTGGCTTCTATCTTGGTTCGCATGGAGGCGTCTTTCCAATCTGCAGCAGCAGCGGCAAGTATAAACTATGAGGGCCTGAAGCACCTTTTGCTGGTATCACATTGAGCTATAAAATGTACGATTGAAATGTATTATTTATAAAGATAGCCATTTGTAATGTGCTATTACGCTAATGCTTTATTGTTTCCCATTTGGCTTCCAATGGTAGTGATTACATGTTAAGGTTTCATAAAATCATTTGCTACAGAAAGCAGACTTCTGGAATTAAGTAGGTTATGTTGCCTATCAGCTTACAATGCAGAATTATACCATGCAGAATTACTAAAACATGAAAATATTAACAGGAATTTTCAGCAGGATAACTATTGCCACTTCTTTCTTATTTAAATTAATTCCTGGTTCTCTGTCTTCAATTCAGCAAAAGTCTGACTGCCTGAGCCAGAAGATAGAAAAAATCTACAGCATTTTTAACTGTGAAAGTGTTACTGGCTATTAGTTTTCACATGCAATGTTAATTTTCACCAGGAGTGAAAACTGGTAATCTATGATGCAAATATCCAAAATGGCAACATGGTTTCTTCAAGTCTGTTCCAGTTACTTGAAAAGAATCTACACAATTACTACGAATTGCTGCTTTGTTTACTTAACAGGAGGTAACACTCCAAAAAAAAGGAAAGGCACAGAATATGGCAGATGGCACTGCGTGTGTGCAGATCATTAACTCTACCTTCCAAAAGTGAGCTTGTTTTTTTATTTATGGAGCTGCAGCATGAGCTGTTACTCACATGTGACATCACTAACGTTATGACTACACAAACCCAGAGCTTACAGCAGACTGACCTCACAAACAACGGTCTGATGTTCTTCATCTTGACATTCTATGAGATCAGCAAGGAAATATTTACTACAGGTTTCTTTCAGAGTCCAGATTTGTATGAGATCATCATAATCTTCCAACCTACAAAAAACAGATCAGGTAATATCCTAAAGATCCACTATTAATAGTTGCTGATTACTTCTGTTCTACTCTGTTAGCGTATAGACAAATATTCCAAATACCAGATCCAAGGCCTCTACCCACAAATATGTAACTTCATCTTGGACATGTCCCCAGTGCAGACAAAGAACCACCTCCAACAGCCAGCACAGCCCACCTAAGGCCTGGGGTGCCCAATGGAGGTGCTTGTATTTCCCTAACAAAATACGAGGGCAGCTCAGCTGAAAGTCCTCCTGCCTACGGCATCTCAGGCTAGGTGGACTTGGGCTCTAGGCCTCATTTAAAATAATTCTTTTCAGTGACCCAAATCATCAGTTGGTTAGAGTTGGCAGAGATCTCAAAAAGCTACACCAGTACAATTTAGAAAATCAGTTCTTTAAAAAAAAAAATAAAATAAAAGAGTGCCTTCCTGTATGGGAGAAACAGTGCTGAGTATTGGCTAGATGACTGTTATTACACACAGCAGTGCAGGAGTCACCTGGCAGACACCGAGCCATTATGCCTTTGTGAAGTCAAGTTAATGCGCCACCATTGAAAAAGATACAAAGGCCAAAGTGCAATTACTCTCCCCTTGTGCCTCACGAAAGGCTTTCTGTGGAGGTGGAAGCCGGCGCTCCGAGGCTTCGCCGCGCCGCGCCGCCGGAGCACGGGCTGCCCGAGTCCAGCTGCAGCCGGGCTCGCGCCGGCCCCATCCGGCACAGGTTTTATTTAAATGGACAGAAAATATCTCCCATTGAACCACTTTAAAAAGAAGTTAATTCTTAACCAGGATCAATATAAGTCAACAAGAAGCTTCAGTGCTTTTACCAATAGACTGAAGAATTTAATAAGTCACGCGTTGCAACTGAGGCATGAAGGCCGACGGCGAACCAGCTCTAACATGGAACTGCTTTCCGTATGATGAAACCGCCTTTTTTATCTATCTATCCGAAAAACGCAAGGATTCAGTGTTCCAACCAACAATTCTGCAACTAGAACAAGTGGTAAGGCAAGCGGGGCTGCGCTGGCCTGTCAGACTCTTCCTAGCGGACAGCTGAGAGCTCCTTTTGTGCTCAGAGCAGACCGCCACCGGGCCTGCTCCCCTCAGTGACCGCCCACACGGAGACAGACGAGCCCCACCGGATAAAGCGACTAAATCACGGCAACAGCAGCCTTCAAACGCAGGAAAACACGCGTGCCTCCCGAAACGAACAGCACCGCCGCGGGCTCCGTCGCGCCCCTCACCACAGGCCGCTCGGACACTGACGGCTGAGGGCCGCAGCGGGTGGCGAGCGGCGGCCGCGGAGCAGGACCCCCGCGTCCCCCCGGGGCCGAGCCCGACCCCCGCGGGACCCCCCGCGTCTCCCCGGGGCCGAGCCCGACCCCCCGCCTCCCCCCGGGGCCGAGCCCGACCCCCGCGTCCCCCCGGGCCGGCCCGGCCGCCCCCCGCGGGGCTCTGCTGCCCCCTGGCGGCCGCCGCCCGTGGCTGCGGGGAATGTCCCCCCGCAGCTCTGACCGACTACGGGGTTATGTCTCCGTTACTCCACACCGCTGCCATCCTCCCTTTTCTGTCTCCCTAAAATTACATGTCAACAGAAAAATAATCTGCAATGGTTCGTTCTTCTTCAAAAATGTTGCATATTGTAGAAACAGGTTTCTTAAGATAATTATCGGGAATGATTATTACTTCCCTCAGTTGCAGGAAAGCTTATGTTTTGCTTCAGGCCCCTATTGCTCAAGTTTGTATGTGCTTGTATCAAAATACTTGTGCCTATAACTTGGAAATCTTAGTTCTGCATATGCAACAATTCAGAAAAACAAACAACAAAAAAGCCCACCCAACAAACCCCACAATACTAATTTCTATTCTTTACACATTTCTGGATCTAGAAGCAGCCTTAAACTCAACACAGCTGGGCCAAAACATTCTATTTCCAGTTCTGTGAAACACTGAGTTTCTCAGGACCGACCGACTCAAGCAGGCGACTGAAGGACAATTTAAGTGGTATCTCGTTGGTTTTTGCTGCTCCTACACACCAGAACGAACGGGACCCTCTGTAGTATGATTACATTTCTACTGGGGGCCGGTGACTCCTTTTATTTTGAGGCTGTTTCTGCTGTTTTATTCCCCGGCCATCTGTCCGAGGCTCTCAGCACAGCCTGGCCCCGAGGAGCATCCCTCGCGCACACCTCACCAACGGGCTCTGGAGCAGCGAGAGGAACCGCCCGGCCCGGGACCTCTCGGGTGTCCAACTCACAGCACCACTCCATCTGCCACGAGTTTTAAATCAGTTAATTACTCTTCGAAGGGCAGTCACCAGATTCATACGTGCTCCCTCAAAACTGAAAACAGCTGCCGAGGTAACACATTTCCAGGCCCCATGCCTTCCTCCCCCACTGTTTAAGTGAGAATCTTCATTGAAATAAATTATTTCCAAAAGGAAAAGGTACAGAAAATATACCATCAGTTACTCATCTGTAGAATTAATTCAAAAGATGCAATTAAAACAGAGGTAGAAGAACAATGAAGCCCCGTAAAAATCCATAGTAATTCACATTATATCTCAAACCAAACCAGTAGTCTTCCTCTTCTTCACGGTCAGTATCGCAAGGCAAAAATCACAGTAAGGTTTTCTATTATCAGAACTTCGCTACTTCAACACAACTAATTAGGGCAGCAAATCTGATAACGTGTTATGAAACCTCAAGCAAGGCAAACTAATTTAGGGGCAAAGGAACAAGACTGTACTCTAATTGAAACCTGTGGTTCGATGGGGGTATATAACGTATACATCCACCTGCAAAGCAAATGTTTTGCTGGTTGCTCCAAGTCGCTGACAGCGTTCTGTCTGTGAAACACAACCAACACGAGGCCACACATCAAGGTGCAGATGGCGAATTCTGTCAGCTCGGGGTGTGTAGAGAGACTGACCTGGCATAGCAGGGCTCCACGCAAGCCCACTCATCTCCTGCACACTAGAAGCTGTACCAACAGAACTATTTTTAATTTTCTTCTGATTTTAGTATCTTCCACCAGCACCAGAGTCTTAAGAAAATAAAAAAACAACCACCACACACAAAACAAAATACAATAGCTTTTTGAAGTAAAAATACTACAGAATTCCTAGGTTGCGCTAATAAGCACAATAAAGGCATTCTACAGAGCTGCAAATTTGTGAGCTCTTATATATGTGGTACAAAACCAGGAATGACAGGATCTAAAGATGAGATATCAGCAAGAAACTGAAATATAAAAGCTTAGTGGACTGTGTTCTGGCATACTGCAGATTTACTTCATATGATAAAGGTCAGATGGAGAAAAACTTCAAAAACCCAACGCTTAAGCAAAGTATCAGTTTACAGCTTCTTTTCCCCCCTCTGTAAGCAAGGCAAGAGGGAACAGAGATTACCCTAATCTCTTGTCACTGACCCAGAGCATGTTGCTAGGCAGGTGGCTGGTGACAGTGCTCACAGACCGCTCTCTGAAGGGCTCCACTGGTTACTATGGATGCCAGTGAAGTACAAAGGTGAATGCAGAGGAAAAGGAACGGCAAAGTGGCTACTGCAAACCTCGTTCAGCTTACCCAGAGAATCTATTGATAGACAACATTAAAGTATGCATTTTATATCACCAGATACTGTGTAATTTAAAAGAAAACACAGTTTCCTGGTTAGATTTCTAATAATAAAAGAAACAAGCTAAAGTAAATAATTTTTATTATTCATAAGAAACTACAGAAATCCCAGGCAAGACGATACACCTCTTATTTGAAGTCTTGGTATGGTCTGTATGACATTTGCAGTCACCTCAGAAATATTTCTATTGATAGTATCCAATGGCCATCAAAAGAAAGAACGGTTCATATTAAATAAAAACCAAACAGAATAGTTGGAAATCAAGACATATGGAAACACTTTAACATCAGAAATATAATTCACCAACTGACAACTTTGCAGTATTAAGGCTCATTCACATACTGATAGGTAGTAGATAACTCAAAGGAAATACGCATAAAAGCCTAAAAATTGTAGATCAAGCTATTATGCAAACAATTTTGTAACATATTGAAGTATCCACACCGCCCTGCTATAGGTCGGAAGTGGTCAAGGTCAGGCTCAGTCCTTTTTCTTAAAACGCTCAAAAGTCAAGCTACAGGATATTGCAAACATTCACTAAAACTACAGGATAAAGAACACAATCTGCAGATTTGTTTCAGGCCTATTCGGTAAAATTAAACACGTGTAAAACATCTCTCTGAGAGACAGGATTCTGTCACAATCCAGTCCAAGATGTCAGTATGAATTAACCCACAAATGTGTGGATTTACCATGCAGAGAGATGTGCCTCCTGTGGCATTACTGTCCGTTAGCCCTGGTTGATACAGACCTGCACACACACCAGTATCGCATGGTACAGCATCCCAGGGATGTGCTTGGCCCTAGAGGTCAGATTCCACTACAAGGACCAGAAATGTTAATTTAATCATAATCCTGCTATACGACCACATAGCAATTACATAGCACCACGCTTAGAACAAAAACATCTCCAGAACGAATCAGAATCAAATAAAATCACTTCATAAAATGTCACCCTGCATGCACTCTTCCCACTGCAAAGAGCAAAACAAGCAAACCAAAACGTGCTAGATCCTGGTTATATTTCCAGCCACACTACAGAGGAGCACCCACACAGCCAGGACAGCACACACAACCCAGCAACCTGCACAGAAACCCCACAGGCCCCTTGGCCAGCAGCTCTGCTCTTCTCATGTACTGGACACAATGCTGGCACGAGCATGGGGGGCTGGGATTTGGCAGGGGCAGCAAAATTCAGACAGCAGGAAAAACCAGCACTAATAGTCAATAGCTGCCAGAGAAACTTGGTCTCTGCCTGGTGTACACTGCAGGCAGCCGAGCAGATAGCGAATTAAAAAATAATTCAGAGTTTAACTTTTTAAATGACATTTATGACTTGAATTCCTAAACAAGAGTAAGTCTGTATTAAAGGCACATTGTCTGAGCATATCAAAGTCTTTGCTCCAAACGGCACCCATTGAAACACATGACACGACTGAAAGAAAAAGCACTCTATTTTCTTAAGCTTTCTCAGCAACACTGAGGAGGCCTGCTCCTCGAGACAGCGAGAACGAACGTACGACATGCTTATGCAGAAAAAACTGTACAAAAGAGGATTACTTTCCATGTCTGAAGGACTATTGGAACTAGGGATTCTCTGCTCTTATTTAATTATTTTAAATAACAGGCCTTCCTATTCAGACTTTGCTCAACAGGTCAGAATAACACATAACAAGAGAAAATTAAAAATAAGATGGAATATGCTCCAAGAGATCTGGAAACTACATACATTCACTAAAACACACAACGAAACAACTCAGCCAGCAGATTCACAGAATAAACATCAATTAAAACATTGCATTCTTTCCAGATAGCAACCTAGTTTCACAAAAAATACAATCGATCTTGTGGTAAAGTAGCATAAAAACAGCATAATCACAGAACTATTTAACTAGGTTATCAAGGAAAATGATAGCAGTTCAACTAAGATACCAATGCTGTAAACTAAAAAAGAAAATTCTCCAAGTTAACTCGGAGAGACCTTGTAGAAGAGAGAAACTGCATTACCTTGCCGTGCGAACATAGAGCTGTGGGTGGTACCGATGTCTGGGGCACGCGAGCAAGGTAAAGTTCTTATCCACTACTGAACCTGGAGCAGCCGTCATCTTTTCAAAGACATTTCCTATTTCTGGCCCTGTGAATGACAAAAATCTGTTAGGAGTAGGAACTTCATTATGTAAGCTTTTAAATTATCAGCAAAATGGAGGAAAATGGAGTTTTGAACTTAAACCACAGATGGCATAATGCTTTACGTCTTTTAAGTTAAGCAACGAAGCTGAAATGACAGTACTATAAACATGTGAAAGAATTGTTACTGGATTAATTAACAAATTAATCCAGCATCCCACACAAGCTTCAAAGCAATCAGAAATTGGTAGGATCAAATCCCTACAGAAATACTTGTCTTGTAACTAATAGCATATGACACTGGAGAATCTTTGTCAGGACTCCTTACACTGAAGGAAAGTTGACATTTGTTGCTAGGGTAGGTCTGACAAAAGCCTTTATTCAGGTAACATGTAACCACATAAACCTCTTTTACAAGGTATGTACATTAGAGGATACTTTCCGATTGTATTTTCTGCAGGTTTAGAAAGGTTTAGAAAATAACTGTTCTGAAGATTTAAAAAAAAAAAAACACCAACAAAACCACACACATAAAAAAAAGCCCACTAACACAGTGCATATTAGTGAGATTTGAAATGGTTCTCATTATTTTAAGAATAAAATAGTATTAAATTCTTACCTAAATTCTCATTAGCTGGTATGAAGAGAAGTATAAACTGCAGTTCCGGTACTGTGATAAAAGCTGTCCTGGACAAATAACATCACTGTATTCAGTCTTTCATTGTTACATACAATCAGATACAGCAGCTGGTCTTTTCCTATATAATTGTTTTCTCTAGTCTCTCTACTCTTCCTTCATGAGTCCACATGGCTCAAAAATTAAAACATTTTATTTATGACAAGTAAGATCATATGAAATCCATCTGAGCATTTTTTAAACTTTTCTTCCTACCTTATTTTTCTCTTAATTTCCTAACCCTTAGATTTCAAACATCCTCCATTTTATACCAGTTCCCCAGTGGTGAAAAAATTAAAGATGCCAGATCTCTGCTGGCAGATCTCTGATCTGGCATCTGGATGAGCTGGCCTGACATGACAAAGTAACTGTAAATTCAACAGCAACAGCACCAAGCACAATTCCCTGTTTATGTAAATAGATTGAGCTGTACCACATAACCTGGGCCATGGTTATATCTGAGTACTGAGCTAACACAGCACTATATTGTGCTGTTTGTACTCTGTAGCTTGCAGCCTTACCACATAACCTGTAGCTAACAAACTATCAGTAGATTACCCGGGAACAAGCGTATTCCAGAAACATCTACAGCTTTTTAAGCTTCCTGCTCATTCATGCACTTTCAGTTTTACAAGTGGAAATTTAGGAAAAAGAAAAATAAATCTGCCTTGCAACTTCAGTTTTATTTCTGTGGAAAATTACAGCAAAGAGACAGCTAAACCTTCACACTTTCAGAAGCATACTCGGGACTGTAACAGCTTGGTTTCAAAGCCCACAGCGTGCATTTGATTAATACAAAGTTATGTTTTATTACCTCCCAAGACTGTTTAGAGAGATATTTAATTTTGATTCAGTGATCACCTTCAGGTATTTTTAAATCCCATAGCCTGCCCAAATGATGGTAGGAGAGTGCATGTGCCTCACTACAGAAAGTCACATATGAACTTACCTAACAATTTCTTGGAGACATCCAGCTGCATATTCTTCTTCTGCCACAAAAAGATGCATGAACAAGGTGTTCAAAGGCTACAAAATAAAGAAAGAAAATCTAAACACCATGTAGATATTTATTAAGTCAACCCAAGTATTAATATGCACACTTACTTCCAGTATATATAATCTGCACTCAAAATGAGTAGCTTCACATATGTAAGTAACTTCAAAGCATGTGTGAATAAAATTAAGTGATTAAAGGGCTTTTTTATATAATGATTTGTGCTTCTGTCCTATTTTTGATTTACACTCAGGCTTACTATTGTTTGACTACTATATATATACGTAATTTCATATTTAATAGCAGACATATTTAATTCCAGACTAACAAAATTTTAATTTAACCACAACAATTAACTTAACAACATTTAACATTTGGCTGAGAAAGACATTCTTTCTGGGTTTTAAAACAACAAAGCTCACATACCTCTCATATTCCTAAAATGTTGTTTCTTTAAAAGAAGAAGAATTACCAAGTCTTAAGATTACATCATTAGACACATTTAAATACCCTGCCATAAACAGAGCAGACTAAAAGACATCTTTATCCTATATGTCTCCAGTTAACCTGGAAAACACTAGCAAAGGAAAACCTCTGTGCTGGAATGGAAAGTGCTATTAATTCAGCTCTTTTCTCTTGCATGTTAAAGTGCTGAGTCAATGAAGGTCTACCTGTAGATTAAATATTTCTACAAAAATATTTTAAATGGGAAAACTTGAGGTCCTCTGAATAGTTTAATATTCAACTAAAATGTCATGGCTAGAGTCATCAATAAATTTCACCAACTTTAGAGTAAGAATGGTTTTAAGAGGTTGCAGTATATGTACCGGCACAAAGACAACAGGTCATTTTCATGAATAAGCATCAAAAGCCATTTCTAAAAAAATCAGACTTTTTTGTTTGTTTGGGTTTTTTTAAATGCAAAAGGAAGAAGGAAACAAAAAAATAATGTGGTGTTCTTAAAAAAAAAAAAAGCTGGACATGTTTTTGAATGAAAAATATTGGTGATAACTACGATTCCCACTGCCCTCAGTGCCAGCGCAGTGCAGATGCTTTCCACACGTCTGGCAAAGAACGGACTTGTGTCCCCCAGCTGCCATCCTCACAGTTACCTGCAGTTTCTGTGGGGGCAAAAGCACAGGTGGTCATCGACTCCTGAGCACCTGAGGGTTTAAGAAGGGATGTGACCATCGCGTTCTTCAGCCTGAGTGCCTCAAATCTGCCTAAACCAGACCTTTAATGCCTATGCATCTCTTTTATACCTGAGCCTTAAATGAAAACTCAGCTAAAATCACACCATTTACTTACAGTGCATTTATTGTTAATGTAGTTTTCATGTAAGAATGATTCCCAATCAGACTGATCAGTGATATCCCAATTTGGATAGTCCAGAAAGGCAGCATGGGCTATAACCTCCTTCTTCTCATTGCAGAGTGTCAGAGCAAGATTTGATTTTTCTCTGTGAAAACAAGTTAATTTTGCAGAAGTTGAAGAAACTACACAAAGAAAAGTGACTGTTAATTCAGCCTATTAGAACATCAAAATTAACCACGTTCAAAAGTGCTCCCAGGATCGTGCCTCAGTAAAACTTCATTGCCCATATCCTAACTTGTCATTATTGCTTCAATTCCAAATATTTAGTGTTTTCTGACATTATAACAATATGATTTTTCAAACCCTCAATCACTGTTAATTTGATATACAAGACTTAAATGCTCCTTCTTCTTTGCATGTTTCTTCATTCATCTATTTTTTCATCAAATCACTGGTATTTGAGACATTTGCCATTAAGTAAAGTGGTAGATAGAGGCTGTCTCCAAGGTAGAATAGAGGCAAAAAGTAACCCATTCTTTTCATTAAGGGTAAGCTGGAAGAGAAGGAAAAGACTTAGATGTACACAGGAAAATAAAATAGAATCTTCATGGTCACACAGTAATTAAAAACCTTAGTCCCTGCCCCTCTATCACTCTCCCAACAGGCAAAAGGCTTCTGTTCGATGAAGGAGACAGCAGACACAGGAATCTGATGGGTTCATCAACTATTATTCAAAAGTAGCTCATCTGAACTTGTATACAAAGGAGGCTAGTTTAGAGTAAAATCTTGTCCACCACACTGGCAGCAGTCATCCAAGTTTGCACAAAGTCATGCATGTGTGACACAGAACAGACAAAAGCAAATTTTCTTTCTCTTTTTTCAAATAGTATAAAAAGTCATTACGCCACACCATGGAAAGGCTCATCGTGTTTTCTGCCATTTTAAATGTAACAATTTATTGAAGTTTCCTGCGAGAAAGGTAATACGATGTCCCTAAAATACTGCTACTTACAAAAGGTACATGACATCAATCCTTCCAAAAACTTTGCCTGTAAAATTGCTGAAGAGGCTGATGATATCTGAAACATCATGTGATTTTGTTCTTCTGGCACAGATCACTTCTGTATTTCCGCTTGAAGAAGTTATTGTAGTCATCTTACAGCCTGCAACAAGAAAGCAAGCGTTGCGGCTCTGTCAGATCCTGCTGCAGCCCATTGGTCAAAGCAGTTACTTGAAACGGATTTTTATAAAAACTGTGAAGAAGACAGATTTAAGTGCCTAGTTCCTGTAGACCTCTACACAAATACATCCTGCATACACAGACAGCATGCAAACAGTGCACATAAAGAAATACAGCAGACAATCATCCCTATTGTGTGTATTCTACTTGGGAAATACATGTTTTTAATAGGCTGCAAATTGCTTTTAAATTTATGGGCATTTGCATGCTATCAGAACAGTGCCCATCACTAACGATTTCAAGCTTATTAGCCTTAAGTCTACAGGGCTGGGAGGATCAGCTGCAAACAATCAGGATAATAATGCCCTGGTAACATTAATCAGTAATTTCATGTGAGTTAAGTGTATTTTGTCTAAAACAGCTCCTCAATTTTCTTTTAAACTCATAGGCAATCCTTAAATTTCAGAAGGAACTGAAAGCTCTATAGCTTCCCTGCCCAGAAAAACAACATTTTTATGGTTCCACATTCACAGTTTGCCAGGTCCAAGTGATTTATTGGCATGCCTAGCAATTTCAGAACATGAAGGGGCAACAGGCATTCAGACCACCTGTGACTATCAACTCGCAGTTCATTTACCTTTCAGCTGTGTTCCTACTCATTATTATCACCTGTTGTGATACAATAAAGAATAAGGCATGTAAAAAAAACAACCAAACACAACACCTTTCTGCAATTTTTCTTAAATATACTTGTGCAAAATATAGTATTAACTAACTCAACGAGTCTACATAACCAACATACCTAGATTAGCAGAACATTTTACAAATCTGCCAAACACAACAGCCATTTCTAACACTGGCCCCAAACCCAGATGAGATGCCCAATTATCAGGGCCCACAGATCCCAACTAAAATGGAATAACAAAGGAAACTGGGAATTTTATACCTTTTAAATACAAAGAAAGTCACGTGTACAGCTACATCTCTCGCACACAGCCAAGACATTGCTATAGGCGACAGCACTGGTCTTGGTCACGCAAACATGTTTGCAAAGGGACCCCAGGACCAACCTGAGGCAAAGTGTCCTCTGCAGGTTTTAATGCACACAATTAGTAAACAATTGTGGTTATATAGAGAGAACCAGCTGGGCTACAGTGCACTTATAACTGAGTATAGCAAGAACATCTACACAGAAAAAAGTTACACTAGCTTGTGTAAGCAACTTCTCCAACATCTTAAGTTACAAGACACCAATGTTCTTCCTAATGGAGTGGAAGGCAGCTACACCAGGTGATTCCTAGAACGAGCACAGAAAATGGGCACAAAATTCCCTTACACATTTCATTAATTGCAAACTGTGAGACTACTAAAACAGCGGGTTATTTTTCATTAATGTCAACTCCATACACAAAAGTAAAGAGGAATTTTAAAATGCCATTAACGAACTAGTCTAGCATTAAAATTACTTCAACTGAGGAAAAGTTTGCCACATTTCCACATTCAGTTGTATTGAAACAATATCACCCCCTTTTCCACTAACTCCCCTAAGTGCCCTAAGCACTCACGTAGCCGTGACTGACAGAAAGCAGCGCTTACGCGTTAAAAAAAATACCTTTTCCACAAGAAAACGCACTGTTCCCGCAGCAGCTCCCGTGTGTTTGCGGGAGCAGCGTTCCACAGATGAGACAACGCTCCCTCCGGCGCAGAGGAGCCCGGGGCGCAGCGAGGGCCCGGGCAGCGCGGGAAGGCGGCGGGGCCTCACCTCACGGGAGCGGGCGCACCCGGGGCGGACGGGAGCGTAACGCCCGCACTGTTAACAGCTCCGGGACACGCGCGGGCGCAGCGCCGCGGGCACCGACACACGAACCGGCCGCTCCCCGGCGCTGCCCGGGACCGACGGAGCGGCCGCGGGGCCGCCCGGCTCCTCTCCCGCCCCGCTGCCGGCGCCTGGGCGCGCCGCCGTTACCCCGGCAACGGCACGCGCCGGCGCTGCGTGAGGTCAGAGGGCGCGGGGGCGGGGCCAGCGCGCGGGGCGGCAAGATGGCGTCCACGGCGGCCGGGAAGCAGCGGATCCCCAAAGTGGCCAAGGTGCGGGGCGGGGGGCGGGCGCGGCGGGGGGCCCGCGGCCTGGCCGGGCCCGGCCTGCGGGGCGGCGCCCGGCGGCCTGCCCCGGGCCGGCCCCGCGGCTTGGGCTCCCCTCCCGGGCCGGGGAGGGCCCTGCCCGGCTCGGGGCGCTCCGGGCCCTTCCCCGGTAAATACCGACCCCGGGAGGCCAGCGGAGCACGGTGACCGAGAGGGGGTTTCGGTTGTGCGCTGGAAGGAGAAAGCGTGAATCAGGCCGCCTTACTTTACAGGTGAAAAATAAAGCACCTGCAGAGGTTCAGATCACAGCAGAACAGCTCTTGAGGGAAGCTAAGGAGAGAGAGCTCGAGCTCCTCCCGCCGCCGCCTCAGCAGAAGATCACAGATGTTGAAGAGCTAAACGACTATAAACTCCGGAAAAGGAAGGTAAAGGAAAAGAAAACCCACCCTAATTTTCATGCTCATATAAAACACTAACATTTTACTGCGTTTTAACTTAAGATACAGCCTATATTACCTGTGGATCTTCCAGATCCAAGTTGCAATTCTTAAAAACCTAACACTTTCATAGAAAAGGCTAGTTTTGTGCAAAAATTTTAAGTTAAACGTGTGCTGTGTAACGTAAAATTTGGTAGTAGACGACATCTCACATGTGACCACGTTCAGAACGCTGCAAGGGAATCACATCCATGGTTTCTATGCAGTTTCTTCCTCGGCACTAGTGCCAGCCAGTCCGCGTGACAGAACAGCAGCAAGCTTTACAGTAACGCTGCTGGCTTTTCCACCTCAGCTGGTTGTTTTACTTAGAACACAACTTTCTACAGCAATCATAGTTATGTTTGATGCTTGTCTTGAAACTTGGACCATTTCGCGTGTGAGCTTTCAGGTATAATTTTCTGTCCTTTCCTGAAAAGAATCGCTTTGCTTATGGAGCCTTATCTACAGTTTTGTTCTGCTTTTTCCTTTGATAATTGCTGTGCTGGATCAGCACAAACTTATCCCCAACAGGGAGCTTTAAATGTTTTGAGCACAGAGCAATTTTTTTAGATACACACCACATAAACCAGGGCCTTCATTCCCTGAAGCGTATGTGCCTACGCTGAGAGCTGGTGGCACCGTCCCCGTGCTCAGCCCCGTGCGTGCTCGTTTCCCTCGTACCGCAGTGGCCGGGGCTCCTCGCGGTGCTGCTGAAGCTCACTGGGGCACGTGCAGTGTTTGACGTTAGCTTTTTCCATCCCACAGAAGTAGCAGTGACAAGCCACCACGTTAAGTGCGTTAAACAACGTTTAGCCACGCATTAAACACCAATAGCGTTGGTCCTGATGACAGCCAAACACAAGGCTGAGCATGCCCTCACCGTGGCACCGAGCAGTGACAGTTGCCTGGCGGATTAGATGCCAGCATATTAAATCCAGAGAGTAAGAATAAGGCGTCTTGCTTTAAAGAAAAACTTAGAGCAATGACATACGCAGGTCAAGGTGAATAAACTCATGCTGGTGCATCCAGGTATGTTCAGGGTTGTCTGCAATGGCTGGATCCATCCGTCCAGCTAACTTTGCTATTGAAACATTAAGCAGGAGATTTTTAAAAAGTAAGATCGTAGTGCTGTCGCTTATTATTGCATCAATATTTCAGGTATCAGGTTGTAGGAGTTTGAGCTTAGCCCTATTCTGTATGCTTGTCCACACTTCTAGGTTCTCTGTTATGCAACTTTTAGAAATTGTTGTATGGAGTGTGATTTTTTACTCCATCGGCATGGGTGCAAGACATTGGGAATTCTTTCCAATAATAATCCATAAGCTATTTATAACAAGATTGGTTCTGCACAGAGGCATTTCTTACAGAAGTAATTTTCTCCTCAGACTTTTGAAGATAACATAAGAAAAAACAGGACTGTGATCAGTAACTGGATAAAGTACGCACAATGGGAGGAAAGCCTGAAAGAAATACAGAGGTAATTATGATACAGCTATAGACACCTGTTATAAACCTTTTAAAACACATCTTGACAAACACCATCAATGTCTTGGAGGCACATTATAAACACAACTTATTTCTCTTTGCTTTCCAGAGCCCGTTCCATTTACGAGCGTGCTTTAGATGTAGACTACAGAAATGTCACACTCTGGCTGAAATATGCAGAAATGGAAATGAAGAACCGCCAGGTTAATCATGCCCGAAACATCTGGGATCGAGCCATTACCACACTCCCCAGGGTGAACCAGTTCTGGTATGTTTGCAGAGAGCAGAGCATCGCTTCTGCCCCCAAACATTTCAGATCATTTTTGTGCCTTGGTGTCATGCAAAAGTGCATTGTTTTCTGTTTCTCCAAGTCTTCAGGCAAGTCTGAAAAAACAGAGGAAGGCTTAAGTTTTGGAAAAGCCTTGTATTTTTCAGTTGGTAAGAATGGTGGGAGAGAAGGATGTTTGTGTGCCTGTATGCTGCCAATCACAACAGTTGGGAAATAGGTGAAGAAATCTCAGTAATGCTTTTATTAAGCACTCAAAAAATCCTTGTAATTTGTGCTTACTAAGCGATTGTTAAAACTTGCTCTTGTTTTCTAAGGTATAAGTACACGTACATGGAAGAGATGTTGGGGAATATTGCTGGATCACGCCAGGTGTTTGAACGTTGGATGGAGTGGCAACCAGAGGAACAAGCTTGGCACTCCTACATTAACTTTGAGCTGAGATACAAGGAGGTGGACAGAGCGCGTACCATTTATGAGAGATATATCCTTTCTAGTGCATTGCAGGTTTAGGCCTGCATTCTTCATTTCTTTATCCCCAGCTGTGTCCCTGTGCTCCATTTTACTGTGGTGTGCTGGGAGCAAGCAGGAGGTACAGAAGCACGTGTCGTGTGTGCCTCCAAATTCAGTTCAGCGAACACACATCCTGACGCAGCAGCACGTGTTTAACAGTGCTTGTGCTTCCAGCTTTTCTGCAGTCAGCATTTGCTCCAGATTTCTCTGTAAACTTCTCCCTGGGCCTTGCCTGATTCTTACCCCTTAAATTTTCTGTAAGTTCTCAGTAAGGCACGGAGCCTTTGCATGCTTAGAGCTGTTTTGTGTCTTCCCAGCTGCATTTTTTTGCCAGTGCCATCCTTGGGAGTTGTTTCATACAGCCCGTGACCCTGTGGTCACTGGGAAGAATGCAATTTGTAATGTCCAATTCAACCACCAGTGTTTCTTTAACGTAGCTCTACTCGTTCTTGTTCATCCTGACGTTAAGAACTGGATCAAGTATGCCCGTTTTGAAGAGAAGCACAGTTATTTTGCTCACGCAAGGAAAGTATATGAGAGGGCAGTGGAGTTCTTTGGAGAAGAACATATGGATGAGAACCTGTATGTGGCTTTCGCAAAGTTTGAGGAGAACCAGAAAGAAGTAAGACCTGCTTGATAACGCGTCAGACTAATACCAACCACCCCCACAAGGTTTCTTCTTGAATATAAAACTCAAGGCCACTTAACACTCACTTCAATACGTGTGGGTTTTAGTACTGTATGAGATAGTTTAGTTTGAGTTAAGACAATTTTTTGCTTAGTTTCCATTTGCTATTTGGTGACATCAAGGAAATATGTTCTAAGAAAGGCAGGCAAGCAAATCTGCCAAGCCTGAGAATAGCATCATCAGATCAAATACATATCCTCAGATTTTCAAGTTTTTGAGAGGCCTGCATGACAAAAAAAATGAACTAGCTGTGTTTTTCCTCTCACAGTCTTTTGAAAGTGCCCAGACCATTAAAGAACTGAAAATATCTGTAAACCCAAACCCATAACCTCTTAAAAATATTTTAAGTATTCCAAACCTGTAAATGAATAAGGGTTTTGGTATTTACGGTATTTTTTTTTCCCAAGGTTTACTCTTCAGGGAGGTCTGTGTTAGTCCTCTCTTAAAACAATCATTTACACCGAGATACTCTATTCTATTAAATATTGCCAAAAGCTTACTGAGAAATTGAGAGTGAGGACAGAAGCTGCTTTGTGAATATTACTCAAGTGATATTTTATATTTTCAGTTTGAAAGAGTAAGGGTGATCTACAAGTATGCCTTGGATAGAATTCCAAAACAGGATGCGCAAAATCTCTTCAAGAATTACACGATCTTTGAGAAGAAGTTTGGAGACAGAAGGGGAATCGAAGAGATCATTGTCAGCAAGAGGAGATTCCAGTACGAAGAGGAGGTGAAGGTACGTGTTACAAACACCCTCCAGCTCCTCACGCATCCAGCTGCTGCTTCAGGCGCAGGAGTGTCGCAGGATATGAAGGCTGACGAATTTTACCATACCCTTGATACTCAGTCCAAGAAAATACCAATAATTCTCACAGTTCAGCTTGTTTGCCTTCACTTGAATCTTTGTAGGTAAAATAAGGACACAAATGCATTTTAGCCCAAAAGCTGTAGCTTAAGCATACCCGAGAGTAACAGCTTTCATTAATATTCTGATGTTCTGTTTTAAAAGAGGAATTCTGAATAAAAACTGTAAGTAAAGGAAGAGGATCCGTTATTCGTAGTTACCGAAGTTTCTTTCCCATTTTCCCACTCCCTTCTTTCTGAAAGGCAAATCCACACAATTACGATGCATGGTTTGACTACCTGAGGTTGGTAGAAAGTGACGCAGATGCTGAGACTGTCCGAGAAGTGTATGAAAGAGCCATTGCCAACGTTCCCCCAATTCAGGAGAAAAGACACTGGAAAAGATACATCTATCTTTGGATTAACTATGCATTGTATGAGGAGCTGGAGGCAAAGGCAAGTACTAAAAACTCAGGTTTTTATCTTTCCTTCCCAGATATTTTCCCTAAAATAGATAGTTACAGATATTGTAACAAGAAACCCAAGAACTAGAAATTGTTTTATGTAGCTAGCTACAAGGTTTGTTGTTTAAGTATGGTGGGGTTTTTCCTCCCCCACCTTCATTTTTACCCTCCTATGCAGAGAGGAAATAATATTTCAGTTTCAGCCCAATTCATGCAGAAACACACTGATAATAAAATGAAAGCAGAAGCAGGTCTTTCTAGCCCCTCCAAACTGCCTGTTCCAGGCTGTTTCCTGAACTTGTGAAATAGTTTTATATTTAACAAAACTGTTTGTGAACGTATTCTCTGAAGCAGCCAAATTCTTGTTATAGTGGCCTTCTGAGGCTGTGTAAGTATTTGTTCTGTTATCAGTCATGTAACATTATAGCTGCTCCTTATTAAATAAGTTTTTAGCGCAGTGCACCTATTCAGTGTCTGTTAAAGGGAAAAAGACTTCTTTTGCCAAGATGGGAACTCTCCTGATTTTATTGTCTAACTCTTAGTCTTGAATCTTGGTTTGAAACGATAACTTACTGATTCTCAGAAGTTATTATCTTTGAGTTGGGTGCACTAAGTAGATATGTACATTTATATCGTAAGTATACACAACTCTGAGTAACTTAAAAATCCTCTTCTGCAGGTTTGCAGTCATTGCATGATTCAAAATATAGTGTAATCTTAGCAGTGAATAAAGTATTTAATTTTCAAAATACAGTGTGATCTTACTAGCAAACATAGTATTTAATTTTGCATGTTCTTACAGGACGCAGAGCGAACCAGACAAGTGTACCAGGCGTGTGTCGAGCTCATTCCCCACAAGAAGGTACAGCTCCTCCAGCAGCTTCTATTCAGTCTTGGATTAAAATTCCCAACATAAGAGCCTTTAAAAATTTCCCCCAGGGTTCAGGTGCATAAGCTACTAGCGCACTCATGAAGATTCTGTTCAAGACTTTAGATATCCCTTTTAGTTTCTCATAATGTCCCTTTTCCAAAATTGATGGTGTTTTTTTAAGTGGAGGTGTGAAATAGCTGTAATTTGCATCATCAATGGGAAATAGTAGGGCACACACTGATACCAGATTTCCTCATACAGGTGCAATACAAACATTCGTCCAGTATTTTCAGGTTACTAAGTACACTATGAAGCTGAACTAATACATAGTCTGAGGATAGCCCAGTGCTATTAAGCAGCAGCAAAGAACTCTTATCTGTTGTTCACTTTCCTGTTTTTTCCTTAGGTGGGTTCTTGTAGAGCTGCTCTCAGCCTAGTTACTTGTGGTGCCCACAGAGTACTTGTTGCTTAATTTATGTAGAGTTACTGCCTTTTATAGCAACTGCTTCTAGTTGGCCGTGTGGTCCCAGCTGAGGGAGGTGCAGCTGAATCAGCTTTCAGGTGTGTGTTCCCCATTACAATCACTTTCAAGACTGTTGTTCTGGTTTTGTGGGGTTTTTTTGCTAGTGAGTTTTAACTAAAATGTCCACATGGCCAAACCCTTAAAACAATTAATCAACATTGCCTTGAATGTCAAGAAATATTAGTTCGTGCACTTCTTTTTCTAGTTTGTCATTAGTCATGTCATCGGTGTATCAACTGTGTAGATTAGGATTAATCTGTAATTATTAGAGAGTTGATTAGCTAGTAATTGATTCAGTGATAGCTGATATTTTGACAATTGATTGGTTAATGAACCATTTTCTTTATTTCAGAAGACTTCTCTTCTGGCCATTTTTACTCTCATCCATGGTGGAGTATGTTGTCCTGTTCTTGAGGTTGTTTTAGGTTATGAGCTCTCAACTTTTCAGCAGGAGAACACTGAGGTCAAATGCAATTAACTGCAACAGCAGTAACATCTTCTAAAAATGTTTTTTTAAAGAACATATGCAGCATTATTTACTAAGCTTCCAACACAAGCATCACATTGTTCTTTTTCTTTCAGTTTACATTTGCCAAAATATGGCTGCTGTATGCACAATTTGAAATACGCCAGAAAAATCTTCCACTTGCCAGAAGAGCTTTGGTAAGCTTTTCTTAATTCCATAATTGACTTTTCTAACTGATAGCAGCAAGGGAATGGCATTAAAAGGTCTTAAATTGTCCTTTATAAATTGCTGTTTTAATCCACTTAAATAAAGCATCCAAGAAGTCTGCAGGGACCAGTATTTACTGTCATGTATGATTTAAAAAGAAGTGGAGCTTGACATGCTGAATTAGCCACGGGCAGAAACGAACGTAGCTTTCTTGTTTCAGCTGACAAAACACATCTGAATGCAAGAGTACCCACATCGACTTAGTGCACTTGGAAATTTGTAACTGCTGCTGATTCGTTTAAATGATACTTGTACTAACAATAGTGTTTTTAAAAGCATTTTAAATAAATAGGACATTTTGACCGTCAGAAATGAAGACTTGCTGAATAGGGGTTTGAGTCCCAGCTGCCAGGCTGCTGACAAGCGATGGCGGGACTTTGGGCAGGCTCAGGAGCCCCTGCCCCGTGTTCACTGAGGGAATGTCAGCACGGCACGCAGCCGTGGAGCACGTTCTGGCAGCAAAACCTTCTGAAATTAGAAAGCTTATTTCCCTTCAGTGCAGATATTCTAAATAAGCTCAGTGTTAGCATTAAGAATGGTGAGAGAAAGCTGATTTCATACTGGCCCTGACCCGTGTCTGAAAAAACAAACTCTGCTCAAAAATGAATTTGAGTTCAAATACTGTTTAGAAAGTCTGCTGGGTTGCAAGATTTCTAAGTGGATTTTGGTTGTGGTTTTTTTGTTGTTTTGGTTTTTGTTTTTGTTTTTTGCTTAACAGGGGACATCCATAGGTAAATGTCCAAAAAACAAACTGTTTAAAGGTTATATTGAATTGGAGTTACAATTGCGAGAGTTTGATCGTTGCCGAAAGCTGTATGAAAAATTCCTGGAGTTTGCACCGGAAAACTGCACGTCATGGATTAAATTTGCGGAACTAGAGACCATTCTTGGCGATATAGATAGAGCTCGTGCAATATATGAGTTGGCTATTGGCCAGCCCCGGCTAGACATGCCAGAGGTAAGGGGGCAGATGAACTTGACAGTTGGCACAGTTTTAAGGTATTTATTACACAGTGTGGCTAATTAAGACATTAATAATCTACCAGCTTGAACAGAACTGCTTACCATAGTGGCTTAGCCTGTGTCTCATTAATTTAGCATCTGTTTCTTGGCAGGGTACGCAGGACTATAAAACTTATGATGAAACATGGAGGCAGATACATGCTAAGCTAAATGGATTACGTACACAAGATTTGATATTGCTTAGTCTTAATCCTAGCTCGTACAGCAAATAAATACTCAGATCTCTGAAACTTTTTCAGAGAAACTTCACATTTATCCATGCTCCTCTGTTTTTTTTTTCTTTTATTGTCTCAGTGTGATATGAACATAATGAGAGATTTATTTTTTGCAGGTTCTTTGGAAATCTTATATTGATTTTGAAATTGAGCAAGAGGAGTATGAGAAAACAAGAAATCTTTACCGCAGATTGCTTCAGCGGACACAGCATGTTAAGGTATGTTTGAGTACCCAGAACTCAGAATTGGCCTTGAATCTGGTCCGTGGTGGTTGGAAACTCTTCTGGGTTTGTGGCTTTTTCAAATCGACAGTGAACCTAAGCTTGGTACCGCGTTTGTGCCATTGAAGGCGGAAAGAAATTTCCAAATTACAGATAGCAACAGGTATATCTTAGATGAAAGAAGGCTTTGTGGAAGGTTTCCAAGCAGCCCTCTTCTGGCTGAGTAACTTTGAAATTGTAGTTGCAAAAACACTGCAAGGAAAAAACAGGTGTGATTTTTCCACTGTAGTTTGGTGCTGTCGTTTGACTAAATTCAGACAGATCTATGCTGATTTGGAACAACTGCAAGAAATTTGTCAATGTGGCTGGCTTGATTATTCTGTCTTGCCAAAAGGAGGCAAATCTCACACCTGTGAAACAAACATGAATTTTCTAGGTATCTGCGTATGAAAAAGTACTTTAGACTTGCATTGGCATTTGTTCCTTGGCTGCTTTGTTTTTTGAAACTATCACTTAGCTGTCGGACTTCAGAATGGAGGTTTCAGCGTGGTTTTGCTTTGCTTTCCCCACAGGTCTGGATCAGCTTTGCCCAGTTCGAGCTGTCTGCAGGAAGGGAGGAGAATTTGTCGAGATGCCGGCAGATTTATGAAGAGGCTAATAAGGCAATGCGAAACTGTGAGGAGAAGGAGGAGAGAGTCATGCTTCTGGAATCCTGGAGAAACTTTGAAGAGGAGTTTGGAACTGAAACCACTAAGGAGAGGATAGATAAACTTATGCCTGAAAAAATAAAGAAGAGGAGAAAACTGCAGGCTGAAGATGGGGTAAGAGGAAAAACCATGCAAGTAGTCACTTTGGCGGCTTTCTGCTGGGGTCTGGTACACAGAACAAAGCTGGCTGTGGGGGATGCTGTAACTGCACACCAGTTTTACTGCAGGGATTGAAAAAAAGCATTGGTCTGGAACACGTGCTGCTGAGCTCCTTGCTCTGCAGCGGGCTGGGTGGGCATTGATTCAGAGTGAAATTCTCATACCAAATGCTCGAGCTACCTTTATTTTAAACTCCTACCATCGACAAGTCACAACGGCTTTAGGCGATGCTACGCAGAGAGCGTTTCTTAACTTTGGGAAACTGCAGCCAGGCTGTTGGTCCCACGTGCCTGCTCATGATGCGTAGCAGCAGTTCTGTCCTACAGCCATTCAACTCCTGGTTTCAGCTGCTATGGGTGCTCTAACAAACGCTGATTTTAATTCTGTCTCACCGTTATGCTGATCAGAAACACCTCCAAATGGGTAACATTAACATGCAAATTAAACTTGTTTTGTGGTATTTTTTATTTCCCTAGTCTGATGCTGGCTGGGAGGAATACTACGATTATATTTTTCCGGAAGATACCGCCAATCAGCCTAACCTCAAACTACTTGCAATGGCTAAACTCTGGAAGAAACAGCAGCAGGAGAGCGAAGCTGCAGAGCAGGATCCAGACAAAGACATTGATGAAAGCCAGTCTTAATCCGTTGCCTTTCCCCACCCCTTTCCTTGCGTATTGTACAGTATTTTCATTGGTGACCAATAAATGTATTTGAAGAGTTTTACTACTACTGACTTGTGACATTTTTTGTTTGGAAAATAGTCTAATTTCCAGCAATTAAAAGGTCATGGGGCCAGTGCAGGAGTCTGCAGCTATTGCCAGTGGTCTGAGAACTGGAAGGACTGGGCAACAGCTTTGTTTTTAGCCCAAGACCCACCGTTCTAAGGCTCCTACAAACCACCACAGTACTGCTTAGGGAAATTAACATGCCAAGACAGCAGATCTACCTTAATGAGAGATGTCTTTAGCCATTCCTGATTGATTTTTCCCAGTAATTCTGTAAAATATATATTGATCATGAGGATAGTTGAGAACAATAAATCGCATTGACTGCAACCTGTTAAACTTTGTATTCAAGTAGGCTTTTATCCCAGAAAACTCTATGGGAGGGACAGTCATACAAGTTAAATATAATGAAACTAGCCCCTGGGAGACAAATCTGTAGAAATTAGTACCATATGGTCTGTGTTTTAATATTTGAATGTCTTAGCATCATATTTTGTAGTATATAATCTATTGGGAAATAAAGTAGAAGCAGTATTTGTGTTTTGTGGGGAAAACCCATTGAGCCTGAGCTTCCTGATCAACAAGTTCTTGGGGAAAGGAGCCTCTTTGCTTGCATGGGGTGTTCCCTGGTCTGGGGAGGTGGGGAGGGCAAGGGCTGGGGACATCACCCACTGGGGAGAGCGGTGATTTAAAAAAAGTGAAAATGCTACAGTCACCACCCGAGCTATAAGCTTAAACAAAGCTGCTCTTGACTGAAGCCTGGGCAGTCACCACTGCCGGGGCCACATCTGGCCTGTCCAGCTGTGCCCAGAGCAGCTGCCCAGCCCCGGGATGGCCCCTTGCAGACGGTCTGCAGCTGGAAACGCTCCCTTCCCCACGCAGCCCATGGACCAGACCCTCGGTCCTGCACCGCGCCATCACCATTGTCATCCTCCCTGTCAGCCACTGTGGGGATGGGTGACCAGGCAGGGGACACCCCCCAGCGCTGCTGGGGACACCTGCCAAGGTCAGGGAGGACTTTGTGGCCCTGGGGGTGGCCGAGGGTGTGGGGGCCCTGGGGCTTTTGCCCTTGACCCTGCAGCGAGGGAAAGGGCTTGGGAAGGTGGGGGCTGCAGGTCAGAGCTGCTGGTGCAGCTGCTGCCCATGAGCAATTGGGCTTCTGCCTCCAGAGCCCTTGGGCCAGGGGAGATGAGACCCACCTGGGCGAGGAGGGGGCGTTGGAGGTGGCCACGGGCTGGCCAATCCACCAGAAGGCTTTAAATTGGGAACGAGGGGCAGGAGCCCACGGCCGAAGGTGAGGGATGGAGCAGTGGGCTGGCAGGGCTGGGGTGAGGGGCCTCGGGGTTGGGGCGGGGGGGCACGGAGGAGATGCCTGTGAGCGCCGGGGGCAGCGTGGTGGGGGACGCTCTTCTCTTAGGACGCCTGCAGGAATGAGGCACCTGGGACAGTCCTTGTGCAGAGCCCTGCTGGGGCTGGTGAGTCCCTCCAGCCCTGCTCCCGTGTTGGTTCCTCTTGTTCGCTCGCCCAGCCGACCGGCAAGAAAACATCACTTACTGGTGGGGGCTGTCCTTTTTCACTTGTTAGCCACTGTTCTTCAGAGTTAAAAAGCAAATATTTGGATTTTCTGGCTAGCAATGGAAGCCTATACCTTCTAGCTTAAAGCTTGGTTATTGGGGGGGCAGTTCATAGCTGTAGTGCAAGTGGTGGCTGTAATGCTGATGTCTGCTGTGTGCTTGCACCCTTTTTTTTCCCCCTCCACTAAGTTCGCCTAAAATCCTGTCTGGTAAAGCAGTGCTGTTTCATCGCAACAACTGAGAGAAGTGTGTTGACACACAGGATAAAAATCTGGCTTATTTAAGTCTATAGTTGCTCCTATACCTTCTGGACTTCAGTTTTGCCAGTGCCTTGGTGTGGGGAGGGGGAGGCTGGAGGAGAGAGGGTCCACAGGGCAGCGGCAGGCGAAAATCCGATTCGGCAGCGCTGGGGGGCCAGCAGATCTACCCCGAGCTGTCTGCTGAAAGGTGGGGTGACGTTTGCTTCGGTCTGAAAGACAAAACATTGAAGTTGAATGAACATGTGAATGATACATCTCCAGTAGCAAAACTGTTCCACCCTTCAGAGCACTACAGAGGTGTGCAGGTTTCACTGATTTCTCAGGTCACAGCCATGTTCCCACCTCATTCCTCTCCTCCTCCCTCCCACTTCCAAGAAAAGGCAAACAGGAGGTTTTTATTCCATAAAGAGCCGAGCAAAATTGATCTGCTAATGTGCCTTTTGTACAGGCAAACGCCGCTATGGTCAAAGCATGTACTTCTGACACTGTGCACAAACACCGGGAAGACCGTGTACATATTTAACTTCTCGGAAGTTTTATTAGCAATTGCTTTAAGATGTTCTCCATGCAAAAGCTCTGTGTTTGTACAAACGCCTTGGGTACAGCAGGTTTCGACATCTCTGGAGGCTTGCCCACATCCGAGGTGGTGGGGGAGCGCGAGATGTGCGGGCGGCGGCGCCGGGGCCACGGATGCAGAGCACGGCGGGCGGCCCGCGCGCCCGCCTTGGCCTCTTCGGGATCGTTGCCGTTAAGTCTCCTTTGGAGAGCGGTTCCCGTGGGTTTTGTCCCCGTGGGCCCGGCGTGGTGCCGCCGGGACGCGCGGGTCCGCGCCCCGCGGGGCTCCGCGCGGAGGGGAGCCGGGACCTCTTGTTCTGGAGGGGCAGATGGACCCGGGTTTCTGTCGCGTTTTCCCTTGGAGACCGCGAGGCACCTGTAAAGCAGAGGGTTTGTGACAGGGACCCTGTGCTCTCCAAGGGCCCCCAGCCAGACTTACCCTCCTGTTATGCTGAGCACAAAACTTAAGCTTTTTTTTCCCAACACTTTCAGTATTAATCTTTCGCACGCTTCAAAAGCGGGGGTGCCCAGCTCAGTAAGGCTCAGTTTTCCAGGCATCTACAATGACAGTTTTTTCTCTCTTATGCTTTTCTGTTGCTGAAATGGGGTTGAACACAGTCTGCCAGCAACTCTGCAGGTGTCGAAGCAGATCTCGGTTTCATGAGTAGAAAATGCCATCTAGCAGGAATCCCCTTAAGAGAAACCAGCTGAGAAACATCCCACCCATGGGGAGGGTGAGATGGCAAAAGCAGCTCTTTGTATGGATACACGCTCAATGTTGCAGGCTGGACCCGGAGCCTGGCTCTTTGCTCCATGCGAACAGCTATGTGCGAGCAAAGCGGCCGGCCGTACCTGTTTAATCAGGCACGGGTTCAGGAACTTGAGAGAGAACCAACAGTTCAGCTGCACCAAATGGAAGATAATTTAGATGGGGCTGATGCCACCTCTGCACTTACCTGAACTCCAATGGGCGATGACTCCAGAAGTGGAAAAACTGACTCCCATGCGTGATTTAAACTTCATTTTGTGAAGCTCTATTTTTTTTCCCCCCAACAAGTAAGAGCAGGTGGTTGATTTGGGGCGGAATATTAAAAACTACAAGTCTTTGAGTTAAAGCTGTACCAAAAGAGCGGCACAGCTGCTGAGTTGCGCTGCGGTGGCTGGCGAGGGGCGAGTCGGGGTCTCCTCGGAGGGACGCGGCAAGCCGGAGCCGCGGTGGTCAGCCGCCGTGTGGCTGCTGCTCCTTCTTACGCATCGCGAATCTGCACTTTAATTTTTTGTTAGCAGCATAAATGTTGGCTTTGCCAGCAGGTGCTGCTCTCGGCAGTGTTTGTGCTGGCTGCTGCGGATGCTGCTGTGCTTTTTGCCCTGTCCTGGCTTCAGGAAGTTTTTTGAGACACGGCGAACGAGAGCAAACATGCTGGTCCAGGTTTTGCCTATGCTCAGCCCTGGCTCTTTCGCTTCTCTCCCCTCCACCCTGATTTCCCTGCCAGAGGAACGAGGCTGAAAATAAACGCTAACGCGCGTGTCGGACAGCGGTGTTGAATTAAACGGGAGTGCGCGTCAAGAAACTGCAGACCTGGTTCTGATTTGCTTTGTCTCTGTTTACTTCACCCCGCAGAACTGCAGGGTGCGATGTCTGTGCTGCGAAACCTCGGCGCCCCAGCGGGTCCATCGCCACCCGGGGATTCCCCGCTCCTTGCTGCGTGGCCGCGCAAGGACAACCGCAGCTCTGGCCCCGCTTGTAGCTGCTCCAAGCTCTTCTGGCCAATCTCAGCCGGGTGCGACGGGCTGGGGGCTCTTGGGGGCTGAAATGCCTTTAAACCTTGCAAAAATCAGATTCTCGGGTAGAAGACAACACTGAGCAGAAAGATAATCAGCTCCCCTCTTATGTGGCAGAGGAGGATCCGCAAGGAGGGCGATGGAAAGGCTGTGGGAATCAGGATGCGGTTATTCTGGAATAGCTATTTTAAAATAGTCTTGTTCGCAGAATCGCTTGTTTAAAAGAGAGCCGACTCCCACTGTAAGTCAGGGGTAAGTATATTTTATCCTCTGGAGCCTGTCGTGTGGCACAACTTAAACTTTCTGTCGCT
Organism: Caloenas nicobarica; assembly: GCF_036013445.1. Taxonomy (NCBI): domain Eukaryota; kingdom Metazoa; phylum Chordata; class Aves; order Columbiformes; family Columbidae; genus Caloenas; species Caloenas nicobarica. The sequence goes on from NC_088247.1 coordinate 122,034,524, forward strand.
GCCTTGAAAGGCCCACAATTTAGCAACAGTTGCTGTTGTATCAGGGTCCAAAAGTCATTGATGCTCACAGGCTACAGTATGCTTTTTGGTGGGTTTTTTTGAGAACACTGTTTTTTTAAAATTTCCTGACACTTAATTCTGCGCGTTACCGTTCTTGAGGTTGCCTTTTCACCTGTTTTTACAAAAATATCTCTTTTCATGAGGGATGTATGATATTTTGCTTTCATTCTGCTTCTGGAGACAGAATCAGCCAATAAAATGCTGCTCTTGAAAGAAGATGAACGTGTGCGCGTGCTCGTAAGCTGTGTTTTGTTAGCGGGTGGTGCGTCTGCCGCAGCCGAGGAGCACGTCCTGGCGATGCTCCTGGGTCCCGGCTGAGCACCCCGCGGGCGGGCGGGGGCTGGCAGGGATGGTTTTGGTGCTGTAGCGTGGGTTCTGGTGAACAAGGCGGTTTGGGGTACTTGTCCACGGGTGGGGCGGATGGGCTGTCCCCAGACTTGCCGTTGTCCCCATGAGGGTCCCCAAGAGCCCAGGCTGGCCGTGGTGGGCAGCTCCTCCAGCGCTGCCGGGGCTCCTCTGGTGTGGCCCTAAAACCAGCGAGGGACTGTCCCACAGACTGTTTGCTTCCGCGCTTCTGTGTGTCCACGTCCCGCCAGACGATCGGGATGCATAACTGCAGCCCGGGGTCACGCTGTCGTGAACTCCTTTGCCCAGTGGAAATACTAGTAAGAGAGAAGTTTGAAAAAACAGAACTTATCAGAATTATCTTCAACCCTTCAAAAATGTTATTGGTAAAGTTAAGCATATTTTTTAATTTTTTTTTTTTAATCAGCAGGCAGACTAATCTTGCTAACAGGGAATGTATGACCGGGTTAGAACACATTGGAATTAAACCTATATAGACTAACAAGCTGTAAACAGCGCGTGGCTGGTATTTCTGTTGCCTTAAATAGAAAAGGTATTTTGTTCGGAGCCGATTTCCCTTTGCCTCCCAGTTGTGTCCTGTACCCTTGGCTGCTGTTTCACCCCCGATAGCGCGGCAGCCCCCAGCCGTGCCCCCGTCCTGCCCCTCGTCCCAGCTGGTGTCACGGCGTCCGCAGCACGAGCCGTGTCACCGGTGCTGTCCCTGTCCTGGAGGTGAGGATGCTCCAGCAGACGAGGCTTCACGCGCGGGGCGTGCTTGGAGCACCATCACGTAACTCCCGTGTGTCATTGAGAGTGTCGCGGTCGATTGCTGATATGTGTGCTTGTAACTGGTCTGATCTCGATAATTTGGTGTCACTAGTGTAATGCCTGAGTAATCCTAATGCCATTTTTTTTATATTCATTGTGCTACAGAGTTGTAAATAAATTGCTTTGAAAATAAATGCCCTCATACAATAAAAATTAGAGAGAGAATATCCCAGCAACTTGTAAAACCTTAGTAAACGGCAGCAGCTACTACAGTTGAATTTGTTGTTATTAACTGGATTGGTCTTATTTAATAGTAAGTAAATGAGTTGAAAGTATGGAGTAAAGGAATATTTTTACATTATTGGTACCTGCTGATTGCGGAGCCTTTTCTGAAGAAAAGGCTTGCGAATGTATTAGAATTTTTTTGGACATGTGAGTGAAATAACAGGAAAAGGAGCAGCTGACGCTTCACTGAGCTGTCAAAGCACCTTTTCAGTAAGTCTGTTGCACAAAGTTTTGCTTGAAAGGCAAATTAAAGTCGTGGGTTAGAAACTGCCTAAGAACTAGGAAAACGCAAAGGCATAAAACGGCAAAGGGTCAGTATAAAGATGCTGCGACTGTTCACGGTTGATAATAGTGATTACGTTTCTCTAGGGAAATATTAGGGGTTAGCAGCAAGACAGCAGGATTCACACTGGCAATAATTCTCTCTTTAATAGAAACCAGAAAATCTGAGCCATCTCGTGGCACGTGAGCAGGTTGGCTGAAGGCGTAACCTCTGTATGGAGAAATTCGGTGTGGCGTGGGTCGGGGCCGTCTTGCGGAGAGGGGGCTCTTGCGGGGAGCGCCGTGGCTTTGCTGTGGGCGGTGGGGTCACCGCGCTGCAGCCGTCGCGCCGCGGGTAGCGCTGCCCGTGCCCCGGGGCTGGTGCGGTGCAGCCGGAGTCAGAGCCCGGTGCCGAGGCTGTAGCCGCTGTCTCTGTCTCCATGAAGTGCTGAGATAAGGCCAGCTATGGCCAGAATGCTTGCCTTTTATTTATTTTTAATTTTATTTTTTTTTCCTCTCCTTCCCCCCCTGTTTTGGGGAAGCCTGGAGTGGTGGAATTTGTCTCTTATGTGAAGCATTTGTACCTAGTAAGAAGCTGACAGACAGAAACGGAGGAGGGAGAGGTTTGAGAAGTTGCTTGGGGAAACGACATGGTGACATCTGAAAAAACATAAAAACCTTTGAGAGTGTTACAGATAATTATGGAATTCAAATTGGAAATGTTCTGTGCATTTTTAATACTCCTCTGCTATGAGGAGGAATATATCTGGTTTAATGTTTAATGCACGTACAGTAATAGAAGACTGAACCGATCTCCATGGGCCCGTTTGTTCCATTACTGTCCAGAAGGAAATAAATTAAATTCTCCATCAGACCGTATTTTGGACCCGGGTGCTGCAGCGGGAGAGCTCAGAAGGCTGGCAGCACAGGGAGGGCTCTGTCCCGCGCCCCGTCCTGTCTGTCCTGGGGAGCTGGTGGCAATGTGCGTGACACAGGGGACAGCTGACACCGCGGCGGCCCTCGGAAGGGTCGCTGCCTGGGCGGAGAGAGGAACTTCTCGAGTCAGAGATTCGACTGACTTATATTTTCAGTGGTAGGAGGATTTCGATGATAGAAAATTAATTCCAGACACCTATCACCTACGCTTTAAAAAAATTCTTGTAACACTGCAATCAGGACTGTCTTCTCTCCTGAATATAAAGAAAACACAAATCTTCTAACACTTTTCAGTTAAAGCCTTTTAATATAAGATAGCCAAAAGCGTTTCCACTCCCCAGAGATGCTGCAGCTTGAACTCTCGTGTCGGGGCAGCATGGGCATGGGCTGGTGTTGCGTGATCAGGAGCAGAATGCCGGTGCCACTGGAGAAATTACCTTTTAGATGGGGTCAGCGTTTAAAATTATTTTATCTTGGTGATTTGCCTTCTAGTTTCTGGTATTTCACATGCGTGGTATCTTGGAAGTAAGAGGCCCACTTATCATACTTGAAGGGTTATTAATAAAGGATGTGAGCAGGGGAGAGGACTGCCTGTCTGCAGACGTCAGAAGATATTGATGACGGTGCGTGGCTGGGTCCATGGAGTCTCACGCTCCGGCTTGGTTTCCTACCTCGTTTCAGGGAAGGGATTTTCTAAATCTGCCCTCTTTCTTGCTTCTCTCCCTTATTCTTTAATGTGCTCTGATTTGTACTTCCTTTACACTTGTTTTATGCATATTATACGAAAATAGCACATTTACATATACACAAAACAATATACTTCTTTTACATTTATTAATAACGAATCTTACCAGTGCCATCCAGTGTGCTGGTTTTGTGCTTCCAAACGTCTGTAGTTTCCCTTGGGCCCCCGGCAGGTTCTCCCCGGGCTGAGTTTGCAGCTAAGCTGGCCGAGTGTGGCTGGGGCTGTGCTGCCTGCCCAGGCTGCCAATGCCAACGCTGGCCGCAGCGTCCCCGACCCTCAGCCCATACGCAAACCAAGCCTGGCTGATGGCTGGTTTTAAACTAAATGCTTCTGCGTTTAAGAAAAAAAAAAAAAAAAAAAAATCCCAGCAGGCTAACCCTGGTTTAGAAACCAACCAGACCCACCACACCAAAAAAGACTCAAACAAAAAACCCACGCAAACCAACCCCCTCAACACTTCTAATGTCCTCTTCAATGCTTTGTTATGGCTACTTACGGGTCATAAACTTTCATGATTTTGCTTATCCTGATTATTTCTAAAACTTTGCACATTTGTCTTCTAAAATTTTGCCACTAGGAAAACAATCATGCTTACGTTTTGTGAAGTCCTGCGGATGTTTTTCTTGCCACAGGGGACAGCTGGGAGGCTGAGCAGGCGGCCGTGCCCACCTCTGCGGAGGTCAGTGCGGCGGAACGCACCAGAAAATGAGCCTGTTGAGCTGTGCGGGGATCTGATTTGTTTTAATTGCTCTAGGCTGGAGAATGGGAAATCCGGCTTGGAATTATCAGGGAGTTCGCGATGCTTTGCTCACCTTCTGCACTGTTTTTTTTCCCACCCCTCACCTCTTATCTCTTATTTTCTCCTAAAAAAATACATTAAACATCTTGCACAGTTGCTCAAACACTTTCTTTTAGGGGAAAAAAAAGCCATTAGGTAGTTAGCACGGAAATTATAAGTAGGTGAAATAATTTTATTTTTCATTATGGGATTATTTTGTAGATATATGATTATGTTACTCAGTCTTCAGAGCTTGCGAGGGGCGGTCGGAACTGAAAGACTTCTGTGACGTGCTGTGGGCTTTGGGATATAACTCAGTCCAGGAGCACATCACGGTGTGTCGGTCCTTGCTGTCGCTCGCCTTGGTGCAAGGATGACGTTCTGCAACGGGCACTCGTGCAAGCGCGGCTTTCTGCTTCTGCAGGTGCCTCCGGCTCCTCTCCCCCCCTCTGGTCGCATAGCCCTGTTCTTTTAACTGGTGATGCTTGCGGTTTGTTTTCAGAGTTTTACTTGCTCGGGCGGGATCAAAACAAAAACTCGAAGGAATTCGAGTAGGAAGACTCCCATTTGAATTTAGCTTGTGTATTATTTACAGTAGTAGTCTAGATCGGAAATGTGATTTTGCTCAGGTGCTGTGAGAATATCCCATCCCTTCAAATGAAATATGCTTTGCCACGGCGGCACGCCAAAGTCAGTTATAGGCGAGCAACGTGGTCCAAAACAAACTTTATTCTGGCCGGAAAAGTGCAGCCAATAAACCGACCAGGAACAAGGTTTGTACAATCAGCCAGCACTCCGATAACATGAAATGCAGGTTCGACTTACACTCACCTGCTGCGGCAAGGAATTATTCAAGGACATTATGGCTCAGCCAAGCGAGGAGGTGGGGCGCTCCCGTTCCCGGGAGGTTTCCTTGGACAGGCTTCGACAAAGCAGGCGGCCGTGGTGGAAGCAGGCAAAGCGCTGCTCCCTGGGCGAGGTGCGCGGTGCCCCCCGAGCGCGTTCCGCTGCCGCGCGTGGCCAGACCCGCCGGGGCGGGCAGCAGCACCCCGCGGGAGCGCGATTTCGGTGCGGGATATGGCTCTGAGCGCCTGAACAGGTGATTATTTTACCTGTATGGTGTGCCTGTCATGTGGTATTGCTGTCGTCTGCAGAGGCGTTTCAGCGCAGAAAAAACCGGTTTGTCAGCTCAGGAAACGCAAGCTTTGGGGTTTCTTTTTTTCTTCTCAGTCTCCAGGGTTCAGAGGTCCCTCAGGTGAGTCAGCCTCCCGAGGGCCACCGAAGATGCTGGTTTGTTCATCTGCAGCCACGGCTGTCTATAAAAGACTTTGGTTTAAGACATTTAACCTGAACCCCCGCAGGACTTTGCTCTGTGGCTTCTCGTTGGAGACACAAGGCAGTCCTGCCCACCTGCACCGTGTGGGGACGGCGCGGGAGGGCTGGGGACGCGTCCCTCCCGCCCCGGGGCTCTGCCGAAAAACGCCACGCGGGGCTCCAGAACGCGAGAAGCCGGTCGAGCCAGGGGTTCCTGGTAAAAGCTGCATGAGACAGGGTCTACTCTGGTGCGCTCTTGCTTGCTTTGCCAACCTCTACTATTATTTTGTTGGTTTTTTTGGTAGGGCACCGACGGGGGGTTTGCATTTTTCCTGAATTTTCGGTTGCCTCTCAGAGGGCTCGTCTGTGTTTCTGAGCATCTCTGTCCCTTCCTCGGTGGCGCAGCTTTGCACACACACGAACAGAGCGTGCCGTTACCGAAGAGATGTGTGTCTGCGGCTGCTCTCGTGCCCTGGGGATCTGTCGTGTGAAGTGCTCAGCAAATATAGGGGAACAGGCCGTTCAAGGCAAATCCCATGATTTCACAGCGGGGCCGCTGTCCCTGGCTGCTTGGTCACCGGTCTCACGGGCTCAGAGCAGCAGAAAGTGACTTTTTATTAGGAGAAAGCGGTCAGGCAGCTGTGTTGGGTCAGGTGGCTCTCTCTTAGTGAAAGAAATATATTATTGGGGCAAAAAAGCTGCCTGTATCTATCTATCTATACATTGAAAAAGAATACATTGCAGATGAACTGGGCAAGTAACTGAACAGACATATTAAGTGGTACGAGATGATTTGGTCTTCAGTGTTGCTGAGCTCTTGCAGCAGAGTTTCCCAGTTTGTACCTGTTTACAGATTTACCTGCCTTCACATCTTAAATACACGGGATGGATTTGAATCAATATAATTTTATCCCAAATAATCCCTTCATCCTATTGTCCTGTTGCCTAAGGTGCCTTTATACCCTGTGCTTCTCCTGATTTTTCAAATAGCAAAGTAAAGAAGCTTTAAATTACTGGAAGCCTGGATTTCATGCCCTTCCAGTTGCTTTTGGGAGTACAGTTACTTTAAAGTTTGTGGAACAAACTTGTATTTTCTTTTTCTGTGTTGCAAGCATCAAACTGAGGCTGTTGAGAAGAGCGTGCAGAGAACATCCGGGAAGTCTGATCTAAGAACGTAGGTTGGTTTGAACGAATACAAGAGAGAACTTGGAGTATTTTACAGCATCATCTTCTGTCCCAGTCTTTCTGGCTAGCCAGAGCATCTTTAAGATAAGCAAATCACCCTTTTACACACATTTGTCTCTTCAATTTATAGTCTCTTTTCCAGTTATGTAAATAGCACAAGAATATTAACTGTGTACCACTAGTAAGCTGATTTGCTTGCTCCGAGTTCAGACAAAAAAGCACTGCAGGGCTGGTTTGTAAATTGAGTTGGATTTTTTTTTTTTTTTACATCTGTGTTATTCTGAGCGCTTATGTAAACTCTTGGAATGCAATTTCTATATATACTCGGCTTGTTATGCAACTACCCTGCGCAGTGATGCCAAAGGGATTTAATTTTCTTGTCGGTGGCTTTTGGAAGAAGTGATCAAGCATTCTTTCTGTGGAAAGCACAGGGAATGATCAAGTGAAAAACAATAATAAAAATTAAAGAAAACAAGGACAACTACAAATTTGAAAAGGGGGGAAAAAAATTAAAATGTTCCCAAGTTACAAAACTACTTATGGTGGCTTTTGCTGAATGTGTGATTACTGCTTCAGTACTATTTGACTACATTCGTTCTGTATGGAAATGATTGAATGGCTCAATATGTACATCTGTTTTACGGCCCGTGCTGAATACATCCTTCATGTATTATTGATGAAACACGCTTATTTATAGCAGATGCTGTTTAGTGGGAGAGCATTGGAAGACACTGCTGGAAACGTGTTCCCTCAGACCTCTGGGCTGGTGCTTTCTGTCGTGGTGATCAGCAGCGGCGGCGATGTGCGGGATCGCCGCGGTGGCGGGGAACGCTGCTCTCCGCGCGCTCCGGGCAGCAGCAGCTCTCTGGAAGTGGAACAGAAAAATAGATTTAACCGAAACGGAATTGATTTTTCAATTAATTAATGTGTTGTGTACTAAAAAGAAAAGACTGAAGGAAAAACTAAGGCTGCAAAGTCAAACACTCCAGCTGCTGAAGCTGCTACAGGAAAGTTCCCGTAACCCTCCCTGGGCTTCAGAGGTTGAAAACAGCGGAAATTTTCAAACAACAAAAAGCCTCTGAATTTCCTTCTATATTAACATCTCACCCAGAACTATTTCTTAAAGGATTTTTTTAAAACACAAAAACGTGTCGGTGCGGTGCAGCAGCGAGTCAGGAGCAGTGCTGGGTCGCTGCTGCTGATCCCGTCCGTAACCCGGTGCCGCGGGGGTTTATTTCGGGGGGCGGGTGACGGGGCTGCGGGGAGCCGTGGGTCATCCCGCCGGGGGGACACGAGGTGTCTCTGTTATTTCGGGGAGCCGTGGGTCATCCCACCAGGGGGACACGAGGTGTCTCTGTTATTTCGGGGAGCCGTGGGTCATCCCGCCGGGGGGACGCGAGGTGCCTCTGTTATTTCGGGGAGCCGTGGGTCATCCCGCCAGGGGGACAGGAGGTGTCTCTGTTATTTCGGGGAGCCGTGGGTCATCCCGCCGGGGGGACACGAGGTGTCTCTGTTATTTTGGGGGCAGGTGACAGGGCTGCGGGGAGCCGTGGGTCATCCCGCCGGGGGGACGCGAGGTGCCTCTGTTATTTCGGGGAGCCGTGGGTCATCCTGCCGGGGGGACGCGAGGTGTGTCTGTTATTTCGGGGAGCCGTGGGTCATCCCGCCGGGGGGACACGAGGTGTCTCTGTTATTTCGGGGAGCCATGGGTCATCCCGCCGGGGGGACGCGAGGTGTCTCTGTTATTTTGGGGAGCCGTGGGTCATCCCGCCGGGGGGACGCGAGGTGCCTCTGGGGTGGCAGGAGCAGACACATCGTCTTTTGGGCACCCAGAGCTTTGGCAGCGAGAGACGGTGACGGCTCCTGCTGGAGAACTGGCAGGTGTCGGCATCGGCCTCTGAAACCACGGGCTTGTGTAGTCTCAGGAACCTTTCTGCGCTTTGGCGCGTTTTGTAGTGAACTTCGAAGTGCGGATGAAGGAGCTTCCCAGCACAGCCCACAGCGCGGTTGTGTTTTTGCCTGTGCTCCTGCAGAGCTGGGCTGCGCCGGGTGCTGGCGAAGGGCCCTGGGCTCGGTTCCGAGGCAATATTTTGGAATATTTCGGATGCAGTGGATGGCAAGGGGTCACTTCCACCCGCCACTGAGCTGAAGCAATTTAATACCCACGGCTGGATTCGCGTAGCTTTGGGAACCCGAAGTCCAACACATCATCTGCTTAATCCTTCTCAAGTCAAAGCAAACACATACTAAGTGGATTTTAAGAATAAATGTTTGTAGTTTTACACGCTTCTGTTTTCCGAGTAAGTGTTGAAGGCAAAGGTTAAACTGCAGTGAAACTGATTTCCTTTTCTCTCTGAAAGGATGGTGGGAAGACAAACCCACATTGCTGGTTCTCTGAAAGCCGCCTGGCTTTTTAGTTTGTGACTCTTGGTTTGTCGTTTAGTGCCTTGTAAGAGCAAGAGAGCTGAATGCAAAGGGTCTTTGGTGTTAATCATTAAGATTATCTGACAGCTGTTTTATCTTTGCGCAGCTTCGCATCACTGTTCAGAATAATACCATAATACCACATCATCTAATTATACATGTTTTTCTCTTTTCATTAGGAATCCGCCTTATCTAAATGCATTAATATAAAGCTGGGGGGGTTAGGTTATAGCTGTGCAGAAGGAAACTAGCTATTTTCTGTTTTGTATAATGTTTTCAAAGTCCTTATATAATCATTGCAAGCTTGGACGTTCAAGTTGCCATAGGTCGTGGGCAGAAAATTTATTTGTTTGTTCCTTCTCTGTTCTGAATGCAGAAAATTGTGATTTCCATTTAAAGGGCAACTAAAACTGTTTTAACTTCCATTACTAAGATAAACTTCTATAGCTGAAGAAGAAACACACCACCCTTTCACCACTTAAAACATGCTGCTCTTTCTGCATTTTTTCCTGTTTCAGTAATACAAATAGTTGTATTAATTTAATTTCGTATTAAATTTCTCATGCATGTAATAAAATCCTGTTCCTTTGTTAATCCAGCAATCTAAGCAAACACAATATAGAAGCATTACAGGAGAATCCTTAATCCTCTCTTTTGTTTCTCTGCAACGTGTTCAACTTCAGTGGGAAATGAGAGCATTTCTGTACGGACAAGGTCAGGTATTGCCTTTCTGTGTTTATTAACCAGTTTAAGTTAATTATGTACCAAACCTTAACCAATATTAAGTTTTTTCAGCTCAAATGCAACTCTGTCTTCTGCAACTGAGTATTCTTTTAAATATCCTTTTAGAATACTTGAGCATTTTGAAAGCAAGGAAAGGAAAACATGAGAAGTGTAATTCCTTTATTGCCTGTGTAATACAGGTGAGTGTCTCTTTCTTGAGTACAAAGAAAGGCAAATTTAGTCATATCCTCTACATCTGAACTTTCATCCATAGGCTGCTGTATGCACAGACTAGAGCGTGCCCAGGTATGCACAAATGCACAAGTCCTCATTTATTTCAGTAATCAAGTTCTTGTGTACAGATCCGAGCCTTTCTCTCAAAACGGAATGTCTAAATCTGTGCACTCAAAACGTAATTTAGACTTGAAATTTGAAAAGCATCTCTAATCCTACCTAATTTTAGATATTAAACTTGCTCCTACCCGCTTTTCACCATGAGCAGGGATCGGTGTGTGCTCACCTCTAACAGAGCAAGCTCCAGGCTGCTCTGCTCAGCCCAGAGCAGGTGCCCTGAACCCAGGCACAACAGACGTGCATTTCAAGCTTTTTAAAACATTTGTTACCTCCCCGGTGTTGATGAAGGTAGACTAGGGGTTTTTTCTTTAATTTTTGCTAACAATGCTTGTGGTTTTTTATTTATTGTTTCCTTTATTTTGCTTCAATTCTACCAAATGATTCATGTCAAAAACTCAAAAACTGTCAGTAAACAAACTACTGTTCATCAGAGTGATTCAGTAACCTCCTGTGAATAAATTTCAGAGTGTTTATATTCCAGCCCCCGAGATGTTCCACTGCTGCTGCTTTCGGAAATCCTTGGGTGCTCTGTATTTTTCTTCAGGTGTCTAAATATGACATTTGGAAATGAACAGTGGCACCCTCCTCCTGTGTAAAGGAAATCTCACCTCCTGTATCTGGTGTTGTTCTGACCCAAACTCTTCATGCTCGTTAATGTGGGTGTTTGTGCTGGTGTGAATGGAAACAAACAGGCGAGTTCAGCATCTTGTGAGTTCAGGGGTTTTCACTTAAGCTCGTTTCACCCCACCTCAGGAGCACCTGATGATGCTGAGGAAACCTTCGGGCGCGATGCAAATAACAAATGCCAAGCACGGATGAGCATCACAGCCCTCAAGCAAAGAAACCTCATTAGTCTGCGGGCTGGGTTATGGCTTTGGTTATTTACAGTTCAACATATTTTTTGGCAGTGTCTCCGCACCTCCAGCGTAGCTGTGCTCTGACAAGCAGTTGTGCGTTTACAGCCAACACGCCCGTAAATCACAGCGCGCGGTCCCCGGCCGGGTGTCGCCGAGCGCTGCGCGGCACGTCCCGGCTGCGGGGCGGACGTGCCCGGCGGCACCAGCACCGCGCCGGCTGAGCGCGCTCGCGCGCCGGGGCTTCTGCGCGAAGCACTGCCTAACACCGGGGCGGCTGCAAATCGTCGTGTGTTGAAATTCACGCTCCTACTTGAGCGATTTACTGCAGGTCTTATTGCTCTTTGAAAGTTATGTTTATTTTCTCAATAGGAAATTCCCCATGGAAATCTCCTTGGTAACGAGAGATTGTTAGGGGCCCTATGAAAACGTACTGCTTGTTTTCATTGACTTCTAGAAAAGACAATTTTAGCAGTAAAAAAATCCTTTTCAGTAGGTATCTTGTAAGTGTCTCGGTTCAGGTGCTGAATTGAAGGGTTACTTTGCTCTAAAACGCGGAATTTTAAGAGTGGAATAGCATGAAGAAACAATGCTAGTATGATAGGCCAAGGGTATTTGAAAAAATAATTGGAGGATTCTCATTTGATGTGTAAAAACTAACGGATTAAAAGTGAAATAACTTCTGACTATGATGTAAGTGCTCAAAAAGAAAGAATCCGAGTGTCAAAATGAAGGCTGAATGGACGAGCTCGCCGTTTCCAGTCTTAGGGAGTGGCGCGAGCAATGAATTAAAAACGGTCCGATGTACAGACACTGCCGTTCCCGGCGGATCGCTGTCTGAAATGTTGGCTGCAGCTCTCACTGTTCCGCGTTGGTGGCTGCAAGACGACAGGTTTGGGTCTCAGAGTCACCTACCGCACCTGGCTGAAATCCACCCCCGTGGACTTCCCCTGTGAACCAGTGTGGCTGTTAGTCTGTTTTAAAGCGTGCTTCAATATCATGCTAAAACGAAGTTTTTCAAGGCTGGATAGCGCTGTCTGCTGGGCTCAGGAACCTGATTTCTCCTCATCCTTCGTTTAAAACTGGCCTCCTGATCTCTTGTTTATGCAGAGAGGTTGTCGGGGGTCTTTGCATCTTCTCTGATGTTAGAGCCTCTTCCAGTGGCGATGGCTCTCGGCCGCGCAGGAGCTGCTATTTGGGAACACTCGGCCCACAGAAAGCCTGCCTCAGCTGGGGGAAACAAACGCTTTCTCGCACTTGCAGAGTGTACTTCCCATTCTGATGACAGATGACTTTCCGCTTCCAGACTGCTGTATTTCGGTAAAAAAAGTCAAACGCACGTGTTCTGTGACAACTGCTTGCTCAAAAATGTCAGCCCCGTGGTTTCTGGCCAGGGTTATTGAGTTCGATGCTGTTTCAACGCGGCTTTGGAAAATGGAGACAATTTCAGAGGAATGATTCTGGGTGGATAAAGGCGGGTGGTCCAGTGTCACCGCCACGAATCCCTGCAGTACCACCCTGCCTGCAGACACCAGCGGTGTGCGATGCTTCCAGCATACAAGTGCGAACACAGCAGCAAGGGAGAGCCCTACGGAAGGATGAAGCTATGTCGGGTGATGGACAACACTGGAGCAAATACATACAGTCTGACCACAAAGCGTTTAGGCTGGAGATCGGGAGAAGGCTTTTAAGTTTTGAGACGCGGCGTCGCTGCCCTCCTGGGCGAGGAGTCACAGGCAGAGGAGGCGCTCTGGTCCAGCTCGGAGCGCTCCATCTACCTCCCTCATCCCTTCCCGCGCCTTTCCCCATCGTTACTAACGCTTCTGGCTGAAACAAGGTCAGTTTGTGTCCAAGCACAAGGTGTTTGCGGAGGCAGGAATCCTTATTTCTGTAACAGCTGATAACGAGGTCACAGAATAACAGGTGTAAAGGGACTTTTGGAGGACTCTGACCCAAAATCTGCTCAAAACAGGGGCTGCAAGCACAAATGTCCTGCCTGCGTGGGGCAGCCCGGGGGTACTTAGTGTGTCAGCCCTGGGCACCTTTTGGGGTGCCCGGCATTACCCTTGCAGGCTGCGGGAAGTGCTGGGGACGCCCCGTGGAAGCTGTTTTCTCCTTTTGCCGCCAGACGAGTCGGGTGTCGCGGTTTGCTGAGCTGAGGCTGAGCCGGGTGCGTTCGGTGCTTCCCTCGTCTCCCAGGCGGTGGCTGGAACGCGGCGCTCACCGCCTGCTGGGGACCTGGTGGGACAGGGAGGCCGCAATACTTGGTATTTGAAACGTATGAACAAAATGCCTTTTCAAAGTTGCCTTTTTTCTTTTTTGTTGTTTTTTTTTTCCTCCCCCCCGCTCTCTTCCAAAGAGCTATCCTGCTTCTATCCTTGTAGTCTTGCTCTCTTGTTCTGAGCAGGTGAAACAGTTTTTTTCTTTCTGCTGTCTGCGTGGGTGTTATGGGTTGTTGTAGACTTGAACCAAAAAGCTTCACCGCTGCAGATAGGTGTCCTTAGCCAGCAATGAACCACCACGGTGTTCCTCTGCCCTCCTTGCCCGGGGGCCGGGCAGGGCCCCCAGCTGCCCTGCGGGCTGCGCTGCTCGGGAGGCGGCTACGGGCCGGGGCTGCAACGCTGTCCCTGGGGGTGTGCGCTGGATGGGGAGGTTCAGCCAGGAGCACAGGAGGGAAAAAAAAAAAACAACACCCCGGGTTATTTTTCACCAACTGAAAAGTGCGATCTGCCACAAAGCAGAGCGTTTTGAACCTCCCGTGTTTAAAAATGTATTAAATGAAAATACCTAACTTGCATGTTCTTTCAGTAAAACAAACACTTAAAAATATTTGAAGATGTTGTGACAATATACCTTAGCTTTGTGAATATTGCTTGGGGCTTGTTGTGATTGGGGTTTTTTTGTTTTGGTGGCTGGTTTTTTGGGGGTTTTTTCCCTTCCTGCTCTACATGATTGGCTGCCCTGGTCCCAGCGTTGCCCTTGGTGGCCCTGGGATGCAAATGCGTATGTGGCCATGAAAGCAGTCGCTGGGTTTGTGGAGCATTCCGAGTCCAGGACCTGGCGGCTTCTCCTCTGGGGAGGAAGGAACCCAGTCCCGCCCCCTCTTCAGACAGACCCTCACGTAGGGAACCCAGCAAATTCTTCTCTCTGTTGTCACTTTTCAGGCTGGTTCTCGCACAAGACGGAGCTCATTAGCACACTTGTGTCATGACAAGGCCCCCCAGAGCCAGAGCATCCCACTGAGGTGGCACGAGGCTGCAAACCTGCGCTGTTCTGCACTCCCCACGCCTCGTTCTTAATGCTGCTCAGCACCGCTTTTGTATTTTCCTGCGCTTGGAATAATGGCCAGTACGCACAGTCAAATCAAGTATGGATTACAGTAATTTGGAGGTGAAAGGCTTTTGGGTGCTTGCTTTGATTCTTTTGTGTGTGAGGAGGGAACAAACCCCGTCATTTAAACACGGTGCAATAGAAACAAGCCCAGCCGTGAGAGCTTGCGCTGCTGGGGAAGCAGAGCTCTGAGGAAAAGCAATCCATTAAATTGGATCCCGTTGCTTGTTGCATTCGGTTTAATGGGCAGCACTGGAGCCGTGACTCACTGGACCACCACTACTGTTGTCTAAAAATACCTCAAAAAAACATTTCAGATTGATATTTCAGTGAGTCACTCTTCCCAACAAAAGGGCTTAAGGAAAACTTTGTGCACTGATGGGAATGACTCTCGTCTCCTCAAGTGCAGCAGTGATTTGAAAACGCAAGAGCGAGCTTTCTTGGTGCATGCAGGAGAGCTGTTTGCAGAGGGCAGGAGGGAGCAGGTGGGACTTGGTCAGCCCATCGCATCATCCCCGCGGCCCCGGAGCGGCTGTTGCTGTTGCCCCGGGGCCCCTGTCCCACCGCGGTCCTGCCGCAAACAGCCAGATTCCTCACCAGTGCCGTGCTCGGGCTGCGGGTCACCGGGCTGCAGGGGCTCTAGCAACCCCCGAAGCTGCTCCCACGTTTCGGTTGGGAGAACAGTAGCATGTAGGCAGGATGAGGGCAACGGCCAAGTGGTACATCGTTGCGAGGTGCATTGCCAAAACGCTAATCTGGGGCCATGGTAGCTGAAACGCTGACTGTCTCCTCCAACGTCAAGACCGAGTCACTGCCGGGGTTCACACGAGGTCCCGGCGCTGCTTTGGGGGACTGTGCTTGTAGAGACCAGTATATACAGCTACTAATGTTTGTTCTAGGAGTGGGAACAAGCAAACAAGCCCAATGCAGCAGGAACAGTGCTCAGCACAGCCACAGCCTCTCCTGCGGATTTTGGTGGAGGGTTTTCAGTGCAGACGGTGCCCCTCGGAGGGTCCCGCGGTCCTGGGGGCAGCGCAGCTGTCCCAGGTCCCCAGCAAGGCTCCTCTTGCTGCCCAGCAGACGGGCGAACGGGACCGAAACCCCGTTTATGTGGACAAACAGTCATGCTGCTTTTTCCTCTAACAAAGAATGAATGTGCAGTGATCCCAAGGGATGCTCCTGGCCAGTGCCAAGGAGGCTGTGCATCCGTTGCTCGTTTTCCTGCCGCTGTCCCATGGACCGTGAGGACCAGCTCCGGGGCAGGCAGAGCAGTGATGCCCAGCTCAGGTTACACCCCGGCCTCCTGTGTCCTTGGTGTGCTGCTGCCTAGGAGCCCACGGCCTGAAAAATCTGCTGCTTTAGTGTTAATAATAGCTTCGGGAACAGTAATTTTTCAGTACTGCTTCCAGCTTCTCACCAGCTCTATTTTTAAGCCTGGTACCTTGATACTGGGCTCAACCTGTGCCCAGCAGAAGCGGCGCTGGCTTGGAAAGCAGCGTGTTCCTACGGTTCGGTTTCGGTCCGGCATCAGCAGGTAGTGAAATACAACCTAAGGGATGCAGATGCTGAAAGCTTTATCAGAGTTAGTGCCTGTGCCTGTGGAGCTGTGCTTGCTCCCGGGCACAAAGCGGAGCGGCAGACGCTGTCCTGGGGGCTTCGGCAGGGCTCGGCCGTCGGCTGCTGTCACTGCCACCTTGCCCTACCGCGAGCCGCACGAGTCGCTCTTGACAGCCCGTTCCCCAGCCGGAGATGTTGAGTTGGATAATACAAGTAAACGGGGCTGTAATTCTTCAAATTTAAGTTCATATTCTTTCTGTGTGCCTGTGGTGCGAAACACCCTGGACAGCTTTGAAATTAAGAGTAGAATTTGTTGTGCTATTCAGGTCAATTTCTGACATTCCTTCAGTTCCTCAGAGTTTAATAGGAGTTACATTCTGTTTCAAAACTGTTCCAAAATGAAACACTGCTGTTTTCTATGAATTTTTATTGAGGGTAGCAAAAGAATAGGCTGGGTTGGGATCTTGCTTGAGGCAGTTTGTTGTGAACAAGGAAAAGGTTTATAAACAAAAGGACAGTGAGGTGCTGGAATAAAGATTGTGACAGATTTTAAGAGCATACCAAGTAATTTTTTGCACACACAGGGTACGGTCACCCTTGCCTGGGAGCAAAGGGATGAGCCCGGGGCATGCACGCGTCGGACCCTTCAGAGCACTGCAGCCCCAGCACAGCCCGCTGAGATCGCGGGCGTGAAAGCAGGGGCGGCACGTGCAAACACGGCAACCGCGCAAAACGCGTTGAAATGACCTCTTGAGGTAGGCTCGCTTTGGAGCAGTTGGCACACGGGTCCCGTTACTCATTTGGCCTGCTCCCTGTGCTCCCGAGCAGCAGGAATGCGGTTTGTTCTTTTTAGCGGGTTATAAACATTTATGCTCTCCTCTCTGACCCTATCGCTTTGATCTCCTCCATATACTTCTCCAGCAATGCCTACCGGCAATGGAAAAATGCATTAGGCTGAGATAATTTGTTTTTCCTTTATATACAAATGCATTAAGTCTTGGGAAATGGGACAGCGAGGTGGGACTGTGGAGCTGCAGAGCAAATCAGTGCATCTGTAACACCGTGACGAGCTTCTCGGGGCATGTTTGGGGTGGGAGATAGTGGAGATTTTGGGTCGTTACACTTTTACTTAAAAGGATTTACTTTTTCTCCTTTGGTGCTAAGCAGTTTTTGCCATCAGCAAAACAAACAAAAAGGTGTCTAATTGCTCTGCCCTGTCTGAGAGCTCTTTTGCATAAGGAGAGAAGATTAGGAGGAAAAGAGAAACTTACAAAAATGTATAAGCATAATTCATGGGGCCAAACTGTGAGTAAGCATGAATCAATTGCTCCTTTTCTGGATCCATACTATCACTTTTGACTAGTATAATTTTTGTCTTGCATCTTTTTTTCTTCTTTTTCCTCTTTATTTTTCTATTTAAATATCACAAACAAGTTGGCGATATATAACAGTTTTGCTTTTGTTTCCTGGTGGGATAATGTGTGGGTTTTTTTTAAATTAGGAAAAAGGTAGCATTAGTAGGACTCCATCATTTTATGTGATTTGAAACCGCTGTCCCTGCTGCCCTGGGTGATGCTGTAATACAAGGTGTGACTAATCGGTGGTGCCCTGTTTCATGTGGGACCCGGCCTCCCGGTGCCAAGGGAGCTCAAGAGATGCTCCAGCCAGCTCCGAAGGCATCGGCTGGACACATCCGGACAGCACGGGGCTCCAGCAGACCTCTGGAAAACGTGCGCTCAAACGCTGGGAAAATACGAGGATATCCTAATGCTGGAAATGCTACAGCAGCTGTGCGGTTCAGGACATCTTCTGATCACTTCTCCACCCTCCTGCTGATTACAAAAGTAACAGAAAAGGTTTTATTCCTTGCATTGTTTTTATTTCAAGTAACTTGAGGTTGCAAGTACACGATCACATAATTGGGACTTCTCTCGTTGCAGTCAAAATACTGAAGGGGGATTCAAATACTATAATGTGGTTTCTGGTTTTGACAACCGTAAAAATCACAGTGATGTTAGGGAGAGTTTCCCGATTTTTTTTTCCTCTCAATATTCCATTTCTAGAAGGTGAATAATCTATTTCTGTTTTGCAGCTCCTCAGACTATGAAATCTAAGGCAAAGAATATGAAGCATCTAGCACAGTAAATTCCTGAGCTCAACCAGCACTTTGCAGCCTTTTGATGCTGCTAAAGCCCCCTGTGGTGGGATTGCTCAAGAGGTGGCTTGCAGGAGGATTTTGGATTACCCCTGCACTTGAGACCTTTGTAGCCTTTTCAGGCCTGAGCTGTAATGAGTAGAAAAATCGGGGTTTTTTTCTGACGCGATAGTACGCTATTTTCTTAACTCTGGTGATGTTCTTTGCCCAGCCACCCTGAGCTGGGGCTGAAACTTCACTTTTGCACTGGGTATCACCCCAAAGTCCGTCTGCTGCCCCGAGATCTTTACAGCTCCTGGGAAGAGGGATGGAGCCGTGGGCTTCAGTGTTAATTATAGACATCGTGACTTTTGCAGACTTTCTTACTCTTTGCACCATACAAGTTGAAAAAAAAAAAATTATGATTGTGTTGAAAATTTATTAAACCAATGTTTCACTAAGGTAAATATGTACTTTAAAAGTACCCGTGACTGGGTTTTTAATGAGGAGTTCAGAGCTGTTTCCTGTTATCGCTGTTGTAGTTGATGCCTTATCGAGCAAGCAGTAGAGGCTGAGTGTTTCACGCGGTAAAAGCAGCCTGTTCAGTTAAGATGCAGACAGACCTTCAGTTTAAAAGCACCGAGTCCACAGAGGGGATGTCGGGCTCCTGTGTTCCTCATGTCAGCCAGAGATGCCGAAGCACTTGGCAGCAGCGATGGGCAGGGTGGAGGGGGAAGGCGCGGGACTCGGGGAAGCCCCACGGAGCGGGGACATGGCCTGTGACCCCGGCCGCTGGCCCGTCTCGCTCTGTCCCCTTGTCCCGCCAGCCGTCGCAGGTTTGCCGAACTATCCTTCTGACTTAGTGGTGCCGTGGTCCATCTGGGCGGTGAAGACGCAGATCCAAGCCGCGGTGCTGGTTTGGGTGAGGATGCCCGCAGCCACCAGCGGTGTGAGCCTGGGGACAGGGACAGCGGTGTGAGCCTGGGGACAGGGACAGCGGTGTGAGCCTGGGGACAGGGACAGCGGTGTGTGCCTGGGGACAGGGACAGCTGTGTGTGCCTGGGGACAGGGACAGCTGTGTGAGCCTGGGGACAGGGACAGCGGTGTGAGCCTGGGGACAGGGACAGCGGTGTGTGCCTGGGGACAGGGACAGCTGCGTGTGCCTGGGGACAGGGACAGCTGCGTGTGCCTGGAGCTGGCGCGGAGGAGCCGGCGGCCCTGCCAGCACCGCGGCGCCCCAGCAGCCGGCAGCGTGCCGGCGGGGACGCGCAGCCCTGAGCCCGGTTGTGATTAAGAGCGGCTGTTTTCCCAGCGCTCTGCCGAGCCGCTGCGGCTCGCAGCGTTTCTCACGGTGCGGCTGAACCGGGAGCTCCGTGACCGCAGGCTCAGGGCTGGGTGGCTCCGGCTCGGCCACACGCTAGTGCAGGCTTAACCCGTTAGTGGAGCCCTTCCTCGTCAGCAGAGTCATTAGGGGTCGCAGGCAGCGTGTGCTGGCTCAGAAGGTGGGCACAGCACAACCCGGGCTGGTATGAGCATCCTGCCAGCCGCAGCAGGTGTAGCGGGGATGATCCCGGGCTCCGGCATGGGAAACCGTACGGTGTCCTTTGGTCAGCAGGCTGCTCTGTTCTGTCTTGGGTTGTATCTTCCTCCTCATGCTTTTCCAGCTTCATTCATGATGGCTGTAAATCACAGTGCTATTTAGAGGTGTTAAGTGCATGCCATTATTAATAGGTAACTGTAGATGTTAACTTTTTCCTCCAAATCCTGTTGTTCCTGCCACCCCGCCTTTGTCATGGACAAGCTCCCAGCTGAAGCAGCTCTAGTGAGGGTGAAAGGACAAGTCACAAGTCACCTTTTCATCTAAAGTGAAAGGCTTAGTTGCAGTGGGATGTTTTTGCCCCTGATCTCCCTGAGGTCAAGCAGTAGTCTGAATTCATCGCTGTTATAGCAGAGTGAGCTGAGGACTGTGTTTGGTCAGAGTGTCCCATCATTTACCTTGTAATCAGGATCCGGTCCCCGCTGGTCGCAGTCACAGCGTGCTCAGCCTGACGTACCTGCTGCTCCACGCTCGCTGCTGGGCTTCCCTCTGCCCAGAGCCCCGGCTCTCGCAGCAGAAGATGCACTCTCAGGTCCCAGCTCTGTGCAGTAAGAGGATGTGAAGCCTCGTTAAAAGCCTCTGCCTTCTTTTCCAATGCAGCTAGCATTGTCTTGGAAAACCAAACCAAGGAATTAGCAATATCAAAACTATTAAAATAGCCAAAAGTATGATTGAAACCACTACAGGCAACTCAGCTGCCTCTCTGCAAATAACAGCCTGCAGATGTGCAGAATGAAGTAACTCTGGCATTTTGCAATTCAGCTAAACTCGATTTACTGAGTGTCGCTGAAAGGAAAGGGGGCTCGGAGATGCAGCGCCGCTCTCCTGCTGGCCCCGACCGGGTAGAGGAGATCACACCGTGGATGCAGCTCAGCGAGGTCCTCGCTAGCCGCCCCTCTCCTGAGCCTCTGCTGGCTGCGCTGCCCTGGCTGGTATCTGTGGGATATGGGGGCAGACACTGGTCTTGCTGCCCAGAAGCGCCTGCCCCAGCTACCCCCCACTCTCATGGCATCGCGACCCCTGTGGCTGCAGCTCTGCTCTTTCCTGGTGCTCAGCTCCCCGTCCCTGCGGTGCCTGGTGCTCAGCTCCCCGTCCCCGTGGTGCCTGGTGCTCAGCTCCCCGTCCCCGCGGTGCCTGGTGCTCAGCTCCCCGTCGCCACGGTGCCTGGTGCTCAGCTCCCCATCCCTGCAGTGCCTGGTGCTCAGCTCCCCGTCCCCGCGGTGCCTGGTGCTCAGCTCCCCATCCCTGCAGTGCCTGGTGCTCAGCTCCCCGTCCCCGCGGTGCCTGGTGCTCAGCTCCCCGTCCCTGCAGTGCCTGGTGCTCAGCTCCCCGTCCCTGCAGTGCCTGGTGCTCAGCTCCCCGTCCCCGCGGTGCCTGGTGCTCAGCTCCCCATCGCCGCGGTGCCTGGTGCTCAGCTCCCCGTCCCCGCGGTGCCTGGTGCTCAGCTCCCCGTCGCCGCGGTGCCTGGTGCTCAGCTCCCCGTCCCTGCGGTGCCTGGTGCTCAGCTCCCCGTCGCCGCGGTGCCTGGTGCTCAGCTCCCCGTCGCCGCGGTGCCTGCTCCCTGTGAATCAGGAGCAAAGAGCCCTGCTCAGTCAAGTCTCGCAGTTCTTAAGTCAACCTCAGGGTTTTGGGGGCTTGACTCATGATTTCTGAATAGCTGGGGCTGGCAGCTCTGCATTTGTTGGCTTTCTGTCCAGATGACTAACTACAAAAATGCATGTTTGGATTTCTGCAGCATTCATCATTTATTTCAGAAAATACAGCAGCATGTTTTTAGGCAGATCCAAATATGGCAATTGCAATGCCTCTATCATCTCTGTTCGAGACAAAAGAATGACCCAGATTCCAACAGCTCTTCCCTACCCTGACCCACACCTGACACCAAGGTTGCATGTATTGAGGCTGTTGAAACCTTTCTAACTCTCACGATGCTGCTTATAATATCTTAGTGCCTTTGTGAAAGTCCCATCTCTCCTGGGATTAGGAGGAAGTCTCTGCTTTTATACCTAAAAAAACCAACCAACCAACCAAAACCCAAACCAACCAAACAAAAACACACACAAAAAAACCCTGCCACTTTTTCTGGGAAGAAAAATTTTGAGAAAGGAAAAACCAAGCCAATGTGGTAATGAGACAAATGGTTAAAATCCAAGAGGTTTATTCATTTTCAAGTGTGCTAACAGAAGATATGACCAGGAGGAGCACCCGGGCTCTCTTCCTGAGAGCACAGATGCTGATGAGGGGACATTCCTCGTCGTTTCTCTGCTGCGCTGAGGACCTCAAGAGCCCCCGTGTCGGCTGGTGAGACGACCTGTTGCTCCTCTCGGGGTGCTGTACCGGCCCTCTGCTGTGTCTGGGGGTGCCGTACCTCCTCTGCTGTGTCTGGGTGCTGTACCTCCTCTGCTGTGTCTGGGTGCTGTACCTCCTCTGCTGTGTCTGGGGGTGCCGTACCTCCTCTGCTGTGTCTGGGGGTGCTGTACCTCCTCTGCTGTGTCTGGGTGCTGTACCTCCTCTGCTCTGTCTGGGGGTGCTGTACCTCCTCTGCTGTGTCTGGGGGTGCTGTACCTCCTCTGCTGTGTCTGGGTGCTGTACCTCCTCTGCTGTGTCTGGGGGTGCTGTACCTCCTCTGCTGTGTCTGGGTGCTGTACCTCCTCTGCTCTGTCTGGGGGTGCTGTACCTCCTCTGCTGTGTCTGGGGGTGCTGTACCTCCTCTGCTGTGTCTGGGTGCTGTACCTCCTCTGCTGTGTCTGGGGGTGCTGTACCTCCTCTGCTGTGTCTGGGTGCTGTACCTCCTCTGCTCTGTCTGGGGGTGCTGTACCTCCTCTGCTGTGTCTGGGGGTGCTGTACCTCCTCTGCTGTGTCTGGGTGCTGTACCTCCTCTGCTGTGTCTGGGGGTGCTGTACCTCCTCTGCTGTGTCTGGGTGCTGTACCTCCTCTGCTCTGTCTGGGGGTGCTGTACCTCCTCTGCTGTGTCTGGGGGTGCTGTACCTCCTCTGCTGTGTCTGGGTGCTGTACCTCCTCTGCTGTGTCTGGGGGTGCTGTACCTCCTCTGCTGTGTCTGGGTGCTGTACCTCCTCTGCTGTGTCTGGGGGTGCTGTACCTCCTCTGCTGTGTCTGGGTGCTGTACCTCCTCTGCTCTGTCTGGGGGTGCTGTACCTCCTCTGCTGTGTCTGGGGGTGCTGTACCTCCTCTGCTGTGTCTGGGGGTGCTGTACCTCCTCTGCTGTGTTTGGGGGTGCTGTACCTCCTCTGCTGTGTCGGGGTGCTGTACCTCCTCTGCTGTGTCTGGGTGCTGTACCTCCTCTGCTCTGTCTGGGGGTGCTGTACCTCCTCTGCTGTGTCTGGGGGTGCTGTACCTCCTCTGCTGTGTCTGGGGGTGCCATACCTCCTCTGCTGTGTCTCGGCGGGCAGCCCTGGGAGCGGGGTGCGACGTGTCCCTGGGCTCGGGGTGGTGGCCGTGGGGCAGCCCCATGGCCGTGGGCTCGCCGGCGCTCCTGCCTGTCCCGCCCCGGGTTCTGACGCTCTCTGCCAGGCTCTGTCTCAGGCTCCCAGCCAGCGAGCTCTTCACGCAGCACTTGCTTTCATCCCTTCACGTTGATTCTGCTCTTCTCCCTGACCCTGCTCCCACGCCGTGTCAGCCCTGGCAGGTCCTTTGGTTGCCCAAGGAGCTGGGAAGATCCTTCAGTTCCTCCCACGGCTGCCACAGCACCACGGGTGATGTGACATTTCCCTCCTGCATCCGCTGTCCCCATCGCCGCACCGGCCCTTCCATGCCCAGCAGACGGGTGTTCTGGGGACCTGCAACTCCCTGCTCTCCCCACCTTCTGCTCGGAGCAGGCCAGGGCCCCCGACCAAGGCCCCCCCATCTCTTGGGTCCGTGCTTGGTGGATTAAAATCACAGGCTTGGGGCCATGACCACCCCCCTGGGGAGCCTGTTCCAGTGCTCCACCACCCAGGAGGATTTAAATTGTCTTTTGTCAGAGCATGGTTTTTATGCTCTTTCATCATTTCTAGCCCTCCTGACTGAAGACAATAACACTTGGAAATGTGACTGACTACATGTTCAAGTGGCAGGAAGGAAAAAAATAATCCACTTATTCTCTTAAAAAAAAAAAAACAAACCACACTTATTTTTTCGAAGTCAAAGCAATGATTTTACTGTAGCGTAATTCATTAGTGCAGAATGCTCCAGCTACCCGGCCTGGTGGCTGTCATGCCTTATAATTACCTTAACTCCTGACACATTAACTGGTTTACAGGGTTCTTCGAAGCAAACTAGTCTGCCTTACTGGGGAACCAGAGAGGCTGACCAGAGCTAGCACACAGCCTGGACTCCTTTGGTGTCTGCTCACCCTGTGTAAGGAGCTATGTAAAGGCAAAATGAGTTGCAAGAGACCAGAAAAATAGATTCTGAGGTCAGGCCAGGAAGAATGGGTAACTGGCGTGTGATGGGAGCAAACAGCAATGGACTGAAGAGGAGGAAGAACAAGCAGGGTCATGAGTAAACACAGGTTTTTCCCATTTCTGTCCTTGCTGTTTTCAGCCAGGGAACTTCATCCCCTGTGCCTTGGTTTGCGGCTGCTGAGGCTGCTCCCGAGCCCCAGCCGGGGCTCCCAGGGGACCGGCGGGGGCACAGCGGCCCCGGCGCAGCGTGCCCGGCCAGCCCGAGCATCGCCCCGCGGGGCCGTCAGCTCACGCTGACCTTCCGCTGGAGGGAGCAGACGTGGCTTTCACTGTCACGGCGTTCCTGCATCCTAATCAACGCAGTTAACACCAAACCCCTCTGAGCAGAAGAGGAGGGAGCTCTGGGAAAGAGAGGAGGACACTTGGGGTTGATTGCCACCGCTGCAAAAAGAGCAGGAGCTGGGGCAGGACGGCACTCTTGCGCTGCGTGCTGTCTGTGCTGGGCTTGTTGGGACACCGCTCTGCCACCCTGAGAAACTCAGCCTGCGCTTTTCTTATCAGCGGTAAGTAAATATTTTCTCTTTGTACTACTGGGATATACTGAGCTGTGCGCTACGCTGGGTGACCGCTCTGTCCTCCAATTAACAAATTATTTGCCTGTTTTAAAACTCTTGCCATTCCTCTCTGCCTGTGACGCTTGGGCCATGCTGAAGCAAGCGTTGCTCTAGCCCTTGGCGGGTGTGTGGCAGTGGCGTTGCTAATTGCTGCAGGACGGTGAGGATCGCTAATTGCTGTCTGGGCACGCCGAGCGAGGCCGCCCCGGCTCGAGCAGCGCGGGAAAGCGCAGGGATGTGCGCAGGTCGGAGCGAGGACACGGAGCTGGCCATGGAAACCTGTTCTGCAGGCTGCCCAGCCAAAGCCTGCCCTGTCCCGCGGTGCTGCCCCGGGCCGGGGGACCGCCGGCGTGTCCGCGGCGAGGGGCTGCAGAGCGGTCGGGGACGCGCGGTTCTCCTGGTGGGTCCGGCTGGGGCAGCAGGTGACACAGGGCTGGAGGTGGCTGTCCCTGCGGCCGGCCCCGTGTGCCTGCGCTGGGCAGCCTGGGGACTGGGACCAGGCTCCTGCTCACTGGGAGCCCTCGCGGCAGTGGCGTCTCGCAGAACAAGCGTTTGGGTTTAGGTTTCTATTAATGCTCGCTCCAGTTTATTAAAGTTTTCATTATTTGTTTCACAGTTGGTTGCTGTTTTTTTCTTTAATTGGCTTGCAGCAGATAGTAGGAGGTTAAATTTGAGGATGTACTCTGGGAATAGTAAGTACTTTAATCACTTAATGATTACTACTTGCCTCTCCTACCCCCATAACAAACTGGCCTGAAACCACTTCCACATCATCGTCTTTTCTGAACCTTTGGCTTTTGAGAGCTCAGAGCAATAGCATTTCCATGGCCAGAAATAAGGTGTCGGGTTCATTAAAAGCCAAACCCGGGGAGGCTGAGCTGGGCAGTTGGCTCGGCGATGCCAGCCAGCCCAGCGCGTTCAGTCAGTCGCTCCGAACGTGAGGTGGGCAAAGTGCCGCGCAACAGACCATTGGCTTTTTCCCAGGTTAACAATAAATAGAAGTTAATTATGGGAATCACAGTTCAAAACCCTGAAGTTTAAACCTGTGCAGGCAGGTACGCACGTGCGCTCTGCTTTGTGTGCACCCAAATGCCACCTCGGTGTCCCCGGCAGGGCAGGGGCTGTCCCGGGGATCTCCCCAGCGCTGCTTTTCAGGGAGGCTGAGAGCACCATTCAAACACACGGACTCTTATTATCGTTTGTCTGCGTGTCAATGTGCTGCCTGGAGGCAGACCCCATTCAACGGGATTTGCCTCTTTGACTGTGCAAAAGAATAGTCCCCGGGTGAGTTTTGATTTTACCCAGATGTGCGTGTTGTTCAACAGTGCCCACTGAATCATGTCTGCAGGGGGAGGCAGAACGTGGTAGGCAACGCCGGACGGAGGGACACGAACCCCCCCGCTCTGTGCGTGTGGTGAGGAGGAGATGCTCCATGGGCAGGGGGCAGGTGGAGGAGTGTTTCGTGCAGATGTAAAGGCGCTTAGCAGTCAGGGAAGCTGCAATGCAAAAGGTGTTTTTCATATTGCAAAACCAGGCGTTAAGAGCCAAATTCTTGAGATTAGATTTAAAACAAAAGCTTTTTCTTCTCCCTCTCCCATGCAATCACACATAGCCCTTCTGTTTGTTTTGTGCTGTCAAACATGATACTTTTTTTCTGGACTTGTGCTCTCAGGAAAAGCGCTGCTAGTACAGACAAGAGCTGGGAGGAAGGGCCGGGTTATTCTGGGCTGTTATCGGCCTGGGTGCTGCAGCTCCGCTGCTGCTGTGTCTCGTGATAGCGGCAGACCTGCCCCAAGCTTTCTGCAGGGAGCCGCGATGTGCAGCTCCTGCCCTGCGCGCTGTGGAGCGGCTTTGCACCGCTGCCAGAGCGATGCGAAACCCCGCTGCGCTGTGCTGGCGGCGTTACTGGTCTGATGGGAACTGGTGTTCAGAGCTGGAACGTGTTCCTGGGGCTGCCCAGCCCCAGTCCGCTCCGTCTTCCACTGACCGTCCTGCCAATGTGCAGCAAGCACAGAGTGAATTAACCTAACTCAAAAAAATGGGAATGAAGGGAAATGTTAGCAAGGTCACTTCACATTTAATTGAAAAATTCCTTTGCTGTAACTGGTTAAGAAGATGTTCCCTTTGCTCGTTTCTTAAGAACAGCCATATGCATTTCTAGTCTTACCCACTCCACGTGGTTTGGGAAATAAAATACCAGCCATCCGTGTGCTTGCACGCTCCAGGCAAAGCTAAGCTCTCAAGAACTCACTGACCACAGTTGCAACCAGATTTTCCCACGTGGATATAAATCTGGAAACTCCTTTCTTTTTGAAGCTGTTGGGCGCTGTGAGAGCTGAGCAGTTGGCTGGAAGCGTTCAGAAAGTGAGAAGTTTTGCTTCGGGGTGGGGGGAAAGAACAGTTTGTTTATTGAGCGTGAGACATCCATTTGATCAGTTTCACATCAGTTGCAACAGGCTGAGGTCAAACAGAGAAATTCCAAGATGACCGCATTTCTATTCCCCGGGCTCTGGGAACGGTGGAGTCCTCAGCTCCAGGGCTGCACCTTTGGCAGGGGATGCACAGGGACATTGGTGTCACTCAGCGGGTCCGAGAAGCTGCTGGCTCACTGGAAATCTCAGATTTTAGCCTAAAACCGTGGGACCAGGATCCCAAACATTCTGATCCTGGATGGGTCTTTCGACACAGGTTGTGTTAATTGTTTCCAGTGCAGGATCTGGTGTAGCTTTTTACTTTTTTTCCCCCTCCATTTCTCTTTCCCCCTCCTCCCCATGTTGGCTAAACAGGGATTTTATTTTATTTTTAATTTTTATTTTATTTTTTTGTGGTCTTGCCTGGGTGAGATACAGAGAAATTTCTTCATGCTTACACTGCCTAGCCAAATTTCCATGGCTTGTTTGAGAGGCATTTATAGACACCACAGCCAGGATCACCACTTGGTGCTGCTGCTATTCAGTGGTTGCAAAATGAGCGGCTTTTGAGACACCGTCATCAACACTGAGTGGAGTCCTTTCATATGCCCTGCTCATTCCAATTTTTGGGAACTATTTCCTAAAAGTGAGAACTATTGGAAAAATAGTCGTAGGATGGAAATGAAGGTACAAAAGGTGAAATTTAGGTGGAAGGCGTAGAATTATCTGAATCTTAATTTATTTTAGTTTAGAATTTGGATTGAATTGGTGGTTCTATGCAGACAAAAATCTCAGCTTGGCGTATGCAATTTAAGCACTGAAGGATTTCTTTTGTTTGAGGTGCAGTGATTTGTCTATTTCCCTGATTCAGTTGATGTTATTGTGGCCAAGGTCCTTTAGATATCCCTGTAAGCTGATGAGTAATGCAGTGCAGTTCATGCCATTGGTTAGCTGAAAAAAACTTGTGAGTCAAATATTTGCATCTGAGCTTTCTAAATGTCTGATGAAAAGTTCACTGAAAGAAAAGGAGTGTCAGACTAAATTACAGGGCAGTTATTTCTAGAGAGAGGTGGAGTAGTGTTGATTTTGCATTATTAAGATATTGTAAAAGAAAGTAAATAGGGATGCTAGAAGAATACATGTGGGCTTTTTATTCAAAGCAGACAATGGGAATTGCTATTTATATAACACGGCTGTAGTGCTGGAAACAGCGTATTAGCTGATTAACAAAATGAAATTATTGTATAGCTTCATCTTTTAAAACAGTATCTCAGGAAGGGCAGGTGACATGGAGTGGGGGAGACATCTTTTTGGCTGGCTCTTTACTTAAAATATTGTCGCATTTGTAACTCTATGGTTTTGCTAGGAGCAGAAACCGAGGGCTCATTACTTCCCTAATTAACAACATAACCCATAATTATCCGAAATGTTACAGGAGATTGCCACAGAACACATTACAAGCAGCTGAGTGGACACCTGACTGATAGCTTTGAACAGGGAGGCGCATTTGTCACACCAAAGCAATGTCTACACAGCCTGGGTGGCCTAGGTCTGTACCATGGCATTGTCACATCACCCAGGCCCATGGAAATACAAAATATTGCTGGCGTCCCTATAGCAACATCAAGTGGGAGGACGGTAGCGCTTGCGATGGAGCAGGGAGGTGGTTCCTGCATGTGCCAAAGCCCGGGAGGAGCTGCGGCACCTGCCTGGGGACGGTCCTGTTCCTCCGTCGTAGCAGACGTGGGTCTTTGGCAGCTGGTGCTCCCTCCATCTCTGATTCTGTTCTTTTGAAGCAGATGCGTAGCTGGTGGTACCTGGCATACCCACATCAGCTGACAGAGATCACCCTCTTTATTAAGTTTCTGAGCATGGGAAACAGATGAGTCTACTATGTCTTTTTTTTTTTGTATTAGAAAAAAAAAAATATGCCAACCCAAGATTTATTTTCTCTCCTGATTTTCTTTGCCTAGGCTCAAGTTTTGTTTTAAGGCAATTAAGAGACAAAAATGTTTGTGGTTAACAGCCAACATTAACTAACGAACTAATGGAAAAGCAGTCTTATCAATTAGCAGTTTAGTGCCAGTAGCTTTTGATTTATTTTTTTTTGTCTACATAAGTGGATTGCTTAAACTGCATTTAACTTCCATGGGGTCAGTCCTACTCTGATTTAAAGAGGTCTTAATATTATTTAAGTTTGGAAATTACTAGAGGTAAATCAAATTTAGGTCATTTTGCTTCTGAATAAGCACTTGCACTGAGGGATCGACTGCAGTTTAACTAATCCACTTAAAGTCAAGCAGTGACTTAATTTAGATTATTTTTCCTGAGCATGTCTGTCTCGGTAAGACCTTGTGCCGCTTTCCAACCTGCCCTGCATTACTGGGCTATAGTGGTGTGGCAGCCAGCAGGATTAAACCATTTGTGCCAGCTGAGTGCTAGGTCCTGAAGTGTGAAATTAAAAAAAAAAAAAAATCCAAAGAAATGAAGTCATGGTCTGGATGAGGTTTTATTTATCTCCTTTCTAAATAGCCAGTAAAAATACAGTGCATACCTATCCAGAAAAAAAAAAATAGATTATATTGGACAAGAATGTGAAGCATGCCCAGTGGAAACTTGCTTTGCTATCCCTTAAGCTCTATTTAATACCCATGATTTGAGGACTTCCCCTCGTTGCTGGGATGGCCACGCGGCTTGGCCGTGTCCCTGGAGAACGTGCCTGGTTGGGGACAGGAGGAGCCCCCGGCCAAACCGTGGGTGCAAAGATCCCACCGAGCTTCAAAAACCATCACTCCTTTGTTTGTTTTTACAAAATGCAATGTCCTGATGTCTGTTAATGTACACGGCGTTTGCATAGCAGGCTGTTAAGTGTTACCAAAACCAATTGGGGCTAATTTGCCACTGAAACAAATGAGAGCACAGGTACATTTTGTGATGCGCCCTCCTTTTTAATAGCGATTGCTCACACAGTGAATGGTAGTGTTGTCTTTCATGTAAGGAGTTTCATTTACTAGTGCAAATGAATGGAATTCTGGCTGATCAACAAGGAGCTCAATTCACCACAAATTACTGATTTCCGCCTAATTGAAGCAGGGACCGATTTTGCTGCTTTTCCAGCGCAGTGCCTTTAGCTTAGCAGGATTGTCGGGGTTTTCCTTAGCGAGGGCTGCTCCCTGGGGTTCAGCCCCACGTCCCTTTGGAGGCGGCTGTGTCCTTTGAGGGGCAGCTGTGAGGCTTTGGGTCGGCCGCTGCCCGCAGCCCAGGACGGCAGAGCGAAGGGTCCGAAGTGGCGTGTGCTCGAGTCCCTTTTTGTTCCAGGTGCCCCCCTCCCCTGCCAGGGTGCCAACAAGTTCTGGCCTCTGGTTTATTTTTGTTGGGGGATTCCTCTCTTTTTCCCTTCAAAATGGGTTTGTACTTGCTTTATGAGGCCACATGTGCTATGGACTGGACAGAAATGCCCAATGCGCCCAGATTTTCAGCACAGTGAAAAGCACTGAGCCTTAGTGAGGTGCCTTGGCAGATGTTGTAGCTGGTGCGTCAGACCACACGATTGCTGGAAGAGCCAAGGTTTCCATGCATTTAAGCCTGTGTTGTGTAGTTTCGCATAAGATCAATAAATCTGATGTTCACCACAGCAAACGAAAGATTTTATTTTAACAAAGCTGGTGGAGGTGTATCTAGAGGCTGGAGATCTGATGTCCCATTTCACACCTGGCGTGGGAGGCGAGTCTGGGTTAGAGTGCTCTGAGGTGACCGCGTTCGTTTGCATTTCGCTGCCTCCTCACTAGATGTCTCTGGGAGCAACATGCACGCTCTGAGATACGTTTCCTGATAGATCAGAGGGACTGAGATGGAGCTGGAACCGGGTCTGAGTAGGAGGTTATCGGTTTATATGTCAGTACTGCTTATTCTGGAAACCCTAGTCAATCTCTCTCAGTTTTCTGCCAACTCAGACCTGTTATGCTCACAGTTTAGGATGCTAATGAAGCTTCCTACACCAATCATCATGTCCTCCCCATCTTCTCCTATATCTGGAACTGGGGGAAAAAGAAAAAAAAAAGGCTATAAACCATACATCTAATCACAGGAAAGATGAGCACAGCTTCCTTCCAGTGACTTTAATCAAGCTGCTTCAGCTGGGCCAGTAAGTTTTGCTCATTCAGCCAAGCAGCCGCATTTCTTATTATAATTGGGAATTATCTGATGAAGCTGCAGCAGTGTGATCTGATTGCATCAGCTAATACGTGAAGTGCTGATGAGCCAGTTTCGGCTACGGACCCGTAGATTAGCGCAGGGATCTCTGCCACGTACAGGTCCTGCCAGTGCGAAGGGAACAAACAGCTCCTCGAGTTCAAAGCTGTTTGATCTCTCCCGCAGACCACGAGTGGCTCCGCTGCCAGCAGCAGCCATTTCCAAATCCAGGAACACCCCCGACACGGGGCAGGGAAAGATTCGCCCGCTGTCACACAGAGCGGTAACCCCGAGCAGCCCGTTCTGCAGGGCCAGGGCACGAGGACCCCGCAGGGTCCCTGCGGCAGGGAGCGCGGCAGCCGGGCCGAGCGGCAGGGAGCGCGGCAGCCGGGCCGAGCGGCAGGGAGCGCGGCAGCCGGGCCGAGCGGCAGGGAGCGCGGCAGCCGGGCCGAGCGGCAGGGAGCGCGGCAGCCGGGCCGAGCGGCAGGGAGCGCGGCAGCCGGGCCGAGCGGCAGGGACCGCCGCAGCCGGGCCGAGCGGCAGGGAGCGCCGCAGCCGGGCCGAGCCGCAGGGAGCGCGGCAGCCGGGGCCCGGCCGCTGCCCAGCACGCCGCGCTCTGCGCTGCCTCTTGCCTCCGCACAGCTGGGAGCGGCGGCTCCCACGGCCGGTCCCCGGCGCAGGGCGCCGTGCCGCGGGCCCCAGGACCGCACCGGCAGCCCGAGGAGAGGCAGGGAAGAGGGTTTCTGTCGTGAAGAGCTCGTCAGCTCCGTGCGCTCAGCAAGGCAGCAGCGGCACGGTTCAGGAAATGCGGCAAACAGAAGGTGCTTTCACACAGGCCAAGGGAAAAAATCGGTCTGAGGAATGTCCGAGAGCTGTTGTCTGCCAGAGCAGGGCTTGAGGGCACAGGGACGCAGTGGAAGCCGGGGCAGAGCCCCTGACCTGTGGAGCTTTTTGGAGGACAGCATCCCTCACAGGCAGGCACCACAGTCACGGCGCAGGCGCATCACTGATCTGACCTCTATATTAAATTTCCTGATTTATTTGTTTGTTTGTTTCCTAGGACTTTTGCAATATGTAAACTATTAACTCTGGATATACTAACATTAGGATTAATTCTGACCCTGCTGCTCTCAATATTGACAAGGTTACCCAGACTTCCGTTGCATTTCAGAAGTTTTTTTGGCCTCAGAAACAACTTCCTGTGGCAAAGGGTCCTCCAGGATAATTTCACTGTGTGCAACAGGATTTCGTTTGCACTTGTTTTGAATGTTCTGCCCTTTAATGTTGTTAAATGTGGCTGTTCTGGAGAGCTATCGGGCAGGCAGAATTGCAGCTCTCAGTGTGCTTTTCGGTAGACCCCTTGCTCTTCCGCAGCCTCTCGGCGAGGTGCGATGCGCACAGATGTGCCGCCGGAGCAGAGCGCGGGAGCGCACCTGATAAGGAGACGCGGAGTTGCTCTGTTTGTAAGCCACATCATTGATCTGAGGGCGAAGAAGTTGGCTGCTGGAAGGAAAAAAAGGAAAGCAGAGTCTCATCGTGAGGCGTTCAGCAACGAGCTATGCAAGACATAACCTCAAACCACAGGAAGCCCTGATATCCCATGAAGTAACAAATATTTTTCTATTAATACCAGCGCTTTTATTACCTCTTTCATCCTGAAAGAACACTAGTTGGCTTTTATGCTTCGCAGACTCAATTGGGTAATTACTTCTCCTCGCCACTGAAATACAAGATATTCCCCGAGATACGCGATGCGGAGGCTGATCCCGGGGACGGGGGCAGAGGAGGATCTCGGACCGGCCAGAAAAGCTGGGGACGGTGACAGGTCACCCGCAGCCCTTGATGATGGGACAGTACCAGAGCAACCGCTGGGCCTCAGGAAGGGAAATGGCCATGGGGGCTGGAGAAGAAAGTATCTCCAAGGCTCAAAAAGGGACAAATATATATACACATACAGTATGTATTATTTCTTTCACCTGTTTGTTCATGTATCTATTTAACTGTGAATCTTCAGTCAAGAAAGAGAGAGGACATGAAAAGCTTTAGAAAAATCTGTTTCATAGACAATACATAAGAGAAACGGAGTAGGAAAACCAGATGCTACTGCCCTCCTTTAGCCACTGAAAAAGAAAAACCCTCTGGGAGAAGGCGAGCCAGAAATCAGCTCTGTCACAGCCCGGTTTATTTTCCTAAACAGCTGAAAGCTGGAGAGCTCATCCCCTTTGCCTCCCCCTGTGCAACAGGCACTCCCGTCACCGGTGGGGGGAGAACCAACACAGATGCTATGGACGTGCGTGCGGGCACATCATGGGGATGGACCTGCTGCCCCGTTTTTACGCTGCTGTTTGGAGTCGTTCTGCTGGCTTTTCCCATGGCCATTTCCCTATGTTCGGTGGCCCAAACCCCAAAAGAGACAAATTTCCTTGTCCTCAGCATGCAGCCCCTGTGCTGGGCTGAGCAGACAGCTCTGTGACACCCCGGTGTCGACCCCCCTGCCTCTGGCAGGGCTTGGGGGCTCCGGGGCTGCTGCGGACCCCGCGGTGAGCAGATGTTTTCATCCAGCAAGCACTTGTGCTGGTGTGCTGCAGCTTTCCCGAGCACTCCCCACCTCACCTCCTCACCTTCTTCGTCTCCAGCCCCCTCCCCGCTCCCTCCAGCCCTGTTCTGCTCCATTGCGCTCTCACGGTGCTGGCAGGGTCCGGGTGATTTCGGCAAAGTCCCGCTCTGGCCCGGGAGAGCTGGCGGGTCTGCCCCAGCTGTCACCTCTGATGGCTTGGGAAGTATCGCAGTGCGGTTTCATTGGCTCTGGGATGGAGATGGGCCTTCCTTGTGTAGCAGGAAGGCTTCGGGTCATACTGATGCCTCCCTAAACCCCTGAGCTTCCCCAAAGCAGGCAAGCGCAGATGCTTTTGCTCAAGCTTTTCAGATAGGGGAGACCTGCCAGCCTGCACGAGGAGGACACTCAGCTTTATCCAAGCGTACAACCTTGGGCTGTTTTGGTTTATCTAAGCACATGCAAACTTATTTACATGCTCTTAAATCAAATGGGAACAGGTGTAACCTAAACTACTGTAAACTGTTTTTTACATGGAAATCGTATCAGCTGGGCAGCCTTTTGAACCCGGCTACAAGTGCATGACTGGAAAGGAATAGTTTGTCATCGCTTCGTGTGGCGCTGCCCATCAGCTGACCGAAGACATCGCGCCCTTCAGCTGCCGGCCATCCGCAGCAGTGACGTCCCTGCAGCTCCGCAAAGGAGCGGACACGCGTCCCTGTCCTCCTTCTGTGCAAAGGCGGTGGGAGTGACTGAAACCAGCGTCACCAGCAAATGGCACTAAGATGGGTAACTTTGGGAGCAGCGGGGGATCGCTCACACAAGCTTTCTGCTCACACGGGGGTCCCGTGCAGGAAGGAGGGATAGTATTGAATAGTGTCCTCCTTGCGGTTTGCAAAGAGGATGTGTGTCTAAGGCTTGCGGGTTCAGCAGCTGGGTTAAGCCAGCCCCTCTTCTTCGCAGGAGAGAAGCCACCGCACTCAGTCACCACCGGCCTGCCGAGAGCCTACGGCTTTTCATCTCGTACTTCAGCTGTGCTCAGCCCTGCCAATAAACTGCTTAAAATATATGTAAACCAGCTAACGCACGAGATGAAAGGGTGAAGCTTTATGCGTAGACAGAGACTTGGAGAGACGGCACAGGAACGGTGCTGAAAAAGTAGGGCCCTAGACTAAAACCCGAACCGAGGAAAGCTCCTTTGCTTTCTTTCTGGACTGCCTTAGGTGGGTCTTCAACAGCAGTTTGGTGTGTGAAATGTAAGAGCGGCAAACCGCAGTGACTCTGCCGTACCGGTGCCCCGAGCTGGTCTCTGCATGGCGAGTATTGCCCAGCCCTGATCTCACAGTGTCCTGACCCTGCAGGTGTCTGGGAAGGGCTCTGGGACAGCTATTGATTTCTGGTGTCCCCCATCTGATTCTCTGAACTGGCTCAGGATGCTGCCCACCAGCCGGAGAGCTCTATACCCGGCAGACTGGCTCCTGTCTACCTGAAGATGCTGCTCTGCATTAATCCTA
Source organism: Caloenas nicobarica (assembly GCF_036013445.1). Taxonomy (NCBI): domain Eukaryota; kingdom Metazoa; phylum Chordata; class Aves; order Columbiformes; family Columbidae; genus Caloenas; species Caloenas nicobarica. Next base: position 122,069,861 of record NC_088247.1, read on the forward strand.
AATATTTTCTTCCAGAGTTGAAAGCTCTTTGTGAGCATAATCTGCCAGTCCAAACAGAAGAAAATCTCTGTTTGGGCTGAAGAGCAGAGCTTGGCGTGGTTTGCAGGGGAAAATGCCAAGTACGCGAGGCTGTTTGCTCTCCTTGAAACAGTCACGACTGTTCCTTAGCTCCACTAATGCACATCTGGCTGTCATCTCTGCACATCTGTATCCTGTGATTTACACAGTGTTCTCCCCATGATTTATGTGGTTTTATGCCGTGATGAGGCTCTAGAAAGAACAAAAGAGCATCTTTCTGCCCCTCGGAGAGCCAGCTCTCTGGGAACCTTCCTATGGTCCCAGCAGAGCTAATGGGACCTCCTCTGGAGTCTGCAGCAGAGCCCTTCCTCAGCCCTCCCAGGAGAACCGTCCACATGGCAGCAGAGATGCAAGTGGTGACTTGAGGGGAATCCGTGTGCATCACTAAAGCATTGCAGGATGCATCTGGGAAAGGAAGACCTCCCTTAGAGCCTCTGCTCTTTTTCAGCCCCAAGGTGAGGTTTAATGCACACTTGAACACCATTATACTGATTGAGACTTGTAAGTCAGTCCTGGTAAGTTTGGTCTGTATTAGTACTGGTCCCTGGCCCGATAGGAAACAAGAACTTCAGCCAGGCAGTCCTTCAGTTGCTGTTTCGGGGAGGATCCTGCCATGCACAGGTACCCAGGCACCAAGTGGGACCTGGGAGCAACTGCTGAAAGAAGCAGCAGTTTCCTGTCCTGCAAAGACTGTAATTACATGGGATATTTGCGCATCTCCTGCCTCTCCTCCTCAGCAGAAGGAACTGCAAAGAACATGTGCTGGTTTTGCCACCTGCAACCCATCTCCAACAGTCACCAGGCTTCTAACATGCATCTTTGCTGACTGGCATTCAAAAAGTGCTGAGATCAACAGATTCATTTTTGGTAAAGACGTGGAATCGGGTGGTACATAGCTATGATCTGATGGCCTCAATGCAACGCATTAAGTTCCCACGCCGTTCACATATTAGGTGCTCAAGAGATGCTCCTTGAAGAGTGTTGAAATGGTCAGAAGAGGAGCAAGGGCGCAAGGCAGAGTGGAAGAGATGATACAAAGAAAACTATGCATTCAGAGGCATGTTAGTCTCATATGTTCTTTCTTTAGCAGTTATTTTTTTTCCTTGCAGAAGGTTCCTATAGAAGATAAATTTAAGAGCTTTTTTCTCAGAAGAGGAACATCCGTGGCGATTCCCTTCCTTCTGTTTCCTCCTGCAGACAGATCGGTTCACAGCCTGCTCCACCCACACACTGGTTTATCAGTGGGAGAGAAGAGGGAATTCTTCCCTGTCCTACGCTCCCCAGAAATGGAAATGTTTCACAAGCTGGTACTTACTATGCTAGTAAGGAATTTGCTAAATTACTTTGTGATTCTGAGTGGAAAATTTGTTCCTAAGCTACATAGGCTTTGCAGGTATTCCCAGTCTCAGTTCTCAACACAGCGAGCTCACACCTTGGTGTTACGAGCAGGTCTGCAATGGGACGGAAAGGAGGCTTATGAAGGAGGGGTGAATAATGATTTTGCAATGACTGTCAGGGTCACATTTTCAGCAATTACAGACTACAAAAGGACATTTAGATTCAAAAGGAATACTTTGGGAGTATTGTCTCAGTGCTCTGCCACGTCAGCAGCGGGGACATTCACCCCCAAACCTGGCTGACTGCTCTCACAGGGTACCGATCAAGAGCAGGCACGGGGACGGGCATGGCCTCTTTCACAAGTTGTGGTGGCTTAGTGTAGTGTTTGACAGCGCTGCAGGTTTCAGAGTTGTTTACCATGGGATAAAACCTGCCCTGCCAGGGGGAAGGGAGTGTATCCTCCCCAGAAGCAGCCCAAACCAAAACACATCTTTCGTAGTTACATCTTAAGACTGTTGTTCACTTACTCTATTGACTGTCCGGATGGGAACTGGCTCTGCCTACCTGGGGCCAACGGGGACACCGGCATTTCTAAAGTTGTGCATGGGAGCACAATCGATAAATCTTTAAGAGTAGTGTTGAAAACTGACATCCTGATTGTGTTCAGAATTGCAAGAAAGCCTTGGAGGAGAGGTTGGAAGCTGAGTGTGTAATGAGGGCTGACCCCAGAATGAGACCCCCCTAATGAGAATGGTTAGTAACTAATCAAAAATATCGAAAGCGGTGTTTCATTTGTGTGTCTGTGTGCAGCTAGCCATGGCAACTCTTGGTTAATATTCAGACCATAGGAACAGATGTATTCTGTTTCCTTGTCCATCTAGCCCGAAGGTGGCTGTCCAGTCGAAGGTTGTTCGGCTGTGGTGGGCAGGGCGACACGCGGGTGTCTGCTGAAATGAGGATGCTGAGGGTGCTGCTGTGCCCGTGTCCCACAGCCCGGGCACTGGTGCCGGTGCCTCTCCAGCCGCCTGGCACGGGCTGTGGTCACGCACGGCGTGGAAGAGCTTCCCCAGGTGAGGGCCAGCGGCGGGTGGGTGCAGAAGGAGCAGAGCTGCCGTGTGTTGTGAGTGCTGCTGTCAGCTGAGGAGCTGCTGAGCTGGGACAGGCCAGGGCCAGAAAGTGCTCTCCATGCTGCAGTCTGCGGCTTGTTTTTTTTTTTGTCACAAGTTATTTTAACTTGAAACGTCTGAAATATTTTTGGGGAGTTTCTGTTCTGTCATTGCATCAATCTCCTTTGATTTAATTCAGTGTGTTTGCACTGCAGACAGCACTGCCCATGCTTTCACACCCTCTCCTGTCATTGATCTCAGCCAGCGCCTGTCCGTGTCACCAGCTCGCTTGCTGATGCCGCTGTCAGGATGTTAGCACCGGGGAGGTGGGGGGCCCGGGAAAGGCCCCAAACGGTGGCGCTGGCTCCAGGGACGCAGGGCTCAAACCCAGACTCTGCCAGAGGTTCGTTCTGCGTCCTCGGGTAGATGTCATGTAACTCCAGAGCCCCTCCTGAAGAGCGGGGATAATGGCGTTTCCTCACAACTGTAGGCCCCACAGAGACAGATGTTTCCTCATCTGTGCACAATACGCTGGTTTTGGTGCAACCAGTGGGTATTTCTGTTAATGCTGCAATAATAATTGTGATTTTAAACCGGGAAGGAGAGATGAGGGGTTCGGATCAGCTCAGGTTTTTAAAGGCAGGAGCCCAGGCAGCGGGTGCATGAAGTGGCTGTGCGGGGGTGTCCTGTGCCGCAGCCGGTGGCACCGCTCCCCAGCGGTGCGAGAGCCCGGCGCTGCTGCAACCCGGCTGGCTCGCACCCGCGCCCCTGCCCAGGCCTGCACCCCGTGCGCGCTGGCGACAGCCCGAGGGACCTCTGCCCTCAGGGAGATCTGCCCTCGCTGGCCCTCGCACAGGTCCTGTCAGAAGGGCAGGGGGAGTGGGGGGTTGCTCACCCAGCAAAAAATTCAGAGCGGAGTATGAGAAAGGGAAAAAAACCAAACCAAAGCACGGTGAGAATCCTACAGGTTATCAGTGCATGAAATGCAAGGGAATTGCACTGGGTTGTTTGGGGCTTGTTTTAAACATTGCAACAACAGGTAAAGGTTTTAGCCCAGAAAATGATGCTGAAAGTCCCTGTTCGCGCCAGGAAAAGCAAGCTAGAGCAAGGGCTACAGCTGTGGCTGTGGAAGGTCTGGCACCTGTGGCCGCGCACAGCAGGGTCTGATGGAAGGACGCCTGCAGAAGCATGAGGCCAGGAGAGGGCTGTGCCTGCGGCCGAAGCCCCCGCAACCGAGTGTGGATCCTCGTGTCGAGCAGGGGCGATGCACGGAGCAGCGCGCCGCGCCCGGTGCAGGAAGGACCACCTCCTCTATCGCTGAACCCCACGCCGAGGGAGACCGTGCAGCTGCAAGCGCCGTGCGGCCGGGGCTCGGGAACCGCTGTCCCCGCGGCGGGACAGCCCGGGCACGGGCGGCTCCAGCTCTCCGCCCCTCTCCGCCCCTCTCCGCCCCTCTCCGCCCGGGCAGCCGTCCCGCACGCCGGCGGCCGGGAGGGGCTGGAGGCCGGCCGGGAAGTTGCGGTCCCCTCCACTCACCCATCCCTCCATCCATCCCTCCCTCCATCCCTCCACCCACCCACCCATCCGTCGCTCCATCCCCCCACCCACCCATCCGTCGCTCCGTCGCTCCGTCGCTCCCCGCCCCGGGGCCGCTCCGCGCAGGGGCGGTGGGCCGGCCGGCCGGCGCGCAGGCGGAGGCGGCGGGGGGCGGGCGGGGGCGGTGCTGCGGCGGCCCGGCTGGGCTCGGCGCGGCTGGAGCAGCGCAGCGGCCGCGATGGGCGCCTCGGCGGCGGAGCGGCGGCGGCGGCGGCGGCGGGGGCAGCTGCTGCGGGGGCAGCTGGGCGCCCTGGCCGCCCTGGCCCTGCTGCTGGCCGGCTGCGCGGCCGGTCGCGGCGGTGAGTGGGGGCCGCGGCCGCTCCGGGGGGCGGCGGGCAGGGCGCGGGGCCGCGGCCGCGGGCGGGGTCACCTGCGCCGCGGTGCCGCCGCCTCGGGGGCCGGGGGAGGGCAGGCGGGGGCCGGGGGGGCCGGGAGTCCCCGCCGCGGGGGTCCGTGCCGGGGCCGGAGCCCTCCCCGGGCCGGGCCGGTGCGCGCTGGGGGGCGGCCGCGGCCCCCGGGAGAGGAGAGAAACTTCGCGGGAGCGAGGGGCCGCGGGGCCGGCGGCGTGCGGAGCGGGGCTCGGCGGAGCGGGGCTCGGCGGAGCGGAGCGGGTCCCTCCGGGCTCCCGCTGTGCGGGGTCCCCGCGGCGCTCGGGGCCGGGGTGCGCTCCCCGCTCCGCCCTGAGCTGCCCGGGGGTCCCTGCCCGGGGGTCCCTGCCCGGGGGTCCCTGCCCGGTGTCCCTGCCCGGGGTCCCCGTCCCTGCCCGGGGTCCCTGCCCGGGGTCCCTGCCCGCCGCCGTGGGCTGTCAGTTCCCGTGGGGACGGGGCAGCCCCACTCCCGCTGTGGAGGGTTTCGGGACAGTTTGAATGGGCTCCCGTGTGCCGTTTTGAGAGGAGAAGAATTTTTGGAAGAGTGACACTCGATCTTGGGTGTTGAGTGGCCATCTCCTGCTTCATTTTGCAACCAGCTGTACAAAGAGGGTGACAGCAAGCAATTTGTATTTTGCATTGCAAATATGTGAGTGTAAGCAGAATTTATGCAAGGCTTATTTTCCTTTAAGTGAAGGAGAGCCTACCCCTCCATGACTTGAATTTGCTTTTTAAATAAACAGATGTGTCTTAAGGGTTTTGCAGTGTCCAGCATGGTGTAAGGAATGCTCTGATGTTTAGGAAAGAGCACAAACACCAGCTAAGACTTGAACACAGTTTTTCTTATGGAGTATAACAGTGCCTGGATGGGTTTTTAAGATTTGGGACTTAAATGCCCTTAAATTAATACAATTTTCTCTCTTTTTATACATGTATTCTAAAAGTTATGCTCGTTTTTCATGAACGTGGTGATTGCTTCTGAGAAGTAAGGCCAGGAAAGACAGACATGAGCACCGTTGTAAGTAAACAGGGGTGTATGCATGTACTTACGTATATTTAAGCCTACCCACACAGTATACACAGATGTGTGACGCTGATACCCGTCCTTCTTTTACGTAAACCCCAAAGACTGCTGGTGGGAAGGGGCTTCCTCTGTGGGCTCTGCCTCTCGTGCCAGGGCCAGACCTGTGCTTTCTGCCCGCTCTCTGTCGGTGGAAACCAAGCCGTCTCCAGCCTGTTCTCCAGCGGGGCACGCTGGCTGCTTGCCTTTGCCACATGGTAAATTGTAGATTATGTGGCAAAGGCAAATTTGAGACCTGTTTTAAATGGGGCTCAGAGCGCACTCTTCTTTCTGATGGGTAGTGTCGATTCCCATCCCATCTTCTGCTCTCCTTGAATGCGGTTTTCCTGGTTATGTGGAAGGGAGCTCCGTCTGCTGAGTGAAGGCAGCGCAGGCTGTAAAAGTCCATGCGGCACATGAACCTGTCTGTGCTTTGCCTCAATTGCTCAAAGTGTTCCCCAGCCAGCACTACTGACTTTCTTCAGGGCTCTTGCCATTTTGCTTCAGTTTGGGAGAGTATCTCATGCTGTGATCAGAGTTGCTTTAAAATTAATCCGAGAGATGAAAAATAGCGTTTGGCGCAGTCGACGCGGCACGCTGCGCATCTGCTGCCGTGCAGAGCTGGGAGCGACAATGAGAAGAATCGTTGCACAGGTGGAGTTTCTCCAAGCGCCCACTGCATCCGCCGCCTCTTCATGGATGTGCTGGGCTCTCCTGGGAGCTGCGCTTACAGCCTGACGCTCTCTGAGTTTGTGTTTGTGTCACGATTAGATAGGAGGTGGAAAGAAGCATTTCAATTTAGTGATTTAAATATTTTTCTCATGTGAGAATGTGTGGTTTAAGATCAAACGCAAACTTTGACTCAGCCGCAGTGCGTTTATATCAAATGGCATCTCCCTTCCCACTCCCCTGGCCGGGTGGCAGGGGGTGGCTGCCTTACCCTGCGCTTCTAGAGCTGTTTTTACTAGCAAGGGGATGTGGCGTTTGGAGTGAAGAACCAGGGGCTTTGACTCGTCAGCACACGTGGGTGATGCGCAGCTCCGTGGTGCCCGTGAGACCGATGCTGGTGTAAAGCTGGGCTTAGGCTTCGTTGGGAGACACTGGAGCGCTTGCTGCTCCTGAAGAGCCTGTGCCTTGAGGTGTGATACAGCCCAGCAACCCTGGGCTTGAATCCCCTTTTTATATGATGCCTTCTCACTTGTAATGTTACTGCTTTTCTTAGTCACTGCCCCCTCCCCTCCGCCACCGTCCCTGCGTGAGCTGAGGGGCCGCGGCCTGGATCGGAGGAGCGCTGCTGTGCGGGTGGCGGGTGGCCTCTGTTTGCAGAGGGGCACGGGGCGCCCAGGCCCCCCGAGAGGGTCTGCGTACTTGTATCTGCTGCAAGAAACAGGCTGGAGCTTTGCCTGACGAGGCGGGAACTGCAGCGTTTAATAGATGAGCTGTCTGTGGTGGGTGACTGCAGAGGATGGGGCACAAGATGTGGGTTTCTGTTCTGGGGGCTCCCGCTGTTTTTCTGGGTGACTTAAGCTCTCCATATCTCACTTGGCTGGGTCTGTAGAACAAGGCCTCCTTTTTAAGTTGCTTTGGGATCTCCTGGTGCTAAATGATGTGCGACGGCAAAGTGATACGGTATTATAATTTTTGCATGAAGGTGGTTCCAAAGATCTTTACGTTATCGAGGCTCAGGCTTTCAAAAACGGTGCAAATTAAGAAGAAATCCAAGTTCACAAAGCTGATCTGAGCAGTGAACGTACAGCTGGCGTGCGTCTTTCTCTTTTCCAGGCAGTACAAGTCCATGGTTATGCTCTGACATCAAGGAAGGCACACTGGTAAATAAGAGGTGTAGAGATCAAACACAGCCCTGCAGACCCAGGGTACAGCTGCCAGCCACTGGACTGCATGTGCTCTTTGGTCTGCTGAAGGGGACTGGAGCTGAAGGAAAGTTACAGAAACATCTCGTTAACTTGAGCAGCCTGAGTTGCTTCCAAAACTCTACCTGACTCTGCCATCCTTGCTGAAAGAGCCAAACAAAGCCTGATTTATTTTTTTTTTTCCCCCACCCTCATCAGTCTCTTAGATTCTCTCTTGTAAAGACAGAGAGGAGTGGAGAAGAAAGACTGCTTCGTTATATGAGACCATCTTCCAAACTGCGATGATTCAGGTTTTTCAAGGGAGGCTTCTGAGTCAAGCCTTCTACCAGTTTGCTCTCGCGGACAGCAAAAATAGCAGAGGCATCAGTCAGTGGGATGTTTCTTTTCTTCTTTCTCTGTGTGTGTGTGTTTTTGGCAGAATGGTAAGGAAAAGCCGGGTCTGATCCTGCAGCCCTTACTCATGGGGATGTGTACATCCAAGCAAATGGAGTTGCCTGCGTGATTCAAGCATGGAAGATTTGGGTTGCTTTTAAGTCTTGTTTTAACTTGACGGGAGTGAGGTATTCAGAATGGCGGAGCAAGGCTTGCCAAGTACCTTTTGACTGGCTCTGAGACTTAGTCCAGATGCAAAGCTCAGGCTGTTTGTACAGGACCGATAGTTGCCCAGTCCTTTTCAGGCGCTGCACGGGGTTGAGAGCATCCATGTCACGACAGTACACCTACAGAAAGCTCCTGGGTGATCTTGGGTGGCATGAGGGCAGACGGGGAGCAAAGGTCCCAGCGTGTCCGCCTTCCACCCCTGCGCTGGCCGGAGGAGCCCCAGGCCTGGAACGAGCCACGCGGGCTGTGTCCTGGCCACGCTGCCTCAAAGGGCTTTTCCTCACAGATCTCCTTACTGCCAAAATATCGGTGAGGAGCCTTGGTGTGCCGGATCCTGGTACTCTAGCTGGGAATTAAGTGAAAACTCCCTGATTTCATTTGGATGTTTTGGTTTGCGCAAACTAAGAAACCCAAACCGAACTTTAGAGGTCATGCAATGAAAGCACGAAAGCAGTTGTTTTCTTCACCTCTTCGGTGAAGCGTAATCCTAGCTTCAGCGAGAGTAATCGTAGCCCAGATGTAATGCTGTAGTTGTTGGACCCCTGGATATGGGAATTTACCCTCATAAACTAGGGAGTGGCATCAGGCCAGAGCGTGGTATGTGACCTCTTTGGCAGGGAGCTTGTTTGGCCTTGCAGGAAATGACTTGTTCATTTATTTAGTGCTCGTTCAAGGTCCTGCACCAACAGCCCACAGAGTGAAGTCTCCTGAGCAGCTCACGAGTGTTGGCAGGGATGAGGCGTGTGGCGGCGCTCGGAAGGAGCGCGGGGAAACGTGCTGGAAGGCGTGCTCAACGTCCAGCATCTGCTGGCGGCAGTGACGGAGCCGGGCGGCGCACCCAGCTGTGGGTTGTGCTTCAGGGCCTCCCCGAGGAGCTGCCTTAAAACGTGCAAACCTGTCACTGTTTGGAGTCCACTTAATTACGGAAGGGCTGGGATGTATGCCAGACTGGCCAGCTTGCCAAAGTTGGGTGCCTGAGGTAAACTCCAGCACGCCACCTAAAATTACAGAGTCCTGTTCCTCAGTCTGGATGCGGGATGCTTGGGAGTTTGGCAGGTCACGAAGGCAGAAGGTGGCTGGTCTCCCCAGCGGTTCGTAAACGGAGCGAACGCAAGGCTGCGAGGCGGTGGACGGCAGAAAACTCAAGGGTCGGTATTTCCCCGGTGCCCGGTAAGGGAAGGCAGGCTCGCGGTGCCACGTCTGCCCGCGCTGCCTGGCTGTGGATGCTCCGTCCTGCCCTGTCTGCTGCTTGCGGCTGCTCCTTCCCTCCTTGCCTCCTTTTGGTGGGCTCTGGCGTTTCGGTCGCCCTTAGATGAGTCTTTTCAGCAAGCTAACCTGGCAGAAGACTAGTCCAGGAGAAATGAAGTCATCTGCCGAATTAATGTGCTAAACCGAGTCGTTAGGGACTCTTCACAAGCCGGTGCCGAACGGAGAGCCCTTGGGTGGTGGCCATGGTCAGAATGGCAGAGCTTGCGGCAAGGCGGGCATGGTTTTTGCTTTTCTCTGAGCCCTTTTTTAGTAGTTCCCTCTTGTTGCTGATGCTAATTGGTCCTTAGTGTTGAGAAGGCTGGCTGATGACCTGTCCATTCTCAGTCCAACAGTCTCACAAGGAAAGGGTTGGTGGGACCTGCCATATGTTCATAGGGCAGGTACTCATGTCTGTAGCTTCCTGGGAGCGAGACAATGAAAAGAAGTCTGCCCTGGGATGGGAGAGGGTCCTTCAGGAGGTCCGTGCATCTGGGAAATCCCCCTCACCCTGGAGCTGACCCTGCGTCCAACTGCTGCTCTGCGCCAGGGCATGTTTCTCTGGTTTGTCTCTGTCCTCCTCTCTTTTACGTTGATGACAACTCTATGGTGGCTAGAAAAGTGACCATTTTTTTTTCTTTTCTTCTTCGAATTTCTGTGCCTTTGGATTCACTTAAGTTACCCTTTCTAGCTTTCATGTCCACAATGAAGCATGGAAAATTTAGTTTTCCTAGAGCCTTCCCTAACAGGAGACTTGAAGAAGAGAGCCAGGTCTCATGGAAACCTGTCACTGGAAACTTTGGACTTTTGTTTTTCCAAACGAAAACCACGCAGGCTTCATGGAGCACAGAGCCTGAGGGATGCATCTTGTTACTGCCATTACTTAGAAGCCAGCACAGCTTCTTCAGGCAAGCTCTGCAAAACCGCAGGTTTGTTCCGCAGGCACGGTGATCATCTGCTGCCCCGCAGCGGGAGCTGCTCCTCGCCGTCGCGGGCTGTGCCGTGCCACCTCTTCTGAGGCACGCTGCTTTTTACAGCCGGCCAGCAGGCAGCCGAGCTGCAGTGGTGCATTTTTGTACCAAAAAAACCCCACCCAACCAAAAACTGTTTGCTTTTTCCAGCCTTGTCTTCTGTGCCCTTCTCTAGACTAGTCTTTGAGCATGGGATTTTAAAAAGCGCTGGGGATTTTAAAAAGCTTTGTTCTGCTCTAGATTTTGCCTTTGGTATCACCACGAGTCAGGTCAGACCAATACCAGAAGCCGTTGTTAACCTCATCCTATTTGTTTTCCGCTGCTGTGGCTTTATGGGAAGCAGCAGTGGGCATGGCCAGGTGTGGGCAGGATCTTTATAGTCCTGCCACTGTAACCACCATGTCCTGTAGACATGCTCTAGGAAGAGTAAGTTACACAGTGCGTAAGTCTTTGTGGCTGGTCTGGAGCAAAGCTGCCTTACTTGCAGCATCAAAGGGAAATCCTGTGAAAACGAGAGTGGTAAATGTGTGTAATTTGCAGCTTCTGAATGTATTCTTGGCTGACCCTGAAGGGATGAAGGTGTTTTACCTCCACCTCCCTGTGGAATCATTGCCGGACTGTCAGACCCTCCTCCGGCTCTGAACAGCCTGTCCTTGCGCTATTTACTGCCAAGGGCATCCTCACTCGGGATTTTGCAATTAGCTACTTGAAACCCCTGAGGGATGGTTCCACCTCCCTTTATCTTGTTCTCCCAGCAAAGTTTTACGTTATCTTTTCTTGCGTCGTCTTCCACAGAAGGTTAAGTCTCCATAGCAGTTGGAAAAGTGTCTGTTCAGGCGAGACTTAGATCTGATTTTATGAGCTTGGAAATCCACAGCAGTGAAACTGCCTGGATATGGAAATGGCCAAGGGATGAGACCCTGCATGCGGGGATTTGGGAGGGTGTTGAGGCCTCCATCGCTTTGGCAATGGAGCCAGCTGCATCAGAGGAGCATCTATACCTCCGTAAGACATTAAATATGTGCAGTCAATGTGCTTGTACTGTAGCATGGCTAGATTTCAGCTTAACACTCAGATTTAAAAATAAAATGGTACAATCTCTAGATGCTATGCTTTTCTTTAGGAGCAGGCTGAGAAAACTCTGGAAGTGAGGGGGTTTCTCTGTGTGTTTGATTTTTTTAGTATGAAGGAAGGAAAGGGAGCAGGATGGGATGTTGCATCCATCAACAAGGGCTGAAGAACAGAAACCCACAGTAACTGAAGACAACCCCAGTCTGGATTGAAAGCTGATGCTTGATGTGGACTAAAGATGTTTAAGCTGATTTTTTTTTTTCAATATCGCTGTCACTAGAAGCACTGCACGAGGGCTCCAGAGAGAGGTCCTGGGTCTTGTTCTTCTGAAAAAGGGAGGCGTTGAAGAGGAGTCCAGATGTGGTGTCCAGGGAGCAGGCTGTGTGGGACAGTGCTTGCTGGGACTTAGTTTGCCTTTTATGGACTTTTTTGGCTAACAGGGGCTGCTGAAGAGGTGGGGTTGGATGTCATCTGCCCATAAGCCTTGCCCGTGGGAAGCAGATTGTCCACAAGTCCTGTCTGGGGCTGGAAACTGCCTGCAAGCGCAGAGGAGCGGGAGCATGTCTCCTGTCACAGCTCCTGCTCCGTGCTGCCCGCGCACAGCTCCGCAGGCCACCTTTGGTGTGGATGTGAGCATAGGGACGGGGATACACCTCTGATAAAAGAAGAACCCTCTTGTGCACAAGGGAGTGTCAGAACTGGTTTGGAGGCACACATTTTGTTGTTTTGAAACATTCCTTTGCTGAGTTGTGAGCCGAGCAGCTGTGCAAAGTGGCAGAGATGCGCAGTCTGGTCTGACCTCTCTATACCTCCAGTAGTGTGTGCGGTACTTTGGCTCACAGCCGTGTTTGTATGTCCATAGGCAGTTGGGCTATGATCCAGGGGGTGAGGGCTTGGCTTGCAGCATCTGAAGTAATGTGGTTGACTTCAAGTGGGCTTGTGTGTGCACAAGGTCAACCAGATCCTTCCTCGGTCCATGGCCAAGGAGATGAGGAGTAAATGAGGCAAGTGAGCAAGTCCTCAAATTATAAAGTAGGGAAACTGGGGAGTGAGAAGGATTTGCAGGGCTCTCCTGGCACAGGAATGGCAGAGCCCCAGGTGGAGTGCAGATCTGCAGATGCGTTTGCGCATCGGTGCACTGCGTGTTGCCATGTCCCTGCAGATCAACCGAGGAGTCTCCTGTGGCCCCGCGGTGGCTGAGGGATAGAGAGCACGCAGCCAGGGCGTTCCTTCTCTGTAAGCACAGCGTATCTCATCTGTGACAGTGGTGGAGGGCAAGAAAGATGGGTTTGGATGGTGCTGAGCGTGCTCTTCTGAAGAAACTTCAGTATGCCAAGACTCATCCTCAGTGCTCGCTCCTGCGGGAGGCATCACCTGTCAGACGAGAACTGCAAATGAATTGTAGTAGCTGATTAGGAAAGAGCCTGCTAAAGTCCAGGAGAAGAATCTTTTTGATACGCAAGCCAAAAACATGCTAACTGAACTACAAACAACTGAACGGTCTGCTATTAAAATAATTAATTTCCATTCAAAGATAGACTTGGCTGTTTCTTTTCCCTAAGATGGCCAGAACATCCTGTAACATAAAGCAGGAGGAGAAACAAGCCTTACATGGACATTCCTTTCCCTTCTGAGAAGATGTGCCCTCCAGTGCTCAGTGTACCTCTTGGTGATAGTCTATTGGTATTTTGTTGCCAGCTCACAGTGAGAACAGGACAGGAAGAAACTTTTTAAAATGAACATTGCAGGCACTGAGACAGTGCAACGGTTCATTTTGGGCGAAACAAGAACATAAGCCATTTCAATTGACATTACACACAATGACGTGTACTAAGAGGCTCACAGCATTTGATTTCTGCTGTTAAAAAAGAGCAGGTGCGTATGGTGTGTGACTCCACAGCGTGGTTGTGAGCAGAAGAGAGCTGTTAATGCCTTGCTTTGGTGCTGGGTGAGAGCCGCGCGGTGCAGGAGCTGGTGGGATTCTGGCCGCGCGTTCCGCCGCGCGTGTTCTCGCTGCTGTGCGGAGGGTGCCCGGTGCACCGCGAGGGGGTCAGCGAGGGGCTGGGTGGAGCCCTCCCGGGGATGCTGGGCGCACCGGCCCCTTGGTGTAACACACAGTGCCATGGTAAAGATCTTTTGAGTGAGCACAGGTCGTGTCTCACGTCTGGGTGCGCGGAGACCATCCTGCCACGATATGGAGTGTACTGTCTGGCGCTAGGGCCATCACAATCCCATTGTGAAAACTGAGCTGAAAAGACCCTTGTCCCAAAGAGCTTCCAGCCCAGGGAACCATCTTACATAGCTTGCTGCTGATACGTTTGTTCAACAGGTTGCATCTGTTGTCCTCATGGCAAGGTATCGCTTGCTGTGGACTCCTCAGAAAGCAGTGTTGTTGGAGGGGAGGGTGAAGGAGAGGTGATATTTAAAAAACCCCTTAAGTTAATTTTACTGCTGGCTAAAAGTAAAATAAATTACGAATTTCATGTTCTTTGGATTTATTCCTGTGCTAAATCAGGAGGCAACCAGTCAAGCTTGTTCAGTACCGGAGGAGTTTTCCGATAACATAACTAACGAGAAAGCTTTTTGAGTCGGGAAGCAATCCCAGGAGAGGCCGCAGGAGCGCTGTGTTGGCTCTGCTGGGAGGCGGTTGGTGTGTTTTGGGGGAAGGACCCTGGACCCAGGGTTGCTCAGGAGCCAGGACGGGCCTTGGCAGGACAGGCCTTGGCAAGACAGGCCTGGCCGGTGCGGTCCCTGCCCCTGCCCGAGCGGGGCCCTGGCCCGGCGGGAGGCCGGGGCGCAGTCCCTGCCCAGGCCCGGCGGGAGGCCGGCTGGAGGCCGGGGCGCAGTCCCTGCCGTGGCCCCGGCGGGAGGCCGGCTGGAGGCCGGGGCGCAGTCCCTGCCCTGGCCCGGCGGGAGGCCGGGGCGCAGTCCCTGCCGTGGCCCCGGCGGGAGGCCGGCTGGAGGCCGGGGCGCAGTCCCTGCCCTGGCCCGGCGGGAGGCCGGGGCGCAGTCCCTGCCGTGGCCCCGGCGGGAGGCCGGCTGGAGGCCGGGGCGCAGTCCCTGCCGTGGCCCCGGCGGGAGGCCGGCTGGAGGCCGGGGCGCAGTCCCTGCCCAGGCCCGGCGGGAGGCCGGTGGGAGGCCGGGGCGCAGTCCCTGCCCTGGCCCGGCGGGAGGCCGGCTGGAGGCCGGGGCGCAGTCCCTGCCCTGGCCCGGCGGGAGGCCGGGGCGCAGTCCCTGCCCTGGCCCGGCGGGAGGCCGGCTGGAGGCCGGGCCGGGCCGCAGGCATGGGTCCGGGCCTGGTGCGGTGAGGGCGAGCGGGGCAGGGACGGCCCTGCGGTGACAGCGCGGTCTGAGGGTCATGCTGGGGCCTGGCTCATGGAGGTGAATCAGCCTTCGCGTGGGAAACTCTGCCCTGGTTCTGCTGCAGAAGAAAGTCTTTCACGGCCAAGGTAGTTTCTTGCTAGGATGGATCTTGATGGAAGAATTGGTCTTTTTTGGTCTTTATTTAGGTCGTGTCTAGAGTTTCTCAGCCTTATGAGCTTCCCGTGATGAAAAGCAGGAGATCCGGCGACTCCTGACATCCATCCTTCCCGCAGGAGGGTGTCAGGTGCTGGGCTCCTCGGTGCCATGGTGGAAGCAAGCTGAGAGAGTAATCTGAGAAGACTTCGGAAAGATGATGAAACTTAAAAGGACAAGAGTGAAAAAAACTATCAGTCACCACTGATTACTGTGTGCTAAAGTTAAAATCCCTAGGGATTTTGCAGCAGCTAATGCATAACAGATTGTAAAATGAAACGACAGCATTGGTGGTTTTGTTTTTAAAGCCTTGATCGTAAGGCTATTGTTTTAAAAATAACAAAGGATTTTTGTTTCATTTTAGTGAAAAAAAAAAAGTGTTTTCCAGGAGATACATGAGTTCTGTTGGTCCCAATACCTGTACTTAGGTGCACATTTCCAAAGCATCTCAGGAGCGGGGCTGCATGCCGGCTGGGCGGCTATTTGGATAGGGAGCTGAGGACCTGAGGACTGCAGTCTCAAATTGTTTAAATTGACTTTGGTGGCACAGTGCCAGCTGACACCAGCTGAGAATCTGGACAGAACAACTTGTCCAAGGTCACCTCATGGGCTAATCGCAGAGCAGTGAATTAAACCTGGGTCTGCAGAGTCTCACTTCAGGGTAAATAAAAAGGCATACTGCTTCTTGGAGGGTCCTGCTGTTCTTAAAGCCTTATAAAGAAAGAGCGTGTCAAACACTTGATTCTGGTATGATGCGGAGTACTACCCTTTTGTGCCAGGATCTCTGGTTAAAAATAGAAACTTTTTCTTTTCCTATAGTATTATATATTTTCTTAAAATACTTTGGAAAGTTACAGTTTGGGATTTTACTAGAAAGATGCCGTTGCTGTGTGTGAGTGGGGGACTCGGCTGGGCTGGGCCAGGCTCGTTTCTCAGAAAAGGCTGAGATGGTGCTGTGCTGGCGGCCGCTCCGGCACCGCAGCCCCGCGGAACCGGGACCGTGCCCCGTGGAGCCGTGCGCCTCGGTTCCGGAGCCGGCCCTGCGCGCAGCGTCCCAGAACTTGTGCTCGCTGTGTTTGACCAGAGGACAAACTCCTCCGAGGGGTGAAACTTCCCAGTGTGGGTGCTAAACATACGAGTTAGTTCTGGAAGGGCAGTGAAGTTGCACAAAAGATGAGTATTAATGATGATTGTACTTTCCTCCTGTATGTTACCAGGGCTCTTCAGGAAAGAGATGGAACTAGTGTTTCCAAAACTACGGAATGTGTTTCCTACATGAGCTGAAATGTGGGAACTTACAAAGAGTTTCCTCATTGTGTCTAGAGATTCTTTTCTTTTTCTTTTCCTTCCCTCCCCCCCCCAACCCTTGAAAAGTTATTTCAATAACTGTCATGTTGGTGTGGATGTGGGAGAGAGAACACGAGGGCTGCAGTGAAATGCAGGGTCTGCCAGCAGAGATGCACAAGCTGAGCAGTTTGGTTCTTGCTGGGGGGAGTCCCATGGCTGGTTTCCCTGCGTGGGGCTGTGAGAAGTGACCCAAACGGTACAAGGCAGAATCAAGCAGGGCACTAGCTGTGTTCTGCAGCCATGTGGTGAGATGAGCTTGGGCTTTACAGCCGAATTTGTCTGCAGGAATGAAGGACTGACTCAGCTGGAGGAGGAAAGGACAAGGGACAACCTGAGGTGGCTCAGTGGTGACACCTGTTGACTGGGAGAATGGCTGTGGTGCTGATCTGAGGTTAGGAGGACCGTGGGAGGCAGGAAAAACCCAGGTGTTTTGGTGTGATAAGTGTTGCCTTATCGTTGGCGTGAAAGGGAATAGAGGAGGCAGTCTAGTGGTGCAGTGTGGAAGAACCTGTCGTGGGAGGGAAGCTGCAGCAGGACACATCTTACTTCTTCCAGACAGATGGAGCTGGCAATTTTACTGTGGCTGATTAAAATGCACCTTCTTCCAGTTCTGCGTTTCCCATGGCTATTGGACTTTGTCCTTCTCTTTCCTGATTACCAGATTTATTTCTAGAGATGTTTACTTACTACTAATAAATATCAGAAAGAGATGTCCTGGGGCTTCTGTATATATTTGTCTGTAATTAAGGTTGGATTAATTGCTTGAAATTGTTTTTAAGGGCCTGTTACGAGATCAGCAGATAGAAGCATGGGATAAAATGCACAATGAACACATTATGTTATAAATAATGGACACAGCCAGTGCACAGGCATCCCTGAAAGGTAATAGCTCTTTCAATATTTAATTAAGTGGGTACCATAGGGAAAACACTCTGTGTCACCAAGGTGATTTTCAACCTGGCTTAGTGACACATAGATCAGTGTGAATGAGGGCAGAAACCTGCATGCAGCCTGGGCGCATGGCAGGCACAGTCCCTGGTAATCGCGGGGAAATGTTTGTTGGCTGGAGAACTGGCAAGAAGAGGGGTTGGTAGGGAGGAGGTGCTGGTGGTACCTGGCAGGTTTGTTGGAACTAGTGCTTTGCTCATTTTCTTAGGGCAGAGTTGCTGATGGGGCAGCGTAGGAAGCCTCGTGCTTCTGTCCGCTCTGTAGAAGAACCAGGCTGTCCAAGAGGAGCGCTGATGGATGTTCCCTCGGGCTCTGGGGCCCGCTGGCCTGTGCCCAGCGTGCCGTGGCAGCTCCAGAGCAGATCCCTCGCTGGGTGCAGGGCCACGAGCACCTGGAACACCTGACGCGCCGTGTGTGGGGCACGAGCCTTCACAGCCTTTCTCCAGCTCCTCCTTGTGCTTCTTTCCCTGGCTCTTGCTGCCAGGGTGCATTTTAGCCCCACGCACAGGGAACAAAAGAGATGCATTAGTGCAGGGAATTCGGTTTCATGGGCAAGAGGGCACAGCATCGGTTGCAAGGCCAGCGGCTGCCCTGAGCGCGTTCTGATCTGTGATGACATTCAGGTCTCGTGGGTTTTCTGAACAGACGCAAGAAAAAGGGGAAGCGTTGCCGATCTGCAATGCCTAAATTCACACCTGTGTCCCTAACTGCACCTTTCACATTCCCGTCTCCTCCACGCTCTCATTTCATTGTGTTTTAACTGATTTTACCCGTCCCGGTGTAGCGGGCAGTGAAATGAGGCGCCTCAGGGCAAGGCCTGGGAGATGTGCAACGATGCCGAGTCCAGCCTGCCCCCCTGCCAGCTCTTGGGGGGTTTCCTCTTTGTATTTCCTTGTCTGGCTATCCGTGAGCGCTCCTGGATTTCACAGCCTGTAGAGTGCTTTTGGGGAGCAAACCCAGATCCAGTATTGTACAGTGCAGTTAAACATCACAGCCAATGTGTTCTCTGGGGCCGGGTGCTTGTCTCCGTGTGGCAGTGTCCAGCATGTTCCCAGCGCTATGGAAGCAGTAAATAATAACAATTAAACAAATAACAGTTACAGATTTATGTACTGTTGGTGCAGGGAAACACAAAGGGAAAAGAGTTGTAAAGTAAAGAGAAGGGTGAAATAGTCTTTTAACTTGAAAAACATGTTTGTATTGAAATCAGACACAAAAGCTCCGTTTTTCCTCTTGCCTGTTTATTTTTTGAGAGATCCATTTCTTTCATGCTTTTCTCCACAAAAGATAAAAAACCCCCTCTTTTGTGATGGCTTCCCTATCATCAGGGTGTTCTGGTGTTTAGATACCAGACTGGGAGCCAGGGCTTATGGCAGTCTTTATTTTTTTTCTTCTTTTTTTGTTTCTTTCCTGAAAGGAGTGGCTTATTTTTAGTGCTTGCAACACGCAGCTCGCTGGAGGGACGCAGCAGGCCTGTTCCATCCGTTCGCCGAGGGAGCGGGATGCGCTCCCGCGCTGTGCGTGCCTCCCGCCTGTTGAGTTTCTGGTGTTTGTTGGCTCTCTGCAGCCCCAGCGCCGTGTCCGCCAGCATTGCTGGGGTGTCCCGTCCACCGCAGGGTCCCGCTGGGCGAAGCGGTGCAGGCAGCGGGCTTTGGGCTGCGGGGGAGTGCAGTGCTGGGTGTGAGGCAAAGCTGCAAGGGTGACACTTGCATGGTATTGTAGAATTTAACTGGGAAAAAGTCATGGTTTCTTTCTTTTTTTGGGGGGAGGAAGAGCTGCCTTGTTTCTTTTCCCAGCATGTCTTTATGATATTTCTCAGATTAAATTCAATTCTGCAGAATCATATTTAGCTAAAAGTGTAAAAGAGGACAAACCAAAATCAAATATTCCAGGTTGACCAAAACATTTAATCTGATCTCAAGGCGTCTTTCCTTCCATCATGTCAACTCAGAATTAGAAGAGAAATACATTACCGTGGGGGAAGGAGCAGCAAATGTTCAGCTGCTAAACAAAGAAACCCCACAATCAAACCACAAGTGTTTGCCCCTGTCACATGCATTTGGAATACAACTCATTTTTCATTGCTTTTTAACAGGTAAATATCTTCTCCAGAGAATTATGCTCTTATTTAGTCACCATCCCTGGAGGTGTTTAAAAGGCGTTTAGATGAGGTTCTTGGAGACATGGTTTAGTGCTAGAGTTGGTTAGGTTATGGTTGGACTTGGTGATCCTGAGGGTCTCTTCCAACTGAAATGATTCTGTGATTCTGCTGCAACACGTGACCCAAGCCTTCCAAGAAACAAGGATCTGTTTGATAACAGTGAGGATGTTAATTACTGCTTTTTCAGCCATCTAAGGTCTTGATTTCCAGGTTCAAACAGCCACAGGATCTTGGAGCTGTATAAAAAGTAGGACTGTTAGTGATGGAAAATGGGTTTTAGGTTATTTTTAATTCATCATTGCTATTTTTTCCCTTGCTGTCTGCCATGAAGAAAGAAAAATCATGATGCTTGAGTTTGATCTGGTAGCCTGGGATGACCTGGGTGACTTGTGGTGCAACCACCTAGAACACACTGTTGTCGCTGTGAGTCTTGCCCTTTGTTTCTTTGCTTCTGCTCTGAAGTCGGAGGGACTTTTTCTGCTGGTTTCACTGCTTCATCCGCAGCCCACGTTTTGGACAGTGGCCTGGGGAGGTTCTGAACAGCACTTTGGGATGGCCAGGAGCAGCGAGGCTGGGTAGGGTGGTTGGGGAGGTTGCTGATACAAGAAGGGAGCTCGGAGAGGGTTCTGGTGAAATGCAGAAAGGGAAGGACAGGATTGCCGTGCGGGGAAAGGGCAGGAGCGTGGCTGAGCGGGATGCAAAGGGAAGGACAGGATTGCCATGCGGGGAGAGGGCAGGAGCGTGGCTGAGTGGGATGCAAAGGGAAGGACAGGATTGCCGTGCGGGGAGAGGGCAGGAGCGTGGCTGAGTGGGATGCAAAGGGAAGGACAGGATTGCCGTGCGGGGAGAGGGCAGGAGCGTGGCTGAGCGGGATGCAAAGGGAAGGACAGGATTGCCGTGCGGGGAAAGGGCAGGAGCGTGGCTGAGCGGGATGCAAAGGGAAGGACAGGATTGCCGTGCGGGGAAAGGGCAGGAGCGTGGCTGAGCGGGATGCAAAGGGAAGGACAGGATTGCCGTGCGGGGAGAGGGCAGGAGCGTGGCTGAGTGGGATGCAAAGGGAAGGACAGGATTGCCGTGCGGGGAAAGGGCAGGAGCGTGGCTGAGCGGGATGCAAAGGGAAGGACAGGATTGCCGTGCGGGGAAAGGGCAGGAGCGTGGCTGAGCGGGGATGCTGGGCAAGGAGCTTGGATCAGGGAGCGGAGCCGTCCTGAGGACAGCTTAGTGATGGAGGATTCATTGCCTGTATTCTGTTCATGCCTCTGAAAACTTCCTATTAGTGGGGAAAAAAAAAAGTGCTGGCGTCTACAGCAGGGTAATGCCAAGGTGCTGCTTTATCTACCCCTGAAGTTCATCTTTGCAACAGCCGCAGATGCAGCGGGAGGCAAAAGCGGAGTTTGCTGGCCAGTGTTAGGAGATTGTACTGTTTTTGGAATGTCACAGGGCAGAAGAAACGGGCAGCAGGTCCGTCAGGACAGACGTGCGGGACGCAGTGAAATCACACCTGGCGGTCAGCAGAGATAACAGCAGCAGCGTCCAGACCTGGCACTGCGAACAGGTGAAATGCTAATGAAATGAGAGTGCCAGCAGGAGAGTTGAGATACCCCTGAGAAACAAAAGAGAATCAGGCTAAAAATACTGAGTGCTGCTGTGTAGACCAGTGGGGAACTGTCACCTTGAGTATCATGTGTGGTTTAAGCCAGGGCATAGAGGAACATCCAGGGAAGAACCATGGAAATGATTAGAGGTGTGAAAAGATTATAGTAAGAAGGAAAACACTGTTAAGTTTGGAGAGGAGATGAGTCACAAGAGTCACAATAGGGAGATTTTAAAAGTGGTATTTTTACCAGGTGCTAAACTGTTCCTTTTGCACTTATGTGTAAAAAGCAAGAAGAAGGGAATGGTCAATTTAATGGTCAAGCTGATATGTATAATAAAAAATATATAAATTTCTGCACAAACTGGTAATGAATGATCAAGGAAACCTGGAATAACCACACGTCCAATGACAATCTTTGGCAGGAGACAGTGAACAGGAAACTTTATCTTCAGTTAACTAAGCATAAAACTGACGCTGTTCAGCATGGTGAAGCGCAGGCAGAAATCCATGGGTTCTTGTGGAGTCTGTGCACTGCCTAAAAGATGAGTTTATAGCTTATGGTTGGTCTGAGGTAGAGGCGTTTTAGTGACCCAGAGAGCTAGTAGACCTAACAAGAGCTCGCTTTTTAATGGTTAGGGTTTTTAATCCCCCCCTCCCCGTTTATTTGTAAATAAAAACTCGTATTAAAATGCCTGGTTTATAAGAATATAAAATGTCAAAACAACAGATGAAAGGGACAGACAAGAGAGGAGCGAGGGCAAGCACATTTCAGAAAAGCCGTGCTGTTTTTGGCTTGGGCCGGCAGGATCTAGCAGTCCGTTGTCAGTAAGCGCCAAGGATGCCTGCCAGCTTCGCAGAGCGCTCTGTGGCTGTGCAAGGCGGTGGTGACAGCTCGGTCCCCTGGCCGGGACAGCACGGCGGCTCTTCCTGCTCCGCTCACTGCTCACCAGCACCTTTAGTCTTCGGTGCCTTTCTGCACTTCAGCAATGTTGGGTGCAACTCCTTCGCTGCTGTAACTCTGGTTTTGCACCAAAGTTCCAGGGATTATCCCAGTTTCCCCCAGCTGAACATCATGCCTGGGCATTTTTTAATCCTCTCCTATTAATTTAAAGTTGTCTTGTCCACTGAGTCAGCCCCAGTTTGGATCAGAAGGGCTGATGCCCTCGTCTTGAGTTACTGCTGCACACCAGCCTGATCCAGGAGAGCTTTCCATCACCTTTCCTTGGCAAACCTCAAGACCCCAATTTATCCAGTCATCTTTCTCTTAACTTTTTTTTTCTTGTTAGTTTTTGTAGTTTTCCAATAAATAGGGGTGGTTTTGGAGGCTTGGATGAAATGACCTGCTCACTTCATGGCCAAATTCATGACATGACCTGATCTCAATGATGGGGACATGTTTGGTTTTCCATCAGCAGCCTGGAGAGAAAGATGCTAACAAGTCTCTCTATAAACTGGATTCCTGCTCTGAGCTCCTGCCACATTTCTGGCTCGTTGGGGTTCCTGTGCCTTGATGCTGAGAATAGATACACTTCTCTGAGATCAGTGTGCAATTGGGGAGCATTGGGATGTTGTATGGCATTACAAAGTAGTGCTCTTCATGCTGAAGAACAACCTGGGTTCTGAGTCTGTAGTGTGAAACTGGTGCTGGGTAGTTGGAGGTGTGGAAGATGCCTTGTGGTGGTGTTCAGTGCTTAAAAAAATAACTCGCCCCTTTTGAAATATGCTATGGTACAGAACTTTGGAAAAACTCTTTATCGTAGCACAGTCTTTAAAGATGTCACAGTATTATTTTATTGTAAAGCCAGTAGCTAAAACATAAGAAAAATGTCTAATCTATATACTGACGTGAACAACATGACAATGTAGTTAATGCAGGATGTTCAGTAGTCTTTATCTCTGCTGAGAAAATGAAAAAAAATGGCTCTGACATGTTTCCCATTAAAAATCATCTAATTCTGAATAACCAAATTGTCAGAAAGAAAACTGTTAGCTTTCTAAGAAGAGTTTTGCTTGTTCCTTGCTATTCTTATAGCCTCTCTGCATAATATCAGATTTTTGTTCTACATTTTGCTGGCTGTGATTTAGTGTATATTGAAATCAAAGGACGGGACCCTTGTTCAGCGACATAAGCGCTCAGGCCCCACAGCCTTTGGCAGCTGGTGTGAAGCTTCAAGTCAGTGTAAGTTTTGCCTCGTAACAGGCACTTAAGGGATTGCAAGATACGGTCTGAAGTGAGAAGCCAAGTGGACGTGTTGCAGCAGATTTGCTGTGATGGTTGCGTCTGCCTTGTGGCAGCCCCAGGTGGGACCTCACCAGTGCAGGCCAAGGGGCGATGGAGGCCAGAGCAGGTCCGGACACCTGGCCGTTCCTCGTTCACTGGCCCTGCCACAACACGAGTCCAGGATTCTGCGTTGTGTTCTGGAAGGGCTGGTGGGATTGCAGCCTGAGCCCGTAGGGCAGTGCCGAGCTGCCCCGACTATGTGCCAGGGCCGTGCCAGCACGTGGGGGAATGTAGACCCGACTTAATTGTCATAAAATGTCTTTGTTAGCAAGGTTAAAATCTTGATACGTCACAGGGAAATCCTTGGAAGGCCAAACCTTTGAAGAAAGCACCTCCTTGCATCTCACCTTGTGTTCTGTATTGCTCTGAGACAAGCGTGTTTGAGAGTGGAGGTAGCCTGGACGGGGATTTGGGGTCAGGGGGCTGCGAGTGCTGCCGTGGGGCAGCTGCGCCCCTCAACGCCGCGGTACGGGAGCAGAGCTCTCCCCGGTGTCAGCCCCAGCCGGCCCGTTCTGCTCCTGGTTACGCTCATTCGTGTGAATGCTGAATGTGCCCTTTATAAACACGGTTATTGCCAAATTAAGCTTTTCTCCTTCCAGTCACCTCGGATGACTTTCTTCTCCTCTGCTGCTCGCTTGGGAGGGTTTGTGGTCTGACAGGCGTTGGGGGGTGTGCAGGTGAGGGGGTGTGCAGGAGGGGGGTGTGCAGGGGGGGGGGGGTGTGCAGGTGAGGAGTTGTGCAGGAGCGGGGTGTGTGCAGGACGCGGGGGTGTGCAGGAGCGGGGTGTGTGCAGGAGCGGGGTGTGTGCAGGAGCGGGGTGTGTGCAGGAGGGGGGTGTGCAGGAGGGGGGTGTGTGCAGGAGGGGGGTGTGCAGGAGGGGGGTGTGTGCAGGAGGGGGGTGTGCAGGAGCGGGGTGTGTGCAGGACGCGGGGGCGTGCAGGACGCGGGGGTGTGCAGGAGGGGGGTGTGCAGGTGAGGAGTTGTGCAGGGGGGGTGTGTGCAGGACGCGGGGGTGTGCAGGAGGGGGGTGTGCAGGAGGGGGGTGTGCAGGAGGGGGGTGTGCAGGGTGGAGCAGGAGGAGGTTCTGCAGGGGGGACAGGAGGGGTTGTGCAGCACGGCGGGGCCGTGTCAGCCCTTGAGGCTCTCCTGTCCTCCGTGCAGTGACACGCTGCCAAGCACGGGCTGCTGGGACGTGAGCCCCTCCGCTCCGAAAACTGCTTGTGTGTGGAACTGAAACTGCTGAGCTCGGGTTGCCAGGGTGTGCTTGTTGTTACAGGAGAGGCCTGATGTTGCACTATTGCATGTGCTCCTTCTGAGAAACCCCTTGTATGTGTTTAACTCGCAGTTTCAGCTCTTACCCATGCTCACAGACTAAACAAACAGCAAACAGAAGTCTCTGAAGTTTTTAAAGCAAAGCAGGTTACAAAGTGCTTGAAGTTTCAAATGATGATTCTTAGTTTACCAAGGTAAACACTTTGTTGTATAAGCATGTGCAAAATTCAGCAGAGGTTTGCTGGTACTTTGCAGCAGTGAAAGGCCTACAGAAGTAATAAGTTGATTTGTTGTTGTTGTGTGTGGTGGTTTGTTTGGTTGAGTTGTTTTGGTGCTGCTGTTTGTTCTTTTTTTAAGCAAAGCAGTGGGTGGTACTGCAGTTCTAAACTGATGGAAGCTTACAAGTTCTCATGAAACCATAGATGCTCTTGTCTGAACCTTTGAAGCCGTGGAGGAATGGCCCTGGCTCCTGACGTTTTTGGGACTAGCCGGCCTGTGGAGCTAATGGCACGGTGCCTTTCCAGTGGGATTAGAAACACCGCTGTTTCTAACCCAGGGGACGCAGGGTTTGAAATGCAAGTGTTTTGGCTGCTTCAAGCATTGAGGAACAGAATCAGGAGTTGCCTTTCCTGTGCAGTCTCATATATCTAGTGCTGTTTTCCTTTAGGTTATGATGCCCTGAGCTATTCCGTGGAAAGTGATGACAAATGGAGTGGAAGACAGCTGCTGCAAGCGAGTCAGGAGAACACGACTGACGTCCCAGGGAGCGGAGGACAGCCGTACGTCAGGAATTGCACTGAACCAGGTAGGAATGACAGTCGCTTTCAGATCCTCGGTCTTACAGCTGGCTTTCCCACCTCCAGATGTCTGTATTGGTATCGCCTTCGCTGCTGACAACTTGTACTTAGTAATTTTTAAGTCAATAAGCATGCTTCTTGTCTTCCTGGTAGGTGTGCACCATATAGGTATTACAGACTCCCACAGCAGCTGGGGTTAAGAGGAGGACGTGCTGCCAGCGAGAGTACAAGACAATGTTTAATATACGCTAGTAACCAAGTGCTGGGATCATAAGAAGCTTGTCTTCTGCGGTTCTTGCTTAAACACTGCGTGTGGTTCTAGTGATGGGATGTACATAGTGAAGATGTGTGCTAATAGGGTTGCTCTCTGGGAAATTAGCAGGTAGTCATATGTTCGGCAGAAGTCCTTCCACCAGCAGTGGACCCAAAGAAACCTGGTCTTCTGTAGCGTGAGGTTGGGCTGATCTGCTGACGAGAAATAGGCCTCAGTTCATAAAGGAGCTTTTTCCTCGGGAAGGGACCTCGGCAGGTTCCTCCGCATCTCTTCGACTCCTGTTTTTGCGAAACTCTTAGGAGCTTAATGTCGTTGAAACTCTGCTGCTCTGTTGTGTTTCGTTGAGGTTGGTTGACGTGTTCAGAAGCTTTGGGGCGGCGGGCACATGCACAGCTGTTTTGGATGTGCTCCCTCGGGGGTCTCCTGCAGCCAGGGTCAGGGCAGGGGGGGTGGGAGGTATTTAACTGCAGGAGATGAGCCCATGTGCTCTTTGAATCTGCCTTCCCTGAGCCCTTCGGGGCTTTTTGTCAGTCTCTTGTTCTGAAAGAACCCACCGTTGTTTAGAGGGGCAGTTTCTCTGTCTTGTACTTAAAAGGACAAATCACTTGGGGCCCTGGACAAAAAAACCTTTCATGGATGACAGAAGAAAGAGCAAGATGGTGAGTCTTCAATTTGCATCCAATTCATTGCACCATTTTTATTTTTACCTAAGTAGAAGTCATCATAATACATCACTATCAAAAGAGAAGGCTTTATAAGCTGTTCAGTCCCGTATTTTTTTTATTTTCACAGCAGAGCATGGATGTCATTTTCACAAAGTTCAGGGAGGGGGGGAAAGGTGTTTCTCCGTTCCTCAGGACTTACGTAGGTTATGTGCCCCAAGAGAAATTCTAACAAATACAGTTCTTGTTGCACTTCTCTGTCTCTAATCTTTCATCCACGGTAATCCTTAATAATGTTTCTGGACAGATGGATGATTGTACTCTTTTTTAGACAGCAAAAACTAGTACAAAAATTCTTCTTAATTGATTTTTTTACTGGTTTGCGTATCTCCTATATAGTGCAGATCTAGTCTTCCAGCCTCACATCAGCATCTGTAGTAACCTTTCCCCATCAGCACCTGCTGTCTCACCATCCTCAGCTGTTTCTGCTGCCTTCACCAAATAAAGTGGCCTATTGGAGACCTGGGGGATTTTCATTTGTGGTGTGTGTGTTTTCTCCCCCTTTTCCAGAAGATGAAACAGTAATTACTGAGTAGATTGTGTAATGCTGAGGAGAGAGAAAGTAGAAATAACTTAGGTGAATTACTGTTTTTTTTCTCTAAATTATCATGACATTACAACAGAATGCATTCTGTAATAGCAAACTGATTAAAGGTACTGTAGAAAAGAAAGTAAAAGTAACAAAGTCGAGGTCCTTTGTGTTGTTTCGTGGATTTCATTTGGACCATTATCATAGTGTAAATGTAAATCATTAATGCCAGGCTGGATGGCAGTCAGAAATATTTGAATTGCCTTGGTGTGAACGGGAGCAGGAGTCTCTGTGAAAGTTTTCTGTCAACTTCAGCGGACGGTAGGCCACGTGCAGAATACTTCGGTTCTGCTTTTCAGCAAACAAAGTGAGTAAAAGATGAGCTGGTGCAAGCGATGCTGTAAATAGCATTGATATGTCATCTCGTTCTGGGTGATTTTTGTGCTGTATGTGATAACACGAGAAGGCAAAGTGCTGGTTGTGCTTTGGGAAGAATTTCAGAATTTTCCGTTTCCACTGCCGTCACGCAGCAAGGCCTCGGTCAGGGCGGCCGCGCGCTGCGGCTGGAGCAGGCTGCGGCGACTGGGCTGAACCCGTGACGCTGCGGAGCGCGGTTCCCGCGTGGTGCATGCCCTGCCCCTCGGGTGTCCCTTGTCCCTTGGGGACCAGCAGAGCTTAAAGCTCCTTCGCATCGCCACAGGACACGACTTTGTGTGTTTGGCCTTCGGGTGCTTCTCCTTCCCTTTGGCGAGCGTTGGTGGGAAAGTGCTGCCTCAAAAGACGATGTGGTTTTTTCCTCCTGCTTACTTCCAAAATTAAGTTGTACGAACACCTACAGCCAGGCAAAAGTGAGTGTTTAAAAAAGCAGTTTCACCTCATTGGTTGGAGAGAGAAATAAAATGCCTCATTTTGAGGTGTTTTGTGGTTTTTTGTACAGCTTGGCTTTTGTAGTCCGTTGGCAGTAAGCACATTTTTATGTGCTAAGGGAAAGATCTCTTTGACTGCACGTGTGTTTTCGGGCTCATTTGAAAGCTTGGCATGACATTTGTGAACTGCTATTTTTGTGTTCTAATGGTTTATCCAGTGAGCTATGGAATAGCATTTTATCATCAGAACTGCTCCAAATAGTGGGGCTTTTGCTCACTTCTCCTTGGAAACATACACAGTAGAAATGTTAAAGGCGTGAAATAGACAGAATCCAGCCTAAAGACCTTTTTTTGGATTTTTTTTTTGGTACTTTTGTAGTTTTTGACTCTGCAGCCGTTGCCAGTGGAGTGACGGTGTGGTCGTTCTGAGCAGTTCCCTGTGAAACGCCCTGCTGGTCGTGGCTGTGTACCCGGGGCGTCCCCCGCAGTGTGGCGTTCTGAAATAGAAGCCGCAGGTTCGTCGCGGTGCCTGTGCCTCGGTCTGCGCTGGAGAAGTTCAGAGAAACTTGCCGATAATTCAGACTTGGTTTATCGTTGGTCACGAAGAGACAAGCTCATGGCCTGCGTCAGGTGGGCCGTGCCGTGTGCGTGAGCTGCTCTTGGAGGCCGCCGGGCGCGCCGGGTCCCCCTTGCCGCGCCGGGTCCCCCTTGCCGCGCCGGGTCCCCCTGCCGCGCCGGGTCCCCCTGCCGCGCCGGGCCTTAGTGCTCGCTCCGCCGACGCGTTTGCGCTGACGAGCTGTCACCGTGTTCCTCCTCGGTGCTACCGCTTCCCACGGGCTCCTGCCTCGGAAAGGCCGCAAATAAAATAACAGCCCTGCTTAAGTGTGCCGTTCTAAAGTAATTATCAGTAATAGCAGGAAATATGTGATTACTGCAGAAACGAAAAGATCTTGGTATATTCATTTAGACCCTCAGGCACAGAAGTGTTTAATTTAAACAACCAAAGATGGTTTCATGCAATTATTTCTTACATTTCCTCCTCTTATTTCAAAAGCAACTTTCCCTTTTATCCATATTTCTCCAGTGAGTCATAGATTATGATATTGTAATTTGTAGTGCTTGGCTGCAAAGCAGGTAACTCTTCGCTTATGCTCGTTACCGTTTTGCCTCTTCTGTGCTGAACCACAAACCTTAACCCACAAAACCCAAACACCTCCGGTGAATTTGCGCTTTTGGATCTCTTTCCCGTTAGACGTTTTCTCCCCTCTGTTCTGCATTCCCAGGCAGCGGATTGCCACCACCACCGTGGGTTTCTCGGGGAGCAGCCGGGTGACCGTCTGCTATGGGTGGGTTTTGGTGTGCAGTATCACAGCGATCCAAGGAATTCCAGTTTTGAGGGCTCCAGCGTGTTGTCATTCACTTTTATTTTTCCCACTTGGTGGGTTGCAAACGAGGGTTGTCATTTGTCCCACCCCGACACAGGAGCCCTGTTCCTGGGGCTCGGGCTCTGCGGTGCTAAAGCAAAGGTCTCCCCAGGGCACGTTCCCTCCGGTGGTTACAGCGCGGAGCATCGGGTCTGGCACCTGGGGAGCAGCGCGGAAAGACTTCGGCAATGCCAAACCTAAAACATTAGCAAAATGTGATGTTGGGGTTCAAACCTCAGAGGTAAAAGCAAAACCCATGCTTGTTTCTTCCAGGTCTGTGTGCTGGCATGGAGTTATCGTTTCCTACAGTCGGGAAGGAGAGTTGTTCTCTTGATGGGAACGAGAGCAAGCACTGGCTTTGTGTTTGGAAGAGTTCTTCCTTGCTGAGCCTGCCTGCTTGGTTTGTTAGAAATTCTGTGAATTATTTTCTTTTTCACCCATGTTTGCCCTGGGCCACACACAAATTCATTAAGTGCAGGCTGTTACAGTGTTGATTTGAAAATGGGTACACCCAGCTTGCTCACCTGTAGTTATTTTTTTTTTTTCGGGCAATGGGTTTTTTGTTTTGCTTTGTTTTTTGGCAGCTGGAATTTGTTTCTGGAGCCAAGTTCAGATTCGCATTAAGTTGGGTTAGCAGAGACAGGTGCACAGCATGTCTCTGCTACTCACAGGCCTCCCATCCTGTGTTTCAGGTAGGACAGGCCTTGTTGGAGGAGAGATCACAGATGTTCTTGTTAGCCTGTGGCGGAGAAGTCAACCTATGAAAGTTGTAAAAAGCTGCAAGGGATACTTAAAGAAAACTTGCAGATGGTGGAAAGTACTCTGTGCTGGCCCTGCATGCACGTGCGTATGGTGCTCGTTTGCTGCAGTGTCAGAGCAATTATCCTTGGGCTGGGACTTGGCACCGCGAAGCTCCTCGCTCTGGAGCTGCTTTGTGACTTGTTTTTGTGGCTTTATTTATAAACACGTTCAGCTGCTCCGGAGCTGGAGCCGAGCGCAGCGTGTGTTCAGCTGGTGGTGGCTGTGCTGTGCACCCGCTGCAGGGTTTGCTTTCTGGGCTGCGTTGTGCAGGGATTGCAGGATGTCTCTGGAATAAGAGGTGGCCACAAGTACTTTCTGTAGGACTTTTCAGTCACCTAAGGGGGCAACAGCCCAAGTGTCACCGAGTTACACTGGCATATAGGTGAGCAGGTTCCTTGGCACCAGGCGCTCAGAGTCAGGACCCGGTGTGTGCTTGCAAACGGCTGTACCTGGACCACACGCCAAAGAACAATTGCTTTTTGCTGCATACTTAAAACCTCTGAACTCATCTCCAAAATCATGCAGTTACTTGGAAAATAGGGCCCTCTGTGCACACACAGGAGGCCAATAGCATTCTTTTTGCTGAAATTTTACCAGTGTTCCCATGTGATTATGTGTGCGACTCCAGGAGATGAAGCTTTAGGGAGAGAAGGAATACAAGCTCTGTGATTAAAATGAAGAGGTGGCAGTGCTATTTCCCAGCTTATCCTCAGTGTGTTCTCTTGCGTTGATGAAACAAGAGAGTTGGCAAAGGGAGAGGAGCTAAGTGGCAAAACAACAAAGTAAAACCCAGTCCTGAAATCAGCACCATCTCTATGGTTTGTGGGCAGAAGAAAGGTAGTGAACTCCTGTGAGCCCGCAGTGCCCTCGTCAGAAAACTGCTGTTTATTTTTGCAGAATATGTTGTTATGTATGTATCAAACAGTTGTAAGTAAACCACTACTTGTTCTAATAAAAACCAATCTCGTTAGACCCATTGGCTCCTGGCTTGAGAGTGTTCAGCTGCACTGAAATGACCCACCAGCAACCTACCGGCCACCATTTAATTAAACTGGCTGGTGCTGAGTGTTGTCTAGATGTGAAATGCTGACCCCGATGCTACTGGTGCTGGTGAGGAAGCTTTGCCTCAGATGCGCTTTCACTGAAGACTCTTTCAGGCCCGTGACTGCCTTTTTGGAGATGGTGATCGGTCTGGTAGAACACAACTTGCCAGCTATGAGCCTGCGGGACTCCGGTCTTATTTGATGGAGTGGGCCACAGGAAAAATAAATGTGTTTTTAAGAAGAAAGGAAATCCGAGGGGCAGCACAGCTGTTTTGCAATGGAACTTGAATGTTCCTTGGCTGGTCTGATGGATTGTGTTTGCACATATAACTTCATGGGGGGCAAGCACATTTTTTCAGTTACATCATCTCTAAAGGAGCTGCCTTCTCTTTCTCTGGAAAAAAAAAAAAGCAGGTAGCAATATGAACATTCTTCAGCAAAAACAGGGGAAAAATATTTTCCGAAGTACCTCATCAACCAGTTACTACAGTTACTTAGTGAGAACCCGTGTTTAGAGTAACAGCAATGGGGGTGTGGGAGGGACCCGTGTGTTCCTTTTAATGATGATTTTTCCCCTCTGAAATGACTTTAAAATGCCCAGAAATTTTCTCAGTTTTGTTTTGGGGGATTATATTTTTTTTTTTCCTCGCTAGTTAGAGAAGTAAGACTTGCTTCCTTGAACTTTTAGCAAGGTTGGATTACTCCTTTGCTTATTGTGTGTCATGGAAAAAGCAGCAGAGAGGTTTGAAATACTGAAGAGGGACCTTTGCTTCCAAATCTCTGCATTTAAAAAGTGTTCAGAAGCAAGTCAGGACTTTCAGACACTAATAAATGTCACATTGTACCTTTCTGAACTGGTTTTTACTTCTCCGACACCCAAGGATGCCAGGCTGCTGTAGTGCATCGCCCTAGTAATCTGAGAAGTTTTCCATGAAGCCTGAGACCTGAATTTCTAAAAAGGAGGTTAAAAGAAAAAAAAATGTCGAGTCAGACTTACTCCTTTCTATTGGAAAAAGACGTACTTGTGTTTTTCCGTGCTGAGCGTGGAGAGCAGGACTGTAGCGGGTTTTGGGGTTGGCGCTGTGAGGGAGCATTGTGGTGACGTGCGGTGATGCTGGTGGCGCCCAGGGGCTGTGCCATGAAAAGCGTGCTGTCAGGGGTTATTACCAGCTCAAAACCTGTAAATTGCAAGTGATCGTGTTCATGATACTTGTCGGACCATCTTTCTGATCGAACGAGAGGCGCTCACTCAGCAGACGGCAAGCTGCTCAACGCAGCACGGCCTCGGGCTTTACCGAGGTACAAATCACGGCTCTCAGCTGTAATAAAATAAATGTGCACCAGATGTAGATGTTCTAGATTGGCCACATACCAGAATAGTTTGGGGTTTTGTACATACCTGAATTATTCTTCTGTCATGGTAAATGCAAATTGTCCACTTAAGCACTTAAAAACGTATTTCTGCATTTTTGTAAAATCTCATAATTCTCCCCAGCATCCTATTTCCACCGAGCTCCTATTTTGTGTACATCCCGCAACATTTCCCTGTGCTGCTGGCTTCTCCCAAAGCCAGCGACAGCTGGCTTTCTAGACCATTTTGGAGCTTGGAACAGATGCAGGCTCTCGCAGGGCTGCAGGAGTCCGCAAGCCATGGCTGCGCTGGAGCACAAACAAGATTTGGGGAGGAGGACTTCTGGATAATTGTGTTTCCTGTCTCCGGACAGCAGAGAGATTAACTTGTCCACCTGTGGGCAAACCCTGGGCGGATCCTTAGGTGGGGTAAGTCCAACAGGCTCTGCTGGCTTACATCGAGTGGTGGTTTGGCCCTCGATGACACAAGATTTTCAGCGTTCATTTGTGCAGGTAGGACAGATCCAGGTCCCTTGTGCAACACTGGAGCAAGGAGGGTTTTCTGTAGGACCATGACAGGTATTCTGGGCTGCCGCATTGTTTTCCCCGTCCTAAAGTAAGGCCTTCCACAATGGAAACATATAAACGTTGTCCTATTTTAAAGTCTCTTTTTGCTGCCAGAAGGGTCGAGGGAGTATGCTTGTTAATGAAGAAAATTAGGGCAAACGGTTATAAGCTCATGCTTTAAATTTCGATGTGGCTGTGGCATTTTGCAGATTGAACATGAATGTGTAAACGAGGGCCTCAAGCCTTTAAATTTCTGTGCCTTCGGGGGTGAAAGCTGATGTAACTCCAAAATCTGTCCAAGGACAAGTCTTTATTAGAGTTTCTGGTTTAAATTTGTTATTTTCGAGCTATTACTCTAAAAGAAGAGAAATAACATCTGGCTCCATGTTACAAACTGAATTTTTGTTGCTTGTTTTTTCAGTTCTTGGCAGTAGTAAGTATTTAAAAATCAGAGGTCCAGATTTTCCACTGATGTAAATTATTACTAGCTCCATTGACTTCATTGAGCTTATGCTAGTTTTAAATGACGGAGAATCTAATACAACATCCTAAGTCAAGAATTAATACAGTCAGGATGGAGTCTTTATCATCTGTCATTTGCATTTTAAGCAGTGTTTAATTGTATAGTTTTTATACACAGACACGTGCATAAACTCACTTATGCACGCACAGAATAATGGCTTTATATATCAGTGCTGAAGCAGTTTAATTTAGTGCACAGCAGTGGGTAAAATAAAAGTATTTAATTAAAATGGATTTTTTCGTGGACTACGTGAAGAATTTTCCAGATTAGATATTGGTTACCCAAAAGTGCAAGTTTTCTGTTATTCTTCTGTGCAGTCCCTGTTGAGAGGGTGAGACGAGGTGTTTTTTGCAGCTCGGGCGGCTGTGTTGCTGGGGCTGGTGAGTGAGCAGCTGCTCGGGCAGAGCTCCCGCTTTGGTGTGGGCTCTCCAGAAACATTGGCTTTGATGGGATCAAGGTGTTTTGTGCCAGGTCTGATAAAACTCCACAGAAAACCTTCAATGCTGCTCTGCCAGCCCGAGTGGTGAGGTTTGAGGTAGGGTGTAGCAGAGGTAAAGCGGCTGATGCCCCAGGCTGGGTGACCAGCCAGGGAGCGCAGCCGTGTTCTGTTTGCTAAATCTGCACGGTTCTGCCCCAAAGCCTCGGCTGCAGCAGAGGTGACAGCAGCGACCCTTGCCAGGCAGCCACCCTCCTCTGCCACCAAAATCTCGCGTGCTGAGCACCTCTTGTTTGCTTGACAAGTTGATGTTACAAATACAGAACTGTCTGCAAAAGCAGGGCATACTCTGGGCAAAACCAAATAATAACAAGAAAGAACGCCAGCCGCTTGGGCGCTTCGAACCAGGCAGACGTCTGTGCGTCCCGTCGTCGCCTGCGTGGTTGTGGCGTTGGTTGCAGTTTGCAGCATGGAAAGCTTCTCTGTCCTTCAGGCTTGCTCACCCAAAGTTAATGAGAGGTTTTCAGATTTGTTTTCATTTCCATCCCGAATTTTTGGATTTTAGGATATTGTCAAAGATCCTAAATTTTCAGGGCAGTGCCAAATATCTTTTAAAGGCCAAAAGATACTGGTGCTCCTGTGAGAAAAGCAGTGGTTGTGGGGGAGCCGTGACCCCAGAGTGCTTCACGAGCCGTCTGCTGCTTCTCCATCAGGTCAGGCCTTGTCCTGACCCACGCGCGTCCTCCAGACTGGTCCTGTCCTGCGCTGGTGACCGCAGCTTTCTGTCCCTACCCATTTACTGATTTCTATGTGTATATGCGTAGATAAAAAAAGAGCAGTCGTGATTGGTGTGTTTGTAACCAGAGACTCTCCGGACCCGCAGCCCAGTGATTACAGCAGCAGCGTTGACCCAGGCTTCTGGTGTTGGACAGGCAGGTGCTGACGGGTGAATGACCACTTCTCATTAGCACTCATTAATACTCTCAGAAGAAACTGACTGGAGAGTTAGCCTCTGTGCTGATGACGGCGAGTTCAGGTGACCCGAGCACTGTGGTGCTCGGTCCTTGTGCAGCTCGGCAAGCTCTCCGTGCCCGGCCCAGTGACATTACCTGCTGGAGCGTCCTGGTTCATTACCCACCACACCAGCCTCAGCTCCTGAAGGGCTGTGATTAGTCACCAGCCAGAGATGTCTTCCCGTCTCTTAATTGATGGGAGAGGAAAAGGAAAGGAGGAGGTGATAATTGCTTTGTGTTAAAACAGGGATAATTATCGCTATAGAATTCCACTAGAAAACAAAGCAGCGATTAATTATTAATCGTCAGAACTCGGATGCGGATGGGCAGAGTTGGGTTCGCGCTCCCTTTGTGCTGGGTTACACGTGGTGACTGAGGAGCAATCGAGTCTCTGGAGCCCTGTGCTTTGCAGCCGGTTGTGTGGATGGCTCCCTCAGAAGATGCTGCTTTGGGGCTGTGGGGGCACCTGCCAGCCCAAGCTAAACCTGTCGCTCCACAGAACCTGGCCGCGAGCTCCGTGCCCGAGGGGACCCCTGCCCGTGCTCGTGTAAGACGTAGCCCTGTCCGTGTGACACAACGGGGTCAGCACGTCTGAAGAAGGGCCCTGTCATGGGAAGAGGGGGGCTGGTCAGGCTGAAAGTCCGTCTGAAACTGTCTTCCGGCTCCATCTGTGTCCAGTGCCACGATCACGGGGAAAAACGCAAGAGAAGTGCAAGATGTTTTTACCACTGGATTTGGACCGAAGGACTGAGTGGCGCTTTCCTGGTGCGCTCTCGCGTCTCCCAGTAATTTGCAGCGTAAGGAGTCTGTGTCCGGGTCCTTGGTATAAAATAGCTCTTCTTGCTTTATTTTCTCTGGGAATCTGAGTGCTCTCTGAGCCCTCTGCGAGGCTTTGGCACCTGCAGCCCGGTATGGCCAGGGCTTCGCTGCAGAGCTGTGCCTGTTCGAGGACGTCTGTGTGGCAGGGGAAGAGGGAAGGACGAAACAAGTTTGGTATGTGGGGACATCAGCTAGCAGAGATGATCTCAGCAAGCAGGGCTCTCTGGAAGCTGTCTTGGCAGCTGGTTGCTGCGGGGGCCCTCGGTCAGGCTGGATGCAGGGATGCAGCAGCCCTCCTGTAGCCATGGCAACGTGGGGGATGCAGTGGTAACTACTGGCATCCCCAGAACAAGAGGCATGGAAGAGAGGTGGAAATGAGTGTGGTTTCAGGGCCAGGCAATGGACTAACCCAGAGTAATCCAGGTGAACCAGGCAGACACAAGTAAGGCAGCATTGCTGGTGGTGGGAGTGCCCCAGTTGTTCACTTCTGGCGTGCCTTGGCATGCCTCCACCCCGGGCACTCAGGCCAG
The DNA here is from genome assembly GCF_036013445.1 of Caloenas nicobarica. NCBI lineage: Eukaryota > Metazoa > Chordata > Aves > Columbiformes > Columbidae > Caloenas > Caloenas nicobarica. Next base: position 122,105,981 of record NC_088247.1, read on the forward strand.
ATTGACGGACACCTGGTACCAGACTCACCTGGCTGGGAGGTGTTCTCTCTTGTTGCTTCTTTTGCAGATTTATTGAACTCCTCCTTGAAACTGCCCATGGGCAGTTTCAAAATCCCTGTTGTGCAGCCAAAGCTTTTGGCACTCCTCTCCCCGGGTGGGGCGAAGGGGCTGGGTTTGTCTCCGCTGCTCTCAGGGGTAGCAGGCTGAAGCCAGGTCTGGAAGGCTGTGCTACAGCAGCACCGGGTTTGCAAACACTCTGGGAGCCCCCCCAAAGCTGAGGGGTGGGCAGGGAATCAGCAAGCAAAGCTCAGAAGAGCAGTTGACAAGGGAGTGCAAATAAATGCTGCCACATAAACTACGTCTTAAAGCGTGGTTGTCGAACACCTACAGAGCCTGAGGCTCCTGTGGGTAATACTAAGCCTCCTCTTTTCCCCCATTCCAGTCTTGGTAACCAGGATTATGGGTTTAATGAGGATGCTGGAGCTGACAAATAACTTGGACTGGGCGATGGAAAGTTCCACTGAGCCACCACCGCTCATGTACTGGGGTGAAGCCGGCAATGGGGAAATCGAGCTGTTCTGCAGCCTCCATGCTTGAGTAGATTTTATGTTCCACTTGCACTTGGGTTCCTCCTTTTGACATGTCTTTCCCCACTCCCATTTTCTTAAAAAAAAAAAAAAAAAAAAAGGAGTGAAGCTGTTGTTAAAAGCCAGCACATCTCCTGCAGTACCTCTGCTGCGTCCATGCTGTATGCATTTGGATTGCATCCCTGTCTCCTGGGGAAGACTTGCAGGGATATTTAACTTATCTTCAGCATACAATTAATAAATGGGTTAGCACGCAAGAAGGTGAGAGAGGACCCAGCAATCCATATCTGAGTTATGTGTATAAGTCTTTACTAATAATCTGCTGTGCCAAGTTTCCTTGGAGCTGTTTGGCGGTGGGGTTGCTGCTGGAGCCCTGGGCGCACAGGCACGCACCCGTGTTCCCAGGCACAGCGCAGCAGCAGCGCCCGACGTGTTTCCTCTGAAGAGCAAACTGAACTGCCGTGCCCAGTAAGTGACAGCACCAGTAAAGATGAGATTGACATTCCCTGGCAAATTTTTCCTTGTAGGAAATTCCCCACTGTTTAGAGTCTATAAATCAGAATCAGATGGCCATTTAAGGGAGTGTGCTGTCATCCAGTGTTTCCCATCCTATTTTGATTTTGCAGATCCTTGACATATTCCCAGTGGAGGTGCAGACTTGCCTGCAGCAACTTGAACTAGAAAAAGAAAAAGCCTGTCTGTGCTTTGGCTCCTTTTCCCAGCCCCAGTAAAGCGGGCTGGGGTCCCACAGAGCCCTCCCCAGCTGGCGGATCACAAACTCTAATTGCTGATGCGTGGGTGCAGCCGCTGGCCTGGGGGAGCCTGGGGGTCTGTGCGGGATGGGGCACCACGGCCGTCCCCTGCGGGCACCACGGCCGTTCCCTGGGGGCACCACGGCCGTCCCCTCTGCGCACACAGGGCGCTGCGGAGCCCCGCAGCAGCTCGGCGGAGCAGAGGGGTGGCAGGGTTACAGCAGAGTCTGTTGACTAATTTCAGAGAGATATTTGCCAGCAGATCACACTTAATTTACTGCCTTAATTTTCTGCTCCCACATGACTAGTGGAAGAAACACGTCCTTTTTAGTTTATCTGTAAAACTTTGAGAAATATGTGAACTGTTAAAGTGATGTTGCTGAGAGTGGTGAGATGTATGGAAAATTGAAATAAATCAGAGGTCTGTGCCTGGTGCTTTGAAGGTAATAGGCTGTGTTCCTCGCTGACTGTGTTACTCTGTTGATTGCTCTGTAAACTGCAGAAGAGGGAGGTTGCACAGCACACAGCACTGGGGCACGGATGGAAGGACGGGCCGAGGAGGCTCGGGAGCGGTTTGGGTTGATGTTGCCTGTCTGATGAGCTTTACTGCGCAGCAGCAAAGTCTGGGGTGCTCAAGTCTGTAAAAACAGGGTCGGCTGAGATTCGGGGTGAACAAAAACTGATGGAAGGTGCAGAGCTTGCTTCCCACAGAACCTCAGGTGTGACTGTCAGTGCAAATCCATCTCTAGTGCTTGATCTGCTCAATGGCCCGCACAATGTGACGGCCACGCTGACACAGGCAAACAGAAACATAGCGGGATGCTGTAAATGTCTGTGAGCTGTTTCTGCAGGGGCAAAGATAGTTACAGAAAACTCAAAATATTTCCCTCCGTTGCCTTTATATTTTTCCTTTTTTTTTTTCTCTCCCCCCCCCCAAAACAGCTTTTCATTGCTCTCACGTGTGCACGTGTGGGTGCAGAGATGCGTGTGCGAGGACGTGTGTGCGCCCCGGGCGCCCCCAGCCCCCGGGTGCGGGGGGCGTCCCCTCGCGTCCCCTCGGACGCAGGGCCACGAGCGCTCCCTTCGCAGCGTGTCGGCCCTGCAAACGCGTTCTGCGGGGGGATGGCTGCGGAGACAGCCGTGCCGGTCAGCTGTTCAGGGGCTGCTGGAGCACCGGGGCAGGCAGCGGGCTTCTGAAGGGGCAGATGAGACGGCTCCATCGCGGTTTTTGAACAGAAATACTTTGCTTCCAGCGTTGGCTGCAGCTAACAACTTTGGAGCAGCATTAAATCCTGAAGCAATTAAATGTATCAGCAAAGTGGGATTTTTATTTTTCTTTTGTGAGATACTTTGCCAGCTGTTGTTTATGGAAAAAATAAAAATCTAAATCCTTTTTATGAGAACTGTTTTTAGGTTTCTTTGTGTTTGGGGCTGATTCATACATTATGCATTAGTATGGGAAGGCAAAATATTTATTTATCAGCATGAATATTTAGAGAAAGAAGAAGGAGGCATCAGTGAAAAGTGTATATGGATAGGTTAGCTAGAGATCCAGAAGAACATTACCAGTATTAGAAAAAATTATTGGGACTAACAGCAGTTCGGTAATTCCTCTGTTGCTGGAGGAACTGGTTTCATGGAGCCCAAAGGAGGAAGAGAAATGTTGAATGTTTTGTAACTGGGTTGACTGTGTGTGGAAGAAACCAAACAGGAGCGAGATTTCTTTGCCGATGTTTGCAGAATGATATTTTTTGAGATACGTCTTTTGTAAAACACTGTTCTGAGAAATACACGGTTCTTAATTGCATTCCCTTTTCTTTTTGCTTGCAATGAAAGAATTTTGATTAGAGCTTTTGGTAAGCAGCATGTCATTGTTTTGTACAAGGCATGCCACAGGAATAATGCTGCTATAGAAGGAGGCCCCAGACTTGGAGAAGTTAATTATATTGCTTGCTGATTGCAAAAAAATGCCACCAAATGATAGTTTATGAGAGCTGGGCTATCTTAGGAACAAATGGTGTAAGTGGGTTGGAGCGTTGCAGAAAATAAACAATGCAGGGGAAAATAAGTCCTTGCAGTTCAGAACATCAGCTTTGAGACAATGGTTGTTGAGTGGTGACTGGTCCCGGAGCGCACCGGTGCCGGGGAGCGGGGCGCGACCCCCCGGTGGAGCTGCTCCCCGGAGGAGGCGACGCAGGGCTGGCGCGGGAGCTCGCCTGGCGCTGTCCTCTGAGCGGCCCCAGCTGAGCCAGCAGCCTCGCTCCGGGGGCCCAGAAAAAAGACCAAACAAAACCAGAAGACTTGGCTGGAAATTATAACGTGATGTACGATGAAATACAACCACTAGCAAGCAAACCAAGCCCCGAAACCTGTGAGCAATGTTTCAAGATGACATGCATTAAACAGATAAGTTGCAAACCTTCCTGAGCAGATTTGCTGTGGAAATGAGGGCTGACCTTTAGAAGCTGCAGAACAACACAATGTCCCGTTCCCTGGAAATGCTGCAAGAACGTGCACAGTAAACAGTGATAAATAAAGGATGGCAAAGACTGAGACTTTTTTCAAGGTTTTGTGGCTCTGCCGGAGCACTGGCACCAAAAAGGCGTGGGTGCTCTGGGGCCAGGTTGGTGTGTTTGTGGAGGGGAGGAGGTGGAAGCAGAGGAGCCGTGTGTGCCCCCGGGCAGTGAATAATGATGAAAGTAACTGCAGAGCTGTGCTTGATCTGGTGGGGAGCATGGCGGACAACACAAAGCAAAACCACCCTGGGCTTTTTGCCCCAGTGGAAGATAGTGTTTTTCAATTCTTTGGGGAGGGCTTAAGCAAATTGTGTCATGGTCAAAAGCGACAAGCCCAGAATCCAGAAGGGCTCCTGATTGTGCCTCCAGAAAGTGTTACTTGACCCACAGCATGTCCTGAAATAGTAATGTTTTGATAGTGTTTTTGGGGTAACTAAGCTGGAACATGTGTGTAATTCTTAAAATCATGAATGCCAAAAAAGGGAATCCATTCTAAGCTCAAAAATATGGACTCATCATTTAATTTGAATGTTACCATTGTAATTTGGTTTTGTTGCATTGTGCTATAGGCTTTTTGGCAGGGGTTTCATGGGAGATGTGAAAACAGCAGTCCATTTAGCAAGATGATTCCCTCAAGCCTTTTTGAGACTGTTCTCTTAATTTTACCAAAGTGTATGTGATGGCATACTTCAAAAAACCCGTTTTGGGCTCCTCAGCCTCCCAGTGGAAACTGCTCTGGAGGGTCGAGGCGAAGTGGGACCAACCAGATGGGCACATTTCCCTGCGAGGGGGGGTGACCGCGTGTCAGGACGGTGTCAGGCTCTGTCCCCAGCGCTGTCATGTTGTGTCGTGCTGTTGCTCTCACGCTGAGCCCGGGCTGTGCTGGGACAGGACAACAGCCCCGCCAGGCGGGTCTCGCCAGGGTGTCCCCGTTGGTGCGGGCTCGTTGTCCCCGGTCAGCCCAGACCAGTCCTTTTGTTTGGGTCCCTTGACGTTGATGGAGAAGAGAAGCCCGTGGGATGTGGGGCTGATGTGGGTGTCAGCGTGGCCGTTGGGACCACGCGCGCTGGGTGGAAGCGTCCCCAAGCTGGGACACAGCGAGCTGGCCCTGCGCATGTGGCATCGTCCCCATGTCTTGTCCATCGCCACCCCGTTCTCTGTCTGAATTTTCCTGTGCTGGTCTTGGGGGAGCGTTCGCAGTTAGTGGTCAAACAAGGGTGTGCAGTTAATTGCAAAGTGATTAGTGCATTGGGGCGACAGTGCGCGTCGCTTCTCTGGAGCGCCGCGAGCAGCGAGGCTCAGGCCCCCGGTCCCCTCTGCTCGCGGGCTGCCCTGGGGACTCGTCCCGGGTGCTGGGGATTGGCCTCTGAAAACCAGGGTGAAGAGCTGCAGTTCAATCCTGCAAGAAAGGATTCGCCCTATCTGCTTGGCTAGTCTGTGCAGTTCAAGGAGAAAAAAGTAGAAGTTCTGGCCATTTGTGCTTCCGTGGATGTAACTTGTATGATCTACAGTAAAGCCATTGTTAGGTGGGGTGGTCCTCGAAATGAGGGTTGAGCTGAACACTTCCCGTGTTTTACTTTTGCACATGAATACCAAACCCAGACAAAATCATTTCACATCTCAGAGCACAGAAAATCGGTTTATAGCCATTATATAAGAGTGTGTCATAAATGCCCTGGACAGAGAGGATGATTAAAAATGCAGAACCCTTTAATAGGGGAAATTTCTCAATTTCTTTGAGGGAAATAAAACCACAAGGGCATTCCCTTTGCTTGGTTTTTAAATTAACTCAAAGTTTAGGTTGTTGCGTTCATTTTAGTTCGTCAGTTAGGCGAGGGTGAACTCGGGTGGAGAAAATTAAGCTTTACCCCTTAGAAAAAAGTGCAGAGCCTTACAGCTGCCAATACGCAGGAATTATAAGGTTGGTTAAGAAGAGGGGGTGGAAAGGAGATTTTTTAAGCTAGTAGGTTTATTCTTTTTATTTGCTTTCAGGTTTGGGAAACAAATCAAGGTCTCTTCTGCAACCACGAGGACTCAGGAGTGCTTTTTGCTTGTTTGGTTGTTTTTGTGGTTTTGTTTTTTTTAACTACCTGGCGATGATAACGGGTGCGATCTCCCGGTCCCACGCAGTGGCCCGAGCGGAGGCTGCGGGTCCCCCGGGGAGGGCAGTACGTGGCGCTGCGGCCGGGACCGGCAGGACCGCGTGTCCCCCGGTGGGGTTTGGCACCCCCTTGGTTTCGGGGCCGGCTGTCCGGGGTTTCTGTTCGGTGGGGCAGTCCTGGCAGTTTGTTATCAGCTCAGCTGTGCCGCCGCAGGGCGGCGTGAGGAGCGCAGGGAGCTGAAGGGCACCCAGGTGTCCTCAGTCTTTTTCTCCCAGTTCTCCCAAATTTCAGCCTTGAGGGTCCTGTGCGTTCGGCAAAGGATGCCGGGCTCCGGTGCTGAGCGCCACAGGCATATGGCAGTGATGGAACGGTTTCCATGGAAACCTTCCAGCAGCGTGACATCACCAGCGCTGTCACATTTAAGCTTTTCAAGGCTTTTTGGATTTCAAGGATTACATAACTTGGGGGGAGGTTAGGCTGGGGCTTGGATCTAATCAGTATTCAGAGTCTTAGTTGAATTAAATGTGGGGAAAAAAAAAAAAGCCAATCCAATGTGTCTGGGTTCGGTGGTGGTGGCAGCTCCTGGGCGGGCCGGGCCCGAGGGGTGGGGACTCGTGCCCTGCGGGGCAGCTGGGGTGGCCCAAGGGATGGGGACTCGTGCCCTGCGGGGCAGCTGGGGTGGCCCGAGGGTGGGGACTCGTGCCCTGCGGGGCAGCTGGGGTGGCCCGAGGGTGGGGACTCGTGCCCTGCGGGGCAGCTGGGGTGGCCCGAGGGATGGGGACTCGTGCCCTGCGGGGCAGCTGGGGTGGCCCGAGGGATGTGGACTCGTGCCCTGCGGGGCAGCTGGGGTGGCCCGAGGGATGGGGACTCGTGCCCTGCGGGGCAGCTGGGGTGGCCCGAGGGATGGGGACTCGTGCCCTGCGGGGCAGCTGGGGTGGCCCAAGCCAGGTACCCCTGCTCTGGACCTGTGTCCCCCAGCCCCTCGCACCCACTGCAGCAACAGGGACACTTCAAATAGCTCTCTTGAAAACAGTTCTGTGAATTCATCCGGCTGCCCCTACCTGCTCTGCAGAGTTTTGTGCACTGCTTTTGGTTTAAGCCTTCCTTCTGATGGAAGGAAACGTTTCAATAGGAATTAAAACCAAGAAGTTTGATGTAGTCCCTTTTTCCTCCGGTCAGCATCTGTGCCAGCATCCCTAAAACAGGTACCCAGGTGGCTGGTACCCAGCTGTGTCCCCTAACAGTTTTATAACAGAGTGTTGCTGTGCAGTGGACTCTCATCTTCACATTTATCCTGCTGGAAAGTGCTGTGCAAGGCAGACAGCAGCACTCAGTATTTCCCAGCTGTCAGTTTACTTCTAAATCTTTTTTGGGAGTCAGTTAAGTGGAAGACGGGAGTTAAAAAGGTATTAGCGATGGTATTTGTGTTTCTCATCTTGTTAAGACGTTATTCTTGCCTAGTTTGGGTTTCTGATCAAAGTGATGAGTCTACAGAAAACACCCACCTGTAGAGAGAATTGTGTAGCTGGAGTAAGGATCTGGCTGTCAGAAGCCGTTCTGTGGGTGGTGGCCTGGCCGATGGGTGCAGTGGGATGGGGAAAAGCAGGAACAACAGGCATGTTCTCCTTCTTGCGTCTCACCGAAGACCTGGCCTAGGAGAACACTTAACACTTAGGCTTTTAGAGGGCTTCAGCACATGCTTAGGTAATTTTCAAGGCTGGAGATGCTTTGAAGTGCTGTTCAAATCACGGTGAGAATGTAATGCTTCTGAGGGGAAAAGCTGGTGCATTTGCCTGCTTGCTTTTCAGCCCTGGTGTTGCCTTCTGTTAATGATCTGAACACTTCAAGAACCGTTTCCAGTACGGCTGTCAGGGAGAAGGAGCTGATCGTCCTCGCCTCTGCCTCTGGGGTAGACGACGTGCCCTACTCAGTGTGTGCGATCATTGCCCGAGCCCTACTGCTCCCCAGCCCCCTGTCTCTAGTACACACTTGATATTTGCTTTTTCACCCACTTCGTGCATGAGCAGCTCCATGGTTCGTGTCATCTCGGGGTGTTCTCCAGCACTGATGTGCATTTGTGAAAACAAAGCCTTTAAACTTCAGCATCCAGAGTGCCAGACAGGCCTGAAAAATAAACACGGCAATTTTCAGAGACGCTGGGTGCTCGGTCAGCTCCTGGGTGCTCAGCACTGAGGGGGCTGCGGTCCCTAACCAGGGCGTTGGAAACCTAATGGTATTTAGTATTTCTTCACCATTCATGCTGAGCTATGGGCAGTCAGCACTTGTACCTCCAGATACTCAGCACCACGGGTGAGGAGGAGATCTCCTTTCCCCACCTCTGCAGAGCAGTGGGGGCTGTCCTGGCGTGCCGTGGTGGTGGATTTGCTCTCCCGAGAGGTACCAGGCGCAGGCAGGGCTGTGATTTTCACATGCGGTTGGCGGGGTCTGGGCGCTGGAGTGCTCACTTCTTTCAGAATAAGGGGGTTTGTCCTTTCTGTGTTCTGCCAAATAATTTTTCTTATATGTGTACTTAAGGAAAATGCACTGTGGTTTACTGTTAAATGCAACTTATTTTTTTCTGAGACTTTCGATACTAAAAATATCTTGCAGGAGACTTTCAAATAATGTAATAAAATCTAGCAAGCTGATAAACGCTATAGACAGTGGAGAGAAAGTCTTGGAAAGATGTGGGATTTGTTTTTGAACACAGTTTAAGTGCTCCAAACTTGGGGTTCATGATGCAGCATTCTTGATGTTAATGATGTACAGCAATGACTGGTGAGTTTCTCTGGAACAGAAGGTTGCCTTGGTCTGAAACCAGTGACTTATTTTGAAATCTGACTGAGCGGAGGTGCAGCATGGAAATGAGTGGCTTTTAAGGTGGAAGGTGGCTTTTAAGCTTGCCTTTTCTTTTTTTTCTTCCCTGCAAAGCACATTTATTTGTGTACGTCAAAAGGCTTATCTGCTGGAAGAAGAGTGGTGTACCTAGAATAATTCATAAACCAGATGGCATTTTACTGCCTATGGTGAGTTAATCTCCTAATCTATTTGTCATTTACCTGTAATTGAGTAGGAAAGACAACCATTATTTCAAGGGAAGATGATTTTTTTAAAAAATGCGTTTTTATTTAACTAGTATTGTTAGAGTTCACATACGAAGTTTTGATTTTCTAAACAAGTTCCTGTAACTGCCTCCGACACCCCTGTTTAGAAAGTTGTCCATGCAGGTAACAAACAGGCTGCAACCTTTCTTTTCTCCAGTAAAAGGTTGTGGTTACAGAAGATCAGGCTGAAAACCTTCTGCTTTTGAAGGAGTGAAAAATGTTGCGATTGAATAATTGCATCCACCTCGGTTTGAGCGTAAGGACAGGTCTGTTCACCGGCACAGTAACAGGTCTGTTCGCCGGCACAGCGTCAGTTGTCACCTTTCAAGGCCACCCCTTTAGCAGCCAGCGTGACCCTGTTGTCCCTGCCAGCATCCCCCTGAGGGACGGAGAGCTGCCGGTGCCGGGAGCGGGTCTGGCAGGGCTGGAGGTCACTGTGTCCCCTTGTGTCCCCTTGTGTCCCGCCTGCTGCGTGTCCTCTGCTTGGTGGCACTACAGGCCCTGGTAGAACCAGAGCGCTTTGCTTGGTCTATTTTCGTCCTGTCCAGATGCACCCAGGGTCTCTTTTTGTTGTTTGGTTGCAGGGCTGTCAGGAGTAGAGGAGTTAGCTGAAAACAGCTTCCTCTCTTGCGAGAAGCTGGAGCAGAAGATGAAGCCGGAGATGTCTCTGCAATCTCTGCAAAGACTGGCTCATCCTGCCAGGACAGGGCGGGCTGGTCCTGCCGTGTTGGACGGTGCTTCTGTCTCAGACTGCCCTGAGCTTCGAGGGTGAGCGATGCCAGGAATCTGTGCTTCGGTGTGGTTCACTTGCAGATTTATCTGATCTTCTGTTCGTGCAGTCTGTCTGCCTGCCTTTACTGACATCAGCAACAGTTTTTCACTCCTGACAAGAACATAAGAAGGAGTAACTTGGGAAACAGCCAGCTGGGTTTTATTACAGCCTGGACATCCTCAACAATATTGTCTGGTCTCTGGTGATTTCCCAACCCTCACAATTTTGTTAGTGATGGAGCAGAGAGAAGACAGCTCCACTTTGAAACATGGTCTGAGCTAGTTCTTCTGGCATGCAGACATCAGTCTTGGTTTTATGTGTAAGCTGAACATGCTGGGTAGCCAAAAGATAAAAATGCCCAATCCACAGTGTTGGCTTTTGGGTCAGCATCCATGTCACCAAGCTTGGGGTGTTTCTGGAGAGTGACGGAGGGCTTGTAGAAGCCACAAGGCAGCAAAGATGAGTGCAGCTTCAAGCAACCCCATTGCTGTGTAGGCTGGTCACTTCATATACTGCTTGTGCTCAGTTTCCAAGAAAAAACATTCCTTTTGCTCGCGGTTCAGGGCCCCATGTGCTCACCCACGTGGTAACAGCTTGCACATCATTATCTGATTGGCATCTAGCCATTAAACTTCCAGTGACCTGCCTGCTGGTATTATTTTGTGTGCTGCGTCCTCCTGACACATCTCTGTTGAGCACCTTGCATTGTTTTCAGAATAAATATGAGGGTAAACAATAAAAACCAAAACCAACCCCCAAGGATGGAGGTGAAGCAGAAACTCTGTGCCTGATGTTGGAAATAGGATTGTTGGTCTGGCTGTCCTGTCTGGAAAGGGGCAGATGTGTTTGAGCCGTGAGCGGTGCCAAACACAGCACACCTGACCTCTGCCATCCCTTATGCCAGCCTAAAAGGCATCCTGTGCGGAATCCAGCGATTTTTGGTTCCTGCCGCACGGCAAGTGCTGCAGGTGAGCGTGGCAGGCTGTAAAACAGCGTGGTCTGCTCCCGGACCATCCCGTGGCCTCAGCAAAACACATCTGCCTTTTCCTGCAGGATGAAGCCATGAGTCACAGCACCAGGGTTCACTACGAAGCCTGTGCCAAACTCATAACAGTATATTTAGGAGGTAAAGAGAGCTTCTGCGTGGGCCAGACCGAAGATTTATTGTACCTGCTGTCCCAGCTCCAGCACAACCAGTAGCTCTTCAGCAGTCTTATCCAGATTGTGCTCTTTAATAGGCACTGACAGGACCTGTCTTCCATGAATTAGCCTAATATGATTTTTGAATTAATTTAAACTTTTTGGTCTCCACAGTCCACTGAAGTTAAACAAGAATATAATGAGTGTTAACAGTCTATAACGTGCTGAATAGCGGGGAGCTTGGGTGGCTTTGCGTGTCATGTAGGGCACGTTGCCTGCAGGACTAGCAGCTGAAGTCAATGAGCAGAGCATGGGTTTTGCAGCTCATCATCCCAGCTCTGCCACCGGCCAGCTGGGTGAAACCGGGAGAACCCTTTTGAACAACTATGTTGTTCACGAAGAAAATCCAAGTTGATTTTAAGTGTCTGTGTGGGACCCAGCGCAGTGCGGTCCAGACCCTGGGTGGAGCCCCTTGGTTCTTTCCTGAGGAACGAGTGCATTGATCGTGCAGCATCTCTGTCCTTGTGGGGCATCACGGCCCTGACATGGGAAGGTCTGTCCTGTAGAATGCAAAGCCTTAAGCAGATGTGGCTGCAAGGGGTCGAGAGCTGTTAGCAAACAGCCGCGGTGTCTGGGAGCTGCTGGTACCGCCGCGCACGGCGTTAGGGTGTAAACTAAATGGCACTGTAGGCGGGAAACGGTCGGAAGCAGAGGTGTGATGCGTGAGTGCCTGAGAGCTGTTGCTTTTTGCTTCGGCTGGGGGGACCTTAGCAAAGAGTTTTGGGATTCCCTCCGTGGCCTGGTGTCAGGGAGCTCATTGACTGTCAGCTCGTGTGTTGCCTCATTATGCAGATTGACAAACACTGAAATACTGCTTAAACGCAGATTTTGATGTTAGGGACTTTGGTTGTTTTTTTCTCCCATTTTAAACAGATCGGTTGTTAGCAAAGTTTCACCCAGATATGCTCACTGAAGTCCCTGAAACAGAAATGGCTAAAACTTCATGGATCCCGTGAAAGTGTTTTCAGTCCCAGTTTAAATGAACTCATTATGTTCCAGCTTGGCAGCAGTAAGACCAGCGATGAGGGAGACGGGAAAAAAATCTCAAAGAGATTTCAAAAACACCTTAGGAAATGTTCCCAGCAACCACAAACCTTCCCTCGGGATCCTGCCCACGTACCGGAGAGCTCCAGCCGGTCTGTGGCGCAGCTCGGGGAGGCTTGGCCGGCGCTGCGCGGGCGCCAGGAGCAGGCTGGGCGCCCGAGAACCGCGCGGTGCCGGCCCGGCCGCCGGGCCTGCCGGGAGCTAGCGGGAAAACGGATACGCGGGGATAGCCGTACTTTCCCCACGCCGCTTGCGAAGACGTTCCGCTTTACAGATTAATGCGTTCCCTATGGCTGTTGCAAGAATATTCTGCTTTTCTGATCAATCCAGCCTTGCTCTGGAGAGGTGGTGTTTTCGTGGCCTGTGACGTCAGGTTTCGAGAATATTTATTGGGGTTTGGAAGGAGTGGGGTGGTTTCAGGTATGTCGCTGAGCCCGCTGGAAACACGGGAAGGTATTTCAGTCTGAGAGCCCGGAACACGAGGCGGGTCGGGGGTCTGGCCGGGGTGATGCGGCAGGACAGCAGAGCTGGCCAGAGCCCCTCCAGCCGCGGCTCTCCTCTCCTCTTGGCTGCTGAGAACTGAAAGTGCAGGTAGGTAAAGCAGACACTGTGTCTGGCCATATTTATCTTGTTCTGCAAAACAGCTGGGAGGATTTTCCTGGGTGAAGAGCTGTGGCTTTTGGTTGCATTAATATTCAGCTGCTCTTTGGTGATATTTTGCTTTGTTGAGACCTGACTTAGAAATATTGCGGATTCTTCTAGCAAAGTCTGTAGCAGAAATACTGTAAATCTCTAGTATTAGGTGACTGACAATATCCATGCAATAGTTTAGTCTTCAGCCAGGCCATAAAAAACACTTTGACTGATTATTTGGTGTTGACTGTGCACACACCTGCTGGGGGTTGTGTCGCCCTGCAGAGCAGAGTTCACGTCCGTGAGGAATCTCTCCTTTTGCCGCGTTCTCGGTTCCAGCCGGCAGACAAACCCACGGGGCTGCCGGCGATGGCAGATGAGGCCGCGTCCCGTTCACGTTTCACACTGTGTTTGTGTTGTTGTTAGGCTGTGTTTGCGTTAACAGCCTTGTTACATTTTTGTTGTTGTTGACACTTGCACCCTGGTAAGGGTGTTACTTCTCTGAAGATGGCATTCCTGGTTTTGCAGTGTTTGCTTTTGTTTCTCCAGAAGCTGTTACTGAAGGAATCTAGAGAGAAGATGCGAGAGCCTCCGTGTTCATTGAGAGATGTAGTCTTGCGTCACTAGAGAAAAGCCTTCCTGCAGATTTTGTCCCCAATTGATGTCAATAATTATTTCTTTAACAGTCCTCTCTGTAAGTAGTTCTGTATTCATTTTGGTTTATAGCAGCATGGATCCAATTCACAGTCTCCTTGCAGAGGTTTCCATAGCGTGTTTGCCATAAAGCCTTGAACGAGCATGCTTGCTGGCAGCAGGGGACTCAGAGATGCCAATTTTAATCAAAGCCTTTCATTGCAAATGCAATTTTTAGTTTGTTTGGGATGACGAGAGTTTCTCACCATGAGAACTTTCCCAAGGTGGCCCTGAGCGAAGGGGACAGGGTCGGGGAGCCGCGGTGGCCCCGGCTGCCCCAACGCTGTGTGCGCCCCGCGGGCGCCCGGGCTGGCACCGGCTGTTTGGGGGTGTCAGCGAGGAGGGTCAGTGCTGGGGACAATGTCCTGCTGTGCGAAGGGACATTGCTCCAGCCGTTGCCCCACCTGGACTGAGCAGGGGCCGGTTTCTGCACTGCACACCTGCTGCCGCCTGCCTCTGCGGGTTGCCTGATTGTGGGCTTGTTTTCCCCCCTCAGTCTGCCGTGGTGTGGGCAGCAGTGGCTGCGCAGCCGGTGCGGGGCAGCTGGGGGGATGCTCACCTTCCCCGGGCCCTCAGCAGAGGGAATCGGGTCCTGGAGCTGGGAGAAAGAGCAAATAAAGTGGCAGGAGGCAGGAAGGAAAAAGATTAGTTTTTAGTAACTTTATTTCCTGGGTGGGTTGCAGGAAGGGCAGGGCTTGCGGTGCAGCGGGGCTGTGGTGTACCAGAGACCCTGCTGGGGCCGCACCGGCTGGAGCAGATCCCCTGTCCCGGATGCAACGAGCTGTCTGCAGAAGCGCGGGAGCAAACTGTGCTGCCGCTTCACGCAGAGCAGTGGGATTAGTTTGCTACACCCGTGCTCAGCAACTCTGTTTTCAACCCTATTACTCTGTAATAATTTTTTCCTTCTGGCTGATGTGAAGTGATAACCAGGGGAAGGAAATTGGTTGCGTTTTGGATGTCTTGTACGTCCAGGCTTTGTGCCTTCAGCTGTAAAGGAAAGGGATGTCTTAACTTTTGACCTAGGAGGGATCTGACAGAATTAGAAATGGCTCAGAGCTTTCAGAAGGAGGCATTAAGGATGCTAATGCGTACGCTGATTTCAGCCAGCCTGATCTGTGCACTGGCACCTCAGTCTGCTCGCAGAAGGGAAGAGCTGCCTCACGATTCACTGCCTCTTCCTCCTGTTTGCGTCCACGCTGCTCCCTGCGAGCCGAACGGCTGATTGGACATGTAATGTTCATTAGATCGCTGGCTCTTTGAGCCTCTAAAAAAATCTAGCTGTGTTTCTGAGACACGGCAGGATGCTCAGGCAAGCAGCGTGTTGTCTTCTCACTTCCCCCCAAGCGTCCCTGTGTCTTGCCTGTGCGACAGTGAGCTCTGGCCACGCCATTGTGTTCTAGGAGATGCGGTTCAGCCTCAGCGGTGCCAGTAGCAGCACTGTGTCTAAAGTCTTGTAGATTGTTTTTCGACAGGAGGGCCTGCGTCAGGATGTTTGCAGGTTAATCACCGCGGAAAAGTGTAACAGTTATACAAAGGTTATGCCACCAAGGGGTACGTGGTATTTAGCTGTGTGATTGCCACTGAAATCTGTTGTCCTTCTAGCTAAACCTCCCTGGAGCGCTTTGGAAGTGCCTAGCGTTTGCTCCCCGAGCGTGACACAGGGAAACCAGTCTGCGCGGTCACCTCTTCAGTGCCTGTGTCACTCCGGAGCTGAGGAAAGCCTCTGTCTCACACGCTGGATCACCAGAAACAGCTCAAAGCCTGGCTTGTTTGCCACACCTGTTTACGGTGCGTTACTTTTACATACCCACTCGCATCCCAGGGCCTGTTTGTGTCCTCTGTCACTGGACATCTCAGCCATTTCTCCTCGACGATCCTTGTGGTCCCTTCCAACTCAGGACATTCCATGATTCCTCCCTGTGCCTTTGCAAGCCAGCGTGTTGCAAGGTCTCTGGCCCAGCATCCTTAGTGATACAGAGCTTTGTCTCCAGCCTGATAAAACGGAGGGAGATGCTTAGGGAGATGCTTGGCATCCTTCTTGGCTTGCTTTAAATGCATTTTATTTCCTTATAGCCATTAAGACTAAAAGCCAAATGTTATGCAAGTGGATTTTTCCTGTATTAATGCTTTCAGGAGCCCTAGTCCATTTCTTATTACGGCATGTGTGTACATGATAAAGAAATGGAGTTGCACTGGTGGGATTCTGTGAATTTGCAATATGAAATGTTTGAAGTTTGAACACTTGCATTTTTACCATGGATCAGAAAGGTCCCAAACACAGTTTAGAAAGAGTGCAGTTGCAAATTTCCAGAGTGGATCATAGGAGTCATCCCTGTCCTCCACAGGTGCCTGTACAGCTGGCAACGAGGTGACACCCCAGCATTAATGAAGTGCCCTCTTCATTGTGTTTGCAGATGCTTAAGATGGAATGGGTGGATTCCATGTAAATCCGACGCAGGCAACAGCCGTGGAGTTTCCAGTTTGCACATGGCAAATCCTCGGGTGCTGCAGCCCCTGCACGGAGCCCCCCGAGCCCGGGGGATGCAGGGGAGCGGTGGGTCTGTCATCCCAGGCAGCACCCACAGCCCCAGTGCCGGCGTCAGCTAATGGCCCATGGCACTAGTCTGCACTGGGCGCCTCTTACGGAGTCTCTGGCACTTACTTAATGAAAAGCAGCACATAATAGGAGATTCTTGTCGATTCACGCATCCCTTCTCCAGCTCCAGCCCTGCCAAACAGCAGGCAGGGACTTTACAAAATGTATATTTCGTGTCCTGTTTCTTTGGGGATACAGCCTGTCAAACGAAGCAACTTTCCTCGAGGATGGGAATGCTACTTTTTTATTTTTCCATTTTGGAAGGCGAGGCAGCAGAAAGGGGATACGGTAATGAGGTGTGTGATGTTTGGCGTAAAAGCAGAAGGTATTAAATAAGGCTTTGATAGGAAAACATCTCTGTGATGCTGTTCTATCTGCAGCTGTAGCTGTAACTCGTAAGTACTGCAAGCGCCACCCTTACAAGTGGACCTGTTGATGACCCGGGGTTTTGCTGTACAGAACAGAGCTGGGGGCTGCAAGAGCAGACATAGTTCAAAACCCCGTACGAATTGCTGTGCGGTGCCCAGGTCCCTCCTGCCCGCTGGCCTGTCCTTCCTCAGCTCCCGGCTGGCTGGTGGCGCCTCTGAGACCACGGCCACCCTTGTCCTCTGGTGCCACCTCCGAGCAGCTCCATCCGCCTGTCCCACCTCTGCCTCTCCGTGAAGGCGCTGGGGTGAGTGCCGAGGGGCCGGTGTCACCGGGTCGCTGAGCCTGGCGGCGGACGCAGCTCTGGGGAGCACCAGGGTGGCTTTCTGGGCAGGGGAGGAGGAACCGGAGCACAAGGCTTTGTTTGAACTCCTCTGCCATCACGTGAACTCTTCTCATTTGTTACTCCATAAATGGAGCCTCTTCCAGAGTAATGAAGTCGTAAGCATATCCTCTGAAATTGATTGAAAGCCTTGTTGGCTGTTGTAAGGTGTAATCCCACTTTAAAGACTTTCTCATTTGAAAACATAATCTTATTTTAAGACTCTTGATATTACCACGGCAATGCTTCCATTTAGGGAGGAGAGGGAGGAAAAGAATATAATTGGGATTAAAAAAAAAAAAAAAGCTCCTAGTATCTTCATAAAACAGATGGTCCTTTCTCTAGCCACATGTAAAATAGAGTCCTGCCCATGTGGGGATTTACATGTAATTACAGCTGCCCTTGTAGGTCTCTCTTTTTTCCTTTCCTTCTTTATTTTCAAACCGTGTGCCCCCCGCGGGGGTGGGCTCAGCAGTGCCCGCAGGAGCGTGCAGCGCTGAGGAAACTGCTTCGGTCGGGCTGCGCGTCCCGAAACCTTGGCTAGAAACACCTTCCATTATACCCTTAGTCCTCAAGCCTGCCAGCAGTCCCAGGTGTTCGCGTCCTGGAAGGTGATTGCACATGTGCCCCAGCACGTTGCTGAGCGGGGTTTCAATGTGTGCTCTTGTGCATTTAGCTTGTTAACGAGCTCAGATAACTACGTGTGTTTTGGTTCAGAGAACTTTCCAGCTAAACCGACCCATTCAGTGGTGCTCTTTCAGCTTCTCCCGTTTTCCTCCTGAACTTCCTAGTGTTTGAACACAAAACAGCAGCAGTGGAAAAGCCCAGCCTGTGCTGTGTGCTGCACCAGCCGTCTGCATGCAAACACTCGGAACGAGGGGCTTTGTGAGCTGAATTGCTCCTGCGGTGTCAGCTTGGCACTCGAGCGGGGTTTTCTTTCCGTCCTCTTGCGGCCCGTCCCTCACGGTTTGCGTTGTCCCCGCTGCGGATCGCAGCCTTCGGCAGCTGTGGGGCTGCGGGGCCGCAGAGCTGGTCCTTCCACATCCCCAGCTCTGCTCTCACAGTCTCGCTTGGGGTTTCATTGCTGGAGTCATACGTTTTAGTCAAAGATTAATTACATGGCGGGGCACATATCTATTGGGACAGGACTCTTCTACTCAGCCTCCTTAAGTCTGTGCCAGGGGACTTATGTATATCAGCTGAGATTCTGCCCTGTAGCTATATCTTGTTTGGAAAGAAGTAGGTGCCTAGAGAGAGTAATACCAAAAATAAAATATTTCTATGAATAAGAGTATGCTATTGCTGTCACCAGTCCTGGAAAGCTTTTTCTTGGGTGCTTCAAAAATACGTAGAAGGGGAAAAGGATAAAACATTTTAAAGAATGTCTCTCAAATGACAGCCATAGCTGCCAGAACATAAGCCTTCTTAGTAATGTTGTTACAATGTTGTTTTGGAATGATATTGAAGGTGTGAGCTGCAAAAGATGTAAAAATTAAAGGAAAGGGAAAACAGTGTTGAGGGAATGGTTGATTTATTTATGAACAAGAGAGGAGTTTTTCTCTGTTTCTTTTTCAAACTCAGAAACAAGCAGGAAGTCACGTTTGGCTTTCCCCAGTTTGCTAGGATGGACTTTAGAAGGCCAAAGACTGTTCTTCCGATGTAACATCAGTCTTTGGCAAAACACATCTGTTGGAATTTCTCAGGGGGGTTGTGGAGTCTCCATCCTCGGAGAGGTGCAGACCCAGCGCTGGGCACGGTGCTCTGTGTCCCTGCCCGTCTCCCGAGGGCCCCGCAGCCGCCGCCAGCACCCTGATCTCACCGAGCCGTGTGCAGGTGCCAAATGCGGTTCCTGAGCTACAGCCGCACGTCCCGTGTGTTTCTGCCATTTCCGCGGGGAGATCAATAGCAACGCTATAGTGCAGTTGTTGCTCAAGTCCTTCCAGTCTTGACGTAGCAGTGTCTTCTAGGACAGTGGCTTTAGGGTAGCTGAGGCCAAACCATTCTTCCCCTTACGATTTCTTCTTTCGCTACAACAGAGCGATGAGTTTTCCTGAATTCCACAGATTTCCACAACTTTAAAGCCAGGCTGGCCCCGGGGGATGTAATCCTGCATCGTTTTAGTCGGAGGTTCCTGACGTTTTTCCAGAAGGCTTAGTGACAGGTATAGGCATATGTACAGACAGGGTGACAGCTGTTGGGCAAGTTACCCCAGGAACCCTTTGGGAAGGACAAATTCTCAGAGAACCACTGAAATCAAACACCCAGGTTTTGTGTCCAGTTTTCTCTTGCTGTGTGAGGAGGTGAAGGGTGACTCCTTCCTTTCTGCCATCCCAGAAAACAGCAGCGAATGCTTCTTCCATGTCAGCACAGGTGATGTATAAAAGTTCGCGTGTATAAGAGATACAAAAAGTCGAAACCATTACAGAAAGGAACAGTTCTTTCACCTCTTCTGTGAGAAAGTCAGACTGTGTTCTGGTTAAACCTTTAAGGTCAAGTTGTTGCAGCAGAAGGCTGCAAGTGGGGGGTAAAAGGAGCTGCCTTGGATAATGAAGGCAGCATCCCAGTCATCATCGTCGTGTGCCGCGGGCCTGCAGCGGCACTTGTGATGCAGTCACGGCCTGCGAGTTGTCACCGCGCAGTTAGCAGGGGGTGCCGCAGGGTCACAGCGGCCTCTGCGAAGCTGGGGCTCGGCCGTTCCGCAGCACGGCTTTGCCGTGGGGCGAGCGCTCGGAGAGCTGCGGGAACGCTGGCGGTGTGGTCTGCGCCGCGGTCCGTCGAGGGGACCCCAGCAGCACCGCGGCCCCGGGACGCACGCCGGGCAGCCTGGCGCCGGCGCGCTCTGTGGAGCCGGCAGCGGCAGCCTCGTTTGTGAGCTAACAAGCGTGAGGCATCCAGATGGCAGAAATAGTGTGTGTATTGTAGCAGAGCCTAACGCTAGCTCCTGGTGATAATGCGATGTTCCGTGGGTATCGGTAGCAATGTTCTATTCTAAAATGGTAATAAAGTGCGCATTTGCTTATTAGTGGTGAATGTCAAGCCGTTCACTATCATGGAAATATCCTATTTCCATGACTTTGATAAATAGCTGCTGAACCTCATGAATTTTTAATCGTAGTCCTATATTTAGGGGCTTTCAGTTTCTGAGAGAGATAAAAGGCTCTTCGGAGATGGAGTTCTGGAAGCGCCTTGTCTTCTGCAGCCGCTGCTACCTATTTAAAGCCAGTGTGGTCTTTCTGATATATGAATATTATGTTGACATTGATTGATATGATTTTTATGCGGCAGATGAGGCTCTAAGCCTGCCTGTCACCATAAAGCAAAACGTGTAACTGCAAAGGAACCTGCTGTGTCCTTTGCTTCATCGGCATGTGATGCTTGTTCACTTCTCCACAGTAATCATAGTATAAAACCAAACGCACCGATTCCCCTTTATCACGCGGTTCCCCACTTCAGACAAGTAAATATATGTAGTATCACATGGGTATGCGTGGGGGGATGTATGTATGTATGCACATAGATAAGTACATCTGTACATACATACCTGTGCGTACCCTCTGTAAGACCTTTTTATAGGCACATAAACGAAACTTGTGTCAGTTTGTGTTTCATCTCTGCTCCCCTGGCAGCTCGCGGCATCGCAGGGTTCGTGGTGCTCTTCCAGCCCAGGTAGCTCATCGGGGAATAAATACAGTTAACCAGGGGTAAAACCACAGAAGTCTTTATCTTTTTTTGTTGCGTAAAAACCAGCTAGAACAAAGATGGAAAAGCAGAACTGAAATCCGTGAGTGAAACTGCAGAGGAGGGGGCAGCCCAGAGCCCAGTGTGGGCCAGCCTCCATCAAGGTGCTCTTCTGGACACAATGAGAGAAAGACAGAAGAATGGCACTATATACATAATTGAAAAAGAGACAAAAATGTCTTGAGCTTCTTCCTGTGGAATTCAGGAATTGAGATGTGGTTAACACCAGTGTGCACTCTGGGCTGTGCTGGGGAGAGAAATCTCAGTTTCATTGCTTGCAGGTCTCAGCATTCAGTGTCAGAGATGCTGGCACAGACTTTCTGCTGGAGTCAGTTTGTAGCAGGCCACTGAAGGCAATTAGAGATCCTCAGTTAGTGCTAATTGCTGGAGCACCCTCGGTTTAGACAGGGCCGTGGTGGTTTCCACCAGTGGAGGACCTAGCTGGCTGCATCCAGTTCTTTCTATGGTCATCTCCAGTTTTCAGCTGGCTCAGAGGATGGTTTGCAGTTGCTGGAGACCATCTGAATGTTTTCAAGCTGTAACCAGTGACAATGAGCAAGCTATGAATAGCGTTCGTGTGGTGAGCCCTGGGCTGGGTGGCCTGGCCCTTGCTGGGATCGGAGGAGCTGGGACGGCTCTGGGTGCGATGGCCACAGTGCTGGGCAGAGCCCAAAACCGCAGCGTCGGTGCGTGGCCCTGCAGCGGGCTGCTGTCACCTGCTCACCAGAGCAAAGAGCCGATCTAAGGGCTCAGCTGGGAGGCTCTGGGCATTTGCTTCGTCTCCATAGATGGGAGCCCTGGCTGTTTTTACCGAGTGAGCGGTTTGTTAAGCTTCTTGGGACAGCGTGTGTATCGGTCTTCACTGAAACGGTCATTGGCAAGCACATGATTAATGCATATAATGTTAAGAAAAATGATGAAATCTCAGCCTGAAGCTGGGAAGAGCTAGTGACAGGGTAATTAGCAAGTGAGAAGTCTCCCAGTTGAGCCTGGACGTGATGAAGTTCATGGTGCAGTATCTGAAGAATTTGATCAAATAATCCCCAAACGATTAAACCTGTAAAAAACTGCCCCCAGGTGTAAAAGCACAGCAAGAACATGGGGGAGCTGCACCGCTTTGTCACCTGAAAACCCATCCCAATGTGCTTTTTCATTTGAGTTCAAAGGCAACAAACTTCTATGCAACATGTGGAAACGAGGATTTGCTCTTGAAGGCACACATGAAATGGCTGGCGGGATAACAAGAGAATGCTTGTTCATATGTTAGTGAACGTGTTTGCGGGAATCTGGTTCTCTTCAGATAGGTGGTTGTTGGCTAATTTCAGTGGCGGTTTATTGCAGCAGTATTGCCAATACTGGGCACGGGTTGCAAAATTTGTTGTAGCACTCGTCTTTTTCATTTGAGTCAATGCTACTTGTTTACATCCCCAAGAATTCCCTTTTAATGTACATTCATGTATCAGAGTAAAGGATTACTCTAATTTCCCTCTTATAGATACGCTGGTTATGCATATAATTTTAACTTTGGAATCTTGGAAGGGAAATTTTTGGCGTTGGTTTTATATGCAGAGAGATGAATGTTTGGAGTATGTAACTCGCTCTGATTTGCTAAGTATATTTATTTAAATTATAAGTGCCTAAGCACTGCGAGCACCTGGCGGATGACGGTGTCGGAGGAAGAGCGGAAGGACGGCTTTGCGTCTGGTGGTGCTCCCCGGGACAGCGGTGCCTGCCTCCTCTTTCCAGCAAAGACAGGCCCTGTGGCCTCGTTGTCCAGAATTAATCTCCAGATAACGTAAATCACCGATTACATCAAAGTAAGAAAATAGTTAATGGGATGCCTAATGTAAAATAACAAAGAGATTGTAATAGCTTTAAGCATTTAGAAATTTGAGGGAGCTTAAGGAGTATTAGAGTCATTGCGCAGATGAGCCTGAGCAGTTTAAACGCTGAAATTCATTTGTGGGTAACAAATCCCCGTGATGACGGCTGTGAGCGGCACAGCCGCGGCCGCCGCGCGGCTCGGCCCCCGGCGGGTCCCGTGAAACGGGTTGTTCGCAGGTGAAGGGGAAGGGGCGGCCGGGGCTGCGCGAATGTCCGTCGGTCACGGCTGTGTGCGGGAAATGTGGAGCAGGGAAATGGTAATCAGGGGCTCCTGAAGGCGGGATCAACAGCAAAATGAGGAGAGTTGCTTTTGATGCAAGCGAACATCCCTTTGGCCTTCTCCGTGATTCCTGTCTGTGGAAAGAACAGGCTGTTTGAGGCTAGTTCTAATAAAAAGTTTTGTTGCTGTTTCACAAGACACACCAGAGCGGGCATCAGAGCTGCTGCCCTCGTGGGCAGCCGGGGCCGTGGGCAGCCGGGGCCGTGGGCAGGCAGGGCCGTGGGCAGACAGGGCCGTGGGCAGGCAGGGCCGTGGGCAGGCAGGGGGCCGTGGGCAGGCAGGGGGCCGTGGGCAGGCAGGGGGCCGTGGGCAGACGGGGCCGTGGGCAGACAGGGCCGTGGGCAGACAGGGCCGTGGGCAGGCAGGGGGCCGTGGGCAGCTGGGGCCGTGGGCAGCTGGGGCCGTGGGCAGGCAGGGGGCCGTGGGCAGCTGGGGCCGTGGGCAGCTGGGGCCGTGGGCAGGCAGGGGGCCGTGGGCAGCTGGGGCCGTGGGCAGGCAGGGCCGTGGGCAGACAGGGGGCCGTGGGCAGGCAGGG
This sequence comes from Caloenas nicobarica, assembly GCF_036013445.1. Lineage (NCBI taxonomy): Eukaryota > Metazoa > Chordata > Aves > Columbiformes > Columbidae > Caloenas > Caloenas nicobarica. Next base: position 122,129,165 of record NC_088247.1, read on the forward strand.
GGCCGTGGGCAGACAGGGCCGTGGGCAGACAGGGGGCCGTGGGCAGACAGGGCCGTGGGCAGACAGGGCCGTGGGCAGCCGGGGCCGTGGGCAGCCGGGGCCGTGGGCAGACAGGGCCGTGGGCAGGCAGGGGGCCGTGGGCAGCCGGGGCCGTGGGCAGGCAGGGCCGTGGGCAGGCAGGGCCTTGGGCAGACAGGGCCGTGGGCAGGCAGGGGGCCGTGGGCAGGCAGGGGGCCGTGGGCAGACAGGGCCGTGGGCAGCCGGGGCCGTGGGCAGACAGGGCCGTGGGCAGACAGGGCCGTGGGCAGGCAGGGGGCCGTGGGCAGACAGGGCCGTGGGCAGACAGGGGGCCGTGGGCAGGCAGGGGGCCGTGGGCAGGCAGGGGGCCGTGGGCAGACAGGGCCGTGGGCAGGCAGGGCCGTGGGCAGCCGGGGCCGTGGGCAGGCAGGGCCGTGGGCAGGCAGGGGGCCGTGGGCAGGCAGGGGGCCGTGGGCAGACAGGGCCGTGGGCAGACAGGGCCGTGGGCAGGCAGGGCCGTGGGCAGCAGGTGCCTGGTTTTGGGCTCAGAAGCGCTGAATAGGGGTCCGTGTCTCCCCCGCAAAGGGCCCGTGTCCCCCGGCAGGTTTCAGAGGTGATCTGCCCTGGTGTACGGCCCGTTCTCTGCGTGTCGAGTTCTGGGCCCTGCTGTGGGGCGGGCGGCGAGCGCTGGTCCCGCGGGAGGGACAGCTGCGGCCTGTGGGGGTGGCGTGTTCCCTGTGCTTTGGCAAAACGTTGGCTCCATCTGTCTCGTGTTTCAGCCCAAGCTTCTGCTTGTTGTGCTGTGTTGCTGTGTGTCCCACAGCTTGTGCGCGGGGCTGGAAGGATCATCTGCAGCAGGAAACATTCCCGGACCACGTGTTCGACTAAAAGTTTGACAGGTTTTGGGCAAAGTCCCAAAAGTTTTTTTGAAGGGGTTTTTTGGTTTCCACTAATCCAGATTCGTAGCCACCCCATTAATGGGGGTATGGCTGAAGCACACCGAGGAGAACTTGCTCCCTTCCTTTAAACTTATTAAATCCCTGTATCCAGCACTTGGGATTTTGAGAGATGAAAAAAACCCCTGCCTTTTCTCCCCAAGGTAAGAAGAGATGTGACAACAGCATCTGCTCCTTTTCAGGTGGCTTTATAAAAGTGCTTCTTGCAAAAAATGGCCTTTTTTGGTTAGTCTGCCCATCAATATGAACATAATGTAAATATTTGTTCCCCAAAATAAAGCTAATGAAAGGGACTGTATTCTGTACCCAATCTAAAGGAGTCTAGGAAGTCCAGAGTAGCCGTAATTAAGCCAGTAAGTTATTAGGAATTCTTGCAGTTCATGTGAGGACAGGACCTAGCCAGAAATTTGTTCTTTTCTTGCTGTGGTTTTGCTAAGAACCTTTCTTGTGCCAGTTATTAATATTTCTGACCGGAATGTATGGCAGATAATAGATAACTTTGCATAAGTATTGCATTTGTCAAGGGAAGCGTCTTGATCCAAGGCCAGCTGTGCTTGGGTCTGTGGAAGGTATAAGCATGGGCAATTCTGCCAGTGCTGCCACGCGTTTCCTTCTTGAAGCAGTGGTTGCTGCTGGGGATGAGGGATGGAGGGGGACACAAACGAAGCGAAACAAAAACTGTAGCATGTTCAAATTAAATGCAGAAATACAAAAGCTAAGAGGTCCTGGAAAACAGTTGCCAGAATCTTGCTTACAGAAATAAGTTTTCTACTGAACAAAAGAAAATATAACCTTATCTTTAAAGGTCACTTGCTGTTGTTATTTGACTTAAACTCTCTCTGAACTGTATGCTGTTGCATATTATTTATTATTTCTGATTTCTTCCTCATTTGTGTTTAGATATACTTGCTGTTGTCCTCAGATCTCAGATGTATCTCTGACCTCGCAAGCTATTCATTGGCATTGAGGCCAAGGCAGAACCTTTTTGACTTCACAAGGGCTCTGCTCATATGCACAGCTTTGTTCCTTCGAGGCTTCACTGTCTGCATCTGGGGAAAGCATCTGTTTCAGGGAAACCTCTTCTGGACCTGACTCTTGTTTAGTGTGTGCGCTCGTCATGACGGAACAGGCACATGATGGAGCGGGATTTGAGCCTGAGGGCACACCGCGACACAACATACAGCCCGGAGAGTCTAAAGAGAGGGCGGACCACAGAATATGAGGTGCCCAGGGTTGGGCACTTCACATGTGCTTCATTTCAAAGGAAGTGCACATTGCAATTTCTGTACAACTCTGAACACCTTAAGTGTTGAACACATCAAAATCAGATGTGCATGGAATTACAAGCAGCTAAGCCATTAGGTACACTACCAAAGCCATGCACGTTTTGTATGTGTGCGTGTTTTATACAGAGATAAAACATCACAAGCCTGGCCAGAGCTTCCCTTCCTGGAACTGGTGCTACAAGGCAGGAATGGGGCTTCCCAGGAGGTGGAATGCAGGGTGTTTGCACGGGTGGGTGGGTGGGGAAGCTCGCTGTGCCTGGTGTTTTCAATCAGTGATTTCTCCCGAGTGCTTCCTCCAGGGCAGGAGGAGTGGTGTTTGTTCTCACTTCCCATGCAAATGAGCTGCTGGTTCTGAATTGTCTCATATTCCCATTCCTCTGTCTTCTCCCTCCTTTCTTTCCTCCAGCCTATACATAACTTACCATACTCGAAAAAAATGCAGACCTCTCCCATTTTATTCATTCCATGTCTGTTTTGTCTCGCTCATCCTGCCAAGGGGCAGCTGTAAGCAGGTACTTGGCAAGGCCTGGCAGCCTCCGTTGTGATGCTCCATCACTTTGCCTCTTGCTGCAATCTCTGACAGAGGAGTTGATAAGGTAATAGCTATGTGTAGCTGAAATGTGCGTTTTGACTGGGCTGTTCGACTGCCCCATCGGTAGGGGAAGCTAAAGATCAGTGAGTGAAAAAAACCATGTGGTGTGGTGTTTGATAACCCTGGCTCCATTTAACCTGCCGGTGCTGGCTGCAGAGTCCCCGAGCCCGCAGCCATCCCCGCGTGGCTCCGTGTGGCCGTTTGCCCGCGGCCGGGCTTTGTGTCTGGTCCAGGTCTGCTCGTGGTGGAGCAGGAGCAGGCAGACCCTGCGGGGAGGGAGGCGGCTCGCGAGGCTGCTGGGGCAGGTGTCTGGTGTTCCTCGTGATTGAAGTACATACATCCTTAAACGCTTAATTCTGCAGGTGCTGGGGAGAGCAGTTTTGGACTGATTTGATTGCTGGAGAGGCACAGGTTGTTCTGGAGAGCAGAAAAAAGCAGCGATGGACAGGGCTGAGGATGCCGGGTCCTGCAGGCTCGCTCGGCTTGCCGCGGGGCCGGGGGTCTCTCAGGGAAGGGGGGGCCAAAGCGAGGTGCGTGACTTTGGCCAGGCTCTGCTCTGCGGTGTCTGGCCCCAAGGCAGGTCTGTTTTCCATTAGGAAACTGCGTGTTTTAAGCCGGTGGAGCGACCAAAGGCTTGCAGTGCTGTCATGAAAAATACCAGGGTGAGTCCCTTGTCTCTGGTTTTCGGATCTGCGATACAAAACTTTCTGTGCCAATAGGCACGAGCTGGGGAGAGCTCTGAGCTGGGATGGTGCCCATGGCCGGGATGCTGCGTGATTTATATCGGTGTGCAGCACCCCCCTCTGTGCCAGCTGCTTGTTTTCAGCAGTTAAGTGGTGACATGAGTGGAACATTAGCAGAATGATTTATTATTGATATATCAGCATAGTTTGGCTCTCTTGAATTTTAGATTATGCCACTGTAATGCAAACACCATTTTTACTTGGCAGAAAGTAAAACATTTATATATATATATATATATATATTTCAAGAAAGGCCCTCCACCCTCCCCTCAGAGAATCTGACTGATCCTTACTGCTTTTAAAGACAACTGAAGGTTTTTACAGTCCCTTGGTCTCCCGCACCGGGTGATTTAGAGCTGCTCCCATGGGGTTTGGCGGCAGGGCCTGTTGTGCTGCGGAGCGTGGGGCTGTTGCCTCCAGCCGTGGGACTGGACGCACCGGCGGTTCCTGAGCCCCGCGTGTCCCCCAGCGGGTCACGGACAGATGGCAGCATGGAGCGGTTACTCCTCTGGATAGTGGGTAGAGCCCGCGGTGCCGTCGGAGTTGATGCTGTTCAGGGGATGCTGTTGGACGTCGGGGAACTGGGCTGGACAGTGTGCAGGCAGGTGGTGAACGTGATACTATTGCTAACCCTGATGCAATCAAAAGTCTTGAGCTTGAGTTTAAAATTCTGAATTTGAAGATGGAGTGAAAAAAAAAAAAGAAAATGTAACTAATTGTTTTAAAGCACATTCTTATTTCCCTGTGTAAAAAGCTGCTGGCATAGACTCAAAAATCACAAGGTGCACTCCACTAGTGTCTGTCTCTCATAGATGATGATAGCAGAAGTGACAGAAACCTATTGAACAAACATGCGGGGACACTCCTGATGTGCTTCCCCGGCTGCAGCGTTGTGTCCATGGGACGGCGTAACGGTGTTCCCCTGTGTTCTCTGCTGTGTCGTGGCTGTTGCTCATGATGACGTTTGCTTTCCTGCCGGAGCTGGCACGCTCTGAGCAGCCCGAGCTGGGCACCGGCGCAAACAATCTGTCATGCGGGCTTAGGCGCGAGCTCGCGCCCAGCCGCTTGGCACAGCTCCGTGTCTGTGCTTTCTAGCGCACAACTATAGCTGTCTCTGGGACTTTTAGTGACAGCTGAAGTAGCGTCGACATTGTGAATGCCAGTGAGCCCTGTTGGAGTTGTGTATCTAAATCCTGGTTTCTAATCCAGCCTGCTCATGTAATCTCTTCAAGTCTTGCCTTTCTGTAGGCTCATCGTCTACCCCACGGTGGGATGTGCAGCCGCCTTCTCTAGAGCTCTTTGGAGAGCAGCAGCCAAGCAGGAGCCACTGGGCAGAGCGATTACCCTGGAAAGCTGTGTACAAACACAGGCTGGGCCTCTCCCCATGGGGTACTTGGATGCTTCGGGACTGCAGTGCCTGGCACTGATGGTACCTGCTTCTGGCCATGAAAGAATTGTGAAGACAGCATGAGAAAAGAGAGGTTTTAAATCTCTGACAGTTTTCTCTGCTGATAATTCATTCCCTAGGCTGAACATCCTCAGTCCTTCTGTGAAAGCTACAGCAGATTTCCCAAGAGTTTGCCTGTCCCCAGAGTAGGTACACTGGCTAGCAATATAGAGACTTTTTAAAAAAATAAGTATGTGTTGCAGCTTTGAGAACTATTGATCCAGTACAGTGTTGTGGGGTTTTTTGTTTGTTGGTTTGGGTTTTATTGTTTTTAAAAATAGTCCTTTTGGGAAGGTGGAAACGTTAAATAGGAGAGGGAAAGAAACAGCAGAGAAAAAGGCTTTTGAAAGGGTAACACTTCCCGCTGCCCTCCAGGATCATTCCACTCGTCCTGCAGAAGGGCAGGATCCTCATGAGCTCAGCAGCAGCATCTCCTCTGTGCAGCGGTCCTGTGAGCTGCTGGAGCGGCATCTCCTCTGTGCAGTGGTCCTGTGAGCTGCTGGAGCGGCATCTCCTCTGTGCAGTGGTCCTGTGAGCTGCTGGAGCGGCATCTCCTCTGTGCAGTGGTCCTGTGAGCTGCTGGAGCGGCATCTCCTCTGTGCAGTGGTCCTGTGAGCTGCTGGAGCGGCATCTCTGTGCAGTGGTCCTGTGAGCTGCTGGAGCGGCATCTCTGTGCACTGGTCCTGTGAGCTGCTGGAGCGGCATCTCTGTGCACTGGTCCTGTGAGCTGCTGGAGCAGCATCTCTGTGCGCTGGTCCTGTGAGCTGCTGGAGCAGCATCTCCTCTGTGCAGCGGTCCTGTGAGCTGCTGGAGCAGCATCTCTGTGCAGTGGTCCTGTGAGCTGCTGGAGCAGCATCGCCTCTGTGCAGTGGTCCTGTGAGCTGCTGGAGCAGCATCTCTGTGCAGTGGTCCTGTGAGCTGCTGGAGCAGCATCTCTGTGCAGTGGTCCTGTGAGCTGCTGGAGCAGCCTGGTTGCAGAGCAGAGGTGGGTGTGTTGTACCAGCAGATCTCTGAGCAGCAGTAATGCGGATCCTTTTGTAAGGCAGCCAAAGCCAAGGCTGGACAGGGTTCCAACTTTAATGAATTGCACACTGATTGAGAATAAAAGGACAAGAATTCATTCCAGCTCATTGTATTATGACTAAAATAACTTCTTGCTATCAAGCATGGATACAATTTTTCCTCTAACTCTGGGAAGGGAGGGTATTCGGGGATGCCCGTGTGATGGCTCTGGTGCAGGTGAGCAGCTGATCTGCTCCGTTACTGTTGAGCCTCCTTTACAAAGCTAATCTGTACCTTGTTAATAATCATCTAGTTCCAATTACTTCCAAATTCCAATAATCCTAATATTTACTAGTAATTTTACAAGTTGGTGATACAAGATCAAACTGCATGCTAAAAAAGCATTGTGTTGAGCCATGCACTCCCGCACTTTCCTTTCTGAGAACGTAGCTCTTGTTCACTGAAAACTAAACCCGAGTTGCACACATCTGAGGGCTGGAGCTCCCGTGTCTGCGGTGGAAGCGCCGTCGGTGCTGGACGCTGCTGCAAGGGCGCGGGTTGGTCTTGGCAGCTCGTGTTGTACCTGATGCCCACGCAGAAAATGGTGGTGGTGCTGAGCTCGCGAGGATCCTGCCCTTCTGCAGGACAAGAGTGGAACGATGAGGCAGAAATCTTTAACAGGGTGGTTGGTTTTTTTCCTGGTACGAGCAAGATAAGCCTGGCAAAATCTGCCCCGTTTTCTGTACAAAAGCTGAGCACTCTTTTAAGCGAAATAACAAACTGTGTGAGCCTTTATACCAGCTAAATAGGGCAGCTGTTGTTGGAGTGGTGTTCCAGCAACACTCTTTCTTTCTTCTTAGAAAGGAGCTCCTGTGTTTTGCAAAGCTCTCCTCTTATCTGTACACATCTGCACCTGATGCATCTGATAAAAATGCAGCAGATTTCGAATTTGCATACATTATTTTATAATTGCACACATTCAAGTGTAAGCCACTAAAAGCGTTTGTGTTCAATGTTGTAGAGAGTGCAGCGATGGACACCTTAGATTTTCTCAGCTAAGAAGGTGCATTTCATTGCAACGTGGGGGTGGGAGCCTGGGCCCCAGGAGCGTGTCTGCTGTGCACAGAGGATTCCCCACCTCTGCCGGGAGCGACAGCTCATTCTGTTTTTAAACTGATGTTTTCTGTACGCTTTTACCTTAGGTGCACTTTGGTCTCCTTGAGCAAGTAGAGACTCGTGATAGAGGGACTGGATTTTCGTCGTCTCCGTTATGAATTGTCACACTAAACTCTCCCAGGCAGCTGCGGGAGGGAGGGGGAAGCGTGTGTGTGCCAGCAAACCATTTCACATAATGCTGAAAAAATACCTCCCAATGTCCCCTTGGCAGCGTCTTATGGTCTGGTGAACGGTCAGGAACATTTCTTAAACAAAACTGGGATGAAAACATTTGGTTTTTATGTAATGATATTTTTTTGAGGAAAGATTAATCCTTTCAAGCTATTCTAACTTCTTTGTCTTTTATCTTCTGTAGTGTTTTGTGGTGTTTGTGGGTTTTTTTGTCTTTTTCTAACCTCCTGTCTGTGTGCTGGTACCTGCCTGACTAGTTCCTTTAGGTTGCACACCTAAATGTGGTTTTGGCACCTTTGTGCGCAACTGGCACAGCACGTGTGTTTGGGTGGGAGGGTGAATGGCATCCTGGCAATATAGCTCCTGCTACTTTGTTAGGACTCATTAGAGTATTTACCAATGCACAGGAATACAATTAACAGTTTTAACCTGAATCTTTGGTCAAAAGACTGCTTTCATAAAAAATAATGTTGTCCTCCTCAGATACAGTGCTTAGGTAGATCCGTTGCTTGCATTAATAACAAAATTAAGATGTAGCTGCCTTTTGCTCAGTTATTGCTTCACAGGCAGCAAAGCTGTGAGAGTGAGCTGGGTTGTTTTTCCATTTAATCATCTATGGCATTGCTAACTTCTAATTGCGCGAGCTTTATTAATGATAATGATGTGAAAGCCAGCAAAAATGCAGCTTGATTTTTTCTGACTCACGGCTGAATGTGCGGAATTGGCCATTAGAAGGAAAGCACTATTTTAGTTGTTATTGAGCAATTCAAATCTGGAATTACTCAGAAGCACTTGGAATGCCAGAACACAATCTTCACACTTGTTGCCATTCCTGCAACCTAACTGGCAGACTGTCTTTAAGTGCTTTATAATTCCATTAACATCCAGATCAGTAATAAAGCATTTGAGTAAATGAAAGTAATTTGTCTTGAAATGCCTTGCAACACCGTATTTGCAGCAAAGGTTACCTGGCTGTATCATGTGCTCTTTTCAACTGTTGTACTGATTACTTGCCTTTGGAAAGAGAACGGCTAATCTAACAAAAATATATTGCTCTTAATGAAGGCACAGTGAGCAAACTAAATTGCTGATCGGTTTTCTGGGTTGGCATAGTGGGCCATCAGCTGTCCCCCATCCTGTTAGTTGGTCATTTCCAAGACTTTATGACTCTCTTGCACTCAACGCGGGTGATAAAGCCGATAACTGCAGACCTGCTGCAGGCACAGCTCCTTACTCTGTGCGGGTGCTTTTCGCTGCTGTGAGGAGGACACGAGCAAAAGCACAAACGCTTGGGCATCCCTGAGGTCATGGCTTTGCTTCCATCACCGCTCCCTGCAGATTCCAAATCATCTCCTTCTCCTCTCTTTATTGTTCGGAAAAGTGCCCAAGTTAGGAAGTCTTCGCAATGGGCACCTGGCCCAGCGTCCTGCCTCTGGAAGTGCCTGGCAGGGCATGCCCTGGGAAAAGCGTAAACAGGGAGCAAATGACACAGTAAACATTTGGGGAAAGGCCATAATTGCCAGGGGACAAGTTAAGCTAAACTAACAGGGAGGCAAAACAAAGAGCCCCTGGCATGGCAGTTGTACGACTGATGCCCAGCAGAAGGGCTTGGGCAACTTTTCATTGTGTCACTTAACAGCAAGGTGGTGGTTTTGAGTAGCTGATGAAACATCTAAACTTTCTTTTTTCCCCCCTTTTTGCAGCTCTCCATGAATTCCCCAATGACATCTTCACGAACGAGGACAGGAGACACGGTGCTGTGGTCCTGCATGTCCTTTGTGTAAGTTCCGTCACTGTGCGTTTCTTCTGCAATCACTGTGGCTGACACGACTTTAATAGAAGCTGCTTTAAAGACCTTACTAATATTGGAATTCTGAGCAATTTTAGGCTTGGAGTTTTGTGGTCTCTGCCCCAAACAAGTCAGTGTAAGTGGTGTGCATGGGTAAGGCCAAAATTAAAGATACTCAAGATAAATTTATGTAAATAGCCCTGGGCTGTCAGTCCACCAGACACTTGGCTAGTGTTAGAAGACCTTGTGTTCAGCAGCTGCGGTTCTCTCACAGAGGGTAGCACAGTCCCTCCAAACCCATTCCTTGACCTCTGTTAGGTAGATGAAGGCAATTCTTTTCTTTTTTAATGTTGTCTTAATTGAAGAAGAGCTGCCAAGTTGATACTTCTTGGGGAGAAGAGGCATTCTTAAGCAGCCAAGAAAATACCTGCTTCTAATGAACATTTGAAAGCATTTTGTAATTTTTAGTCAGTTTAAATGAGCAGTCACCGTTAGCTATGTTCAATGATTCATGATTTCTTTTAAGGGATGAATTAGATTGTATTGCAGGTTGTAATGCGAGTGCTCTGTGTTATGATTCTATTTCAGCTAAATGGCTGTTGAGTAACATTACCATAAACTTTGTCTGGCAAGCTCAAGGCTTCCAGGTTTCCATGGGAACACTGAGCCTTGAGATGGTGTGGAAAGTGAGCACTGGGTTTTTCAGCACCCACAAGAAAGCTCCCAGCAATTCATACAAACCCTTTCCCGAAGGTTCCGCAACCAGTGCGTCCCTTCGTGCCAGCCCTGGGTCCCACAGCCCTGGCCGCGGTGTTGGTGCTGGCTGCCCTGGCTGCAAAACACCTGCTCCTGCGGTGTTTTGGCACAAAAGCATCACCGCTGGTCAGCTTAATTCAAGGAGCTGTATCAGCTGCTCTTAAAACATACAGAAAGCGTGTAAACGTCGTAATGTGGTCTTGAAAAATGTGGGTAGGCTGTTTGCACCCTTGTAACTATACTGTGGGTAAGACAAGAGTGTTCTGAGCATTGTTTGAGACAGGAGTTAACCATCTGCAGTTAAATTCTCTCTACTTCAAAAACAACCAGCAGACTCCTGTGCAGCGCCTCTAGGCAAAAGCTGATGGTTATAGCAGTAGGCTGCTACCTTGTAACCTCACATTTCTTACCTTTTAACACAAAAGCTATTTTTTAAAATCTTGAGTTACAGGAATAAGTTTATAATGAGACCATTAAAAATATGAATTTCTAAACCAGTTGTTAATCTCTGTGTGATCCATACCTCTGAATGTGTTTTTCCAGACTATTTAAAAGAGACGAGACCTGGACTGTATTTTTTCATTATTAATAAGAATGAAATCACACAGTATTCTTGTGCAGTTGACTATGTAAACCATGAGTTGGATTATTTTCCAGTCTACTTTAAATTGTGATTCGGGCCTCATAATAGCTCTCAAGATAGTCTATTTTTCCACAGGCTTTTTTTGTCAGTTCTGAATAAGCTGAACATACTTTTAACATGTATCAAAATGAGGTTTGGAGGACTGAAATTTCAAGAGGAATGGCCTGCTTCAGAATATGAAGGGAAATCTGGTTTTGTCAAGAATTAGAGAACTAGAGAAAATAGACAACTGTTGGCATTTAGCAACCTTCCTCTTCAGTCTGGGTTGAAAGGGGTTGTCATCATATTGGGTGATGAACCTCTCATTCTGTTTTTTGCTTTGCATAAATACAGTTACCAAACATGATCAAATCAGAGCATACACAGAAATGCACTTTGTGGGGAAAAAAAGGATATAGACACAGAGTCCCATTGTCTCCATTGAAATTTCTTTGTGGGTTTGAGGAAACTGGACTGTGAAAAGGACTTTAAATTGTAGGGAGAACAATGGAGTGATGATGAGCAGGTCATCATCATGCTTCTCGTTTATTGACCTCCCCTTACACTGTTTTTATACATTTCTGTAAAAACTTGTTCTTTTTCCTCTCTCCCTTTGCTCATACTTTCATGTTTATTTCTGAAAGACATCAGGGTAAAGCTGGTTTAACAGAAGCCAGAGAGCCAGGGGAAGATGCTATAAATGCGGGCCTTGGGGGAATGTCACAGACACCCTCCCAGGGGACTGCCAAGGCGTCTTCTCACTATTGTTTAACAAAAGTGAAACCACAAAGACCCCAGCAGATCCCACGGCGGGGCTGTGCGGAATTAGTTAACATAATCTGATGCGTCATAAATATGAAAGTAAATCCCTAAACACTTCAAAAATCTAGGAAAAAATGGGCAGGAACAGTTTAGCAGTAGTTTTGGGTCTGAGCTGAACGTACTTCTGTTTAAAGCAAAAGTGGGCCACTAAAAACAGATTACATGTTTGGAGCAATAGTGTTTAATTTCCTTCTAGATGCTTCTTTGGAACTCATCGAGTGGTTTCTTCGCCATGAGTTGTTTCCGTGTCCCCTGTGGGAAGAGGCTGCTGCAGGGGACAGGGACACCCAGAGGTGCCGGTCTGGGTTTGGGAGCCCGGTGCTGGTCCCTGCTGAAGGCTGGAGCGCACAGCCTGCAGCCAGGGGCTGCCTGGCGCTTCACTTTGAATGCTTTTGGAGAGCTTCATTTTGCAATCTCAGTGTTGGTCCCAACCGTGTGCAGGCGTCCAAGCATCCCTTTAGCTTTTTTGGTGGTTTTGGTTTGTTCCAGCAGATGGATGCTGGTGCCTGTGTAGGCCCCTAGCTGATGGACACTGGGCAATGGGCACCCGTTACCCCATGATGTGGGAGGGAAATCGCTTTGCTGAGTGAGCTGTGAGATTTTTGCAGGCAGCAGAGGGCGAGGGTTTGGGTATCGCTGCAGGACAAGCCTGATGGGCCGGGCACTGCCTTTCCTCCCTGCCCATCGCTGCTCTGCCCTCGTCGGCCCAGCTGCAGGCTCTGTCCTCGTCCCGCTGTTGTGTTGTCTCTGTGTTGTCCTGCTGGTGTCCCTGTCTTTCTGACAGTGCAGCCGTGCAAGGGTCTGTGCGTGTGCATGGCGAGGGCTGAGCTGCTCCCCTGCAGCTCTGGCGGGTGATGGCAGTGGCCAATGGAGGTGACCGGCAGGTGATGGAGGCGCCTGGTGGCCGATGGAGGTGACCGACAGGTGACGGAGGTGGCTGGTGGCCGATGGAGGTGACTGGCAGGTGATGGAGGTGGCTGGCGGCCGATGGAGGTGACTGGCAGGTGACGGAGGTGGCTGGTGGCCGATGGAGGTGACCGGCAGGTGACGGAGGTGGCTGATGGAGGTGACCAGCAGGTGATGGAGGTGGCTGGTGGCTGATGGAGGTGGCTGGCGGCCGATGGAGGTGACCGGCAGGTGACGGAGGTGGCTGGTGGCCGATGGAGGTGACTGGCAGGTGACGGAGGTGGCTGGCGGCCGATGGAGGTGACTGGCAGGTGACGGAGGTGGCTGGCGGCCGATGGAGGTGACTGGCAGGTGACGGAGGTGGCTGGTGGCCGATGGAGGTGACTGGCAGGTGACGGAGGTGGCTGGTGGCCGATGGAGGTGACTGGCAGGTGACAGAAGTGGCTGGCGGCCGATGGAGGTGACCGGCAGGTGACGGAGGTGGCTGCGCTCAGCAGTCCCCATGCTCCTCACCCATCGCTGGTGTGGCCGTGGGAGCGGAGTGTCCAGCGGGCACCTGCCTCACTGCTGCGGGCTGCTCTGAAAACGTGGGTTGCTCTGGAGGTGTCCTGCCTTTGTTTCTGCACTGAGTCAAAAACCAGCCACATCTCATTTCTCCAGCACAGAGCTGTCTCGTTAGGGTGATGATTTTCCAGTGCCCTGGACGTGCTCAGTTGAGCGATGCTACACGATATGGAGTTTGCTGTTGAGCACAGTGTGGTACCGCAGGCTGCTGCTCCGAGTAAACTCGGACTCTGTGGGTTGTTCAGTTGTGGGTTGGTTGGTTGTGGAGGTTTGTTTGTTTGTTTTGTTTTGCTGTTGTTTTTGTTTGGTTTGTTGTTTTGGTTTGTGGGTTGGTTGGTTGGTTGGTTTTGTGTGTGTTTGGTTTTTTGTTTTTGTTCTTCAGTTTCTCTGCAGTAATGGAGCTTTAGGTGGGATGTGGTGCAGGTGGGATGAGGAAGGCCTGTGCTCGGTGCCAGGGTCTGGGCGCCAGCCGTGGGGCAGGAGCTCTGCGGGGCAGCCGGGACCGTCACAGCCCACGGGAGCTGCTGACTCCTACAGCGGTTCAGCTCTTTTATAAAAAGCGCCTTGCTTTACCTCCGTAAAGCAAGTTTTAATCTGAGTATGAAGACTGGCACGGGAAACTCAAAAGGACTGCTGGACAAACAGGATAAATTATTATTTATGTCCTGTGCAACAGAACATGTATTTGGAGTAAGATATTTAATCTCCTTTGAAATAGAGATTACAATTAGTTCTCTGATGCTTGTTGGTTAGAAACATCATTTTAAAATCAATCCTAATGTAATGCTTAATCTGGTATTCGTAATCGTTTTATGCAAGGCCATTATATTTTTGTAATTTTTTAATGTCCGTCTGGGGAGGAAGAGTGTCTTTTAAATAGGTTGCCTGTTTAAAGACTTGCATGTCTTCACTTGGAGCCGAACGCAACTAAATGGTGCTGAGACGTATGCCCAGTGTCCCCGGCACAGCCGCGTTCCCCGGCCGCTGCCCTCGTCCCCAGCGGGTGTTTTGGGTGGAACAGGAAGATGCTGGCCCTACCAGGACAGACTGGGTGTGCTGCAGGGAGAAGCGACGGGACTCTGTTGGATTCTCAGGTTAAGTTGGGTGGAAGCTGATACCACCTAATCGGCTGCAGAACGTTAAAGCCGTGCTGTTTGCACTCCCCACGTTTGACACGCAGGATAGACGTGCTTGCCCTGGTGCTGCCGTCTTCCTTCTTTCCACATAAAGCAGCCTGGACTGGTGTCCGGGCTCCATCTTTATGAGTCTGACTTGACATAAAATGAAATTTTTTGCTTGTGTTTCTGCTGGCCCAAACTCTAAACCTTATTTTGTTTTTTTTGTTTAAAAACCAACCAAACAAACAAAGCCGCTCCAAAAAAACCCCCAAAAACTTTCAAGTAACAGTTATTGTCCTTGTGTTCACTTACCAAGGGTAATTGCCAGTGCTTTAGTTTGTGAACCAAGCTGTTTTCCAGCAAGATACTCTTCAGATTTTGACACTTTATACTGTATTGCACTCAAGCCAGTTAAATAAAATTAGGCAAGACTCCCAGCCAAAACCAGAACTGTGACAACAGTGAGGTCATCAAAAATAAATGCTGAAACACATAAGTCAGTGTGGACTCAGCCTGGTCTGTGCTACCAGCCTGGTGTTAAAATTTGCCAAAGTCACCCGCAATAACTGTACTGACTCCAGCAGCTTTGGCTCGGCGCTTTCGGCAGACACAGCAGCGTGGTGTTCCCCACTCCCTCCAAGGGGATCAGAGAAAGGGTGACAGTTTCTTCACACTCGCTTTTCTATTCCTTACTCATTTTAGTCCCCTGTTTACCTTTTGTACCCAATCCTGCACGTGTGTAAGCATGGGTGGACAAAAGAAGATGCCCTTGTCACCTTTTTGGACTGTGGTTGTGCCCTCTACAGATCAGAACAGAGCGTGTGGCTTTTGTACCTGCCAATGGTGACCGGGACATGGATGTGTCTTGTCATTCTTGTTTGCATCGGAGACAGTGCAAAACCACCCCTCACATCATTTGAATGCTCATTTAATAGCTCTCGGAAGGATTTTCCTAAACTTCAACTGATGGGCATCTTGTACCTGATGTCCATCCAGACCGATGGTATTTCTGGTGAGCACTGTGTACCATACAGTAATTTTGCGTGATCTGAAAAAGCGATGAGAACACAGAGGAGGTGAAGGCTGTGCGTGCGTGTCACATGTGGAGGCAGATGCTGCGTGACCCGGTTTGGCTTTTGTGTGTGTTTTTTCGGTTTGTTGTCTTCCCTCTGTCCCCGTTGCCTTGCCCCCTTGGGGAGAGCTTGGCTGCCGCTGCAGCAGCAGATTGCGGGAGCCCAAGCAACCCGATGATGCCCCGCGCTCTGTAGCTGTGGATTATGTCCAGTGGAGAGGATGATGAGGTACAGATTAGTGCTCTTGAAAGGCATTACTGTGTGTTTGGGAAGGGAAAACGATGGCATGACCCGCTGCAGATTAATATGATTAGCAGATCAAAAAATCCACACTGAAGTTGGGCGCCCTCTCTCCATTGTATTTCAGTGGGATTTGGCCACGTAGTGCTCTGGGTCGTCTTCTGCTCCCCTTCCTACAAGGCACAATGTCTGTGAGCCGCTGGCTTCCCCCGTCTGTCTGCGCGGTGTCTGCGGGTGTCAGGCAGCGGCTCCCTCTGCCAGGCCCAGGTCTCTGCGGCCCCCGCAGAGCTGCACAACGGGCACTTTGCTCGTGTCTGCGGTGCTTTGGGCCGTTTTGCCCTGTAAGGGTTTCATAAAGTGTAAATTATGTTTATTCGTGGTCATGAATAGTTGCAGAGGAGCACAGAAACTGTCCTCAGTGACAGTCTAGCCATGAATCTTCAAGATGGTGTCAAAATCACCCATTATGATGAAATTCCCATCTCTGACCCTGACAAGAAGTATACTTGAATTATACTTGAATCAATTGTCATGCCTGAGATTTTCACAGAAATTACTAGCTTTTTACAGCAAAGTTGCAATTAAATTCTGGCAAGTTAGAATTTGGATTTTGGGGGAGTTTAGGCGTTTTAAACTTGTTCCTGGAAGACTGAAACAAGAACAAAAACCCAGAGGCCATTTTTATTGCTGCTTTCCGTCCAGAAAAAAAATGCTGTGGTCTCCTCGCATCACCCGAGCTTCAACAGTAAACTTCAAAGACAAGCAAGGCAGAAGGATCAGCTGGTGATGCGGTAATAACTCTGCTTCAATAGGATTACGAGGCTGTTTTTCTACAAACATTGGCCACTTCTCTCAGCTCTGGTTATTCCCTGGCACTACACTACTTGTGAAAATAATTCTGTAGTGGTTTATGGCAGGCGTTACAAAAAGATGGAGCTCTCTTTGAACTTTAAAGTAGTTTTGTCTCACTTTGGGAGTGGAAAGATGAGTAATGTTGTAGTGCCTGTGAGTGGCACTGTGAAAAAGAAAGGGATTGGTGCGTGCCCACCTGCTTTGTTGGAACAGGTGCCAAAATTACTTCTTTCTTGGGCCGTTAGCTTTCAGGCACAGTACAGGTAGCACTACAGGTGAGAAACTCTATCTTAGAAAAAAACCCGCAAACAAACTAAAAAAACTAGCAGACAACCAGAACACCAAAAAAACCCCGAACACAGCTGGCTGGTGCACAGCTGCTGCCATGCACTTTGTTCCAGGCTGATGCCCTGAGCCTTGCCTCTCTGTTTACATGCCCAAAATCTACGGATCTCTCTTGCGTGCTTTCACAAGTACGTGGCAATAAATCAACCTTTGCCGGTACTGCACTCTGCTGGGAACGGGATCTCTGCGGCAGGTTTTTGGCAGGACCCGCAGACAGGTTGTTTTCTGGTTGCTGTGGGGCGCGGCCGTCACTGAGCCGCGCTGCGCGGGATGAGCAGGACGGGCCCTCCCGGGGAGGACGGGGGCTCGGCTGCCCGGATGGAAGCCACGCTGTGCCGTCTGCCCCGCGGGGCCGGGATCGGGCCCTAGCGCGTTCTGTTTAATCGCGCAGAAGTGCCTCCTGTTTAATAATGCAGAAATACAGATTAAATGCTGCTTGCATGAAATCGAAGAGCTGATTTGCTAGGTGTCCTTTCAGCTCTCGTGTCCCCCCTTGGGTTTCGGTCATTTGGAAGTTGTTCCTATGTCAAGTTTAGCAAGAATTATCACTGGGATCCCAGATGATATGGCAGGGCGCTTCAGTTGCGGGAAGCGAGCTCCTTTCCCCTTTGTCAAACACTAGCATTTCAAAAGTTACCCTTAGAGTTTAGATATTCACAGAATACTATCATAAAAAAGCCTTGCGCTGTGCAACAGGAGGAAAAAAAGGAAGGCAAAAGTATTTAAGTGTCTCTTAGTGATACCCAGAGTATTAAAGAAAAAAAAAATAGTCATTATAATGATGATGAAACGTTGGTAGCTTTTGATAGGTTGTAAGAACTTTTGGATAGATGCTTCATGATCTTTCTATTAAATCCCAGAGAGTGCCATGAATTCTTCCTGCAAGAGTGTATTTTTCTCAAAAGTATATACCAAAACAAATCTGAGTTGGGATGCTGTAGTTTGTTTCTGCTTGACAATCTCCAGACTCAACATTTTTTCTTTTCTTTTGCAGGCTGTGTATATGTTTTATGCTTTGGCAATTGTCTGCGATGATTTCTTTGTCCCTTCCCTGGAAAAGATTTGCGAAGTAAGTACTGAAAGACGCTACTTGAACTTGTGTGCTGCTCTAGCATTAGCTCTTGAGAGCCTCAGGACGTGCTGATAGTGTATTTGCTGTTGTCTGGGAGCGTTCGGTTGCTCAGCGCCGCGTGCGCGTTGGCTCGGCCTCGCGTTCGCGCTCGCAGGAGCTGGGCCGGGAGCCTGCTGGTGGCCACGCTTGGCTGGCGCTCTCTTTTAAAGCCAGCAGTCGCCTCTCAAATAACAGACGAACTGTGCACCACAGCGCTTCTTAAAGATAGAGGCAATTCACACCATAGTGACAAGCATGTCTGGAGCAGCGGTTCCCAGGCCCGGCCCGCGCCGCCGGCTCGCGGCAGCGCCGGCCCAGCAGGGCCTCGGCCTGCGCCGCGCTCTGCCGCTTCTCCACGCCTCTGCTTCCTGCGCTGCAGACGCCGTGGTCCTCAACTGTACCGGCAAATCGTGACAGCAAACACCGTGCACAGCGCGAACCGTTTCTACCTTTACTGGCGGTAAGCGCTGAGGAGAGGCTGGCGGGCGGGAGGAGTCCCCTCCTTTCGGCCACCAGCGTTCCGTGGACGAGGATCTCCGCGTCTCCGCGCGCCCGGCCGGTTAGAGAGCTGCAAGTGGCAGAACTGTGGTGCTGTTTGTTGTTCTGACAAGTTCTCAGGTGTGTTTGGGTCTGGACAGACACCTGATGTCTGAAAAACAAGCGCACACCCCACCTCACCCCCGCGTGACTTCAACACGGTGGTGACAGGCCCTGGGGCCTAGAACGCTGCTTTCACTTGACCAGATCTTTACTTTTTGGTTATTTGTTGTCTTCTCAGCGGTACATAACTCCTCGTGTGCATTAACAGTTCTAAACTATTTTGTTACCCAACACCACCAATAAAATAAGATGATATTATAATAACAAGTTTTATTCAATCGTGAATGAAAGAGAAAAGTTAGCGATAGAACACTAGATCTAGCAGACTCGTATGAAGAAGTTACTGTCCAGACAGAAGATACTGTGTCATTAGAGATTATCAAAATGGATTATATAAGTGGGTCAGAATTTTACTGTTCCTATTGTTCCTACTTCATTCTCTCCCAGAAAAGGTTTTTTCTTGCCCGATAGGTGACTTTTGGGGGCATTCAAGTCCTTTTATTTATGTATTTTATGCATAATTAAGCAGTTCTGTAATTACATGATAGCAAAAGAAATATGCTTGCCTTTTTCCTGTGCCAACTACTTTTGATTTTATCAGTCCAGAATGGCTCGTCTTCGAAACATCCAGTTTTTCATGGTTTGTCCTTGATATTAATGCTCAGGAATGTGTTGGAAAAGGCTCAGGTCACTTCGCAAAGGCTTCTGCAGCTTTGGGTAGTGTTCCCTCTGTCTGATGTTTCTAGGAAAGGGAAGGTTTTGTCACTGCCAGTGACCACAGATGATGCCTCCGTGGCTCACGCCAACCGGTGCTCTCCCCACGTAGAGACCCTGTGACATGAGTGGGCTGACCTGGAGAGAGCCGGGGCTGCTTGGCGAGGGAGAGACACCCCCTGAGTCCTCCTCCATCACCCGATGAGTCCTGGGATGTTGTCAGGAATGTTCACTTGTTCATTAGCTCAGGAGAGAGCCCCTTGCAGGAGCTCACGCCTGCGAGGCTGCACTTGGAGCAGCACACGCGATGCGCTCGGCCTGCAAACAGCCATAAAGCCGTTGACTTGCTGCTGACCTCAGGTCTGCTGCCAGCAATCCCGCTGCCACCTGCCCTATCCAGCACAAAAGATTTCAAACCTCCCGCCTGAAGGCTTTTCTGGTCTTGAGTTTCAACCAGTAGTTATCCTATAGTCGCTCACAGTTTAGATGCACTAATTCTAAAATAAATGCCCTTTTTCTGGCTTAGCTTCATCAAGTTTGGAAAGCAGTTGTTGAGTTAAACCAACAAGGCATTTGTGCTCCCAAATGTGTGTGTTGAGATGAGAATTTGTTCCAGAACACTTGCTATGGCAGACATTCACATTCTGTTTTAGTTCAGATGTGCTTACAATAAAGCCCTGATTTTCATTTGTTTTCTAAAACAGCTTGTACTTGCATTTGCCCAGCTTCTCTCAGTCACGGGTGGTACGGAGTCTTCATGTGATGCAGCTAACATCACACATCAATCGCAAACATTTGTCTGCAAATACCATTTTTGCCTTCTACGTAGTGTGCTGTATTTTCTGCTCTATTATATTAACCTAATCGTCATATGCGTTGCAAGAAATTATCTAGGAACTGTCCTTGAGAGAATCGACTATAGCTTTAAATTAAACCATCCCTGCAGAAAGTGCAGCACAGCTGGTTTTCCTTGGCTGATGGACTTTTCTTTCAAAAGACACCATCAAGTTGCAGACCAGCTATTGCGGGATGACTGTCTCTATATTTCCATGGAGAATCCTGCAGAAGAAACTGGCCTGTGGGGATCTAATTCTGGTCCTATGGACTTAATCCACAATGGCTTTAATCCTATTTAAAAACATTTTCTATAAAGCTGTGTTTAATGAGGTTCCACAAGATTTTATAGCAGTGCAGCGATGCTATGGTCTCCTGTTTAAAAAGCATTCCTGGTGAGGGCGCATCTTTTCCTTTTTCCTTAACCCTGTAACATATGTACAAAATTTTTTGTTGTGTGTGTATGGTCAGCGGATAAGAGTTACCTTCTCGTGTGGGCCTAGAATATCCTTTGTGGGATCTTCAATCTAGATAGGGTTGGTGGGAGGATTCCCTGTGCAGTGTTCTTTGGTAACGCTGAAGCTGGCAGGGAGGGCAGGAAGGGTTCCTCCGCTCTGCCAGCGGGGCCGGCCGCTCCTGATGCCGGTTCTGCGGGGGACACGTCCCCGCCACCCCCGTCCCCTGGCTCCTGCCGCTGTGTGCAGTGACAGCCCGGCAGCTCGCAGCCCCGCGGCGGGGCAGCTTTTCTTAGCGACTCGTCAAACCGTGGAAGGTGCCAGCGAGGCATGTGGTCTCCATCAGCCTCGTCGCGTTTGCTGAGCAGTGACTTGTGCAGATGGAGCAGCGGGAATGCAGAAAACATAAAGGAAGTAATTAACCGAGTAAATCCTTGGAAACAGCATATGCTGAGGAAGTTTTCGTAGAGCAGTGGGTGCTTTCACTTCCAGAAACCCCCATTTTGGGTAGTTCCTGGGCACTGCCAGGAGAAGGCTGTAGGAGGTAAGTACCTTTGACAGAGATCCAAGTGCAAGGGGGTGAGGAGAGGTTAGATGTCCAAGGCTGAACGGACACCAGGGAAGGCATCTGGGGGCAAACCAAGCTTGCGCTCATCCCTGCTGTGTACAGGCCGAAGCAGATGGGATGAGGTGTGTGTTGTTGGGGTCATGGAGGAGACCAGGAGCCAGGAGTGGTGGAGCTGCCGTGCTCTTGTCCAGAGTACTGCTCCTTCTCTCCTCTGTGGAGGTTATCACAGCCACAGACTGCCCTCTCCACATGGAGATGCTAATTTGAGTAACCAGTGCCCGTGGTGACTCTTCCCCCTGTACTTAAAATTCATTAACGTGAAACTTTATATATACTGGCAGTTTCCCACTCTTGGTGGACAGTGTAACGTTTCTAGTAGAATTCCTTCAGCCTCTCAGTGTTGTAACCGATTACTCTGATGTGTTTTACTGCAGCGCTTGCATCTTAGCGAAGACGTGGCTGGGGCAACTTTCATGGCAGCGGGAAGCTCTGCGCCTGAGTTGTTTACATCTGTCATAGGTAACTAACCTGCTGCTGCTTCTCCAAACCTCCACGTTTCCCTAGCTGTTCTTCAGAGTTGAAATCAGATTGCTCAGTGCCCGTAGCACTTGTTACAATACCCTGTGGGCACACATAGACCTAATTGCGAGGAATCCTCATGAGATGAAGCAACTCTGAAGAAGCGCCATTGTCCCCCAGCAGGGCTGCCTTGGCGGTGGTTTGATCTGACCCCGTCACACCAGGGCCAGCAGGCCGTTCCGCTTCCCTGTCCCTTGGTCTGCCTGGCTCAGCCCGGCCAAGCTGCCCAGCACCGAGCTCTGCACCTGCAGAACCCCCGGTCCGTCCCCCCGCCCTGCCTGCCACGCTGTCCCCAGGATGGTTGGTACCCAGGCAAACTCCTGGTGTCCCCAGCTGCAGGTTCTCTGCAATCGCCTCCTCTCTGGCCAGTCTTCTAACACCGATTCCCTTTGGGACAACCAGACTGGGGAGGAGAAGAGGATTTGAAATGCTTTCTCACAGCAACTAGCTGGTCAGAGCGTCACACTACCCAAGCAGTTCTCCACTTACGGGCAGTGTGATCAGGGGCTTCTGCAGTCCTTAAGTGTGTGAAACCCGGGAACCTCGCGTGGTCCTTCAACAGCCCTGAGCTCAGAGAGGACTGCAGTCAGCTGGTACAAAGTGGTGATGTGCATACGCTGCCTGCTGCAAGGGAAAGCGTTCTTGCAGTCTTACTCATCCACGTCTCTGTTGGTAGGTGATCATCAGAGCAGTGGTTGGGAGGTTAAGGTGGGCTTTCCTTCACCAAGGAGAATTATTCTCAGCTTAGATATTAGATATTCTCTCTAGAAGATACCTCTATTTCAGTCACAGCAATCAGATGCAGAGCACAAATTAATTCACGCAAAGCTGTGTACTCTGCAGAGAGGTCTAATTACACAAGCAAAGCCTCAAAATCTAGAAACCGATGCTGGACCGAGTTGGGGTTCTGTTCCAGTTAAGGATAGTGCAGTAGCAGGGTGAAAATAAAGCCAGATTCCTTCAGGCAGCTTAGAGAAGCCCTGACGGTCAGATCATTATCTTGCTGTGCTGTAATCCACCAGATAGTGAGAGTCGCTTGGCGGGTGACTGCTTCTGTGTAACACGGTTCTGAGAGACGCATAAAGTGGGAAAAATAGATCTAAACTACGCGAGCTGGAGAAATACTGTTGGAGCCTTAAAAGCAAGTGGTGGATTTAAACAAACTGACAGCCAGCAGGAGACGGAGTGTTATTTTTAGGCTGACTTCGTAAGGAAAGAATTTTGTGCAGTACCATGATGCATGTGTCTGTCAGTTCACCTCCCTCACCATAACCTCGCTGACAAATTTTAACCAAATGTGATAGAAGAGCTCTGAAAGGAGTTTGTAACATGGCCCCATAACTCACCCCGAGAGGCACCGTTCAGCTGGCGGGTCGCTGGTGTCTGGCAGCTCTGAGGCAGCTCCGGCTGCCACCACCATGGGAGCCGGTAGGGATGGGGACATGGGGAGAGCAGAGTACTGGTGGGGGGCATCGCGTGGGACATAATTTCCTGCAGATCTGTGTGCCACCAGCTGCTCCCGTGGAGCTTGCTGTCTCTTACGATGTGTACTGCCATAACGCTGGGTCACAAAACCAGGAGGTGGGTGACTTAGACATGTCTAAGGTAGTTGGTTTTCATGAGACAATCTATCCAGGTCCCCTCAGAAAGCAAGTGCTGCAAGTTGCCCTATTAAATATGAGAAAAAGTGGCAGAACTCTACATTCTTTAGATTAATTAATGGGGTATGAGGTCTGCAATTTTTTGTGGAAAAATTCTGCTCTTTGCAATTTACACAAATTGCCTTGAACTTGTTTTTCAGGTGTTTTTATCACAAAAGGAGATGTAGGCGTTGGAACCATCGTAGGCTCGGCTGTATTTAACATTCTCTGTATTATTGGCGTGTGTGGGCTTTTTGCAGGACAGGTAAGAGCATTTAATGATTCCTAACAGTTCCTGCTTCATCCTGTGCCTTGACTGTACTGTGAAATCAGCTGCTGGGTTCACAACCTTGCCACAAATTTCTCTGTCTTTGTTCTTTTCAATAGAGCCCTATACTATCCCTCTTGCATTTCTGAAGTGAAAAGCAGAACAGCAAACGTCAGCTCAGGCTTTTTAAGCTGCCAAAGATATGTGGGTGGTCAAAGGAATAAAAGCTGGTTATTTAACACCTCATCTTGGTAGCTATTGAAAAATGCGTTGTGGCATTTGTACGTGGTTCTTTTAGACCAAAGGAGCCAGGAAAGTGCCTGTGGCTGGTAAAAGTGCACTTCACTGAGCCATGCAGGATGCCTCTGGAAGAACGATGACACTTCTGGAGCATCAAAAGAGCTGCTGCCTTTGTGCAAGACAGTTCCAGATGCACGTGCTGAGCTGGCACAGTGTTGTTGGCAACTGGCATGACTTATGAACTTGTCTAAGAAAGTTACAGTCTCTGCGTGTGGTTTACCTCACTGATTATATCCAGAAGCACAAAAGGGACCTCTGGAGGTCTCTGATCTGGAGCCCTCACCACCCTGACCCCCCCAGTTCAAAGCAGGGCTGATTTCAGAGTCAGATCAGGTTGCTTAGGACCTTGTCCAGTCAGGTTTTCAATATTTCCGAGGATGCCCCAAATTTTTCCTCACTAGCAGTAAGGCTAGCCATTCCTAGTATAATTTCTGACTGTTTTCCAGCGTGTCAAACTACCTATGACAACACAAGCTGTTCATCTGAAATTAAAGTAATTGCGAGATCTGAGCTGCTGTCTGAATTGTAGGCATGATTGACTGTATAATTAAATATCTGAATCTGCATTCACCTTAGCACTTGCCAACATGCCCAGTATTTTTACAATCTCATAGAATGTTCTTTGAAACATTACTGTGCAGACTTACTTGGGAAGAAGAGAAGCAAGATAACATTATCAGTACAGGGCAGTAGGATAACTAGCTCTGGAAGAAGAACTGAAGGGAAGGGCCGGTATGACTTGGTCAGTATGAGGAAGCAAGCAGAGAGATTTGGCTTCCTGGGAAATGTTGTAATCCAGTTGTGTTTGCATTAGCAATGAGCTTTTTCAGGGTGAAAGTGAACATTTCACTGTGGGGAAGCTCGGGAAAAGCCCACAGTGCTGCTTTTTGGCCACCTCAGCTCCCTTGATTTCCATGAGAACATGCAGCTGGAAGCTGCACATGCTCAGTACGTTGATGGTTCTGCTGTAATTCTTCCTGTGAAAGCTCTGTTGATTCAGACCAATTTTTAATGACCAAAGCTTTCCCAGGGCATGGAGCTGTGTTCCCCAGAGGTGTTCTTCTGTCATCGGTAGGACTTTTTGCCCAGGTTGCTTTTTTCAAGCAAATGAAGACAATTAACTGTTTTGCACAATGGCAGAGAAGCTAATTCTTCTGATTTTTACTCTCCATGGTATTGATTGCATGCCTCAAACCTACTAAAAAGTAGCTATGAATCACAGCTTCCCCTGGGAAGGGTTTGCTAGAGTTTGGGTGTTGATGGACAATGTCAGTCTTCTCTAGAGACTGTTTGCAGGTGGGAGGTGTTTGTTTCTGAAGGGTACAACACAGCTGAGGTGCTCCCGTAAATGCCTTCACCTCCCAGGTGCAGCAGCTTTCAGGAGTTCAGAGGAGGGACTGGCTGCTGTAAGTCATCCTGAGCATGGTCTGCGAGTCTCCTCCAAGCCAAGAACTGAGATTTGGACTGATTTGTCCCAACGTCTTTCTTTCCCTGACTCTGCTAGTGATTTGCGTGTGGTTTCGTCAAGTCACTTCTGTTTGCTGCAGTGTAACCCACAAAGGGGGTTGAGAACTGGAATGATTGACGCTGCTGTGTGGAATCATGATTTAAACAAGCAAGTAGGAAACCTCAGTTTAAATAATTCAGATATTCTAGATAAAACTGTTTTGGTTTGTGCTTTTCATTTTTTCCTACTTCCAGGCCTTCACCAAGAAGTCATTAATCTTTTTGTATGTGTGCTAGTATTAATAGGAGTTTGGTTTGATTGTCAGTAATGTCTCTACAGATGCACTAACATAGGTGCTAAATTGGGTTGGCTGTTGGGTTTCAGTTCTGCTGGGGACCTGCGTCTCAGTTTTGAGTTGCCTTGCAAGGCCCAGGTGAGCCTGGAGCTGGCCGTCGGTCTGAGCCGCGTGCTGTGCTCCAGCTCAGAGCGAGTTTATCTTCTGAGCTCAGACCTGCACCGCCAGCAGCTGCAGTGCTCTGGTGTTCAGGTGAAACCGGTGAGTCGATGGGCAGGGATTTACCAGCCAAACTTTGTTGTCTGTGAGCATCCCTTGAGGCTGCTCAGGGCAAAGACCTGTTTTCTGGGAGTCCTGCCCTGGAAAGCGGCGTTCAGGTATCTTGGTTTGAGGCTGGAAGGCTTTCGGGTTTGTCAGGAGGGAGGAGAGGAGCAGAGAATTAAGCCCGCGCCTGCGGCAGTTTGAACCTGATGATGCTCATGTGCCGTTCGTGTTGGTCAGAACCCGTCATTAACACCGTGCTGTGGGGAGGTGGCCGCTGCGGCTGGCCGGGGTGGACACAGAAGGGCTGATGCTCTGTTTCCCCTCTGTTTTACACGTGGGATGCCTCTGGCAAGGGGAGACAGTCTCAAAATGATCTTGACGCTGATTTCGCAGGGGGATTGCGGAGGGGTGGCAGTAATGTCACCTGTGCTTTCCTGTGACACCTGCTGGCCCCAGCATTGCTGTACACACTGGAGTTTGCAGAACTGTTTGGTATCATGAGAAAGACACTTTTTTTTTTTAAAAAAAAAAAAAACCTAGTGAAAGGTTGAAGTGAAAAATACTGACCATCTCTGTCCAGGATATGTTTTATCTTTAAATTAGGCTGTAGTATGTATGTGCTATGTTGAATGTATTGTTCTTTGGCTTAAGAAAATACTGGGTTTAGCTACATGTGCCTTGTTTAAAAAAAGAAACAAACCCGCAGCCCCAAAAAGTTTGGTATGCATTTATTTTGAAGACCAACTCTAATTGATTATTTTTCTAAACCTTTAATGGCTGGTAGATGTACACTTCTCAGAATAAATCAGAGTAGACATCTCACTGCTGGAACTAGAGGAGGGAAGTATGGTGCCTACACCTCTATATGACACTACACACCTAAAAACTGCATTAAAAGAACATTGTTAAGGTTGAAAGTCAAACACTGGAAAGTTAGAAAATAGCAGTGTTAAGCTTCCTTGTGCAACCTTAATTTGTCCCCCTAGTGTGTGTGCATTATTATACAGTCTTTAATTATGTGATCCCATGCTGGTTTCTCCGCAGGGTCCCTGCCTCCCTCAGTGCACAGAATGGACTCTGCTCACTTAATGAGCAGCTATTCATTATTTTGTTTTCTCTTCATTGTTCAGTGTGTGCCCTTCTGCCTTATTTACCAGAATCTATTCCAGCCCCGTTCCAGAGACAGAATTATTAATTTCCTCTTGAACTTCTGTCGCTCTCATTGCTACTGTATCTGGGCAGTTGATGATCAATTAATTAATTTTCCCCAGACCTCTGTGAGATGAAAGGATGTTTTAGAGATGGTGAAACAAGGCACAGAGAGATTAAACACAAAAAAATAACTTGTCATTTTAAGGGCCAGTGAGAGCTGGCACGGGCCCCTTTTTTCCCCTGCATATGTAGCATCCCGTGGCATGTTCTGTGTTCAGAGGGAGCTCCCTCCGGCTCCAGATGCTGCTCCCACTGCACAGGGGTTTCCTTGCTGGGCTTGGTTCCAGTGGCCACCTTGGTGTCCCTGCAGCCCCGCTCTGCTGGAGCACTCGGTGCTGCACCACGGGAGCCCCGCGTCCGCTCCTGGGCCCCAGCTCATGTTCTGGCCTGCAAGGGGACACACAAACCCCTCTGCCCTTGCGAGCCCGGGCTTCATCCCTCGGGCCGTTCTTGACCTGAACGAAGCAAGTGACTGAGCTAACTCATCTCCTGACACTTAGTGCTTGCTTGGTTTTCCTAGCATGATGCTGTCCCTTCTAAGCCCGCAGACACTCGGGATTTGTTCCGTTCAGCCTGCCCGTCTCCTGCCCTGGCTCACAGAAGATGCTGCCAGGAGCTGGTTCTGTGCAAGGGGAAAAGCGCTTAATGCTGAGCAGTCAGGCTGAGGGCGCTTGGGAGCAGCTGCCAGAGCCCTCAAGCAAGGCAGCGATGAGAAAAGCTTCCACTTCGTTTCTTTATTTGTGTATTTAATTTTGAAATTTTGAGGAATTGATCACCTTGGTAGCTGGCGCCCCAGTCCTGCAGGTGGTTGCAGTCAGACTGTTCTGCAGACTGAGCTGCTTGCGGATGGGTGTCCAAGAGCTGCACACCGTGTTTGTACCATCTGCCGTCAGGCCCCACCTCAGGGTCTCCAAATACCTCTGGTAGTGTTGTAATGCTCCTGAAGAGCTGCTCTCATGCTAAAAAAACAATTGATGTAGGTGAAAATCAGCTTTAATGTATTGTTGTGCTCCTTTTTTCTTTGTGGCCCAGCCAGAAAGGACAAGTTGGGCTGGAAAGTGGGTTGGTTTGAATCATGTCAACAGACTGGGGACATTAACCATGTGGCTCTCATGCACCAGCGCAGAGCTGAACGTGTGTGTGCTACTGACTCTAGGGAAGGATTAACAAATGCAAGCAAGCAAAATTGCTTTAAACAACCATAAAGACATTTCTGCTAGTGTTAAGTATTATAAACCATTTGTCTCCCTTCTTTTTTTTTAAGCAGTGCTGAAAATTTGAAAAAGTTTCAAATGCAGGGTAAGTCAGAGACACCTCTGCCCACCAGACCCTTAAGAGTTAGTGGGCTTCCTATGAATTTCAAAAACAAGGTGGTTCCAGATCATATAAAAAATATTTGTGCCATGATTCTTTACTGAAAAGTAGAAATGTGTATTTCAGTAGCCTGAAAGTGACTAGATTTTCCTCTTCCAATTAGTGTTGATGACACTATGCAGATCACCAGTGAGGATTCTGAACTGGAGGGTTGTTTTTTTTTCTGTCTCTTCTCACTGATATGAGCAATGAAATCTCCTGAGGTCTTTATCCTTGTTGCAGGAGGACCAGTTTTCAAAATCGATGCAGGCTACCTGCATTTTTGATGGCCAAACCAAAACCGCCTGCAAAAGCTGGATTTTTAACCTAGCATCCGCACTCTGAAAATCAGATCTCTTTTTGAAATATCTTAAACTGGGCCTCTGGAAGCTGAAGAACTCAACCTCTGATGAGTTTTAAAATCTCTGACCAAGGCATGTTTAGAGAGAAAGTTTACGCTTGTGGATGGCCCAGTGCAGCACACTTGGCTGTGGCAGCGAGCCTTAGAAGGTTTTCCTTCCTGATTCTTGCATTCTGTTGTAATATTCTGCTGATGTCTTACCTGCACACACACACCGAGGAAGATTCGCCTTATTTCATCTGGTAGTAGGTGCAAATTTTAACCGGTAGATAGTTTTAGTGTATGGAAATATATTAAGAACTGTCCCCATTCCCCAAATGCTGATGTAGCGCAAGTTGGATGTGTCTGTAGCTCTTTGCTCCATTGTCCATACACCTGTGACACTAATGCAATTTTTTTCAATTGTATAGCTAAGTCACATAACCTGAACATCGTTTATTTAGCTGCTCTGTCTGGTTTGCTTTCTACTGCCAAAGAGAGGGTACGAAAAAGTAAGAGGATGCTGCAAGAGATGAAATGGCAGCAAATTCAGCCCTTCAAACAGAAGTTCAGCAGCATTTTGTGGGGCTGCCTGTTGGATAGCAGGGAGGAGATACAGTCAAGGAGCCTGCTGTCTGCAACGTGATGTGTTAGGCTTTGTCCATGACTGCAAACAGACCGTGTATGGGGAGACTGACCTCAGCCCCGGGTCCCCCCAAGCCTCCATCTCTCTGTCCTGTCTGCTCTCACTCTCCTGTTTGTGCTTTGCAAACTCTTCCTTCCTCCACTGCCCTCTTGTCACCCTTGGCGGCGAGGATGTGGGATTCTCGGAAGCAGTCAGTGCTTGCTTAATTCACCTCTTGCTCAAGCCAGCACAAGCAGAGTTTGTTCAGTTTTTAAAATCCCTCCAGCCAGATTCTTCCCGTTTCTGCAGCTCTGCTGCTCTCTCCTGCATGTCAGCCCGTCCTCCTCTGTCCTCATCCCACAGCCTTTCGTGGTGTTGCAGAAGAGGATGAAGGATGAGAAGAGCTTAGTGAAAAGTGATTAAGTGAAAGCAGTATAACCATGAGTTGCAAGTCACTCCAGCATTAAACAGGAATTTTTAATCTGCATAGATTGATTTGTTAATTACCACTTAACTGCTGTGTTTTTCATTTGAGTTCTATTTTCTCTATTTCACTTTTCCCCAGAACAAGACAAGCTGCTCTGGGTGGAGCAGGGGACCATGAATGCTGGGTCGTGCCAGAGACATTTAGTTTTTAAGAGGCTCTTCCAGTTATTTCCTCCATCATGGGGTCTAGTTGGTGGCCAAGTGTCATTCCTCAATATACTGGAGTAAAAAAGTACTGTCTTGACCGTCTGACCTGCCTCCTTCTGCTCCAGTGGTGTCCCTCTGGGACACAAGAGGAAAATTCTTAATGACGAGAACAGCCATTGGAATAATCTTCCCAAGGAAGAGGTTGATTCCCCAACACTGCATCCTTTTAGGATTTAGTTGGACAGGGTGCTGGGCCAGCTTGTCAAGACTGCATTTGGCCAAGAAAGGCTGGACGAGGTGGTCCTTGTGGTCCCTTCCAGTGTGCTATTCTATGATTCTATGATTTTACCTGAGGAAACAAATTAAATTTAGAAAGCTCTCTTCTGTCCAAGTCACGGTAAAGCCTCGTGCAGGCTGGGTATGCCTCTCAGAGCCATCACTGATGTGTGCTCAGTTTTACCTCAGTGTGAAAATATACCTAAGAAGTAGCTGTTACAAATAGCAAAGGGCTGAGACGGGGAAACTGAACAGAGGTTTAATAACCAGGTAGAACATTGTTTATTGGAGAGACTGGGACTTTTGTAATCTATTTTTAACCTAGTTCTGTCATACAGTTAGCTTGCATGAGTCTTAATCTTTTAAGCTTTAATTTCCCTGACAACAAGTAATTCAGACTGGAGTAGTTACTGACCCTTGGCTTTAAGATTGCATTCATGAGCTTTTTGCCGCCCCCCCGCCCCCCTTCTCCTGGATTGTGGAGGAGTTTTGGGAGGGGAGAGTTGGAATGTTATTTATTTTCTTCATTGATCTGTGACCATTGGTGGAAAACACGTAAAATTGTGGAGAAGTATTTTAAGGAGAGCTTGATGCCAGCCACTGGGCTGGTGCAGCCCCTGCGCACCCCGGAACAGAGGGGGTGCTGCGGCAGAGGGTCCCACAGCGGAGCTGAGCCAGCTCCCCGTGCTCCCCGTGCTCCCCGTGCTCCCCGTGCTCCCCGTCCTCCCCGCGCTCCCCGTCCTCCCCGCGCTCCCCGTGCTCCCCGCGCTCCCCGTCCTCCCCGCGCTCCCCGTGCTCCCCGTCCTCCCCGTCCTCCCCGTCCTCCCCGTGCTCCCCGCGCTCCCCGTCCTCCCCGCGCTCCCCGCGCTCCCTGTGCTCCGTCACCGCCCTCGGGAGGACGTTCGCCCACCGGGAGGGCAGCAGAGGCTCCTTTTCCCTGCGGTGTTCTGCTGGGCTGTTCGGCACTGGCAGAAAACAGGGTGACTCTAAGAGATAAAGCAAAATAGATTCATTTTCAGCTCCCCCGCTAATACAAGTGGTGTTATGTTGGGAATCAGAGACTTGTGAATTTATAGCAAATATGTAACCCTTGTGCAAGCAGATGTGGTTTGTTTTAACCACGTGGTCTGTTTGTTAACCAGAAAGCACCAAAGGTGACTGTGTCCTGTTCTCAGTGTCATGCCTTGTCTCCACGATGCTGCTACGTAGCATCAACCTGTGCTTGTGAAGAAGCGCTGCCAGAGCCACCTGTTACACCATAACCGTTTTGGTCTCCTGGAGAGGTCTGACGAGCTCTACAAGCATTTGTCATTCCCAAAGTAACTTTATTTCCCAGAACTAGGCCAGCAGCGTGCATGGAATCAGTATTCCTGCACTGGGCACCAAGGTTAGCAAAGCAGCTCATAAGTGCTTAGCTTGAAGCAGAGCTGCTCGCTTCGTTTCTGTCCAGCAATCAGAAGAGTTGAAAGTGGATTTCTATCAACATCAAAACAAGTCCAGCTTCTAATCACCACAAAACACCATCACCCTTTGAAGTCAAGTTTTCTCTGTCAAAATTCGCACACTGATCAATACTGTGGACTTACTACTGGTAGGATTTTTTCTTAAATCATTTTTAGTGTAAAAGCAAGGGAAATCACAAGATCTGTTTTTATGTCTGACAAGGACTGGCCAGTCTGAGGAGGCTGCGAGATGTTTACCCTTCCAGTCCTTGAGTTCTGCTGCGAGTCCTGCACAGGCTCGCCTGCGATCCGGGAGATGTCTGCAAGTGCAGGTCCTTGCGGTCCTGCTGCCTTGGCTCTGCGGGAATCTGAGCTAAAAAGACACACTGATCTGAATAACTCATGGACAATTATGAGTACCAGTTGAGCAGGGAAATATTTTTGGCTTTGTCCTGAGGTTCAGAGGGTGTCCACCGTTTCCATTCTGAGAATGTCACAGAGACAGATTGCTGCCGCAGTAATGAAAATATCCAGAGCTGCTTAAAAAAGCAAATATTCTCAGGGAAATAATGAGAATAAATTGAGTTGGTCCACAATGTACGAACCAGGAGCCGGAGTGATGGTTGAACTCTGCAGAGAATGGCTAACCAGTGGTAAAATTAGGGGGCTGGTAATTGGAGGGAAGCATTCCTCCCAGTGAGTCTGTTAGATCAGAGCTGCTCGGCAATTACTGGCTTAGAGAGACATGTATTTTAAGGCCTGGAATTTTTTGGTCTGGCCTATGCTCATATTTTATGTTTCGCTTCAGTTTGGAGAGGTGTTTAGTATTTGTCAAACCTGTGCAAGCCCAAATGCCACGTTGGGGGACTCTGGTGTCTTTTCCAAGAGGTACTCAGCAGAGCTTGTGTCAGGAGACTGATCTGGGTGCTTGTGGTATGTTGGGACAGCTGTGACCCCAGCATGTCAGCGGCAGGGAGACATCACCATGGGGTGCAGAAGGGAGCGTCTCCATAGCATTTGGTCCAGGACATCCCCCTGTGCTGCCGGTCCCAGCACGGAGCCTTTGGCTGATGCCAGCTGCCTGCCGGCTCTCCAGGGATGCTGCACAGGTAGCAGGGCCTTTCTCTGCAGAATTCTCTGAAATTTCAGCTGTTGCAGAGTGGTTCAGTGCGCTCGGAGGGGACGCGGGGTTAGGGACTCCTCCCTGGTGCCTTTGGCCGGGCGTTGGCGGCCAGGCCCGCCTGCCCTTCCCCGGCACCCCGGGCTGTCCCGGTAGGAGCAGGAGCGGAGCAGGAGCGGGAGCAGGTGGCTGCTCCCTCGGCCTGCAGACCTTCCCTTTGCTGCCGTTCCTCGTGCCGCTGCAGCTCTCCGACCCCAGCTCCTCGCCAAACAGCCAGAGGTGTTTGGACCTTGCTCTCACCAATGTTCCTGTTTCTCCAGGGACTGTAAGGTGGGAATAAGCATGACTGGCTCACAGGTTCATGTCCGAGTCTGTCAGATGGTCACTGGGGGAGCAGCAAGGGGGAAAAGTCTACCCTGTGATCTCTGCTGTATTTGATTTGCAGCTAATGATTATTAGCTTCTGATTGACTGATTTGCTCATTGCAGGTAGGATGTAATAATGCCTAAAACAAGGGAAGTTTTGTGAAAATTAACTTGCAAGTCCTGATGGTTGGGCAGTTCCTCTCTCTGTAAATGCTGCTGGAAGATGGCAGTAATTACCTTAAGAAATTCCGTCTTGCCTTATAACTTCATTACAATTGCTATAGGACTGATACACTTAACAGCAAAAGCCTGTGCAGAATATTAGACACACAGTTGCTATTTCCCACCTTCTGTCTGGTCATGACCTTTCAAACAATAGGAAGTCTGCAGCCTCTGAGTCACAAACATCGCGCTCCCTTTGCCCTTTTTCCCGGCGGCCCAACGCTCCTGGCGGCATCCCCGGGGCCGCAGCGGGGCCGGCAGAGCGCTCCGGCCCTCCTGCCAGCGCTTGTCCTCAGTGACAGCGGGATCGTGAGCCCGGGACATTGTACTGAGCGGGTGAGGGAGATTTGGTTGGGACAAAATTACCTGAGAGAAGGTGTGAAATGCATTGGAAGAGTATCCCCAAGAGGCCAGTAGTGTGGAAGGATGTGGCTGGGAGGCATGTGACATGGATGCAATTGAGATGCCAGGAGAATCATCCCACTGGTGAGGGCTGGGGACTGACGGGCAGCCTCCGAGAGCCCGCCCGGCTGATGCTGTGTCTGAGTTACAAAGTGGGTCCAAGTGCCACCAGGAACTTGCCGCCCTCTCAGCCGCACCGAAGCCTGGCTGTGGGAGTTGTAGCCCCTGCCTCTCAGCTCAGGCACAGCCCCATGTTTTGCTGTGGGAATGGTGCTGATGAAAATCAGGCCTCCAAGTACTGCCGGGCAGGCTAAGGAATTGTGTGCAGCAGCGAGCAAAACAAGTGGATGCTGGTAAGCTGATTAACACTAGGGCAAAAAACAGCCAGGCAGAGAAAATCCGTCAAAAGAGAGTTGCATGTGAACGAGGT
Organism: Caloenas nicobarica; assembly: GCF_036013445.1. Classification (NCBI taxonomy): domain Eukaryota; kingdom Metazoa; phylum Chordata; class Aves; order Columbiformes; family Columbidae; genus Caloenas; species Caloenas nicobarica. The sequence goes on from NC_088247.1 coordinate 122,163,138, forward strand.
GAGTATGAGTGAGAAATGAATGCAGTGCAGCAGCTCAGTAAGTGTGTGTCTGTGGTGGGTCCCCCATTTCTGAAGGTTCTCGTCCCTGTGCAGCCTCACATGTATTTCTTCTTCAGTGCCGCTGCTGCGAAAAAGAAGTTCTTTTATCTAGCAAGGAGGGGAGAGTGCTTGATTCCCTCGCCTGAGCTGAGGCGCAGGGCTGGGCGCAGCACCAGGGCCGCGTTGCTTCGGTCCCAGGCGAACACCCCCGTCCAGGCCAGCGCTCTGCTTCAGTGTAACGTGGGGACACGTCTCCAGGAGATGCGCAGGGGCCCTGCAGCGGCTTCTTGCTGAAAGTCATAGACGGATCTGCAGCCTGAGTTAATGCAGAGATGAATACAAATAAGGCAGTGTCACTCACATTAACATACGATGCTTCATGGATATCACGACCTGCAAGGATGAACAGGCAGGTGTCAGAATCCTTGTAATTACCTGAGCTGAGCAAGGAGTTCTAAAAATAATAAACGGCAAAGTTAAAAGGCAGAGCCTGTGCCTTGTCAAGGGAAACGGAGAAGCCCTCAGAGATTCGTCCCTGTCAGGGCTGTGCTGGAGAGCGAGGCCTTGACAGTTCACCGGGGGCAGTCACGGATGTTCGGCTGTCAGAGCTGGGATTTCCCAGGCTGCTGTCAAGGCAGACAAAAAGACCTGGGCTTTTCTTGCTTTTCCGTACAGACTGATAGATGCCAGAGCGGCACAAGATTTGAGGGGTCTTTTTAAGATCTCTGGTTTGAGCTGCTGCCTGGTGAGGGGTGTTCCAGCTCCTGGGACAGGACGGTCCCTCGGGCCGTGGGCTGTCCCGCAGCGGGCCGTGGGCTGTCCCGCAGCGGGCCGTGGGCTGTCCCGCAGCGGGCCGTGGGCTGTCCCGCAGCGGGCCGTGGGCTGTCCCGCAGCCGGCCGTGGGCTGTCCCGCAGCCGGCCGTGGCCACCGGCCCAGCCGCCGTCTGCCTCGCAGCCGCTCACCAGCTGCCCTGCAAGCAGCAGCCCTGAAGTTGGTGCCGGGCTTTGTCACTATGTGTGGGCTTCAAGGAGCTGCTCCAGAGGTTTGTTCACATTCCAAAAAAGCTCCGTGATTTTCAAGTGCCACCATTTGTAGGAAATGTAAAAGTCCCTTTATTTCTGTCTCTTCCACATACATACCTCCCTAATGGCTGTGACTTTTCAGATGTAAATGAACCTTAGACTGTATGTAACCAAGTAAAAGGCAGTGGAACTTACTACATTTTACCTGAGCGTGGTGAAGTAGATTTTCTTCTTATTTCTACCCAGCACTGACACGGATGACAAACTGCTCGTAACTTGAATTTTGCAAATGAAGCACAGTTCTATCTTTAACATAATGGTCTGGCATACAAGGATGAATCCTTGTAGGCAGGTTTTGCTGTGTCAAATAAAGTCATTTCCCTCTTTCCCAAGAACCTGGCGGAGAAAGTGTCTCGGCTGGTTAATGGAAGATATTTTAATTTTCTTCTTGGCTTGGCTGAGCAGCTGTGACTTCAGGATGATTGGTTGGATTTGCATAAGGTCATTAAGATCCAATAATGATGTTTATTGCTAAGACATCTGCCATTTATATTCATGCAGAGCAAGTAAAATTAAACCTCAACTAATATCAGTGTTGTTACCAATGCAGTTACTGACAAAGAAACCCATCAGAAAGTGAGGATTCCACAGTGGACTGTGGTACCTCTCTCCTGAAACTCTCCCGCTGGAGCGGGGGTAGGAGACGCGTCCAGCTGTGAGGCGCCGGGCGTGGGTTCGCTGTCAGCGCATTGCTGTTGATCTCGGTAGCATCTTCAGGCTAATCACCGTGGGGATTGTCGTTAATCTTTTGACACCCTCACCCAAGCTCTCCTGCCTCTCCACATTAACAAATCATTAGCTCTTAATGCCTGAAAATCTAGACCTTCTCTGCCAGAGGGTAACAGAGAAACAAGATTAGGAAGATTTTTTCCAAAGCCTAGCACTTCCAGGCAGTCTTTGTAGCTGATTATTTATGCCAAGAATGTCAATCGATGAATGGGCCATGAGAGGAGGAAAAGCCCAAGGCCCTACTGGTCCCTTGTCTGGGGTTTGAATTTTGGGCCCTTCCTTCAAATGGAGGAAACGCGTAACCTGACAATCAGTGGTTTTACAGTTGCCTCCTTAAGCTCGGCTCCCAAAAGACCAGCTCTCTGCTGGCTTACAGTGTTCCTGATTTAAAACTCAAATTTGATCATGTTTTTACCTAAGCTGATTGCCTCCCTGATTTCCATTCTGCCTTAGACTGCTAAGCTGTAATTTAAGTGTTTCCAGTGTATTAAGATTTATGTGGAGTCCTTGGTCGCTGTAAGACGACATGGCACAGCTCAGGCGTTCAAGGTCTTGACAGTTATAACGAGACTACATGATTCTTGTCGTGGCTGGAAGTCCTGCCGTTTCCCTCAGTGCTCGTTAGTTCCTCATACCCTCAGTGCATGGCTTTCCCAGCTCACATTATGTTTCCCGACGATCAAATGGTTCAAAGATGCAGTTAAATGACTCAGGCCCTCAGGAAAGTGGAGATTTGGTTGCCCCATAGTTACGGCGTTAGGGAGACCTAGCAGGACGTCTGTGAAACGTGAGCAGCCTGTGCAGGTCCCAGGCAGGAGCACGTTTCCTTCAGTCCTTGTGATTCCCACAGTGTTTTGGCGTGTGACTTTTGTGCACTAGGTCCCTGCTAGATAGTTGCATTTAAGCATCTGGATCTTAGTGTGCTCGTTCAGGTGTTATTTAGGAAAATTCCTGGAAAAATATTGCAGACTACTTTCAAGATTATTGTATAATATCAAAGAACAGGAGAGATGCTAGCTTGACTCTAGTAACCGGGAGATCTTGCTTTCACAGGCGTGCTGTGCTGCAGGGTGACACCCCTTACACCCAGGAGAGAGATTATGAGATAGAACAGCGCCAGTTGCAAGCACGAGTGTTCATGTTACTCATCATTTGTTTCAGAAGTTGTAACTTTTATTACGCAGAGCTTAAGTTCACAGCTATAAAATCCTCACCAGCATCCACGCTGAGAAAAGCACGTAGGACCTTAAGCAGCAGCATAAAGCTGAGCGGAATAATGTCAAATTATTTTATAAACTCTCTTACAAAAGTTGCTCAATCAAAATGAAGGAGTCCGCTATCTGTAAGATGTGAGATTGAATTAAGGATCTCTGAATAGAATTATGAACCCAACTCCAGGTTTCTACATTTGGAAATTTCCATCATAAACGATCTCCATTCATCTATCATTGAAATGTGTTGTCAGCTGGTATAAATCTCATCTGACTCAAGGACTTTAAACACCCGCTTTTTTATTTTAGATTGGAGTTTCTTACATGTCAATGCTTGCATGAAGAGACTTTACACTGGGCATGAATTACATCCAGTTTTAAAAGCCATGGTATTAAGAGGCTGCAGCGGTTCTTAAGTATAATGGTCAATATTTTTTTACAGCGTTCGTTTTGCTAGCAGTTCTGGAAAATTCCAATATTGTAAGAGTTAATATGCAGAGTAATCTGGGAAGCTATTTTTGCTATCACTCTGAAATAGGACCTTTTTTTAGATATCATAGAAATGAAAATGAAGTTACTGTTTGTTTGACTGAATTCATGCACAAGCATGACTGGAGGATGTGGTCAGAAAATTAATTTATACATTCAGGGGCCAGATTCAAGGGAGTGTAAATTAGCCAGTCTCCCATCTGCCTCCCTGTGGTTTACACCCATGAAGGATGTGACTCACAGTGTTTGAAATGCACTCCAGAAATGGGAAATAAAGATTTGAGGACAAGCTTCTATAGAGGGGACTTTCTAGGGCTGCAAAAAATATGGCCATACTGAAGATGTTACCACCACATTTAATCTGCCCTTTTGAATACTGTTAATGAAGTTAAAGGCTAATATTCACTGGTATTTTTTTTCTTCTAAGGTTGAGTTGCAGGTTCATTCAGCCTACAGCGACGACTCTTCCTCATTTCCTTGGCTTTGGAAGGTGTCAAGTGAAATGAACTGCACAGCAATCCCATTTTATCCTCTTTTGCATATAAATTCCTGGGTTTTGTTCTCAATGCTTTGCTGGGGCGTTGTGTATTTGTATCGAAACCTGTGCAAATGCTCACGGAGCTGCAGTGGTACCCGCCGGTGCAGTGGGCGCAGCCGCGGCTCTGCCGAGCTCCGGGCTGGCGGCGTGCTGGGGACCTGGCTGTGCTGTGCGATCTGACTCTGCTTTCGCAGCGCGGCTTCGGTTGCCTTATACCTTTGACTCTTCAGATTCGGCCACCCCCATCTCCATAGCAACTGGTCCGGGGACAGCCGGCACAGAGTGACAGGGACAGCCTGCACGGAGTGACAGGGACAGCCTGCACGGAGTGACAGGGACAGCCTGCACAGAGTGACAAGCTCTGCTTTGGCACAAATGGTTAGCATGGTGATTGTGCTGGGGAGAGCCTGGCTGACCTCTCTCTTTGCTTCTCTCCCCAGGTTGTTGCACTGTCATCGTGGAGTCTCTTGAGAGATTCGATCTACTATACACTGTCTGTTATTGCACTCATTGTGGTAAGTTTTTGAGGGTTATGCTTCTGTGGGAGTCCACATGTCCGCTGCCACCTGTCAAGGGAACCTGCTAAGAAATCGTAGTCTTGTAGCTAAGATCCTGGCTCCAGGACTCATGTGGTTTTCTGCTTGTGGAAAAGTGTCCTTGCGATCTCCCTGGTTCTGTAGCAAAGCTTGGTCCAAGGGTAGGAGATGGAGGATGTGCAGTCAGCAATTTGATGGCAAGTGAGGATTTTTCCTTTCAGAGTCAAACACTGCTTCAGTTTAAGAAATTTCTCCCCCCCTTCACTCAGGCAGGGACCCTTGGCTTCACAGTGGCTCAGATCTTTCCTGTCCTTTTAAGGCAGAATCAGATTTAGGTGGCAGCATGTTGTTATTCAAATACTGGCTCTCCAGCCCCGATGGCTCGGCTGGGAGACAAGGCACAGGCTCCAGGCAGAGCACAGCGCGACCTGCGTTCGCTTCCCCCTCTGTTATATTGCTGCCCGCCTTAAATTTTAGAAGGCACTTAAATGCTTTGCCATATAGGGATAATTTGCCATATCAGGGCATTGAGACTTCAGCTGCGGCTGAAATACAGTCATCTTTCTTGAGGGATGATACTGCTTGTAGAAGATTGCTCTCACGGTATTTTAAACAGCAGCTTGTGGTGCTGTGTTATAAATTGTGCTCCACTGGTGTCTGTACTAATCGTAAATACACCTGAGGGGAAATAAATACGTTCCTGCCAATGTTGAGATTCAGCAGCTCTTTTAAAAGCTTGATATTCTGCTGGGTAGATCAGTGTGGCTTCGTCTCCTTCCATTTCCAGTAGCAAAGGAATTGCAGTGCTGCAGTAATAAACAGCAAAGCCGTGTAAACTCACCTGTTTGGTGCTCCAGGCTATTTGATAAGAAAGAGTGAACTCTAAATCACAAATTAGTAGTAAATAAAGTGCACTTACCATTCTTACCTCATCTTGATTTAGCGCTGTGCAATTATTTTATTTTTAGCCTTAAAATGACAAAGACACCTTGTCTTCTTGTAGAGCTTGGCAAAACTGATAGTCCTTATTTCCCCTGAAAGGAAAAAGATGCCTGTGTATCTTAACTTGAAGGGACGTGGTCGGAGTCATTAGTGACAGAAGTGGGACGGGTGCTATTTTGAATCACAAAGGTCAATGCACACGCTTTCATGTCCCATCACACCAACACATTGTAACCTAAACCAAGCCTTGTCAGGTTAGATCACGGTGACTGGGAGCTGTAACTTACAACATGCATAATGTTTTCTTCCAGTAAGCACTGTAAGTGTTGCTGGGTGCTGGCTGTCACGCAGCAGTTGCTATTCGCAGGCTGTATAGCTGAAGGGAAGCGTTGGGCTGTGCTGTCAGAGGCCTTCCTTCCCTCCCTTTTCCCTGGTGCGTTGCCATGGATGTGTTTCTTCAGTGCAGACATGGCGCTTCCGCCTCCCGCACAGCCTGGAGCTGAGAGCCGGCCGGGGGCAGAGCCGGCTCCTCGGCGGGCCGGGGCAGAGCTGGCCCCTCGGCAAGGCAGCCCAGGCTGCGGGTCGCTGTGTGCAGCCCAGGCTGCGGGTCGCTGTGCGCAGCCCAGGCTGCGGGTTGCTGTGTGCAGCCCAGGCTGCGGGTCGCTGTGTGCAGCCCAGGCTGTGGGTTGTTGTGTGCAGCCCAGGCTTGGGTCGCTGTGTGCAGCCCAGGCTGTGGGTTGTTGTGTGCAGCCCAGGCTTGGGTCGCTGTGTGCAGCCCAGGCTGCGGGTCGCTGTGTGCAGCCCAGGCTGCGGGTTGCTGTGTGCAGCCCAGGCTGCGGGTCGCTGTGTGCAGCCCAGGCTGCGGGTCGCTATGTGCAGCCCAGGCTTGGGTCGCTGTGTGCAGCCCAGGCTGCGGGTCGCTGTGTGCTGCCCAGGCTGCGGGTCGCTGTGTGCAGCCCAGGCTGCGGGTCGCTGTGTGCAGCCCAGGCTGCGGGTCGCTATGTGCAGCCCAGGCTGCGGGTCGCTGTGTGCAGCCCAGGCTGCGGGTCGCTGTGTGCAGCCCCAGCTCCGGCCTCCCCAAGAGGCACCGCTCTGCTGCGAGGGGCCGCTGCTCCCGGGCACCCTGCGCACAGGCCTGGCCCCTGGCAGGTGGGTGACGGCGCTCGGGTTGAGCTGTGCTGGGGTTCCCTGCGCTGGGAGTGACAGCTGAGATGGCAGTGAGAGCAGCCCTGCACAGACACCCGCATGTCACCGGCCAAGGAGGTGTCAGCCCTCGGCTCCCGTGGCCGTGGGGAGCGCGGGGCAGGCGCTGCAGCCACCGGCTGGTCACCTCCTGTCCACCTCAGACCCCAGACTGGCACCAGGGGCAGACACTCCGCACCCCTCTGGCATAGCCACGTTGCTTCCCCTGCACGGAGCATCTTGCACACGCGTTTCTTGCCCAAGGAGTTTTGCACAGCTTTGTTACGAAACCTTCAGCATCTGTCTGCAGGTGTGCTAAAATGACCGTTGCAGCAGTGACATTCAGCTGGTGTGGCGATCATGTAGATCACAAGGAAATAATGCCCTGGGCCCTGTTTTTAGCCAGCAAAATTCCACAGCAGCTGCAGAGCTGGCTGTAAATCTGCATCTCGGTTGCCAGGAGCAGGTGAGGGAAGCGAGCGTGTCTCTGGTGAGACCACCGTGCAGTTCAGGGCCGGTACAGCCCCTCCTCTGACCCGCTCCTGCTTTCCTGTTGCTGCTTCTGCCTCACTGCCGCAATAGCCCGGTCACGCAAGGATCCCGTGTGTCTGGTGTTTGGGAAGGAGTTCCTGCCTGAGTGAGAGGAGCTGGGGGATGGAAAGTTCGCAGACTGGGCAGGAGGGCAATGCCAAAACAGCCCAGAGCTCCATCCCGTGCCCTGGGTTGCTCTGCCTGCTCTTTGCCCTGCTCGGGCGATGAGCTGTTTTCAGCTGTGATTTCGTGTATAACATGTCTGTTTTTAAATCATTTCTCCACAGTTTATTTATGATGAAAAAGTTTCCTGGTAAGTATATCCGGCCGCGAATCCCTTTTCTTTTGATTTTTTTTCCTAGTTACACCACAAAAGCTGCAATTAGTAGAGTTCCTCAGGAGAGGAGGGGAAAGCTAAAAGGTTACGCAGGGCAATTCAGGCAGCAGTTCCCTGCTGCGTGAGAAACCTCAGTGCAAGATGGGCTCGAATAGCTCGTTTGTGAGCTGGAAAGCCCGGGAGAGGTCCCCGGGCCGTTTCCCGGTGCGGCGGTCGGTGCCCTCTGCCCGCCCGTGGCAGCGGGATGGACGCGCTCGGCACAGGCGCTGCCTGGGGGCCGCTGTGCCGGGGACGCCCCACCAGTCACAACTGCCTTCCAGTATTTGCATTTTTAATAAAACAACAGCTCCAAAGGCAACATTAAGGAGCGAATGACCCATTTAAAGAAAAAAAAGAAAGAATAAAATATATATGTTAATATCCCCATGAATGTGGTTAAATTTACTGTAATAGGTATGGTAGGCTAGGAGGGCTTCAAACACAAGTGTACTTTCAGTTGTTTTGCTTTCATGGTTTTGTTCTCAGCACCTCTCAGGGCTGGTACAGTGACAGCGATAGCTTTGATTTCATTCACAGCCGGTATTATTTAGATTACAAGCACTAGGGGGAGTCAGGCTTTTTGGGTTGCATGTTTTCTTAAACTTGTTCTCACTGGGGGATTTATGTTTAATTTCAGAAACACTTGAGTTTTGCAACAGCTTGGTTTTCTTTTTTTGCTTTGTTGTTGTTTGTTTGTTTTAAATAGCATGGACTTGAGGCCCAGTTTTATTTGACTATGCCCTTCCACTAAAGCACATCAGTGCAGAAGCTGAGGGTTGAACTGCCAGCAGCAGGGAATGAGACATGGATATTGTTAGTGCAATGTCTCAAAATCCTTAAAGAGAAAATGCTCCATGAGTTTTAGTACATAGCAATGTGATAATGGATGATTTCTACAAGGACTACCAGTTTTCTGTAGGGAACTATACAGTATACAGCATTTCAGTCAATGAGAAAGTTTACCTAGAAACAAGTTCTAAAAGTCATATTGTATTTTGTTTTCATAAAAATTTAATTAGCTTGACACAGAAGCAGTGGAGAAAAAACCTGACAGTATCTGATCAGCAGCTGGAACTGCTGCCCGCTGCATTCTCAGGGGCCGTGCAGCAGCAGTGAGGGAGCAGCCGCCCCGTGTTCGGGTGATCTCTGCGTGGTCCGTGTGCTTCAGCATGCCCAGGAAGCCCGAGGACCCACTTTACACCCATGCAAGCAGAGCAGGACGGCTGCTCCCCTCCCTCTGCGCAGCCCCGGTGGGGGTTGTCCTTACAGAACTATTGGTGTTCCTTGGGTGCAATTCGATCACTGAACTTCTGGGTTCAGCCACTTGTTCTCGGCTGGTGTGTTGATTTGGCCAAGTAAAACGAGCAGAAGAAAACAAAGGAGGCATCATGCGTGGACGTGTGAGCCTCTTCTTTATGCACCCCCTTTTCCAGAGTGCATTAAGACAGCCCAAGAGGGCCAGGCCTTTCCGCAGGTTTGCGGTGTCACGGGTGAGGGAATGGCTGAGCTCAGACAGCTGACAGCCGTGCCCTGCTCTGATGCGTTTTCTGTGTCGCTCTCGTTTGCAGGTGGGAGTCCTTGGTCTTAGTGCTGATGTACATCATCTACATCGTTATCATGAAGTAAGTCGAATGCGCCCCGGCTTGTTTAGATGGTAAGGCTCCTGGCTCCAGAGCTTTTCCAGTGGTTGCAGAGGTAATGAGAGCTGCAGGCAGAGCTTCCACTGCATCCCCCAGCTTGCATGCCAGCAGCACCTCCAGCAGCAGGGGTTGAAGCACCTTGCCCTGTCACGGACTTACCTGTAGTTTATTCTGATGAGGTAGGAGGGGGCTGCTTAACCCCATAGGACAAATCTGAGAATCAGACACCTAAAGGTGGATGATGCTTTACGGATCTTGCCCTGTGTGAGCTGACCAAGGCTCATGCAGCAAGTCTGCAGCAGAGCAGGGAACCAAATTTGCTCAAGTCCCACAAAGCCGCCTCTTCTGACTTTGCTGTAGCATCTCTACTCAGAAATAAACACGCAGTTGATTCCAGTCTGTTTTTTATGAGCGTAAAACTCCACAGCAGTTTGTTCTTGCTTGAAGACCCATGATAGAAATACAGCACAGTCAGCATTGATTTTTTCAGCACCTGAGCCGTGTGACTTCTTTCACGCAAGTTCATGCTAGCAAAGCTGGTCTGTTCTGCTCTTTGGTTCCCCTCTTCCTGCCTTGTTTTGAAAAGCAAATGGAAAGGAAACCCAGATTTAAACTGGAACATTCAACAAAACCTGCCAGCTGCCAAGCACACCAGTGGTCTTGTCTCAACAAGTAAGAGTAGAGATTTGTTTTTGAATGATGAATAGAGTAAATATTGTGAGAGAAATTCTCAGTGAGAACAGCAACACACTCCGGCTGGGTGTCTACGAGTCAGAATTCATCTCAGTTCTAATAACTAGAAATGTTAACATGGAGGGTGTCTTCACCCTTGCAACAATTAACTGACCAGCAAAGCAGACCATTGTAATGTCTGAATTCAGAAAGGATTTTTTTTCTGAAAGCAATGCTGCAGTGCGAACAGATGTTTGAGACCCGTTGGGTTATAGCTGGTGAGGTGGTTGGCCTGCTCAGAGACCTCACCAGGTGCTCACAGTGGTCTGCTGCCCTTGCCTTTGAGTATCAAGGCGAGATCCTCAGCTCGTGTTTGTGTCAGCTCCTGGCTACCCTAAATAAAATAACAGACAAAATTTTTTTTTATTCTTTCCCCCAAAGTTGAGACAGAACTTAGCATATGGTCTTGTATTTCTGTGGTAGGTCTTCACAGGTAAAACAGCACTCACGCTCAGATGTGATTATGTGATAAAAAATAAATTTGGACAATGATAGGTAATCATTATTTGCTATATGGAACATTAATTGCACGTAATACGTAAGCATACATGTCATTCAGGATTTGTGTCTTGTATCTTTCATAGCCTTCTGCATGCAGAGATTGCATTGTACACAATTTAGTCAGAGCTCTGGCACACTGTGGCTAGATTTCCTTAAAACCAGAGGGGTTTTCTTCCCTCCCTTAGTTGGATCACACAGAATATGAGTCTAGGAAAGGAAGCGTGTTGAGAAATCCATATAGAAGGAGCAAAGGTACATCTAGAGTTTGTTTCGTTTTTGCAGGTACAACTCAACCATACATCATTGCTTCGAAAGGAAGACAAAGAACTCTGCAAATATGGTGAATGGTTTAGCAAACAACACGGAAATGGACGATAACAGCAACTGTGATGCCACGGTGGTGTTACTAAAGAAAGGTAACTGTTCCAGTAAGTCACCCTGCTTGCTCGCATCATTCTGAATGTTTACCAGTTTGTTGACTAGTTACATGGTCTGGACTGCTCCTGTCTGACCAGCCACGAAATAGGAGGCGGCCGCCCTGCTAGATGGCCACGGCTCCTGTGCCTGGGGACACAGTGTGGTGACCCCGGCCACGGCATCCCCAGCCACTGCATCCGTGCTACTGGAGGCAGCTCCAGCCTCCGCTGGGCAGTTCTTGCTGCTGTACCAGTGCTGGGCTGAAAGGGCCTCTCCAGCTTCATACCCGTTTGCCCAGGGGCTGGTTATTCAGACCGTTGACAGCCATGCCATTGTAAGTCCTCTTGTGGGCACTGTTATTCTGCACTGAACATGCCCGTTTACATCTAGTACCTGCGGTTAGATTTAAGTCCATTCCAAGGCATCATAGACTGAGCTGGGAAGAAGGCCTTACTTGCACTAGTGTACACTTTCTTCCTGGTGAAGGAAGGGTGTGACTCGGTGTTGGTCTAGGTAGCGCACTCTTACTGCATGTTCTGTCTTGAACATGCACAACTTTTCCATGTAAATGGTCTTTTAGTGGATTTAACTTTGGCTGAAATCTGCTCCCATTTGGTTTTAGTCATGATCACGTATAAAAATGATTGTATTTCTTCAGCTTAAAAAAATTCACCCACTCCATAGGTCAGCAGCAGTAGCTTGGTGTGTGCATTTGCAAGCATGTGCTAAACTATATTTACAGAGGATGATTTTTTGTCTTTGCAATAGTCAACAAGCGTGTGCAGTAACTACTTGGGATTTATCAGCACCTATATCATCAGGAGTAACACACCCCTGGTCCCTGGTTTAACTTGAGAAGGAGCTCTATCTTCTATAAAGCAGTCCTGGTCTCTGCCTACAGATGGGCTGCCCTTTTTGTTTTGCTGGACTAAAAACCAATTAACAAAAACAGGTCTCTCTTTTACTGCAAATAGTGATTGAAAGACAGTCTGTATACAGTAAGCAAGTAAACATGAAATGCAGAGGGGGTTATTTGCCGACATCAAACCCTTTGAGGCCACCAGAGGCCAGCTGTTGTGCTGCCGCCCGTTGCTGAGGGAAGGCTTTTGTGAGGGCTGTGTGCTCTGGTTTGGGGAAGCTGCTTTTCTGGGAACAGCCGCCTGTAGCCTGGGGCTCTCAGCAACGGAACTGTGCTGGCAAGGTGATTACACTCTATACCAGTAAAGCTAGACTGGTAAAACTCTGTAAGCATAAACTCAGGCCTTAGTCATGTAGGTTTACCTAGTGACCTCAGGGTTATGCCCAAATGAGGCAGTTCTGATTGTGGGATTTGGTTTAAATCTCCCCGGAATGTGTCTTTGCGTGACACTGCTCAGCCTCTGGTGATTTTTTTGTTTGGACACTTGCGGTTAGTCAAACCGGCTGAGGAAGGAAGACAAAAGGATTGCTTCATTCTCTTGCAGATTGTTCCTATATTTACTTGGCCGGGGGCCACCGGGGGCCCGACAGGCAAGTGGCACCGCTGTGCACACCAGCTGGTAGCACGGGGTCGCAAGCAGCACTCGTTGCAAGAGGTTGCCTGAGGGTTTCAGACAGTGCTGTTTGTTTTCTGAGGCCTTTTCTGAAGAGAAGACCAAAAATAATTGATCAGAAGGATTTCTGTGTTGGGGGCAGTTCCCCCGAGTGTTGTGCAGGAAATACTAGCGTGGAAAAAGTCACAAGGAAAAGCTGTCTGGCAGGTTTTTTTTTTTTTTTTTTTTTTAATATGGATGACCCCACTTATCTATCCCAGTCCACAGAAACCTCCTCAGTCAGAAAAAACATAACACTAAGGCCAAGGAGATACTCTTCTGTAAGACTAATAGTAGTAGTAAACAGCAATGTCATGAAACATCTGCCAGTGTTCAGCACTGATTTTAATAAAGCGGAGATGAGATGTGTTGGGGCAGACCTCAGATTTCCCTGCTGCTGAGACCCAGTCCTGGCCCAGAGGCCCAGAGTTCGCAGTCCAGGGTGGCGTCAGGCACGGAAGGGATGGACTCCGGCACTGTGCCAGCCCCGAGGCGGTGGCACTGCCGCTGCGCCCCAGCTGCAGCGCGGATTTGGGTACCTGCCCTGGGTCCTTGTGCCTTTGCTCCCATGCTGCGGGTCGCACCCTGCGGGCTGCACATGTGCTGGCTGCCAGGAATGATGGCGCTTGCCAGCTGTGAGCTGCCGGCCCTGGGTGCAGGAACCTGCTTTGTGTTTGCATTGGTACCCCGCAGGAACACAGTGACGATTTCCTCGCCCCCGTGAACGCTCAACGGTGGGTGAAGGCCAATATCCTCACAGAAGTGCAGATTATAACAGTGGAATTAATGCAGCTTTACTACAACAGCATTTCTACCGTGGTGGAATAGCTGCTGTGGGAGCAGTGACCACCTAACTGTAATGAGCTTCAGTGGAGACACCATGTTGGCAATTTATTTAAAGGAAGAAATGTAGGACATGTAAAGACAGAAATTAAGGACAAAGGGGAGGCATATTTTGAATGGTGGTAGCTGAAGGAATGGTTCTTACAAAGGGCTTCTGGAACCAGCAGATTTATTCTTCTGAGGGCCACATAGGGCAGAGAGAAAGACTGCTGGAAGAAGAGCTCTGTTCCTCTTTGTTCCTTGGCTGCAGGGAATTTCCACCGTAAAGCCTCGGTGATCATGGTGGATGAGCTGCTGTCTGCCTACCCACACCAGCTTTCATTCTCTGAGGCTGGGCTCCGGATCATGATAACCAGCCACTTCCCTCCCAAAACACGTCTCTCCATGGCCAGCCGCATGTTAATCAATGAGGTATGTCTTTTATCTCCCCCCATCTCCCCTTCTCCTTCTGAATTTGCTTTTTCCTGTAGCAGTGTTTAGGTCAAATTTGAACTCTTGCGTTCCTTCTGGATCCCTGATAGCATTTTCCCAGATTTTGTCCTTCTGACGCTGACTTTACTAAGTCATCCCTTGCTATCTCTCCCCATGGAGATTTTAGCAGAGAAAGTTTCAAGTTGCTCTGTGGTTATGTTGTTATGTTACCTGTAGCTGTTGCTCACAGGAGGTGCCCCCTGCATTGGTCTGACATAATTATTGCTAGCACTTATTAAATAATACGGTACTCCACTGAGTCTGCATTTAGTCTGGCCCTGGTCTTGGAGTATTCCGGTAGTCGATTCTACAGCCACTGGTCACTCTTTTATAACAGTTGCATAGGTGAGATTCATCTAGTCATCTGCAAGCAAGCATCGCATTATGCCTGATCAAAATTAATCCCTTTTGCTTTTAAAGCCAAATTTTTAAAGAGCTCTGCACACCTCTTTTTCTCTGTTCCTCCCTTTCTCTTTAAAAAAATAAATTCTAAAAATCTGTCTTTCAACAAGAGTTTGTGCCTCTATTTACAGAGGCAAAGGCTGATCAACAGCAGGACTTACACCAATGGTGAGTCAGAAGTAGCGATCAAAATACCTATCAAGCACGTGGTTGAGAATGGAACGGGCCCCAGCAACTCTGCTGAGCGGGGCGTGAACGGCACGCGGTGGGATGAAGATGTGGCTGAGGCTGGGAACGAGACGGAGAATGAGAATGAGGACAACGAGAACAATGAGAATGATGAGGAAGAGGAAGAAGATGACGATGATGATGACCACGAAGGACCATACACACCTTTTGACCTACCCAGTAAGAGAATCTCCTGTGTTTGTGTTGTTGCCGAAAGCAAAGCTCGGTTTGGCTATGCCAGAAAGCTTCGCAGACCTGTTGAGGTGGAAGTGTCTCCAACTGCCTGAACGCAGGTCAGATGTGTCTGCATCGAGGCCTTAGTTTTGTTGGGGAATGAGGTGCGCTCGTACCTCGCTGGTAAGGTGTAGTGCTAACAGAGAGCAGGCAGCGGTGGTGCTGATGCGGAGCAGAAACAACAGAAGGTCCTGGGTGCCTCTGTGTCCTGCTGTTAACTGGGCACAGCCACAGGGTCTTCTCACTCTTTCTGGAGGACTTAGAGTGTCAGAACAGCTACGTGACTTAAACAAAATAACAACATTCTGGACTAAAGCAGACCAGAATTGTGATTATTTCCCTTTTTTGTTTTTCAGCTGGCAAGATAGAAATCTTGAAGTGGCTCTTCACATGGCCATTGAGTTTTGTCCTGTACTTCACAGTGCCCAACTGTAACAAACCCCATTTGGAAAAGTGGTTCATGGTTACCTTTGCTTCTTCTACCCTCTGGATTGCAGCTTTCTCCTACATGATGGTGTGGATGGTACGTACCAACTAAAGCAGACACCACAGCCTGGAAGAGGCAACTGAAATGTTTTTTGTCAGCTTAGAGAAGCATGTAGAAAGTTCTACATACTTGAATTTTCAGATGAGAAACCTTCAGTCCGCTTCCATCTCTGTTAGACCTGTCTACACTCAGAGAAGAAAATTAGGGGCCAATAGCCATGGCCTTTGAACTTGATTCAGGGCTAGAATTTCACCCAGATTCTTTAACGTGGGAAAAACTGACTCTTGCAGCAGTTTAACATCTTCTTGTCGTGCAGGGCAGTGTAAAGAGGCCCTGATGCTAGTGAGAACCTGGCCTCGATCACTTTTCTTTTTCTTGCAGCAAGCAAGCTTGAGAGGCAGAGTTGTGAATGATAACACTTTGAGCTGTGTGTGAACAAAAGCTTAACATTCAGCCAAACTCTTGCACAACTACTCTAGTCAACAGGAACTTATTTCTACTTCATTATCCTAAAGGTAGGAGATAAATAAAAATGAACACAAGGAAATCCAAGTACAGTTGGCCTGTTCACAGGGAAGTTTGAGCACTGGCTGGGTCACTGAGACAGCTTGCTGCAGGCCACGTTACCTTGTGTGTGTGGATGGAAAGTGCAAGTTGTCCTCATTAGGATTATGGTAAGACTGCAGCATGGATTGTGTTTCTTTTGGGGCAGCCTGTACTCTTCAGCAGAATCAGACAATGATGAGGCTTTGGCATCAGGACAGGTGATGAATGTATAAAAAACACCTGTCACCTCTTTAAACAAAGTGTGAGTTTGCACTGAGCAATAAACTTTGTCTCAACAGCACCTTGCAGAATTGGGCCAAGCTGGTCTCCGATTTTAATTCTTGTAAACAGCTTGACAGTTTATTTCATCTCCTTAGGTGACAATCATTGGCTACACGCTGGGAATTCCAGATGTGATCATGGGCATCACTTTCTTGGCAGCTGGAACCAGTGTGCCAGACTGCATGGCAAGCCTCATCGTGGCAAGGCAAGGTAGGTTCATCACAGAGGTGCCATACCACCATGAAGTGTTTCCTCCTGCCCTCTTCCTCTTTAGGTAGCACAGGTGTGTCCCGAGTGTGACAACGTACAGAGCTCTTTTCCTAAGGCTGAAATTTAAAAGAAGAACAAAGAAGAAAATTAATTACATTGCTATTGCAAAGCAGCTAACAAGTTCTTCATGATGGTGTGGAACAAGTTTTGGCACTGTTGTCAACTTCAGGCCTTCCCAAAAATCAGAAGATTTTTCTCAATTTAAATATCGGTGTTAGAGAACTGTTTAGAGCACAGCAAAAGGGTCTTTCGGGTCACTTTCCAGCTCTTCTCCACAGTCATAAGGACTGGAAGATATTACTGGTTTTAAAGAAAACTTACCCCCCCCCCTAACCTTGTGACTCCAGAAACAGGTGTTTTAAGAGAAAAAGAAGGTCATTAGTACTGCTTTGGGGAACAAAAGTAGTGGCTGTTCATTGAAAAAAACAGCTACTTAATGGACTGCCTGAAGACCTGATCTAATCAGTCCAGTACAGAAACACGTGTGTCACAGTCACACGAACACATCGCGAGCCCCGCTGAGCACAGCGCCAGTGGGTCACAGCCAGTGCAGGCTGACCTGGGTCCCCGCCGGAGGGAGGACTCCTTGAGGGGAGGTCTCAGATAATCCCAGAAATAAGATCCAGCCCCTGTGACCCTGCAGCCTTGTGTGATGGGGAGGGCAAGGGGACAGGATGGGGTGAGGGGATCTCCCATAACTCTTTGCCTTAATCTGTGGAAATTGTCTGGATTAGCTCAGATTAATGTATCTCGGTTTAAAGGCTGAAAGACTTTTCTGAGACATGTCTGATCGTAGATGGTTTCCATTCCTGCAGGTATGGGGGATATGGCTGTGTCCAACTCCATTGGAAGCAATGTTTTTGATATCTTAATTGGCCTAGGCCTCCCATGGGCTCTGCAGACCCTAGCAGTGAATTATGGATCATATGTAAGTCCTACATTTGTTCATATTATTATTTTTTATTTATTTATTTAGATATATTTAGAAAAAAAATGGTCCAAAATTCTGTGGATGGAATTTGAAGAAACAAATAGTTTTGCTTTGTTATGATTTGGGAGAAGTAGCAATTAATTGTCAGTGGACATTCCCCATCCTTTGGAGGACAAGTACTTCCATTTCTTCCTTAAAACCAGCAGTGTGTGCTGAAATAAGATGACTCACTAGTGTATACTGTATTTTCACACACTTGAATATATTCCAAATAAGGAGAATTATCCTGTTTTTAATAAGACGGGATAAACACATAGGTAGAAAGTAGAGAATAGAGCAGACCTGTAGGACTTTTGGTAAGAAAAATTCTAGGGTTACTAAACTGTTGACACACTGGAAGATGAAGGAAACTGTTAAATGACTGGATATTTCAGAGCGTGACTATTATCAGCAAACACTGCTGAGCTTTTGTGTTTGAGCAAAACTGCCCAACACCAATGAAACTGTCCTTTACTTCCCAAGTGATATAAGAGTCACTCTCCCACCCCCAAAGTTTTTGTAAGCTCCCTTCTGAGAAAGCAGAGCAGGAGATGCTGTGAAGTCCTCGAGGGAAGTTGCTGTCAGCTGGACAACACTCAGCAGTGTATGACAGAGGGAAGATTCTTGATTACAGTCACTGAGTTAAAAACATGGAGATTCACAGAACTGCTGAGGTTGGCAAGTACCTCTGGAGACCATCTAGTCCCCAACCCTCTGCTCAAAGTAGGGTCAGCTAGAGCAGGGTGCCTAGGACCGTGCCCACTAGGGTCTTGAACACCTCCAGGGACAGAGACTGCACAGCTACTCTCAGCAGCCTGTACCAGTGATTGAGCACCCTCACAGTAAAAACTGTTCTTATGTTTAAATGGAATTTCTGTATTTAAAATTGTGTGTGTTGCCTCTTGTCCTTTCAATGGATGCCACTCAGAAGAGTCTGGCTGCACCTTCTCTGTCCTCTCCCATCAGGTATTTGTACACGTCGATAAGATCCCCCTGAATCTTCTCTGGTGCATCAGCCAACCCTCCCCGTTTTGTATCAGCTGCAAACTTGCTGAGGTTGCCCCCTGCCCCATCATCCAGTTCATTCATAACGAACTTAAGCACTATTGACCCCTGGGGTAAAACACCAGTGACCGGCCTCCAGCTGCGCTGTGAGTGCAGCGGTTCAGCCAGTTTTCAGTCCACCGTCCACTCATTTAGTCTGTTCTTCCTCCATTTGTCTATGAGGATGTTTGAGAGACACTGTCAAAAGCCTTGCTAAATTCGACATGAATGTCATCCCTTGCTCTCCCCTCATCCAACAAGTCCACCTCATCAAAGAAGGCTATCAGGCTGAGTAAATGTGATTTCTCGTTCATAAATCTATGTGTCTACTTGCAATCACCTTCTTGTCCTTCATATGTTTAGAAGTGCTTCCCAGGATTGTTCGCTCCATCACCTTCCCAGGAACCAAGGTCAGGCTGACCAGCCTGTATTTCCTTGGATCCTCCCTCTTCTTGAATACAGGACTGACAGAAGGAAGCAATGCTGTAGGAATAAAATCCCTTTCTTTAATGAGCAGCTTATCTGTAACTCATCTATATTTTTGCAGAAAAGGATGAAAACAAGTGGCTGAACAGAATCAGCCAACTTTCATGGAGGCATAACAATGTCAGTACTGTTTTGCACACCCAAAATGTTCATTGTACGGTGTGATCACATGGTTAGAAAAGGCAGTCTTGGAAACAGCCCCACAATTAGCAAAGAGAGTTTCCTCAGTTTTCACTTGCAGTTCCTGGATTTCTCTCCAAATCCTTGGATAATTTGACTTCAAAACAAATCAAGGCCCCCCCTCTGTCTCCCCCCGTTAGTAGTAATTAATTATTTAAGTATTACTAAGTTTCCAGGAAAGGCTGGAGTTAGCTGGGTCAGGTTTAGCCTGGTGACGGCACTAGAGCTGCGAGATGCTGTTTGTTTTGCAGGGAGTCCTGCTGGCGCGCCTGGCGCCGAGGGGCAGCAGACGAGGAGCTCCTGCTCCCCACGGCCCGCAGGGCTGAGCCCGGGGCCGCTTGCACGGCCAGATCTGCTCGCTGCCTGCGATCCGCGGGCTCAGGCCAACCTGCTTGTCCGCTCGCTGTGGCTGTGAGTCAGAAGCACTAGGAAATTTCGGAGCTAAGAGTCACGATTCAGCGCTGCTCCTTTGGTATCTGGCAGGATCCGAATTTGTCTTGGTAGCATCTCCTCCAACAGAGGAACTCCTCAAAGCTGTTGTGATGCCCCTGTCTTGTGCACAGAGGGAAGGAGAGATTTGTGAAAGACAAAAAGAGCTTGCTTGATCATGATTACTTTTGCATAGCTATCCAAAACCATAATTGCCTCCCCAGAATGTTTAATATTAGAGGACTGTGGCAAAATTAAGCTTTTGCTGAAAGTAGAGAGTAAATGCATTTTAATAAACAAGCTGTTAAGGCAGTAATAGCTTTTGCGGAAGCAAAAAAATGTAGATCATGTGATTTGAAAGTTAAGCTTTAATGCAGACGAGCCTCCTAGAAACACCCTCCAGCCTTATTTTTCTGGAAGTCTGAACACTCAGGGCTTTCTCCAGAGTATGGTATTTCTGTAATATCATACTTTGTAAAAGCTGGAGAGGGACTTTTACAAGGGCATGTAGTGATAAGACAACGGTTATGGCTTTAAACTGAAAGAAGATAGATTTAGGTTAGATATAAGGAAGAAATTCTTCCCCCAAAGGTGGTGAGGCCCTGGCACAGGCTGCCCCGAGCAGCTGTGGATGCCCCATCCCTGGAGCGTTCCAGGCCAGGCTGGATGGGGCTCTGAGCAGCCTGGGCTGGTGAAAGGTGTCGCTGCCCGTGGCAGGGGTGGAACTGGATGAGCTTTAAGGTCCCTTCCAACCCAAACCATTCTGTGGCTCTGTGATCTCTTGTTCCAGGCTGCCTGACTCAGAATCTCCTGTGGCCAGATTTTGCTCCATGTTAATTCTGGTGTAAAGAGTTCTGGCATGTCCCTGTGCAGAAATGGAGGGGAGGATCCGCTCCTTTTGTCTGTCTCTGTGCTGCAGCATGCATGGGGCAGCGTGGTGTCCTGTGATCAGCCACGTTCTGAGCTTCCTCAGCCACATGCGGTGAAGTGGCTGCACACACCGACCAGCACAGCAGCCGCGAGGAGATTTGTGGGGTTTCGTTCTGAATGTGAAGGCAGTCTCACTGCTAATGGCGCTTTCAGCTGCTGCAGCACCTCTGTAGGATGAGCTTCTGTTTGAGCCTTCCTTAAACTCTCTTAAGGGCAGATGGGTGTTTCAGAGCCCATTTTACTGACACTTTTCCCATCAAAAGGCAGATCTAGTCAATATCAGACAGCTTCCACATCAGATCCCTTCTGTTTCTACAGTGTCTAGTTTCTAACTCTCATTATGTTAAGAGTCCTTGTTATTTTTGGACACCCCTTAATTCCAGGCGCTACCTCTGCCTTCCTCTGTGCTCCCACTGGAGCTTCCATCTTCACTACTCAGAGGTCACTTGGCCACCCTCCTCCTGCAGCTCTGGCCTTCTGCTGTCAACCACAGCTAATCTAGCATGCCAGCAGGACTTTTGGAGAAAAAGCAGCATCCCTCTGGACCTCGAGCGACCTTTGAAAGAGTTCCCTTTCTCATCTCTTCAGCTGAGTCCTGGACACATTGCTGACTCTGTAATCCTGTAAGCATCCTTCCCCAGTGGCCGTGGCAAATCCAGAGTGGAAGGACATTCACTCCGTGTCTTCCATCCAATTGCTTCCCTCTGGAATCTTTTTTTGCGTGTGAAGCTGTAAACCAGACATCAGCCAGGAGTATTTTAGCGAACAGGAATTTTAGCCTAAGGATAAACAGCCAGGTTCATTTGTCAACATCAGCACTTGTGAGTGTAATCATATGTCTGTCCATCACTCCTCTGCCTGATAACTTCAGTCACTTTCAGCAAAATTTGACATTAAGTTAGGAGCCTTAGAAATATTCCTTTAATGCAACAGGCAGCTAGAGAGAGGAGTAACCCCAGCACGAGCCTTGTCAGACAGCAGAGAATCCAGAGGGAAGTGGACATTCGAGAAACACACATCGAGGCAGCAAGAGTCACTGCTTCGCTACTTGCGGACCAGTTTGCCGTTCATCGTTTTAATTCCAAGGCACTATGACGAATCTTATGACATTAGGACAAAGCTAGGCTTCATCTCCTCACAGCCAACATCTGTGTGTCTGTTCCCTGCCCCATTCTGGCCCAGTTCTCTGCATACAGACCACCTTAAATCCTCTGAGGAGAGAGGGACTAACAGGTTCATCCGGCAAACATTAAGGTCGAGGTTAGCGACAGGGTGGTGACTCCTGATGTCAGCAGGGGTCCGTGACTCCCCAGCATCACCCTTCACCTCTGCAGATGGTACTCGGTCTGCTCGGGGCTGCCAGGCTCTGCCCAGCTCCCACACGAGCATCTGCAGCAGATGTGCGGGTGTTGCTGCAGCAGCAGTGTACAGCTTGGCAGGTATTGCTGGGTTCATTTATTGGCTGATCCCAAAAACCTGTGGATGGCCAGAGCAGCAGGTGCATGCTGAAGCTATTGTACTAACTAGTCCCTCCAGCTTCCTGGAGTTGTTTGCAGGTATTGAGTTAATTCACTCTGTGGTTTCATGACAAAGAGACTGGGATGATTATACCGTGGTAGAGCAAAAGTGTCTAGTCCCTTGCAAAGCTCCTGACCAAACAGGAATTCTCTCCAACCATAACACCTGCATTTCTTGTTTAATACCTGGAGTGTCTATGTGCAGCACTCAGTGTTGCACACTCTGGCATGTGTACCCTCTGCAAAGTGAATTGTGTGGTGCAGAGCAAACCGAGGATGCTTGCTTAGGAGTCTCAAAAAGGGTCCAAGAGAGAAATTCCACTGACACATGCAGGAATACAGCACATCTGAAATTCCGGTTTGTTGAGACAGCTTGTCTCATGGCAAGACCTGGGGAATGCAGAATTTACACTGAATTTCCACTGCCGGGCAGGGACACTGCAGGAAAAGGATCCCCAAGCAGACAGACGACCTGCAGCTGCTTCAGCCAAGGGACTGGAAATATAGCAAAGTCCTTCTAATGTTCCTGAATGAGGTAATTTCTCTCATATTTGGACCCTAGAGCAAAACCAGTTTGGGTTTTGGCAATAGCTCCTTGTTTTCCCTTCAGCGACTGCCAGAAAAGTACTCAAGAATAGAATGACTTTTATTTTATTTCCATTGTTTTTCCTCTGCTGTGTAGCTTCAGCCTCGGTTGCTTATTCCCTGCAAGAGCTGCATGGGAATAGTTGGAGCTGGTGGCAGCATCTCTGTGTTTGCTACACAAGAAGCTGGGAGATAGCCTCCATTCCCATTCAGACAGAGCAGATTTTGAAACTGCAAACCTTTCATGTGTGATCAGTCAAAACGGAGCGTCCTCTTGGCCTGCGCTAGCTGCGACATACAAGCCAGACCTCAAAGGAGAGTTTGGGAATGTTGATTTTCCTCCTTGCAGCATGAGGGAGTGCTTCGTCTGCAGACAGCTTTCTCCTGGGGAAGAAGCATTTCCTATTTTTAAACGAACAGAGAACTGAGTTTTTCCTTCTATAATTAAGAAGAATCCAACTGAGGCCCCTTTTCTGCTCTTTGCTGAAAACTGAAATTATCTCCTCCCTTACTGAGAGTTTTGAATGTTTTGCTCCCTTGCTTTCCCTGAACTTAGACATTGTCACACACCCTGGGAAAGCCTATTCCATTGCCTCTTGCAGGAAACGCCACTTGTCTCATGAGAGGGCTGCTTCGCTGATTTCTACCCTAATTTGACAGCTCTGGTACCAAATTGCAGGCTCTTCGTAGCTCCCGTGCTCACAGTTAGAAGTCACAATAAGAAACAGGGCAGGCTACAGTGAAAATCAAAGAAGGGGGAATAGCTCATCAGTTAAAACTCTATTTCCAGAGCTGTAGACTTACGGGAAATTTGTGAAACAGCAGCAGGTAGTCCAAAATCAAATGCAGAAAAATAAAGGGTCCTTTAGGCAAGTAGAGAACTTAAATGAAAGAAATGATAAATAAGTCAACAGTAGCTATTCAGCCTAGTTTGGATCTAACTATTTCAGAACCACTGAGCAATACTGTATAAAACAATTCATGGTTCTGTATGGTTACTTTTTGAAATAGGTGGTCATTAGACTAGAAAATGTTGAAAGGCTGCCAGAGCTGGAGAGAAGGTTGAAAAAAGCAGCACGCCTGCTTGGGTGGCTTCTGGGATTCCAGCCGTTGCTGTGGACAGAATGGCTGCAATATAACCCTGGGCCAAACAGGAGAGACTGTAGGAAAGCCTTTAGCGGTAGCAGGTGGGATAAGGCAGCAGGTCGCTGCTATTCCTGACGTTTTGTTCTGATGAGCAATCCCTGCTGTGCACCTGGGAGTGCGGTGCTGTGCAGAGCTGCAGCAGGCCGAGAGCAAGTCTGAACCTGCCTCCTTCGAAACCCTATTTTCTTGTCGTTGGTGATAGGTAAGTAATAGCAATGTTTGCTAGAATTAAATGTTCTTGTGAGCTATAAGGTCTGCAAGAATCTTGAAGCACTGTATTAGTTCAAGCAGCCTTTCCAGTAAGAGGTCTGGGCAACAGGCTTGAGCAGGAACGATATCTGCAACGAGGGAGGTTTCTTACCGGTGTGAATCAGCTTGCTCCAGGGCTGTCTGAAGTACCCCAGCGCCCCTGGGCAGCGCGGTGCCGAACGTGTGCCGTTCTCCGCGTGTCCCGTGAGGTCCGAGTTGCCGCACGGGCCAGAGCAGCGATCCGTGGCACACGGCTGGGCTCCCTGCACACCGCGCAGAGCTGCTCTGTGCATGAGCAGTGAGCCAAATTAATTGCAGCGTTTGTGTGCTCATGGAGAACTCCACAGTGTGTACGCTGCAAATCCAGTGCTTCTGGAATTACATCCAGCACCCACCTGTGGAATCCGTCTCCCAGCTGTCCCGGGGCAAATCAGCTTTGAGGACAGGCTTACATCCCTGTCAGATTGTTCCAACTGTCTTTTTGTTGGTTTTCATTCACTTCTCATTGTTTTACAGACCTTTTTGCCTGTTCCCTTTGTCCTTTTCTGCCCCTTTTCTGCCTTCTCTGTGGCACGGCAGGGAGATGCCATGCATGCGTGAGCCACAGTGGAAATATCTGGAATTCTGCACAGCTTTTGTAGTGCTCTCAGCTCACCAACAGTGTTTTTTACCCAAGGAGTTGCACTTTTTCTTCCATAAAGTCCAGCTGTGACATGTATCCAGTTCAGCCAAATGAACTTCCTGACAAAGTGCATTTCACAGCTAGCATTTGCTCACCCATGGAAACCACCCTTTGCTGTGTACATGGAAGGCTTTTAATCCTGCTGTCCTGTGGCAGAGTGAGCTATTAGGTGGTAACCCTAATAAATGCTCTGATTTATTGTGGGGCAAAAAGCACTGGAAAGTGAAAACTGCATTAGAAAACACCCTTTCACCCCTCCCAGGAAATGATTTCTTTCTACGGGAATAGTCAAGCCTCGTAAAGGAAAGTTCTTGTTATTTAGGTTAATTAATAGCTAATTGCTTTGCTCAGCAGTGGGAGCTGGGTTAGATCCCAGGCCAGGAGCATTGCTAGTTAAGCCCGAGTTGAGAACTGTTAACCTGGAGTGAAACCCATGTGTTTTACTGCGATCCCACTGCAAGGGAAAGCTAGTGCTCATGCTGCTGAAGGGATTGTCTCGTTTGCTTTGCCCGCGTGGGACTGTTATGTTCGTAAAGCTATTGTAAATAATTAGCATGCGCTTTCTACTTTTGGATAATCCTTAATAGCAACCTTTATTCCCCTAAATGACCTCTGAAGAGGAGCCTTGCAGATAGTCCAAAGAAAGCATCCTCAAACACCTCTTTCTGGAAGCACTGTCCTCAGCAAATGAGACACAGAGGCCTTTGGAATGGTCGTCTTTCCAAGTGTCTGCTGGTTTTATGGAGGTTAATGATGTAACTGAGCAGCAGCGTCTGCACTTTAGGTTGACTTCAGATATTTTCCATGCTAAAATAAGTCCAGCTGCTTCATTTGCTTCCTTTTCCTGTAGATTCCTTTCCGATTGATGTATTTCATACTGACAGTTTTTGCAGATACTAGCACTGGTCAGACAGAATTCCTGACCAAAATCCAGACAGGCATTTATTGTAAAATAGTATCTGTCTTTCCTAGCCAGCTGCTGTTCATTTGAGGTAGCAGAGAAGGTGGCTTTAAATTTGTATTTTAGCTGCACAAAGTTAGGAGTGGATGCAGCGCAGCGGACCGGCCCGTGTCTGCAGGGAGCAGCGATGTGTGCACAGACCCTGGGTTAGCTTGGCCTGGCTCCTGACTGTAACAGCAAATACGCTGAGGGGAACCGCAGAGAAAAGTCTTCTGGGTCAGAACCCGACATCTCTCGTCCCAAGAGCAGCTCTTGTTTCAGGAAGACTTTGAGGTTTGCTTGGCACCGGTAACAGAAGCTGCAGTGGCCTCGGAGACGTTTTCTGGAGCTGCAAAAATATGTTTCCTCCTGTCCATCACTTACAACCTGCAGTTTACATTAACAGTGGGGTCACTAACATTTTTCACCTTCAGTTATGTGGACAGTCCCAAAATTGTCCTTCACATGCTGAAGCAATTCAAATACTTCATTTTTTGGACAGTCGGTCTAGTGAGAACGTTGTATTTTACCTGTAATGGCCATAGGAATGTAAGGGTCTGACTGTACATGCAGACACTTAGCGCTTACATCTTAAAGAAATCCTGTAATATAATGCGTTTAAGAACAAAAAATCATCATGGCTGTAGCCTTTTATGATGGCAAAAATCAGTAAAGTAGGAAAGTAAGCCATTTGTGTAAGCTGGTATTTTAGCAGATGTGAAGACAGCAGCATATCTCAGGCAGCAAGAGTTCTGCAAACTGTTGGGGTGCTTGTGAGTACAAATGCTGGAATAATTCCAGTGTGCAGGAGCTGCACAAGACCTGTTCATGCTTATTACAGTGTATTACAAGTACAGCAGTGCATTGTCATGCAGGATCTTGGGCATGTATAGACGAGATAAATCCTTCCAGGACTGTGTTCTGCAGCGTGCTTGGCCTGGTCTCCAGCGTGGGTTTGCACAGAGGACCCTGGGTGTGCGGAGTTCATTGCAGGCTCGGGTTTGCAAAATGTCAGAGCTGATCACCCGTTCCTTGACTCTGGAAGTCAGGCTTTCCCCTCAGCTGTCTCTGGAGAATGGAGCTAAATCATTACTCCGCGTTTGGGAGCAATATTTGGGTGAGAAGTTTTCCTGACTATGATGCAAAATTACAGAAGTGCCTGAGCAGTCTTGCATTTATGAAATTGTAGTGCTGCTTGTCATTAAATTAGTAATACCCACTTCTCTTGCAAATGGGCTTTACAGTCTAACAGGAAGGATGCAAGCACTGAAAAATAGCCACTGATACACTATGCACCATTATTTTCTGTGTTGACAGTTGAGAAAATAATATCATAGCATAGAAGTTTAGTTTGAATTGTTTATTGGACCAAAAACAGTTTAACAAATGCAGTTAGAATAAACTGTGTTGTTTGAGGTGGATGAACTTGCATTCTGGGAACTATTTTCTTGTCTGCAGAAGTAGACTCGTGCTTTTGCTTTTCCTAGTATACAAATGTAGAACAAGCCGAGCAGTTAAGAACTAGATACCAGCCCATTTAAGGAGGTTCACTGCATTTAGTTTTGCTGTTTGACCTCAGCAGCAGAGTGGTAACTGAAAATATACCTGCGTTGCACAGATTCAAAGTCTACTAGACAGACAATAGCAATCTCCTGTTCTGAAGCATCCTTGAAAAATACTCGTACATGATTTCTTGCTAAGATTAATCTCTTCCAGGAAACTTAAATAGGCAGTTACTACTTTAAATAGTAATTTAGTTTTAGTGACTGTCAGTTGAAACTCAGCTCCATGTAGGGTTACATTGCACAGAAGGTGCAGGGAGGAACGCAATGGGCTGTGTTATCTTATAGTGGCCTTAAGATAATAATTGACATTAGGTGGTCTAAAGATTTTCAGTTCGGTCACCCATGGCACCCCCCGGCAGCCCCAGCTGCCCTGTTACGTCCCAGGGGAAGCTGACCTTCCCTACAGCTGTCCCCCACAGAAACACCTTGAGAGAGTCCACCTGGCGACAATGCTGCAGGTGATGCTGTGTGAGAAGGTCGTCTACAAATGGCCAAAGGGGCAACGGTTCAGCTCCCCAGGAGAAGAATGGGAAGCTGAGGAGAAGCGTGATCCTACCTGAGGAACAGGAGCGGAGAGGCAGCTTTACTCCCTGTGGCTTTCCTATGTAGCTTTAGGTTTATGTCACATCAAATTGTGGTTTTAAATGTATTTAGGGCTTAAAGATGCAGGCGAGTGCCTTTGATGAGACTCCAGAGCCTCTGAAAGTGGTGGTTAAATATCTCCACAGCTTTGAGGACCCGTGTCTCGGTTCTCCACTTGCACAGTGGATGTAACTGTGGCTCTGCCGTGGAGATGGCTACGTCAGAGCCCGTGATGTGCCTGCGTACCTCGGTGACCATATCTCGACACAGCCCTGCAGGCAGTAAATTGTCTCTTTGCCTTATTTACCTCAGTCCTAAGTAATGTTCATCCTGTGCTAGCGTGCCATGGTCCATTGATACCGAGGATTTTCAACATCTGAGCTTCAGGCCGTGAGATTACTGACTTGTTTCCTTCACCAAGATGAGTAAGAGTAGGGAAGAAAATACGTGTTTGTGTGTGTCCTTGTTTAATTTCCCCCACTGTGAAGCATTAACTGGTGACCGAATGCAAAATTTCCTTTCCCTCTGTTTGTTCTTACAGGTCTTGCATAGGCGTTAATTGCCAAAAAGAAAATTTCATGATATAACAGTATAAGGGATGACAGAGCCCGTGGTGGGTGGGACAGTTTGAAATGCTGTCAGGTCCTAAGGACGCTGCTCTAATAATGCTCCTTCTTCTTTGGCGATAGGAAGTGTGCAAAACAATCTGTGATGTAACGGTCTGACTTGGCTGGCAAGCCAGTGTTTAGCGACTCAGCAGTTTCGGGTTACAGAATTATCAGCAGAGAGAAATATTGTTGCTTAAAATCGTGACATGATTTTATAAACTTCCTTCTTTTACAGATTCGGTTAAACAGCAGAGGACTTATCTATTCTGTTGGTCTCCTGCTGGCATCTGTTTTTGTCACAGTATGTATATAGTCTTTTGTTCTATATTTCCAAAAGAGTGATTTTTATAGACATTTTCTTCACCTGTTCCTTTCTCACCTCCAGCTGTAATGGTGTTTGCACAGTCTGTTGTTAAGGGGTAGGAATGGTCACTCCCGTTGTAAACTTCCCAAGGCCTTTGTCTGGCACTTGGCAGAAGCTGTCCTGTCACAGCATGGCTCATTCGTGTATCTTTCATAGGAGGAACCCAGAAGATCCATTAGTAATTATTAGTTATTTTTCATGCTAGAGTTGAAGCAGATCTCTTGATGTATGATGAGATCCGTTTTCCTGTTGGACAGGTAGACAAAATGCTGTAGAGTTTTCTCTGGGCCTCTGTAGGAGCCTTCTGAAATACGGCACAGACCAGAAGCAGCAGTGCCTGGACGTGGCAGTGTTTCTTTTGAAATCAGTGCCTCGCATTCCCTGACCTGTGAAGTCCAGCACAGCAGAGTAGAAATGTTAGAAGGAGGATTTATGTGACGTCTTCCAAATGCTGAGACCAGCTGCTCTAGGGGGTCCCCCTGTGTGTTGCATACCGACACAACTCCCTCGTACACAAGACTTTAATCCTTTAAGAGGTTTATGCGAGAGCAAACTAAGCAAAGTCAAGCACAGCCTTAGTCATCATGCTTCTAGATTGAGGTGCAGAGGGGCACATGAAGCAGTTTGAGCAAAGAAAAAGGAATCTGGCCTTTGAAAACGTTTCTGATTGAATTGAAATGCATTGTTCTTGCTATAATGAAACTCATTGCAGACATTTAAGGCCTTTGGGCCAGGGCTTGAGGTGATTTCAGTGACTGCAAGGGGGCCACTCTGATGTACCTCAGCTCACTTGTTGCAGTACTTGCATTATGGTTGCTTCCAGGTGACCATGATCAGTAACGGGACAGTCATCTTCATGCTCTTGAAACTCAGAAGGGAATCTACCACTTTATTCCAAATGTTCCTGCTGTGGTGGCTTACTCTGTGTTTGTTGTAGGTTTTTGGCGTCCACATGAACAAATGGAAACTGGACAAGAAGCTAGGGTGTGTGTGCCTTTCCCTTTACGGCATCTTCCTGTGTTTCTCCATCATGACAGAATTCAATGTTTTCACTTTTGTGAACTTGCCCATGTGCAGAGATCACTAATGCAGGTGGCAGACTGTCGGGAGAACTTCCCTCTTACCTGTGCAATATAACCCACGGCTGGCGTCTCCTGAATGCGGTGCACCTCCGAGTCGTGACGTAGAACCTGTTCACTGTTCATAGGACCCGTGGCCCCATCTCGCTCTGCCCTTTCCCTGACCCCCCACAACCTGGAAAAATCCTGCATCGATGTGAAGATTATTTTTTTCAATGTTCATGTGATTTCCTCGCTCAGTTTTTGAACAGTGTGACTGGGACTCTAGATGAACTGGCTGCTAACTGGCGTCAAGCCAGGCAAAAACTGGTCTGCTACAATTCCTTCTTTTTTAAGTTATTTGATGGAAGACTAATCTAATTTATGACTTAAGACTATTGCTACAATGCAGAAGAGGGTACATCGTACAGGGGCTGATTTTCAAGGAGAATTGTTGGAATTTGTTTGGTTATTCTTTTGTTGGGGGGGAGGGTGTTTTTTATTTTGTTTTTGGTTTTTAGGTTTTTTTGGAGGTTTTTTGTTTTGTTTTTTAATTGCCGGAGATCAACGTCCTCTCTTGCATCTTCTCCTTCTGAGTGCTGGGTCTCCTGTAACGACCCAGAGGTCACAGGGCAGTGTAATTTGGGAATACAATTCAAGGTACTCAGTGTATGAATGGATTTACTGCGCATTAAAAGAAGATTGTCAAGACAACAGAGGATGACTTTTTACCATAAATAATGGATCTTGTACAGGTGTGATGAGGAATGCAAGATAAACATGGATTCAAAGGGTAAACACTGCTACCATTTTATTACTGAGGTTGGAGTTTTATTACTGGAGTGTTTATGGTATTTCCAAGCAATAGTTTGATCGCCAGCCCAGGCGGGCTACCAAGGAGGTGTCCTGGTTTTTAATGATCTGCATGTGGAAATGGAAGGTCAGAACTTTCTCTGCTTCATCAGATTTCTTGTTTTGGGGGGATTCGGTAGTTCATGTCTTATTTCTTCCAAGAAGGACATAAGCACATGGTGGAACTTTTCTAAATGAGTTACAGACACTGGTTTCTTTAAAAGGAAAGAGGCATATTTTGCACAGACATAGATACTGAAGTCATAATTTGCCACTCTTTAAAGAATACACTGGACCTGGCCAGATATTTGTCTTCTTAAGCAGATGAACTTATCTGATAACGAATCGTGTGGATTCATCACCCCTCCTTTGGGAGGGAGGAAGACACAGAGAGAGATGGCGCTTCTTAAAAAGTGGAATATCTTCAATGCAGACTCGCATATCTTAAGTTATTGTGAAAGTTTGGCTATTCATTGTTCCAATATCCCTGCTAGATTTCATATAATTCTGTATTAATATGCAGGCAGATTCCACCCCATGAGAAACACCATCACGGCTTCATTTGTATGTATTGATACTGTGGATTCTTGCCAGTGCTGGCTCTTGTATTTACTTTAAGCACTGATCACTTCTGATTCATTTGGTATGTTTTTTCCTCTTTCTTGTATATGTTCTACTATGAAATGTATTAAGATACTACCAGCTAGGTGAATGTTTTTGTCTATGGTACAAACAGTGGCAAATATTGGTAGTAAAGGCTCAGCAGACCCTATGTAAAAGAAAGAAGGGAGAGGGGGGAAGAAGCTAAACCTCCAGGGGAAAAAAAAAATGAGCCCCGTTCACAGAGAGAACGCCAATTTTTGTTTCGTTTGCACTTTGGAAGTTATTTTTTTCAGTTTAATTTTCTTTTGGCGTAATGTTATAAATGAAAATACGTACACCGTGTGGTTTCCATTCAGCTCGGCACCTGATTTCCTTTGTTACGCTGCCCGTGTGCGTGGCAAGTCTTGTGGAGAAAGCTATGTACGGCCTGGGTGAGCAGGGCGCCCGTGGATCCCGCGAGGAGAAGGAGGGTCCAGGGACGGGCAGCAGAAGGTCAGTGACGTGCCTGCGTCATCATTTTTCACTCTGGAAAACCACTGATTCGCCACTCGTTGAGCTGTGCGGCCTGTTGTGGAGCGGCCGTGTCGTGACCGTGCCCGCCGGGAGCCCTCGTGCGTTAGGAATCCTGCTGTACCTTCCTGCTCTTGGGGTTTCGTTGCTGTTGTTTCTTTTTTTTGTCGTTGTTAATGAGATTAATAATAATAATAACCACTGAAATGCCTAAAATACTTCCTTAAATCAAACAATGTTAGCAACAATGTGGCACATTTCACTAAAATCCACCCCACAAACACACAGGTATACTCTCATAGCAAGATGCAGTTGTTCTGAGCAGAGTGTTTCCTTGCTGACAGAAGGGACAGATTTGGGGAAGAAAAAAAAAAAAAGAGAAGTTTCACATCAGGGCCTATTATTACTTCTATTTTGAATATTGTTACTGCTGCTCCAATGGAGCCAGTTGGATCTATTTCTACGAAATAGCCATTACCTATCCCATGGCACAAAAACTGCGTATTTTTTAGGAACTTTTCCTATTGGTGTGCATTAAATACTGTAGTATATCGTAGCTTCGCATTGTGTGTAAAACCTGAAATACTTTGTTTTGACGTGTGTTGTGCAAGAACGTTCTGCAAGTTGTTTGTTCTAAGCAGAAGCAAAAGGTACATTGAACTGCCGTTACCTGTGCCATATATGAATTGGTAAACACTTCCTACACTGACTGTTTCGGTGCGATGTGCTTGCGATTTGCAACCAAATCGACGGGTGCAGACCTGGTTTGGAACAGGATAGTCCAACCGAATGTGTGCATTCTTGTTCTTGTCTCCAAAAGAGAGAGCCTCTCAGGTTTGTGAGCGTAATCAAAACCTGTGGAAAAGTCCCCAAAGCCAACGACCGGAGCAAGTTTTATCACGTTTCGTGTGTGACATGGTAGTTACATTGAAATGCAGCGCGTATCGATAGCTTTGCTCTATCGAGCCCCACAGAGGACTGAGTCTGAGAGGTGCTGTGCTCCCGACACCCATGGGAGGGTGCAAGGGACCCGGGGTTTTGTGGGCTGGGGAAACCAGGTTGGGTGGGGTGTTTGGAACATGACTGCGATTCGCTTGTGCTTTTATTCCTCTGAAAGCAAGGGTCACCTTCACGCCTGAGGCCGCTCTGGTCCTTGGACCAGTCCACTGTTTTTGTTTCCACTCCTAGCAGTCTCGGATGATTCCTGATGAGTATTTCAAAGGGAGGTTTAAGAGCCTTTTCCCTGGTGGAGAGCACTTCACTGCAGCTCTGACTTTGATGTGATCTCAATATGTGATCCCGTACTAGTTTCAAATCTGTTTGACGTGTGGATGGCCTTGCTTTGACAGGCAGAACGAGAGGATACCATATGATACGAGGAGGTCTTAAGATATGCTGGAAAACCTGCTTTTGTCCCTACCAAAGGTGAATTTTATACTTGCCTTTTTTTTTTCCCCCGTTTGTTTTTTATGTACTCCACTTTTTGGTAGATTATTTCTGTGACAGGAACACCAACATGAAGTGGGTGCACGGGAGGAGATTTTTGCTGGTATAATTTTTGGGGTTTTTTTTATGATGCTACTTGCCTGCTTCGTTTTCAGCTTTCTGTCTTCAGCTGCATTATTGAAATCAATTGATTAACATGCTTTGGATTTGTGATGTTAGTGCTTGTGAAAATGAGTGCTTGTTCTTTACATTCAGATAGATGCGTGACTGGCTTTTTTCTTGACAGAACAAATCAGGTAGAAGAGCAGTCTAGTTTTAGAGAAACATTCAATGTAGTTGGAACAACCCGAGGGTAACATTTAATATCCTGCTGTCAGAACAGGAATTTTTGTAAGCCTTTTTCCAAATAACCATATTAATACTTGTCAGACAAAATGTAGATTGAATGTTTTGGACAACTTTTTAGAAAACCGTAACTTTCTGCTGATTGACAAATGTTTCTTTTATCAAGATTTTTTTGAAGCCCTAGTCCTTTCAAATAAAGCCTACAGTGATGCAGTAGTGTAAGGCTTATCTAATTCAAGGTTATGCCACTGGAGCTTTAAACTTGTGTA
Source organism: Caloenas nicobarica (assembly GCF_036013445.1). Lineage (NCBI taxonomy): Eukaryota > Metazoa > Chordata > Aves > Columbiformes > Columbidae > Caloenas > Caloenas nicobarica. Next base: position 122,196,778 of record NC_088247.1, read on the forward strand.
AATACATACTTCAAAAATCAATCTCAGTGGGCCATGCTTAGCTGGATTTAAATCTGTCCTGTATTCATGAAGTTTCACTTGATAAGTAGCCACTGTAAGTTAGTCTAAAATAGACTTAAATCCAGGTAAGAATGTCCATATTAGGTTTGTATAACTTTAACTGAATCAGTTTCAAACTATGCTTTTAAGGAAAGCAGTGGAAGTTTGAATGTTTGGGAGACCTCGGCCACTTCACTTCACATTTAAGGAACTGAAGAGTTTCAGTATTCTGAATAGATGTACCAAGCGTAACGCAAGGCTTAAGGTAAAAGGAAGAGAGTTTTCAGTATTCACCGACTTGAGTGAAAGTTGACTTCTGTTGAAATCATTGGCAAAACCCAGGGATTGTTTTTAGGGTCCAGTGTACATGTTTGCAGCAGCAAGTCCTGAAAGGGACTGTTGCACCTTCTTTTTAAAGATCAATGAACTTTTTTATTTTCTTATCTGAAAAGATAAATGAATAACTATTAATACAACTAGGTACCTTTAAGGGAATTTACATTAATATTCTATTAGCACTTAATCGCCTCAAATCTGAAGCTTATTTCATAAATGCATCTACTTCCACCCAAACTGCTCTGAGTTGTTTGGCCGAATCTCCAGAATCAACCTTAGGTGAGGACAAATCTATCCTTTTGGAAGAGTTTTCTTTATTCATTGGAAAGCAATGAGGGAAGAAATGGCGGTTTGTTTCATTGTACACCAGGGAGTATAATTTGGCTGTGAAATCTGTTGTTCACTGCCCTGAGATCTAGGCCAAGTTATCCAAGTTTGGGAAGCATCTAATTTCAGGAAAGCTTCTAAAAAAGCACAATTTGTTTAAAGCAACAGATTTTGTAATGTATTTATATACTTAAAATTACTTTAGTGTGGTATATTTTAGGTAGGTTTTTGTTTTACTTTTTCTAGCAGCCTTGCAGAACAAGTTTTTAAATCTTCCACAGCAAAACAACCTGACAGAAGTCTTGTCAATATGATCCTCATCTGCTGGGTAGGATTTGAATGGTGCTAAAAGTCAACATGATAACTTTACAGCAACAATTTAATATAACTTTTTTATTGCCAGTTGAGGGAAAACATGACACTGTTTCACAGAACACCTGCCCCCGTGCAAGGGGCCAGGGGCATTTGCACCTTATCCCTGGCCTGATTCAATTCTGGCATGCTTAGGCAGGCCCTGCTCAGGCAGGCCCTGCTCAGGGCAGGCCGGGCTCGGGCAGGCCCTGCTCAGGGCAGGCCGGGCTCGGGTAGGCCCTGCTCGGGCAGGCCCTACTTGGGCAGGCCGCGCTTGGGCAGGCCCTGCTCAGGGCAGGCCCTACTTGGGCAGGCCGCGCTCGGGCAGGCCCTGCTCAGGGCAGGCTGCGCTCGGGTAGGCCCTGCTCGGGCAGGCTCTACTTGGGCTGGCCGGGCTCGGGCAGGCCCTGCTCAGGGCAGGCCGCGCTCGGGCAGGCCCTGCTCAGGGCAGGCCGGGCTCGGGTAGGCCCTGCTCGGGCAGGCTCTACTTGGGCAGGCCGCGCTTGGGCAGGCCCTGCTCGGGCAGGCTCTACTTGGGCTGGCCGCGCTCGGGCAGGCCCTGCTCGGGCAGGCCCTGCTCAGGCTGGTCGCGCTTGGGCCGGCCCTGCTCAGGCAGGCCGCGCTTGGGCAGGCTCTACTTGGGCTGGCCGCGCTCGGGCAGGCCCTGCTCGGGCAGGCTCTACTTGGGCTGGCCGCGCTCGGGCTGGCCGCGCTCGGGCAGGCTCTACTTGGGCTGGCCGCGCTCGGGCAGGCCCTGCTCGGGCAGGCTCTACTTGGGCAGGCCCTGCTCGGGCAGGCTCTACTTGGGCTGGCCGCGCTCGGGCAGGCTCTACTTGGACAGGCAGTGCTTGGGCAGGCCCTGCTCAGGCAGGCCCTGCTCGGGCAGGCTCTACTTGGGCTGGCCGGGCTCGGGCAGGCCCTGCTTGGGCAGGCTCTACTTGGGCAGGCCCTGCTCGGGCAGGCTCTACGTGGGCAGGCCGCGCTTGGGCAGGCCCTGCTCAGGGCAGGCTCTACTTGGGCTGGCCGCGCTTGGGCAGGCCCTGCTCGGGCAGCTCCGAAGCTGCAAGTCGGGAAAGTACCAGAGCCCGCGCTTACCCTGGAGCACATACCTTGTGCTGCCGTATGCGAGTTAATTCGTTTGGTGTTCTCTTGCATTGCTGAAGTGTGCGCAGGGCTTGTGTGGGGTCTTTTGAATTTGAGGATCCAGTTTGCTTTTGGAGGAGGTGGAAAAAGAATTTTGCATTGCAAGGTTTGAGCTAAGGTAGCACAGCAGCAGTTTTCTCTTGTGTCCCAGCTTCATGCAACGGCATCTGTGCACATAAAGGTGGTGAAGTACGGAGGGTGCACACCCAGGACCCTCTGATGCTGCTGCTGACTCTTCAGCCAGCACTTAAAATTAGTTGTGAGTCATGTTACAAAACAATGCGTTTATATTGTGACTTTGAGTCCTGGTGCAGCTTGCGTGTAAATAGGATTATTTCTGGCAGAACTATAGTAATGAAAGACAGTTTGTGCGACCTGGTCCTGTATTTGTATCCATGTAACTTCTTGACTTCACTTTGTTGAGGACAGCCTTTGTTGAGAAAAGTTAATTTTCTATAGGATGGCCAAGTAGAATGCTGCACTGTGCCTATAGAAGCCAAATGCAGTCCCTAGCAGAGGGCAAACCTCCTTCCTGGCTGTTACAGCCTTAGAATTGCATCTTGTAATTTTGTGAGCAAATCTTAAAATAACAAGAACTAAGCTGTCTGGTAAGGGAAGAGGGGAATGAGGCTGGGGAAAGGCAAAGGAGAAGATAAACCCTGCAATACTGTAGTTTGTGATCATGTGAGTGTAGAGGGCTTGAGTTTTCCTCCTGCGATCTGCAAACGCGGCATGTGCCCTCCTGCCCCACAGCGCAGGGCACAGGTGTGCAGCCAGATGTGCTCCGGTGCGGCTGTGCCAGCTGCGAAGAGGTGCAGACCCAGTCCAGCTCTGCAGCAAACGCTGATCGCCGCAGCACTGTCCGTCTGGCAGAGCTGCTGCGTGATCGCACACTGACCGTGTCAGAGCAGCACGAGTGCGCTTGGGTGGTGCTGGGGACAGTGACTGCCAGGGCACGGCTGGGCATGTCTCTCTGGGACCTCAGATGCTGCTTTTAGGAGGACTTCTGGTAGAGGTGAGATGTCGCGATGCGCCTTTTTTTTTTTTTTTTTTTTTTTCAAAACCAGACATCCCTGTACACCCAACAGCCACCTGCGTGTTTCCTTGAGATTTTATCCTGCCCGTTGTGTTGCAAGGGTTCAAGAGTTTGCTTCCACTTTCTATCTCATAAGCAGGATCATTCTGACTTTGAAGGCTGACTCACATTCTCCGTAACACAGAACTCAGCACAAATAGGATGTAGGTTTTGATCCAGTGAATTGATGGGAGGAAATACAAGGAGATCTTTGCCTGGCACACCAGTCTCAACCAACCAGACTCCAAACAGTCTAAGCCTGCTGTCTGCCTTTAAAATGTCCCAAACCACTGAAATAACCCCTTGTTACACAGTACATGGGAAGACTTTTCATGGAATGTCTTTTCAGAGACTCTTCAAAGGGAAATGTGCACATATGAGAATACTTTATATCTTAAGTGGCCTCAAAATGAATGAAATGGGTACAACCCTGCTCAGTTCCTGTTAAGCAAAGACACTTATACAATAAATATAATTGGCCTGATTAAATGATTATAGATCTGACCTGGGCCTTTTCTGCTTTATGAAGCCAGATGATACTATACTAGTTATGACTGTGTCCCTCGGTAAAAGTTCATATAATTCATTGGCAGATCTTTGGCATTATTTTTTTAAAATGTATGAATATAGATTTATATTCCAGCAGCATATATATATGTGTGTATAAATATATATACACACTTCACCTAGCATGTCCACTGTTGTATAAATGAAGCCCTGCAGTAAGCAGTTGCCATCTGCATAGGAATAAGGCCCTATCATGGCAACTGCTAAGATGCTAAGTGCATCAGTATTTAAAATAGTCTTACACACATCTATTTATAAATGCAAGAGATGGTTACTAGTTTTTATTTGTTTCCACATTGTATTAGCAAGGTATTGTGAGTGGTGCATGGCAGTTGCATATCTATAATATAGCAGGTTAAAAGCTTAAACAGCTTATCGTTGTACATTCAGTAATATTTCTAATTGTAATTATTGTTAGTGATTTGAAATTCCAGTTGCATTTTCTGAACATAAAGACACCTTTAAGAAAGAAAAAAGCATGTGTGAGACATGAGGAGGTCAGGAAATTCTGCACTGAAGTATTTATACATTTTATTTATTTATTTATGGTACACTAAGAGCTGAGCCCCTGGCTCGTGAAAACATTTCCCCGTGCTGGCAGAAGGTTTAGGAACCTAATCTCAGTCTCCACCTAAAGATAAGGGCAGGTTTTCCTGAGTCAGGGACCAAGCAGACTGAGCCATTGAAAGCATCATGCTGTCCTTTTGAGTGGCCACAATTAGTGGTGAGACCTTCTCGGATGCTTCGTGTAACTTATATTAGTAGAGAAGCTGAGGGATGCTGAGAGACCCAGAAATGCTTCTGCAGGGCTCACCTCTTGATCTATAGGAGTAGACATATATAAATAGCAAATACTCATTGCGCTCTAATGTTTGTAATATCACTGTCACGAGGTACCATTTGCAATAATTAAAATTCACATTTCATAAGATACCAACAAGTACGGTTTGGTGGTTTTTATATAGTTTTTAAATTTTTTAGTAATCTTCTTTTAGTAAGGAAGCAATCTTCTCCTGCCGGGTTTTTCCCAGCTCCCTCAAACAGCAAGCGGCTCTGGTTCAGTGTGAAGGTCTGTCTTCCGAACAGATGTCAAATGCTAGAAAGTGCTTGGTTGAAGCTGATGTTCAGTGTCCCAGCTTTTTGGCGGGGTGGTTACTGTTTGCAGCAGACAAGGATCTCCACCTTGAAACCCCGCAGTACAGATGGTCCCACCGCTCCCAAATGCGACACTTCCCCGTTTCCACTGTTGTGGTTTCCTCTGGGTCAGTACGTCTCCATTGCAGGAGAATGTGTCACGTCATTGCTGTCCGTGGGAACTGCACAGGGCTTCTTGTTGAGAAGTACAAGAGCAACGATGGAGTTGTTTTACGGACAGTGTGTTGGGAGGGAAAAACTGGCAGCCTGTGTGTCATCAGCTCTTATGGACCTGGGGATTTTTCAGATTAGAGAAGAAGAAATGGGAAGACGCAGGCTGATTGCATAGAGTACTGTGTCAGCCTTTTATAAAGGATTGTGTAATGTTCAAAATTTGCATAAAGTGAGCTTCCACATTCTGTAAAGCACAGAGCTCAGCCAAGTTGTGTGTCTTTGATTCTCAGAAACAATACTTTTCTTTCAGTAATTCTCCCTGGTGAGTCAAAACCTGTGCATGTAACATACATTTCTGTGTCTCAAAATTGTGTTGTGAAATTGCACAATTCTTAGGTCAAATGAGGAGGCACAGAATTTGAACTATAGTTCTTGAAAGAAGCCAAAGCAAGATGTTTGTGGAATAACTTTGTTCCTAAGGATTTTTTTAAGACGAATGGCAGAAGCAAAGGACACGAGTAGGATTCTGTAGTTATTCAGCACCTGTAGAGAGCAAGGGCAAAGGAGAGTCACGTGGCATCACAAAAAGCTGGTTATTGTGTTGTTAGGGTACTGGCAAGTTTTGCAGGGGTTGCAGTTGTGCGGAGGTTTGCCTGAATACTCTTTGATCTTTACAACTCCTGTCCTCCTGATGAAAGATATTTCTACCCAGTGAGAAATACCGCATCCCTTTATCAGGGAGAGGGGGAGAGACGCCAAACAGCTTCACAGGTATGCGTTTTATCTGTTACGTGAATGATTGCAAAACCGTCCAGTAGCAGTCTGCATACCTGAGAGCTGAGCTGGCGTGCAGCGAACTTTGCCTTGGCTGGAGATTTAGGGACAAATTTTACTTAATGTTCCCTTGAGGAATAGTTTGATTGACTTCACTGTCCTTGCAAAGCTGCGAATCATTACTGGGCACTTAGTGCAGGCAGTATTTGTAAGAGATTACTAAAGGTATGATAGATCAGGGTCATCCTCACATTGAATGTTTTCAGGACTGAAACCAAACTAGGAAGATGTTTGTTCGTGTTTGGGGGGTTTTGGTTTGGTTGGGTTTGCGGTTTTGGTTTCTGGTTTGCTTTGTTTTGTTTTCCCCCTGTCTGTTGAAGTTCTGTGCAGTCTGGAGTCTCTGGGTGAGCTCTGGTGATGGTTCAGGTGTTCCTGTTGCTAGTGCATCCATCGGAGCCTCAGCCACAGGGCCGTGCCGGAGGGCAGGACCGGTGCTTCTCCTGGGTCTGGGGTGGTCTGGCGGCAGATGGGCCGTGTGCCGAGCAGCCCGCAGGCGCAGGCCAGCTCTGCCTGCGGTGGGAATTCGTATGCCGATAAATCAGGCTTTTGCTGGAACGGAAGGTGGGCAGACAGACCCGATAACCTCAGGTATGCTGCACAAGCTTCAGGGGCCCCTGCCCTCTGCGCCACCCCCTCCTCCCCTGGCTCATCCAGCAGTGTTTCGGAGCAGGCTTCCATTAGCTCAGCACTTTGTACAGCTCCCGTGGATGCACCAACGTGGCTGAATTCTCGAAGCCTGGGCCCCTGCTCGCGCAGTGACCAGGCTGTGATTTAACCAAGATTCCTTTGAATTGCGTGGGTGTGAGTTTTCTACTTTATGGTGCAGTCATGGCATCAAAGCTGCAGGAAGCACAGCAATAAAAGTGACTGATATGAGCACCTTTTGTTTGATTTGGGATCAAAAGACTCTGTCTGGGTTCCTTTTCACTGAGTGGGAAGATTCTGTGATGCTTCTAACCCTAAGGAAGAAAATGTAGGTGGAACTGAGTGCAAATGCGCATATCATGTACGCTCATTTACAGCCAGCCAGCAAACAAAAGATCAGTGGTTTCTAGTAATACTATTCTACTCAAAATAGGTTTCTATTAAGTCAACTTACAAGTGTTAAAATGGTGGAGCCACAGACAAAACATTTGTTACCTTTCGAAATGAGTTACAATGGTTTTGTCATACTTGTACAAGTATTATAAGGTCAGTTTTTCTATATGTTTTACAACCTGTTGTAGAATAGTCTTCTATGCATAGCTGTTCCACTTGACTGTGTAAGTTACAAATTTAACAGAAATGAAAGCATGCATTTTTTCTCTGTTTGCTGGTAACCTATGAAATTAGAAACTTATATTTCTGTGTTTTTAATGTGTTATCCTATAAACAAAATTCACAGCACTATTGTCTATGGAATATAAAAAAGTTTTGTTAGAATGAATTACTTTAAATGTTTTGTTGTTTGATTTAATAATGTGTCGGACATCTACACTAAGACAATATAATGTTTATCAATAAAAATCTCCTCTCTTTGTACTAACTTTGTACTAACACACTTCAGGGTGTGCTTGGACATAGGAGTAGAGCACCCCTGTGGGTCACAATCCCAGTGATTTATTCGTTTTTGGCACAGTTCTGAGAATACTTTGTACCACTTGTTTGACCTGTGTATTGAATTAGGGAGTGAAGGAAGAAGAAAAGAGAGGTTTTGTAAGTTGTATTTCCTCCGCCACTTAACGTGTGTTTGCTGTAAAGGTGCACGCACCACGGCGGTTCATGTAGAAGTCGGCTGGCTCGCGCGACCGTGTCTGAGTCCATACGGAAACAAACACCGAGGGAATTCTAAATGTTATTGTGTAATGAGTCAAATTCTGCTCTGTTAGAACAACACAGATGTGGAATTACTGCACTGAAGTTATTCTCTTCCAGACCCAGGGCAGTGGGAGCTGGTGGTCACTCTCCCAGCTGGAGGACTTTGTTCAGCCACCGACAGCTGTGGTTGTGAGATCCAGTCCTCCCTCTGAAATTATTTGTGGAGTAATATTTTCAGTAAAGCTTGGAATAATAATGAGGAGGAGTTGCTGTGATTACAGCTCTGATACAGCCAGTTTCCATCACAGAAAGCTGCAGAAAACCTGTGCAAAGGGCTTGTTAGAAGGCAAACTTCTAGAGTGAAGCACTCGTTTTGCCCCTGTGCTCCGCACCAGCTGAGCAGAGACTGCAGCTTCCCAACCAAATCTGAGCCTGCCGTGGTGACAGGACTCTCCTCCTCCTGCCTCACAAGCGGGTTGCAACACTTCAGCTGAGCTCCCCTCCGAGACCTGCTGTGAAAGAAGGGCCTGAGGTCCTTGCGTGAGAAGGCGTGTAATTGCGACTGGCTACCTCACCTAAAACACCTTTTCTTATGTCTTTGTAACAGGCACTGCCAGATGATCCCTTTCTTCTGAAGTACCCACCACGTCCACAGGAAGCAGTGGTATGTCTTAGGCTGAAGAGGTTATTTATTTACACTTCTGCAGCTATTTCCATGTGCAGAAGAGTCGTGCGGTGCAGAAAAGGCACACATGCTGATCCCATGTCTGTGTCCATGAGTACAGGGATGAGGTGCAGCCTTTGATGTTAATGCAGAAAATCTCTTTCATCAGTGCAAGCCCAGCAGTTGTCTTGAAAATATTTTCCATTGGTTCGATTGTTTGCTTTCCAACTCTGTGTGCCGGCAACCCAAAAAGTATGTTGGAATCCTTATGGATGCTGCGTCTCTGTAGAGACTTCCCCGTGACTAGTTTTCTGGTTCAGAGATAATCTTGCTTTTCGTCACAATTTGGAGCTGTTCCAGTTGGCTGTTGGACTCTGAAGATACTCTCCCTCCCTGCCCCCTGCCAGGGTGATATGCCAAATATGCATCTTCTTTGATTCAGCCTTGTGATTACTTCGGTTAAGAAAAAAATTTATGTAACTTACAGCCTGGAAAGTTAGAAATTGGTTTTCAGAGGTCACGGGGAGTAATTGAATTTCTAGCTGCTTTCATTTAAGTTAGGAAAGTCAGAGTGTTAAGGCAAGCTTTTGCTGGAGGAGTTATTGAAGAGTATGTGTTTCATATTCATGTATTCACTTTTGCTTTTTTAGAAGCTGTTGCTGTGTCATCTTTGCAGTTATTCTTCAGCCATGACAAACCTTGCCTAAGCAAAGATGGGAACTTTTAGTGCAGAACAAAAAAAGAAACATCAGAGCAGAAGTAAAAAGTGGTGAAAAGAAAAATAACCCTCCTTTCCCACCTGGCCATCTTTATCCATCACGAACATGCAAAACTAGGGCACAAATCCTATTTTCCTTTTGGAGGTCAGTTCTGGCTTGCTTTACAGAGGCCCAGCTTGTGTCTTTGCCACCCCGAAAGCTATTTGCTTTGAAATACTGCTTCAGACACGAGAGATCTTTTCTCTGTAAGTTGCAGTTAATGATCTCCAATTGATTTTGATCTGTTTATTACACCATTTGCTGATTGAACAAAACCACATCTGCCTGTGTTCTCAGCACAATGTCCTCTGATCGGTAACACTGCAGCCTTCAGTCATCCTGAGGTGGTGTTCGCAGGAGGAGTGATTGATGAATGGCTCTGCTGCTGCTAGGGAGACTTCCCACCTGCGGCTTCTCCCCACCCTCGCATGGGTGCCGCGACACGTTAACTGCACCCTGGAGAGGGAGTGCTGGTGGCCGGGGCTTCCAGTGCCAACATCCTTCATTCGGCAGCCTTGGGGTGCTGGTGGCTGCGCCGCTGCCCGGAGCTGCAGCTCCTGCCCCATGGTGCTGGGAGGTGGACGCACGCAGGGGCTCCCTGCACCTCCCGCTTTCCAGAGAGCTCCTGCAGCAGAAGCAACACAGCTGTGCCTCCGAAAGGGCAGCGTGCAGACACAGGACCTGGGACAAACTGCAGGTATGCTGATTTTGTGTTTTTCCTCCCTGCTGCAATGGTGATTGGCCTTCTTGGCATAGCTGAGCATCTGCGCACTTCCCCTCCAGCTGCTCTGGGTGCATTCAGCGAGAGGAGGCTCATCTCCAGCCTCTGACTTGGGGAACAAACGGCGCTCTGTAACTGGTGTGAGCCTTCACAGCGCCAAGAAGATTGCTAGGGAAGAGTAGCACAGAATAAACAAAAACAAATACCACAGCCTGGGGAGAGCAGGTGCAATGAAACCACTTCAAACCGGAGCAGTTGCTCCCTGCAACTGCTCGCACAAGAAGATTTTACAAGTGAGCCTTTAAAGAATGAATGAAAAGAAAAAAGAATTGGCATAATAATGTATTAGCTGCCGTGGAAATGTCTCAACCAAGTAACGTTAAAAAGAGAAATCCACTATTATCTTTTTGTGTGTGATCTTAAATCAAAACTTGTCCTGCCTAAAATTCTTTCATGCTGACTGCAGTGAGAGCTTGGATTTTAGAAGTGTATCTTCTAATGTTGCAGAGCAATGCCATCTAGGGCATATAGACTCACAAATACCAACAGGAATGCTATCCATCGTTAGTGACAGAGCTTGCTGGGTTAAATATTAATAACTGGTTCATCACATATGCATTAGGCCTGTTGGGATTTGCTTATTTTCAGTATCCGCTTCCAGCTTTCCAGAGTATGCTCTGGGTCAGATATTAATGGATAGTTTTGTCTCCACTGGAAAATAATGGGTTTCTGTATATACCTTATTTCCTCTGTAAATCCACTTGATAGCTTTCATCCATGCAGCACAGCAGGGATTATTGATGGTCTCTCTAATCTTCAACCTCAAGGACTCCACTGTGGCTGTGATTAGAGCAGTGATGCACTTAGATAGCAGATTAAAATATTAAACCTAACAGGCCAGATCTTGACATCCTTATTCAAAAAGCTACTTACTGTATTACTGAGATACTCCTGTTCAAACCAAGCTGTCTGTACAACATAGGTCTGTGTTAACTGATTGTGTCTCAAGAACATGGCCCCGTTGCAGCTCTGTCCTCATTCCTGGCTGTCGCAGCTCTCTCCGGACTGGAGATTAAGCACCAAATATAAGTAGGTAGCAATCTGCTGGGTTCTATGACCGTAACTACTGATGGACCTGGACTCACCTGTGTTATATTTTAGGTACTATATTTTCCTCTTGCTTCCTACCATTTGACTTCATAATTGTTTGCCATTCTAAGGAATGGTAACAATATTTAGTGGCACTTTAGACCAATATTGTGTATCTCTGTAATGGGTTCTCTTGTTCTGCATACACAAACTTGCTGCCCGCTGGAGAAGCGCAAGGGCTTTAATGCTCAACCTCAGGAGGTCGTTCAGGCTCCAGGGCTGCACACCAGCGTCTGCACCAGCCAACTGCTGCCCACCTCTGCAGGACCGTGCTTGGAGCTGCTTGTCCTCAGGCTATTGGCCTTGTGTGTCTTGGCTGTTTTCACAAGCAGCTCCAAACTGAAGGCAAAATACTTGACTATAACTTGAGAGCACATTGAGAAATGTTAGTACTTCCACTAATAAAGAGGGAGCTTTCAACACAGCTTCAGGCATTCTCCCTCCCCTTGGACGAGGGCAGTCTTGCTGCCATCCCCGCAGAGGGAGGGCCTGATTCTCCTCCAGGTTTGTAGTGCTCTGGTTCAGCTGCCAAGAGATAATAAAGCAAATTCCTGATGCCACCTTAGAAGGGCATTGCCAATGGGAACAAAAATGCACATGCAGGCATAGTGAAGCAATGGAAGTCTTGGGAAACAATGGGCAGATGTTAACAGTATTAATTAAGAAGCAGAAGCTAAATTAGTCGTATTTTTGTTGAGTCAATTAAGCAGTGCATTGTTAAAACATCATGCCGAAGTGACAAATCATTAGTTGATCACAGTTCTCCCCAGTGATCTGTTTTCCCATAAACTGGTGTGGTGCATGTCACTTCTCATGGTAACTGGAAACTTGAAGCACAGATTACTTTATTTAGCAAACAATTTCATGGCCAGGCTACAAACACTGTCTTTTCCTCTTCTTCAGTAGTGTTGTAAAGATGAAAGGATGACTCACAATCCTTACTTTCCTGCAAGTCAAGACAGTTGTGAGGGAAGGACTGGAAATGCCAGCCTGTGGGTTTTGGAGTGTGATGAGAGCACGTTCTCATTTACCAGTACCACAGCCACCACAATGCAGGCAAAGGCTGGTTTACTCGGTAGCTGGTGCTTCCGAGCGCTTTAAAACCGATGTCCAGGTTGAACCATCTCAAGTCGCTGCACTTCAGTGGTGGGTCTGAGGCAGCATCGGTGACTCAGAATTCAGGTGGAGTGCAGAAGCAGTTGCCCAAATACAGGCCCTGCACCCCTTCCCTCCTCCCCACAGGGTGTCACATTAAAAAGATACGCGATCAGCAGTGGTATCAGAACATGGCTCTCATCTTCCCCGGTTCCTGAGGATTATTTGCAGCTAGTGTCTGGCGGCCGTCATCTCCCTGGACAGAGATCTTGTCACCCCTCCCATGTCACTTTGGCTGGGGCTGTAGAGCAAGGAATAGCTTTGGCCTGTACACAGCTGGAATGAGCTTTCCTTGGCAGCCAGAGGCACATTATTGTGCCTTCCCTTCTTGCTCCCTGATCTAACGAGGCTGCTGGTGAGGAGCTGGGGTCAGATGCCGTGGCCCTTGCGTCTCCCCCACGCGGTGCTCAGACAGGGACGTGTCTGGTGCCCCTTGCTCGCGGTCTGTGCTCTGCAGGGGCTTTTGGGGAAACCTGGGGTCTGGTCCACACGCTCGCTGAGACCTGGGATGCCAAAGTGCTCCCGCATCCCTGTGCAGATATACGTTTTATTTGAATACTGTTTTCAAAAAAATACTTAAGGAAGGTAAAAAGTAAGCGCCACTGAGCTGGAAATGCAGTTATGCAGCGTTTCTACTTGTTAATTTCCTGACTGTCAGGCTTTTGACCATATGAACTTTTGGAGTATATTGCTTACATGGTCAGGACAGTTGTCTACCACAGCACTAGTGAATCCTTAACTAGGAGGTGCTCTCTGTGACACCAGAATTTTGATGAAGATGGAATATCCTCTGGATCCGGAAAATGAAGAGGTGGAACAAGGAGAGGTTCTGCCTCCCTGTACACGGCAGGTCACGCCTGAGCTCAGAACAACTCGGGATCCCAATACCAGCCTTGCTACAGCTTGCAGAACAACTAGTTGGCTCAGTTCTGTGGGTCTTGTTCACTTCTTGGTTTGTGGGTTTGTTTGGTGGTTTTTTTCCTTCCATGTGTGTAAGTGTATATGTCCTCTCTGCTCACTGTATGAAAAAGTCATTGGGAAAACAAAACAACTAGGTCTGTTTTGCTCTTAAGCAGATTTTGCTGTGCCTTCTTCATGCAGTTTGATTCTCATCTCCCTCCTCCTTTGTTATAAAACACAGCTGAGTGCCAATGTTGTTTCGCAAATCAGAACAAGAAATACAACTTACAGCCCAAAGTGTAATATGCACAATATTGCCAAGGGATAAGGTTTTGAGTGTACTGAAGTAATCACTGTCATGCGCTATAAACTGAAACACGCATTGTGTTTTAAGGTGAGAAAGGATCACTCTGAAGTTATCAACGAACATGACCAGGCTCTGGAGGGCTGGGGTGGATGCGCAGGTCTTTTGTGGTGCAGCAGCATGTTCAATGCACAGGAGACAGATCTCAATGGCTCCTCTGGCTTTCCTGTAAAAAAGCGCTGCAGCTTCCCTGTTCCCTCCTGCAGAGCTCTCGGCGATGCCGCAGGCTGCTAGGGTGGGAAATGGTGGAAGAGGGAAGTCTCTTGACCTAGGAATCTTGGTGAAGGAATGAACAGTTGCTGCTCCTTGCTGCAGCTGCCAGCGTGTGACAGCAGATAAGCGAGTCTGTTTCCTGGCCCCCCCGTATCTGCTCAAGATGCTGGAGATCCCAGTAACGCAGTTTTCTTCCGTTCTTGCAATGGAAATAAGAAACGTCTTTTGCTTTTTAGAGCTGAAGTACATGCTGCCCAGGCCCAGTCAAAACCAGATGACACGGGAAAGCCTCCCTCGCTCAGAAAGCTGGACAACACAGCGGTGAGCAGCTGGGGGAAGGACAAGTGCCATTTCTTGTCTGGACTCGTCGAGTCCTCAAGGGCATCCCACCAACATCTAAAGCCTTCAGCCTCCACATTGCTCTCTGCTCTGCACCCATATGATGACAAATATAGCCCAGCGATTCAGGGCTTGGAAAAATCTGCTTTTCTGCAGGCTCACTGTATGTGTGGAAAATCATGCCAAGCCCATGCTCACAGCTGGATGAAGAGGGCTCTCAATTAGGGATAAATAAGAAACACAAACTGTGAAACTTCACCAGGTGTCTCAGGTACGTGAAAAGCTCTATGTGCAAAGTCTTTTCCAGTAATTTCCTCCAGTCCTTGGAGCTCAGTTCTGCTCCAGTTTGGCAGGGCTGGCTATGTCCTGACCTGCCTCTCATTTACTGCCTCCCGTTTGCTCCTTTTCTTCGGCGGCCGGTCGGCACCTTACCGAACTGCTCCCAAATGCTCTTGGGGGGCATCAGTGTCTCCTCTCTCTGTAAGGTAGCCAAGGGCTCTGACCGTGCCAAGCCAGGCACTGCAACACTGGAGTTTAGGCTACCCGAGTAAACACCAGCAGCTTCCAGGGCAGCAGGACTGAAAAGTCAGTCACAGAATCCCTTGTGCTAAACGCGTTTTAATGTCAAAGTTCTGTGTGGCAGGTGGAGCAGAAAGGTTTCAGCTCGCAGAACTCACCGCTGCTTGCACAACCAGCGGGCAGGATTACTTCAGCTGGCTCCAGCTCGCGCCAGGAAAGTTTCACACCTGTCAAAAGTCAGCTGTAGATTACATGGAAGCTGCAGCAAGAGAAGCTGCTCAGATGCATTAAGTGGTTGGATCCATGAGCCAGCCAGGTCTCTTACGCCTGAAGATTAACGGCCGCTTTCACAGAAGCCGTGCATTAATGTAAATGTCATCACCTTGTAAATAAGACAGCATTGCTTTGTCCTGCTTCCTCAAATCTAGGTGAGCATCTGCCTTTCATTTTAATGGTCTGAATTTTGGAATCACTATACCCCCTTTAAGTAGATTTGTCCGCTGCTGTGCGTCTTCGAATATGTTCCTAATCATGCACGACGTGTCAGCTGCTTAGTGCGGTTGCTGGCATTTTTAATGGGGGCTCTATTACAGAGAAAGTGGCTGCCAGACTGGAAGGAAAATCTTGCTCTCAGTCTTGTTATTGAAATAGCTTGCACTGAAATAAATCTAATAAACTTGTGAAATAGTGTTAGGATCCTGGAATGGACTGTGGAACATGCACATCCTAATGACATCGATGCTGTAATTTATTTTCTCCAGTTCGTTAGCTGAAGTGAGTGAAAAGAGCACATGGGACGAGTCCTGCAGCCGGCACGACAGGCAGGTATGTGGGAGGAACCCCCTTCCCGGGAAGGGAACGGCTGGGCCAGCCCGGGCGGCCGGAGGAGCGGCCGAGGCGCCGCCGTGCCCGGGCTGCGGGAGCGCCTCCGAGCCGCCCGGCTCTCCGTCCGCCCTCCCTGCTGCGCCACCGGCCCTTCCCGCTGTCCCCGGCCGGGGGAGCGGGGCCGGGGCAGCGGCGCCGGGGCTGGGGGAGCGGGGCCGGGGCAGCGGCGCCGGGCGGCGGGGCGGGACGGCGGTGGGGGGAGCGGCGCCGGGCGGCGGGGCGGGACGGCGGTGGGGGGAGCGGCGGCGGGCGGCCCCCGCTCAGCCCCGCCCCGCGGCCCCGGCCCGGCTGCGGATCGCGGCCAGGCCGGCCGTGCGCAGCGCCTGCGGCCCAGCAGTGCTCGGGAGGCCGGGGAGCGGGGCAGGAGGCGGGCGCAGGCGCTGCCCCGGGGGAGCCGGCCGCGGGTGAGGGGCGGGCGCGGCGCCGCGGCCCCTCCCCGAGCCTCGGCCCGGCGGCCGGGGCGGCTCCGGCAGCGCTGCCCGTCGCTGGCCGCGGTGAGGTAAGGGCCGGGCGGGCGCGGAGCGGGTACGGCCGCGCCGTGCCGAGGGGCGGCCTGAAACCGCCTCCCGAACCCGCGCCGGGGAGCGGGCGGCCGGGGCCGTGAGCGGGCTGGGGGCGCGGGCGGAGCCGGGGCCGTGCCCGCCGGGCCGCAGGTGAGGAGCCGGGCTGCAGCCGCCGCGCCGCTCCCCTCCCCGCTGCGGCCTCGGCCCGGCTGCTCCCGCGGGCCGCGCTGCGGGGCCTGCTCCCGGCCGGTGCTCCGCGCCGGGCCTCTGCCAGCGCTCGGGCCGCCGGCCCGGGCCCCGCTGCCCGCCGGGGAGCCTCCCGGCCGAGCCGTCCGGCCTCGCCCCGCTGCCCGGCCCCGGGTGCCTGGGTCGCACCGCCTGGAAGGAGGCGCTTCGTGCGCGTTTGAGCGCGGGGCTGTGCCGGCCCGGCCCTGCGGGCTGCGCTTCAGCCGGGCTCAACAAAGGCTTCCCCGTCTGGGCACCTGCATCCCTTTTCTGGCTGGAGTAGGGGTTGCTGGGGCCCAAAAGATGGGGCTGCAGCGTGTGTCTTGCCGGTGCCTCTTCTTGAATACTTCCTTACACGTATCTTGGTTAAAGTTTATTTTAAGTCACGCAGGTCCGATTTGGTGGATGTAGAACAGCAGAAGGTGTACTTTCCTGCCTTAGCCTGATTCCTTTGTCTTCTCATCCTTCTAAGCTACTCAGCTCTCTTTTGTTTTATTTGCTTATTTCCCGACGTGTAACTCTTAAGCCCTTGTAAGTAAGAAGCATCTTCACGTGCCTTTGGCAGCACAGCTCTGTTGATGAGGTGTGAGCAAAACATGATTTCCTCCTGGTATTTCTGTGCGCGCAAAAGCGCCTGGGGGTAAACAGGACAGTGCTTGCGGGAATGGCCGTTCTCCACTAGAACATGGCTCACGGGGAGCAGCTGAGGGACTTGCCAAGTGCCTGAGTTGATGGTATTTGCAGAAGTGTGTGTTTGCCTAGGTGTGGGCTGTGAGGGTGATGAGGCCGTGGTCAGGACAGGCACTCGGAGCTGTAGACTCTACCACTCCACAGCTACTCTATGTTCAATTCAGCTATGTCTGCGCTGACTCTGTGAGTAATTCTGTGTTTTGCTGGGATAAAATGTGCCAGTATAGCTGTTGAACCAAGCTCTTACCTTTCCTCAAGCCAGATCTGTGTTGTCTCATTAGTTTTAGATTTGTTTAGCTCTAAAAATATTTAATTCTTAAGAGCTACTTGAGACCTGAATATTTAGTTAGATGAGCAGGAAGACTATGGTAAACAGAATTGTTTGTTAATCACGCAGCTATGCAAGAAAATTGTGCTGTCCCCTGTTTTACCATATATAATCCTAGGATGCATTTAATTTTATTGAATGGATTTGTATTCAATCCATTGCTTCATTCTTTGTGTTAACTAAAAACGTAAACTAAGTAATAATCGCCAGTAATATCACCAATATGGACACTTCTGAAAATGGTGATGGAACAGCTGTGTGGAACGAGATTCCTGTACGTTGCTGAGAACGCACTCACCAAATTCCTTTTGAGGTTAACTTTTTTCTTCAAGGAATTTCTGTAGTTTTCAGTCTGTTTATATCGGGTAAACTTGTAAATGTTTGGATTTTTTGTTTGGTTTTGCCCCTCGCCATGTTTGGGGTCGGGCGGTGCTGTTGGAAACGGCGAGGTGTCCGTCGCAGGTCAGCCTGCAGAGACTTGGTTGTGCCGTAGCTGTAATGAAGGTTTCCTCCCTGGCTGAGGCTTTAAAAGAACAGCCAGCACAAATACTAGTCCGTGCTGAGAAACTGATCCTGTTAAGCTTTAGAATTTCAAGGTGGTTTGAAAAACATCCGGTGGCTTGAGAAACTTTTGTGCTGAACAAAGTGCGAACCCGGGAGCGCGTGATCTCCACTCTTCGGAGCACAGGCGGCCTGGCTGTGGGTCGTGTTGTTGCCACAAGTTCGAGTTCCCGTGTGCCGGGGCCACGAGGCTGCGCCGGCCGCGGCTCTGCCGGGGGCTCTCGGGGGTGACCTGGGCGGGTTCCCCGTCGCGCTCCCAGCCAGCGGGTGTCCCTTGCCCCGGCCCCGTGGGGCGGTGAGGCTGCGGTCGCGGTGTGACACTGCTCCAGTGTCCCCCCTTGGCTAGCTGGGGCACCGAGCGTGTGATCAGCTGCCTGAGGGTTGTGGTGTGTGGCAAACGGGACCAGGAAAGGTGGCTTCTCTTGCTCTCAAGTATGTCTAAGGAAGATGACTAGTTCTTTTACTTAAGACACAGGGTGGTTTTGGGTTGTTTCTGAAGACAGATCAAACATAGTTACGAAGGCACTGAAGGAATAGTAGGGTCACTGAATTTTTCACAAGGGAGCTACTGCTTTAAGAAAAAAAGGCAGAACGGCGCTGTCAATATAACCATTAAAAAGCTTCTGTTATCTGCTAGAATAATGTAGCTGTCACATTTTAGTGATAAGTAATGTAATTCATCTCCCAACAGCAGGAGCGAATCGGTGGAGTGCTGTATGAAGTAGATGTTGTCTCAGTCCTTTTCTTAAGATGTGTTACCAAACTGTAGCCCCAGCTTGTCAGCCCTGTAGGATCACTGCGGGGCTCTGGATCGGGAGCTGGAAGGGGCTCGACAGCAGAATTGTGGTGGTGCCTTGTGGACATAGTGACTCCCAGCACGGCAACGTGCAGAAACCTGGTTCTGTGCTCGTGTGTCGCAGGCTCTGTGGCCATGCAGGACTTGCCTGTAGCACTAAATACTCCGCATACCATACAGATCTCGAAAATAAGAGGTTTACATACCTCTAAGCTGTAATCAGAGATTTATCAAGCTGTGTCTCACAGAAAACCTCTAAAATTCCTTACTTAAGAGTTGCGTGGGGAGAACGCTAAGCAGAATCAAGTGTTGCCAGTTAAACCGTTTGTTTTGTTCAGGTCACTTATTCAATTGGTAGGGTGTATCGGGAGAGGGGACAGAAATGTAACTAAATATTTGGCACCTTGTGTTAAGTCGTTGTGTAACAAACCACAGAGGTGATGTAGTAGGAGTTGGCTGGATATGAAGCTCTAATTTCCAGTACATGTCATCTTAGTTTAGAACACTGAAAACAAATTATTCTTGATACATAAAATTCTACAGCAAGATACTTAATGCAGTACAGTTATCCTGTATGTTGTTATGGAGCATGTTACCGAGAGCTGGAAAGGATGTCACGTGCACTTCTTAGCGTTTACGGTGTGTATGATCTAGAGTAGGACTACTCGCGGTCACTGGTTTTACGTGGTGAGCCACCGCCTGCAGTGAGCCGGTGCTCAGGCACGCTGGCTCAGCCTGCCCTGCCTGTTCAGCGGTCGGAACCTGCAGCTGGAGCAGGACAAGAAGGGCTGGCAGGGCTATGGCATTGCCTCTGTCTCTCGGCAGCGGTGAGCCGTACCGCTTTGTGGAAGGGCGGCTGCTTCCACTTCGCGTTTTTGACGGTAGAGTCTGAAGTGCTTATGTGGTCTGGTCTCAGCAGGGGCAGGGGCTGCTCCAAACCCCACGCCTGGCACCCGAGGACGCGGGGATCCCAGCGCACCCCTGTTGGTAACTGGCTTTCTTCAGCCCAGTGCTGCTGTCCGAAGTTTCCAGGTAAAACAAAAAGCAGATTAATGTAGCGTGGCATTTGCAGGACCTCTAATGCTTGGAAAACCCAATGTTTATGAGGATCTTTCTTCAACTGAAGGAGGGCAGGCCTAGTTCTGCTCTTGACAGTGAGTTTTATATTTACTCTGTTAACTTCTTGGGAGTTGCTCCTGAATTTTTGGTATTACTTGTGAATCATAGAATCAAGCCCAAGAGCTTGGTTTTATCCTTGTAAGTGTTTGTTGCCTTTTGTGGTTTTTATGAGTCTACACATGTAAAGCCCATGCTTAACTCTTCTAAATAAAACGGAAAATTTTGCAGGGTGGCCACAGCCATATTTCTGTCCATTTTTTTTTTTTTTCACATCATTTATTGAAAGTTTGCCAAAAGATTTAAATGTGTTCTCTAAGAAAAGTGACGAAAATGAATTGTCTTCTAATTGCAAGATTGATACTATATCCATTCGTCGTGTGCTTAGGAGAAGCTGGGGAATATTCTTGTGCAATTATTTGAAAATGGTCATCTGTCTACTGCAATTCTCTGAAAAGAAGCTGGCCGATGAAGCAGATGTGGATATTTGGTTTTGTTTTTCTGCCTTGAGATCAGCAGAGGAAAAAATTACACACGAAGGAAAAGAAATTGTGAACTGCAGACACATTTTCTCAGTAGGTTCATTCTGGTTTTTTGGAAATACAGTTCCAAACAGCCCAGGCGAAAGTTACTGAGCATTAGTGCTGTACTGTTCTCTCTGAAGCTGGTAGGGATTCTGCCATCGGTGTGAAAATGGCAGAGGAGTATGAAGATCTTGTCATGATAAAGTGAAAGGAGCAAAGGGAAGTTACTGGAGTCCTACCAGTTCTCTGGCAGGAATGACAGTGTTTTGTGATGTATAATTGTCATATACGATTTGGAATTAGTGAACCTATTTGTGGCGGGTGTTGCATGAAAAGGCTGCACCAGGGAGGATTCTGGTCTCTGAAAATGATGTATGGCAAGAGCCTAGGATGAGACAAAGGAAGGGCATTTTCCCTCCTCATCTTGGAACAAGGTTTCCAAGACGGCCACGTAAGTGAAAGCTCTCGGAATATGTCTTACCTGTGACTTGTCTCTGGAGAGTGAAAGCCCCGCTTTGCACATCAGCAGATATTGTCTTCCTGAGTTCTGGGAAGTCTGAAGCACTGAGTCATTGTGCATGGTATTTAGAAACTCAGGGACAAACCCTTAGCTGTAAATTCTGGTTGCTCCATTACAACCAGCGGAGCACTGCATATTGATTCTGAGGCATGCTCACAACTGTCTCCTCCTATCTCATATATACAGGCTTAGAGGCAGAAACAACTTTATTCTGAGGGGCTTTCCTCAAAAAAAAAAAGCTTTTCTTGCTCCATAGTCCACCAGCTCCAGAATGTGAATGTCGTCTGGCCGAGTGCCCAGGGCCGCACACAGTGCTCTGAACGTGGGCTCACAAGTAGCTGGTAAAGAAAAACTCTTTGGACTTTTAAATGGTTCTCTTTTTTTCTTTTTTTTTTTTTTTTTAATTTGAAATGATGTCTTTGGCTTCTGCTTTATATTTGCTGAATACAAATCCATGCTTTCCAGTGATTAACTCCAGGGCTCTTGGACCTTGACTTTGTTGAAACATACTTCTAGCGTGAAAATAACGCAAAGTTCTACTGTTTTTTCCTTCACACATGATGTGTGTTGCAAATGCTGACATTCCCTTTCTGAACTTGTCTGAGAATCCTCAGCCTTGTCGTCTTCTTAATCCTTTGCTTAGTAGTTTCTCTTACTTGATGATGCTTTTTGTGCATATGCAAAAATACGTGTTTAAATACATTTGAGAATGAATGCGTGGAAAACAATGGAAGTGCTTGCCCGACTTCGCTGTGCTCTCGCTGAGCGTGCTGGCTCAGCTGGGCCGGGGCTGAGGAGCTGTGAGGATGGCAGAACTGCTGAACTGAAGAGAGTGGGCTTAATATCAACACGTTGTTTCGTATCACCTTTTCCTTCACAGACAAAGGCACGTGTTTATCAGTGCAGTTGAAACTCCTGCTAGGACACAGTGCATTGGTCGTGACGGGGAGACTCCTTGGTTTTTGTTTCGTTGGGCCTTCAGTTCCCACGCGCGGGGACGTTGCGTTCCGTGCGCGATTCCTTTCCAGGCACAGAGGGGTTTGTAGCGCTGGTTACAAGTGTTTCCTCTGCGGCAAGGCAGAGCGTGCCCTTTGGTCCCAGCACAATGGAAAAAAGCCTTTATTTTGCTAGCAGAAATCTTAATTTGGGACATTTAACTGGAATCTGGTGCATTGAAAGGACAATGAAATTAAGAAAGGTAAGTCATAGGTTCAGCTCATGTAAAGGTCCCGGGTTGTTGCAAAGTGCCTAAGTTGTCATTTCCAGGGCAGTCTCTTAAGTTCCAGCCTTGGTGGTCATGAAATGGCAAACTAAAACTATTACTGTTCCAGGCCTGAATACGGTAGGTGGTGTCAGTGTAATTTGTGTGTAGGCGTGAAATGTGTGAGTGCAAGGACAGGCCCGTTTCTGTGTGAATTTATGCATTTGAGGAGATTGGAGAGAGATGCTTCTTTTTATGACAAGCTGCTAAGAAGCATGGCAGCTGTTTGAAGGTGCCTGTGGGCTTGGAATGGATTTCTGATCAAGAGATTAACGAGCAGAAGTTGTCAAAAGTTCACTGGATGTGCAGGCTTCGAACAAGTAGCTGCTGCAGCTGAATTCTGCAGTGCTGGTTGCACGGGGCGGTCCGTGTTTGGTGCTGTGCAAAGGAGCAGTGGTAGAAAGCTCAGGCTAACACGTCACTGGCAGGATGGGCAAAGCATGGAAGGAGGAATGGAATTGCAGAGTGAGAAGTCATTTAGACGTTTCTAAAGCTGGATTACAATCTGGGTCTGTTTCTCCTAGGCATTGCCAAACGAGAGTCCCTGGCCAAGGGAGGGACCACAGCAGTTGTGTTCTGCAGAATATAACTTTTATCTGAAAGGGAGAAGGGGACAAAAGTTGGTTCTGGCCCTTCAAGCTAAGAATGCAGCCAGAACGCAGCTGAATGCAGCCAGAGTGGCAGCTGAGAGCAGCTGCTGTCACGCTCGGGGCTGTGGGACAGGGACGGAGCTTCGCTCCTGCCCCAGCTGCCCAGCCGATGGAACAGCCCCTCGGGGCTGGTGGAGGGGATGGGGAGCGTGGGTGGCCGTCCCTCCAGGCTTGCGCTTTCCTGGTGATCGAGGCGTACTCAGCATCAAATACCAGCTAATTCCTTGGGGGGTGGCGGCGGCGGCCTCAGCGGCGTTCTTTGGGCAGCTCCGGTTGTCTGGTGTGCAGGCCCTGGAGAAATACCGGCGTGCGCTGGGGTGTTGCGTGCAGGGGGAAGCCGGTGGCAGCTCGTGGCTGGGCACTGCTCACGTTCACCTGCTCTGGTGGGGCTGGGGTAGGACTCTGCGAATAGCAGACACAGGACAGCGATCCTGACCACGTGAGGTCGTGGTCCATGGACTGTGAAAAGATGTTTATTTTCTCCTTGGTTTGCCCTTTGGTGCTATGGTTCTGCAAGGAAGGCAGAACGGGACAGAAGTAACGAGGTGTGGGGTGGATTGAGTTCCCCTAGCTCAGTCACAGCAGGTCACGTTACTCACTCGATGGATTTGTGACTCCCCAGAAACATGGGCTTATGTTTGTGCAGGGGATACATCATAGCTGAGGAGCAGAAGAACAGAGAGAAATGAACTTGTTGGTGTTTATTTTAAGACTGGTTGATAGACTTTGAAGGGTTTTTTTCATGTTGCTGAATTTATACAAAGAAGCCCTATAAAAATAGCTGGCATCAGATGCAGAAGCAATAAAATAATGCTGTGTGAAGTCTTGAAACTGTGGTATGTAACCACAAGGGCTATTTTCAGCCACTGGCAGCTTTCACTTTATTATTTGCAGAAAGAGAATGATGGAATTTGTTAGCTGTTAAACAATTTAATTTTTCATTTGTAAAGGGACCAAGTAAACCTGTATCCCAGTCTGCTCAGTCCCAGCTCCCCATACACAATGATGGCCAGGGTTTGTTGCTAGCAGTTGTGGGAGTCCTTTGGTACCAGCGTGTCAGCAAGAACTAAACCTAGAAATAGCTTCTCATCTGACTGCTGCCTCGCTTTCTAGATTTGATCACATTTGATTCCAATCAGAAAGAAAAAACTGTGACACAAATTCTTCGTCTGACCTATGTACATAATATAACCCCCCCATACAGTAAACATGTGGAGTCACCGATGCATTTTAATTCAGAATGGTCTGCTGTTGTCAGTACTTTGACCCAGTTTCACCGTTTCAACAAGTGAGGCTTATTTTCTTCCAAAACACTTATTTCAAAACACTTTATCCCAGGATAGAGAAAACAAATTGTTTACACAAGCAAACTAATAGCGGAGAATTAAACACCCACGCTTACTTCTTCAGAAGTTCCCCTGCTAGTGATTTCTGTGAACTCACAAAGCTGGTGAGGAAAGAGAAACTCCTATTAGTAATCAAATGGGTCTTGATGTGACTGCTTATGCTGCTGAGGAAGCAGACTTTGGCGATGGTGGTATTCTCCATATCACAAATACCCTATATCACAAATGGGTTGGATAGAGAAGGGGAAACTGCACCTCCCAAAATGCAGGGAGAGAGAAGACGTTCTCTTCCTTGTCTGGATGAAGACAGCCTGGGGGAGAGGCTTTCAGCCTTTCTCTGTACTGTAAGAGCCAGTTGGTGACTGTGGCATCGATACCTCCCTCCTTATATATGGGAGTATATATGTCCTGGTCTTTTGAGGGACTTGAGGAGAGGTGCAGATAGGTGAGTTATTGGGGTGATGATCTTGGACCAGCTTTTCAAATACAAATGTGATGCTGGAAGAAGGGGCGGGGATGGGAAGGCTGCTCAGACCTGTGCAGAATGCTAGATCTTGGAGATGTCATGTAATATGAAATACATCTGTCTTTCCAAGATCCTTATGCAGATGGCTAGGGAGAAAGGGGTAGAAAAGGAGAAGAACTTTAGTAGGAAGTAGAAAATAGTGAAAACTGCAAAAGGTGAAGAGATTGGGGTTGGTGGATGGAAAACTCACAGGTACAGGGAGGAAAGCTGTCACAGTCACGGGGTTTCATCCTCAGGGGTTCAGCTGCGAGAGTGAGGGCGAGTGTGGTGTAGGGGCTGGGGAAGGAGAAATTGGGGCTGGTCGAGATAAGCAGTGAGAGGAGAGAGCTAGTGATGGACAACCCGAGGAAGCAGGGAAGCGGACCGGGAAAGCAGCAGTGACCTTTGCGTGGTTGAGGAATTGCAGGTCAGCAGTGACAGAGGATGGTGGAGGGACCAGAGATGGTTATCAGAGGGAAAAGCTGTAGGGAGAGGTCAGAGGGAGCAATTGTCCTCTGGAGGAGGATCAAGAGGAGCAACATGAGGACAGGAAGGATGACCCACGTTTACGTGACTTCGAAGTTACACGGGTTGAGACTCAAGCCAAGAAGCTTGGTTGGCATTGTCAGTCCCATGCTGTATATATAAAAAACAGGAAGAGGAGTGGAATTAACTTGGGAGAGATATTTCAAAGGCCTTCAGCTTTGAATTTCCTGGGTTTCATTGGTGTGTCATAAGTATATTTAGAGTGTAAGTATATTTAGAGACTAAATTGTAGATTCTAAATATTTGAGTTTCTGAAACTCCCTTATCACTCAAAATGTCTTCCGAATGGATCCCCCAGCCCCAAACTGTTAGGTTACTCTGTTTATGCCTCCCCCTGCCCCCAGCTGGATCCTCAAAAAGACAAGTTCAAATTAAGTTTGTTTTCTCCCTGGGGTCTCGTGTGGTGGCTTGTGGTTGTTTGTGGGTGGGTTGGTTGGTGGTTTGTTTGTTTTTAACTCCTACTAACATTATGGAACAAGTGTAGGCCTTTCACCTCCGGTGGTACGTATAGGCATAGCTGAAAGGACAACGAGAACGTGTTTTGGAGCTTATCCAGTTTGCTGCGCTGGCACACTCGTACCGCGGTGAACGGGCCGGCAGACAGAGCTCGGTCTGGTTTTTGACCTCCGCATAGTCAAAGCGCGGTCCGGGAACACGCGGTCCGGGAACACGCGGTCCGGGAACACGCGGCGCCGGGAACACGCGGTCCGGGAACACGCGGCGCCGGGAACACGCGGTCCGGGAACACGCGGCGCGTTGCGGGCTGGACGGGGTTTTCGCCCGCGTGGCACGGGCGGGCAGCGCGGCGGGCGGGGGCCCAGGGGGCCCACCCCTGCGCCAGCCCGTCTCTGCGGCCACGGCGATCTGCGGCGCGGTCCGCCCAACTGAATGGCTTGTCTCCTCATTGTTGGAGGATCCTGGCTAGGTGAGATCAGCGAAAACTCTCTAGTATAGGCTGTCTGCTGTATTTACATGGGAGGTCTTTGCATGGAGAGCAATTAGTTTAATTCAGTGAAATACTTTCTTGCAGTCTTTCCTGTGCACAAAACAAAATAAATACTTCAAGATATAAGCCG
Source organism: Caloenas nicobarica (assembly GCF_036013445.1). NCBI lineage: Eukaryota > Metazoa > Chordata > Aves > Columbiformes > Columbidae > Caloenas > Caloenas nicobarica. The sequence continues at coordinate 122,222,869 of NC_088247.1, forward strand.
TGTTCTTATAGTCTTTCTGGTGAAAGTATTTTCTTTTGTTCATTGAGAAATAGATCTTTTACTCGGTACTCAGCTGCGGTGTTTGTGTGCTGATCTCCAACAAGAGTCAGTAACCACCTTGGAGGTGTGCTGGGAAAAGTGGTGCCTAGAGCAGTCAATGGTGTTCTGCAAAAATATTACAAGTAGTGAGCACTGAGTGAATAACAGCAAACTGTCCAAAGTCTATGACATGCAGCTGTTTAAAGTGAACAGTGCAACCACAAAAACTTGCGTGCGATTTTCTTCATATAGGCTGTTTGATTACATTAACCTCTTGGCCAGAATGCAATGGTAGAAATGTAGCTAATGACACACAAATACAATTGTTCTTGAACAAAAAGCAAATCCACAGCTGCACAGCTTGACTCCACTCAAGGAAATGTAGAGCACGTGTGGGATTAATCCATCAGAGGAAAGACCCACAAACTTGCAAATAAATGGTAAAAACATATTTCCATGTCTAGTACTGAATCTGTTGCTTAAAACGCGTATACCTCAACCGTTAGGTAAAGATACCTTGTATGCAAGAACGCTCTTGCCATGGTATGGATGCAAGTTCAAATTTAATCTGCTGTATTACCGTGTTGCAGGATTTACTTTCCTGTGTATTACAGATTCACAGAATGGTGATAATGGAGAATATTGATCCTGAAGTATTCCTGAAAGTTTACAGATCTGGAGAACAAATACCACATAGTATAACAGTTTTAAGAATGTTGGTCTGCGTTTTGGCAAATACTTAAAAAATGTAGGTGGAGGTAGTTTATTTTAGCAGGAAAATCTTATTTATACTTGCTCCCCTGTCTTCTGGTATTTTTTGCATCTACAGACTGTGCGTGCATTTAATAATGCCGTGCATTTAATAATGCCGTGCACTTCAGGGGCTGGTTTTCAGCAGTATGCCGCAGTGGCCTTACCTGGCTTTCAGTAGGGTCAGCATGCCCGTGTGTTTTTTCAAACATGATCAAACAGAAACTGCGGTGTGTATCAGTAATTGTTAGGTGCAAAAGAGTAAATTGTAGAAAAAGATGCAGTGCTAGGTGCGGCTATCTAATAGCAGAACAAGCACATCTGATCACTTAACCCTAGATCGTGTAAATACTTGAGCAGATGGGTGTGTTTAAGCTCCCTGAGGTGGCCGTGGGTTGGGTCTGCGCTTCCCCGGTGCCTGGAGCGGTGTTCTCTCTGGCCAGAGCTGTGCTGGTGTCTCTGGGCGAGGAGGCTGAACCCCCAGCCCTCTCTGAGCCCGCGGTGCGGGAGACAGGTGCTTTTCCCAGGTGCCCCAAACCGCCAAGCCCAGCGGGTGGTTATCTTGTCCGTCTCCGTCTCGATGTGGGTGCTGTAACTCACCCCCTCTGCATCTGACTTAATGCTTCGTTACGAGTTCTGAAGCTTCTCCAGACCTTGAAGCTATATTGTAATTCAAGTGATTACCTTTCCTTGCTTGTTCCGGGAACTGCAGCTCGACGTTAAATGTTTTTTAAGAGGTTGGAAAACATATTTCTGAATGTTTTCACTTTTATTATTGACTGGTTTGGGCAGGAATAACAAATGGAAATTACTGAAATACTGCGAGAAATTATAGTTTTGTGAGGTATCCAGGCCAGGGAATGTGGGAATAATATGAACCTTCTGAAAGGTTACCCAAATCAAAGCCAATCTTAAAAATATATTTCTCTAACATGTCTAGAGGCAAAACAAGACATGAATGTATCAACATACAATCGTTCTCTTATAAGAGATGTAGTAGTATCCTCCACGATTAAATGCTGTGCCAAAGGAAATGACTTGGGTTTTTATTCCTTTTCAGTAATGTGGAAAGTATGGCATGGGAGCCAGCGGGAAGAGCTTGTTTAGTGGAAGAGGGGAAGAATAAAGTGTTTGGAAGGGGTGCAGAGACAGCCCTAGCCACGAACATAATCCTCTTGGTTGCTTGCCATGCTCAGCCAAGCTTAAGGTTTGGCTTTTCTGAGGCATTTGGTGTTTGTCTGACTGTATGTTCCTGTTGGAAAGAGTGATACGGTGTCCGTCTGTGTCAGTGGGAGCCGAGTCAGCCCAACCCATGTGTGCCTTTCAGATGCTTTCATTTCTGCATTTGTGACTTCAGCATAGATAAAAGAAGTGAGCAGACAGCTGTGGGACAGCAGATCTTTCCAAAATCAGATGGGACTTAAAACCTCTCCCGAGAGTGCCGTGCTGAAACAAGTTCAAAGTAATTCCTCGTGATCCTTCAGTCTCTTAAAAAGCTGCCAGTGAGCAGGATCTAGAATCAAAGGGAAAAAATAAGCCTGTGGGCAAAAGGTTGGTTGAGGCAGAAGTGATGACTAGCTGAAACCAGATGTAGAAAGATCAATGTATAAATTTGGCAGTGATATTCCCACTTTAGATTAAGTCAGATAAATACACCAGCCTGATGCGTGGACTGGTTCACAGCCCCCGAAGATCCAGGTCTGTCGGGTGGGGGTTCCGTAAGCAGTGGCTCATGTTTTATGGCTAAATGCATAGTGAGGTGAAGTCCTTGGAAAGACGGCTGTGATTTTAACAGCATTGTCACATTTACCAGGATGAGGAACGTTGGTACTTCAGAACGCAAGTGCGGGAGTCCGAAATGATCAGCCAGGGAAACTGAAACCCTGACGTGGTACTGCTGGCAACCAGGCTTTCTGCAGGGGAGCAGCTCATACACTCATTACGGTCAGGTAGCAGAGATAAAAGTAAAACAGCGCTTGAAGAAAAAGGACGTTGATCAGGGAGTTTATTTGCAAGGTTTTTCAAACACTTTAATTAAAAAGACAAAAAAATATGCAGAGAGTGACTTGTCATTTTTTCTGTATGCACCATTTCTTTTCTACAAGTAGTCTGCCCTTACGTTGTTTGAGGAAAAAAAAAGACTGTAAACTCTTTCTGCAGCCTGAAGAATGATGGAAGTTAGGATCCTTTTTTGCATAATCCCCTCGCTTTTTGCTTGTGGATACAGCTGTGCTAACACAATGCAACATTTGAGTTGAGAGGTCTGCAAAGTCCTGGCACCAATGATGGTTTTCAGACTGAGGCTCTTCTTTGGTAGATTTTCAAAGTGATACTGTGCTCGGTTGTATCTGTATCCCTGCAAGCAGGCTTTCAGTTAACTTCTCAGAGGAAATACTTTCAAAAGGAAAAGGTTAATTTTGCCAAGAATCAGATAAGGTCAGAGTAATTAGACAGACCAGAGCTTTGTAGGTTAGAGATGAACGCGATCCTCTCTGTGAGTAGTGCAAATGTGCTAGGAGAACAGGAAAATGAAACGCATGAGGATGCTTAGATTTGCAGAAAATCCGAAGTTCTGTGTACATCTCTCAGCATATGCTCAAGTATAGGATTGCATTTTAGAAGTTTTTTTCACATTTTGTAAAAAAAGTAATATGTGTTTATCCTCCCTCTTTCTGGTTTCCAGTTTAACCCACCAGAAAATGGGTTCACTGAACCAAGTGTAATTTTTTTAATGCTATTTATTTATAGATTATTATAGTTAGTTTGTAATATGATGCTAATTCACCATGGGTTTTCAAGTACCTATGCAGTAGGCTTTCCCTGCCTTCCATGTGCTCCTGCTGGCACGGCAGGGATTATGTTCCGGCTCCTCGGCTGTGCCCGTGCTGGCAAAGGGGATGGCAAGGGGCGGCACTGGCGGTACCATCAGCAGCATCTTCCGACAGAGCTGACCTTTGCCAGGTCGTACTTCAGGTCTGGACTGGTATTTTCTCCTGTTCTTCCTTGGCAGCAGGATAGTGAAACCCTTTCGTGTTTGCCTGCAGTAGTTTGTGTGAGTGTCTGTGCTCAGCGGTTGCATGGCCTTTACAGGCTGCGAATGAAGGGGGACAGCCAGTTCTTCAGTGAGATAACTTGTGCTTAAAATAGAAAAAAGTGGGTTCTGCTGTTTCTGTTGGTCAGCCAGCAGAAGGAAGGCTGCAAATTTTTCTTCTTCGTTTAGTGATGGCATTGAGTGTCTTCCCCCTATCCTTTTGTCAGTATTTGTAAGCAGAGACTCTTTTCCTCAGTCAAGTCTTGTTAGGTGGGCCAAGAGGTCAAACCCCATGGATAGGAACTAAGGAACAGAAAGCCGGAGCAGTTACACAGCCTCAGTTCCTTAGGAAAATGAGCAGGGTGGGGCAAGAAGGCAGGGCAGGGATTGTTTGAGCTCCAGGGGTGGCTGTGGCCATTGCTTTCCAGCTCAGCGGAGGAACACAGGTTGTCTCGTCTTTGCTAGGACTTTTAGCTAAAGAAATTGGGACGTTTTGCCTTGTAAAAGCAAGACTGGAATGAGAGGATGAAAGGGAAGGATCCTGACAAGTCCAGGGAGATGGTGATTGGCACTACTACAGTTAAGTGTAAGAACGTATAAAATACCAAATAAAATTGTGGGAGAGTGAGGAACGTAGGAGCTGTTTTGACAAGAAGTCAAAGGAAGAAGGAAAATGAAAAGCACCAGTTTTTAGAAACCTACAGCTCATGTGAGTCTCAGCATTCATGGAGTGGCAGTGCCTCTGAGAGAAATTTGCCAAGCAGAGAAATCATTCCTTTTCCCTGCCCTATCTTGTTCTTTACACACACAAGCTTTGTTCTGGATTGGAAGAGGTGCAGGAACAGTGCGCTGCGTGCAGGGCAGATGTGCTGCGTGCAGGGCAGATGTGCTGCGTGCGGGGGGGCTGTGCTGCGTGCGGGGGGGCCGTGCTGCGTGCAGGGCAGATGTGCTGCGTGCAGGGGGGCTGTGCTGCTTGCAGGGCAGATGTGCTGCGTGCAGGGGGGCCGTGCTGCGTGCAGGGGGGCCGTGCTGCGTGCAGGGCAGATGTGCTGTGTGCGGGGGGGCCGTGCTGTGTGCGGGGGGGCCGTGCTGCGTGCAGGGCAGATGTGCTGCGTGCAGGGGGGCCGTGCTGCGTGCAGGGCAGATGTGCTGCGTGCGGGGGGGCCGTGCTGCGTGCAGGAACCAGTGAGCAGTGGAGCCCCAGGAGGAGCCTGGCACCTGCTGCCCACCAGAGCTGTGCAGGCTGCCGAGGGGGTGAAGTACCGACCACTTAAACACAGAAACGGCCATCTGCCAGATGGCCAGACAAAAGGTCACAGGAATTATGCAGCGAGCAGGTTCCAGCAGCTTGATGACATTTTCAGATGGGTTTCTGAGCCGTCACCCAGGCAGTGTCCAAGCTAACCCATCTAGATGCTCTGCCTCAGTCCTTAAAACACACGAGAAGAGAAAATGCTCATCTCCGGGATGTACAGAAGATGATGTGTATTTCTCCACCCGGCTTCCCAATCAAAGAATATTTTCCTGTGTGACAGCCTCATGCTGTCCAAACTCAGTTCCAGAGCAGTGGTTTTTTAGCCTGTTTTGGATCTGAATAAGCATCAGATGTGGACAGCTGTGTAGAGAAATGAAACCTCCCGACAGCAGGTTTGTTTTTCTGCAGTTGTGTCTGTGCACCAAGCGGAGGTACCTCTGAACTCCCCCGTGGGAGACGGGTAGGGACCCACCCCCAGTTTTTGGATCGTTGCACCCACCCCTGGCCATACATTTTACCAACCGGTCTTAATATCTAGTTGCATATTGGGTGGCCTAAAGAAAGCACATGCACCAAACACCCCCACCAAAAAATCCCCTAACCTCCCCCCCCCCAAAAAAAAAAACCAACCCACACACACCACAAAACCCAACCAAACAGAAAAACCCCACAAACAAAGACAACAAAAAAACTACCACTACCCTAAAAACAACAAACAAAACACGAAAAACCCCACGAACACTCAACAACAGTGTTTCCCGCTGTGCTGATTTTAATCAGAAATACTGAAAAGCAGTCAGACAGGGAGCAGCGTTGAGGTGAGCCAGACCAGTTTGGGATGACACGGTGACCCCAAGCGCAGCGTGGATGGATTCAGCGGCTCTGCGAAGAGGGGGACGTGAGCCCAGAAAGCCATCATACCAGATCAACAGGAACGGTAGTATGTTACATAAGCAGGAACTATGAGAGCAGCTATAGAATAGTTTAGAGCTTCAGAACCTCTTACAAGCAAATTGAAAATTGGTCTTGTTTGAAGCTTTTGTCTGAATTAGAGCCATGCTGCTCTTTGAAGGGCAAACTCTGTTTGTGTGTTTGCATTCCTCTGTGTGTTTGTGTGTGGAAGCTTTTAAACTTTGGGTTTGAAACAAAATGAATGTAAAAACTTGGCATGCGTTTATTTTGGTAACAGGATTGCACGCAGACGTCCTCGTGGTTAAATTAAAAAAAAAAAAAAAGAAAAACCCAAAACATTAGATTTCCTGTGAAAGGGTTGTTGTTTGCAAATGGAGTGATTCATGGCTGAGACTAGAGATGCACATTCAGCTGCGTGATCTGGCTCATAAACCCCTGATGTAGCTCATTTAAAATCTATGTGGGGGTTTTTTGTGGGTTTTGTGTGGTTGGTTGTTTTTTTCCCTGTGGATTTGAATTTGGTGTTGTCATTAAGAGGATAGCATCAACCTGGAAAACGGATTTTTTTTTCCCTAGTTTCTTCTTGGGTTTCCTGGGTTGGCCTCCACCTCAGGTCTTTCAGATGCAAATTCCCTTTTCAGAATTAATTGAAAGAAAATATTTTAATTTTATAATTATAACTCTTGTTATATGACAACCTGTAGATTGTTTAGAAGAGCCAATATCAAATACCAAGCCTCTTTATTATTGAAACTGTAAGTAAAGCAACACAGATCTCAATGCTTTAGAGCCTCGTTGGGAATGTGTTCCTGTAAATATGCTGATTTACGAAGTTTGATTATTTTAATTTTCTCCCTCAGTGCTGTTTTTTGTCTTCTCTTGGTCATCCTCTAGAGTTTGACTTTCACAAGGGCGCAGAATTCAGGATTTTTCTTTCAACTTTCAAGGTCTCTGTCTGGAAAACAGGCTGGTTCCTGAGCTTTCAGGCAGGGATGCTTTTTAACCAGAATCTAAGTGGAAAAATGTAACCTTTTCTCTGCTCTTGTGGTATGACTTCTGGAAACAGAGGGAACAATTTAAAGCTTCCTGTTACATATTAAAACCAAGAGAAAAATGTTTCTATTCTCCTGCTTCTACCTCTCACCCTTTTCCATTACTGGTGCTTGCCAGGGCTTTTCATTTAACTCTTTTTTTCTTTTCAGCCCATCCTTGGTGCTATGTGCCCTTGTCCATACCCTCTCTTAAGGCATTAAGGGAAGCAGAAGCGTGTTTGTGCGCACAGGGGTACGTGTCAAATTTCCTTTTCTTCAACTCTCGGCATTCTCTGTTCCAGCCGTTCTGTTTTGCTCGAGTTCCAACTGCGGCCGTGCCACTAAGCATTTTTTTCAGTGCTGCTCCCTGCCATTTGTATTTTGGTTTCTGCTGGTATCAGAGCAAGCTGTGACTCTGCCTTTATCATGTTTTGCACCTGTGATATTTGCCATTTAGGTAACTGAAACTTTCAGCATAACTAACTGCTACGTGATCAGTAAATGTGAGTGAGGGGAACAGTAAGGATATTTAAATGTAATTATAAGCTCACTGTTAAAAATCCTAGAAGGACTTTTTAGCCATGGAACTTGGGTCCTGTTTTGTTCAGAAGTTTGTTCACAAATTGCTGGTGTGAATTGGTTGTGACTTTAGAGGAACTCTATTAATCAGCTGGAGATCACTCCATGATATTTCTCTTTGCGTGCGTATGTTCTAGTTGTGCATATGTTCTAGTTATGCGTTATTATATTCTTATGGGTATTAAACCGCTTATTCAGTTTACCTGACAGTGGAAAATGCAGATTCTTCCTAACTACATCTTCAGTTTCTCTCTTGGACTTAACTCTCAGAAGACTTAATTGCATTTTAGGAACTTGAAGCGGGATTTTGGCGGGAGTGTTTGGGGTTGGTTGGTTTGGTTGGTTTTGTGGGTTTTTTGGTTGGTTTGGGGTGGATTTTTTTACATTCATGGTAATGTGTTTTCTCCCTTGTGGGTGATTTTTTTTTTTTTTTTTTTTCCCCTCCTGGTCAGCCTCATTAATACTGTCATATGTGAGACTGGATTGTAGTGACATCTAGCATTTTGTTCTATTTGTGCTGCAGGCTGAGCTCAAGGAAACAAACAAGCAATCATTACGTTTTAGCATTCTTTTTTGATGAGCACATTAAAATCCACTCACAGCTACAGGATCAGCTGTGAAGAGAAGGGAAGAAACATGGAACTCTGAGCAGCACCGTCTTTTTCAAGCAATTTATGGAAAAATAATAGACTAAAGGGATATGTAAGGACTCTGGTAGGAAATAAATGGCACCGTGTTGTTGACAGAAAGGGTTTCGGCAGGCGGCTTGTTGTGACTGTTTCTGTGGCTTAGAAAGGAATTTCCTACAGACTGGACTAACCATTAAAAAATGTCTCTGCTTTTAGGAGTTCAAGGCGTACAGTGGACTCTTTTTGGGGAAGATGTCATCTTTGACAATGAAAGACCGTTGTCTGGACAAAAGAGGAAGTTTCTTTAAGGTAAATGGGATATTTATACAAAATGTACCTGGTTTTATGTGAAACGACTGCTGCAGAATGTGCAGTGCCATCTGTGATACGTGGCAAGCCTTTTCTGTAATATGGGAAGCACTTCACTGAACATCTCTTTTTGCAGGTGCTATTCATGGTTAGAACCACCCTGCTATTTCATGTTCGTACTGTTTTCCCGTGCAGGTAACAGAATATTCAGCGTAAGCCAGCCTGTGGCTTTCTTCGCTGCTAATGCTGGGCACATAAGCTTTATTTTACACAGGCATAAAATGATGAGAGCTGTCATAAACTGCGTTAGTGTAGCTTAAGGTGGCGGCACCGGGCGACGGCCTCCCGGGGCCCGGGCCAGGCCTGGGCGTGCGGCGGGGCGCAGGCCTCTGGGGCGGACGTGGCGCCGGAGCTGCAGGAGGCTGGGCCCTCAGCGCCTTCGAGCGCTCCCCAGAGCTCTTCAGAAACGCGTTTTTCCCTGGGCATGAATATCTGGTGTTTTGTCTCGCTAACCTCGTTACAGCCGGCAAATGGAACCTTGGGAGCTGCTTGAGAAGGGATGCGCTTCAGGGTGGCTGCCTGCAGTCATTAGGTTCTGCGCATCTCCTGTGATCATCCTCACTTCTGCGTAGTTATAGATCACTTCTGTCTCTGGGAACTTGTGTCAAGGATTGAACCTGGTGACTTAATTTTGCTTTTTCCCAGTACTTCCTGCAGAGTTACCTTGGGTGATTGGCCTCAGGTCTGCTCAGCGGTGGGAGCTTTGCTCGGGCTTGAGCCATCACGCCGCAGAAGTGAGCATGGCTCGCCACGTCCTCCGTTCTGCCTCCTGCTTCGTGTGAGGTTTGTTAAAGCTTTGGAGACCAGTCACAGGGCTTTTGGGGCTGCAGTGACTTTTCCTCTTTGGCTCACCCAGAACTTCATGTGGTCAGCAGTAAACAGGGTCTTCTGGGGACAGGAACTGCTTCTTAGTTTTGCAACACACTTTTGTTACATCTCACATTTCGTAAGCACAAGCATTAACCTCGTTTGATGGCAGTCCACAGCCAGATCAGGAGAATGGTCATATTTTCAAATCATAGCAAGAAACTGTGTCAGTTATGGGGAATATTTCTAGGTTGCCATTTGTGCATGTGCTGAAGGAATCATGATGTCATTGAGGCTGTAAGCAAGTGTCCATGTCATTTTCTGCAGTCTTCTGGTATCTCCTTGTGTGAGTAATTCTTGTGTGAAAAATAGATGGTGGAATAGCTCTTTTGTGCACCTCCTGTTCATGATGCCATGGCTGTAGTTACTAAAAATGATTAGGAATGCAATATGCCTGGGCAATTTCAAGATACTGAACTCCTAAGGCCATAAGAAACATTGCCAATTAAGAAACTGAGGTTGTCCTAAATTTTCCTAAGGAAAGCCTGGCAGGGAGATGGCCCTGAAGAATAACGGGAATGAAAGGTGCCTCCAAGCCACGTTTTCCAACCTCTCACCATCCCTGGGAAGCTGGGCCACTGTTCTGCGCCCAGAGTGTCGATGTGGAAGCTGCAGTCAGCATGTCCAGTGCGGGCGCAGTGCGCGCGGTGTCTGCGTGTGCACTTGCGTGTGCCGTGAAACCGCCTTCTCTTCCTTTCCCTGTCCTACATTTGTGAAATTGTGACAAGTTACGTTTGCTACAGCTGGACGGATGAGCAATGGAAACACTTGGCACACCAGATTTTTGTAGTTTATGTTATTTTAATTTGTCTTGTCTGTCTGTGTTTAGGAGACCTAGTAATTAAGATACAGCCTTTTACTCATGCTGACCTGTGCTTCAGAATGCCCTCTCAGAGACACAGACTGTGCAGTGTACCTCTGCATATGGTTCTCGTATTGTGCTTGTTACTTTACAGTTGCCCAAGAAACCTTTAGCATGTTTCTCAGGTCACTTTAATCTTCATAAAGAGCATCTTACTGTTCTCAGCAATGTTTATGAGAAAATTAGTTGACAAATACCAGTGGGAAACTCCAACTTTTCTTTCTGGTTCTTAAATAGTTCTCGTTGCTGTAGCTTCTAACCATCTCTTAGTAATCTTCACATTCAGTATTTTGACTGTTAGTACACCAGGGAAACAGTATTGTCCCCATGTTACAGAGAACAAAGGCCTATAGTTCTATAGGCTAAATTCTCTGGAGCTTTTGTATCTTGCAGTTGGTGAAGGCTCAGAGCCATCATGTAGTAAAAATGAAGCAAAGATGGAATCAGGCTTGGGTAGTTCTGGGACTGAAGAGCTTTCCCGTGGTTATGGAGGGAGTCCGTGGTAAAGCAAGGAACTGAATATATGTCTCTGACAAACATCCGTTTTACTGAAGCATCCTCCTTCTCATCAAAATGTTCCAATCTTTATTGAATTGGCAACACCACTAAAGCTCTTCTGTCCCAAAATCAAACATCAGGTCAAACTTCATTGCTTACAGTTGAATAAGACACTGAATAATATTAGTGGTCTTGGGAATTCATAGCTCACTGTGCAAAATAACCAGAAATTGCAGCCAAGTTATCAAAATAATTAATTGTATTCAGACATTGGGACAAGTCTAGAAATAGCATTCCCGCTTTGGCTCGTCTCTGGCGCTTCGCCACCTCGTCACACAGCGTCTCTTTGAGGGTTGCTGCGCTCTGCTTATCAAAGCAGGAAGGAACAGCCGCGATGCCGAGGAGGATGCAGGTTTCCAGACAGAATGAAAAACGAGATGCTGGCAGGAAGGGCGGGTGGTAAGTGCTGAGGCTCATTCATCCAGTCTGATACCGATACTTGCTGTCTTCAGCCCGTGTTCCCTTGCCAGATTAGGAGCGCCGATCTTACCTTTTCCTCTGTAGCTGCTGTAAATCTCACGCTCAGAAACATTCTGCAGTGGGCACTGTGGCTGACTCTTAATGCACTCTCAGAAAGATGGCAGCTTCAGTAATTCTTCGTACAACCTTATTCACATTTCAGCACAAAAAATAGGAATTCAGTTGCCATGCAGTGATGGAAGAGTGATTTTTCTAGTAATGTCCTGAAACAGACATCAAGCCAAAGCCACTTGGCTTCCTCTTGGGCCTGGGAAGCTCTTCATGAGTTGGACGAGTACGAAGACGTGTGGCTCTGCTGGGCTTCCGCGGGCGGCAGCGGTCGGCGCGCCTGGCACGAGCTGCCCCGGCGCGCAGCGGTGGTGCCCAGCAGCTCCGCAAAGGGGACTGCAGCTCCGGTGAACACACTTGCTCTGAATTTTGCTGCTTATATGACATCCTGAAAGATGTAAAAATGAAGTGTGTGTTCTGGTGAGAGAGCGCTGAGGAGCGGAGATGAGTTTTTGGTCTCTGTGTAGGAATTACATTGTCACCCCTGCCAGGTTACGGAAGGTGATATCTGCTCAAGCTGAAGCATCAGGAGAGGGGATTAGGAGTTTAGACTCGGGACAGTGGAAATAAAGCCGAGCAAAACGTCTCACAGACAATGGGAGCAGGAAAGAATCTTAAATGCAAATCCACATTTCATAAAGGATTTATTGTTATCCAGCACCGCTTTGAGAATTAAGTGTTTCCATCAGAAGTCTTGTCCCGGTGCACTAACACGACAGACGGCATGAGCCTTTCCAGATGTGGGAGTGCGGATGGGCTGACGGACCTGCAGAGCAAAACGCTTCCCTGCTCTCCCCAAACAGATGAATGGGACCTCTACAGAAGACGTGAAAAATTATTGTTGCTGTAACAATGCTTTCTCAGTAGCAGACAGCAGCATCCTGGGATCAGAACCAGTGTGTGAAAACACAGAAAAAAGCTCTAGAAAGGTAAATACTTGAAGAAACTGACTATAGATCCTGGAGCAAAACTGGACCCTCAGGATGCATCCCCAATTCGTATTAAATTGTAGTTATGAAGGATGAACAATGTGAGAATTTTTCCATGAATAAATGACAGGGTTTTGTGGTGAAATTTAAAAAAGTGTTAAACTTCCATAGCTAAACAATAGCAAAGAACCGTGATCAACAGGTCATTCCAGCACGGCTGCTATTAAACAGAAAATTTGTGAAAAAATCATGATTTCCACAGATACACTTTGAGATGTCCTGCAAATGATACAGGTGGGGGAAAAGAAAAGCAAGAGGAAGAAGGGGCTGGGTAGAGGAAAAAACATCCTGCACAGCCTAAGCAACCATAAATTTACAAGATGACCAGCTAGAGATCAGACATCCACGGCTGCAAACCTCTGGCAAGAAAGGTGCCTTCATAAAGGAAAATGAAACTAATCACGAAGCAATAAGAGTAGTCCAACATAGCCAACATCAGTCCTGTTGAACAAAGAATCACTTGACAGTAAGCATAGCGTGATGCATTATGAAAAGAACCATCACGGTTTAAGATGTTTGAATTTCATTATTTCATTCATGGATTTTAGGAATGTAAACAGTTGGCACTTGGGTACTTGTGGCAATCCAGTGTTGAGGGTAGGTTTGGTTAGGGAGTACAGTACTGGGCTGCTGTGTGAGCTCATGCTGAGTCATAATTATTATTTGGGTTTACAATGGTTGTACTGTAGTTTCTTTTTAACTTCCAGAACAGTGCTTTATCAGAAATAAACTCCAAAGGAAAAACATTAGACACAAAAATGGCTATTTTTCATGCTATATGAGGTCTCTTTTTTTTTTTTTTTAAATGTTAAATAATTCACGACCTGAGAGGATGTCATACTTTCAAGTACATTTCTTTTCATGTAAATTTTCCTTCTGTAACATATCAGGGTGATACCTATTTCATAGTCGTAAATAACCTGTGACAGATTGCTTCAGATTACTTTTTACCTCTTGGGGCTCATGTATGTTGTTTTACACTAAGAGAGGCCTCTGACAAATATATCCATCCACTTCAGTTGTATTTTCCTGTGGAAACTGCCTTTTGTGGTCTTGATTTCAAGTCTGTTGAAACCGATGGGTGACTCTTCCCATTATTTCCAGCAAAATAGGAATCATACTCTTTGTGAATAGAGAAGTCTGTTTGAAGAATTCCTTCCGCTAAGAAGGCAGCAGTCTGCTGCTGCTTGTTTTCTCGGGGTTGGATCTAATAATAATACACACCCAGGATCCTTCCTGCATTTTGTAGAAACACATTATTAACAGCTCAGCTTGTTGATGCTCATCATGCAAACATCACATAGCCTGCATAATGACCAGAAGTTTAATTGATCCTAAATACTAAAGAAATGATGTCATCAAATCATGAGTATACCTCGTGTTATTTGATAGAAAATGATTTGTCAGGTGCTGTTGCATTACTATGTGTCAGTTAATTGCAAGAATACCCAAATGATGCAACTCCAAAACACCTCTTTTTTTTTTTTTTTTTAAATCAGGAGAAGAGTAACTTTATTACATGGAAAAGATTTTAAGGAAAATAAGTTGCTGTTTGTAGATAACATTGGCAGTTAATTTTTAAAAAAGAGAGATTTATTCCTGTGGACTCTGTAGGTCAGGTTCAGGTTGGTGCTGAGCACCTGGCCGAGTTCCCTTGTCCGGGACGTACTGACTTCTCATAGACTAAGGAAAGGCTGCCGGGTGTCACGGAGTATATGGAGTAAACCCAATAAATTGGGTCTGTAGAAGAGAGTGTGAGCATAAGAATGATTGAAATGTGTCATTTTGTTTAAGTTACATTTAGAAAAACAAAAAATAAAATCACTAAACAGAAAAATTCCTCTCAGGAAAGAGTTTCTAACAAGTTCTCTTCAAGGCAGACATGGAAATTAAAAAGCGTTATGATTACAGTGTGTTCAAGGTAAAACTGCTCTGCAGTGCATGCCTTGTGCTATTCTGATTTAAAGCATTTATAAGTTAAAATCTGTTTTAAAAAATTTGTTTTCAAGAACTTTAATCATATAAGCAAGTACCTTTTGCAGACAAAGATGTGAGAGGCAGGTGTGTTAAAGAGGCTGAACATGACAGCTATACAAAACCGACTACAAATAACTTCCAAAGATAAACAGGATATTGGAAAGCCTCAGTGTGCTGCCGTGGTTAGCTTGTAGGTATAAGTAAACACAAGAACTAACCACGGAACTGCAGTGTAGGAAGGTTATACAGCATTTAAATTCTTTTGCATTGTCGATCTGTTCCATCTTCTGGAGTCAAACTGATACATGAAATGATAGCGTGAAGTGTGGAGTGTCAGCTTGAATTTTTGAGCATGTTATTGTGCTTTCAGTACCAGTTGAATTAGAATTCTTTGCTGCAGTGCGCAAAGATTTTGTCATCTGGGAGGGAGTTGTTCTGCGAGGGTTTTTTGTTTGTGAGTTTTGGTGGTGGTTTATTGGTTGGATGGTTTTGGTTTTGTTTGTTTTTTGCAGCTCTGGTTGAAGGCGGTTAACGCTGTTCAGTCAGTTACAGCCAGGTGGCAATGCAGCAAGGCAGGCGCTGAGGCAGCGGCTGAGCGCCCACGGGTGCTTCTGTGGAGATCCTTGTATTGTCTACTTTCCAAAGAAAGATGCTGAAAACCTCTTTTGTTGTGCAAACCGTTGGCCTGTGAGCCGCTTGCTCTCTGTAGGTGTGTCAGAGAGCAGGGCGCACTCTCTGCTGTCATGGTTCTTTATGGCAGCGATTGGTCTTGTGGATGCAAAGACCAAAGTGATGTTGGACACGAAGAGGAGCTACTTAAGCCAAGCTCCCTCATCCCGTCGTCGTGTCCAGCCCCTGGTTCACGGGGAGCAGCAGCCTAGCTGTCATGCAGTTGTTGTAGGAGTTCTGTAGGGAAGGATGTCGGGGCCGTGGTGCTGGCAGCTTACGATTCAAAAGCAGCTGCTAACGCGAGCGGCAGCGTGGCGCCGGCCGCTCGGCCCGCAGCGCCCCGCCGTGTCCCGTGCCCGCCGCTCCTGAGCGCGGGGCTGGGGAGGGAAACGCGGGGCAGACTTGGGGCTTGGGTGGAGAACTGACGTGCCCTCCCCTTGTTCCTGATCAGCTTTTCTGCATGGGTGGCTGATTCCTCCAAAGAAGCCAGGGGATTGCCTAGCAGTCTGTGTCCTGCTTGGCTTGAATGTCAAGCCCGGAGCTGACACTTGAAGGAAGACTGTTGAAAGAGACGCATCTGTTAGCAGGTAGGGCTGGCGTGATCCCTGTCAGTGATTTGATGATAATCCCTTCAAAACTAAGAGGTGGCCAATTCCAGCTCGATGATTCTGAGTGCGCCTGTCTCTGAGACACTCAGCGATTTGCCTGGGGTTTCCTCGTGCTCCATGCAAAGGAAGGAGCTGGGAGTGGGGAGGTTCCTTCGGCGGTCCCTGGCGGTCCCCCGGTCAGGCCCTGCGGCGGGGATCGCACGGAGTGACCAGGGCGGGGAGCACTGCATTGTGTTGCGAACTCAATGAAAAGGCTGCTCTGCTGACCAGATTCAATACTGAATGCAGCAGAGATACAGCCCGCAATACATCTGTTTCATTAACAGATTAAATCCTCAAATAGTGTTTAATAATATGGTGAGCTTCATGAGTTCGTGTTTTAAACAGTCACATACAGCTTCAGATCACTGTGAATCACTTGCCATCTATAATAAGGCTCCAGGTGGTGACTCACGTTGTGTGCTGGTTGCTGACTAGCGTTGCCTTCCTTCTGGGATGGCTCCAGCAACCGTGACAGAAAGCCCTAACGTATTTACAGCTGGCTGAATTGCTCATAGTCGTGACTACTTGGTGCTTGAAAAACTTCACGCTCTCACAGTACATAGGAAGCATCTTCAGGGAATGCCGTGATTGAAAACTAAAAACTAAGCCTTGCATCGTCTGCTAGAATAGTTAAATTTTTAGCCATTACTGCAGGACAAAGCACAGGAGGCGGTTCTGTTCTTGACGTGGCTGTGCTCATGACTCCTCAGACAGTGTTAGAGCCTTTGTGGCTATCTGGTGGGAAAAGAGAAAAGGCTGCAATTTGGTCAGTTCAATGATAATTCAATTCTCGGTTGTGTTCAGGTGCAACTTTGGGAAGGTTTTGACAGCAGTAGAAAGTTGCGGCAGCAAGGAAGGGCTGCGCGCTACCTTACTGCAGCAGTTGGGAGGTCAGGAAATCTGAAAAGACTGGAAACTTCATAGTAAACAGAGAATGAATTCCACTTTATTCATTCAGCTGCCGGAGAGACTGGGAGGATTTAATCTGAGAAACCTACTGTTGGGAGGCTAGTACGGAAGGTGGAAAGCTGGTGCCCGGTGCGGCTGGGAGCAGAAGGATATTGCCTTAATTTAAGGTCCGTCTGCTTCTTAATCTAAAAGTTCGGCTTCCTCGCACTGAAGTAAATGAAAATTTGCGAGTCTTGTCTTTGCGTACTTGAAAAGTTGAAACACATCTCTCCTGAATGGAGCACAGAAAATATAGGGCAGGTAAGCGGTGAGATGTGTGCCAAGGTATGTAGGTAAAGGTGTGAAGGTTGACTAAAAAGAACGAACAGAAGACTGTGCTGAGCAATTATGAGCTGTTTTACGGAACTGAAATGAAAAGCTTCATAAGAGCCAGAAGGGATAAGAAGGCTACGAAAGCTGGAGAACCATTGTAAGGCTTGTGTCAGCAGCGTGTGTTATTTAGCAGTAACAATTTGTATGGTTGTGTGTGACTACCTCATTGCACTTAGAAAAACTAATAATGAATGAAGACTGGCGAAATAACAACAGGAAATCCATTGTGTCAGTATTTTACAATGCTATTAGTTATTTAGAACTACTTTTAAGAAGGCACATTCATGTTTGAAACTAATCAATAGTTTAAGAGTCATTATTGTGGCTAGAGACTGTGATGGATTGCTCTTCAGAGATTTAGGCCTAATAGCGCTGATCCTTCCACTTCTACTGCTTAGTCACAGCTTGGAAGAGAAATGCAGGTTTTTTGTCTTTTTACACTTGTTGTCAGCTTCTCCATTTTGAATTAATTGACTGTTGAACTGAATTAGTGGGTCTCTTTACAGATACAGAAGGATCACTGTACAGAAGGATTGCTGTTAAAAATTGTCTAATATATCAGCTAGCTCCAGTTTGGGTTTGTAGCCAAAGACTTTCCATAGAACAATTGCTCTCTTTTTCTTTAAAACCTGAACAGCAACCTGAGCGATTAAAAAAATTTATTTAAATTTCATGCTTTTAATGGATGACTTGAAGTCTTGGCATGGCTTGTCATAATTTACTTTTAAAAGAAAAATATTTGATTTAAATATCCTGGGAGCTGTTCCTTAGACCGTCGTGCGTACACTCCCGCTCTGAACACAGTACATGATGAGGGTGTGCAACTTTCTGGTAGTTATTTCTTTTCATAGTGAGTGTCAACCCAAAAGCATGTGTCCTGCTGCTGAACAGACGGCTGGAAGACCCACGTGGTCTGAGTTCCAGAGGTGTCCTGGTCCGATTGCGGAGTTTCGGGTGGCTGGTCTGCGTTCCTGAGCTGGGGCATAGGTTCTCTACTCCAGGGTCAGCGCAAACAGCCGCGCACCCTGGGGTGTTCGCTGGGCCGGCGGAGGGGCAGGGCGCGCTGGCCATGGGGGCTGGCGGTTTGCAGTGGCCCGCTGGGCGGGCGGATGTCCTCCCAGCCTCGTCCCGTCCTCTGCTCCTCCTGTCTGCGCTGGAGACCGGGCTCAGGCTGGTAAGCCAGCAGAAGTCTAACCAAAAAACAAAGTGAAAAAGTCGTAGAATCTTTTACAAGCTGAACCAGCTATCGGGGCTGAATGAACAGCCAAGCCAGCCCAAGGGAAGAGGTGGAACCTCCCTGTTTGGGGGCAGCACACCACAGCAGGAAATCCCCCCGTCGGGTCAGTGAGAGTTGCAGCTGTGTTACGTTTCAGAAGATTACAAGAATAAACGTATTAAGGATGATGATGCTAGGGCAGTAGAGGCTTTAAAAGAGAAAAATCAAGGCAGTGCGACCTGCAGGACGCAGCCGCCGTGGTAGGGCCTGGCGCTGCTGCCTGAGCACGCAGGTCCGTGCTGCCCTCTGAGGCGATGCCGCTGCCCCGAACACTGTCACACGTGCACGGTGGTGCCCTTCCGTGAGGCTCATCCAACAGCAGCAGCACGTGTGTTTTTCACCGTGTAAGCCAATGTGGGGGCTCGTGCAAAAGGAGGGAAGACCTGACCCCGCAGGGTGCTTGGTGGCTGGTTCTGGAGGCGCTGTTTCGTGGGGGTGCGGTGAGGAGCAAGGCTGCTCCGTCAGGACGCTGCGGATTCCTCCTGCTGCTCCGTCTCCTGGTCGGGAAGGCCTTGCTCACAGCTCCCTGCAGTGACTCAGGGGTGCTCGAGGGTTGGCAGGTGGAAGATCTTGGTAAACTGTGTTGCTGGTGGTACGGTGTGGCTGGGAGCTCTGACCTTGGCAGAAAGAAGCCTGTGGAATGGATGTGGTGTATGGTAAGTCATTCTCAACCTACACTTAATGGCGCTGGCCTGTTGTAAGTAGAGACTGAAACTTCCTTGGAATCGATCAAAAGAATGCTGCACGGCAAGGAGGGCGTGAATTTCTGAGGCAGGGGAAAACTTCCAACAGAACAGTGTAGGAAAATGTTGCCTGCGATTCCTTGACAATGCTGCTGTACTGAGCTACCTAATGCTAGTGGGACTCAGGGTCATGTCTTGTGGGTGACTACGAACTGTTCTAACTTGGACTGGAAAGCTGTTTGTACTTCATCTGCCAGGTTTTTGTTTGTTTGCTCGGAGGTGTGGGGGTGGCAGTGGAGGAGGTGGCATCACTGCAAACCTTTTGATGAGCTGTCGCCGCAGGCAGGAGGGGGGCACGCTGCCAGGGTTCGTGTGCTGTCATGGTGCGATGTGTCAAGCAAACTTGATGCAGTTGCTGCAAAGAATGTCCAAGACAGTGTCCCTTGCAAACCTCATAGTTGGTTTCTGCTGAACCAAATGTTTCCCAGACATCTGGATAGCAAATGCCGTGTTTTTCAGGATACAGCCCTAGTGCTAATCTCACTCACTTTAAAAGGCGTTCTTGCCATCCTGTCTGGAATTAGGATTGTATTCCACCGGAGCTGAAGTGTTACAAGGCAGTTCTCTTTTCAGTTCTGTTCACGTGCAGTCCAAGACCCAACTTGAAAAGCAGCTGCCCATTTCTTTCTTGCTTCGTTACTTTTCATCCACCGCAATATCGTGATGCTGGCTTGGTGTCCCTTCAGAAATAACCCTTGCAGATGGAACTCTTCTAATCATGTTTTTTCTTGTTATTTGAGAAAGTAAGTGCTACAAATGATCAACTCATTTAGTTCTTTTAAGCTGTTGCATAATATATTTACTAGATTTAAATAAAAAAGCTAGCCGACCTGAAAGGTTTTGTACTGGTGCAAAACAAACATTATTCTTCCTTCACAAATGATTGTAATTGTGCCCAGCCCTTACTTTTTCCTTTGCAAGGGGAAGTCCAAATAGGATGCAATTTAAAAAAAAAAAAAAGTTTGTAATCTCTGGTGACTAAACTTGCCCGGACTTCTTTTCCACGCCTCTTCCACTCACTTGACGTCATACTATTTTTGTCCCTTTCTAGCTCATTGACACAATTGCCTCGGAGATCGGAGAACTGAAACAGGAGATGGTACAGACAGATCTTACAGTGGAAGATGAATCTGCTGATTTGCGAAGGTGATTAAAATGTTTATTTGCTTAGTTCCTGGAGGTGTACCATGGCAGGAATGTTTTCATTCTGCTCTCTCCTTGGGTGGCTTATGTCCTGGCACTTTCCATCCTACCAACACGGGGCGGGGGTGGAGATAATTTTGCTCTTGATTCCAGGAATTTGCCTTTGTGCAGGAGGAGTGCCCAGAGATTCAGTTGTTCTGTGTATTTGCCTTAATATCTTCTGAAAGCAATGGAACTTCACTTCTACTTCCTTGTTACCAACCTTGGATACTGACGAATGTGTAAAGCGGGAAACTACTGATGTTATTTTCATTGTCTAGGGCAATGAGCTTTGCTTTCACGCTGTAAAAGCTGAAAATATCCATTGCTTCAGGTGGCTCCGTGAAGATTCAACATACAATAACATGATTTATTCATGTTCTCAGGCTAGGAAGTAAAATATTGACTGTTATGAGCCCATGCTTTTGTGGAATATGTGTTTAAGTTCATTTATATGTGAATATCCTACACGGTTTTTTTTAAAAAAAAAAAAGGTAGGTGGGGCATTTTTTTAACCCTAAAATGTTTCAAGATGCAGTTCTGGCTTTTTAACATAGATCATGCCATACAGGTATGGGCTATGGAAACTTGTAATGTTAAACTTGTACCTTTAAGTGGGCATAGTGGGACTCCAGCATTTGGGCTTCGCTATGGCTGTTGTGCATGATTGCTAAAGTCTGTTAAACTTGCATCTGGAAGATATTCAATATTTTAATCATTGTGTTAACAAGAGAATGTATTTTTGTACTTACTGTTGAAATATTTGTTTCAAGAGCAAGGCAGTGGCCTGATGCAGGCGTTCTGTCTGACTGCACGGTCTGGGCCAGCCCTGGAGCTGGGCGCTTTGTTCTTCAATCAGCGAGTTAATGAAGTTGATAACAGTTTGGTATTTAGAACTACATCCATGTTTTTAGCTTTTTTTCTTTCTATAAATACTTTTGAAATGTGATAAAACTGTGTACAATACGTGTTTGAATTATTTGAGTAAAACATTGAGCAGCACCTTTGCCTGAGTGGTAAGAATGTAAGACAGCTGAACTAATTACAGTCCTTGGCCATGGCCCTGGTGCACATTATTCAAGTTTTAAAGCTTTTGAAAGCACAGTTCTTTCACAAGGGCAGACAGTTTACTTTCTCCATTTTGGTGGCTTCAGCTAATTAATTTCAACAAGCATTAGCTAATTTTCAGTTAAGAAAGGGCTTCTTGTATCTTTGAATACACCATGTACATGAAAGACTAAGATCTACTAGTTCTAAAATCTTGGTGGAAACACTTAGCTCGAAACAGTCCATTAAATTACAGATCCGGGGGATTTTTTTACTGATATATATCTATTTAATGGATTTTTAACTGCATTTGTTAATTTTGAATGCAAAATATATTTTGATTAAAATATGTAAGTAAAGCCAACATTAAAAAGTGAATAATGCAATTTCCATTATTACGTAACTGAATTCAATTTTGTGTTTTATTTAAGTCATCGCGAGTTGTGTTGAAACTCGTCTCCCACTAGAGAGGAACCAGTGTAGTGCCCCTGCATTATAGCAGACCATCTGTGGACCATTGGTTTGAATTTTGAGTTTGAGGTGACTTAGATTGTCTTTTATTGGAAGTCACTGAAAACAAACAAACAAAAACCCCAAACAAACAAAACCAAAACAAAACAACCCCCCCAAACAAACAAACAACAAAACCACCCCACCAAAACAAAACACAAACAAAAAAGAAAAAACAAGGGGGAAAAACAAACAAACAAAACCCACCAAACCAAAACACCACCAAAAGAAATTTTAAAAAAAATTAAAGTAAAACCAGGAGAGAAATTAAATTGTTGCATTATATATAGCATATTTTGCTAGTGTTTAGATTACGGCAGCTCATTCTGTATACTTGAATTAATCAAGTGATTGTGAGGAATTCAAAGGGTTCTTCTTTCGTGCTGTTGTTTCCAAAGAAGTTACACACACATCCCTGCCCCAAGTAATTTTACGGTCTAACGCTAAGAAGTGACAGATTTCAGAACTCCCGTGTGTCGGGGTTCGACTGTGTTTAGTGCCCGGACCGCCCGTTACAGCGGTGTGGGAGCAAGCCTGGGCCCCCCGGCCGGGCTGTGGGAGCTGCCGCGGGAGCAGCCGTGGGCGCCGGGCTGCGGGAGCTGCCGCGGGAGCAGCCGCGGGCGCCGGGCTGCGTTCGCCTCCTGCTCGAGGGAAGCGGCTCCTCGTAGGACGTGTGGTTTGCCAGACCTGGCTTTTCCAAGCTGTGTTTTTGCCAGGGTTCACCCAGTCTGATCTCTTTCTTCCTCTTTATGTATTATTTGGATAGTAAATAATTTTTAAGTGTTGTTTTTTCCTCATTTACCTTCCCGCAGATTGCAATAACACACTAGTACTGACCCGGCTCAGGTGTGTCGCGGCCGTTTGACCTGGCAGGGTTTAGGAGCGTCAGAAAGTCTCGTCATGATCAGATACTCATAATCTTTGGCTTATTTCTTCAGGTGGCAGGCGCAGCTCCCACGAGGAGGTGCGTGCGTGTCTGGGTCAGTAAGGTGTGGGCTCACACGTTGCGTTCCTCCTCACCTTGGCATGTGGGAGGGATTGTTTACATAGGTACCTGGAGGTTCCAAAAACCCAACAGCTCCTTATTCAAATTAATCTTGTGATTTGTAACAGTTTGGGTGTGTTTGACAACATTAAGCCAGCCGTACGGAGGAGGGGCACTGTGATCCCATGTACACGTGGGGACTTTCGGTGGCTTCAGGTTGTTTCGCGGTCGTGAGCAGTTCCAGGCCTCGCAGCTGGTGCCAGTCATACGCCTTCTTTTGCATGTGATGTAACTTTCTTTTGTAGGCAAAAAGCGTTTCCCTCTCAGACGTGTTCCCTCTGCAACAAGCTTAGTTTCCACCTCTTGCCCCAGGAATCGCAATAAGTGGAACCCGCAGGCAGTGTCAGTGTGTAACTTGCGCTTTGCCACGGCCGTCTCCGGTTTGTAACGTTGCTAACCCGCTCCAAAGGTGAGCGGGAAGTTTCTGAGCCATATTTACTGGAGATACAGCTCGCGAAAACACTTCTGTGATTCACAATGAGACTTTTCTGGAGATTCATACGTTACAACATGTAGGTTCTGCTGGGACCATGGCTGAAAGAGGAACCCAGGATTCCTATTGCGGCAAGGGCAGAGCCCTGTCGTAACCAATACAAACTCTGCTTTCCTCCTGCTGTGTGTTTTGTGCCCGTCGAAGGCATATTGGCAGTTACTGACACCTTCTGACACTTGGGGCGGGAAGATCTCTGCATCATAGGTGTGTTGCAAATCGAAAAGGCATCACATCATAAATATCAAAGAGAGAAAGAGGACAAAAAAGAAGGCAGAGGCACATGGGTGATCTGGTGGTGATAACTGATCCAGGTAATCAGAAGTGTGAGTGATTGTGCTAGTTCTTATCCGATCCTGCAGTGAAGGTTCTCTACCCCTTTTACTTGCCTTTCCAGCCCTGACCAGAGATGCTGCAAGTTGCTGGCCCAAGCTAGAAAAAAGCCGTTTGGTTGTTTGGGAATCTTGTCGTTTGGTTGGTGGGGTTTGTTTTGGGGTTGGGTTTTGGAGCACGGGGTCGGATTTTTATTTGTTCTTAAGTATTCAGTGCTCCCCAGCTTGTGAAGTCTGCACCCGCTCACTCTGGGTACAGTAGCTGGTACAATGAAGATGGTAAATGCTGTTAATGGCGCTTGCAGCCCGTCCAGAGGAGCTGTGGGACAGTTCGCAGCGGGGAACGGGGCTGCGTTTTCCGCTGCCGCTCCGGCCTCCGCGGCGCCCACCTGTGTCTGCAGTGAGTCACCCCTGAGCTCGCGGGGTGCTTTTTGTCTGTGCTCAAATATTGACACCAGGGTAACTGCTCTGTAGTGACTTCTGGTACTGGAAGAACCACAGGATGTACTTCCAGCTGAAAAATGAGGAGTTTGAACCACCAGCACAGGTGTAATCGTACTGAGTGTTCTGTATTATATGAATGACGGTGAAGCTTTGCATAGCAAAAGGAGTTTTCAAAGTATTCAATTTATTTAGATTTTTAATGCATAACAAGTGTCTGTAGCCTCCAAGAATTGTACTTAGAGGGTGTTATTTGGAGGATTTAATCTCTCTCTGTTTTTTTTTCCTCTCCTTCCTTTCTGCTTTTTGTTTTCTCCTGACTGAGGTATCCAACCACTCATTAGCACAGGGGAACAGAGATGGATGCACAGCTGCAAAGATGGCAGGGCTGGTGGAGCACAGACAGTAGTCTGGAGAGAAGATGAGGTGATCCTAGTTTGTAGGCTTCTGTTGTGAAAATAATCCCTACAAGCAAACAGAGAAAGTGCTTGTGTTT
The DNA here is from genome assembly GCF_036013445.1 of Caloenas nicobarica. Classification (NCBI taxonomy): domain Eukaryota; kingdom Metazoa; phylum Chordata; class Aves; order Columbiformes; family Columbidae; genus Caloenas; species Caloenas nicobarica. Next base: position 122,247,407 of record NC_088247.1, read on the forward strand.
GGTGCAGCGGTCTCCAACAGGTAGTGAGTCGCTCCATTGTCAGAGTATTGAACAGATTTTTCTGGCAGGCAGGACAGAGGAAGATTTCTGTTGGTTGCAGTTTTTGCAGTCTATCTGGAAGTAAAAATATCTGAATTATATCAATACCTTTGAAGAAACATTTTTCCAGATGTGAACATAATGAAGAAAAGGGGTGAAATGTTCAGTCAACCATGTATGCATATACATCTGTATCTGAACTGATTGCCAAATTTCAACAAGCTAATAGAAGAACGCTAAGGTTTAAAGATAGCTCTTAAATTGAGGACAACTGAAAGAAAGAAGGCTTGTGGATAAGAGAATTTTTGTGTATGCTAACTATACGAATTCTCAGTAGGAAAAATACCAGTCCAGAGTGCCAGCAGTGCCATTAACTTTGTGATAACTCTGTTTGCTGAACTGAGTGGTGGTTTAGAGGAGGTTAGCATGTCTGATTTATTTTTTTTTATTTTCCATAGACTAGTAAAAGACATGGATGTCTCTCCTGAGAAGAATGATGTAAAAAGCTGCCCCCGGGACTCTGGATATGACAGCCTATCCAACAAACTAAGCATATTGGACAAACTCCTCCATACTCACCCTGTGTGGCTGCAGCTTGGTCTGAATGATGCTGAAGCCATGGAAATTCTGCAGGCCCAGCCTCCTGGGGTAAGAATTTGCATTTTAATTTATTTGATGCAAGTGTTAACAAAAAAAACCAAAACCAACCAAACAAAAAACCAGCACCACACCTCCACTTCTGTGTTTTGAATAATCCAAGTGAGGGCTTCCTGAGCATTTGGCAGCTGGACCAGTTGGAGTGTGACTCTTTACCTGGGCTGATTTGTTGGGGGACTAGTTTGGGGTCCTCTGGAGCTGAGAACTGGACTAACTAGAGTGCTGCAGTTACAACTACAAGCTAACCAGGGTTGTATGTGACATATGTATTTCCCCCATAACAAGAAAGTAACAGATAAATAGGAAACATCAGTATTTTATCCTTCACTGATGCCTGCATTAAAGTTGCTAGGATGGAAACCAGGCCCTCTCAGCTTGGGTGAGGCTGATGGCGAATTTCCAATGCTGCCTCCATCCTGGTGCAGAAGGGTTGCCTCAATGGGCTGGAGGGACACAGGACTGCTCTACCATCAGTCTCCTCCAGATTCTGCTTGGGATTTGCTGCATCTTAAACTGGAGAGCTCACAGGCGTGCATAATGGACTTGATGTCATGTGTCTGTGTTATACAAGGATGAGACACTTTCCTAAGTGTTCTGCTGGCATTTTACACCGAGCTGTTGGGCCTGATGCAAGAGTGACTGAGTAAAATTCAGAGACATTTTATACAGATCAGAGATCATGAACTGAAGTTGTTCTGGTTCCTTTTGTCTATAATATGTCTCCATTCAGGCATCTGTGATGAAGCTAAAACCATGTCCTTTTGCCTTCTCCACAACAGATATTTCTGGTTAGGAAATCTGCAAGATTGCAGAAGAAAGTAATCTCTCTGCGTCTGCCCAGTGACTGTGGGTCCTGTCTAAAAGAATTTGCAATAAAAGAAAGCACATACAGTAAGTTGTGAGTTACATACTTTTCAGCTATTTGTCTCCAAGCACTCTGCACTGGTGAAACTCACCAAAGATGACACCGAAACTCATGCAGATACTGTCCCATGCTGCCTACAGTGCTTTCTGCATAGGGCTCTGCGGGCGGGTCGGGCATGTCCTGGAAAAGGGGAGATGCGCAGAAATGCTTAAGTCTGTGCTGGACACTACTGGAATATTTCACTCGTGCACTTTGCTGGATCTAGGATTTATTGATTATTGGGGGTAGTTACCCTCTTCTGTAGAAACACAGTCTATAATACAGTCTGCTGTCAATGAATGTCCTTGCATTTTCTTGTACGTGGGGGGACTGTTCCTGAATGCAACTCTGTCATGAGTTCTCTCAACAAATTCGAGTGTGGGTTTTTTAGCGGTTGTGGGGTTGGTTTGTTTGTTTGGGGTTTTTGTTTTGTTTTGTGTTTGTTGTTGTTTTTGTTGTGGTTTGGTTTGGTTCTTTTAATGTAGTAACTATTTGGATTTTAACCCTTTGGAACTGTTTCTGATGTGAGATCAATGATTTTTCTTTTTTATTTCCAACTATATTTGTTCCCTGTTCTCTAATAGAAATGAGCAAATGTTAGTTCCAGTCAGTTGCAAAACAATACTGCCCTCATGTCTTTAGAGGGACAGTGTGAAAAATAGGTTCGAGATATAGGAATGAAAAAAGGAAGCTGCAGCTGGTGCATATTATATGTGGTGCAGAAGCTGCAAGGGGAGCAAATGGTTCATTTTTACAAGAAAGTGAAAACTGGACAAAATCTGCAACCACTTCAGTTAAACTTCCCAGAAGCGGAGAGTCTGCAGTATTAGCAAACTGAGATAATTTTACTTGAGTTTTTCCTTTTTACCTCTCCCTTTCCTGCCGCCAGCAACAAAAAGTTAATTCTATGTGTCTGGTTTTGGTTCCAGTCACAAACAGGGCATGGCAAAGACAAGAGAAAGTTACCAGTGATAGCTGAACTAGGAGTTGTGTTCGTAGGCTTGTTATACTAAGGAATTCCCTCTCCCTCATCTAGAAAATAAAACAATAACATATTGTCTTTCATGAATGAAATTTTACCACAAGGGGGAGGTGTCTGCTGGTGTTTTTACTCACCAGTAGTGGCTGAGGTTTTAACTGTAGCCAGGGATCGGAACACTGGTCTGGTCTTGGCACAGCCCGCATCACCGGCATGCTGACTGTCTGCACTGTCAGCGTCTCTCTTAAAGAAACCCCCTTTTCCTGCCACATGAATGGCCAGGTTGACCTGTCCTTCCGTGTAAAGTATGGATGAAAGATCAGTGCCTGACCGAAGTTTCCGTCTGGTTCGCGTGCAGACTGTGTAGTCAGTAGCACTGGAACCTTGGCATGGGGCAGTGGCCTTACAACAGGGAGTCCTGACAGCATTACTCCTTCGCTACTCACTGAGAGGCGTTGCTGAGGTGTCCAAAGCTGCAGCCTGGATTTTGGCTTCCCCCCCAAACCCAGGAGTCTGCCTCATTTCTGTCCGAAGCATCTTCGGCAGTGGACGTGCTCTCCTCGGGAGACGTGTTTCAAAAGCGTTCCTCTGCCGGTGAACCAGTGACTGTGTGTGCCGCACCAGGCAGGGATTCACCCTCCATCTGGCCTTTCGAACGCGGGGAGGGGCTGCAGCAACCACGGACTTCACGTTCACCCCTTTGCAGAAGTTGTTGGAGGCTGCAGGAGGCCGGCGGTCTGCGCTTCGGGGACCTGTCGCACACCGTCGTTGCGTTTCATAAATGCTGCTCTTCTGTTCTGGCCTCAGTCATGTCCAGAGGTGAAAGATCTGGATCGTTTCACTCTAGGAGCTGCTTCTGCTTCATCTTCGTAGTCATCGGGTGGGATTTGCCACTGCAATCAGAGCGAGCTTAGTGTGAGGTGGCAACCACTTCTCTGTCATTATTACTGTGAACAAGTATTCATATCAATAAGAAGCAAGGGTATGGAGTGGGGAAAAATGAAAGGCATTGCTCATGTCTTCCTCACCTATTGTGCAAGGCAATGGAGCAAAGCAGAATTGTGTGAGGGGGTTTTTTTTAAGGGCTTTCAGGTTAAATGGTTTTCTTGAAGTGAGTGAAAATTTATCATCTCCCATTAGGTGCTAACGTGTGGCGAGAAGACAAGTAGTAGAATGGAATGTAAGAGAAGGAAATAAGAGATTTTAACTTAGGTATATTAATACACTGGGCAAATAAAACCTCAGTTATTGTCTGTTAGCAAAATGTGCAATTCTAATCACACTTGGTCTCTTTACCAGGAATTAGACCAGACGTTTGGAATACAAAAACAAGCCTACCACCAAGACTATCAGTATATTCTTGAAAACGCTTGTAGCAGAGACGTGTACACCTCCACACCATTTCCTCTTAACCAAACTGTAGTTAGTTCGATGGTGCAAACTTAATAATTTTATGCAAAAATCTGAGATGTGTTTTATTAAGCTTTTCTAAGAAATGGTGGATAGATGTGTGATTCTTTCCTTTTTGTAACTTTCTTTGCAGCATTTTCATTGGAGGGGTCTGGAATAAGTTTTGCTGATTTATTCAGGCTCATTGCTTTCTACTGTATTAGCAGGTAAGACGGTGTTGTGTTCTGAGTTGCATTTGCTAGACTGTCTTGAAAAAAGAGAGTCTCAAGGACTTGGTTCGGCATGATATTCATGTTGCAAATCTACAGATATTCCTGGGTAGTCTTAGAAGGTAATGGGAGAAATAAGAGGTAAGAATCGGAAGCAAGTCTCCGTCTTATTTGTCACTGATTATTGGAAGGCTGCTGTTAGGTTACCCACCCAACTGTGAGGTGTTGCCAAGTTGAACTTTAGCTGATACCTTGTAATGCTTAACTCCTCTGTAACTCATTTAACAGGCACAATAAACTGTCTTGCAGTGTGCATTTATTGGAATTGCTAGTAAAAACCATTTTTTGAGCATAATGGAAAAATGTCAGATCACACTGTAGAATATGACAACTGAGAGATGAGAATGTAAATTGTGAACAAAAAAAAATGGCCTGTTTATCGTTGCCCAACTTATTTTCCAGGTAGTATTTAGAGAAAAAATAGCTGCTGTTTTTAATCTTTTAAGTTGTTTTCAATTTGAATTTGGTTTACTGGTGAAAACTTCTGTACTGATGCTCAAGCCTTTGACATTTGTCCATAGGCAGGACATGGCCAAACTGCACATCTGCGCATTTTCTGAAGGAAGGGAGAGAGGTGGCTTTGATGGTCTTTGTCCTTTCATTGCAACGAGGTTGGCACTTAGTGCTGACGGGGTGATCGGTGGTGTGGGAGACGCTCACTCGGGATGCACTTAGGTTGCTGTGCTCATCATTTTTGTTTGTGGTGAAGCATCTGGACCCCCTTTGTCACAGGCCTCCATTTCGCCAAGCTGTAGATGCATGTGGTGAAAGAAGTGTTCGTACCACATAAGTAACTGGCCAGCACTCGGATGATAAATGAGCTGACACTGCATTTGAAAGCAGATTAATGATGAGAGATTCCCTTATCTTGTCACCCTTTCAGTTCTGCAGACTAGCCAGGCTCTGGTAAATTCACTCTAAGTGCCTGCAGGGATTGTGCAGCAAATGTGGATTTCTTCACATTAGCTTATCCCTGATCTTTCACTGAAGGCTCCAAGTTGCTTCGAATTTGCTAGAAGTAAGCCCACAAACACACAGTAGATTGTTACCTTGCTAATGAGTCTCGTAACTGAGAGTCTCTTCCTGCAAAGTGGCTTTAATTTTCATAGTGATATTTCAGTCAGCCAAGTGTGAATTTAGTGTCCTGATGCAGTCAGGCCTCCCATTGAGGAAGCGCACACAAAACTGCATAACCAGGCTCTTCACCTGTTTATCGTTCTGTTCCTTTTCTTGTTGCCCTTTGGGGAAGGAAGTGGAAAGAGTGTGGTGATCACAACTTAGACATGGTGTTAAAGCTTTCCTAGTGCATCTTCTTAAACACAACTTGAGCTGCAAACCCACCCACAGTTACCAGTAATAAATAAAACTTCAGTGGCAAAACTGTCCAGAGATTTCAGTAAATGAAGCTCACTCTTTGATTGTGGGTATGCTTTTGGAAGCGGATGCTTATTTTTCTGCATTCAGTGGAGAAACATCCTGAGCGTTTCTGTTTGCCCAGTGTTTCTGAAGTGGCAGCATCTACCCAGCATCCTTGTCCTCAGGCAGCAGTCTAGGGCTGCTGGGGGTGCAAGTGGAAAATGTATAGACTTCTTAGAAGGAAAGCAGATAGGCAGCTATTGTGAGAGAGAGAGAGTACCATTTGGTACATCACAGCAAAACTGGGAGGATTTCCCAAAACCAGAGGGAATTTCTTGCAATAGATAGTCTGTACGAGGAGTCAAGGGTTACTTATCTTTGTATTAAGTCTATTATGATATTCTAGACTCTATCTGTGGTACAACGTTGAAAGTATCTTTTCAAATACTTTTTAGTTAGTTTATCAATCTTGTGCATATGTTTGATTTGAATCTGAGTGGCGTTACAAGATCTTGTGTTTTCAACAAGTTAACATACAACATAGAGAATATTTATGTGATAAAAACCCACTGCCTCTCTGTGCTGCAACAGGTGGTTGGCTTGTTCACAGCCTTAAAAAAACATATGCTGACATCAGATGTATGTAGGATTCCTGTGCTCCGTTTGTTCTCATTTACTCGTACTACATAGGTGCTTCTACTACAGATTTTGCAGTTTAGCACGCACTGTTGTTTGAGTGTGGGCAGGCAAGAGGTACAGTATTGGTTGGTGGCAGTACTCATACAATGTACATATGGTTAGGTAGATTTGTCCCTTAAAATCTCTGTCTAAAAGCTTTTTCCACTGGATTTGGCTTATGTTGTTCATGCACTTGTGCATCTCCCTTTGTCAACGTCCATTGAACTTCAAGTATGCAGTGAAGAGAAACCACATACGAGAATAAATTATGAAGACTTTCTTAAATGAAGTGTGTTTTCAGCCTAGGACAGGGTAGTACCAAAGCATCCTAGCTTAGAAATTTTTAGGGTAGCTGCCCAGGTACTTGTTTAGATTTTTATTGTGAGAAGTGGAATTCAACTTTGAGAGCAATCAACAGCATATTCAGAAAATAAGAAGCTTCATTGAAGGGTTAAGGGCAGATAACACTTTTGCGTCTCGCTGGTATGCTTGTAAAAGACCAGCTGTAAAAGCATCTACTGGAATGGGAGAAAATATTGGATGGCTCTGTGGAAATGAGCCTAAATAGAGTCCTGGGGACTTGACTGTCATTTGCACTTCGCACCACTTTTCCAGTGTAAGGGAGCCCTGAGATTGGTAATGTTTTCACTGTTTGCTGTGTTTATTACTCTTGCTACCTGCCATAGCTCAAAAAGAAAACAAGAATCGGAGCTCAGCCACTGCCAGTGCCGAAAACAAATGCTTTTAAAACTATGGATGTTGTTGCAAAAAACACAATTATTTTTCTCTTCAACAACAGGGATGTCCTTCCATTCACTCTGAAGTTGCCTCATGCTATTGCTGCAGCAAAGACGGAAGCTGAACTTGAAGAGATTGCTCAGCTTGGACTGAGTAAGTCATTGTCTACATAGATTTCATAGCTGTAGCATTGCTGTAAGCTTGAAGAAATAGGCTGTATTAGTAGGTAGTTCATGTTGGTCAGTGATGATACAGATTTCATTTAGAAAAGCAGCTTCTCTTACTGGGAACCTTGTAATTGCCAAATGGTGACCTTGGTGTTCTTCCTTACTTCTGTGATATTTTTGTTACTGCAGTTTCCTTCCCTCCTTCCCTCCTCCCTCCCTCTTTCCCCTCTCTGGGCAGCCCTTGGGCAAAGCAAGTCTGACAATCCCCAGAAAGAGGCTTGATGTAGGTTTTCCTCCAAGGGCTGACGTTAGCTGCAGGCTCACATAGCAGCCACTAGCCTGGTAACTTGCTGGAGTTGCCACGAGAGTGTAGGAGCTGATGTTCACTGTTAATTAAACTGTTCAGATTGACATGTCATCTTAGAATGGTCATTTTTGAGATAAGCAACCCAATGCAGTAGCATATTAATAAAAGGAGAATTGTATGCATAGGATCTGCAGAATGTATCCACGTGTGTTGTTTTGGTGATATTTTTAAAGTAGCAAAAGGAAATGCAAGGACATGTCCTTGCATTGCTTGACTGCTACAACCAAATGCAGGCTCATTGTAAAACATATTTTGAGCTTGCAGGAGATGAGAAGCCTGGCGAGATTTGAAACATCAGCTCCACCCCAATGAATCGTTGAGCAACTCCTGCAAAGTGCTGAATGGCCTCATTTCCTTTTGCAGGAAGGCAGGGTTGACTCTCAGTATTCTTTGTCCCAGGAGATTTTTGAAGCATCTTTGATTTAGAAGCGGATCCTAACTAAATCAGAGTATTAGCATGAGGCTCTCTAGAACTGTTTGGTGGGACTCTGCAGCAAAGCCATACACAGGGAAGTATTGCACTGCTTTTCATTTTGTTTTGCTGCAGTAGCAATGCAATTAAGGGATTTGTTTTAGAGAAGAGACAAACAACTTCTGCACTGATTATCTGGTAATTGCATGAAAGTATGGATTTTCATGGGAATAGAGACAAACATGGAAGTGTTGATTAGGTGAATGTTTTGACAGAAAAAAGTCTGATTGGGACAGAGTGTAGTGAAGACAATCTCCCAGTAACACCTAGAAGCCTTAAAGTAACGTTAGGTGAGTTTCTCCATAGGAGGTGATAGTGTCGGTGTTGAGCAAGCTCTCCAGACTAACCATCTGTCCTGAGTACCTGAGAGCACCATTACTGCAGAGTGAGTCTTGCTCCTGAACTGTCTCTGTCTACATTGCATGCGGTGTTTCTTTAAGCTAATACGCTTCAAAGCTGATCAGTCTCTAACTGTGTGGTTGGTGTATTTGGGATCAGTTACCTGCTATACACCAGATTAAGATCACAGTTTCTGTGAGCAAAAACCAGACAACAAAGTCGAGATTTTGATAGAGTTTTAGGTGTCCATGTGCAAAAGAGCACACCAGGAATCCAGCCCTTCAACACAGTGCACCCAAGAGGTGCCTAAAATGACTCCCAAAGGCCCTTCCCGTTAAGTGTGAGCTTTCCTTAAGCAACAAATAGGCACAAAACACCCTGGTCCGAACACAGAGGGTTGTAGCTCCTGTCAGAGCTCTGTTGTGCTGTAGGCTCAGGAGAACTGAACAAGGCAGGTCAACAGTGTGTAGCCCAGCAAACCACACTAGGAAGAAACAGCAGTAAAGGTTTCAGGGCTGTTGCCAGCCTGTGCTGAACATAAGGTTCCCTCTCTTGGTCTCTTGTATTTCACCTGCAGCAACATTACATCCTGTGTGTTTGCAGCGGCCCCCATGCCAGGGCAGCTTGCTGAGTGGTCTGCAGACAGGATGTGGAGTCATGGGGCTGGAGAAGAACAGCAGCATTGCATGACTGTGTAGAGAATCATGTCTGTGCCTACACGTGCTCTCTGGCAGTGGCCTGTCACCAGAGGCCGTTTCCTGCCTTCTGCCCGTGGGCAAGACGTGGCTGTCAGGCCTGAACCCTGGTGTGGAGCGTTTGGCACTCGTGCAGTCAGGCCCAGGTGTCGTTGCTCAACAGCCCAGATGAGGCATCCTTACACTGCAAGACTGCAAATTTTGGCAAAATCTCCCTCCTCTGGTACTTCTCCCGTATTTCAGACTGATTGCTGTCCTCAAGAGCTTGTCTGGTGTCATTCTTCACACTTTCAGGAGCCGATGGGTTTTACTGTTGACTCAGCTTCACAAAGATGCTGACACTTTGCTGGGACAGAGCAGAAGCTGCAGTTGAAACTTGCTGGTTTAGTACAGGTTTTCCACACCGCTGGTGTGGGACTGCACACTCAGTCTATTTATGTGCTGCCGAGAGTCTAAAACCTCAAACAGTGTCACCATTGCAAAGGCAGGGCTGCAAGCCAGCGCTCTGAGACGCGAGCATTTCCTCCACGTAGCTAAAGATGACGTGTGCACCACCACAGCAGAATGTGAGCTGTCTTTTTATGTGTAGTTTCATTTGTTTACTATCAAAAGAAACCAAACCAAAGTTTTTATTGAGTTGCTGTGACCATCAGCTGGTGTGAATCAACCTAACTGTTGTCTTTAGTGGAGTGAGCTTATTAACACCAGCTGAGAATCTAGGCTTATTTCTCCTGAGATGCTAGTAAGTAGTTTATGTTCATTTCAGTCTCAAGTTGGTAAGAATTACTCTGTTACAGTCTCCATTCTGTTCTGTGATTCTTAGTTTATTTTAAAGCTAAGTTCAGTGGGCTGGCACAAAGCTATGCATTGGTCATGGTATTTATGAGTAAGAGCAGCCCCAGGAGTGCAGCACGCAGTTATGTCTGGTGGTGCTCCAAGAGGTTCACTCAGAAGTTGTGGTTTTTTTCCCCTTGAATTAATAAAAGCTTGCCTAAATTTCTTAATACTTGAAACTGGTGATGTTGAGCTGAACGTTCTGAAAGCCATCTGCATGCTGTTTCATATTCTTATGCTAACGCAATGATGATTTTCAGACTTTTGGAGCTCCGCGGCTAACAGCAACCCCCCAGATCCCTCACCTCCCCGCAGGCCTGTGCCTTTGGACGGTGCCTGTAAAGACTCGCGCCAGCTCTGCCTTATAAATGGAGTGCATTCTATACGAACCAGAACGCCTTCGGAGCTGGAGTGCAGCCAGACCAACGGAGCGCTGTGTTTCATTAATCCCCTCTTCTTAAAAGTGCACAGCCAGGACGTCAGTGGAAGTCTGAAAAGGCAGAGCCCAAGAGCTCCGGACGCGAATGGCACAGCGAGGCCTCGCTCCCCCCCGCCCCGGCCGCCACCTCCTTCTATTAATAGCATCCTCACGAGTCCACAGCTTTCCAGGACTATAAAGCAGGCGAGCATGCCAGAAACAGTCAACCGTAAGAAAGAGAGAGGCTTGGATTTGCTGCAGCATAAACCAGCCCCTATTCCGCCTCCTCGGCTGAAGAAGCAGGCTGTCAGCTCGGAGGCGGAGGGCAGCACCAGGGCCGCGGCGGTGACCGGGCCTGGCAGCGGCGCAGGGCGAGTCCCCGAGGCCGCCGGCGTCCCAGGTGAAGCCCTGCCCGAGCCGGCTCCAGCAGCCGCCAAAAACACGGGAGCTCCCAGCTCTGAGTCACACACGCCCTGGAATGGAGGCCGGCAGAGACTGAGCGACATGAGCATTTCCACCTCCTCGTCCGACTCGCTGGACTTCGACCGCGGCATGCCGCTGTTCGGCTACGAGGGGGACACCAACAGCAGCCTGGAGGACTTTGAGGGGGAGAGCGACCAGGAGAGCATGGCACCCCCTTTGAAGCCCAAGAAGAAAAGAAACAGTTCGTTTGTTCTCCCCAAGATTGTGAAATCTCAGCTACGGAAAGTCAGTGGAGTTTTCAGTTCCTTCATGACCCCCGAAAAGAGGATGATCAAGAAGATTGCAGAGATGTCCCAGGACAAACGCACTTATTTTGGATGCCTAGTGCAGGACTATGTCAGCTTTCTCCAGGAAAACAAGGAGTGCCATGTTTCGAGCACTGATATGCTGCAAACGATTCGGCAGTTCATGACCCAAGTCAAGAACTACTTGTCCCAAAGCTCCGAACTTGATCCCCCAATCGAATCGCTGATTCCCGAGGACCAAATAGGTAAGAAATGTCCTGTGTTTTGGGCGGAGGTGAAAATGTGCGCTCTGTGTTTATAGCGATACACTTTGTGAGGGTTCAGAAAGGTGGGCTTGACATTGCTAGCAGAGTTTGAGCCATTGTGTATTTGAGTCTTAAAACAAGACACTACCACACCCCCGCCGTGCCCCAGATCACCCTGGCGACTCAGAAGGACTAAGCTACAAATTCGTTCATAAAAATTATCCTTAAAATAGCTACAGTGTGGACTTTTTACCTATAATTATTACTTTTTTTTTCTTTAGCTGCTGTACTGTTAACAATACAGAATCCTTTATTTGCTAGCACACGTGTATTTTTCCCCTGAATTTGGCTGAAATAGTTCTAGACGTTTGGACCAAAACTGTGCCAATTTTAACCATATGGAATGTAGCCATAAAAGCAGAATTTATTCAAAACCCATGACAGTTAGGAGCAGACGCACATTTCATAGGAACTTGCTTTTGAAATAAATCTCATTCTTCCAAATGTTCTCATTCACTCCTAGCAAAGCTATGCTGTCCCTACACTTGAAGTTAGATAAAAATATATATGATAGTTCAAAAAACAAAACAAAAAACCACAAATGTGTACAAGAGAGAGAAGGGGCTGCTAATTCCAAGATTTCTATACGTCTTTGTTACATGTATGTGTTTATAAATGGTTGCAGATGAGCTATATGTTTGAATACGTTCTAACAACAGAGAGAGACTTGTGCATCCACAAAAGAGAAATCATTGTTGCTGCATAAAATCTCACTGCTTCTCTATCTTGCCGAGTCTGAGCAGTATTTGTAAAAGAGTCTATAAGCCACATTTAGGAGGTAAACATCCCTCAGGGCAGAATACTTTCCTTGTGAGCTCAGCTCAGTCCTAATTTGCTTGTTTTTCTCCCGTACCCCAGTGTCCCAACAGTTGGCCCACTGCAAAACTGGCAGATAGTTCTTTCTCTGGGACTAGAGGGTGATTTTATGTTGACATTTCTGTCCTTGATGGAGAGGAAGTATTGTCATGTAACCTCAACTTCATATACACAAAGTCAAGCCAAAGAAAGAAGCATTGCTAAAGCAAATACAACACTGCAAAGGGTGTCCTTGAAACTGAGACTCTTTCAAAGGCATGTAATGTTCTCACTAGAATAATAAAGAACGTTATGTGGGTGTTAAGTGGAAGAAAATAAGGGCGAGTTGAGCAGTGGTGCAGGCGCATTTTCGCCTGGATTTCTGCAGAGTACTGAATATTGGACAAGGAAGTACAGATCTAGTGTGCGGGTAACCTTGTGAAAGCTTGATTTGACTTGTTCATTGTAAGGGTGTGGTTAAATTGGACTATGGGTCTCTGAAGACTGGCAAAATGCTGTCTGCTTTTAAATGTTTCTGTAGTTTGGAGTAGCATGAGCTGTGAAACATAATAACTAAACTACATTGGTTTTCTGCAGTGACAGAAAGTCTGGTTTTGATCATGTGATTAAATGCAATTACTTTACAAAGCGGGATAAACAAAGGAAGAACTTGCTTTTGAATCACAAACTGCCTATGGCTTGAGCCTGCAAACAACCTCAGTGGATCAGGAGCATCAGATGTTGCTGATCTAAGCAGATAGCTATGTGACAGCAAGATTTAGTCATCCCTATAGAGAACTTTTTATGATGTAGCCCTGCCCATTATCCACAGTTTTGCTTGACTCTTTCAGTACGGAATTGCAGCCTGAATTTTAACATTGTGAGTAGTTGTTTATCCTGTCTGTCAGTTTGCACTTCTGTGGCACCTCCCGTTCCCCCAGCAGAACTGCTGCTGGTCACCCGTTTGGGGCAGCCAGACCTCTCCTTACCCCGCTGTCATCTCTTGAATTTCGGTACATGCTGGAGCAGCACCGCCCAGGCTTAGCAGAGCCCTTGGTATTTGGAACTTTCTTCTGTGTCTGTGTAATGATCCTTGTGATCACGTAGCTTCTCGTGTAGAGCTGCATGATGGAGTTTCCAGGCTCTTGTAAGCAAAAGACTTCTGTGGGAGATCTTTAAAGTTTCCCAGCCAGGGGCCATATCAAGTTGTTTAACTTCTGCCAGATCATTGGGAGAATGTGCATCAGTGTTTCTAATTATTCCTGACAGGTGCCTCCTAATCCTAGCACTGTAGGCTCTTAACCCTTCCTGAAACAATGGGATTCCCGGCGTTAGGACAGAACTAAGATTAAGGCACACGTCTTTTTATTGTTTAGGGACGAATGCAAAGTATCTTTTAAAAAGTTGTCTACACCTGAATATGTATTCACAGAATAAAGACTTGGACTGGTCGGAGGAGACCCTGATAGTCCACAGCTGCCTGAATAGCAAACGTTCAGGAATTTTTGTTTGTGTTTCTTTTCCTGGCTGTGAACAGAAAGGAGTCCAGTTGACTGTCATTACTTTGCCAGGTGATCCCCAAGTGGGATCTAACACCTGACATGCGCCGTCTTAAAATAGATCCATGTCAGTCATGCCAGCCAATGAACATGCAAGATACCGGGAAGATCCAAAACAAAGCAAATGCAGTGTAGTCAGGTGTGCTACTTGTACACGCCACGCTGTTCCAAAGCAACCTTCTGCTTTCAGCCTCCAGGACAACGTTATTTGTGCAAGACTGTGCCTTTTTGTGGTGGTTCCCAGGCTCTCTCAGTCTCTTCGTAAGCCCTTTGTTTACTGGTGGATGGCTTGGCCATCACAGATGATAAACAAGGCTTGTGTGTGTAAATCCAGGGAGTGGACACTGACTGGTAACCTCAGTGGAGCAACAACAGTTGGTTACAGGTAAACTGGCAGCCTGGAAAAGGTGAGAGCACACCTGCAATTTCACACAGCGAGAGTTGTAAAGAGGCTGTGTAAGGACACTTGTGATGACTAATATTGTCCTCTCTAGATGCAAATTTGTGGGGTTTGCAGCAAAACAAAATAGCATGTCAGCACAGGATACAGATGTGTTTCCACAAGTCACAACGAAACTAGCTGGCTGGCCTTCACAATTCATTTATCAAAGCATTTCCAGTTCCCATTTTGAGGCTAGAGGCTAATTATAAGTGTCATTTCAGGAACGCTACATGGCGCTCAGCTCAAATGATATTCAATTAAAAAAAAAAAAAAAACAACAGCTGAAGAGTGTCTGTCTTGGAGTATTAAGCATTTGAAAACACTTTGCGTATGCTGAAGTGAACAGGAATTTTTGTTGCCAGTTTGGATCTGAGAAATATAGAGATGCTACCACAAAGGATCAGTGCTCAGTTCACATCTTAGATGCTAATTTGCCCAGGATACCCTTGTATACTTTTTTTGGTGGCCATTAGAAGTTAACACAATGAAAGCTGCTGCTTGCTGGGAATTGTTTTGTGGGATCATATCCAGAAAACACGTTTCTCTGAAAGGGGCCAGGGACAGCAGTTCAGAAGGACGGATAAATAGTTGGATGGTCTGATCCCAAACATGCTTATAGATGTCTTCTGACACTGATTATTGGTCTAAGACCCAGATCATAGGAAATGCTGTCCTTCCAGGCTTTAACAATAACAGAAGTATTAATGTAGGTTTTGTATTAATTAGGATACATATGGGTGTTATTATTGATGGTTAAAAAAAGTCCAGTCCTTATCAATCTTGCTATGTTATTGGCCTCAACAACTTGCTAGAATTTGATACTTGTTAATTTAAGGACAGAACTCTGGTTCTTCTGTCTGTGCCAAGAACTCATAAGGGAGAGGAAGAGATGGTTGGTTGGGTTGGGTTGGTGGGGTTTTTTGGTTTGGTTGGTTTGGTTTGGCGTTTTTTTCGTTGGTTGCTTTTTTGGAACCGCCACCAAAAACCTTGGGCAAACTGTCCTATTCTGGTCGCTTCCTCTTTTGCTGGCTGGTTCTGTGCAAACTTGCTGCATTGGCAGTTTCACTCTGCCCTTAGTAAGCCAAGGCAGTTAGTATCTTTTTGGAACCACAGTTATATGTCCTTTATTTCATTTGCCTCCTATTACCTCTAATATAGTTGCTGAACCGTACTGAAGGATGCTTTACTAGATACCCCATCGTATTTTTATCTGCCTGATCACATTACCAGCACAGAAGCCATTAGGAACAGCCTTCAGCAGTAAATGCAGACACAGACAAACAGAGAATAAACACAACACATGAAGCAAAGGCACCGTAAGAGGAGTCTGTGAAGGGCATGTTTCTATGTGAAAGACGGGTATGAAGACCCAAAAGGAAACATGGCTGAACACAAGGATAAAATAAATGAAAGCATAAAGCAAAAGCAAGAAACCAGAAGTAGCTCATGCATGTTTGGAGAGTGAGTGTGTAAATCCCAAGCTTTAGAAATAGTCTGCAATTTAAAAAAAAAAAAGGGGGGGAGGGAGAAAAGAAAGAGACTGTGATCTAAGAAAAACACACAAGATCAGGCAAAGAACCTAGAAAGGGCATGAGGTTTACTGAAACTTGAATGGGCCAGCACTGGCAGCAGGAATGTCCGCTGCTGGCTTGTGTAACGGGTGATCCAACAGCGACACAGGCTCCTCTTTCCGCTCCGGTCCCTGTGCTGCCCAGCACCTCCGCCTGCTCCAGGCTCGGGTCCTGCCCCTGTCAGGCTGAAAGGTCACCAGTTTCTTTTGTAATTGTGGGAGTTCATTATGGTACAAGTAATTGATGTAAGCTAATCATTAATGTAAGATGTTGCCATAGGGACACTGAGTGGGAGAGGAAATTAGTTTATAAAGGCAAGGTTTGCAGAGAAAATGTTTAGCAAAGAGCTTTCCCTGCCGATGTGGTCCATACTTTGAAAATGCAGAATAACTGTTAAAGAAAAACTTGAGTAGAAGAAAAACAAACAAACAAACAACCCACTAAGTTAGTGATTACTGTGCCGCGTGCACACTTGCCAAACAAAGAACTTCAAACTTGATGACAAAGCTGTATATAAGCTTGCATGATGAAATTTGAAGCTGGGCAAACACGGCTTGGTTTTCATGTATAGTTTAAAGCCCATAATCTGTCCAGCTTGATAAAAATCTTGGCAAAGTTGAGCCAAGTTTTAGGAGACCTTGGTTGAGTTATAGTTCCTGATGGAAACTATGCAAAAAGGATGGGCTTTCATGCCAAAGCAGACAAAAGTTTTGGTTTTGAATGCATTTTACTTGAAGTTTGGGAGTTAAAGTCTGAGTTCAAAGTCAAATAAAACTCAGAGACTTCTGGCCAACAAAAGAAAAAGTTAACTGGAGCCACAGCTTGCTTTTTTTTTTTTTTTTTTGCTTTCTTGTGACAGTCTGTAGTCTGTGGGTTTGTTTGTTCATTTTTTATTTACCACATTGCCATAAATGAAAATGAAATACAGATCCTGCTCTGCCTTTTGTTTTCTTGTTAACAAACATCTGGAAACTCGGCTTGCATAATAAATAAGCCTTAGCAAGTCGGGTTTGCTCTGCAGTGTCTCTTTTGGGAGTGGTTCTATTAATACTGGCTCTGGTCTAGAGCAGGAAGTCAGCTGGACTGTGTTTTCCCGTTGCAGATGTTGTCCTGGAGAAGGCCATGCATAAGTGCATTCTGAAGCCGCTGAAGGGCCACATTGAAGCGATGTTGAAAGAGTTTCATACCGCAGATGGTTCTTGGAAACAGCTAAAGGAAAACCTGCAGCTGGTGCGGCAGAGGAATCCTCAGGAACTGGGTGTCTTTGTTCCAACACCAGACTTTGTGGACGTTGAAAAGATTAAAGTCAAGTTCATGACCATGCAGAAAATGTATTCACCTGAAAAGAAAGTTATGCTGCTGCTGAGAGTTTGCAAGTTGATTTACACTGTTATGGAGAATAACTCAGGTATGGTGCTTCTGTGGTTCAAGTTCACTGATAATCCAGACCTGGGGCTGTCTTTTGGTGGAGGAAATCAGACCACCTGATTCTGCAGATGTCTCCTTCTCCTGCAGCTCTTGTAGCATCTTGCTCTTTTGAGAGGAATTGTTCCTCTCTGCTCCTTTCCTGATATCTCCGATGCATCTGGCAGCACGTTACAAATTCAGTGTGAAGCAGAGTCGTGAAGCAGCTTAAAAGGAAACAGCTTTGCTTTAGCCGTAGCCTTTTGAAACTGGCCATCAGAAAGGCTGTCCTGTGAGCCTTGAATTTGACACTAGTTCTACATGAGTATTCACTTTCCTGCATACTGATAACAGGAGATTCTAGAGTAATACAAACGTACTGGCTGGTGAAGGCAGCAACATACCGCTTTCCTTTCAAACACTGAAACTGGTAAAAGGGTGTGATTTGTCTGTCACTGTGTTCTCTTTAACCCAGGGAGGCTGTATGGAGCTGATGACTTCTTGCCTGTGTTGACGTATGTCATAGCCCAGTGTGATATGCTGGAGCTGGATACTGAAATTGAGTACATGATGGAATTGCTGGATCCATCTTTGCTGCATGGAGAAGGTAATCTATTTGTTTTTATTCGCATGGAATAAAGGAAGGGGAATTCTTCCACATAGTGCAGTTGCTGTTAACCTTGTTTGAGTAGAAATCCTTTCGTGGAGAGTCCTAAAGTCAGCCATGTTGTTAGTGTAAGAAGAGGATCTCATCACGTTTTCCACCTTGAAGTAAGAGAAGGGTGTTTAGCTGCAGAATACAGGCCTGAGTGACCTGATAATCTACTGATGTGTACCACCCTATGAGGGAATACGTTGTTTTCAGCCAAGAAGGGGGAGACGCTGTGACTTAGCAAGCAAACATATACACTGTGCGGGTGTCAGATGTGGTTACCCTTCTGTGCCTGAAAATATTCTGAGATCATTTGTAGGGTTGCAGCATTCAGTTAAATTGTGAGACATGTAATGGGACTTGGGCTAGGTGCTTTGTAAAAACTGCTGGGGGAATTCTCTGCCAGGAAAGGGCTTTTGAGAATATTGCCCGCTTAATGATCTTTGCTTCTTCCCAATATTTGCTTCTCACAAAGTATTTTTATAGTGCTAGCAATATGTTTCCTAAGGCACTCTTGAATGATGGCTGAAGTCCACTAGAGGCAGGGAAGTCAGAAGTATTCTGCAAGCCCTTGGTAGGCCCCAGAATCTACCAGTTTATGAGGAAGTTTAAAGGTTCTTGTGACGAAGCTCAGCTGTGAGTTTAGGTATGTGTGTGTTTGCCACTCCTGCTATCTCTTGTCTTGCTGAAATTGCTGTATCCTCTTACTCGCCCGTATGCATGAGAGAACCGTGCCAGGATTCCTCCAGTGTGGCACTAGTCTGTTTCCTGTTTTGTTTGCATAGCATCCTCTAGTGCATTGTTCAGGAATCTTAGAATGGAAAATACTTGAGATGTGAAGCTGGATATCACTTAAGATGCTTGAAAAGCAGAAACATTTACTGGACTGTTACGTCATGTTGTTTTTAATGCAGCAAAAGAAGTGCATCCACTGGCTGGCCCTGCCTTTGGCACCAGCTGAACTATACTGAGCAGGATAAATCCTTTAGTGCTTTGGGGTTGTGCAGGTCAAATGTAACGTGTTGTCCAGTTTGTCTCATGAGTCTTGCATGTGCTTTGTGTATTAAAGTTGCAACGCTAAAGGCCAAAAGCATGCTCTCAGTATTCTCCCATGAACACTACGGGCTCGGGGAAGAACAGCTGGAAAGTGCCTGGTAGAAAAGGACCTGGGGGGTGTTGGTGACAGCGGCTGAACATGAGCCAGTGTTTGCCCAGGTGGCCAAGAGGCCACCAGCATCCTGGCGTGTATCAAGAGCAGTGCGGCCAGCAGGCCCCGGGCAGTGACCGTACTGTGCTGGGAATGGGGAGGCCAAACCTTGAATCCTGGGGGCAGTTTTGGGCCCCTCGCACCAAGAAAGCCCTTGAGGCGCTGGAGCGAGTTGAGAGAAGGGAACGGAGCTGGTGAGGGGCTGGAGCACAAGTGTGATGGGAGCGGCTGAGGGAGCTGGGGGTTCAGCTGGAGAACAGGAGCTGAGGGGAGACCTTCTGATCTCTGACCTGCCTGAAAGGAGCTTGGAGCCAGGGGGGGTCGGGCTCTGCTCCCCAGGAACAAGCGCCAGGACCAGAGGAAACGGCCTCAAGTTGCGCCAGGGGGGGTTGAGGTTGGATCTGGGGAACAATTTCTTCCCCAAAGGGCTGTGGGACATTGGAACAGTGTCATGGAGGCACCCCAAAGTCAATTTTAGGCAGACAACAAGGTCCAAAACAGACTTTATTCTGGTTGGAAAAGTGCAGCCAGTAAACCAACTAGAAACAGGGTTTGTACAATTAGTTAGCACTCCGATAACATAAAATGCAAGTTCGTATATCAGTTGAGGAGATTATTGGGGTGCAGCAAAATAAGAATAATGAGGATCCACAGCGTGCATGTACGCACTCACAAGAAACAAAACCAGAGCCCTCTGCCCCGTTTTGCCCACAAGAAACAAACACTCGCCTGTTTTCGGCAAGGACTCACTCAAGGCTATGTCCAGTAAATTATCGCTGAACCAGACGAGGAGGTGAGGCGCTCCCGATCCTGGGAAGTTTCCTTAGACGGCGTTCCGGTCTGAGGGGAGAGCCCAGCTCACAGACCCGCTGCTCCGAGAACGCCACACAAAGGGAGTCTTCGGCGGGAGCCCCGCTTATGGTCTGACCAGATCTGGCTGTGGGCATTCCAGAAGCTTCTCAGCTTCTCCGCGCCCCTCCTCTGCTAACGACCCTGTCAGCCCACTCCGGGTCCCCGCAAAAGAGCCGTTAACTGCCCATGGAAGGCCCCGGTTCTCAGAGCGGGATGCAACTGCCGCACCGGGTCTCGGGGCGGGGGGAGCTGCATCTGCCGCAAACAGGCTGCCCAGGGCAGTGGTGGAGTCACCATCCCTGGATATTTTTAAAAGATGCAGAAATGAGGTTCTCAGAGACAAGGGTTAGTGCCGGACTTGGCAGTGTGTGGTTAACAGTTGGACTCAATGATCTTAAAGGTCTTTTCCAACCAAAATGATTCTATGATTCTAGTACAGAAAATACTACTGTGAGCATAGAATGCGTCCTTGAATGACTCCATGAATAGATTGTGCTGCCTCCTAATTGGACACTCCCACTCAAATGGTTTACTTAAAAAAGGGGGGGGGGAGGAGCGAGAGAAATAAATGACAGCATGTGTTTGTTTCTCCTGGTTGTTGAGGACTGTTACCTCTTGTTGAGACTCATTTTCCTTTGTGACCTGTAGCTTCTTTTGTGTATTGGCAGCTCTGTCTTGTCTTCAGTGTGTTCTCCACTCATGTAATAAAGGTGAAGTATGGAGGACTGTAAACATTACCTCCTGAACTAGTTGGACATTATGGGGAATGCTGAAAAGGTGACAAACACAGCCTTCCTTTTAAAAACAAACTCTTCGGGATGCTTCCAGGGTACAAATCACATGTTCAGATGGTGCTTTATTGCCACTAAGGGTGGTGGTTGCTTTTAAGTTCCTGAAAAGTGGTCGATTGTCTTTTACTTTGTTTAAGCAGCTATGTTTATTTCACCCACACTCGAAGCTTGGGAAGAAAACAAATTACTTTTTGGAAATTGTTTGGAAGAAACCTCATGTTCCAACTTTGTAAAAATGCTCAGGAGTAAAGAAATAACACCAGTAACCAGCCGTCCCCAGCACTGGTGGACCCAGAGCTAGATACTATTGCACCACTCGGTAATACGGAGTGCATGCAAGCCTGGCATGTCTCTTAGCAGCTGAGAACGCACCATCCAGTACTTTGCAGGCCAGTGAGATGTTTTTCTTTATGTATAAATATTGTGGCAATAGAAGCAGGGACTTTCATATGTATATATGTGTGTGTATATATATTTTTTTAAAAGTGTTTATACTTCCAATATGACCAGTCAGAACTAGTGTGCTGTTTGTGACCATTCTGAGAAGTTCTCCCCTTGCTGTCCTTCACAGGAGGCTATTACTTGACAAGTGCTTATGGAGCGCTTTCACTGATCAAGAACTTCCAGGAAGAACAAGCTGCCCGACTGCTGAGTTCAGAAGCCAGAGATACTCTCCGGCAATGGCACAAGAGGAGGACAGCTAACAGGATGATACCTTCAGTTGATGATTTTCAGGTAGAGCTTAGGGCTGAATCAAAAACAGAGGATGATTGTTTTGCTGGAAATCCCCATTTGAGAGGTATGATTCATAACAGTTCTCTTGGGGCCACAAGGTAAGTGGGAGTGAAGCAGTGCTGAGAATATGGCTGGCAAATTTGCCTCGGTTTTGAAGTCTTTGCACTTTATAATAGAGTTAGGTTATAATGGTCTAAAGAAAACACTGAATAGTGGAGCTTTTGCACCCTCCTGTTTAAGTCATGCAGAGCAAGGACAAACTGAATCATATCTTAGATCCAGCTTCTTTTCAGTGGTATAAATCAGCACAGCTCCCCAGTAGCTAATGGTGGCATACAGCAGGTAGTAGAGAAGAAGGTGGGAGAAAAGCTTGCCCTCAGTTTTAAAGTTTAAGCAAGGAGTCGAGTCCTGTGCTACGGATGACATCATGTTTGTTTGTGTTTTTTTCCTTCCCCTCCATTTCTTACTGCTCTTTCAGAGTAGGGCAGTAACTTCAACTGAAGAATAACGAAACAGTCGGGATTCATTCATCTTTTAAAACCAGGCCTGCATGTCTTTCACATAGTATGCTGTTGGTTGTCTGTTCAGATGCATCAGTTTGTGGACTGAAGCAAGGAGAACGTTGGAAGAAAGGAAAGAAGAAAGGATCTACTCCTTTGTATTCAGTTGTTTACAGTTCATACCACAGCACAAAGCTGCCAGAGAGGCTAAGACCAACGATCAGTTAGATATGATGTAGCTAATAGCTTGGGAAGTGAAGGTGTGAGGTCATCAGGGGATAGTGAAACCTTTCAGTTGAGTCTCCTCCTGCTTTATCAGTGTTTGTGCAAAGGACTACAGCACAACATTGAGTAGGAAGGAGTTGGGAAAGTAAGCAGTCTTCCACCATTTGCTGCTCTTAGGAAGAGGAGAACCGATTAACAAAAATTCCAAACTATGGCCAGTGCACAAAGTTAGTCCTTCTTACTGGGATCCAGTTTATATTCTGCTTACCTGTAGTTAGATGTCACATTCAAGTAGCTCAAGTCTTTGTTCTTTCTAGCAAAACACTGCACTTTTCATAGGAAAATTCATCACCTTTATATTTCTGCTGGATGACTAAATGACAGAAGATTATTTCAGCAGGATCTTGTATTGTTTCACCTTCGGTTCCGCGGCAAATGAACTTTAGTCAAGCCAGTTGTACAGCTGTACGCGGGAAGATGCGGGACAGGGGAAGAGCTGGCAGCCAGCGTGTGCGGTGCTTCTTCTGTCGTCTCTTTCAAAAGAGCCTCGAATCAGATCACACCACTTCCAGGCCGTGCTTGGCACAAATGCAAGCGTTTTTCTGCCTGCTCAGGGTGCCGGTTTTCCATCTCCTGTTTCCACAGCCTGTAGTCCTGGAGTGAAGCACCTTCCCTACAACCAACGTGTAACACAACTCCAGCTCAGCCCGTCTTTCCCGTGCTGCACCAGGATGCGACCGCTGCATTTCTGTGACGCAGCCTCACAGCCCTGTCAGCTTTCGGGCCCTGGGAGGCCTTCATCCTCCCTCCCTCAAAGGACGGAAAAGCAAAAAGTCCCGTATTTTGTTGATGATTAAATACAACTTTCTGATACTGCATAAATAATTTTGATACTTGGTATATGAGTTACAGGCATTTGTACCGACTTCAACCTCTCCTTGAAGCAATCCTGTCTGTCTAAAAGCACATGCATTTAAAAACAGATCTTCTGTGTGTTAACTTTACATTGGCAATTAAAACCTTAATGTACTTTGCCTTATCGAGGGCTGGTTTTTTTATAATTTATTCATGCTGGGTAACAACAATGGATTAGTTCTATTCAGTTAGGTTCAGTCCCAATGGTTTAAATGCTGTTGCAAAGCTTCAGTGTTTCAGTCTGCAAGCTATCAAAAAATATGTCGTTAGAGACAAGAGCGCTCTTTGGAACCGAAGTTATATGAACGTTCTTTTAGTCTTAGCTTTTAACAGCTTGTTTTTATGAAATATCAATTTTTACCATTGTGATTTAGCATGCTTAATTTATTCAGTGCAGAAACATAGGGACCAGCTCAGTCAATAAACAGGTGTTTCTCGCTGTCATTTTTTTCCACCTCCTTTAATTTTACTGCTCTTTAGTCTGTAATTGCAGTTAATTCTGTTTTAAAAAATCACGTGACAGCAGGCTGCTTTGTTCATGTATCCAAAATATTTTGTGGGTTTTTTGTTTTGTTTGGGTTTTATTTGAAGCGTTTGCTTTTTATTTTACTTTTTAAATGCCTTTTGAGAGGTAGAACGGTATTTCCTTACAGGACATATTTAGAATTCACCCAGAGTTGTGGGCATGTTTCAGTTTCAACAGAGAAAAAATATACAGCTTTTCCCTAAGATCAGATGGATTTACTGTAATCTTGCAGAGAAAATTTTCTTTCTGCATCCCTCTAAGCCTTATTTAAAAAAGAAACTGCTGTCCCATGCAACTTGTTCACATCAGGCTCAGACAGCGAGTTGCCCCCAGTTAACGTGCCCGATGTGGGGATGGATGGATTGCCTTTTGCGTTCTGCAGCATAGGAGTCCAAGCACTAACCTGTGGATCAGCACCCCTGTGCGCTGCTGGCAGAGGGGTGTTTTTTTGTCTTTTTCCTTCTTCGTGAGGCTTCTGTTCTGTAGCGTTTACCCCGCAGTGGCAGCAGCATCTCCCGGGTGTGCTGCTCAGATGTTTATTTTGCTTCATAGCATCTTGTTTCCTACCAAGGCCAAACGTCAGGGCCCATTAAAACCACTGGCGTTTTGCATGTGGCTTTGAGGCTGTACCTGATCACTCTTAATTGCAGGGTTAGAATGTAAGCCAAGGAAAGGAGGGTGTCGGCTTATGAATTCCTGTTCTGCCCACGACAGCCTTGCCACAGCGTCACCACCACCATCGCGGTTCACTGGGTGCCCATAATGTTCGGGAATCGCCACGCGTGTTTCACAACTAAACCAGGGAGCCACTTGCTGTTTGTTGCTGACTCTTCAGAGGATGAGTTTTGGTTTTTTGTGTTTCTGATGTCTCTTTTCTCATTCTACAGAACTACCTTCGTGTTGCATTCCAGGAAGTCAGCAGTGGATGTACAGGAAAGACCTTACTAGTAAGACCATATATCACTACTGAAGATGTATGTCAGCTTTGTGCTGAAAAGTTTAAAGTGGACAATCCAGAAGAATACAGCCTGTTTCTTTTTGTTGATGACACCTGGCAGCAACTGACAGAGGATACCTACCCTCAGAAAATTAAGGCGGAGTTGCACAGCCGTCCACAGCCCCAGGTCTTTCACTTTGTCTACAAGCGTATTAACAGTGATCCATATGGTGCCATTTTTCAAAACAACGATGACTTGGCTTCTTAAAACCAGCAACTCGTCATTTAATTTCTGTTCCTTCTTAACTGTTGGCTGCCTTCCTTAGGAGCTAAAACAGGTCTTAAACCATAAATGCCTAGAAAACACATGTGGACACTTCCAGCATTGCTTACAAAACGCCATGTAAACCTTGCATATGGCCAGTTATGTGGAATATTCCACCAGCGTGTTAGAGTAAACAACCCATGAGGCTGAATTTCTTGTACCACAGACTCTTTCGCAACATAGTATACTATGGCCTTCTGCAGGTCTTTTGCTGTAGTGTGCAGAAAACTATTTTCTTACACTCATCCTGTAGCCAAATGTCATTTTGATTTAAATATATGTACACTAGACAAGTATTTCAGTAAACTGGCTGGTATGAGCTCAGTTTCACCAGCATGAGTTTGACAAGACTGTCCGATGCAGGGCATCAGTTAACTCATAATTACCTGGATGATTGCATCCTTTCCTAATTTTTTTAATTACACAAAATCGCCATGTTTTTATATATATATATATATATCATAGAAATTTTATAGCAGTTGCAGGTAAACTGTCAGGGTTGGTTTTTTAAATATTTTTTTAACTATAAAGTATTCTATAATTATGCATGTGATTTTAACATTTAATATACAAGAATAAATCTCTTGCTGGTTTTAGAGTATTGCATTAAAGGTCTTTGTGGTTTCTCTTCTTTTCCTGTTACAGGAGAGGTCTTATGAAACTTCTGTTATCTGTAAGAAGATTGTAACATTTGCACTGGTGATTTCAGTGCCTTTATCTGAACTTGGTGTACTCTTACCTGGATTATTTTTATATGCATTGTTTTAGACAGAACTAGGGGTTGGAAGAGGAAACTGAAAGAAAAGGATGTAGAGAAGGGGCAGAGAAAGAATGTCAAGAACCTAAGTTAGGCTTAAAATGTGTTAGTCTGCTGGTTCAGGCTCCTTGCAGAAAACAAGAGAAGGAGGTTGGTAAGGAACTTCTATGTAAGCAGTATTGTAGATTTGCAGAGGAATTTGACAGGACCTATCCCAGATACTATTTGTCTCAGCAGAGAATTAAATATATCAGTAAGGTGAAAGAGAACACTATTTTGTATAGTGTGTCACCAACATCAAAACGTGTCTCGGACTGCAGAACGTGTTCTAGCATTTCATGGTTCTAAGTTACTCAAGTAGATGAGATGTGGAAGTCAGTCCTCCGTATGCAAAGATAAAATGGCATTAAATGTGTGGTTTTGGTAGATCTGTCCACAACCGCCCGTGCTGCGGGTGCCGCTCTGGACCCTCCTCTCTTCAGAGTGACGTGGGGGTCTCCCCAGGTCTAGCAAGCAGCATAACACAAGGCAGACGGTTACAAAAACGTCATGGGCAGCATGTGTATTGTGCATACAGAGATCTGTAGCATTTCTGTCAGTTTGTGTATCTGAAACCCCTGCCACGTGTTTGTATTTCATTTTGTAAATGGTGAGTTTTGCACATAATAATACATTGTAATACTGAACTATAATTTTGGATGTTGTGTGCTGTGGTTTTTGGGGTGTGGGTTTTTGTTTGGAGTTTTTTTTTAAAGACATGGTTCACACTTGAATGTTCTGTGTATCAATAGACTCTAATGCTGCTGCTTTTCATACTGCTCGACCCATTTTAAACTCTTTTCAAAGGAGAGATGCAATAACATCATTATCTAGTTAGTGTGCTTGACCTGACCAGTCAGTAGGAGAGGCAGGCTGGTATCTCGACTGCTGAATGGTTTCTTGCAAAGTTAGAATCGACATTCAGTGCTGAAGAAAACTCCGGTATTTCCACATGATGGCAGCTCGCAGAGGGGGAGGAAGGACTGGGACAGAAAGGCAAAATTAGTAAGAATCTCAGAATTTCAGGCATGAAACAAAGGAAGCAAAGAGTGCAAAAAGGGAAATGCACGGGCAAACCACCTCAAGATGATTCTGCTGTCTGTTCTTGTGCAATTGTTTTTGGGGTTTTTTTGAAAATTAAAACATTTTACTCACTGTGGCGTGCAAAGCGCTTCTGATTTCTCATAATGCCAGGAAACAGATGGTACAAAAACTTTGGGTAAGGAATTTGGCCTCATAGAAATAAGCTATTCTGTCTTCTCCAGAGTGAGGTGTTTGATATTAGAAAATACTGAAAAGCGAGAAAATGCTTACAGTTGAGGGGGTATCTTTTATATTTATTACTCTCTCTTTTTTGAAATAGAGAAGTAACTGGAAAGGCTAAAGGAAATAAAGCTAAAGGTATTAAATCCCTAAAACTTACTAGTAAAAGAGGCTTAACAGAAAATTAACACTACATTAAGGGATTATTCATGAATTCATAATAACTACGTACTGTAAAATCATAAAATGCCACTTGCAGCAGCCTAAATCAAATCCGGCAACTTGTCATTTCCCTGAGTTGTTTTTCTTAATTTAATCACAAATGCTGTCACCCCTCCCTGCAGCCCCAGCCTCCCAGGCCCGTCCTGTGCTCAGGGGATTGGTTTCTCTGGAACCGCAGCAGCATGAACCAGGGGGGCGGATTTTGTAATTCCGGGAAAATAAGACAGCCCGAGAGAGAACTGTGTCCACAGAACGGAGGCACGCCGGCAGCTGCCGCCCTTCTCCGGGGGAGCGCCCTGAGCAAGGCCCCGCCCCTTCAGGGGCAGGCCCCGCCCCCTCGGGCGCCAGGCCCCTCCCCTCCCCTCCGAACCGGGCCGCGCCGCGCCCGGAGCAAGGCCCGACCCCCCTGGAGCCAGGTCACACCCCAGTCAGACCCCGCCCCCTCGAGGCCAGGCCCCGCCCACCCAGCTGGGCCCCCCCCACGGCTGCACCCACCAGGAGCTAGGCCCCGCCTCCCTGAGCCAGGCCCCGCCCCCTCGGGGGCAGGCTCCGCCTCCCAGCAAGGCCTCGCCCCCCTGAGCCAGGGCCAGCCCCAACAAGCCCCCCGCCCTGCACCAAGCTCCGCCCTCTGAACCAAGCCCCGCCCCCTGCACCGCCCCACCAAGCCCCGCCCCCCTGCAACAAGCCCCCCCCCCAAAGCCCCGCCCTCTGCACCAAACCCCGCACCAAGCCACGCCCCCTGCACCAAACCCCGCCCCCTGCACCAAGCCCGCCCCAAGCCCCAAGCCCCGCCCCAAGCCCCAAGCCCCGCCCTCACTGCCCAGCCCTCCTGCTGCCCTCACCCAGCGCCGCTGCCTCTGCCCTTTTAGTGTGCTGAAGGCAAAAAGTCTGTCCTTCCAAAAGAGAATTAGTCATTGACAGGAGCCCGTGGGAACGGTGGGTGAGCGCAAGGGGAACAGAGCAGGGAAACAGGCGGGGGGCGGCAGTGTGGGCGCGGGTGGAACGGGATGGGTGGTGCCCCAAAAGCACTCCTACTGCACAAAGCCGCATTCGGTGAGGAGAGGAGGCAGCTTTTTTATTTTATTCTTCAAAGTTGTAAGCTTACAGTATTATTGACCAAGCAAAACTGAAACACTGTTGGTATTCACTTTCGTTTGTTTCCCCACCGCTCCCTAATGTTTGGGAGCTCCAAGTCGGATTTTATTTTTTTCAATGACTAACGGACTTTTTTCAATGACTAACGGACCGAGAAAGAACTAGAAATGGAAACAGAGATTAAATAGAAGGGAAAGCCGCGCCGGCTGTGCAAATCGCCTGGAGGTTCCAGCGAGTGGGTGGAGAGAACGCGAAGGGCGGTGCAGAGCGGGCCAATCAGGACGCGCGAGAAAGCTGGAGGGGCGGAGCGGAGCGCCGCGCGGGGCAAACGGGGAGGGGTGATGATAGGCGGGGAGAATGGAAATTGACGTGCATAGGCAGCCAATCGGGTTGCGGGAAGGGAGGCGAAGGGGCGGGCAGGAGGGGGCGTGTCCCGCGGGCTTCCCGATGCGCATGCGCAAAGATGGCCGCTGGCAAGCGCGGGCGGCGCTCTCGGCGGCCGTGTGCGCGCCCCGCTCGAGCCCGGAGCGGTCCCGCCGCGCCGCCGTTCGTCGCCGTTTCTGCGCGGCCCCGGTGAGTGCCCGGCCCGGCCGGCTCCGCTGCGGCTCCGCCGCCCCGGAGAGTCGGCTCTGGGAGCCGTGCTTGTGGGGAAAACGGGCCCCAATGGCGCGGTCCTCGCGCGGCTGCGCCCCGAGGAGGGTTCGTGGGGGCGGAACACGGGGAGGAGCAGCCAATGGGACGGCGCGGTGGCGTGGAAAGCAGCCAATCAGAAAAAATGCCGAAGAAGAGCCCGCTAGGGTGTATTTTAGCTCACCGGGGAGACTGGGGAGCCACCTGGGGATAACGTGAATAGAGAAACCTCGATGAGATGTAATGGTCAGTGGCAGAAGTTGATTGACGGGAACCTGAGGAATCCAGCCTAGCAGATCCACCGGTCCTAGTAAAGCCAGGGAAACACAGAAAAGAAACGGAGTTTTTAATTGATACTGGAGTATCTTGTTCTATTTCGAACCAGGAAACGATACCCTCAGATAAAGATTTTGTAACTGTAGTGGGAGCTACTGGCCAACAAAAGAAAGCTTTATTTTTACGGCCAATCAAATATAAGTTAGGAAAACCAGTCGGAATGTATAAGTTCTTCTATATGCCTAGGTCTCCAAAACTGTTACTAAGACGAGACCTGTGAAAACAATTGAAAGCAATCATGACATTCAAACGGGGGAAAGTGAGATTCAAGATAAAAGAGCCGGGATTTTAATTGGCAATGATTCAAACCGACAAGCAAAGCCAAATAGCTCGGGAAATACTGGATCAAGTATTTGCAGGGGTATGGGCTTCGGCAGTTCCTGGTAAATCAAAGAATGCAGAACCAGTGAAAATTAATTTGAAAGCTGGAGCCGGACCAGTCAGAACTAGACCATATCCTCTGAAATTAGAGCATAGAGAAGGGGTAAAAGAAATGACCGGTAACTTTTTGCAGTTTAGGCTGCTGATAGAAGGTGAGTCAGAAGCGAGCACTTCAATCCGGCCTGTAAAGAAACCAGACAGTAAAAGCTATAGGTTAGTGCAAGATTGGAGAGCAATAAACAAAATTACCGCAGATTGACACCCGGTAGTAGCTAACCCTTACACATCGTTAGATAAATGGCGAGATAATCACAAATGGTCTACCGTGTTGGATTTCAAAGATGCCTTTTTCTGTCTTGCATTAGCCAAAGAGAGTCAGAAGCTTTTTGCTTTTGAGTGGGAAAATCCCTTTAGTGGGAGAAAGACCCAATTAACCTGGGTCGTGTCACCCCGGGGATTCAGGAGCAGCCCTGTGATTTTCGGAAACCAGTTAGCATGAGAACGTGACGCCTGGGAAGCTCTTCCGGGCAATGGGACTTTGTTGTCTCCTTATAGGCACGAAACCCGAAGAGGGTTGTGTGCAATGGACTGTAAGCTGACTGATTTTCTGCGATTAAGTGAGCATGGGGTTTCCCACAGAAGGCCCGGCTGATGCGGCACCGAGTGACTTATCTGGGATTGGAGATCTCCGGAGGACGGCGAGAGCTGGGGACAGAGCGGAAAGAACCTGTTTGCCGGACGCCGGAACCGGCGACGGTGAAAGGGCTGCGGACGTTTCTTGAAAGGACAGGTTGGTGCGGGCTTTGGATTTGGAATGATGGGCTCTCAGTAAAGCCTTTGTACGAACTGTTAAAAGAAAACAGCTCCGAGTTGAATTGGACGGGAGAAGCCGGGAGGGCTTTTTCGCAACTGAAAAAGGAACTGGCGAGGGCTCCGGCCCTGGGCCTCCCAGGTGTCACCAAACCATTTTGGTTGTACTCACACGAAAGGCAAAGTATTGCTTTGGGTGTTCCGGCACGGCGGTTAAGGTCTCCTAAGCGAGCCGTGGTCTGCTTCCCTAAGCAGCCAGACGAAGCGAGCAAAGGCCGGCCTGGCTGTCTTTGAGCCGTGGCAGCTGTCGCGCTCGACGTGCGGGAAGCTCGTAAGCTCACTGTGGGACAGCAAATGACTGTATTAGCGTCCCCTGAAATACCAGGCCGTGTGGGTGGAACAAGATGATGGAAATATTGCTACTACTGACATTGTCAATCCAGCTTCTCTCCTCAGTGGATCTGTTTCGGAGCCTGTGGTGTCCGATTGCTCGGAAACAACAGAAGCTGTTTACTCCAGCGGACCGGATCTAAAGGACCAGCCGGCCACTGGAGGATGCCGAAGGCTCCTGGTTCACCGTCGGAAGCAGCTCTGCGTAAAGCGAGGAGTACGTCAAGCCGGGTGTGCGGTGACAACTACCCACAAGGTAATCGAAACTAAACCTTTACCTGCGGAGACTTCTGCCCAGAAAGCTGCGCTCACACGAGCTTTAGAATTATCCAAAGAGAAGGAGGTTAATATTTGCACTGTTTCAAAGTATGTTTTTAGAATGGTGCGTGCCATTTGAAAAGAACAAAGTTTATTAACAGCAGAAGGAAGACAGATTAAATACGATGCTCCAATTGTTGGAAGCTGTGCCGTTGCTAGAAGAGTTGCCATCGTGCGTTGCAAAGGGCATCGAAAGGGAGCAGTGATCAGGAAACTGGAAATAAATTGGCAGATCGCAGATTATACTGCTAGACAAGCAGTGTCACGGCCCCCCTGCCCTGCCTGGCCTCGCTGGCTTTTCTGTTGTTCCGTGGCGGTCCTTCTCCCGCCCTTTCTAACTGCTTTCCCCTCCCTCCCCCAGCCAGCCATCCCCTCTTTCTTTTCTCTCTTCCTGGGTGTTTTTTTCTTTCTGCGTATCTCTCTCCAGCGGCCCAGCGCCGTTGGTTTGGTTCGTTTTTTTCCGCTCCGGCGCTGTCGCGCTCTCTGTGCCTCTTTCCCCTGGCTGTCGCTCTGTGGTGCTCCTCGTGTCTGTGTTTTTGCAATTCCTCCGTCTCTGTCCTGCAGCCCGTGCTATTGTCCTGCTCCCTGTCGTCGTTTCTCTCCCTGCATTCTGCCCCCGTCCTTTTTTCCCTTCCTCGCTCCATCTCTCGGTCCTGCTCCCTGCCCGCCCCCGTTCCTGTTTCTCTGCCCTTCTCCTTGTCTTTCCCCTCGTTTCTCTGTCCCGTTGCCTCTTTGTTTTTGTTTCCGTGACGGTCTGCCCCGCTCCCTGTCCCGCGGCCCGGCGCCCGTTTCTCCTTGGTCTGTCTCTCCCGCTGCCCATTCTAGGAGTTTTCCCCACCGTCTGTGTCCTGCTGCTGGTCTCTGATCTTGGCCTCTCCTTCCCTTTGCCCTGCCTCCCTGTCCCTTTTGCCTCTCTCTCTGTGTCGCCTTGTCTTGCTCCCTGTCCCTGTCTTTCTCTGACAAGCTGACCTGCTCCTTGCCCTCCTTTTTCGTGGAATCACAGGCTCATTCTGCTTGGAAAAGACATGTGCAATTTTATAATCTCTCGACTGTTTCGAGAAACTGCTTGGAAGAGATCATTCCTTTTCTTGTTTTCTTTTCTTTTTTTTTTTCTTTTCTGCTCGTTTGTTTGCAGCGAGGCAGCTCGCGAGGACAGGTGAGCTGCTGGACTCTTGAACAAAAACGTTGAGGGCGAGGAAGGGAATCCTGGCTACGCTTAGGCTTGGGGAAGTGTACGTGGGTATGCGTGTCTGTCATCCGCGCGGCTCTGGGAAAGCGCGTTCCAGGGCAGCTGAAGCTGCCCGCGGGTCAAGAAGAAGGGCCGGGGGTCTGAAAAGAAGCGGGCGCGCTGCGGCGGCGCGGGGGGCGCGGCGCGCCCGCGCTCGGTGCTGCCGTCTGGTGGCCACAGGCCGGTACTGCAGCTGGGAAGCGGCGCCCTGTGCCCGTGCCGGGGCGGGGCCGAGGGGGGCGCTGCCGCTGCGGGCGGGGTCGTGGCCGTGGCCGTCAGAAAGCGGGGGGGGCAGCGGTCGGACCGGCCGCCGGGAAAAAAAGAGAGGCCCCCGGCTGTCGTGGGGCAGCCCCGCTGCGAGGGGGCACGGGCGAGGAGGCGGCAGGAGGCGGCAGCGGTGGCGGCGTCTTCTCGGTCCCGGGCAGAGGGGGGAGAAACCTGCCGGCCGGCGCTCCTTAGGGTTGAGCGTTTCTCTTGTCTTTGTTGACAGTGAATTTATGGGCACACTGGAAATAGCCTTGAATGTTTAAACGTAGAACGGAATTTTTAGTGAGAAGTGGCACGGGTATAGTTAATTTTGGAGCACCTGGGTGCCAGTTGGAATGTAAGGAATGAACCGGGATGGAAAGTAGTAATCGAACCTGGGGTTTACTTGTGGGTTTTTTTCCTCGTTAATATGTCGATGGCATGTTGTCCTGCGGCTCGATCCCCGTTCTGTTTAGTGGAGTCTTCAATTGAGGACATTCAGGTAAAAAAATGTGTCCTTCCAGAAAAGGACTAATTGTTCGTAGGGCTGAGAGAGGCTTTTAAGTACGTGATCAGAATCGAAGCTGAATACTACTTTACGATGCTGCTGTTGGTCTTCGCTTTCGTTTGTTTCCCCGCCGCTCCCTAATGTTTGGGAGCTCCAAGTCGGATTCTATTTTTGTTCAATGACTAAGACGTGTTTTTCCCCCGGGAGGGGCTGTGCTTCAAAATGAATGTGTTTGCTCACAAATGTGCAAGTCCGTTGGTGTAAGACAAACAGAAACCCACCGTAGTCGAGTTCGAAGCGTGTGTCTGGGAGATGGATGGTTTAATTTTACGAGTTCACGCCTATGCAATTTTA
The DNA here is from genome assembly GCF_036013445.1 of Caloenas nicobarica. NCBI lineage: Eukaryota > Metazoa > Chordata > Aves > Columbiformes > Columbidae > Caloenas > Caloenas nicobarica. The sequence continues at coordinate 122,280,775 of NC_088247.1, forward strand.
GCGCCGGAGGAAAATGAAAGCTAAGGGCTTTTTGTGGTGTGGGTAGGCATCCGCACACCTTTTTAGGATAAGCGAATGACCGCGGTTTGTTCTTTACTTTTTAGTTTCCATCTTTGAAGCTGCACGGCCAAATGCGCTCGGGGTCCCCGCAGGGCGGCGAGCAGGCGAGTGAGGATGCAGAGCGGGCCAATCAGACGGCGCGAGCAAGGTTGAGGGGCGGAGCGCTGATAGGCGGCGAGAATGGCGATTGACGTGCGTAGGCAGCCAATGAGGTTGGCGGAGGGGCGGTGCTTGCGAAGTCCCTACTGCGCATGCCCAAGTGGGCGCAGTCCTCAGTCAGGTCCGGCGCAGGCGCGGGCTTGTGGGGGCGGAGCGCGGGAAGGAGCATCCAATAGGAGGGCAGCGCGGTGGGGTGGAAAGCAGCCAATGAGAGCGCGCCGACTCAATCCAGTTGGAATAGCTAGCTCCCTGGCAAGCGTGTCCGTGGTGTCTCGGGGGGGTACCGGGAATGAACGGGACAGGCGTCGGGGCGAGGGACGGGAGGCTGCGGAGCTCTCGCTGCGGCCGGCTCCCGGGGATCTGGAGGCAGGCGGTTCAGGGCAGGGCAGTCCTTCGTGAGGTCCCCGGAGCCGGCAGAGGGGCATGAGGTGACAGGCGGGGGAACCTCCCGCCGGGTGTCGGTGCCCGCTGAGCGCGGCGGGACGGTGGGAGGGAGCGAGGGGAACGGAGCGGCGAAATAGGCGGCAGGTGAGTGCGGGCGTGGCGAGGGTGACCGTGACGTTGGAACAGGAGGAACGGGATGGGCCAGTGCGGTGGGGAGGTGTTTAGTTAGGTTTCCCCCTCCTGCCCTCATGGCCGAGCTCGCGAAGCTGGTGAGAGGCGTGTGACTCTTAGGGCAGGTGGGCTAACGGTCTGTGGCCTGGAGCCGCGTCTCCGGTGCAGCGCCCGTTCCCGGTATTGCAGTCTCTCCGGGAGCGGCGCAGCCCCCTTTTGTCAGGGAGATGTTTAAAAACAGAGCTAAGGTGCGGTTGCAGGCTCGGCGGCGTGGCGAGTGGGGTGCCGCTTTGGCGGAAGCGCGGAAGCTCAGGGCGAGGCCCGGCGGGTTCTGTGTCCGTACGTGCGATTGGGTGTGTCCACCCACGCCAGGCTCAGGGTCCTTCCCGGCCCGAGCGCCCTCCCCGTGGAGAGGAGCCCCGTGGAGCCGTGGCACCCACGCGCTCAGCTTCCCCTTTCTGGACAACGTGGCACAAGAGAAGCAAAAAGAAAACGCACACGCAAAAAGACAGCGCAAGGCCTCGCGCCCAATATGCACGTGGCTTTGCGCTTCGGGCGGGGAGGCGATGGGCGGAGGGAATGGCAATTCAAGTGCAGAGCGGGCCGATCGCGTGCTTGCATGCTGCCGCGGGCCGGGGACAGCCGGGGTCGGGACTCGGAGGCGCTGCCTCCGGGTGCCGTCGGCCAGCAGAGCAAGCCGGGCGCGTTAGCCTTCCGGCACCGGGCTGGCGGGCGGCGGTGTTCGTTTTCGGGACTTGCGGCCGTCCCTGCGACAGGGGCGCTTTCCTGCCGCGGCTCTCTGGTTTTTTTGTTTTGTTTTTGGTTTGGGTTTTTTTTGCGGGATTCCCGCGGAACGCGGCCCGCCTGCTGGCCCGGGGCTGCCGCGCCGGGTCTCAGTGCTGCCGTCCTGTGGGCAAAGCGCGGTACTGCAGGCGGCCGCCCCAATGCGGTGCCGCGGCGCGCCTCGGTGCTGCCGTCGTGTGGCGAAACTCGGGTACTGCAGCGCACGGCCAGCGAGCGCTGCCGCGGGGCGATGGCGCAGGCGCCCGTGCCAAAGGAAATGCCAAAGGAAAATGGAAGAGAAGGGTTTTTTCTGGTGTAAGTAACCATCCGCACGCCTTTTTAGTATAAAGTGAATGACCGCGGTTGGTTCTTTGCTTTTTAGTGTCACTCTCTGGAGCTGCACGCTTTCAGCTTTACTGACTGAGCCAGATGCGTAGCAGCAGCAGCAGCAGCAGCAGCAGCAGCGGCGTCGCGAGGGCCGGAGCTGTGGCGGCGGATCCGTGAGCGCAGATCCCGCTGGCGGCGCGAGCCCGTCCCGCGGCCTCGCTGGGGTTGTCTCCTGCGGCGGTGCCGGAGGGAAGGGGCGAGACGCTTTCTAGCGTCAGCGAGAGCGTTTCCTTGTCCGCTGAGTGTGTCCCAAATGGTGTCAGTTTGTCTTAATGTTGTCTTGAATTGCTCAAATCGCTCTGGCTTTTAAAAGATGCCTTGTGTTTCAAGGTGGCCCATTTCCCCCAAATCCTCCGTTAGCTCAGCTGCTCTCCTCTCCCTTATTCCGACTGAATTCCTCTGCTTTCTTCTGCGCTCTTTTTTTTTTCAGACGCTGAACTCTAATTTGGAATTTTTGTTTTTCAGAGGGGGAGCTGTGAACGCCTGATGCCCCCTTCTGGGGCTGCGCACAGAGAGCGTGACCCGCCACAGCAGCTGAGAAACACGCCGAACACCCTGAGTCTGCATGTGCAATGGGGAAAATAATAAGAAAAAGAAGAATTTTAGGCCCTGGGGAAAGTGAACTCTCCCTGGATGCGCGCAGCTGGAAAGCAAAACGAACCATATTTTCGTGCATTGAACCAAAAGCATGTTGTGAAAAAGTGCCAAAACCTCTCAAAATTAGGCATTTTGGAAGAGTTTAAGAAAAAAAAAAAAACAAACTTGTCTTACGGACAGGCACACTGCCCCCCTTTTTGGGGCAAATATGGAGTGAAACGCCAGCAGTTGCAGGGGCATTGCTGGGGATGATCCGGTGTGGAGTCTCTGTCCTGGGTCGGTTCTTCAGAGCGAATTCTCCTTTGCGGGTTGTCCCAGGTGAGTCGTCTGCTGTGGGTGGTCCCGGGTGGACCCCCCAGGTGCAGGTCACCCCCACACACGTCCCGTGCCCCCCCCCCCCCGCCCCGCGCACCTTTCTACTCGCACTGCCTCCCGCGTGTCTCTGCCCCTCCCCAAACGATTTCTCTCCAAACGTGCCCCGCGGGCATTTTTTCCCCCGTGAGACGTGTCCCCGCTCCCTCCTCTCTCCTCTCCGGCCCCCCCGTTCCACACTGCCCCCCCGTCGCCCCTTTGCTCGCGGACCCCCGGGGCACCTGCGCTGCCCCAAAGCGCCCGTTGTCTCCCCCCGTAGCTCTGTCCTCCCCACCCACTCGCTGCTTTGCAGCCCAGCCCCATGGCAGTTGTTTTCCCTGGGAAGCTATATTTCTATTTCTAGTCATATATATTTATGCATATATATATACACACATATGAAATTATTTTTAAGTTTCTATAGATGATATATAGAGAGATACCTATATGTATATTTTACATATGTGTGTATATATATATGTATGCAGATGGAGCATCCGAGGGCTCTAACGGACCGAGAAAGAACTAGAAATGGAAACAGAAGTTAAATAGAAGGGAAAGCCGCGCCGGCTGTGCAAATCGCCTGGAGGTTCCAGCGAGTGGGTGGAGAGAACGCGAAGGGCGGTGCAGAGCGGGCCAATCAGGACGCGCGAGAAAGCTGGAGGGGCGGAGCGGAGCGCCGCGCGGGGCAAACGGGGAGGGGTGATGATAGGCGGGGAGAATGGAAATTGACGTGCATAGGCAGCCAATCGGGTTGCGGGAAGGGAGGCGAAGGGGCGGGCAGGAGGGGGCGTGTCCCGCGGGCTTCCCGATGCGCATGCGCAAAGATGGCCGCTGGCAAGCGCGGGCGGCGCTCTCGGCGGCCGTGTGCGCGCCCCGCTCGAGCCCGGAGCGGTCCCGCCGCGCCGCCGTTCGTCGCCGTTTCTGCGCGGCCCCGGTGAGTGCCCGGCCCGGCCGGCTCCGCTGCGGCTCCGCCGCCCCGGAGAGTCGGCTCTGGGAGCCGTGCTTGTGGGGAAAACGGGCCCCAATGGCGCGGTCCTCGCGCGGCTGCGCCCCGAGGAGGGTTCGTGGGGGCGGAACACGGGGAGGAGCAGCCAATGGGACGGCGCGGTGGCGTGGAAAGCAGCCAATCAGAAAAAATGCCGAAAAAGAGCCCGCTAGGGTGTATTTTAGCTCACCGGGGAGACTGGGGAGCCACCTGGGGATAACGTGAATAGAGAAACCTCGATGAGATGTAATGGTCAGTGGCAGAAGTTGATTGACGGGAACCTGAGGAATCCAGCCTAGCAGATCCACCGGTCCTAGTAAAGCCAGGGAAACACAGAAAAGAAACGGAGTTTTTAATTGATACTGGAGTATCTTGTTCTATTTCGAACCAGGAAACGATACCCTCAGATAAAGATTTTGTAACTGTAGTGGGAGCTACTGGCCAACAAAAGAAAGCTTTATTTTTACGGCCAATCAAATATAAGTTAGGAAAACCAGTCGGAATGTATAAGTTCTTCTATATGCCTAGGTCTCCAAAACTGTTACTAAGACGAGACCTGTGAAAACAATTGAAAGCAATCATGACATTCAAACGGGGGAAAGTGAGATTCAAGATAAAAGAGCCGGGATTTTAATTGGCAATGATTCAAACCGACAAGCAAAGCCAAATAGCTCGGGAAATACTGGATCAAGTATTTGCAGGGGTATGGGCTTCGGCAGTTCCTGGTAAATCAAAGAATGCAGAACCAGTGAAAATTAATTTGAAAGCTGGAGCCGGACCAGTCAGAACTAGACCATATCCTCTGAAATTAGAGCATAGAGAAGGGGTAAAAGAAATGACCGGTAACTTTTTGCAGTTTAGGCTGCTGATAGAAGGTGAGTCAGAAGCGAGCACTTCAATCCGGCCTGTAAAGAAACCAGACAGTAAAAGCTATAGGTTAGTGCAAGATTGGAGAGCAATAAACAAAATTACCGCAGATTGACACCCGGTAGTAGCTAACCCTTACACATCGTTAGATAAATGGCGAGATAATCACAAATGGTCTACCGTGTTGGATTTCAAAGATGCCTTTTTCTGTCTTGCATTAGCCAAAGAGAGTCAGAAGCTTTTTGCTTTTGAGTGGGAAAATCCCTTTAGTGGGAGAAAGACCCAATTAACCTGGGTCGTGTCACCCCGGGGATTCAGGAGCAGCCCTGTGATTTTCGGAAACCAGTTAGCATGAGAACGTGACGCCTGGGAAGCTCTTCCGGGCAATGGGACTTTGTTGTCTCCTTATAGGCACGAAACCCGAAGAGGGTTGTGTGCAATGGACTGTAAGCTGACTGATTTTCTGCGATTAAGTGAGCATGGGGTTTCCCACAGAAGGCCCGGCTGATGCGGCACCGAGTGACTTATCTGGGATTGGAGATCTCCGGAGGACGGCGAGAGCTGGGGACAGAGCGGAAAGAACCTGTTTGCCGGACGCCGGAACCGGCGACGGTGAAAGGGCTGCGGACGTTTCTTGAAAGGACAGGTTGGTGCGGGCTTTGGATTTGGAATGATGGGCTCTCAGTAAAGCCTTTGTACGAACTGTTAAAAGAAAACAGCTCCGAGTTGAATTGGACGGGAGAAGCCGGGAGGGCTTTTTCGCAACTGAAAAAGGAACTGGCGAGGGCTCCGGCCCTGGGCCTCCCAGGTGTCACCAAACCATTTTGGTTGTACTCACACGAAAGGCAAAGTATTGCTTTGGGTGTTCCGGCACGGCGGTTAAGGTCTCCTAAGCGAGCCGTGGTCTGCTTCCCTAAGCAGCCAGACGAAGCGAGCAAAGGCCGGCCTGGCTGTCTTTGAGCCGTGGCAGCTGTCGCGCTCGACGTGCGGGAAGCTCGTAAGCTCACTGTGGGACAGCAAATGACTGTATTAGCGTCCCCTGAAATACCAGGCCGTGTGGGTGGAACAAGATGATGGAAATATTGCTACTACTGACATTGTCAATCCAGCTTCTCTCCTCAGTGGATCTGTTTCGGAGCCTGTGGTGTCCGATTGCTCGGAAACAACAGAAGCTGTTTACTCCAGCGGACCGGATCTAAAGGACCAGCCGGCCACTGGAGGATGCCGAAGGCTCCTGGTTCACCGTCGGAAGCAGCTCTGCGTAAAGCGAGGAGTACGTCAAGCCGGGTGTGCGGTGACAACTACCCACAAGGTAATCGAAACTAAACCTTTACCTGCGGAGACTTCTGCCCAGAAAGCTGCGCTCACACGAGCTTTAGAATTATCCAAAGAGAAGGAGGTTAATATTTGCACTGTTTCAAAGTATGTTTTTAGAATGGTGCGTGCCATTTGAAAAGAACAAAGTTTATTAACAGCAGAAGGAAGACAGATTAAATACGATGCTCCAATTGTTGGAAGCTGTGCCGTTGCTAGAAGAGTTGCCATCGTGCGTTGCAAAGGGCATCGAAAGGGAGCAGTGATCAGGAAACTGGAAATAAATTGGCAGATCGCAGATTATACTGCTAGACAAGCAGTGTCACGGCCCCCCTGCCCTGCCTGGCCTCGCTGGCTTTTCTGTTGTTCCGTGGCGGTCCTTCTCCCGCCCTTTCTAACTGCTTTCCCCTCCCTCCCCCAGCCAGCCATCCCCTCTTTCTTTTCTCTCTTCCTGGGTGTTTTTTTCTTTCTGCGTATCTCTCTCCAGCGGCCCAGCGCCGTTGGTTTGGTTCGTTTTTTTCCGCTCCGGCGCTGTCGCGCTCTCTGTGCCTCTTTCCCCTGGCTGTCGCTCTGTGGTGCTCCTTGTGTCTGTGTTTTTGCAATTCCTCCGTCTCTGTCCTGCAGCCCGTGTTATTGTCCTGCTCCCTGTCGTCGTTTCTCTCCCTGCATTCTGCCCCCGTCCTTTTTTCCCTTCCTCGCTCCATCTCTCGGTCCTGCTCCCTGCCCGCCCCCGTTCCTGTTTCTCTGCCCTTCTCCTTGTCTTTCCCCTCGTTTCTCTGTCCCGTTGCCTCTTTGTTTTTGTTTCCGTGACGCTCTGCCCCGCTCCCTGTCCCGCGGCCCGGCGCCCGTTTCTCCTTGGTCTGTCTCTCCCGCTGCCCATTCTAGGAGTTTTCCCCACCGTCTGTGTCCTGCTGCTGGTCTCTGATCTTGGCCTCTCCTTCCCTTTGCCCTGCCTCCCTGTCCCTTTTGCCTCTCTCTCTGTGTCGCCTTGTCTTGCTCCCTGTCCCTGTCTTTCTCTGACAAGCTGACCTGCTCCTTGCCCTCCTTTTTCGTGGAATCACAGGCTCATTCTGCTTGGAAAAGACACGTGCAATTTTATAATCTCTCGACTGTTTCGAGAAACTGCTTGGAAGAGATCATTCCTTTTCTTGTTTTCTTTTCTTTTTTTTTTTCTTTTCTGCTCGTTTGTTTGCAGCGAGGCAGCTCGCGAGGACAGGTGAGCTGCTGGGCTCTTGAACAAAAAGGTTGAGGGCGAGGAAGGGAATCCTGGCTACGCTTAGGCTTGGGGAAGTGTACGTGGGTATGCGTGTCTGTCATCCGCGCGGCTCTGGGAAAGCGCGTTCCAGGGCAGCTGAAGCTGCCCGCGGGTCAAGAAGAAGGGCCGGGGGTCTGAAAAGAAGCGGGCGCGCTGCGGCGGCGCGGGGGGCGCGGCGCGCCCGCGCTCGGTGCTGCCGTCTGGTGGCCACAGGCCGGTACTGCAGCTGGGAAGCGGCGCCCTGTGCCCGTGCCGGGGCGGGGCCGAGGGGGGCGCTGCCGCTGCGGGCGGGGTCGTGGCCGTGGCCGTCAGAAAGCGGGGGGGGCAGCGGTCGGACCGGCCGCCGGGAAAAAAAGAGAGGCCCCCGGCTGTCGTGGGGCAGCCCCGCTGCGAGGGGGCACGGGCGAGGAGGCGGCAGGAGGCGGCAGCGGTGGCGGCGTCTTCTCGGTCCCGGGCAGAGGGGGGAGAAACCTGCCGGCCGGCGCTCCTTAGGGTTGAGCGTTTCTCTTGTCTTTGTTGACAGTGAATTTATGGGCACACTGGAAATAGCCTTGAATGTTTAAACGTAGAACGGAATTTTTAGTGAGAAGTGGCATGGGTATAGTTAATTTTGGAGCACCTGGGTGCCAGTTGGAATGTAAGGAATGAAACGGGATGGAAAGTAGTAATCGAACCTGGGGTTTACTTGTGGGTTTTTTTCCTCGTTAATATGTCGATGGCATGTTGTCCTGCGGCTCGATCCCCGTTCTGTTTAGTGGAGTCTTCAATTGAGGACATTCAGGTAAAAAAATGTGTCCTTCCAGAAAAGGACTAATTGTTCGTAGGGCTGAGAGAGGCTTTTAAGTACGTGATCAGAATCGAAGCTGAATACTACTTTACGATGCTGCTGTTGGTCTTCGCTTTCGTTTGTTTCCCCGCCGCTCCCTAATGTTTGGGAGCTCCAAGTCGGATTTTATTTTTGTTCAATGACTAAGACGTGTTTTTTCCCCCGGGAGGGGCTGTGCTTCAAAATGAATGTGTTTGCTCACAAATGTGCAAGTCCGTTGGTGTAAGACAAACAGAAACCCACCGTAGTCAAGTTCGAAGCGTGTGTCTGGGAGATGGATGGTTTAATTTTACGAGTTCACGCCTATGCAATTTTAGCGCCGGAGGAAAATGAAAGCTAAGGGCTTTTTGTGGTGTGGGTAGGCATCCGCACACCTTTTTAGGATAAGCGAATGACCGCGGTTTGTTCTTTACTTTTTAGTTTCCATCTTTGAAGCTGCACGGCCAAATGCGCTCGGGGTCCCCGCAGGGCGGCGAGCAGGCGAGTGAGGATGCAGAGCGGGCCAATCAGACGGCGCGAGCAAGGTTGAGGGGCGGAGCGCTGATAGGCGGCGAGAATGGCGATTGACGTGCGTAGGCAGCCAATGAGGTTGGCGGAGGGGCGGTGCTTGCGAAGTCCCTACTGCGCATGCCCAAGTGGGCGCAGTCCTCAGTCAGGTCCGGCGCAGGCGCGGGCTTGTGGGGGCGGAGCGCGGGAAGGAGCATCCAATAGGAGGGCAGCGCGGTGGGGTGGAAAGCAGCCAATGAGAGCGCGCCGACTCAATCCAGTTGGAATAGCTAGCTCCCTGGCAAGCGTGTCCGTGGTGTCTCGGGGGGGTACCGGGAATGAACGGGACGGGCGTCGGGGCGAGGGACGGGAGGCTGCGGAGCTCTCGCTGCGGCCGGCTCCCGGGGATCTGGAGGCAGGCGGTTCAGGGCAGGGCAGTCCTTGGTGAGGTCCCCGGAGCCGGCAGAGGGGCATGAGGTGACGGGCGGGAACCTCCCGCCGGGTGTCGGTGCCCGCTGAGCGCGGCGGGACGGTGGGAGGGAGCGAGGGGAACGGAGCGGCGAAATAGGCGGCAGGTGAGTGCGGGCGTGGCGAGGGTGACCGTGACGTTGGAACAGGAGGAACGGGATGGGCCAGTGCGGTGGGGAGGTGTTTAGTTAGGTTTCCCCCTCCTGCCCTCATGGCCGAGCTCGCGAAGCTGGTGAGAGGCGTGTGACTCTTAGGGCAGGTGGGCTAACGGTCTGTGGCCTGGAGCCGTGTCTCCCGTGCAGCGCCCGTTCCCGGTATTGCAGTCTCTCCGGGAGCGGCGCAGCCCCCTTTTGTCAGGGGGATGTTTAAAAACAGAGCTAAGGTGCGGTTGCAGGCTCGGCGGCGTGGCGAGTGGGGTGCCGCTTTGGCGGAAGCGCGGAAGCTCAGGGCGAGGCCCGGCGGGTTCTGTGTCCGTACGTGCGATTGGGTGTGTCCACCCACGCCAGGCTCAGGGTCCTTCCCGGCCCGAGCGCCCTCCCCGTGGAGAGGAGCCCCGTGGAGCCGTGGCACCCACGCGCTCAGCTTCCCCTTTCTGGACAACGTGGCACAAGAGAAGGAAAAAGAAAACGCACACACAAAAAGACAGCGCAAGGCCTCGCGCCCAATATGCACGTGGCTTTGCGCTTCGGGCGGGGAGGCGATGGGCGGAGGGAATGGCAATTCAAGTGCAGAGCGGGCCGATCGCGTGCTTGCATGCTGCCGCGGGCCGGGGACAGCCGGGGTCGGGACTCGGAGGCGCTGCCTCCGGGTGCCGTCGGCCAGCAGAGCAAGCCGGGCGCGTTAGCCTTCCGGCACCGGGCTGGCGGGCGGCGGTGTTCGTTTTCGGGACTTGCGGCCGTCCCTGCGACAGGGGCGCTTTCCTGCCGCGGCTCTCTGGCAGAAGTTGATTGACGGGAACCTGAGGAATCCAGCCTAGCAGATCCACCGGTCCTAGTAAAGCCAGGGAAACACAGAAAAGAAACGGAGTTTTTAATTGATACTGGAGTATCTTGTTCTATTTTGAACCAGGAAACGATACCCTCAGATAAAGATTTTGTAACTGTAGTGGGAGCTACTGGCCAACAAAAGAAAGCTTTATTTTTACGGCCAATCAAATATAAGTTAGGAAAACCAGTCGGAATGTATAAGTTCTTCTATATGCCTAGGTCTCCAAAACTGTTACTAAGACGAGACCTGTGAAAACAATTGAAAGCAATCATGACATTCAAACGGGGGAAAGTGAGATTCAAGATAAAAGAGCCGGGATTTTAATTGGCAATGATTCAAACCGACAAGCAAAGCCAAATAGCTCGGGAAATATTGGATCAAGTATTTGCAGGGGTATGGGCTTCGGCAGTTCCTGGTAAATCAAAGAATGCAGAACCAGTGAAAATTAATTTGAAAGCTGGAGCCGGACCAGTCAGAACTAGACCATATCCTCTGAAATTAGAGCATAGAGAAGGGGTAAAAGAAATGACCGGTAACTTTTTGCAGTTTAGGCTGCTGATAGAAGGTGAGTCAGAAGCGAGCACTTCAATCCGGCCTGTAAAGAAACCAGACAGTAAAAGCTATAGGTTAGTGCAAGATTGGAGAGCAATAAACAAAATTACCGCAGATTGACACCCGGTAGTAGCTAACCCTTACACATCGTTAGGTAAATGGCGAGATAATCACAAGTGGTCTACCGTGTTGGATTTCAAAGATGCCTTTTTCTGTCTTGCATTAGCCAAAGAGAGTCAGAAGCTTTTTGCTTTTGAGTGGGAAAATCCCTTTAGTGGGAGAAAGACCCAATTAACCTGGGTCGTGTCACCCCGGGGATTCAGGAGCAGCCCTGTGATTTTCGGAAACCAGTTAGCATGAGAACGTGACGCCTGGGAAGCTCTTCCGGGCAATGGGACTTTGTTGTCTCCTTATAGGCACGAAACCCGAAGAGGGTTGTGTGCAATGGACTGTAAGCTGACTGATTTTCTGCGATTAAGTGAGCATGGGGTTTCCCAACAGAAGGCCCGGCTGATGCGGCACCGAGTGACTTATCTGGGATTGGAGATCTCCGGAGGACGGCGAGAGCTGGGGACAGAGCGGAAAGAACCTGTTTGCCGGACGCCGGAACCGGCGACGGTGAAAGGGCTGCGGACGTTTCTTGAAAGGACAGGTTGGTGCGGGCTTTGGATTTGTAATGGTGGACTCTCAGTAAAGCCTTTGTACGAACTGTTAAAAGAAAACAGCTCCGAGTTGAATTGGACGGGAGAAGCCGGGAGGGCTTTTTCGCAACAGAAAAAGGAACTGGCGAGGGCTCCGGCCCTGGGCCTCCCAGGTGTCACCAAACCATTTTGGTTGTACTCACACGAAAGGCAAAGTATTGCTTTGGGTGTTCCGGCACGGCGGTTAAGGTCTCCTAAGCGAGCCGCGGTCTGCTTCCCTAAGCAGCCAGACGAAGCGAGCAAAGGCCGGCCTGGCTGTCTTTGAGCCGTGGCAGCTGTCGCGCTCGACGTGCGGGAAGCTCGTAAGCTCACTGTGGGACAGCAAATGACTGTATTAGCGTCCCCTGAAATACCAGGCCGTGTGGGTGGAACAAGATGATGGAAATATTGCTACTACTGACATGGTCAATCCAGCTTCTCTCCTCAGTGGATCTGTTTCGGAGCCTGTGGTGTCCGATTGCTCGGAAACAACAGAAGCTGTTTACTCCAGCGGACCGGATCTAAAGGACCAGCCGGCCACTGGAGGATGCCGAAGGCTCCTGGTTCACCGTCGGAAGCAGCTCTGCGTAAAGCGAGGAGTACGTCAAGCCGGGTGTGCGGTGACAACTACCCACAAGGTAATCGAAACTAAACCTTTACCTGCAGAGACTTCTGCCCAGAAAGCTGCGCTCACACGAGCTTTAGAATTATCCAAAGAGAAGGAGGTTAATATTTGCACTGTTTCAAAGTATGTTTTTAGAATGGTGCGTGCCATTTGAAAAGAACAAAGTTTATTAACAGCAGAAGGCAGACAGATTAAATATGATGCTCCAATTGTTGGAAGCTGTGCCGTTGCTAGAAGAGTTGCCATCGTGCGTTGCAAAGGGCATCGAAAGGGAGCAGTGATCAGGAAACTGGAAATAAATTGGCAGATCGCAGATTATACTGCTAGACAAGCAGTGTCACGGCCCCCCTGCCCTGCCTGGCCTCGCTGGCTTTTCTGTTGTTCCGTGGCGGTCCTTCTCCCGCCCTTTCTAACTGCTTTCCCCTCGCTCCCCCAGCCAGCCATCCCCTCTTTCTTTTCTCTCTTCCTGGGTGTTTTTTTCTTTCTGCGTATCTCTCTCCAGCGGCCCAGCGCCGTTGGTTTGGTTCGTTTTTTTCCGCTCCGGCGCTGTCGCGCTCTCTGTGCCTCTTTCCCCTGGCTGTCGCTCTGTGGTGCTCCTCGTGTCTGTGTTTTTGCAATTCCTCCGTCTCTGTCCTGCAGCCCGTGTTATTGTCCTGCTCCCTGTCGTCGTTTCTCTCCCTGCATTCTGCCCCCGTCCTTTTTTCCCTTCCTCGCTCCATCTCTCGGTCCTGCTCCCTGCCCGCCCCCGTTCCTGTTTCTCTGCCCTTCTCCTTGTCTTTCCCCTCGTTTCTCTGTCCCGTTGCCTCTTTGTTTTTGTTTCCGTGACGGTCTGCCCCGCTCCCTGTCCCGCGGCCCGGCGCCCGTTTCTCCTTGGTCTGTCTCTCCCGCTGCCCATTCTAGGAGTTTTCCCCACCGTCTGTGTCCTGCTGCTGGTCTCTGATCTTGGCCTCTCCTTCCCTTTGCCCTGCCTCCCTGTCCCTTTTGCCTCTCTCTCTGTGTCGCCTTGTCTTGCTCCCTGTCCCTGTCTTTCTCTGACAAGCTGACCTGCTCCTTGCCCTCCTTTTTCGTGGAATCACAGGCTCATTCTGCTTGGAAAAGACACGTGCAATTTTATAATCTCTCGACTGTTTCGAGAAACTGCTTGGAAGAGATCATTCCTTTTCTTGTTTTCTTTTCTTTTTTTTTTTCTTTTCTGCTCGTTTGTTTGCAGCGAGGCAGCTCGCGAGGACAGGTGAGCTGCTGGACTCTTGAACAAAAACGTTGAGGGCGAGGAAGGGAATCCTGGCTACGCTTAGGCTTGGGGAAGTGTACGTGGGTATGCGTGTCTGTCATCCGCGCGGCTCTGGGAAAGCGCGTTCCAGGGCAGCTGAAGCTGCCCGCGGGTCAAGAAGAAGGGCCGGGGGTCTGAAAAGAAGCGGGCGCGCTGCGGCGGCGCGGGGGGCGCGGCGCGCCCGCGCTCGGTGCTGCCGTCTGGTGGCCACAGGCCGGTACTGCAGCTGGGAAGCGGCGCCCTGTGCCCGTGCCGGGGCGGGGCCGAGGGGGGCGCTGCCGCTGCGGGCGGGGTCGTGGCCGTGGCCGTCAGAAAGCGGGGGGGGCAGCGGTCGGACCGGCCGCCGGGAAAAAAAGAGAGGCCCCCGGCTGTCGTGGGGCAGCCCCGCTGCGAGGGGGCACGGGCGAGGAGGCGGCAGGAGGCGGCAGCGGTGGCGGCGTCTTCTCGGTCCCGGGCAGAGGGGGGAGAAACCTGCCGGCCGGCGCTCCTTAGGGTTGAGCGTTTCTCTTGTCTTTGTTGACAGTGAATTTATGGGCACACTGGAAATAGCCTTGAATGTTTAAACGTAGAACGGAATTTTTAGTGAGAAGTGGCATGGGTATAGTTAATTTTGGAGCACCTGGGTGCCAGTTGGAATGTAAGGAATGAAACGGGATGGAAAGTAGTAATCGAACCTGGGGTTTACTTGTGGGTTTTTTTCCTCGTTAATATGTCGATGGCATGTTGTCCTGCGGCTCGATCCCCGTTCTGTTTAGTGGAGTCTTCAATTGAGGACATTCAGGTAAAAAAATGTGTCCTTCCAGAAAAGGACTAATTGTTCGTAGGGCTGAGAGAGGCTTTTAAGTACGTGATCAGAATCGAAGCTGAATACTACTTTACGATGCTGCTGTTGGTCTTCGCTTTCGTTTGTTTCCCCGCCGCTCCCTAATGTTTGGGAGCTCCAAGTCGGATTTTATTTTTGTTCAATGACTAAGACGTGTTTTTTCCCCCGGGAGGGGCTGTGCTTCAAAATGAATGTGTTTGCTCACAAATGTGCAAGTCCGTTGGTGTAAGACAAACAGAAACCCACCGTAGTCAAGTTCGAAGCGTGTGTCTGGGAGATGGATGGTTTAATTTTACGAGTTCACGCCTATGCAATTTTAGCGCCGGAGGAAAATGAAAGCTAAGGGCTTTTTGTGGTGTGGGTAGGCATCCGCACACCTTTTTAGGATAAGCGAATGACCGCGGTTTGTTCTTTACTTTTTAGTTTCCATCTTTGAAGCTGCACGGCCAAATGCGCTCGGGGTCCCCGCAGGGCGGCGAGCAGGCGAGTGAGGATGCAGAGCGGGCCAATCAGACGGCGCGAGCAAGGTTGAGGGGCGGAGCGCTGATAGGCGGCGAGAATGGCGATTGACGTGCGTAGGCAGCCAATGAGGTTGGCGGAGGGGCGGTGCTTGCGAAGTCCCTACTGCGCATGCCCAAGTGGGCGCAGTCCTCAGTCAGGTCCGGCGCAGGCGCGGGCTTGTGGGGGCGGAGCGCGGGAAGGAGCATCCAATAGGAGGGCAGCGCGGTGGGGTGGAAAGCAGCCAATGAGAGCGCGCCGACTCAATCCAGTTGGAATAGCTAGCTCCCTGGCAAGCGTGTCCGTGGTGTCTCGGGGGGGTACCGGGAATGAACGGGACGGGCGTCGGGGCGAGGGACGGGAGGCTGCGGAGCTCTCGCTGCGGCCGGCTCCCGGGGATCTGGAGGCAGGCGGTTCAGGGCAGGGCAGTCCTTGGTGAGGTCCCCGGAGCCGGCAGAGGGGCATGAGGTGACGGGCGGGAACCTCCCGCCGGGTGTCGGTGCCCGCTGAGCGCGGCGGGACGGTGGGAGGGAGCGAGGGGAACGGAGCGGCGAAATAGGCGGCAGGTGAGTGCGGGCGTGGCGAGGGTGACCGTGACGTTGGAACAGGAGGAACGGGATGGGCCAGTGCGGTGGGGAGGTGTTTAGTTAGGTTTCCCCCTCCTGCCCTCATGGCCGAGCTCGCGAAGCTGGTGAGAGGCGTGTGACTCTTAGGGCAGGTGGGCTAACGGTCTGTGGCCTGGAGCCGTGTCTCCCGTGCAGCGCCCGTTCCCGGTATTGCAGTCTCTCCGGGAGCGGCGCAGCCCCCTTTTGTCAGGGGGATGTTTAAAAACAGAGCTAAGGTGCGGTTGCAGGCTCGGCGGCGTGGCGAGTGGGGTGCCGCTTTGGCGGAAGCGCGGAAGCTCAGGGCGAGGCCCGGCGGGTTCTGTGTCCGTACGTGCGATTGGGTGTGTCCACCCACGCCAGGCTCAGGGTCCTTCCCGGCCCGAGCGCCCTCCCCGTGGAGAGGAGCCCCGTGGAGCCGTGGCACCCACGCGCTCAGCTTCCCCTTTCTGGACAACGTGGCACAAGAGAAGGAAAAAGAAAACGCACACACAAAAAGACAGCGCAAGGCCTCGCGCCCAATATGCACGTGGCTTTGCGCTTCGGGCGGGGAGGCGATGGGCGGAGGGAATGGCAATTCAAGTGCAGAGCGGGCCGATCGCGTGCTTGCATGCTGCCGCGGGCCGGGGACAGCCGGGGTCGGGACTCGGAGGCGCTGCCTCCGGGTGCCGTCGGCCAGCAGAGCAAGCCGGGCGCGTTAGCCTTCCGGCACCGGGCTGGCGGGCGGCGGTGTTCGTTTTCGGGACTTGCGGCCGTCCCTGCGACAGGGGCGCTTTCCTGCCGCGGCTCTCTGGCAGAAGTTGATTGACGGGAACCTGAGGAATCCAGCCTAGCAGATCCACCGGTCCTAGTAAAGCCAGGGAAACACAGAAAAGAAACGGAGTTTTTAATTGATACTGGAGTATCTTGTTCTATTTTGAACCAGGAAACGATACCCTCAGATAAAGATTTTGTAACTGTAGTGGGAGCTACTGGCCAACAAAAGAAAGCTTTATTTTTACGGCCAATCAAATATAAGTTAGGAAAACCAGTCGGAATGTATAAGTTCTTCTATATGCCTAGGTCTCCAAAACTGTTACTAAGACGAGACCTGTGAAAACAATTGAAAGCAATCATGACATTCAAACGGGGGAAAGTGAGATTCAAGATAAAAGAGCCGGGATTTTAATTGGCAATGATTCAAACCGACAAGCAAAGCCAAATAGCTCGGGAAATACTGGATCAAGTATTTGCAGGGGTATGGGCTTCGGCAGTTCCTGGTAAATCAAAGAATGCAGAACCAGTGAAAATTAATTTGAAAGCTGGAGCCGGACCAGTCAGAACTAGACCATATCCTCTGAAATTAGAGCATAGAGAAGGGGTAAAAGAAATGACCGGTAACTTTTTGCAGTTTAGGCTGCTGATAGAAGGTGAGTCAGAAGCGAGCACTTCAATCCGGCCTGTAAAGAAACCAGACAGTAAAAGCTATAGGTTAGTGCAAGATTGGAGAGCAATAAACAAAATTACCGCAGATTGACACCCGGTAGTAGCTAACCCTTACACATTGTTAGATAAATGGCGAGATAATCACGAATGGTCTACCGTGTTGGATTTCAAAGATGCCTTTTTCTGTCTTGCATTAGCCAAAGAGAGTCAGAAGCTTTTTGCTTTTGAGTGGGAAAATCCCTTTAGTGGGAGAAAGACCCAATTAACCTGGGTCGTGTCACCCCGGGGATTCAGGAGCAGCCCTGTGATTTTCGGAAACCAGTTAGCATGAGAACGTGACGCCTGGGAAGCTCTTCCGGGCAATGGGACTTTGTTGTCTCCTTATAGGCACGAAACCCGAAGAGGGTTGTGTGCAATGGACTGTAAGCTGACTGATTCTCTGCGATTAAGTGAGCATGGGGTTTCCCACAGAAGGCCCGGCTGATGCGGCACCGAGTGACTTATCTGGGATTGGAGATCTCCGGAGGACGGCGAGAGCTGGGGACAGAGCGGAAAGAACCTGTTTGCCGGACGCCGGAACCGGCGACGGTGAAAGGGCTGCGGACGTTTCTTGAAAGGACAGGTTGGTGCGGGCTTTGGATTTGGAATGATGGGCTCTCAGTAAAGCCTTTGTACGAACTGTTAAAAGAAAACAGCTCCGAGTTGAATTGGACGGGAGAAGCCGGGAGGGCTTTTTCGCAACTGAAAAAGGAACTGGCGAGGGCTCCGGCCCTGGGCCTCCCGGGTGTCACCAAACCATTTTGGTTGTACTCACACGAAAGGCAAAGTATTGCTTTGGGTGTTCCGGCACGGCGGTTAAGGTCTCCTAAGCGAGCCGTGGTCTGCTTCCCTAAGCAGCCAGACGAAGCGAGCAAAGGCCGGCCTGGCTGTCTTTGAGCCGTGGCAGCTGTCGCGCTCGACGTGCGGGAAGCTCGTAAGCTCACTGTGGGACAGCAAATGACTGTATTAGCGTCCCCTGAAATACCAGGCCGTGTGGGTGGAACAAGATGGTGGAAATATTGCTACTACTGACATTGTCAATCCAGCTTCTCTCCTCAGTGGATCTGTTTCGGAGCCTGTGGTGTCCGATTGCTCGGAAACAACAGAAGCTGTTTACTCCAGCGGACCGGATCTAAAGGACCAGCCGGCCACTGGAGGATGCCGAAGGCTCCTGGTTCACCGTCGGAAGCAGCTCTGCGTAAAGCGAGGAGTACGTCAAGCCGGGTGTGCGGTGACAACTACCCACAAGGTAATCGAAACTAAACCTTTACCTGCAGAGACTTCTGCCCAGAAAGCTGCGCTCACACGAGCTTTAGAATTATCCAAAGAGAAGGAGGTTAATATTTGCACTGTTTCAAAGTATGTTTTTAGAATGGTGCGTGCCATTTGAAAAGAACAAAGTTTATTAACAGCAGAAGGCAGACAGATTAAATATGATGCTCCAATTGTTGGAAGCTGTGCCGTTGCTAGAAGAGTTGCCATCGTGCGTTGCAAAGGGCATCGAAAGGGAGCAGTGATCAGGAAACTGGAAATAAATTGGCAGATCGCAGATTATACTGCTAGACAAGCAGTGTCACGGCCCCCCTGCCCTGCCTGGCCTCGCTGGCTTTTCTGTTGTTCCGTGGCGGTCCTTCTCCCGCCCTTTCTAACTGCTTTCCCCTCGCTCCCCCAGCCAGCCATCCCCTCTTTCTTTTCTCTCTTCCTGGGTGTTTTTTTCTTTCTGCGTATCTCTCTCCAGCGGCCCAGCGCCGTTGGTTTGGTTCGTTTTTTTCCGCTCCGGCGCTGTCGCGCTCTCTGTGCCTCTTTCCCCTGGCTGTCGCTCTGTGGTGCTCCTCGTGTCTGTGTTTTTGCAATTCCTCCGTCTCTGTCCTGCAGCCCGTGCTATTGTCCTGCTCCCTGTCGTCGTTTCTCTCCCTGCATTCTGCCCCCGTCCTTTTTTCCCTTCCTCGCTCCATCTCTCGGTCCTGCTCCCTGCCCGCCCCCGTTCCTGTTTCTCTGCCCTTCTCCTTGTCTTTCCCCTCGTTTCTCTGTCCCGTTGCCTCTTTGTTTTTGTTTCCGTGACGGTCTGCCCCGCTCCCTGTCCCGCGGCCCGGCGCCCGTTTCTCCTTGGTCTGTCTCTCCCGCTGCCCATTCTAGGAGTTTTCCCCACCGTCTGTGTCCTGCTGCTGGTCTCTGATCTTGGCCTCTCCTTCCCTTTGCCCTGCCTCCCTGTCCCTTTTGCCTCTCTCTCTGTGTCGCCTTGTCTTGCTCCCTGTCCCTGTCTTTCTCTGACAAGCTGACCTGCTCCTTGCCCTCCTTTTTCGTGGAATCACAGGCTCATTCTGCTTGGAAAAGACACGTGCAATTTTATAATCTCTCGACTGTTTCGAGAAACTGCTTGGAAGAGATCATTCCTTTTCTTGTTTTCTTTTCTTTTTTTTTTTCTTTTCTGCTCGTTTGTTTGCAGCGAGGCAGCTCGCGAGGACAGGTGAGCTGCTGGACTCTTGAACAAAAAGGTTGAGGGCGAGGAAGGGAATCCTGGCTACGCTTAGGCTTGGGGAAGTGTACGTGGGTATGCGTGTCTGTCATCCGCGCGGCTCTGGGAAAGCGCGTTCCAGGGCAGCTGAAGCTGCCCGCGGGTCAAGAAGAAGGGCCGGGGGTCTGAAAAGAAGCGGGCGCGCTGCGGCGGCGCGGGGGGCGCGGCGCGCCCGCGCTCGGTGCTGCCGTCTGGTGGCCACAGGCCGGTACTGCAGCTGGGAAGCGGCGCCCTGTGCCCGTGCCGGGGCGGGGCCGAGGGGGGCGCTGCCGCTGCGGGCGGGGTCGTGGCCGTGGCCGTCAGAAAGCGGGGGGGGCAGCGGTCGGACCGGCCGCCGGGAAAAAAAGAGAGGCCCCCGGCTGTCGTGGGGCAGCCCCGCTGCGAGGGGGCACGGGCGAGGAGGCGGCAGGAGGCGGCAGCGGTGGCGGCGTCTTCTCGGTCCCGGGCAGAGGGGGGAGAAACCTGCCGGCCGGCGCTCCTTAGGGTTGAGCGTTTCTCTTGTCTTTGTTGACAGTGAATTTATGGGCACACTGGAAATAGCCTTGAATGTTTAAACGTAGAACGGAATTTTTAGTGAGAAGTGGCATGGGTATAGTTAATTTTGGAGCACCTGGGTGCCAGTTGGAATGTAAGGAATGAAACGGGATGGAAAGTAGTAATCGAACCTGGGGTTTACTTGTGGGTTTTTTTCCTCGTTAATATGTCGATGGCATGTTGTCCTGCGGCTCGATCCCCGTTCTGTTTAGTGGAGTCTTCAATTGAGGACATTCAGGTAAAAAAATGTGTCCTTCCAGAAAAGGACTAATTGTTCGTAGGGCTGAGAGAGGCTTTTAAGTACGTGATCAGAATCGAAGCTGAATACTACTTTACGATGCTGCTGTTGGTCTTCGCTTTCGTTTGTTTCCCCGCCGCTCCCTAATGTTTGGGAGCTCCAAGTCGGATTTTATTTTTGTTCAATGACTAAGACGTGTTTTTTCCCCCGGGAGGGGCTGTGCTTCAAAATGAATGTGTTTGCTCACAAATGTGCAAGTCCGTTGGTGTAAGACAAACAGAAACCCACCGTAGTCAAGTTCGAAGCGTGTGTCTGGGAGATGGATGGTTTAATTTTACGAGTTCACGCCTATGCAATTTTAGCGCCGGAGGAAAATGAAAGCTAAGGGCTTTTTGTGGTGTGGGTAGGCATCCGCACACCTTTTTAGGATAAGCGAATGACCGCGGTTTGTTCTTTACTTTTTAGTTTCCATCTTTGAAGCTGCACGGCCAAATGCGCTCGGGGTCCCCGCAGGGCGGCGAGCAGGCGAGTGAGGATGCAGAGCGGGCCAATCAGACGGCGCGAGCAAGGTTGAGGGGCGGAGCGCTGATAGGCGGCGAGAATGGCGATTGACGTGCGTAGGCAGCCAATGAGGTTGGCGGAGGGGCGGTGCTTGCGAAGTCCCTACTGCGCATGCCCAAGTGGGCGCAGTCCTCAGTCAGGTCCGGCGCAGGCGCGGGCTTGTGGGGGCGGAGCGCGGGAAGGAGCATCCAATAGGAGGGCAGCGCGGTGGGGTGGAAAGCAGCCAATGAGAGCGCGCCGACTCAATCCAGTTGGAATAGCTAGCTCCCTGGCAAGCGTGTCCGTGGTGTCTCGGGGGGGTACCGGGAATGAACGGGACGGGCGTCGGGGCGAGGGACGGGAGGCTGCGGAGCTCTCGCTGCGGCCGGCTCCCGGGGATCTGGAGGCAGGCGGTTCAGGGCAGGGCAGTCCTTGGTGAGGTCCCCGGAGCCGGCAGAGGGGCATGAGGTGACGGGCGGGAACCTCCCGCCGGGTGTCGGTGCCCGCTGAGCGCGGCGGGACGGTGGGAGGGAGCGAGGGGAACGGAGCGGCGAAATAGGCGGCAGGTGAGTGCGGGCGTGGCGAGGGTGACCGTGACGTTGGAACAGGAGGAACGGGATGGGCCAGTGCGGTGGGGAGGTGTTTAGTTAGGTTTCCCCCTCCTGCCCTCATGGCCGAGCTCGCGAAGCTGGTGAGAGGCGTGTGACTCTTAGGGCAGGTGGGCTAACGGTCTGTGGCCTGGAGCCGTGTCTCCCGTGCAGCGCCCGTTCCCGGTATTGCAGTCTCTCCGGGAGCGGCGCAGCCCCCTTTTGTCAGGGGGATGTTTAAAAACAGAGCTAAGGTGCGGTTGCAGGCTCGGCGGCGTGGCGAGTGGGGTGCCGCTTTGGCGGAAGCGCGGAAGCTCAGGGCGAGGCCCGGCGGGTTCTGTGTCCGTACGTGCGATTGGGTGTGTCCACCCACGCCAGGCTCAGGGTCCTTCCCGGCCCGAGCGCCCTCCCCGTGGAGAGGAGCCCCGTGGAGCCGTGGCACCCACGCGCTCAGCTTCCCCTTTCTGGACAACGTGGCACAAGAGAAGGAAAAAGAAAACGCACACACAAAAAGACAGCGCAAGGCCTCGCGCCCAATATGCACGTGGCTTTGCGCTTCGGGCGGGGAGGCGATGGGCGGAGGGAATGGCAATTCAAGTGCAGAGCGGGCCGATCGCGTGCTTGCATGCTGCCGCGGGCCGGGGACAGCCGGGGTCGGGACTCGGAGGCGCTGCCTCCGGGTGCCGTCGGCCAGCAGAGCAAGCCGGGCGCGTTAGCCTTCCGGCACCGGGCTGGCGGGCGGCGGTGTTCGTTTTCGGGACTTGCGGCCGTCCCTGCGACAGGGGCGCTTTCCTGCCGCGGCTCTCTGGCAGAAGTTGATTGACGGGAACCTGAGGAATCCAGCCTAGCAGATCCACCGGTCCTAGTAAAGCCAGGGAAACACAGAAAAGAAACGGAGTTTTTAATTGATACTGGAGTATCTTGTTCTATTTTGAACCAGGAAACGATACCCTCAGATAAAGATTTTGTAACTGTAGTGGGAGCTACTGGCCAACAAAAGAAAGCTTTATTTTTACGGCCAATCAAATATAAGTTAGGAAAACCAGTCGGAATGTATAAGTTCTTCTATATGCCTAGGTCTCCAAAACTGTTACTAAGACGAGACCTGTGAAAACAATTGAAAGCAATCATGACATTCAAACGGGGGAAAGTGAGATTCAAGATAAAAGAGCCGGGATTTTAATTGGCAATGATTCAAACCGACAAGCAAAGCCAAATAGCTCGGGAAATACTGGATCAAGTATTTGCAGGGGTATGGGCTTCGGCAGTTCCTGGTAAATCAAAGAATGCAGAACCAGTGAAAATTAATTTGAAAGCTGGAGCCGGACCAGTCAGAACTAGACCATATCCTCTGAAATTAGAGCATAGAGAAGGGGTAAAAGAAATGACCGGTAACTTTTTGCAGTTTAGGCTGCTGATAGAAGGTGAGTCAGAAGCGAGCACTTCAATCCGGCCTGTAAAGAAACCAGACAGTAAAAGCTATAGGTTAGTGCAAGATTGGAGAGCAATAAACAAAATTACCGCAGATTGACACCCGGTAGTAGCTAACCCTTACACATTGTTAGATAAATGGCGAGATAATCACGAATGGTCTACCGTGTTGGATTTCAAAGATGCCTTTTTCTGTCTTGCATTAGCCAAAGAGAGTCAGAAGCTTTTTGCTTTTGAGTGGGAAAATCCCTTTAGTGGGAGAGAGACCCAATTAACCTGGGTCGTGTCACCCCGGGGATTCAGGAGCAGCCCTGTGATTTTCGGAAACCAGTTAGCATGAGAACGTGACGCCTGGGAAGCTCTTCCGGGCAATGGGACTTTGTTGTCTCCTTATAGGCACGAAACCCGAAGAGGGTTGTGTGCAATGGACTGTAAGCTGACTGATTTTCTGCGATTAAGTGAGCATGGGGTTTCCCACAGAAGGCCCGGCTGATGCGGCACCGAGTGACTTATCTGGGATTGGAGATCTCCGGAGGACGGCGAGAGCTGGGGACAGAGCGGAAAGAACCTGTTTGCCGGACGCCGGAACCGGCGACGGTGAAAGGGCTGCGGACGTTTCTTGAAAGGACAGGTTGGTGCGGGCTTTGGATTTGGAATGATGGGCTCTCAGTAAAGCCTTTGTACGAACTGTTAAAAGAAAACAGCTCCGAGTTGAATTGGACGGGAGAAGCCGGGAGGGCTTTTTCGCAACTGAAAAAGGAACTGGCGAGGGCTCCGGCCCTGGGCCTCCCGGGTGTCACCAAACCATTTTGGTTGTACTCACACGAAAGGCAAAGTATTGCTTTGGGTGTTCCGGCACGGCGGTTAAGGTCTCCTAAGCGAGCCGTGGTCTGCTTCCCTAAGCAGCCAGACGAAGCGAGCAAAGGCCGGCCTGGCTGTCTTTGAGCCGTGGCAGCTGTCGCGCTCGACGTGCGGGAAGCTCGTAAGCTCACTGTGGGACAGCAAATGACTGTATTAGCGTCCCCTGAAATACCAGGCCGTGTGGGTGGAACAAGATGATGGAAATATTGCTACTACTGACATGGTCAATCCAGCTTCTCTCCTCAGTGGATCTGTTTCGGAGCCTGTGGTGTCCGATTGCTCGGAAACAACAGAAGCTGTTTACTCCAGCGGACCGGATCTAAAGGACCAGCCGGCCACTGGAGGATGCCGAAGGCTCCTGGTTCACCGTCGGAAGCAGCTCTGCGTAAAGCGAGGAGTACGTCAAGCCGGGTGTGCGGTGACAACTACCCACAAGGTAATCGAAACTAAACCTTTACCTGCAGAGACTTCTGCCCAGAAAGCTGCGCTCACACGAGCTTTAGAATTATCCAAAGAGAAGGAGGTTAATATTTGCACTGTTTCAAAGTATGTTTTTAGAATGGTGCGTGCCATTTGAAAAGAACAAAGTTTATTAACAGCAGAAGGAAGACAGATTAAATATGATGCTCCAATTGTTGGAAGCTGTGCCGTTGCTAGAAGAGTTGCCATCGTGCGTTGCAAAGGGCATCGAAAGGGAGCAGTGATCAGGAAACTGGAAATAAATTGGCAGATCGCAGATTATACTGCTAGACAAGCAGTGTCACGGCCCCCCTGCCCTGCCTGGCCTCGCTGGCTTTTCTGTTGTTCCGTGGCGGTCCTTCTCCCGCCCTTTCTAACTGCTTTCCCCTCCCTCCCCCAGCCAGCCATCCCCTCTTTCTTTTCTCTCTTCCTGGGTGTTTTTTTCTTTCTGCGTATCTCTCTCCAGCGGCCCAGCGCCGTTGGTTTGGTTCGTTTTTTTCCGCTCCGGCGCTGTCGCGCTCTCTGTGCCTCTTTCCCCTGGCTGTCGCTCTGTGGTGCTCCTCGTGTCTGTGTTTTTGCAATTCCTCCGTCTCTGTCCTGCAGCCCGTGCTATTGTCCTGCTCCCTGTCGTCGTTTCTCTCCCTGCATTCTGCCCCCGTCCTTTTTTCCCTTCCTCGCTCCATCTCTCGGTCCTGCTCCCTGCCCGCCCCCGTTCCTGTTTCTCTGCCCTTCTCCTTGTCTTTCCCCTCGTTTCTCTGTCCCGTTGCCTCTTTGTTTTTGTTTCCGTGACGGTCTGCCCCGCTCCCTGTCCCGCGGCCCGGCGCCCGTTTCTCCTTGGTCTGTCTCTCCCGCTGCCCATTCTAGGAGTTTTCCCCACCGTCTGTGTCCTGCTGCTGGTCTCTGATCTTGGCCTCTCCTTCCCTTTGCCCTGCCTCCCTGTCCCTTTTGCCTCTCTCTCTGTGTCGCCTTGTCTTGCTCCCTGTCCCTGTCTTTCTCTGACAAGCTGACCTGCTCCTTGCCCTCCTTTTTCGTGGAATCACAGGCTCATTCTGCTTGGAAAAGACACGTGCAATTTTATAATCTCTCGACTGTTTCGAGAAACTGCTTGGAAGAGATCATTCCTTTTCTTGTTTTCTTTTCTTTTTTTTTTTTTCTTTTCTGCTCGTTTGTTTGCAGCGAGGCAGCTCGCGAGGACAGGTGAGCTGCTGGACTCTTGAACAAAAACGTTGAGGGCGAGGAAGGGAATCCTGGCTACGCTTAGGCTTGGGGAAGTGTACGTGGGTATGCGTGTCTGTCATCCGCGCGGCTCTGGGAAAGCGCGTTCCAGGGCAGCTGAAGCTGCCCGCGGGTCAAGAAGAAGGGCCGGGGGTCTGAAAAGAAGCGGGCGCGCTGCGGCGGCGCGGGGGGCGCGGCGCGCCCGCGCTCGGTGCTGCCGTCTGGTGGCCACAGGCCGGTACTGCAGCTGGGAAGCGGCGCCCTGTGCCCGTGCCGGGGCGGGGCCGAGGGGGGCGCTGCCGCTGCGGGCGGGGTCGTGGCCGTGGCCGTCAGAAAGCGGGGGGGGCAGCGGTCGGACCGGCCGCCGGGAAAAAAAGAGAGGCCCCCGGCTGTCGTGGGGCAGCCCGGCTGCGAGGGGGCACGGGCGAGGAGGCGGCAGGAGGCGGCAGCGGTGGCGGCGTCTTCTCGGTCCCGGGCAGAGGGGGGAGAAACCTGCCGGCCGGCGCTCCTTAGGGTTGAGCGTTTCTCTTGTCTTTGTTGACAGTGAATTTATGGGCACACTGGAAATAGCCTTGAATGTTTAAACGTAGAACGGAATTTTTAGTGAGAAGTGGCATGGGTATAGTTAATTTTGGAGCACCTGGGTGCCAGTTGGAATGTAAGGAATGAAACGGGATGGAAAGTAGTAATCGAACCTGGGGTTTACTTGTGGGTTTTTTTCCTCGTTAATATGTCGATGGCATGTTGTCCTGCGGCTCGATCCCCGTTCTGTTTAGTGGAGTCTTCAATTGAGGACATTCAGGTAAAAAAATGTGTCCTTCCAGAAAAGGACTAATTGTTCGTAGGGCTGAGAGAGGCTTTTAAGTACGTGATCAGAATCGAAGCTGAATACTACTTTACGATGCTGCTGTTGGTCTTCGCTTTCGTTTGTTTCCCCGCCGCTCCCTAATGTTTGGGAGCTCCAAGTCGGATTTTATTTTTGTTCAATGACTAAGACGTGTTTTTTCCCCCGGGAGGGGCTGTGCTTCAAAATGAATGTGTTTGCTCACAAATGTGCAAGTCCGTTGGTGTAAGACAAACAGAAACCCACCGTAGTCAAGTTCGAAGCGTGTGTCTGGGAGATGGATGGTTTAATTTTACGAGTTCACGCCTATGCAATTTTAGCGCCGGAGGAAAATGAAAGCTAAGGGCTTTTTGTGGTGTGGGTAGGCATCCGCACACCTTTTTAGGATAAGCGAATGACCGCGGTTTGTTCTTTACTTTTTAGTTTCCATCTTTGAAGCTGCACGGCCAAATGCGCTCGGGGTCCCCGCAGGGCGGCGAGCAGGCGAGTGAGGATGCAGAGCGGGCCAATCAGACGGCGCGAGCAAGGTTGAGGGGCGGAGCGCTGATAGGCGGCGAGAATGGCGATTGACGTGCGTAGGCAGCCAATGAGGTTGGCGGAGGGGCGGTGCTTGCGAAGTCCCTACTGCGCATGCCCAAGTGGGCGCAGTCCTCAGTCAGGTCCGGCGCAGGCGCGGGCTTGTGGGGGCGGAGCGCGGGAAGGAGCATCCAATAGGAGGGCAGCGCGGTGGGGTGGAAAGCAGCCAATGAGAGCGCGCCGACTCAATCCAGTTGGAATAGCTAGCTCCCTGGCAAGCGTGTCCGTGGTGTCTCGGGGGGGTACCGGGAATGAACGGGACGGGCGTCGGGGCGAGGGACGGGAGGCTGCGGAGCTCTCGCTGCGGCCGGCTCCCGGGGATCTGGAGGCAGGCGGTTCAGGGCAGGGCAGTCCTTGGTGAGGTCCCCGGAGCCGGCAGAGGGGCATGAGGTGACGGGCGGGAACCTCCCGCCGGGTGTCGGTGCCCGCTGAGCGCGGCGGGACGGTGGGAGGGAGCGAGGGGAACGGAGCGGCGAAATAGGCGGCAGGTGAGTGCGGGCGTGGCGAGGGTGACCGTGACGTTGGAACAGGAGGAACGGGATGGGCCAGTGCGGTGGGGAGGTGTTTAGTTAGGTTTCCCCCTCCTGCCCTCATGGCCGAGCTCGCGAAGCTGGTGAGAGGCGTGTGACTCTTAGGGCAGGTGGGCTAACGGTCTGTGGCCTGGAGCCGTGTCTCCCGTGCAGCGCCCGTTCCCGGTATTGCAGTCTCTCCGGGAGCGGCGCAGCCCCCTTTTGTCAGGGGGATGTTTAAAAACAGAGCTAAGGTGCGGTTGCAGGCTCGGCGGCGTGGCGAGTGGGGTGCCGCTTTGGCGGAAGCGCGGAAGCTCAGGGCGAGGCCCGGCGGGTTCTGTGTCCGTACGTGCGATTGGGTGTGTCCACCCACGCCAGGCTCAGGGTCCTTCCCGGCCCGAGCGCCCTCCCCGTGGAGAGGAGCCCCGTGGAGCCGTGGCACCCACGCGCTCAGCTTCCCCTTTCTGGACAACGTGGCACAAGAGAAGGAAAAAGAAAACGCACACACAAAAAGACAGCGCAAGGCCTCGCGCCCAATATGCACGTGGCTTTGCGCTTCGGGCGGGGAGGCGATGGGCGGAGGGAATGGCAATTCAAGTGCAGAGCGGGCCGATCGCGTGCTTGCATGCTGCCGCGGGCCGGGGACAGCCGGGGTCGGGACTCGGAGGCGCTGCCTCCGGGTGCCGTCGGCCAGCAGAGCAAGCCGGGCGCGTTAGCCTTCCGGCACCGGGCTGGCGGGCGGCGGTGTTCGTTTTCGGGACTTGCGGCCGTCCCTGCGACAGGGGCGCTTTCCTGCCGCGGCTCTCTGGCAGAAGTTGATTGACGGGAACCTGAGGAATCCAGCCTAGCAGATCCACCGGTCCTAGTAAAGCCAGGGAAACACAGAAAAGAAACGGAGTTTTTAATTGATACTGGAGTATCTTGTTCTATTTTGAACCAGGAAACGATACCCTCAGATAAAGATTTTGTAACTGTAGTGGGAGCTACTGGCCAACAAAAGAAAGCTTTATTTTTACGGCCAATCAAATATAAGTTAGGAAAACCAGTCGGAATGTATAAGTTCTTCTATATGCCTAGGTCTCCAAAACTGTTACTAAGACGAGACCTGTGAAAACAATTGAAAGCAATCATGACATTCAAACGGGGGAAAGTGAGATTCAAGATAAAAGAGCCGGGATTTTAATTGGCAATGATTCAAACCGACAAGCAAAGCCAAATAGCTCGGGAAATACTGGATCAAGTATTTGCAGGGGTATGGGCTTCGGCAGTTCCTGGTAAATCAAAGAATGCAGAACCAGTGAAAATTAATTTGAAAGCTGGAGCCGGACCAGTCAGAACTAGACCATATCCTCTGAAATTAGAGCATAGAGAAGGGGTAAAAGAAATGACCGGTAACTTTTTGCAGTTTAGGCTGCTGATAGAAGGTGAGTCAGAAGCGAGCACTTCAATCCGGCCTGTAAAGAAACCAGACAGTAAAAGCTATAGGTTAGTGCAAGATTGGAGAGCAATAAACAAAATTACCGCAGATTGACACCCGGTAGTAGCTAACCCTTACACATTGTTAGATAAATGGCGAGATAATCACAAATGGTCTACCGTGTTGGATTTCAAAGATGCCTTTTTCTGTCTTGCATTAGCCAAAGAGAGTCAGAAGCTTTTTGCTTTTGAGTGGGAAAATCCCTTTAGTGGGAGAGAGACCCAATTAACCTGGGTCGTGTCACCCCGGGGATTCAGGAGCAGCCCTGTGATTTTCGGAAACCAGTTAGCATGAGAACGTGACGCCTGGGAAGCTCTTCCGGGCAATGGGACTTTGTTGTCTCCTTATAGGCACGAAACCCGAAGAGGGTTGTGTGCAATGGACTGTAAGCTGACTGATTTTCTGCGATTAAGTGAGCATGGGGTTTCCCACAGAAGGCCCGGCTGATGCGGCACCGAGTGACTTATCTGGGATTGGAGATCTCCGGAGGACGGCGAGAGCTGGGGACAGAGCGGAAAGAACCTGTTTGCCGGACGCCGGAACCGGCGACGGTGAAAGGGCTGCGGACGTTTCTTGAAAGGACAGGTTGGTGCGGGCTTTGGATTTGGAATGATGGGCTCTCAGTAAAGCCTTTGTACGAACTGTTAAAAGAAAACAGCTCCGAGTTGAATTGGACGGGAGAAGCCGGGAGGGCTTTTTCGCAACTGAAAAAGGAACTGGCGAGGGCTCCGGCCCTGGGCCTCCCGGGTGTCACCAAACCATTTTGGTTGTACTCACACGAAAGGCAAAGTATTGCTTTGGGTGTTCCGGCACGGCGGTTAAGGTCTCCTAAGCGAGCCGTGGTCTGCTTCCCTAAGCAGCCAGACGAAGCGAGCAAAGGCCGGCCTGGCTGTCTTTGAGCCGTGGCAGCTGTCGCGCTCGACGTGCGGGAAGCTCGTAAGCTCACTGTGGGACAGCAAATGACTGTATTAGCGTCCCCTGAAATACCAGGCCGTGTGGGTGGAACAAGATGATGGAAATATTGCTACTACTGACATGGTCAATCCAGCTTCTCTCCTCAGTGGATCTGTTTCGGAGCCTGTGGTGTCCGATTGCTCGGAAACAACAGAAGCTGTTTACTCCAGCGGACCGGATCTAAAGGACCAGCCGGCCACTGGAGGATGCCGAAGGCTCCTGGTTCACCGTCGGAAGCAGCTCTGCGTAAAGCGAGGAGTACGTCAAGCCGGGTGTGCGGTGACAACTACCCACAAGGTAATCGAAACTAAACCTTTACCTGCAGAGACTTCTGCCCAGAAAGCTGCGCTCACACGAGCTTTAGAATTATCCAAAGAGAAGGAGGTTAATATTTGCACTGTTTCAAAGTATGTTTTTAGAATGGTGCGTGCCATTTGAAAAGAACAAAGTTTATTAACAGCAGAAGGAAGACAGATTAAATATGATGCTCCAATTGTTGGAAGCTGTGCCGTTGCTAGAAGAGTTGCCATCGTGCGTTGCAAAGGGCATCGAAAGGGAGCAGTGATCAGGAAACTGGAAATAAATTGGCAGATCGCAGATTATACTGCTAGACAAGCAGTGTCACGGCCCCCCTGCCCTGCCTGGCCTCGCTGGCTTTTCTGTTGTTCCGTGGCGGTCCTTCTCCCGCCCTTTCTAACTGCTTTCCCCTCCCTCCCCCAGCCAGCCATCCCCTCTTTCTTTTCTCTCTTCCTGGGTGTTTTTTTCTTTCTGCGTATCTCTCTCCAGCGGCCCAGCGCCGTTGGTTTGGTTCGTTTTTTTCCGCTCCGGCGCTGTCGCGCTCTCTGTGCCTCTTTCCCCTGGCTGTCGCTCTGTGGTGCTCCTCGTGTCTGTGTTTTTGCAATTCCTCCGTCTCTGTCCTGCAGCCCGTGCTATTGTCCTGCTCCCTGTCGTCGTTTCTCTCCCTGCATTCTGCCCCCGTCCTTTTTTCCCTTCCTCGCTCCATCTCTCGGTCCTGCTCCCTGCCCGCCCCCGTTCCTGTTTCTCTGCCCTTCTCCTTGTCTTTCCCCTCGTTTCTCTGTCCCGTTGCCTCTTTGTTTTTGTTTCCGTGACGGTCTGCCCCGCTCCCTGTCCCGCGGCCCGGCGCCCGTTTCTCCTTGGTCTGTCTCTCCCGCTGCCCATTCTAGGAGTTTTCCCCACCGTCTGTGTCCTGCTGCTGGTCTCTGATCTTGGCCTCTCCTTCCCTTTGCCCTGCCTCCCTGTCCCTTTTGCCTCTCTCTCTGTGTCGCCTTGTCTTGCTCCCTGTCCCTGTCTTTCTCTGACAAGCTGACCTGCTCCTTGCCCTCCTTTTTCGTGGAATCACAGGCTCATTCTGCTTGGAAAAGACACGTGCAATTTTATAATCTCTCGACTGTTTCGAGAAACTGCTTGGAAGAGATCATTCCTTTTCTTGTTTTCTTTTCTTTTTTTTTTTTTCTTTTCTGCTCGTTTGTTTGCAGCGAGGCAGCTCGCGAGGACAGGTGAGCTGCTGGACTCTTGAACAAAAACGTTGAGGGCGAGGAAGGGAATCCTGGCTACGCTTAGGCTTGGGGAAGTGTACGTGGGTATGCGTGTCTGTCATCCGCGCGGCTCTGGGAAAGCGCGTTCCAGGGCAGCTGAAGCTGCCCGCGGGTCAAGAAGAAGGGCCGGGGGTCTGAAAAGAAGCGGGCGCGCTGCGGCGGCGCGGGGGGCGCGGCGCGCCCGCGCTCGGTGCTGCCGTCTGGTGGCCACAGGCCGGTACTGCAGCTGGGAAGCGGCGCCCTGTGCCCGTGCCGGGGCGGGGCCGAGGGGGGCGCTGCCGCTGCGGGCGGGGTCGTGGCCGTGGCCGTCAGAAAGCGGGGGGGGCAGCGGTCGGACCGGCCGCCGGGAAAAAAAGAGAGGCCCCCGGCTGTCGTGGGGCAGCCCGGCTGCGAGGGGGCACGGGCGAGGAGGCGGCAGGAGGCGGCAGCGGTGGCGGCGTCTTCTCGGTCCCGGGCAGAGGGGGGAGAAACCTGCCGGCCGGCGCTCCTTAGGGTTGAGCGTTTCTCTTGTCTTTGTTGACAGTGAATTTATGGGCACACTGGAAATAGCCTTGAATGTTTAAACGTAGAACGGAATTTTTAGTGAGAAGTGGCATGGGTATAGTTAATTTTGGAGCACCTGGGTGCCAGTTGGAATGTAAGGAATGAAACGGGATGGAAAGTAGTAATCGAACCTGGGGTTTACTTGTGGGTTTTTTTCCTCGTTAATATGTCGATGGCATGTTGTCCTGCGGCTCGATCCCCGTTCTGTTTAGTGGAGTCTTCAATTGAGGACATTCAGGTAAAAAAATGTGTCCTTCCAGAAAAGGACTAATTGTTCGTAGGGCTGAGAGAGGCTTTTAAGTACGTGATCAGAATCGAAGCTGAATACTACTTTACGATGCTGCTGTTGGTCTTCGCTTTCGTTTGTTTCCCCGCCGCTCCCTAATGTTTGGGAGCTCCAAGTCGGATTTTATTTTTGTTCAATGACTAAGACGTGTTTTTTCCCCCGGGAGGGGCTGTGCTTCAAAATGAATGTGTTTGCTCACAAATGTGCAAGTCCGTTGGTGTAAGACAAACAGAAACCCACCGTAGTCAAGTTCGAAGCGTGTGTCTGGGAGATGGATGGTTTAATTTTACGAGTTCACGCCTATGCAATTTTAGCGCCGGAGGAAAATGAAAGCTAAGGGCTTTTTGTGGTGTGGGTAGGCATCCGCACACCTTTTTAGGATAAGCGAATGACCGCGGTTTGTTCTTTACTTTTTAGTTTCCATCTTTGAAGCTGCACGGCCAAATGCGCTCGGGGTCCCCGCAGGGCGGCGAGCAGGCGAGTGAGGATGCAGAGCGGGCCAATCAGACGGCGCGAGCAAGGTTGAGGGGCGGAGCGCTGATAGGCGGCGAGAATGGCGATTGACGTGCGTAGGCAGCCAATGAGGTTGGCGGAGGGGCGGTGCTTGCGAAGTCCCTACTGCGCATGCCCAAGTGGGCGCAGTCCTCAGTCAGGTCCGGCGCAGGCGCGGGCTTGTGGGGGCGGAGCGCGGGAAGGAGCATCCAATAGGAGGGCAGCGCGGTGGGGTGGAAAGCAGCCAATGAGAGCGCGCCGACTCAATCCAGTTGGAATAGCTAGCTCCCTGGCAAGCGTGTCCGTGGTGTCTCGGGGGGGTACCGGGAATGAACGGGACGGGCGTCGGGGCGAGGGACGGGAGGCTGCGGAGCTCTCGCTGCGGCCGGCTCCCGGGGATCTGGAGGCAGGCGGTTCAGGGCAGGGCAGTCCTTGGTGAGGTCCCCGGAGCCGGCAGAGGGGCATGAGGTGACGGGCGGGAACCTCCCGCCGGGTGTCGGTGCCCGCTGAGCGCGGCGGGACGGTGGGAGGGAGCGAGGGGAACGGAGCGGCGAAATAGGCGGCAGGTGAGTGCGGGCGTGGCGAGGGTGACCGTGACGTTGGAACAGGAGGAACGGGATGGGCCAGTGCGGTGGGGAGGTGTTTAGTTAGGTTTCCCCCTCCTGCCCTCATGGCCGAGCTCGCGAAGCTGGTGAGAGGCGTGTGACTCTTAGGGCAGGTGGGCTAACGGTCTGTGGCCTGGAGCCGTGTCTCCCGTGCAGCGCCCGTTCCCGGTATTGCAGTCTCTCCGGGAGCGGCGCAGCCCCCTTTTGTCAGGGGGATGTTTAAAAACAGAGCTAAGGTGCGGTTGCAGGCTCGGCGGCGTGGCGAGTGGGGTGCCGCTTTGGCGGAAGCGCGGAAGCTCAGGGCGAGGCCCGGCGGGTTCTGTGTCCGTACGTGCGATTGGGTGTGTCCACCCACGCCAGGCTCAGGGTCCTTCCCGGCCCGAGCGCCCTCCCCGTGGAGAGGAGCCCCGTGGAGCCGTGGCACCCACGCGCTCAGCTTCCCCTTTCTGGACAACGTGGCACAAGAGAAGGAAAAAGAAAACGCACACACAAAAAGACAGCGCAAGGCCTCGCGCCCAATATGCACGTGGCTTTGCGCTTCGGGCGGGGAGGCGATGGGCGGAGGGAATGGCAATTCAAGTGCAGAGCGGGCCGATCGCGTGCTTGCATGCTGCCGCGGGCCAGGGACAGCCAGGGTCGGGACTCGGAGGCGCTGCCTCCGGGTGCCGTCGGCCAGCAGAGCAAGCCGGGCGCGTTAGCCTTCCGGCACCGGGCTGGCGGGCGGCGGTGTTCGTTTTCGGGACTTGCGGCCGTCCCTGCGACAGGGGCGCTTTCCTGCCGCGGCTCTCTGGCAGAAGTTGATTGACGGGAACCTGAGGAATCCAGCCTAGCAGATCCACCGGTCCTAGTAAAGCCAGGGAAACACAGAAAAGAAACGGAGTTTTTAATTGATACTGGAGTATCTTGTTCTATTTTGAACCAGGAAACGATACCCTCAGATAAAGATTTTGTAACTGTAGTGGGAGCTACTGGCCAACAAAAGAAAGCTTTATTTTTACGGCCAATCAAATATAAGTTAGGAAAACCAGTCGGAATGTATAAGTTCTTCTATATGCCTAGGTCTCCAAAACTGTTACTAAGACGAGACCTGTGAAAACAATTGAAAGCAATCATGACATTCAAACGGGGGAAAGTGAGATTCAAGATAAAAGAGCCGGGATTTTAATTGGCAATGATTCAAACCGACAAGCAAAGCCAAATAGCTCGGGAAATACTGGATCAAGTATTTGCAGGGGTATGGGCTTCGGCAGTTCCTGGTAAATCAAAGAATGCAGAACCAGTGAAAATTAATTTGAAAGCTGGAGCCGGACCAGTCAGAACTAGACCATATCCTCTGAAATTAGAGCATAGAGAAGGGGTAAAAGAAATGACCGGTAACTTTTTGCAGTTTAGGCTGCTGATAGAAGGTGAGTCAGAAGCGAGCACTTCAATCCGGCCTGTAAAGAAACCAGACAGTAAAAGCTATAGGTTAGTGCAAGATTGGAGAGCAATAAACAAAATTACCGCAGATTGACACCCGGTAGTAGCTAACCCTTACACATTGTTAGATAAATGGCGAGATAATCACAAATGGTCTACCGTGTTGGATTTCAAAGATGCCTTTTTCTGTCTTGCATTAGCCAAAGAGAGTCAGAAGCTTTTTGCTTTTGAGTGGGAAAATCCCTTTAGTGGGAGAAAGACCCAATTAACCTGGGTCGTGTCACCCCGGGGATTCAGGAGCAGCCCTGTGATTTTCAGAAACCAGTTAGCATGAGAACGTGACGCCTGGGAAGCTCTTCCAGGCAATGGGACTTTGTTGTCTCCTTATAGGCACGAAACCCGAAGAGGGTTGTGTGCAATGGACTGTAAGCTGACTGATTTTCTGCGATTAAGTGAGCATGGGGTTTCCCACAGAAGGCCCGGCTGATGCGGCACCGAGTGACTTATCTGGGATTGGAGATCTCCGGAGGACGGCGAGAGCTGGGGACAGAGCGGAAAGAACCTGTTTGCCGGACGCCGGAACCAGCGACGGTGAAAGGGCTGCGGACGTTTCTTGAAAGGACAGGTTGGTGCGGGCTTTGGATTTGTAATGGTGGACTCTCAGTAAAGCTTTTGTACGAACTGTTAAAAGAAAACAGCTCCGAGTTGAATTGGACGGGAGAAGCCGGGAGGGCTTTTTCGCAACTGAAAAAGGAACTGGCGAGGGCTCCGGCCCTGGGCCTCCCAGGTGTCACCAAACCATTTTGGTTGTACTCACACGAAAGGCAAAGTATTGCTTTGGGTGTTCCGGCACGGCGGTTAAGGTCTCCTAAGCGAGCCGCGGTCTGCTTCCCTAAGCAACCAGACGAAGCGAGCAAAGGCCGGCCTGGCTGTCTTTGAGCCGTGGCAGCTGTCGCGCTCGACGTGCGGGAAGCTCGTAAGCTCACTGTGGGACAGCAAATGACTGTATTAGCGTCCCCTGAAATACCAGGCCGTGTGGGTGGAACAAGATGATGGAAATATTGCTACTACTGACATGGTCAATCCAGCTTCTCTCCTCAGTGGATCTGTTTCGGAGCCTGTGGTGTCCGATTGCTCGGAAACAACAGAAGCTGTTTACTCCAGCGGACCGGATCTAAAGGACCAGCCGGCCACTGGAGGATGCCGAAGGCTCCTGGTTCACCGTCGGAAGCAGCTCTGCGTAAAGCGAGGAGTACGTCAAGCCGGGTGTGCGGTGACAACTACCCACAAGGTAATCGAAACTAAACCTTTACCTGCAGAGACTTCTGCCCAGAAAGCTGCGCTCACACGAGCTTTAGAATTATCCAAAGAGAAGGAGGTTAATATTTGCACTGTTTCAAAGTATGTTTTTAGAATGGTGCGTGCCATTTGAAAAGAACAAAGTTTATTAACAGCAGAAGGAAGACAGATTAAATATGATGCTCCAATTGTTGGAAGCTGTGCCGTTGCTAGAAGAGTTGCCATCGTGCGTTGCAAAGGGCATCGAAAGGGAGCAGTGATCAGGAAACTGGAAATAAATTGGCAGATCGCAGATTATACTGCTAGACAAGCAGTGTCACGGCCCCCCTGCCCTGCCTGGCCTCGCTGGCTTTTCTGTTGTTCCGTGGCGGTCCTTCTCCCGCCCTTTCTAACTGCTTTCCCCTCCCTCCCCCAGCCAGCCATCCCCTCTTTCTTTTCTCTCTTCCTGGGTGTTTTTTTCTTTCTGCATATCTCTCTCCAGCGGCCCAGCGCCGTTGGTTTGGTTCGTTTTTTTCCGCTCCGGCGCTGTCGCGCTCTCTGTGCCTCTTTCCCCTGGCTGTCGCTCTGTGGTGCTCCTCGTGTCTGTGTTTTTGCAATTCCTCCGTCTCTGTCCTGCAGCCCGTGCTATTGTCCTGCTCCCTGTCGTCGTTTCTCTCCCTGCATTCTGCCCCCGTCCTTTTTTCCCTTCCTCGCTCCATCTCTCGGTCCTGCTCCCTGCCCGCCCCCGTTCCTGTTTCTCTGCCCTTCTCCTTGTCTTTCCCCTCGTTTCTCTGTCCCGTTGCCTCTTTGTTTTTGTTTCCGTGACGGTCTGCCCCGCTCCCTGTCCCGCGGCCCGGCGCCCGTTTCTCCTTGGTCTGTCTCTCCCGCTGCCCATTCTAGGAGTTTTCCCCACCGTCTGTGTCCTGCTGCTGGTCTCTGATCTTGGCCTCTCCTTCCCTTTGCCCTGCCTCCCTGTCCCTTTTGCCTCTCTCTCTGTGTCGCCTTGTCTTGCTCCCTGTCCCTGTCTTTCTCTGACAAGCTGACCTGCTCCTTGCCCTCCTTTTTCGTGGAATCACAGGCTCATTCTGCTTGGAAAAGACACGTGCAATTTTATAATCTCTCGACTGTTTCGAGAAACTGCTTGGAAGAGATCATTCCTTTTCTTGTTTTCTTTTCTTTTTTTTTTTCTTTTCTGCTCGTTTGTTTGCAGCGAGGCAGCTCGCGAGGACAGGTGAGCTGCTGGACTCTTGAACAAAAAGGTTGAGGGCGAGGAAGGGAATCCTGGCTACGCTTAGGCTTGGGGAAGTGTACGTGGGTATGCGTGTCTGTCATCCGCGCGGCTCTGGGAAAGCGCGTTCCAGGGCAGCTGAAGCTGCCCGCGGGTCAAGAAGAAGGGCCGGGGGTCTGAAAAGAAGCGGGCGCGCTGCGGCGGCGCGGGGGGCGCGGCGCGCCCGCGCTCGGTGCTGCCGTCTGGTGGCCACAGGCCGGTACTGCAGCTGGGAAGCGGCGCCCTGTGCCCGTGCCGGGGCGGGGCCGAGGGGGGCGCTGCCGCTGCGGGCGGGGTCGTGGCCGTGGCCGTCAGAAAGCGGGGGGCAGCGGTCGGACCGGCCGCCGGGAAAAAAAGAGAGGCCCCCGGCTGTCGTGGGGCAGCCCCGCTGCGAGGGGGCACGGGCGAGGAGGCGGCAGGAGGCGGCAGCGGTGGCGGCGTCTTCTCGGTCCCGGGCAGAGGGGGGAGAAACCTGCCGGCCGGCGCTCCTTAGGGTTGAGCGTTTCTCTTGTCTTTGTTGACAGTGAATTTATGGGCACACTGGAAATAGCCTTGAATGTTTAAACGTAGAACGGAATTTTTAGTGAGAAGTGGCATGGGTATAGTTAATTTTGGAGCACCTGGGTGCCAGTTGGAATGTAAGGAATGAAACGGGATGGAAAGTAGTAATCGAACCTGGGGTTTACTTGTGGGTTTTTTTCCTCGTTAATATGTCGATGGCGTGTTGTCCTGCGGCTCGATCCCCGTTCTGTTTAGTGGAGTCTTCAATTGAGGACATTCAGGTAAAAAAATGTGTCCTTCCAGAAAAGGACTAATTGTTCGTAGGGCTGAGAGAGGCTTTTAAGTACGTGATCAGAATCGAAGCTGAATACTACTTTACGATGCTGCTGTTGGTCTTCGCTTTCGTTTGTTTCCCCGCCGCTCCCTAATGTTTGGGAGCTCCAAGTCGGATTTTATTTTTGTTCAATGACTAAGACGTGTTTTTTCCCCCGGGAGGGGCTGTGCTTCAAAATGAATGTGTTTGCTCACAAATGTGCAAGTCCGTTGGTGTAAGACAAACAGAAACCCACCGTAGTCAAGTTCGAAGCGTGTGTCTGGGAGATGGATGGTTTAATTTTACGAGTTCACGCCTATGCAATTTTAGCGCCGGAGGAAAATGAAAGCTAAGGGCTTTTTGTGGTGTGGGTAGGCATCCGCACACCTTTTTAGGATAAGCGAATGACCGCGGTTTGTTCTTTACTTTTTAGTTTCCATCTTTGAAGCTGCACGGCCAAATGCGCTCGGGGTCCCCGCAGGGCGGCGAGCAGGCGAGTGAGGATGCAGAGCGGGCCAATCAGACGGCGCGAGCAAGGTTGAGGGGCGGAGCGCTGATAGGCGGCGAGAATGGCGATTGACGTGCGTAGGCAGCCAATGAGGTTGGCGGAGGGGCGGTGCTTGCGAAGTCCCTACTGCGCATGCCCAAGTGGGCGCAGTCCTCAGTCAGGTCCGGCGCAGGCGCGGGCTTGTGGGGGCGGAGCGCGGGAAGGAGCATCCAATAGGAGGGCAGCGCGGTGGGGTGGAAAGCAGCCAATGAGAGCGCGCCGACTCAATCCAGTTGGAATAGCTAGCTCCCTGGCAAGCGTGTCCGTGGTGTCTCGGGGGGGTACCGGGAATGAACGGGACGGGCGTCGGGGCGAGGGACGGGAGGCTGCGGAGCTCTCGCTGCGGCCGGCTCCCGGGGATCTGGAGGCAGGCGGTTCAGGGCAGGGCAGTCCTTGGTGAGGTCCCCGGAGCCGGCAGAGGGGCATGAGGTGACGGGCGGGAACCTCCCGCCGGGTGTCGGTGCCCGCTGAGCGCGGCGGGACGGTGGGAGGGAGCGAGGGGAACGGAGCGGCGAAATAGGCGGCAGGTGAGTGCGGGCGTGGCGAGGGTGACCGTGACGTTGGAACAGGAGGAACGGGATGGGCCAGTGCGGTGGGGAGGTGTTTAGTTAGGTTTCCCCCTCCTGCCCTCATGGCCGAGCTCGCGAAGCTGGTGAGAGGCGTGTGACTCTTAGGGCAGGTGGGCTAACGGTCTGTGGCCTGGAGCCGTGTCTCCCGTGCAGCGCCCGTTCCCGGTATTGCAGTCTCTCCGGGAGCGGCGCAGCCCCCTTTTGTCAGGGGGATGTTTAAAAACAGAGCTAAGGTGCGGTTGCAGGCTCGGCGGCGTGGCGAGTGGGGTGCCGCTTTGGCGGAAGCGCGGAAGCTCAGGGCGAGGCCCGGCGGGTTCTGTGTCCGTACGTGCGATTGGGTGTGTCCACCCACGCCAGGCTCAGGGTCCTTCCCGGCCCGAGCGCCCTCCCCGTGGAGAGGAGCCCCGTGGAGCCGTGGCACCCACGCGCTCAGCTTCCCCTTTCTGGACAACGTGGCACAAGAGAAGGAAAAAGAAAACGCACACACAAAAAGACAGCGCAAGGCCTCGCGCCCAATATGCACGTGGCTTTGCGCTTCGGGCGGGGAGGCGATGGGCGGAGGGAATGGCAATTCAAGTGCAGAGCGGGCCGATCGCGTGCTTGCATGCTGCCGCGGGCCGGGGACAGCCGGGGTCGGGACTCGGAGGCGCTGCCTCCGGGTGCCGTCGGCCAGCAGAGCAAGCCGGGCGCGTTAGCCTTCCGGCACCGGGCTGGCGGGCGGTTTTTGTTGTCTCCTTATAGGCACGAAACCTGAAGAGGGTTGTGTGCAATGGACTGTAAGCTGACTGATTTTCTGCGATTAAGTGAGCATGGGGTTTCCCACAGAAGGCCCGGCTGATGCGGCACCGAGTGACTTATCTGGGATTGGAGATCTCCGGAGGACGGCGAGAGCTGGGGACAGAGCGGAAAGAACCTGTTTGCCGGACGCCGGAACCGGCGACGGTGAAAGGGCTGCGGACGTTTCTTGAAAGGACAGGTTGGTGCGGGCTTTGGATTTGGAATGATGGGCTCTCAGTAAAGCCTTTGTACGAACTGTTAAAAGAAAACAGCTCCGAGTTGAATTGGACGGGAGAAGCCGGGAGGGCTTTTTCGCAACTGAAAAAGGAACTGGCGAGGGCTCCGGCCCTGGGCCTCCCAGGTGTCACCAAACCATTTTGGTTGTACTCACACGAAAGGCAAAGTATTGCTTTGGGTGTTCCGGCACGGCGGTTAAGGTCTCCTAAGCGAGCCGTGGTCTGCTTCCCTAAGCAGCCAGACGAAGCGAGCAAAGGCCGGCCTGGCTGTCTTTGAGCCGTGGCAGCTGTCGCGCTCGACGTGCGGGAAGCTCGTAAGCTCACTGTGGGACAGCAAATGACTGTATTAGCGTCCCCTGAAATACCAGGCCGTGTGGGTGGAACAAGATGATGGAAATATTGCTACTACTGACATTGTCAATCCAGCTTCTCTCCTCAGTGGATCTGTTTCGGAGCCTGTGGTGTCCGATTGCTCGGAAACAACAGAAGCTGTTTACTCCAGCGGACCGGATCTAAAGGACCAGCCGGCCACTGGAGGATGCTGAAGGCTCCTGGTTCACCGTCGGAAGCAGCTCTGCGTAAAGCGAGGAGTACGTCAAGCCGGGTGTGCGGTGACAACTACCCACAAGGTAATCGAAACTAAACCTTTACCTGCAGAGACTTCTGCCCAGAAAGCTGCGCTCACACGAGCTTTAGAATTATCCAAAGAGGAGGAGGTTAATATTTGCACTGTTTCAAAGTATGTTTTTAGAATGGTGCGTGCCATTTGAAAAGAACAAAGTTTATTAACAGCAGAAGGAAGACAGATTAAATATGATGCTCCAATTGTTGGAAGCTGTGCCGTTGCTAGAAGAGTTGCCATCGTGCGTTGCAAAGGGCATCGAAAGGGAGCAGTGATCAGGAAACTGGAAATAAATTGGCAGATCGCAGATTATACTGCTAGACAAGCAGTGTCACGGCCCCCCTGCCCTGCCTGGCCTCGCTGGCTTTTCTGTTGTTCCGTGGCGGTCCTTCTCCCGCCCTTTCTAACTGCTTTCCCCTCCCTCCCCCAGCCAGCCATCCCCTCTTTCTTTTCTCTCTTCCTGGGTGTTTTTTTCTTTCTGCGTATCTCTCTCCAGCGGCCCAGCGCCGTTGGTTTGGTTCGTTTTTTTCCGCTCCGGCGCTGTCGCGCTCTCTGTGCCTCTTTCCCCTGGCTGTCGCTCTGTGGTGCGTCTCGTGTCTGTGTTTTTGCAATTCCTCCGTCTCTGTCCTGCAGCCCGTGCTATTGTCCTGCTCCCTGTCGTCGTTTCTCTCCCTGCATTCTGCCCCCGTCCTTTTTTCCCTTCCTCGCTCCATCTCTCGGTCCTGCTCCCTGCCCGCCCCCGTTCCTGTTTCTCTGCCCTTCTCCTTGTCTTTCCCCTCGTTTCTCTGTCCCGTTGCCTCTTTGTTTTTGTTTCCGTGACGGTCTGCCCCGCTCCCTGTCCCGCGACCCGGCGCCCGTTTCTCCTTGGTCTGTCTCTCCCGCTGCCCATTCTAGGAGTTTTCCCCACCGTCTGTGTCCTGCTGCTGGTCTCTGATCTTGGCCTCTCCTTCCCTTTGCCCTGCCTCCCTGTCCCTTTTGCCTCTCTCTCTGTGTCGCCTTGTCTTGCTCCCTGTCCCTGTCTTTCTCTGACAAGCTGACCTGCTCCTTGCCCTCCTTTTTCGTGGAATCACAGGCTCATTCTGCTTGGAAAAGACACGTGCAATTTTATAATCTCTCGACTGTTTCGAGAAACTGCTTGGAAGAGATCATTCCTTTTCTTGTTTTCTTTTCTTTTTTTTTTTCTTTTCTGCTCGTTTGTTTGCAGCGAGGCAGCTCGCGAGGACAGGTGAGCTGCTGGACTCTTGAACAAAAACGTTGAGGGCGAGGAAGGGAATCCTGGCTACGCTTAGGCTTGGGGAAGTGTACGTGGGTATGCGTGTCTGTCATCCGCGCGGCTCTGGGAAAGCGCGTTCCAGGGCAGCTGAAGCTGCCCGCGGGTCAAGAAGAAGGGCCGGGGGTCTGAAAAGAAGCGGGCGCGCTGCGGCGGCGCGGGGGGCGCGGCGCGCCCGCGCTCGGTGCTGCCGTCTGGTGGCCACAGGCCGGTACTGCAGCTGGGAAGCGGCGCCCTGTGCCCGTGCCGGGGCGGGGCCGAGGGGGGCGCTGCCGCTGCGGGCGGGGTCGTGGCCGTGGCCGTCAGAAAGCCGGGGGGGCAGCGGTCGGACCGGCCGCCGGGAAAAAAAGAGAGGCCCCCGGCTGTCGTGGGGCAGCCCCGCTGCGAGGGGGCACGGGCGAGGAGGCGGCAGCGGTGGCGGCGTCTTCTCGGTCCCGGGCAGAGGGGGGAGAAACCTGCCGGCCGGCGCTCCTTAGGGTTGAGCGTTTCTCTTGTCTTTGTTGACAGTGAATTTATGGGCACACTGGAAATAGCCTTGAATGTTTAAACGTAGAACGGAATTTTTAGTGAGAAGTGGCGTGGG
Organism: Caloenas nicobarica; assembly: GCF_036013445.1. NCBI lineage: Eukaryota > Metazoa > Chordata > Aves > Columbiformes > Columbidae > Caloenas > Caloenas nicobarica. The sequence goes on from NC_088247.1 coordinate 122,322,976, forward strand.
TATAGTTAATTTTGGAGCACCTGGGTGCCAGTTGGAATGTAAGGAATGAAACGGGATGGAAAGTAGTAATCGAACCTGGGGTTTACTTGTGGGTTTTTTTCCTCGTTAATATGTCGATGGCATGTTGTCCTGCGGCTCGATCCCCGTTCTGTTTAGTGGAGTCTTCAATTGAGGACATTCAGGTAAAAAAATGTGTCCTTCCAGAAAAGGACTAATTGTTCGTAGGGCTGAGAGAGGCTTTTAAGTACGTGATCAGAATCGAAGCTGAATACTACTTTACGATGCTGCTGTTGGTCTTCGCTTTCGTTTGTTTCCCCGCCGCTCCCTAATGTTTGGGAGCTCCAAGTCGGATTTTATTTTTGTTCAATGACTAAGACGTGTTTTTTCCCCCGGGAGGGGCTGTGCTTCAAAATGAATGTGTTTGCTCACAAATGTGCAAGTCCGTTGGTGTAAGACAAACAGAAACCCACCGTAGTCAAGTTCGAAGCGTGTGTCTGGGAGATGGATGGTTTAATTTTACGAGTTCACGCCTATGCAATTTTAGCGCCGGAGGAAAATGAAAGCTAAGGGCTTTTTGTGGTGTGGGTAGGCATCCGCACACCTTTTTAGGATAAGCGAATGACCGCGGTTTGTTCTTTACTTTTTAGTTTCCATCTTTGAAGCTGCACGGCCAAATGCGCTCGGGGTCCCCGCAGGGCGGCGAGCAGGCGAGTGAGGATGCAGAGCGGGCCAATCAGACGGCGCGAGCAAGGTTGAGGGGCGGAGCGCTGATAGGCGGCGAGAATGGCGATTGACGTGCGTAGGCAGCCAATGAGGTTGGCGGAGGGGCGGTGCTTGCGAAGTCCCTACTGCGCATGCCCAAGTGGGCGCAGTCCTCAGTCAGGTCCGGCGCAGGCGCGGGCTTGTGGGGGCGGAGCGCGGGAAGGAGCATCCAATAGGAGGGCAGCGCGGTGGGGTGGAAAGCAGCCAATGAGAGCGCGCCGACTCAATCCAGTTGGAATAGCTAGCTCCCTGGCAAGCGTGTCCGTGGTGTCTCGGGGGGGTACCGGGAATGAACGGGACGGGCGTCGGGGCGAGGGACGGGAGGCTGCGGAGCTCTCGCTGCGGCCGGCTCCCGGGGATCTGGAGGCAGGCGGTTCAGGGCAGGGCAGTCCTTGGTGAGGTCCCCGGAGCCGGCAGAGGGGCATGAGGTGACGGGCGGGAACCTCCCGCCGGGTGTCGGTGCCCGCTGAGCGCGGCGGGACGGTGGGAGGGAGCGAGGGGAACGGAGCGGCGAAATAGGCGGCAGGTGAGTGCGGGCGTGGCGAGGGTGACCGTGACGTTGGAACAGGAGGAACGGGATGGGCCAGTGCGGTGGGGAGGTGTTTAGTTAGGTTTCCCCCTCCTGCCCTCATGGCCGAGCTCGCGAAGCTGGTGAGAGGCGTGTGACTCTTAGGGCAGGTGGGCTAACGGTCTGTGGCCTGGAGCCGTGTCTCCCGTGCAGCGCCCGTTCCCGGTATTGCAGTCTCTCCGGGAGCGGCGCAGCCCCCTTTTGTCAGGGGGATGTTTAAAAACAGAGCTAAGGTGCGGTTGCAGGCTCGGCGGCGTGGCGAGTGGGGTGCCGCTTTGGCGGAAGCGCGGAAGCTCAGGGCGAGGCCCGGCGGGTTCTGTGTCCGTACGTGCGATTGGGTGTGTCCACCCACGCCAGGCTCAGGGTCCTTCCCGGCCCGAGCGCCCTCCCCGTGGAGAGGAGCCCCGTGGAGCCGTGGCACCCACGCGCTCAGCTTCCCCTTTCTGGACAACGTGGCACAAGAGAAGGAAAAAGAAAACGCACACACAAAAAGACAGCGCAAGGCCTCGCGCCCAATATGCACGTGGCTTTGCGCTTCGGGCGGGGAGGCGATGGGCGGAGGGAATGGCAATTCAAGTGCAGAGCGGGCCGATCGCGTGCTTGCATGCTGCCGCGGGCCGGGGACAGCCGGGGTCGGGACTCGGAGGCGCTGCCTCCGGGTGCCGTCGGCCAGCAGAGCAAGCCGGGCGCGTTAGCCTTCCGGCACCGGGCTGGCGGGCGGTTTTTGTTGTCTCCTTATAGGCACGAAACCCGAAGAGGGTTGTGTGCAATGGACTGTAAGCTGACTGATTTTCTGCGATTAAGTGAGCATGGGGTTTCCCACAGAAGGCCCGGCTGATGCGGCACCGAGTGACTTATCTGGGATTGGAGATCTCCGGAGGACGGCGAGAGCTGGGGACAGAGCGGAAAGAACCTGTTTGCCGGACGCCGGAACCGGCGACGGTGAAAGGGCTGCGGACGTTTCTTGAAAGGACAGGTTGGTGCGGGCTTTGGATTTGGAATGATGGGCTCTCAGTAAAGCCTTTGTACGAACTGTTAAAAGAAAACAGCTCCGAGTTGAATTGGACGGGAGAAGCCGGGAGGGCTTTTTCGCAACTGAAAAAGGAACTGGCGAGGGCTCCGGCCCTGGGCCTCCCAGGTGTCACCAAACCATTTTGGTTGTACTCACACGAAAGGCAAAGTATTGCTTTGGGTGTTCCGGCACGGCGGTTAAGGTCTCCTAAGCGAGCCGTGGTCTGCTTCCCTAAGCAGCCAGACGAAGCGAGCAAAGGCCGGCCTGGCTGTCTTTGAGCCGTGGCAGCTGTCGCGCTCGACGTGCGGGAAGCTCGTAAGCTCACTGTGGGACAGCAAATGACTGTATTAGCGTCCCCTGAAATACCAGGCCGTGTGGGTGGAACAAGATGATGGAAATATTGCTACTACTGACATTGTCAATCCAGCTTCTCTCCTCAGTGGATCTGTTTCGGAGCCTGTGGTGTCCGATTGCTCGGAAACAACAGAAGCTGTTTACTCCAGCGGACCGGATCTAAAGGACCAGCCGGCCACTGGAGGATGCTGAAGGCTCCTGGTTCACCGTCGGAAGCAGCTCTGCGTAAAGCGAGGAGTACGTCAAGCCGGGTGTGCGGTGACAACTACCCACAAGGTAATCGAAACTAAACCTTTACCTGCAGAGACTTCTGCCCAGAAAGCTGCGCTCACACGAGCTTTAGAATTATCCAAAGAGGAGGAGGTTAATATTTGCACTGTTTCAAAGTATGTTTTTAGAATGGTGCGTGCCATTTGAAAAGAACAAAGTTTATTAACAGCAGAAGGAAGACAGATTAAATATGATGCTCCAATTGTTGGAAGCTGTGCCGTTGCTAGAAGAGTTGCCATCGTGCGTTGCAAAGGGCATCGAAAGGGAGCAGTGATCAGGAAACTGGAAATAAATTGGCAGATCGCAGATTATACTGCTAGACAAGCAGTGTCACGGCCCCCCTGCCCTGCCTGGCCTCGCTGGCTTTTCTGTTGTTCCGTGGCGGTCCTTCTCCCGCCCTTTCTAACTGCTTTCCCCTCCCTCCCCCAGCCAGCCATCCCCTCTTTCTTTTCTCTCTTCCTGGGTGTTTTTTTCTTTCTGCGTATCTCTCTCCAGCGGCCCAGCGCCGTTGGTTTGGTTCGTTTTTTTCCGCTCCGGCGCTGTCGCGCTCTCTGTGCCTCTTTCCCCTGGCTGTCGCTCTGTGGTGCGTCTCGTGTCTGTGTTTTTGCAATTCCTCCGTCTCTGTCCTGCAGCCCGTGCTATTGTCCTGCTCCCTGTCGTCGTTTCTCTCCCTGCATTCTGCCCCCGTCCTTTTTTCCCTTCCTCGCTCCATCTCTCGGTCCTGCTCCCTGCCCGCCCCCGTTCCTGTTTCTCTGCCCTTCTCCTTGTCTTTCCCCTCGTTTCTCTGTCCCGTTGCCTGTTTGTTTTTGTTTCCGTGACGGTCTGCCCCGCTCCCTGTCCCGCGGCCCGGCGCCCGTTTCTCCTTGGTCTGTCTCTCCCGCTGCCCATTCTAGGAGTTTTCCCCACCGTCTGTGTCCTGCTGCTGGTCTCTGATCTTGGCCTCTCCTTCCCTTTGCCCTGCCTCCCTGTCCCTTTTGCCTCTCTCTCTGTGTCGCCTTGTCTTGCTCCCTGTCCCTGTCTTTCTCTGACAAGCTGACCTGCTCCTTGCCCTCCTTTTTCGTGGAATCACAGGCTCATTCTGCTTGGAAAAGACACGTGCAATTTTATAATCTCTCGACTGTTTCGAGAAACTGCTTGGAAGAGATCATTCCTTTTCTTGTTTTCTTTTCTTTTTTTTTTTCTTTTCTGCTCGTTTGTTTGCAGCGAGGCAGCTCGCGAGGACAGGTGAGCTGCTGGACTCTTGAACAAAAACGTTGAGGGCGAGGAAGGGAATCCTGGCTACGCTTAGGCTTGGGGAAGTGTACGTGGGTATGCGTGTCTGTCATCCGCGCGGCTCTGGGAAAGCGCGTTCCAGGGCAGCTGAAGCTGCCCGCGGGTCAAGAAGAAGGGCCGGGGGTCTGAAAAGAAGCGGGCGCGCTGCGGCGGCGCGGGGGGCGCGGCGCGCCCGCGCTCGGTGCTGCCGTCTGGTGGCCACAGGCCGGTACTGCAGCTGGGAAGCGGCGCCCTGTGCCCGTGCCGGGGCGGGGCCGAGGGGGGCGCTGCCGCTGCGGGCGGGGTCGTGGCCGTGGCCGTCAGAAAGCCGGGGGGGCAGCGGTCGGACCGGCCGCCGGGAAAAAAAGAGAGGCCCCCGGCTGTCGTGGGGCAGCCCCGCTGCGAGGGGGCACGGGCGAGGAGGCGGCAGCGGTGGCGGCGTCTTCTCGGTCCCGGGCAGAGGGGGGAGAAACCTGCCGGCCGGCGCTCCTTAGGGTTGAGCGTTTCTCTTGTCTTTGTTGACAGTGAATTTATGGGCACACTGGAAATAGCCTTGAATGTTTAAACGTAGAACGGAATTTTTAGTGAGAAGTGGCGTGGGTATAGTTAATTTTGGAGCACCTGGGTGCCAGTTGGAATGTAAGGAATGAAACGGGATGGAAAGTAGTAATCGAACCTGGGGTTTACTTGTGGGTTTTTTTCCTCGTTAATATGTCGATGGCATGTTGTCCTGCGGCTCGATCCCCGTTCTGTTTAGTGGAGTCTTCAATTGAGGACATTCAGGTAAAAAAATGTGTCCTTCCAGAAAAGGACTAATTGTTCGTAGGGCTGAGAGAGGCTTTTAAGTACGTGATCAGAATCGAAGCTGAATACTACTTTACGATGCTGCTGTTGGTCTTCGCTTTCGTTTGTTTCCCCGCCGCTCCCTAATGTTTGGGAGCTCCAAGTCGGATTTTATTTTTGTTCAATGACTAAGACGTGTTTTTTCCCCCGGGAGGGGCTGTGCTTCAAAATGAATGTGTTTGCTCACAAATGTGCAAGTCCGTTGGTGTAAGACAAACAGAAACCCACCGTAGTCAAGTTCGAAGCGTGTGTCTGGGAGATGGATGGTTTAATTTTACGAGTTCACGCCTATGCAATTTTAGCGCCGGAGGAAAATGAAAGCTAAGGGCTTTTTGTGGTGTGGGTAGGCATCCGCACACCTTTTTAGGATAAGCGAATGACCGCGGTTTGTTCTTTACTTTTTAGTTTCCATCTTTGAAGCTGCACGGCCAAATGCGCTCGGGGTCCCCGCAGGGCGGCGAGCAGGCGAGTGAGGATGCAGAGCGGGCCAATCAGACGGCGCGAGCAAGGTTGAGGGGCGGAGCGCTGATAGGCGGCGAGAATGGCGATTGACGTGCGTAGGCAGCCAATGAGGTTGGCGGAGGGGCGGTGCTTGCGAAGTCCCTACTGCGCATGCCCAAGTGGGCGCAGTCCTCAGTCAGGTCCGGCGCAGGCGCGGGCTTGTGGGGGCGGAGCGCGGGAAGGAGCATCCAATAGGAGGGCAGCGCGGTGGGGTGGAAAGCAGCCAATGAGAGCGCGCCGACTCAATCCAGTTGGAATAGCTAGCTCCCTGGCAAGCGTGTCCGTGGTGTCTCGGGGGGGTACCGGGAATGAACGGGACGGGCGTCGGGGCGAGGGACGGGAGGCTGCGGAGCTCTCGCTGCGGCCGGCTCCCGGGGATCTGGAGGCAGGCGGTTCAGGGCAGGGCAGTCCTTGGTGAGGTCCCCGGAGCCGGCAGAGGGGCATGAGGTGACGGGCGGGAACCTCCCGCCGGGTGTCGGTGCCCGCTGAGCGCGGCGGGACGGTGGGAGGGAGCGAGGGGAACGGAGCGGCGAAATAGGCGGCAGGTGAGTGCGGGCGTGGCGAGGGTGACCGTGACGTTGGAACAGGAGGAACGGGATGGGCCAGTGCGGTGGGGAGGTGTTTAGTTAGGTTTCCCCCTCCTGCCCTCATGGCCGAGCTCGCGAAGCTGGTGAGAGGCGTGTGACTCTTAGGGCAGGTGGGCTAACGGTCTGTGGCCTGGAGCCGTGTCTCCCGTGCAGCGCCCGTTCCCGGTATTGCAGTCTCTCCGGGAGCGGCGCAGCCCCCTTTTGTCAGGGGGATGTTTAAAAACAGAGCTAAGGTGCGGTTGCAGGCTCGGCGGCGTGGCGAGTGGGGTGCCGCTTTGGCGGAAGCGCGGAAGCTCAGGGCGAGGCCCGGCGGGTTCTGTGTCCGTACGTGCGATTGGGTGTGTCCACCCACGCCAGGCTCAGGGTCCTTCCTGGCCCGAGCGCCCTCCCCGTGGAGAGGAGCCCCGTGGAGCCGTGGCACCCACGCGCTCAGCTTCCCCTTTCTGGACAACGTGGCACAAGAGAAGGAAAAAGAAAACGCACACACAAAAAGACAGCGCAAGGCCTCGCGCCCAATATGCACGTGGCTTTGCGCTTCGGGCGGGGAGGCGATGGGCGGAGGGAATGGCAATTCAAGTGCAGAGCGGGCCGATCGCGTGCTTGCATGCTGCCGCGGGCCGGGGACAGCCGGGGTCGGGACTCGGAGGCGCTGCCTCCGGGTGCCGTCGGCCAGCAGAGCAAGCCGGGCGCGTTAGCCTTCCGGCACCGGGCTGGCGGGCGGCGGTGTTCGTTTTCGGGACTTGCGGCCGTCCCTGCGACAGGGGCGCTTTCCTGCCGCGGCTCTCTGGCAGAAGTTGATTGACGGGAACCTGAGGAATCCAGCCTAGCAGATCCACCGGTCCTAGTAAAGCCAGGGAAACACAGAAAAGAAACGGAGTTTTTAATTGATACTGGAGTATCTTGTTCTATTTTGAACCAGGAAACGATACCCTCAGATAAAGATTTTGTAACTGTAGTGGGAGCTACTGGCCAACAAAAGAAAGCTTTATTTTTACGGCCAATCAAATATAAGTTAGGAAAACCAGTCGGAATGTATAAGTTCTTCTATATGCCTAGGTCTCCAAAACTGTTACTAAGACGAGACCTGTGAAAACAATTGAAAGCAATCATGACATTCAAACGGGGGAAAGTGAGATTCAAGATAAAAGAGCCGGGATTTTAATTGGCAATGATTCAAACCGACAAGCAAAGCCAAATAGCTCGGGAAATATTGGATCAAGTATTTGCAGGGGTATGGGCTTCGGCAGTTCCTGGTAAATCAAAGAATGCAGAACCAGTGAAAATTAATTTGAAAGCTGGAGCCGGACCAGTCAGAACTAGACCATATCCTCTGAAATTAGAGCATAGAGAAGGGGTAAAAGAAATGACCGGTAACTTTTTGCAGTTTAGGCTGCTGATAGAAGGTGAGTCAGAAGCGAGCACTTCAATCCGGCCTGTAAAGAAACCAGACAGTAAAAGCTATAGGTTAGTGCAAGATTGGAGAGCAATAAACAAAATTACCGCAGATTGACACCCGGTAGTAGCTAACCCTTACACATCGTTAGGTAAATGGCGAGATAATCACAAGTGGTCTACCGTGTTGGATTTCAAAGATGCCTTTTTCTGTCTTGCATTAGCCAAAGAGAGTCAGAAGCTTTTTGCTTTTGAGTGGGAAAATCCCTTTAGTGGGAGAAAGACCCAATTAACCTGGGTCGTGTCACCCCGGGGATTCAGGAGCAGCCCTGTGATTTTCGGAAACCAGTTAGCATGAGAACGTGACGCCTGGGAAGCTCTTCCGGGCAATGGGACTTTGTTGTCTCCTTATAGGCACGAAACCCGAAGAGGGTTGTGTGCAATGGACTGTAAGCTGACTGATTTTCTGCGATTAAGTGAGCATGGGGTTTCCCAACAGAAGGCCCGGCTGATGCGGCACCGAGTGACTTATCTGGGATTGGAGATCTCCGGAGGACGGCGAGAGCTGGGGACAGAGCGGAAAGAACCTGTTTGCCGGACGCCGGAACCGGCGACGGTGAAAGGGCTGCGGACGTTTCTTGAAAGGACAGGTTGGTGCGGGCTTTGGATTTGTAATGGTGGACTCTCAGTAAAGCCTTTGTACGAACTGTTAAAAGAAAACAGCTCCGAGTTGAATTGGACGGGAGAAGCCGGGAGGGCTTTTTCGCAACAGAAAAAGGAACTGGCGAGGGCTCCGGCCCTGGGCCTCCCAGGTGTCACCAAACCATTTTGGTTGTACTCACACGAAAGGCAAAGTATTGCTTTGGGTGTTCCGGCATGGCGGTTAAGGTCTCCTAAGCGAGCCGCGGTCTGCTTCCCTAAGCAGCCAGACGAAGCGAGCAAAGGCCGGCCTGGCTGTCTTTGAGCCGTGGCAGCTGTCGCGCTCGACGTGCGGGAAGCTCGTAAGCTCACTGTGGGACAGCAAATGACTGTATTAGCGTCCCCTGAAATACCAGGCCGTGTGGGTGGAACAAGATGATGGAAATATTGCTACTACTGACATGGTCAATCCAGCTTCTCTCCTCAGTGGATCTGTTTCGGAGCCTGTGGTGTCCGATTGCTCGGAAACAACAGAAGCTGTTTACTCCAGCGGACCGGATCTAAAGGACCAGCCGGCCACTGGAGGATGCCGAAGGCTCCTGGTTCACCGTCGGAAGCAGCTCTGCGTAAAGCGAGGAGTACGTCAAGCCGGGTGTGCGGTGACAACTACCCACAAGGTAATCGAAACTAAACCTTTACCTGCAGAGACTTCTGCCCAGAAAGCTGCGCTCACACGAGCTTTAGAATTATCCAAAGAGAAGGAGGTTAATATTTGCACTGTTTCAAAGTATGTTTTTAGAATGGTGCGTGCCATTTGAAAAGAACAAAGTTTATTAACAGCAGAAGGCAGACAGATTAAATATGATGCTCCAATTGTTGGAAGCTGTGCCGTTGCTAGAAGAGTTGCCATCGTGCGTTGCAAAGGGCATCGAAAGGGAGCAGTGATCAGGAAACTGGAAATAAATTGGCAGATCGCAGATTATACTGCTAGACAAGCAGTGTCACGGCCCCCCTGCCCTGCCTGGCCTCGCTGGCTTTTCTGTTGTTCCGTGGCGGTCCTTCTCCCGCCCTTTCTAACTGCTTTCCCCTCGCTCCCCCAGCCAGCCATCCCCTCTTTCTTTTCTCTCTTCCTGGGTGTTTTTTTCTTTCTGCGTATCTCTCTCCAGCGGCCCAGCGCCGTTGGTTTGGTTCGTTTTTTTCCGCTCCGGCGCTGTCGCGCTCTCTGTGCCTCTTTCCCCTGGCTGTCGCTCTGTGGTGCTCCTCGTGTCTGTGTTTTTGCAATTCCTCCGTCTCTGTCCTGCAGCCCGTGTTATTGTCCTGCTCCCTGTCGTCGTTTCTCTCCCTGCATTCTGCCCCCGTCCTTTTTTCCCTTCCTCGCTCCATCTCTCGGTCCTGCTCCCTGCCCGCCCCCGTTCCTGTTTCTCTGCCCTTCTCCTTGTCTTTCCCCTCGTTTCTCTGTCCCGTTGCCTCTTTGTTTTTGTTTCCGTGACGGTCTGCCCCGCTCCCTGTCCCGCGGCCCGGCGCCCGTTTCTCCTTGGTCTGTCTCTCCCGCTGCCCATTCTAGGAGTTTTCCCCACCGTCTGTGTCCTGCTGCTGGTCTCTGATCTTGGCCTCTCCTTCCCTTTGCCCTGCCTCCCTGTCCCTTTTGCCTCTCTCTCTGTGTCGCCTTGTCTTGCTCCCTGTCCCTGTCTTTCTCTGACAAGCTGACCTGCTCCTTGCCCTCCTTTTTCGTGGAATCACAGGCTCATTCTGCTTGGAAAAGACACGTGCAATTTTATAATCTCTCGACTGTTTCGAGAAACTGCTTGGAAGAGATCATTCCTTTTCTTGTTTTCTTTTCTTTTTTTTTTTCTTTTCTGCTCGTTTGTTTGCAGCGAGGCAGCTCGCGAGGACAGGTGAGCTGCTGGACTCTTGAACAAAAAGGTTGAGGGCGAGGAAGGGAATCCTGGCTACGCTTAGGCTTGGGGAAGTGTACGTGGGTATGCGTGTCTGTCATCCGCGCGGCTCTGGGAAAGCGCGTTCCAGGGCAGCTGAAGCTGCCCGCGGGTCAAGAAGAAGGGCCGGGGGTCTGAAAAGAAGCGGGCGCGCTGCGGCGGCGCGGGGGGCGCGGCGCGCCCGCGCTCGGTGCTGCCGTCTGGTGGCCACAGGCCGGTACTGCAGCTGGGAAGCGGCGCCCTGTGCCCGTGCCGGGGCGGGGCCGAGGGGGGCGCTGCCGCTGCGGGCGGGGTCGTGGCCGTGGCCGTCAGAAAGCGGGGGGGGCAGCGGTCGGACCGGCCGCCGGGAAAAAAAGAGAGGCCCCCGGCTGTCGTGGGGCAGCCCCGCTGCGAGGGGGCACGGGCGAGGAGGCGGCAGGAGGCGGCAGCGGTGGCGGCGTCTTCTCGGTCCCGGGCAGAGGGGGGAGAAACCTGCCGGCCGGCGCTCCTTAGGGTTGAGCGTTTCTCTTGTCTTTGTTGACAGTGAATTTATGGGCACACTGGAAATAGCCTTGAATGTTTAAACGTAGAACGGAATTTTTAGTGAGAAGTGGCATGGGTATAGTTAATTTTGGAGCACCTGGGTGCCAGTTGGAATGTAAGGAATGAAACGGGATGGAAAGTAGTAATCGAACCTGGGGTTTACTTGTGGGTTTTTTTCCTCGTTAATATGTCGATGGCATGTTGTCCTGCGGCTCGATCCCCGTTCTGTTTAGTGGAGTCTTCAATTGAGGACATTCAGGTAAAAAAATGTGTCCTTCCAGAAAAGGACTAATTGTTCGTAGGGCTGAGAGAGGCTTTTAAGTACGTGATCAGAATCGAAGCTGAATACTACTTTACGATGCTGCTGTTGGTCTTCGCTTTCGTTTGTTTCCCCGCCGCTCCCTAATGTTTGGGAGCTCCAAGTCGGATTTTATTTTTGTTCAATGACTAAGACGTGTTTTTTCCCCCGGGAGGGGCTGTGCTTCAAAATGAATGTGTTTGCTCACAAATGTGCAAGTCCGTTGGTGTAAGACAAACAGAAACCCACCGTAGTCAAGTTCGAAGCGTGTGTCTGGGAGATGGATGGTTTAATTTTACGAGTTCACGCCTATGCAATTTTAGCGCCGGAGGAAAATGAAAGCTAAGGGCTTTTTGTGGTGTGGGTAGGCATCCGCACACCTTTTTAGGATAAGCGAATGACCGCGGTTTGTTCTTTACTTTTTAGTTTCCATCTTTGAAGCTGCACGGCCAAATGCGCTCGGGGTCCCCGCAGGGCGGCGAGCAGGCGAGTGAGGATGCAGAGCGGGCCAATCAGACGGCGCGAGCAAGGTTGAGGGGCGGAGCGCTGATAGGCGGCGAGAATGGCGATTGACGTGCGTAGGCAGCCAATGAGGTTGGCGGAGGGGCGGTGCTTGCGAAGTCCCTACTGCGCATGCCCAAGTGGGCGCAGTCCTCAGTCAGGTCCGGCGCAGGCGCGGGCTTGTGGGGGCGGAGCGCGGGAAGGAGCATCCAATAGGAGGGCAGCGCGGTGAGGTGGAAAGCAGCCAATGAGAGCGCGCCGACTCAATCCAGTTGGAATAGCTAGCTCCCTGGCAAGCGTGTCCGTGGTGTCTCGGGGGGGTACCGGGAATGAACGGGACGGGCGTCGGGGCGAGGGACGGGAGGCTGCGGAGCTCTCGCTGCGGCCGGCTCCCGGGGATCTGGAGGCAGGCGGTTCAGGGCAGGGCAGTCCTTGGTGAGGTCCCCGGAGCCGGCAGAGGGGCATGAGGTGACGGGCGGGAACCTCCCGCCGGGTGTCGGTGCCCGCTGAGCGCGGCGGGACGGTGGGAGGGAGCGAGGGGAACGGAGCGGCGAAATAGGCGGCAGGTGAGTGCGGGCGTGGCGAGGGTGACCGTGACGTTGGAACAGGAGGAACGGGATGGGCCAGTGCGGTGGGGAGGTGTTTAGTTAGGTTTCCCCCTCCTGCCCTCATGGCCGAGCTCGCGAAGCTGGTGAGAGGCGTGTGACTCTTAGGGCAGGTGGGCTAACGGTCTGTGGCCTGGAGCCGTGTCTCCCGTGCAGCGCCCGTTCCCGGTATTGCAGTCTCTCCGGGAGCGGCGCAGCCCCCTTTTGTCAGGGGGATGTTTAAAAACAGAGCTAAGGTGCGGTTGCAGGCTCGGCGGCGTGGCGAGTGGGGTGCCGCTTTGGCGGAAGCGCGGAAGCTCAGGGCGAGGCCCGGCGGGTTCTGTGTCCGTACGTGCGATTGGGTGTGTCCACCCACGCCAGGCTCAGGGTCCTTCCCGGCCCGAGCGCCCTCCCCGTGGAGAGGAGCCCCGTGGAGCCGTGGCACCCACGCGCTCAGCTTCCCCTTTCTGGACAACGTGGCACAAGAGAAGGAAAAAGAAAACGCACACACAAAAAGACAGCGCAAGGCCTCGCGCCCAATATGCACGTGGCTTTGCGCTTCGGGCGGGGAGGCGATGGGCGGAGGGAATGGCAATTCAAGTGCAGAGCGGGCCGATCGCGTGCTTGCATGCTGCCGCGGGCCGGGGACAGCCGGGGTCGGGACTCGGAGGCGCTGCCTCCGGGTGCCGTCGGCCAGCAGAGCAAGCCGGGCGCGTTAGCCTTCCGGCACCGGGCTGGCGGGCGGCGGTGTTCGTTTTCGGGACTTGCGGCCGTCCCTGCGACAGGGGCGCTTTCCTGCCGCGGCTCTCTGGCAGAAGTTGATTGACGGGAACCTGAGGAATCCAGCCTAGCAGATCCACCGGTCCTAGTAAAGCCAGGGAAACACAGAAAAGAAACGGAGTTTTTAATTGATACTGGAGTATCTTGTTCTATTTTGAACCAGGAAACGATACCCTCAGATAAAGATTTTGTAACTGTAGTGGGAGCTACTGGCCAACAAAAGAAAGCTTTATTTTTACGGCCAATCAAATATAAGTTAGGAAAACCAGTCGGAATGTATAAGTTCTTCTATATGCCTAGGTCTCCAAAACTGTTACTAAGACGAGACCTGTGAAAACAATTGAAAGCAATCATGACATTCAAACGGGGGAAAGTGAGATTCAAGATAAAAGAGCCGGGATTTTAATTGGCAATGATTCAAACCGACAAGCAAAGCCAAATAGCTCGGGAAATACTGGATCAAGTATTTGCAGGGGTATGGGCTTCGGCAGTTCCTGGTAAATCAAAGAATGCAGAACCAGTGAAAATTAATTTGAAAGCTGGAGCCGGACCAGTCAGAACTAGACCATATCCTCTGAAATTAGAGCATAGAGAAGGGGTAAAAGAAATGACCGGTAACTTTTTGCAGTTTAGGCTGCTGATAGAAGGTGAGTCAGAAGCGAGCACTTCAATCCGGCCTGTAAAGAAACCAGACAGTAAAAGCTATAGGTTAGTGCAAGATTGGAGAGCAATAAACAAAATTACCGCAGATTGACACCCGGTAGTAGCTAACCCTTACACATTGTTAGATAAATGGCGAGATAATCACGAATGGTCTACCGTGTTGGATTTCAAAGATGCCTTTTTCTGTCTTGCATTAGCCAAAGAGAGTCAGAAGCTTTTTGCTTTTGAGTGGGAAAATCCCTTTAGTGGGAGAAAGACCCAATTAACCTGGGTCGTGTCACCCCGGGGATTCAGGAGCAGCCCTGTGATTTTCGGAAACCAGTTAGCATGAGAACGTGACGCCTGGGAAGCTCTTCCGGGCAATGGGACTTTGTTGTCTCCTTATAGGCACGAAACCCGAAGAGGGTTGTGTGCAATGGACTGTAAGCTGACTGATTCTCTGCGATTAAGTGAGCATGGGGTTTCCCACAGAAGGCCCGGCTGATGCGGCACCGAGTGACTTATCTGGGATTGGAGATCTCCGGAGGACGGCGAGAGCTGGGGACAGAGCGGAAAGAACCTGTTTGCCGGACGCCGGAACCGGCGACGGTGAAAGGGCTGCGGACGTTTCTTGAAAGGACAGGTTGGTGCGGGCTTTGGATTTGGAATGATGGGCTCTCAGTAAAGCCTTTGTACGAACTGTTAAAAGAAAACAGCTCCGAGTTGAATTGGACGGGAGAAGCCGGGAGGGCTTTTTCGCAACTGAAAAAGGAACTGGCGAGGGCTCCGGCCCTGGGCCTCCCGGGTGTCACCAAACCATTTTGGTTGTACTCACACGAAAGGCAAAGTATTGCTTTGGGTGTTCCGGCACGGCGGTTAAGGTCTCCTAAGCGAGCCGTGGTCTGCTTCCCTAAGCAGCCAGACGAAGCGAGCAAAGGCCGGCCTGGCTGTCTTTGAGCCGTGGCAGCTGTCGCGCTCGACGTGCGGGAAGCTCGTAAGCTCACTGTGGGACAGCAAATGACTGTATTAGCGTCCCCTGAAATACCAGGCCGTGTGGGTGGAACAAGATGGTGGAAATATTGCTACTACTGACATTGTCAATCCAGCTTCTCTCCTCAGTGGATCTGTTTCGGAGCCTGTGGTGTCCGATTGCTCGGAAACAACAGAAGCTGTTTACTCCAGCGGACCGGATCTAAAGGACCAGCCGGCCACTGGAGGATGCCGAAGGCTCCTGGTTCACCGTCGGAAGCAGCTCTGCGTAAAGCGAGGAGTACGTCAAGCCGGGTGTGCGGTGACAACTACCCACAAGGTAATCGAAACTAAACCTTTACCTGCAGAGACTTCTGCCCAGAAAGCTGCGCTCACACGAGCTTTAGAATTATCCAAAGAGAAGGAGGTTAATATTTGCACTGTTTCAAAGTATGTTTTTAGAATGGTGCGTGCCATTTGAAAAGAACAAAGTTTATTAACAGCAGAAGGCAGACAGATTAAATATGATGCTCCAATTGTTGGAAGCTGTGCCGTTGCTAGAAGAGTTGCCATCGTGCGTTGCAAAGGGCATCGAAAGGGAGCAGTGATCAGGAAACTGGAAATAAATTGGCAGATCGCAGATTATACTGCTAGACAAGCAGTGTCACGGCCCCCCTGCCCTGCCTGGCCTCGCTGGCTTTTCTGTTGTTCCGTGGCGGTCCTTCTCCCGCCCTTTCTAACTGCTTTCCCCTCGCTCCCCCAGCCAGCCATCCCCTCTTTCTTTTCTCTCTTCCTGGGTGTTTTTTTCTTTCTGCGTATCTCTCTCCAGCGGCCCAGCGCCGTTGGTTTGGTTCGTTTTTTTCCGCTCCGGCGCTGTCGCGCTCTCTGTGCCTCTTTCCCCTGGCTGTCGCTCTGTGGTGCTCCTCGTGTCTGTGTTTTTGCAATTCCTCCGTCTCTGTCCTGCAGCCCGTGCTATTGTCCTGCTCCCTGTCGTCGTTTCTCTCCCTGCATTCTGCCCCCGTCCTTTTTTCCCTTCCTCGCTCCATCTCTCGGTCCTGCTCCCTGCCCGCCCCCGTTCCTGTTTCTCTGCCCTTCTCCTTGTCTTTCCCCTCGTTTCTCTGTCCCGTTGCCTCTTTGTTTTTGTTTCCGTGACGGTCTGCCCCGCTCCCTGTCCCGCGGCCCGGCGCCCGTTTCTCCTTGGTCTGTCTCTCCCGCTGCCCATTCTAGGAGTTTTCCCCACCGTCTGTGTCCTGCTGCTGGTCTCTGATCTTGGCCTCTCCTTCCCTTTGCCCTGCCTCCCTGTCCCTTTTGCCTCTCTCTCTGTGTCGCCTTGTCTTGCTCCCTGTCCCTGTCTTTCTCTGACAAGCTGACCTGCTCCTTGCCCTCCTTTTTCGTGGAATCACAGGCTCATTCTGCTTGGAAAAGACACGTGCAATTTTATAATCTCTCGACTGTTTCGAGAAACTGCTTGGAAGAGATCATTCCTTTTCTTGTTTTCTTTTCTTTTTTTTTTTCTTTTCTGCTCGTTTGTTTGCAGCGAGGCAGCTCGCGAGGACAGGTGAGCTGCTGGACTCTTGAACAAAAAGGTTGAGGGCGAGGAAGGGAATCCTGGCTACGCTTAGGCTTGGGGAAGTGTACGTGGGTATGCGTGTCTGTCATCCGCGCGGCTCTGGGAAAGCGCGTTCCAGGGCAGCTGAAGCTGCCCGCGGGTCAAGAAGAAGGGCCGGGGGTCTGAAAAGAAGCGGGCGCGCTGCGGCGGCGCGGGGGGCGCGGCGCGCCCGCGCTCGGTGCTGCCGTCTGGTGGCCACAGGCCGGTACTGCAGCTGGGAAGCGGCGCCCTGTGCCCGTGCCGGGGCGGGGCCGAGGGGGGCGCTGCCGCTGCGGGCGGGGTCGTGGCCGTGGCCGTCAGAAAGCGGGGGGGGCAGCGGTCGGACCGGCCGCCGGGAAAAAAAGAGAGGCCCCCGGCTGTCGTGGGGCAGCCCCGCTGCGAGGGGGCACGGGCGAGGAGGCGGCAGGAGGCGGCAGCGGTGGCGGCGTCTTCTCGGTCCCGGGCAGAGGGGGGAGAAACCTGCCGGCCGGCGCTCCTTAGGGTTGAGCGTTTCTCTTGTCTTTGTTGACAGTGAATTTATGGGCACACTGGAAATAGCCTTGAATGTTTAAACGTAGAACGGAATTTTTAGTGAGAAGTGGCATGGGTATAGTTAATTTTGGAGCACCTGGGTGCCAGTTGGAATGTAAGGAATGAAACGGGATGGAAAGTAGTAATCGAACCTGGGGTTTACTTGTGGGTTTTTTTCCTCGTTAATATGTCGATGGCATGTTGTCCTGCGGCTCGATCCCCGTTCTGTTTAGTGGAGTCTTCAATTGAGGACATTCAGGTAAAAAAATGTGTCCTTCCAGAAAAGGACTAATTGTTCGTAGGGCTGAGAGAGGCTTTTAAGTACGTGATCAGAATCGAAGCTGAATACTACTTTACGATGCTGCTGTTGGTCTTCGCTTTCGTTTGTTTCCCCGCCGCTCCCTAATGTTTGGGAGCTCCAAGTCGGATTTTATTTTTGTTCAATGACTAAGACGTGTTTTTTCCCCCGGGAGGGGCTGTGCTTCAAAATGAATGTGTTTGCTCACAAATGTGCAAGTCCGTTGGTGTAAGACAAACAGAAACCCACCGTAGTCAAGTTCGAAGCGTGTGTCTGGGAGATGGATGGTTTAATTTTACGAGTTCACGCCTATGCAATTTTAGCGCCGGAGGAAAATGAAAGCTAAGGGCTTTTTGTGGTGTGGGTAGGCATCCGCACACCTTTTTAGGATAAGCGAATGACCGCGGTTTGTTCTTTACTTTTTAGTTTCCATCTTTGAAGCTGCACGGCCAAATGCGCTCGGGGTCCCCGCAGGGCGGCGAGCAGGCGAGTGAGGATGCAGAGCGGGCCAATCAGACGGCGCGAGCAAGGTTGAGGGGCGGAGCGCTGATAGGCGGCGAGAATGGCGATTGACGTGCGTAGGCAGCCAATGAGGTTGGCGGAGGGGCGGTGCTTGCGAAGTCCCTACTGCGCATGCCCAAGTGGGCGCAGTCCTCAGTCAGGTCCGGCGCAGGCGCGGGCTTGTGGGGGCGGAGCGCGGGAAGGAGCATCCAATAGGAGGGCAGCGCGGTGGGGTGGAAAGCAGCCAATGAGAGCGCGCCGACTCAATCCAGTTGGAATAGCTAGCTCCCTGGCAAGCGTGTCCGTGGTGTCTCGGGGGGGTACCGGGAATGAACGGGACGGGCGTCGGGGCGAGGGACGGGAGGCTGCGGAGCTCTCGCTGCGGCCGGCTCCCGGGGATCTGGAGGCAGGCGGTTCAGGGCAGGGCAGTCCTTGGTGAGGTCCCCGGAGCCGGCAGAGGGGCATGAGGTGACGGGCGGGAACCTCCCGCCGGGTGTCGGTGCCCGCTGAGCGCGGCGGGACGGTGGGAGGGAGCGAGGGGAACGGAGCGGCGAAATAGGCGGCAGGTGAGTGCGGGCGTGGCGAGGGTGACCGTGACGTTGGAACAGGAGGAACGGGATGGGCCAGTGCGGTGGGGAGGTGTTTAGTTAGGTTTCCCCCTCCTGCCCTCATGGCCGAGCTCGCGAAGCTGGTGAGAGGCGTGTGACTCTTAGGGCAGGTGGGCTAACGGTCTGTGGCCTGGAGCCGTGTCTCCCGTGCAGCGCCCGTTCCCGGTATTGCAGTCTCTCCGGGAGCGGCGCAGCCCCCTTTTGTCAGGGGGATGTTTAAAAACAGAGCTAAGGTGCGGTTGCAGGCTCGGCGGCGTGGCGAGTGGGGTGCCGCTTTGGCGGAAGCGCGGAAGCTCAGGGCGAGGCCCGGCGGGTTCTGTGTCCGTACGTGCGATTGGGTGTGTCCACCCACGCCAGGCTCAGGGTCCTTCCCGGCCCGAGCGCCCTCCCCGTGGAGAGGAGCCCCGTGGAGCCGTGGCACCCACGCGCTCAGCTTCCCCTTTCTGGACAACGTGGCACAAGAGAAGGAAAAAGAAAACGCACACACAAAAAGACAGCGCAAGGCCTCGCGCCCAATATGCACGTGGCTTTGCGCTTCGGGCGGGGAGGCGATGGGCGGAGGGAATGGCAATTCAAGTGCAGAGCGGGCCGATCGCGTGCTTGCATGCTGCCGCGGGCCGGGGACAGCCGGGGTCGGGACTCGGAGGCGCTGCCTCCGGGTGCCGTCGGCCAGCAGAGCAAGCCGGGCGCGTTAGCCTTCCGGCACCGGGCTGGCGGGCGGCGGTGTTCGTTTTCGGGACTTGCGGCCGTCCCTGCGACAGGGGCGCTTTCCTGCCGCGGCTCTCTGGCAGAAGTTGATTGACGGGAACCTGAGGAATCCAGCCTAGCAGATCCACCGGTCCTAGTAAAGCCAGGGAAACACAGAAAAGAAACGGAGTTTTTAATTGATACTGGAGTATCTTGTTCTATTTTGAACCAGGAAACGATACCCTCAGATAAAGATTTTGTAACTGTAGTGGGAGCTACTGGCCAACAAAAGAAAGCTTTATTTTTACGGCCAATCAAATATAAGTTAGGAAAACCAGTCGGAATGTATAAGTTCTTCTATATGCCTAGGTCTCCAAAACTGTTACTAAGACGAGACCTGTGAAAACAATTGAAAGCAATCATGACATTCAAACGGGGGAAAGTGAGATTCAAGATAAAAGAGCCGGGATTTTAATTGGCAATGATTCAAACCGACAAGCAAAGCCAAATAGCTCGGGAAATACTGGATCAAGTATTTGCAGGGGTATGGGCTTCGGCAGTTCCTGGTAAATCAAAGAATGCAGAACCAGTGAAAATTAATTTGAAAGCTGGAGCCGGACCAGTCAGAACTAGACCATATCCTCTGAAATTAGAGCATAGAGAAGGGGTAAAAGAAATGACCGGTAACTTTTTGCAGTTTAGGCTGCTGATAGAAGGTGAGTCAGAAGCGAGCACTTCAATCCGGCCTGTAAAGAAACCAGACAGTAAAAGCTATAGGTTAGTGCAAGATTGGAGAGCAATAAACAAAATTACCGCAGATTGACACCCGGTAGTAGCTAACCCTTACACATTGTTAGATAAATGGCGAGATAATCACGAATGGTCTACCGTGTTGGATTTCAAAGATGCCTTTTTCTGTCTTGCATTAGCCAAAGAGAGTCAGAAGCTTTTTGCTTTTGAGTGGGAAAATCCCTTTAGTGGGAGAGAGACCCAATTAACCTGGGTCGTGTCACCCCGGGGATTCAGGAGCAGCCCTGTGATTTTCGGAAACCAGTTAGCATGAGAACGTGACGCCTGGGAAGCTCTTCCGGGCAATGGGACTTTGTTGTCTCCTTATAGGCACGAAACCCGAAGAGGGTTGTGTGCAATGGACTGTAAGCTGACTGATTTTCTGCGATTAAGTGAGCATGGGGTTTCCCACAGAAGGCCCGGCTGATGCGGCACCGAGTGACTTATCTGGGATTGGAGATCTCCGGAGGACGGCGAGAGCTGGGGACAGAGCGGAAAGAACCTGTTTGCCGGACGCCGGAACCGGCGACGGTGAAAGGGCTGCGGACGTTTCTTGAAAGGACAGGTTGGTGCGGGCTTTGGATTTGGAATGATGGGCTCTCAGTAAAGCCTTTGTACGAACTGTTAAAAGAAAACAGCTCCGAGTTGAATTGGACGGGAGAAGCCGGGAGGGCTTTTTCGCAACTGAAAAAGGAACTGGCGAGGGCTCCGGCCCTGGGCCTCCCGGGTGTCACCAAACCATTTTGGTTGTACTCACACGAAAGGCAAAGTATTGCTTTGGGTGTTCCGGCACGGCGGTTAAGGTCTCCTAAGCGAGCCGTGGTCTGCTTCCCTAAGCAGCCAGACGAAGCGAGCAAAGGCCGGCCTGGCTGTCTTTGAGCCGTGGCAGCTGTCGCGCTCGACGTGCGGGAAGCTCGTAAGCTCACTGTGGGACAGCAAATGACTGTATTAGCGTCCCCTGAAATACCAGGCCGTGTGGGTGGAACAAGATGATGGAAATATTGCTACTACTGACATGGTCAATCCAGCTTCTCTCCTCAGTGGATCTGTTTCGGAGCCTGTGGTGTCCGATTGCTCGGAAACAACAGAAGCTGTTTACTCCAGCGGACCGGATCTAAAGGACCAGCCGGCCACTGGAGGATGCCGAAGGCTCCTGGTTCACCGTCGGAAGCAGCTCTGCGTAAAGCGAGGAGTACGTCAAGCCGGGTGTGCGGTGACAACTACCCACAAGGTAATCGAAACTAAACCTTTACCTGCAGAGACTTCTGCCCAGAAAGCTGCGCTCACACGAGCTTTAGAATTATCCAAAGAGAAGGAGGTTAATATTTGCACTGTTTCAAAGTATGTTTTTAGAATGGTGCGTGCCATTTGAAAAGAACAAAGTTTATTAACAGCAGAAGGAAGACAGATTAAATATGATGCTCCAATTGTTGGAAGCTGTGCCGTTGCTAGAAGAGTTGCCATCGTGCGTTGCAAAGGGCATCGAAAGGGAGCAGTGATCAGGAAACTGGAAATAAATTGGCAGATCGCAGATTATACTGCTAGACAAGCAGTGTCACGGCCCCCCTGCCCTGCCTGGCCTCGCTGGCTTTTCTGTTGTTCCGTGGCGGTCCTTCTCCCGCCCTTTCTAACTGCTTTCCCCTCCCTCCCCCAGCCAGCCATCCCCTCTTTCTTTTCTCTCTTCCTGGGTGTTTTTTTCTTTCTGCGTATCTCTCTCCAGCGGCCCAGCGCCGTTGGTTTGGTTCGTTTTTTTCCGCTCCGGCGCTGTCGCGCTCTCTGTGCCTCTTTCCCCTGGCTGTCGCTCTGTGGTGCTCCTCGTGTCTGTGTTTTTGCAATTCCTCCGTCTCTGTCCTGCAGCCCGTGCTATTGTCCTGCTCCCTGTCGTCGTTTCTCTCCCTGCATTCTGCCCCCGTCCTTTTTTCCCTTCCTCGCTCCATCTCTCGGTCCTGCTCCCTGCCCGCCCCCGTTCCTGTTTCTCTGCCCTTCTCCTTGTCTTTCCCCTCGTTTCTCTGTCCCGTTGCCTCTTTGTTTTTGTTTCCGTGACGGTCTGCCCCGCTCCCTGTCCCGCGGCCCGGCGCCCGTTTCTCCTTGGTCTGTCTCTCCCGCTGCCCATTCTAGGAGTTTTCCCCACCGTCTGTGTCCTGCTGCTGGTCTCTGATCTTGGCCTCTCCTTCCCTTTGCCCTGCCTCCCTGTCCCTTTTGCCTCTCTCTCTGTGTCGCCTTGTCTTGCTCCCTGTCCCTGTCTTTCTCTGACAAGCTGACCTGCTCCTTGCCCTCCTTTTTCGTGGAATCACAGGCTCATTCTGCTTGGAAAAGACACGTGCAATTTTATAATCTCTCGACTGTTTCGAGAAACTGCTTGGAAGAGATCATTCCTTTTCTTGTTTTCTTTTCTTTTTTTTTTTTTCTTTTCTGCTCGTTTGTTTGCAGCGAGGCAGCTCGCGAGGACAGGTGAGCTGCTGGACTCTTGAACAAAAACGTTGAGGGCGAGGAAGGGAATCCTGGCTACGCTTAGGCTTGGGGAAGTGTACGTGGGTATGCGTGTCTGTCATCCGCGCGGCTCTGGGAAAGCGCGTTCCAGGGCAGCTGAAGCTGCCCGCGGGTCAAGAAGAAGGGCCGGGGGTCTGAAAAGAAGCGGGCGCGCTGCGGCGGCGCGGGGGGCGCGGCGCGCCCGCGCTCGGTGCTGCCGTCTGGTGGCCACAGGCCGGTACTGCAGCTGGGAAGCGGCGCCCTGTGCCCGTGCCGGGGCGGGGCCGAGGGGGGCGCTGCCGCTGCGGGCGGGGTCGTGGCCGTGGCCGTCAGAAAGCGGGGGGGGCAGCGGTCGGACCGGCCGCCGGGAAAAAAAGAGAGGCCCCCGGCTGTCGTGGGGCAGCCCGGCTGCGAGGGGGCACGGGCGAGGAGGCGGCAGGAGGCGGCAGCGGTGGCGGCGTCTTCTCGGTCCCGGGCAGAGGGGGGAGAAACCTGCCGGCCGGCGCTCCTTAGGGTTGAGCGTTTCTCTTGTCTTTGTTGACAGTGAATTTATGGGCACACTGGAAATAGCCTTGAATGTTTAAACGTAGAACGGAATTTTTAGTGAGAAGTGGCATGGGTATAGTTAATTTTGGAGCACCTGGGTGCCAGTTGGAATGTAAGGAATGAAACGGGATGGAAAGTAGTAATCGAACCTGGGGTTTACTTGTGGGTTTTTTTCCTCGTTAATATGTCGATGGCATGTTGTCCTGCGGCTCGATCCCCGTTCTGTTTAGTGGAGTCTTCAATTGAGGACATTCAGGTAAAAAAATGTGTCCTTCCAGAAAAGGACTAATTGTTCGTAGGGCTGAGAGAGGCTTTTAAGTACGTGATCAGAATCGAAGCTGAATACTACTTTACGATGCTGCTGTTGGTCTTCGCTTTCGTTTGTTTCCCCGCCGCTCCCTAATGTTTGGGAGCTCCAAGTCGGATTTTATTTTTGTTCAATGACTAAGACGTGTTTTTTCCCCCGGGAGGGGCTGTGCTTCAAAATGAATGTGTTTGCTCACAAATGTGCAAGTCCGTTGGTGTAAGACAAACAGAAACCCACCGTAGTCAAGTTCGAAGCGTGTGTCTGGGAGATGGATGGTTTAATTTTACGAGTTCACGCCTATGCAATTTTAGCGCCGGAGGAAAATGAAAGCTAAGGGCTTTTTGTGGTGTGGGTAGGCATCCGCACACCTTTTTAGGATAAGCGAATGACCGCGGTTTGTTCTTTACTTTTTAGTTTCCATCTTTGAAGCTGCACGGCCAAATGCGCTCGGGGTCCCCGCAGGGCGGCGAGCAGGCGAGTGAGGATGCAGAGCGGGCCAATCAGACGGCGCGAGCAAGGTTGAGGGGCGGAGCGCTGATAGGCGGCGAGAATGGCGATTGACGTGCGTAGGCAGCCAATGAGGTTGGCGGAGGGGCGGTGCTTGCGAAGTCCCTACTGCGCATGCCCAAGTGGGCGCAGTCCTCAGTCAGGTCCGGCGCAGGCGCGGGCTTGTGGGGGCGGAGCGCGGGAAGGAGCATCCAATAGGAGGGCAGCGCGGTGGGGTGGAAAGCAGCCAATGAGAGCGCGCCGACTCAATCCAGTTGGAATAGCTAGCTCCCTGGCAAGCGTGTCCGTGGTGTCTCGGGGGGGTACCGGGAATGAACGGGACGGGCGTCGGGGCGAGGGACGGGAGGCTGCGGAGCTCTCGCTGCGGCCGGCTCCCGGGGATCTGGAGGCAGGCGGTTCAGGGCAGGGCAGTCCTTGGTGAGGTCCCCGGAGCCGGCAGAGGGGCATGAGGTGACGGGCGGGAACCTCCCGCCGGGTGTCGGTGCCCGCTGAGCGCGGCGGGACGGTGGGAGGGAGCGAGGGGAACGGAGCGGCGAAATAGGCGGCAGGTGAGTGCGGGCGTGGCGAGGGTGACCGTGACGTTGGAACAGGAGGAACGGGATGGGCCAGTGCGGTGGGGAGGTGTTTAGTTAGGTTTCCCCCTCCTGCCCTCATGGCCGAGCTCGCGAAGCTGGTGAGAGGCGTGTGACTCTTAGGGCAGGTGGGCTAACGGTCTGTGGCCTGGAGCCGTGTCTCCCGTGCAGCGCCCGTTCCCGGTATTGCAGTCTCTCCGGGAGCGGCGCAGCCCCCTTTTGTCAGGGGGATGTTTAAAAACAGAGCTAAGGTGCGGTTGCAGGCTCGGCGGCGTGGCGAGTGGGGTGCCGCTTTGGCGGAAGCGCGGAAGCTCAGGGCGAGGCCCGGCGGGTTCTGTGTCCGTACGTGCGATTGGGTGTGTCCACCCACGCCAGGCTCAGGGTCCTTCCCGGCCCGAGCGCCCTCCCCGTGGAGAGGAGCCCCGTGGAGCCGTGGCACCCACGCGCTCAGCTTCCCCTTTCTGGACAACGTGGCACAAGAGAAGGAAAAAGAAAACGCACACACAAAAAGACAGCGCAAGGCCTCGCGCCCAATATGCACGTGGCTTTGCGCTTCGGGCGGGGAGGCGATGGGCGGAGGGAATGGCAATTCAAGTGCAGAGCGGGCCGATCGCGTGCTTGCATGCTGCCGCGGGCCGGGGACAGCCGGGGTCGGGACTCGGAGGCGCTGCCTCCGGGTGCCGTCGGCCAGCAGAGCAAGCCGGGCGCGTTAGCCTTCCGGCACCGGGCTGGCGGGCGGCGGTGTTCGTTTTCGGGACTTGCGGCCGTCCCTGCGACAGGGGCGCTTTCCTGCCGCGGCTCTCTGGCAGAAGTTGATTGACGGGAACCTGAGGAATCCAGCCTAGCAGATCCACCGGTCCTAGTAAAGCCAGGGAAACACAGAAAAGAAACGGAGTTTTTAATTGATACTGGAGTATCTTGTTCTATTTTGAACCAGGAAACGATACCCTCAGATAAAGATTTTGTAACTGTAGTGGGAGCTACTGGCCAACAAAAGAAAGCTTTATTTTTACGGCCAATCAAATATAAGTTAGGAAAACCAGTCGGAATGTATAAGTTCTTCTATATGCCTAGGTCTCCAAAACTGTTACTAAGACGAGACCTGTGAAAACAATTGAAAGCAATCATGACATTCAAACGGGGGAAAGTGAGATTCAAGATAAAAGAGCCGGGATTTTAATTGGCAATGATTCAAACCGACAAGCAAAGCCAAATAGCTCGGGAAATACTGGATCAAGTATTTGCAGGGGTATGGGCTTCGGCAGTTCCTGGTAAATCAAAGAATGCAGAACCAGTGAAAATTAATTTGAAAGCTGGAGCCGGACCAGTCAGAACTAGACCATATCCTCTGAAATTAGAGCATAGAGAAGGGGTAAAAGAAATGACCGGTAACTTTTTGCAGTTTAGGCTGCTGATAGAAGGTGAGTCAGAAGCGAGCACTTCAATCCGGCCTGTAAAGAAACCAGACAGTAAAAGCTATAGGTTAGTGCAAGATTGGAGAGCAATAAACAAAATTACCGCAGATTGACACCCGGTAGTAGCTAACCCTTACACATTGTTAGATAAATGGCGAGATAATCACAAATGGTCTACCGTGTTGGATTTCAAAGATGCCTTTTTCTGTCTTGCATTAGCCAAAGAGAGTCAGAAGCTTTTTGCTTTTGAGTGGGAAAATCCCTTTAGTGGGAGAGAGACCCAATTAACCTGGGTCGTGTCACCCCGGGGATTCAGGAGCAGCCCTGTGATTTTCGGAAACCAGTTAGCATGAGAACGTGACGCCTGGGAAGCTCTTCCGGGCAATGGGACTTTGTTGTCTCCTTATAGGCACGAAACCCGAAGAGGGTTGTGTGCAATGGACTGTAAGCTGACTGATTTTCTGCGATTAAGTGAGCATGGGGTTTCCCACAGAAGGCCCGGCTGATGCGGCACCGAGTGACTTATCTGGGATTGGAGATCTCCGGAGGACGGCGAGAGCTGGGGACAGAGCGGAAAGAACCTGTTTGCCGGACGCCGGAACCGGCGACGGTGAAAGGGCTGCGGACGTTTCTTGAAAGGACAGGTTGGTGCGGGCTTTGGATTTGGAATGATGGGCTCTCAGTAAAGCCTTTGTACGAACTGTTAAAAGAAAACAGCTCCGAGTTGAATTGGACGGGAGAAGCCGGGAGGGCTTTTTCGCAACTGAAAAAGGAACTGGCGAGGGCTCCGGCCCTGGGCCTCCCGGGTGTCACCAAACCATTTTGGTTGTACTCACACGAAAGGCAAAGTATTGCTTTGGGTGTTCCGGCACGGCGGTTAAGGTCTCCTAAGCGAGCCGTGGTCTGCTTCCCTAAGCAGCCAGACGAAGCGAGCAAAGGCCGGCCTGGCTGTCTTTGAGCCGTGGCAGCTGTCGCGCTCGACGTGCGGGAAGCTCGTAAGCTCACTGTGGGACAGCAAATGACTGTATTAGCGTCCCCTGAAATACCAGGCCGTGTGGGTGGAACAAGATGATGGAAATATTGCTACTACTGACATGGTCAATCCAGCTTCTCTCCTCAGTGGATCTGTTTCGGAGCCTGTGGTGTCCGATTGCTCGGAAACAACAGAAGCTGTTTACTCCAGCGGACCGGATCTAAAGGACCAGCCGGCCACTGGAGGATGCCGAAGGCTCCTGGTTCACCGTCGGAAGCAGCTCTGCGTAAAGCGAGGAGTACGTCAAGCCGGGTGTGCGGTGACAACTACCCACAAGGTAATCGAAACTAAACCTTTACCTGCAGAGACTTCTGCCCAGAAAGCTGCGCTCACACGAGCTTTAGAATTATCCAAAGAGAAGGAGGTTAATATTTGCACTGTTTCAAAGTATGTTTTTAGAATGGTGCGTGCCATTTGAAAAGAACAAAGTTTATTAACAGCAGAAGGAAGACAGATTAAATATGATGCTCCAATTGTTGGAAGCTGTGCCGTTGCTAGAAGAGTTGCCATCGTGCGTTGCAAAGGGCATCGAAAGGGAGCAGTGATCAGGAAACTGGAAATAAATTGGCAGATCGCAGATTATACTGCTAGACAAGCAGTGTCACGGCCCCCCTGCCCTGCCTGGCCTCGCTGGCTTTTCTGTTGTTCCGTGGCGGTCCTTCTCCCGCCCTTTCTAACTGCTTTCCCCTCCCTCCCCCAGCCAGCCATCCCCTCTTTCTTTTCTCTCTTCCTGGGTGTTTTTTTCTTTCTGCGTATCTCTCTCCAGCGGCCCAGCGCCGTTGGTTTGGTTCGTTTTTTTCCGCTCCGGCGCTGTCGCGCTCTCTGTGCCTCTTTCCCCTGGCTGTCGCTCTGTGGTGCTCCTCGTGTCTGTGTTTTTGCAATTCCTCCGTCTCTGTCCTGCAGCCCGTGCTATTGTCCTGCTCCCTGTCGTCGTTTCTCTCCCTGCATTCTGCCCCCGTCCTTTTTTCCCTTCCTCGCTCCATCTCTCGGTCCTGCTCCCTGCCCGCCCCCGTTCCTGTTTCTCTGCCCTTCTCCTTGTCTTTCCCCTCGTTTCTCTGTCCCGTTGCCTCTTTGTTTTTGTTTCCGTGACGGTCTGCCCCGCTCCCTGTCCCGCGGCCCGGCGCCCGTTTCTCCTTGGTCTGTCTCTCCCGCTGCCCATTCTAGGAGTTTTCCCCACCGTCTGTGTCCTGCTGCTGGTCTCTGATCTTGGCCTCTCCTTCCCTTTGCCCTGCCTCCCTGTCCCTTTTGCCTCTCTCTCTGTGTCGCCTTGTCTTGCTCCCTGTCCCTGTCTTTCTCTGACAAGCTGACCTGCTCCTTGCCCTCCTTTTTCGTGGAATCACAGGCTCATTCTGCTTGGAAAAGACACGTGCAATTTTATAATCTCTCGACTGTTTCGAGAAACTGCTTGGAAGAGATCATTCCTTTTCTTGTTTTCTTTTCTTTTTTTTTTTTTCTTTTCTGCTCGTTTGTTTGCAGCGAGGCAGCTCGCGAGGACAGGTGAGCTGCTGGACTCTTGAACAAAAACGTTGAGGGCGAGGAAGGGAATCCTGGCTACGCTTAGGCTTGGGGAAGTGTACGTGGGTATGCGTGTCTGTCATCCGCGCGGCTCTGGGAAAGCGCGTTCCAGGGCAGCTGAAGCTGCCCGCGGGTCAAGAAGAAGGGCCGGGGGTCTGAAAAGAAGCGGGCGCGCTGCGGCGGCGCGGGGGGCGCGGCGCGCCCGCGCTCGGTGCTGCCGTCTGGTGGCCACAGGCCGGTACTGCAGCTGGGAAGCGGCGCCCTGTGCCCGTGCCGGGGCGGGGCCGAGGGGGGCGCTGCCGCTGCGGGCGGGGTCGTGGCCGTGGCCGTCAGAAAGCGGGGGGGGCAGCGGTCGGACCGGCCGCCGGGAAAAAAAGAGAGGCCCCCGGCTGTCGTGGGGCAGCCCGGCTGCGAGGGGGCACGGGCGAGGAGGCGGCAGGAGGCGGCAGCGGTGGCGGCGTCTTCTCGGTCCCGGGCAGAGGGGGGAGAAACCTGCCGGCCGGCGCTCCTTAGGGTTGAGCGTTTCTCTTGTCTTTGTTGACAGTGAATTTATGGGCACACTGGAAATAGCCTTGAATGTTTAAACGTAGAACGGAATTTTTAGTGAGAAGTGGCATGGGTATAGTTAATTTTGGAGCACCTGGGTGCCAGTTGGAATGTAAGGAATGAAACGGGATGGAAAGTAGTAATCGAACCTGGGGTTTACTTGTGGGTTTTTTTCCTCGTTAATATGTCGATGGCATGTTGTCCTGCGGCTCGATCCCCGTTCTGTTTAGTGGAGTCTTCAATTGAGGACATTCAGGTAAAAAAATGTGTCCTTCCAGAAAAGGACTAATTGTTCGTAGGGCTGAGAGAGGCTTTTAAGTACGTGATCAGAATCGAAGCTGAATACTACTTTACGATGCTGCTGTTGGTCTTCGCTTTCGTTTGTTTCCCCGCCGCTCCCTAATGTTTGGGAGCTCCAAGTCGGATTTTATTTTTGTTCAATGACTAAGACGTGTTTTTTCCCCCGGGAGGGGCTGTGCTTCAAAATGAATGTGTTTGCTCACAAATGTGCAAGTCCGTTGGTGTAAGACAAACAGAAACCCACCGTAGTCAAGTTCGAAGCGTGTGTCTGGGAGATGGATGGTTTAATTTTACGAGTTCACGCCTATGCAATTTTAGCGCCGGAGGAAAATGAAAGCTAAGGGCTTTTTGTGGTGTGGGTAGGCATCCGCACACCTTTTTAGGATAAGCGAATGACCGCGGTTTGTTCTTTACTTTTTAGTTTCCATCTTTGAAGCTGCACGGCCAAATGCGCTCGGGGTCCCCGCAGGGCGGCGAGCAGGCGAGTGAGGATGCAGAGCGGGCCAATCAGACGGCGCGAGCAAGGTTGAGGGGCGGAGCGCTGATAGGCGGCGAGAATGGCGATTGACGTGCGTAGGCAGCCAATGAGGTTGGCGGAGGGGCGGTGCTTGCGAAGTCCCTACTGCGCATGCCCAAGTGGGCGCAGTCCTCAGTCAGGTCCGGCGCAGGCGCGGGCTTGTGGGGGCGGAGCGCGGGAAGGAGCATCCAATAGGAGGGCAGCGCGGTGGGGTGGAAAGCAGCCAATGAGAGCGCGCCGACTCAATCCAGTTGGAATAGCTAGCTCCCTGGCAAGCGTGTCCGTGGTGTCTCGGGGGGGTACCGGGAATGAACGGGACGGGCGTCGGGGCGAGGGACGGGAGGCTGCGGAGCTCTCGCTGCGGCCGGCTCCCGGGGATCTGGAGGCAGGCGGTTCAGGGCAGGGCAGTCCTTGGTGAGGTCCCCGGAGCCGGCAGAGGGGCATGAGGTGACGGGCGGGAACCTCCCGCCGGGTGTCGGTGCCCGCTGAGCGCGGCGGGACGGTGGGAGGGAGCGAGGGGAACGGAGCGGCGAAATAGGCGGCAGGTGAGTGCGGGCGTGGCGAGGGTGACCGTGACGTTGGAACAGGAGGAACGGGATGGGCCAGTGCGGTGGGGAGGTGTTTAGTTAGGTTTCCCCCTCCTGCCCTCATGGCCGAGCTCGCGAAGCTGGTGAGAGGCGTGTGACTCTTAGGGCAGGTGGGCTAACGGTCTGTGGCCTGGAGCCGTGTCTCCCGTGCAGCGCCCGTTCCCGGTATTGCAGTCTCTCCGGGAGCGGCGCAGCCCCCTTTTGTCAGGGGGATGTTTAAAAACAGAGCTAAGGTGCGGTTGCAGGCTCGGCGGCGTGGCGAGTGGGGTGCCGCTTTGGCGGAAGCGCGGAAGCTCAGGGCGAGGCCCGGCGGGTTCTGTGTCCGTACGTGCGATTGGGTGTGTCCACCCACGCCAGGCTCAGGGTCCTTCCCGGCCCGAGCGCCCTCCCCGTGGAGAGGAGCCCCGTGGAGCCGTGGCACCCACGCGCTCAGCTTCCCCTTTCTGGACAACGTGGCACAAGAGAAGGAAAAAGAAAACGCACACACAAAAAGACAGCGCAAGGCCTCGCGCCCAATATGCACGTGGCTTTGCGCTTCGGGCGGGGAGGCGATGGGCGGAGGGAATGGCAATTCAAGTGCAGAGCGGGCCGATCGCGTGCTTGCATGCTGCCGCGGGCCAGGGACAGCCAGGGTCGGGACTCGGAGGCGCTGCCTCCGGGTGCCGTCGGCCAGCAGAGCAAGCCGGGCGCGTTAGCCTTCCGGCACCGGGCTGGCGGGCGGCGGTGTTCGTTTTCGGGACTTGCGGCCGTCCCTGCGACAGGGGCGCTTTCCTGCCGCGGCTCTCTGGCAGAAGTTGATTGACGGGAACCTGAGGAATCCAGCCTAGCAGATCCACCGGTCCTAGTAAAGCCAGGGAAACACAGAAAAGAAACGGAGTTTTTAATTGATACTGGAGTATCTTGTTCTATTTTGAACCAGGAAACGATACCCTCAGATAAAGATTTTGTAACTGTAGTGGGAGCTACTGGCCAACAAAAGAAAGCTTTATTTTTACGGCCAATCAAATATAAGTTAGGAAAACCAGTCGGAATGTATAAGTTCTTCTATATGCCTAGGTCTCCAAAACTGTTACTAAGACGAGACCTGTGAAAACAATTGAAAGCAATCATGACATTCAAACGGGGGAAAGTGAGATTCAAGATAAAAGAGCCGGGATTTTAATTGGCAATGATTCAAACCGACAAGCAAAGCCAAATAGCTCGGGAAATACTGGATCAAGTATTTGCAGGGGTATGGGCTTCGGCAGTTCCTGGTAAATCAAAGAATGCAGAACCAGTGAAAATTAATTTGAAAGCTGGAGCCGGACCAGTCAGAACTAGACCATATCCTCTGAAATTAGAGCATAGAGAAGGGGTAAAAGAAATGACCGGTAACTTTTTGCAGTTTAGGCTGCTGATAGAAGGTGAGTCAGAAGCGAGCACTTCAATCCGGCCTGTAAAGAAACCAGACAGTAAAAGCTATAGGTTAGTGCAAGATTGGAGAGCAATAAACAAAATTACCGCAGATTGACACCCGGTAGTAGCTAACCCTTACACATTGTTAGATAAATGGCGAGATAATCACAAATGGTCTACCGTGTTGGATTTCAAAGATGCCTTTTTCTGTCTTGCATTAGCCAAAGAGAGTCAGAAGCTTTTTGCTTTTGAGTGGGAAAATCCCTTTAGTGGGAGAAAGACCCAATTAACCTGGGTCGTGTCACCCCGGGGATTCAGGAGCAGCCCTGTGATTTTCAGAAACCAGTTAGCATGAGAACGTGACGCCTGGGAAGCTCTTCCAGGCAATGGGACTTTGTTGTCTCCTTATAGGCACGAAACCCGAAGAGGGTTGTGTGCAATGGACTGTAAGCTGACTGATTTTCTGCGATTAAGTGAGCATGGGGTTTCCCACAGAAGGCCCGGCTGATGCGGCACCGAGTGACTTATCTGGGATTGGAGATCTCCGGAGGACGGCGAGAGCTGGGGACAGAGCGGAAAGAACCTGTTTGCCGGACGCCGGAACCAGCGACGGTGAAAGGGCTGCGGACGTTTCTTGAAAGGACAGGTTGGTGCGGGCTTTGGATTTGTAATGGTGGACTCTCAGTAAAGCTTTTGTACGAACTGTTAAAAGAAAACAGCTCCGAGTTGAATTGGACGGGAGAAGCCGGGAGGGCTTTTTCGCAACTGAAAAAGGAACTGGCGAGGGCTCCGGCCCTGGGCCTCCCAGGTGTCACCAAACCATTTTGGTTGTACTCACACGAAAGGCAAAGTATTGCTTTGGGTGTTCCGGCACGGCGGTTAAGGTCTCCTAAGCGAGCCGCGGTCTGCTTCCCTAAGCAACCAGACGAAGCGAGCAAAGGCCGGCCTGGCTGTCTTTGAGCCGTGGCAGCTGTCGCGCTCGACGTGCGGGAAGCTCGTAAGCTCACTGTGGGACAGCAAATGACTGTATTAGCGTCCCCTGAAATACCAGGCCGTGTGGGTGGAACAAGATGATGGAAATATTGCTACTACTGACATGGTCAATCCAGCTTCTCTCCTCAGTGGATCTGTTTCGGAGCCTGTGGTGTCCGATTGCTCGGAAACAACAGAAGCTGTTTACTCCAGCGGACCGGATCTAAAGGACCAGCCGGCCACTGGAGGATGCCGAAGGCTCCTGGTTCACCGTCGGAAGCAGCTCTGCGTAAAGCGAGGAGTACGTCAAGCCGGGTGTGCGGTGACAACTACCCACAAGGTAATCGAAACTAAACCTTTACCTGCAGAGACTTCTGCCCAGAAAGCTGCGCTCACACGAGCTTTAGAATTATCCAAAGAGAAGGAGGTTAATATTTGCACTGTTTCAAAGTATGTTTTTAGAATGGTGCGTGCCATTTGAAAAGAACAAAGTTTATTAACAGCAGAAGGAAGACAGATTAAATATGATGCTCCAATTGTTGGAAGCTGTGCCGTTGCTAGAAGAGTTGCCATCGTGCGTTGCAAAGGGCATCGAAAGGGAGCAGTGATCAGGAAACTGGAAATAAATTGGCAGATCGCAGATTATACTGCTAGACAAGCAGTGTCACGGCCCCCCTGCCCTGCCTGGCCTCGCTGGCTTTTCTGTTGTTCCGTGGCGGTCCTTCTCCCGCCCTTTCTAACTGCTTTCCCCTCCCTCCCCCAGCCAGCCATCCCCTCTTTCTTTTCTCTCTTCCTGGGTGTTTTTTTCTTTCTGCGTATCTCTCTCCAGCGGCCCAGCGCCGTTGGTTTGGTTCGTTTTTTTCCGCTCCGGCGCTGTCGCGCTCTCTGTGCCTCTTTCCCCTGGCTGTCGCTCTGTGGTGCTCCTCGTGTCTGTGTTTTTGCAATTCCTCCGTCTCTGTCCTGCAGCCCGTGCTATTGTCCTGCTCCCTGTCGTCGTTTCTCTCCCTGCATTCTGCCCCCGTCCTTTTTTCCCTTCCTCGCTCCATCTCTCGGTCCTGCTCCCTGCCCGCCCCCGTTCCTGTTTCTCTGCCCTTCTCCTTGTCTTTCCCCTCGTTTCTCTGTCCCGTTGCCTGTTTGTTTTTGTTTCCGTGACGGTCTGCCCCGCTCCCTGTCCCGCGGCCCGGCGCCCGTTTCTCCTTGGTCTGTCTCTCCCGCTGCCCATTCTAGGAGTTTTCCCCACCGTCTGTGTCCTGCTGCTGGTCTCTGATCTTGGCCTCTCCTTCCCTTTGCCCTGCCTCCCTGTCCCTTTTGCCTCTCTCTCTGTGTCGCCTTGTCTTGCTCCCTGTCCCTGTCTTTCTCTGACAAGCTGACCTGCTCCTTGCCCTCCTTTTTCGTGGAATCACAGGCTCATTCTGCTTGGAAAAGACACGTGCAATTTTATAATCTCTCGACTGTTTCGAGAAACTGCTTGGAAGAGATCATTCCTTTTCTTGTTTTCTTTTCTTTTTTTTTTTCTTTTCTGCTCGTTTGTTTGCAGCGAGGCAGCTCGCGAGGACAGGTGAGCTGCTGGACTCTTGAACAAAAACGTTGAGGGCGAGGAAGGGAATCCTGGCTACGCTTAGGCTTGGGGAAGTGTACGTGGGTATGCGTGTCTGTCATCCGCGCGGCTCTGGGAAAGCGCGTTCCAGGGCAGCTGAAGCTGCCCGCGGGTCAAGAAGAAGGGCCGGGGGTCTGAAAAGAAGCGGGCGCGCTGCGGCGGCGCGGGGGGCGCGGCGCGCCCGCGCTCGGTGCTGCCGTCTGGTGGCCACAGGCCGGTACTGCAGCTGGGAAGCGGCGCCCTGTGCCCGTGCCGGGGCGGGGCCGAGGGGGGCGCTGCCGCTGCGGGCGGGGTCGTGGCCGTGGCCGTCAGAAAGCCGGGGGGGCAGCGGTCGGACCGGCCGCCGGGAAAAAAAGAGAGGCCCCCGGCTGTCGTGGGGCAGCCCCGCTGCGAGGGGGCACGGGCGAGGAGGCGGCAGCGGTGGCGGCGTCTTCTCGGTCCCGGGCAGAGGGGGGAGAAACCTGCCGGCCGGCGCTCCTTAGGGTTGAGCGTTTCTCTTGTCTTTGTTGACAGTGAATTTATGGGCACACTGGAAATAGCCTTGAATGTTTAAACGTAGAACGGAATTTTTAGTGAGAAGTGGCGTGGGTATAGTTAATTTTGGAGCACCTGGGTGCCAGTTGGAATGTAAGGAATGAAACGGGATGGAAAGTAGTAATCGAACCTGGGGTTTACTTGTGGGTTTTTTTCCTCGTTAATATGTCGATGGCATGTTGTCCTGCGGCTCGATCCCCGTTCTGTTTAGTGGAGTCTTCAATTGAGGACATTCAGGTAAAAAAATGTGTCCTTCCAGAAAAGGACTAATTGTTCGTAGGGCTGAGAGAGGCTTTTAAGTACGTGATCAGAATCGAAGCTGAATACTACTTTACGATGCTGCTGTTGGTCTTCGCTTTCGTTTGTTTCCCCGCCGCTCCCTAATGTTTGGGAGCTCCAAGTCGGATTTTATTTTTGTTCAATGACTAAGACGTGTTTTTTCCCCCGGGAGGGGCTGTGCTTCAAAATGAATGTGTTTGCTCACAAATGTGCAAGTCCGTTGGTGTAAGACAAACAGAAACCCACCGTAGTCAAGTTCGAAGCGTGTGTCTGGGAGATGGATGGTTTAATTTTACGAGTTCACGCCTATGCAATTTTAGCGCCGGAGGAAAATGAAAGCTAAGGGCTTTTTGTGGTGTGGGTAGGCATCCGCACACCTTTTTAGGATAAGCGAATGACCGCGGTTTGTTCTTTACTTTTTAGTTTCCATCTTTGAAGCTGCACGGCCAAATGCGCTCGGGGTCCCCGCAGGGCGGCGAGCAGGCGAGTGAGGATGCAGAGCGGGCCAATCAGACGGCGCGAGCAAGGTTGAGGGGCGGAGCGCTGATAGGCGGCGAGAATGGCGATTGACGTGCGTAGGCAGCCAATGAGGTTGGCGGAGGGGCGGTGCTTGCGAAGTCCCTACTGCGCATGCCCAAGTGGGCGCAGTCCTCAGTCAGGTCCGGCGCAGGCGCGGGCTTGTGGGGGCGGAGCGCGGGAAGGAGCATCCAATAGGAGGGCAGCGCGGTGGGGTGGAAAGCAGCCAATGAGAGCGCGCCGACTCAATCCAGTTGGAATAGCTAGCTCCCTGGCAAGCGTGTCCGTGGTGTCTCGGGGGGGTACCGGGAATGAACGGGACGGGCGTCGGGGCGAGGGACGGGAGGCTGCGGAGCTCTCGCTGCGGCCGGCTCCCGGGGATCTGGAGGCAGGCGGTTCAGGGCAGGGCAGTCCTTGGTGAGGTCCCCGGAGCCGGCAGAGGGGCATGAGGTGACGGGCGGGAACCTCCCGCCGGGTGTCGGTGCCCGCTGAGCGCGGCGGGACGGTGGGAGGGAGCGAGGGGAACGGAGCGGCGAAATAGGCGGCAGGTGAGTGCGGGCGTGGCGAGGGTGACCGTGACGTTGGAACAGGAGGAACGGGATGGGCCAGTGCGGTGGGGAGGTGTTTAGTTAGGTTTCCCCCTCCTGCCCTCATGGCCGAGCTCGCGAAGCTGGTGAGAGGCGTGTGACTCTTAGGGCAGGTGGGCTAACGGTCTGTGGCCTGGAGCCGTGTCTCCCGTGCAGCGCCCGTTCCCGGTATTGCAGTCTCTCCGGGAGCGGCGCAGCCCCCTTTTGTCAGGGGGATGTTTAAAAACAGAGCTAAGGTGCGGTTGCAGGCTCGGCGGCGTGGCGAGTGGGGTGCCGCTTTGGCGGAAGCGCGGAAGCTCAGGGCGAGGCCCGGCGGGTTCTGTGTCCGTACGTGCGATTGGGTGTGTCCACCCACGCCAGGCTCAGGGTCCTTCCCGGCCCGAGCGCCCTCCCCGTGGAGAGGAGCCCCGTGGAGCCGTGGCACCCACGCGCTCAGCTTCCCCTTTCTGGACAACGTGGCACAAGAGAAGGAAAAAGAAAACGCACACACAAAAAGACAGCGCAAGGCCTCGCGCCCAATATGCACGTGGCTTTGCGCTTCGGGCGGGGAGGCGATGGGCGGAGGGAATGGCAATTCAAGTGCAGAGCGGGCCGATCGCGTGCTTGCATGCTGCCGCGGGCCGGGGACAGCCGGGGTCGGGACTCGGAGGCGCTGCCTCCGGGTGCCGTCGGCCAGCAGAGCAAGCCGGGCGCGTTAGCCTTCCGGCACCGGGCTGGCGGGCGGTTTTTGTTGTCTCCTTATAGGCACGAAACCCGAAGAGGGTTGTGTGCAATGGACTGTAAGCTGACTGATTTTCTGCGATTAAGTGAGCATGGGGTTTCCCACAGAAGGCCCGGCTGATGCGGCACCGAGTGACTTATCTGGGATTGGAGATCTCCGGAGGACGGCGAGAGCTGGGGACAGAGCGGAAAGAACCTGTTTGCCGGACGCCGGAACCGGCGACGGTGAAAGGGCTGCGGACGTTTCTTGAAAGGACAGGTTGGTGCGGGCTTTGGATTTGGAATGATGGGCTCTCAGTAAAGCCTTTGTACGAACTGTTAAAAGAAAACAGCTCCGAGTTGAATTGGACGGGAGAAGCCGGGAGGGCTTTTTCGCAACTGAAAAAGGAACTGGCGAGGGCTCCGGCCCTGGGCCTCCCAGGTGTCACCAAACCATTTTGGTTGTACTCACACGAAAGGCAAAGTATTGCTTTGGGTGTTCCGGCACGGCGGTTAAGGTCTCCTAAGCGAGCCGTGGTCTGCTTCCCTAAGCAGCCAGACGAAGCGAGCAAAGGCCGGCCTGGCTGTCTTTGAGCCGTGGCAGCTGTCGCGCTCGACGTGCGGGAAGCTCGTAAGCTCACTGTGGGACAGCAAATGACTGTATTAGCGTCCCCTGAAATACCAGGCCGTGTGGGTGGAACAAGATGATGGAAATATTGCTACTACTGACATTGTCAATCCAGCTTCTCTCCTCAGTGGATCTGTTTCGGAGCCTGTGGTGTCCGATTGCTCGGAAACAACAGAAGCTGTTTACTCCAGCGGACCGGATCTAAAGGACCAGCCGGCCACTGGAGGATGCTGAAGGCTCCTGGTTCACCGTCGGAAGCAGCTCTGCGTAAAGCGAGGAGTACGTCAAGCCGGGTGTGCGGTGACAACTACCCACAAGGTAATCGAAACTAAACCTTTACCTGCAGAGACTTCTGCCCAGAAAGCTGCGCTCACACGAGCTTTAGAATTATCCAAAGAGGAGGAGGTTAATATTTGCACTGTTTCAAAGTATGTTTTTAGAATGGTGCGTGCCATTTGAAAAGAACAAAGTTTATTAACAGCAGAAGGAAGACAGATTAAATATGATGCTCCAATTGTTGGAAGCTGTGCCGTTG
Organism: Caloenas nicobarica; assembly: GCF_036013445.1. NCBI lineage: Eukaryota > Metazoa > Chordata > Aves > Columbiformes > Columbidae > Caloenas > Caloenas nicobarica. Next base: position 122,360,443 of record NC_088247.1, read on the forward strand.
CTAGAAGAGTTGCCATTGTGCGTTGCAAAGGGCATCGAAAGGGAGCAGTGATCAGGAAACTGGAAATAAATTGGCAGATCGCAGATTATACTGCTAGACAAGCAGTGTCACGGCCCCCCTGCCCTGCCTGGCCTCGCTGGCTTTTCTGTTGTTCCGTGGCGGTCCTTCTCCCGCCCTTTCTAACTGCTTTCCCCTCCCTCCCCCAGCCAGCCATCCCCTCTTTCTTTTCTCTCTTCCTGGGTGTTTTTTTCTTTCTGCGTATCTCTCTCCAGCGGCCCAGCGCCGTTGGTTTGGTTCGTTTTTTTCCGCTCCGGCGCTGTCGCGCTCTCTGTGCCTCTTTCCCCTGGCTGTCGCTCTGTGGTGCGTCTCGTGTCTGTGTTTTTGCAATTCCTCCGTCTCTGTCCTGCAGCCCGTGCTATTGTCCTGCTCCCTGTCGTCGTTTCTCTCCCTGCATTCTGCCCCCGTCCTTTTTTCCCTTCCTCGCTCCATCTCTCGGTCCTGCTCCCTGCCCGCCCCCGTTCCTGTTTCTCTGCCCTTCTCCTTGTCTTTCCCCTCGTTTCTCTGTCCCGTTGCCTCTTTGTTTTTGTTTCCGTGACGGTCTGCCCCGCTCCCTGTCCCGCGGCCCGGCGCCCGTTTCTCCTTGGTCTGTCTCTCCCGCTGCCCATTCTAGGAGTTTTCCCCACCGTCTGTGTCCTGCTGCTGGTCTCTGATCTTGGCCTCTCCTTCCCTTTGCCCTGCCTCCCTGTCCCTTTTGCCTCTCTCTCTGTGTCGCCTTGTCTTGCTCCCTGTCCCTGTCTTTCTCTGACAAGCTGACCTGCTCCTTGCCCTCCTTTTTCGTGGAATCACAGGCTCATTCTGCTTGGAAAAGACACGTGCAATTTTATAATCTCTCGACTGTTTCGAGAAACTGCTTGGAAGAGATCATTCCTTTTCTTGTTTTCTTTTCTTTTTTTTTTTCTTTTCTGCTCGTTTGTTTGCAGCGAGGCAGCTCGCGAGGACAGGTGAGCTGCTGGACTCTTGAACAAAAACGTTGAGGGCGAGGAAGGGAATCCTGGCTACGCTTAGGCTTGGGGAAGTGTACGTGGGTATGCGTGTCTGTCATCCGCGCGGCTCTGGGAAAGCGCGTTCCAGGGCAGCTGAAGCTGCCCGCGGGTCAAGAAGAAGGGCCGGGGGTCTGAAAAGAAGCGGGCGCGCTGCGGCGGCGCGGGGGGCGCGGCGCGCCCGCGCTCGGTGCTGCCGTCTGGTGGCCACAGGCCGGTACTGCAGCTGGGAAGCGGCGCCCTGTGCCCGTGCCGGGGCGGGGCCGAGGGGGGCGCTGCCGCTGCGGGCGGGGTCGTGGCCGTGGCCGTCAGAAAGCCGGGGGGGCAGCGGTCGGACCGGCCGCCGGGAAAAAAAGAGAGGCCCCCGGCTGTCGTGGGGCAGCCCCGCTGCGAGGGGGCACGGGCGAGGAGGCGGCAGCGGTGGCGGCGTCTTCTCGGTCCCGGGCAGAGGGGGGAGAAACCTGCCGGCCGGCGCTCCTTAGGGTTGAGCGTTTCTCTTGTCTTTGTTGACAGTGAATTTATGGGCACACTGGAAATAGCCTTGAATGTTTAAACGTAGAACGGAATTTTTAGTGAGAAGTGGCGTGGGTATAGTTAATTTTGGAGCACCTGGGTGCCAGTTGGAATGTAAGGAATGAAACGGGATGGAAAGTAGTAATCGAACCTGGGGTTTACTTGTGGGTTTTTTTCCTCGTTAATATGTCGATGGCATGTTGTCCTGCGGCTCGATCCCCGTTCTGTTTAGTGGAGTCTTCAATTGAGGACATTCAGGTAAAAAAATGTGTCCTTCCAGAAAAGGACTAATTGTTCGTAGGGCTGAGAGAGGCTTTTAAGTACGTGATCAGAATCGAAGCTGAATACTACTTTACGATGCTGCTGTTGGTCTTCGCTTTCGTTTGTTTCCCCGCCGCTCCCTAATGTTTGGGAGCTCCAAGTCGGATTTTATTTTTGTTCAATGACTAAGACGTGTTTTTTCCCCCGGGAGGGGCTGTGCTTCAAAATGAATGTGTTTGCTCACAAATGTGCAAGTCCGTTGGTGTAAGACAAACAGAAACCCACCGTAGTCAAGTTCGAAGCGTGTGTCTGGGAGATGGATGGTTTAATTTTACGAGTTCACGCCTATGCAATTTTAGCGCCGGAGGAAAATGAAAGCTAAGGGCTTTTTGTGGTGTGGGTAGGCATCCGCACACCTTTTTAGGATAAGCGAATGACCGCGGTTTGTTCTTTACTTTTTAGTTTCCATCTTTGAAGCTGCACGGCCAAATGCGCTCGGGGTCCCCGCAGGGCGGCGAGCAGGCGAGTGAGGATGCAGAGCGGGCCAATCAGACGGCGCGAGCAAGGTTGAGGGGCGGAGCGCTGATAGGCGGCGAGAATGGCGATTGACGTGCGTAGGCAGCCAATGAGGTTGGCGGAGGGGCGGTGCTTGCGAAGTCCCTACTGCGCATGCCCAAGTGGGCGCAGTCCTCAGTCAGGTCCGGCGCAGGCGCGGGCTTGTGGGGGCGGAGCGCGGGAAGGAGCATCCAATAGGAGGGCAGCGCGGTGGGGTGGAAAGCAGCCAATGAGAGCGCGCCGACTCAATCCAGTTGGAATAGCTAGCTCCCTGGCAAGCGTGTCCGTGGTGTCTCGGGGGGGTACCGGGAATGAACGGGACGGGCGTCGGGGCGAGGGACGGGAGGCTGCGGAGCTCTCGCTGCGGCCGGCTCCCGGGGATCTGGAGGCAGGCGGTTCAGGGCAGGGCAGTCCTTGGTGAGGTCCCCGGAGCCGGCAGAGGGGCATGAGGTGACGGGCGGGAACCTCCCGCCGGGTGTCGGTGCCCGCTGAGCGCGGCGGGACGGTGGGAGGGAGCGAGGGGAACGGAGCGGCGAAATAGGCGGCAGGTGAGTGCGGGCGTGGCGAGGGTGACCGTGACGTTGGAACAGGAGGAACGGGATGGGCCAGTGCGGTGGGGAGGTGTTTAGTTAGGTTTCCCCCTCCTGCCCTCATGGCCGAGCTCGCGAAGCTGGTGAGAGGCGTGTGACTCTTAGGGCAGGTGGGCTAACGGTCTGTGGCCTGGAGCCGTGTCTCCCGTGCAGCGCCCGTTCCCGGTATTGCAGTCTCTCCGGGAGCGGCGCAGCCCCCTTTTGTCAGGGGGATGTTTAAAAACAGAGCTAAGGTGCGGTTGCAGGCTCGGCGGCGTGGCGAGTGGGGTGCCGCTTTGGCGGAAGCGCGGAAGCTCAGGGCGAGGCCCGGCGGGTTCTGTGTCCGTACGTGCGATTGGGTGTGTCCACCCACGCCAGGCTCAGGGTCCTTCCCGGCCCGAGCGCCCTCCCCGTGGAGAGGAGCCCCGTGGAGCCGTGGCACCCACGCGCTCAGCTTCCCCTTTCTGGACAACGTGGCACAAGAGAAGGAAAAAGAAAACGCACACACAAAAAGACAGCGCAAGGCCTCGCGCCCAATATGCACGTGGCTTTGCGCTTCGGGCGGGGAGGCGATGGGCGGAGGGAATGGCAATTCAAGTGCAGAGCGGGCCGATCGCGTGCTTGCATGCTGCCGCGGGCCGGGGACAGCCGGGGTCGGGACTCGGAGGCGCTGCCTCCGGGTGCCGTCGGCCAGCAGAGCAAGCCGGGCGCGTTAGCCTTCCGGCACCGGGCTGGCGGGCGGTTTTTGTTGTCTCCTTATAGGCACGAAACCCGAAGAGGGTTGTGTGCAATGGACTGTAAGCTGACTGATTTTCTGCGATTAAGTGAGCATGGGGTTTCCCACAGAAGGCCCGGCTGATGCGGCACCGAGTGACTTATCTGGGATTGGAGATCTCCGGAGGACGGCGAGAGCTGGGGACAGAGCGGAAAGAACCTGTTTGCCGGACGCCGGAACCGGCGACGGTGAAAGGGCTGCGGACGTTTCTTGAAAGGACAGGTTGGTGCGGGCTTTGGATTTGGAATGATGGGCTCTCAGTAAAGCCTTTGTACGAACTGTTAAAAGAAAACAGCTCCGAGTTGAATTGGACGGGAGAAGCCGGGAGGGCTTTTTCGCAACTGAAAAAGGAACTGGCGAGGGCTCCGGCCCTGGGCCTCCCAGGTGTCACCAAACCATTTTGGTTGTACTCACACGAAAGGCAAAGTATTGCTTTGGGTGTTCCGGCACGGCGGTTAAGGTCTCCTAAGCGAGCCGTGGTCTGCTTCCCTAAGCAGCCAGACGAAGCGAGCAAAGGCCGGCCTGGCTGTCTTTGAGCCGTGGCAGCTGTCGCGCTCGACGTGCGGGAAGCTCGTAAGCTCACTGTGGGACAGCAAATGACTGTATTAGCGTCCCCTGAAATACCAGGCCGTGTGGGTGGAACAAGATGATGGAAATATTGCTACTACTGACATTGTCAATCCAGCTTCTCTCCTCAGTGGATCTGTTTCGGAGCCTGTGGTGTCCGATTGCTCGGAAACAACAGAAGCTGTTTACTCCAGCGGACCGGATCTAAAGGACCAGCCGGCCACTGGAGGATGCTGAAGGCTCCTGGTTCACCGTCGGAAGCAGCTCTGCGTAAAGCGAGGAGTACGTCAAGCCGGGTGTGCGGTGACAACTACCCACAAGGTAATCGAAACTAAACCTTTACCTGCAGAGACTTCTGCCCAGAAAGCTGCGCTCACACGAGCTTTAGAATTATCCAAAGAGGAGGAGGTTAATATTTGCACTGTTTCAAAGTATGTTTTTAGAATGGTGCGTGCCATTTGAAAAGAACAAAGTTTATTAACAGCAGAAGGAAGACAGATTAAATATGATGCTCCAATTGTTGGAAGCTGTGCCGTTGCTAGAAGAGTTGCCATCGTGCGTTGCAAAGGGCATCGAAAGGGAGCAGTGATCAGGAAACTGGAAATAAATTGGCAGATCGCAGATTATACTGCTAGACAAGCAGTGTCACGGCCCCCCTGCCCTGCCTGGCCTCGCTGGCTTTTCTGTTGTTCCGTGGCGGTCCTTCTCCCGCCCTTTCTAACTGCTTTCCCCTCCCTCCCCCAGCCAGCCATCCCCTCTTTCTTTTCTCTCTTCCTGGGTGTTTTTTTCTTTCTGCGTATCTCTCTCCAGCGGCCCAGCGCCGTTGGTTTGGTTCGTTTTTTTCCGCTCCGGCGCTGTCGCGCTCTCTGTGCCTCTTTCCCCTGGCTGTCGCTCTGTGGTGCGTCTCGTGTCTGTGTTTTTGCAATTCCTCCGTCTCTGTCCTGCAGCCCGTGCTATTGTCCTGCTCCCTGTCGTCGTTTCTCTCCCTGCATTCTGCCCCCGTCCTTTTTTCCCTTCCTCGCTCCATCTCTCGGTCCTGCTCCCTGCCCGCCCCCGTTCCTGTTTCTCTGCCCTTCTCCTTGTCTTTCCCCTCGTTTCTCTGTCCCGTTGCCTGTTTGTTTTTGTTTCCGTGACGGTCTGCCCCGCTCCCTGTCCCGCGGCCCGGCGCCCGTTTCTCCTTGGTCTGTCTCTCCCGCTGCCCATTCTAGGAGTTTTCCCCACCGTCTGTGTCCTGCTGCTGGTCTCTGATCTTGGCCTCTCCTTCCCTTTGCCCTGCCTCCCTGTCCCTTTTGCCTCTCTCTCTGTGTCGCCTTGTCTTGCTCCCTGTCCCTGTCTTTCTCTGACAAGCTGACCTGCTCCTTGCCCTCCTTTTTCGTGGAATCACAGGCTCATTCTGCTTGGAAAAGACACGTGCAATTTTATAATCTCTCGACTGTTTCGAGAAACTGCTTGGAAGAGATCATTCCTTTTCTTGTTTTCTTTTCTTTTTTTTTTTCTTTTCTGCTCGTTTGTTTGCAGCGAGGCAGCTCGCGAGGACAGGTGAGCTGCTGGACTCTTGAACAAAAACGTTGAGGGCGAGGAAGGGAATCCTGGCTACGCTTAGGCTTGGGGAAGTGTACGTGGGTATGCGTGTCTGTCATCCGCGCGGCTCTGGGAAAGCGCGTTCCAGGGCAGCTGAAGCTGCCCGCGGGTCAAGAAGAAGGGCCGGGGGTCTGAAAAGAAGCGGGCGCGCTGCGGCGGCGCGGGGGGCGCGGCGCGCCCGCGCTCGGTGCTGCCGTCTGGTGGCCACAGGCCGGTACTGCAGCTGGGAAGCGGCGCCCTGTGCCCGTGCCGGGGCGGGGCCGAGGGGGGCGCTGCCGCTGCGGGCGGGGTCGTGGCCGTGGCCGTCAGAAAGCCGGGGGGGCAGCGGTCGGACCGGCCGCCGGGAAAAAAAGAGAGGCCCCCGGCTGTCGTGGGGCAGCCCCGCTGCGAGGGGGCACGGGCGAGGAGGCGGCAGCGGTGGCGGCGTCTTCTCGGTCCCGGGCAGAGGGGGGAGAAACCTGCCGGCCGGCGCTCCTTAGGGTTGAGCGTTTCTCTTGTCTTTGTTGACAGTGAATTTATGGGCACACTGGAAATAGCCTTGAATGTTTAAACGTAGAACGGAATTTTTAGTGAGAAGTGGCGTGGGTATAGTTAATTTTGGAGCACCTGGGTGCCAGTTGGAATGTAAGGAATGAAACGGGATGGAAAGTAGTAATCGAACCTGGGGTTTACTTGTGGGTTTTTTTCCTCGTTAATATGTCGATGGCATGTTGTCCTGCGGCTCGATCCCCGTTCTGTTTAGTGGAGTCTTCAATTGAGGACATTCAGGTAAAAAAATGTGTCCTTCCAGAAAAGGACTAATTGTTCGTAGGGCTGAGAGAGGCTTTTAAGTACGTGATCAGAATCGAAGCTGAATACTACTTTACGATGCTGCTGTTGGTCTTCGCTTTCGTTTGTTTCCCCGCCGCTCCCTAATGTTTGGGAGCTCCAAGTCGGATTTTATTTTTGTTCAATGACTAAGACGTGTTTTTTCCCCCGGGAGGGGCTGTGCTTCAAAATGAATGTGTTTGCTCACAAATGTGCAAGTCCGTTGGTGTAAGACAAACAGAAACCCACCGTAGTCAAGTTCGAAGCGTGTGTCTGGGAGATGGATGGTTTAATTTTACGAGTTCACGCCTATGCAATTTTAGCGCCGGAGGAAAATGAAAGCTAAGGGCTTTTTGTGGTGTGGGTAGGCATCCGCACACCTTTTTAGGATAAGCGAATGACCGCGGTTTGTTCTTTACTTTTTAGTTTCCATCTTTGAAGCTGCACGGCCAAATGCGCTCGGGGTCCCCGCAGGGCGGCGAGCAGGCGAGTGAGGATGCAGAGCGGGCCAATCAGACGGCGCGAGCAAGGTTGAGGGGCGGAGCGCTGATAGGCGGCGAGAATGGCGATTGACGTGCGTAGGCAGCCAATGAGGTTGGCGGAGGGGCGGTGCTTGCGAAGTCCCTACTGCGCATGCCCAAGTGGGCGCAGTCCTCAGTCAGGTCCGGCGCAGGCGCGGGCTTGTGGGGGCGGAGCGCGGGAAGGAGCATCCAATAGGAGGGCAGCGCGGTGGGGTGGAAAGCAGCCAATGAGAGCGCGCCGACTCAATCCAGTTGGAATAGCTAGCTCCCTGGCAAGCGTGTCCGTGGTGTCTCGGGGGGGTACCGGGAATGAACGGGACGGGCGTCGGGGCGAGGGACGGGAGGCTGCGGAGCTCTCGCTGCGGCCGGCTCCCGGGGATCTGGAGGCAGGCGGTTCAGGGCAGGGCAGTCCTTGGTGAGGTCCCCGGAGCCGGCAGAGGGGCATGAGGTGACGGGCGGGAACCTCCCGCCGGGTGTCGGTGCCCGCTGAGCGCGGCGGGACGGTGGGAGGGAGCGAGGGGAACGGAGCGGCGAAATAGGCGGCAGGTGAGTGCGGGCGTGGCGAGGGTGACCGTGACGTTGGAACAGGAGGAACGGGATGGGCCAGTGCGGTGGGGAGGTGTTTAGTTAGGTTTCCCCCTCCTGCCCTCATGGCCGAGCTCGCGAAGCTGGTGAGAGGCGTGTGACTCTTAGGGCAGGTGGGCTAACGGTCTGTGGCCTGGAGCCGTGTCTCCCGTGCAGCGCCCGTTCCCGGTATTGCAGTCTCTCCGGGAGCGGCGCAGCCCCCTTTTGTCAGGGGGATGTTTAAAAACAGAGCTAAGGTGCGGTTGCAGGCTCGGCGGCGTGGCGAGTGGGGTGCCGCTTTGGCGGAAGCGCGGAAGCTCAGGGCGAGGCCCGGCGGGTTCTGTGTCCGTACGTGCGATTGGGTGTGTCCACCCACGCCAGGCTCAGGGTCCTTCCCGGCCCGAGCGCCCTCCCCGTGGAGAGGAGCCCCGTGGAGCCGTGGCACCCACGCGCTCAGCTTCCCCTTTCTGGACAACGTGGCACAAGAGAAGGAAAAAGAAAACGCACACACAAAAAGACAGCGCAAGGCCTCGCGCCCAATATGCACGTGGCTTTGCGCTTCGGGCGGGGAGGCGATGGGCGGAGGGAATGGCAATTCAAGTGCAGAGCGGGCCGATCGCGTGCTTGCATGCTGCCGCGGGCCGGGGACAGCCGGGGTCGGGACTCGGAGGCGCTGCCTCCGGGTGCCGTCGGCCAGCAGAGCAAGCCGGGCGCGTTAGCCTTCCGGCACCGGGCTGGCGGGCGGTTTTTGTTGTCTCCTTATAGGCACGAAACCCGAAGAGGGTTGTGTGCAATGGACTGTAAGCTGACTGATTTTCTGCGATTAAGTGAGCATGGGGTTTCCCACAGAAGGCCCGGCTGATGCGGCACCGAGTGACTTATCTGGGATTGGAGATCTCCGGAGGACGGCGAGAGCTGGGGACAGAGCGGAAAGAACCTGTTTGCCGGACGCCGGAACCGGCGACGGTGAAAGGGCTGCGGACGTTTCTTGAAAGGACAGGTTGGTGCGGGCTTTGGATTTGGAATGATGGGCTCTCAGTAAAGCCTTTGTACGAACTGTTAAAAGAAAACAGCTCCGAGTTGAATTGGACGGGAGAAGCCGGGAGGGCTTTTTCGCAACTGAAAAAGGAACTGGCGAGGGCTCCGGCCCTGGGCCTCCCAGGTGTCACCAAACCATTTTGGTTGTACTCACACGAAAGGCAAAGTATTGCTTTGGGTGTTCCGGCACGGCGGTTAAGGTCTCCTAAGCGAGCCGTGGTCTGCTTCCCTAAGCAGCCAGACGAAGCGAGCAAAGGCCGGCCTGGCTGTCTTTGAGCCGTGGCAGCTGTCGCGCTCGACGTGCGGGAAGCTCGTAAGCTCACTGTGGGACAGCAAATGACTGTATTAGCGTCCCCTGAAATACCAGGCCGTGTGGGTGGAACAAGATGATGGAAATATTGCTACTACTGACATTGTCAATCCAGCTTCTCTCCTCAGTGGATCTGTTTCGGAGCCTGTGGTGTCCGATTGCTCGGAAACAACAGAAGCTGTTTACTCCAGCGGACCGGATCTAAAGGACCAGCCGGCCACTGGAGGATGCTGAAGGCTCCTGGTTCACCGTCGGAAGCAGCTCTGCGTAAAGCGAGGAGTACGTCAAGCCGGGTGTGCGGTGACAACTACCCACAAGGTAATCGAAACTAAACCTTTACCTGCAGAGACTTCTGCCCAGAAAGCTGCGCTCACACGAGCTTTAGAATTATCCAAAGAGGAGGAGGTTAATATTTGCACTGTTTCAAAGTATGTTTTTAGAATGGTGCGTGCCATTTGAAAAGAACAAAGTTTATTAACAGCAGAAGGAAGACAGATTAAATATGATGCTCCAATTGTTGGAAGCTGTGCCGTTGCTAGAAGAGTTGCCATCGTGCGTTGCAAAGGGCATCGAAAGGGAGCAGTGATCAGGAAACTGGAAATAAATTGGCAGATCGCAGATTATACTGCTAGACAAGCAGTGTCACGGCCCCCCTGCCCTGCCTGGCCTCGCTGGCTTTTCTGTTGTTCCGTGGCGGTCCTTCTCCCGCCCTTTCTAACTGCTTTCCCCTCCCTCCCCCAGCCAGCCATCCCCTCTTTCTTTTCTCTCTTCCTGGGTGTTTTTTTCTTTCTGCGTATCTCTCTCCAGCGGCCCAGCGCCGTTGGTTTGGTTCGTTTTTTTCCGCTCCGGCGCTGTCGCGCTCTCTGTGCCTCTTTCCCCTGGCTGTCGCTCTGTGGTGCGTCTCGTGTCTGTGTTTTTGCAATTCCTCCGTCTCTGTCCTGCAGCCCGTGCTATTGTCCTGCTCCCTGTCGTCGTTTCTCTCCCTGCATTCTGCCCCCGTCCTTTTTTCCCTTCCTCGCTCCATCTCTCGGTCCTGCTCCCTGCCCGCCCCCGTTCCTGTTTCTCTGCCCTTCTCCTTGTCTTTCCCCTCGTTTCTCTGTCCCGTTGCCTCTTTGTTTTTGTTTCCGTGACGGTCTGCCCCGCTCCCTGTCCCGCGGCCCGGCGCCCGTTTCTCCTTGGTCTGTCTCTCCCGCTGCCCATTCTAGGAGTTTTCCCCACCGTCTGTGTCCTGCTGCTGGTCTCTGATCTTGGCCTCTCCTTCCCTTTGCCCTGCCTCCCTGTCCCTTTTGCCTCTCTCTCTGTGTCGCCTTGTCTTGCTCCCTGTCCCTGTCTTTCTCTGACAAGCTGACCTGCTCCTTGCCCTCCTTTTTCGTGGAATCACAGGCTCATTCTGCTTGGAAAAGACACGTGCAATTTTATAATCTCTCGACTGTTTCGAGAAACTGCTTGGAAGAGATCATTCCTTTTCTTGTTTTCTTTTCTTTTTTTTTTTCTTTTCTGCTCGTTTGTTTGCAGCGAGGCAGCTCGCGAGGACAGGTGAGCTGCTGGACTCTTGAACAAAAACGTTGAGGGCGAGGAAGGGAATCCTGGCTACGCTTAGGCTTGGGGAAGTGTACGTGGGTATGCGTGTCTGTCATCCGCGCGGCTCTGGGAAAGCGCGTTCCAGGGCAGCTGAAGCTGCCCGCGGGTCAAGAAGAAGGGCCGGGGGTCTGAAAAGAAGCGGGCGCGCCGCGGCGGCGCGGGGGGCGCGGCGCGCCCGCGCTCGGTGCTGCCGTCTGGTGGCCACAGGCCGGTACTGCAGCTGGGAAGCGGCGCCCTGTGCCCGTGCCGGGGCGGGGCCGAGGGGGGCGCTGCCGCTGCGGGCGGGGTCGTGGCCGTGGCCGTCAGAAAGCCGGGGGGGCAGCGGTCGGACCGGCCGCCGGGAAAAAAAGAGAGGCCCCCGGCTGTCGTGGGGCAGCCCCGCTGCGAGGGGGCACGGGCGAGGAGGCGGCAGCGGTGGCGGCGTCTTCTCGGTCCCGGGCAGAGGGGGGAGAAACCTGCCGGCCGGCGCTCCTTAGGGTTGAGCGTTTCTCTTGTCTTTGTTGACAGTGAATTTATGGGCACACTGGAAATAGCCTTGAATGTTTAAACGTAGAACGGAATTTTTAGTGAGAAGTGGCGTGGGTATAGTTAATTTTGGAGCACCTGGGTGCCAGTTGGAATGTAAGGAATGAAACGGGATGGAAAGTAGTAATCGAACCTGGGGTTTACTTGTGGGTTTTTTTCCTCGTTAATATGTCGATGGCATGTTGTCCTGCGGCTCGATCCCCGTTCTGTTTAGTGGAGTCTTCAATTGAGGACATTCAGGTAAAAAAATGTGTCCTTCCAGAAAAGGACTAATTGTTCGTAGGGCTGAGAGAGGCTTTTAAGTACGTGATCAGAATCGAAGCTGAATACTACTTTACGATGCTGCTGTTGGTCTTCGCTTTCGTTTGTTTCCCCGCCGCTCCCTAATGTTTGGGAGCTCCAAGTCGGATTTTATTTTTGTTCAATGACTAAGACGTGTTTTTTCCCCCGGGAGGGGCTGTGCTTCAAAATGAATGTGTTTGCTCACAAATGTGCAAGTCCGTTGGTGTAAGACAAACAGAAACCCACCGTAGTCAAGTTCGAAGCGTGTGTCTGGGAGATGGATGGTTTAATTTTACGAGTTCACGCCTATGCAATTTTAGCGCCGGAGGAAAATGAAAGCTAAGGGCTTTTTGTGGTGTGGGTAGGCATCCGCACACCTTTTTAGGATAAGCGAATGACCGCGGTTTGTTCTTTACTTTTTAGTTTCCATCTTTGAAGCTGCACGGCCAAATGCGCTCGGGGTCCCCGCAGGGCGGCGAGCAGGCGAGTGAGGATGCAGAGCGGGCCAATCAGACGGCGCGAGCAAGGTTGAGGGGCGGAGCGCTGATAGGCGGCGAGAATGGCGATTGACGTGCGTAGGCAGCCAATGAGGTTGGCGGAGGGGCGGTGCTTGCGAAGTCCCTACTGCGCATGCCCAAGTGGGCGCAGTCCTCAGTCAGGTCCGGCGCAGGCGCGGGCTTGTGGGGGCGGAGCGCGGGAAGGAGCATCCAATAGGAGGGCAGCGCGGTGGGGTGGAAAGCAGCCAATGAGAGCGCGCCGACTCAATCCAGTTGGAATAGCTAGCTCCCTGGCAAGCGTGTCCGTGGTGTCTCGGGGGGGTACCGGGAATGAACGGGACGGGCGTCGGGGCGAGGGACGGGAGGCTGCGGAGCTCTCGCTGCGGCCGGCTCCCGGGGATCTGGAGGCAGGCGGTTCAGGGCAGGGCAGTCCTTGGTGAGGTCCCCGGAGCCGGCAGAGGGGCATGAGGTGACGGGCGGGAACCTCCCGCCGGGTGTCGGTGCCCGCTGAGCGCGGCGGGACGGTGGGAGGGAGCGAGGGGAACGGAGCGGCGAAATAGGCGGCAGGTGAGTGCGGGCGTGGCGAGGGTGACCGTGACGTTGGAACAGGAGGAACGGGATGGGCCAGTGCGGTGGGGAGGTGTTTAGTTAGGTTTCCCCCTCCTGCCCTCATGGCCGAGCTCGCGAAGCTGGTGAGAGGCGTGTGACTCTTAGGGCAGGTGGGCTAACGGTCTGTGGCCTGGAGCCGTGTCTCCCGTGCAGCGCCCGTTCCCGGTATTGCAGTCTCTCCGGGAGCGGCGCAGCCCCCTTTTGTCAGGGGGATGTTTAAAAACAGAGCTAAGGTGCGGTTGCAGGCTCGGCGGCGTGGCGAGTGGGGTGCCGCTTTGGCGGAAGCGCGGAAGCTCAGGGCGAGGCCCGGCGGGTTCTGTGTCCGTACGTGCGATTGGGTGTGTCCACCCACGCCAGGCTCAGGGTCCTTCCCGGCCCGAGCGCCCTCCCCGTGGAGAGGAGCCCCGTGGAGCCGTGGCACCCACGCGCTCAGCTTCCCCTTTCTGGACAACGTGGCACAAGAGAAGGAAAAAGAAAACGCACACACAAAAAGACAGCGCAAGGCCTCGCGCCCAATATGCACGTGGCTTTGCGCTTCGGGCGGGGAGGCGATGGGCGGAGGGAATGGCAATTCAAGTGCAGAGCGGGCCGATCGCGTGCTTGCATGCTGCCGCGGGCCGGGGACAGCCGGGGTCGGGACTCGGAGGCGCTGCCTCCGGGTGCCGTCGGCCAGCAGAGCAAGCCGGGCGCGTTAGCCTTCCGGCACCGGGCTGGCGGGCGGTTTTTGTTGTCTCCTTATAGGCACGAAACCCGAAGAGGGTTGTGTGCAATGGACTGTAAGCTGACTGATTTTCTGCGATTAAGTGAGCATGGGGTTTCCCACAGAAGGCCCGGCTGATGCGGCACCGAGTGACTTATCTGGGATTGGAGATCTCCGGAGGACGGCGAGAGCTGGGGACAGAGCGGAAAGAACCTGTTTGCCGGACGCCGGAACCGGCGACGGTGAAAGGGCTGCGGACGTTTCTTGAAAGGACAGGTTGGTGCGGGCTTTGGATTTGGAATGATGGGCTCTCAGTAAAGCCTTTGTACGAACTGTTAAAAGAAAACAGCTCCGAGTTGAATTGGACGGGAGAAGCCGGGAGGGCTTTTTCGCAACTGAAAAAGGAACTGGCGAGGGCTCCGGCCCTGGGCCTCCCAGGTGTCACCAAACCATTTTGGTTGTACTCACACGAAAGGCAAAGTATTGCTTTGGGTGTTCCGGCACGGCGGTTAAGGTCTCCTAAGCGAGCCGTGGTCTGCTTCCCTAAGCAGCCAGACGAAGCGAGCAAAGGCCGGCCTGGCTGTCTTTGAGCCGTGGCAGCTGTCGCGCTCGACGTGCGGGAAGCTCGTAAGCTCACTGTGGGACAGCAAATGACTGTATTAGCGTCCCCTGAAATACCAGGCCGTGTGGGTGGAACAAGATGATGGAAATATTGCTACTACTGACATTGTCAATCCAGCTTCTCTCCTCAGTGGATCTGTTTCGGAGCCTGTGGTGTCCGATTGCTCGGAAACAACAGAAGCTGTTTACTCCAGCGGACCGGATCTAAAGGACCAGCCGGCCACTGGAGGATGCTGAAGGCTCCTGGTTCACCGTCGGAAGCAGCTCTGCGTAAAGCGAGGAGTACGTCAAGCCGGGTGTGCGGTGACAACTACCCACAAGGTAATCGAAACTAAACCTTTACCTGCAGAGACTTCTGCCCAGAAAGCTGCGCTCACACGAGCTTTAGAATTATCCAAAGAGGAGGAGGTTAATATTTGCACTGTTTCAAAGTATGTTTTTAGAATGGTGCGTGCCATTTGAAAAGAACAAAGTTTATTAACAGCAGAAGGAAGACAGATTAAATATGATGCTCCAATTGTTGGAAGCTGTGCCGTTGCTAGAAGAGTTGCCATCGTGCGTTGCAAAGGGCATCGAAAGGGAGCAGTGATCAGGAAACTGGAAATAAATTGGCAGATCGCAGATTATACTGCTAGACAAGCAGTGTCACGGCCCCCCTGCCCTGCCTGGCCTCGCTGGCTTTTCTGTTGTTCCGTGGCGGTCCTTCTCCCGCCCTTTCTAACTGCTTTCCCCTCCCTCCCCCAGCCAGCCATCCCCTCTTTCTTTTCTCTCTTCCTGGGTGTTTTTTTCTTTCTGCGTATCTCTCTCCAGCGGCCCAGCGCCGTTGGTTTGGTTCGTTTTTTTCCGCTCCGGCGCTGTCGCGCTCTCTGTGCCTCTTTCCCCTGGCTGTCGCTCTGTGGTGCGTCTCGTGTCTGTGTTTTTGCAATTCCTCCGTCTCTGTCCTGCAGCCCGTGCTATTGTCCTGCTCCCTGTCGTCGTTTCTCTCCCTGCATTCTGCCCCCGTCCTTTTTTCCCTTCCTCGCTCCATCTCTCGGTCCTGCTCCCTGCCCGCCCCCGTTCCTGTTTCTCTGCCCTTCTCCTTGTCTTTCCCCTCGTTTCTCTGTCCCGTTGCCTCTTTGTTTTTGTTTCCGTGACGGTCTGCCCCGCTCCCTGTCCCGCGGCCCGGCGCCCGTTTCTCCTTGGTCTGTCTCTCCCGCTGCCCATTCTAGGAGTTTTCCCCACCGTCTGTGTCCTGCTGCTGGTCTCTGATCTTGGCCTCTCCTTCCCTTTGCCCTGCCTCCCTGTCCCTTTTGCCTCTCTCTCTGTGTCGCCTTGTCTTGCTCCCTGTCCCTGTCTTTCTCTGACAAGCTGACCTGCTCCTTGCCCTCCTTTTTCGTGGAATCACAGGCTCATTCTGCTTGGAAAAGACACGTGCAATTTTATAATCTCTCGACTGTTTCGAGAAACTGCTTGGAAGAGATCATTCCTTTTCTTGTTTTCTTTTCTTTTTTTTTTTCTTTTCTGCTCGTTTGTTTGCAGCGAGGCAGCTCGCGAGGACAGGTGAGCTGCTGGACTCTTGAACAAAAACGTTGAGGGCGAGGAAGGGAATCCTGGCTACGCTTAGGCTTGGGGAAGTGTACGTGGGTATGCGTGTCTGTCATCCGCGCGGCTCTGGGAAAGCGCGTTCCAGGGCAGCTGAAGCTGCCCGCGGGTCAAGAAGAAGGGCCGGGGGTCTGAAAAGAAGCGGGCGCGCTGCGGCGGCGCGGGGGGCGCGGCGCGCCCGCGCTCGGTGCTGCCGTCTGGTGGCCACAGGCCGGTACTGCAGCTGGGAAGCGGCGCCCTGTGCCCGTGCCGGGGCGGGGCCGAGGGGGGCGCTGCCGCTGCGGGCGGGGTCGTGGCCGTGGCCGTCAGAAAGCCGGGGGGGCAGCGGTCGGACCGGCCGCCGGGAAAAAAAGAGAGGCCCCCGGCTGTCGTGGGGCAGCCCCGCTGCGAGGGGGCACGGGCGAGGAGGCGGCAGCGGTGGCGGCGTCTTCTCGGTCCCGGGCAGAGGGGGGAGAAACCTGCCGGCCGGCGCTCCTTAGGGTTGAGCGTTTCTCTTGTCTTTGTTGACAGTGAATTTATGGGCACACTGGAAATAGCCTTGAATGTTTAAACGTAGAACGGAATTTTTAGTGAGAAGTGGCGTGGGTATAGTTAATTTTGGAGCACCTGGGTGCCAGTTGGAATGTAAGGAATGAAACGGGATGGAAAGTAGTAATCGAACCTGGGGTTTACTTGTGGGTTTTTTTCCTCGTTAATATGTCGATGGCATGTTGTCCTGCGGCTCGATCCCCGTTCTGTTTAGTGGAGTCTTCAATTGAGGACATTCAGGTAAAAAAATGTGTCCTTCCAGAAAAGGACTAATTGTTCGTAGGGCTGAGAGAGGCTTTTAAGTACGTGATCAGAATCGAAGCTGAATACTACTTTACGATGCTGCTGTTGGTCTTCGCTTTCGTTTGTTTCCCCGCCGCTCCCTAATGTTTGGGAGCTCCAAGTCGGATTTTATTTTTGTTCAATGACTAAGACGTGTTTTTTCCCCCGGGAGGGGCTGTGCTTCAAAATGAATGTGTTTGCTCACAAATGTGCAAGTCCGTTGGTGTAAGACAAACAGAAACCCACCGTAGTCAAGTTCGAAGCGTGTGTCTGGGAGATGGATGGTTTAATTTTACGAGTTCACGCCTATGCAATTTTAGCGCCGGAGGAAAATGAAAGCTAAGGGCTTTTTGTGGTGTGGGTAGGCATCCGCACACCTTTTTAGGATAAGCGAATGACCGCGGTTTGTTCTTTACTTTTTAGTTTCCATCTTTGAAGCTGCACGGCCAAATGCGCTCGGGGTCCCCGCAGGGCGGCGAGCAGGCGAGTGAGGATGCAGAGCGGGCCAATCAGACGGCGCGAGCAAGGTTGAGGGGCGGAGCGCTGATAGGCGGCGAGAATGGCGATTGACGTGCGTAGGCAGCCAATGAGGTTGGCGGAGGGGCGGTGCTTGCGAAGTCCCTACTGCGCATGCCCAAGTGGGCGCAGTCCTCAGTCAGGTCCGGCGCAGGCGCGGGCTTGTGGGGGCGGAGCGCGGGAAGGAGCATCCAATAGGAGGGCAGCGCGGTGGGGTGGAAAGCAGCCAATGAGAGCGCGCCGACTCAATCCAGTTGGAATAGCTAGCTCCCTGGCAAGCGTGTCCGTGGTGTCTCGGGGGGGTACCGGGAATGAACGGGACGGGCGTCGGGGCGAGGGACGGGAGGCTGCGGAGCTCTCGCTGCGGCCGGCTCCCGGGGATCTGGAGGCAGGCGGTTCAGGGCAGGGCAGTCCTTGGTGAGGTCCCCGGAGCCGGCAGAGGGGCATGAGGTGACGGGCGGGAACCTCCCGCCGGGTGTCGGTGCCCGCTGAGCGCGGCGGGACGGTGGGAGGGAGCGAGGGGAACGGAGCGGCGAAATAGGCGGCAGGTGAGTGCGGGCGTGGCGAGGGTGACCGTGACGTTGGAACAGGAGGAACGGGATGGGCCAGTGCGGTGGGGAGGTGTTTAGTTAGGTTTCCCCCTCCTGCCCTCATGGCCGAGCTCGCGAAGCTGGTGAGAGGCGTGTGACTCTTAGGGCAGGTGGGCTAACGGTCTGTGGCCTGGAGCCGTGTCTCCCGTGCAGCGCCCGTTCCCGGTATTGCAGTCTCTCCGGGAGCGGCGCAGCCCCCTTTTGTCAGGGGGATGTTTAAAAACAGAGCTAAGGTGCGGTTGCAGGCTCGGCGGCGTGGCGAGTGGGGTGCCGCTTTGGCGGAAGCGCGGAAGCTCAGGGCGAGGCCCGGCGGGTTCTGTGTCCGTACGTGCGATTGGGTGTGTCCACCCACGCCAGGCTCAGGGTCCTTCCCGGCCCGAGCGCCCTCCCCGTGGAGAGGAGCCCCGTGGAGCCGTGGCACCCACGCGCTCAGCTTCCCCTTTCTGGACAACGTGGCACAAGAGAAGGAAAAAGAAAACGCACACACAAAAAGACAGCGCAAGGCCTCGCGCCCAATATGCACGTGGCTTTGCGCTTCGGGCGGGGAGGCGATGGGCGGAGGGAATGGCAATTCAAGTGCAGAGCGGGCCGATCGCGTGCTTGCATGCTGCCGCGGGCCGGGGACAGCCGGGGTCGGGACTCGGAGGCGCTGCCTCCGGGTGCCGTCGGCCAGCAGAGCAAGCCGGGCGCGTTAGCCTTCCGGCACCGGGCTGGCGGGCGGTTTTTGTTGTCTCCTTATAGGCACGAAACCCGAAGAGGGTTGTGTGCAATGGACTGTAAGCTGACTGATTTTCTGCGATTAAGTGAGCATGGGGTTTCCCACAGAAGGCCCGGCTGATGCGGCACCGAGTGACTTATCTGGGATTGGAGATCTCCGGAGGACGGCGAGAGCTGGGGACAGAGCGGAAAGAACCTGTTTGCCGGACGCCGGAACCGGCGACGGTGAAAGGGCTGCGGACGTTTCTTGAAAGGACAGGTTGGTGCGGGCTTTGGATTTGGAATGATGGGCTCTCAGTAAAGCCTTTGTACGAACTGTTAAAAGAAAACAGCTCCGAGTTGAATTGGACGGGAGAAGCCGGGAGGGCTTTTTCGCAACTGAAAAAGGAACTGGCGAGGGCTCCGGCCCTGGGCCTCCCAGGTGTCACCAAACCATTTTGGTTGTACTCACACGAAAGGCAAAGTATTGCTTTGGGTGTTCCGGCACGGCGGTTAAGGTCTCCTAAGCGAGCCGTGGTCTGCTTCCCTAAGCAGCCAGACGAAGCGAGCAAAGGCCGGCCTGGCTGTCTTTGAGCCGTGGCAGCTGTCGCGCTCGACGTGCGGGAAGCTCGTAAGCTCACTGTGGGACAGCAAATGACTGTATTAGCGTCCCCTGAAATACCAGGCCGTGTGGGTGGAACAAGATGATGGAAATATTGCTACTACTGACATTGTCAATCCAGCTTCTCTCCTCAGTGGATCTGTTTCGGAGCCTGTGGTGTCCGATTGCTCGGAAACAACAGAAGCTGTTTACTCCAGCGGACCGGATCTAAAGGACCAGCCGGCCACTGGAGGATGCTGAAGGCTCCTGGTTCACCGTCGGAAGCAGCTCTGCGTAAAGCGAGGAGTACGTCAAGCCGGGTGTGCGGTGACAACTACCCACAAGGTAATCGAAACTAAACCTTTACCTGCAGAGACTTCTGCCCAGAAAGCTGCGCTCACACGAGCTTTAGAATTATCCAAAGAGGAGGAGGTTAATATTTGCACTGTTTCAAAGTATGTTTTTAGAATGGTGCGTGCCATTTGAAAAGAACAAAGTTTATTAACAGCAGAAGGAAGACAGATTAAATATGATGCTCCAATTGTTGGAAGCTGTGCCGTTGCTAGAAGAGTTGCCATCGTGCGTTGCAAAGGGCATCGAAAGGGAGCAGTGATCAGGAAACTGGAAATAAATTGGCAGATCGCAGATTATACTGCTAGACAAGCAGTGTCACGGCCCCCCTGCCCTGCCTGGCCTCGCTGGCTTTTCTGTTGTTCCGTGGCGGTCCTTCTCCCGCCCTTTCTAACTGCTTTCCCCTCCCTCCCCCAGCCAGCCATCCCCTCTTTCTTTTCTCTCTTCCTGGGTGTTTTTTTCTTTCTGCGTATCTCTCTCCAGCGGCCCAGCGCCGTTGGTTTGGTTCGTTTTTTTCCGCTCCGGCGCTGTCGCGCTCTCTGTGCCTCTTTCCCCTGGCTGTCGCTCTGTGGTGCGTCTCGTGTCTGTGTTTTTGCAATTCCTCCGTCTCTGTCCTGCAGCCCGTGCTATTGTCCTGCTCCCTGTCGTCGTTTCTCTCCCTGCATTCTGCCCCCGTCCTTTTTTCCCTTCCTCGCTCCATCTCTCGGTCCTGCTCCCTGCCCGCCCCCGTTCCTGTTTCTCTGCCCTTCTCCTTGTCTTTCCCCTCGTTTCTCTGTCCCGTTGCCTCTTTGTTTTTGTTTCCGTGACGGTCTGCCCCGCTCCCTGTCCCGCGGCCCGGCGCCCGTTTCTCCTTGGTCTGTCTCTCCCGCTGCCCATTCTAGGAGTTTTCCCCACCGTCTGTGTCCTGCTGCTGGTCTCTGATCTTGGCCTCTCCTTCCCTTTGCCCTGCCTCCCTGTCCCTTTTGCCTCTCTCTCTGTGTCGCCTTGTCTTGCTCCCTGTCCCTGTCTTTCTCTGACAAGCTGACCTGCTCCTTGCCCTCCTTTTTCGTGGAATCACAGGCTCATTCTGCTTGGAAAAGACACGTGCAATTTTATAATCTCTCGACTGTTTCGAGAAACTGCTTGGAAGAGATCATTCCTTTTCTTGTTTTCTTTTCTTTTTTTTTTTCTTTTCTGCTCGTTTGTTTGCAGCGAGGCAGCTCGCGAGGACAGGTGAGCTGCTGGACTCTTGAACAAAAACGTTGAGGGCGAGGAAGGGAATCCTGGCTACGCTTAGGCTTGGGGAAGTGTACGTGGGTATGCGTGTCTGTCATCCGCGCGGCTCTGGGAAAGCGCGTTCCAGGGCAGCTGAAGCTGCCCGCGGGTCAAGAAGAAGGGCCGGGGGTCTGAAAAGAAGCGGGCGCGCTGCGGCGGCGCGGGGGGCGCGGGGCGCCCGCGCTCGGTGCTGCCGTCTGGTGGCCACAGGCCGGTACTGCAGCTGGGAAGCGGCGCCCTGTGCCCGTGCCGGGGCGGTGCCGAGGGGGGCGCTGCCGCTGCGGGCGGGGTCGTGGCCGTGGCCGTCAGAAAGCCGGGGGGGCAGCGGTCGGACCGGCCGCCGGGAAAAAAAGAGAGGCCCCCGGCTGTCGTGGGGCAGCCCCGCTGCGAGGGGGCACGGGCGAGGAGGCGGCAGCGGTGGCGGCGTCTTCTCGGTCCCGGGCAGAGGGGGGAGAAACCTGCCGGCCGGCGCTCCTTAGGGTTGAGCGTTTCTCTTGTCTTTGTTGACAGTGAATTTATGGGCACACTGGAAATAGCCTTGAATGTTTAAACGTAGAACGGAATTTTTAGTGAGAAGTGGCGTGGGTATAGTTAATTTTGGAGCACCTGGGTGCCAGTTGGAATGTAAGGAATGAAACGGGATGGAAAGTAGTAATCGAACCTGGGGTTTACTTGTGGGTTTTTTTCCTCGTTAATATGTCGATGGCATGTTGTCCTGCGGCTCGATCCCCGTTCTGTTTAGTGGAGTCTTCAATTGAGGACATTCAGGTAAAAAAATGTGTCCTTCCAGAAAAGGACTAATTGTTCGTAGGGCTGAGAGAGGCTTTTAAGTACGTGATCAGAATCGAAGCTGAATACTACTTTACGATGCTGCTGTTGGTCTTCGCTTTCGTTTGTTTCCCCGCCGCTCCCTAATGTTTGGGAGCTCCAAGTCGGATTTTATTTTTGTTCAATGACTAAGACGTGTTTTTTCCCCCGGGAGGGGCTGTGCTTCAAAATGAATGTGTTTGCTCACAAATGTGCAAGTCCGTTGGTGTAAGACAAACAGAAACCCACCGTAGTCAAGTTCGAAGCGTGTGTCTGGGAGATGGATGGTTTAATTTTACGAGTTCACGCCTATGCAATTTTAGCGCCGGAGGAAAATGAAAGCTAAGGGCTTTTTGTGGTGTGGGTAGGCATCCGCACACCTTTTTAGGATAAGCGAATGACCGCGGTTTGTTCTTTACTTTTTAGTTTCCATCTTTGAAGCTGCACGGCCAAATGCGCTCGGGGTCCCCGCAGGGCGGCGAGCAGGCGAGTGAGGATGCAGAGCGGGCCAATCAGACGGCGCGAGCAAGGTTGAGGGGCGGAGCGCTGATAGGCGGCGAGAATGGCGATTGACGTGCGTAGGCAGCCAATGAGGTTGGCGGAGGGGCGGTGCTTGCGAAGTCCCTACTGCGCATGCCCAAGTGGGCGCAGTCCTCAGTCAGGTCCGGCGCAGGCGCGGGCTTGTGGGGGCGGAGCGCGGGAAGGAGCATCCAATAGGAGGGCAGCGCGGTGGGGTGGAAAGCAGCCAATGAGAGCGCGCCGACTCAATCCAGTTGGAATAGCTAGCTCCCTGGCAAGCGTGTCCGTGGTGTCTCGGGGGGGTACCGGGAATGAACGGGACGGGCGTCGGGGCGAGGGACGGGAGGCTGCGGAGCTCTCGCTGCGGCCGGCTCCCGGGGATCTGGAGGCAGGCGGTTCAGGGCAGGGCAGTCCTTGGTGAGGTCCCCGGAGCCGGCAGAGGGGCATGAGGTGACGGGCGGGAACCTCCCGCCGGGTGTCGGTGCCCGCTGAGCGCGGCGGGACGGTGGGAGGGAGCGAGGGGAACGGAGCGGCGAAATAGGCGGCAGGTGAGTGCGGGCGTGGCGAGGGTGACCGTGACGTTGGAACAGGAGGAACGGGATGGGCCAGTGCGGTGGGGAGGTGTTTAGTTAGGTTTCCCCCTCCTGCCCTCATGGCCGAGCTCGCGAAGCTGGTGAGAGGCGTGTGACTCTTAGGGCAGGTGGGCTAACGGTCTGTGGCCTGGAGCCGTGTCTCCCGTGCAGCGCCCGTTCCCGGTATTGCAGTCTCTCCGGGAGCGGCGCAGCCCCCTTTTGTCAGGGGGATGTTTAAAAACAGAGCTAAGGTGCGGTTGCAGGCTCGGCGGCGTGGCGAGTGGGGTGCCGCTTTGGCGGAAGCGCGGAAGCTCAGGGCGAGGCCCGGCGGGTTCTGTGTCCGTACGTGCGATTGGGTGTGTCCACCCACGCCAGGCTCAGGGTCCTTCCCGGCCCGAGCGCCCTCCCCGTGGAGAGGAGCCCCGTGGAGCCGTGGCACCCACGCGCTCAGCTTCCCCTTTCTGGACAACGTGGCACAAGAGAAGGAAAAAGAAAACGCACACACAAAAAGACAGCGCAAGGCCTCGCGCCCAATATGCACGTGGCTTTGCGCTTCGGGCGGGGAGGCGATGGGCGGAGGGAATGGCAATTCAAGTGCAGAGCGGGCCGATCGCGTGCTTGCATGCTGCCGCGGGCCGGGGACAGCCGGGGTCGGGACTCGGAGGCGCTGCCTCCGGGTGCCGTCGGCCAGCAGAGCAAGCCGGGCGCGTTAGCCTTCCGGCACCGGGCTGGCGGGCGGTTTTTGTTGTCTCCTTATAGGCACGAAACCCGAAGAGGGTTGTGTGCAATGGACTGTAAGCTGACTGATTTTCTGCGATTAAGTGAGCATGGGGTTTCCCACAGAAGGCCCGGCTGATGCGGCACCGAGTGACTTATCTGGGATTGGAGATCTCCGGAGGACGGCGAGAGCTGGGGACAGAGCGGAAAGAACCTGTTTGCCGGACGCCGGAACCGGCGACGGTGAAAGGGCTGCGGACGTTTCTTGAAAGGACAGGTTGGTGCGGGCTTTGGATTTGGAATGATGGGCTCTCAGTAAAGCCTTTGTACGAACTGTTAAAAGAAAACAGCTCCGAGTTGAATTGGACGGGAGAAGCCGGGAGGGCTTTTTCGCAACTGAAAAAGGAACTGGCGAGGGCTCCGGCCCTGGGCCTCCCAGGTGTCACCAAACCATTTTGGTTGTACTCACACGAAAGGCAAAGTATTGCTTTGGGTGTTCCGGCACGGCGGTTAAGGTCTCCTAAGCGAGCCGTGGTCTGCTTCCCTAAGCAGCCAGACGAAGCGAGCAAAGGCCGGCCTGGCTGTCTTTGAGCCGTGGCAGCTGTCGCGCTCGACGTGCGGGAAGCTCGTAAGCTCACTGTGGGACAGCAAATGACTGTATTAGCGTCCCCTGAAATACCAGGCCGTGTGGGTGGAACAAGATGATGGAAATATTGCTACTACTGACATTGTCAATCCAGCTTCTCTCCTCAGTGGATCTGTTTCGGAGCCTGTGGTGTCCGATTGCTCGGAAACAACAGAAGCTGTTTACTCCAGCGGACCGGATCTAAAGGACCAGCCGGCCACTGGAGGATGCTGAAGGCTCCTGGTTCACCGTCGGAAGCAGCTCTGCGTAAAGCGAGGAGTACGTCAAGCCGGGTGTGCGGTGACAACTACCCACAAGGTAATCGAAACTAAACCTTTACCTGCAGAGACTTCTGCCCAGAAAGCTGCGCTCACACGAGCTTTAGAATTATCCAAAGAGGAGGAGGTTAATATTTGCACTGTTTCAAAGTATGTTTTTAGAATGGTGCGTGCCATTTGAAAAGAACAAAGTTTATTAACAGCAGAAGGAAGACAGATTAAATATGATGCTCCAATTGTTGGAAGCTGTGCCGTTGCTAGAAGAGTTGCCATCGTGCGTTGCAAAGGGCATCGAAAGGGAGCAGTGATCAGGAAACTGGAAATAAATTGGCAGATCGCAGATTATACTGCTAGACAAGCAGTGTCACGGCCCCCCTGCCCTGCCTGGCCTCGCTGGCTTTTCTGTTGTTCCGTGGCGGTCCTTCTCCCGCCCTTTCTAACTGCTTTCCCCTCCCTCCCCCAGCCAGCCATCCCCTCTTTCTTTTCTCTCTTCCTGGGTGTTTTTTTCTTTCTGCGTATCTCTCTCCAGCGGCCCAGCGCCGTTGGTTTGGTTCGTTTTTTTCCGCTCCGGCGCTGTCGCGCTCTCTGTGCCTCTTTCCCCTGGCTGTCGCTCTGTGGTGCGTCTCGTGTCTGTGTTTTTGCAATTCCTCCGTCTCTGTCCTGCAGCCCGTGCTATTGTCCTGCTCCCTGTCGTCGTTTCTCTCCCTGCATTCTGCCCCCGTCCTTTTTTCCCTTCCTCGCTCCATCTCTCGGTCCTGCTCCCTGCCCGCCCCCGTTCCTGTTTCTCTGCCCTTCTCCTTGTCTTTCCCCTCGTTTCTCTGTCCCGTTGCCTCTTTGTTTTTGTTTCCGTGACGGTCTGCCCCGCTCCCTGTCCCGCGGCCCGGCGCCCGTTTCTCCTTGGTCTGTCTCTCCCGCTGCCCATTCTAGGAGTTTTCCCCACCGTCTGTGTCCTGCTGCTGGTCTCTGATCTTGGCCTCTCCTTCCCTTTGCCCTGCCTCCCTGTCCCTTTTGCCTCTCTCTCTGTGTCGCCTTGTCTTGCTCCCTGTCCCTGTCTTTCTCTGACAAGCTGACCTGCTCCTTGCCCTCCTTTTTCGTGGAATCACAGGCTCATTCTGCTTGGAAAAGACACGTGCAATTTTATAATCTCTCGACTGTTTCGAGAAACTGCTTGGAAGAGATCATTCCTTTTCTTGTTTTCTTTTCTTTTTTTTTTTCTTTTCTGCTCGTTTGTTTGCAGCGAGGCAGCTCGCGAGGACAGGTGAGCTGCTGGACTCTTGAACAAAAACGTTGAGGGCGAGGAAGGGAATCCTGGCTACGCTTAGGCTTGGGGAAGTGTACGTGGGTATGCGTGTCTGTCATCCGCGCGGCTCTGGGAAAGCGCGTTCCAGGGCAGCTGAAGCTGCCCGCGGGTCAAGAAGAAGGGCCGGGGGTCTGAAAAGAAGCGGGCGCGCTGCGGCGGCGCGGGGGGCGCGGGGCGCCCGCGCTCGGTGCTGCCGTCTGGTGGCCACAGGCCGGTACTGCAGCTGGGAAGCGGCGCCCTGTGCCCGTGCCGGGGCGGGGCCGAGGGGGGCGCTGCCGCTGCGGGCGGGGTCGTGGCCGTGGCCGTCAGAAAGCCGGGGGGGCAGCGGTCGGACCGGCCGCCGGGAAAAAAAGAGAGGCCCCCGGCTGTCGTGGGGCAGCCCCGCTGCGAGGGGGCACGGGCGAGGAGGCGGCAGCGGTGGCGGCGTCTTCTCGGTCCCGGGCAGAGGGGGGAGAAACCTGCCGGCCGGCGCTCCTTAGGGTTGAGCGTTTCTCTTGTCTTTGTTGACAGTGAATTTATGGGCACACTGGAAATAGCCTTGAATGTTTAAACGTAGAACGGAATTTTTAGTGAGAAGTGGCGTGGGTATAGTTAATTTTGGAGCACCTGGGTGCCAGTTGGAATGTAAGGAATGAAACGGGATGGAAAGTAGTAATCGAACCTGGGGTTTACTTGTGGGTTTTTTTCCTCGTTAATATGTCGATGGCATGTTGTCCTGCGGCTCGATCCCCGTTCTGTTTAGTGGAGTCTTCAATTGAGGACATTCAGGTAAAAAAATGTGTCCTTCCAGAAAAGGACTAATTGTTCGTAGGGCTGAGAGAGGCTTTTAAGTACGTGATCAGAATCGAAGCTGAATACTACTTTACGATGCTGCTGTTGGTCTTCGCTTTCGTTTGTTTCCCCGCCGCTCCCTAATGTTTGGGAGCTCCAAGTCGGATTTTATTTTTGTTCAATGACTAAGACGTGTTTTTTCCCCCGGGAGGGGCTGTGCTTCAAAATGAATGTGTTTGCTCACAAATGTGCAAGTCCGTTGGTGTAAGACAAACAGAAACCCACCGTAGTCAAGTTCGAAGCGTGTGTCTGGGAGATGGATGGTTTAATTTTACGAGTTCACGCCTATGCAATTTTAGCGCCGGAGGAAAATGAAAGCTAAGGGCTTTTTGTGGTGTGGGTAGGCATCCGCACACCTTTTTAGGATAAGCGAATGACCGCGGTTTGTTCTTTACTTTTTAGTTTCCATCTTTGAAGCTGCACGGCCAAATGCGCTCGGGGTCCCCGCAGGGCGGCGAGCAGGCGAGTGAGGATGCAGAGCGGGCCAATCAGACGGCGCGAGCAAGGTTGAGGGGCGGAGCGCTGATAGGCGGTGAGAATGGCGATTGACGTGCGTAGGCAGCCAATGAGGTTGGCGGAGGGGCGGTGCTTGCGAAGTCCCTACTGCGCATGCCCAAGTGGGCGCAGTCCTCAGTCAGGTCCGGCGCAGGCGCGGGCTTGTGGGGGCGGAGCGCGGGAAGGAGCATCCAATAGGAGGGCAGCGCGGTGGGGTGGAAAGCAGCCAATGAGAGCGCGCCGACTCAATCCAGTTGGAATAGCTAGCTCCCTGGCAAGCGTGTCCGTGGTGTCTCGGGGGGGTACCGGGAATGAACGGGACGGGCGTCGGGGCGAGGGACGGGAGGCTGCGGAGCTCTCGCTGCGGCCGGCTCCCGGGGATCTGGAGGCAGGCGGTTCAGGGCAGGGCAGTCCTTGGTGAGGTCCCCGGAGCCGGCAGAGGGGCATGAGGTGACGGGCGGGAACCTCCCGCCGGGTGTCGGTGCCCGCTGAGCGCGGCGGGACGGTGGGAGGGAGCGAGGGGAACGGAGCGGCGAAATAGGCGGCAGGTGAGTGCGGGCGTGGCGAGGGTGACCGTGACGTTGGAACAGGAGGAACGGGATGGGCCAGTGCGGTGGGGAGGTGTTTAGTTAGGTTTCCCCCTCCTGCCCTCATGGCCGAGCTCGCGAAGCTGGTGAGAGGCGTGTGACTCTTAGGGCAGGTGGGCTAACGGTCTGTGGCCTGGAGCCGTGTCTCCCGTGCAGCGCCCGTTCCCGGTATTGCAGTCTCTCCGGGAGCGGCGCAGCCCCCTTTTGTCAGGGGGATGTTTAAAAACAGAGCTAAGGTGCGGTTGCAGGCTCGGCGGCGTGGCGAGTGGGGTGCCGCTTTGGCGGAAGCGCGGAAGCTCAGGGCGAGGCCCGGCGGGTTCTGTGTCCGTACGTGCGATTGGGTGTGTCCACCCACGCCAGGCTCAGGGTCCTTCCCGGCCCGAGCGCCCTCCCCGTGGAGAGGAGCCCCGTGGAGCCGTGGCACCCACGCGCTCAGCTTCCCCTTTCTGGACAACGTGGCACAAGAGAAGGAAAAAGAAAACGCACACACAAAAAGACAGCGCAAGGCCTCGCGCCCAATATGCACGTGGCTTTGCGCTTCGGGCGGGGAGGCGATGGGCGGAGGGAATGGCAATTCAAGTGCAGAGCGGGCCGATCGCGTGCTTGCATGCTGCCGCGGGCCGGGGACAGCCGGGGTCGGGACTCGGAGGCGCTGCCTCCGGGTGCCGTCGGCCAGCAGAGCAAGCCGGGCGCGTTAGCCTTCCGGCACCGGGCTGGCGGGCGGTTTTTGTTGTCTCCTTATAGGCACGAAACCCGAAGAGGGTTGTGTGCAATGGACTGTAAGCTGACTGATTTTCTGCGATTAAGTGAGCATGGGGTTTCCCACAGAAGGCCCGGCTGATGCGGCACCGAGTGACTTATCTGGGATTGGAGATCTCCGGAGGACGGCGAGAGCTGGGGACAGAGCGGAAAGAACCTGTTTGCCGGACGCCGGAACCGGCGACGGTGAAAGGGCTGCGGACGTTTCTTGAAAGGACAGGTTGGTGCGGGCTTTGGATTTGGAATGATGGGCTCTCAGTAAAGCCTTTGTACGAACTGTTAAAAGAAAACAGCTCCGAGTTGAATTGGACGGGAGAAGCCGGGAGGGCTTTTTCGCAACTGAAAAAGGAACTGGCGAGGGCTCCGGCCCTGGGCCTCCCAGGTGTCACCAAACCATTTTGGTTGTACTCACACGAAAGGCAAAGTATTGCTTTGGGTGTTCCGGCACGGCGGTTAAGGTCTCCTAAGCGAGCCGTGGTCTGCTTCCCTAAGCAGCCAGACGAAGCGAGCAAAGGCCGGCCTGGCTGTCTTTGAGCCGTGGCAGCTGTCGCGCTCGACGTGCGGGAAGCTCGTAAGCTCACTGTGGGACAGCAAATGACTGTATTAGCGTCCCCTGAAATACCAGGCCGTGTGGGTGGAACAAGATGATGGAAATATTGCTACTACTGACATTGTCAATCCAGCTTCTCTCCTCAGTGGATCTGTTTCGGAGCCTGTGGTGTCCGATTGCTCGGAAACAACAGAAGCTGTTTACTCCAGCGGACCGGATCTAAAGGACCAGCCGGCCACTGGAGGATGCTGAAGGCTCCTGGTTCACCGTCGGAAGCAGCTCTGCGTAAAGCGAGGAGTACGTCAAGCCGGGTGTGCGGTGACAACTACCCACAAGGTAATCGAAACTAAACCTTTACCTGCAGAGACTTCTGCCCAGAAAGCTGCGCTCACACGAGCTTTAGAATTATCCAAAGAGGAGGAGGTTAATATTTGCACTGTTTCAAAGTATGTTTTTAGAATGGTGCGTGCCATTTGAAAAGAACAAAGTTTATTAACAGCAGAAGGAAGACAGATTAAATATGATGCTCCAATTGTTGGAAGCTGTGCCGTTGCTAGAAGAGTTGCCATCGTGCGTTGCAAAGGGCATCGAAAGGGAGCAGTGATCAGGAAACTGGAAATAAATTGGCAGATCGCAGATTATACTGCTAGACAAGCAGTGTCACGGCCCCCCTGCCCTGCCTGGCCTCGCTGGCTTTTCTGTTGTTCCGTGGCGGTCCTTCTCCCGCCCTTTCTAACTGCTTTCCCCTCCCTCCCCCAGCCAGCCATCCCCTCTTTCTTTTCTCTCTTCCTGGGTGTTTTTTTCTTTCTGCGTATCTCTCTCCAGCGGCCCAGCGCCGTTGGTTTGGTTCGTTTTTTTCCGCTCCGGCGCTGTCGCGCTCTCTGTGCCTCTTTCCCCTGGCTGTCGCTCTGTGGTGCTCCTCGTGTCTGTGTTTTTGCAATTCCTCCGTCTCTGTCCTGCAGCCCGTGCTATTGTCCTGCTCCCTGTCGTCGTTTCTCTCCCTGCATTCTGCCCCCGTCCTTTTTTCCCTTCCTCGCTCCATCTCTCGGTCCTGCTCCCTGCCCGCCCCCGTTCCTGTTTCTCTGCCCTTCTCCTTGTCTTTCCCCTCGTTTCTCTGTCCCGTTGCCTCTTTGTTTTTGTTTCCGTGACGGTCTGCCCCGCTCCCTGTCCCGCGGCCCGGCGCCCGTTTCTCCTTGGTCTGTCTCTCCCGCTGCCCATTCTAGGAGTTTTCCCCACCGTCTGTGTCCTGCTGCTGGTCTCTGATCTTGGCCTCTCCTTCCCTTTGCCCTGCCTCCCTGTCCCTTTTGCCTCTCTCTCTGTGTCGCCTTGTCTTGCTCCCTGTCCCTGTCTTTCTCTGACAAGCTGACCTGCTCCTTGCCCTCCTTTTTCGTGGAATCACAGGCTCATTCTGCTTGGAAAAGACACGTGCAATTTTATAATCTCTCGACTGTTTCGAGAAACTGCTTGGAAGAGATCATTCCTTTTCTTGTTTTCTTTTCTTTTTTTTTTTCTTTTCTGCTCGTTTGTTTGCAGCGAGGCAGCTCGCGAGGACAGGTGAGCTGCTGGACTCTTGAACAAAAACGTTGAGGGCGAGGAAGGGAATCCTGGCTACGCTTAGGCTTGGGGAAGTGTACGTGGGTATGCGTGTCTGTCATCCGCGCGGCTCTGGGAAAGCGCGTTCCAGGGCAGCTGAAGCTGCCCGCGGGTCAAGAAGAAGGGCCGGGGGTCTGAAAAGAAGCGGGCGCGCCGCGGCGGCGCGGGGGGCGCGGCGCGCCCGCGCTCGGTGCTGCCGTCTGGTGGCCACAGGCCGGTACTGCAGCTGGGAAGCGGCGCCCTGTGCCCGTGCCGGGGCGGGGCCGAGGGGGGCGCTGCCGCTGCGGGCGGGGTCGTGGCCGTGGCCGTCAGAAAGCCGGGGGGGCAGCGGTCGGACCGGCCGCCGGGAAAAAAAGAGAGGCCCCCGGCTGTCGTGGGGCAGCCCCGCTGCGAGGGGGCACGGGCGAGGAGGCGGCAGCGGTGGCGGCGTCTTCTCGGTCCCGGGCAGAGGGGGGAGAAACCTGCCGGCCGGCGCTCCTTAGGGTTGAGCGTTTCTCTTGTCTTTGTTGACAGTGAATTTATGGGCACACTGGAAATAGCCTTGAATGTTTAAACGTAGAACGGAATTTTTAGTGAGAAGTGGCGTGGGTATAGTTAATTTTGGAGCACCTGGGTGCCAGTTGGAATGTAAGGAATGAAACGGGATGGAAAGTAGTAATCGAACCTGGGGTTTACTTGTGGGTTTTTTTCCTCGTTAATATGTCGATGGCATGTTGTCCTGCGGCTCGATCCCCGTTCTGTTTAGTGGAGTCTTCAATTGAGGACATTCAGGTAAAAAAATGTGTCCTTCCAGAAAAGGACTAATTGTTCGTAGGGCTGAGAGAGGCTTTTAAGTACGTGATCAGAATCGAAGCTGAATACTACTTTACGATGCTGCTGTTGGTCTTCGCTTTCGTTTGTTTCCCCGCCGCTCCCTAATGTTTGGGAGCTCCAAGTCGGATTTTATTTTTGTTCAATGACTAAGACGTGTTTTTTCCCCCGGGAGGGGCTGTGCTTCAAAATGAATGTGTTTGCTCACAAATGTGCAAGTCCGTTGGTGTAAGACAAACAGAAACCCACCGTAGTCAAGTTCGAAGCGTGTGTCTGGGAGATGGATGGTTTAATTTTACGAGTTCACGCCTATGCAATTTTAGCGCCGGAGGAAAATGAAAGCTAAGGGCTTTTTGTGGTGTGGGTAGGCATCCGCACACCTTTTTAGGATAAGCGAATGACCGCGGTTTGTTCTTTACTTTTTAGTTTCCATCTTTGAAGCTGCACGGCCAAATGCGCTCGGGGTCCCCGCAGGGCGGCGAGCAGGCGAGTGAGGATGCAGAGCGGGCCAATCAGACGGCGCGAGCAAGGTTGAGGGGCGGAGCGCTGATAGGCGGCGAGAATGGCGATTGACGTGCGTAGGCAGCCAATGAGGTTGGCGGAGGGGCGGTGCTTGCGAAGTCCCTACTGCGCATGCCCAAGTGGGCGCAGTCCTCAGTCAGGTCCGGCGCAGGCGCGGGCTTGTGGGGGCGGAGCGCGGGAAGGAGCATCCAATAGGAGGGCAGCGCGGTGGGGTGGAAAGCAGCCAATGAGAGCGCGCCGACTCAATCCAGTTGGAATAGCTAGCTCCCTGGCAAGCGTGTCCGTGGTGTCTCGGGGGGGTACCGGGAATGAACGGGACGGGCGTCGGGGCGAGGGACGGGAGGCTGCGGAGCTCTCGCTGCGGCCGGCTCCCGGGGATCTGGAGGCAGGCGGTTCAGGGCAGGGCAGTCCTTGGTGAGGTCCCCGGAGCCGGCAGAGGGGCATGAGGTGACGGGCGGGAACCTCCCGCCGGGTGTCGGTGCCCGCTGAGCGCGGCGGGACGGTGGGAGGGAGCGAGGGGAACGGAGCGGCGAAATAGGCGGCAGGTGAGTGCGGGCGTGGCGAGGGTGACCGTGACGTTGGAACAGGAGGAACGGGATGGGCCAGTGCGGTGGGGAGGTGTTTAGTTAGGTTTCCCCCTCCTGCCCTCATGGCCGAGCTCGCGAAGCTGGTGAGAGGCGTGTGACTCTTAGGGCAGGTGGGCTAACGGTCTGTGGCCTGGAGCCGTGTCTCCCGTGCAGCGCCCGTTCCCGGTATTGCAGTCTCTCCGGGAGCGGCGCAGCCCCCTTTTGTCAGGGGGATGTTTAAAAACAGAGCTAAGGTGCGGTTGCAGGCTCGGCGGCGTGGCGAGTGGGGTGCCGCTTTGGCGGAAGCGCGGAAGCTCAGGGCGAGGCCCGGCGGGTTCTGTGTCCGTACGTGCGATTGGGTGTGTCCACCCACGCCAGGCTCAGGGTCCTTCCCGGCCCGAGCGCCCTCCCCGTGGAGAGGAGCCCCGTGGAGCCGTGGCACCCACGCGCTCAGCTTCCCCTTTCTGGACAACGTGGCACAAGAGAAGGAAAAAGAAAACGCACACACAAAAAGACAGCGCAAGGCCTCGCGCCCAATATGCACGTGGCTTTGCGCTTCGGGCGGGGAGGCGATGGGCGGAGGGAATGGCAATTCAAGTGCAGAGCGGGCCGATCGCGTGCTTGCATGCTGCCGCGGGCCGGGGGCAGCCGGGGTCGGGACTCGGAGGCGCTGCCTCCGGGTGCCGTCGGCCAGCAGAGCAAGCCGGGCGCGTTAGCCTTCCGGCACCGGGCTGGCGGGCGGTTTTTGTTGTCTCCTTATAGGCACGAAACCCGAAGAGGGTTGTGTGCAATGGACTGTAAGCTGACTGATTTTCTGCGATTAAGTGAGCATGGGGTTTCCCACAGAAGGCCCGGCTGATGCGGCACCGAGTGACTTATCTGGGATTGGAGATCTCCGGAGGACGGCGAGAGCTGGGGACAGAGCGGAAAGAACCTGTTTGCCGGACGCCGGAACCGGCGACGGTGAAAGGGCTGCGGACGTTTCTTGAAAGGACAGGTTGGTGCGGGCTTTGGATTTGGAATGATGGGCTCTCAGTAAAGCCTTTGTACGAACTGTTAAAAGAAAACAGCTCCGAGTTGAATTGGACGGGAGAAGCCGGGAGGGCTTTTTCGCAACTGAAAAAGGAACTGGCGAGGGCTCCGGCCCTGGGCCTCCCAGGTGTCACCAAACCATTTTGGTTGTACTCACACGAAAGGCAAAGTATTGCTTTGGGTGTTCCGGCACGGCGGTTAAGGTCTCCTAAGCGAGCCGTGGTCTGCTTCCCTAAGCAGCCAGACGAAGCGAGCAAAGGCCGGCCTGGCTGTCTTTGAGCCGTGGCAGCTGTCGCGCTCGACGTGCGGGAAGCTCGTAAGCTCACTGTGGGACAGCAAATGACTGTATTAGCGTCCCCTGAAATACCAGGCCGTGTGGGTGGAACAAGATGATGGAAATATTGCTACTACTGACATTGTCAATCCAGCTTCTCTCCTCAGTGGATCTGTTTCGGAGCCTGTGGTGTCCGATTGCTCGGAAACAACAGAAGCTGTTTACTCCAGCGGACCGGATCTAAAGGACCAGCCGGCCACTGGAGGATGCTGAAGGCTCCTGGTTCACCGTCGGAAGCAGCTCTGCGTAAAGCGAGGAGTACGTCAAGCCGGGTGTGCGGTGACAACTACCCACAAGGTAATCGAAACTAAACCTTTACCTGCAGAGACTTCTGCCCAGAAAGCTGCGCTCACACGAGCTTTAGAATTATCCAAAGAGGAGGAGGTTAATATTTGCACTGTTTCAAAGTATGTTTTTAGAATGGTGCGTGCCATTTGAAAAGAACAAAGTTTATTAACAGCAGAAGGAAGACAGATTAAATATGATGCTCCAATTGTTGGAAGCTGTGCCGTTGCTAGAAGAGTTGCCATCGTGCGTTGCAAAGGGCATCGAAAGGGAGCAGTGATCAGGAAACTGGAAATAAATTGGCAGATCGCAGATTATACTGCTAGACAAGCAGTGTCACGGCCCCCCTGCCCTGCCTGGCCTCGCTGGCTTTTCTGTTGTTCCGTGGCGGTCCTTCTCCCGCCCTTTCTAACTGCTTTCCCCTCCCTCCCCCAGCCAGCCATCCCCTCTTTCTTTTCTCTCTTCCTGGGTGTTTTTTTCTTTCTGCGTATCTCTCTCCAGCGGCCCAGCGCCGTTGGTTTGGTTCGTTTTTTTCCGCTCCGGCGCTGTCGCGCTCTCTGTGCCTCTTTCCCCTGGCTGTCGCTCTGTGGTGCGTCTCGTGTCTGTGTTTTTGCAATTCCTCCGTCTCTGTCCTGCAGCCCGTGCTATTGTCCTGCTCCCTGTCGTCGTTTCTCTCCCTGCATTCTGCCCCCGTCCTTTTTTCCCTTCCTCGCTCCATCTCTCGGTCCTGCTCCCTGCCCGCCCCCGTTCCTGTTTCTCTGCCCTTCTCCTTGTCTTTCCCCTCGTTTCTCTGTCCCGTTGCCTCTTTGTTTTTGTTTCCGTGACGGTCTGCCCCGCTCCCTGTCCCGCGGCCCGGCGCCCGTTTCTCCTTGGTCTGTCTCTCCCGCTGCCCATTCTAGGAGTTTTCCCCACCGTCTGTGTCCTGCTGCTGGTCTCTGATCTTGGCCTCTCCTTCCCTTTGCCCTGCCTCCCTGTCCCTTTTGCCTCTCTCTCTGTGTCGCCTTGTCTTGCTCCCTGTCCCTGTCTTTCTCTGACAAGCTGACCTGCTCCTTGCCCTCCTTTTTCGTGGAATCACAGGCTCATTCTGCTTGGAAAAGACACGTGCAATTTTATAATCTCTCGACTGTTTCGAGAAACTGCTTGGAAGAGATCATTCCTTTTCTTGTTTTCTTTTCTTTTTTTTTTTCTTTTCTGCTCGTTTGTTTGCAGCGAGGCAGCTCGCGAGGACAGGTGAGCTGCTGGACTCTTGAACAAAAACGTTGAGGGCGAGGAAGGGAATCCTGGCTACGCTTAGGCTTGGGGAAGTGTACGTGGGTATGCGTGTCTGTCATCCGCGCGGCTCTGGGAAAGCGCGTTCCAGGGCAGCTGAAGCTGCCCGCGGGTCAAGAAGAAGGGCCGGGGGTCTGAAAAGAAGCGGGCGCGCTGCGGCGGCGCGGGGGGCGCGGCGCGCCCGCGCTCGGTGCTGCCGTCTGGTGGCCACAGGCCGGTACTGCAGCTGGGAAGCGGCGCCCTGTGCCCGTGCCGGGGCGGGGCCGAGGGGGGCGCTGCCGCTGCGGGCGGGGTCGTGGCCGTGGCCGTCAGAAAGCCGGGGGGGCAGCGGTCGGACCGGCCGCCGGGAAAAAAAGAGAGGCCCCCGGCTGTCGTGGGGCAGCCCCGCTGCGAGGGGGCACGGGCGAGGAGGCGGCAGCGGTGGCGGCGTCTTCTCGGTCCCGGGCAGAGGGGGGAGAAACCTGCCGGCCGGCGCTCCTTAGGGTTGAGCGTTTCTCTTGTCTTTGTTGACAGTGAATTTATGGGCACACTGGAAATAGCCTTGAATGTTTAAACGTAGAACGGAATTTTTAGTGAGAAGTGGCGTGGGTATAGTTAATTTTGGAGCACCTGGGTGCCAGTTGGAATGTAAGGAATGAAACGGGATGGAAAGTAGTAATCGAACCTGGGGTTTACTTGTGGGTTTTTTTCCTCGTTAATATGTCGATGGCATGTTGTCCTGCGGCTCGATCCCCGTTCTGTTTAGTGGAGTCTTCAATTGAGGACATTCAGGTAAAAAAATGTGTCCTTCCAGAAAAGGACTAATTGTTCGTAGGGCTGAGAGAGGCTTTTAAGTACGTGATCAGAATCGAAGCTGAATACTACTTTACGATGCTGCTGTTGGTCTTCGCTTTCGTTTGTTTCCCCGCCGCTCCCTAATGTTTGGGAGCTCCAAGTCGGATTTTATTTTTGTTCAATGACTAAGACGTGTTTTTTCCCCCGGGAGGGGCTGTGCTTCAAAATGAATGTGTTTGCTCACAAATGTGCAAGTCCGTTGGTGTAAGACAAACAGAAACCCACCGTAGTCAAGTTCGAAGCGTGTGTCTGGGAGATGGATGGTTTAATTTTACGAGTTCACGCCTATGCAATTTTAGCGCCGGAGGAAAATGAAAGCTAAGGGCTTTTTGTGGTGTGGGTAGGCATCCGCACACCTTTTTAGGATAAGCGAATGACCGCGGTTTGTTCTTTACTTTTTAGTTTCCATCTTTGAAGCTGCACGGCCAAATGCGCTCGGGGTCCCCGCAGGGCGGCGAGCAGGCGAGTGAGGATGCAGAGCGGGCCAATCAGACGGCGCGAGCAAGGTTGAGGGGCGGAGCGCTGATAGGCGGCGAGAATGGCGATTGACGTGCGTAGGCAGCCAATGAGGTTGGCGGAGGGGCGGTGCTTGCGAAGTCCCTACTGCGCATGCCCAAGTGGGCGCAGTCCTCAGTCAGGTCCGGCGCAGGCGCGGGCTTGTGGGGGCGGAGCGCGGGAAGGAGCATCCAATAGGAGGGCAGCGCGGTGGGGTGGAAAGCAGCCAATGAGAGCGCGCCGACTCAATCCAGTTGGAATAGCTAGCTCCCTGGCAAGCGTGTCCGTGGTGTCTCGGGGGGGTACCGGGAATGAACGGGACGGGCGTCGGGGCGAGGGACGGGAGGCTGCGGAGCTCTCGCTGCGGCCGGCTCCCGGGGATCTGGAGGCAGGCGGTTCAGGGCAGGGCAGTCCTTGGTGAGGTCCCCGGAGCCGGCAGAGGGGCATGAGGTGACGGGCGGGAACCTCCCGCCGGGTGTCGGTGCCCGCTGAGCGCGGCGGGACGGTGGGAGGGAGCGAGGGGAACGGAGCGGCGAAATAGGCGGCAGGTGAGTGCGGGCGTGGCGAGGGTGACCGTGACGTTGGAACAGGAGGAACGGGATGGGCCAGTGCGGTGGGGAGGTGTTTAGTTAGGTTTCCCCCTCCTGCCCTCATGGCCGAGCTCGCGAAGCTGGTGAGAGGCGTGTGACTCTTAGGGCAGGTGGGCTAACGGTCTGTGGCCTGGAGCCGTGTCTCCCGTGCAGCGCCCGTTCCCGGTATTGCAGTCTCTCCGGGAGCGGCGCAGCCCCCTTTTGTCAGGGGGATGTTTAAAAACAGAGCTAAGGTGCGGTTGCAGGCTCGGCGGCGTGGCGAGTGGGGTGCCGCTTTGGCGGAAGCGCGGAAGCTCAGGGCGAGGCCCGGCGGGTTCTGTGTCCGTACGTGCGATTGGGTGTGTCCACCCACGCCAGGCTCAGGGTCCTTCCCGGCCCGAGCGCCCTCCCCGTGGAGAGGAGCCCCGTGGAGCCGTGGCACCCACGCGCTCAGCTTCCCCTTTCTGGACAACGTGGCACAAGAGAAGGAAAAAGAAAATGCACACACAAAAAGACAGCGCAAGGCCTCGCGCCCAATATGCACGTGGCTTTGCGCTTCGGGCGGGGAGGCGATGGGCGGAGGGAATGGCAATTCAAGTGCAGAGCGGGCCGATCGCGTGCTTGCATGCTGCCGCGGGCCGGGGACAGCCGGGGTCGGGACTCGGAGGCGCTGCCTCCGGGTGCCGTCGGCCAGCAGAGCAAGCCGGGCGCGTTAGCCTTCCGGCACCGGGCTGGCGGGCGGTTTTTGTTGTCTCCTTATAGGCACGAAACCCGAAGAGGGTTGTGTGCAATGGACTGTAAGCTGACTGATTTTCTGCGATTAAGTGAGCATGGGGTTTCCCACAGAAGGCCCGGCTGATGCGGCACCGAGTGACTTATCTGGGATTGGAGATCTCCGGAGGACGGCGAGAGCTGGGGACAGAGCGGAAAGAACCTGTTTGCCGGACGCCGGAACCGGCGACGGTGAAAGGGCTGCGGACGTTTCTTGAAAGGACAGGTTGGTGCGGGCTTTGGATTTGGAATGATGGGCTCTCAGTAAAGCCTTTGTACGAACTGTTAAAAGAAAACAGCTCCGAGTTGAATTGGACGGGAGAAGCCGGGAGGGCTTTTTCGCAACTGAAAAAGGAACTGGCGAGGGCTCCGGCCCTGGGCCTCCCAGGTGTCACCAAACCATTTTGGTTGTACTCACACGAAAGGCAAAGTATTGCTTTGGGTGTTCCGGCACGGCGGTTAAGGTCTCCTAAGCGAGCCGTGGTCTGCTTCCCTAAGCAGCCAGACGAAGCGAGCAAAGGCCGGCCTGGCTGTCTTTGAGCCGTGGCAGCTGTCGCGCTCGACGTGCGGGAAGCTCGTAAGCTCACTGTGGGACAGCAAATGACTGTATTAGCGTCCCCTGAAATACCAGGCCGTGTGGGTGGAACAAGATGATGGAAATATTGCTACTACTGACATTGTCAATCCAGCTTCTCTCCTCAGTGGATCTGTTTCGGAGCCTGTGGTGTCCGATTGCTCGGAAACAACAGAAGCTGTTTACTCCAGCGGACCGGATCTAAAGGACCAGCCGGCCACTGGAGGATGCTGAAGGCTCCTGGTTCACCGTCGGAAGCAGCTCTGCGTAAAGCGAGGAGTACGTCAAGCCGGGTGTGCGGTGACAACTACCCACAAGGTAATCGAAACTAAACCTTTACCTGCAGAGACTTCTGCCCAGAAAGCTGCGCTCACACGAGCTTTAGAATTATCCAAAGAGGAGGAGGTTAATATTTGCACTGTTTCAAAGTATGTTTTTAGAATGGTGCGTGCCATTTGAAAAGAACAAAGTTTATTAACAGCAGAAGGAAGACAGATTAAATATGATGCTCCAATTGTTGGAAGCTGTGCCGTTGCTAGAAGAGTTGCCATCGTGCGTTGCAAAGGGCATCGAAAGGGAGCAGTGATCAGGAAACTGGAAATAAATTGGCAGATCGCAGATTATACTGCTAGACAAGCAGTGTCACGGCCCCCCTGCCCTGCCTGGCCTCGCTGGCTTTTCTGTTGTTCCGTGGCGGTCCTTCTCCCGCCCTTTCTAACTGCTTTCCCCTCCCTCCCCCAGCCAGCCATCCCCTCTTTCTTTTCTCTCTTCCTGGGTGTTTTTTTCTTTCTGCGTATCTCTCTCCAGCGGCCCAGCGCCGTTGGTTTGGTTCGTTTTTTTCCGCTCCGGCGCTGTCGCGCTCTCTGTGCCTCTTTCCCC
Organism: Caloenas nicobarica; assembly: GCF_036013445.1. Taxonomy (NCBI): domain Eukaryota; kingdom Metazoa; phylum Chordata; class Aves; order Columbiformes; family Columbidae; genus Caloenas; species Caloenas nicobarica. Next base: position 122,399,331 of record NC_088247.1, read on the forward strand.
TGGCTGTCGCTCTGTGGTGCGTCTCGTGTCTGTGTTTTTGCAATTCCTCCGTCTCTGTCCTGCAGCCCGTGCTATTGTCCTGCTCCCTGTCGTCGTTTCTCTCCCTGCATTCTGCCCCCGTCCTTTTTTCCCTTCCTCGCTCCATCTCTCGGTCCTGCTCCCTGCCCGCCCCCGTTCCTGTTTCTCTGCCCTTCTCCTTGTCTTTCCCCTCGTTTCTCTGTCCCGTTGCCTGTTTGTTTTTGTTTCCGTGACGGTCTGCCCCGCTCCCTGTCCCGCGGCCCGGCGCCCGTTTCTCCTTGGTCTGTCTCTCCCGCTGCCCATTCTAGGAGTTTTCCCCACCGTCTGTGTCCTGCTGCTGGTCTCTGATCTTGGCCTCTCCTTCCCTTTGCCCTGCCTCCCTGTCCCTTTTGCCTCTCTCTCTGTGTCGCCTTGTCTTGCTCCCTGTCCCTGTCTTTCTCTGACAAGCTGACCTGCTCCTTGCCCTCCTTTTTCGTGGAATCACAGGCTCATTCTGCTTGGAAAAGACACGTGCAATTTTATAATCTCTCGACTGTTTCGAGAAACTGCTTGGAAGAGATCATTCCTTTTCTTGTTTTCTTTTCTTTTTTTTTTTCTTTTCTGCTCGTTTGTTTGCAGCGAGGCAGCTCGCGAGGACAGGTGAGCTGCTGGACTCTTGAACAAAAACGTTGAGGGCGAGGAAGGGAATCCTGGCTACGCTTAGGCTTGGGGAAGTGTACGTGGGTATGCGTGTCTGTCATCCGCGCGGCTCTGGGAAAGCGCGTTCCAGGGCAGCTGAAGCTGCCCGCGGGTCAAGAAGAAGGGCCGGGGGTCTGAAAAGAAGCGGGCGCGCTGCGGCGGCGCGGGGGGCGCGGCGCGCCCGCGCTCGGTGCTGCCGTCTGGTGGCCACAGGCCGGTACTGCAGCTGGGAAGCGGCGCCCTGTGCCCGTGCCGGGGCGGGGCCGAGGGGGGCGCTGCCGCTGCGGGCGGGGTCGTGGCCGTGGCCGTCAGAAAGCCGGGGGGGCAGCGGTCGGACCGGCCGCCGGGAAAAAAAGAGAGGCCCCCGGCTGTCGTGGGGCAGCCCCGCTGCGAGGGGGCACGGGCGAGGAGGCGGCAGCGGTGGCGGCGTCTTCTCGGTCCCGGGCAGAGGGGGGAGAAACCTGCCGGCCGGCGCTCCTTAGGGTTGAGCGTTTCTCTTGTCTTTGTTGACAGTGAATTTATGGGCACACTGGAAATAGCCTTGAATGTTTAAACGTAGAACGGAATTTTTAGTGAGAAGTGGCGTGGGTATAGTTAATTTTGGAGCACCTGGGTGCCAGTTGGAATGTAAGGAATGAAACGGGATGGAAAGTAGTAATCGAACCTGGGGTTTACTTGTGGGTTTTTTTCCTCGTTAATATGTCGATGGCATGTTGTCCTGCGGCTCGATCCCCGTTCTGTTTAGTGGAGTCTTCAATTGAGGACATTCAGGTAAAAAAATGTGTCCTTCCAGAAAAGGACTAATTGTTCGTAGGGCTGAGAGAGGCTTTTAAGTACGTGATCAGAATCGAAGCTGAATACTACTTTACGATGCTGCTGTTGGTCTTCGCTTTCGTTTGTTTCCCCGCCGCTCCCTAATGTTTGGGAGCTCCAAGTCGGATTTTATTTTTGTTCAATGACTAAGACGTGTTTTTTCCCCCGGGAGGGGCTGTGCTTCAAAATGAATGTGTTTGCTCACAAATGTGCAAGTCCGTTGGTGTAAGACAAACAGAAACCCACCGTAGTCAAGTTCGAAGCGTGTGTCTGGGAGATGGATGGTTTAATTTTACGAGTTCACGCCTATGCAATTTTAGCGCCGGAGGAAAATGAAAGCTAAGGGCTTTTTGTGGTGTGGGTAGGCATCCGCACACCTTTTTAGGATAAGCGAATGACCGCGGTTTGTTCTTTACTTTTTAGTTTCCATCTTTGAAGCTGCACGGCCAAATGCGCTCGGGGTCCCCGCAGGGCGGCGAGCAGGCGAGTGAGGATGCAGAGCGGGCCAATCAGACGGCGCGAGCAAGGTTGAGGGGCGGAGCGCTGATAGGCGGCGAGAATGGCGATTGACGTGCGTAGGCAGCCAATGAGGTTGGCGGAGGGGCGGTGCTTGCGAAGTCCCTACTGCGCATGCCCAAGTGGGCGCAGTCCTCAGTCAGGTCCGGCGCAGGCGCGGGCTTGTGGGGGCGGAGCGCGGGAAGGAGCATCCAATAGGAGGGCAGCGCGGTGGGGTGGAAAGCAGCCAATGAGAGCGCGCCGACTCAATCCAGTTGGAATAGCTAGCTCCCTGGCAAGCGTGTCCGTGGTGTCTCGGGGGGGTACCGGGAATGAACGGGACGGGCGTCGGGGCGAGGGACGGGAGGCTGCGGAGCTCTCGCTGCGGCCGGCTCCCGGGGATCTGGAGGCAGGCGGTTCAGGGCAGGGCAGTCCTTGGTGAGGTCCCCGGAGCCGGCAGAGGGGCATGAGGTGACGGGCGGGAACCTCCCGCCGGGTGTCGGTGCCCGCTGAGCGCGGCGGGACGGTGGGAGGGAGCGAGGGGAACGGAGCGGCGAAATAGGCGGCAGGTGAGTGCGGGCGTGGCGAGGGTGACCGTGACGTTGGAACAGGAGGAACGGGATGGGCCAGTGCGGTGGGGAGGTGTTTAGTTAGGTTTCCCCCTCCTGCCCTCATGGCCGAGCTCGCGAAGCTGGTGAGAGGCGTGTGACTCTTAGGGCAGGTGGGCTAACGGTCTGTGGCCTGGAGCCGTGTCTCCCGTGCAGCGCCCGTTCCCGGTATTGCAGTCTCTCCGGGAGCGGCGCAGCCCCCTTTTGTCAGGGGGATGTTTAAAAACAGAGCTAAGGTGCGGTTGCAGGCTCGGCGGCGTGGCGAGTGGGGTGCCGCTTTGGCGGAAGCGCGGAAGCTCAGGGCGAGGCCCGGCGGGTTCTGTGTCCGTACGTGCGATTGGGTGTGTCCACCCACGCCAGGCTCAGGGTCCTTCCCGGCCCGAGCGCCCTCCCCGTGGAGAGGAGCCCCGTGGAGCCGTGGCACCCACGCGCTCAGCTTCCCCTTTCTGGACAACGTGGCACAAGAGAAGGAAAAAGAAAACGCACACACAAAAAGACAGCGCAAGGCCTCGCGCCCAATATGCACGTGGCTTTGCGCTTCGGGCGGGGAGGCGATGGGCGGAGGGAATGGCAATTCAAGTGCAGAGCGGGCCGATCGCGTGCTTGCATGCTGCCGCGGGCCGGGGACAGCCGGGGTCGGGACTCGGAGGCGCTGCCTCCGGGTGCCGTCGGCCAGCAGAGCAAGCCGGGCGCGTTAGCCTTCCGGCACCGGGCTGGCGGGCGGTTTTTGTTGTCTCCTTATAGGCACGAAACCCGAAGAGGGTTGTGTGCAATGGACTGTAAGCTGACTGATTTTCTGCGATTAAGTGAGCATGGGGTTTCCCACAGAAGGCCCGGCTGATGCGGCACCGAGTGACTTATCTGGGATTGGAGATCTCCGGAGGACGGCGAGAGCTGGGGACAGAGCGGAAAGAACCTGTTTGCCGGACGCCGGAACCGGCGACGGTGAAAGGGCTGCGGACGTTTCTTGAAAGGACAGGTTGGTGCGGGCTTTGGATTTGGAATGATGGGCTCTCAGTAAAGCCTTTGTACGAACTGTTAAAAGAAAACAGCTCCGAGTTGAATTGGACGGGAGAAGCCGGGAGGGCTTTTTCGCAACTGAAAAAGGAACTGGCGAGGGCTCCGGCCCTGGGCCTCCCAGGTGTCACCAAACCATTTTGGTTGTACTCACACGAAAGGCAAAGTATTGCTTTGGGTGTTCCGGCACGGCGGTTAAGGTCTCCTAAGCGAGCCGTGGTCTGCTTCCCTAAGCAGCCAGACGAAGCGAGCAAAGGCCGGCCTGGCTGTCTTTGAGCCGTGGCAGCTGTCGCGCTCGACGTGCGGGAAGCTCGTAAGCTCACTGTGGGACAGCAAATGACTGTATTAGCGTCCCCTGAAATACCAGGCCGTGTGGGTGGAACAAGATGATGGAAATATTGCTACTACTGACATTGTCAATCCAGCTTCTCTCCTCAGTGGATCTGTTTCGGAGCCTGTGGTGTCCGATTGCTCGGAAACAACAGAAGCTGTTTACTCCAGCGGACCGGATCTAAAGGACCAGCCGGCCACTGGAGGATGCTGAAGGCTCCTGGTTCACCGTCGGAAGCAGCTCTGCGTAAAGCGAGGAGTACGTCAAGCCGGGTGTGCGGTGACAACTACCCACAAGGTAATCGAAACTAAACCTTTACCTGCAGAGACTTCTGCCCAGAAAGCTGCGCTCACACGAGCTTTAGAATTATCCAAAGAGGAGGAGGTTAATATTTGCACTGTTTCAAAGTATGTTTTTAGAATGGTGCGTGCCATTTGAAAAGAACAAAGTTTATTAACAGCAGAAGGAAGACAGATTAAATATGATGCTCCAATTGTTGGAAGCTGTGCCGTTGCTAGAAGAGTTGCCATCGTGCGTTGCAAAGGGCATCGAAAGGGAGCAGTGATCAGGAAACTGGAAATAAATTGGCAGATCGCAGATTATACTGCTAGACAAGCAGTGTCACGGCCCCCCTGCCCTGCCTGGCCTCGCTGGCTTTTCTGTTGTTCCGTGGCGGTCCTTCTCCCGCCCTTTCTAACTGCTTTCCCCTCCCTCCCCCAGCCAGCCATCCCCTCTTTCTTTTCTCTCTTCCTGGGTGTTTTTTTCTTTCTGCGTATCTCTCTCCAGCGGCCCAGCGCCGTTGGTTTGGTTCGTTTTTTTCCGCTCCGGCGCTGTCGCGCTCTCTGTGCCTCTTTCCCCTGGCTGTCGCTCTGTGGTGCGTCTCGTGTCTGTGTTTTTGCAATTCCTCCGTCTCTGTCCTGCAGCCCGTGCTATTGTCCTGCTCCCTGTCGTCGTTTCTCTCCCTGCATTCTGCCCCCGTCCTTTTTTCCCTTCCTCGCTCCATCTCTCGGTCCTGCTCCCTGCCCGCCCCCGTTCCTGTTTCTCTGCCCTTCTCCTTGTCTTTCCCCTCGTTTCTCTGTCCCGTTGCCTCTTTGTTTTTGTTTCCGTGACGGTCTGCCCCGCTCCCTGTCCCGCGGCCCGGCGCCCGTTTCTCCTTGGTCTGTCTCTCCCGCTGCCCATTCTAGGAGTTTTCCCCACCGTCTGTGTCCTGCTGCTGGTCTCTGATCTTGGCCTCTCCTTCCCTTTGCCCTGCCTCCCTGTCCCTTTTGCCTCTCTCTCTGTGTCGCCTTGTCTTGCTCCCTGTCCCTGTCTTTCTCTGACAAGCTGACCTGCTCCTTGCCCTCCTTTTTCGTGGAATCACAGGCTCATTCTGCTTGGAAAAGACACGTGCAATTTTATAATCTCTCGACTGTTTCGAGAAACTGCTTGGAAGAGATCATTCCTTTTCTTGTTTTCTTTTCTTTTTTTTTTTCTTTTCTGCTCGTTTGTTTGCAGCGAGGCAGCTCGCGAGGACAGGTGAGCTGCTGGACTCTTGAACAAAAACGTTGAGGGCGAGGAAGGGAATCCTGGCTACGCTTAGGCTTGGGGAAGTGTACGTGGGTATGCGTGTCTGTCATCCGCGCGGCTCTGGGAAAGCGCGTTCCAGGGCAGCTGAAGCTGCCCGCGGGTCAAGAAGAAGGGCCGGGGGTCTGAAAAGAAGCGGGCGCGCTGCGGCGGCGCGGGGGGCGCGGCGCGCCCGCGCTCGGTGCTGCCGTCTGGTGGCCACAGGCCGGTACTGCAGCTGGGAAGCGGCGCCCTGTGCCCGTGCCGGGGCGGGGCCGAGGGGGGCGCTGCCGCTGCGGGCGGGGTCGTGGCCGTGGCCGTCAGAAAGCCGGGGGGGCAGCGGTCGGACCGGCCGCCGGGAAAAAAAGAGAGGCCCCCGGCTGTCGTGGGGCAGCCCCGCTGCGAGGGGGCACGGGCGAGGAGGCGGCAGCGGTGGCGGCGTCTTCTCGGTCCCGGGCAGAGGGGGGAGAAACCTGCCGGCCGGCGCTCCTTAGGGTTGAGCGTTTCTCTTGTCTTTGTTGACAGTGAATTTATGGGCACACTGGAAATAGCCTTGAATGTTTAAACGTAGAACGGAATTTTTAGTGAGAAGTGGCGTGGGTATAGTTAATTTTGGAGCACCTGGGTGCCAGTTGGAATGTAAGGAATGAAACGGGATGGAAAGTAGTAATCGAACCTGGGGTTTACTTGTGGGTTTTTTTCCTCGTTAATATGTCGATGGCATGTTGTCCTGCGGCTCGATCCCCGTTCTGTTTAGTGGAGTCTTCAATTGAGGACATTCAGGTAAAAAAATGTGTCCTTCCAGAAAAGGACTAATTGTTCGTAGGGCTGAGAGAGGCTTTTAAGTACGTGATCAGAATCGAAGCTGAATACTACTTTACGATGCTGCTGTTGGTCTTCGCTTTCGTTTGTTTCCCCGCCGCTCCCTAATGTTTGGGAGCTCCAAGTCGGATTTTATTTTTGTTCAATGACTAAGACGTGTTTTTTCCCCCGGGAGGGGCTGTGCTTCAAAATGAATGTGTTTGCTCACAAATGTGCAAGTCCGTTGGTGTAAGACAAACAGAAACCCACCGTAGTCAAGTTCGAAGCGTGTGTCTGGGAGATGGATGGTTTAATTTTACGAGTTCACGCCTATGCAATTTTAGCGCCGGAGGAAAATGAAAGCTAAGGGCTTTTTGTGGTGTGGGTAGGCATCCGCACACCTTTTTAGGATAAGCGAATGACCGCGGTTTGTTCTTTACTTTTTAGTTTCCATCTTTGAAGCTGCACGGCCAAATGCGCTCGGGGTCCCCGCAGGGCGGCGAGCAGGCGAGTGAGGATGCAGAGCGGGCCAATCAGACGGCGCGAGCAAGGTTGAGGGGCGGAGCGCTGATAGGCGGCGAGAATGGCGATTGACGTGCGTAGGCAGCCAATGAGGTTGGCGGAGGGGCGGTGCTTGCGAAGTCCCTACTGCGCATGCCCAAGTGGGCGCAGTCCTCAGTCAGGTCCGGCGCAGGCGCGGGCTTGTGGGGGCGGAGCGCGGGAAGGAGCATCCAATAGGAGGGCAGCGCGGTGGGGTGGAAAGCAGCCAATGAGAGCGCGCCGACTCAATCCAGTTGGAATAGCTAGCTCCCTGGCAAGCGTGTCCGTGGTGTCTCGGGGGGGTACCGGGAATGAACGGGACGGGCGTCGGGGCGAGGGACGGGAGGCTGCGGAGCTCTCGCTGCGGCCGGCTCCCGGGGATCTGGAGGCAGGCGGTTCAGGGCAGGGCAGTCCTTGGTGAGGTCCCCGGAGCCGGCAGAGGGGCATGAGGTGACGGGCGGGAACCTCCCGCCGGGTGTCGGTGCCCGCTGAGCGCGGCGGGACGGTGGGAGGGAGCGAGGGGAACGGAGCGGCGAAATAGGCGGCAGGTGAGTGCGGGCGTGGCGAGGGTGACCGTGACGTTGGAACAGGAGGAACGGGATGGGCCAGTGCGGTGGGGAGGTGTTTAGTTAGGTTTCCCCCTCCTGCCCTCATGGCCGAGCTCGCGAAGCTGGTGAGAGGCGTGTGACTCTTAGGGCAGGTGGGCTAACGGTCTGTGGCCTGGAGCCGTGTCTCCCGTGCAGCGCCCGTTCCCGGTATTGCAGTCTCTCCGGGAGCGGCGCAGCCCCCTTTTGTCAGGGGGATGTTTAAAAACAGAGCTAAGGTGCGGTTGCAGGCTCGGCGGCGTGGCGAGTGGGGTGCCGCTTTGGCGGAAGCGCGGAAGCTCAGGGCGAGGCCCGGCGGGTTCTGTGTCCGTACGTGCGATTGGGTGTGTCCACCCACGCCAGGCTCAGGGTCCTTCCCGGCCCGAGCGCCCTCCCCGTGGAGAGGAGCCCCGTGGAGCCGTGGCACCCACGCGCTCAGCTTCCCCTTTCTGGACAACGTGGCACAAGAGAAGGAAAAAGAAAACGCACACACAAAAAGACAGCGCAAGGCCTCGCGCCCAATATGCACGTGGCTTTGCGCTTCGGGCGGGGAGGCGATGGGCGGAGGGAATGGCAATTCAAGTGCAGAGCGGGCCGATCGCGTGCTTGCATGCTGCCGCGGGCCGGGGACAGCCGGGGTCGGGACTCGGAGGCGCTGCCTCCGGGTGCCGTCGGCCAGCAGAGCAAGCCGGGCGCGTTAGCCTTCCGGCACCGGGCTGGCGGGCGGTTTTTGTTGTCTCCTTATAGGCACGAAACCCGAAGAGGGTTGTGTGCAATGGACTGTAAGCTGACTGATTTTCTGCGATTAAGTGAGCATGGGGTTTCCCACAGAAGGCCCGGCTGATGCGGCACCGAGTGACTTATCTGGGATTGGAGATCTCCGGAGGACGGCGAGAGCTGGGGACAGAGCGGAAAGAACCTGTTTGCCGGACGCCGGAACCGGCGACGGTGAAAGGGCTGCGGACGTTTCTTGAAAGGACAGGTTGGTGCGGGCTTTGGATTTGGAATGATGGGCTCTCAGTAAAGCCTTTGTACGAACTGTTAAAAGAAAACAGCTCCGAGTTGAATTGGACGGGAGAAGCCGGGAGGGCTTTTTCGCAACTGAAAAAGGAACTGGCGAGGGCTCCGGCCCTGGGCCTCCCAGGTGTCACCAAACCATTTTGGTTGTACTCACACGAAAGGCAAAGTATTGCTTTGGGTGTTCCGGCACGGCGGTTAAGGTCTCCTAAGCGAGCCGTGGTCTGCTTCCCTAAGCAGCCAGACGAAGCGAGCAAAGGCCGGCCTGGCTGTCTTTGAGCCGTGGCAGCTGTCGCGCTCGACGTGCGGGAAGCTCGTAAGCTCACTGTGGGACAGCAAATGACTGTATTAGCGTCCCCTGAAATACCAGGCCGTGTGGGTGGAACAAGATGATGGAAATATTGCTACTACTGACATTGTCAATCCAGCTTCTCTCCTCAGTGGATCTGTTTCGGAGCCTGTGGTGTCCGATTGCTCGGAAACAACAGAAGCTGTTTACTCCAGCGGACCGGATCTAAAGGACCAGCCGGCCACTGGAGGATGCTGAAGGCTCCTGGTTCACCGTCGGAAGCAGCTCTGCGTAAAGCGAGGAGTACGTCAAGCCGGGTGTGCGGTGACAACTACCCACAAGGTAATCGAAACTAAACCTTTACCTGCAGAGACTTCTGCCCAGAAAGCTGCGCTCACACGAGCTTTAGAATTATCCAAAGAGGAGGAGGTTAATATTTGCACTGTTTCAAAGTATGTTTTTAGAATGGTGCGTGCCATTTGAAAAGAACAAAGTTTATTAACAGCAGAAGGAAGACAGATTAAATATGATGCTCCAATTGTTGGAAGCTGTGCCGTTGCTAGAAGAGTTGCCATCGTGCGTTGCAAAGGGCATCGAAAGGGAGCAGTGATCAGGAAACTGGAAATAAATTGGCAGATCGCAGATTATACTGCTAGACAAGCAGTGTCACGGCCCCCCTGCCCTGCCTGGCCTCGCTGGCTTTTCTGTTGTTCCGTGGCGGTCCTTCTCCCGCCCTTTCTAACTGCTTTCCCCTCCCTCCCCCAGCCAGCCATCCCCTCTTTCTTTTCTCTCTTCCTGGGTGTTTTTTTCTTTCTGCGTATCTCTCTCCAGCGGCCCAGCGCCGTTGGTTTGGTTCGTTTTTTTCCGCTCCGGCGCTGTCGCGCTCTCTGTGCCTCTTTCCCCTGGCTGTCGCTCTGTGGTGCGTCTCGTGTCTGTGTTTTTGCAATTCCTCCGTCTCTGTCCTGCAGCCCGTGCTATTGTCCTGCTCCCTGTCGTCGTTTCTCTCCCTGCATTCTGCCCCCGTCCTTTTTTCCCTTCCTCGCTCCATCTCTCGGTCCTGCTCCCTGCCCGCCCCCGTTCCTGTTTCTCTGCCCTTCTCCTTGTCTTTCCCCTCGTTTCTCTGTCCCGTTGCCTCTTTGTTTTTGTTTCCGTGACGGTCTGCCCCGCTCCCTGTCCCGCGGCCCGGCGCCCGTTTCTCCTTGGTCTGTCTCTCCCGCTGCCCATTCTAGGAGTTTTCCCCACCGTCTGTGTCCTGCTGCTGGTCTCTGATCTTGGCCTCTCCTTCCCTTTGCCCTGCCTCCCTGTCCCTTTTGCCTCTCTCTCTGTGTCGCCTTGTCTTGCTCCCTGTCCCTGTCTTTCTCTGACAAGCTGACCTGCTCCTTGCCCTCCTTTTTCGTGGAATCACAGGCTCATTCTGCTTGGAAAAGACACGTGCAATTTTATAATCTCTCGACTGTTTCGAGAAACTGCTTGGAAGAGATCATTCCTTTTCTTGTTTTCTTTTCTTTTTTTTTTTCTTTTCTGCTCGTTTGTTTGCAGCGAGGCAGCTCGCGAGGACAGGTGAGCTGCTGGACTCTTGAACAAAAACGTTGAGGGCGAGGAAGGGAATCCTGGCTACGCTTAGGCTTGGGGAAGTGTACGTGGGTATGCGTGTCTGTCATCCGCGCGGCTCTGGGAAAGCGCGTTCCAGGGCAGCTGAAGCTGCCCGCGGGTCAAGAAGAAGGGCCGGGGGTCTGAAAAGAAGCGGGCGCGCTGCGGCGGCGCGGGGGGCGCGGCGCGCCCGCGCTCGGTGCTGCCGTCTGGTGGCCACAGGCCGGTACTGCAGCTGGGAAGCGGCGCCCTGTGCCCGTGCCGGGGCGGGGCCGAGGGGGGCGCTGCCGCTGCGGGCGGGGTCGTGGCCGTGGCCGTCAGAAAGCCGGGGGGGCAGCGGTCGGACCGGCCGCCGGGAAAAAAAGAGAGGCCCCCGGCTGTCGTGGGGCAGCCCCGCTGCGAGGGGGCACGGGCGAGGAGGCGGCAGCGGTGGCGGCGTCTTCTCGGTCCCGGGCAGAGGGGGGAGAAACCTGCCGGCCGGCGCTCCTTAGGGTTGAGCGTTTCTCTTGTCTTTGTTGACAGTGAATTTATGGGCACACTGGAAATAGCCTTGAATGTTTAAACGTAGAACGGAATTTTTAGTGAGAAGTGGCGTGGGTATAGTTAATTTTGGAGCACCTGGGTGCCAGTTGGAATGTAAGGAATGAAACGGGATGGAAAGTAGTAATCGAACCTGGGGTTTACTTGTGGGTTTTTTTCCTCGTTAATATGTCGATGGCATGTTGTCCTGCGGCTCGATCCCCGTTCTGTTTAGTGGAGTCTTCAATTGAGGACATTCAGGTAAAAAAATGTGTCCTTCCAGAAAAGGACTAATTGTTCGTAGGGCTGAGAGAGGCTTTTAAGTACGTGATCAGAATCGAAGCTGAATACTACTTTACGATGCTGCTGTTGGTCTTCGCTTTCGTTTGTTTCCCCGCCGCTCCCTAATGTTTGGGAGCTCCAAGTCGGATTTTATTTTTGTTCAATGACTAAGACGTGTTTTTTCCCCCGGGAGGGGCTGTGCTTCAAAATGAATGTGTTTGCTCACAAATGTGCAAGTCCGTTGGTGTAAGACAAACAGAAACCCACCGTAGTCAAGTTCGAAGCGTGTGTCTGGGAGATGGATGGTTTAATTTTACGAGTTCACGCCTATGCAATTTTAGCGCCGGAGGAAAATGAAAGCTAAGGGCTTTTTGTGGTGTGGGTAGGCATCCGCACACCTTTTTAGGATAAGCGAATGACCGCGGTTTGTTCTTTACTTTTTAGTTTCCATCTTTGAAGCTGCACGGCCAAATGCGCTCGGGGTCCCCGCAGGGCGGCGAGCAGGCGAGTGAGGATGCAGAGCGGGCCAATCAGACGGCGCGAGCAAGGTTGAGGGGCGGAGCGCTGATAGGCGGCGAGAATGGCGATTGACGTGCGTAGGCAGCCAATGAGGTTGGCGGAGGGGCGGTGCTTGCGAAGTCCCTACTGCGCATGCCCAAGTGGGCGCAGTCCTCAGTCAGGTCCGGCGCAGGCGCGGGCTTGTGGGGGCGGAGCGCGGGAAGGAGCATCCAATAGGAGGGCAGCGCGGTGGGGTGGAAAGCAGCCAATGAGAGCGCGCCGACTCAATCCAGTTGGAATAGCTAGCTCCCTGGCAAGCGTGTCCGTGGTGTCTCGGGGGGGTACCGGGAATGAACGGGACGGGCGTCGGGGCGAGGGACGGGAGGCTGCGGAGCTCTCGCTGCGGCCGGCTCCCGGGGATCTGGAGGCAGGCGGTTCAGGGCAGGGCAGTCCTTGGTGAGGTCCCCGGAGCCGGCAGAGGGGCATGAGGTGACGGGCGGGAACCTCCCGCCGGGTGTCGGTGCCCGCTGAGCGCGGCGGGACGGTGGGAGGGAGCGAGGGGAACGGAGCGGCGAAATAGGCGGCAGGTGAGTGCGGGCGTGGCGAGGGTGACCGTGACGTTGGAACAGGAGGAACGGGATGGGCCAGTGCGGTGGGGAGGTGTTTAGTTAGGTTTCCCCCTCCTGCCCTCATGGCCGAGCTCGCGAAGCTGGTGAGAGGCGTGTGACTCTTAGGGCAGGTGGGCTAACGGTCTGTGGCCTGGAGCCGTGTCTCCCGTGCAGCGCCCGTTCCCGGTATTGCAGTCTCTCCGGGAGCGGCGCAGCCCCCTTTTGTCAGGGGGATGTTTAAAAACAGAGCTAAGGTGCGGTTGCAGGCTCGGCGGCGTGGCGAGTGGGGTGCCGCTTTGGCGGAAGCGCGGAAGCTCAGGGCGAGGCCCGGCGGGTTCTGTGTCCGTACGTGCGATTGGGTGTGTCCACCCACGCCAGGCTCAGGGTCCTTCCCGGCCCGAGCGCCCTCCCCGTGGAGAGGAGCCCCGTGGAGCCGTGGCACCCACGCGCTCAGCTTCCCCTTTCTGGACAACGTGGCACAAGAGAAGGAAAAAGAAAACGCACACACAAAAAGACAGCGCAAGGCCTCGCGCCCAATATGCACGTGGCTTTGCGCTTCGGGCGGGGAGGCGATGGGCGGAGGGAATGGCAATTCAAGTGCAGAGCGGGCCGATCGCGTGCTTGCATGCTGCCGCGGGCCGGGGACAGCCGGGGTCAGGACTCGGAGGCGCTGCCTCCGGGTGCCGTCGGCCAGCAGAGCAAGCCGGGCGCGTTAGCCTTCCGGCACCGGGCTGGCGGGCGGTTTTTGTTGTCTCCTTATAGGCACGAAACCCGAAGAGGGTTGTGTGCAATGGACTGTAAGCTGACTGATTTTCTGCGATTAAGTGAGCATGGGGTTTCCCACAGAAGGCCCGGCTGATGCGGCACCGAGTGACTTATCTGGGATTGGAGATCTCCGGAGGACGGCGAGAGCTGGGGACAGAGCGGAAAGAACCTGTTTGCCGGACGCCGGAACCGGCGACGGTGAAAGGGCTGCGGACGTTTCTTGAAAGGACAGGTTGGTGCGGGCTTTGGATTTGGAATGATGGGCTCTCAGTAAAGCCTTTGTACGAACTGTTAAAAGAAAACAGCTCCGAGTTGAATTGGACGGGAGAAGCCGGGAGGGCTTTTTCGCAACTGAAAAAGGAACTGGCGAGGGCTCCGGCCCTGGGCCTCCCAGGTGTCACCAAACCATTTTGGTTGTACTCACACGAAAGGCAAAGTATTGCTTTGGGTGTTCCGGCACGGCGGTTAAGGTCTCCTAAGCGAGCCGTGGTCTGCTTCCCTAAGCAGCCAGACGAAGCGAGCAAAGGCCGGCCTGGCTGTCTTTGAGCCGTGGCAGCTGTCGCGCTCGACGTGCGGGAAGCTCGTAAGCTCACTGTGGGACAGCAAATGACTGTATTAGCGTCCCCTGAAATACCAGGCCGTGTGGGTGGAACAAGATGATGGAAATATTGCTACTACTGACATTGTCAATCCAGCTTCTCTCCTCAGTGGATCTGTTTCGGAGCCTGTGGTGTCCGATTGCTCGGAAACAACAGAAGCTGTTTACTCCAGCGGACCGGATCTAAAGGACCAGCCGGCCACTGGAGGATGCTGAAGGCTCCTGGTTCACCGTCGGAAGCAGCTCTGCGTAAAGCGAGGAGTACGTCAAGCCGGGTGTGCGGTGACAACTACCCACAAGGTAATCGAAACTAAACCTTTACCTGCAGAGACTTCTGCCCAGAAAGCTGCGCTCACACGAGCTTTAGAATTATCCAAAGAGGAGGAGGTTAATATTTGCACTGTTTCAAAGTATGTTTTTAGAATGGTGCGTGCCATTTGAAAAGAACAAAGTTTATTAACAGCAGAAGGAAGACAGATTAAATATGATGCTCCAATTGTTGGAAGCTGTGCCGTTGCTAGAAGAGTTGCCATCGTGCGTTGCAAAGGGCATCGAAAGGGAGCAGTGATCAGGAAACTGGAAATAAATTGGCAGATCGCAGATTATACTGCTAGACAAGCAGTGTCACGGCCCCCCTGCCCTGCCTGGCCTCGCTGGCTTTTCTGTTGTTCCGTGGCGGTCCTTCTCCCGCCCTTTCTAACTGCTTTCCCCTCCCTCCCCCAGCCAGCCATCCCCTCTTTCTTTTCTCTCTTCCTGGGTGTTTTTTTCTTTCTGCGTATCTCTCTCCAGCGGCCCAGCGCCGTTGGTTTGGTTCGTTTTTTTCCGCTCCGGCGCTGTCGCGCTCTCTGTGCCTCTTTCCCCTGGCTGTCGCTCTGTGGTGCGTCTCGTGTCTGTGTTTTTGCAATTCCTCCGTCTCTGTCCTGCAGCCCGTGCTATTGTCCTGCTCCCTGTCGTCGTTTCTCTCCCTGCATTCTGCCCCCGTCCTTTTTTCCCTTCCTCGCTCCATCTCTCGGTCCTGCTCCCTGCCCGCCCCCGTTCCTGTTTCTCTGCCCTTCTCCTTGTCTTTCCCCTCGTTTCTCTGTCCCGTTGCCTCTTTGTTTTTGTTTCCGTGACGGTCTGCCCCGCTCCCTGTCCCGCGGCCCGGCGCCCGTTTCTCCTTGGTCTGTCTCTCCCGCTGCCCATTCTAGGAGTTTTCCCCACCGTCTGTGTCCTGCTGCTGGTCTCTGATCTTGGCCTCTCCTTCCCTTTGCCCTGCCTCCCTGTCCCTTTTGCCTCTCTCTCTGTGTCGCCTTGTCTTGCTCCCTGTCCCTGTCTTTCTCTGACAAGCTGACCTGCTCCTTGCCCTCCTTTTTCGTGGAATCACAGGCTCATTCTGCTTGGAAAAGACACGTGCAATTTTATAATCTCTCGACTGTTTCGAGAAACTGCTTGGAAGAGATCATTCCTTTTCTTGTTTTCTTTTCTTTTTTTTTTTCTTTTCTGCTCGTTTGTTTGCAGCGAGGCAGCTCGCGAGGACAGGTGAGCTGCTGGACTCTTGAACAAAAACGTTGAGGGCGAGGAAGGGAATCCTGGCTACGCTTAGGCTTGGGGAAGTGTACGTGGGTATGCGTGTCTGTCATCCGCGCGGCTCTGGGAAAGCGCGTTCCAGGGCAGCTGAAGCTGCCCGCGGGTCAAGAAGAAGGGCCGGGGGTCTGAAAAGAAGCGGGCGCGCTGCGGCGGCGCGGGGGGCGCGGCGCGCCCGCGCTCGGTGCTGCCGTCTGGTGGCCACAGGCCGGTACTGCAGCTGGGAAGCGGCGCCCTGTGCCCGTGCCGGGGCGGGGCCGAGGGGGGCGCTGCCGCTGCGGGCGGGGTCGTGGCCGTGGCCGTCAGAAAGCCGGGGGGGCAGCGGTCGGACCGGCCGCCGGGAAAAAAAGAGAGGCCCCCGGCTGTCGTGGGGCAGCCCCGCTGCGAGGGGGCACGGGCGAGGAGGCGGCAGCGGTGGCGGCGTCTTCTCGGTCCCGGGCAGAGGGGGGAGAAACCTGCCGGCCGGCGCTCCTTAGGGTTGAGCGTTTCTCTTGTCTTTGTTGACAGTGAATTTATGGGCACACTGGAAATAGCCTTGAATGTTTAAACGTAGAACGGAATTTTTAGTGAGAAGTGGCGTGGGTATAGTTAATTTTGGAGCACCTGGGTGCCAGTTGGAATGTAAGGAATGAAACGGGATGGAAAGTAGTAATCGAACCTGGGGTTTACTTGTGGGTTTTTTTCCTCGTTAATATGTCGATGGCATGTTGTCCTGCGGCTCGATCCCCGTTCTGTTTAGTGGAGTCTTCAATTGAGGACATTCAGGTAAAAAAATGTGTCCTTCCAGAAAAGGACTAATTGTTCGTAGGGCTGAGAGAGGCTTTTAAGTACGTGATCAGAATCGAAGCTGAATACTACTTTACGATGCTGCTGTTGGTCTTCGCTTTCGTTTGTTTCCCCGCCGCTCCCTAATGTTTGGGAGCTCCAAGTCGGATTTTATTTTTGTTCAATGACTAAGACGTGTTTTTTCCCCCGGGAGGGGCTGTGCTTCAAAATGAATGTGTTTGCTCACAAATGTGCAAGTCCGTTGGTGTAAGACAAACAGAAACCCACCGTAGTCAAGTTCGAAGCGTGTGTCTGGGAGATGGATGGTTTAATTTTACGAGTTCACGCCTATGCAATTTTAGCGCCGGAGGAAAATGAAAGCTAAGGGCTTTTTGTGGTGTGGGTAGGCATCCGCACACCTTTTTAGGATAAGCGAATGACCGCGGTTTGTTCTTTACTTTTTAGTTTCCATCTTTGAAGCTGCACGGCCAAATGCGCTCGGGGTCCCCGCAGGGCGGCGAGCAGGCGAGTGAGGATGCAGAGCGGGCCAATCAGACGGCGCGAGCAAGGTTGAGGGGCGGAGCGCTGATAGGCGGCGAGAATGGCGATTGACGTGCGTAGGCAGCCAATGAGGTTGGCGGAGGGGCGGTGCTTGCGAAGTCCCTACTGCGCATGCCCAAGTGGGCGCAGTCCTCAGTCAGGTCCGGCGCAGGCGCGGGCTTGTGGGGGCGGAGCGCGGGAAGGAGCATCCAATAGGAGGGCAGCGCGGTGGGGTGGAAAGCAGCCAATGAGAGCGCGCCGACTCAATCCAGTTGGAATAGCTAGCTCCCTGGCAAGCGTGTCCGTGGTGTCTCGGGGGGGTACCGGGAATGAACGGGACGGGCGTCGGGGCGAGGGACGGGAGGCTGCGGAGCTCTCGCTGCGGCCGGCTCCCGGGGATCTGGAGGCAGGCGGTTCAGGGCAGGGCAGTCCTTGGTGAGGTCCCCGGAGCCGGCAGAGGGGCATGAGGTGACGGGCGGGAACCTCCCGCCGGGTGTCGGTGCCCGCTGAGCGCGGCGGGACGGTGGGAGGGAGCGAGGGGAACGGAGCGGCGAAATAGGCGGCAGGTGAGTGCGGGCGTGGCGAGGGTGACCGTGACGTTGGAACAGGAGGAACGGGATGGGCCAGTGCGGTGGGGAGGTGTTTAGTTAGGTTTCCCCCTCCTGCCCTCATGGCCGAGCTCGCGAAGCTGGTGAGAGGCGTGTGACTCTTAGGGCAGGTGGGCTAACGGTCTGTGGCCTGGAGCCGTGTCTCCCGTGCAGCGCCCGTTCCCGGTATTGCAGTCTCTCCGGGAGCGGCGCAGCCCCCTTTTGTCAGGGGGATGTTTAAAAACAGAGCTAAGGTGCGGTTGCAGGCTCGGCGGCGTGGCGAGTGGGGTGCCGCTTTGGCGGAAGCGCGGAAGCTCAGGGCGAGGCCCGGCGGGTTCTGTGTCCGTACGTGCGATTGGGTGTGTCCACCCACGCCAGGCTCAGGGTCCTTCCCGGCCCGAGCGCCCTCCCCGTGGAGAGGAGCCCCGTGGAGCCGTGGCACCCACGCGCTCAGCTTCCCCTTTCTGGACAACGTGGCACAAGAGAAGGAAAAAGAAAACGCACACACAAAAAGACAGCGCAAGGCCTCGCGCCCAATATGCACGTGGCTTTGCGCTTCGGGCGGGGAGGCGATGGGCGGAGGGAATGGCAATTCAAGTGCAGAGCGGGCCGATCGCGTGCTTGCATGCTGCCGCGGGCCGGGGACAGCCGGGGTCGGGACTCGGAGGCGCTGCCTCCGGGTGCCGTCGGCCAGCAGAGCAAGCCGGGCGCGTTAGCCTTCCGGCACCGGGCTGGCGGGCGGTTTTTGTTGTCTCCTTATAGGCACGAAACCCGAAGAGGGTTGTGTGCAATGGACTGTAAGCTGACTGATTTTCTGCGATTAAGTGAGCATGGGGTTTCCCACAGAAGGCCCGGCTGATGCGGCACCGAGTGACTTATCTGGGATTGGAGATCTCCGGAGGACGGCGAGAGCTGGGGACAGAGCGGAAAGAACCTGTTTGCCGGACGCCGGAACCGGCGACGGTGAAAGGGCTGCGGACGTTTCTTGAAAGGACAGGTTGGTGCGGGCTTTGGATTTGGAATGATGGGCTCTCAGTAAAGCCTTTGTACGAACTGTTAAAAGAAAACAGCTCCGAGTTGAATTGGACGGGAGAAGCCGGGAGGGCTTTTTCGCAACTGAAAAAGGAACTGGCGAGGGCTCCGGCCCTGGGCCTCCCAGGTGTCACCAAACCATTTTGGTTGTACTCACACGAAAGGCAAAGTATTGCTTTGGGTGTTCCGGCACGGCGGTTAAGGTCTCCTAAGCGAGCCGTGGTCTGCTTCCCTAAGCAGCCAGACGAAGCGAGCAAAGGCCGGCCTGGCTGTCTTTGAGCCGTGGCAGCTGTCGCGCTCGACGTGCGGGAAGCTCGTAAGCTCACTGTGGGACAGCAAATGACTGTATTAGCGTCCCCTGAAATACCAGGCCGTGTGGGTGGAACAAGATGATGGAAATATTGCTACTACTGACATTGTCAATCCAGCTTCTCTCCTCAGTGGATCTGTTTCGGAGCCTGTGGTGTCCGATTGCTCGGAAACAACAGAAGCTGTTTACTCCAGCGGACCGGATCTAAAGGACCAGCCGGCCACTGGAGGATGCTGAAGGCTCCTGGTTCACCGTCGGAAGCAGCTCTGCGTAAAGCGAGGAGTACGTCAAGCCGGGTGTGCGGTGACAACTACCCACAAGGTAATCGAAACTAAACCTTTACCTGCAGAGACTTCTGCCCAGAAAGCTGCGCTCACACGAGCTTTAGAATTATCCAAAGAGGAGGAGGTTAATATTTGCACTGTTTCAAAGTATGTTTTTAGAATGGTGCGTGCCATTTGAAAAGAACAAAGTTTATTAACAGCAGAAGGAAGACAGATTAAATATGATGCTCCAATTGTTGGAAGCTGTGCCGTTGCTAGAAGAGTTGCCATCGTGCGTTGCAAAGGGCATCGAAAGGGAGCAGTGATCAGGAAACTGGAAATAAATTGGCAGATCGCAGATTATACTGCTAGACAAGCAGTGTCACGGCCCCCCTGCCCTGCCTGGCCTCGCTGGCTTTTCTGTTGTTCCGTGGCGGTCCTTCTCCCGCCCTTTCTAACTGCTTTCCCCTCCCTCCCCCAGCCAGCCATCCCCTCTTTCTTTTCTCTCTTCCTGGGTGTTTTTTTCTTTCTGCGTATCTCTCTCCAGCGGCCCAGCGCCGTTGGTTTGGTTCGTTTTTTTCCGCTCCGGCGCTGTCGCGCTCTCTGTGCCTCTTTCCCCTGGCTGTCGCTCTGTGGTGCGTCTCGTGTCTGTGTTTTTGCAATTCCTCCGTCTCTGTCCTGCAGCCCGTGCTATTGTCCTGCTCCCTGTCGTCGTTTCTCTCCCTGCATTCTGCCCCCGTCCTTTTTTCCCTTCCTCGCTCCATCTCTCGGTCCTGCTCCCTGCCCGCCCCCGTTCCTGTTTCTCTGCCCTTCTCCTTGTCTTTCCCCTCGTTTCTCTGTCCCGTTGCCTCTTTGTTTTTGTTTCCGTGACGGTCTGCCCCGCTCCCTGTCCCGCGGCCCGGCGCCCGTTTCTCCTTGGTCTGTCTCTCCCGCTGCCCATTCTAGGAGTTTTCCCCACCGTCTGTGTCCTGCTGCTGGTCTCTGATCTTGGCCTCTCCTTCCCTTTGCCCTGCCTCCCTGTCCCTTTTGCCTCTCTCTCTGTGTCGCCTTGTCTTGCTCCCTGTCCCTGTCTTTCTCTGACAAGCTGACCTGCTCCTTGCCCTCCTTTTTCGTGGAATCACAGGCTCATTCTGCTTGGAAAAGACACGTGCAATTTTATAATCTCTCGACTGTTTCGAGAAACTGCTTGGAAGAGATCATTCCTTTTCTTGTTTTCTTTTCTTTTTTTTTTTCTTTTCTGCTCGTTTGTTTGCAGCGAGGCAGCTCGCGAGGACAGGTGAGCTGCTGGACTCTTGAACAAAAACGTTGAGGGCGAGGAAGGGAATCCTGGCTACGCTTAGGCTTGGGGAAGTGTACGTGGGTATGCGTGTCTGTCATCCGCGCGGCTCTGGGAAAGCGCGTTCCAGGGCAGCTGAAGCTGCCCGCGGGTCAAGAAGAAGGGCCGGGGGTCTGAAAAGAAGCGGGCGCGCTGCGGCGGCGCGGGGGGCGCGGCGCGCCCGCGCTCGGTGCTGCCGTCTGGTGGCCACAGGCCGGTACTGCAGCTGGGAAGCGGCGCCCTGTGCCCGTGCCGGGGCGGGGCCGAGGGGGGCGCTGCCGCTGCGGGCGGGGTCGTGGCCGTGGCCGTCAGAAAGCCGGGGGGGCAGCGGTCGGACCGGCCGCCGGGAAAAAAAGAGAGGCCCCCGGCTGTCGTGGGGCAGCCCCGCTGCGAGGGGGCACGGGCGAGGAGGCGGCAGCGGTGGCGGCGTCTTCTCGGTCCCGGGCAGAGGGGGGAGAAACCTGCCGGCCGGCGCTCCTTAGGGTTGAGCGTTTCTCTTGTCTTTGTTGACAGTGAATTTATGGGCACACTGGAAATAGCCTTGAATGTTTAAACGTAGAACGGAATTTTTAGTGAGAAGTGGCGTGGGTATAGTTAATTTTGGAGCACCTGGGTGCCAGTTGGAATGTAAGGAATGAAACGGGATGGAAAGTAGTAATCGAACCTGGGGTTTACTTGTGGGTTTTTTTCCTCGTTAATATGTCGATGGCATGTTGTCCTGCGGCTCGATCCCCGTTCTGTTTAGTGGAGTCTTCAATTGAGGACATTCAGGTAAAAAAATGTGTCCTTCCAGAAAAGGACTAATTGTTCGTAGGGCTGAGAGAGGCTTTTAAGTACGTGATCAGAATCGAAGCTGAATACTACTTTACGATGCTGCTGTTGGTCTTCGCTTTCGTTTGTTTCCCCGCCGCTCCCTAATGTTTGGGAGCTCCAAGTCGGATTTTATTTTTGTTCAATGACTAAGACGTGTTTTTTCCCCCGGGAGGGGCTGTGCTTCAAAATGAATGTGTTTGCTCACAAATGTGCAAGTCCGTTGGTGTAAGACAAACAGAAACCCACCGTAGTCAAGTTCGAAGCGTGTGTCTGGGAGATGGATGGTTTAATTTTACGAGTTCACGCCTATGCAATTTTAGCGCCGGAGGAAAATGAAAGCTAAGGGCTTTTTGTGGTGTGGGTAGGCATCCGCACACCTTTTTAGGATAAGCGAATGACCGCGGTTTGTTCTTTACTTTTTAGTTTCCATCTTTGAAGCTGCACGGCCAAATGCGCTCGGGGTCCCCGCAGGGCGGCGAGCAGGCGAGTGAGGATGCAGAGCGGGCCAATCAGACGGCGCGAGCAAGGTTGAGGGGCGGAGCGCTGATAGGCGGCGAGAATGGCGATTGACGTGCGTAGGCAGCCAATGAGGTTGGCGGAGGGGCGGTGCTTGCGAAGTCCCTACTGCGCATGCCCAAGTGGGCGCAGTCCTCAGTCAGGTCCGGCGCAGGCGCGGGCTTGTGGGGGCGGAGCGCGGGAAGGAGCATCCAATAGGAGGGCAGCGCGGTGGGGTGGAAAGCAGCCAATGAGAGCGCGCCGACTCAATCCAGTTGGAATAGCTAGCTCCCTGGCAAGCGTGTCCGTGGTGTCTCGGGGGGGTACCGGGAATGAACGGGACGGGCGTCGGGGCGAGGGACGGGAGGCTGCGGAGCTCTCGCTGCGGCCGGCTCCCGGGGATCTGGAGGCAGGCGGTTCAGGGCAGGGCAGTCCTTGGTGAGGTCCCCGGAGCCGGCAGAGGGGCATGAGGTGACGGGCGGGAACCTCCCGCCGGGTGTCGGTGCCCGCTGAGCGCGGCGGGACGGTGGGAGGGAGCGAGGGGAACGGAGCGGCGAAATAGGCGGCAGGTGAGTGCGGGCGTGGCGAGGGTGACCGTGACGTTGGAACAGGAGGAACGGGATGGGCCAGTGCGGTGGGGAGGTGTTTAGTTAGGTTTCCCCCTCCTGCCCTCATGGCCGAGCTCGCGAAGCTGGTGAGAGGCGTGTGACTCTTAGGGCAGGTGGGCTAACGGTCTGTGGCCTGGAGCCGTGTCTCCCGTGCAGCGCCCGTTCCCGGTATTGCAGTCTCTCCGGGAGCGGCGCAGCCCCCTTTTGTCAGGGGGATGTTTAAAAACAGAGCTAAGGTGCGGTTGCAGGCTCGGCGGCGTGGCGAGTGGGGTGCCGCTTTGGCGGAAGCGCGGAAGCTCAGGGCGAGGCCCGGCGGGTTCTGTGTCCGTACGTGCGATTGGGTGTGTCCACCCACGCCAGGCTCAGGGTCCTTCCCGGCCCGAGCGCCCTCCCCGTGGAGAGGAGCCCCGTGGAGCCGTGGCACCCACGCGCTCAGCTTCCCCTTTCTGGACAACGTGGCACAAGAGAAGGAAAAAGAAAACGCACACACAAAAAGACAGCGCAAGGCCTCGCGCCCAATATGCACGTGGCTTTGCGCTTCGGGCGGGGAGGCGATGGGCGGAGGGAATGGCAATTCAAGTGCAGAGCGGGCCGATCGCGTGCTTGCATGCTGCCGCGGGCCGGGGACAGCCGGGGTCGGGACTCGGAGGCGCTGCCTCCGGGTGCCGTCGGCCAGCAGAGCAAGCCGGGCGCGTTAGCCTTCCGGCACCGGGCTGGCGGGCGGTTTTTGTTGTCTCCTTATAGGCACGAAACCCGAAGAGGGTTGTGTGCAATGGACTGTAAGCTGACTGATTTTCTGCGATTAAGTGAGCATGGGGTTTCCCACAGAAGGCCCGGCTGATGCGGCACCGAGTGACTTATCTGGGATTGGAGATCTCCGGAGGACGGCGAGAGCTGGGGACAGAGCGGAAAGAACCTGTTTGCCGGACGCCGGAACCGGCGACGGTGAAAGGGCTGCGGACGTTTCTTGAAAGGACAGGTTGGTGCGGGCTTTGGATTTGGAATGATGGGCTCTCAGTAAAGCCTTTGTACGAACTGTTAAAAGAAAACAGCTCCGAGTTGAATTGGACGGGAGAAGCCGGGAGGGCTTTTTCGCAACTGAAAAAGGAACTGGCGAGGGCTCCGGCCCTGGGCCTCCCAGGTGTCACCAAACCATTTTGGTTGTACTCACACGAAAGGCAAAGTATTGCTTTGGGTGTTCCGGCACGGCGGTTAAGGTCTCCTAAGCGAGCCGTGGTCTGCTTCCCTAAGCAGCCAGACGAAGCGAGCAAAGGCCGGCCTGGCTGTCTTTGAGCCGTGGCAGCTGTCGCGCTCGACGTGCGGGAAGCTCGTAAGCTCACTGTGGGACAGCAAATGACTGTATTAGCGTCCCCTGAAATACCAGGCCGTGTGGGTGGAACAAGATGATGGAAATATTGCTACTACTGACATTGTCAATCCAGCTTCTCTCCTCAGTGGATCTGTTTCGGAGCCTGTGGTGTCCGATTGCTCGGAAACAACAGAAGCTGTTTACTCCAGCGGACCGGATCTAAAGGACCAGCCGGCCACTGGAGGATGCTGAAGGCTCCTGGTTCACCGTCGGAAGCAGCTCTGCGTAAAGCGAGGAGTACGTCAAGCCGGGTGTGCGGTGACAACTACCCACAAGGTAATCGAAACTAAACCTTTACCTGCAGAGACTTCTGCCCAGAAAGCTGCGCTCACACGAGCTTTAGAATTATCCAAAGAGGAGGAGGTTAATATTTGCACTGTTTCAAAGTATGTTTTTAGAATGGTGCGTGCCATTTGAAAAGAACAAAGTTTATTAACAGCAGAAGGAAGACAGATTAAATATGATGCTCCAATTGTTGGAAGCTGTGCCGTTGCTAGAAGAGTTGCCATCGTGCGTTGCAAAGGGCATCGAAAGGGAGCAGTGATCAGGAAACTGGAAATAAATTGGCAGATCGCAGATTATACTGCTAGACAAGCAGTGTCACGGCCCCCCTGCCCTGCCTGGCCTCGCTGGCTTTTCTGTTGTTCCGTGGCGGTCCTTCTCCCGCCCTTTCTAACTGCTTTCCCCTCCCTCCCCCAGCCAGCCATCCCCTCTTTCTTTTCTCTCTTCCTGGGTGTTTTTTTCTTTCTGCGTATCTCTCTCCAGCGGCCCAGCGCCGTTGGTTTGGTTCGTTTTTTTCCGCTCCGGCGCTGTCGCGCTCTCTGTGCCTCTTTCCCCTGGCTGTCGCTCTGTGGTGCTCCTCGTGTCTGTGTTTTTGCAATTCCTCCGTCTCTGTCCTGCAGCCCGTGCTATTGTCCTGCTCCCTGTCGTCGTTTCTCTCCCTGCATTCTGCCCCCGTCCTTTTTTCCCTTCCTCGCTCCATCTCTCGGTCCTGCTCCCTGCCCGCCCCCGTTCCTGTTTCTCTGCCCTTCTCCTTGTCTTTCCCCTCGTTTCTCTGTCCCGTTGCCTCTTTGTTTTTGTTTCCGTGACGGTCTGCCCCGCTCCCTGTCCCGCGGCCCGGCGCCCGTTTCTCCTTGGTCTGTCTCTCCCGCTGCCCATTCTAGGAGTTTTCCCCACCGTCTGTGTCCTGCTGCTGGTCTCTGATCTTGGCCTCTCCTTCCCTTTGCCCTGCCTCCCTGTCCCTTTTGCCTCTCTCTCTGTGTCGCCTTGTCTTGCTCCCTGTCCCTGTCTTTCTCTGACAAGCTGACCTGCTCCTTGCCCTCCTTTTTCGTGGAATCACAGGCTCATTCTGCTTGGAAAAGACACGTGCAATTTTATAATCTCTCGACTGTTTCGAGAAACTGCTTGGAAGAGATCATTCCTTTTCTTGTTTTCTTTTCTTTTTTTTTTTCTTTTCTGCTCGTTTGTTTGCAGCGAGGCAGCTCGCGAGGACAGGTGAGCTGCTGGACTCTTGAACAAAAACGTTGAGGGCGAGGAAGGGAATCCTGGCTACGCTTAGGCTTGGGGAAGTGTACGTGGGTATGCGTGTCTGTCATCCGCGCGGCTCTGGGAAAGCGCGTTCCAGGGCAGCTGAAGCTGCCCGCGGGTCAAGAAGAAGGGCCGGGGGTCTGAAAAGAAGCGGGCGCGCTGCGGCGGCGCGGGGGGCGCGGCGCGCCCGCGCTCGGTGCTGCCGTCTGGTGGCCACAGGCCGGTACTGCAGCTGGGAAGCGGCGCCCTGTGCCCGTGCCGGGGCGGGGCCGAGGGGGGCGCTGCCGCTGCGGGCGGGGTCGTGGCCGTGGCCGTCAGAAAGCCGGGAGGGCAGCGGTCGGACCGGCCGCCGGGAAAAAAAGAGAGGCCCCCGGCTGTCGTGGGGCAGCCCCGCTGCGAGGGGGCACGGGCGAGGAGGCGGCAGCGGTGGCGGCGTCTTCTCGGTC
The DNA here is from genome assembly GCF_036013445.1 of Caloenas nicobarica. NCBI lineage: Eukaryota > Metazoa > Chordata > Aves > Columbiformes > Columbidae > Caloenas > Caloenas nicobarica. The sequence continues at coordinate 122,424,557 of NC_088247.1, forward strand.
CCGGGCAGAGGGGGGAGAAACCTGCCGGCCGGCGCTCCTTAGGGTTGAGCGTTTCTCTTGTCTTTGTTGACAGTGAATTTATGGGCACACTGGAAATAGCCTTGAATGTTTAAACGTAGAACGGAATTTTTAGTGAGAAGTGGCGTGGGTATAGTTAATTTTGGAGCACCTGGGTGCCAGTTGGAATGTAAGGAATGAAACGGGATGGAAAGTAGTAATCGAACCTGGGGTTTACTTGTGGGTTTTTTTCCTCGTTAATATGTCGATGGCATGTTGTCCTGCGGCTCGATCCCCGTTCTGTTTAGTGGAGTCTTCAATTGAGGACATTCAGGTAAAAAAATGTGTCCTTCCAGAAAAGGACTAATTGTTCGTAGGGCTGAGAGAGGCTTTTAAGTACGTGATCAGAATCGAAGCTGAATACTACTTTACGATGCTGCTGTTGGTCTTCGCTTTCGTTTGTTTCCCCGCCGCTCCCTAATGTTTGGGAGCTCCAAGTCGGATTTTATTTTTGTTCAATGACTAAGACGTGTTTTTTCCCCCGGGAGGGGCTGTGCTTCAAAATGAATGTGTTTGCTCACAAATGTGCAAGTCCGTTGGTGTAAGACAAACAGAAACCCACCGTAGTCAAGTTCGAAGCGTGTGTCTGGGAGATGGATGGTTTAATTTTACGAGTTCACGCCTATGCAATTTTAGCGCCGGAGGAAAATGAAAGCTAAGGGCTTTTTGTGGTGTGGGTAGGCATCCGCACACCTTTTTAGGATAAGCGAATGACCGCGGTTTGTTCTTTACTTTTTAGTTTCCATCTTTGAAGCTGCACGGCCAAATGCGCTCGGGGTCCCCGCAGGGCGGCGAGCAGGCGAGTGAGGATGCAGAGCGGGCCAATCAGACGGCGCGAGCAAGGTTGAGGGGCGGAGCGCTGATAGGCGGCGAGAATGGCGATTGACGTGCGTAGGCAGCCAATGAGGTTGGCGGAGGGGCGGTGCTTGCGAAGTCCCTACTGCGCATGCCCAAGTGGGCGCAGTCCTCAGTCAGGTCCGGCGCAGGCGCGGGCTTGTGGGGGCGGAGCGCGGGAAGGAGCATCCAATAGGAGGGCAGCGCGGTGGGGTGGAAAGCAGCCAATGAGAGCGCGCCGACTCAATCCAGTTGGAATAGCTAGCTCCCTGGCAAGCGTGTCCGTGGTGTCTCGGGGGGGTACCGGGAATGAACGGGACGGGCGTCGGGGCGAGGGACGGGAGGCTGCGGAGCTCTCGCTGCGGCCGGCTCCCGGGGATCTGGAGGCAGGCGGTTCAGGGCAGGGCAGTCCTTGGTGAGGTCCCCGGAGCCGGCAGAGGGGCATGAGGTGACGGGCGGGAACCTCCCGCCGGGTGTCGGTGCCCGCTGAGCGCGGCGGGACGGTGGGAGGGAGCGAGGGGAACGGAGCGGCGAAATAGGCGGCAGGTGAGTGCGGGCGTGGCGAGGGTGACCGTGACGTTGGAACAGGAGGAACGGGATGGGCCAGTGCGGTGGGGAGGTGTTTAGTTAGGTTTCCCCCTCCTGCCCTCATGGCCGAGCTCGCGAAGCTGGTGAGAGGCGTGTGACTCTTAGGGCAGGTGGGCTAACGGTCTGTGGCCTGGAGCCGTGTCTCCCGTGCAGCGCCCGTTCCCGGTATTGCAGTCTCTCCGGGAGCGGCGCAGCCCCCTTTTGTCAGGGGGATGTTTAAAAACAGAGCTAAGGTGCGGTTGCAGGCTCGGCGGCGTGGCGAGTGGGGTGCCGCTTTGGCGGAAGCGCGGAAGCTCAGGGCGAGGCCCGGCGGGTTCTGTGTCCGTACGTGCGATTGGGTGTGTCCACCCACGCCAGGCTCAGGGTCCTTCCCGGCCCGAGCGCCCTCCCCGTGGAGAGGAGCCCCGTGGAGCCGTGGCACCCACGCGCTCAGCTTCCCCTTTCTGGACAACGTGGCACAAGAGAAGGAAAAAGAAAACGCACACACAAAAAGACAGCGCAAGGCCTCGCGCCCAATATGCACGTGGCTTTGCGCTTCGGGCGGGGAGGCGATGGGCGGAGGGAATGGCAATTCAAGTGCAGAGCGGGCCGATCGCGTGCTTGCATGCTGCCGCGGGCCGGGGACAGCCGGGGTCGGGACTCGGAGGCGCTGCCTCCGGGTGCCGTCGGCCAGCAGAGCAAGCCGGGCGCGTTAGCCTTCCGGCACCGGGCTGGCGGGCGGTTTTTGTTGTCTCCTTATAGGCACCAAACCCGAAGAGGGTTGTGTGCAATGGACTGTAAGCTGACTGATTTTCTGCGATTAAGTGAGCATGGGGTTTCCCACAGAAGGCCCGGCTGATGCGGCACCGAGTGACTTATCTGGGATTGGAGATCTCCGGAGGACGGCGAGAGCTGGGGACAGAGCGGAAAGAACCTGTTTGCCGGACGCCGGAACCGGCGACGGTGAAAGGGCTGCGGACGTTTCTTGAAAGGACAGGTTGGTGCGGGCTTTGGATTTGGAATGATGGGCTCTCAGTAAAGCCTTTGTACGAACTGTTAAAAGAAAACAGCTCCGAGTTGAATTGGACGGGAGAAGCCGGGAGGGCTTTTTCGCAACTGAAAAAGGAACTGGCGAGGGCTCCGGCCCTGGGCCTCCCAGGTGTCACCAAACCATTTTGGTTGTACTCACACGAAAGGCAAAGTATTGCTTTGGGTGTTCCGGCACGGCGGTTAAGGTCTCCTAAGCGAGCCGTGGTCTGCTTCCCTAAGCAGCCAGACGAAGCGAGCAAAGGCCGGCCTGGCTGTCTTTGAGCCGTGGCAGCTGTCGCGCTCGACGTGCGGGAAGCTCGTAAGCTCACTGTGGGACAGCAAATGACTGTATTAGCGTCCCCTGAAATACCAGGCCGTGTGGGTGGAACAAGATGATGGAAATATTGCTACTACTGACATTGTCAATCCAGCTTCTCTCCTCAGTGGATCTGTTTCGGAGCCTGTGGTGTCCGATTGCTCGGAAACAACAGAAGCTGTTTACTCCAGCGGACCGGATCTAAAGGACCAGCCGGCCACTGGAGGATGCTGAAGGCTCCTGGTTCACCGTCGGAAGCAGCTCTGCGTAAAGCGAGGAGTACGTCAAGCCGGGTGTGCGGTGACAACTACCCACAAGGTAATCGAAACTAAACCTTTACCTGCAGAGACTTCTGCCCAGAAAGCTGCGCTCACACGAGCTTTAGAATTATCCAAAGAGGAGGAGGTTAATATTTGCACTGTTTCAAAGTATGTTTTTAGAATGGTGCGTGCCATTTGAAAAGAACAAAGTTTATTAACAGCAGAAGGAAGACAGATTAAATATGATGCTCCAATTGTTGGAAGCTGTGCCGTTGCTAGAAGAGTTGCCATCGTGCGTTGCAAAGGGCATCGAAAGGGAGCAGTGATCAGGAAACTGGAAATAAATTGGCAGATCGCAGATTATACTGCTAGACAAGCAGTGTCACGGCCCCCCTGCCCTGCCTGGCCTCGCTGGCTTTTCTGTTGTTCCGTGGCGGTCCTTCTCCCGCCCTTTCTAACTGCTTTCCCCTCCCTCCCCCAGCCAGCCATCCCCTCTTTCTTTTCTCTCTTCCTGGGTGTTTTTTTCTTTCTGCGTATCTCTCTCCAGCGGCCCAGCGCCGTTGGTTTGGTTCGTTTTTTTCCGCTCCGGCGCTGTCGCGCTCTCTGTGCCTCTTTCCCCTGGCTGTCGCTCTGTGGTGCTCCTCGTGTCTGTGTTTTTGCAATTCCTCCGTCTCTGTCCTGCAGCCCGTGCTATTGTCCTGCTCCCTGTCGTCGTTTCTCTCCCTGCATTCTGCCCCCGTCCTTTTTTCCCTTCCTCGCTCCATCTCTCGGTCCTGCTCCCTGCCCGCCCCCGTTCCTGTTTCTCTGCCCTTCTCCTTGTCTTTCCCCTCGTTTCTCTGTCCCGTTGCCTCTTTGTTTTTGTTTCCGTGACGGTCTGCCCCGCTCCCTGTCCCGCGGCCCGGCGCCCGTTTCTCCTTGGTCTGTCTCTCCCGCTGCCCATTCTAGGAGTTTTCCCCACCGTCTGTGTCCTGCTGCTGGTCTCTGATCTTGGCCTCTCCTTCCCTTTGCCCTGCCTCCCTGTCCCTTTTGCCTCTCTCTCTGTGTCGCCTTGTCTTGCTCCCTGTCCCTGTCTTTCTCTGACAAGCTGACCTGCTCCTTGCCCTCCTTTTTCGTGGAATCACAGGCTCATTCTGCTTGGAAAAGACACGTGCAATTTTATAATCTCTCGACTGTTTCGAGAAACTGCTTGGAAGAGATCATTCCTTTTCTTGTTTTCTTTTCTTTTTTTTTTTTCTTTTCTGCTCGTTTGTTTGCAGCGAGGCAGCTCGCGAGGACAGGTGAGCTGCTGGACTCTTGAACAAAAACGTTGAGGGCGAGGAAGGGAATCCTGGCTACGCTTAGGCTTGGGGAAGTGTACGTGGGTATGCGTGTCTGTCATCCGCGCGGCTCTGGGAAAGCGCGTTCCAGGGCAGCTGAAGCTGCCCGCGGGTCAAGAAGAAGGGCCGGGGGTCTGAAAAGAAGCGGGCGCGCTGCGGCGGCGCGGGGGGCGCGGCGCGCCCGCGCTCGGTGCTGCCGTCTGGTGGCCACAGGCCGGTACTGCAGCTGGGAAGCGGCGCCCTGTGCCCGTGCCGGGGCGGGGCCGAGGGGGGCGCTGCCGCTGCGGGCGGGGTCGTGGCCGTGGCCGTCAGAAAGCCGGGGGGGCAGCGGTCGGACCGGCCGCCGGGAAAAAAAGAGAGGCCCCCGGCTGTCGTGGGGCAGCCCCGCTGCGAGGGGGCACGGGCGAGGAGGCGGCAGCGGTGGCGGCGTCTTCTCGGTCCCGGGCAGAGGGGGGAGAAACCTGCCGGCCGGCGCTCCTTAGGGTTGAGCGTTTCTCTTGTCTTTGTTGACAGTGAATTTATGGGCACACTGGAAATAGCCTTGAATGTTTAAACGTAGAACGGAATTTTTAGTGAGAAGTGGCGTGGGTATAGTTAATTTTGGAGCACCTGGGTGCCAGTTGGAATGTAAGGAATGAAACGGGATGGAAAGTAGTAATCGAACCTGGGGTTTACTTGTGGGTTTTTTTCCTCGTTAATATGTCGATGGCATGTTGTCCTGCGGCTCGATCCCCGTTCTGTTTAGTGGAGTCTTCAATTGAGGACATTCAGGTAAAAAAATGTGTCCTTCCAGAAAAGGACTAATTGTTCGTAGGGCTGAGAGAGGCTTTTAAGTACGTGATCAGAATCGAAGCTGAATACTACTTTACGATGCTGCTGTTGGTCTTCGCTTTCGTTTGTTTCCCCGCCGCTCCCTAATGTTTGGGAGCTCCAAGTCGGATTTTATTTTTGTTCAATGACTAAGACGTGTTTTTTCCCCCGGGAGGGGCTGTGCTTCAAAATGAATGTGTTTGCTCACAAATGTGCAAGTCCGTTGGTGTAAGACAAACAGAAACCCACCGTAGTCAAGTTCGAAGCGTGTGTCTGGGAGATGGATGGTTTAATTTTACGAGTTCACGCCTATGCAATTTTAGCGCCGGAGGAAAATGAAAGCTAAGGGCTTTTTGTGGTGTGGGTAGGCATCCGCACACCTTTTTAGGATAAGCGAATGACCGCGGTTTGTTCTTTACTTTTTAGTTTCCATCTTTGAAGCTGCACGGCCAAATGCGCTCGGGGTCCCCGCAGGGCGGCGAGCAGGCGAGTGAGGATGCAGAGCGGGCCAATCAGACGGCGCGAGCAAGGTTGAGGGGCGGAGCGCTGATAGGCGGCGAGAATGGCGATTGACGTGCGTAGGCAGCCAATGAGGTTGGCGGAGGGGCGGTGCTTGCGAAGTCCCTACTGCGCATGCCCAAGTGGGCGCAGTCCTCAGTCAGGTCCGGCGCAGGCGCGGGCTTGTGGGGGCGGAGCGCGGGAAGGAGCATCCAATAGGAGGGCAGCGCGGTGGGGTGGAAAGCAGCCAATGAGAGCGCGCCGACTCAATCCAGTTGGAATAGCTAGCTCCCTGGCAAGCGTGTCCGTGGTGTCTCGGGGGGGTACCGGGAATGAACGGGACGGGCGTCGGGGCGAGGGACGGGAGGCTGCGGAGCTCTCGCTGCGGCCGGCTCCCGGGGATCTGGAGGCAGGCGGTTCAGGGCAGGGCAGTCCTTGGTGAGGTCCCCGGAGCCGGCAGAGGGGCATGAGGTGACGGGCGGGAACCTCCCGCCGGGTGTCGGTGCCCGCTGAGCGCGGCGGGACGGTGGGAGGGAGCGAGGGGAACGGAGCGGCGAAATAGGCGGCAGGTGAGTGCGGGCGTGGCGAGGGTGACCGTGACGTTGGAACAGGAGGAACGGGATGGGCCAGTGCGGTGGGGAGGTGTTTAGTTAGGTTTCCCCCTCCTGCCCTCATGGCCGAGCTCGCGAAGCTGGTGAGAGGCGTGTGACTCTTAGGGCAGGTGGGCTAACGGTCTGTGGCCTGGAGCCGTGTCTCCCGTGCAGCGCCCGTTCCCGGTATTGCAGTCTCTCCGGGAGCGGCGCAGCCCCCTTTTGTCAGGGGGATGTTTAAAAACAGAGCTAAGGTGCGGTTGCAGGCTCGGCGGCGTGGCGAGTGGGGTGCCGCTTTGGCGGAAGCGCGGAAGCTCAGGGCGAGGCCCGGCGGGTTCTGTGTCCGTACGTGCGATTGGGTGTGTCCACCCACGCCAGGCTCAGGGTCCTTCCCGGCCCGAGCGCCCTCCCCGTGGAGAGGAGCCCCGTGGAGCCGTGGCACCCACGCGCTCAGCTTCCCCTTTCTGGACAACGTGGCACAAGAGAAGGAAAAAGAAAACGCACACACAAAAAGACAGCGCAAGGCCTCGCGCCCAATATGCACGTGGCTTTGCGCTTCGGGCGGGGAGGCGATGGGCGGAGGGAATGGCAATTCAAGTGCAGAGCGGGCCGATCGCGTGCTTGCATGCTGCCGCGGGCCGGGGACAGCCGGGGTCGGGACTCGGAGGCGCTGCCTCCGGGTGCCGTCGGCCAGCAGAGCAAGCCGGGCGCGTTAGCCTTCCGGCACCGGGCTGGCGGGCGGTTTTTGTTGTCTCCTTATAGGCACGAAACCCGAAGAGGGTTGTGTGCAATGGACTGTAAGCTGACTGATTTTCTGCGATTAAGTGAGCATGGGGTTTCCCACAGAAGGCCCGGCTGATGCGGCACCGAGTGACTTATCTGGGATTGGAGATCTCCGGAGGACGGCGAGAGCTGGGGACAGAGCGGAAAGAACCTGTTTGCCGGACGCCGGAACCGGCGACGGTGAAAGGGCTGCGGACGTTTCTTGAAAGGACAGGTTGGTGCGGGCTTTGGATTTGGAATGATGGGCTCTCAGTAAAGCCTTTGTACGAACTGTTAAAAGAAAACAGCTCCGAGTTGAATTGGACGGGAGAAGCCGGGAGGGCTTTTTCGCAACTGAAAAAGGAACTGGCGAGGGCTCCGGCCCTGGGCCTCCCAGGTGTCACCAAACCATTTTGGTTGTACTCACACGAAAGGCAAAGTATTGCTTTGGGTGTTCCGGCACGGCGGTTAAGGTCTCCTAAGCGAGCCGTGGTCTGCTTCCCTAAGCAGCCAGACGAAGCGAGCAAAGGCCGGCCTGGCTGTCTTTGAGCCGTGGCAGCTGTCGCGCTCGACGTGCGGGAAGCTCGTAAGCTCACTGTGGGACAGCAAATGACTGTATTAGCGTCCCCTGAAATACCAGGCCGTGTGGGTGGAACAAGATGATGGAAATATTGCTACTACTGACATTGTCAATCCAGCTTCTCTCCTCAGTGGATCTGTTTCGGAGCCTGTGGTGTCCGATTGCTCGGAAACAACAGAAGCTGTTTACTCCAGCGGACCGGATCTAAAGGACCAGCCGGCCACTGGAGGATGCTGAAGGCTCCTGGTTCACCGTCGGAAGCAGCTCTGCGTAAAGCGAGGAGTACGTCAAGCCGGGTGTGCGGTGACAACTACCCACAAGGTAATCGAAACTAAACCTTTACCTGCAGAGACTTCTGCCCAGAAAGCTGCGCTCACACGAGCTTTAGAATTATCCAAAGAGGAGGAGGTTAATATTTGCACTGTTTCAAAGTATGTTTTTAGAATGGTGCGTGCCATTTGAAAAGAACAAAGTTTATTAACAGCAGAAGGAAGACAGATTAAATATGATGCTCCAATTGTTGGAAGCTGTGCCGTTGCTAGAAGAGTTGCCATCGTGCGTTGCAAAGGGCATCGAAAGGGAGCAGTGATCAGGAAACTGGAAATAAATTGGCAGATCGCAGATTATACTGCTAGACAAGCAGTGTCACGGCCCCCCTGCCCTGCCTGGCCTCGCTGGCTTTTCTGTTGTTCCGTGGCGGTCCTTCTCCCGCCCTTTCTAACTGCTTTCCCCTCCCTCCCCCAGCCAGCCATCCCCTCTTTCTTTTCTCTCTTCCTGGGTGTTTTTTTCTTTCTGCGTATCTCTCTCCAGCGGCCCAGCGCCGTTGGTTTGGTTCGTTTTTTTCCGCTCCGGCGCTGTCGCGCTCTCTGTGCCTCTTTCCCCTGGCTGTCGTTCTGTGGTGCTCCTCGTGTCTGTGTTTTTGCAATTCCTCCGTCTCTGTCCTGCAGCCCGTGCTATTGTCCTGCTCCCTGTCGTCGTTTCTCTCCCTGCATTCTGCCCCCGTCCTTTTTTCCCTTCCTCGCTCCATCTCTCGGTCCTGCTCCCTGCCCGCCCCCGTTCCTGTTTCTCTGCCCTTCTCCTTGTCTGTCCCCTCGTTTCTCTGTCCCGTTGCCTCTTTGTTTTTGTTTCCGTGACGGTCTGCCCCGCTCCCTGTCCCGCGGCCCGGCGCCCGTTTCTCCTTGGTCTGTCTCTCCCGCTGCCCATTCTAGGAGTTTTCCCCACCGTCTGTGTCCTGCTGCTGGTCTCTGATCTTGGCCTCTCCTTCCCTTTGCCCTGCCTCCCTGTCCCTTTTGCCTCTCTCTCTGTGTCGCCTTGTCTTGCTCCCTGTCCCTGTCTTTCTCTGACAAGCTGACCTGCTCCTTGCCCTCCTTTTTCGTGGAATCACAGGCTCATTCTGCTTGGAAAAGACACGTGCAATTTTATAATCTCTCGACTGTTTCGAGAAACTGCTTGGAAGAGATCATTCCTTTTCTTGTTTTCTTTTCTTTTTTTTTTTTCTTTTCTGCTCGTTTGTTTGCAGCGAGGCAGCTCGCGAGGACAGGTGAGCTGCTGGACTCTTGAACAAAAACGTTGAGGGCGAGGAAGGGAATCCTGGCTACGCTTAGGCTTGGGGAAGTGTACGTGGGTATGCGTGTCTGTCATCCGCGCGGCTCTGGGAAAGCGCGTTCCAGGGCAGCTGAAGCTGCCCGCGGGTCAAGAAGAAGGGCCGGGGGTCTGAAAAGAAGCGGGCGCGCTGCGGCGGCGCGGGGGGCGCGGCGCGCCCGCGCTCGGTGCTGCCGTCTGGTGGCCACAGGCCGGTACTGCAGCTGGGAAGCGGCGCCCTGTGCCCGTGCCGGGGCGGGGCCGAGGGGGGCGCTGCCGCTGCGGGCGGGGTCGTGGCCGTGGCCGTCAGAAAGCCGGGGGGGCAGCGGTCGGACCGGCCGCCGGGAAAAAAAGAGAGGCCCCCGGCTGTCGTGGGGCAGCCCCGCTGCGAGGGGGCACGGGCGAGGAGGCGGCAGCGGTGGCGGCGTCTTCTCGGTCCCGGGCAGAGGGGGGAGAAACCTGCCGGCCGGCGCTCCTTAGGGTTGAGCGTTTCTCTTGTCTTTGTTGACAGTGAATTTATGGGCACACTGGAAATAGCCTTGAATGTTTAAACGTAGAACGGAATTTTTAGTGAGAAGTGGCGTGGGTATAGTTAATTTTGGAGCACCTGGGTGCCAGTTGGAATGTAAGGAATGAAACGGGATGGAAAGTAGTAATCGAACCTGGGGTTTACTTGTGGGTTTTTTTCCTCGTTAATATGTCGATGGCATGTTGTCCTGCGGCTCGATCCCCGTTCTGTTTAGTGGAGTCTTCAATTGAGGACATTCAGGTAAAAAAATGTGTCCTTCCAGAAAAGGACTAATTGTTCGTAGGGCTGAGAGAGGCTTTTAAGTACGTGATCAGAATCGAAGCTGAATACTACTTTACGATGCTGCTGTTGGTCTTCGCTTTCGTTTGTTTCCCCGCCGCTCCCTAATGTTTGGGAGCTCCAAGTCGGATTTTATTTTTGTTCAATGACTAAGACGTGTTTTTTCCCCCGGGAGGGGCTGTGCTTCAAAATGAATGTGTTTGCTCACAAATGTGCAAGTCCGTTGGTGTAAGACAAACAGAAACCCACCGTAGTCAAGTTCGAAGCGTGTGTCTGGGAGATGGATGGTTTAATTTTACGAGTTCACGCCTATGCAATTTTAGCGCCGGAGGAAAATGAAAGCTAAGGGCTTTTTGTGGTGTGGGTAGGCATCCGCACACCTTTTTAGGATAAGCGAATGACCGCGGTTTGTTCTTTACTTTTTAGTTTCCATCTTTGAAGCTGCACGGCCAAATGCGCTCGGGGTCCCCGCAGGGCGGCGAGCAGGCGAGTGAGGATGCAGAGCGGGCCAATCAGACGGCGCGAGCAAGGTTGAGGGGCGGAGCGCTGATAGGCGGCGAGAATGGCGATTGACGTGCGTAGGCAGCCAATGAGGTTGGCGGAGGGGCGGTGCTTGCGAAGTCCCTACTGCGCATGCCCAAGTGGGCGCAGTCCTCAGTCAGGTCCGGCGCAGGCGCGGGCTTGTGGGGGCGGAGCGCGGGAAGGAGCATCCAATAGGAGGGCAGCGCGGTGGGGTGGAAAGCAGCCAATGAGAGCGCGCCGACTCAATCCAGTTGGAATAGCTAGCTCCCTGGCAAGCGTGTCCGTGGTGTCTCGGGGGGGTACCGGGAATGAACGGGACGGGCGTCGGGGCGAGGGACGGGAGGCTGCGGAGCTCTCGCTGCGGCCGGCTCCCGGGGATCTGGAGGCAGGCGGTTCAGGGCAGGGCAGTCCTTGGTGAGGTCCCCGGAGCCGGCAGAGGGGCATGAGGTGACGGGCGGGAACCTCCCGCCGGGTGTCGGTGCCCGCTGAGCGCGGCGGGACGGTGGGAGGGAGCGAGGGGAACGGAGCGGCGAAATAGGCGGCAGGTGAGTGCGGGCGTGGCGAGGGTGACCGTGACGTTGGAACAGGAGGAACGGGATGGGCCAGTGCGGTGGGGAGGTGTTTAGTTAGGTTTCCCCCTCCTGCCCTCATGGCCGAGCTCGCGAAGCTGGTGAGAGGCGTGTGACTCTTAGGGCAGGTGGGCTAACGGTCTGTGGCCTGGAGCCGTGTCTCCCGTGCAGCGCCCGTTCCCGGTATTGCAGTCTCTCCGGGAGCGGCGCAGCCCCCTTTTGTCAGGGGGATGTTTAAAAACAGAGCTAAGGTGCGGTTGCAGGCTCGGCGGCGTGGCGAGTGGGGTGCCGCTTTGGCGGAAGCGCGGAAGCTCAGGGCGAGGCCCGGCGGGTTCTGTGTCCGTACGTGCGATTGGGTGTGTCCACCCACGCCAGGCTCAGGGTCCTTCCCGGCCCGAGCGCCCTCCCCGTGGAGAGGAGCCCCGTGGAGCCGTGGCACCCACGCGCTCAGCTTCCCCTTTCTGGACAACGTGGCACAAGAGAAGGAAAAAGAAAACGCACACACAAAAAGACAGCGCAAGGCCTCGCGCCCAATATGCACGTGGCTTTGCGCTTCGGGCGGGGAGGCGATGGGCGGAGGGAATGGCAATTCAAGTGCAGAGCGGGCCGATCGCGTGCTTGCATGCTGCCGCGGGCCGGGGACAGCCGGGGTCGGGACTCGGAGGCGCTGCCTCCGGGTGCCGTCGGCCAGCAGAGCAAGCCGGGCGCGTTAGCCTTCCGGCACCGGGCTGGCGGGCGGTTTTTGTTGTCTCCTTATAGGCACGAAACCCGAAGAGGGTTGTGTGCAATGGACTGTAAGCTGACTGATTTTCTGCGATTAAGTGAGCATGGGGTTTCCCACAGAAGGCCCGGCTGATGCGGCACCGAGTGACTTATCTGGGATTGGAGATCTCCGGAGGACGGCGAGAGCTGGGGACAGAGCGGAAAGAACCTGTTTGCCGGACGCCGGAACCGGCGACGGTGAAAGGGCTGCGGACGTTTCTTGAAAGGACAGGTTGGTGCGGGCTTTGGATTTGGAATGATGGGCTCTCAGTAAAGCCTTTGTACGAACTGTTAAAAGAAAACAGCTCCGAGTTGAATTGGACGGGAGAAGCCGGGAGGGCTTTTTCGCAACTGAAAAAGGAACTGGCGAGGGCTCCGGCCCTGGGCCTCCCAGGTGTCACCAAACCATTTTGGTTGTACTCACACGAAAGGCAAAGTATTGCTTTGGGTGTTCCGGCACGGCGGTTAAGGTCTCCTAAGCGAGCCGTGGTCTGCTTCCCTAAGCAGCCAGACGAAGCGAGCAAAGGCCGGCCTGGCTGTCTTTGAGCCGTGGCAGCTGTCGCGCTCGACGTGCGGGAAGCTCGTAAGCTCACTGTGGGACAGCAAATGACTGTATTAGCGTCCCCTGAAATACCAGGCCGTGTGGGTGGAACAAGATGATGGAAATATTGCTACTACTGACATTGTCAATCCAGCTTCTCTCCTCAGTGGATCTGTTTCGGAGCCTGTGGTGTCCGATTGCTCGGAAACAACAGAAGCTGTTTACTCCAGCGGACCGGATCTAAAGGACCAGCCGGCCACTGGAGGATGCTGAAGGCTCCTGGTTCACCGTCGGAAGCAGCTCTGCGTAAAGCGAGGAGTACGTCAAGCCGGGTGTGCGGTGACAACTACCCACAAGGTAATCGAAACTAAACCTTTACCTGCAGAGACTTCTGCCCAGAAAGCTGCGCTCACACGAGCTTTAGAATTATCCAAAGAGGAGGAGGTTAATATTTGCACTGTTTCAAAGTATGTTTTTAGAATGGTGCGTGCCATTTGAAAAGAACAAAGTTTATTAACAGCAGAAGGAAGACAGATTAAATATGATGCTCCAATTGTTGGAAGCTGTGCCGTTGCTAGAAGAGTTGCCATCGTGCGTTGCAAAGGGCATCGAAAGGGAGCAGTGATCAGGAAACTGGAAATAAATTGGCAGATCGCAGATTATACTGCTAGACAAGCAGTGTCACAGCCCCCCTGCCCTGCCTGGCCTCGCTGGCTTTTCTGTTGTTCCGTGGCGGTCCTTCTCCCGCCCTTTCTAACTGCTTTCCCCTCCCTCCCCCAGCCAGCCATCCCCTCTTTCTTTTCTCTCTTCCTGGGTGTTTTTTTCTTTCTGCGTATCTCTCTCCAGCGGCCCAGCGCCGTTGGTTTGGTTCGTTTTTTTCCGCTCCGGCGCTGTCGCGCTCTCTGTGCCTCTTTCCCCTGGCTGTCACTCTGTGGTGCTCCTCGTGTCTGTGTTTTTGCAATTCCTCCGTCTCTGTCCTGCAGCCCGTGCTATTGTCCTGCTCCCTGTCGTCGTTTCTCTCCCTGCATTCTGCCCCCGTCCTTTTTTCCCTTCCTCGCTCCATCTCTCGGTCCTGCTCCCTGCCCGCCCCCGTTCCTGTTTCTCTGCCCTTCTCCTTGTCTGTCCCCTCGTTTCTCTGTCCCGTTGCCTCTTTGTTTTTGTTTCCGTGACGGTCTGCCCCGCTCCCTGTCCCGCGGCCCGGCGCCCGTTTCTCCTTGGTCTGTCTCTCCCGCTGCCCATTCTAGGAGTTTTCCCCACCGTCTGTGTCCTGCTGCTGGTCTCTGATCTTGGCCTCTCCTTCCCTTTGCCCTGCCTCCCTGTCCCTTTTGCCTCTCTCTGTGTCGCCTTGTCTTGCTCCCTGTCCCTGTCTTTCTCTGACAAGCTGACCTGCTCCTTGCCCTCCTTTTTCGTGGAATCACAGGCTCATTCTGCTTGGAAAAGACACGTGCAATTTTATAATCTCTCGACTGTTTCGAGAAACTGCTTGGAAGAGATCATTCCTTTTCTTGTTTTCTTTTCTTTTTTTTTTTCTTTTCTGCTCCTTTGTTTGCAGCGAGGCAGCTCGCGAGGACAGGTGAGCTGCTGGACTCTTGAACAAAAACGTTGAGGGCGAGGAAGGGAATCCTGGCTACGCTTAGGCTTGGGGAAGTGTACGTGGGTATGCGTGTCTGTCATCCGCGCGGCTCTGGGAAAGCGCGTTCCAGGGCAGCTGAAGCTGCCCGCGGGTCAAGAAGAAGGGCCGGGGGTCTGAAAAGAAGCGGGCGCGCTGCGGCGGCGCGGGGGGCGCGGCGCGCCCGCGCTCGGTGCTGCCGTCTGGTGGCCACAGGCCGGTACTGCAGCTGGGAAGCGGCGCCCTGTGCCCGTGCCGGGGCGGGGCCGAGGGGGGCGCTGCCGCTGCGGGCGGGGTCGTGGCCGTGGCCGTCAGAAAGCCGGGGGGGCAGCGGTCGGACCGGCCGCCGGGAAAAAAAGAGAGGCCCCCGGCTGTCGTGGGGCAGCCCCGCTGCGAGGGGGCACGGGCGAGGAGGCGGCAGCGGTGGCGGCGTCTTCTCGGTCCCGGGCAGAGGGGGGAGAAACCTGCCGGCCGGCGCTCCTTAGGGTTGAGCGTTTCTCTTGTCTTTGTTGACAGTGAATTTATGGGCACACTGGAAATAGCCTTGAATGTTTAAACGTAGAACGGAATTTTTAGTGAGAAGTGGCGTGGGTATAGTTAATTTTGGAGCACCTGGGTGCCAGTTGGAATGTAAGGAATGAAACGGGATGGAAAGTAGTAATCGAACCTGGGGTTTACTTGTGGGTTTTTTTCCTCGTTAATATGTCGATGGCATGTTGTCCTGCGGCTCGATCCCCGTTCTGTTTAGTGGAGTCTTCAATTGAGGACATTCAGGTAAAAAAATGTGTCCTTCCAGAAAAGGACTAATTGTTCGTAGGGCTGAGAGAGGCTTTTAAGTACGTGATCAGAATCGAAGCTGAATACTACTTTACGATGCTGCTGTTGGTCTTCGCTTTCGTTTGTTTCCCCGCCGCTCCCTAATGTTTGGGAGCTCCAAGTCGGATTTTATTTTTGTTCAATGACTAAGACGTGTTTTTTCCCCCGGGAGGGGCTGTGCTTCAAAATGAATGTGTTTGCTCACAAATGTGCAAGTCCGTTGGTGTAAGACAAACAGAAACCCACCGTAGTCAAGTTCGAAGCGTGTGTCTGGGAGATGGATGGTTTAATTTTACGAGTTCACGCCTATGCAATTTTAGCGCCGGAGGAAAATGAAAGCTAAGGGCTTTTTGTGGTGTGGGTAGGCATCCGCACACCTTTTTAGGATAAGCGAATGACCGCGGTTTGTTCTTTACTTTTTAGTTTCCATCTTTGAAGCTGCACGGCCAAATGCGCTCGGGGTCCCCGCAGGGCGGCGAGCAGGCGAGTGAGGATGCAGAGCGGGCCAATCAGACGGCGCGAGCAAGGTTGAGGGGCGGAGCGCTGATAGGCGGCGAGAATGGCGATTGACGTGCGTAGGCAGCCAATGAGGTTGGCGGAGGGGCGGTGCTTGCGAAGTCCCTACTGCGCATGCCCAAGTGGGCGCAGTCCTCAGTCAGGTCCGGCGCAGGCGCGGGCTTGTGGGGGCGGAGCGCGGGAAGGAGCATCCAATAGGAGGGCAGCGCGGTGGGGTGGAAAGCAGCCAATGAGAGCGCGCCGACTCAATCCAGTTGGAATAGCTAGCTCCCTGGCAAGCGTGTCCGTGGTGTCTCGGGGGGGTACCGGGAATGAACGGGACGGGCGTCGGGGCGAGGGACGGGAGGCTGCGGAGCTCTCGCTGCGGCCGGCTCCCGGGGATCTGGAGGCAGGCGGTTCAGGGCAGGGCAGTCCTTGGTGAGGTCCCCGGAGCCGGCAGAGGGGCATGAGGTGACGGGCGGGAACCTCCCGCCGGGTGTCGGTGCCCGCTGAGCGCGGCGGGACGGTGGGAGGGAGCGAGGGGAACGGAGCGGCGAAATAGGCGGCAGGTGAGTGCGGGCGTGGCGAGGGTGACCGTGACGTTGGAACAGGAGGAACGGGATGGGCCAGTGCGGTGGGGAGGTGTTTAGTTAGGTTTCCCCCTCCTGCCCTCATGGCCGAGCTCGCGAAGCTGGTGAGAGGCGTGTGACTCTTAGGGCAGGTGGGCTAACGGTCTGTGGCCTGGAGCCGTGTCTCCCGTGCAGCGCCCGTTCCCGGTATTGCAGTCTCTCCGGGAGCGGCGCAGCCCCCTTTTGTCAGGGGGATGTTTAAAAACAGAGCTAAGGTGCGGTTGCAGGCTCGGCGGCGTGGCGAGTGGGGTGCCGCTTTGGCGGAAGCGCGGAAGCTCAGGGCGAGGCCCGGCGGGTTCTGTGTCCGTACGTGCGATTGGGTGTGTCCACCCACGCCAGGCTCAGGGTCCTTCCCGGCCCGAGCGCCCTCCCCGTGGAGAGGAGCCCCGTGGAGCCGTGGCACCCACGCGCTCAGCTTCCCCTTTCTGGACAACGTGGCACAAGAGAAGGAAAAAGAAAACGCACACACAAAAAGACAGCGCAAGGCCTCGCGCCCAATATGCACGTGGCTTTGCGCTTCGGGCGGGGAGGCGATGGGCGGAGGGAATGGCAATTCAAGTGCAGAGCGGGCCGATCGCGTGCTTGCATGCTGCCGCGGGCCGGGGACAGCCGGGGTCGGGACTCGGAGGCGCTGCCTCCGGGTGCCGTCGGCCAGCAGAGCAAGCCGGGCGCGTTAGCCTTCCGGCACCGGGCTGGCGGGCGGTTTTTGTTGTCTCCTTATAGGCACGAAACCCGAAGAGGGTTGTGTGCAATGGACTGTAAGCTGACTGATTTTCTGCGATTAAGTGAGCATGGGGTTTCCCACAGAAGGCCCGGCTGATGCGGCACCGAGTGACTTATCTGGGATTGGAGATCTCCGGAGGACGGCGAGAGCTGGGGACAGAGCGGAAAGAACCTGTTTGCCGGACGCCGGAACCGGCGACGGTGAAAGGGCTGCGGACGTTTCTTGAAAGGACAGGTTGGTGCGGGCTTTGGATTTGGAATGATGGGCTCTCAGTAAAGCCTTTGTACGAACTGTTAAAAGAAAACAGCTCCGAGTTGAATTGGACGGGAGAAGCCGGGAGGGCTTTTTCGCAACTGAAAAAGGAACTGGCGAGGGCTCCGGCCCTGGGCCTCCCAGGTGTCACCAAACCATTTTGGTTGTACTCACACGAAAGGCAAAGTATTGCTTTGGGTGTTCCGGCACGGCGGTTAAGGTCTCCTAAGCGAGCCGTGGTCTGCTTCCCTAAGCAGCCAGACGAAGCGAGCAAAGGCCGGCCTGGCTGTCTTTGAGCCGTGGCAGCTGTCGCGCTCGACGTGCGGGAAGCTCGTAAGCTCACTGTGGGACAGCAAATGACTGTATTAGCGTCCCCTGAAATACCAGGCCGTGTGGGTGGAACAAGATGATGGAAATATTGCTACTACTGACATTGTCAATCCAGCTTCTCTCCTCAGTGGATCTGTTTCGGAGCCTGTGGTGTCCGATTGCTCGGAAACAACAGAAGCTGTTTACTCCAGCGGACCGGATCTAAAGGACCAGCCGGCCACTGGAGGATGCTGAAGGCTCCTGGTTCACCGTCGGAAGCAGCTCTGCGTAAAGCGAGGAGTACGTCAAGCCGGGTGTGCGGTGACAACTACCCACAAGGTAATCGAAACTAAACCTTTACCTGCAGAGACTTCTGCCCAGAAAGCTGCGCTCACACGAGCTTTAGAATTATCCAAAGAGGAGGAGGTTAATATTTGCACTGTTTCAAAGTATGTTTTTAGAATGGTGCGTGCCATTTGAAAAGAACAAAGTTTATTAACAGCAGAAGGAAGACAGATTAAATATGATGCTCCAATTGTTGGAAGCTGTGCCGTTGCTAGAAGAGTTGCCATCGTGCGTTGCAAAGGGCATCGAAAGGGAGCAGTGATCAGGAAACTGGAAATAAATTGGCAGATCGCAGATTATACTGCTAGACAAGCAGTGTCACGGCCCCCCTGCCCTGCCTGGCCTCGCTGGCTTTTCTGTTGTTCCGTGGCGGTCCTTCTCCCGCCCTTTCTAACTGCTTTCCCCTCCCTCCCCCAGCCAGCCATCCCCTCTTTCTTTTCTCTCTTCCTGGGTGTTTTTTTCTTTCTGCGTATCTCTCTCCAGCGGCCCAGCGCCGTTGGTTTGGTTCGTTTTTTTCCGCTCCGGCGCTGTCGCGCTCTCTGTGCCTCTTTCCCCTGGCTGTCGCTCTGTGGTGCTCCTCGTGTCTGTGTTTTTGCAATTCCTCCGTCTCTGTCCTGCAGCCCGTGCTATTGTCCTGCTCCCTGTCGTCGTTTCTCTCCCTGCATTCTGCCCCCGTCCTTTTTTCCCTTCCTCGCTCCATCTCTCGGTCCTGCTCCCTGCCCGCCCCCGTTCCTGTTTCTCTGCCCTTCTCCTTGTCTGTCCCCTCGTTTCTCTGTCCCGTTGCCTCTTTGTTTTTGTTTCCGTGACGGTCTGCCCCGCTCCCTGTCCCGCGGCCCGGCGCCCGTTTCTCCTTGGTCTGTCTCTCCCGCTGCCCATTCTAGGAGTTTTCCCCACCGTCTGTGTCCTGCTGCTGGTCTCTGATCTTGGCCTCTCCTTCCCTTTGCCCTGCCTCCCTGTCCCTTTTGCCTCTCTCTCTGTGTCGCCTTGTCTTGCTCCCTGTCCCTGTCTTTCTCTGACAAGCTGACCTGCTCCTTGCCCTCCTTTTTCGTGGAATCACAGGCTCATTCTGCTTGGAAAAGACACGTGCAATTTTATAATCTCTCGACTGTTTCGAGAAACTGCCTGGAAGAGATCATTCCTTTTCTTGTTTTCTTTTCTTTTTTTTTTTCTTTTCTGCTCCTTTGTTTGCAGCGAGGCAGCTCGCGAGGACAGGTGAGCTGCTGGACTCTTGAACAAAAACGTTGAGGGCGAGGAAGGGAATCCTGGCTACGCTTAGGCTTGGGGAAGTGTACGTGGGTATGCGTGTCTGTCATCCGCGCGGCTCTGGGAAAGCGCGTTCCAGGGCAGCTGAAGCTGCCCGCGGGTCAAGAAGAAGGGCCGGGGGTCTGAAAAGAAGCGGGCGCGCTGCGGCGGCGCGGGGGGCGCGGCGCGCCCGCGCTCGGTGCTGCCGTCTGGTGGCCACAGGCCGGTACTGCAGCTGGGAAGCGGCGCCCTGTGCCCGTGCCGGGGCGGGGCCGAGGGGGGCGCTGCCGCTGCGGGCGGGGTCGTGGCCGTGGCCGTCAGAAAGCCGGGGGGGCAGCGGTCGGACCGGCCGCCGGGAAAAAAAGAGAGGCCCCCGGCTGTCGTGGGGCAGCCCCGCTGCGAGGGGGCACGGGCGAGGAGGCGGCAGCGGTGGCGGCGTCTTCTCGGTCCCGGGCAGAGGGGGGAGAAACCTGCCGGCCGGCGCTCCTTAGGGTTGAGCGTTTCTCTTGTCTTTGTTGACAGTGAATTTATGGGCACACTGGAAATAGCCTTGAATGTTTAAACGTAGAACGGAATTTTTAGTGAGAAGTGGCGTGGGTATAGTTAATTTTGGAGCACCTGGGTGCCAGTTGGAATGTAAGGAATGAAACGGGATGGAAAGTAGTAATCGAACCTGGGGTTTACTTGTGGGTTTTTTTCCTCGTTAATATGTCGATGGCATGTTGTCCTGCGGCTCGATCCCCGTTCTGTTTAGTGGAGTCTTCAATTGAGGACATTCAGGTAAAAAAATGTGTCCTTCCAGAAAAGGACTAATTGTTCGTAGGGCTGAGAGAGGCTTTTAAGTACGTGATCAGAATCGAAGCTGAATACTACTTTACGATGCTGCTGTTGGTCTTCGCTTTCGTTTGTTTCCCCGCCGCTCCCTAATGTTTGGGAGCTCCAAGTCGGATTTTATTTTTGTTCAATGACTAAGACGTGTTTTTTCCCCCGGGAGGGGCTGTGCTTCAAAATGAATGTGTTTGCTCACAAATGTGCAAGTCCGTTGGTGTAAGACAAACAGAAACCCACCGTAGTCAAGTTCGAAGCGTGTGTCTGGGAGATGGATGGTTTAATTTTACGAGTTCACGCCTATGCAATTTTAGCGCCGGAGGAAAATGAAAGCTAAGGGCTTTTTGTGGTGTGGGTAGGCATCCGCACACCTTTTTAGGATAAGCGAATGACCGCGGTTTGTTCTTTACTTTTTAGTTTCCATCTTTGAAGCTGCACGGCCAAATGCGCTCGGGGTCCCCGCAGGGCGGCGAGCAGGCGAGTGAGGATGCAGAGCGGGCCAATCAGACGGCGCGAGCAAGGTTGAGGGGCGGAGCGCTGATAGGCGGCGAGAATGGCGATTGACGTGCGTAGGCAGCCAATGAGGTTGGCGGAGGGGCGGTGCTTGCGAAGTCCCTACTGCGCATGCCCAAGTGGGCGCAGTCCTCAGTCAGGTCCGGCGCAGGCGCGGGCTTGTGGGGGCGGAGCGCGGGAAGGAGCATCCAATAGGAGGGCAGCGCGGTGGGGTGGAAAGCAGCCAATGAGAGCGCGCCGACTCAATCCAGTTGGAATAGCTAGCTCCCTGGCAAGCGTGTCCGTGGTGTCTCGGGGGGGTACCGGGAATGAACGGGACGGGCGTCGGGGCGAGGGACGGGAGGCTGCGGAGCTCTCGCTGCGGCCGGCTCCCGGGGATCTGGAGGCAGGCGGTTCAGGGCAGGGCAGTCCTTGGTGAGGTCCCCGGAGCCGGCAGAGGGGCATGAGGTGACGGGCGGGAACCTCCCGCCGGGTGTCGGTGCCCGCTGAGCGCGGCGGGACGGTGGGAGGGAGCGAGGGGAACGGAGCGGCGAAATAGGCGGCAGGTGAGTGCGGGCGTGGCGAGGGTGACCGTGACGTTGGAACAGGAGGAACGGGATGGGCCAGTGCGGTGGGGAGGTGTTTAGTTAGGTTTCCCCTTCCTGCCCTCATGGCCGAGCTCGCGAAGCTGGTGAGAGGCGTGTGACTCTTAGGGCAGGTGGGCTAACGGTCTGTGGCCTGGAGCCGTGTCTCCCGTGCAGCGCCCGTTCCCGGTATTGCAGTCTCTCCGGGAGCGGCGCAGCCCCCTTTTGTCAGGGGGATGTTTAAAAACAGAGCTAAGGTGCGGTTGCAGGCTCGGCGGCGTGGCGAGTGGGGTGCCGCTTTGGCGGAAGCGCGGAAGCTCAGGGCGAGGCCCGGCGGGTTCTGTGTCCGTACGTGCGATTGGGTGTGTCCACCCACGCCAGGCTCAGGGTCCTTCCCGGCCCGAGCGCCCTCCCCGTGGAGAGGAGCCCCGTGGAGCCGTGGCACCCACGCGCTCAGCTTCCCCTTTCTGGACAACGTGGCACAAGAGAAGGAAAAAGAAAACGCACACACAAAAAGACAGCGCAAGGCCTCGCGCCCAATATGCACGTGGCTTTGCGCTTCGGGCGGGGAGGCGATGGGCGGAGGGAATGGCAATTCAAGTGCAGAGCGGGCCGATCGCGTGCTTGCATGCTGCCGCGGGCCGGGGACAGCCGGGGTCGGGACTCGGAGGCGCTGCCTCCGGGTGCCGTCGGCCAGCAGAGCAAGCCGGGCGCGTTAGCCTTCCGGCACCGGGCTGGCGGGCGGTTTTTGTTGTCTCCTTATAGGCACGAAACCCGAAGAGGGTTGTGTGCAATGGACTGTAAGCTGACTGATTTTCTGCGATTAAGTGAGCATGGGGTTTCCCACAGAAGGCCCGGCTGATGCGGCACCGAGTGACTTATCTGGGATTGGAGATCTCCGGAGGACGGCGAGAGCTGGGGACAGAGCGGAAAGAACCTGTTTGCCGGACGCCGGAACCGGCGACGGTGAAAGGGCTGCGGACGTTTCTTGAAAGGACAGGTTGGTGCGGGCTTTGGATTTGGAATGATGGGCTCTCAGTAAAGCCTTTGTACGAACTGTTAAAAGAAAACAGCTCCGAGTTGAATTGGACGGGAGAAGCCGGGAGGGCTTTTTCGCAACTGAAAAAGGAACTGGCGAGGGCTCCGGCCCTGGGCCTCCCAGGTGTCACCAAACCATTTTGGTTGTACTCACACGAAAGGCAAAGTATTGCTTTGGGTGTTCCGGCACGGCGGTTAAGGTCTCCTAAGCGAGCCGTGGTCTGCTTCCCTAAGCAGCCAGACGAAGCGAGCAAAGGCCGGCCTGGCTGTCTTTGAGCCGTGGCAGCTGTCGCGCTCGACGTGCGGGAAGCTCGTAAGCTCACTGTGGGACAGCAAATGACTGTATTAGCGTCCCCTGAAATACCAGGCCGTGTGGGTGGAACAAGATGATGGAAATATTGCTACTACTGACATTGTCAATCCAGCTTCTCTCCTCAGTGGATCTGTTTCGGAGCCTGTGGTGTCCGATTGCTCGGAAACAACAGAAGCTGTTTACTCCAGCGGACCGGATCTAAAGGACCAGCCGGCCACTGGAGGATGCTGAAGGCTCCTGGTTCACCGTCGGAAGCAGCTCTGCGTAAAGCGAGGAGTACGTCAAGCCGGGTGTGCGGTGACAACTACCCACAAGGTAATCGAAACTAAACCTTTACCTGCAGAGACTTCTGCCCAGAAAGCTGCGCTCACACGAGCTTTAGAATTATCCAAAGAGGAGGAGGTTAATATTTGCACTGTTTCAAAGTATGTTTTTAGAATGGTGCGTGCCATTTGAAAAGAACAAAGTTTATTAACAGCAGAAGGAAGACAGATTAAATATGATGCTCCAATTGTTGGAAGCTGTGCCGTTGCTAGAAGAGTTGCCATCGTGCGTTGCAAAGGGCATCGAAAGGGAGCAGTGATCAGGAAACTGGAAATAAATTGGCAGATCGCAGATTATACTGCTAGACAAGCAGTGTCACGGCCCCCCTGCCCTGCCTGGCCTCGCTGGCTTTTCTGTTGTTCCGTGGCGGTCCTTCTCCCGCCCTTTCTAACTGCTTTCCCCTCCCTCCCCCAGCCAGCCATCCCCTCTTTCTTTTCTCTCTTCCTGGGTGTTTTTTTCTTTCTGCGTATCTCTCTCCAGCGGCCCAGCGCCGTTGGTTTGGTTCGTTTTTTTCCGCTCCGGCGCTGTCGCGCTCTCTGTGCCTCTTTCCCCTGGCTGTCGCTCTGTGGTGCTCCTCGTGTCTGTGTTTTTGCAATTCCTCCGTCTCTGTCCTGCAGCCCGTGCTATTGTCCTGCTCCCTGTCGTCGTTTCTCTCCCTGCATTCTGCCCCCGTCCTTTTTTCCCTTCCTCGCTCCATCTCTCGGTCCTGCTCCCTGCCCGCCCCCGTTCCTGTTTCTCTGCCCTTCTCCTTGTCTGTCCCCTCGTTTCTCTGTCCCGTTGCCTCTTTGTTTTTGTTTCCGTGACGGTCTGCCCCGCTCCCTGTCCCGCGGCCCGGCGCCCGTTTCTCCTTGGTCTGTCTCTCCCGCTGCCCATTCTAGGAGTTTTCCCCACCGTCTGTGTCCTGCTGCTGGTCTCTGATCTTGGCCTCTCCTTCCCTTTGCCCTGCCTCCCTGTCCCTTTTGCCTCTCTCTCTGTGTCGCCTTGTCTTGCTCCCTGTCCCTGTCTTTCTCTGACAAGCTGACCTGCTCCTTGCCCTCCTTTTTCGTGGAATCACAGGCTCATTCTGCTTGGAAAAGACACGTGCAATTTTATAATCTCTCGACTGTTTCGAGAAACTGCCTGGAAGAGATCATTCCTTTTCTTGTTTTCTTTTCTTTTTTTTTTTCTTTTCTGCTCCTTTGTTTGCAGCGAGGCAGCTCGCGAGGACAGGTGAGCTGCTGGACTCTTGAACAAAAACGTTGAGGGCGAGGAAGGGAATCCTGGCTACGCTTAGGCTTGGGGAAGTGTACGTGGGTATGCGTGTCTGTCATCCGCGCGGCTCTGGGAAAGCGCGTTCCAGGGCAGCTGAAGCTGCCCGCGGGTCAAGAAGAAGGGCCGGGGGTCTGAAAAGAAGCGGGCGCGCTGCGGCGGCGCGGGGGGCGCGGCGCGCCCGCGCTCGGTGCTGCCGTCTGGTGGCCACAGGCCGGTACTGCAGCTGGGAAGCGGCGCCCTGTGCCCGTGCCGGGGCGGGGCCGAGGGGGGCGCTGCCGCTGCGGGCGGGGTCGTGGCCGTGGCCGTCAGAAAGCGGGGGGGGCAGCGGTCGGACCGGCCGCCGGGAAAAGAAGAGAGGCCCCCGGCTGTCGTGGGGCAGCCCCGCTGCGAGGGGGCACGGGCGAGGAGGCGGCAGGAGGCGGCAGCGGTGGCGGCGTCTTCTCGGTCCCGGGCAGAGGGGGGAGAAACCTGCCGGCCGGCGCTCCTTAGGGTTGAGCGTTTCTCTTGTCTTTGTTGACAGTGAATTTATGGGCACACTGGAAATAGCCTTGAATGTTTAAACGTAGAACGGAATTTTTAGTGAGAAGTGGCATGGGTATAGTTAATTTTGGAGCACCTGGGTGCCAGTTGGAATGTAAGGAATGAAACGGGATGGAAAGTAGTAATCGAACCTGGGGTTTACTTGTGGGTTTTTTTCCTCGTTAATATGTCGATGGCATGTTGTCCTGCGGCTCGATCCCCGTTCTGTTTAGTGGAGTCTTCAATTGAGGACATTCAGGTAAAAAAATGTGTCCTTCCAGAAAAGGACTAATTGTTCGTAGGGCTGAGAGAGGCTTTTAAGTACGTGATCAGAATCGAAGCTGAATACTACTTTACGATGCTGCTGTTGGTCTTCGCTTTCGTTTGTTTCCCCGCCGCTCCCTAATGTTTGGGAGCTCCAAGTCGGATTTTATTTTTGTTCAATGACTAAGACGTGTTTTTTCCCCCGGGAGGGGCTGTGCTTCAAAATGAATGTGTTTGCTCACAAATGTGCAAGTCCGTTGGTGTAAGACAAACAGAAACCCACCGTAGTCAAGTTCGAAGCGTGTGTCTGGGAGATGGATGGTTTAATTTTACGAGTTCACGCCTATGCAATTTTAGCGCCGGAGGAAAATGAAAGCTAAGGGCTTTTTGTGGTGTGGGTAGGCATCCGCACACCTTTTTAGGATAAGCGAATGACCGCGGTTTGTTCTTTACTTTTTAGTTTCCATCTTTGAAGCTGCACGGCCAAATGCGCTCGGGGTCCCCGCAGGGCGGCGAGCAGGCGAGTGAGGATGCAGAGCGGGCCAATCAGACGGCGCGAGCAAGGTTGAGGGGCGGAGCGCTGATAGGCGGCGAGAATGGCGATTGACGTGCGTAGGCAGCCAATGAGGTTGGCGGAGGGGCGGTGCTTGCGAAGTCCCTACTGCGCATGCCCAAGTGGGCGCAGTCCTCAGTCAGGTCCGGCGCAGGCGCGGGCTTGTGGGGGCGGAGCGCGGGAAGGAGCATCCAATAGGAGGGCAGCGCGGTGGGGTGGAAAGCAGCCAATGAGAGCGCGCCGACTCAATCCAGTTGGAATAGCTAGCTCCCTGGCAAGCGTGTCCGTGGTGTCTCGGGGGGGTACCGGGAATGAACGGGACGGGCGTCGGGGCGAGGGACGGGAGGCTGCGGAGCTCTCGCTGCGGCCGGCTCCCGGGGATCTGGAGGCAGGCGGTTCAGGGCAGGGCAGTCCTTGGTGAGGTCCCCGGAGCCGGCAGAGGGGCATGAGGTGACGGGCGGGAACCTCCCGCCGGGTGTCGGTGCCCGCTGAGCGCGGCGGGACGGTGGGAGGGAGCGAGGGGAACGGAGCGGCGAAATAGGCGGCAGGTGAGTGCGGGCGTGGCGAGGGTGACCGTGACGTTGGAACAGGAGGAACGGGATGGGCCAGTGCGGTGGGGAGGTGTTTAGTTAGGTTTCCCCTTCCTGCCCTCATGGCCGAGCTCGCGAAGCTGGTGAGAGGCGTGTGACTCTTAGGGCAGGTGGGCTAACGGTCTGTGGCCTGGAGCCGTGTCTCCCGTGCAGCGCCCGTTCCCGGTATTGCAGTCTCTCCGGGAGCGGCGCAGCCCCCTTTTGTCAGGGGGATGTTTAAAAACAGAGCTAAGGTGCGGTTGCAGGCTCGGCGGCGTGGCGAGTGGGGTGCCGCTTTGGCGGAAGCGCGGAAGCTCAGGGCGAGGCCCGGCGGGTTCTGTGTCCGTACGTGCGATTGGGTGTGTCCACCCACGCCAGGCTCAGGGTCCTTCCCGGCCCGAGCGCCCTCCCCGTGGAGAGGAGCCCCGTGGAGCCGTGGCACCCACGCGCTCAGCTTCCCCTTTCTGGACAACGTGGCACAAGAGAAGGAAAAAGAAAACGCACACACAAAAAGACAGCGCAAGGCCTCGCGCCCAATATGCACGTGGCTTTGCGCTTCGGGCGGGGAGGCGATGGGCGGAGGGAATGGCAATTCAAGTGCAGAGCGGGCCGATCGCGTGCTTGCATGCTGCCGCGGGCCGGGGACAGCCGGGGTCGGGACTCGGAGGCGCTGCCTCCGGGTGCCGTCGGCCAGCAGAGCAAGCCGGGCGCGTTAGCCTTCCGGCACCGGGCTGGCGGGCGGTTTTTGTTGTCTCCTTATAGGCACGAAACCCGAAGAGGGTTGTGTGCAATGGACTGTAAGCTGACTGATTTTCTGCGATTAAGTGAGCATGGGGTTTCCCACAGAAGGCCCGGCTGATGCGGCACCGAGTGACTTATCTGGGATTGGAGATCTCCGGAGGACGGCGAGAGCTGGGGACAGAGCGGAAAGAACCTGTTTGCCGGACGCCGGAACCGGCGACGGTGAAAGGGCTGCGGACGTTTCTTGAAAGGACAGGTTGGTGCGGGCTTTGGATTTGGAATGATGGGCTCTCAGTAAAGCCTTTGTACGAACTGTTAAAAGAAAACAGCTCCGAGTTGAATTGGACGGGAGAAGCCGGGAGGGCTTTTTCGCAACTGAAAAAGGAACTGGCGAGGGCTCCGGCCCTGGGCCTCCCAGGTGTCACCAAACCATTTTGGTTGTACTCACACGAAAGGCAAAGTATTGCTTTGGGTGTTCCGGCACGGCGGTTAAGGTCTCCTAAGCGAGCCGTGGTCTGCTTCCCTAAGCAGCCAGACGAAGCGAGCAAAGGCCGGCCTGGCTGTCTTTGAGCCGTGGCAGCTGTCGCGCTCGACGTGCGGGAAGCTCGTAAGCTCACTGTGGGACAGCAAATGACTGTATTAGCGTCCCCTGAAATACCAGGCCGTGTGGGTGGAACAAGATGATGGAAATATTGCTACTACTGACATTGTCAATCCAGCTTCTCTCCTCAGTGGATCTGTTTCGGAGCCTGTGGTGTCCGATTGCTCGGAAACAACAGAAGCTGTTTACTCCAGCGGACCGGATCTAAAGGACCAGCCGGCCACTGGAGGATGCTGAAGGCTCCTGGTTCACCGTCGGAAGCAGCTCTGCGTAAAGCGAGGAGTACGTCAAGCCGGGTGTGCGGTGACAACTACCCACAAGGTAATCGAAACTAAACCTTTACCTGCAGAGACTTCTGCCCAGAAAGCTGCGCTCACACGAGCTTTAGAATTATCCAAAGAGGAGGAGGTTAATATTTGCACTGTTTCAAAGTATGTTTTTAGAATGGTGCGTGCCATTTGAAAAGAACAAAGTTTATTAACAGCAGAAGGAAGACAGATTAAATATGATGCTCCAATTGTTGGAAGCTGTGCCGTTGCTAGAAGAGTTGCCATCGTGCGTTGCAAAGGGCATCGAAAGGGAGCAGTGATCAGGAAACTGGAAATAAATTGGCAGATCGCAGATTATACTGCTAGACAAGCAGTGTCACGGCCCCCCTGCCCTGCCTGGCCTCGCTGGCTTTTCTGTTGTTCCGTGGCGGTCCTTCTCCCGCCCTTTCTAACTGCTTTCCCCTCCCTCCCCCAGCCAGCCATCCCCTCTTTCTTTTCTCTCTTCCTGGGTGTTTTTTTCTTTCTGCGTATCTCTCTCCAGCGGCCCAGCGCCGTTGGTTTGGTTCGTTTTTTTCCGCTCCGGCGCTGTCGCGCTCTCTGTGCCTCTTTCCCCTGGCTGTCGCTCTGTGGTGCTCCTCGTGTCTGTGTTTTTGCAATTCCTCCGTCTCTGTCCTGCAGCCCGTGCTATTGTCCTGCTCCCTGTCGTCGTTTCTCTCCCTGCATTCTGCCCCCGTCCTTTTTTCCCTTCCTCGCTCCATCTCTCGGTCCTGCTCCCTGCCCGCCCCCGTTCCTGTTTCTCTGCCCTTCTCCTTGTCTGTCCCCTCGTTTCTCTGTCCCGTTGCCTCTTTGTTTTTGTTTCCGTGACGGTCTGCCCCGCTCCCTGTCCCGCGGCCCGGCGCCCGTTTCTCCTTGGTCTGTCTCTCCCGCTGCCCATTCTAGGAGTTTTCCCCACCGTCTGTGTCCTGCTGCTGGTCTCTGATCTTGGCCTCTCCTTCCCTTTGCCCTGCCTCCCTGTCCCTTTTGCCTCTCTCTCTGTGTCGCCTTGTCTTGCTCCCTGTCCCTGTCTTTCTCTGACAAGCTGACCTGCTCCTTGCCCTCCTTTTTCGTGGAATCACAGGCTCATTCTGCTTGGAAAAGACACGTGCAATTTTATAATCTCTCGACTGTTTCGAGAAACTGCCTGGAAGAGATCATTCCTTTTCTTGTTTTCTTTTCTTTTTTTTTTTCTTTTCTGCTCCTTTGTTTGCAGCGAGGCAGCTCGCGAGGACAGGTGAGCTGCTGGACTCTTGAACAAAAACGTTGAGGGCGAGGAAGGGAATCCTGGCTACGCTTAGGCTTGGGGAAGTGTACGTGGGTATGCGTGTCTGTCATCCGCGCGGCTCTGGGAAAGCGCGTTCCAGGGCAGCTGAAGCTGCCCGCGGGTCAAGAAGAAGGGCCGGGGGTCTGAAAAGAAGCGGGCGCGCTGCGGCGGCGCGGGGGGCGCGGCGCGCCCGCGCTCGGTGCTGCCGTCTGGTGGCCACAGGCCGGTACTGCAGCTGGGAAGCGGCGCCCTGTGCCCGTGCCGGGGCGGGGCCGAGGGGGGCGCTGCCGCTGCGGGCGGGGTCGTGGCCGTGGCCGTCAGAAAGCCGGGGGGGCAGCGGTCGGACCGGCCGCCGGGAAAAAAAGAGAGGCCCCCGGCTGTCGTGGGGCAGCCCCGCTGCGAGGGGGCACGGGCGAGGAGGCGGCAGCGGTGGCGGCGTCTTCTCGGTCCCGGGCAGAGGGGGGAGAAACCTGCCGGCCGGCGCTCCTTAGGGTTGAGCGTTTCTCTTGTCTTTGTTGACAGTGAATTTATGGGCACACTGGAAATAGCCTTGAATGTTTAAACGTAGAACGGAATTTTTAGTGAGAAGTGGCATGGGTATAGTTAATTTTGGAGCACCTGGGTGCCAGTTGGAATGTAAGGAATGAAACGGGATGGAAAGTAGTAATCGAACCTGGGGTTTACTTGTGGGTTTTTTTCCTCGTTAATATGTCGATGGCATGTTGTCCTGCGGCTCGATCCCCGTTCTGTTTAGTGGAGTCTTCAATTGAGGACATTCAGGTAAAAAAATGTGTCCTTCCAGAAAAGGACTAATTGTTCGTAGGGCTGAGAGAGGCTTTTAAGTACGTGATCAGAATCGAAGCTGAATACTACTTTACGATGCTGCTGTTGGTCTTCGCTTTCGTTTGTTTCCCCGCCGCTCCCTAATGTTTGGGAGCTCCAAGTCGGATTTTATTTTTGTTCAATGACTAAGACGTGTTTTTTCCCCCGGGAGGGGCTGTGCTTCAAAATGAATGTGTTTGCTCACAAATGTGCAAGTCCGTTGGTGTAAGACAAACAGAAACCCACCGTAGTCAAGTTCGAAGCGTGTGTCTGGGAGATGGATGGTTTAATTTTACGAGTTCACGCCTATGCAATTTTAGCGCCGGAGGAAAATGAAAGCTAAGGGCTTTTTGTGGTGTGGGTAGGCATCCGCACACCTTTTTAGGATAAGCGAATGACCGCGGTTTGTTCTTTACTTTTTAGTTTCCATCTTTGAAGCTGCACGGCCAAATGCGCTCGGGGTCCCCGCAGGGCGGCGAGCAGGCGAGTGAGGATGCAGAGCGGGCCAATCAGACGGCGCGAGCAAGGTTGAGGGGCGGAGCGCTGATAGGCGGCGAGAATGGCGATTGACGTGCGTAGGCAGCCAATGAGGTTGGCGGAGGGGCGGTGCTTGCGAAGTCCCTACTGCGCATGCCCAAGTGGGCGCAGTCCTCAGTCAGGTCCGGCGCAGGCGCGGGCTTGTGGGGGCGGAGCGCGGGAAGGAGCATCCAATAGGAGGGCAGCGCGGTGGGGTGGAAAGCAGCCAATGAGAGCGCGCCGACTCAATCCAGTTGGAATAGCTAGCTCCCTGGCAAGCGTGTCCGTGGTGTCTCGGGGGGGTACCGGGAATGAACGGGACGGGCGTCGGGGCGAGGGACGGGAGGCTGCGGAGCTCTCGCTGCGGCCGGCTCCCGGGGATCTGGAGGCAGGCGGTTCAGGGCAGGGCAGTCCTTGGTGAGGTCCCCGGAGCCGGCAGAGGGGCATGAGGTGACGGGCGGGAACCTCCCGCCGGGTGTCGGTGCCCGCTGAGCGCGGCGGGACGGTGGGAGGGAGCGAGGGGAACGGAGCGGCGAAATAGGCGGCAGGTGAGTGCGGGCGTGGCGAGGGTGACCGTGACGTTGGAACAGGAGGAACGGGATGGGCCAGTGCGGTGGGGAGGTGTTTAGTTAGGTTTCCCCTTCCTGCCCTCATGGCCGAGCTCGCGAAGCTGGTGAGAGGCGTGTGACTCTTAGGGCAGGTGGGCTAACGGTCTGTGGCCTGGAGCCGTGTCTCCCGTGCAGCGCCCGTTCCCGGTATTGCAGTCTCTCCGGGAGCGGCGCAGCCCCCTTTTGTCAGGGGGATGTTTAAAAACAGAGCTAAGGTGCGGTTGCAGGCTCGGCGGCGTGGCGAGTGGGGTGCCGCTTTGGCGGAAGCGCGGAAGCTCAGGGCGAGGCCCGGCGGGTTCTGTGTCCGTACGTGCGATTGGGTGTGTCCACCCACGCCAGGCTCAGGGTCCTTCCCGGCCCGAGCGCCCTCCCCGTGGAGAGGAGCCCCGTGGAGCCGTGGCACCCACGCGCTCAGCTTCCCCTTTCTGGACAACGTGGCACAAGAGAAGGAAAAAGAAAACGCACACACAAAAAGACAGCGCAAGGCCTCGCGCCCAATATGCACGTGGCTTTGCGCTTCGGGCGGGGAGGCGATGGGCGGAGGGAATGGCAATTCAAGTGCAGAGCGGGCCGATCGCGTGCTTGCATGCTGCCGCGGGCCGGGGACAGCCGGGGTCGGGACTCGGAGGCGCTGCCTCCGGGTGCCGTCGGCCAGCAGAGCAAGCCGGGCGCGTTAGCCTTCCGGCACCGGGCTGGCGGGCGGTTTTTGTTGTCTCCTTATAGGCACGAAACCCGAAGAGGGTTGTGTGCAATGGACTGTAAGCTGACTGATTTTCTGCGATTAAGTGAGCATGGGGTTTCCCACAGAAGGCCCGGCTGATGCGGCACCGAGTGACTTATCTGGGATTGGAGATCTCCGGAGGACGGCGAGAGCTGGGGACAGAGCGGAAAGAACCTGTTTGCCGGACGCCGGAACCGGCGACGGTGAAAGGGCTGCGGACGTTTCTTGAAAGGACAGGTTGGTGCGGGCTTTGGATTTGGAATGATGGGCTCTCAGTAAAGCCTTTGTACGAACTGTTAAAAGAAAACAGCTCCGAGTTGAATTGGACGGGAGAAGCCGGGAGGGCTTTTTCGCAACTGAAAAAGGAACTGGCGAGGGCTCCGGCCCTGGGCCTCCCAGGTGTCACCAAACCATTTTGGTTGTACTCACACGAAAGGCAAAGTATTGCTTTGGGTGTTCCGGCACGGCGGTTAAGGTCTCCTAAGCGAGCCGTGGTCTGCTTCCCTAAGCAGCCAGACGAAGCGAGCAAAGGCCGGCCTGGCTGTCTTTGAGCCGTGGCAGCTGTCGCGCTCGACGTGCGGGAAGCTCGTAAGCTCACTGTGGGACAGCAAATGACTGTATTAGCGTCCCCTGAAATACCAGGCCGTGTGGGTGGAACAAGATGATGGAAATATTGCTACTACTGACATTGTCAATCCAGCTTCTCTCCTCAGTGGATCTGTTTCGGAGCCTGTGGTGTCCGATTGCTCGGAAACAACAGAAGCTGTTTACTCCAGCGGACCGGATCTAAAGGACCAGCCGGCCACTGGAGGATGCTGAAGGCTCCTGGTTCACCGTCGGAAGCAGCTCTGCGTAAAGCGAGGAGTACGTCAAGCCGGGTGTGCGGTGACAACTACCCACAAGGTAATCGAAACTAAACCTTTACCTGCAGAGACTTCTGCCCAGAAAGCTGCGCTCACACGAGCTTTAGAATTATCCAAAGAGGAGGAGGTTAATATTTGCACTGTTTCAAAGTATGTTTTTAGAATGGTGCGTGCCATTTGAAAAGAACAAAGTTTATTAACAGCAGAAGGAAGACAGATTAAATATGATGCTCCAATTGTTGGAAGCTGTGCCGTTGCTAGAAGAGTTGCCATCGTGCGTTGCAAAGGGCATCGAAAGGGAGCAGTGATCAGGAAACTGGAAATAAATTGGCAGATCGCAGATTATACTGCTAGACAAGCAGTGTCACGGCCCCCCTGCCCTGCCTGGCCTCGCTGGCTTTTCTGTTGTTCCGTGGCGGTCCTTCTCCCGCCCTTTCTAACTGCTTTCCCCTCCCTCCCCCAGCCAGCCATCCCCTCTTTCTTTTCTCTCTTCCTGGGTGTTTTTTTCTTTCTGCGTATCTCTCTCCAGCGGCCCAGCGCCGTTGGTTTGGTTCGTTTTTTTCCGCTCCGGCGCTGTCGCGCTCTCTGTGCCTCTTTCCCCTGGCTGTCGCTCTGTGGTGCTCCTCGTGTCTGTGTTTTTGCAATTCCTCCGTCTCTGTCCTGCAGCCCGTGCTATTGTCCTGCTCCCTGTCGTCGTTTCTCTCCCTGCATTCTGCCCCCGTCCTTTTTTCCCTTCCTCGCTCCATCTCTCGGTCCTGCTCCCTGCCCGCCCCCGTTCCTGTTTCTCTGCCCTTCTCCTTGTCTGTCCCCTCGTTTCTCTGTCCCGTTGCCTCTTTGTTTTTGTTTCCGTGACGGTCTGCCCCGCTCCCTGTCCCGCGGCCCGGCGCCCGTTTCTCCTTGGTCTGTCTCTCCCGCTGCCCATTCTAGGAGTTTTCCCCACCGTCTGTGTCCTGCTGCTGGTCTCTGATCTTGGCCTCTCCTTCCCTTTGCCCTGCCTCCCTGTCCCTTTTGCCTCTCTCTCTGTGTCGCCTTGTCTTGCTCCCTGTCCCTGTCTTTCTCTGACAAGCTGACCTGCTCCTTGCCCTCCTTTTTCGTGGAATCACAGGCTCATTCTGCTTGGAAAAGACACGTGCAATTTTATAATCTCTCGACTGTTTCGAGAAACTGCCTGGAAGAGATCATTCCTTTTCTTGTTTTCTTTTCTTTTTTTTTTTCTTTTCTGCTCCTTTGTTTGCAGCGAGGCAGCTCGCGAGGACAGGTGAGCTGCTGGACTCTTGAACAAAAACGTTGAGGGCGAGGAAGGGAATCCTGGCTACGCTTAGGCTTGGGGAAGTGTACGTGGGTATGCGTGTCTGTCATCCGCGCGGCTCTGGGAAAGCGCGTTCCAGGGCAGCTGAAGCTGCCCGCGGGTCAAGAAGAAGGGCCGGGGGTCTGAAAAGAAGCGGGCGCGCTGCGGCGGCGCGGGGGGCGCGGCGCGCCCGCGCTCGGTGCTGCCGTCTGGTGGCCACAGGCCGGTACTGCAGCTGGGAAGCGGCGCCCTGTGCCTGTGCCGGGGCGGGGCCGAGGGGGGCGCTGCCGCTGCGGGCGGGGTCGTGGCCGTGGCCGTCAGAAAGCCGGGGGGGCAGCGGTCGGACCGGCCGCCGGGAAAAAAAGAGAGGCCCCCGGCTGTCGTGGGGCAGCCCCGCTGCGAGGGGGCACGGGCGAGGAGGCGGCAGCGGTGGCGGCGTCTTCTCGGTCCCGGGCAGAGGGGGGAGAAACCTGCCGGCCGGCGCTCCTTAGGGTTGAGCGTTTCTCTTGTCTTTGTTGACAGTGAATTTATGGGCACACTGGAAATAGCCTTGAATGTTTAAACGTAGAACGGAATTTTTAGTGAGAAGT
Source organism: Caloenas nicobarica (assembly GCF_036013445.1). Taxonomy (NCBI): domain Eukaryota; kingdom Metazoa; phylum Chordata; class Aves; order Columbiformes; family Columbidae; genus Caloenas; species Caloenas nicobarica. The sequence goes on from NC_088247.1 coordinate 122,458,434, forward strand.
GGCATGGGTATAGTTAATTTTGGAGCACCTGGGTGCCAGTTGGAATGTAAGGAATGAAACGGGATGGAAAGTAGTAATCGAACCTGGGGTTTACTTGTGGGTTTTTTTCCTCGTTAATATGTCGATGGCATGTTGTCCTGCGGCTCGATCCCCGTTCTGTTTAGTGGAGTCTTCAATTGAGGACATTCAGGTAAAAAAATGTGTCCTTCCAGAAAAGGACTAATTGTTCGTAGGGCTGAGAGAGGCTTTTAAGTACGTGATCAGAATCGAAGCTGAATACTACTTTACGATGCTGCTGTTGGTCTTCGCTTTCGTTTGTTTCCCCGCCGCTCCCTAATGTTTGGGAGCTCCAAGTCGGATTTTATTTTTGTTCAATGACTAAGACGTGTTTTTTCCCCCGGGAGGGGCTGTGCTTCAAAATGAATGTGTTTGCTCACAAATGTGCAAGTCCGTTGGTGTAAGACAAACAGAAACCCACCGTAGTCAAGTTCGAAGCGTGTGTCTGGGAGATGGATGGTTTAATTTTACGAGTTCACGCCTATGCAATTTTAGCGCCGGAGGAAAATGAAAGCTAAGGGCTTTTTGTGGTGTGGGTAGGCATCCGCACACCTTTTTAGGATAAGCGAATGACCGCGGTTTGTTCTTTACTTTTTAGTTTCCATCTTTGAAGCTGCACGGCCAAATGCGCTCGGGGTCCCCGCAGGGCGGCGAGCAGGCGAGTGAGGATGCAGAGCGGGCCAATCAGACGGCGCGAGCAAGGTTGAGGGGCGGAGCGCTGATAGGCGGCGAGAATGGCGATTGACGTGCGTAGGCAGCCAATGAGGTTGGCGGAGGGGCGGTGCTTGCGAAGTCCCTACTGCGCATGCCCAAGTGGGCGCAGTCCTCAGTCAGGTCCGGCGCAGGCGCGGGCTTGTGGGGGCGGAGCGCGGGAAGGAGCATCCAATAGGAGGGCAGCGCGGTGGGGTGGAAAGCAGCCAATGAGAGCGCGCCGACTCAATCCAGTTGGAATAGCTAGCTCCCTGGCAAGCGTGTCCGTGGTGTCTCGGGGGGGTACCGGGAATGAACGGGACGGGCGTCGGGGCGAGGGACGGGAGGCTGCGGAGCTCTCGCTGCGGCCGGCTCCCGGGGATCTGGAGGCAGGCGGTTCAGGGCAGGGCAGTCCTTGGTGAGGTCCCCGGAGCCGGCAGAGGGGCATGAGGTGACGGGCGGGAACCTCCCGCCGGGTGTCGGTGCCCGCTGAGCGCGGCGGGACGGTGGGAGGGAGCGAGGGGAACGGAGCGGCGAAATAGGCGGCAGGTGAGTGCGGGCGTGGCGAGGGTGACCGTGACGTTGGAACAGGAGGAACGGGATGGGCCAGTGCGGTGGGGAGGTGTTTAGTTAGGTTTCCCCTTCCTGCCCTCATGGCCGAGCTCGCGAAGCTGGTGAGAGGCGTGTGACTCTTAGGGCAGGTGGGCTAACGGTCTGTGGCCTGGAGCCGTGTCTCCCGTGCAGCACCCGTTCCCGGTATTGCAGTCTCTCCGGGAGCGGCGCAGCCCCCTTTTGTCAGGGGGATGTTTAAAAACAGAGCTAAGGTGCGGTTGCAGGCTCGGCGGCGTGGCGAGTGGGGTGCCGCTTTGGCGGAAGCGCGGAAGCTCAGGGCGAGGCCCGGCGGGTTCTGTGTCCGTACGTGCGATTGGGTGTGTCCACCCACGCCAGGCTCAGGGTCCTTCCCGGCCCGAGCGCCCTCCCCGTGGAGAGGAGCCCCGTGGAGCCGTGGCACCCACGCGCTCAGCTTCCCCTTTCTGGACAACGTGGCACAAGAGAAGGAAAAAGAAAACGCACACACAAAAAGACAGCGCAAGGCCTCGCGCCCAATATGCACGTGGCTTTGCGCTTCGGGCGGGGAGGCGATGGGCGGAGGGAATGGCAATTCAAGTGCAGAGCGGGCCGATCGCGTGCTTGCATGCTGCCGCGGCCGGGGACAGCCGGGGTCGGGACTCGGAGGCGCTGCCTCCGGGTGCCGTCGGCCAGCAGAGCAAGCCGGGCGCGTTAGCCTTCCGGCACCGGGCTGGCGGGCGGTTTTTGTTGTCTCCTTATAGGCACGAAACCCGAAGAGGGTTGTGTGCAATGGACTGTAAGCTGACTGATTTTCTGCGATTAAGTGAGCATGGGGTTTCCCACAGAAGGCCCGGCTGATGCGGCACCGAGTGACTTATCTGGGATTGGAGATCTCCGGAGGACGGCGAGAGCTGGGGACAGAGCGGAAAGAACCTGTTTGCCGGACGCCGGAACCGGCGACGGTGAAAGGGCTGCGGACGTTTCTTGAAAGGACAGGTTGGTGCGGGCTTTGGATTTGGAATGATGGGCTCTCAGTAAAGCCTTTGTACGAACTGTTAAAAGAAAACAGCTCCGAGTTGAATTGGACGGGAGAAGCCGGGAGGGCTTTTTCGCAACTGAAAAAGGAACTGGCGAGGGCTCCGGCCCTGGGCCTCCCAGGTGTCACCAAACCATTTTGGTTGTACTCACACGAAAGGCAAAGTATTGCTTTGGGTGTTCCGGCACGGCGGTTAAGGTCTCCTAAGCGAGCCGTGGTCTGCTTCCCTAAGCAGCCAGACGAAGCGAGCAAAGGCCGGCCTGGCTGTCTTTGAGCCGTGGCAGCTGTCGCGCTCGACGTGCGGGAAGCTCGTAAGCTCACTGTGGGACAGCAAATGACTGTATTAGCGTCCCCTGAAATACCAGGCCGTGTGGGTGGAACAAGATGATGGAAATATTGCTACTACTGACATTGTCAATCCAGCTTCTCTCCTCAGTGGATCTGTTTCGGAGCCTGTGGTGTCCGATTGCTCGGAAACAACAGAAGCTGTTTACTCCAGCGGACCGGATCTAAAGGACCAGCCGGCCACTGGAGGATGCTGAAGGCTCCTGGTTCACCGTCGGAAGCAGCTCTGCGTAAAGCGAGGAGTACGTCAAGCCGGGTGTGCGGTGACAACTACCCACAAGGTAATCGAAACTAAACCTTTACCTGCAGAGACTTCTGCCCAGAAAGCTGCGCTCACACGAGCTTTAGAATTATCCAAAGAGGAGGAGGTTAATATTTGCACTGTTTCAAAGTATGTTTTTAGAATGGTGCGTGCCATTTGAAAAGAACAAAGTTTATTAACAGCAGAAGGAAGACAGATTAAATATGATGCTCCAATTGTTGGAAGCTGTGCCGTTGCTAGAAGAGTTGCCATCGTGCGTTGCAAAGGGCATCGAAAGGGAGCAGTGATCAGGAAACTGGAAATAAATTGGCAGATCGCAGATTATACTGCTAGACAAGCAGTGTCACAGCCCCCCTGCCCTGCCTGGCCTCGCTGGCTTTTCTGTTGTTCCGTGGCGGTCCTTCTCCCGCCCTTTCTAACTGCTTTCCCCTCCCTCCCCCAGCCAGCCATCCCCTCTTTCTTTTCTCTCTTCCTGGGTGTTTTTTTCTTTCTGCGTATCTCTCTCCAGCGGCCCAGCGCCGTTGGTTTGGTTCGTTTTTTTCCGCTCCGGCGCTGTCGCGCTCTCTGTGCCTCTTTCCCCTGGCTGTCACTCTGTGGTGCTCCTCGTGTCTGTGTTTTTGCAATTCCTCCGTCTCTGTCCTGCAGCCCGTGCTATTGTCCTGCTCCCTGTCGTCGTTTCTCTCCGTGCATTCTGCCCCCGTCCTTTTTTCCCTTCCTCGCTCCATCTCTCGGTCCTGCTCCCTGCCCGCCCCCGTTCCTGTTTCTCTGCCCTTCTCCTTGTCTGTCCCCTCGTTTCTCTGTCCCGTTGCCTCTTTGTTTTTGTTTCCGTGACGGTCTGCCCCGCTCCCTGTCCCGCGGCCCGGCGCCCGTTTCTCCTTGGTCTGTCTCTCCCGCTGCCCATTCTAGGAGTTTTCCCCACCGTCTGTGTCCTGCTGCTGGTCTCTGATCTTGGCCTCTCCTTCCCTTTGCCCTGCCTCCCTGTCCCTTTTGCCTCTCTCTGTGTCGCCTTGTCTTGCTCCCTGTCCCTGTCTTTCTCTGACAAGCTGACCTGCTCCTTGCCCTCCTTTTTCGTGGAATCACAGGCTCATTCTGCTTGGAAAAGACACGTGCAATTTTATAATCTCTCGACTGTTTCGAGAAACTGCTTGGAAGAGATCATTCCTTTTCTTGTTTTCTTTTCTTTTTTTTTTTCTTTTCTGCTCCTTTGTTTGCAGCGAGGCAGCTCGCGAGGACAGGTGAGCTGCTGGACTCTTGAACAAAAACGTTGAGGGCGAGGAAGGGAATCCTGGCTACGCTTAGGCTTGGGGAAGTGTACGTGGGTATGCGTGTCTGTCATCCGCGCGGCTCTGGGAAAGCGCGTTCCAGGGCAGCTGAAGCTGCCCGCGGGTCAAGAAGAAGGGCCGGGGGTCTGAAAAGAAGCGGGCGCGCTGCGGCGGCGCGGGGGGCGCGGCGCGCCCGCGCTCGGTGCTGCCGTCTGGTGGCCACAGGCCGGTACTGCAGCTGGGAAGCGGCGCCCTGTGCCCGTGCCGGGGCGGGGCCGAGGGGGGCGCTGCCGCTGCGGGCGGGGTCGTGGCCGTGGCCGTCAGAAAGCCGGGGGGGCAGCGGTCGGACCGGCCGCCGGGAAAAAAAGAGAGGCCCCCGGCTGTCGTGGGGCAGCCCCGCTGCGAGGGGGCACGGGCGAGGAGGCGGCAGCGGTGGCGGCGTCTTCTCGGTCCCGGGCAGAGGGGGGAGAAACCTGCCGGCCGGCGCTCCTTAGGGTTGAGCGTTTCTCTTGTCTTTGTTGACAGTGAATTTATGGGCACACTGGAAATAGCCTTGAATGTTTAAACGTAGAACGGAATTTTTAGTGAGAAGTGGCATGGGTATAGTTAATTTTGGAGCACCTGGGTGCCAGTTGGAATGTAAGGAATGAAACGGGATGGAAAGTAGTAATCGAACCTGGGGTTTACTTGTGGGTTTTTTTCCTCGTTAATATGTCGATGGCATGTTGTCCTGCGGCTCGATCCCCGTTCTGTTTAGTGGAGTCTTCAATTGAGGACATTCAGGTAAAAAAATGTGTCCTTCCAGAAAAGGACTAATTGTTCGTAGGGCTGAGAGAGGCTTTTAAGTACGTGATCAGAATCGAAGCTGAATACTACTTTACGATGCTGCTGTTGGTCTTCGCTTTCGTTTGTTTCCCCGCCGCTCCCTAATGTTTGGGAGCTCCAAGTCGGATTTTATTTTTGTTCAATGACTAAGACGTGTTTTTTCCCCCGGGAGGGGCTGTGCTTCAAAATGAATGTGTTTGCTCACAAATGTGCAAGTCCGTTGGTGTAAGACAAACAGAAACCCACCGTAGTCAAGTTCGAAGCGTGTGTCTGGGAGATGGATGGTTTAATTTTACGAGTTCACGCCTATGCAATTTTAGCGCCGGAGGAAAATGAAAGCTAAGGGCTTTTTGTGGTGTGGGTAGGCATCCGCACACCTTTTTAGGATAAGCGAATGACCGCGGTTTGTTCTTTACTTTTTAGTTTCCATCTTTGAAGCTGCACGGCCAAATGCGCTCGGGGTCCCCGCAGGGCGGCGAGCAGGCGAGTGAGGATGCAGAGCGGGCCAATCAGACGGCGCGAGCAAGGTTGAGGGGCGGAGCGCTGATAGGCGGCGAGAATGGCGATTGACGTGCGTAGGCAGCCAATGAGGTTGGCGGAGGGGCGGTGCTTGCGAAGTCCCTACTGCGCATGCCCAAGTGGGCGCAGTCCTCAGTCAGGTCCGGCGCAGGCGCGGGCTTGTGGGGGCGGAGCGCGGGAAGGAGCATCCAATAGGAGGGCAGCGCGGTGGGGTGGAAAGCAGCCAATGAGAGCGCGCCGACTCAATCCAGTTGGAATAGCTAGCTCCCTGGCAAGCGTGTCCGTGGTGTCTCGGGGGGGTACCGGGAATGAACGGGACGGGCGTCGGGGCGAGGGACGGGAGGCTGCGGAGCTCTCGCTGCGGCCGGCTCCCGGGGATCTGGAGGCAGGCGGTTCAGGGCAGGGCAGTCCTTGGTGAGGTCCCCGGAGCCGGCAGAGGGGCATGAGGTGACGGGCGGGAACCTCCCGCCGGGTGTCGGTGCCCGCTGAGCGCGGCGGGACGGTGGGAGGGAGCGAGGGGAACGGAGCGGCGAAATAGGCGGCAGGTGAGTGCGGGCGTGGCGAGGGTGACCGTGACGTTGGAACAGGAGGAACGGGATGGGCCAGTGCGGTGGGGAGGTGTTTAGTTAGGTTTCCCCTTCCTGCCCTCATGGCCGAGCTCGCGAAGCTGGTGAGAGGCGTGTGACTCTTAGGGCAGGTGGGCTAACGGTCTGTGGCCTGGAGCCGTGTCTCCCGTGCAGCGCCCGTTCCCGGTATTGCAGTCTCTCCGGGAGCGGCGCAGCCCCCTTTTGTCAGGGGGATGTTTAAAAACAGAGCTAAGGTGCGGTTGCAGGCTCGGCGGCGTGGCGAGTGGGGTGCCGCTTTGGCGGAAGCGCGGAAGCTCAGGGCGAGGCCCGGCGGGTTCTGTGTCCGTACGTGCGATTGGGTGTGTCCACCCACGCCAGGCTCAGGGTCCTTCCCGGCCCGAGCGCCCTCCCCGTGGAGAGGAGCCCCGTGGAGCCGTGGCACCCACGCGCTCAGCTTCCCCTTTCTGGACAACGTGGCACAAGAGAAGGAAAAAGAAAACGCACACACAAAAAGACAGCGCAAGGCCTCGCGCCCAATATGCACGTGGCTTTGCGCTTCGGGCGGGGAGGCGATGGGCGGAGGGAATGGCAATTCAAGTGCAGAGCGGGCCGATCGCGTGCTTGCATGCTGCCGCGGGCCGGGGACAGCCGGGGTCGGGACTCGGAGGCGCTGCCTCCGGGTGCCGTCGGCCAGCAGAGCAAGCCGGGCGCGTTAGCCTTCCGGCACCGGGCTGGCGGGCGGTTTTTGTTGTCTCCTTATAGGCACGAAACCCGAAGAGGGTTGTGTGCAATGGACTGTAAGCTGACTGATTTTCTGCGATTAAGTGAGCATGGGGTTTCCCACAGAAGGCCCGGCTGATGCGGCACCGAGTGACTTATCTGGGATTGGAGATCTCCGGAGGACGGCGAGAGCTGGGGACAGAGCGGAAAGAACCTGTTTGCCGGACGCCGGAACCGGCGACGGTGAAAGGGCTGCGGACGTTTCTTGAAAGGACAGGTTGGTGCGGGCTTTGGATTTGGAATGATGGGCTCTCAGTAAAGCCTTTGTACGAACTGTTAAAAGAAAACAGCTCCGAGTTGAATTGGACGGGAGAAGCCGGGAGGGCTTTTTCGCAACTGAAAAAGGAACTGGCGAGGGCTCCGGCCCTGGGCCTCCCAGGTGTCACCAAACCATTTTGGTTGTACTCACACGAAAGGCAAAGTATTGCTTTGGGTGTTCCGGCACGGCGGTTAAGGTCTCCTAAGCGAGCCGTGGTCTGCTTCCCTAAGCAGCCAGACGAAGCGAGCAAAGGCCGGCCTGGCTGTCTTTGAGCCGTGGCAGCTGTCGCGCTCGACGTGCGGGAAGCTCGTAAGCTCACTGTGGGACAGCAAATGACTGTATTAGCGTCCCCTGAAATACCAGGCCGTGTGGGTGGAACAAGATGATGGAAATATTGCTACTACTGACATTGTCAATCCAGCTTCTCTCCTCAGTGGATCTGTTTCGGAGCCTGTGGTGTCCGATTGCTCGGAAACAACAGAAGCTGTTTACTCCAGCGGACCGGATCTAAAGGACCAGCCGGCCACTGGAGGATGCTGAAGGCTCCTGGTTCACCGTCGGAAGCAGCTCTGCGTAAAGCGAGGAGTACGTCAAGCCGGGTGTGCGGTGACAACTACCCACAAGGTAATCGAAACTAAACCTTTACCTGCAGAGACTTCTGCCCAGAAAGCTGCGCTCACACGAGCTTTAGAATTATCCAAAGAGAAGGAGGTTAATATTTGCACTGTTTCAAAGTATGTTTTTAGAATGGTGCGTGCCATTTGAAAAGAACAAAGTTTATTAACAGCAGAAGGAAGACAGATTAAATATGATGCTCCAATTGTTGGAAGCTGTGCCGTTGCTAGAAGAGTTGCCATCGTGCGTTGCAAAGGGCATCGAAAGGGAGCAGTGATCAGGAAACTGGAAATAAATTGGCAGATCGCAGATTATACTGCTAGACAAGCAGTGTCACGGCCCCCCTGCCCTGCCTGGCCTCGCTGGCTTTTCTGTTGTTCCGTGGCGGTCCTTCTCCCGCCCTTTCTAACTGCTTTCCCCTCCCTCCCCCAGCCAGCCATCCCCTCTTTCTTTTCTCTCTTCCTGGGTGTTTTTTTCTTTCTGCGTATCTCTCTCCAGCGGCCCAGCGCCGTTGGTTTGGTTCGTTTTTTTCCGCTCCGGCGCTGTCGCGCTCTCTGTGCCTCTTTCCCCTGGCTGTCGCTCTGTGGTGCTCCTCGTGTCTGTGTTTTTGCAATTCCTCCGTCTCTGTCCTGCAGCCCGTGCTATTGTCCTGCTCCCTGTCGTCGTTTCTCTCCGTGCATTCTGCCCCCGTCCTTTTTTCCCTTCCTCGCTCCATCTCTCGGTCCTGCTCCCTGCCCGCCCCCGTTCCTGTTTCTCTGCCCTTCTCCTTGTCTTTCCCCTCGTTTCTCTGTCCCGTTGCCTGTTTGTTTTTGTTTCCGTGACGGTCTGCCCCGCTCCCTGTCCCGCGGCCCGGCGCCCGTTTCTCCTTGGTCTGTCTCTCCCGCTGCCCATTCTAGGAGTTTTCCCCACCGTCTGTGTCCTGCTGCTGGTCTCTGATCTTGGCCTCTCCTTCCCTTTGCCCTGCCTCCCTGTCCCTTTTGCCTCTCTCTCTGTGTCGCCTTGTCTTGCTCCCTGTCCCTGTCTTTCTCTGACAAGCTGACCTGCTCCTTGCCCTCCTTTTTCGTGGAATCACAGGCTCATTCTGCTTGGAAAAGACACGTGCAATTTTATAATCTCTCGACTGTTTCGAGAAACTGCTTGGAAGAGATCATTCCTTTTCTTGTTTTCTTTTCTTTTTTTTTTTCTTTTCTGCTCGTTTGTTTGCAGCGAGGCAGCTCGCGAGGACAGGTGAGCTGCTGGACTCTTGAACAAAAACGTTGAGGGCGAGGAAGGGAATCCTGGCTACGCTTAGGCTTGGGGAAGTGTACGTGGGTATGCGTGTCTGTCATCCGCGCGGCTCTGGGAAAGCGCGTTCCAGGGCAGCTGAAGCTGCCCGCGGGTCAAGAAGAAGGGCCGGGGGTCTGAAAAGAAGCGGGCGCGCTGCGGCGGCGCGGGGGGCGCGGGGCGCCCGCGCTCGGTGCTGCCGTCTGGTGGCCACAGGCCGGTACTGCAGCTGGGAAGCGGCGCCCTGTGCCCGTGCCGGGGCGGGGCCGAGGGGGGCGCTGCCGCTGCGGGCGGGGTCGTGGCCGTGGCCGTCAGAAAGCCGGGGGGGCAGCGGTCGGACCGGCCGCCGGGAAAAAAAGAGAGGCCCCCGGCTGTCGTGGGGCAGCCCCGCTGCGAGGGGGCACGGGCGAGGAGGCGGCAGCGGTGGCGGCGTCTTCTCGGTCCCGGGCAGAGGGGGGAGAAACCTGCCGGCCGGCGCTCCTTAGGGTTGAGCGTTTCTCTTGTCTTTGTTGACAGTGAATTTATGGGCACACTGGAAATAGCCTTGAATGTTTAAACGTAGAACGGAATTTTTAGTGAGAAGTGGCATGGGTATAGTTAATTTTGGAGCACCTGGGTGCCAGTTGGAATGTAAGGAATGAAACGGGATGGAAAGTAGTAATCGAACCTGGGGTTTACTTGTGGGTTTTTTTCCTCGTTAATATGTCGATGGCATGTTGTCCTGCGGCTCGATCCCCGTTCTGTTTAGTGGAGTCTTCAATTGAGGACATTCAGGTAAAAAAATGTGTCCTTCCAGAAAAGGACTAATTGTTCGTAGGGCTGAGAGAGGCTTTTAAGTACGTGATCAGAATCGAAGCTGAATACTACTTTACGATGCTGCTGTTGGTCTTCGCTTTCGTTTGTTTCCCCGCCGCTCCCTAATGTTTGGGAGCTCCAAGTCGGATTTTATTTTTGTTCAATGACTAAGACGTGTTTTTTCCCCCGGGAGGGGCTGTGCTTCAAAATGAATGTGTTTGCTCACAAATGTGCAAGTCCGTTGGTGTAAGACAAACAGAAACCCACCGTAGTCAAGTTCGAAGCGTGTGTCTGGGAGATGGATGGTTTAATTTTACGAGTTCACGCCTATGCAATTTTAGCGCCGGAGGAAAATGAAAGCTAAGGGCTTTTTGTGGTGTGGGTAGGCATCCGCACACCTTTTTAGGATAAGCGAATGACCGCGGTTTGTTCTTTACTTTTTAGTTTCCATCTTTGAAGCTGCACGGCCAAATGCGCTCGGGGTCCCCGCAGGGCGGCGAGCAGGCGAGTGAGGATGCAGAGCGGGCCAATCAGACGGCGCGAGCAAGGTTGAGGGGCGGAGCGCTGATAGGCGGCGAGAATGGCGATTGACGTGCGTAGGCAGCCAATGAGGTTGGCGGAGGGGCGGTGCTTGCGAAGTCCCTACTGCGCATGCCCAAGTGGGCGCAGTCCTCAGTCAGGTCCGGCGCAGGCGCGGGCTTGTGGGGGCGGAGCGCGGGAAGGAGCATCCAATAGGAGGGCAGCGCGGTGGGGTGGAAAGCAGCCAATGAGAGCGCGCCGACTCAATCCAGTTGGAATAGCTAGCTCCCTGGCAAGCGTGTCCGTGGTGTCTCGGGGGGGTACCGGGAATGAACGGGACGGGCGTCGGGGCGAGGGACGGGAGGCTGCGGAGCTCTCGCTGCGGCCGGCTCCCGGGGATCTGGAGGCAGGCGGTTCAGGGCAGGGCAGTCCTTGGTGAGGTCCCCGGAGCCGGCAGAGGGGCATGAGGTGACGGGCGGGAACCTCCCGCCGGGTGTCGGTGCCCGCTGAGCGCGGCGGGACGGTGGGAGGGAGCGAGGGGAACGGAGCGGCGAAATAGGCGGCAGGTGAGTGCGGGCGTGGCGAGGGTGACCGTGACGTTGGAACAGGAGGAACGGGATGGGCCAGCGCGGTGGGGAGGTGTTTAGTTAGGTTTCCCCCTCCTGCCCTCATGGCCGAGCTCGCGAAGCTGGTGAGAGGCGTGTGACTCTTAGGGCAGGTGGGCTAACGGTCTGTGGCCTGGAGCCGTGTCTCCCGTGCAGCGCCCGTTCCCGGTATTGCAGTCTCTCCGGGAGCGGCGCAGCCCCCTTTTGTCAGGGGGATGTTTAAAAACAGAGCTAAGGTGCGGTTGCAGGCTCGGCGGCGTGGCGAGTGGGGTGCCGCTTTGGCGGAAGCGCGGAAGCTCAGGGCGAGGCCCGGCGGGTTCTGTGTCCGTACGTGCGATTGGGTGTGTCCACCCACGCCAGGCTCAGGGTCCTTCCCGGCCCGAGCGCCCTCCCCGTGGAGAGGAGCCCCGTGGAGCCGTGGCACCCACGCGCTCAGCTTCCCCTTTCTGGACAACGTGGCACAAGAGAAGGAAAAAGAAAACGCACACACAAAAAGACAGCGCAAGGCCTCGCGCCCAATATGCACGTGGCTTTGCGCTTCGGGCGGGGAGGCGATGGGCGGAGGGAATGGCAATTCAAGTGCAGAGCGGGCCGATCGCGTGCTTGCATGCTGCCGCGGGCCGGGGACAGCCGGGGTCGGGACTCGGAGGCGCTGCCTCCGGGTGCCGTCGGCCAGCAGAGCAAGCCGGGCGCGTTAGCCTTCCGGCACCGGGCTGGCGGGCGGTTTTTGTTGTCTCCTTATAGGCACGAAACCCGAAGAGGGTTGTGTGCAATGGACTGTAAGCTGACTGATTTTCTGCGATTAAGTGAGCATGGGGTTTCCCACAGAAGGCCCGGCTGATGCGGCACCGAGTGACTTATCTGGGATTGGAGATCTCCGGAGGACGGCGAGAGCTGGGGACAGAGCGGAAAGAACCTGTTTGCCGGACGCCGGAACCGGCGACGGTGAAAGGGCTGCGGACGTTTCTTGAAAGGACAGGTTGGTGCGGGCTTTGGATTTGGAATGATGGGCTCTCAGTAAAGCCTTTGTACGAACTGTTAAAAGAAAACAGCTCCGAGTTGAATTGGACGGGAGAAGCCGGGAGGGCTTTTTCGCAACTGAAAAAGGAACTGGCGAGGGCTCCGGCCCTGGGCCTCCCAGGTGTCACCAAACCATTTTGGTTGTACTCACACGAAAGGCAAAGTATTGCTTTGGGTGTTCCGGCACGGCGGTTAAGGTCTCCTAAGCGAGCCGTGGTCTGCTTCCCTAAGCAGCCAGACGAAGCGAGCAAAGGCCGGCCTGGCTGTCTTTGAGCCGTGGCAGCTGTCGCGCTCGACGTGCGGGAAGCTCGTAAGCTCACTGTGGGACAGCAAATGACTGTATTAGCGTCCCCTGAAATACCAGGCCGTGTGGGTGGAACAAGATGATGGAAATATTGCTACTACTGACATTGTCAATCCAGCTTCTCTCCTCAGTGGATCTGTTTCGGAGCCTGTGGTGTCCGATTGCTCGGAAACAACAGAAGCTGTTTACTCCAGCGGACCGGATCTAAAGGACCAGCCGGCCACTGGAGGATGCTGAAGGCTCCTGGTTCACCGTCGGAAGCAGCTCTGCGTAAAGCGAGGAGTACGTCAAGCCGGGTGTGCGGTGACAACTACCCACAAGGTAATCGAAACTAAACCTTTACCTGCAGAGACTTCTGCCCAGAAAGCTGCGCTCACACGAGCTTTAGAATTATCCAAAGAGGAGGAGGTTAATATTTGCACTGTTTCAAAGTATGTTTTTAGAATGGTGCGTGCCATTTGAAAAGAACAAAGTTTATTAACAGCAGAAGGAAGACAGATTAAATATGATGCTCCAATTGTTGGAAGCTGTGCCGTTGCTAGAAGAGTTGCCATCGTGCGTTGCAAAGGGCATCGAAAGGGAGCAGTGATCAGGAAACTGGAAATAAATTGGCAGATCGCAGATTATACTGCTAGACAAGCAGTGTCACGGCCCCCCTGCCCTGCCTGGCCTCGCTGGCTTTTCTGTTGTTCCGTGGCGGTCCTTCTCCCGCCCTTTCTAACTGCTTTCCCCTCCCTCCCCCAGCCAGCCATCCCCTCTTTCTTTTCTCTCTTCCTGGGTGTTTTTTTCTTTCTGCGTATCTCTCTCCAGCGGCCCAGCGCCGTTGGTTTGGTTCGTTTTTTTCCGCTCCGGCGCTGTCGCGCTCTCTGTGCCTCTTTCCCCTGGCTGTCGCTCTGTGGTGCTCCTCGTGTCTGTGTTTTTGCAATTCCTCCGTCTCTGTCCTGCAGCCCGTGCTATTGTCCTGCTCCCTGTCGTCGTTTCTCTCCCTGCATTCTGCCCCCGTCCTTTTTTCCCTTCCTCGCTCCATCTCTCGGTCCTGCTCCCTGCCCGCCCCCGTTCCTGTTTCTCTGCCCTTCTCCTTGTCTGTCCCCTCGTTTCTCTGTCCCGTTGCCTCTTTGTTTTTGTTTCCGTGACGGTCTGCCCCGCTCCCTGTCCCGCGGCCCGGCGCCCGTTTCTCCTTGGTCTGTCTCTCCCGCTGCCCATTCTAGGAGTTTTCCCCACCGTCTGTGTCCTGCTGCTGGTCTCTGATCTTGGCCTCTCCTTCCCTTTGCCCTGCCTCCCTGTCCCTTTTGCCTCTCTCTGTGTCGCCTTGTCTTGCTCCCTGTCCCTGTCTTTCTCTGACAAGCTGACCTGCTCCTTGCCCTCCTTTTTCGTGGAATCACAGGCTCATTCTGCTTGGAAAAGACACGTGCAATTTTATAATCTCTCGACTGTTTCGAGAAACTGCTTGGAAGAGATCATTCCTTTTCTTGTTTTCTTTTCTTTTTTTTTTTCTTTTCTGCTCCTTTGTTTGCAGCGAGGCAGCTCGCGAGGACAGGTGAGCTGCTGGACTCTTGAACAAAAACGTTGAGGGCGAGGAAGGGAATCCTGGCTACGCTTAGGCTTGGGGAAGTGTACGTGGGTATGCGTGTCTGTCATCCGCGCGGCTCTGGGAAAGCGCGTTCCAGGGCAGCTGAAGCTGCCCGCGGGTCAAGAAGAAGGGCCGGGGGTCTGAAAAGAAGCGGGCGCGCTGCGGCGGCGCGGGGGGCGCGGCGCGCCCGCGCTCGGTGCTGCCGTCTGGTGGCCACAGGCCGGTACTGCAGCTGGGAAGCGGCGCCCTGTGCCCGTGCCGGGGCGGGGCCGAGGGGGGCGCTGCCGCTGCGGGCGGGGTCGTGGCCGTGGCCGTCAGAAAGCCGGGGGGGCAGCGGTCGGACCGGCCGCCGGGAAAAAAAGAGAGGCCCCCGGCTGTCGTGGGGCAGCCCCGCTGCGAGGGGGCACGGGCGAGGAGGCGGCAGCGGTGGCGGCGTCTTCTCGGTCCCGGGCAGAGGGGGGAGAAACCTGCCGGCCGGCGCTCCTTAGGGTTGAGCGTTTCTCTTGTCTTTGTTGACAGTGAATTTATGGGCACACTGGAAATAGCCTTGAATGTTTAAACGTAGAACGGAATTTTTAGTGAGAAGTGGCATGGGTATAGTTAATTTTGGAGCACCTGGGTGCCAGTTGGAATGTAAGGAATGAAACGGGATGGAAAGTAGTAATCGAACCTGGGGTTTACTTGTGGGTTTTTTTCCTCGTTAATATGTCGATGGCATGTTGTCCTGCGGCTCGATCCCCGTTCTGTTTAGTGGAGTCTTCAATTGAGGACATTCAGGTAAAAAAATGTGTCCTTCCAGAAAAGGACTAATTGTTCGTAGGGCTGAGAGAGGCTTTTAAGTACGTGATCAGAATCGAAGCTGAATACTACTTTACGATGCTGCTGTTGGTCTTCGCTTTCGTTTGTTTCCCCGCCGCTCCCTAATGTTTGGGAGCTCCAAGTCGGATTTTATTTTTGTTCAATGACTAAGACGTGTTTTTTCCCCCGGGAGGGGCTGTGCTTCAAAATGAATGTGTTTGCTCACAAATGTGCAAGTCCGTTGGTGTAAGACAAACAGAAACCCACCGTAGTCAAGTTCGAAGCGTGTGTCTGGGAGATGGATGGTTTAATTTTACGAGTTCACGCCTATGCAATTTTAGCGCCGGAGGAAAATGAAAGCTAAGGGCTTTTTGTGGTGTGGGTAGGCATCCGCACACCTTTTTAGGATAAGCGAATGACCGCGGTTTGTTCTTTACTTTTTAGTTTCCATCTTTGAAGCTGCACGGCCAAATGCGCTCGGGGTCCCCGCAGGGCGGCGAGCAGGCGAGTGAGGATGCAGAGCGGGCCAATCAGACGGCGCGAGCAAGGTTGAGGGGCGGAGCGCTGATAGGCGGCGAGAATGGCGATTGACGTGCGTAGGCAGCCAATGAGGTTGGCGGAGGGGCGGTGCTTGCGAAGTCCCTACTGCGCATGCCCAAGTGGGCGCAGTCCTCAGTCAGGTCCGGCGCAGGCGCGGGCTTGTGGGGGCGGAGCGCGGGAAGGAGCATCCAATAGGAGGGCAGCGCGGTGGGGTGGAAAGCAGCCAATGAGAGCGCGCCGACTCAATCCAGTTGGAATAGCTAGCTCCCTGGCAAGCGTGTCCGTGGTGTCTCGGGGGGGTACCGGGAATGAACGGGACGGGCGTCGGGGCGAGGGACGGGAGGCTGCGGAGCTCTCGCTGCGGCCGGCTCCCGGGGATCTGGAGGCAGGCGGTTCAGGGCAGGGCAGTCCTTGGTGAGGTCCCCGGAGCCGGCAGAGGGGCATGAGGTGACGGGCGGGAACCTCCCGCCGGGTGTCGGTGCCCGCTGAGCGCGGCGGGACGGTGGGAGGGAGCGAGGGGAACGGAGCGGCGAAATAGGCGGCAGGTGAGTGCGGGCGTGGCGAGGGTGACCGTGACGTTGGAACAGGAGGAACGGGATGGGCCAGCGCGGTGGGGAGGTGTTTAGTTAGGTTTCCCCTTCCTGCCCTCATGGCCGAGCTCGCGAAGCTGGTGAGAGGCGTGTGACTCTTAGGGCAGGTGGGCTAACGGTCTGTGGCCTGGAGCCGTGTCTCCCGTGCAGCGCCCGTTCCCGGTATTGCAGTCTCTCCGGGAGCGGCGCAGCCCCCTTTTGTCAGGGGGATGTTTAAAAACAGAGCTAAGGTGCGGTTGCAGGCTCGGCGGCGTGGCGAGTGGGGTGCCGCTTTGGCGGAAGCGCGGAAGCTCAGGGCGAGGCCCGGCGGGTTCTGTGTCCGTACGTGCGATTGGGTGTGTCCACCCACGCCAGGCTCAGGGTCCTTCCCGGCCCGAGCGCCCTCCCCGTGGAGAGGAGCCCCGTGGAGCCGTGGCACCCACGCGCTCAGCTTCCCCTTTCTGGACAACGTGGCACAAGAGAAGGAAAAAGAAAACGCACACACAAAAAGACAGCGCAAGGCCTCGCGCCCAATATGCACGTGGCTTTGCGCTTCGGGCGGGGAGGCGATGGGCGGAGGGAATGGCAATTCAAGTGCAGAGCGGGCCGATCGCGTGCTTGCATGCTGCCGCGGGCCGGGGACAGCCGGGGTCGGGACTCGGAGGCGCTGCCTCCGGGTGCCGTCGGCCAGCAGAGCAAGCCGGGCGCGTTAGCCTTCCGGCACCGGGCTGGCGGGCGGTTTTTGTTGTCTCCTTATAGGCACGAAACCCGAAGAGGGTTGTGTGCAATGGACTGTAAGCTGACTGATTTTCTGCGATTAAGTGAGCATGGGGTTTCCCACAGAAGGCCCGGCTGATGCGGCACCGAGTGACTTATCTGGGATTGGAGATCTCCGGAGGACGGCGAGAGCTGGGGACAGAGCGGAAAGAACCTGTTTGCCGGACGCCGGAACCGGCGACGGTGAAAGGGCTGCGGACGTTTCTTGAAAGGACAGGTTGGTGCGGGCTTTGGATTTGGAATGATGGGCTCTCAGTAAAGCCTTTGTACGAACTGTTAAAAGAAAACACCTCCGAGTTGAATTGGACGGGAGAAGCCGGGAGGGCTTTTTCGCAACTGAAAAAGGAACTGGCGAGGGCTCCGGCCCTGGGCCTCCCAGGTGTCACCAAACCATTTTGGTTGTACTCACACGAAAGGCAAAGTATTGCTTTGGGTGTTCCGGCACGGCGGTTAAGGTCTCCTAAGCGAGCCGTGGTCTGCTTCCCTAAGCAGCCAGACGAAGCGAGCAAAGGCCGGCCTGGCTGTCTTTGAGCCGTGGCAGCTGTCGCGCTCGACGTGCGGGAAGCTCGTAAGCTCACTGTGGGACAGCAAATGACTGTATTAGCGTCCCCTGAAATACCAGGCCGTGTGGGTGGAACAAGATGATGGAAATATTGCTACTACTGACATTGTCAATCCAGCTTCTCTCCTCAGTGGATCTGTTTCGGAGCCTGTGGTGTCCGATTGCTCGGAAACAACAGAAGCTGTTTACTCCAGCGGACCGGATCTAAAGGACCAGCCGGCCACTGGAGGATGCTGAAGGCTCCTGGTTCACCGTCGGAAGCAGCTCTGCGTAAAGCGAGGAGTACGTCAAGCCGGGTGTGCGGTGACAACTACCCACAAGGTAATCGAAACTAAACCTTTACCTGCAGAGACTTCTGCCCAGAAAGCTGCGCTCACACGAGCTTTAGAATTATCCAAAGAGAAGGAGGTTAATATTTGCACTGTTTCAAAGTATGTTTTTAGAATGGTGCGTGCCATTTGAAAAGAACAAAGTTTATTAACAGCAGAAGGAAGACAGATTAAATATGATGCTCCAATTGTTGGAAGCTGTGCCGTTGCTAGAAGAGTTGCCATCGTGCGTTGCAAAGGGCATCGAAAGGGAGCAGTGATCAGGAAACTGGAAATAAATTGGCAGATCGCAGATTATACTGCTAGACAAGCAGTGTCACGGCCCCCCTGCCCTGCCTGGCCTCGCTGGCTTTTCTGTTGTTCCGTGGCGGTCCTTCTCCCGCCCTTTCTAACTGCTTTCCCCTCCCTCCCCCAGCCAGCCATCCCCTCTTTCTTTTCTCTCTTCCTGGGTGTTTTTTTCTTTCTGCGTATCTCTCTCCAGCGGCCCAGCGCCGTTGGTTTGGTTCGTTTTTTTCCGCTCCGGCGCTGTCGCGCTCTCTGTGCCTCTTTCCCCTGGCTGTCGCTCTGTGGTGCTCCTCGTGTCTGTGTTTTTGCAATTCCTCCGTCTCTGTCCTGCAGCCCGTGCTATTGTCCTGCTCCCTGTCGTCGTTTCTCTCCGTGCATTCTGCCCCCGTCCTTTTTTCCCTTCCTCGCTCCATCTCTCGGTCCTGCTCCCTGCCCGCCCCCGTTCCTGTTTCTCTGCCCTTCTCCTTGTCTTTCCCCTCGTTTCTCTGTCCCGTTGCCTGTTTGTTTTTGTTTCCGTGACGGTCTGCCCCGCTCCCTGTCCCGCGGCCCGGCGCCCGTTTCTCCTTGGTCTGTCTCTCCCGCTGCCCATTCTAGGAGTTTTCCCCACCGTCTGTGTCCTGCTGCTGGTCTCTGATCTTGGCCTCTCCTTCCCTTTGCCCTGCCTCCCTGTCCCTTTTGCCTCTCTCTCTGTGTCGCCTTGTCTTGCTCCCTGTCCCTGTCTTTCTCTGACAAGCTGACCTGCTCCTTGCCCTCCTTTTTCGTGGAATCACAGGCTCATTCTGCTTGGAAAAGACACGTGCAATTTTATAATCTCTCGACTGTTTCGAGAAACTGCTTGGAAGAGATCATTCCTTTTCTTGTTTTCTTTTCTTTTTTTTTTTCTTTTCTGCTCGTTTGTTTGCAGCGAGGCAGCTCGCGAGGACAGGTGAGCTGCTGGACTCTTGAACAAAAACGTTGAGGGCGAGGAAGGGAATCCTGGCTACGCTTAGGCTTGGGGAAGTGTACGTGGGTATGCGTGTCTGTCATCCGCGCGGCTCTGGGAAAGCGCGTTCCAGGGCAGCTGAAGCTGCCCGCGGGTCAAGAAGAAGGGCCGGGGGTCTGAAAAGAAGCGGGCGCGCTGCGGCGGCGCGGGGGGCGCGGGGCGCCCGCGCTCGGTGCTGCCGTCTGGTGGCCACAGGCCGGTACTGCAGCTGGGAAGCGGCGCCCTGTGCCCGTGCCGGGGCGGGGCCGAGGGGGGCGCTGCCGCTGCGGGCGGGGTCGTGGCCGTGGCCGTCAGAAAGCCGGGGGGGCAGCGGTCGGACCGGCCGCCGGGAAAAAAAGAGAGGCCCCCGGCTGTCGTGGGGCAGCCCCGCTGCGAGGGGGCACGGGCGAGGAGGCGGCAGCGGTGGCGGCGTCTTCTCGGTCCCGGGCAGAGGGGGGAGAAACCTGCCGGCCGGCGCTCCTTAGGGTTGAGCGTTTCTCTTGTCTTTGTTGACAGTGAATTTATGGGCACACTGGAAATAGCCTTGAATGTTTAAACGTAGAACGGAATTTTTAGTGAGAAGTGGCATGGGTATAGTTAATTTTGGAGCACCTGGGTGCCAGTTGGAATGTAAGGAATGAAACGGGATGGAAAGTAGTAATCGAACCTGGGGTTTACTTGTGGGTTTTTTTCCTCGTTAATATGTCGATGGCATGTTGTCCTGCGGCTCGATCCCCGTTCTGTTTAGTGGAGTCTTCAATTGAGGACATTCAGGTAAAAAAATGTGTCCTTCCAGAAAAGGACTAATTGTTCGTAGGGCTGAGAGAGGCTTTTAAGTACGTGATCAGAATCGAAGCTGAATACTACTTTACGATGCTGCTGTTGGTCTTCGCTTTCGTTTGTTTCCCCGCCGCTCCCTAATGTTTGGGAGCTCCAAGTCGGATTTTATTTTTGTTCAATGACTAAGACGTGTTTTTTCCCCCGGGAGGGGCTGTGCTTCAAAATGAATGTGTTTGCTCACAAATGTGCAAGTCCGTTGGTGTAAGACAAACAGAAACCCACCGTAGTCAAGTTCGAAGCGTGTGTCTGGGAGATGGATGGTTTAATTTTACGAGTTCACGCCTATGCAATTTTAGCGCCGGAGGAAAATGAAAGCTAAGGGCTTTTTGTGGTGTGGGTAGGCATCCGCACACCTTTTTAGGATAAGCGAATGACCGCGGTTTGTTCTTTACTTTTTAGTTTCCATCTTTGAAGCTGCACGGCCAAATGCGCTCGGGGTCCCCGCAGGGCGGCGAGCAGGCGAGTGAGGATGCAGAGCGGGCCAATCAGACGGCGCGAGCAAGGTTGAGGGGCGGAGCGCTGATAGGCGGCGAGAATGGCGATTGACGTGCGTAGGCAGCCAATGAGGTTGGCGGAGGGGCGGTGCTTGCGAAGTCCCTACTGCGCATGCCCAAGTGGGCGCAGTCCTCAGTCAGGTCCGGCGCAGGCGCGGGCTTGTGGGGGCGGAGCGCGGGAAGGAGCATCCAATAGGAGGGCAGCGCGGTGGGGTGGAAAGCAGCCAATGAGAGCGCGCCGACTCAATCCAGTTGGAATAGCTAGCTCCCTGGCAAGCGTGTCCGTGGTGTCTCGGGGGGGTACCGGGAATGAACGGGACGGGCGTCGGGGCGAGGGACGGGAGGCTGCGGAGCTCTCGCTGCGGCCGGCTCCCGGGGATCTGGAGGCAGGCGGTTCAGGGCAGGGCAGTCCTTGGTGAGGTCCCCGGAGCCGGCAGAGGGGCATGAGGTGACGGGCGGGAACCTCCCGCCGGGTGTCGGTGCCCGCTGAGCGCGGCGGGACGGTGGGAGGGAGCGAGGGGAACGGAGCGGCGAAATAGGCGGCAGGTGAGTGCGGGCGTGGCGAGGGTGACCGTGACGTTGGAACAGGAGGAACGGGATGGGCCAGTGCGGTGGGGAGGTGTTTAGTTAGGTTTCCCCTTCCTGCCCTCATGGCCGAGCTCGCGAAGCTGGTGAGAGGCGTGTGACTCTTAGGGCAGGTGGGCTAACGGTCTGTGGCCTGGAGCCGTGTCTCCCGTGCAGCGCCCGTTCCCGGTATTGCAGTCTCTCCGGGAGCGGCGCAGCCCCCTTTTGTCAGGGGGATGTTTAAAAACAGAGCTAAGGTGCGGTTGCAGGCTCGGCGGCGTGGCGAGTGGGGTGCCGCTTTGGCGGAAGCGCGGAAGCTCAGGGCGAGGCCCGGCGGGTTCTGTGTCCGTACGTGCGATTGGGTGTGTCCACCCACGCCAGGCTCAGGGTCCTTCCCGGCCCGAGCGCCCTCCCCGTGGAGAGGAGCCCCGTGGAGCCGTGGCACCCACGCGCTCAGCTTCCCCTTTCTGGACAACGTGGCACAAGAGAAGGAAAAAGAAAACGCACACACAAAAAGACAGCGCAAGGCCTCGCGCCCAATATGCACGTGGCTTTGCGCTTCGGGCGGGGAGGCGATGGGCGGAGGGAATGGCAATTCAAGTGCAGAGCGGGCCGATCGCGTGCTTGCATGCTGCCGCGGGCCGGGGACAGCCGGGGTCGGGACTCGGAGGCGCTGCCTCCGGGTGCCGTCGGCCAGCAGAGCAAGCCGGGCGCGTTAGCCTTCCGGCACCGGGCTGGCGGGCGGTTTTTGTTGTCTCCTTATAGGCACGAAACCCGAAGAGGGTTGTGTGCAATGGACTGTAAGCTGACTGATTTTCTGCGATTAAGTGAGCATGGGGTTTCCCACAGAAGGCCCGGCTGATGCGGCACCGAGTGACTTATCTGGGATTGGAGATCTCCGGAGGACGGCGAGAGCTGGGGACAGAGCGGAAAGAACCTGTTTGCCGGACGCCGGAACCGGCGACGGTGAAAGGGCTGCGGACGTTTCTTGAAAGGACAGGTTGGTGCGGGCTTTGGATTTGGAATGATGGGCTCTCAGTAAAGCCTTTGTACGAACTGTTAAAAGAAAACAGCTCCGAGTTGAATTGGACGGGAGAAGCCGGGAGGGCTTTTTCGCAACTGAAAAAGGAACTGGCGAGGGCTCCGGCCCTGGGCCTCCCAGGTGTCACCAAACCATTTTGGTTGTACTCACACGAAAGGCAAAGTATTGCTTTGGGTGTTCCGGCACGGCGGTTAAGGTCTCCTAAGCGAGCCGTGGTCTGCTTCCCTAAGCAGCCAGACGAAGCGAGCAAAGGCCGGCCTGGCTGTCTTTGAGCCGTGGCAGCTGTCGCGCTCGACGTGCGGGAAGCTCGTAAGCTCACTGTGGGACAGCAAATGACTGTATTAGCGTCCCCTGAAATACCAGGCCGTGTGGGTGGAACAAGATGATGGAAATATTGCTACTACTGACATTGTCAATCCAGCTTCTCTCCTCAGTGGATCTGTTTCGGAGCCTGTGGTGTCCGATTGCTCGGAAACAACAGAAGCTGTTTACTCCAGCGGACCGGATCTAAAGGACCAGCCGGCCACTGGAGGATGCTGAAGGCTCCTGGTTCACCGTCGGAAGCAGCTCTGCGTAAAGCGAGGAGTACGTCAAGCCGGGTGTGCGGTGACAACTACCCACAAGGTAATCGAAACTAAACCTTTACCTGCAGAGACTTCTGCCCAGAAAGCTGCGCTCACACGAGCTTTAGAATTATCCAAAGAGGAGGAGGTTAATATTTGCACTGTTTCAAAGTATGTTTTTAGAATGGTGCGTGCCATTTGAAAAGAACAAAGTTTATTAACAGCAGAAGGAAGACAGATTAAATATGATGCTCCAATTGTTGGAAGCTGTGCCGTTGCTAGAAGAGTTGCCATCGTGCGTTGCAAAGGGCATCGAAAGGGAGCAGTGATCAGGAAACTGGAAATAAATTGGCAGATCGCAGATTATACTGCTAGACAAGCAGTGTCACGGCCCCCCTGCCCTGCCTGGCCTCGCTGGCTTTTCTGTTGTTCCGTGGCGGTCCTTCTCCCGCCCTTTCTAACTGCTTTCCCCTCCCTCCCCCAGCCAGCCATCCCCTCTTTCTTTTCTCTCTTCCTGGGTGTTTTTTTCTTTCTGCGTATCTCTCTCCAGCGGCCCAGCGCCGTTGGTTTGGTTCGTTTTTTTCCGCTCCGGCGCTGTCGCGCTCTCTGTGCCTCTTTCCCCTGGCTGTCGCTCTGTGGTGCTCCTCGTGTCTGTGTTTTTGCAATTCCTCCGTCTCTGTCCTGCAGCCCGTGCTATTGTCCTGCTCCCTGTCGTCGTTTCTCTCCCTGCATTCTGCCCCCGTCCTTTTTTCCCTTCCTCGCTCCATCTCTCGGTCCTGCTCCCTGCCCGCCCCCGTTCCTGTTTCTCTGCCCTTCTCCTTGTCTGTCCCCTCGTTTCTCTGTCCCGTTGCCTCTTTGTTTTTGTTTCTGTGACGGTCTGCCCCGCTCCCTGTCCCGCGGCCCGGCGCCCGTTTCTCCTTGGTCTGTCTCTCCCGCTGCCCATTCTAGGAGTTTTCCCCACCGTCTGTGTCCTGCTGCTGGTCTCTGATCTTGGCCTCTCCTTCCCTTTGCCCTGCCTCCCTGTCCCTTTTGCCTCTCTCTCTGTGTCGCCTTGTCTTGCTCCCTGTCCCTGTCTTTCTCTGACAAGCTGACCTGCTCCTTGCCCTCCTTTTTCGTGGAATCACAGGCTCATTCTGCTTGGAAAAGACACGTGCAATTTTATAATCTCTCGACTGTTTCGAGAAACTGCCTGGAAGAGATCATTCCTTTTCTTGTTTTCTTTTCTTTTTTTTTTTCTTTTCTGCTCCTTTGTTTGCAGCGAGGCAGCTCGCGAGGACAGGTGAGCTGCTGGACTCTTGAACAAAAACGTTGAGGGCGAGGAAGGGAATCCTGGCTACGCTTAGGCTTGGGGAAGTGTACGTGGGTATGCGTGTCTGTCATCCGCGCGGCTCTGGGAAAGCGCGTTCCAGGGCAGCTGAAGCTGCCCGCGGGTCAAGAAGAAGGGCCGGGGGTCTGAAAAGAAGCGGGCGCGCTGCGGCGGCGCGGGGGGCGCGGCGCGCCCGCGCTCGGTGCTGCCGTCTGGTGGCCACAGGCCGGTACTGCAGCTGGGAAGCGGCGCCCTGTGCCCGTGCCGGGGCGGGGCCGAGGGGGGCGCTGCCGCTGCGGGCGGGGTCGTGGCCGTGGCCGTCAGAAAGCCGGGGGGGCAGCGGTCGGACCGGCCGCCGGGAAAAAAAGAGAGGCCCCCGGCTGTCGTGGGGCAGCCCCGCTGCGAGGGGGCACGGGCGAGGAGGCGGCAGCGGTGGCGGCGTCTTCTCGGTCCCGGGCAGAGGGGGGAGAAACCTGCCGGCCGGCGCTCCTTAGGGTTGAGCGTTTCTCTTGTCTTTGTTGACAGTGAATTTATGGGCACACTGGAAATAGCCTTGAATGTTTAAACGTAGAACGGAATTTTTAGTGAGAAGTGGCATGGGTATAGTTAATTTTGGAGCACCTGGGTGCCAGTTGGAATGTAAGGAATGAAACGGGATGGAAAGTAGTAATCGAACCTGGGGTTTACTTGTGGGTTTTTTTCCTCGTTAATATGTCGATGGCATGTTGTCCTGCGGCTCGATCCCCGTTCTGTTTAGTGGAGTCTTCAATTGAGGACATTCAGGTAAAAAAATGTGTCCTTCCAGAAAAGGACTAATTGTTCGTAGGGCTGAGAGAGGCTTTTAAGTACGTGATCAGAATCGAAGCTGAATACTACTTTACGATGCTGCTGTTGGTCTTCGCTTTCGTTTGTTTCCCCGCCGCTCCCTAATGTTTGGGAGCTCCAAGTCGGATTTTATTTTTGTTCAATGACTAAGACGTGTTTTTTCCCCCGGGAGGGGCTGTGCTTCAAAATGAATGTGTTTGCTCACAAATGTGCAAGTCCGTTGGTGTAAGACAAACAGAAACCCACCGTAGTCAAGTTCGAAGCGTGTGTCTGGGAGATGGATGGTTTAATTTTACGAGTTCACGCCTATGCAATTTTAGCGCCGGAGGAAAATGAAAGCTAAGGGCTTTTTGTGGTGTGGGTAGGCATCCGCACACCTTTTTAGGATAAGCGAATGACCGCGGTTTGTTCTTTACTTTTTAGTTTCCATCTTTGAAGCTGCACGGCCAAATGCGCTCGGGGTCCCCGCAGGGCGGCGAGCAGGCGAGTGAGGATGCAGAGCGGGCCAATCAGACGGCGCGAGCAAGGTTGAGGGGCGGAGCGCTGATAGGCGGCGAGAATGGCGATTGACGTGCGTAGGCAGCCAATGAGGTTGGCGGAGGGGCGGTGCTTGCGAAGTCCCTACTGCGCATGCCCAAGTGGGCGCAGTCCTCAGTCAGGTCCGGCGCAGGCGCGGGCTTGTGGGGGCGGAGCGCGGGAAGGAGCATCCAATAGGAGGGCAGCGCGGTGGGGTGGAAAGCAGCCAATGAGAGCGCGCCGACTCAATCCAGTTGGAATAGCTAGCTCCCTGGCAAGCGTGTCCGTGGTGTCTCGGGGGGGTACCGGGAATGAACGGGACGGGCGTCGGGGCGAGGGACGGGAGGCTGCGGAGCTCTCGCTGCGGCCGGCTCCCGGGGATCTGGAGGCAGGCGGTTCAGGGCAGGGCAGTCCTTGGTGAGGTCCCCGGAGCCGGCAGAGGGGCATGAGGTGACGGGCGGGAACCTCCCGCCGGGTGTCGGTGCCCGCTGAGCGCGGCGGGACGGTGGGAGGGAGCGAGGGGAACGGAGCGGCGAAATAGGCGGCAGGTGAGTGCGGGCGTGGCGAGGGTGACCGTGACGTTGGAACAGGAGGAACGGGATGGGCCAGTGCGGTGGGGAGGTGTTTAGTTAGGTTTCCCCTTCCTGCCCTCATGGCCGAGCTCGCGAAGCTGGTGAGAGGCGTGTGACTCTTAGGGCAGGTGGGCTAACGGTCTGTGGCCTGGAGCCGTGTCTCCCGTGCAGCGCCCGTTCCCGGTATTGCAGTCTCTCCGGGAGCGGCGCAGCCCCCTTTTGTCAGGGGGATGTTTAAAAACAGAGCTAAGGTGCGGTTGCAGGCTCGGCGGCGTGGCGAGTGGGGTGCCGCTTTGGCGGAAGCGCGGAAGCTCAGGGCGAGGCCCGGCGGGTTCTGTGTCCGTACGTGCGATTGGGTGTGTCCACCCACGCCAGGCTCAGGGTCCTTCCCGGCCCGAGCGCCCTCCCCGTGGAGAGGAGCCCCGTGGAGCCGTGGCACCCACGCGCTCAGCTTCCCCTTTCTGGACAACGTGGCACAAGAGAAGGAAAAAGAAAACGCACACACAAAAAGACAGCGCAAGGCCTCGCGCCCAATATGCACGTGGCTTTGCGCTTCGGGCGGGGAGGCGATGGGCGGAGGGAATGGCAATTCAAGTGCAGAGCGGGCCGATCGCGTGCTTGCATGCTGCCGCGGGCCGGGGACAGCCGGGGTCGGGACTCGGAGGCGCTGCCTCCGGGTGCCGTCGGCCAGCAGAGCAAGCCGGGCGCGTTAGCCTTCCGGCACCGGGCTGGCGGGCGGTTTTTGTTGTCTCCTTATAGGCACGAAACCCGAAGAGGGTTGTGTGCAATGGACTGTAAGCTGACTGATTTTCTGCGATTAAGTGAGCATGGGGTTTCCCACAGAAGGCCCGGCTGATGCGGCACCGAGTGACTTATCTGGGATTGGAGATCTCCGGAGGACGGCGAGAGCTGGGGACAGAGCGGAAAGAACCTGTTTGCCGGACGCCGGAACCGGCGACGGTGAAAGGGCTGCGGACGTTTCTTGAAAGGACAGGTTGGTGCGGGCTTTGGATTTGGAATGATGGGCTCTCAGTAAAGCCTTTGTACGAACTGTTAAAAGAAAACAGCTCCGAGTTGAATTGGACGGGAGAAGCCGGGAGGGCTTTTTCGCAACTGAAAAAGGAACTGGCGAGGGCTCCGGCCCTGGGCCTCCCAGGTGTCACCAAACCATTTTGGTTGTACTCACACGAAAGGCAAAGTATTGCTTTGGGTGTTCCGGCACGGCGGTTAAGGTCTCCTAAGCGAGCCGTGGTCTGCTTCCCTAAGCAGCCAGACGAAGCGAGCAAAGGCCGGCCTGGCTGTCTTTGAGCCGTGGCAGCTGTCGCGCTCGACGTGCGGGAAGCTCGTAAGCTCACTGTGGGACAGCAAATGACTGTATTAGCGTCCCCTGAAATACCAGGCCGTGTGGGTGGAACAAGATGATGGAAATATTGCTACTACTGACATTGTCAATCCAGCTTCTCTCCTCAGTGGATCTGTTTCGGAGCCTGTGGTGTCCGATTGCTCGGAAACAACAGAAGCTGTTTACTCCAGCGGACCGGATCTAAAGGACCAGCCGGCCACTGGAGGATGCTGAAGGCTCCTGGTTCACCGTCGGAAGCAGCTCTGCGTAAAGCGAGGAGTACGTCAAGCCGGGTGTGCGGTGACAACTACCCACAAGGTAATCGAAACTAAACCTTTACCTGCAGAGACTTCTGCCCAGAAAGCTGCGCTCACACGAGCTTTAGAATTATCCAAAGAGGAGGAGGTTAATATTTGCACTGTTTCAAAGTATGTTTTTAGAATGGTGCGTGCCATTTGAAAAGAACAAAGTTTATTAACAGCAGAAGGAAGACAGATTAAATATGATGCTCCAATTGTTGGAAGCTGTGCCGTTGCTAGAAGAGTTGCCATCGTGCGTTGCAAAGGGCATCGAAAGGGAGCAGTGATCAGGAAACTGGAAATAAATTGGCAGATCGCAGATTATACTGCTAGACAAGCAGTGTCACGGCCCCCCTGCCCTGCCTGGCCTCGCTGGCTTTTCTGTTGTTCCGTGGCGGTCCTTCTCCCGCCCTTTCTAACTGCTTTCCCCTCCCTCCCCCAGCCAGCCATCCCCTCTTTCTTTTCTCTCTTCCTGGGTGTTTTTTTCTTTCTGCGTATCTCTCTCCAGCGGCCCAGCGCCGTTGGTTTGGTTCGTTTTTTTCCGCTCCGGCGCTGTCGCGCTCTCTGTGCCTCTTTCCCCTGGCTGTCGCTCTGTGGTGCTCCTCGTGTCTGTGTTTTTGCAATTCCTCCGTCTCTGTCCTGCAGCCCGTGCTATTGTCCTGCTCCCTGTCGTCGTTTCTCTCCCTGCATTCTGCCCCCGTCCTTTTTTCCCTTCCTCGCTCCATCTCTCGGTCCTGCTCCCTGCCCGCCCCCGTTCCTGTTTCTCTGCCCTTCTCCTTGTCTGTCCCCTCGTTTCTCTGTCCCGTTGCCTCTTTGTTTTTGTTTCTGTGACGGTCTGCCCCGCTCCCTGTCCCGCGGCCCGGCGCCCGTTTCTCCTTGGTCTGTCTCTCCCGCTGCCCATTCTAGGAGTTTTCCCCACCGTCTGTGTCCTGCTGCTGGTCTCTGATCTTGGCCTCTCCTTCCCTTTGCCCTGCCTCCCTGTCCCTTTTGCCTCTCTCTCTGTGTCGCCTTGTCTTGCTCCCTGTCCCTGTCTTTCTCTGACAAGCTGACCTGCTCCTTGCCCTCCTTTTTCGTGGAATCACAGGCTCATTCTGCTTGGAAAAGACACGTGCAATTTTATAATCTCTCGACTGTTTCGAGAAACTGCCTGGAAGAGATCATTCCTTTTCTTGTTTTCTTTTCTTTTTTTTTTTCTTTTCTGCTCCTTTGTTTGCAGCGAGGCAGCTCGCGAGGACAGGTGAGCTGCTGGACTCTTGAACAAAAACGTTGAGGGCGAGGAAGGGAATCCTGGCTACGCTTAGGCTTGGGGAAGTGTACGTGGGTATGCGTGTCTGTCATCCGCGCGGCTCTGGGAAAGCGCGTTCCAGGGCAGCTGAAGCTGCCCGCGGGTCAAGAAGAAGGGCCGGGGGTCTGAAAAGAAGCGGGCGCGCTGCGGCGGCGCGGGGGGCGCGGGGCGCCCGCGCTCGGTGCTGCCGTCTGGTGGCCACAGGCCGGTACTGCAGCTGGGAAGCGGCGCCCTGTGCCCGTGCCGGGGCGGGGCCGAGGGGGGCGCTGCCGCTGCGGGCGGGGTCGTGGCCGTGGCCGTCAGAAAGCCGGGGGGGCAGCGGTCGGACCGGCCGCCGGGAAAAAAAGAGAGGCCCCCGGCTGTCGTGGGGCAGCCCCGCTGCGAGGGGGCACGGGCGAGGAGGCGGCAGCGGTGGCGGCGTCTTCTCGGTCCCGGGCAGAGGGGGGAGAAACCTGCCGGCCGGCGCTCCTTAGGGTTGAGCGTTTCTCTTGTCTTTGTTGACAGTGAATTTATGGGCACACTGGAAATAGCCTTGAATGTTTAAACGTAGAACGGAATTTTTAGTGAGAAGTGGCATGGGTATAGTTAATTTTGGAGCACCTGGGTGCCAGTTGGAATGTAAGGAATGAAACGGGATGGAAAGTAGTAATCGAACCTGGGGTTTACTTGTGGGTTTTTTTCCTCGTTAATATGTCGATGGCATGTTGTCCTGCGGCTCGATCCCCGTTCTGTTTAGTGGAGTCTTCAATTGAGGACATTCAGGTAAAAAAATGTGTCCTTCCAGAAAAGGACTAATTGTTCGTAGGGCTGAGAGAGGCTTTTAAGTACGTGATCAGAATCGAAGCTGAATACTACTTTACGATGCTGCTGTTGGTCTTCGCTTTCGTTTGTTTCCCCGCCGCTCCCTAATGTTTGGGAGCTCCAAGTCGGATTTTATTTTTGTTCAATGACTAAGACGTGTTTTTTCCCCCGGGAGGGGCTGTGCTTCAAAATGAATGTGTTTGCTCACAAATGTGCAAGTCCGTTGGTGTAAGACAAACAGAAACCCACCGTAGTCAAGTTCGAAGCGTGTGTCTGGGAGATGGATGGTTTAATTTTACGAGTTCACGCCTATGCAATTTTAGCGCCGGAGGAAAATGAAAGCTAAGGGCTTTTTGTGGTGTGGGTAGGCATCCGCACACCTTTTTAGGATAAGCGAATGACCGCGGTTTGTTCTTTACTTTTTAGTTTCCATCTTTGAAGCTGCACGGCCAAATGCGCTCGGGGTCCCCGCAGGGCGGCGAGCAGGCGAGTGAGGATGCAGAGCGGGCCAATCAGACGGCGCGAGCAAGGTTGAGGGGCGGAGCGCTGATAGGCGGCGAGAATGGCGATTGACGTGCGTAGGCAGCCAATGAGGTTGGCGGAGGGGCGGTGCTTGCGAAGTCCCTACTGCGCATGCCCAAGTGGGCGCAGTCCTCAGTCAGGTCCGGCGCAGGCGCGGGCTTGTGGGGGCGGAGCGCGGGAAGGAGCATCCAATAGGAGGGCAGCGCGGTGGGGTGGAAAGCAGCCAATGAGAGCGCGCCGACTCAATCCAGTTGGAATAGCTAGCTCCCTGGCAAGCGTGTCCGTGGTGTCTCGGGGGGGTACCGGGAATGAACGGGACGGGCGTCGGGGCGAGGGACGGGAGGCTGCGGAGCTCTCGCTGCGGCCGGCTCCCGGGGATCTGGAGGCAGGCGGTTCAGGGCAGGGCAGTCCTTGGTGAGGTCCCCGGAGCCGGCAGAGGGGCATGAGGTGACGGGCGGGAACCTCCCGCCGGGTGTCGGTGCCCGCTGAGCGCGGCGGGACGGTGGGAGGGAGCGAGGGGAACGGAGCGGCGAAATAGGCGGCAGGTGAGTGCGGGCGTGGCGAGGGTGACCGTGACGTTGGAACAGGAGGAACGGGATGGGCCAGTGCGGTGGGGAGGTGTTTAGTTAGGTTTCCCCTTCCTGCCCTCATGGCCGAGCTCGCGAAGCTGGTGAGAGGCGTGTGACTCTTAGGGCAGGTGGGCTAACGGTCTGTGGCCTGGAGCCGTGTCTCCCGTGCAGCGCCCGTTCCCGGTATTGCAGTCTCTCCGGGAGCGGCGCAGCCCCCTTTTGTCAGGGGGATGTTTAAAAACAGAGCTAAGGTGCGGTTGCAGGCTCGGCGGCGTGGCGAGTGGGGTGCCGCTTTGGCGGAAGCGCGGAAGCTCAGGGCGAGGCCCGGCGGGTTCTGTGTCCGTACGTGCGATTGGGTGTGTCCACCCACGCCAGGCTCAGGGTCCTTCCCGGCCCGAGCGCCCTCCCCGTGGAGAGGAGCCCCGTGGAGCCGTGGCACCCACGCGCTCAGCTTCCCCTTTCTGGACAACGTGGCACAAGAGAAGGAAAAAGAAAACGCACACACAAAAAGACAGCGCAAGGCCTCGCGCCCAATATGCACGTGGCTTTGCGCTTCGGGCGGGGAGGCGATGGGCGGAGGGAATGGCAATTCAAGTGCAGAGCGGGCCGATCGCGTGCTTGCATGCTGCCGCGGGCCGGGGACAGCCGGGGTCGGGACTCGGAGGCGCTGCCTCCGGGTGCCGTCGGCCAGCAGAGCAAGCCGGGCGCGTTAGCCTTCCGGCACCGGGCTGGCGGGCGGTTTTTGTTGTCTCCTTATAGGCACGAAACCCGAAGAGGGTTGTGTGCAATGGACTGTAAGCTGACTGATTTTCTGCGATTAAGTGAGCATGGGGTTTCCCACAGAAGGCCCGGCTGATGCGGCACCGAGTGACTTATCTGGGATTGGAGATCTCCGGAGGACGGCGAGAGCTGGGGACAGAGCGGAAAGAACCTGTTTGCCGGACGCCGGAACCGGCGACGGTGAAAGGGCTGCGGACGTTTCTTGAAAGGACAGGTTGGTGCGGGCTTTGGATTTGGAATGATGGGCTCTCAGTAAAGCCTTTGTACGAACTGTTAAAAGAAAACAGCTCCGAGTTGAATTGGACGGGAGAAGCCGGGAGGGCTTTTTCGCAACTGAAAAAGGAACTGGCGAGGGCTCCGGCCCTGGGCCTCCCAGGTGTCACCAAACCATTTTGGTTGTACTCACACGAAAGGCAAAGTATTGCTTTGGGTGTTCCGGCACGGCGGTTAAGGTCTCCTAAGCGAGCCGTGGTCTGCTTCCCTAAGCAGCCAGACGAAGCGAGCAAAGGCCGGCCTGGCTGTCTTTGAGCCGTGGCAGCTGTCGCGCTCGACGTGCGGGAAGCTCGTAAGCTCACTGTGGGACAGCAAATGACTGTATTAGCGTCCCCTGAAATACCAGGCCGTGTGGGTGGAACAAGATGATGGAAATATTGCTACTACTGACATTGTCAATCCAGCTTCTCTCCTCAGTGGATCTGTTTCGGAGCCTGTGGTGTCCGATTGCTCGGAAACAACAGAAGCTGTTTACTCCAGCGGACCGGATCTAAAGGACCAGCCGGCCACTGGAGGATGCTGAAGGCTCCTGGTTCACCGTCGGAAGCAGCTCTGCGTAAAGCGAGGAGTACGTCAAGCCGGGTGTGCGGTGACAACTACCCACAAGGTAATCGAAACTAAACCTTTACCTGCAGAGACTTCTGCCCAGAAAGCTGCGCTCACACGAGCTTTAGAATTATCCAAAGAGGAGGAGGTTAATATTTGCACTGTTTCAAAGTATGTTTTTAGAATGGTGCGTGCCATTTGAAAAGAACAAAGTTTATTAACAGCAGAAGGAAGACAGATTAAATATGATGCTCCAATTGTTGGAAGCTGTGCCGTTGCTAGAAGAGTTGCCATCGTGCGTTGCAAAGGGCATCGAAAGGGAGCAGTGATCAGGAAACTGGAAATAAATTGGCAGATCGCAGATTATACTGCTAGACAAGCAGTGTCACGGCCCCCCTGCCCTGCCTGGCCTCGCTGGCTTTTCTGTTGTTCCGTGGCGGTCCTTCTCCCGCCCTTTCTAACTGCTTTCCCCTCCCTCCCCCAGCCAGCCATCCCCTCTTTCTTTTCTCTCTTCCTGGGTGTTTTTTTCTTTCTGCGTATCTCTCTCCAGCGGCCCAGCGCCGTTGGTTTGGTTCGTTTTTTTCCGCTCCGGCGCTGTCGCGCTCTCTGTGCCTCTTTCCCCTGGCTGTCACTCTGTGGTGCTCCTCGTGTCTGTGTTTTTGCAATTCCTCCGTCTCTGTCCTGCAGCCCGTGCTATTGTCCTGCTCCCTGTCGTCGTTTCTCTCCCTGCATTCTGCCCCCGTCCTTTTTTCCCTTCCTCGCTCCATCTCTCGGTCCTGCTCCCTGCCCGCCCCCGTTCCTGTTTCTCTGCCCTTCTCCTTGTCTGTCCCCTCGTTTCTCTGTCCCGTTGCCTCTTTGTTTTTGTTTCCGTGACGGTCTGCCCCGCTCCCTGTCCCGCGGCCCGGCGCCCGTTTCTCCTTGGTCTGTCTCTCCCGCTGCCCATTCTAGGAGTTTTCCCCACCGTCTGTGTCCTGCTGCTGGTCTCTGATCTTGGCCTCTCCTTCCCTTTGCCCTGCCTCCCTGTCCCTTTTGCCTCTCTCTCTGTGTCGCCTTGTCTTGCTCCCTGTCCCTGTCTTTCTCTGACAAGCTGACCTGCTCCTTGCCCTCCTTTTTCGTGGAATCACAGGCTCATTCTGCTTGGAAAAGACACGTGCAATTTTATAATCTCTCGACTGTTTCGAGAAACTGCCTGGAAGAGATCATTCCTTTTCTTGTTTTCTTTTCTTTTTTTTTTTCTTTTCTGCTCCTTTGTTTGCAGCGAGGCAGCTCGCGAGGACAGGTGAGCTGCTGGACTCTTGAACAAAAACGTTGAGGGCGAGGAAGGGAATCCTGGCTACGCTTAGGCTTGGGGAAGTGTACGTGGGTATGCGTGTCTGTCATCCGCGCGGCTCTGGGAAAGCGCGTTCCAGGGCAGCTGAAGCTGCCCGCGGGTCAAGAAGAAGGGCCGGGGGTCTGAAAAGAAGCGGGCGCGCTGCGGCGGCGCGGGGGGCGCGGCGCGCCCGCGCTCGGTGCTGCCGTCTGGTGGCCACAGGCCGGTACTGCAGCTGGGAAGCGGCGCCCTGTGCCCGTGCCGGGGCGGGGCCGAGGGGGGCGCTGCCGCTGCGGGCGGGGTCGTGGCCGTGGCCGTCAGAAAGCCGGGGGGGCAGCGGTCGGACCGGCCGCCGGGAAAAAAAGAGAGGCCCCCGGCTGTCGTGGGGCAGCCCCGCTGCGAGGGGGCACGGGCGAGGAGGCGGCAGCGGTGGCGGCGTCTTCTCGGTCCCGGGCAGAGGGGGGAGAAACCTGCCGGCCGGCGCTCCTTAGGGTTGAGCGTTTCTCTTGTCTTTGTTGACAGTGAATTTATGGGCACACTGGAAATAGCCTTGAATGTTTAAACGTAGAACGGAATTTTTAGTGAGAAGTGGCATGGGTATAGTTAATTTTGGAGCACCTGGGTGCCAGTTGGAATGTAAGGAATGAAACGGGATGGAAAGTAGTAATCGAACCTGGGGTTTACTTGTGGGTTTTTTTCCTCGTTAATATGTCGATGGCATGTTGTCCTGCGGCTCGATCCCCGTTCTGTTTAGTGGAGTCTTCAATTGAGGACATTCAGGTAAAAAAATGTGTCCTTCCAGAAAAGGACTAATTGTTCGTAGGGCTGAGAGAGGCTTTTAAGTACGTGATCAGAATCGAAGCTGAATACTACTTTACGATGCTGCTGTTGGTCTTCGCTTTCGTTTGTTTCCCCGCCGCTCCCTAATGTTTGGGAGCTCCAAGTCGGATTTTATTTTTGTTCAATGACTAAGACGTGTTTTTTCCCCCGGGAGGGGCTGTGCTTCAAAATGAATGTGTTTGCTCACAAATGTGCAAGTCCGTTGGTGTAAGACAAACAGAAACCCACCGTAGTCAAGTTCGAAGCGTGTGTCTGGGAGATGGATGGTTTAATTTTACGAGTTCACGCCTATGCAATTTTAGCGCCGGAGGAAAATGAAAGCTAAGGGCTTTTTGTGGTGTGGGTAGGCATCCGCACACCTTTTTAGGATAAGCGAATGACCGCGGTTTGTTCTTTACTTTTTAGTTTCCATCTTTGAAGCTGCACGGCCAAATGCGCTCGGGGTCCCCGCAGGGCGGCGAGCAGGCGAGTGAGGATGCAGAGCGGGCCAATCAGACGGCGCGAGCAAGGTTGAGGGGCGGAGCGCTGATAGGCGGCGAGAATGGCGATTGACGTGCGTAGGCAGCCAATGAGGTTGGCGGAGGGGCGGTGCTTGCGAAGTCCCTACTGCGCATGCCCAAGTGGGCGCAGTCCTCAGTCAGGTCCGGCGCAGGCGCGGGCTTGTGGGGGCGGAGCGCGGGAAGGAGCATCCAATAGGAGGGCAGCGCGGTGGGGTGGAAAGCAGCCAATGAGAGCGCGCCGACTCAATCCAGTTGGAATAGCTAGCTCCCTGGCAAGCGTGTCCGTGGTGTCTCGGGGGGGTACCGGGAATGAACGGGACGGGCGTCGGGGCGAGGGACGGGAGGCTGCGGAGCTCTCGCTGCGGCCGGCTCCCGGGGATCTGGAGGCAGGCGGTTCAGGGCAGGGCAGTCCTTGGTGAGGTCCCCGGAGCCGGCAGAGGGGCATGAGGTGACGGGCGGGAACCTCCCGCCGGGTGTCGGTGCCCGCTGAGCGCGGCGGGACGGTGGGAGGGAGCGAGGGGAACGGAGCGGCGAAATAGGCGGCAGGTGAGTGCGGGCGTGGCGAGGGTGACCGTGACGTTGGAACAGGAGGAACGGGATGGGCCAGTGCGGTGGGGAGGTGTTTAGTTAGGTTTCCCCTTCCTGCCCTCATGGCCGAGCTCGCGAAGCTGGTGAGAGGCGTGTGACTCTTAGGGCAGGTGGGCTAACGGTCTGTGGCCTGGAGCCGTGTCTCCCGTGCAGCGCCCGTTCCCGGTATTGCAGTCTCTCCGGGAGCGGCGCAGCCCCCTTTTGTCAGGGGGATGTTTAAAAACAGAGCTAAGGTGCGGTTGCAGGCTCGGCGGCGTGGCGAGTGGGGTGCCGCTTTGGCGGAAGCGCGGAAGCTCAGGGCGAGGCCCGGCGGGTTCTGTGTCCGTACGTGCGATTGGGTGTGTCCACCCACGCCAGGCTCAGGGTCCTTCCCGGCCCGAGCGCCCTCCCCGTGGAGAGGAGCCCCGTGGAGCCGTGGCACCCACGCGCTCAGCTTCCCCTTTCTGGACAACGTGGCACAAGAGAAGGAAAAAGAAAACGCACACACAAAAAGACAGCGCAAGGCCTCGCGCCCAATATGCACGTGGCTTTGCGCTTCGGGCGGGGAGGCGATGGGCGGAGGGAATGGCAATTCAAGTGCAGAGCGGGCCGATCGCGTGCTTGCATGCTGCCGCGGGCCGGGGACAGCCGGGGTCGGGACTCGGAGGCGCTGCCTCCGGGTGCCGTCGGCCAGCAGAGCAAGCCGGGCGCGTTAGCCTTCCGGCACCGGGCTGGCGGGCGGTTTTTGTTGTCTCCTTATAGGCACGAAACCCGAAGAGGGTTGTGTGCAATGGACTGTAAGCTGACTGATTTTCTGCGATTAAGTGAGCATGGGGTTTCCCACAGAAGGCCCGGCTGATGCGGCACCGAGTGACTTATCTGGGATTGGAGATCTCCGGAGGACGGCGAGAGCTGGGGACAGAGCGGAAAGAACCTGTTTGCCGGACGCCGGAACCGGCGACGGTGAAAGGGCTGCGGACGTTTCTTGAAAGGACAGGTTGGTGCGGGCTTTGGATTTGGAATGATGGGCTCTCAGTAAAGCCTTTGTACGAACTGTTAAAAGAAAACAGCTCCGAGTTGAATTGGACGGGAGAAGCCGGGAGGGCTTTTTCGCAACTGAAAAAGGAACTGGCGAGGGCTCCGGCCCTGGGCCTCCCAGGTGTCACCAAACCATTTTGGTTGTACTCACACGAAAGGCAAAGTATTGCTTTGGGTGTTCCGGCACGGCGGTTAAGGTCTCCTAAGCGAGCCGTGGTCTGCTTCCCTAAGCAGCCAGACGAAGCGAGCAAAGGCCGGCCTGGCTGTCTTTGAGCCGTGGCAGCTGTCGCGCTCGACGTGCGGGAAGCTCGTAAGCTCACTGTGGGACAGCAAATGACTGTATTAGCGTCCCCTGAAATACCAGGCCGTGTGGGTGGAACAAGATGATGGAAATATTGCTACTACTGACATTGTCAATCCAGCTTCTCTCCTCAGTGGATCTGTTTCGGAGCCTGTGGTGTCCGATTGCTCGGAAACAACAGAAGCTGTTTACTCCAGCGGACCGGATCTAAAGGACCAGCCGGCCACTGGAGGATGCTGAAGGCTCCTGGTTCACCGTCGGAAGCAGCTCTGCGTAAAGCGAGGAGTACGTCAAGCCGGGTGTGCGGTGACAACTACCCACAAGGTAATCGAAACTAAACCTTTACCTGCAGAGACTTCTGCCCAGAAAGCTGCGCTCACACGAGCTTTAGAATTATCCAAAGAGGAGGAGGTTAATATTTGCACTGTTTCAAAGTATGTTTTTAGAATGGTGCGTGCCATTTGAAAAGAACAAAGTTTATTAACAGCAGAAGGAAGACAGATTAAATATGATGCTCCAATTGTTGGAAGCTGTGCCGTTGCTAGAAGAGTTGCCATCGTGCGTTGCAAAGGGCATCGAAAGGGAGCAGTGATCAGGAAACTGGAAATAAATTGGCAGATCGCAGATTATACTGCTAGACAAGCAGTGTCACGGCCCCCCTGCCCTGCCTGGCCTCGCTGGCTTTTCTGTTGTTCCGTGGCGGTCCTTCTCCCGCCCTTTCTAACTGCTTTCCCCTCCCTCCCCCAGCCAGCCATCCCCTCTTTCTTTTCTCTCTTCCTGGGTGTTTTTTTCTTTCTGCGTATCTCTCTCCAGCGGCCCAGCGCCGTTGGTTTGGTTCGTTTTTTTCCGCTCCGGCGCTGTCGCGCTCTCTGTGCCTCTTTCCCCTGGCTGTCACTCTGTGGTGCTCCTCGTGTCTGTGTTTTTGCAATTCCTCCGTCTCTGTCCTGCAGCCCGTGCTATTGTCCTGCTCCCTGTCGTCGTTTCTCTCCCTGCATTCTGCCCCCGTCCTTTTTTCCCTTCCTCGCTCCATCTCTCGGTCCTGCTCCCTGCCCGCCCCCGTTCCTGTTTCTCTGCCCTTCTCCTTGTCTGTCCCCTCGTTTCTCTGTCCCGTTGCCTCTTTGTTTTTGTTTCCGTGACGGTCTGCCCCGCTCCCTGTCCCGCGGCCCGGCGCCCGTTTCTCCTTGGTCTGTCTCTCCCGCTGCCCATTCTAGGAGTTTTCCCCACCGTCTGTGTCCTGCTGCTGGTCTCTGATCTTGGCCTCTCCTTCCCTTTGCCCTGCCTCCCTGTCCCTTTTGCCTCTCTCTGTGTCGCCTTGTCTTGCTCCCTGTCCCTGTCTTTCTCTGACAAGCTGACCTGCTCCTTGCCCTCCTTTTTCGTGGAATCACAGGCTCATTCTGCTTGGAAAAGACACGTGCAATTTTATAATCTCTCGACTGTTTCGAGAAACTGCTTGGAAGAGATCATTCCTTTTCTTGTTTTCTTTTCTTTTTTTTTTTCTTTTCTGCTCCTTTGTTTGCAGCGAGGCAGCTCGCGAGGACAGGTGAGCTGCTGGACTCTTGAACAAAAACGTTGAGGGCGAGGAAGGGAATCCTGGCTACGCTTAGGCTTGGGGAAGTGTACGTGGGTATGCGTGTCTGTCATCCGCGCGGCTCTGGGAAAGCGCGTTCCAGGGCAGCTGAAGCTGCCCGCGGGTCAAGAAGAAGGGCCGGGGGTCTGAAAAGAAGCGGGCGCGCTGCGGCGGCGCGGGGGGCGCGGCGCGCCCGCGCTCGGTGCTGCCGTCTGGTGGCCACAGGCCGGTACTGCAGCTGGGAAGCGGCGCCCTGTGCCCGTGCCGGGGCGGGGCCGAGGGGGGCGCTGCCGCTGCGGGCGGGGTCGTGGCCGTGGCCGTCAGAAAGCCGGGGGGGCAGCGGTCGGACCGGCCGCCGGGAAAAAAAGAGAGGCCCCCGGCTGTCGTGGGGCAGCCCCGCTGCGAGGGGGCACGGGCGAGGAGGCGGCAGCGGTGGCGGCGTCTTCTCGGTCCCGGGCAGAGGGGGGAGAAACCTGCCGGCCGGCGCTCCTTAGGGTTGAGCGTTTCTCTTGTCTTTGTTGACAGTGAATTTATGGGCACACTGGAAATAGCCTTGAATGTTTAAACGTAGAACGGAATTTTTAGTGAGAAGTGGCATGGGTATAGTTAATTTTGGAGCACCTGGGTGCCAGTTGGAATGTAAGGAATGAAACGGGATGGAAAGTAGTAATCGAACCTGGGGTTTACTTGTGGGTTTTTTTCCTCGTTAATATGTCGATGGCATGTTGTCCTGCGGCTCGATCCCCGTTCTGTTTAGTGGAGTCTTCAATTGAGGACATTCAGGTAAAAAAATGTGTCCTTCCAGAAAAGGACTAATTGTTCGTAGGGCTGAGAGAGGCTTTTAAGTACGTGATCAGAATCGAAGCTGAATACTACTTTACGATGCTGCTGTTGGTCTTCGCTTTCGTTTGTTTCCCCGCCGCTCCCTAATGTTTGGGAGCTCCAAGTCGGATTTTATTTTTGTTCAATGACTAAGACGTGTTTTTTCCCCCGGGAGGGGCTGTGCTTCAAAATGAATGTGTTTGCTCACAAATGTGCAAGTCCGTTGGTGTAAGACAAACAGAAACCCACCGTAGTCAAGTTCGAAGCGTGTGTCTGGGAGATGGATGGTTTAATTTTACGAGTTCACGCCTATGCAATTTTAGCGCCGGAGGAAAATGAAAGCTAAGGGCTTTTTGTGGTGTGGGTAGGCATCCGCACACCTTTTTAGGATAAGCGAATGACCGCGGTTTGTTCTTTACTTTTTAGTTTCCATCTTTGAAGCTGCACGGCCAAATGCGCTCGGGGTCCCCGCAGGGCGGCGAGCAGGCGAGTGAGGATGCAGAGCGGGCCAATCAGACGGCGCGAGCAAGGTTGAGGGGCGGAGCGCTGATAGGCGGCGAGAATGGCGATTGACGTGCGTAGGCAGCCAATGAGGTTGGCGGAGGGGCGGTGCTTGCGAAGTCCCTACTGCGCATGCCCAAGTGGGCGCAGTCCTCAGTCAGGTCCGGCGCAGGCGCGGGCTTGTGGGGGCGGAGCGCGGGAAGGAGCATCCAATAGGAGGGCAGCGCGGTGGGGTGGAAAGCAGCCAATGAGAGCGCGCCGACTCAATCCAGTTGGAATAGCTAGCTCCCTGGCAAGCGTGTCCGTGGTGTCTCGGGGGGGTACCGGGAATGAACGGGACGGGCGTCGGGGCGAGGGACGGGAGGCTGCGGAGCTCTCGCTGCGGCCGGCTCCCGGGGATCTGGAGGCAGGCGGTTCAGGGCAGGGCAGTCCTTGGTGAGGTCCCCGGAGCCGGCAGAGGGGCATGAGGTGACGGGCGGGAACCTCCCGCCGGGTGTCGGTGCCCGCTGAGCGCGGCGGGACGGTGGGAGGGAGCGAGGGGAACGGAGCGGCGAAATAGGCGGCAGGTGAGTGCGGGCGTGGCGAGGGTGACCGTGACGTTGGAACAGGAGGAACGGGATGGGCCAGTGCGGTGGGGAGGTGTTTAGTTAGGTTTCCCCTTCCTGCCCTCATGGCCGAGCTCGCGAAGCTGGTGAGAGGCGTGTGACTCTTAGGGCAGGTGGGCTAACGGTCTGTGGCCTGGAGCCGTGTCTCCCGTGCAGCGCCCGTTCCCGGTATTGCAGTCTCTCCGGGAGCGGCGCAGCCCCCTTTTGTCAGGGGGATGTTTAAAAACAGAGCTAAGGTGCGGTTGCAGGCTCGGCGGCGTGGCGAGTGGGGTGCCGCTTTGGCGGAAGCGCGGAAGCTCAGGGCGAGGCCCGGCGGGTTCTGTGTCCGTACGTGCGATTGGGTGTGTCCACCCACGCCAGGCTCAGGGTCCTTCCCGGCCCGAGCGCCCTCCCCGTGGAGAGGAGCCCCGTGGAGCCGTGGCACCCACGCGCTCAGCTTCCCCTTTCTGGACAACGTGGCACAAGAGAAGGAAAAAGAAAACGCACACACAAAAAGACAGCGCAAGGCCTCGCGCCCAATATGCACGTGGCTTTGCGCTTCGGGCGGGGAGGCGATGGGCGGAGGGAATGGCAATTCAAGTGCAGAGCGGGCCGATCGCGTGCTTGCATGCTGCCGCGGGCCGGGGACAGCCGGGGTCGGGACTCGGAGGCGCTGCCTCCGGGTGCCGTCGGCCAGCAGAGCAAGCCGGGCGCGTTAGCCTTCCGGCACCGGGCTGGCGGGCGGTTTTTGTTGTCTCCTTATAGGCACGAAACCCGAAGAGGGTTGTGTGCAATGGACTGTAAGCTGACTGATTTTCTGCGATTAAGTGAGCATGGGGTTTCCCACAGAAGGCCCGGCTGATGCGGCACCGAGTGACTTATCTGGGATTGGAGATCTCCGGAGGACGGCGAGAGCTGGGGACAGAGCGGAAAGAACCTGTTTGCCGGACGCCGGAACCGGCGACGGTGAAAGGGCTGCGGACGTTTCTTGAAAGGACAGGTTGGTGCGGGCTTTGGATTTGGAATGATGGGCTCTCAGTAAAGCCTTTGTACGAACTGTTAAAAGAAAACAGCTCCGAGTTGAATTGGACGGGAGAAGCCGGGAGGGCTTTTTCGCAACTGAAAAAGGAACTGGCGAGGGCTCCGGCCCTGGGCCTCCCAGGTGTCACCAAACCATTTTGGTTGTACTCACACGAAAGGCAAAGTATTGCTTTGGGTGTTCCGGCACGGCGGTTAAGGTCTCCTAAGCGAGCCGTGGTCTGCTTCCCTAAGCAGCCAGACGAAGCGAGCAAAGGCCGGCCTGGCTGTCTTTGAGCCGTGGCAGCTGTCGCGCTCGACGTGCGGGAAGCTCGTAAGCTCACTGTGGGACAGCAAATGACTGTATTAGCGTCCCCTGAAATACCAGGCCGTGTGGGTGGAACAAGATGATGGAAATATTGCTACTACTGACATTGTCAATCCAGCTTCTCTCCTCAGTGGATCTGTTTCGGAGCCTGTGGTGTCCGATTGCTCGGAAACAACAGAAGCTGTTTACTCCAGCGGACCGGATCTAAAGGACCAGCCGGCCACTGGAGGATGCTGAAGGCTCCTGGTTCACCGTCGGAAGCAGCTCTGCGTAAAGCGAGGAGTACGTCAAGCCGGGTGTGCGGTGACAACTACCCACAAGGTAATCGAAACTAAACCTTTACCTGCAGAGACTTCTGCCCAGAAAGCTGCGCTCACACGAGCTTTAGAATTATCCAAAGAGGAGGAGGTTAATATTTGCACTGTTTCAAAGTATGTTTTTAGAATGGTGCGTGCCATTTGAAAAGAACAAAGTTTATTAACAGCAGAAGGAAGACAGATTAAATATGATGCTCCAATTGTTGGAAGCTGTGCCGTTGCTAGAAGAGTTGCCATCGTGCGTTGCAAAGGGCATCGAAAGGGAGCAGTGATCAGGAAACTGGAAATAAATTGGCAGATCGCAGATTATACTGCTAGACAAGCAGTGTCACGGCCCCCCTGCCCTGCCTGGCCTCGCTGGCTTTTCTGTTGTTCCGTGGCGGTCCTTCTCCCGCCCTTTCTAACTGCTTTCCCCTCCCTCCCCCAGCCAGCCATCCCCTCTTTCTTTTCTCTCTTCCTGGGTGTTTTTTTCTTTCTGCGTATCTCTCTCCAGCGGCCCAGCGCCGTTGGTTTGGTTCGTTTTTTTCCGCTCCGGCGCTGTCGCGCTCTCTGTGCCTCTTTCCCCTGGCTGTCGCTCTGTGGTGCTCCTCGTGTCTGTGTTTTTGCAATTCCTCCGTCTCTGTCCTGCAGCCCGTGCTATTGTCCTGCTCCCTGTCGTCGTTTCTCTCCCTGCATTCTGCCCCCGTCCTTTTTTCCCTTCCTCGCTCCATCTCTCGGTCCTGCTCCCTGCCCGCCCCCGTTCCTGTTTCTCTGCCCTTCTCCTTGTCTGTCCCCTCGTTTCTCTGTCCCGTTGCCTCTTTGTTTTTGTTTCCGTGACGGTCTGCCCCGCTCCCTGTCCCGCGGCCCGGCGCCCGTTTCTCCTTGGTCTGTCTCTCCCGCTGCCCATTCTAGGAGTTTTCCCCACCGTCTGTGTCCTGCTGCTGGTCTCTGATCTTGGCCTCTCCTTCCCTTTGCCCTGCCTCCCTGTCCCTTTTGCCTCTCTCTGTGTCGCCTTGTCTTGCTCCCTGTCCCTGTCTTTCTCTGACAAGCTGACCTGCTCCTTGCCCTCCTTTTTCGTGGAATCACAGGCTCATTCTGCTTGGAAAAGACACGTGCAATTTTATAATCTCTCGACTGTTTCGAGAAACTGCTTGGAAGAGATCATTCCTTTTCTTGTTTTCTTTTCTTTTTTTTTTTCTTTTCTGCTCCTTTGTTTGCAGCGAGGCAGCTCGCGAGGACAGGTGAGCTGCTGGACTCTTGAACAAAAACGTTGAGGGCGAGGAAGGGAATCCTGGCTACGCTTAGGCTTGGGGAAGTGTACGTGGGTATGCGTGTCTGTCATCCGCGCGGCTCTGGGAAAGCGCGTTCCAGGGCAGCTGAAGCTGCCCGCGGGTCAAGAAGAAGGGCCGGGGGTCTGAAAAGAAGCGGGCGCGCTGCGGCGGCGCGGGGGGCGCGGCGCGCCCGCGCTCGGTGCTGCCGTCTGGTGGCCACAGGCCGGTACTGCAGCTGGGAAGCGGCGCCCTGTGCCTGTGCCGGGGCGGGGCCGAGGGGGGCGCTGCCGCTGCGGGCGGGGTCGTGGCCGTGGCCGTCAGAAAGCCGGGGGGGCAGCGGTCGGACCGGCCGCCGGGAAAAAAAGAGAGGCCCCCGGCTGTCGTGGGGCAGCCCCGCTGCGAGGGGGCACGGGCGAGGAGGCGGCAGCGGTGGCGGCGTCTTCTCGGTCCCGGGCAGAGGGGGGAGAAACCTGCCGGCCGGCGCTCCTTAGGGTTGAGCGTTTCTCTTGTCTTTGTTGACAGTGAATTTATGGGCACACTGGAAATAGCCTTGAATGTTTAAACGTAGAACGGAATTTTTAGTGAGAAGTGGCATGGGTATAGTTAATTTTGGAGCACCTGGGTGCCAGTTGGAATGTAAGGAATGAAACGGGATGGAAAGTAGTAATCGAACCTGGGGTTTACTTGTGGGTTTTTTTCCTCGTTAATATGTCGATGGCATGTTGTCCTGCGGCTCGATCCCCGTTCTGTTTAGTGGAGTCTTCAATTGAGGACATTCAGGTAAAAAAATGTGTCCTTCCAGAAAAGGACTAATTGTTCGTAGGGCTGAGAGAGGCTTTTAAGTACGTGATCAGAATCGAAGCTGAATACTACTTTACGATGCTGCTGTTGGTCTTCGCTTTCGTTTGTTTCCCCGCCGCTCCCTAATGTTTGGGAGCTCCAAGTCGGATTTTATTTTTGTTCAATGACTAAGACGTGTTTTTTCCCCCGGGAGGGGCTGTGCTTCAAAATGAATGTGTTTGCTCACAAATGTGCAAGTCCGTTGGTGTAAGACAAACAGAAACCCACCGTAGTCAAGTTCGAAGCGTGTGTCTGGGAGATGGATGGTTTAATTTTACGAGTTCACGCCTATGCAATTTTAGCGCCGGAGGAAAATGAAAGCTAAGGGCTTTTTGTGGTGTGGGTAGGCATCCGCACACCTTTTTAGGATAAGCGAATGACCGCGGTTTGTTCTTTACTTTTTAGTTTCCATCTTTGAAGCTGCACGGCCAAATGCGCTCGGGGTCCCCGCAGGGCGGCGAGCAGGCGAGTGAGGATGCAGAGCGGGCCAATCAGACGGCGCGAGCAAGGTTGAGGGGCGGAGCGCTGATAGGCGGCGAGAATGGCGATTGACGTGCGTAGGCAGCCAATGAGGTTGGCGGAGGGGCGGTGCTTGCGAAGTCCCTACTGCGCATGCCCAAGTGGGCGCAGTCCTCAGTCAGGTCCGGCGCAGGCGCGGGCTTGTGGGGGCGGAGCGCGGGAAGGAGCATCCAATAGGAGGGCAGCGCGGTGGGGTGGAAAGCAGCCAATGAGAGCGCGCCGACTCAATCCAGTTGGAATAGCTAGCTCCCTGGCAAGCGTGTCCGTGGTGTCTCGGGGGGGTACCGGGAATGAACGGGACGGGCGTCGGGGCGAGGGACGGGAGGCTGCGGAGCTCTCGCTGCGGCCGGCTCCCGGGGATCTGGAGGCAGGCGGTTCAGGGCAGGGCAGTCCTTGGTGAGGTCCCCGGAGCCGGCAGAGGGGCATGAGGTGACGGGCGGGAACCTCCCGCCGGGTGTCGGTGCCCGCTGAGCGCGGCGGGACGGTGGGAGGGAGCGAGGGGAACGGAGCGGCGAAATAGGCGGCAGGTGAGTGCGGGCGTGGCGAGGGTGACCGTGACGTTGGAACAGGAGGAACGGGATGGGCCAGTGCGGTGGGGAGGTGTTTAGTTAGGTTTCCCCTTCCTGCCCTCATGGCCGAGCTCGCGAAGCTGGTG
The DNA here is from genome assembly GCF_036013445.1 of Caloenas nicobarica. Classification (NCBI taxonomy): domain Eukaryota; kingdom Metazoa; phylum Chordata; class Aves; order Columbiformes; family Columbidae; genus Caloenas; species Caloenas nicobarica. The sequence continues at coordinate 122,503,211 of NC_088247.1, forward strand.
AGAGGCGTGTGACTCTTAGGGCAGGTGGGCTAACGGTCTGTGGCCTGGAGCCGTGTCTCCCGTGCAGCACCCGTTCCCGGTATTGCAGTCTCTCCGGGAGCGGCGCAGCCCCCTTTTGTCAGGGGGATGTTTAAAAACAGAGCTAAGGTGCGGTTGCAGGCTCGGCGGCGTGGCGAGTGGGGTGCCGCTTTGGCGGAAGCGCGGAAGCTCAGGGCGAGGCCCGGCGGGTTCTGTGTCCGTACGTGCGATTGGGTGTGTCCACCCACGCCAGGCTCAGGGTCCTTCCCGGCCCGAGCGCCCTCCCCGTGGAGAGGAGCCCCGTGGAGCCGTGGCACCCACGCGCTCAGCTTCCCCTTTCTGGACAACGTGGCACAAGAGAAGGAAAAAGAAAACGCACACACAAAAAGACAGCGCAAGGCCTCGCGCCCAATATGCACGTGGCTTTGCGCTTCGGGCGGGGAGGCGATGGGCGGAGGGAATGGCAATTCAAGTGCAGAGCGGGCCGATCGCGTGCTTGCATGCTGCCGCGGGCCGGGGACAGCCGGGGTCGGGACTCGGAGGCGCTGCCTCCGGGTGCCGTCGGCCAGCAGAGCAAGCCGGGCGCGTTAGCCTTCCGGCACCGGGCTGGCGGGCGGTTTTTGTTGTCTCCTTATAGGCACGAAACCCGAAGAGGGTTGTGTGCAATGGACTGTAAGCTGACTGATTTTCTGCGATTAAGTGAGCATGGGGTTTCCCACAGAAGGCCCGGCTGATGCGGCACCGAGTGACTTATCTGGGATTGGAGATCTCCGGAGGACGGCGAGAGCTGGGGACAGAGCGGAAAGAACCTGTTTGCCGGACGCCGGAACCGGCGACGGTGAAAGGGCTGCGGACGTTTCTTGAAAGGACAGGTTGGTGCGGGCTTTGGATTTGGAATGATGGGCTCTCAGTAAAGCCTTTGTACGAACTGTTAAAAGAAAACAGCTCCGAGTTGAATTGGACGGGAGAAGCCGGGAGGGCTTTTTCGCAACTGAAAAAGGAACTGGCGAGGGCTCCGGCCCTGGGCCTCCCAGGTGTCACCAAACCATTTTGGTTGTACTCACACGAAAGGCAAAGTATTGCTTTGGGTGTTCCGGCACGGCGGTTAAGGTCTCCTAAGCGAGCCGTGGTCTGCTTCCCTAAGCAGCCAGACGAAGCGAGCAAAGGCCGGCCTGGCTGTCTTTGAGCCGTGGCAGCTGTCGCGCTCGACGTGCGGGAAGCTCGTAAGCTCACTGTGGGACAGCAAATGACTGTATTAGCGTCCCCTGAAATACCAGGCCGTGTGGGTGGAACAAGATGATGGAAATATTGCTACTACTGACATTGTCAATCCAGCTTCTCTCCTCAGTGGATCTGTTTCGGAGCCTGTGGTGTCCGATTGCTCGGAAACAACAGAAGCTGTTTACTCCAGCGGACCGGATCTAAAGGACCAGCCGGCCACTGGAGGATGCTGAAGGCTCCTGGTTCACCGTCGGAAGCAGCTCTGCGTAAAGCGAGGAGTACGTCAAGCCGGGTGTGCGGTGACAACTACCCACAAGGTAATCGAAACTAAACCTTTACCTGCAGAGACTTCTGCCCAGAAAGCTGCGCTCACACGAGCTTTAGAATTATCCAAAGAGGAGGAGGTTAATATTTGCACTGTTTCAAAGTATGTTTTTAGAATGGTGCGTGCCATTTGAAAAGAACAAAGTTTATTAACAGCAGAAGGAAGACAGATTAAATATGATGCTCCAATTGTTGGAAGCTGTGCCGTTGCTAGAAGAGTTGCCATCGTGCGTTGCAAAGGGCATCGAAAGGGAGCAGTGATCAGGAAACTGGAAATAAATTGGCAGATCGCAGATTATACTGCTAGACAAGCAGTGTCACAGCCCCCCTGCCCTGCCTGGCCTCGCTGGCTTTTCTGTTGTTCCGTGGCGGTCCTTCTCCCGCCCTTTCTAACTGCTTTCCCCTCCCTCCCCCAGCCAGCCATCCCCTCTTTCTTTTCTCTCTTCCTGGGTGTTTTTTTCTTTCTGCGTATCTCTCTCCAGCGGCCCAGCGCCGTTGGTTTGGTTCGTTTTTTTCCGCTCCGGCGCTGTCGCGCTCTCTGTGCCTCTTTCCCCTGGCTGTCACTCTGTGGTGCTCCTCGTGTCTGTGTTTTTGCAATTCCTCCGTCTCTGTCCTGCAGCCCGTGCTATTGTCCTGCTCCCTGTCGTCGTTTCTCTCCGTGCATTCTGCCCCCGTCCTTTTTTCCCTTCCTCGCTCCATCTCTCGGTCCTGCTCCCTGCCCGCCCCCGTTCCTGTTTCTCTGCCCTTCTCCTTGTCTGTCCCCTCGTTTCTCTGTCCCGTTGCCTCTTTGTTTTTGTTTCCGTGACGGTCTGCCCCGCTCCCTGTCCCGCGGCCCGGCGCCCGTTTCTCCTTGGTCTGTCTCTCCCGCTGCCCATTCTAGGAGTTTTCCCCACCGTCTGTGTCCTGCTGCTGGTCTCTGATCTTGGCCTCTCCTTCCCTTTGCCCTGCCTCCCTGTCCCTTTTGCCTCTCTCTGTGTCGCCTTGTCTTGCTCCCTGTCCCTGTCTTTCTCTGACAAGCTGACCTGCTCCTTGCCCTCCTTTTTCGTGGAATCACAGGCTCATTCTGCTTGGAAAAGACACGTGCAATTTTATAATCTCTCGACTGTTTCGAGAAACTGCTTGGAAGAGATCATTCCTTTTCTTGTTTTCTTTTCTTTTTTTTTTTCTTTTCTGCTCCTTTGTTTGCAGCGAGGCAGCTCGCGAGGACAGGTGAGCTGCTGGACTCTTGAACAAAAACGTTGAGGGCGAGGAAGGGAATCCTGGCTACGCTTAGGCTTGGGGAAGTGTACGTGGGTATGCGTGTCTGTCATCCGCGCGGCTCTGGGAAAGCGCGTTCCAGGGCAGCTGAAGCTGCCCGCGGGTCAAGAAGAAGGGCCGGGGGTCTGAAAAGAAGCGGGCGCGCTGCGGCGGCGCGGGGGGCGCGGCGCGCCCGCGCTCGGTGCTGCCGTCTGGTGGCCACAGGCCGGTACTGCAGCTGGGAAGCGGCGCCCTGTGCCCGTGCCGGGGCGGGGCCGAGGGGGGCGCTGCCGCTGCGGGCGGGGTCGTGGCCGTGGCCGTCAGAAAGCCGGGGGGGCAGCGGTCGGACCGGCCGCCGGGAAAAAAAGAGAGGCCCCCGGCTGTCGTGGGGCAGCCCCGCTGCGAGGGGGCACGGGCGAGGAGGCGGCAGCGGTGGCGGCGTCTTCTCGGTCCCGGGCAGAGGGGGGAGAAACCTGCCGGCCGGCGCTCCTTAGGGTTGAGCGTTTCTCTTGTCTTTGTTGACAGTGAATTTATGGGCACACTGGAAATAGCCTTGAATGTTTAAACGTAGAACGGAATTTTTAGTGAGAAGTGGCATGGGTATAGTTAATTTTGGAGCACCTGGGTGCCAGTTGGAATGTAAGGAATGAAACGGGATGGAAAGTAGTAATCGAACCTGGGGTTTACTTGTGGGTTTTTTTCCTCGTTAATATGTCGATGGCATGTTGTCCTGCGGCTCGATCCCCGTTCTGTTTAGTGGAGTCTTCAATTGAGGACATTCAGGTAAAAAAATGTGTCCTTCCAGAAAAGGACTAATTGTTCGTAGGGCTGAGAGAGGCTTTTAAGTACGTGATCAGAATCGAAGCTGAATACTACTTTACGATGCTGCTGTTGGTCTTCGCTTTCGTTTGTTTCCCCGCCGCTCCCTAATGTTTGGGAGCTCCAAGTCGGATTTTATTTTTGTTCAATGACTAAGACGTGTTTTTTCCCCCGGGAGGGGCTGTGCTTCAAAATGAATGTGTTTGCTCACAAATGTGCAAGTCCGTTGGTGTAAGACAAACAGAAACCCACCGTAGTCAAGTTCGAAGCGTGTGTCTGGGAGATGGATGGTTTAATTTTACGAGTTCACGCCTATGCAATTTTAGCGCCGGAGGAAAATGAAAGCTAAGGGCTTTTTGTGGTGTGGGTAGGCATCCGCACACCTTTTTAGGATAAGCGAATGACCGCGGTTTGTTCTTTACTTTTTAGTTTCCATCTTTGAAGCTGCACGGCCAAATGCGCTCGGGGTCCCCGCAGGGCGGCGAGCAGGCGAGTGAGGATGCAGAGCGGGCCAATCAGACGGCGCGAGCAAGGTTGAGGGGCGGAGCGCTGATAGGCGGCGAGAATGGCGATTGACGTGCGTAGGCAGCCAATGAGGTTGGCGGAGGGGCGGTGCTTGCGAAGTCCCTACTGCGCATGCCCAAGTGGGCGCAGTCCTCAGTCAGGTCCGGCGCAGGCGCGGGCTTGTGGGGGCGGAGCGCGGGAAGGAGCATCCAATAGGAGGGCAGCGCGGTGGGGTGGAAAGCAGCCAATGAGAGCGCGCCGACTCAATCCAGTTGGAATAGCTAGCTCCCTGGCAAGCGTGTCCGTGGTGTCTCGGGGGGGTACCGGGAATGAACGGGACGGGCGTCGGGGCGAGGGACGGGAGGCTGCGGAGCTCTCGCTGCGGCCGGCTCCCGGGGATCTGGAGGCAGGCGGTTCAGGGCAGGGCAGTCCTTGGTGAGGTCCCCGGAGCCGGCAGAGGGGCATGAGGTGACGGGCGGGAACCTCCCGCCGGGTGTCGGTGCCCGCTGAGCGCGGCGGGACGGTGGGAGGGAGCGAGGGGAACGGAGCGGCGAAATAGGCGGCAGGTGAGTGCGGGCGTGGCGAGGGTGACCGTGACGTTGGAACAGGAGGAACGGGATGGGCCAGTGCGGTGGGGAGGTGTTTAGTTAGGTTTCCCCTTCCTGCCCTCATGGCCGAGCTCGCGAAGCTGGTGAGAGGCGTGTGACTCTTAGGGCAGGTGGGCTAACGGTCTGTGGCCTGGAGCCGTGTCTCCCGTGCAGCGCCCGTTCCCGGTATTGCAGTCTCTCCGGGAGCGGCGCAGCCCCCTTTTGTCAGGGGGATGTTTAAAAACAGAGCTAAGGTGCGGTTGCAGGCTCGGCGGCGTGGCGAGTGGGGTGCCGCTTTGGCGGAAGCGCGGAAGCTCAGGGCGAGGCCCGGCGGGTTCTGTGTCCGTACGTGCGATTGGGTGTGTCCACCCACGCCAGGCTCAGGGTCCTTCCCGGCCCGAGCGCCCTCCCCGTGGAGAGGAGCCCCGTGGAGCCGTGGCACCCACGCGCTCAGCTTCCCCTTTCTGGACAACGTGGCACAAGAGAAGGAAAAAGAAAACGCACACACAAAAAGACAGCGCAAGGCCTCGCGCCCAATATGCACGTGGCTTTGCGCTTCGGGCGGGGAGGCGATGGGCGGAGGGAATGGCAATTCAAGTGCAGAGCGGGCCGATCGCGTGCTTGCATGCTGCCGCGGGCCGGGGACAGCCGGGGTCGGGACTCGGAGGCGCTGCCTCCGGGTGCCGTCGGCCAGCAGAGCAAGCCGGGCGCGTTAGCCTTCCGGCACCGGGCTGGCGGGCGGTTTTTGTTGTCTCCTTATAGGCACGAAACCCGAAGAGGGTTGTGTGCAATGGACTGTAAGCTGACTGATTTTCTGCGATTAAGTGAGCATGGGGTTTCCCACAGAAGGCCCGGCTGATGCGGCACCGAGTGACTTATCTGGGATTGGAGATCTCCGGAGGACGGCGAGAGCTGGGGACAGAGCGGAAAGAACCTGTTTGCCGGACGCCGGAACCGGCGACGGTGAAAGGGCTGCGGACGTTTCTTGAAAGGACAGGTTGGTGCGGGCTTTGGATTTGGAATGATGGGCTCTCAGTAAAGCCTTTGTACGAACTGTTAAAAGAAAACAGCTCCGAGTTGAATTGGACGGGAGAAGCCGGGAGGGCTTTTTCGCAACTGAAAAAGGAACTGGCGAGGGCTCCGGCCCTGGGCCTCCCAGGTGTCACCAAACCATTTTGGTTGTACTCACACGAAAGGCAAAGTATTGCTTTGGGTGTTCCGGCACGGCGGTTAAGGTCTCCTAAGCGAGCCGTGGTCTGCTTCCCTAAGCAGCCAGACGAAGCGAGCAAAGGCCGGCCTGGCTGTCTTTGAGCCGTGGCAGCTGTCGCGCTCGACGTGCGGGAAGCTCGTAAGCTCACTGTGGGACAGCAAATGACTGTATTAGCGTCCCCTGAAATACCAGGCCGTGTGGGTGGAACAAGATGATGGAAATATTGCTACTACTGACATTGTCAATCCAGCTTCTCTCCTCAGTGGATCTGTTTCGGAGCCTGTGGTGTCCGATTGCTCGGAAACAACAGAAGCTGTTTACTCCAGCGGACCGGATCTAAAGGACCAGCCGGCCACTGGAGGATGCTGAAGGCTCCTGGTTCACCGTCGGAAGCAGCTCTGCGTAAAGCGAGGAGTACGTCAAGCCGGGTGTGCGGTGACAACTACCCACAAGGTAATCGAAACTAAACCTTTACCTGCAGAGACTTCTGCCCAGAAAGCTGCGCTCACACGAGCTTTAGAATTATCCAAAGAGAAGGAGGTTAATATTTGCACTGTTTCAAAGTATGTTTTTAGAATGGTGCGTGCCATTTGAAAAGAACAAAGTTTATTAACAGCAGAAGGAAGACAGATTAAATATGATGCTCCAATTGTTGGAAGCTGTGCCGTTGCTAGAAGAGTTGCCATCGTGCGTTGCAAAGGGCATCGAAAGGGAGCAGTGATCAGGAAACTGGAAATAAATTGGCAGATCGCAGATTATACTGCTAGACAAGCAGTGTCACGGCCCCCCTGCCCTGCCTGGCCTCGCTGGCTTTTCTGTTGTTCCGTGGCGGTCCTTCTCCCGCCCTTTCTAACTGCTTTCCCCTCCCTCCCCCAGCCAGCCATCCCCTCTTTCTTTTCTCTCTTCCTGGGTGTTTTTTTCTTTCTGCGTATCTCTCTCCAGCGGCCCAGCGCCGTTGGTTTGGTTCGTTTTTTTCCGCTCCGGCGCTGTCGCGCTCTCTGTGCCTCTTTCCCCTGGCTGTCGCTCTGTGGTGCTCCTCGTGTCTGTGTTTTTGCAATTCCTCCGTCTCTGTCCTGCAGCCCGTGCTATTGTCCTGCTCCCTGTCGTCGTTTCTCTCCGTGCATTCTGCCCCCGTCCTTTTTTCCCTTCCTCGCTCCATCTCTCGGTCCTGCTCCCTGCCCGCCCCCGTTCCTGTTTCTCTGCCCTTCTCCTTGTCTTTCCCCTCGTTTCTCTGTCCCGTTGCCTCTTTGTTTTTGTTTCCGTGACGGTCTGCCCCGCTCCCTGTCCCGCGGCCCGGCGCCCGTTTCTCCTTGGTCTGTCTCTCCCGCTGCCCATTCTAGGAGTTTTCCCCACCGTCTGTGTCCTGCTGCTGGTCTCTGATCTTGGCCTCTCCTTCCCTTTGCCCTGCCTCCCTGTCCCTTTTGCCTCTCTCTCTGTGTCGCCTTGTCTTGCTCCCTGTCCCTGTCTTTCTCTGACAAGCTGACCTGCTCCTTGCCCTCCTTTTTCGTGGAATCACAGGCTCATTCTGCTTGGAAAAGACACGTGCAATTTTATAATCTCTCGACTGTTTCGAGAAACTGCTTGGAAGAGATCATTCCTTTTCTTGTTTTCTTTTCTTTTTTTTTTTCTTTTCTGCTCGTTTGTTTGCAGCGAGGCAGCTCGCGAGGACAGGTGAGCTGCTGGACTCTTGAACAAAAACGTTGAGGGCGAGGAAGGGAATCCTGGCTACGCTTAGGCTTGGGGAAGTGTACGTGGGTATGCGTGTCTGTCATCCGCGCGGCTCTGGGAAAGCGCGTTCCAGGGCAGCTGAAGCTGCCCGCGGGTCAAGAAGAAGGGCCGGGGGTCTGAAAAGAAGCGGGCGCGCTGCGGCGGCGCGGGGGGCGCGGGGCGCCCGCGCTCGGTGCTGCCGTCTGGTGGCCACAGGCCGGTACTGCAGCTGGGAAGCGGCGCCCTGTGCCCGTGCCGGGGCGGGGCCGAGGGGGGCGCTGCCGCTGCGGGCGGGGTCGTGGCCGTGGCCGTCAGAAAGCCGGGGGGGCAGCGGTCGGACCGGCCGCCGGGAAAAAAAGAGAGGCCCCCGGCTGTCGTGGGGCAGCCCCGCTGCGAGGGGGCACGGGCGAGGAGGCGGCAGCGGTGGCGGCGTCTTCTCGGTCCCGGGCAGAGGGGGGAGAAACCTGCCGGCCGGCGCTCCTTAGGGTTGAGCGTTTCTCTTGTCTTTGTTGACAGTGAATTTATGGGCACACTGGAAATAGCCTTGAATGTTTAAACGTAGAACGGAATTTTTAGTGAGAAGTGGCATGGGTATAGTTAATTTTGGAGCACCTGGGTGCCAGTTGGAATGTAAGGAATGAAACGGGATGGAAAGTAGTAATCGAACCTGGGGTTTACTTGTGGGTTTTTTTCCTCGTTAATATGTCGATGGCATGTTGTCCTGCGGCTCGATCCCCGTTCTGTTTAGTGGAGTCTTCAATTGAGGACATTCAGGTAAAAAAATGTGTCCTTCCAGAAAAGGACTAATTGTTCGTAGGGCTGAGAGAGGCTTTTAAGTACGTGATCAGAATCGAAGCTGAATACTACTTTACGATGCTGCTGTTGGTCTTCGCTTTCGTTTGTTTCCCCGCCGCTCCCTAATGTTTGGGAGCTCCAAGTCGGATTTTATTTTTGTTCAATGACTAAGACGTGTTTTTTCCCCCGGGAGGGGCTGTGCTTCAAAATGAATGTGTTTGCTCACAAATGTGCAAGTCCGTTGGTGTAAGACAAACAGAAACCCACCGTAGTCAAGTTCGAAGCGTGTGTCTGGGAGATGGATGGTTTAATTTTACGAATTCACGCCTATGCAATTTTAGCGCCGGAGGAAAATGAAAGCTAAGGGCTTTTTGTGGTGTGGGTAGGCATCCGCACACCTTTTTAGGATAAGCGAATGACCGCGGTTTGTTCTTTACTTTTTAGTTTCCATCTTTGAAGCTGCACGGCCAAATGCGCTCGGGGTCCCCGCAGGGCGGCGAGCAGGCGAGTGAGGATGCAGAGCGGGCCAATCAGACGGCGCGAGCAAGGTTGAGGGGCGGAGCGCTGATAGGCGGCGAGAATGGCGATTGACGTGCGTAGGCAGCCAATGAGGTTGGCGGAGGGGCGGTGCTTGCGAAGTCCCTACTGCGCATGCCCAAGTGGGCGCAGTCCTCAGTCAGGTCCGGCGCAGGCGCGGGCTTGTGGGGGCGGAGCGCGGGAAGGAGCATCCAATAGGAGGGCAGCGCGGTGGGGTGGAAAGCAGCCAATGAGAGCGCGCCGACTCAATCCAGTTGGAATAGCTAGCTCCCTGGCAAGCGTGTCCGTGGTGTCTCGGGGGGGTACCGGGAATGAACGGGACGGGCGTCGGGGCGAGGGACGGGAGGCTGCGGAGCTCTCGCTGCGGCCGGCTCCCGGGGATCTGGAGGCAGGCGGTTCAGGGCAGGGCAGTCCTTGGTGAGGTCCCCGGAGCCGGCAGAGGGGCATGAGGTGACGGGCGGGAACCTCCCGCCGGGTGTCGGTGCCCGCTGAGCGCGGCGGGACGGTGGGAGGGAGCGAGGGGAACGGAGCGGCGAAATAGGCGGCAGGTGAGTGCGGGCGTGGCGAGGGTGACCGTGACGTTGGAACAGGAGGAACGGGATGGGCCAGCGCGGTGGGGAGGTGTTTAGTTAGGTTTCCCCCTCCTGCCCTCATGGCCGAGCTCGCGAAGCTGGTGAGAGGCGTGTGACTCTTAGGGCAGGTGGGCTAACGGTCTGTGGCCTGGAGCCGTGTCTCCCGTGCAGCGCCCGTTCCCGGTATTGCAGTCTCTCCGGGAGCGGCGCAGCCCCCTTTTGTCAGGGGGATGTTTAAAAACAGAGCTAAGGTGCGGTTGCAGGCTCGGCGGCGTGGCGAGTGGGGTGCCGCTTTGGCGGAAGCGCGGAAGCTCAGGGCGAGGCCCGGCGGGTTCTGTGTCCGTACGTGCGATTGGGTGTGTCCACCCACGCCAGGCTCAGGGTCCTTCCCGGCCCGAGCGCCCTCCCCGTGGAGAGGAGCCCCGTGGAGCCGTGGCACCCACGCGCTCAGCTTCCCCTTTCTGGACAACGTGGCACAAGAGAAGGAAAAAGAAAACGCACACACAAAAAGACAGCGCAAGGCCTCGCGCCCAATATGCACGTGGCTTTGCGCTTCGGGCGGGGAGGCGATGGGCGGAGGGAATGGCAATTCAAGTGCAGAGCGGGCCGATCGCGTGCTTGCATGCTGCCGCGGGCCGGGGACAGCCGGGGTCGGGACTCGGAGGCGCTGCCTCCGGGTGCCGTCGGCCAGCAGAGCAAGCCGGGCGCGTTAGCCTTCCGGCACCGGGCTGGCGGGCGGTTTTTGTTGTCTCCTTATAGGCACGAAACCCGAAGAGGGTTGTGTGCAATGGACTGTAAGCTGACTGATTTTCTGCGATTAAGTGAGCATGGGGTTTCCCACAGAAGGCCCGGCTGATGCGGCACCGAGTGACTTATCTGGGATTGGAGATCTCCGGAGGACGGCGAGAGCTGGGGACAGAGCGGAAAGAACCTGTTTGCCGGACGCCGGAACCGGCGACGGTGAAAGGGCTGCGGACGTTTCTTGAAAGGACAGGTTGGTGCGGGCTTTGGATTTGGAATGATGGGCTCTCAGTAAAGCCTTTGTACGAACTGTTAAAAGAAAACAGCTCCGAGTTGAATTGGACGGGAGAAGCCGGGAGGGCTTTTTCGCAACTGAAAAAGGAACTGGCGAGGGCTCCGGCCCTGGGCCTCCCAGGTGTCACCAAACCATTTTGGTTGTACTCACACGAAAGGCAAAGTATTGCTTTGGGTGTTCCGGCACGGCGGTTAAGGTCTCCTAAGCGAGCCGTGGTCTGCTTCCCTAAGCAGCCAGACGAAGCGAGCAAAGGCCGGCCTGGCTGTCTTTGAGCCGTGGCAGCTGTCGCGCTCGACGTGCGGGAAGCTCGTAAGCTCACTGTGGGACAGCAAATGACTGTATTAGCGTCCCCTGAAATACCAGGCCGTGTGGGTGGAACAAGATGATGGAAATATTGCTACTACTGACATTGTCAATCCAGCTTCTCTCCTCAGTGGATCTGTTTCGGAGCCTGTGGTGTCCGATTGCTCGGAAACAACAGAAGCTGTTTACTCCAGCGGACCGGATCTAAAGGACCAGCCGGCCACTGGAGGATGCTGAAGGCTCCTGGTTCACCGTCGGAAGCAGCTCTGCGTAAAGCGAGGAGTACGTCAAGCCGGGTGTGCGGTGACAACTACCCACAAGGTAATCGAAACTAAACCTTTACCTGCAGAGACTTCTGCCCAGAAAGCTGCGCTCACACGAGCTTTAGAATTATCCAAAGAGAAGGAGGTTAATATTTGCACTGTTTCAAAGTATGTTTTTAGAATGGTGCGTGCCATTTGAAAAGAACAAAGTTTATTAACAGCAGAAGGAAGACAGATTAAATATGATGCTCCAATTGTTGGAAGCTGTGCCGTTGCTAGAAGAGTTGCCATCGTGCGTTGCAAAGGGCATCGAAAGGGAGCAGTGATCAGGAAACTGGAAATAAATTGGCAGATCGCAGATTATACTGCTAGACAAGCAGTGTCACGGCCCCCCTGCCCTGCCTGGCCTCGCTGGCTTTTCTGTTGTTCCGTGGCGGTCCTTCTCCCGCCCTTTCTAACTGCTTTCCCCTCCCTCCCCCAGCCAGCCATCCCCTCTTTCTTTTCTCTCTTCCTGGGTGTTTTTTTCTTTCTGCGTATCTCTCTCCAGCGGCCCAGCGCCGTTGGTTTGGTTCGTTTTTTTCCGCTCCGGCGCTGTCGCGCTCTCTGTGCCTCTTTCCCCTGGCTGTCGCTCTGTGGTGCTCCTCGTGTCTGTGTTTTTGCAATTCCTCCGTCTCTGTCCTGCAGCCCGTGCTATTGTCCTGCTCCCTGTCGTCGTTTCTCTCCGTGCATTCTGCCCCCGTCCTTTTTTCCCTTCCTCGCTCCATCTCTCGGTCCTGCTCCCTGCCCGCCCCCGTTCCTGTTTCTCTGCCCTTCTCCTTGTCTTTCCCCTCGTTTCTCTGTCCCGTTGCCTGTTTGTTTTTGTTTCCGTGACGGTCTGCCCCGCTCCCTGTCCCGCGGCCCGGCGCCCGTTTCTCCTTGGTCTGTCTCTCCCGCTGCCCATTCTAGGAGTTTTCCCCACCGTCTGTGTCCTGCTGCTGGTCTCTGATCTTGGCCTCTCCTTCCCTTTGCCCTGCCTCCCTGTCCCTTTTGCCTCTCTCTCTGTGTCGCCTTGTCTTGCTCCCTGTCCCTGTCTTTCTCTGACAAGCTGACCTGCTCCTTGCCCTCCTTTTTCGTGGAATCACAGGCTCATTCTGCTTGGAAAAGACACGTGCAATTTTATAATCTCTCGACTGTTTCGAGAAACTGCTTGGAAGAGATCATTCCTTTTCTTGTTTTCTTTTCTTTTTTTTTTTCTTTTCTGCTCGTTTGTTTGCAGCGAGGCAGCTCGCGAGGACAGGTGAGCTGCTGGACTCTTGAACAAAAACGTTGAGGGCGAGGAAGGGAATCCTGGCTACGCTTAGGCTTGGGGAAGTGTACGTGGGTATGCGTGTCTGTCATCCGCGCGGCTCTGGGAAAGCGCGTTCCAGGGCAGCTGAAGCTGCCCGCGGGTCAAGAAGAAGGGCCGGGGGTCTGAAAAGAAGCGGGCGCGCTGCGGCGGCGCGGGGGGCGCGGGGCGCCCGCGCTCGGTGCTGCCGTCTGGTGGCCACAGGCCGGTACTGCAGCTGGGAAGCGGCGCCCTGTGCCCGTGCCGGGGCGGGGCCGAGGGGGGCGCTGCCGCTGCGGGCGGGGTCGTGGCCGTGGCCGTCAGAAAGCCGGGGGGGCAGCGGTCGGACCGGCCGCCGGGAAAAAAAGAGAGGCCCCCGGCTGTCGTGGGGCAGCCCCGCTGCGAGGGGGCACGGGCGAGGAGGCGGCAGCGGTGGCGGCGTCTTCTCGGTCCCGGGCAGAGGGGGGAGAAACCTGCCGGCCGGCGCTCCTTAGGGTTGAGCGTTTCTCTTGTCTTTGTTGACAGTGAATTTATGGGCACACTGGAAATAGCCTTGAATGTTTAAACGTAGAACGGAATTTTTAGTGAGAAGTGGCATGGGTATAGTTAATTTTGGAGCACCTGGGTGCCAGTTGGAATGTAAGGAATGAAACGGGATGGAAAGTAGTAATCGAACCTGGGGTTTACTTGTGGGTTTTTTTCCTCGTTAATATGTCGATGGCATGTTGTCCTGCGGCTCGATCCCCGTTCTGTTTAGTGGAGTCTTCAATTGAGGACATTCAGGTAAAAAAATGTGTCCTTCCAGAAAAGGACTAATTGTTCGTAGGGCTGAGAGAGGCTTTTAAGTACGTGATCAGAATCGAAGCTGAATACTACTTTACGATGCTGCTGTTGGTCTTCGCTTTCGTTTGTTTCCCCGCCGCTCCCTAATGTTTGGGAGCTCCAAGTCGGATTTTATTTTTGTTCAATGACTAAGACGTGTTTTTTCCCCCGGGAGGGGCTGTGCTTCAAAATGAATGTGTTTGCTCACAAATGTGCAAGTCCGTTGGTGTAAGACAAACAGAAACCCACCGTAGTCAAGTTCGAAGCGTGTGTCTGGGAGATGGATGGTTTAATTTTACGAGTTCACGCCTATGCAATTTTAGCGCCGGAGGAAAATGAAAGCTAAGGGCTTTTTGTGGTGTGGGTAGGCATCCGCACACCTTTTTAGGATAAGCGAATGACCGCGGTTTGTTCTTTACTTTTTAGTTTCCATCTTTGAAGCTGCACGGCCAAATGCGCTCGGGGTCCCCGCAGGGCGGCGAGCAGGCGAGTGAGGATGCAGAGCGGGCCAATCAGACGGCGCGAGCAAGGTTGAGGGGCGGAGCGCTGATAGGCGGCGAGAATGGCGATTGACGTGCGTAGGCAGCCAATGAGGTTGGCGGAGGGGCGGTGCTTGCGAAGTCCCTACTGCGCATGCCCAAGTGGGCGCAGTCCTCAGTCAGGTCCGGCGCAGGCGCGGGCTTGTGGGGGCGGAGCGCGGGAAGGAGCATCCAATAGGAGGGCAGCGCGGTGGGGTGGAAAGCAGCCAATGAGAGCGCGCCGACTCAATCCAGTTGGAATAGCTAGCTCCCTGGCAAGCGTGTCCGTGGTGTCTCGGGGGGGTACCGGGAATGAACGGGACGGGCGTCGGGGCGAGGGACGGGAGGCTGCGGAGCTCTCGCTGCGGCCGGCTCCCGGGGATCTGGAGGCAGGCGGTTCAGGGCAGGGCAGTCCTTGGTGAGGTCCCCGGAGCCGGCAGAGGGGCATGAGGTGACGGGCGGGAACCTCCCGCCGGGTGTCGGTGCCCGCTGAGCGCGGCGGGACGGTGGGAGGGAGCGAGGGGAACGGAGCGGCGAAATAGGCGGCAGGTGAGTGCGGGCGTGGCGAGGGTGACCGTGACGTTGGAACAGGAGGAACGGGATGGGCCAGTGCGGTGGGGAGGTGTTTAGTTAGGTTTCCCCTTCCTGCCCTCATGGCCGAGCTCGCGAAGCTGGTGAGAGGCGTGTGACTCTTAGGGCAGGTGGGCTAACGGTCTGTGGCCTGGAGCCGTGTCTCCCGTGCAGCGCCCGTTCCCGGTATTGCAGTCTCTCCGGGAGCGGCGCAGCCCCCTTTTGTCAGGGGGATGTTTAAAAACAGAGCTAAGGTGCGGTTGCAGGCTCGGCGGCGTGGCGAGTGGGGTGCCGCTTTGGCGGAAGCGCGGAAGCTCAGGGCGAGGCCCGGCGGGTTCTGTGTCCGTACGTGCGATTGGGTGTGTCCACCCACGCCAGGCTCAGGGTCCTTCCCGGCCCGAGCGCCCTCCCCGTGGAGAGGAGCCCCGTGGAGCCGTGGCACCCACGCGCTCAGCTTCCCCTTTCTGGACAACGTGGCACAAGAGAAGGAAAAAGAAAACGCACACACAAAAAGACAGCGCAAGGCCTCGCGCCCAATATGCACGTGGCTTTGCGCTTCGGGCGGGGAGGCGATGGGCGGAGGGAATGGCAATTCAAGTGCAGAGCGGGCCGATCGCGTGCTTGCATGCTGCCGCGGGCCGGGGACAGCCGGGGTCGGGACTCGGAGGCGCTGCCTCCGGGTGCCGTCGGCCAGCAGAGCAAGCCGGGCGCGTTAGCCTTCCGGCACCGGGCTGGCGGGCGGTTTTTGTTGTCTCCTTATAGGCACGAAACCCGAAGAGGGTTGTGTGCAATGGACTGTAAGCTGACTGATTTTCTGCGATTAAGTGAGCATGGGGTTTCCCACAGAAGGCCCGGCTGATGCGGCACCGAGTGACTTATCTGGGATTGGAGATCTCCGGAGGACGGCGAGAGCTGGGGACAGAGCGGAAAGAACCTGTTTGCCGGACGCCGGAACCGGCGACGGTGAAAGGGCTGCGGACGTTTCTTGAAAGGACAGGTTGGTGCGGGCTTTGGATTTGGAATGATGGGCTCTCAGTAAAGCCTTTGTACGAACTGTTAAAAGAAAACAGCTCCGAGTTGAATTGGACGGGAGAAGCCGGGAGGGCTTTTTCGCAACTGAAAAAGGAACTGGCGAGGGCTCCGGCCCTGGGCCTCCCAGGTGTCACCAAACCATTTTGGTTGTACTCACACGAAAGGCAAAGTATTGCTTTGGGTGTTCCGGCACGGCGGTTAAGGTCTCCTAAGCGAGCCGTGGTCTGCTTCCCTAAGCAGCCAGACGAAGCGAGCAAAGGCCGGCCTGGCTGTCTTTGAGCCGTGGCAGCTGTCGCGCTCGACGTGCGGGAAGCTCGTAAGCTCACTGTGGGACAGCAAATGACTGTATTAGCGTCCCCTGAAATACCAGGCCGTGTGGGTGGAACAAGATGATGGAAATATTGCTACTACTGACATTGTCAATCCAGCTTCTCTCCTCAGTGGATCTGTTTCGGAGCCTGTGGTGTCCGATTGCTCGGAAACAACAGAAGCTGTTTACTCCAGCGGACCGGATCTAAAGGACCAGCCGGCCACTGGAGGATGCTGAAGGCTCCTGGTTCACCGTCGGAAGCAGCTCTGCGTAAAGCGAGGAGTACGTCAAGCCGGGTGTGCGGTGACAACTACCCACAAGGTAATCGAAACTAAACCTTTACCTGCAGAGACTTCTGCCCAGAAAGCTGCGCTCACACGAGCTTTAGAATTATCCAAAGAGGAGGAGGTTAATATTTGCACTGTTTCAAAGTATGTTTTTAGAATGGTGCGTGCCATTTGAAAAGAACAAAGTTTATTAACAGCAGAAGGAAGACAGATTAAATATGATGCTCCAATTGTTGGAAGCTGTGCCGTTGCTAGAAGAGTTGCCATCGTGCGTTGCAAAGGGCATCGAAAGGGAGCAGTGATCAGGAAACTGGAAATAAATTGGCAGATCGCAGATTATACTGCTAGACAAGCAGTGTCACGGCCCCCCTGCCCTGCCTGGCCTCGCTGGCTTTTCTGTTGTTCCGTGGCGGTCCTTCTCCCGCCCTTTCTAACTGCTTTCCCCTCCCTCCCCCAGCCAGCCATCCCCTCTTTCTTTTCTCTCTTCCTGGGTGTTTTTTTCTTTCTGCGTATCTCTCTCCAGCGGCCCAGCGCCGTTGGTTTGGTTCGTTTTTTTCCGCTCCGGCGCTGTCGCGCTCTCTGTGCCTCTTTCCCCTGGCTGTCGCTCTGTGGTGCTCCTCGTGTCTGTGTTTTTGCAATTCCTCCGTCTCTGTCCTGCAGCCCGTGCTATTGTCCTGCTCCCTGTCGTCGTTTCTCTCCCTGCATTCTGCCCCCGTCCTTTTTTCCCTTCCTCGCTCCATCTCTCGGTCCTGCTCCCTGCCCGCCCCCGTTCCTGTTTCTCTGCCCTTCTCCTTGTCTGTCCCCTCGTTTCTCTGTCCCGTTGCCTCTTTGTTTTTGTTTCTGTGACGGTCTGCCCCGCTCCCTGTCCCGCGGCCCGGCGCCCGTTTCTCCTTGGTCTGTCTCTCCCGCTGCCCATTCTAGGAGTTTTCCCCACCGTCTGTGTCCTGCTGCTGGTCTCTGATCTTGGCCTCTCCTTCCCTTTGCCCTGCCTCCCTGTCCCTTTTGCCTCTCTCTCTGTGTCGCCTTGTCTTGCTCCCTGTCCCTGTCTTTCTCTGACAAGCTGACCTGCTCCTTGCCCTCCTTTTTCGTGGAATCACAGGCTCATTCTGCTTGGAAAAGACACGTGCAATTTTATAATCTCTCGACTGTTTCGAGAAACTGCCTGGAAGAGATCATTCCTTTTCTTGTTTTCTTTTCTTTTTTTTTTTCTTTTCTGCTCCTTTGTTTGCAGCGAGGCAGCTCGCGAGGACAGGTGAGCTGCTGGACTCTTGAACAAAAACGTTGAGGGCGAGGAAGGGAATCCTGGCTACGCTTAGGCTTGGGGAAGTGTACGTGGGTATGCGTGTCTGTCATCCGCGCGGCTCTGGGAAAGCGCGTTCCAGGGCAGCTGAAGCTGCCCGCGGGTCAAGAAGAAGGGCCGGGGGTCTGAAAAGAAGCGGGCGCGCTGCGGCGGCGCGGGGGGCGCGGCGCGCCCGCGCTCGGTGCTGCCGTCTGGTGGCCACAGGCCGGTACTGCAGCTGGGAAGCGGCGCCCTGTGCCCGTGCCGGGGCGGGGCCGAGGGGGGCGCTGCCGCTGCGGGCGGGGTCGTGGCCGTGGCCGTCAGAAAGCCGGGGGGGCAGCGGTCGGACCGGCCGCCGGGAAAAAAAGAGAGGCCCCCGGCTGTCGTGGGGCAGCCCCGCTGCGAGGGGGCACGGGCGAGGAGGCGGCAGCGGTGGCGGCGTCTTCTCGGTCCCGGGCAGAGGGGGGAGAAACCTGCCGGCCGGCGCTCCTTAGGGTTGAGCGTTTCTCTTGTCTTTGTTGACAGTGAATTTATGGGCACACTGGAAATAGCCTTGAATGTTTAAACGTAGAACGGAATTTTTAGTGAGAAGTGGCATGGGTATAGTTAATTTTGGAGCACCTGGGTGCCAGTTGGAATGTAAGGAATGAAACGGGATGGAAAGTAGTAATCGAACCTGGGGTTTACTTGTGGGTTTTTTTCCTCGTTAATATGTCGATGGCATGTTGTCCTGCGGCTCGATCCCCGTTCTGTTTAGTGGAGTCTTCAATTGAGGACATTCAGGTAAAAAAATGTGTCCTTCCAGAAAAGGACTAATTGTTCGTAGGGCTGAGAGAGGCTTTTAAGTACGTGATCAGAATCGAAGCTGAATACTACTTTACGATGCTGCTGTTGGTCTTCGCTTTCGTTTGTTTCCCCGCCGCTCCCTAATGTTTGGGAGCTCCAAGTCGGATTTTATTTTTGTTCAATGACTAAGACGTGTTTTTTCCCCCGGGAGGGGCTGTGCTTCAAAATGAATGTGTTTGCTCACAAATGTGCAAGTCCGTTGGTGTAAGACAAACAGAAACCCACCGTAGTCAAGTTCGAAGCGTGTGTCTGGGAGATGGATGGTTTAATTTTACGAGTTCACGCCTATGCAATTTTAGCGCCGGAGGAAAATGAAAGCTAAGGGCTTTTTGTGGTGTGGGTAGGCATCCGCACACCTTTTTAGGATAAGCGAATGACCGCGGTTTGTTCTTTACTTTTTAGTTTCCATCTTTGAAGCTGCACGGCCAAATGCGCTCGGGGTCCCCGCAGGGCGGCGAGCAGGCGAGTGAGGATGCAGAGCGGGCCAATCAGACGGCGCGAGCAAGGTTGAGGGGCGGAGCGCTGATAGGCGGCGAGAATGGCGATTGACGTGCGTAGGCAGCCAATGAGGTTGGCGGAGGGGCGGTGCTTGCGAAGTCCCTACTGCGCATGCCCAAGTGGGCGCAGTCCTCAGTCAGGTCCGGCGCAGGCGCGGGCTTGTGGGGGCGGAGCGCGGGAAGGAGCATCCAATAGGAGGGCAGCGCGGTGGGGTGGAAAGCAGCCAATGAGAGCGCGCCGACTCAATCCAGTTGGAATAGCTAGCTCCCTGGCAAGCGTGTCCGTGGTGTCTCGGGGGGGTACCGGGAATGAACGGGACGGGCGTCGGGGCGAGGGACGGGAGGCTGCGGAGCTCTCGCTGCGGCCGGCTCCCGGGGATCTGGAGGCAGGCGGTTCAGGGCAGGGCAGTCCTTGGTGAGGTCCCCGGAGCCGGCAGAGGGGCATGAGGTGACGGGCGGGAACCTCCCGCCGGGTGTCGGTGCCCGCTGAGCGCGGCGGGACGGTGGGAGGGAGCGAGGGGAACGGAGCGGCGAAATAGGCGGCAGGTGAGTGCGGGCGTGGCGAGGGTGACCGTGACGTTGGAACAGGAGGAACGGGATGGGCCAGTGCGGTGGGGAGGTGTTTAGTTAGGTTTCCCCTTCCTGCCCTCATGGCCGAGCTCGCGAAGCTGGTGAGAGGCGTGTGACTCTTAGGGCAGGTGGGCTAACGGTCTGTGGCCTGGAGCCGTGTCTCCCGTGCAGCGCCCGTTCCCGGTATTGCAGTCTCTCCGGGAGCGGCGCAGCCCCCTTTTGTCAGGGGGATGTTTAAAAACAGAGCTAAGGTGCGGTTGCAGGCTCGGCGGCGTGGCGAGTGGGGTGCCGCTTTGGCGGAAGCGCGGAAGCTCAGGGCGAGGCCCGGCGGGTTCTGTGTCCGTACGTGCGATTGGGTGTGTCCACCCACGCCAGGCTCAGGGTCCTTCCCGGCCCGAGCGCCCTCCCCGTGGAGAGGAGCCCCGTGGAGCCGTGGCACCCACGCGCTCAGCTTCCCCTTTCTGGACAACGTGGCACAAGAGAAGGAAAAAGAAAACGCACACACAAAAAGACAGCGCAAGGCCTCGCGCCCAATATGCACGTGGCTTTGCGCTTCGGGCGGGGAGGCGATGGGCGGAGGGAATGGCAATTCAAGTGCAGAGCGGGCCGATCGCGTGCTTGCATGCTGCCGCGGGCCGGGGACAGCCGGGGTCGGGACTCGGAGGCGCTGCCTCCGGGTGCCGTCGGCCAGCAGAGCAAGCCGGGCGCGTTAGCCTTCCGGCACCGGGCTGGCGGGCGGTTTTTGTTGTCTCCTTATAGGCACGAAACCCGAAGAGGGTTGTGTGCAATGGACTGTAAGCTGACTGATTTTCTGCGATTAAGTGAGCATGGGGTTTCCCACAGAAGGCCCGGCTGATGCGGCACCGAGTGACTTATCTGGGATTGGAGATCTCCGGAGGACGGCGAGAGCTGGGGACAGAGCGGAAAGAACCTGTTTGCCGGACGCCGGAACCGGCGACGGTGAAAGGGCTGCGGACGTTTCTTGAAAGGACAGGTTGGTGCGGGCTTTGGATTTGGAATGATGGGCTCTCAGTAAAGCCTTTGTACGAACTGTTAAAAGAAAACAGCTCCGAGTTGAATTGGACGGGAGAAGCCGGGAGGGCTTTTTCGCAACTGAAAAAGGAACTGGCGAGGGCTCCGGCCCTGGGCCTCCCAGGTGTCACCAAACCATTTTGGTTGTACTCACACGAAAGGCAAAGTATTGCTTTGGGTGTTCCGGCACGGCGGTTAAGGTCTCCTAAGCGAGCCGTGGTCTGCTTCCCTAAGCAGCCAGACGAAGCGAGCAAAGGCCGGCCTGGCTGTCTTTGAGCCGTGGCAGCTGTCGCGCTCGACGTGCGGGAAGCTCGTAAGCTCACTGTGGGACAGCAAATGACTGTATTAGCGTCCCCTGAAATACCAGGCCGTGTGGGTGGAACAAGATGATGGAAATATTGCTACTACTGACATTGTCAATCCAGCTTCTCTCCTCAGTGGATCTGTTTCGGAGCCTGTGGTGTCCGATTGCTCGGAAACAACAGAAGCTGTTTACTCCAGCGGACCGGATCTAAAGGACCAGCCGGCCACTGGAGGATGCTGAAGGCTCCTGGTTCACCGTCGGAAGCAGCTCTGCGTAAAGCGAGGAGTACGTCAAGCCGGGTGTGCGGTGACAACTACCCACAAGGTAATCGAAACTAAACCTTTACCTGCAGAGACTTCTGCCCAGAAAGCTGCGCTCACACGAGCTTTAGAATTATCCAAAGAGGAGGAGGTTAATATTTGCACTGTTTCAAAGTATGTTTTTAGAATGGTGCGTGCCATTTGAAAAGAACAAAGTTTATTAACAGCAGAAGGAAGACAGATTAAATATGATGCTCCAATTGTTGGAAGCTGTGCCGTTGCTAGAAGAGTTGCCATCGTGCGTTGCAAAGGGCATCGAAAGGGAGCAGTGATCAGGAAACTGGAAATAAATTGGCAGATCGCAGATTATACTGCTAGACAAGCAGTGTCACGGCCCCCCTGCCCTGCCTGGCCTCGCTGGCTTTTCTGTTGTTCCGTGGCGGTCCTTCTCCCGCCCTTTCTAACTGCTTTCCCCTCCCTCCCCCAGCCAGCCATCCCCTCTTTCTTTTCTCTCTTCCTGGGTGTTTTTTTCTTTCTGCGTATCTCTCTCCAGCGGCCCAGCGCCGTTGGTTTGGTTCGTTTTTTTCCGCTCCGGTGCTGTCGCGCTCTCTGTGCCTCTTTCCCCTGGCTGTCGCTCTGTGGTGCTCCTCGTGTCTGTGTTTTTGCAATTCCTCCGTCTCTGTCCTGCAGCCCGTGCTATTGTCCTGCTCCCTGTCGTCGTTTCTCTCCCTGCATTCTGCCCCCGTCCTTTTTTCCCTTCCTCGCTCCATCTCTCGGTCCTGCTCCCTGCCCGCCCCCGTTCCTGTTTCTCTGCCCTTCTCCTTGTCTGTCCCCTCGTTTCTCTGTCCCGTTGCCTCTTTGTTTTTGTTTCTGTGACGGTCTGCCCCGCTCCCTGTCCCGCGGCCCGGCGCCCGTTTCTCCTTGGTCTGTCTCTCCCGCTGCCCATTCTAGGAGTTTTCCCCACCGTCTGTGTCCTGCTGCTGGTCTCTGATCTTGGCCTCTCCTTCCCTTTGCCCTGCCTCCCTGTCCCTTTTGCCTCTCTCTCTGTGTCGCCTTGTCTTGC
This sequence comes from Caloenas nicobarica, assembly GCF_036013445.1. Taxonomy (NCBI): domain Eukaryota; kingdom Metazoa; phylum Chordata; class Aves; order Columbiformes; family Columbidae; genus Caloenas; species Caloenas nicobarica. The sequence goes on from NC_088247.1 coordinate 122,525,036, forward strand.
TCCCTGTCCCTGTCTTTCTCTGACAAGCTGACCTGCTCCTTGCCCTCCTTTTTCGTGGAATCACAGGCTCATTCTGCTTGGAAAAGACACGTGCAATTTTATAATCTCTCGACTGTTTCGAGAAACTGCCTGGAAGAGATCATTCCTTTTCTTGTTTTCTTTTCTTTTTTTTTTTCTTTTCTGCTCCTTTGTTTGCAGCGAGGCAGCTCGCGAGGACAGGTGAGCTGCTGGACTCTTGAACAAAAACGTTGAGGGCGAGGAAGGGAATCCTGGCTACGCTTAGGCTTGGGGAAGTGTACGTGGGTATGCGTGTCTGTCATCCGCGCGGCTCTGGGAAAGCGCGTTCCAGGGCAGCTGAAGCTGCCCGCGGGTCAAGAAGAAGGGCCGGGGGTCTGAAAAGAAGCGGGCGCGCTGCGGCGGCGCGGGGGGCGCGGCGCGCCCGCGCTCGGTGCTGCCGTCTGGTGGCCACAGGCCGGTACTGCAGCTGGGAAGCGGCGCCCTGTGCCCGTGCCGGGGCGGGGCCGAGGGGGGCGCTGCCGCTGCGGGCGGGGTCGTGGCCGTGGCCGTCAGAAAGCCGGGGGGGCAGCGGTCGGACCGGCCGCCGGGAAAAAAAGAGAGGCCCCCGGCTGTCGTGGGGCAGCCCCGCTGCGAGGGGGCACGGGCGAGGAGGCGGCAGCGGTGGCGGCGTCTTCTCGGTCCCGGGCAGAGGGGGGAGAAACCTGCCGGCCGGCGCTCCTTAGGGTTGAGCGTTTCTCTTGTCTTTGTTGACAGTGAATTTATGGGCACACTGGAAATAGCCTTGAATGTTTAAACGTAGAACGGAATTTTTAGTGAGAAGTGGCATGGGTATAGTTAATTTTGGAGCACCTGGGTGCCAGTTGGAATGTAAGGAATGAAACGGGATGGAAAGTAGTAATCGAACCTGGGGTTTACTTGTGGGTTTTTTTCCTCGTTAATATGTCGATGGCATGTTGTCCTGCGGCTCGATCCCCGTTCTGTTTAGTGGAGTCTTCAATTGAGGACATTCAGGTAAAAAAATGTGTCCTTCCAGAAAAGGACTAATTGTTCGTAGGGCTGAGAGAGGCTTTTAAGTACGTGATCAGAATCGAAGCTGAATACTACTTTACGATGCTGCTGTTGGTCTTCGCTTTCGTTTGTTTCCCCGCCGCTCCCTAATGTTTGGGAGCTCCAAGTCGGATTTTATTTTTGTTCAATGACTAAGACGTGTTTTTTCCCCCGGGAGGGGCTGTGCTTCAAAATGAATGTGTTTGCTCACAAATGTGCAAGTCCGTTGGTGTAAGACAAACAGAAACCCACCGTAGTCAAGTTCGAAGCGTGTGTCTGGGAGATGGATGGTTTAATTTTACGAGTTCACGCCTATGCAATTTTAGCGCCGGAGGAAAATGAAAGCTAAGGGCTTTTTGTGGTGTGGGTAGGCATCCGCACACCTTTTTAGGATAAGCGAATGACCGCGGTTTGTTCTTTACTTTTTAGTTTCCATCTTTGAAGCTGCACGGCCAAATGCGCTCGGGGTCCCCGCAGGGCGGCGAGCAGGCGAGTGAGGATGCAGAGCGGGCCAATCAGACGGCGCGAGCAAGGTTGAGGGGCGGAGCGCTGATAGGCGGCGAGAATGGCGATTGACGTGCGTAGGCAGCCAATGAGGTTGGCGGAGGGGCGGTGCTTGCGAAGTCCCTACTGCGCATGCCCAAGTGGGCGCAGTCCTCAGTCAGGTCCGGCGCAGGCGCGGGCTTGTGGGGGCGGAGCGCGGGAAGGAGCATCCAATAGGAGGGCAGCGCGGTGGGGTGGAAAGCAGCCAATGAGAGCGCGCCGACTCAATCCAGTTGGAATAGCTAGCTCCCTGGCAAGCGTGTCCGTGGTGTCTCGGGGGGGTACCGGGAATGAACGGGACGGGCGTCGGGGCGAGGGACGGGAGGCTGCGGAGCTCTCGCTGCGGCCGGCTCCCGGGGATCTGGAGGCAGGCGGTTCAGGGCAGGGCAGTCCTTGGTGAGGTCCCCGGAGCCGGCAGAGGGGCATGAGGTGACGGGCGGGAACCTCCCGCCGGGTGTCGGTGCCCGCTGAGCGCGGCGGGACGGTGGGAGGGAGCGAGGGGAACGGAGCGGCGAAATAGGCGGCAGGTGAGTGCGGGCGTGGCGAGGGTGACCGTGACGTTGGAACAGGAGGAACGGGATGGGCCAGTGCGGTGGGGAGGTGTTTAGTTAGGTTTCCCCTTCCTGCCCTCATGGCCGAGCTCGCGAAGCTGGTGAGAGGCGTGTGACTCTTAGGGCAGGTGGGCTAACGGTCTGTGGCCTGGAGCCGTGTCTCCCGTGCAGCGCCCGTTCCCGGTATTGCAGTCTCTCCGGGAGCGGCGCAGCCCCCTTTTGTCAGGGGGATGTTTAAAAACAGAGCTAAGGTGCGGTTGCAGGCTCGGCGGCGTGGCGAGTGGGGTGCCGCTTTGGCGGAAGCGCGGAAGCTCAGGGCGAGGCCCGGCGGGTTCTGTGTCCGTACGTGCGATTGGGTGTGTCCACCCACGCCAGGCTCAGGGTCCTTCCCGGCCCGAGCGCCCTCCCCGTGGAGAGGAGCCCCGTGGAGCCGTGGCACCCACGCGCTCAGCTTCCCCTTTCTGGACAACGTGGCACAAGAGAAGGAAAAAGAAAACGCACACACAAAAAGACAGCGCAAGGCCTCGCGCCCAATATGCACGTGGCTTTGCGCTTCGGGCGGGGAGGCGATGGGCGGAGGGAATGGCAATTCAAGTGCAGAGCGGGCCGATCGCGTGCTTGCATGCTGCCGCGGGCCGGGGACAGCCGGGGTCGGGACTCGGAGGCGCTGCCTCCGGGTGCCGTCGGCCAGCAGAGCAAGCCGGGCGCGTTAGCCTTCCGGCACCGGGCTGGCGGGCGGTTTTTGTTGTCTCCTTATAGGCACGAAACCCGAAGAGGGTTGTGTGCAATGGACTGTAAGCTGACTGATTTTCTGCGATTAAGTGAGCATGGGGTTTCCCACAGAAGGCCCGGCTGATGCGGCACCGAGTGACTTATCTGGGATTGGAGATCTCCGGAGGACGGCGAGAGCTGGGGACAGAGCGGAAAGAACCTGTTTGCCGGACGCCGGAACCGGCGACGGTGAAAGGGCTGCGGACGTTTCTTGAAAGGACAGGTTGGTGCGGGCTTTGGATTTGGAATGATGGGCTCTCAGTAAAGCCTTTGTACGAACTGTTAAAAGAAAACAGCTCCGAGTTGAATTGGACGGGAGAAGCCGGGAGGGCTTTTTCGCAACTGAAAAAGGAACTGGCGAGGGCTCCGGCCCTGGGCCTCCCAGGTGTCACCAAACCATTTTGGTTGTACTCACACGAAAGGCAAAGTATTGCTTTGGGTGTTCCGGCACGGCGGTTAAGGTCTCCTAAGCGAGCCGTGGTCTGCTTCCCTAAGCAGCCAGACGAAGCGAGCAAAGGCCGGCCTGGCTGTCTTTGAGCCGTGGCAGCTGTCGCGCTCGACGTGCGGGAAGCTCGTAAGCTCACTGTGGGACAGCAAATGACTGTATTAGCGTCCCCTGAAATACCAGGCCGTGTGGGTGGAACAAGATGATGGAAATATTGCTACTACTGACATTGTCAATCCAGCTTCTCTCCTCAGTGGATCTGTTTCGGAGCCTGTGGTGTCCGATTGCTCGGAAACAACAGAAGCTGTTTACTCCAGCGGACCGGATCTAAAGGACCAGCCGGCCACTGGAGGATGCTGAAGGCTCCTGGTTCACCGTCGGAAGCAGCTCTGCGTAAAGCGAGGAGTACGTCAAGCCGGGTGTGCGGTGACAACTACCCACAAGGTAATCGAAACTAAACCTTTACCTGCAGAGACTTCTGCCCAGAAAGCTGCGCTCACACGAGCTTTAGAATTATCCAAAGAGGAGGAGGTTAATATTTGCACTGTTTCAAAGTATGTTTTTAGAATGGTGCGTGCCATTTGAAAAGAACAAAGTTTATTAACAGCAGAAGGAAGACAGATTAAATATGATGCTCCAATTGTTGGAAGCTGTGCCGTTGCTAGAAGAGTTGCCATCGTGCGTTGCAAAGGGCATCGAAAGGGAGCAGTGATCAGGAAACTGGAAATAAATTGGCAGATCGCAGATTATACTGCTAGACAAGCAGTGTCACGGCCCCCCTGCCCTGCCTGGCCTCGCTGGCTTTTCTGTTGTTCCGTGGCGGTCCTTCTCCCGCCCTTTCTAACTGCTTTCCCCTCCCTCCCCCAGCCAGCCATCCCCTCTTTCTTTTCTCTCTTCCTGGGTGTTTTTTTCTTTCTGCGTATCTCTCTCCAGCGGCCCAGCGCCGTTGGTTTGGTTCGTTTTTTTCCGCTCCGGCGCTGTCGCGCTCTCTGTGCCTCTTTCCCCTGGCTGTCACTCTGTGGTGCTCCTCGTGTCTGTGTTTTTGCAATTCCTCCGTCTCTGTCCTGCAGCCCGTGCTATTGTCCTGCTCCCTGTCGTCGTTTCTCTCCCTGCATTCTGCCCCCGTCCTTTTTTCCCTTCCTCGCTCCATCTCTCGGTCCTGCTCCCTGCCCGCCCCCGTTCCTGTTTCTCTGCCCTTCTCCTTGTCTGTCCCCTCGTTTCTCTGTCCCGTTGCCTCTTTGTTTTTGTTTCCGTGACGGTCTGCCCCGCTCCCTGTCCCGCGGCCCGGCGCCCGTTTCTCCTTGGTCTGTCTCTCCCGCTGCCCATTCTAGGAGTTTTCCCCACCGTCTGTGTCCTGCTGCTGGTCTCTGATCTTGGCCTCTCCTTCCCTTTGCCCTGCCTCCCTGTCCCTTTTGCCTCTCTCTCTGTGTCGCCTTGTCTTGCTCCCTGTCCCTGTCTTTCTCTGACAAGCTGACCTGCTCCTTGCCCTCCTTTTTCGTGGAATCACAGGCTCATTCTGCTTGGAAAAGACACGTGCAATTTTATAATCTCTCGACTGTTTCGAGAAACTGCCTGGAAGAGATCATTCCTTTTCTTGTTTTCTTTTCTTTTTTTTTTTCTTTTCTGCTCCTTTGTTTGCAGCGAGGCAGCTCGCGAGGACAGGTGAGCTGCTGGACTCTTGAACAAAAACGTTGAGGGCGAGGAAGGGAATCCTGGCTACGCTTAGGCTTGGGGAAGTGTACGTGGGTATGCGTGTCTGTCATCCGCGCGGCTCTGGGAAAGCGCGTTCCAGGGCAGCTGAAGCTGCCCGCGGGTCAAGAAGAAGGGCCGGGGGTCTGAAAAGAAGCGGGCGCGCTGCGGCGGCGCGGGGGGCGCGGCGCGCCCGCGCTCGGTGCTGCCGTCTGGTGGCCACAGGCCGGTACTGCAGCTGGGAAGCGGCGCCCTGTGCCCGTGCCGGGGCGGGGCCGAGGGGGGCGCTGCCGCTGCGGGCGGGGTCGTGGCCGTGGCCGTCAGAAAGCCGGGGGGGCAGCGGTCGGACCGGCCGCCGGGAAAAAAAGAGAGGCCCCCGGCTGTCGTGGGGCAGCCCCGCTGCGAGGGGGCACGGGCGAGGAGGCGGCAGCGGTGGCGGCGTCTTCTCGGTCCCGGGCAGAGGGGGGAGAAACCTGCCGGCCGGCGCTCCTTAGGGTTGAGCGTTTCTCTTGTCTTTGTTGACAGTGAATTTATGGGCACACTGGAAATAGCCTTGAATGTTTAAACGTAGAACGGAATTTTTAGTGAGAAGTGGCATGGGTATAGTTAATTTTGGAGCACCTGGGTGCCAGTTGGAATGTAAGGAATGAAACGGGATGGAAAGTAGTAATCGAACCTGGGGTTTACTTGTGGGTTTTTTTCCTCGTTAATATGTCGATGGCATGTTGTCCTGCGGCTCGATCCCCGTTCTGTTTAGTGGAGTCTTCAATTGAGGACATTCAGGTAAAAAAATGTGTCCTTCCAGAAAAGGACTAATTGTTCGTAGGGCTGAGAGAGGCTTTTAAGTACGTGATCAGAATCGAAGCTGAATACTACTTTACGATGCTGCTGTTGGTCTTCGCTTTCGTTTGTTTCCCCGCCGCTCCCTAATGTTTGGGAGCTCCAAGTCGGATTTTATTTTTGTTCAATGACTAAGACGTGTTTTTTCCCCCGGGAGGGGCTGTGCTTCAAAATGAATGTGTTTGCTCACAAATGTGCAAGTCCGTTGGTGTAAGACAAACAGAAACCCACCGTAGTCAAGTTCGAAGCGTGTGTCTGGGAGATGGATGGTTTAATTTTACGAGTTCACGCCTATGCAATTTTAGCGCCGGAGGAAAATGAAAGCTAAGGGCTTTTTGTGGTGTGGGTAGGCATCCGCACACCTTTTTAGGATAAGCGAATGACCGCGGTTTGTTCTTTACTTTTTAGTTTCCATCTTTGAAGCTGCACGGCCAAATGCGCTCGGGGTCCCCGCAGGGCGGCGAGCAGGCGAGTGAGGATGCAGAGCGGGCCAATCAGACGGCGCGAGCAAGGTTGAGGGGCGGAGCGCTGATAGGCGGCGAGAATGGCGATTGACGTGCGTAGGCAGCCAATGAGGTTGGCGGAGGGGCGGTGCTTGCGAAGTCCCTACTGCGCATGCCCAAGTGGGCGCAGTCCTCAGTCAGGTCCGGCGCAGGCGCGGGCTTGTGGGGGCGGAGCGCGGGAAGGAGCATCCAATAGGAGGGCAGCGCGGTGGGGTGGAAAGCAGCCAATGAGAGCGCGCCGACTCAATCCAGTTGGAATAGCTAGCTCCCTGGCAAGCGTGTCCGTGGTGTCTCGGGGGGGTACCGGGAATGAACGGGACGGGCGTCGGGGCGAGGGACGGGAGGCTGCGGAGCTCTCGCTGCGGCCGGCTCCCGGGGATCTGGAGGCAGGCGGTTCAGGGCAGGGCAGTCCTTGGTGAGGTCCCCGGAGCCGGCAGAGGGGCATGAGGTGACGGGCGGGAACCTCCCGCCGGGTGTCGGTGCCCGCTGAGCGCGGCGGGACGGTGGGAGGGAGCGAGGGGAACGGAGCGGCGAAATAGGCGGCAGGTGAGTGCGGGCGTGGCGAGGGTGACCGTGACGTTGGAACAGGAGGAACGGGATGGGCCAGTGCGGTGGGGAGGTGTTTAGTTAGGTTTCCCCTTCCTGCCCTCATGGCCGAGCTCGCGAAGCTGGTGAGAGGCGTGTGACTCTTAGGGCAGGTGGGCTAACGGTCTGTGGCCTGGAGCCGTGTCTCCCGTGCAGCGCCCGTTCCCGGTATTGCAGTCTCTCCGGGAGCGGCGCAGCCCCCTTTTGTCAGGGGGATGTTTAAAAACAGAGCTAAGGTGCGGTTGCAGGCTCGGCGGCGTGGCGAGTGGGGTGCCGCTTTGGCGGAAGCGCGGAAGCTCAGGGCGAGGCCCGGCGGGTTCTGTGTCCGTACGTGCGATTGGGTGTGTCCACCCACGCCAGGCTCAGGGTCCTTCCCGGCCCGAGCGCCCTCCCCGTGGAGAGGAGCCCCGTGGAGCCGTGGCACCCACGCGCTCAGCTTCCCCTTTCTGGACAACGTGGCACAAGAGAAGGAAAAAGAAAACGCACACACAAAAAGACAGCGCAAGGCCTCGCGCCCAATATGCACGTGGCTTTGCGCTTCGGGCGGGGAGGCGATGGGCGGAGGGAATGGCAATTCAAGTGCAGAGCGGGCCGATCGCGTGCTTGCATGCTGCCGCGGGCCGGGGACAGCCGGGGTCGGGACTCGGAGGCGCTGCCTCCGGGTGCCGTCGGCCAGCAGAGCAAGCCGGGCGCGTTAGCCTTCCGGCACCGGGCTGGCGGGCGGTTTTTGTTGTCTCCTTATAGGCACGAAACCCGAAGAGGGTTGTGTGCAATGGACTGTAAGCTGACTGATTTTCTGCGATTAAGTGAGCATGGGGTTTCCCACAGAAGGCCCGGCTGATGCGGCACCGAGTGACTTATCTGGGATTGGAGATCTCCGGAGGACGGCGAGAGCTGGGGACAGAGCGGAAAGAACCTGTTTGCCGGACGCCGGAACCGGCGACGGTGAAAGGGCTGCGGACGTTTCTTGAAAGGACAGGTTGGTGCGGGCTTTGGATTTGGAATGATGGGCTCTCAGTAAAGCCTTTGTACGAACTGTTAAAAGAAAACAGCTCCGAGTTGAATTGGACGGGAGAAGCCGGGAGGGCTTTTTCGCAACTGAAAAAGGAACTGGCGAGGGCTCCGGCCCTGGGCCTCCCAGGTGTCACCAAACCATTTTGGTTGTACTCACACGAAAGGCAAAGTATTGCTTTGGGTGTTCCGGCACGGCGGTTAAGGTCTCCTAAGCGAGCCGTGGTCTGCTTCCCTAAGCAGCCAGACGAAGCGAGCAAAGGCCGGCCTGGCTGTCTTTGAGCCGTGGCAGCTGTCGCGCTCGACGTGCGGGAAGCTCGTAAGCTCACTGTGGGACAGCAAATGACTGTATTAGCGTCCCCTGAAATACCAGGCCGTGTGGGTGGAACAAGATGATGGAAATATTGCTACTACTGACATTGTCAATCCAGCTTCTCTCCTCAGTGGATCTGTTTCGGAGCCTGTGGTGTCCGATTGCTCGGAAACAACAGAAGCTGTTTACTCCAGCGGACCGGATCTAAAGGACCAGCCGGCCACTGGAGGATGCTGAAGGCTCCTGGTTCACCGTCGGAAGCAGCTCTGCGTAAAGCGAGGAGTACGTCAAGCCGGGTGTGCGGTGACAACTACCCACAAGGTAATCGAAACTAAACCTTTACCTGCAGAGACTTCTGCCCAGAAAGCTGCGCTCACACGAGCTTTAGAATTATCCAAAGAGGAGGAGGTTAATATTTGCACTGTTTCAAAGTATGTTTTTAGAATGGTGCGTGCCATTTGAAAAGAACAAAGTTTATTAACAGCAGAAGGAAGACAGATTAAATATGATGCTCCAATTGTTGGAAGCTGTGCCGTTGCTAGAAGAGTTGCCATCGTGCGTTGCAAAGGGCATCGAAAGGGAGCAGTGATCAGGAAACTGGAAATAAATTGGCAGATCGCAGATTATACTGCTAGACAAGCAGTGTCACGGCCCCCCTGCCCTGCCTGGCCTCGCTGGCTTTTCTGTTGTTCCGTGGCGGTCCTTCTCCCGCCCTTTCTAACTGCTTTCCCCTCCCTCCCCCAGCCAGCCATCCCCTCTTTCTTTTCTCTCTTCCTGGGTGTTTTTTTCTTTCTGCGTATCTCTCTCCAGCGGCCCAGCGCCGTTGGTTTGGTTCGTTTTTTTCCGCTCCGGCGCTGTCGCGCTCTCTGTGCCTCTTTCCCCTGGCTGTCACTCTGTGGTGCTCCTCGTGTCTGTGTTTTTGCAATTCCTCCGTCTCTGTCCTGCAGCCCGTGCTATTGTCCTGCTCCCTGTCGTCGTTTCTCTCCCTGCATTCTGCCCCCGTCCTTTTTTCCCTTCCTCGCTCCATCTCTCGGTCCTGCTCCCTGCCCGCCCCCGTTCCTGTTTCTCTGCCCTTCTCCTTGTCTGTCCCCTCGTTTCTCTGTCCCGTTGCCTCTTTGTTTTTGTTTCCGTGACGGTCTGCCCCGCTCCCTGTCCCGCGGCCCGGCGCCCGTTTCTCCTTGGTCTGTCTCTCCCGCTGCCCATTCTAGGAGTTTTCCCCACCGTCTGTGTCCTGCTGCTGGTCTCTGATCTTGGCCTCTCCTTCCCTTTGCCCTGCCTCCCTGTCCCTTTTGCCTCTCTCTGTGTCGCCTTGTCTTGCTCCCTGTCCCTGTCTTTCTCTGACAAGCTGACCTGCTCCTTGCCCTCCTTTTTCGTGGAATCACAGGCTCATTCTGCTTGGAAAAGACACGTGCAATTTTATAATCTCTCGACTGTTTCGAGAAACTGCTTGGAAGAGATCATTCCTTTTCTTGTTTTCTTTTCTTTTTTTTTTTCTTTTCTGCTCCTTTGTTTGCAGCGAGGCAGCTCGCGAGGACAGGTGAGCTGCTGGACTCTTGAACAAAAACGTTGAGGGCGAGGAAGGGAATCCTGGCTACGCTTAGGCTTGGGGAAGTGTACGTGGGTATGCGTGTCTGTCATCCGCGCGGCTCTGGGAAAGCGCGTTCCAGGGCAGCTGAAGCTGCCCGCGGGTCAAGAAGAAGGGCCGGGGGTCTGAAAAGAAGCGGGCGCGCTGCGGCGGCGCGGGGGGCGCGGCGCGCCCGCGCTCGGTGCTGCCGTCTGGTGGCCACAGGCCGGTACTGCAGCTGGGAAGCGGCGCCCTGTGCCCGTGCCGGGGCGGGGCCGAGGGGGGCGCTGCCGCTGCGGGCGGGGTCGTGGCCGTGGCCGTCAGAAAGCCGGGGGGGCAGCGGTCGGACCGGCCGCCGGGAAAAAAAGAGAGGCCCCCGGCTGTCGTGGGGCAGCCCCGCTGCGAGGGGGCACGGGCGAGGAGGCGGCAGCGGTGGCGGCGTCTTCTCGGTCCCGGGCAGAGGGGGGAGAAACCTGCCGGCCGGCGCTCCTTAGGGTTGAGCGTTTCTCTTGTCTTTGTTGACAGTGAATTTATGGGCACACTGGAAATAGCCTTGAATGTTTAAACGTAGAACGGAATTTTTAGTGAGAAGTGGCATGGGTATAGTTAATTTTGGAGCACCTGGGTGCCAGTTGGAATGTAAGGAATGAAACGGGATGGAAAGTAGTAATCGAACCTGGGGTTTACTTGTGGGTTTTTTTCCTCGTTAATATGTCGATGGCATGTTGTCCTGCGGCTCGATCCCCGTTCTGTTTAGTGGAGTCTTCAATTGAGGACATTCAGGTAAAAAAATGTGTCCTTCCAGAAAAGGACTAATTGTTCGTAGGGCTGAGAGAGGCTTTTAAGTACGTGATCAGAATCGAAGCTGAATACTACTTTACGATGCTGCTGTTGGTCTTCGCTTTCGTTTGTTTCCCCGCCGCTCCCTAATGTTTGGGAGCTCCAAGTCGGATTTTATTTTTGTTCAATGACTAAGACGTGTTTTTTCCCCCGGGAGGGGCTGTGCTTCAAAATGAATGTGTTTGCTCACAAATGTGCAAGTCCGTTGGTGTAAGACAAACAGAAACCCACCGTAGTCAAGTTCGAAGCGTGTGTCTGGGAGATGGATGGTTTAATTTTACGAGTTCACGCCTATGCAATTTTAGCGCCGGAGGAAAATGAAAGCTAAGGGCTTTTTGTGGTGTGGGTAGGCATCCGCACACCTTTTTAGGATAAGCGAATGACCGCGGTTTGTTCTTTACTTTTTAGTTTCCATCTTTGAAGCTGCACGGCCAAATGCGCTCGGGGTCCCCGCAGGGCGGCGAGCAGGCGAGTGAGGATGCAGAGCGGGCCAATCAGACGGCGCGAGCAAGGTTGAGGGGCGGAGCGCTGATAGGCGGCGAGAATGGCGATTGACGTGCGTAGGCAGCCAATGAGGTTGGCGGAGGGGCGGTGCTTGCGAAGTCCCTACTGCGCATGCCCAAGTGGGCGCAGTCCTCAGTCAGGTCCGGCGCAGGCGCGGGCTTGTGGGGGCGGAGCGCGGGAAGGAGCATCCAATAGGAGGGCAGCGCGGTGGGGTGGAAAGCAGCCAATGAGAGCGCGCCGACTCAATCCAGTTGGAATAGCTAGCTCCCTGGCAAGCGTGTCCGTGGTGTCTCGGGGGGGTACCGGGAATGAACGGGACGGGCGTCGGGGCGAGGGACGGGAGGCTGCGGAGCTCTCGCTGCGGCCGGCTCCCGGGGATCTGGAGGCAGGCGGTTCAGGGCAGGGCAGTCCTTGGTGAGGTCCCCGGAGCCGGCAGAGGGGCATGAGGTGACGGGCGGGAACCTCCCGCCGGGTGTCGGTGCCCGCTGAGCGCGGCGGGACGGTGGGAGGGAGCGAGGGGAACGGAGCGGCGAAATAGGCGGCAGGTGAGTGCGGGCGTGGCGAGGGTGACCGTGACGTTGGAACAGGAGGAACGGGATGGGCCAGTGCGGTGGGGAGGTGTTTAGTTAGGTTTCCCCTTCCTGCCCTCATGGCCGAGCTCGCGAAGCTGGTGAGAGGCGTGTGACTCTTAGGGCAGGTGGGCTAACGGTCTGTGGCCTGGAGCCGTGTCTCCCGTGCAGCGCCCGTTCCCGGTATTGCAGTCTCTCCGGGAGCGGCGCAGCCCCCTTTTGTCAGGGGGATGTTTAAAAACAGAGCTAAGGTGCGGTTGCAGGCTCGGCGGCGTGGCGAGTGGGGTGCCGCTTTGGCGGAAGCGCGGAAGCTCAGGGCGAGGCCCGGCGGGTTCTGTGTCCGTACGTGCGATTGGGTGTGTCCACCCACGCCAGGCTCAGGGTCCTTCCCGGCCCGAGCGCCCTCCCCGTGGAGAGGAGCCCCGTGGAGCCGTGGCACCCACGCGCTCAGCTTCCCCTTTCTGGACAACGTGGCACAAGAGAAGGAAAAAGAAAACGCACACACAAAAAGACAGCGCAAGGCCTCGCGCCCAATATGCACGTGGCTTTGCGCTTCGGGCGGGGAGGCGATGGGCGGAGGGAATGGCAATTCAAGTGCAGAGCGGGCCGATCGCGTGCTTGCATGCTGCCGCGGGCCGGGGACAGCCGGGGTCGGGACTCGGAGGCGCTGCCTCCGGGTGCCGTCGGCCAGCAGAGCAAGCCGGGCGCGTTAGCCTTCCGGCACCGGGCTGGCGGGCGGTTTTTGTTGTCTCCTTATAGGCACGAAACCCGAAGAGGGTTGTGTGCAATGGACTGTAAGCTGACTGATTTTCTGCGATTAAGTGAGCATGGGGTTTCCCACAGAAGGCCCGGCTGATGCGGCACCGAGTGACTTATCTGGGATTGGAGATCTCCGGAGGACGGCGAGAGCTGGGGACAGAGCGGAAAGAACCTGTTTGCCGGACGCCGGAACCGGCGACGGTGAAAGGGCTGCGGACGTTTCTTGAAAGGACAGGTTGGTGCGGGCTTTGGATTTGGAATGATGGGCTCTCAGTAAAGCCTTTGTACGAACTGTTAAAAGAAAACAGCTCCGAGTTGAATTGGACGGGAGAAGCCGGGAGGGCTTTTTCGCAACTGAAAAAGGAACTGGCGAGGGCTCCGGCCCTGGGCCTCCCAGGTGTCACCAAACCATTTTGGTTGTACTCACACGAAAGGCAAAGTATTGCTTTGGGTGTTCCGGCACGGCGGTTAAGGTCTCCTAAGCGAGCCGTGGTCTGCTTCCCTAAGCAGCCAGACGAAGCGAGCAAAGGCCGGCCTGGCTGTCTTTGAGCCGTGGCAGCTGTCGCGCTCGACGTGCGGGAAGCTCGTAAGCTCACTGTGGGACAGCAAATGACTGTATTAGCGTCCCCTGAAATACCAGGCCGTGTGGGTGGAACAAGATGATGGAAATATTGCTACTACTGACATTGTCAATCCAGCTTCTCTCCTCAGTGGATCTGTTTCGGAGCCTGTGGTGTCCGATTGCTCGGAAACAACAGAAGCTGTTTACTCCAGCGGACCGGATCTAAAGGACCAGCCGGCCACTGGAGGATGCTGAAGGCTCCTGGTTCACCGTCGGAAGCAGCTCTGCGTAAAGCGAGGAGTACGTCAAGCCGGGTGTGCGGTGACAACTACCCACAAGGTAATCGAAACTAAACCTTTACCTGCAGAGACTTCTGCCCAGAAAGCTGCGCTCACACGAGCTTTAGAATTATCCAAAGAGGAGGAGGTTAATATTTGCACTGTTTCAAAGTATGTTTTTAGAATGGTGCGTGCCATTTGAAAAGAACAAAGTTTATTAACAGCAGAAGGAAGACAGATTAAATATGATGCTCCAATTGTTGGAAGCTGTGCCGTTGCTAGAAGAGTTGCCATCGTGCGTTGCAAAGGGCATCGAAAGGGAGCAGTGATCAGGAAACTGGAAATAAATTGGCAGATCGCAGATTATACTGCTAGACAAGCAGTGTCACAGCCCCCCTGCCCTGCCTGGCCTCGCTGGCTTTTCTGTTGTTCCGTGGCGGTCCTTCTCCCGCCCTTTCTAACTGCTTTCCCCTCCCTCCCCCAGCCAGCCATCCCCTCTTTCTTTTCTCTCTTCCTGGGTGTTTTTTTCTTTCTGCGTATCTCTCTCCAGCGGCCCAGCGCCGTTGGTTTGGTTCGTTTTTTTCCGCTCCGGCGCTGTCGCGCTCTCTGTGCCTCTTTCCCCTGGCTGTCACTCTGTGGTGCTCCTCGTGTCTGTGTTTTTGCAATTCCTCCGTCTCTGTCCTGCAGCCCGTGCTATTGTCCTGCTCCCTGTCGTCGTTTCTCTCCGTGCATTCTGCCCCCGTCCTTTTTTCCCTTCCTCGCTCCATCTCTCGGTCCTGCTCCCTGCCCGCCCCCGTTCCTGTTTCTCTGCCCTTCTCCTTGTCTGTCCCCTCGTTTCTCTGTCCCGTTGCCTCTTTGTTTTTGTTTCCGTGACGGTCTGCCCCGCTCCCTGTCCCGCGGCCCGGCGCCCGTTTCTCCTTGGTCTGTCTCTCCCGCTGCCCATTCTAGGAGTTTTCCCCACCGTCTGTGTCCTGCTGCTGGTCTCTGATCTTGGCCTCTCCTTCCCTTTGCCCTGCCTCCCTGTCCCTTTTGCCTCTCTCTGTGTCGCCTTGTCTTGCTCCCTGTCCCTGTCTTTCTCTGACAAGCTGACCTGCTCCTTGCCCTCCTTTTTCGTGGAATCACAGGCTCATTCTGCTTGGAAAAGACACGTGCAATTTTATAATCTCTCGACTGTTTCGAGAAACTGCTTGGAAGAGATCATTCCTTTTCTTGTTTTCTTTTCTTTTTTTTTTTCTTTTCTGCTCCTTTGTTTGCAGCGAGGCAGCTCGCGAGGACAGGTGAGCTGCTGGACTCTTGAACAAAAACGTTGAGGGCGAGGAAGGGAATCCTGGCTACGCTTAGGCTTGGGGAAGTGTACGTGGGTATGCGTGTCTGTCATCCGCGCGGCTCTGGGAAAGCGCGTTCCAGGGCAGCTGAAGCTGCCCGCGGGTCAAGAAGAAGGGCCGGGGGTCTGAAAAGAAGCGGGCGCGCTGCGGCGGCGCGGGGGGCGCGGCGCGCCCGCGCTCGGTGCTGCCGTCTGGTGGCCACAGGCCGGTACTGCAGCTGGGAAGCGGCGCCCTGTGCCCGTGCCGGGGCGGGGCCGAGGGGGGCGCTGCCGCTGCGGGCGGGGTCGTGGCCGTGGCCGTCAGAAAGCCGGGGGGGCAGCGGTCGGACCGGCCGCCGGGAAAAAAAGAGAGGCCCCCGGCTGTCGTGGGGCAGCCCCGCTGCGAGGGGGCACGGGCGAGGAGGCGGCAGCGGTGGTGGCGTCTTCTCGGTCCCGGGCAGAGGGGGGAGAAACCTGCCGGCCGGCGCTCCTTAGGGTTGAGCGTTTCTCTTGTCTTTGTTGACAGTGAATTTATGGGCACACTGGAAATAGCCTTGAATGTTTAAACGTAGAACGGAATTTTTAGTGAGAAGTGGCATGGGTATAGTTAATTTTGGAGCACCTGGGTGCCAGTTGGAATGTAAGGAATGAAACGGGATGGAAAGTAGTAATCGAACCTGGGGTTTACTTGTGGGTTTTTTTCCTCGTTAATATGTCGATGGCATGTTGTCCTGCGGCTCGATCCCCGTTCTGTTTAGTGGAGTCTTCAATTGAGGACATTCAGGTAAAAAAATGTGTCCTTCCAGAAAAGGACTAATTGTTCGTAGGGCTGAGAGAGGCTTTTAAGTACGTGATCAGAATCGAAGCTGAATACTACTTTACGATGCTGCTGTTGGTCTTCGCTTTCGTTTGTTTCCCCGCCGCTCCCTAATGTTTGGGAGCTCCAAGTCGGATTTTATTTTTGTTCAATGACTAAGACGTGTTTTTTCCCCCGGGAGGGGCTGTGCTTCAAAATGAATGTGTTTGCTCACAAATGTGCAAGTCCGTTGGTGTAAGACAAACAGAAACCCACCGTAGTCAAGTTCGAAGCGTGTGTCTGGGAGATGGATGGTTTAATTTTACGAGTTCACGCCTATGCAATTTTAGCGCCGGAGGAAAATGAAAGCTAAGGGCTTTTTGTGGTGTGGGTAGGCATCCGCACACCTTTTTAGGATAAGCGAATGACCGCGGTTTGTTCTTTACTTTTTAGTTTCCATCTTTGAAGCTGCACGGCCAAATGCGCTCGGGGTCCCCGCAGGGCGGCGAGCAGGCGAGTGAGGATGCAGAGCGGGCCAATCAGACGGCGCGAGCAAGGTTGAGGGGCGGAGCGCTGATAGGCGGCGAGAATGGCGATTGACGTGCGTAGGCAGCCAATGAGGTTGGCGGAGGGGCGGTGCTTGCGAAGTCCCTACTGCGCATGCCCAAGTGGGCGCAGTCCTCAGTCAGGTCCGGCGCAGGCGCGGGCTTGTGGGGGCGGAGCGCGGGAAGGAGCATCCAATAGGAGGGCAGCGCGGTGGGGTGGAAAGCAGCCAATGAGAGCGCGCCGACTCAATCCAGTTGGAATAGCTAGCTCCCTGGCAAGCGTGTCCGTGGTGTCTCGGGGGGGTACCGGGAATGAACGGGACGGGCGTCGGGGCGAGGGACGGGAGGCTGCGGAGCTCTCGCTGCGGCCGGCTCCCGGGGATCTGGAGGCAGGCGGTTCAGGGCAGGGCAGTCCTTGGTGAGGTCCCCGGAGCCGGCAGAGGGGCATGAGGTGACGGGCGGGAACCTCCCGCCGGGTGTCGGTGCCCGCTGAGCGCGGCGGGACGGTGGGAGGGAGCGAGGGGAACGGAGCGGCGAAATAGGCGGCAGGTGAGTGCGGGCGTGGCGAGGGTGACCGTGACGTTGGAACAGGAGGAACGGGATGGGCCAGTGCGGTGGGGAGGTGTTTAGTTAGGTTTCCCCTTCCTGCCCTCATGGCCGAGCTCGCGAAGCTGGTGAGAGGCGTGTGACTCTTAGGGCAGGTGGGCTAACGGTCTGTGGCCTGGAGCCGTGTCTCCCGTGCAGCGCCCGTTCCCGGTATTGCAGTCTCTCCGGGAGCGGCGCAGCCCCCTTTTGTCAGGGGGATGTTTAAAAACAGAGCTAAGGTGCGGTTGCAGGCTCGGCGGCGTGGCGAGTGGGGTGCCGCTTTGGCGGAAGCGCGGAAGCTCAGGGCGAGGCCCGGCGGGTTCTGTGTCCGTACGTGCGATTGGGTGTGTCCACCCACGCCAGGCTCAGGGTCCTTCCCGGCCCGAGCGCCCTCCCCGTGGAGAGGAGCCCCGTGGAGCCGTGGCACCCACGCGCTCAGCTTCCCCTTTCTGGACAACGTGGCACAAGAGAAGGAAAAAGAAAACGCACACACAAAAAGACAGCGCAAGGCCTCGCGCCCAATATGCACGTGGCTTTGCGCTTCGGGCGGGGAGGCGATGGGCGGAGGGAATGGCAATTCAAGTGCAGAGCGGGCCGATCGCGTGCTTGCATGCTGCCGCGGGCCGGGGACAGCCGGGGTCGGGACTCGGAGGCGCTGCCTCCGGGTGCCGTCGGCCAGCAGAGCAAGCCGGGCGCGTTAGCCTTCCGGCACCGGGCTGGCGGGCGGTTTTTGTTGTCTCCTTATAGGCACGAAACCCGAAGAGGGTTGTGTGCAATGGACTGTAAGCTGACTGATTTTCTGCGATTAAGTGAGCATGGGGTTTCCCACAGAAGGCCCGGCTGATGCGGCACCGAGTGACTTATCTGGGATTGGAGATCTCCGGAGGACGGCGAGAGCTGGGGACAGAGCGGAAAGAACCTGTTTGCCGGACGCCGGAACCGGCGACGGTGAAAGGGCTGCGGACGTTTCTTGAAAGGACAGGTTGGTGCGGGCTTTGGATTTGGAATGATGGGCTCTCAGTAAAGCCTTTGTACGAACTGTTAAAAGAAAACAGCTCCGAGTTGAATTGGACGGGAGAAGCCGGGAGGGCTTTTTCGCAACTGAAAAAGGAACTGGCGAGGGCTCCGGCCCTGGGCCTCCCAGGTGTCACCAAACCATTTTGGTTGTACTCACACGAAAGGCAAAGTATTGCTTTGGGTGTTCCGGCACGGCGGTTAAGGTCTCCTAAGCGAGCCGTGGTCTGCTTCCCTAAGCAGCCAGACGAAGCGAGCAAAGGCCGGCCTGGCTGTCTTTGAGCCGTGGCAGCTGTCGCGCTCGACGTGCGGGAAGCTCGTAAGCTCACTGTGGGACAGCAAATGACTGTATTAGCGTCCCCTGAAATACCAGGCCGTGTGGGTGGAACAAGATGATGGAAATATTGCTACTACTGACATTGTCAATCCAGCTTCTCTCCTCAGTGGATCTGTTTCGGAGCCTGTGGTGTCCGATTGCTCGGAAACAACAGAAGCTGTTTACTCCAGCGGACCGGATCTAAAGGACCAGCCGGCCACTGGAGGATGCTGAAGGCTCCTGGTTCACCGTCGGAAGCAGCTCTGCGTAAAGCGAGGAGTACGTCAAGCCGGGTGTGCGGTGACAACTACCCACAAGGTAATCGAAACTAAACCTTTACCTGCAGAGACTTCTGCCCAGAAAGCTGCGCTCACACGAGCTTTAGAATTATCCAAAGAGAAGGAGGTTAATATTTGCACTGTTTCAAAGTATGTTTTTAGAATGGTGCGTGCCATTTGAAAAGAACAAAGTTTATTAACAGCAGAAGGAAGACAGATTAAATATGATGCTCCAATTGTTGGAAGCTGTGCCGTTGCTAGAAGAGTTGCCATCGTGCGTTGCAAAGGGCATCGAAAGGGAGCAGTGATCAGGAAACTGGAAATAAATTGGCAGATCGCAGATTATACTGCTAGACAAGCAGTGTCACGGCCCCCCTGCCCTGCCTGGCCTCGCTGGCTTTTCTGTTGTTCCGTGGCGGTCCTTCTCCCGCCCTTTCTAACTGCTTTCCCCTCCCTCCCCCAGCCAGCCATCCCCTCTTTCTTTTCTCTCTTCCTGGGTGTTTTTTTCTTTCTGCGTATCTCTCTCCAGCGGCCCAGCGCCGTTGGTTTGGTTCGTTTTTTTCCGCTCCGGCGCTGTCGCGCTCTCTGTGCCTCTTTCCCCTGGCTGTCGCTCTGTGGTGCTCCTCGTGTCTGTGTTTTTGCAATTCCTCCGTCTCTGTCCTGCAGCCCGTGCTATTGTCCTGCTCCCTGTCGTCGTTTCTCTCCGTGCATTCTGCCCCCGTCCTTTTTTCCCTTCCTCGCTCCATCTCTCGGTCCTGCTCCCTGCCCGCCCCCGTTCCTGTTTCTCTGCCCTTCTCCTTGTCTTTCCCCTCGTTTCTCTGTCCCGTTGCCTCTTTGTTTTTGTTTCCGTGACGGTCTGCCCCGCTCCCTGTCCCGCGGCCCGGCGCCCGTTTCTCCTTGGTCTGTCTCTCCCGCTGCCCATTCTAGGAGTTTTCCCCACCGTCTGTGTCCTGCTGCTGGTCTCTGATCTTGGCCTCTCCTTCCCTTTGCCCTGCCTCCCTGTCCCTTTTGCCTCTCTCTCTGTGTCGCCTTGTCTTGCTCCCTGTCCCTGTCTTTCTCTGACAAGCTGACCTGCTCCTTGCCCTCCTTTTTCGTGGAATCACAGGCTCATTCTGCTTGGAAAAGACACGTGCAATTTTATAATCTCTCGACTGTTTCGAGAAACTGCTTGGAAGAGATCATTCCTTTTCTTGTTTTCTTTTCTTTTTTTTTTTCTTTTCTGCTCGTTTGTTTGCAGCGAGGCAGCTCGCGAGGACAGGTGAGCTGCTGGACTCTTGAACAAAAACGTTGAGGGCGAGGAAGGGAATCCTGGCTACGCTTAGGCTTGGGGAAGTGTACGTGGGTATGCGTGTCTGTCATCCGCGCGGCTCTGGGAAAGCGCGTTCCAGGGCAGCTGAAGCTGCCCGCGGGTCAAGAAGAAGGGCCGGGGGTCTGAAAAGAAGCGGGCGCGCTGCGGCGGCGCGGGGGGCGCGGGGCGCCCGCGCTCGGTGCTGCCGTCTGGTGGCCACAGGCCGGTACTGCAGCTGGGAAGCGGCGCCCTGTGCCCGTGCCGGGGCGGGGCCGAGGGGGGCGCTGCCGCTGCGGGCGGGGTCGTGGCCGTGGCCGTCAGAAAGCCGGGGGGGCAGCGGTCGGACCGGCCGCCGGGAAAAAAAGAGAGGCCCCCGGCTGTCGTGGGGCAGCCCCGCTGCGAGGGGGCACGGGCGAGGAGGCGGCAGCGGTGGCGGCGTCTTCTCGGTCCCGGGCAGAGGGGGGAGAAACCTGCCGGCCGGCGCTCCTTAGGGTTGAGCGTTTCTCTTGTCTTTGTTGACAGTGAATTTATGGGCACACTGGAAATAGCCTTGAATGTTTAAACGTAGAACGGAATTTTTAGTGAGAAGTGGCATGGGTATAGTTAATTTTGGAGCACCTGGGTGCCAGTTGGAATGTAAGGAATGAAACGGGATGGAAAGTAGTAATCGAACCTGGGGTTTACTTGTGGGTTTTTTTCCTCGTTAATATGTCGATGGCATGTTGTCCTGCGGCTCGATCCCCGTTCTGTTTAGTGGAGTCTTCAATTGAGGACATTCAGGTAAAAAAATGTGTCCTTCCAGAAAAGGACTAATTGTTCGTAGGGCTGAGAGAGGCTTTTAAGTACGTGATCAGAATCGAAGCTGAATACTACTTTACGATGCTGCTGTTGGTCTTCGCTTTCGTTTGTTTCCCCGCCGCTCCCTAATGTTTGGGAGCTCCAAGTCGGATTTTATTTTTGTTCAATGACTAAGACGTGTTTTTTCCCCCGGGAGGGGCTGTGCTTCAAAATGAATGTGTTTGCTCACAAATGTGCAAGTCCGTTGGTGTAAGACAAACAGAAACCCACCGTAGTCAAGTTCGAAGCGTGTGTCTGGGAGATGGATGGTTTAATTTTACGAGTTCACGCCTATGCAATTTTAGCGCCGGAGGAAAATGAAAGCTAAGGGCTTTTTGTGGTGTGGGTAGGCATCCGCACACCTTTTTAGGATAAGCGAATGACCGCGGTTTGTTCTTTACTTTTTAGTTTCCATCTTTGAAGCTGCACGGCCAAATGCGCTCGGGGTCCCCGCAGGGCGGCGAGCAGGCGAGTGAGGATGCAGAGCGGGCCAATCAGACGGCGCGAGCAAGGTTGAGGGGCGGAGCGCTGATAGGCGGCGAGAATGGCGATTGACGTGCGTAGGCAGCCAATGAGGTTGGCGGAGGGGCGGTGCTTGCGAAGTCCCTACTGCGCATGCCCAAGTGGGCGCAGTCCTCAGTCAGGTCCGGCGCAGGCGCGGGCTTGTGGGGGCGGAGCGCGGGAAGGAGCATCCAATAGGAGGGCAGCGCGGTGGGGTGGAAAGCAGCCAATGAGAGCGCGCCGACTCAATCCAGTTGGAATAGCTAGCTCCCTGGCAAGCGTGTCCGTGGTGTCTCGGGGGGTACCGGGAATGAACGGGACGGGCGTCGGGGCGAGGGACGGGAGGCTGCGGAGCTCTCGCTGCGGCCGGCTCCCGGGGATCTGGAGGCAGGCGGTTCAGGGCAGGGCAGTCCTTGGTGAGGTCCCCGGAGCCGGCAGAGGGGCATGAGGTGACGGGCGGGAACCTCCCGCCGGGTGTCGGTGCCCGCTGAGCGCGGCGGGACGGTGGGAGGGAGCGAGGGGAACGGAGCGGCGAAATAGGCGGCAGGTGAGTGCGGGCGTGGCGAGGGTGACCGTGACGTTGGAACAGGAGGAACGGGATGGGCCAGTGCGGTGGGGAGGTGTTTAGTTAGGTTTCCCCCTCCTGCCCTCATGGCCGAGCTCGCGAAGCTGGTGAGAGGCGTGTGACTCTTAGGGCAGGTGGGCTAACGGTCTGTGGCCTGGAGCCGTGTCTCCCGTGCAGCGCCCGTTCCCGGTATTGCAGTCTCTCCGGGAGCGGCGCAGCCCCCTTTTGTCAGGGGGATGTTTAAAAACAGAGCTAAGGTGCGGTTGCAGGCTCGGCGGCGTGGCGAGTGGGGTGCCGCTTTGGCGGAAGCGCGGAAGCTCAGGGCGAGGCCCGGCGGGTTCTGTGTCCGTACGTGCGATTGGGTGTGTCCACCCACGCCAGGCTCAGGGTCCTTCCCGGCCCGAGCGCCCTCCCCGTGGAGAGGAGCCCCGTGGAGCCGTGGCACCCACGCGCTCAGCTTCCCCTTTCTGGACAACGTGGCACAAGAGAAGGAAAAAGAAAACGCACACACAAAAAGACAGCGCAAGGCCTCGCGCCCAATATGCACGTGGCTTTGCGCTTCGGGCGGGGAGGCGATGGGCGGAGGGAATGGCAATTCAAGTGCAGAGCGGGCCGATCGCGTGCTTGCATGCTGCCGCGGGCCGGGGACAGCCAGGGTCGGGACTCGGAGGCGCTGCCTCCGGGTGCCGTCGGCCAGCAGAGCAAGCCGGGCGCGTTAGCCTTCCGGCACCGGGCTGGCGGGCGGTTTTTGTTGTCTCCTTATAGGCACGAAACCCGAAGAGGGTTGTGTGCAATGGACTGTAAGCTGACTGATTTTCTGCGATTAAGTGAGCATGGGGTTTCCCACAGAAGGCCCGGCTGATGCGGCACCGAGTGACTTATCTGGGATTGGAGATCTCCGGAGGACGGCGAGAGCTGGGGACAGAGCGGAAAGAACCTGTTTGCCGGACGCCGGAACCGGCGACGGTGAAAGGGCTGCGGACGTTTCTTGAAAGGACAGGTTGGTGCGGGCTTTGGATTTGGAATGATGGGCTCTCAGTAAAGCCTTTGTACGAACTGTTAAAAGAAAACAGCTCCGAGTTGAATTGGACGGGAGAAGCCGGGAGGGCTTTTTCGCAACTGAAAAAGGAACTGGCGAGGGCTCCGGCCCTGGGCCTCCCAGGTGTCACCAAACCATTTTGGTTGTACTCACACGAAAGGCAAAGTATTGCTTTGGGTGTTCCGGCACGGCGGTTAAGGTCTCCTAAGCGAGCCGTGGTCTGCTTCCCTAAGCAGCCAGACGAAGCGAGCAAAGGCCGGCCTGGCTGTCTTTGAGCCGTGGCAGCTGTCGCGCTCGACGTGCGGGAAGCTCGTAAGCTCACTGTGGGACAGCAAATGACTGTATTAGCGTCCCCTGAAATACCAGGCCGTGTGGGTGGAACAAGATGATGGAAATATTGCTACTACTGACATTGTCAATCCAGCTTCTCTCCTCAGTGGATCTGTTTCGGAGCCTGTGGTGTCCGATTGCTCGGAAACAACAGAAGCTGTTTACTCCAGCGGACCGGATCTAAAGGACCAGCCGGCCACTGGAGGATGCCGAAGGCTCCTGGTTCACCGTCGGAAGCAGCTCTGCGTAAAGCGAGGAGTACGTCAAGCCGGGTGTGCGGTGACAACTACCCACAAGGTAATCGAAACTAAACCTTTACCTGCAGAGACTTCTGCCCAGAAAGCTGCGCTCACACGAGCTTTAGAATTATCCAAAGAGGAGGAGGTTAATATTTGCACTGTTTCAAAGTATGTTTTTAGAATGGTGCGTGCCATTTGAAAAGAACAAAGTTTATTAACAGCAGAAGGAAGACAGATTAAATATGATGCTCCAATTGTTGGAAGCTGTGCCGTTGCTAGAAGAGTTGCCATCGTGCGTTGCAAAGGGCATCGAAAGGGAGCAGTGATCAGGAAACTGGAAATAAATTGGCAGATCGCAGATTATACTGCTAGACAAGCAGTGTCACGGCCCCCCTGCCCTGCCTGGCCTCGCTGGCTTTTCTGTTGTTCCGTGGCGGTCCTTCTCCCGCCCTTTCTAACTGCTTTCCCCTCCCTCCCCCAGCCAGCCATCCCCTCTTTCTTTTCTCTCTTCCTGGGTGTTTTTTTCTTTCTGCGTATCTCTCTCCAGCGGCCCAGCGCCGTTGGTTTGGTTCGTTTTTTTCCGCTCCGGCGCTGTCGCGCTCTCTGTGCCTCTTTCCCCTGGCTGTCGCTCTGTGGTGCTCCTCGTGTCTGTGTTTTTGCAATTCCTCCGTCTCTGTCCTGCAGCCCGTGCTATTGTCCTGCTCCCTGTCGTCGTTTCTCTCCCTGCATTCTGCCCCCGTCCTTTTTTCCCTTCCTCGCTCCATCTCTCGGTCCTGCTCCCTGCCCGCCCCCGTTCCTGTTTCTCTGCCCTTCTCCTTGTCTTTCCCCTCGTTTCTCTGTCCCGTTGCCTCTTTGTTTTTGTTTCCGTGACGGTCTGCCCCGCTCCCTGTCCCGCGGCCCGGCGCCCGTTTCTCCTTGGTCTGTCTCTCCCGCTGCCCATTCTAGGAGTTTTCCCCACCGTCTGTGTCCTGCTGCTGGTCTCTGATCTTGGCCTCTCCTTCCCTTTGCCCTGCCTCCCTGTCCCTTTTGCCTCTCTCTCTGTGTCGCCTTGTCTTGCTCCCTGTCCCTGTCTTTCTCTGACAAGCTGACCTGCTCCTTGCCCTCCTTTTTCGTGGAATCACAGGCTCATTCTGCTTGGAAAAGACACGTGCAATTTTATAATCTCTCGACTGTTTCGAGAAACTGCTTGGAAGAGATCATTCCTTTTCTTGTTTTCTTTTCTTTTTTTTTTTCTTTTCTGCTCGTTTGTTTGCAGCGAGGCAGCTCGCGAGGACAGGTGAGCTGCTGGACTCTTGAACAAAAACGTTGAGGGCGAGGAAGGGAATCCTGGCTACGCTTAGGCTTGGGGAAGTGTACGTGGGTATGCGTGTCTGTCATCCGCGCGGCTCTGGGAAAGCGCGTTCCAGGGCAGCTGAAGCTGCCCGCGGGTCAAGAAGAAGGGCCGGGGGTCTGAAAAGAAGCGGGCGCGCTGCGGCGGCGCGGGGGGCGCGGGGCGCCCGCGCTCGGTGCTGCCGTCTGGTGGCCACAGGCCGGTACTGCAGCTGGGAAGCGGCGCCCTGTGCCCGTGCCGGGGCGGGGCCGAGGGGGGCGCTGCCGCTGCGGGCGGGGTCGTGGCCGTGGCCGTCAGAAAGCCGGGGGGGCAGCGGTCGGACCGGCCGCCGGGAAAAAAAGAGAGGCCCCCGGCTGTCGTGGGGCAGCCCCGCTGCGAGGGGGCACGGGCGAGGAGGCGGCAGCGGTGGCGGCGTCTTCTCGGTCCCGGGCAGAGGGGGGAGAAACCTGCCGGCCGGCGCTCCTTAGGGTTGAGCGTTTCTCTTGTCTTTGTTGACAGTGAATTTATGGGCACACTGGAAATAGCCTTGAATGTTTAAACGTAGAACGGAATTTTTAGTGAGAAGTGGCATGGGTATAGTTAATTTTGGAGCACCTGGGTGCCAGTTGGAATGTAAGGAATGAAACGGGATGGAAAGTAGTAATCGAACCTGGGGTTTACTTGTGGGTTTTTTTCCTCGTTAATATGTCGATGGCATGTTGTCCTGCGGCTCGATCCCCGTTCTGTTTAGTGGAGTCTTCAATTGAGGACATTCAGGTAAAAAAATGTGTCCTTCCAGAAAAGGACTAATTGTTCGTAGGGCTGAGAGAGGCTTTTAAGTACGTGATCAGAATCGAAGCTGAATACTACTTTACGATGCTGCTGTTGGTCTTCGCTTTCGTTTGTTTCCCCGCCGCTCCCTAATGTTTGGGAGCTCCAAGTCGCATTTTATTTTTGTTCAATGACTAAGACGTGTTTTTTCCCCCGGGAGGGGCTGTGCTTCAAAATGAATGTGTTTGCTCACAAATGTGCAAGTCCGTTGGTGTAAGACAAACAGAAACCCACCGTAGTCAAGTTCGAAGCGTGTGTCTGGGAGATGGATGGTTTAATTTTACGAGTTCACGCCTATGCAATTTTAGCGCCGGAGGAAAATGAAAGCTAAGGGCTTTTTGTGGTGTGGGTAGGCATCCGCACACCTTTTTAGGATAAGCGAATGACCGCGGTTTGTTCTTTACTTTTTAGTTTCCATCTTTGAAGCTGCACGGCCAAATGCGCTCGGGGTCCCCGCAGGGCGGCGAGCAGGCGAGTGAGGATGCAGAGCGGGCCAATCAGACGGCGCGAGCAAGGTTGAGGGGCGGAGCGCTGATAGGCGGCGAGAATGGCGATTGACGTGCGTAGGCAGCCAATGAGGTTGGCGGAGGGGCGGTGCTTGCGAAGTCCCTACTGCGCATGCCCAAGTGGGCGCAGTCCTCAGTCAGGTCCGGCGCAGGCGCGGGCTTGTGGGGGCGGAGCGCGGGAAGGAGCATCCAATAGGAGGGCAGCGCGGTGGGGTGGAAAGCAGCCAATGAGAGCGCGCCGACTCAATCCAGTTGGAATAGCTAGCTCCCTGGCAAGCGTGTCCGTGGTGTCTCGGGGGGGTACCGGGAATGAACGGGACGGGCGTCGGGGCGAGGGACGGGAGGCTGCGGAGCTCTCGCTGCGGCCGGCTCCCGGGGATCTGGAGGCAGGCGGTTCAGGGCAGGGCAGTCCTTGGTGAGGTCCCCGGAGCCGGCAGAGGGGCATGAGGTGACGGGCGGGAACCTCCCGCCGGGTGTCGGTGCCCGCTGAGCGCGGCGGGACGGTGGGAGGGAGCGAGGGGAACGGAGCGGCGAAATAGGCGGCAGGTGAGTGCGGGCGTGGCGAGGGTGACCGTGACGTTGGAACAGGAGGAACGGGATGGGCCAGCGCGGTGGGGAGGTGTTTAGTTAGGTTTCCCCCTCCTGCCCTCATGGCCGAGCTCGCGAAGCTGGTGAGAGGCGTGTGACTCTTAGGGCAGGTGGGCTAACGGTCTGTGGCCTGGAGCCGTGTCTCCCGTGCAGCGCCCGTTCCCGGTATTGCAGTCTCTCCGGGAGCGGCGCAGCCCCCTTTTGTCAGGGGGATGTTTAAAAACAGAGCTAAGGTGCGGTTGCAGGCTCGGCGGCGTGGCGAGTGGGGTGCCGCTTTGGCGGAAGCGCGGAAGCTCAGGGCGAGGCCCGGCGGGTTCTGTGTCCGTACGTGCGATTGGGTGTGTCCACCCACGCCAGGCTCAGGGTCCTTCCCGGCCCGAGCGCCCTCCCCGTGGAGAGGAGCCCCGTGGAGCCGTGGCACCCACGCGCTCAGCTTCCCCTTTCTGGACAACGTGGCACAAGAGAAGGAAAAAGAAAACGCACACACAAAAAGACAGCGCAAGGCCTCGCGCCCAATATGCACGTGGCTTTGCGCTTCGGGCGGGGAGGCGATGGGCGGAGGGAATGGCAATTCAAGTGCAGAGCGGGCCGATCGCGTGCTTGCATGCTGCCGCGGGCCGGGGACAGCCGGGGTCGGGACTCGGAGGCGCTGCCTCCGGGTGCCGTCGGCCAGCAGAGCAAGCCGGGCGCGTTAGCCTTCCGGCACCGGGCTGGCGGGCGGTTTTTGTTGTCTCCTTATAGGCACGAAACCCGAAGAGGGTTGTGTGCAATGGACTGTAAGCTGACTGATTTTCTGCGATTAAGTGAGCATGGGGTTTCCCACAGAAGGCCCGGCTGATGCGGCACCGAGTGACTTATCTGGGATTGGAGATCTCCGGAGGACGGCGAGAGCTGGGGACAGAGCGGAAAGAACCTGTTTGCCGGACGCCGGAACCGGCGACGGTGAAAGGGCTGCGGACGTTTCTTGAAAGGACAGGTTGGTGCGGGCTTTGGATTTGGAATGATGGGCTCTCAGTAAAGCCTTTGTACGAACTGTTAAAAGAAAACAGCTCCGAGTTGAATTGGACGGGAGAAGCCGGGAGGGCTTTTTCGCAACTGAAAAAGGAACTGGCGAGGGCTCCGGCCCTGGGCCTCCCAGGTGTCACCAAACCATTTTGGTTGTACTCACACGAAAGGCAAAGTATTGCTTTGGGTGTTCCGGCACGGCGGTTAAGGTCTCCTAAGCGAGCCGTGGTCTGCTTCCCTAAGCAGCCAGACGAAGCGAGCAAAGGCCGGCCTGGCTGTCTTTGAGCCGTGGCAGCTGTCGCGCTCGACGTGCGGGAAGCTCGTAAGCTCACTGTGGGACAGCAAATGACTGTATTAGCGTCCCCTGAAATACCAGGCCGTGTGGGTGGAACAAGATGATGGAAATATTGCTACTACTGACATTGTCAATCCAGCTTCTCTCCTCAGTGGATCTGTTTCGGAGCCTGTGGTGTCCGATTGCTCGGAAACAACAGAAGCTGTTTACTCCAGCGGACCGGATCTAAAGGACCAGCCGGCCACTGGAGGATGCCGAAGGCTCCTGGTTCACCGTCGGAAGCAGCTCTGCGTAAAGCGAGGAGTACGTCAAGCCGGGTGTGCGGTGACAACTACCCACAAGGTAATCGAAACTAAACCTTTACCTGCAGAGACTTCTGCCCAGAAAGCTGCGCTCACACGAGCTTTAGAATTATCCAAAGAGGAGGAGGTTAATATTTGCACTGTTTCAAAGTATGTTTTTAGAATGGTGCGTGCCATTTGAAAAGAACAAAGTTTATTAACAGCAGAAGGAAGACAGATTAAATATGATGCTCCAATTGTTGGAAGCTGTGCCGTTGCTAGAAGAGTTGCCATCGTGCGTTGCAAAGGGCATCGAAAGGGAGCAGTGATCAGGAAACTGGAAATAAATTGGCAGATCGCAGATTATACTGCTAGACAAGCAGTGTCACGGCCCCCCTGCCCTGCCTGGCCTCGCTGGCTTTTCTGTTGTTCCGTGGCGGTCCTTCTCCCGCCCTTTCTAACTGCTTTCCCCTCCCTCCCCCAGCCAGCCATCCCCTCTTTCTTTTCTCTCTTCCTGGGTGTTTTTTTCTTTCTGCGTATCTCTCTCCAGCGGCCCAGCGCCGTTGGTTTGGTTCGTTTTTTTCCGCTCCGGCGCTGTCGCGCTCTCTGTGCCTCTTTCCCCTGGCTGTCGCTCTGTGGTGCTCCTCGTGTCTGTGTTTTTGCAATTCCTCCGTCTCTGTCCTGCAGCCCGTGCTATTGTCCTGCTCCCTGTCGTCGTTTCTCTCCCTGCATTCTGCCCCCGTCCTTTTTTCCCTTCCTCGCTCCATCTCTCGGTCCTGCTCCCTGCCCGCCCCCGTTCCTGTTTCTCTGCCCTTCTCCTTGTCTTTCCCCTCGTTTCTCTGTCCCGTTGCCTCTTTGTTTTTGTTTCCGTGACGGTCTGCCCCGCTCCCTGTCCCGCGGCCCGGCGCCCGTTTCTCCTTGGTCTGTCTCTCCCGCTGCCCATTCTAGGAGTTTTCCCCACCGTCTGTGTCCTGCTGCTGGTCTCTGATCTTGGCCTCTCCTTCCCTTTGCCCTGCCTCCCTGTCCCTTTTGCCTCTCTCTCTGTGTCGCCTTGTCTTGCTCCCTGTCCCTGTCTTTCTCTGACAAGCTGACCTGCTCCTTGCCCTCCTTTTTCGTGGAATCACAGGCTCATTCTGCTTGGAAAAGACACGTGCAATTTTATAATCTCTCGACTGTTTCGAGAAACTGCTTGGAAGAGATCATTCCTTTTCTTGTTTTCTTTTCTTTTTTTTTTTCTTTTCTGCTCGTTTGTTTGCAGCGAGGCAGCTCGCGAGGACAGGTGAGCTGCTGGACTCTTGAACAAAAACGTTGAGGGCGAGGAAGGGAATCCTGGCTACGCTTAGGCTTGGGGAAGTGTACGTGGGTATGCGTGTCTGTCATCCGCGCGGCTCTGGGAAAGCGCGTTCCAGGGCAGCTGAAGCTGCCCGCGGGTCAAGAAGAAGGGCCGGGGGTCTGAAAAGAAGCGGGCGCGCTGCGGCGGCGCGGGGGGCGCGGGGCGCCCGCGCTCGGTGCTGCCGTCTGGTGGCCACAGGCCGGTACTGCAGCTGGGAAGCGGCGCCCTGTGCCCGTGCCGGGGCGGGGCCGAGGGGGGCGCTGCCGCTGCGGGCGGGGTCGTGGCCGTGGCCGTCAGAAAGCCGGGGGGGCAGCGGTCGGACCGGCCGCCGGGAAAAAAAGAGAGGCCCCCGGCTGTCGTGGGGCAGCCCCGCTGCGAGGGGGCACGGGCGAGGAGGCGGCAGCGGTGGCGGCGTCTTCTCGGTCCCGGGCAGAGGGGGGAGAAACCTGCCGGCCGGCGCTCCTTAGGGTTGAGCGTTTCTCTTGTCTTTGTTGACAGTGAATTTATGGGCACACTGGAAATAGCCTTGAATGTTTAAACGTAGAACGGAATTTTTAGTGAGAAGTGGCATGGGTATAGTTAATTTTGGAGCACCTGGGTGCCAGTTGGAATGTAAGGAATGAAACGGGATGGAAAGTAGTAATCGAACCTGGGGTTTACTTGTGGGTTTTTTTCCTCGTTAATATGTCGATGGCATGTTGTCCTGCGGCTCGATCCCCGTTCTGTTTAGTGGAGTCTTCAATTGAGGACATTCAGGTAAAAAAATGTGTCCTTCCAGAAAAGGACTAATTGTTCGTAGGGCTGAGAGAGGCTTTTAAGTACGTGATCAGAATCGAAGCTGAATACTACTTTACGATGCTGCTGTTGGTCTTCGCTTTCGTTTGTTTCCCCGCCGCTCCCTAATGTTTGGGAGCTCCAAGTCGCATTTTATTTTTGTTCAATGACTAAGACGTGTTTTTTCCCCCGGGAGGGGCTGTGCTTCAAAATGAATGTGTTTGCTCACAAATGTGCAAGTCCGTTGGTGTAAGACAAACAGAAACCCACCGTAGTCAAGTTCGAAGCGTGTGTCTGGGAGATGGATGGTTTAATTTTACGAGTTCACGCCTATGCAATTTTAGCGCCGGAGGAAAATGAAAGCTAAGGGCTTTTTGTGGTGTGGGTAGGCATCCGCACACCTTTTTAGGATAAGCGAATGACCGCGGTTTGTTCTTTACTTTTTAGTTTCCATCTTTGAAGCTGCACGGCCAAATGCGCTCGGGGTCCCCGCAGGGCGGCGAGCAGGCGAGTGAGGATGCAGAGCGGGCCAATCAGACGGCGCGAGCAAGGTTGAGGGGCGGAGCGCTGATAGGCGGCGAGAATGGCGATTGACGTGCGTAGGCAGCCAATGAGGTTGGCGGAGGGGCGGTGCTTGCGAAGTCCCTACTGCGCATGCCCAAGTGGGCGCAGTCCTCAGTCAGGTCCGGCGCAGGCGCGGGCTTGTGGGGGCGGAGCGCGGGAAGGAGCATCCAATAGGAGGGCAGCGCGGTGGGGTGGAAAGCAGCCAATGAGAGCGCGCCGACTCAATCCAGTTGGAATAGCTAGCTCCCTGGCAAGCGTGTCCGTGGTGTCTCGGGGGGGTACCGGGAATGAACGGGACGGGCGTCGGGGCGAGGGACGGGAGGCTGCGGAGCTCTCGCTGCGGCCGGCTCCCGGGGATCTGGAGGCAGGCGGTTCAGGGCAGGGCAGTCCTTGGTGAGGTCCCCGGAGCCGGCAGAGGGGCATGAGGTGACGGGCGGGAACCTCCCGCCGGGTGTCGGTGCCCGCTGAGCGCGGCGGGACGGTGGGAGGGAGCGAGGGGAACGGAGCGGCGAAATAGGCGGCAGGTGAGTGCGGGCGTGGCGAGGGTGACCGTGACGTTGGAACAGGAGGAACGGGATGGGCCAGCGCGGTGGGGAGGTGTTTAGTTAGGTTTCCCCCTCCTGCCCTCATGGCCGAGCTCGCGAAGCTGGTGAGAGGCGTGTGACTCTTAGGGCAGGTGGGCTAACGGTCTGTGGCCTGGAGCCGTGTCTCCCGTGCAGCGCCCGTTCCCGGTATTGCAGTCTCTCCGGGAGCGGCGCAGCCCCCTTTTGTCAGGGGGATGTTTAAAAACAGAGCTAAGGTGCGGTTGCAGGCTCGGCGGCGTGGCGAGTGGGGTGCCGCTTTGGCGGAAGCGCGGAAGCTCAGGGCGAGGCCCGGCGGGTTCTGTGTCCGTACGTGCGATTGGGTGTGTCCACCCACGCCAGGCTCAGGGTCCTTCCCGGCCCGAGCGCCCTCCCCGTGGAGAGGAGCCCCGTGGAGCCGTGGCACCCACGCGCTCAGCTTCCCCTTTCTGGACAACGTGGCACAAGAGAAGGAAAAAGAAAACGCACACACAAAAAGACAGCGCAAGGCCTCGCGCCCAATATGCACGTGGCTTTGCGCTTCGGGCGGGGAGGCGATGGGCGGAGGGAATGGCAATTCAAGTGCAGAGCGGGCCGATCGCGTGCTTGCATGCTGCCGCGGGCCGGGGACAGCCAGGGTCGGGACTCGGAGGCGCTGCCTCCGGGTGCCGTCGGCCAGCAGAGCAAGCCGGGCGCGTTAGCCTTCCGGCACCGGGCTGGCGGGCGGTTTTTGTTGTCTCCTTATAGGCACGAAACCCGAAGAGGGTTGTGTGCAATGGACTGTAAGCTGACTGATTTTCTGCGATTAAGTGAGCATGGGGTTTCCCACAGAAGGCCCGGCTGATGCGGCACCGAGTGACTTATCTGGGATTGGAGATCTCCGGAGGACGGCGAGAGCTGGGGACAGAGCGGAAAGAACCTGTTTGCCGGACGCCGGAACCGGCGACGGTGAAAGGGCTGCGGACGTTTCTTGAAAGGACAGGTTGGTGCGGGCTTTGGATTTGGAATGATGGGCTCTCAGTAAAGCCTTTGTACGAACTGTTAAAAGAAAACAGCTCCGAGTTGAATTGGACGGGAGAAGCCGGGAGGGCTTTTTCGCAACTGAAAAAGGAACTGGCGAGGGCTCCGGCCCTGGGCCTCCCAGGTGTCACCAAACCATTTTGGTTGTACTCACACGAAAGGCAAAGTATTGCTTTGGGTGTTCCGGCACGGCGGTTAAGGTCTCCTAAGCGAGCCGTGGTCTGCTTCCCTAAGCAGCCAGACGAAGCGAGCAAAGGCCGGCCTGGCTGTCTTTGAGCCGTGGCAGCTGTCGCGCTCGACGTGCGGGAAGCTCGTAAGCTCACTGTGGGACAGCAAATGACTGTATTAGCGTCCCCTGAAATACCAGGCCGTGTGGGTGGAACAAGATGATGGAAATATTGCTACTACTGACATTGTCAATCCAGCTTCTCTCCTCAGTGGATCTGTTTCGGAGCCTGTGGTGTCCGATTGCTCGGAAACAACAGAAGCTGTTTACTCCAGCGGACCGGATCTAAAGGACCAGCCGGCCACTGGAGGATGCCGAAGGCTCCTGGTTCACCGTCGGAAGCAGCTCTGCGTAAAGCGAGGAGTACGTCAAGCCGGGTGTGCGGTGACAACTACCCACAAGGTAATCGAAACTAAACCTTTACCTGCAGAGACTTCTGCCCAGAAAGCTGCGCTCACACGAGCTTTAGAATTATCCAAAGAGGAGGAGGTTAATATTTGCACTGTTTCAAAGTATGTTTTTAGAATGGTGCGTGCCATTTGAAAAGAACAAAGTTTATTAACAGCAGAAGGAAGACAGATTAAATATGATGCTCCAATTGTTGGAAGCTGTGCCGTTGCTAGAAGAGTTGCCATCGTGCGTTGCAAAGGGCATCGAAAGGGAGCAGTGATCAGGAAACTGGAAATAAATTGGCAGATCGCAGATTATACTGCTAGACAAGCAGTGTCACGGCCCCCCTGCCCTGCCTGGCCTCGCTGGCTTTTCTGTTGTTCCGTGGCGGTCCTTCTCCCGCCCTTTCTAACTGCTTTCCCCTCCCTCCCCCAGCCAGCCATCCCCTCTTTCTTTTCTCTCTTCCTGGGTGTTTTTTTCTTTCTGCGTATCTCTCTCCAGCGGCCCAGCGCCGTTGGTTTGGTTCGTTTTTTTCCGCTCCGGCGCTGTCGCGCTCTCTGTGCCTCTTTCCCCTGGCTGTCGCTCTGTGGTGCTCCTCGTGTCTGTGTTTTTGCAATTCCTCCGTCTCTGTCCTGCAGCCCGTGCTATTGTCCTGCTCCCTGTCGTCGTTTCTCTCCCTGCATTCTGCCCCCGTCCTTTTTTCCCTTCCTCGCTCCATCTCTCGGTCCTGCTCCCTGCCCGCCCCCGTTCCTGTTTCTCTGCCCTTCTCCTTGTCTTTCCCCTCGTTTCTCTGTCCCGTTGCCTCTTTGTTTTTGTTTCCGTGACGGTCTGCCCCGCTCCCTGTCCCGCGGCCCGGCGCCCGTTTCTCCTTGGTCTGTCTCTCCCGCTGCCCATTCTAGGAGTTTTCCCCACCGTCTGTGTCCTGCTGCTGGTCTCTGATCTTGGCCTCTCCTTCCCTTTGCCCTGCCTCCCTGTCCCTTTTGCCTCTCTCTCTGTGTCGCCTTGTCTTGCTCCCTGTCCCTGTCTTTCTCTGACAAGCTGACCTGCTCCTTGCCCTCCTTTTTCGTGGAATCACAGGCTCATTCTGCTTGGAAAAGACACGTGCAATTTTATAATCTCTCGACTGTTTCGAGAAACTGCTTGGAAGAGATCATTCCTTTTCTTGTTTTCTTTTCTTTTTTTTTTTCTTTTCTGCTCGTTTGTTTGCAGCGAGGCAGCTCGCGAGGACAGGTGAGCTGCTGGACTCTTGAACAAAAACGTTGAGGGCGAGGAAGGGAATCCTGGCTACGCTTAGGCTTGGGGAAGTGTACGTGGGTATGCGTGTCTGTCATCCGCGCGGCTCTGGGAAAGCGCGTTCCAGGGCAGCTGAAGCTGCCCGCGGGTCAAGAAGAAGGGCCGGGGGTCTGAAAAGAAGCGGGCGCGCTGCGGCGGCGCGGGGGGCGCGGGGCGCCCGCGCTCGGTGCTGCCGTCTGGTGGCCACAGGCCGGTACTGCAGCTGGGAAGCGGCGCCCTGTGCCCGTGCCGGGGCGGGGCCGAGGGGGGCGCTGCCGCTGCGGGCGGGGTCGTGGCCGTGGCCGTCAGAAAGCCGGGGGGGCAGCGGTCGGACCGGCCGCCGGGAAAAAAAGAGAGGCCCCCGGCTGTCGTGGGGCAGCCCCGCTGCGAGGGGGCACGGGCGAGGAGGCGGCAGCGGTGGCGGCGTCTTCTCGGTCCCGGGCAGAGGGGGGAGAAACCTGCCGGCCGGCGCTCCTTAGGGTTGAGCGTTTCTCTTGTCTTTGTTGACAGTGAATTTATGGGCACACTGGAAATAGCCTTGAATGTTTAAACGTAGAACGGAATTTTTAGTGAGAAGTGGCATGGGTATAGTTAATTTTGGAGCACCTGGGTGCCAGTTGGAATGTAAGGAATGAAACGGGATGGAAAGTAGTAATCGAACCTGGGGTTTACTTGTGGGTTTTTTTCCTCGTTAATATGTCGATGGCATGTTGTCCTGCGGCTCGATCCCCGTTCTGTTTAGTGGAGTCTTCAATTGAGGACATTCAGGTAAAAAAATGTGTCCTTCCAGAAAAGGACTAATTGTTCGTAGGGCTGAGAGAGGCTTTTAAGTACGTGATCAGAATCGAAGCTGAATACTACTTTACGATGCTGCTGTTGGTCTTCGCTTTCGTTTGTTTCCCCGCCGCTCCCTAATGTTTGGGAGCTCCAAGTCGGATTTTATTTTTGTTCAATGACTAAGACGTGTTTTTTCCCCCGGGAGGGGCTGTGCTTCAAAATGAATGTGTTTGCTCACAAATGTGCAAGTCCGTTGGTGTAAGACAAACAGAAACCCACCGTAGTCAAGTTCGAAGCGTGTGTCTGGGAGATGGATGGTTTAATTTTACGAGTTCACGCCTATGCAATTTTAGCGCCGGAGGAAAATGAAAGCTAAGGGCTTTTTGTGGTGTGGGTAGGCATCCGCACACCTTTTTAGGATAAGCGAATGACCGCGGTTTGTTCTTTACTTTTTAGTTTCCATCTTTGAAGCTGCACGGCCAAATGCGCTCGGGGTCCCCGCAGGGCGGCGAGCAGGCGAGTGAGGATGCAGAGCGGGCCAATCAGACGGCGCGAGCAAGGTTGAGGGGCGGAGCGCTGATAGGCGGCGAGAATGGCGATTGACGTGCGTAGGCAGCCAATGAGGTTGGCGGAGGGGCGGTGCTTGCGAAGTCCCTACTGCGCATGCCCAAGTGGGCGCAGTCCTCAGTCAGGTCCGGCGCAGGCGCGGGCTTGTGGGGGCGGAGCGCGGGAAGGAGCATCCAATAGGAGGGCAGCGCGGTGGGGTGGAAAGCAGCCAATGAGAGCGCGCCGACTCAATCCAGTTGGAATAGCTAGCTCCCTGGCAAGCGTGTCCGTGGTGTCTCGGGGGGGTACCGGGAATGAACGGGACGGGCGTCGGGGCGAGGGACGGGAGGCTGCGGAGCTCTCGCTGCGGCCGGCTCCCGGGGATCTGGAGGCAGGCGGTTCAGGGCAGGGCAGTCCTTGGTGAGGTCCCCGGAGCCGGCAGAGGGGCATGAGGTGACGGGCGGGAACCTCCCGCCGGGTGTCGGTGCCCGCTGAGCGCGGCGGGACGGTGGGAGGGAGCGAGGGGAACGGAGCGGCGAAATAGGCGGCAGGTGAGTGCGGGCGTGGCGAGGGTGACCGTGACGTTGGAACAGGAGGAACGGGATGGGCCAGCGCGGTGGGGAGGTGTTTAGTTAGGTTTCCCCCTCCTGCCCTCATGGCCGAGCTCGCGAAGCTGGTGAGAGGCGTGTGACTCTTAGGGCAGGTGGGCTAACGGTCTGTGGCCTGGAGCCGTGTCTCCCGTGCAGCGCCCGTTCCCGGTATTGCAGTCTCTCCGGGAGCGGCGCAGCCCCCTTTTGTCAGGGGGATGTTTAAAAACAGAGCTAAGGTGCGGTTGCAGGCTCGGCGGCGTGGCGAGTGGGGTGCCGCTTTGGCGGAAGCGCGGAAGCTCAGGGCGAGGCCCGGCGGGTTCTGTGTCCGTACGTGCGATTGGGTGTGTCCACCCACGCCAGGCTCAGGGTCCTTCCCGGCCCGAGCGCCCTCCCCGTGGAGAGGAGCCCCGTGGAGCCGTGGCACCCACGCGCTCAGCTTCCCCTTTCTGGACAACGTGGCACAAGAGAAGGAAAAAGAAAACGCACACACAAAAAGACAGCGCAAGGCCTCGCGCCCAATATGCACGTGGCTTTGCGCTTCGGGCGGGGAGGCGATGGGCGGAGGGAATGGCAATTCAAGTGCAGAGCGGGCCGATCGCGTGCTTGCATGCTGCCGCGGGCCGGGGACAGCCAGGGTCGGGACTCGGAGGCGCTGCCTCCGGGTGCCGTCGGCCAGCAGAGCAAGCCGGGCGCGTTAGCCTTCCGGCACCGGGCTGGCGGGCGGTTTTTGTTGTCTCCTTATAGGCACGAAACCCGAAGAGGGTTGTGTGCAATGGACTGTAAGCTGACTGATTTTCTGCGATTAAGTGAGCATGGGGTTTCCCACAGAAGGCCCGGCTGATGCGGCACCGAGTGACTTATCTGGGATTGGAGATCTCCGGAGGACGGCGAGAGCTGGGGACAGAGCGGAAAGAACCTGTTTGCCGGACGCCGGAACCGGCGACGGTGAAAGGGCTGCGGACGTTTCTTGAAAGGACAGGTTGGTGCGGGCTTTGGATTTGGAATGATGGGCTCTCAGTAAAGCCTTTGTACGAACTGTTAAAAGAAAACAGCTCCGAGTTGAATTGGACGGGAGAAGCCGGGAGGGCTTTTTCGCAACTGAAAAAGGAACTGGCGAGGGCTCCGGCCCTGGGCCTCCCAGGTGTCACCAAACCATTTTGGTTGTACTCACACGAAAGGCAAAGTATTGCTTTGGGTGTTCCGGCACGGCGGTTAAGGTCTCCTAAGCGAGCCGTGGTCTGCTTCCCTAAGCAGCCAGACGAAGCGAGCAAAGGCCGGCCTGGCTGTCTTTGAGCCGTGGCAGCTGTCGCGCTCGACGTGCGGGAAGCTCGTAAGCTCACTGTGGGACAGCAAATGACTGTATTAGCGTCCCCTGAAATACCAGGCCGTGTGGGTGGAACAAGATGATGGAAATATTGCTACTACTGACATTGTCAATCCAGCTTCTCTCCTCAGTGGATCTGTTTCGGAGCCTGTGGTGTCCGATTGCTCGGAAACAACAGAAGCTGTTTACTCCAGCGGACCGGATCTAAAGGACCAGCCGGCCACTGGAGGATGCCGAAGGCTCCTGGTTCACCGTCGGAAGCAGCTCTGCGTAAAGCGAGGAGTACGTCAAGCCGGGTGTGCGGTGACAACTACCCACAAGGTAATCGAAACTAAACCTTTACCTGCAGAGACTTCTGCCCAGAAAGCTGCGCTCACACGAGCTTTAGAATTATCCAAAGAGGAGGAGGTTAATATTTGCACTGTTTCAAAGTATGTTTTTAGAATGGTGCGTGCCATTTGAAAAGAACAAAGTTTATTAACAGCAGAAGGAAGACAGATTAAATATGATGCTCCAATTGTTGGAAGCTGTGCCGTTGCTAGAAGAGTTGCCATCGTGCGTTGCAAAGGGCATCGAAAGGGAGCAGTGATCAGGAAACTGGAAATAAATTGGCAGATCGCAGATTATACTGCTAGACAAGCAGTGTCACGGCCCCCCTGCCCTGCCTGGCCTCGCTGGCTTTTCTGTTGTTCCGTGGCGGTCCTTCTCCCGCCCTTTCTAACTGCTTTCCCCTCCCTCCCCCAGCCAGCCATCCCCTCTTTCTTTTCTCTCTTCCTGGGTGTTTTTTTCTTTCTGCGTATCTCTCTCCAGCGGCCCAGCGCCGTTGGTTTGGTTCGTTTTTTTCCGCTCCGGCGCTGTCGCGCTCTCTGTGCCTCTTTCCCCTGGCTGTCGCTCTGTGGTGCTCCTCGTGTCTGTGTTTTTGCAATTCCTCCGTCTCTGTCCTGCAGCCCGTGCTATTGTCCTGCTCCCTGTCGTCGTTTCTCTCCCTGCATTCTGCCCCCGTCCTTTTTTCCCTTCCTCGCTCCATCTCTCGGTCCTGCTCCCTGCCCGCCCCCGTTCCTGTTTCTCTGCCCTTCTCCTTGTCTTTCCCCTCGTTTCTCTGTCCCGTTGCCTCTTTGTTTTTGTTTCCGTGACGGTCTGCCCCGCTCCCTGTCCCGCGGCCCGGCGCCCGTTTCTCCTTGGTCTGTCTCTCCCGCTGCCCATTCTAGGAGTTTTCCCCACCGTCTGTGTCCTGCTGCTGGTCTCTGATCTTGGCCTCTCCTTCCCTTTGCCCTGCCTCCCTGTCCCTTTTGCCTCTCTCTCTGTGTCGCCTTGTCTTGCTCCCTGTCCCTGTCTTTCTCTGACAAGCTGACCTGCTCCTTGCCCTCCTTTTTCGTGGAATCACAGGCTCATTCTGCTTGGAAAAGACACGTGCAATTTTATAATCTCTCGACTGTTTCGAGAAACTGCTTGGAAGAGATCATTCCTTTTCTTGTTTTCTTTTCTTTTTTTTTTTCTTTTCTGCTCGTTTGTTTGCAGCGAGGCAGCTCGCGAGGACAGGTGAGCTGCTGGACTCTTGAACAAAAACGTTGAGGGCGAGGAAGGGAATCCTGGCTACGCTTAGGCTTGGGGAAGTGTACGTGGGTATGCGTGTCTGTCATCCGCGCGGCTCTGGGAAAGCGCGTTCCAGGGCAGCTGAAGCTGCCCGCGGGTCAAGAAGAAGGGCCGGGGGTCTGAAAAGAAGCGGGCGCGCTGCGGCGGCGCGGGGGGCGCGGGGCGCCCGCGCTCGGTGCTGCCGTCTGGTGGCCACAGGCCGGTACTGCAGCTGGGAAGCGGCGCCCTGTGCCCGTGCCGGGGCGGGGCCGAGGGGGGCGCTGCCGCTGCGGGCGGGGTCGTGGCCGTGGCCGTCAGAAAGCCGGGGGGGCAGCGGTCGGACCGGCCGCCGGGAAAAAAAGAGAGGCCCCCGGCTGTCGTGGGGCAGCCCCGCTGCGAGGGGGCACGGGCGAGGAGGCGGCAGCGGTGGCGGCGTCTTCTCGGTCCCGGGCAGAGGGGGGAGAAACCTGCCGGCCGGCGCTCCTTAGGGTTGAGCGTTTCTCTTGTCTTTGTTGACAGTGAATTTATGGGCACACTGGAAATAGCCTTGAATGTTTAAACGTAGAACGGAATTTTTAGTGAGAAGTGGCATGGGTATAGTTAATTTTGGAGCACCTGGGTGCCAGTTGGAATGTAAGGAATGAAACGGGATGGAAAGTAGTAATCGAACCTGGGGTTTACTTGTGGGTTTTTTTCCTCGTTAATATGTCGATGGCATGTTGTCCTGCGGCTCGATCCCCGTTCTGTTTAGTGGAGTCTTCAATTGAGGACATTCAGGTAAAAAAATGTGTCCTTCCAGAAAAGGACTAATTGTTCGTAGGGCTGAGAGAGGCTTTTAAGTACGTGATCAGAATCGAAGCTGAATACTACTTTACGATGCTGCTGTTGGTCTTCGCTTTCGTTTGTTTCCCCGCCGCTCCCTAATGTTTGGGAGCTCCAAGTCGGATTTTATTTTTGTTCAATGACTAAGACGTGTTTTTTCCCCCGGGAGGGGCTGTGCTTCAAAATGAATGTGTTTGCTCACAAATGTGCAAGTCCGTTGGTGTAAGACAAACAGAAACCCACCGTAGTCAAGTTCGAAGCGTGTGTCTGGGAGATGGATGGTTTAATTTTACGAGTTCACGCCTATGCAATTTTAGCGCCGGAGGAAAATGAAAGCTAAGGGCTTTTTGTGGTGTGGGTAGGCATCCGCACACCTTTTTAGGATAAGCGAATGACCGCGGTTTGTTCTTTACTTTTTAGTTTCCATCTTTGAAGCTGCACGGCCAAATGCGCTCGGGGTCCCCGCAGGGCGGCGAGCAGGCGAGTGAGGATGCAGAGCGGGCCAATCAGACGGCGCGAGCAAGGTTGAGGGGCGGAGCGCTGATAGGCGGCGAGAATGGCGATTGACGTGCGTAGGCAGCCAATGAGGTTGGCGGAGGGGCGGTGCTTGCGAAGTCCCTACTGCGCATGCCCAAGTGGGCGCAGTCCTCAGTCAGGTCCGGCGCAGGCGCGGGCTTGTGGGGGCGGAGCGCGGGAAGGAGCATCCAATAGGAGGGCAGCGCGGTGGGGTGGAAAGCAGCCAATGAGAGCGCGCCGACTCAATCCTGTTGGAATAGCTAGCTCCCTGGCAAGCGTGTCCGTGGTGTCTCGGGGGGGTACCGGGAATGAACGGGACGGGCGTCGGG
The DNA here is from genome assembly GCF_036013445.1 of Caloenas nicobarica. Classification (NCBI taxonomy): domain Eukaryota; kingdom Metazoa; phylum Chordata; class Aves; order Columbiformes; family Columbidae; genus Caloenas; species Caloenas nicobarica. The sequence continues at coordinate 122,565,494 of NC_088247.1, forward strand.
GTGAGGGACGGGAGGCTGCGGAGCTCTCGCTGCGGCCGGCTCCCGGGGATCTGGAGGCAGGCGGTTCAGGGCAGGGCAGTCCTTGGTGAGGTCCCCGGAGCCGGCAGAGGGGCATGAGGTGACGGGCGGGAACCTCCCGCCGGGTGTCGGTGCCCGCTGAGCGCGGCGGGACGGTGGGAGGGAGCGAGGGGAACGGAGCGGCGAAATAGGCGGCAGGTGAGTGCGGGCGTGGCGAGGGTGACCGTGACGTTGGAACAGGAGGAACGGGATGGGCCAGTGCGGTGGGGAGGTGTTTAGTTAGGTTTCCCCCTCCTGCCCTCATGGCCGAGCTCGCGAAGCTGGTGAGAGGCGTGTGACTCTTAGGGCAGGTGGGCTAACGGTCTGTGGCCTGGAGCCGTGTCTCCCGTGCAGCGCCCGTTCCCGGTATTGCAGTCTCTCCGGGAGCGGCGCAGCCCCCTTTTGTCAGGGGGATGTTTAAAAACAGAGCTAAGGTGCGGTTGCAGGCTCGGCGGCGTGGCGAGTGGGGTGCCGCTTTGGCGGAAGCGCGGAAGCTCAGGGCGAGGCCCGGCGGGTTCTGTGTCCGTACGTGCGATTGGGTGTGTCCACCCACGCCAGGCTCAGGGTCCTTCCCGGCCCGAGCGCCCTCCCCGTGGAGAGGAGCCCCGTGGAGCCGTGGCACCCACGCGCTCAGCTTCCCCTTTCTGGACAACGTGGCACAAGAGAAGGAAAAAGAAAACGCACACACAAAAAGACAGCGCAAGGCCTCGCGCCCAATATGCACGTGGCTTTGCGCTTCGGGCGGGGAGGCGATGGGCGGAGGGAATGGCAATTCAAGTGCAGAGCGGGCCGATCGCGTGCTTGCATGCTGCCGCGGGCCGGGGACAGCCGGGGTCGGGACTCGGAGGCGCTGCCTCCGGGTGCCGTCGGCCAGCAGAGCAAGCCGGGCGCGTTAGCCTTCCGGCACCGGGCTGGCGGGCGGTTTTTGTTGTCTCCTTATAGGCACGAAACCCGAAGAGGGTTGTGTGCAATGGACTGTAAGCTGACTGATTTTCTGCGATTAAGTGAGCATGGGGTTTCCCACAGAAGGCCCGGCTGATGCGGCACCGAGTGACTTATCTGGGATTGGAGATCTCCGGAGGACGGCGAGAGCTGGGGACAGAGCGGAAAGAACCTGTTTGCCGGACGCCGGAACCGGCGACGGTGAAAGGGCTGCGGACGTTTCTTGAAAGGACAGGTTGGTGCGGGCTTTGGATTTGGAATGATGGGCTCTCAGTAAAGCCTTTGTACGAACTGTTAAAAGAAAACAGCTCCGAGTTGAATTGGACGGGAGAAGCCGGGAGGGCTTTTTCGCAACTGAAAAAGGAACTGGCGAGGGCTCCGGCCCTGGGCCTCCCAGGTGTCACCAAACCATTTTGGTTGTACTCACACGAAAGGCAAAGTATTGCTTTGGGTGTTCCGGCACGGCGGTTAAGGTCTCCTAAGCGAGCCGTGGTCTGCTTCCCTAAGCAGCCAGACGAAGCGAGCAAAGGCCGGCCTGGCTGTCTTTGAGCCGTGGCAGCTGTCGCGCTCGACGTGCGGGAAGCTCGTAAGCTCACTGTGGGACAGCAAATGACTGTATTAGCGTCCCCTGAAATACCAGGCCGTGTGGGTGGAACAAGATGATGGAAATATTGCTACTACTGACATTGTCAATCCAGCTTCTCTCCTCAGTGGATCTGTTTCGGAGCCTGTGGTGTCCGATTGCTCGGAAACAACAGAAGCTGTTTACTCCAGCGGACCGGATCTAAAGGACCAGCCGGCCACTGGAGGATGCCGAAGGCTCCTGGTTCACCGTCGGAAGCAGCTCTGCGTAAAGCGAGGAGTACGTCAAGCCGGGTGTGCGGTGACAACTACCCACAAGGTAATCGAAACTAAACCTTTACCTGCAGAGACTTCTGCCCAGAAAGCTGCGCTCACACGAGCTTTAGAATTATCCAAAGAGGAGGAGGTTAATATTTGCACTGTTTCAAAGTATGTTTTTAGAATGGTGCGTGCCATTTGAAAAGAACAAAGTTTATTAACAGCAGAAGGAAGACAGATTAAATATGATGCTCCAATTGTTGGAAGCTGTGCCGTTGCTAGAAGAGTTGCCATCGTGCGTTGCAAAGGGCATCGAAAGGGAGCAGTGATCAGGAAACTGGAAATAAATTGGCAGATCGCAGATTATACTGCTAGACAAGCAGTGTCACGGCCCCCCTGCCCTGCCTGGCCTCGCTGGCTTTTCTGTTGTTCCGTGGCGGTCCTTCTCCCGCCCTTTCTAACTGCTTTCCCCTCCCTCCCCCAGCCAGCCATCCCCTCTTTCTTTTCTCTCTTCCTGGGTGTTTTTTTCTTTCTGCGTATCTCTCTCCAGCGGCCCAGCGCCGTTGGTTTGGTTCGTTTTTTTCCGCTCCGGCGCTGTCGCGCTCTCTGTGCCTCTTTCCCCTGGCTGTCGCTCTGTGGTGCTCCTCGTGTCTGTGTTTTTGCAATTCCTCCGTCTCTGTCCTGCAGCCCGTGCTATTGTCCTGCTCCCTGTCGTCGTTTCTCTCCCTGCATTCTGCCCCCGTCCTTTTTTCCCTTCCTCGCTCCATCTCTCGGTCCTGCTCCCTGCCCGCCCCCGTTCCTGTTTCTCTGCCCTTCTCCTTGTCTTTCCCTTCGTTTCTCTGTCCCGTTGCCTCTTTGTTTTTGTTTCCGTGACGGTCTGCCCCGCTCCCTGTCCCGCGGCCCGGCGCCCGTTTCTCCTTGGTCTGTCTCTCCCGCTGCCCATTCTAGGAGTTTTCCCCACCGTCTGTGTCCTGCTGCTGGTCTCTGATCTTGGCCTCTCCTTCCCTTTGCCCTGCCTCCCTGTCCCTTTTGCCTCTCTCTCTGTGTCGCCTTGTCTTGCTCCCTGTCCCTGTCTTTCTCTGACAAGCTGACCTGCTCCTTGCCCTCCTTTTTCGTGGAATCACAGGCTCATTCTGCTTGGAAAAGACACGTGCAATTTTATAATCTCTCGACTGTTTCGAGAAACTGCTTGGAAGAGATCATTCCTTTTCTTGTTTTCTTTTCTTTTTTTTTTTCTTTTCTGCTCGTTTGTTTGCAGCGAGGCAGCTCGCGAGGACAGGTGAGCTGCTGGACTCTTGAACAAAAACGTTGAGGGCGAGGAAGGGAATCCTGGCTACGCTTAGGCTTGGGGAAGTGTACGTGGGTATGCGTGTCTGTCATCCGCGCGGCTCTGGGAAAGCGCGTTCCAGGGCAGCTGAAGCTGCCCGCGGGTCAAGAAGAAGGGCCGGGGGTCTGAAAAGAAGCGGGCGCGCTGCGGCGGCGCGGGGGGCGCGGGGCGCCCGCGCTCGGTGCTGCCGTCTGGTGGCCACAGGCCGGTACTGCAGCTGGGAAGCGGCGCCCTGTGCCCGTGCCGGGGCGGGGCCGAGGGGGGCGCTGCCGCTGCGGGCGGGGTCGTGGCCGTGGCCGTCAGAAAGCCGGGGGGGCAGCGGTCGGACCGGCCGCCGGGAAAAAAAGAGAGGCCCCCGGCTGTCGTGGGGCAGCCCCGCTGCGAGGGGGCACGGGCGAGGAGGCGGCAGCGGTGGCGGCGTCTTCTCGGTCCCGGGCAGAGGGGGGAGAAACCTGCCGGCCGGCGCTCCTTAGGGTTGAGCGTTTCTCTTGTCTTTGTTGACAGTGAATTTATGGGCACACTGGAAATAGCCTTGAATGTTTAAACGTAGAACGGAATTTTTAGTGAGAAGTGGCATGGGTATAGTTAATTTTGGAGCACCTGGGTGCCAGTTGGAATGTAAGGAATGAAACGGGATGGAAAGTAGTAATCGAACCTGGGGTTTACTTGTGGGTTTTTTTCCTCGTTAATATGTCGATGGCATGTTGTCCTGCGGCTCGATCCCCGTTCTGTTTAGTGGAGTCTTCAATTGAGGACATTCAGGTAAAAAAATGTGTCCTTCCAGAAAAGGACTAATTGTTCGTAGGGCTGAGAGAGGCTTTTAAGTACGTGATCAGAATCGAAGCTGAATACTACTTTACGATGCTGCTGTTGGTCTTCGCTTTCGTTTGTTTCCCCGCCGCTCCCTAATGTTTGGGAGCTCCAAGTCGGATTTTATTTTTGTTCAATGACTAAGACGTGTTTTTTCCCCCGGGAGGGGCTGTGCTTCAAAATGAATGTGTTTGCTCACAAATGTGCAAGTCCGTTGGTGTAAGACAAACAGAAACCCACCGTAGTCAAGTTCGAAGCGTGTGTCTGGGAGATGGATGGTTTAATTTTACGAGTTCACGCCTATGCAATTTTAGCGCCGGAGGAAAATGAAAGCTAAGGGCTTTTTGTGGTGTGGGTAGGCATCCGCACACCTTTTTAGGATAAGCGAATGACCGCGGTTTGTTCTTTACTTTTTAGTTTCCATCTTTGAAGCTGCACGGCCAAATGCGCTCGGGGTCCCCGCAGGGCGGCGAGCAGGCGAGTGAGGATGCAGAGCGGGCCAATCAGACGGCGCGAGCAAGGTTGAGGGGCGGAGCGCTGATAGGCGGCGAGAATGGCGATTGACGTGCGTAGGCAGCCAATGAGGTTGGCGGAGGGGCGGTGCTTGCGAAGTCCCTACTGCGCATGCCCAAGTGGGCGCAGTCCTCAGTCAGGTCCGGCGCAGGCGCGGGCTTGTGGGGGCGGAGCGCGGGAAGGAGCATCCAATAGGAGGGCAGCGCGGTGGGGTGGAAAGCAGCCAATGAGAGCGCGCCGACTCAATCCTGTTGGAATAGCTAGCTCCCTGGCAAGCGTGTCCGTGGTGTCTCGGGGGGGTACCGGGAATGAACGGGACGGGCGTCGGGGTGAGGGACGGGAGGCTGCGGAGCTCTCGCTGCGGCCGGCTCCCGGGGATCTGGAGGCAGGCGGTTCAGGGCAGGGCAGTCCTTGGTGAGGTCCCCGGAGCCGGCAGAGGGGCATGAGGTGACGGGCGGGAACCTCCCGCCGGGTGTCGGTGCCCGCTGAGCGCGGCGGGACGGTGGGAGGGAGCGAGGGGAACGGAGCGGCGAAATAGGCGGCAGGTGAGTGCGGGCGTGGCGAGGGTGACCGTGACGTTGGAACAGGAGGAACGGGATGGGCCAGTGCGGTGGGGAGGTGTTTAGTTAGGTTTCCCCCTCCTGCCCTCATGGCCGAGCTCGCGAAGCTGGTGAGAGGCGTGTGACTCTTAGGGCAGGTGGGCTAACGGTCTGTGGCCTGGAGCCGTGTCTCCCGTGCAGCGCCCGTTCCCGGTATTGCAGTCTCTCCGGGAGCGGCGCAGCCCCCTTTTGTCAGGGGGATGTTTAAAAACAGAGCTAAGGTGCGGTTGCAGGCTCGGCGGCGTGGCGAGTGGGGTGCCGCTTTGGCGGAAGCGCGGAAGCTCAGGGCGAGGCCCGGCGGGTTCTGTGTCCGTACGTGCGATTGGGTGTGTCCACCCACGCCAGGCTCAGGGTCCTTCCCGGCCCGAGCGCCCTCCCCGTGGAGAGGAGCCCCGTGGAGCCGTGGCACCCACGCGCTCAGCTTCCCCTTTCTGGACAACGTGGCACAAGAGAAGGAAAAAGAAAACGCACACACAAAAAGACAGCGCAAGGCCTCGCGCCCAATATGCACGTGGCTTTGCGCTTCGGGCGGGGAGGCGATGGGCGGAGGGAATGGCAATTCAAGTGCAGAGCGGGCCGATCGCGTGCTTGCATGCTGCCGCGGGCCGGGGACAGCCGGGGTCGGGACTCGGAGGCGCTGCCTCCGGGTGCCGTCGGCCAGCAGAGCAAGCCGGGCGCGTTAGCCTTCCGGCACCGGGCTGGCGGGCGGTTTTTGTTGTCTCCTTATAGGCACGAAACCCGAAGAGGGTTGTGTGCAATGGACTGTAAGCTGACTGATTTTCTGCGATTAAGTGAGCATGGGGTTTCCCACAGAAGGCCCGGCTGATGCGGCACCGAGTGACTTATCTGGGATTGGAGATCTCCGGAGGACGGCGAGAGCTGGGGACAGAGCGGAAAGAACCTGTTTGCCGGACGCCGGAACCGGCGACGGTGAAAGGGCTGCGGACGTTTCTTGAAAGGACAGGTTGGTGCGGGCTTTGGATTTGGAATGATGGGCTCTCAGTAAAGCCTTTGTACGAACTGTTAAAAGAAAACAGCTCCGAGTTGAATTGGACGGGAGAAGCCGGGAGGGCTTTTTCGCAACTGAAAAAGGAACTGGCGAGGGCTCCGGCCCTGGGCCTCCCAGGTGTCACCAAACCATTTTGGTTGTACTCACACGAAAGGCAAAGTATTGCTTTGGGTGTTCCGGCACGGCGGTTAAGGTCTCCTAAGCGAGCCGTGGTCTGCTTCCCTAAGCAGCCAGACGAAGCGAGCAAAGGCCGGCCTGGCTGTCTTTGAGCCGTGGCAGCTGTCGCGCTCGACGTGCGGGAAGCTCGTAAGCTCACTGTGGGACAGCAAATGACTGTATTAGCGTCCCCTGAAATACCAGGCCGTGTGGGTGGAACAAGATGATGGAAATATTGCTACTACTGACATTGTCAATCCAGCTTCTCTCCTCAGTGGATCTGTTTCGGAGCCTGTGGTGTCCGATTGCTCGGAAACAACAGAAGCTGTTTACTCCAGCGGACCGGATCTAAAGGACCAGCCGGCCACTGGAGGATGCCGAAGGCTCCTGGTTCACCGTCGGAAGCAGCTCTGCGTAAAGCGAGGAGTACGTCAAGCCGGGTGTGCGGTGACAACTACCCACAAGGTAATCGAAACTAAACCTTTACCTGCAGAGACTTCTGCCCAGAAAGCTGCGCTCACACGAGCTTTAGAATTATCCAAAGAGGAGGAGGTTAATATTTGCACTGTTTCAAAGTATGTTTTTAGAATGGTGCGTGCCATTTGAAAAGAACAAAGTTTATTAACAGCAGAAGGAAGACAGATTAAATATGATGCTCCAATTGTTGGAAGCTGTGCCGTTGCTAGAAGAGTTGCCATCGTGCGTTGCAAAGGGCATCGAAAGGGAGCAGTGATCAGGAAACTGGAAATAAATTGGCAGATCGCAGATTATACTGCTAGACAAGCAGTGTCACGGCCCCCCTGCCCTGCCTGGCCTCGCTGGCTTTTCTGTTGTTCCGTGGCGGTCCTTCTCCCGCCCTTTCTAACTGCTTTCCCCTCCCTCCCCCAGCCAGCCATCCCCTCTTTCTTTTCTCTCTTCCTGGGTGTTTTTTTCTTTCTGCGTATCTCTCTCCAGCGGCCCAGCGCCGTTGGTTTGGTTCGTTTTTTTCCGCTCCGGCGCTGTCGCGCTCTCTGTGCCTCTTTCCCCTGGCTGTCGCTCTGTGGTGCTCCTCGTGTCTGTGTTTTTGCAATTCCTCCGTCTCTGTCCTGCAGCCCGTGCTATTGTCCTGCTCCCTGTCGTCGTTTCTCTCCCTGCATTCTGCCCCCGTCCTTTTTTCCCTTCCTCGCTCCATCTCTCGGTCCTGCTCCCTGCCCGCCCCCGTTCCTGTTTCTCTGCCCTTCTCCTTGTCTTTCCCCTCGTTTCTCTGTCCCGTTGCCTCTTTGTTTTTGTTTCCGTGACGGTCTGCCCCGCTCCCTGTCCCGCGGCCCGGCGCCCGTTTCTCCTTGGTCTGTCTCTCCCGCTGCCCATTCTAGGAGTTTTCCCCACCGTCTGTGTCCTGCTGCTGGTCTCTGATCTTGGCCTCTCCTTCCCTTTGCCCTGCCTCCCTGTCCCTTTTGCCTCTCTCTCTGTGTCGCCTTGTCTTGCTCCCTGTCCCTGTCTTTCTCTGACAAGCTGACCTGCTCCTTGCCCTCCTTTTTCGTGGAATCACAGGCTCATTCTGCTTGGAAAAGACACGTGCAATTTTATAATCTCTCGACTGTTTCGAGAAACTGCTTGGAAGAGATCATTCCTTTTCTTGTTTTCTTTTCTTTTTTTTTTTCTTTTCTGCTCGTTTGTTTGCAGCGAGGCAGCTCGCGAGGACAGGTGAGCTGCTGGACTCTTGAACAAAAACGTTGAGGGCGAGGAAGGGAATCCTGGCTACGCTTAGGCTTGGGGAAGTGTACGTGGGTATGCGTGTCTGTCATCCGCGCGGCTCTGGGAAAGCGCGTTCCAGGGCAGCTGAAGCTGCCCGCGGGTCAAGAAGAAGGGCCGGGGGTCTGAAAAGAAGCGGGCGCGCTGCGGCGGCGCGGGGGGCGCGGGGCGCCCGCGCTCGGTGCTGCCGTCTGGTGGCCACAGGCCGGTACTGCAGCTGGGAAGCGGCGCCCTGTGCCCGTGCCGGGGCGGGGCCGAGGGGGGCGCTGCCGCTGCGGGCGGGGTCGTGGCCGTGGCCGTCAGAAAGCCGGGGGGGCAGCGGTCGGACCGGCCGCCGGGAAAAAAAGAGAGGCCCCCGGCTGTCGTGGGGCAGCCCCGCTGCGAGGGGGCACGGGCGAGGAGGCGGCAGCGGTGGCGGCGTCTTCTCGGTCCCGGGCAGAGGGGGGAGAAACCTGCCGGCCGGCGCTCCTTAGGGTTGAGCGTTTCTCTTGTCTTTGTTGACAGTGAATTTATGGGCACACTGGAAATAGCCTTGAATGTTTAAACGTAGAACGGAATTTTTAGTGAGAAGTGGCATGGGTATAGTTAATTTTGGAGCACCTGGGTGCCAGTTGGAATGTAAGGAATGAAACGGGATGGAAAGTAGTAATCGAACCTGGGGTTTACTTGTGGGTTTTTTTCCTCGTTAATATGTCGATGGCATGTTGTCCTGCGGCTCGATCCCCGTTCTGTTTAGTGGAGTCTTCAATTGAGGACATTCAGGTAAAAAAATGTGTCCTTCCAGAAAAGGACTAATTGTTCGTAGGGCTGAGAGAGGCTTTTAAGTACGTGATCAGAATCGAAGCTGAATACTACTTTACGATGCTGCTGTTGGTCTTCGCTTTCGTTTGTTTCCCCGCCGCTCCCTAATGTTTGGGAGCTCCAAGTCGGATTTTATTTTTGTTCAATGACTAAGACGTGTTTTTTCCCCCGGGAGGGGCTGTGCTTCAAAATGAATGTGTTTGCTCACAAATGTGCAAGTCCGTTGGTGTAAGACAAACAGAAACCCACCGTAGTCAAGTTCGAAGCGTGTGTCTGGGAGATGGATGGTTTAATTTTACGAGTTCACGCCTATGCAATTTTAGCGCCGGAGGAAAATGAAAGCTAAGGGCTTTTTGTGGTGTGGGTAGGCATCCGCACACCTTTTTAGGATAAGCGAATGACCGCGGTTTGTTCTTTACTTTTTAGTTTCCATCTTTGAAGCTGCACGGCCAAATGCGCTCGGGGTCCCCGCAGGGCGGCGAGCAGGCGAGTGAGGATGCAGAGCGGGCCAATCAGACGGCGCGAGCAAGGTTGAGGGGCGGAGCGCTGATAGGCGGCGAGAATGGCGATTGACGTGCGTAGGCAGCCAATGAGGTTGGCGGAGGGGCGGTGCTTGCGAAGTCCCTACTGCGCATGCCCAAGTGGGCGCAGTCCTCAGTCAGGTCCGGCGCAGGCGCGGGCTTGTGGGGGCGGAGCGCGGGAAGGAGCATCCAATAGGAGGGCAGCGCGGTGGGGTGGAAAGCAGCCAATGAGAGCGCGCCGACTCAATCCAGTTGGAATAGCTAGCTCCCTGGCAAGCGTGTCCGTGGTGTCTCGGGGGGGTACCGGGAATGAACGGGACGGGCGTCGGGGCGAGGGACGGGAGGCTGCGGAGCTCTCGCTGCGGCCGGCTCCCGGGGATCTGGAGGCAGGCGGTTCAGGGCAGGGCAGTCCTTGGTGAGGTCCCCGGAGCCGGCAGAGGGGCATGAGGTGACGGGCGGGAACCTCCCGCCGGGTGTCGGTGCCCGCTGAGCGCGGCGGGACGGTGGGAGGGAGCGAGGGGAACGGAGCGGCGAAATAGGCGGCAGGTGAGTGCGGGCGTGGCGAGGGTGACCGTGACGTTGGAACAGGAGGAACGGGATGGGCCAGTGCGGTGGGGAGGTGTTTAGTTAGGTTTCCCCCTCCTGCCCTCATGGCCGAGCTCGCGAAGCTGGTGAGAGGCGTGTGACTCTTAGGGCAGGTGGGCTAACGGTCTGTGGCCTGGAGCCGTGTCTCCCGTGCAGCGCCCGTTCCCGGTATTGCAGTCTCTCCGGGAGCGGCGCAGCCCCCTTTTGTCAGGGGGATGTTTAAAAACAGAGCTAAGGTGCGGTTGCAGGCTCGGCGGCGTGGCGAGTGGGGTGCCGCTTTGGCGGAAGCGCGGAAGCTCAGGGCGAGGCCCGGCGGGTTCTGTGTCCGTACGTGCGATTGGGTGTGTCCACCCACGCCAGGCTCAGGGTCCTTCCCGGCCCGAGCGCCCTCCCCGTGGAGAGGAGCCCCGTGGAGCCGTGGCACCCACGCGCTCAGCTTCCCCTTTCTGGACAACGTGGCACAAGAGAAGGAAAAAGAAAACGCACACACAAAAAGACAGCGCAAGGCCTCGCGCCCAATATGCACGTGGCTTTGCGCTTCGGGCGGGGAGGCGATGGGCGGAGGGAATGGCAATTCAAGTGCAGAGCGGGCCGATCGCGTGCTTGCATGCTGCCGCGGGCCGGGGACAGCCGGGGTCGGGACTCGGAGGCGCTGCCTCCGGGTGCCGTCGGCCAGCAGAGCAAGCCGGGCGCGTTAGCCTTCCGGCACCGGGCTGGCGGGCGGTTTTTGTTGTCTCCTTATAGGCACGAAACCCGAAGAGGGTTGTGTGCAATGGACTGTAAGCTGACTGATTTTCTGCGATTAAGTGAGCATGGGGTTTCCCACAGAAGGCCCGGCTGATGCGGCACCGAGTGACTTATCTGGGATTGGAGATCTCCGGAGGACGGCGAGAGCTGGGGACAGAGCGGAAAGAACCTGTTTGCCGGACGCCGGAACCGGCGACGGTGAAAGGGCTGCGGACGTTTCTTGAAAGGACAGGTTGGTGCGGGCTTTGGATTTGGAATGATGGGCTCTCAGTAAAGCCTTTGTACGAACTGTTAAAAGAAAACAGCTCCGAGTTGAATTGGACGGGAGAAGCCGGGAGGGCTTTTTCGCAACTGAAAAAGGAACTGGCGAGGGCTCCGGCCCTGGGCCTCCCAGGTGTCACCAAACCATTTTGGTTGTACTCACACGAAAGGCAAAGTATTGCTTTGGGTGTTCCGGCACGGCGGTTAAGGTCTCCTAAGCGAGCCGTGGTCTGCTTCCCTAAGCAGCCAGACGAAGCGAGCAAAGGCCGGCCTGGCTGTCTTTGAGCCGTGGCAGCTGTCGCGCTCGACGTGCGGGAAGCTCGTAAGCTCACTGTGGGACAGCAAATGACTGTATTAGCGTCCCCTGAAATACCAGGCCGTGTGGGTGGAACAAGATGATGGAAATATTGCTACTACTGACATTGTCAATCCAGCTTCTCTCCTCAGTGGATCTGTTTCGGAGCCTGTGGTGTCCGATTGCTCGGAAACAACAGAAGCTGTTTACTCCAGCGGACCGGATCTAAAGGACCAGCCGGCCACTGGAGGATGCTGAAGGCTCCTGGTTCACCGTCGGAAGCAGCTCTGCGTAAAGCGAGGAGTACGTCAAGCCGGGTGTGCGGTGACAACTACCCACAAGGTAATCGAAACTAAACCTTTACCTGCAGAGACTTCTGCCCAGAAAGCTGCGCTCACACAAGCTTTAGAATTATCCAAAGAGAAGGAGGTTAATATTTGCACTGTTTCAAAGTATGTTTTTAGAATGGTGCGTGCCATTTGAAAAGAACAAAGTTTATTAACAGCAGAAGGAAGACAGATTAAATATGATGCTCCAATTGTTGGAAGCTGTGCCGTTGCTAGAAGAGTTGCCATCGTGCGTTGCAAAGGGCATCGAAAGGGAGCAGTGATCAGGAAACTGGAAATAAATTGGCAGATCGCAGATTATACTGCTAGACAAGCAATGTCACGGCCCCCCTGCCCTGCCTGGCCTCACTGGCTTTTCTGTTGTTCCGTGGCGGTCCTTCTCCCGCCCTTTCTAACTGCTTTCCCCTCCCTCCCCCAGCCAGCCATCCCCTCTTTCTTTTCTCTCTTCCTGGGTGTTTTTTTCTTTCTGCGTATCTCTCTCCAGCGGCCCAGCGCCGTTGGTTTGGTTCGTTTTTTTCCGCTCCGGCGCTGTCGCGCTCTCTGTGCCTCTTTCCCCTGGCTGTCGCTGTGTGGTGCTCCTCATGTCTGTGTTTTTGCAATTCCTCCGTCTCTGTCCTGCAGCCCGTGCTATTGTCCTGCTCCCTGTCGTCGTTTCTCTCCCTGCATTCTGCCCCCGTCCTTTTTTCCCTTCCTCGCTCCATCTCTCGGTCCTGCTCCCTGCCCGCCCCCGTTCCTGTTTCTCTGCCCTTCTCCTTGTCTTTCCCCTTGTTTCTCTGTCCCGTTGCCTCTTTGTTTTTGTTTCCGTGACGGTCTGCCCCGCTCCCTGTCCCGCGGCCCGGCGCCCGTTTCTCCTTGGTCTGTCTCTCCCGCTGCCCATTCTAGGAGTTTTCCCCACCGTCTGTGTCCTGCTGCTGGTCTCTGATCTTGGCCTCTCCTTCCCTTTGCCCTGCCTCCCTGTCCCTTTTGCCTCTCTCTCTGTGTCGCCTTGTCTTGCTCCCTGTCCCTGTCTTTCTCTGACAAGCTGACCTGCTCCTTGCCCTCCTTTTTCGTGGAATCACAGGCTCATTCTGCTTGGAAAAGACACGTGCAATTTTATAATCTCTCGACTGTTTCGAGAAACTGCTTGGAAGAGATCATTCCTTTTCTTGTTTTCTTTTCTTTTTTTTTTTCTTTTCTGCTCGTTTGTTTGCAGCGAGGCAGCTCGTGAGGACAGGTGAGCTGCTGGACTCTTGAACAAAAACGTTGAGGGCGAGGAAGGGAATCCTGGCTACGCTTAGGCTTGGGGAAGTGTACGTGGGTATGCGTGTCTGTCATCCGCGCGGCTCTGGGAAAGCGCGTTCCAGGGCAGCTGAAGCTGCCCGCGGGTCAAGAAGAAGGGCCGGGGGTCTGAAAAGAAGCGGGCGCGCTGCGGCGGCGCGGGGGGCGCGGGGCGCCCGCGCTCGGTGCTGCCGTCTGGTGGCCACAGGCCGGTACTGCAGCTGGGAAGCGGCGCCCTGTGCCCGTGCTGGGGCGGGGCCGAGGGGGGCGCTGCCGCTGCGGGCGGGGTCGTGGCCGTGGCCGTCAGAAAGCCGGGGGGGCAGCGGTCGGACCGGCCGCCGGGAAAAAAAGAGAGGCCCCCGGCTGTCGTGGGGCAGCCCCGCTGCGAGGGGGCACGGGCGAGGAGGCGGCAGCGGTGGCGGCGTCTTCTCGGTCCCGGGCAGAGGGGGGAGAAACCTGCCGGCCGGCGCTCCTTAGGGTTGAGCGTTTCTCTTGTCTTTGTTGACAGTGAATTTATGGGCACACTGGAAATAGCCTTGAATGTTTAAACGTAGAACGGAATTTTTAGTGAGAAGTGGCATGGGTATAGTTAATTTTGGAGCACCTGGGTGCCAGTTGGAATGTAAGGAATGAAACGGGATGGAAAGTAGTAATCGAACCTGGGGTTTACTTGTGGGTTTTTTTCCTCGTTAATATGTCGATGGCATGTTGTCCTGCGGCTCGATCCCCGTTCTGTTTAGTGGAGTCTTCAATTGAGGACATTCAGGTAAAAAAATGTGTCCTTCCAGAAAAGGACTAATTGTTCGTAGGGCTGAGAGAGGCTTTTAAGTACGTGATCAGAATCGAAGCTGAATACTACTTTACGATGCTGCTGTTGGTCTTCGCTTTCGTTTGTTTCCCCGCCGCTCCCTAATGTTTGGGAGCTCCAAGTCGGATTTTATTTTTGTTCAATGACTAAGACGTGTTTTTTCCCCCGGGAGGGGCTGTGCTTCAAAATGAATGTGTTTGCTCACAAATGTGCAAGTCCGTTGGTGTAAGACAAACAGAAACCCACCGTAGTCAAGTTCGAAGCGTGTGTCTGGGAGATGGATGGTTTAATTTTACGAGTTCACGCCTATGCAATTTTAGCGCCGGAGGAAAATGAAAGCTAAGGGCTTTTTGTGGTGTGGGTAGGCATCCGCACACCTTTTTAGGATAAGCGAATGACCGCGGTTTGTTCTTTACTTTTTAGTTTCCATCTTTGAAGCTGCACGGCCAAATGCGCTCGGGGTCCCCGCAGGGCGGCGAGCAGGCGAGTGAGGATGCAGAGCGGGCCAATCAGACGGCGCGAGCAAGGTTGAGGGGCGGAGCGCTGATAGGCGGCGAGAATGGCGATTGACGTGCGTAGGCAGCCAATGAGGTTGGCGGAGGGGCGGTGCTTGCGAAGTCCCTACTGCGCATGCCCAAGTGGGCGCAGTCCTCAGTCAGGTCCGGCGCAGGCGCGGGCTTGTGGGGGCGGAGCGCGGGAAGGAGCATCCAATAGGAGGGCAGCGCGGTGGGGTGGAAAGCAGCCAATGAGAGCGCGCCGACTCAATCCAGTTGGAATAGCTAGCTCCCTGGCAAGCGTGTCCGTGGTGTCTCGGGGGGGTACCGGGAATGAACGGGACGGGCGTCGGGGCGAGGGACGGGAGGCTGCGGAGCTCTCGCTGCGGCCGGCTCCCGGGGATCTGGAGGCAGGCGGTTCAGGGCAGGGCAGTCCTTGGTGAGGTCCCCGGAGCCGGCAGAGGGGCATGAGGTGACGGGCGGGAACCTCCCGCCGGGTGTCGGTGCCCGCTGAGCGCGGCGGGACGGTGGGAGGGAGCGAGGGGAACGGAGCGGCGAAATAGGCGGCAGGTGAGTGCGGGCATGGCGAGGGTGACCGTGACGTTGGAACAGGAGGAACGGGATGGGCCAGTGCGGTGGGGAGGTGTTTAGTTAGGTTTCCCCCTCCTGCCCTCATGGCCGAGCTCGCGAAGCTGGTGAGAGGCGTGTGACTCTTAGGGCAGGTGGGCTAACGGTCTGTGGCCTGGAGCCGTGTCTCCCGTGCAGCGCCCGTTCCCGGTATTGCAGTCTCTCCGGGAGCGGCGCAGCCCCCTTTTGTCAGGGGGATGTTTAAAAACAGAGCTAAGGTGCGGTTGCAGGCTCGGCGGCGTGGCGAGTGGGGTGCCGCTTTGGCGGAAGCGCGGAAGCTCAGGGCGAGGCCCGGCGGGTTCTGTGTCCGTACGTGCGATTGGGTGTGTCCACCCACGCCAGGCTCAGGGTCCTTCCCGGCCCGAGCGCCCTCCCCGTGGAGAGGAGCCCCGTGGAGCCGTGGCACCCACGCGCTCAGCTTCCCCTTTCTGGACAACGTGGCACAAGAGAAGGAAAAAGAAAACGCACACACAAAAAGACAGCGCAAGGCCTCGCGCCCAATATGCACGTGGCTTTGCGCTTCGGGCGGGGAGGCGATGGGCGGAGGGAATGGCAATTCAAGTGCAGAGCGGGCCGATCGCGTGCTTGCATGCTGCCGCGGGCCGGGGACAGCCGGGGTCGGGACTCGGAGGCGCTGCCTCCGGGTGCCGTCGGCCAGCAGAGCAAGCCGGGCGCGTTAGCCTTCCGGCACCGGGCTGGCGGGCGGTTTTTGTTGTCTCCTTATAGGCACGAAACCCGAAGAGGGTTGTGTGCAATGGACTGTAAGCTGACTGATTTTCTGCGATTAAGTGAGCATGGGGTTTCCCACAGAAGGCCCGGCTGATGCGGCACCGAGTGACTTATCTGGGATTGGAGATCTCCGGAGGACGGCGAGAGCTGGGGACAGAGCGGAAAGAACCTGTTTGCCGGACGCCGGAACCGGCGACGGTGAAAGGGCTGCGGACGTTTCTTGAAAGGACAGGTTGGTGCGGGCTTTGGATTTGGAATGATGGGCTCTCAGTAAAGCCTTTGTACGAACTGTTAAAAGAAAACAGCTCCGAGTTGAATTGGACGGGAGAAGCCGGGAGGGCTTTTTCGCAACTGAAAAAGGAACTGGCGAGGGCTCCGGCCCTGGGCCTCCCAGGTGTCACCAAACCATTTTGGTTGTACTCACACGAAAGGCAAAGTATTGCTTTGGGTGTTCCGGCACGGCGGTTAAGGTCTCCTAAGCGAGCCGTGGTCTGCTTCCCTAAGCAGCCAGACGAAGCGAGCAAAGGCCGGCCTGGCTGTCTTTGAGCCGTGGCAGCTGTCGCGCTCGACGTGCGGGAAGCTCGTAAGCTCACTGTGGGACAGCAAATGACTGTATTAGCGTCCCCTGAAATACCAGGCCGTGTGGGTGGAACAAGATGATGGAAATATTGCTACTACTGACATTGTCAATCCAGCTTCTCTCCTCAGTGGATCTGTTTCGGAGCCTGTGGTGTCCGATTGCTCGGAAACAACAGAAGCTGTTTACTCCAGCGGACCGGATCTAAAGGACCAGCCGGCCACTGGAGGATGCTGAAGGCTCCTGGTTCACCGTCGGAAGCAGCTCTGCGTAAAGCGAGGAGTACGTCAAGCCGGGTGTGCGGTGACAACTACCCACAAGGTAATCGAAACTAAACCTTTACCTGCAGAGACTTCTGCCCAGAAAGCTGCGCTCACACGAGCTTTAGAATTATCCAAAGAGAAGGAGGTTAATATTTGCACTGTTTCAAAGTATGTTTTTAGAATGGTGCGTGCCATTTGAAAAGAACAAAGTTTATTAACAGCAGAAGGAAGACAGATTAAATATGATGCTCCAATTGTTGGAAGCTGTGCCGTTGCTAGAAGAGTTGCCATCGTGCGTTGCAAAGGGCATCGAAAGGGAGCAGTGATCAGGAAACTGGAAATAAATTGGCAGATCGCAGATTATACTGCTAGACAAGCAGTGTCACGGCCCCCCTGCCCTGCCTGGCCTCGCTGGCTTTTCTGTTGTTCCGTGGCGGTCCTTCTCCCGCCCTTTCTAACTGCTTTCCCCTCCCTCCCCCAGCCAGCCATCCCCTCTTTCTTTTCTCTCTTCCTGGGTGTTTTTTTCTTTCTGCGTATCTCTCTCCAGCGGCCCAGCGCCGTTGGTTTGGTTCGTTTTTTTCCGCTCCGGCGCTGTCGCGCTCTCTGTGCCTCTTTCCCCTGGCTGTCGCTCTGTGGTGCTCCTCGTGTCTGTGTTTTTGCAATTCCTCCGTCTCTGTCCTGCAGCCCGTGCTATTGTCCTGCTCCCTGTCGTCGTTTCTCTCCCTGCATTCTGCCCCCGTCCTTTTTTCCCTTCCTCGCTCCATCTCTCGGTCCTGCTCCCTGCCCGCCCCCGTTCCTGTTTCTCTGCCCTTCTCCTTGTCTTTCCCCTTGTTTCTCTGTCCCGTTGCCTCTTTGTTTTTGTTTCCGTGACGGTCTGCCCCGCTCCCTGTCCCGCGGCCCGGCGCCCGTTTCTCCTTGGTCTGTCTCTCCCGCTGCCCATTCTAGGAGTTTTCCCCACCGTCTGTGTCCTGCTGCTGGTCTCTGATCTTGGCCTCTCCTTCCCTTTGCCCTGCCTCCCTGTCCCTTTTGCCTCTCTCTCTGTGTCGCCTTGTCTTGCTCCCTGTCCCTGTCTTTCTCTGACAAGCTGACCTGCTCCTTGCCCTCCTTTTTCGTGGAATCACAGGCTCATTCTGCTTGGAAAAGACACGTGCAATTTTATAATCTCTCGACTGTTTCGAGAAACTGCCTGGAAGAGATCATTCCTTTTCTTGTTTTCTTTTCTTTTTTTTTTTCTTTTCTGCTCGTTTGTTTGCAGCGAGGCAGCTCGCGAGGACAGGTGAGCTGCTGGACTCTTGAACAAAAACGTTGAGGGCGAGGAAGGGAATCCTGGCTACGCTTAGGCTTGGGGAAGTGTACGTGGGTATGCGTGTCTGTCATCCGCGCGGCTCTGGGAAAGCGCGTTCCAGGGCAGCTGAAGCTGCCCGCGGGTCAAGAAGAAGGGCCGGGGGTCTGAAAAGAAGCGGGCGCGCTGCGGCGGCGCGGGGGGCGCGGCGCGCCCGCGCTCGGTGCTGCCGTCTGGTGGCCACAGGCCGGTACTGCAGCTGGGAAGCGGCGCCCTGTGCCCGTGCCGGGGCGGGGCCGAGGGGGGCGCTGCCGCTGCGGGCGGGGTCGTGGCCGTGGCCGTCAGAAAGCCGGGGGGGCAGCGGTCGGACCGGCCGCCGGGAAAAAAAGAGAGGCCCCCGGCTGTCGTGGGGCAGCCCCGCTGCGAGGGGGCACGGGCGAGGAGGCGGCAGCGGTGGCGGCGTCTTCTCGGTCCCGGGCAGAGGGGGGAGAAACCTGCCGGCCGGCGCTCCTTAGGGTTGAGCGTTTCTCTTGTCTTTGTTGACAGTGAATTTATGGGCACACTGGAAATAGCCTTGAATGTTTAAACGTAGAACGGAATTTTTAGTGAGAAGTGGCATGGGTATAGTTAATTTTGGAGCACCTGGGTGCCAGTTGGAATGTAAGGAATGAAACGGGATGGAAAGTAGTAATCGAACCTGGGGTTTACTTGTGGGTTTTTTTCCTCGTTAATATGTCGATGGCATGTTGTCCTGCGGCTCGATCCCCGTTCTGTTTAGTGGAGTCTTCAATTGAGGACATTCAGGTAAAAAAATGTGTCCTTCCAGAAAAGGACTAATTGTTCGTAGGGCTGAGAGAGGCTTTTAAGTACGTGATCAGAATCGAAGCTGAATACTACTTTACGATGCTGCTGTTGGTCTTCGCTTTCGTTTGTTTCCCCGCCGCTCCCTAATGTTTGGGAGCTCCAAGTCGGATTTTATTTTTGTTCAATGACTAAGACGTGTTTTTTCCCCCGGGAGGGGCTGTGCTTCAAAATGAATGTGTTTGCTCACAAATGTGCAAGTCCGTTGGTGTAAGACAAACAGAAACCCACCGTAGTCAAGTTCGAAGCGTGTGTCTGGGAGATGGATGGTTTAATTTTACGAGTTCACGCCTATGCAATTTTAGCGCCGGAGGAAAATGAAAGCTAAGGGCTTTTTGTGGTGTGGGTAGGCATCCGCACACCTTTTTAGGATAAGCGAATGACCGCGGTTTGTTCTTTACTTTTTAGTTTCCATCTTTGAAGCTGCACGGCCAAATGCGCTCGGGGTCCCCGCAGGGCGGCGAGCAGGCGAGTGAGGATGCAGAGCGGGCCAATCAGACGGCGCGAGCAAGGTTGAGGGGCGGAGCGCTGATAGGCGGCGAGAATGGCGATTGACGTGCGTAGGCAGCCAATGAGGTTGGCGGAGGGGCGGTGCTTGCGAAGTCCCTACTGCGCATGCCCAAGTGGGCGCAGTCCTCAGTCAGGTCCGGCGCAGGCGCGGGCTTGTGGGGGCGGAGAGCGGGAAGGAGCATCCAATAGGAGGGCAGCGCGGTGGGGTGGAAAGCAGCCAATGAGAGCGCGCCGACTCAATCCAGTTGGAATAGCTAGCTCCCTGGCAAGCGTGTCCGTGGTGTCTCGGGGGGGTACCGGGAATGAACGGGACGGGCGTCGGGGCGAGGGACGGGAGGCTGCGGAGCTCTCGCTGCGGCCGGCTCCCGGGGATCTGGAGGCAGGCGGTTCAGGGCGGGGCAGTCCTTGGTGAGGTCCCCGGAGCCGGCAGAGGGGCATGAGGTGACGGGCGGGAACCTCCCGCCGGGTGTCGGTGCCCGCTGAGCGCGGCGGGACGGTGGGAGGGAGCGAGGGGAACGGAGCGGCGAAATAGGCGGCAGGTGAGTGCGGGCGTGGCGAGGGTGACCGTGACGTTGGAACAGGAGGAACGGGATGGGCCAGTGCGGTGGGGAGGTGTTTAGTTAGGTTTCCCCCTCCTGCCCTCATGGCCGAGCTCGCGAAGCTGGTGAGAGGCGTGTGACTCTTAGGGCAGGTGGGCTAACGGTCTGTGGCCTGGAGCCGTGTCTCCCGTGCAGCGCCCGTTCCCGGTATTGCAGTCTCTCCGGGAGCGGCGCAGCCCCCTTTTGTCAGGGGGATGTTTAAAAACAGAGCTAAGGTGCGGTTGCAGGCTCGGCGGCGTGGCGAGTGGGGTGCCGCTTTGGCGGAAGCGCGGAAGCTCAGGGCGAGGCCCGGCGGGTTCTGTGTCCGTACGTGCGATTGGGTGTGTCCACCCACGCCAGGCTCAGGGTCCTTCCCGGCCCGAGCGCCCTCCCCGTGGAGAGGAGCCCCGTGGAGCCGTGGCACCCACGCGCTCAGCTTCCCCTTTCTGGACAACGTGGCACAAGAGAAGGAAAAAGAAAACGCACACACAAAAAGACAGCGCAAGGCCTCGCGCCCAATATGCACGTGGCTTTGCGCTTCGGGCGGGGAGGCGATGGGCGGAGGGAATGGCAATTCAAGTGCAGAGCGGGCCGATCGCGTGCTTGCATGCTGCCGCGGGCCGGGGACAGCCGGGGTCGGGACTCGGAGGCGCTGCCTCCGGGTGCCGTCGGCCAGCAGAGCAAGCCGGGCGCGTTAGCCTTCCGGCACCGGGCTGGCGGGCGGCGGTGTTCGTTTTCGGGACTTGCGGCCGTCCCTGCGACAGGGGCGCTTTCCTGCCGCGGCTCTCTGGCAGAAGTTGATTGACGGGAACCTGAGGAATCCAGCCTAGCAGATCCACCGGTCCTAGTAAAGCCAGGGAAACACAGAAAAGAAATGGAGTTTTTAATTGATACTGGAGTATCTTGTTCTATTTTGAACCAGGAAACGATACCCTCAGATAAAGATTTTGTAACTGTAGTGGGAGCTACTGGCCAACAAAAGAAAGCTTTATTTTTACGGCCAATCAAATATAAGTTAGGAAAACCAGTCGGAATGTATAAGTTCTTCTATATGCCTAGGTCTCCAAAACTGTTACTAAGACGAGACCTGTGAAAACAATTGAAAGCAATCATGACATTCAAACGGGGGAAAGTGAGATTCAAGATAAAAGAGCCGGGATTTTAATTGGCAATGATTCAAACCGACAAGCAAAGCCAAATAGCTCGGGAAATACTGGATCAAGTATTTGCAGGGGTATGGGCTTCGGCAGTTCCTGGTAAATCAAAGAATGCAGAACCAGTGAAAATTAATTTGAAAGCTGGAGCCGGACCAGTCAGAACTAGACCATATCCTCTGAAATTAGAGCATAGAGAAGGGGTAAAAGAAATGACCGGTAACTTTTTGCAGTTTAGGCTGCTGATAGAAGGTGAGTCAGAAGCGAGCACTTCAATCCGGCCTGTAAAGAAACCAGACAGTAAAAGCTATAGGTTAGTGCAAGATTGGAGAGCAATAAACAAAATTACCGCAGATTGACACCCGGTAGTAGCTAACCCTTACACATTGTTAGATAAATGGCGAGATAATCACGAATGGTCTACCGTGTTGGATTTCAAAGATGCCTTTTTCTGTCTTGCATTAGCCAAAGAGAGTCAGAAGCTTTTTGCTTTTGAGTGGGAAAATCCCTTTAGTGGGAGAGAGACCCAATTAACCTGGGTCGTGTCACCCCGGGGATTCAGGAGCAGCCCTGTGATTTTCGGAAACCAGTTAGCATGAGAACGTGACGCCTGGGAAGCTCTTCCGGGCAATGGGACTTTGTTGTCTCCTTATAGGCACGAAACCCGAAGAGGGTTGTGTGCAATGGACTGTAAGCTGACTGATTTTCTGCGATTAAGTGAGCATGGGGTTTCCCACAGAAGGCCCGGCTGATGCGGCACCGAGTGACTTATCTGGGATTGGAGATCTCCGGAGGACGGCGAGAGCTGGGGACAGAGCGGAAAGAACCTGTTTGCCGGACGCCGGAACCGGCGACGGTGAAAGGGCTGCGGACGTTTCTTGAAAGGACAGGTTGGTGCGGGCTTTGGATTTGGAATGATGGGCTCTCAGTAAAGCCTTTGTACGAACTGTTAAAAGAAAACAGCTCCGAGTTGAATTGGACGGGAGAAGCCGGGAGGGCTTTTTCGCAACTGAAAAAGGAACTGGCGAGGGCTCCGGCCCTGGGCCTCCCAGGTGTCACCAAACCATTTTGGTTGTACTCACACGAAAGGCAAAGTATTGCTTTGGGTGTTCCGGCACGGCGGTTAAGGTCTCCTAAGCGAGCCGTGGTCTGCTTCCCTAAGCAGCCAGACGAAGCGAGCAAAGGCCGGCCTGGCTGTCTTTGAGCCGTGGCAGCTGTCGCGCTCGACGTGCGGGAAGCTCGTAAGCTCACTGTGGGACAGCAAATGACTGTATTAGCGTCCCCTGAAATACCAGGCCGTGTGGGTGGAACAAGATGATGGAAATATTGCTACTACTGACATTGTCAATCCAGCTTCTCTCCTCAGTGGATCTGTTTCGGAGCCTGTGGTGTCCGATTGCTCGGAAACAACAGAAGCTGTTTACTCCAGCGGACCGGATCTAAAGGACCAGCCGGCCACTGGAGGATGCTGAAGGCTCCTGGTTCACCGTCGGAAGCAGCTCTGCGTAAAGCGAGGAGTACGTCAAGCCGGGTGTGCGGTGACAACTACCCACAAGGTAATCGAAACTAAACCTTTACCTGCAGAGACTTCTGCCCAGAAAGCTGCGCTCACACGAGCTTTAGAATTATCCAAAGAGAAGGAGGTTAATATTTGCACTGTTTCAAAGTATGTTTTTAGAATGGTGCGTGCCATTTGAAAAGAACAAAGTTTATTAACAGCAGAAGGCAGACAGATTAAATATGATGCTCCAATTGTTGGAAGCTGTGCCGTTGCTAGAAGAGTTGCCATCGTGCGTTGCAAAGGGCATCGAAAGGGAGCAGTGATCAGGAAACTGGAAATAAATTGGCAGATCGCAGATTATACTGCTAGACAAGCAGTGTCACGGCCCCCCTGCCCTGCCTGGCCTCGCTGGCTTTTCTGTTGTTCCGTGGCGGTCCTTCTCCCGCCCTTTCTAACTGCTTTCCCCTCCCTCCCCCAGCCAGCCATCCCCTCTTTCTTTTCTCTCTTCCTGGGTGTTTTTTTCTTTCTGCGTATCTCTCTCCAGCGGCCCAGCGCCGTTGGTTTGGTTCGTTTTTTTCCGCTCCGGCGCTGTCGCGCTCTCTGTGCCTCTTTCCCCTGGCTGTCGCTCTGTGGTGCTCCTCGTGTCTGTGTTTTTGCAATTCCTCCGTCTCTGTCCTGCAGCCCGTGCTATTGTCCTGCTCCCTGTCGTCGTTTCTCTCCCTGCATTCTGCCCCCGTCCTTTTTTCCCTTCCTCGCTCCATCTCTCGGTCCTGCTCCCTGCCCGCCCCCGTTCCTGTTTCTCTGCCCTTCTCCTTGTCTGTCCCCTTGTTTCTCTGTCCCGTTGCCTCTTTGTTTTTGTTTCCGTGACGGTCTGCCCCGCTCCCTGTCCCGCGGCCCGGCGCCCGTTTCTCCTTGGTCTGTCTCTCCCGCTGCCCATTCTAGGAGTTTTCCCCACCGTCTGTGTCCTGCTGCTGGTCTCTGATCTTGGCCTCTCCTTCCCTTTGCCCTGCCTCCCTGTCCCTTTTGCCTCTCTCTCTGTGTCGCCTTGTCTTGCTCCCTGTCCCTGTCTTTCTCTGACAAGCTGACCTGCTCCTTGCCCTCCTTTTTCGTGGAATCACAGGCTCATTCTGCTTGGAAAAGACACGTGCAATTTTATAATCTCTCGACTGTTTCGAGAAACTGCCTGGAAGAGATCATTCCTTTTCTTGTTTTCTTTTCTTTTTTTTTTTCTTTTCTGCTCGTTTGTTTGCAGCGAGGCAGCTCGCGAGGACAGGTGAGCTGCTGGACTCTTGAACAAAAACGTTGAGGGCGAGGAAGGGAATCCTGGCTACGCTTAGGCTTGGGGAAGTGTACGTGGGTATGCGTGTCTGTCATCCGCGCGGCTCTGGGAAAGCGCGTTCCAGGGCAGCTGAAGCTGCCCGCGGGTCAAGAAGAAGGGCCGGGGGTCTGAAAAGAAGCGGGCGCGCTGCGGCGGCGCGGGGGGCGCGGCGCGCCCGCGCTCGGTGCTGCCGTCTGGTGGCCACAGGCCGGTACTGCAGCTGGGAAGCGGCGCCCTGTGCCCGTGCCGGGGCGGGGCCGAGGGGGGCGCTGCCGCTGCGGGCGGGGTCGTGGCCGTGGCCGTCAGAAAGCCGGGGGGGCAGCGGTCGGACCGGCCGCCGGGAAAAAAAGAGAGGCCCCCGGCTGTCGTGGGGCAGCCCCGCTGCGAGGGGGCACGGGCGAGGAGGCGGCAGCGGTGGCGGCGTCTTCTCGGTCCCGGGCAGAGGGGGGAGAAACCTGCCGGCCGGCGCTCCTTAGGGTTGAGCGTTTCTCTTGTCTTTGTTGACAGTGAATTTATGGGCACACTGGAAATAGCCTTGAATGTTTAAACGTAGAACGGAATTTTTAGTGAGAAGTGGCATGGGTATAGTTAATTTTGGAGCACCTGGGTGCCAGTTGGAATGTAAGGAATGAAACGGGATGGAAAGTAGTAATCGAACCTGGGGTTTACTTGTGGGTTTTTTTCCTCGTTAATATGTCGATGGCATGTTGTCCTGCGGCTCGATCCCCGTTCTGTTTAGTGGAGTCTTCAATTGAGGACATTCAGGTAAAAAAATGTGTCCTTCCAGAAAAGGACTAATTGTTCGTAGGGCTGAGAGAGGCTTTTAAGTACGTGATCAGAATCGAAGCTGAATACTACTTTACGATGCTGCTGTTGGTCTTCGCTTTCGTTTGTTTCCCCGCCGCTCCCTAATGTTTGGGAGCTCCAAGTCGGATTTTATTTTTGTTCAATGACTAAGACGTGTTTTTTCCCCCGGGAGGGGCTGTGCTTCAAAATGAATGTGTTTGCTCACAAATGTGCAAGTCCGTTGGTGTAAGACAAACAGAAACCCACCGTAGTCAAGTTCGAAGCGTGTGTCTGGGAGATGGATGGTTTAATTTTACGAGTTCACGCCTATGCAATTTTAGCGCCGGAGGAAAATGAAAGCTAAGGGCTTTTTGTGGTGTGGGTAGGCATCCGCACACCTTTTTAGGATAAGCGAATGACCGCGGTTTGTTCTTTACTTTTTAGTTTCCATCTTTGAAGCTGCACGGCCAAATGCGCTCGGGGTCCCCGCAGGGCGGCGAGCAGGCGAGTGAGGATGCAGAGCGGGCCAATCAGACGGCGCGAGCAAGGTTGAGGGGCGGAGCGCTGATAGGCGGCGAGAATGGCGATTGACGTGCGTAGGCAGCCAATGAGGTCGGCGGAGGGGCGGTGCTTGCGAAGTCCCTACTGCGCATGCCCAAGTGGGCGCAGTCCTCAGTCAGGTCCGGCGCAGGCGCGGGCTTGTGGGGGCGGAGCGCGGGAAGGAGCATCCAATAGGAGGGCAGCGCGGTGGGGTGGAAAGCAGCCAATGAGAGCGCGCCGACTCAATCCAGTTGGAATAGCTAGCTCCCTGGCAAGCGTGTCCGTGGTGTCTCGGGGGGGTACCGGGAATGAACGGGACGGGCGTCGGGGCGAGGGACGGGAGGCTGCGGAGCTCTCGCTGCGGCCGGCTCCCGGGGATCTGGAGGCAGGCGGTTCAGGGCAGGGCAGTCCTTGGTGAGGTCCCCGGAGCCGGCAGAGGGGCATGAGGTGACGGGCGGGAACCTCCCGCCGGGTGTCGGTGCCCGCTGAGCGCGGCGGGACGGTGGGAGGGAGCGAGGGGAACGGAGCGGCGAAATAGGCGGCAGGTGAGTGCGGGCGTGGCGAGGGTGACCGTGACGTTGGAACAGGAGGAACGGGATGGGCCAGTGCGGTGGGGAGGTGTTTAGTTAGGTTTCCCCCTCCTGCCCTCATGGCCGAGCTCGCGAAGCTGGTGAGAGGCGTGTGACTCTTAGGGCAGGTGGGCTAACGGTCTGTGGCCTGGAGCCGTGTCTCCCGTGCAGCGCCCGTTCCCGGTATTGCAGTCTCTCCGGGAGCGGCGCAGCCCCCTTTTGTCAGGGGGATGTTTAAAAACAGAGCTAAGGTGCGGTTGCAGGCTCGGCGGCGTGGCGAGTGGGGTGCCGCTTTGGCGGAAGCGCGGAAGCTCAGGGCGAGGCCCGGTGGGTTCTGTGTCCGTACGTGCGATTGGGTGTGTCCACCCACGCCAGGCTCAGGGTCCTTCCCGGCCCGAGCGCCCTCCCCGTGGAGAGGAGCCCCGTGGAGCCGTGGCACCCACGCGCTCAGCTTCCCCTTTCTGGACAACGTGGCACAAGAGAAGGAAAAAGAAAACGCACACACAAAAAGACAGCGCAAGGCCTCGCGCCCAATATGCACGTGGCTTTGCGCTTCGGGCGGGGAGGCGATGGGCGGAGGGAATGGCAATTCAAGTGCAGAGCGGGCCGATCGCGTGCTTGCATGCTGCCGCGGGCCGGGGACAGCCGGGGTCGGGACTCGGAGGCGCTGCCTCCGGGTGCCGTCGGCCAGCAGAGCAAGCCGGGCGCGTTAGCCTTCCGGCACCGGGCTGGCGGGCGGCGGTGTTCGTTTTCGGGACTTGCGGCCGTCCCTGCGACAGGGGCGCTTTCCTGCCGCGGCTCTCTGGCAGAAGTTGATTGACGGGAACCTGAGGAATCCAGCCTAGCAGATCCACCGGTCCTAGTAAAGCCAGGGAAACACAGAAAAGAAATGGAGTTTTTAATTGATACTGGAGTATCTTGTTCTATTTTGAACCAGGAAACGATACCCTCAGATAAAGATTTTGTAACTGTAGTGGGAGCTACTGGCCAACAAAAGAAAGCTTTATTTTTACGGCCAATCAAATATAAGTTAGGAAAACCAGTCGGAATGTATAAGTTCTTCTATATGCCTAGGTCTCCAAAACTGTTACTAAGACGAGACCTGTGAAAACAATTGAAAGCAATCATGACATTCAAACGGGGGAAAGTGAGATTCAAGATAAAAGAGCCGGGATTTTAATTGGCAATGATTCAAACCGACAAGCAAAGCCAAATAGCTCGGGAAATACTGGATCAAGTATTTGCAGGGGTATGGGCTTCGGCAGTTCCTGGTAAATCAAAGAATGCAGAACCAGTGAAAATTAATTTGAAAGCTGGAGCCGGACCAGTCAGAACTAGACCATATCCTCTGAAATTAGAGCATAGAGAAGGGGTAAAAGAAATGACCGGTAACTTTTTGCAGTTTAGGCTGCTGATAGAAGGTGAGTCAGAAGCGAGCACTTCAATCCGGCCTGTAAAGAAACCAGACAGTAAAAGCTATAGGTTAGTGCAAGATTGGAGAGCAATAAACAAAATTACCGCAGATTGACACCCGGTAGTAGCTAACCCTTACACATTGTTAGATAAATGGCGAGATAATCACGAATGGTCTACCGTGTTGGATTTCAAAGATGCCTTTTTCTGTCTTGCATTAGCCAAAGAGAGTCAGAAGCTTTTTGCTTTTGAGTGGGAAAATCCCTTTAGTGGGAGAAAGACCCAATTAACCTGGGTCGTGTCACCCCGGGGATTCAGGAGCAGCCCTGTGATTTTCGGAAACCAGTTAGCATGAGAACGTGACGCCTGGGAAGCTCTTCCGGGCAATGGGACTTTGTTGTCTCCTTATAGGCACGAAACCCGAAGAGGGTTGTGTGCAATGGACTGTAAGCTGACTGATTTTCTGCGATTAAGTGAGCATGGGGTTTCCCACAGAAGGCCCGGCTGATGCGGCACCGAGTGACTTATCTGGGATTGGAGATCTCCGGAGGACGGCGAGAGCTGGGGACAGAGCGGAAAGAACCTGTTTGCCGGACGCCGGAACCGGCGACGGTGAAAGGGCTGCGGACGTTTCTTGAAAGGACAGGTTGGTGCGGGCTTTGGATTTGGAATGATGGGCTCTCAGTAAAGCCTTTGTACGAACTGTTAAAAGAAAACAGCTCCGAGTTGAATTGGACGGGAGAAGCCGGGAGGGCTTTTTCGCAACTGAAAAAGGAACTGGCGAGGGCTCCGGCCCTGGGCCTCCCAGGTGTCACCAAACCATTTTGGTTGTACTCACACGAAAGGCAAAGTATTGCTTTGGGTGTTCCGGCACGGCGGTTAAGGTCTCCTAAGCGAGCCGTGGTCTGCTTCCCTAAGCAGCCAGACGAAGCGAGCAAAGGCCGGCCTGGCTGTCTTTGAGCCGTGGCAGCTGTCGCGCTCGACGTGCGGGAAGCTCGTAAGCTCACTGTGGGACAGCAAATGACTGTATTAGCGTCCCCTGAAATACCAGGCCGTGTGGGTGGAACAAGATGATGGAAATATTGCTACTACTGACATTGTCAATCCAGCTTCTCTCCTCAGTGGATCTGTTTCGGAGCCTGTGGTGTCCGATTGCTCGGAAACAACAGAAGCTGTTTACTCCAGCGGACCGGATCTAAAGGACCAGCCGGCCACTGGAGGATGCCGAAGGCTCCTGGTTCACCGTCGGAAGCAGCTCTGCGTAAAGCGAGGAGTACGTCAAGCCGGGTGTGCGGTGACAACTACCCACAAGGTAATCGAAACTAAACCTTTACCTGCGGAGACTTCTGCCCAGAAAGCTGTGCTCACACGAGCTTTAGAATTATCCAAAGAGAAGGAGGTTAATATTTGCACTGTTTCAAAGTATGTTTTTAGAATGGTGCGTGCCATTTGAAAAGAACAAAGTTTATTAACAGCAGAAGGCAGACAGATTAAATATGATGCTCCAATTGTTGGAAGCTGTGCCGTTGCTAGAAGAGTTGCCATCGTGCGTTGCAAAGGGCATCGAAAGGGAGCAGTGATCAGGAAACTGGAAATAAATTGGCAGATCGCAGATTATACTGCTAGACAAGCAGTGTCACGGCCCCCCTGCCCTGCCTGGCCTCGCTGGCTTTTCTGTTGTTCCGTGGCGGTCCTTCTCCCGCCCTTTCTAACTGCTTTCCCCTCCCTCCCCCAGCCAGCCATCCCCTCTTTCTTTTCTCTCTTCCTGGGTGTTTTTTTCTTTCTGCGTATCTCTCTCCAGCGGCCCAGCGCCGTTGGTTTGGTTCGTTTTTTTCCGCTCCGGCGCTGTCGCGCTCTCTGTGCCTCTTTCCCCTGGCTGTCGCTCTGTGGTGCTCCTCGTGTCTGTGTTTTTGCAATTCCTCCGTCTCTGTCCTGCAGCCCGTGCTATTGTCCTGCTCCCTGTCGTCGTTTCTCTCCGTGCATTCTGCCCCCGTCCTTTTTTCCCTTCCTCGCTCCATCTCTCGGTCCTGCTCCCTGCCCGCCCCCGTTCCTGTTTCTCTGCCCTTCTCCTTGTCTTTCCCCTTGTTTCTCTGTCCCGTTGCCTCTTTGTTTTTGTTTCCGTGACGGTCTGCCCCGCTCCCTGTCCCGCGGCCCGGCGCCCGTTTCTCCTTGGTCTGTCTCTCCCGCTGCCCATTCTAGGAGTTTTCCCCACCGTCTGTGTCCTGCTGCTGGTCTCTGATCTTGGCCTCTCCTTCCCTTTGCCCTGCCTCCCTGTCCCTTTTGCCTCTCTCTCTGTGTCGCCTTGTCTTGCTCCCTGTCCCTGTCTTTCTCTGACAAGCTGACCTGCTCCTTGCCCTCCTTTTTCGTGGAATCACAGGCTCATTCTGCTTGGAAAAGACACGTGCAATTTTATAATCTCTCGACTGTTTCGAGAAACTGCCTGGAAGAGATCATTCCTTTTCTTGTTTTCTTTTCTTTTTTTTTTTCTTTTCTGCTCGTTTGTTTGCAGCGAGGCAGCTCGCGAGGACAGGTGAGCTGCTGGACTCTTGAACAAAAACGTTGAGGGCGAGGAAGGGAATCCTGGCTACGCTTAGGCTTGGGGAAGTGTACGTGGGTATGCGTGTCTGTCATCCGCGCGGCTCTGGGAAAGCGCGTTCCAGGGCAGCTGAAGCTGCCCGCGGGTCAAGAAGAAGGGCCGGGGGTCTGAAAAGAAGCGGGCGCGCTGCGGCGGCGCGGGGGGCGCGGCGCGCCCGCGCTCGGTGCTGCCGTCTGGTGGCCACAGGCCGGTACTGCAGCTGGGAAGCGGCGCCCTGTGCCCGTGCCGGGGCGGGGCCGAGGGGGGCGCTGCCGCTGCGGGCGGGGTCGTGGCCGTGGCCGTCAGAAAGCCGGGGGGGCAGCGGTCGGACCGGCCGCCGGGAAAAAAAGAGAGGCCCCCGGCTGTCGTGGGGCAGCCCCGCTGCGAGGGGGCACGGGCGAGGAGGCGGCAGCGGTGGCGGCGTCTTCTCGGTCCCGGGCAGAGGGGGGAGAAACCTGCCGGCCGGCGCTCCTTAGGGTTGAGCGTTTCTCTTGTCTTTGTTGACAGTGAATTTATGGGCACACTGGAAATAGCCTTGAATGTTTAAACGTAGAACGGAATTTTTAGTGAGAAGTGGCATGGGTATAGTTAATTTTGGAGCACCTGGGTGCCAGTTGGAATGTAAGGAATGAAACGGGATGGAAAGTAGTAATCGAACCTGGGGTTTACTTGTGGGTTTTTTTCCTCGTTAATATGTCGATGGCATGTTGTCCTGCGGCTCGATCCCCGTTCTGTTTAGTGGAGTCTTCAATTGAGGACATTCAGGTAAAAAAATGTGTCCTTCCAGAAAAGGACTAATTGTTCGTAGGGCTGAGAGAGGCTTTTAAGTACGTGATCAGAATCGAAGCTGAATACTACTTTACGATGCTGCTGTTGGTCTTCGCTTTCGTTTGTTTCCCCGCCGCTCCCTAATGTTTGGGAGCTCCAAGTCGGATTTTATTTTTGTTCAATGACTAAGACGTGTTTTTTCCCCCGGGAGGGGCTGTGCTTCAAAATGAATGTGTTTGCTCACAAATGTGCAAGTCCGTTGGTGTAAGACAAACAGAAACCCACCGTAGTCAAGTTCGAAGCGTGTGTCTGGGAGATGGATGGTTTAATTTTACGAGTTCACGCCTATGCAATTTTAGCGCCGGAGGAAAATGAAAGCTAAGGGCTTTTTGTGGTGTGGGTAGGCATCCGCACACCTTTTTAGGATAAGCGAATGACCGCGGTTTGTTCTTTACTTTTTAGTTTCCATCTTTGAAGCTGCACGGCCAAATGCGCTCGGGGTCCCCGCAGGGCGGCGAGCAGGCGAGTGAGGATGCAGAGCGGGCCAATCAGACGGCGCGAGCAAGGTTGAGGGGCGGAGCGCTGATAGGCGGCGAGAATGGCGATTGACGTGCGTAGGCAGCCAATGAGGTTGGCGGAGGGGCGGTGCTTGCGAAGTCCCTACTGCGCATGCCCAAGTGGGCGCAGTCCTCAGTCAGGTCCGGCGCAGGCGCGGGCTTGTGGGGGCGGAGCGCGGGAAGGAGCATCCAATAGGAGGGCAGCGCGGTGGGGTGGAAAGCAGCCAATGAGAGCGCGCCGACTCAATCCAGTTGGAATAGCTAGCTCCCTGGCAAGCGTGTCCGTGGTGTCTCGGGGGGGTACCGGGAATGAACGGGACGGGCGTCGGGGCGAGGGACGGGAGGCTGCGGAGCTCTCGCTGCGGCCGGCTCCCGGGGATCTGGAGGCAGGCGGTTCAGGGCAGGGCAGTCCTTGGTGAGGTCCCCGGAGCCGGCAGAGGGGCATGAGGTGACGGGCGGGAACCTCCCGCCGGGTGTCGGTGCCCGCTGAGCGCGGCGGGACGGTGGGAGGGAGCGAGGGGAACGGAGCGGCGAAATAGGCGGCAGGTGAGTGCGGGCGTGGCGAGGGTGACCGTGACGTTGGAACAGGAGGAACGGGATGGGCCAGTGCGGTGGGGAGGTGTTTAGTTAGGTTTCCCCCTCCTGCCCTCATGGCCGAGCTCGCGAAGCTGGTGAGAGGCGTGTGACTCTTAGGGCAGGTGGGCTAACGGTCTGTGGCCTGGAGCCGTGTCTCCCGTGCAGCGCCCGTTCCCGGTATTGCAGTCTCTCCGGGAGCGGCGCAGCCCCCTTTTGTCAGGGGGATGTTTAAAAACAGAGCTAAGGTGCGGTTGCAGGCTCGGCGGCGTGGCGAGTGGGGTGCCGCTTTGGCGGAAGCGCGGAAGCTCAGGGCGAGGCCCGGCGGGTTCTGTGTCCGTACGTGCGATTGGGTGTGTCCACCCACGCCAGGCTCAGGGTCCTTCCCGGCCCGAGCGCCCTCCCCGTGGAGAGGAGCCCCGTGGAGCCGTGGCACCCACGCGCTCAGCTTCCCCTTTCTGGACAACGTGGCACAAGAGAAGGAAAAAGAAAACGCACACACAAAAAGACAGCGCAAGGCCTCGCGCCCAATATGCACGTGGCTTTGCGCTTCGGGCGGGGAGGCGATGGGCGGAGGGAATGGCAATTCAAGTGCAGAGCGGGCCGATCGCGTGCTTGCATGCTGCCGCGGGCCGGGGACAGCCGGGGTCGGGACTCGGAGGCGCTGCCTCCGGGTGCCGTCGGCCAGCAGAGCAAGCCGGGCGCGTTAGCCTTCCGGCACCGGGCTGGCGGGCGGCGGTGTTCGTTTTCGGGACTTGCGGCCGTCCCTGCGACAGGGGCGCTTTCCTGCCGCGGCTCTCTGGCAGAAGTTGATTGACGGGAACCTGAGGAATCCAGCCTAGCAGATCCACCGGTCCTAGTAAAGCCAGGGAAACACAGAAAAGAAATGGAGTTTTTAATTGATACTGGAGTATCTTGTTCTATTTTGAACCAGGAAACGATACCCTCAGATAAAGATTTTGTAACTGTAGTGGGAGCTACTGGCCAACAAAAGAAAGCTTTATTTTTACGGCCAATCAAATATAAGTTAGGAAAACCAGTCGGAATGTATAAGTTCTTCTATATGCCTAGGTCTCCAAAACTGTTACTAAGACGAGACCTGTGAAAACAATTGAAAGCAATCATGACATTCAAACGGGGGAAAGTGAGATTCAAGATAAAAGAGCCGGGATTTTAATTGGCAATGATTCAAACCGACAAGCAAAGCCAAATAGCTCGGGAAATACTGGATCAAGTATTTGCAGGGGTATGGGCTTCGGCAGTTCCTGGTAAATCAAAGAATGCAGAACCAGTGAAAATTAATTTGAAAGCTGGAGCCGGACCAGTCAGAACTAGACCATATCCTCTGAAATTAGAGCATAGAGAAGGGGTAAAAGAAATGACCGGTAACTTTTTGCAGTTTAGGCTGCTGATAGAAGGTGAGTCAGAAGCGAGCACTTCAATCCGGCCTGTAAAGAAACCAGACAGTAAAAGCTATAGGTTAGTGCAAGATTGGAGAGCAATAAACAAAATTACCGCAGATTGACACCCGGTAGTAGCTAACCCTTACACATTGTTAGATAAATGGCGAGATAATCACGAATGGTCTACCGTGTTGGATTTCAAAGATGCCTTTTTCTGTCTTGCATTAGCCAAAGAGAGTCAGAAGCTTTTTGCTTTTGAGTGGGAAAATCCCTTTAGTGGGAGAAAGACCCAATTAACCTGGGTCGTGTCACCCCGGGGATTCAGGAGCAGCCCTGTGATTTTCGGAAACCAGTTAGCATGAGAACGTGACGCCTGGGAAGCTCTTCCGGGCAATGGGACTTTGTTGTCTCCTTATAGGCACGAAACCCGAAGAGGGTTGTGTGCAATGGACTGTAAGCTGACTGATTTTCTGCGATTAAGTGAGCATGGGGTTTCCCACAGAAGGCCCGGCTGATGCGGCACCGAGTGACTTATCTGGGATTGGAGATCTCCGGAGGACGGCGAGAGCTGGGGACAGAGCGGAAAGAACCTGTTTGCCGGACGCCGGAACCGGCGACGGTGAAAGGGCTGCGGACGTTTCTTGAAAGGACAGGTTGGTGCGGGCTTTGGATTTGGAATGATGGGCTCTCAGTAAAGCCTTTGTACGAACTGTTAAAAGAAAACAGCTCCGAGTTGAATTGGACGGGAGAAGCCGGGAGGGCTTTTTCGCAACTGAAAAAGGAACTGGCGAGGGCTCCGGCCCTGGGCCTCCCAGGTGTCACCAAACCATTTTGGTTGTACTCACACGAAAGGCAAAGTATTGCTTTGGGTGTTCCGGCACGGCGGTTAAGGTCTCCTAAGCGAGCCGTGGTCTGCTTCCCTAAGCAGCCAGACGAAGCGAGCAAAGGCCGGCCTGGCTGTCTTTGAGCCGTGGCAGCTGTCGCGCTCGACGTGCGGGAAGCTCGTAAGCTCACTGTGGGACAGCAAATGACTGTATTAGCGTCCCCTGAAATACCAGGCCGTGTGGGTGGAACAAGATGATGGAAATATTGCTACTACTGACATTGTCAATCCAGCTTCTCTCCTCAGTGGATCTGTTTCGGAGCCTGTGGTGTCCGATTGCTCGGAAACAACAGAAGCTGTTTACTCCAGCGGACCGGATCTAAAGGACCAGCCGGCCACTGGAGGATGCTGAAGGCTCCTGGTTCACCGTCGGAAGCAGCTCTGCGTAAAGCGAGGAGTACGTCAAGCCGGGTGTGCGGTGACAACTACCCACAAGGTAATCGAAACTAAACCTTTACCTGCAGAGACTTCTGCCCAGAAAGCTGCGCTCACACGAGCTTTAGAATTATCCAAAGAGAAGGAGGTTAATATTTGCACTGTTTCAAAGTATGTTTTTAGAATGGTGCGTGCCATTTGAAAAGAACAAAGTTTATTAACAGCAGAAGGCAGACAGATTAAATATGATGCTCCAATTGTTGGAAGCTGTGCCGTTGCTAGAAGAGTTGCCATCGTGCGTTGCAAAGGGCATCGAAAGGGAGCAGTGATCAGGAAACTGGAAATAAATTGGCAGATCGCAGATTATACTGCTAGACAAGCAGTGTCACGGCCCCCCTGCCCTGCCTGGCCTCACTGGCTTTTCTGTTGTTCCGTGGCGGTCCTTCTCCCGCCCTTTCTAACTGCTTTCCCCTCGCTCCCCCAGCCAGCCATCCCCTCTTTCTTTTCTCTCTTCCTGGGTGTTTTTTTCTTTCTGCGTATCTCTCTCCAGCGGCCCAGCGCCGTTGGTTTGGTTCGTTTTTTTCCGCTCCGGCGCTGTCGCGCTCTCTGTGCCTCTTTCCCCTGGCTGTCGCTCTGTGGTGCTCCTCGTGTCTGTGTTTTTGCAATTCCTCCGTCTCTGTCCTGCAGCCCGTGCTATTGTCCTGCTCCCTGTCGTCGTTTCTCTCCCTGCATTCTGCCCCCGTCCTTTTTTCCCTTCCTCGCTCCATCTCTCGGTCCTGCTCCCTGCCCGCCCCCGTTCCTGTTTCTCTGCCCTTCTCCTTGTCTGTCCCCTCGTTTCTCTGTCCCGTTGCCTCTTTGTTTTTGTTTCCGTGACGGTCTGCCCCGCTCCCTGTCCCGCGGCCCGGCGCCCGTTTCTCCTTGGTCTGTCTCTCCCGCTGCCCATTCTAGGAGTTTTCCCCACCGTCTGTGTCCTGCTGCTGGTCTCTGATCTTGGCCTCTCCTTCCCTTTGCCCTGCCTCCCTGTCCCTTTTGCCTCTCTCTCTGTGTCGCCTTGTCTTGCTCCCTGTCCCTGTCTTTCTCTGACAAGCTGACCTGCTCCTTGCCCTCCTTTTTCGTGGAATCACAGGCTCATTCTGCTTGGAAAAGACACGTGCAATTTTATAATCTCTCGACTGTTTCGAGAAACTGCCTGGAAGAGATCATTCCTTTTCTTGTTTTCTTTTCTTTTTTTTTTTCTTTTCTGCTCGTTTGTTTGCAGCGAGGCAGCTCGCGAGGACAGGTGAGCTGCTGGACTCTTGAACAAAAACGTTGAGGGCGAGGAAGGGAATCCTGGCTACGCTTAGGCTTGGGGAAGTGTACGTGGGTATGCGTGTCTGTCATCCGCGCGGCTCTGGGAAAGCGCGTTCCAGGGCAGCTGAAGCTGCCCGCGGGTCAAGAAGAAGGGCCGGGGGTCTGAAAAGAAGCGGGCGCGCTGCGGCGGCGCGGGGGGCGCGGCGCGCCCGCGCTCGGTGCTGCCGTCTGGTGGCCACAGGCCGGTACTGCAGCTGGGAAGCGGCGCCCTGTGCCCGTGCCGGGGCGGGGCCGAGGGGGGCGCTGCCGCTGCGGGCGGGGTCGTGGCCGTGGCCGTCAGAAAGCCGGGGGGGCAGCGGTCGGACCGGCCGCCGGGAAAAAAAGAGAGGCCCCCGGCTGTCGTGGGGCAGCCCCGCTGCGAGGGGGCACGGGCGAGGAGGCGGCAGCGGTGGCGGCGTCTTCTCGGTCCCGGGCAGAGGGGGGAGAAACCTGCCGGCCGGCGCTCCTTAGGGTTGAGCGTTTCTCTTGTCTTTGTTGACAGTGAATTTATGGGCACACTGGAAATAGCCTTGAATGTTTAAACGTAGAACGGAATTTTTAGTGAGAAGTGGCATGGGTATAGTTAATTTTGGAGCACCTGGGTGCCAGTTGGAATGTAAGGAATGAAACGGGATGGAAAGTAGTAATCGAACCTGGGGTTTACTTGTGGGTTTTTTTCCTCGTTAATATGTCGATGGCATGTTGTCCTGCGGCTCGATCCCCGTTCTGTTTAGTGGAGTCTTCAATTGAGGACATTCAGGTAAAAAAATGTGTCCTTCCAGAAAAGGACTAATTGTTCGTAGGGCTGAGAGAGGCTTTTAAGTACGTGATCAGAATCGAAGCTGAATACTACTTTACGATGCTGCTGTTGGTCTTCGCTTTCGTTTGTTTCCCCGCCGCTCCCTAATGTTTGGGAGCTCCAAGTCGGATTTTATTTTTGTTCAATGACTAAGACGTGTTTTTTCCCCCGGGAGGGGCTGTGCTTCAAAATGAATGTGTTTGCTCACAAATGTGCAAGTCCGTTGGTGTAAGACAAACAGAAACCCACCGTAGTCAAGTTCGAAGCGTGTGTCTGGGAGATGGATGGTTTAATTTTACGAGTTCACGCCTATGCAATTTTAGCGCCGGAGGAAAATGAAAGCTAAGGGCTTTTTGTGGTGTGGGTAGGCATCCGCACACCTTTTTAGGATAAGCGAATGACCGCGGTTTGTTCTTTACTTTTTAGTTTCCATCTTTGAAGCTGCACGGCCAAATGCGCTCGGGGTCCCCGCAGGGCGGCGAGCAGGCGAGTGAGGATGCAGAGCGGGCCAATCAGACGGCGCGAGCAAGGTTGAGGGGCGGAGCGCTGATAGGCGGCGAGAATGGCGATTGACGTGCGTAGGCAGCCAATGAGGTTGGCGGAGGGGCGGTGCTTGCGAAGTCCCTACTGCGCATGCCCAAGTGGGCGCAGTCCTCAGTCAGGTCCGGCGCAGGCGCGGGCTTGTGGGGGCGGAGCGCGGGAAGGAGCATCCAATAGGAGGGCAGCGCGGTGGGGTGGAAAGCAGCCAATGAGAGCGCGCCGACTCAATCCAGTTGGAATAGCTAGCTCCCTGGCAAGCGTGTCCGTGGTGTCTCGGGGGGGTACCGGGAATGAACGGGACGGGCGTCGGGGCGAGGGACGGGAGGCTGCGGAGCTCTCGCTGCGGCCGGCTCCCGGGGATCTGGAGGCAGGCGGTTCAGGGCAGGGCAGTCCTTGGTGAGGTCCCCGGAGCCGGCAGAGGGGCATGAGGTGACGGGCGGGAACCTCCCGCCGGGTGTCGGTGCCCGCTGAGCGCGGCGGGACGGTGGGAGGGAGCGAGGGGAACGGAGCGGCGAAATAGGCGGCAGGTGAGTGCGGGCGTGGCGAGGGTGACCGTGACGTTGGAACAGGAGGAACGGGATGGGCCAGTGCGGTGGGGAGGTGTTTAGTTAGGTTTCCCCCTCCTGCCCTCATGGCCGAGCTCGCGAAGCTGGTGAGAGGCGTGTGACTCTTAGGGCAGGTGGGCTAACGGTCTGTGGCCTGGAGCCGTGTCTCCCGTGCAGCGCCCGTTCCCGGTATTGCAGTCTCTCCGGGAGCGGCGCAGCCCCCTTTTGTCAGGGGGATGTTTAAAAACAGAGCTAAGGTGCGGTTGCAGGCTCGGCGGCGTGGCGAGTGGGGTGCCGCTTTGGCGGAAGCGCGGAAGCTCAGGGCGAGGCCCGGCGGGTTCTGTGTCCGTACGTGCGATTGGGTGTGTCCACCCACGCCAGGCTCAGGGTCCTTCCCGGCCCGAGCGCCCTCCCCGTGGAGAGGAGCCCCGTGGAGCCGTGGCACCCACGCGCTCAGCTTCCCCTTTCTGGACAACGTGGCACAAGAGAAGGAAAAAGAAAACGCACACACAAAAAGACAGCGCAAGGCCTCGCGCCCAATATGCACGTGGCTTTGCGCTTCGGGCGGGGAGGCGATGGGCGGAGGGAATGGCAATTCAAGTGCAGAGCGGGCCGATCGCGTGCTTGCATGCTGCCGCGGGCCGGGGACAGCCGGGGTCGGGACTCGGAGGCGCTGCCTCCGGGTGCCGTCGGCCAGCAGAGCAAGCCGGGCGCGTTAGCCTTCCGGCACCGGGCTGGCGGGCGGCGGTGTTCGTTTTCGGGACTTGCGGCCGTCCCTGCGACAGGGGCGCTTTCCTGCCGCGGCTCTCTGGCAGAAGTTGATTGACGGGAACCTGAGGAATCCAGCCTAGCAGATCCACCGGTCCTAGTAAAGCCAGGGAAACACAGAAAAGAAATGGAGTTTTTAATTGATACTGGAGTATCTTGTTCTATTTTGAACCAGGAAACGATACCCTCAGATAAAGATTTTGTAACTGTAGTGGGAGCTACTGGCCAACAAAAGAAAGCTTTATTTTTACGGCCAATCAAATATAAGTTAGGAAAACCAGTCGGAATGTATAAGTTCTTCTATATGCCTAGGTCTCCAAAACTGTTACTAAGACGAGACCTGTGAAAACAATTGAAAGCAATCATGACATTCAAACGGGGGAAAGTGAGATTCAAGATAAAAGAGCCGGGATTTTAATTGGCAATGATTCAAACCGACAAGCAAAGCCAAATAGCTCGGGAAATACTGGATCAAGTATTTGCAGGGGTATGGGCTTCGGCAGTTCCTGGTAAATCAAAGAATGCAGAACCAGTGAAAATTAATTTGAAAGCTGGAGCCGGACCAGTCAGAACTAGACCATATCCTCTGAAATTAGAGCATAGAGAAGGGGTAAAAGAAATGACCGGTAACTTTTTGCAGTTTAGGCTGCTGATAGAAGGTGAGTCAGAAGCGAGCACTTCAATCCGGCCTGTAAAGAAACCAGACAGTAAAAGCTATAGGTTAGTGCAAGATTGGAGAGCAATAAACAAAATTACCGCAGATTGACACCCGGTAGTAGCTAACCCTTACACATTGTTAGATAAATGGCGAGATAATCACGAATGGTCTACCGTGTTGGATTTCAAAGATGCCTTTTTCTGTCTTGCATTAGCCAAAGAGAGTCAGAAGCTTTTTGCTTTTGAGTGGGAAAATCCCTTTAGTGGGAGAGAGACCCAATTAACCTGGGTCGTGTCACCCCGGGGATTCAGGAGCAGCCCTGTGATTTTCGGAAACCAGTTAGCATGAGAACGTGACGCCTGGGAAGCTCTTCCGGGCAATGGGACTTTGTTGTCTCCTTATAGGCACGAAACCCGAAGAGGGTTGTGTGCAATGGACTGTAAGCTGACTGATTTTCTGCGATTAAGTGAGCATGGGGTTTCCCACAGAAGGCCCGGCTGATGCGGCACCGAGTGACTTATCTGGGATTGGAGATCTCCGGAGGACGGCGAGAGCTGGGGACAGAGCGGAAAGAACCTGTTTGCCGGACGCCGGAACCGGCGACGGTGAAAGGGCTGCGGACGTTTCTTGAAAGGACAGGTTGGTGCGGGCTTTGGATTTGGAATGATGGGCTCTCAGTAAAGCCTTTGTACGAACTGTTAAAAGAAAACAGCTCCGAGTTGAATTGGACGGGAGAAGCCGGGAGGGCTTTTTCGCAACTGAAAAAGGAACTGGCGAGGGCTCCGGCCCTGGGCCTCCCAGGTGTCACCAAACCATTTTGGTTGTACTCACACGAAAGGCAAAGTATTGCTTTGGGTGTTCCGGCACGGCGGTTAAGGTCTCCTAAGCGAGCCGTGGTCTGCTTCCCTAAGCAGCCAGACGAAGCGAGCAAAGGCCGGCCTGGCTGTCTTTGAGCCGTGGCAGCTGTCGCGCTCGACGTGCGGGAAGCTCGTAAGCTCACTGTGGGACAGCAAATGACTGTATTAGCGTCCCCTGAAATACCAGGCCGTGTGGGTGGAACAAGATGATGGAAATATTGCTACTACTGACATTGTCAATCCAGCTTCTCTCCTCAGTGGATCTGTTTCGGAGCCTGTGGTGTCCGATTGCTCGGAAACAACAGAAGCTGTTTACTCCAGCGGACCGGATCTAAAGGACCAGCCGGCCACTGGAGGATGCTGAAGGCTCCTGGTTCACCGTCGGAAGCAGCTCTGCGTAAAGCGAGGAGTACGTCAAGCCGGGTGTGCGGTGACAACTACCCACAAGGTAATCGAAACTAAACCTTTACCTGCAGAGACTTCTGCCCAGAAAGCTGCGCTCACACGAGCTTTAGAATTATCCAAAGAGAAGGAGGTTAATATTTGCACTGTTTCAAAGTATGTTTTTAGAATGGTGCGTGCCATTTGAAAAGAACAAAGTTTATTAACAGCAGAAGGAAGACAGATTAAATATGATGCTCCAATTGTTGGAAGCTGTGCCGTTGCTAGAAGAGTTGCCATCGTGCGTTGCAAAGGGCATCGAAAGGGAGCAGTGATCAGGAAACTGGAAATAAATTGGCAGATCGCAGATTATACTGCTAGACAAGCAGTGTCACGGCCCCCCTGCCCTGCCTGGCCTCGCTGGCTTTTCTGTTGTTCCGTGGCGGTCCTTCTCCCGCCCTTTCTAACTGCTTTCCCCTCCCTCCCCCAGCCAGCCATCCCCTCTTTCTTTTCTCTCTTCCTGGGTGTTTTTTTCTTTCTGCGTATCTCTCTCCAGCGGCCCAGCGCCGTTGGTTTGGTTCGTTTTTTTCCGCTCCGGCGCTGTCGCGCTCTCTGTGCCTCTTTCCCCTGGCTGTCGCTCTGTGGTGCTCCTCGTGTCTGTGTTTTTGCAATTCCTCCGTCTCTGTCCTGCAGCCCGTGCTATTGTCCTGCTCCCTGTCGTCGTTTCTCTCCCTGCATTCTGCCCCCGTCCTTTTTTCCCTTCCTCGCTCCATCTCTCGGTCCTGCTCCCTGCCCGCCCCCGTTCCTGTTTCTCTGCCCTTCTCCTTGTCTGTCCCCTTGTTTCTCTGTCCCGTTGCCTCTTTGTTTTTGTTTCCGTGACGGTCTGCCCCGCTCCCTGTCCCGCGGCCCGGCGCCCGTTTCTCCTTGGTCTGTCTCTCCCGCTGCCCATTCTAGGAGTTTTCCCCACCGTCTGTGTCCTGCTGCTGGTCTCTGATCTTGGCCTCTCCTTCCCTTTGCCCTGCCTCCCTGTCCCTTTTGCCTCTCTCTCTGTGTCGCCTTGTCTTGCTCCCTGTCCCTGTCTTTCTCTGACAAGCTGACCTGCTCCTTGCCCTCCTTTTTCGTGGAATCACAGGCTCATTCTGCTTGGAAAAGACACGTGCAATTTTATAATCTCTCGACTGTTTCGAGAAACTGCCTGGAAGAGATCATTCCTTTTCTTGTTTTCTTTTCTTTTTTTTTTTCTTTTCTGCTCGTTTGTTTGCAGCGAGGCAGCTCGCGAGGACAGGTGAGCTGCTGGACTCTTGAACAAAAACGTTGAGGGCGAGGAAGGGAATCCTGGCTACGCTTAGGCTTGGGGAAGTGTACGTGGGTATGCGTGTCTGTCATCCGCGCGGCTCTGGGAAAGCGCGTTCCAGGGCAGCTGAAGCTGCCCGCGGGTCAAGAAGAAGGGCCGGGGGTCTGAAAAGAAGCGGGCGCGCTGCGGCGGCGCGGGGGGCGCGGCGCGCCCGCGCTCGGTGCTGCCGTCTGGTGGCCACAGGCCGGTACTGCAGCTGGGAAGCGGCGCCCTGTGCCCGTGCCGGGGCGGGGCCGAGGGGGGCGCTGCCGCTGCGGGCGGGGTCGTGGCCGTGGCCGTCAGAAAGCCGGGGGGGCAGCGGTCGGACCGGCCGCCGGGAAAAAAAGAGAGGCCCCCGGCTGTCGTGGGGCAGCCCCGCTGCGAGGGGGCACGGGCGAGGAGGCGGCAGCGGTGGCGGCGTCTTCTCGGTCCCGGGCAGAGGGGGGAGAAACCTGCCGGCCGGCGCTCCTTAGGGTTGAGCGTTTCTCTTGTCTTTGTTGACAGTGAATTTATGGGCACACTGGAAATAGCCTTGAATGTTTAAACGTAGAACGGAATTTTTAGTGAGAAGTGGCATGGGTATAGTTAATTTTGGAGCACCTGGGTGCCAGTTGGAATGTAAGGAATGAAACGGGATGGAAAGTAGTAATCGAACCTGGGGTTTACTTGTGGGTTTTTTTCCTCGTTAATATGTCGATGGCATGTTGTCCTGCGGCTCGATCCCCGTTCTGTTTAGTGGAGTCTTCAATTGAGGACATTCAGGTAAAAAAATGTGTCCTTCCAGAAAAGGACTAATTGTTCGTAGGGCTGAGAGAGGCTTTTAAGTACGTGATCAGAATCGAAGCTGAATACTACTTTACGATGCTGCTGTTGGTCTTCGCTTTCGTTTGTTTCCCCGCCGCTCCCTAATGTTTGGGAGCTCCAAGTCGGATTTTATTTTTGTTCAATGACTAAGACGTGTTTTTTCCCCCGGGAGGGGCTGTGCTTCAAAATGAATGTGTTTGCTCACAAATGTGCAAGTCCGTTGGTGTAAGACAAACAGAAACCCACCGTAGTCAAGTTCGAAGCGTGTGTCTGGGAGATGGATGGTTTAATTTTACGAGTTCACGCCTATGCAATTTTAGCGCCGGAGGAAAATGAAAGCTAAGGGCTTTTTGTGGTGTGGGTAGGCATCCGCACACCTTTTTAGGATAAGCGAATGACCGCGGTTTGTTCTTTACTTTTTAGTTTCCATCTTTGAAGCTGCACGGCCAAATGCGCTCGGGGTCCCCGCAGGGCGGCGAGCAGGCGAGTGAGGATGCAGAGCGGGCCAATCAGACGGCGCGAGCAAGGTTGAGGGGCGGAGCGCTGATAGGCGGCGAGAATGGCGATTGACGTGCGTAGGCAGCCAATGAGGTTGGCGGAGGGGCGGTGCTTGCGAAGTCCCTACTGCGCATGCCCAAGTGGGCGCAGTCCTCAGTCAGGTCCGGCGCAGGCGCGGGCTTGTGGGGGCGGAGCGCGGGAAGGAGCATCCAATAGGAGGGCAGCGCGGTGGGGTGGAAAGCAGCCAATGAGAGCGCGCCGACTCAATCCAGTTGGAATAGCTAGCTCCCTGGCAAGCGTGTCCGTGGTGTCTCGGGGGGGTACCGGGAATGAACGGGACGGGCGTCGGGGCGAGGGACGGGAGGCTGCGGAGCTCTCGCTGCGGCCGGCTCCCGGGGATCTGGAGGCAGGCGGTTCAGGGCGGGGCAGTCCTTGGTGAGGTCCCCGGAGCCGGCAGAGGGGCATGAGGTGACGGGCGGGAACCTCCCGCCGGGTGTCGGTGCCCGCTGAGCGCGGCGGGACGGTGGGAGGGAGCGAGGGGAACGGAGCGGCGAAATAGGCGGCAGGTGAGTGCGGGCGTGGCGAGGGTGACCGTGACGTTGGAACAGGAGGAACGGGATGGGCCAGTGCGGTGGGGAGGTGTTTAGTTAGGTTTCCCCCTCCTGCCCTCATGGCCGAGCTCGCGAAGCTGGTGAGAGGCGTGTGACTCTTAGGGCAGGTGGGCTAACGGTCTGTGGCCTGGAGCCGTGTCTCCCGTGCAGCGCCCGTTCCCGGTATTGCAGTCTCTCCGGGAGCGGCGCAGCCCCCTTTTGTCAGGGGGATGTTTAAAAACAGAGCTAAGGTGCGGTTGCAGGCTCGGCGGCGTGGCGAGTGGGG
This sequence comes from Caloenas nicobarica, assembly GCF_036013445.1. Classification (NCBI taxonomy): domain Eukaryota; kingdom Metazoa; phylum Chordata; class Aves; order Columbiformes; family Columbidae; genus Caloenas; species Caloenas nicobarica. Next base: position 122,608,824 of record NC_088247.1, read on the forward strand.
TGCCGCTTTGGCGGAAGCGCGGAAGCTCAGGGCGAGGCCCGGCGGGTTCTGTGTCCGTACGTGCGATTGGGTGTGTCCACCCACGCCAGGCTCAGGGTCCTTCCCGGCCCGAGCGCCCTCCCCGTGGAGAGGAGCCCCGTGGAGCCGTGGCACCCACGCGCTCAGCTTCCCCTTTCTGGACAACGTGGCACAAGAGAAGGAAAAAGAAAACGCACACACAAAAAGACAGCGCAAGGCCTCGCGCCCAATATGCACGTGGCTTTGCGCTTCGGGCGGGGAGGCGATGGGCGGAGGGAATGGCAATTCAAGTGCAGAGCGGGCCGATCGCGTGCTTGCATGCTGCCGCGGGCCGGGGACAGCCGGGGTCGGGACTCGGAGGCGCTGCCTCCGGGTGCCGTCGGCCAGCAGAGCAAGCCGGGCGCGTTAGCCTTCCGGCACCGGGCTGGCGGGCGGCGGTGTTCGTTTTCGGGACTTGCGGCCGTCCCTGCGACAGGGGCGCTTTCCTGCCGCGGCTCTCTGGCAGAAGTTGATTGACGGGAACCTGAGGAATCCAGCCTAGCAGATCCACCGGTCCTAGTAAAGCCAGGGAAACACAGAAAAGAAATGGAGTTTTTAATTGATACTGGAGTATCTTGTTCTATTTTGAACCAGGAAACGATACCCTCAGATAAAGATTTTGTAACTGTAGTGGGAGCTACTGGCCAACAAAAGAAAGCTTTATTTTTACGGCCAATCAAATATAAGTTAGGAAAACCAGTCGGAATGTATAAGTTCTTCTATATGCCTAGGTCTCCAAAACTGTTACTAAGACGAGACCTGTGAAAACAATTGAAAGCAATCATGACATTCAAACGGGGGAAAGTGAGATTCAAGATAAAAGAGCCGGGATTTTAATTGGCAATGATTCAAACCGACAAGCAAAGCCAAATAGCTCGGGAAATACTGGATCAAGTATTTGCAGGGGTATGGGCTTCGGCAGTTCCTGGTAAATCAAAGAATGCAGAACCAGTGAAAATTAATTTGAAAGCTGGAGCCGGACCAGTCAGAACTAGACCATATCCTCTGAAATTAGAGCATAGAGAAGGGGTAAAAGAAATGACCGGTAACTTTTTGCAGTTTAGGCTGCTGATAGAAGGTGAGTCAGAAGCGAGCACTTCAATCCGGCCTGTAAAGAAACCAGACAGTAAAAGCTATAGGTTAGTGCAAGATTGGAGAGCAATAAACAAAATTACCGCAGATTGACACCCGGTAGTAGCTAACCCTTACACATTGTTAGATAAATGGCGAGATAATCACGAATGGTCTACCGTGTTGGATTTCAAAGATGCCTTTTTCTGTCTTGCATTAGCCAAAGAGAGTCAGAAGCTTTTTGCTTTTGAGTGGGAAAATCCCTTTAGTGGGAGAGAGACCCAATTAACCTGGGTCGTGTCACCCCGGGGATTCAGGAGCAGCCCTGTGATTTTCGGAAACCAGTTAGCATGAGAACGTGACGCCTGGGAAGCTCTTCCGGGCAATGGGACTTTGTTGTCTCCTTATAGGCACGAAACCCGAAGAGGGTTGTGTGCAATGGACTGTAAGCTGACTGATTTTCTGCGATTAAGTGAGCATGGGGTTTCCCACAGAAGGCCCGGCTGATGCGGCACCGAGTGACTTATCTGGGATTGGAGATCTCCGGAGGACGGCGAGAGCTGGGGACAGAGCGGAAAGAACCTGTTTGCCGGACGCCGGAACCGGCGACGGTGAAAGGGCTGCGGACGTTTCTTGAAAGGACAGGTTGGTGCGGGCTTTGGATTTGGAATGATGGGCTCTCAGTAAAGCCTTTGTACGAACTGTTAAAAGAAAACAGCTCCGAGTTGAATTGGACGGGAGAAGCCGGGAGGGCTTTTTCGCAACTGAAAAAGGAACTGGCGAGGGCTCCGGCCCTGGGCCTCCCAGGTGTCACCAAACCATTTTGGTTGTACTCACACGAAAGGCAAAGTATTGCTTTGGGTGTTCCGGCACGGCGGTTAAGGTCTCCTAAGCGAGCCGTGGTCTGCTTCCCTAAGCAGCCAGACGAAGCGAGCAAAGGCCGGCCTGGCTGTCTTTGAGCCGTGGCAGCTGTCGCGCTCGACGTGCGGGAAGCTCGTAAGCTCACTGTGGGACAGCAAATGACTGTATTAGCGTCCCCTGAAATACCAGGCCGTGTGGGTGGAACAAGATGATGGAAATATTGCTACTACTGACATTGTCAATCCAGCTTCTCTCCTCAGTGGATCTGTTTCGGAGCCTGTGGTGTCCGATTGCTCGGAAACAACAGAAGCTGTTTACTCCAGCGGACCGGATCTAAAGGACCAGCCGGCCACTGGAGGATGCTGAAGGCTCCTGGTTCACCGTCGGAAGCAGCTCTGCGTAAAGCGAGGAGTACGTCAAGCCGGGTGTGCGGTGACAACTACCCACAAGGTAATCGAAACTAAACCTTTACCTGCAGAGACTTCTGCCCAGAAAGCTGCGCTCACACGAGCTTTAGAATTATCCAAAGAGAAGGAGGTTAATATTTGCACTGTTTCAAAGTATGTTTTTAGAATGGTGCGTGCCATTTGAAAAGAACAAAGTTTATTAACAGCAGAAGGAAGACAGATTAAATATGATGCTCCAATTGTTGGAAGCTGTGCCGTTGCTAGAAGAGTTGCCATCGTGCGTTGCAAAGGGCATCGAAAGGGAGCAGTGATCAGGAAACTGGAAATAAATTGGCAGATTGCAGATTATACTGCTAGACAAGCAGTGTCACGGCCCCCCTGCCCTGCCTGGCCTCGCTGGCTTTTCTGTTGTTCCGTGGCGGTCCTTCTCCCGCCCTTTCTAACTGCTTTCCCCTCCCTCCCCCAGCCAGCCATCCCCTCTTTCTTTTCTCTCTTCCTGGGTGTTTTTTTCTTTCTGCGTATCTCTCTCCAGCGGCCCAGCGCCGTTGGTTTGGTTCGTTTTTTTCCGCTCCGGCGCTGTCGCGCTCTCTGTGCCTCTTTCCCCTGGCTGTCGCTCTGTGGTGCTCCTCGTGTCTGTGTTTTTGCAATTCCTCCGTCTCTGTCCTGCAGCCCGTGCTATTGTCCTGCTCCCTGTCGTCGTTTCTCTCCCTGCATTCTGCCCCCGTCCTTTTTTCCCTTCCTCGCTCCATCTCTCGGTCCTGCTCCCTGCCCGCCCCCGTTCCTGTTTCTCTGCCCTTCTCCTTGTCTGTCCCCTTGTTTCTCTGTCCCGTTGCCTCTTTGTTTTTGTTTCCGTGACGGTCTGCCCCGCTCCCTGTCCCGCGGCCCGGCGCCCGTTTCTCCTTGGTCTGTCTCTCCCGCTGCCCATTCTAGGAGTTTTCCCCACCGTCTGTGTCCTGCTGCTGGTCTCTGATCTTGGCCTCTCCTTCCCTTTGCCCTGCCTCCCTGTCCCTTTTGCCTCTCTCTCTGTGTCGCCTTGTCTTGCTCCCTGTCCCTGTCTTTCTCTGACAAGCTGACCTGCTCCTTGCCCTCCTTTTTCGTGGAATCACAGGCTCATTCTGCTTGGAAAAGACACGTGCAATTTTATAATCTCTCGACTGTTTCGAGAAACTGCCTGGAAGAGATCATTCCTTTTCTTGTTTTCTTTTCTTTTTTTTTTTCTTTTCTGCTCGTTTGTTTGCAGCGAGGCAGCTCGCGAGGACAGGTGAGCTGCTGGACTCTTGAACAAAAACGTTGAGGGCGAGGAAGGGAATCCTGGCTACGCTTAGGCTTGGGGAAGTGTACGTGGGTATGCGTGTCTGTCATCCGCGCGGCTCTGGGAAAGCGCGTTCCAGGGCAGCTGAAGCTGCCCGCGGGTCAAGAAGAAGGGCCGGGGGTCTGAAAAGAAGCGGGCGCGCTGCGGCGGCGCGGGGGGCGCGGCGCGCCCGCGCTCGGTGCTGCCGTCTGGTGGCCACAGGCCGGTACTGCAGCTGGGAAGCGGCGCCCTGTGCCCGTGCCGGGGCGGGGCCGAGGGGGGCGCTGCCGCTGCGGGCGGGGTCGTGGCCGTGGCCGTCAGAAAGCCGGGGGGGCAGCGGTCGGACCGGCCGCCGGGAAAAAAAGAGAGGCCCCCGGCTGTCGTGGGGCAGCCCCGCTGCGAGGGGGCACGGGCGAGGAGGCGGCAGCGGTGGCGGCGTCTTCTCGGTCCCGGGCAGAGGGGGGAGAAACCTGCCGGCCGGCGCTCCTTAGGGTTGAGCGTTTCTCTTGTCTTTGTTGACAGTGAATTTATGGGCACACTGGAAATAGCCTTGAATGTTTAAACGTAGAACGGAATTTTTAGTGAGAAGTGGCATGGGTATAGTTAATTTTGGAGCACCTGGGTGCCAGTTGGAATGTAAGGAATGAAACGGGATGGAAAGTAGTAATCGAACCTGGGGTTTACTTGTGGGTTTTTTTCCTCGTTAATATGTCGATGGCATGTTGTCCTGCGGCTCGATCCCCGTTCTGTTTAGTGGAGTCTTCAATTGAGGACATTCAGGTAAAAAAATGTGTCCTTCCAGAAAAGGACTAATTGTTCGTAGGGCTGAGAGAGGCTTTTAAGTACGTGATCAGAATCGAAGCTGAATACTACTTTACGATGCTGCTGTTGGTCTTCGCTTTCGTTTGTTTCCCCGCCGCTCCCTAATGTTTGGGAGCTCCAAGTCGGATTTTATTTTTGTTCAATGACTAAGACGTGTTTTTTCCCCCGGGAGGGGCTGTGCTTCAAAATGAATGTGTTTGCTCACAAATGTGCAAGTCCGTTGGTGTAAGACAAACAGAAACCCACCGTAGTCAAGTTCGAAGCGTGTGTCTGGGAGATGGATGGTTTAATTTTACGAGTTCACGCCTATGCAATTTTAGCGCCGGAGGAAAATGAAAGCTAAGGGCTTTTTGTGGTGTGGGTAGGCATCCGCACACCTTTTTAGGATAAGCGAATGACCGCGGTTTGTTCTTTACTTTTTAGTTTCCATCTTTGAAGCTGCACGGCCAAATGCGCTCGGGGTCCCCGCAGGGCGGCGAGCAGGCGAGTGAGGATGCAGAGCGGGCCAATCAGACGGCGCGAGCAAGGTTGAGGGGCGGAGCGCTGATAGGCGGCGAGAATGGCGATTGACGTGCGTAGGCAGCCAATGAGGTTGGCGGAGGGGCGGTGCTTGCGAAGTCCCTACTGCGCATGCCCAAGTGGGCGCAGTCCTCAGTCAGGTCCGGCGCAGGCGCGGGCTTGTGGGGGCGGAGCGCGGGAAGGAGCATCCAATAGGAGGGCAGCGCGGTGGGGTGGAAAGCAGCCAATGAGAGCGCGCCGACTCAATCCAGTTGGAATAGCTAGCTCCCTGGCAAGCGTGTCCGTGGTGTCTCGGGGGGGTACCGGGAATGAACGGGACGGGCGTCGGGGCGAGGGACGGGAGGCTGCGGAGCTCTCGCTGCGGCCGGCTCCCGGGGATCTGGAGGCAGGCGGTTCAGGGCAGGGCAGTCCTTGGTGAGGTCCCCGGAGCCGGCAGAGGGGCATGAGGTGACGGGCGGGAACCTCCCGCCGGGTGTCGGTGCCCGCTGAGCGCGGCGGGACGGTGGGAGGGAGCGAGGGGAACGGAGCGGCGAAATAGGCGGCAGGTGAGTGCGGGCGTGGCGAGGGTGACCGTGACGTTGGAACAGGAGGAACGGGATGGGCCAGTGCGGTGGGGAGGTGTTTAGTTAGGTTTCCCCCTCCTGCCCTCATGGCCGAGCTCGCGAAGCTGGTGAGAGGCGTGTGACTCTTAGGGCAGGTGGGCTAACGGTCTGTGGCCTGGAGCCGTGTCTCCCGTGCAGCGCCCGTTCCCGGTATTGCAGTCTCTCCGGGAGCGGCGCAGCCCCCTTTTGTCAGGGGGATGTTTAAAAACAGAGCTAAGGTGCGGTTGCAGGCTCGGCGGCGTGGCGAGTGGGGTGCCGCTTTGGCGGAAGCGCGGAAGCTCAGGGCGAGGCCCGGTGGGTTCTGTGTCCGTACGTGCGATTGGGTGTGTCCACCCACGCCAGGCTCAGGGTCCTTCCCGGCCCGAGCGCCCTCCCCGTGGAGAGGAGCCCCATGGAGCCGTGGCACCCACGCGCTCAGCTTCCCCTTTCTGGACAACGTGGCACAAGAGAAGGAAAAAGAAAACGCACACACAAAAAGACAGCGCAAGGCCTCGCGCCCAATATGCACGTGGCTTTGCGCTTCGGGCGGGGAGGCGATGGGCGGAGGGAATGGCAATTCAAGTGCAGAGCGGGCCGATCGCGTGCTTGCATGCTGCCGCGGGCCGGGGACAGCCGGGGTCGGGACTCGGAGGCGCTGCCTCCGGGTGCCGTCGGCCAGCAGAGCAAGCCGGGCGCGTTAGCCTTCCGGCACCGGGCTGGCGGGCGGCGGTGTTCGTTTTCGGGACTTGCGGCCGTCCCTGCGACAGGGGCGCTTTCCTGCCGCGGCTCTCTGGCAGAAGTTGATTGACGGGAACCTGAGGAATCCAGCCTAGCAGATCCACCGGTCCTAGTAAAGCCAGGGAAACACAGAAAAGAAATGGAGTTTTTAATTGATACTGGAGTATCTTGTTCTATTTTGAACCAGGAAACGATACCCTCAGATAAAGATTTTGTAACTGTAGTGGGAGCTACTGGCCAACAAAAGAAAGCTTTATTTTTACGGCCAATCAAATATAAGTTAGGAAAACCAGTCGGAATGTATAAGTTCTTCTATATGCCTAGGTCTCCAAAACTGTTACTAAGACGAGACCTGTGAAAACAATTGAAAGCAATCATGACATTCAAACGGGGGAAAGTGAGATTCAAGATAAAAGAGCCGGGATTTTAATTGGCAATGATTCAAACCGACAAGCAAAGCCAAATAGCTCGGGAAATACTGGATCAAGTATTTGCAGGGGTATGGGCTTCGGCAGTTCCTGGTAAATCAAAGAATGCAGAACCAGTGAAAATTAATTTGAAAGCTGGAGCCGGACCAGTCAGAACTAGACCATATCCTCTGAAATTAGAGCATAGAGAAGGGGTAAAAGAAATGACCGGTAACTTTTTGCAGTTTAGGCTGCTGATAGAAGGTGAGTCAGAAGCGAGCACTTCAATCCGGCCTGTAAAGAAACCAGACAGTAAAAGCTATAGGTTAGTGCAAGATTGGAGAGCAATAAACAAAATTACCGCAGATTGACACCCGGTAGTAGCTAACCCTTACACATTGTTAGATAAATGGCGAGATAATCACGAATGGTCTACCGTGTTGGATTTCAAAGATGCCTTTTTCTGTCTTGCATTAGCCAAAGAGAGTCAGAAGCTTTTTGCTTTTGAGTGGGAAAATCCCTTTAGTGGGAGAAAGACCCAATTAACCTGGGTCGTGTCACCCCGGGGATTCAGGAGCAGCCCTGTGATTTTCGGAAACCAGTTAGCATGAGAACGTGACGCCTGGGAAGCTCTTCCGGGCAATGGGACTTTGTTGTCTCCTTATAGGCACGAAACCCGAAGAGGGTTGTGTGCAATGGACTGTAAGCTGACTGATTTTCTGCGATTAAGTGAGCATGGGGTTTCCCACAGAAGGCCCGGCTGATGCGGCACCGAGTGACTTATCTGGGATTGGAGATCTCCGGAGGACGGCGAGAGCTGGGGACAGAGCGGAAAGAACCTGTTTGCCGGACGCCGGAACCGGCGACGGTGAAAGGGCTGCGGACGTTTCTTGAAAGGACAGGTTGGTGCGGGCTTTGGATTTGGAATGATGGGCTCTCAGTAAAGCCTTTGTACGAACTGTTAAAAGAAAACAGCTCCGAGTTGAATTGGACGGGAGAAGCCGGGAGGGCTTTTTCGCAACTGAAAAAGGAACTGGCGAGGGCTCCGGCCCTGGGCCTCCCAGGTGTCACCAAACCATTTTGGTTGTACTCACACGAAAGGCAAAGTATTGCTTTGGGTGTTCCGGCACGGCGGTTAAGGTCTCCTAAGCGAGCCGTGGTCTGCTTCCCTAAGCAGCCAGACGAAGCGAGCAAAGGCCGGCCTGGCTGTCTTTGAGCCGTGGCAGCTGTCGCGCTCGACGTGCGGGAAGCTCGTAAGCTCACTGTGGGACAGCAAATGACTGTATTAGCGTCCCCTGAAATACCAGGCCGTGTGGGTGGAACAAGATGATGGAAATATTGCTACTACTGACATTGTCAATCCAGCTTCTCTCCTCAGTGGATCTGTTTCGGAGCCTGTGGTGTCCGATTGCTCGGAAACAACAGAAGCTGTTTACTCCAGCGGACCGGATCTAAAGGACCAGCCGGCCACTGGAGGATGCCGAAGGCTCCTGGTTCACCGTCGGAAGCAGCTCTGCGTAAAGCGAGGAGTACGTCAAGCCGGGTGTGCGGTGACAACTACCCACAAGGTAATCGAAACTAAACCTTTACCTGCGGAGACTTCTGCCCAGAAAGCTGTGCTCACACGAGCTTTAGAATTATCCAAAGAGAAGGAGGTTAATATTTGCACTGTTTCAAAGTATGTTTTTAGAATGGTGCGTGCCATTTGAAAAGAACAAAGTTTATTAACAGCAGAAGGCAGACAGATTAAATATGATGCTCCAATTGTTGGAAGCTGTGCCGTTGCTAGAAGAGTTGCCATCGTGCGTTGCAAAGGGCATCGAAAGGGAGCAGTGATCAGGAAACTGGAAATAAATTGGCAGATCGCAGATTATACTGCTAGACAAGCAGTGTCACGGCCCCCCTGCCCTGCCTGGCCTCGCTGGCTTTTCTGTTGTTCCGTGGCGGTCCTTCTCCCGCCCTTTCTAACTGCTTTCCCCTCCCTCCCCCAGCCAGCCATCCCCTCTTTCTTTTCTCTCTTCCTGGGTGTTTTTTTCTTTCTGCGTATCTCTCTCCAGCGGCCCAGCGCCGTTGGTTTGGTTCGTTTTTTTCCGCTCCGGCGCTGTCGCGCTCTCTGTGCCTCTTTCCCCTGGCTGTCGCTCTGTGGTGCTCCTCGTGTCTGTGTTTTTGCAATTCCTCCGTCTCTGTCCTGCAGCCCGTGCTATTGTCCTGCTCCCTGTCGTCGTTTCTCTCCGTGCATTCTGCCCCCGTCCTTTTTTCCCTTCCTCGCTCCATCTCTCGGTCCTGCTCCCTGCCCGCCCCCGTTCCTGTTTCTCTGCCCTTCTCCTTGTCTTTCCCCTTGTTTCTCTGTCCCGTTGCCTCTTTGTTTTTGTTTCCGTGACGGTCTGCCCCGCTCCCTGTCCCGCGGCCCGGCGCCCGTTTCTCCTTGGTCTGTCTCTCCCGCTGCCCATTCTAGGAGTTTTCCCCACCGTCTGTGTCCTGCTGCTGGTCTCTGATCTTGGCCTCTCCTTCCCTTTGCCCTGCCTCCCTGTCCCTTTTGCCTCTCTCTCTGTGTCGCCTTGTCTTGCTCCCTGTCCCTGTCTTTCTCTGACAAGCTGACCTGCTCCTTGCCCTCCTTTTTCGTGGAATCACAGGCTCATTCTGCTTGGAAAAGACACGTGCAATTTTATAATCTCTCGACTGTTTCGAGAAACTGCCTGGAAGAGATCATTCCTTTTCTTGTTTTCTTTTCTTTTTTTTTTTCTTTTCTGCTCGTTTGTTTGCAGCGAGGCAGCTCGCGAGGACAGGTGAGCTGCTGGACTCTTGAACAAAAACGTTGAGGGCGAGGAAGGGAATCCTGGCTACGCTTAGGCTTGGGGAAGTGTACGTGGGTATGCGTGTCTGTCATCCGCGCGGCTCTGGGAAAGCGCGTTCCAGGGCAGCTGAAGCTGCCCGCGGGTCAAGAAGAAGGGCCGGGGGTCTGAAAAGAAGCGGGCGCGCTGCGGCGGCGCGGGGGGCGCGGCGCGCCCGCGCTCGGTGCTGCCGTCTGGTGGCCACAGGCCGGTACTGCAGCTGGGAAGCGGCGCCCTGTGCCCGTGCCGGGGCGGGGCCGAGGGGGGCGCTGCCGCTGCGGGCGGGGTCGTGGCCGTGGCCGTCAGAAAGCCGGGGGGGCAGCGGTCGGACCGGCCGCCGGGAAAAAAAGAGAGGCCCCCGGCTGTCGTGGGGCAGCCCCGCTGCGAGGGGGCACGGGCGAGGAGGCGGCAGCGGTGGCGGCGTCTTCTCGGTCCCGGGCAGAGGGGGGAGAAACCTGCCGGCCGGCGCTCCTTAGGGTTGAGCGTTTCTCTTGTCTTTGTTGACAGTGAATTTATGGGCACACTGGAAATAGCCTTGAATGTTTAAACGTAGAACGGAATTTTTAGTGAGAAGTGGCATGGGTATAGTTAATTTTGGAGCACCTGGGTGCCAGTTGGAATGTAAGGAATGAAACGGGATGGAAAGTAGTAATCGAACCTGGGGTTTACTTGTGGGTTTTTTTCCTCGTTAATATGTCGATGGCATGTTGTCCTGCGGCTCGATCCCCGTTCTGTTTAGTGGAGTCTTCAATTGAGGACATTCAGGTAAAAAAATGTGTCCTTCCAGAAAAGGACTAATTGTTCGTAGGGCTGAGAGAGGCTTTTAAGTACGTGATCAGAATCGAAGCTGAATACTACTTTACGATGCTGCTGTTGGTCTTCGCTTTCGTTTGTTTCCCCGCCGCTCCCTAATGTTTGGGAGCTCCAAGTCGGATTTTATTTTTGTTCAATGACTAAGACGTGTTTTTTCCCCCGGGAGGGGCTGTGCTTCAAAATGAATGTGTTTGCTCACAAATGTGCAAGTCCGTTGGTGTAAGACAAACAGAAACCCACCGTAGTCAAGTTCGAAGCGTGTGTCTGGGAGATGGATGGTTTAATTTTACGAGTTCACGCCTATGCAATTTTAGCGCCGGAGGAAAATGAAAGCTAAGGGCTTTTTGTGGTGTGGGTAGGCATCCGCACACCTTTTTAGGATAAGCGAATGACCGCGGTTTGTTCTTTACTTTTTAGTTTCCATCTTTGAAGCTGCACGGCCAAATGCGCTCGGGGTCCCCGCAGGGCGGCGAGCAGGCGAGTGAGGATGCAGAGCGGGCCAATCAGACGGCGCGAGCAAGGTTGAGGGGCGGAGCGCTGATAGGCGGCGAGAATGGCGATTGACGTGCGTAGGCAGCCAATGAGGTTGGCGGAGGGGCGGTGCTTGCGAAGTCCCTACTGCGCATGCCCAAGTGGGCGCAGTCCTCAGTCAGGTCCGGCGCAGGCGCGGGCTTGTGGGGGCGGAGCGCGGGAAGGAGCATCCAATAGGAGGGCAGCGCGGTGGGGTGGAAAGCAGCCAATGAGAGCGCGCCGACTCAATCCAGTTGGAATAGCTAGCTCCCTGGCAAGCGTGTCCGTGGTGTCTCGGGGGGGTACCGGGAATGAACGGGACGGGCGTCGGGGCGAGGGACGGGAGGCTGCGGAGCTCTCGCTGCGGCCGGCTCCCGGGGATCTGGAGGCAGGCGGTTCAGGGCAGGGCAGTCCTTGGTGAGGTCCCCGGAGCCGGCAGAGGGGCATGAGGTGACGGGCGGGAACCTCCCGCCGGGTGTCGGTGCCCGCTGAGCGCGGCGGGACGGTGGGAGGGAGCGAGGGGAACGGAGCGGCGAAATAGGCGGCAGGTGAGTGCGGGCGTGGCGAGGGTGACCGTGACGTTGGAACAGGAGGAACGGGATGGGCCAGTGCGGTGGGGAGGTGTTTAGTTAGGTTTCCCCCTCCTGCCCTCATGGCCGAGCTCGCGAAGCTGGTGAGAGGCGTGTGACTCTTAGGGCAGGTGGGCTAACGGTCTGTGGCCTGGAGCCGTGTCTCCCGTGCAGCGCCCGTTCCCGGTATTGCAGTCTCTCCGGGAGCGGCGCAGCCCCCTTTTGTCAGGGGGATGTTTAAAAACAGAGCTAAGGTGCGGTTGCAGGCTCGGCGGCGTGGCGAGTGGGGTGCCGCTTTGGCGGAAGCGCGGAAGCTCAGGGCGAGGCCCGGCGGGTTCTGTGTCCGTACGTGCGATTGGGTGTGTCCACCCACGCCAGGCTCAGGGTCCTTCCCGGCCCGAGCGCCCTCCCCGTGGAGAGGAGCCCCGTGGAGCCGTGGCACCCACGCGCTCAGCTTCCCCTTTCTGGACAACGTGGCACAAGAGAAGGAAAAAGAAAACGCACACACAAAAAGACAGCGCAAGGCCTCGCGCCCAATATGCACGTGGCTTTGCGCTTCGGGCGGGGAGGCGATGGGCGGAGGGAATGGCAATTCAAGTGCAGAGCGGGCCGATCGCGTGCTTGCATGCTGCCGCGGGCCGGGGACAGCCGGGGTCGGGACTCGGAGGCGCTGCCTCCGGGTGCCGTCGGCCAGCAGAGCAAGCCGGGCGCGTTAGCCTTCCGGCACCGGGCTGGCGGGCGGCGGTGTTCGTTTTCGGGACTTGCGGCCGTCCCTGCGACAGGGGCGCTTTCCTGCCGCGGCTCTCTGGCAGAAGTTGATTGACGGGAACCTGAGGAATCCAGCCTAGCAGATCCACCGGTCCTAGTAAAGCCAGGGAAACACAGAAAAGAAATGGAGTTTTTAATTGATACTGGAGTATCTTGTTCTATTTTGAACCAGGAAACGATACCCTCAGATAAAGATTTTGTAACTGTAGTGGGAGCTACTGGCCAACAAAAGAAAGCTTTATTTTTACGGCCAATCAAATATAAGTTAGGAAAACCAGTCGGAATGTATAAGTTCTTCTATATGCCTAGGTCTCCAAAACTGTTACTAAGACGAGACCTGTGAAAACAATTGAAAGCAATCATGACATTCAAACGGGGGAAAGTGAGATTCAAGATAAAAGAGCCGGGATTTTAATTGGCAATGATTCAAACCGACAAGCAAAGCCAAATAGCTCGGGAAATACTGGATCAAGTATTTGCAGGGGTATGGGCTTCGGCAGTTCCTGGTAAATCAAAGAATGCAGAACCAGTGAAAATTAATTTGAAAGCTGGAGCCGGACCAGTCAGAACTAGACCATATCCTCTGAAATTAGAGCATAGAGAAGGGGTAAAAGAAATGACCGGTAACTTTTTGCAGTTTAGGCTGCTGATAGAAGGTGAGTCAGAAGCGAGCACTTCAATCCGGCCTGTAAAGAAACCAGACAGTAAAAGCTATAGGTTAGTGCAAGATTGGAGAGCAATAAACAAAATTACCGCAGATTGACACCCGGTAGTAGCTAACCCTTACACATTGTTAGATAAATGGCGAGATAATCACGAATGGTCTACCGTGTTGGATTTCAAAGATGCCTTTTTCTGTCTTGCATTAGCCAAAGAGAGTCAGAAGCTTTTTGCTTTTGAGTGGGAAAATCCCTTTAGTGGGAGAAAGACCCAATTAACCTGGGTCGTGTCACCCCGGGGATTCAGGAGCAGCCCTGTGATTTTCGGAAACCAGTTAGCATGAGAACGTGACGCCTGGGAAGCTCTTCCGGGCAATGGGACTTTGTTGTCTCCTTATAGGCACGAAACCCGAAGAGGGTTGTGTGCAATGGACTGTAAGCTGACTGATTTTCTGCGATTAAGTGAGCATGGGGTTTCCCACAGAAGGCCCGGCTGATGCGGCACCGAGTGACTTATCTGGGATTGGAGATCTCCGGAGGACGGCGAGAGCTGGGGACAGAGCGGAAAGAACCTGTTTGCCGGACGCCGGAACCGGCGACGGTGAAAGGGCTGCGGACGTTTCTTGAAAGGACAGGTTGGTGCGGGCTTTGGATTTGGAATGATGGGCTCTCAGTAAAGCCTTTGTACGAACTGTTAAAAGAAAACAGCTCCGAGTTGAATTGGACGGGAGAAGCCGGGAGGGCTTTTTCGCAACTGAAAAAGGAACTGGCGAGGGCTCCGGCCCTGGGCCTCCCAGGTGTCACCAAACCATTTTGGTTGTACTCACACGAAAGGCAAAGTATTGCTTTGGGTGTTCCGGCACGGCGGTTAAGGTCTCCTAAGCGAGCCGTGGTCTGCTTCCCTAAGCAGCCAGACGAAGCGAGCAAAGGCCGGCCTGGCTGTCTTTGAGCCGTGGCAGCTGTCGCGCTCGACGTGCGGGAAGCTCGTAAGCTCACTGTGGGACAGCAAATGACTGTATTAGCGTCCCCTGAAATACCAGGCCGTGTGGGTGGAACAAGATGATGGAAATATTGCTACTACTGACATTGTCAATCCAGCTTCTCTCCTCAGTGGATCTGTTTCGGAGCCTGTGGTGTCCGATTGCTCGGAAACAACAGAAGCTGTTTACTCCAGCGGACCGGATCTAAAGGACCAGCCGGCCACTGGAGGATGCTGAAGGCTCCTGGTTCACCGTCGGAAGCAGCTCTGCGTAAAGCGAGGAGTACGTCAAGCCGGGTGTGCGGTGACAACTACCCACAAGGTAATCGAAACTAAACCTTTACCTGCAGAGACTTCTGCCCAGAAAGCTGCGCTCACACGAGCTTTAGAATTATCCAAAGAGAAGGAGGTTAATATTTGCACTGTTTCAAAGTATGTTTTTAGAATGGTGCGTGCCATTTGAAAAGAACAAAGTTTATTAACAGCAGAAGGCAGACAGATTAAATATGATGCTCCAATTGTTGGAAGCTGTGCCGTTGCTAGAAGAGTTGCCATCGTGCGTTGCAAAGGGCATCGAAAGGGAGCAGTGATCAGGAAACTGGAAATAAATTGGCAGATCGCAGATTATACTGCTAGACAAGCAGTGTCACGGCCCCCCTGCCCTGCCTGGCCTCACTGGCTTTTCTGTTGTTCCGTGGCGGTCCTTCTCCCGCCCTTTCTAACTGCTTTCCCCTCGCTCCCCCAGCCAGCCATCCCCTCTTTCTTTTCTCTCTTCCTGGGTGTTTTTTTCTTTCTGCGTATCTCTCTCCAGCGGCCCAGCGCCGTTGGTTTGGTTCGTTTTTTTCCGCTCCGGCGCTGTCGCGCTCTCTGTGCCTCTTTCCCCTGGCTGTCGCTCTGTGGTGCTCCTCGTGTCTGTGTTTTTGCAATTCCTCCGTCTCTGTCCTGCAGCCCGTGCTATTGTCCTGCTCCCTGTCGTCGTTTCTCTCCCTGCATTCTGCCCCCGTCCTTTTTTCCCTTCCTCGCTCCATCTCTCGGTCCTGCTCCCTGCCCGCCCCCGTTCCTGTTTCTCTGCCCTTCTCCTTGTCTGTCCCCTCGTTTCTCTGTCCCGTTGCCTCTTTGTTTTTGTTTCCGTGACGGTCTGCCCCGCTCCCTGTCCCGCGGCCCGGCGCCCGTTTCTCCTTGGTCTGTCTCTCCCGCTGCCCATTCTAGGAGTTTTCCCCACCGTCTGTGTCCTGCTGCTGGTCTCTGATCTTGGCCTCTCCTTCCCTTTGCCCTGCCTCCCTGTCCCTTTTGCCTCTCTCTCTGTGTCGCCTTGTCTTGCTCCCTGTCCCTGTCTTTCTCTGACAAGCTGACCTGCTCCTTGCCCTCCTTTTTCGTGGAATCACAGGCTCATTCTGCTTGGAAAAGACACGTGCAATTTTATAATCTCTCGACTGTTTCGAGAAACTGCCTGGAAGAGATCATTCCTTTTCTTGTTTTCTTTTCTTTTTTTTTTTCTTTTCTGCTCGTTTGTTTGCAGCGAGGCAGCTCGCGAGGACAGGTGAGCTGCTGGACTCTTGAACAAAAACGTTGAGGGCGAGGAAGGGAATCCTGGCTACGCTTAGGCTTGGGGAAGTGTACGTGGGTATGCGTGTCTGTCATCCGCGCGGCTCTGGGAAAGCGCGTTCCAGGGCAGCTGAAGCTGCCCGCGGGTCAAGAAGAAGGGCCGGGGGTCTGAAAAGAAGCGGGCGCGCTGCGGCGGCGCGGGGGGCGCGGCGCGCCCGCGCTCGGTGCTGCCGTCTGGTGGCCACAGGCCGGTACTGCAGCTGGGAAGCGGCGCCCTGTGCCCGTGCCGGGGCGGGGCCGAGGGGGGCGCTGCCGCTGCGGGCGGGGTCGTGGCCGTGGCCGTCAGAAAGCCGGGGGGGCAGCGGTCGGACCGGCCGCCGGGAAAAAAAGAGAGGCCCCCGGCTGTCGTGGGGCAGCCCCGCTGCGAGGGGGCACGGGCGAGGAGGCGGCAGCGGTGGCGGCGTCTTCTCGGTCCCGGGCAGAGGGGGGAGAAACCTGCCGGCCGGCGCTCCTTAGGGTTGAGCGTTTCTCTTGTCTTTGTTGACAGTGAATTTATGGGCACACTGGAAATAGCCTTGAATGTTTAAACGTAGAACGGAATTTTTAGTGAGAAGTGGCATGGGTATAGTTAATTTTGGAGCACCTGGGTGCCAGTTGGAATGTAAGGAATGAAACGGGATGGAAAGTAGTAATCGAACCTGGGGTTTACTTGTGGGTTTTTTTCCTCGTTAATATGTCGATGGCATGTTGTCCTGCGGCTCGATCCCCGTTCTGTTTAGTGGAGTCTTCAATTGAGGACATTCAGGTAAAAAAATGTGTCCTTCCAGAAAAGGACTAATTGTTCGTAGGGCTGAGAGAGGCTTTTAAGTACGTGATCAGAATCGAAGCTGAATACTACTTTACGATGCTGCTGTTGGTCTTCGCTTTCGTTTGTTTCCCCGCCGCTCCCTAATGTTTGGGAGCTCCAAGTCGGATTTTATTTTTGTTCAATGACTAAGACGTGTTTTTTCCCCCGGGAGGGGCTGTGCTTCAAAATGAATGTGTTTGCTCACAAATGTGCAAGTCCGTTGGTGTAAGACAAACAGAAACCCACCGTAGTCAAGTTCGAAGCGTGTGTCTGGGAGATGGATGGTTTAATTTTACGAGTTCACGCCTATGCAATTTTAGCGCCGGAGGAAAATGAAAGCTAAGGGCTTTTTGTGGTGTGGGTAGGCATCCGCACACCTTTTTAGGATAAGCGAATGACCGCGGTTTGTTCTTTACTTTTTAGTTTCCATCTTTGAAGCTGCACGGCCAAATGCGCTCGGGGTCCCCGCAGGGCGGCGAGCAGGCGAGTGAGGATGCAGAGCGGGCCAATCAGACGGCGCGAGCAAGGTTGAGGGGCGGAGCGCTGATAGGCGGCGAGAATGGCGATTGACGTGCGTAGGCAGCCAATGAGGTTGGCGGAGGGGCGGTGCTTGCGAAGTCCCTACTGCGCATGCCCAAGTGGGCGCAGTCCTCAGTCAGGTCCGGCGCAGGCGCGGGCTTGTGGGGGCGGAGCGCGGGAAGGAGCATCCAATAGGAGGGCAGCGCGGTGGGGTGGAAAGCAGCCAATGAGAGCGCGCCGACTCAATCCAGTTGGAATAGCTAGCTCCCTGGCAAGCGTGTCCGTGGTGTCTCGGGGGGGTACCGGGAATGAACGGGACGGGCGTCGGGGCGAGGGACGGGAGGCTGCGGAGCTCTCGCTGCGGCCGGCTCCCGGGGATCTGGAGGCAGGCGGTTCAGGGCGGGGCAGTCCTTGGTGAGGTCCCCGGAGCCGGCAGAGGGGCATGAGGTGACGGGCGGGAACCTCCCGCCGGGTGTCGGTGCCCGCTGAGCGCGGCGGGACGGTGGGAGGGAGCGAGGGGAACGGAGCGGCGAAATAGGCGGCAGGTGAGTGCGGGCGTGGCGAGGGTGACCGTGACGTTGGAACAGGAGGAACGGGATGGGCCAGTGCGGTGGGGAGGTGTTTAGTTAGGTTTCCCCCTCCTGCCCTCATGGCCGAGCTCGCGAAGCTGGTGAGAGGCGTGTGACTCTTAGGGCAGGTGGGCTAACGGTCTGTGGCCTGGAGCCGTGTCTCCCGTGCAGCGCCCGTTCCCGGTATTGCAGTCTCTCCGGGAGCGGCGCAGCCCCCTTTTGTCAGGGGGATGTTTAAAAACAGAGCTAAGGTGCGGTTGCAGGCTCGGCGGCGTGGCGAGTGGGGTGCCGCTTTGGCGGAAGCGCGGAAGCTCAGGGCGAGGCCCGGCGGGTTCTGTGTCCGTACGTGCGATTGGGTGTGTCCACCCACGCCAGGCTCAGGGTCCTTCCCGGCCCGAGCGCCCTCCCCGTGGAGAGGAGCCCCGTGGAGCCGTGGCACCCACGCGCTCAGCTTCCCCTTTCTGGACAACGTGGCACAAGAGAAGGAAAAAGAAAACGCACACACAAAAAGACAGCGCAAGGCCTCGCGCCCAATATGCACGTGGCTTTGCGCTTCGGGCGGGGAGGCGATGGGCGGAGGGAATGGCAATTCAAGTGCAGAGCGGGCCGATCGCGTGCTTGCATGCTGCCGCGGGCCGGGGACAGCCGGGGTCGGGACTCGGAGGCGCTGCCTCCGGGTGCCGTCGGCCAGCAGAGCAAGCCGGGCGCGTTAGCCTTCCGGCACCGGGCTGGCGGGCGGCGGTGTTCGTTTTCGGGACTTGCGGCCGTCCCTGCGACAGGGGCGCTTTCCTGCCGCGGCTCTCTGGCAGAAGTTGATTGACGGGAACCTGAGGAATCCAGCCTAGCAGATCCACCGGTCCTAGTAAAGCCAGGGAAACACAGAAAAGAAATGGAGTTTTTAATTGATACTGGAGTATCTTGTTCTATTTTGAACCAGGAAACGATACCCTCAGATAAAGATTTTGTAACTGTAGTGGGAGCTACTGGCCAACAAAAGAAAGCTTTATTTTTACGGCCAATCAAATATAAGTTAGGAAAACCAGTCGGAATGTATAAGTTCTTCTATATGCCTAGGTCTCCAAAACTGTTACTAAGACGAGACCTGTGAAAACAATTGAAAGCAATCATGACATTCAAACGGGGGAAAGTGAGATTCAAGATAAAAGAGCCGGGATTTTAATTGGCAATGATTCAAACCGACAAGCAAAGCCAAATAGCTCGGGAAATACTGGATCAAGTATTTGCAGGGGTATGGGCTTCGGCAGTTCCTGGTAAATCAAAGAATGCAGAACCAGTGAAAATTAATTTGAAAGCTGGAGCCGGACCAGTCAGAACTAGACCATATCCTCTGAAATTAGAGCATAGAGAAGGGGTAAAAGAAATGACCGGTAACTTTTTGCAGTTTAGGCTGCTGATAGAAGGTGAGTCAGAAGCGAGCACTTCAATCCGGCCTGTAAAGAAACCAGACAGTAAAAGCTATAGGTTAGTGCAAGATTGGAGAGCAATAAACAAAATTACCGCAGATTGACACCCGGTAGTAGCTAACCCTTACACATTGTTAGATAAATGGCGAGATAATCACGAATGGTCTACCGTGTTGGATTTCAAAGATGCCTTTTTCTGTCTTGCATTAGCCAAAGAGAGTCAGAAGCTTTTTGCTTTTGAGTGGGAAAATCCCTTTAGTGGGAGAGAGACCCAATTAACCTGGGTCGTGTCACCCCGGGGATTCAGGAGCAGCCCTGTGATTTTCGGAAACCAGTTAGCATGAGAACGTGACGCCTGGGAAGCTCTTCCGGGCAATGGGACTTTGTTGTCTCCTTATAGGCACGAAACCCGAAGAGGGTTGTGTGCAATGGACTGTAAGCTGACTGATTTTCTGCGATTAAGTGAGCATGGGGTTTCCCACAGAAGGCCCGGCTGATGCGGCACCGAGTGACTTATCTGGGATTGGAGATCTCCGGAGGACGGCGAGAGCTGGGGACAGAGCGGAAAGAACCTGTTTGCCGGACGCCGGAACCGGCGACGGTGAAAGGGCTGCGGACGTTTCTTGAAAGGACAGGTTGGTGCGGGCTTTGGATTTGGAATGATGGGCTCTCAGTAAAGCCTTTGTACGAACTGTTAAAAGAAAACAGCTCCGAGTTGAATTGGACGGGAGAAGCCGGGAGGGCTTTTTCGCAACTGAAAAAGGAACTGGCGAGGGCTCCGGCCCTGGGCCTCCCAGGTGTCACCAAACCATTTTGGTTGTACTCACACGAAAGGCAAAGTATTGCTTTGGGTGTTCCGGCACGGCGGTTAAGGTCTCCTAAGCGAGCCGTGGTCTGCTTCCCTAAGCAGCCAGACGAAGCGAGCAAAGGCCGGCCTGGCTGTCTTTGAGCCGTGGCAGCTGTCGCGCTCGACGTGCGGGAAGCTCGTAAGCTCACTGTGGGACAGCAAATGACTGTATTAGCGTCCCCTGAAATACCAGGCCGTGTGGGTGGAACAAGATGATGGAAATATTGCTACTACTGACATTGTCAATCCAGCTTCTCTCCTCAGTGGATCTGTTTCGGAGCCTGTGGTGTCCGATTGCTCGGAAACAACAGAAGCTGTTTACTCCAGCGGACCGGATCTAAAGGACCAGCCGGCCACTGGAGGATGCTGAAGGCTCCTGGTTCACCGTCGGAAGCAGCTCTGCGTAAAGCGAGGAGTACGTCAAGCCGGGTGTGCGGTGACAACTACCCACAAGGTAATCGAAACTAAACCTTTACCTGCAGAGACTTCTGCCCAGAAAGCTGCGCTCACACGAGCTTTAGAATTATCCAAAGAGAAGGAGGTTAATATTTGCACTGTTTCAAAGTATGTTTTTAGAATGGTGTGTGCCATTTGAAAAGAACAAAGTTTATTAACAGCAGAAGGCAGACAGATTAAATATGATGCTCCAATTGTTGGAAGCTGTGCCGTTGCTAGAAGAGTTGCCATCGTGCGTTGCAAAGGGCATCGAAAGGGAGCAGTGATCAGGAAACTGGAAATAAATTGGCAGATCGCAGATTATACTGCTAGACAAGCAGTGTCACGGCCCCCCTGCCCTGCCTGGCCTCGCTGGCTTTTCTGTTGTTCCGTGGCGGTCCTTCTCCCGCCCTTTCTAACTGCTTTCCCCTCCCTCCCCCAGCCAGCCATCCCCTCTTTCTTTTCTCTCTTCCTGGGTGTTTTTTTCTTTCTGCGTATCTCTCTCCAGCGGCCCAGCGCCGTTGGTTTGGTTCGTTTTTTTCCGCTCCGGCGCTGTCGCGCTCTCTGTGCCTCTTTCCCCTGGCTGTCGCTCTGTGGTGCTCCTCGTGTCTGTGTTTTTGCAATTCCTCCGTCTCTGTCCTGCAGCCCGTGCTATTGTCCTGCTCCCTGTCGTCGTTTCTCTCCCTGCATTCTGCCCCCGTCCTTTTTTCCCTTCCTCGCTCCATCTCTCGGTCCTGCTCCCTGCCCGCCCCCGTTCCTGTTTCTCTGCCCTTCTCCTTGTCTGTCCCCTTGTTTCTCTGTCCCGTTGCCTCTTTGTTTTTGTTTCCGTGACGGTCTGCCCCGCTCCCTGTCCCGCGGCCCGGCGCCCGTTTCTCCTTGGTCTGTCTCTCCCGCTGCCCATTCTAGGAGTTTTCCCCACCGTCTGTGTCCTGCTGCTGGTCTCTGATCTTGGCCTCTCCTTCCCTTTGCCCTGCCTCCCTGTCCCTTTTGCCTCTCTCTCTGTGTCGCCTTGTCTTGCTCCCTGTCCCTGTCTTTCTCTGACAAGCTGACCTGCTCCTTGCCCTCCTTTTTCGTGGAATCACAGGCTCATTCTGCTTGGAAAAGACACGTGCAATTTTATAATCTCTCGACTGTTTCGAGAAACTGCCTGGAAGAGATCATTCCTTTTCTTGTTTTCTTTTCTTTTTTTTTTTCTTTTCTGCTCGTTTGTTTGCAGCGAGGCAGCTCGCGAGGACAGGTGAGCTGCTGGACTCTTGAACAAAAACGTTGAGGGCGAGGAAGGGAATCCTGGCTACGCTTAGGCTTGGGGAAGTGTACGTGGGTATGCGTGTCTGTCATCCGCGCGGCTCTGGGAAAGCGCGTTCCAGGGCAGCTGAAGCTGCCCGCGGGTCAAGAAGAAGGGCCGGGGGTCTGAAAAGAAGCGGGCGCGCTGCGGCGGCGCGGGGGGCGCGGCGCGCCCGCGCTCGGTGCTGCCGTCTGGTGGCCACAGGCCGGTACTGCAGCTGGGAAGCGGCGCCCTGTGCCCGTGCCGGGGCGGGGCCGAGGGGGGCGCTGCCGCTGCGGGCGGGGTCGTGGCCGTGGCCGTCAGAAAGCCGGGGGGGCAGCGGTCGGACCGGCCGCCGGGAAAAAAAGAGAGGCCCCCGGCTGTCGTGGGGCAGCCCCGCTGCGAGGGGGCACGGGCGAGGAGGCGGCAGCGGTGGCGGCGTCTTCTCGGTCCCGGGCAGAGGGGGGAGAAACCTGCCGGCCGGCGCTCCTTAGGGTTGAGCGTTTCTCTTGTCTTTGTTGACAGTGAATTTATGGGCACACTGGAAATAGCCTTGAATGTTTAAACGTAGAACGGAATTTTTAGTGAGAAGTGGCATGGGTATAGTTAATTTTGGAGCACCTGGGTGCCAGTTGGAATGTAAGGAATGAAACGGGATGGAAAGTAGTAATCGAACCTGGGGTTTACTTGTGGGTTTTTTTCCTCGTTAATATGTCGATGGCATGTTGTCCTGCGGCTCGATCCCCGTTCTGTTTAGTGGAGTCTTCAATTGAGGACATTCAGGTAAAAAAATGTGTCCTTCCAGAAAAGGACTAATTGTTCGTAGGGCTGAGAGAGGCTTTTAAGTACGTGATCAGAATCGAAGCTGAATACTACTTTACGATGCTGCTGTTGGTCTTCGCTTTCGTTTGTTTCCCCGCCGCTCCCTAATGTTTGGGAGCTCCAAGTCGGATTTTATTTTTGTTCAATGACTAAGACGTGTTTTTTCCCCCGGGAGGGGCTGTGCTTCAAAATGAATGTGTTTGCTCACAAATGTGCAAGTCCGTTGGTGTAAGACAAACAGAAACCCACCGTAGTCAAGTTCGAAGCGTGTGTCTGGGAGATGGATGGTTTAATTTTACGAGTTCACGCCTATGCAATTTTAGCGCCGGAGGAAAATGAAAGCTAAGGGCTTTTTGTGGTGTGGGTAGGCATCCGCACACCTTTTTAGGATAAGCGAATGACCGCGGTTTGTTCTTTACTTTTTAGTTTCCATCTTTGAAGCTGCACGGCCAAATGCGCTCGGGGTCCCCGCAGGGCGGCGAGCAGGCGAGTGAGGATGCAGAGCGGGCCAATCAGACGGCGCGAGCAAGGTTGAGGGGCGGAGCGCTGATAGGCGGCGAGAATGGCGATTGACGTGCGTAGGCAGCCAATGAGGTCGGCGGAGGGGCGGTGCTTGCGAAGTCCCTACTGCGCATGCCCAAGTGGGCGCAGTCCTCAGTCAGGTCCGGCGCAGGCGCGGGCTTGTGGGGGCGGAGCGCGGGAAGGAGCATCCAATAGGAGGGCAGCGCGGTGGGGTGGAAAGCAGCCAATGAGAGCGCGCCGACTCAATCCAGTTGGAATAGCTAGCTCCCTGGCAAGCGTGTCCGTGGTGTCTCGGGGGGGTACCGGGAATGAACGGGACGGGCGTCGGGGCGAGGGACGGGAGGCTGCGGAGCTCTCGCTGCGGCCGGCTCCCGGGGATCTGGAGGCAGGCGGTTCAGGGCAGGGCAGTCCTTGGTGAGGTCCCCGGAGCCGGCAGAGGGGCATGAGGTGACGGGCGGGAACCTCCCGCCGGGTGTCGGTGCCCGCTGAGCGCGGCGGGACGGTGGGAGGGAGCGAGGGGAACGGAGCGGCGAAATAGGCGGCAGGTGAGTGCGGGCGTGGCGAGGGTGACCGTGACGTTGGAACAGGAGGAACGGGATGGGCCAGTGCGGTGGGGAGGTGTTTAGTTAGGTTTCCCCCTCCTGCCCTCATGGCCGAGCTCGCGAAGCTGGTGAGAGGCGTGTGACTCTTAGGGCAGGTGGGCTAACGGTCTGTGGCCTGGAGCCGTGTCTCCCGTGCAGCGCCCGTTCCCGGTATTGCAGTCTCTCCGGGAGCGGCGCAGCCCCCTTTTGTCAGGGGGATGTTTAAAAACAGAGCTAAGGTGCGGTTGCAGGCTCGGCGGCGTGGCGAGTGGGGTGCCGCTTTGGCGGAAGCGCGGAAGCTCAGGGCGAGGCCCGGCGGGTTCTGTGTCCGTACGTGCGATTGGGTGTGTCCACCCACGCCAGGCTCAGGGTCCTTCCCGGCCCGAGCGCCCTCCCCGTGGAGAGGAGCCCCGTGGAGCCGTGGCACCCACGCGCTCAGCTTCCCCTTTCTGGACAACGTGGCACAAGAGAAGGAAAAAGAAAACGCACACACAAAAAGACAGCGCAAGGCCTCGCGCCCAATATGCACGTGGCTTTGCGCTTCGGGCGGGGAGGCGATGGGCGGAGGGAATGGCAATTCAAGTGCAGAGCGGGCCGATCGCGTGCTTGCATGCTGCCGCGGGCCGGGGACAGCCGGGGTCGGGACTCGGAGGCGCTGCCTCCGGGTGCCGTCGGCCAGCAGAGCAAGCCGGGCGCGTTAGCCTTCCGGCACCGGGCTGGCGGGCGGCGGTGTTCGTTTTCGGGACTTGCGGCCGTCCCTGCGACAGGGGCGCTTTCCTGCCGCGGCTCTCTGGCAGAAGTTGATTGACGGGAACCTGAGGAATCCAGCCTAGCAGATCCACCGGTCCTAGTAAAGCCAGGGAAACACAGAAAAGAAATGGAGTTTTTAATTGATACTGGAGTATCTTGTTCTATTTTGAACCAGGAAACGATACCCTCAGATAAAGATTTTGTAACTGTAGTGGGAGCTACTGGCCAACAAAAGAAAGCTTTATTTTTACGGCCAATCAAATATAAGTTAGGAAAACCAGTCGGAATGTATAAGTTCTTCTATATGCCTAGGTCTCCAAAACTGTTACTAAGACGAGACCTGTGAAAACAATTGAAAGCAATCATGACATTCAAACGGGGGAAAGTGAGATTCAAGATAAAAGAGCCGGGATTTTAATTGGCAATGATTCAAACCGACAAGCAAAGCCAAATAGCTCGGGAAATACTGGATCAAGTATTTGCAGGGGTATGGGCTTCGGCAGTTCCTGGTAAATCAAAGAATGCAGAACCAGTGAAAATTAATTTGAAAGCTGGAGCCGGACCAGTCAGAACTAGACCATATCCTCTGAAATTAGAGCATAGAGAAGGGGTAAAAGAAATGACCGGTAACTTTTTGCAGTTTAGGCTGCTGATAGAAGGTGAGTCAGAAGCGAGCACTTCAATCCGGCCTGTAAAGAAACCAGACAGTAAAAGCTATAGGTTAGTGCAAGATTGGAGAGCAATAAACAAAATTACCGCAGATTGACACCCGGTAGTAGCTAACCCTTACACATTGTTAGATAAATGGCGAGATAATCACGAATGGTCTACCGTGTTGGATTTCAAAGATGCCTTTTTCTGTCTTGCATTAGCCAAAGAGAGTCAGAAGCTTTTTGCTTTTGAGTGGGAAAATCCCTTTAGTGGGAGAAAGACCCAATTAACCTGGGTCGTGTCACCCCGGGGATTCAGGAGCAGCCCTGTGATTTTCGGAAACCAGTTAGCATGAGAACGTGACGCCTGGGAAGCTCTTCCGGGCAATGGGACTTTGTTGTCTCCTTATAGGCACGAAACCCGAAGAGGGTTGTGTGCAATGGACTGTAAGCTGACTGATTTTCTGCGATTAAGTGAGCATGGGGTTTCCCACAGAAGGCCCGGCTGATGCGGCACCGAGTGACTTATCTGGGATTGGAGATCTCCGGAGGACGGCGAGAGCTGGGGACAGAGCGGAAAGAACCTGTTTGCCGGACGCCGGAACCGGCGACGGTGAAAGGGCTGCGGACGTTTCTTGAAAGGACAGGTTGGTGCGGGCTTTGGATTTGGAATGATGGGCTCTCAGTAAAGCCTTTGTACGAACTGTTAAAAGAAAACAGCTCCGAGTTGAATTGGACGGGAGAAGCCGGGAGGGCTTTTTCGCAACTGAAAAAGGAACTGGCGAGGGCTCCGGCCCTGGGCCTCCCAGGTGTCACCAAACCATTTTGGTTGTACTCACACGAAAGGCAAAGTATTGCTTTGGGTGTTCCGGCACGGCGGTTAAGGTCTCCTAAGCGAGCCGTGGTCTGCTTCCCTAAGCAGCCAGACGAAGCGAGCAAAGGCCGGCCTGGCTGTCTTTGAGCCGTGGCAGCTGTCGCGCTCGACGTGCGGGAAGCTCGTAAGCTCACTGTGGGACAGCAAATGACTGTATTAGCGTCCCCTGAAATACCAGGCCGTGTGGGTGGAACAAGATGATGGAAATATTGCTACTACTGACATTGTCAATCCAGCTTCTCTCCTCAGTGGATCTGTTTCGGAGCCTGTGGTGTCCGATTGCTCGGAAACAACAGAAGCTGTTTACTCCAGCGGACCGGATCTAAAGGACCAGCCGGCCACTGGAGGATGCCGAAGGCTCCTGGTTCACCGTCGGAAGCAGCTCTGCGTAAAGCGAGGAGTACGTCAAGCCGGGTGTGCGGTGACAACTACCCACAAGGTAATCGAAACTAAACCTTTACCTGCAGAGACTTCTGCCCAGAAAGCTGCGCTCACACGAGCTTTAGAATTATCCAAAGAGAAGGAGGTTAATATTTGCACTGTTTCAAAGTATGTTTTTAGAATGGTGCGTGCCATTTGAAAAGAACAAAGTTTATTAACAGCAGAAGGCAGACAGATTAAATATGATGCTCCAATTGTTGGAAGCTGTGCCGTTGCTAGAAGAGTTGCCATCGTGCGTTGCAAAGGGCATCGAAAGGGAGCAGTGATCAGGAAACTGGAAATAAATTGGCAGATCGCAGATTATACTGCTAGACAAGCAGTGTCACGGCCCCCCTGCCCTGCCTGGCCTCGCTGGCTTTTCTGTTGTTCCGTGGCGGTCCTTCTCCCGCCCTTTCTAACTGCTTTCCCCTCCCTCCCCCAGCCAGCCATCCCCTCTTTCTTTTCTCTCTTCCTGGGTGTTTTTTTCTTTCTGCGTATCTCTCTCCAGCGGCCCAGCGCCGTTGGTTTGGTTCGTTTTTTTCCGCTCCGGCGCTGTGGCGCTCTCTGTGCCTCTTTCCCCTGGCTGTCGCTCTGTGGTGCTCCTCGTGTCTGTGTTTTTGCAATTCCTCCGTCTCTGTCCTGCAGCCCGTGCTATTGTCCTGCTCCCTGTCGTCGTTTCTCTCCCTGCATTCTGCCCCCGTCCTTTTTTCCCTTCCTCGCTCCATCTCTCGGTCCTGCTCCCTGCCCGCCCCCGTTCCTGTTTCTCTGCCCTTCTCCTTGTCTGTCCCCTCGTTTCTCTGTCCCGTTGCCTCTTTGTTTTTGTTTCCGCGACGGTCTGCCCCGCTCCCTGTCCCGCGGCCCGGCGCCCGTTTCTCCTTGGTCTGTCTCTCCCGCTGCCCATTCTAGGAGTTTTCCCCACCGTCTGTGTCCTGCTGCTGGTCTCTGATCTTGGCCTCTCCTTCCCTTTGCCCTGCCTCCCTGTCCCTTTTGCCTCTCTCTCTGTGTCGCCTTGTCTTGCTCCCTGTCCCTGTCTTTCTCTGACAAGCTGACCTGCTCCTTGCCCTCCTTTTTCGTGGAATCACAGGCTCATTCTGCTTGGAAAAGACACGTGCAATTTTATAATCTCTCGACTGTTTCGAGAAACTGCCTGGAAGAGATCATTCCTTTTCTTGTTTTCTTTTCTTTTTTTTTTTCTTTTCTGCTCGTTTGTTTGCAGCGAGGCAGCTCGCGAGGACAGGTGAGCTGCTGGACTCTTGAACAAAAACGTTGAGAGCGAGGAAGGGAATCCTGGCTACGCTTAGGCTTGGGGAAGTGTACGTGGGTATGCGTGTCTGTCATCCGCGCGGCTCTGGGAAAGCGCGTTCCAGGGCAGCTGAAGCTGCCCGCGGGTCAAGAAGAAGGGCCGGGGGTCTGAAAAGAAGCGGGCGCGCCGCGGCGGCGCGGGGGGCGCGGCGCGCCCGCGCTCGGTGCTGCCGTCTGGTGGCCACAGGCCGGTACTGCAGCTGGGAAGCGGCGCCCTGTGCCCGTGCCGGGGCGGGGCCGAGGGGGGCGCTGCCGCTGCGGGCGGGGTCGTGGCCGTGGCCGTCAGAAAGCCGGGGGGGCAGCGGTCGGACCGGCCGCCGGGAAAAAAAGAGAGGCCCCCGGCTGTCGTGGGGCAGCCCCGCTGCGAGGGGGCACGGGCGAGGAGGCGGCAGCGGTGGCGGCGTCTTCTCGGTCCCGGGCAGAGGGGGGAGAAACCTGCCGGCCGGCGCTCCTTAGGGTTGAGCGTTTCTCTTGTCTTTGTTGACAGTGAATTTATGGGCACACTGGAAATAGCCTTGAATGTTTAAACGTAGAACGGAATTTTTAGTGAGAAGTGGCATGGGTATAGTTAATTTTGGAGCACCTGGGTGCCAGTTGGAATGTAAGGAATGAAACGGGATGGAAAGTAGTAATCGAACCTGGGGTTTACTTGTGGGTTTTTTTCCTCGTTAATATGTCGATGGCATGTTGTCCTGCGGCTCGATCCCCGTTCTGTTTAGTGGAGTCTTCAATTGAGGACATTCAGGTAAAAAAATGTGTCCTTCCAGAAAAGGACTAATTGTTCGTAGGGCTGAGAGAGGCTTTTAAGTACGTGATCAGAATCGAAGCTGAATACTACTTTACGATGCTGCTGTTGGTCTTCGCTTTCGTTTGTTTCCCCGCCGCTCCCTAATGTTTGGGAGCTCCAAGTCGGATTTTATTTTTGTTCAATGACTAAGACGTGTTTTTTCCCCCGGGAGGGGCTGTGCTTCAAAATGAATGTGTTTGCTCACAAATGTGCAAGTCCGTTGGTGTAAGACAAACAGAAACCCACCGTAGTCAAGTTCGAAGCGTGTGTCTGGGAGATGGATGGTTTAATTTTACGAGTTCACGCCTATGCAATTTTAGCGCCGGAGGAAAATGAAAGCTAAGGGCTTTTTGTGGTGTGGGTAGGCATCCGCACACCTTTTTAGGATAAGCGAATGACCGCGGTTTGTTCTTTACTTTTTAGTTTCCATCTTTGAAGCTGCACGGCCAAATGCGCTCGGGGTCCCCGCAGGGCGGCGAGCAGGCGAGTGAGGATGCAGAGCGGGCCAATCAGACGGCGCGAGCAAGGTTGAGGGGCGGAGCGCTGATAGGCGGCGAGAATGGCGATTGACGTGCGTAGGCAGCCAATGAGGTCGGCGGAGGGGCGGTGCTTGCGAAGTCCCTACTGCGCATGCCCAAGTGGGCGCAGTCCTCAGTCAGGTCCGGCGCAGGCGCGGGCTTGTGGGGGCGGAGCGCGGGAAGGAGCATCCAATAGGAGGGCAGCGCGGTGGGGTGGAAAGCAGCCAATGAGAGCGCGCCGACTCAATCCAGTTGGAATAGCTAGCTCCCTGGCAAGCGTGTCCGTGGTGTCTCGGGGGGGTACCGGGAATGAACGGGACGGGCGTCGGGGCGAGGGACGGGAGGCTGCGGAGCTCTCGCTGCGGCCGGCTCCCGGGGATCTGGAGGCAGGCGGTTCAGGGCAGGGCAGTCCTTGGTGAGGTCCCCGGAGCCGGCAGAGGGGCATGAGGTGACGGGCGGGAACCTCCCGCCGGGTGTCGGTGCCCGCTGAGCGCGGCGGGACGGTGGGAGGGAGCGAGGGGAACGGAGCGGCGAAATAGGCGGCAGGTGAGTGCGGGCGTGGCGAGGGTGACCGTGACGTTGGAACAGGAGGAACGGGATGGGCCAGTGCGGTGGGGAGGTGTTTAGTTAGGTTTCCCCCTCCTGCCCTCATGGCCGAGCTCGCGAAGCTGGTGAGAGGCGTGTGACTCTTAGGGCAGGTGGGCTAACGGTCTGTGGCCTGGAGCCGTGTCTCCCGTGCAGCGCCCGTTCCCGGTATTGCAGTCTCTCCGGGAGCGGCGCAGCCCCCTTTTGTCAGGGGGATGTTTAAAAACAGAGCTAAGGTGCGGTTGCAGGCTCGGCGGCGTGGCGAGTGGGGTGCCGCTTTGGCGGAAGCGCGGAAGCTCAGGGCGAGGCCCGGCGGGTTCTGTGTCCGTACGTGCGATTGGGTGTGTCCACCCACGCCAGGCTCAGGGTCCTTCCCGGCCCGAGCGCCCTCCCCGTGGAGAGGAGCCCCGTGGAGCCGTGGCACCCACGCGCTCAGCTTCCCCTTTCTGGACAACGTGGCACAAGAGAAGGAAAAAGAAAACGCACACACAAAAAGACAGCGCAAGGCCTCGCGCCCAATATGCACGTGGCTTTGCGCTTCGGGCGGGGAGGCGATGGGCGGAGGGAATGGCAATTCAAGTGCAGAGCGGGCCGATTGCGTGCTTGCATGCTGCCGCGGGCCGGGGACAGCCGGGGTCGGGACTCGGAGGCGCTGCCTCCGGGTGCCGTCGGCCAGCAGAGCAAGCCGGGCGCGTTAGCCTTCCGGCACCGGGCTGGCGGGCGGCGGTGTTCGTTTTCGGGACTTGCGGCCGTCCCTGCGACAGGGGCGCTTTCCTGCCGCGGCTCTCTGGCAGAAGTTGATTGACGGGAACCTGAGGAATCCAGCCTAGCAGATCCACCGGTCCTAGTAAAGCCAGGGAAACACAGAAAAGAAATGGAGTTTTTAATTGATACTGGAGTATCTTGTTCTATTTTGAACCAGGAAACGATACCCTCAGATAAAGATTTTGTAACTGTAGTGGGAGCTACTGGCCAACAAAAGAAAGCTTTATTTTTACGGCCAATCAAATATAAGTTAGGAAAACCAGTCGGAATGTATAAGTTCTTCTATATGCCTAGGTCTCCAAAACTGTTACTAAGACGAGACCTGTGAAAACAATTGAAAGCAATCATGACATTCAAACGGGGGAAAGTGAGATTCAAGATAAAAGAGCCGGGATTTTAATTGGCAATGATTCAAACCGACAAGCAAAGCCAAATAGCTCGGGAAATACTGGATCAAGTATTTGCAGGGGTATGGGCTTCGGCAGTTCCTGGTAAATCAAAGAATGCAGAACCAGTGAAAATTAATTTGAAAGCTGGAGCCGGACCGGTCAGAACTAGACCATATCCTCTGAAATTAGAGCATAGAGAAGGGGTAAAAGAAATGACCGGTAACTTTTTGCAGTTTAGGCTGCTGATAGAAGGTGAGTCAGAAGCGAGCACTTCAATCCGGCCTGTAAAGAAACCAGACAGTAAAAGCTATAGGTTAGTGCAAGATTGGAGAGCAATAAACAAAATTACCGCAGATTGACACCCGGTAGTAGCTAACCCTTACACATTGTTAGATAAATGGCGAGATAATCACGAATGGTCTACCGTGTTGGATTTCAAAGATGCCTTTTTCTGTCTTGCATTAGCCAAAGAGAGTCAGAAGCTTTTTGCTTTTGAGTGGGAAAATCCCTTTAGTGGGAGAAAGACCCAATTAACCTGGGTCGTGTCACCCCGGGGATTCAGGAGCAGCCCTGTGATTTTCGGAAACCAGTTAGCATGAGAACGTGACGCCTGGGAAGCTCTTCCGGGCAATGGGACTTTGTTGTCTCCTTATAGGCACGAAACCCGAAGAGGGTTGTGTGCAATGGACTGTAAGCTGACTGATTTTCTGCGATTAAGTGAGCATGGGGTTTCCCACAGAAGGCCCGGCTGATGCGGCACCGAGTGACTTATCTGGGATTGGAGATCTCCGGAGGACGGCGAGAGCTGGGGACAGAGCGGAAAGAACCTGTTTGCCGGACGCCGGAACCGGCGACGGTGAAAGGGCTGCGGACGTTTCTTGAAAGGACAGGTTGGTGCGGGCTTTGGATTTGGAATGATGGGCTCTCAGTAAAGCCTTTGTACGAACTGTTAAAAGAAAACAGCTCCGAGTTGAATTGGACGGGAGAAGCCGGGAGGGCTTTTTCGCAACTGAAAAAGGAACTGGCGAGGGCTCCGGCCCTGGGCCTCCCAGGTGTCACCAAACCATTTTGGTTGTACTCACACGAAAGGCAAAGTATTGCTTTGGGTGTTCCGGCACGGCGGTTAAGGTCTCCTAAGCGAGCCGTGGTCTGCTTCCCTAAGCAGCCAGACGAAGCGAGCAAAGGCCGGCCTGGCTGTCTTTGAGCCGTGGCAGCTGTCGCGCTCGACGTGCGGGAAGCTCGTAAGCTCACTGTGGGACAGCAAATGACTGTATTAGCGTCCCCTGAAATACCAGGCCGTGTGGGTGGAACAAGATGATGGAAATATTGCTACTACTGACATTGTCAATCCAGCTTCTCTCCTCAGTGGATCTGTTTCGGAGCCTGTGGTGTCCGATTGCTCGGAAACAACAGAAGCTGTTTACTCCAGCGGACCGGATCTAAAGGACCAGCCGGCCACTGGAGGATGCTGAAGGCTCCTGGTTCACCGTCGGAAGCAGCTCTGCGTAAAGCGAGGAGTACGTCAAGCCGGGTGTGCGGTGACAACTACCCACAAGGTAATCGAAACTAAACCTTTACCTGCAGAGACTTCTGCCCAGAAAGCTGCGCTCACACGAGCTTTAGAATTATCCAAAGAGAAGGAGGTTAATATTTGCACTGTTTCAAAGTATGTTTTTAGAATGGTGCGTGCCATTTGAAAAGAACAAAGTTTATTAACAGCAGAAGGCAGACAGATTAAATATGATGCTCCAATTGTTGGAAGCTGTGCCGTTGCTAGAAGAGTTGCCATCGTGCGTTGCAAAGGGCATCGAAAGGGAGCAGTGATCAGGAAACTGGAAATAAATTGGCAGATCGCAGATTATACTGCTAGACAAGCAGTGTCACGGCCCCCCTGCCCTGCCTGGCCTCGCTGGCTTTTCTGTTGTTCCGTGGCGGTCCTTCTCCCGCCCTTTCTAACTGCTTTCCCCTCCCTCCCCCAGCCAGCCATCCCCTCTTTCTTTTCTCTCTTCCTGGGTGTTTTTTTCTTTCTGCGTATCTCTCTCCAGCGGCCCAGCGCCGTTGGTTTGGTTCGTTTTTTTCCGCTCCGGCGCTGTCGCGCTCTCTGTGCCTCTTTCCCCTGGCTGTCGCTCTGTGGTGCTCCTCGTGTCTGTGTTTTTGCAATTCCTCCGTCTCTGTCCTGCAGCCCGTGCTATTGTCCTGCTCCCTGTCGTCGTTTCTCTCCCTGCATTCTGCCCCCGTCCTTTTTTCCCTTCCTCGCTCCATCTCTCGGTCCTGCTCCCTGCCCGCCCCCGTTCCTGTTTCTCTGCCCTTCTCCTTGTCTGTCCCCTCGTTTCTCTGTCCCGTTGCCTCTTTGTTTTTGTTTCCGCGACGGTCTGCCCCGCTCCCTGTCCCGCGGCCCGGCGCCCGTTTCTCCTTGGTCTGTCTCTCCCGCTGCCCATTCTAGGAGTTTTCCCCACCGTCTGTGTCCTGCTGCTGGTCTCTGATCTTGGCCTCTCCTTCCCTTTGCCCTGCCTCCCTGTCCCTTTTGCCTCTCTCTCTGTGTCGCCTTGTCTTGCTCCCTGTCCCTGTCTTTCTCTGACAAGCTGACCTGCTCCTTGCCCTCCTTTTTCGTGGAATCACAGGCTCATTCTGCTTGGAAAAGACACGTGCAATTTTATAATCTCTCGACTGTTTCGAGAAACTGCCTGGAAGAGATCATTCCTTTTCTTGTTTTCTTTTCTTTTTTTTTTTCTTTTCTGCTCGTTTGTTTGCAGCGAGGCAGCTCGCGAGGACAGGTGAGCTGCTGGACTCTTGAACAAAAACGTTGAGGGCGAGGAAGGGAATCCTGGCTACGCTTAGGCTTGGGGAAGTGTACGTGGGTATGCGTGTCTGTCATCCGCGCGGCTCTGGGAAAGCGCGTTCCAGGGCAGCTGAAGCTGCCCGCGGGTCAAGAAGAAGGGCCGGGGGTCTGAAAAGAAGCGGGCGCGCTGCGGCGGCGCGGGGGGCGCGGCGCGCCCGCGCTCGGTGCTGCCGTCTGGTGGCCACAGGCCGGTACTGCAGCTGGGAAGCGGCGCCCTGTGCCCGTGCCGGGGCGGGGCCGAGGGGGGCGCTGCCGCTGCGGGCGGGGTCGTGGCCGTGGCCGTCAGAAAGCCGGGGGGGCAGCGGTCGGACCGGCCGCCGGGAAAAAAAGAGAGGCCCCCGGCTGTCGTGGGGCAGCCCCGCTGCGAGGGGGCACGGGCGAGGAGGCGGCAGCGGTGGCGGCGTCTTCTCGGTCCCGGGCAGAGGGGGGAGAAACCTGCCGGCCGGCGCTCCTTAGGGTTGAGCGTTTCTCTTGTCTTTGTTGACAGTGAATTTATGGGCACACTGGAAATAGCCTTGAATGTTTAAACGTAGAACGGAATTTTTAGTGAGAAGTGGCATGGGTATAGTTAATTTTGGAGCACCTGGGTGCCAGTTGGAATGTAAGGAATGAAACGGGATGGAAAGTAGTAATCGAACCTGGGGTTTACTTGTGGGTTTTTTTCCTCGTTAATATGTCGATGGCATGTTGTCCTGCGGCTCGATCCCCGTTCTGTTTAGTGGAGTCTTCAATTGAGGACATTCAGGTAAAAAAATGTGTCCTTCCAGAAAAGGACTAATTGTTCGTAGGGCTGAGAGAGGCTTTTAAGTACGTGATCAGAATCGAAGCTGAATACTACTTTACGATGCTGCTGTTGGTCTTCGCTTTCGTTTGTTTCCCCGCCGCTCCCTAATGTTTGGGAGCTCCAAGTCGGATTTTATTTTTGTTCAATGACTAAGACGTGTTTTTTCCCCCGGGAGGGGCTGTGCTTCAAAATGAATGTGTTTGCTCACAAATGTGCAAGTCCGTTGGTGTAAGACAAACAGAAACCCACCGTAGTCAAGTTCGAAGCGTGTGTCTGGGAGATGGATGGTTTAATTTTACGAGTTCACGCCTATGCAATTTTAGCGCCGGAGGAAAATGAAAGCTAAGGGCTTTTTGTGGTGTGGGTAGGCATCCGCACACCTTTTTAGGATAAGCGAATGACCGCGGTTTGTTCTTTACTTTTTAGTTTCCATCTTTGAAGCTGCACGGCCAAATGCGCTCGGGGTCCCCGCAGGGCGGCGAGCAGGCGAGTGAGGATGCAGAGCGGGCCAATCAGACGGCGCGAGCAAGGTTGAGGGGCGGAGCGCTGATAGGCGGCGAGAATGGCGATTGACGTGCGTAGGCAGCCAATGAGGTTGGCGGAGGGGCGGTGCTTGCGAAGTCCCTACTGCGCATGCCCAAGTGGGCGCAGTCCTCAGTCAGGTCCGGCGCAGGCGCGGGCTTGTGGGGGCGGAGCGCGGGAAGGAGCATCCAATAGGAGGGCAGCGCGGTGGGGTGGAAAGCAGCCAATGAGAGCGCGCCGACTCAATCCAGTTGGAATAGCTAGCTCCCTGGCAAGCGTGTCCGTGGTGTCTCGGGGGGGTACCGGGAATGAACGGGACGGGCGTCGGGGCGAGGGACGGGAGGCTGCGGAGCTCTCGCTGCGGCCGGCTCCCGGGGATCTGGAGGCAGGCGGTTCAGGGCAGGGCAGTCCTTGGTGAGGTCCCCGGAGCCGGCAGAGGGGCATGAGGTGACGGGCGGGAACCTCCCGCCGGGTGTCGGTGCCCGCTGAGCGCGGCGGGACGGTGGGAGGGAGCGAGGGGAACGGAGCGGCGAAATAGGCGGCAGGTGAGTGCGGGCGTGGCGAGGGTGACCGTGACGTTGGAACAGGAGGAACGGGATGGGCCAGTGCGGTGGGGAGGTGTTTAGTTAGGTTTCCCCCTCCTGCCCTCATGGCCGAGCTCGCGAAGCTGGTGAGAGGCGTGTGACTCTTAGGGCAGGTGGGCTAACGGTCTGTGGCCTGGAGCCGTGTCTCCCGTGCAGCGCCCGTTCCCGGTATTGCAGTCTCTCCGGGAGCGGCGCAGCCCCCTTTTGTCAGGGGGATGTTTAAAAACAGAGCTAAGGTGCGGTTGCAGGCTCGGCGGCGTGGCGAGTGGGGTGCCGCTTTGGCGGAAGCGCGGAAGCTCAGGGCGAGGCCCGGCGGGTTCTGTGTCCGTACGTGCGATTGGGTGTGTCCACCCACGCCAGGCTCAGGGTCCTTCCCGGCCCGAGCGCCCTCCCCGTGGAGAGGAGCCCCGTGGAGCCGTGGCACCCACGCGCTCAGCTTCCCCTTTCTGGACAACGTGGCACAAGAGAAGGAAAAAGAAAACGCACACACAAAAAGACAGCGCAAGGCCTCGCGCCCAATATGCACGTGGCTTTGCGCTTCGGGCGGGGAGGCGATGGGCGGAGGGAATGGCAATTCAAGTGCAGAGCGGGCCGATCGCGTGCTTGCATGCTGCCGCGGGCCGGGGACAGCCGGGGTCGGGACTCGGAGGCGCTGCCTCCGGGTGCCGTCGGCCAGCAGAGCAAGCCGGGCGCGTTAGCCTTCCGGCACCGGGCTGGCGGGCGGCGGTGTTCGTTTTCGGGACTTGCGGCCGTCCCTGCGACAGGGGCGCTTTCCTGCCGCGGCTCTCTGGCAGAAGTTGATTGACGGGAACCTGAGGAATCCAGCCTAGCAGATCCACCGGTCCTAGTAAAGCCAGGGAAACACAGAAAAGAAATGGAGTTTTTAATTGATACTGGAGTATCTTGTTCTATTTTGAACCAGGAAACGATACCCTCAGATAAAGATTTTGTAACTGTAGTGGGAGCTACTGGCCAACAAAAGAAAGCTTTATTTTTACGGCCAATCAAATATAAGTTAGGAAAACCAGTCGGAATGTATAAGTTCTTCTATATGCCTAGGTCTCCAAAACTGTTACTAAGACGAGACCTGTGAAAACAATTGAAAGCAATCATGACATTCAAACGGGGGAAAGTGAGATTCAAGATAAAAGAGCCGGGATTTTAATTGGCAATGATTCAAACCGACAAGCAAAGCCAAATAGCTCGGGAAATACTGGATCAAGTATTTGCAGGGGTATGGGCTTCGGCAGTTCCTGGTAAATCAAAGAATGCAGAACCAGTGAAAATTAATTTGAAAGCTGGAGCCGGACCGGTCAGAACTAGACCATATCCTCTGAAATTAGAGCATAGAGAAGGGGTAAAAGAAATGACCGGTAACTTTTTGCAGTTTAGGCTGCTGATAGAAGGTGAGTCAGAAGCGAGCACTTCAATCCGGCCTGTAAAGAAACCAGACAGTAAAAGCTATAGGTTAGTGCAAGATTGGAGAGCAATAAACAAAATTACCGCAGATTGACACCCGGTAGTAGCTAACCCTTACACATTGTTAGATAAATGGCGAGATAATCACGAATGGTCTACCGTGTTGGATTTCAAAGATGCCTTTTTCTGTCTTGCATTAGCCAAAGAGAGTCAGAAGCTTTTTGCTTTTGAGTGGGAAAATCCCTTTAGTGGGAGAAAGACCCAATTAACCTGGGTCGTGTCACCCCGGGGATTCAGGAGCAGCCCTGTGATTTTCGGAAACCAGTTAGCATGAGAACGTGACGCCTGGGAAGCTCTTCCGGGCAATGGGACTTTGTTGTCTCCTTATAGGCACGAAACCCGAAGAGGGTTGTGTGCAATGGACTGTAAGCTGACTGATTTTCTGCGATTAAGTGAGCATGGGGTTTCCCACAGAAGGCCCGGCTGATGCGGCACCGAGTGACTTATCTGGGATTGGAGATCTCCGGAGGACGGCGAGAGCTGGGGACAGAGCGGAAAGAACCTGTTTGCCGGACGCCGGAACCGGCGACGGTGAAAGGGCTGCGGACGTTTCTTGAAAGGACAGGTTGGTGCGGGCTTTGGATTTGGAATGATGGGCTCTCAGTAAAGCCTTTGTACGAACTGTTAAAAGAAAACAGCTCCGAGTTGAATTGGACGGGAGAAGCCGGGAGGGCTTTTTCGCAACTGAAAAAGGAACTGGCGAGGGCTCCGGCCCTGGGCCTCCCAGGTGTCACCAAACCATTTTGGTTGTACTCACACGAAAGGCAAAGTATTGCTTTGGGTGTTCCGGCACGGCGGTTAAGGTCTCCTAAGCGAGCCGTGGTCTGCTTCCCTAAGCAGCCAGACGAAGCGAGCAAAGGCCGGCCTGGCTGTCTTTGAGCCGTGGCAGCTGTCGCGCTCGACGTGCGGGAAGCTCGTAAGCTCACTGTGGGACAGCAAATGACTGTATTAGCGTCCCCTGAAATACCAGGCCGTGTGGGTGGAACAAGATGATGGAAATATTGCTACTACTGACATTGTCAATCCAGCTTCTCTCCTCAGTGGATCTGTTTCGGAGCCTGTGGTGTCCGATTGCTCGGAAACAACAGAAGCTGTTTACTCCAGCGGACCGGATCTAAAGGACCAGCCGGCCACTGGAGGATGCTGAAGGCTCCTGGTTCACCGTCGGAAGCAGCTCTGCGTAAAGCGAGGAGTACGTCAAGCCGGGTGTGCGGTGACAACTACCCACAAGGTAATCGAAACTAAACCTTTACCTGCAGAGACTTCTGCCCAGAAAGCTGCGCTCACACGAGCTTTAGAATTATCCAAAGAGGAGGAGGTTAATATTTGCACTGTTTCAAAGTATGTTTTTAGAATGGTGCGTGCCATTTGAAAAGAACAAAGTTTATTAACAGCAGAAGGAAGACAGATTAAATATGATGCTCCAATTGTTGGAAGCTGTGCCGTTGCTAGAAGAGTTGCCATCGTGCGTTGCAAAGGGCATCGAAAGGGAGCAGTGATCAGGAAACTGGAAATAAATTGGCAGATCGCAGATTATACTGCTAGACAAGCAGTGTCACGGCCCCCCTGCCCTGCCTGGCCTCGCTGGCTTTTCTGTTGTTCCGTGGCGGTCCTTCTCCCGCCCTTTCTAACTGCTTTCCCCTCCCTCCCCCAGCCAGCCATCCCCTCTTTCTTTTCTCTCTTCCTGGGTGTTTTTTTCTTTCTGCGTATCTCTCTCCAGCGGCCCAGCGCCGTTGGTTTGGTTCGTTTTTTTCCGCTCCGGCGCTGTCGCGCTCTCTGTGCCTCTTTCCCCTGGCTGTCGCTCTGTGGTGCGTCTCGTGTCTGTGTTTTTGCAATTCCTCCGTCTCTGTCCTGCAGCCCGTGCTATTGTCCTGCTCCCTGTCGTCGTTTCTCTCCCTGCATTCTGCCCCCGTCCTTTTTTCCCTTCCTCGCTCCATCTCTCGGTCCTGCTCCCTGCCCGCCCCCGTTCCTGTTTCTCTGCCCTTCTCCTTGTCTTTCCCCTCGTTTCTCTGTCCCGTTGCCTCTTTGTTTTTGTTTCCGTGACGGTCTGCCCCGCTCCCTGTCCCGCGGCCCGGCGCCCGTTTCTCCTTGGTCTGTCTCTCCCGCTGCCCATTCTAGGAGTTTTCCCCACCGTCTGTGTCCTGCTGCTGGTCTCTGATCTTGGCCTCTCCTTCCCTTTGCCCTGCCTCCCTGTCCCTTTTGCCTCTCTCTCTGTGTCGCCTTGTCTTGCTCCCTGTCCCTGTCTTTCTCTGACAAGCTGACCTGCTCCTTGCCCTCCTTTTTCGTGGAATCACAGGCTCATTCTGCTTGGAAAAGACACGTGCAATTTTATAATCTCTCGACTGTTTCGAGAAACTGCTTGGAAGAGATCATTCCTTTTCTTGTTTTCTTTTCTTTTTTTTTTTCTTTTCTGCTCGTTTGTTTGCAGCGAGGCAGCTCGCGAGGACAGGTGAGCTGCTGGACTCTTGAACAAAAACGTTGAGGGCGAGGAAGGGAATCCTGGCTACGCTTAGGCTTGGGGAAGTGTACGTGGGTATGCGTGTCTGTCATCCGCGCGGCTCTGGGAAAGCGCGTTCCAGGGCAGCTGAAGCTGCCCGCGGGTCAAGAAGAAGGGCCGGGGGTCTGAAAAGAAGCGGGCGCGCTGCGGCGGCGCGGGGGGCGCGGCGCGCCCGCGCTCGGTGCTGCCGTCTGGTGGCCACAGGCCGGTACTGCAGCTGGGAAGCGGCGCCCTGTGCCCGTGCCGGGGCGGGGCCGAGGGGGGCGCTGCCGCTGCGGGCGGGGTCGTGGCCGTGGCCGTCAGAAAGCCGGGGGGGCAGCGGTCGGACCGGCCGCCGGGAAAAAAAGAGAGGCCCCCGGCTGTCGTGGGGCAGCCCCGCTGCGAGGGGGCACGGGCGAGGAGGCGGCAGCGGTGGCGGCGTCTTCTCGGTCCCGGGCAGAGGGGGGAGAAACCTGCCGGCCGGCGCTCCTTAGGGTTGAGCGTTTCTCTTGTCTTTGTTGACAGTGAATTTATGGGCACACTGGAAATAGCCTTGAATGTTTAAACGTAGAACGGAATTTTTAGTGAGAAGTGGCGTGGGTATAGTTAATTTTGGAGCACCTGGGTGCCAGTTGGAATGTAAGGAATGAAACGGGATGGAAAGTAGTAATCGAACCTGGGGTTTACTTGTGGGTTTTTTTCCTCGTTAATATGTCGATGGCATGTTGTCCTGCGGCTCGATCCCCGTTCTGTTTAGTGGAGTCTTCAATTGAGGACATTCAGGTAAAAAAATGTGTCCTTCCAGAAAAGGACTAATTGTTCGTAGGGCTGAGAGAGGCTTTTAAGTACGTGATCAGAATCGAAGCTGAATACTACTTTACGATGCTGCTGTTGGTCTTCGCTTTCGTTTGTTTCCCCGCCGCTCCCTAATGTTTGGGAGCTCCAAGTCGGATTTTATTTTTGTTCAATGACTAAGACGTGTTTTTTCCCCCGGGAGGGGCTGTGCTTCAAAATGAATGTGTTTGCTCACAAATGTGCAAGTCCGTTGGTGTAAGACAAACAGAAACCCACCGTAGTCAAGTTCGAAGCGTGTGTCTGGGAGATGGATGGTTTAATTTTACGAGTTCACGCCTATGCAATTTTAGCGCCGGAGGAAAATGAAAGCTAAGGGCTTTTTGTGGTGTGGGTAGGCATCCGCACACCTTTTTAGGATAAGCGAATGACCGCGGTTTGTTCTTTACTTTTTAGTTTCCATCTTTGAAGCTGCACGGCCAAATGCGCTCGGGGTCCCCGCAGGGCGGCGAGCAGGCGAGTGAGGATGCAGAGCGGGCCAATCAGACGGCGCGAGCAAGGTTGAGGGGCGGAGCGCTGATAGGCGGCGAGAATGGCGATTGACGTGCGTAGGCAGCCAATGAGGTTGGCGGAGGGGCGGTGCTTGCGAAGTCCCTACTGCGCATGCCCAAGTGGGCGCAGTCCTCAGTCAGGTCCGGCGCAGGCGCGGGCTTGTGGGGGCGGAGCGCGGGAAGGAGCATCCAATAGGAGGGCAGCGCGGTGGGGTGGAAAGCAGCCAATGAGAGCGCGCCGACTCAATCCAGTTGGAATAGCTAGCTCCCTGGCAAGCGTGTCCGTGGTGTCTCGGGGGGGTACCGGGAATGAACGGGACGGGCGTCGGGGCGAGGGACGGGAGGCTGCGGAGCTCTCGCTGCGGCCGGCTCCCGGGGATCTGGAGGCAGGCGGTTCAGGGCAGGGCAGTCCTTGGTGAGGTCCCCGGAGCCGGCAGAGGGGCATGAGGTGACGGGCGGGAACCTCCCGCCGGGTGTCGGTGCCCGCTGAGCGCGGCGGGACGGTGGGAGGGAGCGAGGGGAACGGAGCGGCGAAATAGGCGGCAGGTGAGTGCGGGCGTGGCGAGGGTGACCGTGACGTTGGAACAGGAGGAACGGGATGGGCCAGTGCGGTGGGGAGGTGTTTAGTTAGGTTTCCCCCTCCTGCCCTCATGGCCGAGCTCGCGAAGCTGGTGAGAGGCGTGTGACTCTTAGGGCAGGTGGGCTAACGGTCTGTGGCCTGGAGCCGTGTCTCCCGTGCAGCGCCCGTTCCCGGTATTGCAGTCTCTCCGGGAGCGGCGCAGCCCCCTTTTGTCAGGGGGATGTTTAAAAACAGAGCTAAGGTGCGGTTGCAGGCTCGGCGGCGTGGCGAGTGGGGTGCCGCTTTGGCGGAAGCGCGGAAGCTCAGGGCGAGGCCCGGCGGGTTCTGTGTCCGTACGTGCGATTGGGTGTGTCCACCCACGCCAGGCTCAGGGTCCTTCCCGGCCCGAGCGCCCTCCCCGTGGAGAGGAGCCCCGTGGAGCCGTGGCACCCACGCGCTCAGCTTCCCCTTTCTGGACAACGTGGCACAAGAGAAGGAAAAAGAAAACGCACACACAAAAAGACAGCGCAAGGCCTCGCGCCCAATATGCACGTGGCTTTGCGCTTCGGGCGGGGAGGCGATGGGCGGAGGGAATGGCAATTCAAGTGCAGAGCGGGCCGATCGCGTGCTTGCATGCTGCCGCGGGCCGGGGACAGCCGGGGTCGGGACTCGGAGGCGCTGCCTCCGGGTGCCGTCGGCCAGCAGAGCAAGCCGGGCGCGTTAGCCTTCCGGCACCGGGCTGGCGGGCGGCGGTGTTCGTTTTCGGGACTTGCGGCCGTCCCTGCGACAGGGGCGCTTTCCTGCCGCGGCTCTCTGGCAGAAGTTGATTGACGGGAACCTGAGGAATCCAGCCTAGCAGATCCACCGGTCCTAGTAAAGCCAGGGAAACACAGAAAAGAAATGGAGTTTTTAATTGATACTGGAGTATCTTGTTCTATTTTGAACCAGGAAACGATACCCTCAGATAAAGATTTTGTAACTGTAGTGGGAGCTACTGGCCAACAAAAGAAAGCTTTATTTTTACGGCCAATCAAATATAAGTTAGGAAAACCAGTCGGAATGTATAAGTTCTTCTATATGCCTAGGTCTCCAAAACTGTTACTAAGACGAGACCTGTGAAAACAATTGAAAGCAATCATGACATTCAAACGGGGGAAAGTGAGATTCAAGATAAAAGAGCCGGGATTTTAATTGGCAATGATTCAAACCGACAAGCAAAGCCAAATAGCTCGGGAAATACTGGATCAAGTATTTGCAGGGGTATGGGCTTCGGCAGTTCCTGGTAAATCAAAGAATGCAGAACCAGTGAAAATTAATTTGAAAGCTGGAGCCGGACCGGTCAGAACTAGACCATATCCTCTGAAATTAGAGCATAGAGAAGGGGTAAAAGAAATGACCGGTAACTTTTTGCAGTTTAGGCTGCTGATAGAAGGTGAGTCAGAAGCGAGCACTTCAATCCGGCCTGTAAAGAAACCAGACAGTAAAAGCTATAGGTTAGTGCAAGATTGGAGAGCAATAAACAAAATTACCGCAGATTGACACCCGGTAGTAGCTAACGCTTACACATTGTTAGATAAATGGCGAGATAATCACGAATGGTCTACCGTGTTGGATTTCAAAGATGCCTTTTTCTGTCTTGCATTAGCCAAAGAGAGTCAGAAGCTTTTTGCTTTTGAGTGGGAAAATCCCTTTAGTGGGAGAAAGACCCAATTAACCTGGGTCGTGTCACCCCGGGGATTCAGGAGCAGCCCTGTGATTTTCGGAAACCAGTTAGCATGAGAACGTGACGCCTGGGAAGCTCTTCCGGGCAATGGGACTTTGTTGTCTCCTTATAGGCACGAAACCCGAAGAGGGTTGTGTGCAATGGACTGTAAGCTGACTGATTTTCTGCGATTAAGTGAGCATGGGGTTTCCCACAGAAGGCCCGGCTGATGCGGCACCGAGTGACTTATCTGGGATTGGAGATCTCCGGAGGACGGCGAGAGCTGGGGACAGAGCGGAAAGAACCTGTTTGCCGGACGCCGGAACCGGCGACGGTGAAAGGGCTGCGGACGTTTCTTGAAAGGACAGGTTGGTGCGGGCTTTGGATTTGGAATGGTGGACTCTCAGTAAAGCCTTTGTACGAACTGTTAAAAGAAAACAGCTCCGAGTTGAATTGGACGGGAGAAGCCGGGAGGGCTTTTTCGCAACTGAAAAAGGAACTGGCGAGGGCTCCGGCCCTGGGCCTCCCAGGTGTCACCAAACCATTTTGGTTGTACTCACACGAAAGGCAAAGTATTGCTTTGGGTGTTCCGGCACGGCGGTTAAGGTCTCCTAAGCGAGCCGTGGTCTGCTTCCCTAAGCAGCCAGACGAAGCGAGCAAAGGCCGGCCTGGCTGTCTTTGAGCCGT
Source organism: Caloenas nicobarica (assembly GCF_036013445.1). Taxonomy (NCBI): domain Eukaryota; kingdom Metazoa; phylum Chordata; class Aves; order Columbiformes; family Columbidae; genus Caloenas; species Caloenas nicobarica. Next base: position 122,652,097 of record NC_088247.1, read on the forward strand.
GGCAGCTGTCGCGCTCGACGTGCGGGAAGCTCGTAAGCTCACTGTGGGACAGCAAATGACTGTATTAGCGTCCCCTGAAATACCAGGCCGTGTGGGTGGAACAAGATGATGGAAATATTGCTACTACTGACATTGTCAATCCAGCTTCTCTCCTCAGTGGATCTGTTTCGGAGCCTGTGGTGTCCGATTGCTCGGAAACAACAGAAGCTGTTTACTCCAGCGGACCGGATCTAAAGGACCAGCCGGCCACTGGAGGATGCTGAAGGCTCCTGGTTCACCGTCGGAAGCAGCTCTGCGTAAAGCGAGGAGTACGTCAAGCCGGGTGTGCGGTGACAACTACCCACAAGGTAATCGAAACTAAACCTTTACCTGCAGAGACTTCTGCCCAGAAAGCTGCGCTCACACGAGCTTTAGAATTATCCAAAGAGAAGGAGGTTAATATTTGCACTGTTTCAAAGTATGTTTTTAGAATGGTGCGTGCCATTTGAAAAGAACAAAGTTTATTAACAGCAGAAGGCAGACAGATTAAATATGATGCTCCAATTGTTGGAAGCTGTGCCGTTGCTAGAAGAGTTGCCATCGTGCGTTGCAAAGGGCATCGAAAGGGAGCAGTGATCAGGAAACTGGAAATAAATTGGCAGATCGCAGATTATACTGCTAGACAAGCAGTGTCACGGCCCCCCTGCCCTGCCTGGCCTCGCTGGCTTTTCTGTTGTTCCGTGGCGGTCCTTCTCCCGCCCTTTCTAACTGCTTTCCCCTCCCTCCCCCAGCCAGCCATCCCCTCTTTCTTTTCTCTCTTCCTGGGTGTTTTTTTCTTTCTGCGTATCTCTCTCCAGCGGCCCAGCGCCGTTGGTTTGGTTCGTTTTTTTCCGCTCCGGCGCTGTCGCGCTCTCTGTGCCTCTTTCCCCTGGCTGTCGCTCTGTGGTGCTCCTCGTGTCTGTGTTTTTGCAATTCCTCCGTCTCTGTCCTGCAGCCCGTGCTATTGTCCTGCTCCCTGTCGTCGTTTCTCTCCCTGCATTCTGCCCCCGTCCTTTTTTCCCTTCCTCGCTCCATCTCTCGGTCCTGCTCCCTGCCCGCCCCCGTTCCTGTTTCTCTGCCCTTCTCCTTGTCTTTCCCCTCGTTTCTCTGTCCCGTTGCCTCTTTGTTTTTGTTTCCGTGACGGTCTGCCCCGCTCCCTGTCCCGCGGCCCGGCGCCCGTTTCTCCTTGGTCTGTCTCTCCCGCTGCCCATTCTAGGAGTTTTCCCCACCGTCTGTGTCCTGCTGCTGGTCTCTGATCTTGGCCTCTCCTTCCCTTTGCCCTGCCTCCCTGTCCCTTTTGCCTCTCTCTCTGTGTCGCCTTGTCTTGCTCCCTGTCCCTGTCTTTCTCTGACAAGCTGACCTGCTCCTTGCCCTCCTTTTTCGTGGAATCACAGGCTCATTCTGCTTGGAAAAGACACGTGCAATTTTATAATCTCTCGACTGTCTCGAGAAACTGCCTGGAAGAGATCATTCCTTTTCTTGTTTTCTTTTCTTTTTTTTTTTTTCTTTTCTGCAGCGCACGGCCAACAAGCGCTGCCGCTGGGCGATCCCTTATTCTGACTAATTCCTCTGCTTCTTTCTGCGCTATTTTCTTAAGATGCTGAACTCTAATTTCGAATTTTTGTTTTTCAAAGGGGGAGCTATGAACACCTGATGGTCAGCAGATCCCGCAGCCCAGGCGGGGAACAGAACGTGGGGGAGCAGAGCCCAATCGGGAGACGTTGCAACATCTTCCCTCCCCACCGTGCCATGGGGCAGCTGCTGGCCTGTGGGATGGGGACTGCGACTGTTTGGGGCACTGCCCCCAGTTTTGAAGAGTTGTGGTATGTACATATGTAAATGGCATTATGAGAGCAAGGAGCTGCTCGTGGGGTCTATTTCCCTTTTCTACCTTTTTTTGGAGAGAAAAGAAGGGGGGATTTGGGGGGGTGATGATGATGTTACTGGGGGGTCTGCTGATGGTACTGGAGGAGCAGGCCAGTGAGAGATGGGGGGGTTACAGCCCCAAAATGCCTGAAGGATCATGGGTAGGGTGTTTAGTGGTACTGTGGGGAGGAGAAATTTCTCCCTGTCCTCTGCAGGGAAAACAAAATAAAACAATCCTACATCAAAGCTGTCCTGGAGAAATACTTGCTGTTTGTCATTCAGGTTCTAGAACTGCCGGATGTCCTGTTAAAGGTTATGGTGGTGCAGGTCAGGGATCCCCAGGCTGTGCCGAGACCACAGGACGGCTGCTGGTGGAACAAAAGTCAAGGAGAACTTCTCAGAGGTAAGAACCTTTCGATTTGCTCTCCTCAGGACACATCCATTTGCTTCTGGGCCTCTCACAGGCTTACTCGCCACCTTGTTCCCTCAGAAACCCGTTTCCTTCCAGTTCCTCTGTGATTGCCCCGCCTGCCTTTGCGTGCCCGCAGGCTCTTTGGTGGCATCAAGGTGCCCGTTTGACCTTTTGCTTCATTAAATTCCCCTCTTTTTCTCTCTTCCCCTCAAAACTTCCCCATTTGCTTTTGGCACATCCCAGAGGCCTCATTTTTCCCTCTTGTACCCTCTCAAGACCGCTCTGTTTGCCCCTCCGCTCCCTTTAGAACTCCTCTGATTTCCACCTGCTCCTCTCAGGACAGCTGAGCTTGTCTTTTGGTTACCTGAGAGCCCTCATTTACCTTCCTTGTAGCCGCCCCCCGTGTTCTTGTTGCCTGGGGACCTGTTTGTGTATTTTGCAGCTCAGAGGCCTCTGTTTGCCTTTCTTCTGACCCAGAGCCCTTCACGTGGCCTCCAGTTGCTGTGGGACCTCTCCTTTGGGCAGCGTGCCCTGGAGCCATCGCAGGCACCCCGATCAGCTCCCCACATCCCTCTGTACCGTTCGTGTGCCCCCTGTCCCCTCGAGTCCCCTCCATTGTCGTTCCAGGCACCAGAATCAATGTGTGTGGCAAGTGGCCTCGTCAAACCACGTCCCTTCCAAGTGCCTCTGTCCCCCACATGGTCCTCTCGGGAGGAGGGCTTTAGTATTACTCTCTGTGGACTCGTTCGTCTTTCTTTAGACCTCTCCCGAAGGGTTTTGTCATTTATTTTCGTTTGAGATGCTTAAGTGTTACTTAAGGTGCTTGGTACTGTTTCTGCCATGTGGGGTTTGTTCTTGTTTCCAGCCTATCCTGGTGTTTTCTGTCCTTTGGGATTTATTTATTACTGTTGTGAGAGTCAGAGAGAAAACGAGGAGTCTCTGTGACTTACAACTATTGTTGATCTGCAGTGTTTTAGAGCAGGATTCTTACAGGATGTATTTCTCCCCAGAATGCAGCGCTGGTACAAGTTCACCAGGACACGTGTGTCCAGCAGGTCTGTCGGGCTGGGCAGGCGGTGAATGGACGCGCTGGCAGCGGCTGCTGAACCAGCCGGGGTTTGTTTGACCGTGTCCAGCCTCGTACGTGTGGTTTGTTTTCACTTGCGGGTTGAAACAGCAGTTTCCTTAATTAAAAATACCCCAACGTGGCCACAGTGATATCTCCTGCAGAGGCGTGTCCTCGAGAGGTCACGCCCCCAACTCCATCCCCTTTAAAGCTCCGCCCCTGCCAGTGTGTGCCCTCCCCAAGGGGCGTGTCCCATGCAGGCCCCTCCCCTTTCACCGCATCGCCCGAGGAGCATGACGCACTGAGGCCCCGCCCCCAACTCCTCCCAATGATCTCCCCTAAGCCACGCCCCCTCAGCATGTCCTGTAAAGGCTCCACCCCCTCCAAAGCCCCTCCCTTGCTAAGCCACGCCCCCTTGGGGCACATCCCCTGCTGACCCCACCCCCGAGTGGGCTGTCCAAGGGGTGACGTCTGCACAGGCTCCACCCCCCAGGCTCCTCCCACAGGGCGTGACACATGGAGGCTCCACCCCCTTCCCCAGGCGGGGCTCCCCGTGGGTGCGTCCTCTCATAGTCCCCGCCCCTCCGCACTGACCCCACCCCCTGCATGCGGTGCCCCCCCCATCTGTGCCCCATAAGTAACCCCATAGCAGCCCCACAGGTACCGCTATAGCAGCCCTGTACCTGCCCCTAAGTGCTCCAGACACGCCTCTGAAGAGCCCCTATAGCAGCCCCACAAGTGCCCCACAGGTACCGCCACAGCCGCCCCATCCTGCCCCGCGGCCGCTGCTGCGGGACCGCCGGAGCCCCCGGCCCCACACCCGCCCCGCAGCCCCACAGCGCGCGGCCTCGCGGCCCCGGTGCCGGTGAAGCCACGTCCTAGCTGCGGCCGGAGGAGCCGCCGCTTTCCCCCCCCCACATCCCCCGATCGCCGTTGATGCTGCGGCCGGAGGAGCCGCCGCTTTCCCCCCCACACATCCCCCGATCGCCGTTGCCGCTGCGGCCGGAGGAGCCGCCGCTTTTCGCCCCCCCACATCCCCCGATCGCCGTTGCCGCTGCGGCCGGAGGAGCCGCCGCTTTCCCCCCCCCACATCCCCCGATCGCCGTTGCCGCTGCGGCCGGAGGAGCCGCCGCTTTCCCCCCCCCACATCCCCCGATCGCCGTTGCTGCTGCGGCCGGAGGAGCCGCCGCTTTCCCCCCCACACATCCCCCGATCGCCGTTGCCGCTGCGGCCGGAGGAGCCGCCGCTTTCCCCCCCCCACATCCCCCGATCGCCGTTGCTGCTGCGGCCGGAGGAGCCGCCGCTTTCCCCCCCACACATCCCCCGATCGCCGTTGCCGCTGCGGCCGGAGGAGCCGCCGCTTTCCCCCCCCCACATCCCCCGATCGCCGTTGCCGCTGCGGCCGGAGGAGCCGCCGCTTTCCCCCCCCCACATCCCCCGATCGCCGTTGCCGCTGCGGCCGGAGGAGCCGCCGCTTTCCCCCCCCCACATCCCCCGATCGCCGTTGCCGCTGCGGCCGGAGGAGCCGCCGCTTTTCGCCCCCCACATCCCCCGATCGCCGTTGCTGCTGCTGCTGCTGCTGCTGCCGCCGCCGCCTCAGGAGCTGCCGCTTTTCCGCCCAGCCCCGACTCCCCGCCCCGCCTCAATCGCCGCCGCCAGACGAGCAACCGCTTCCTGCTTCTTCCGCCATCTTGTCTCCCCCCCCTTTTCGCCGCCGCTTTTTTATAGTGAGGCAGGAGGGGGCGCCCGCTGATTGGCTGCCGGCGCCCGGCGCGAAAGCCGCCCATTGGCTCATCCCCGCGCGGGCTTCTCCGAGGGGGTGGGAGAAAGGTGCTGATTGGTGGTCGTATCGCTGAGGGGAGAAAGGCGCTGTTTGGTCACTGCCTTCCCGCCGAGGTTCGCCCAGCCCGTGCCAGGCGCTGATTCGCTAGTGCCTCTGAGGTAAAAAAGGCGCTGATTGGTCGCCGTCTTCCCGCCGACGTTCTTCCACAGTAACGAGGCGCTGATTGGCCAGCGCGGCTGAGGCGGGCGTCTCGTCCATTGGCCGGAGGGCGGGCGGAGGGCGGGACCGGGCGGGACAGCGAGGTGATAAAGGACGTGGCGGCGGCGGCCGCGCGCTCTTCTCGGGGCTGCCGAACCGGCTGGTCCGCACCCCCCGCCGCGGGACCCGAGGGACCGAGAGCAGCGGGAGCGGCGGCTGGAACCGATTAACGGGCGGGTCAGGGCGTTAATTATCGTGCGGGTGTTAATTGGGGCTCGGCGGGGTGACGAGCGCCCGGCGGGCTTGGGTGTATTTGGGGCTTTGATCGAAACTGGGGGTTTAAAAGCCGTGGGTTTGTGGCTGTTGGGGTGGGGGCTGAGGCTCCCGCAGCCGCTTTAACTGTTCGAATCGTTGTGTTCAAAGCGGGAGGAGCCGGTTTGGGGCTTTTCTCGGGAGTCCGGGGAGGTTTGGGTCTAGTTCGGCTTCTAGAAGTTTTTTTTACATATTTTAGGGGGGTTTTGGGTGCCAATTTGTGCTAAAAGGCACCTTTAAAATCTCTTTATTGTCATTTTGTCAGGAGAATTAATGTTTAAAGCTCGGGAGGAGGTTTGGGGCTTTTTTCCCAGGAGTTTGAGTCCAGATTAGGGGTTTTTTTTTAATGTTATTTTTTTTAATGTGTTTAAAAGGTTTATTTGAGGTTTTATTTGGAACATTTTGGGCGGGTTTGAGGCTCCTAAAATTTAATTGTTCGATTTATTAAAGTTAATGTCGAAATTATTCTATTTAAAGTCGGGAGGGGCCATTTGGGTCGAAATCGCATTTTAAAGGTATTTAAAGTTGCGGATCCCACTTTGGGGCTAATTTGTGACTTTAAAGCTTTTAAAACTTCATTTGAACCGGTTTATGGAGCAGTTCAAACCGGGGAATCGGGTTTTCCGGGTTTGGAGCCGAATTGGGGTTTTTACCAACCGGCCGATTTATTTGGGCTCTTGCACTTCAATGGTTTTTGCGGTTTTATTTTACCGGGGTCGGGCGGTTCGAGGCTCCTGGAGCCGCTGAATTGTTTTAATTATTTAAAGCTGCGAGGAGCCGTTTTGGGACTGTTTGGCTCTAAATCGGCTTTTTAAAGGTTTATTTAACGCCTCTAAAGCTCGAGGGGCAGATTTGGGGCTTTAAAGCTTTTAGAATCTATTTACTGATAACGAATTTATTCAATAGATTAATATTTAAAGCGCAGGGGGAGATTTGGGGCTGTTTCCCAGGATTACGAGTCCAAATTCGGCTTTTTATTTTAACTGCTTATTAATTTAAAATATTATATTTAAACGGGGCTTTATGAGGTTTTTTTTTAATTGAGGTTTTTAGGGGTTTTTTTAGCTTTTTGGGCGGTTGTGAGGCTCCTAAAGCCGCTTAATTGTTGAAATAATTTAATTGTTTAAATAATTGTGTAAATTACTGTATTTAAAGTCGGGAGGGGCATTATGTTGCTTTTTGAGGCGATTTGGGGGCTGAATTCACTTTACCGAACATATCTAAAGTTCGGGGTCCCAGATCTGGTGTTTTTAAAATCTATTTATCGATAATTTACCAAATTAATATTTAAGCGGGAACAAACTCGGCTTTTTTAACCCGCTGCCATTTTGTCTCCCCCCTCACCCTGAGCGGGGTGAGGAGACGCCCGCTGATTGGCCGGTGCCAATTGGCCTCCCATTGGCTCAGCCCCGCGCGGCTGTCTCCCAGGGGAGGAAGGCGCTGATTGGTCGCCGCGTCCCTAAACCCAATTAATTCTTTAAATTGTATTATTTAACTATTACTATATTATTTAATATGGTAATATATGAATTTAAAAAATATAGATCTATAAAATTAACATATTAGTGTATTAACAATATAATATAAATTATATAATAATATGATGAATAATAAAAATATATCTTGTATTATATACTAAGCATCAATTACTATTATTAATTAATTAATATATAATAACATAATATAATAATGTGATGTATAATGTATTATAACAATATTTATGATGTGTTAATATTCATTAATATTAATATCTGTATTGATATAGTAATATATAATTACTATATAATATATGTAATACATTAATATATATCTTATTCTATTATATAAAGCTGGGAGGGACCATATTTGGGTGGGGTTTTGATATTTTTGGGCTGTTTTTAGGATAATTTGTGCTCCAAGAAGCTTTTAAGATCAATTTTTTTTTGGCAATCAATTTGCTCACTAAGTTAATATTTAAGCAGGGCGGGGTTGGGGCTATTTCCCAGGATTTTGAAGCAAATAACGCCTTTTTTTGTGTGTTTTTTTGTTTGTTTGTTTTTTGGGTTTTTTTTTACAACTGCAGCTCCTGCTCAGAGAACACTGAAGGCAGTCTGGCCACGCCCCCCCATCTTCTCCACCCTGGCCACGCCCCCCTCCAGCCGGCCACGCCTCCACTGCCCACTATGGGGGGAGTCACAAGGGTCTATGGGGCGGTTGTGGGGGGTCACAGGGGTGTGGGGTCAATGGGGCTGTTGTGGGGTGAAACACCCCACAAGAGGCTGAACCCCCTGCAGGTGAGTGACCTACACACTGACCCACACCCTGTAGTTCTTCCACTCTGCCCCATAGATTCACAGCACCTCATAGCTCCTCTACTCTGCCCTATAGACCCACAGCACCCCATAGCTCTTCCACTCTCCCCCATAGATGCACACCAGTGCCCCACAGTAACTCATACCTCTCCCACTCTGCCCCATAGACCCACAGTGCTGACCCACAGCACCCTAGAGCTCCTGCACTCTAACCCATAGACCCACAGCGCCCTGTAGTTCCCCCCCTCTGCCCCATAGATCCACAGCACTGCCCCACAGCACCCCATGGCTCCTGCACTCTGACCCATAGACCCACAGTGCAGCTCCACAGCATCCCATATCTTGTTCACTCTGCCCCATAGACCCAGAGCATGTCATTGCTCCTCCACTCTGCCCCATAGATCCACAGTGCTGCCCCACAGCGCCCCATAGCTCCTGCACTCTGCCCCTTAGGCCCACAGTGCTGCCCCGCAGCACCCTTTAGCTGCTGCACCCTGCCCTATACATACATAGCACCTCATGGCTTCTACATTTTCCCCCACAGATCCACATTTCTGCCCCACAGCACCCCACACCTCTGTCCACATCACCACCCTTTCTGACCACGCCTCCACTGCCCACTGGGGGGGGGGGGGCACTAGGGTCTATGGGGTGGGTGTGGGGAGTCATGGGGGCTGTAGGGTCAATGGGGCTGTTGTGGGGTGAAACACCCCAGAAGAGGCTGAACCCCCAGCAGGTGAGTGACTCACACACTGACCCACAGTGACCCATAGCACCCCATAGCCCCTCTACTCTGCCCCATAGGTCAACAGCACCCTGTAGCTGCTCTCACTCTGCCCCATAGATGGACAGCACTGCCACACAGCACCCCATAGAATCTTCACTCTGCCCCATAGATGGACAGCACTGCCTCACAGCACCTCATATCTTGTTCCCTCTGCCCCATAGATGGACAGCACTGCCACACAGCACTCCATAGAATCTTCACTCTGCCCCATAGATGGCAAAGCACTGCCCCACAGCACCCCATGGCTCCTGCACTCTGACCCATAGACCCACAGCACTGCTGCACAGCACCCCATAGCTCATCCACTCTGCCCCATAGATCCACTGCAGTGCCCCGCAGCACCCTGCTTCCTCCACTCTGCCCCATACATACATAGCACTGCCCCACAATGTCATGGCTCCTCCACTCTGCCTCAAACATTCACACCAGTGCCCTCAGTAGCTCGTACATCTTCCACTCTGCCCCATAGATGCACAGCGCTGCCCCATAACACCCTAGAGCAGCTCCACTCTGGCCTCGAGACCCACAGTGCTGCCCCACAGCACCCCATGCCTCCTCCAATCTGCCCCATAGATCCACAGCACTGCCCTACAGCACCCCATGGCTCCTGCACGCTGCCCCACAGCAGCCCATAGCTCCTCTACTCTGCCCCATAGTCCCACAGCACCCCATAGCTCTTCCTCTCTGCCCCATAGATCCACACCAGTGCCCCACAGTACCTCATACCTTTTCCACTCTGGCCCATAGCCCCACAGTGTTGACCCACAGCACCCTAGAGCTCCTCCACTCTGCCCCATAGACCCACAGCACCCTGTAGTTCCCCCCTCCGCCCCATAGATCCACAGGACTGCCCCACAGCACCGCATCGCTCTTCCGCTCTGCCCCATCGACCCACAGTGCTGACCCACAGCACCCTAGAGCTCCTCCACTCTGCCCCATAGACCCACAGCGCCCTGTATTTCCCCCCCTCCGCACCATAGATCCACAGCACTGCCCCACAGCACCCCATGGCTCCTGCACTCTGACCCATAGACCCACAGTGCTGCTCCACAGCACGCCATATCTTGTTCACTCTTGCCTCATAGAACTGCAGCACCCCATAGCTCCTCCACTCTGCCCCCTAGATCCAAAGCACCCCATAGCCCCTCTACTCTGCCCCATAGGTCAACAGCACTCTGTAGCTGCTCTCACTCTGCCTCATAGATGGACAGCACTGCCACACAGCACCCCATAGAATCTTCACTCTGCCCCATAGATGGCACAGCACTGCCCCACAGCACCCCCTTGCTCCTGGACTCTGACCCATACACCCACACTGTTGCCCCACAGCACCCCATATCTTGTTCCCTCTGCCTCACAGACCCACAGCACTGCTGCACAGCACCCCATAGCTCATCCACTCAGCCCCACAGATCCACTGCAGTGCCCCACAGCACCCGTGCTTCCTCCACTCTGCCCCATGCATGCATAGCACTGCCCCATACCCTCATAGCTCCTCTGCTCTGCCCCATACATTCACACCAGTGCCCCCAGTACCTCATACGTCTTCCACTCTGCGCCATAGATACACAGTGCTGCCCCATAACACCCTAGAGCTCCTCCACTCTGCCCTCAAGACCCACAGTGCTGCCCCACAGCACCCCAGAGCTCCTCCACTCTGCCCCATAGTTCCACAGTGCTGCCCCACAGCACCCCACAGCTCCTCCACTCTGCCCCATAGTCCCACACTGCTGCCCCACAGCACCCCACAGCTCCTCCACTCTGCCAATAGATGCACAGCGCTGCCCTACAGCACCCCATACATCCTCCACTGCCCCGTACATCTACAGCAGTGGCCTACCGCACCCCATGGCTGCCGCGCTCTGCCCCATAGTCCCACAGTGCTGCCCCACAGCACCACATGGCTCCTCTACTCTGCCCCTTATAGCCACAGTGCTGCCCTACAACACCCTTTAGCTGCTGCACTTTACCCTAGAGATGCGTACCACCCCATAGCTTCTGCATTCTGCCCCATAGATCCAGGTTTTTGCCCCACGGCACCCCACACCTCTGTCCACATCACCACCCTTCCCTCCCGACCACGCCTCCACTGCCCACTATGGGGCGGTCACAAGGGTCTATGGGGCGGTTGTGGGGGGTCCCGGGGTCTGCGGAGTCAATGGGGCTGTTCCCGGGTTAGGGGGTAGGGTCATGAGGGTTAGGGAACATGGGGACACAGAGACGCCCATGGGCTGAGTGTGCACATGGGGACACTGAGACCCCTGTGGAGGCAGTGGGGACACTGGAGACCCCCCTGCAGTGAGGGGGGGTGGGGCATGGGGGACCCCGACCCCCGTTCCCCCCCCGGGTGTCAGCTCTGCGGGTTCTGCCACCAACGCGCGTCCCTGACGTGGCACATGCTGCGCCATGGGGGGGGCAGGGGCCATCCCTGCCCTGCCCCCACTGCTTCTGGACCCCCCAGCGCCTCAAGTTCCAGGCAATCAAGAGCCTCCATGAGCTCCCCCGAACCACCCCTGTGGCACCTTGGGGACCCCTGACCCCTCCGGCACCCTGTGCTTGGTGACCCCCAACCCCCCGCGCCCCTTTGCCCTTGGGCCCTTCCTCTGTTATTTATTTCCTGTTGACCCCCCGGGGTGTGTGGGACTGGGGGGACCGTGGGGCCCACGGTTTTGTCTTGGGGGGGGGTCACCCTTGGGCCCCCCCATTCCATTAAAGTGATGGATTTTGCTGCTGTCGTTGCTCTCTGGGGGGGGGCGGGGCGCCATTTGGGGACACAGCTCCACCCCCAGTGCTGAACGCGGGGGATCGGGGGGGCTATGGGAAGAGTCTATAGGGGCAGCGGGACACCCCGAGGATGTCGTGGGGACCCCCCTCCATGGGAGCCAAGGACACAGCGGGGACCCCTTGGGGCCACGGGGACACTGAGGGGACCCCCAGGGATCTTCCCCTGGGACCCCGAGGGGACCCACCTGGGAATCACGAAGGCGCCTGGGTCCCAGTGGGGGTGTCACCTCCAGAGCCCCCCAAATGCCGTGGGCACCCCCGTGGCCCCTTCCCCAGTACCCAGGAGCTGCCCTGCCCCCCGCAAGGAGCCCCAATGCCCCCCGGCTGGTGTCAGACCATCACCTGCCCCCCCTTTTTGTGCACCCCCAAATGGGAGTAAATGGGTTCCCCCCTCCCATCCCCCGAGGGTTGTCCTGGTCCCTGGAGCTGGGGGGGCGCCAGGACCCGGGGGGGAACCCGGACCGAGCCCCGGCTTGGAGGCCGCGCCCCCGGGCCCGACAGAAACCGGCAGAGCACGACAGAGCCCGATAAGGGCCGACGGAGCCTGACAGGGCCCGACAAAACTTGAAAGAGCACGATAGAGCCCCACAGAACCTGACCAAAGTCAACAGACCCTGACAGCGCCCGATAAAGCCCGACAGAGCCCAACAAAGTCCGATAGAGTTTGACAGAGTCTGTCACATCCCGACAAAATCTGACAGAGCCCGAGAAAGTCCAACAGAGCCTGACAGAGCCCGTCAAAGCCCGATATAGACCGACAGAGGTCAACAGAGCCCGGCAGGGCCCGACAGATCCCAACAAGGCGTGACAGGGCCTGACAAAGCCCGACCGATCTTGACACAGCCCAAGAAACCTGAGAGAGCCCGACAGAGCCTAAGAGAGCACCACAGGGCCTGACAAAGCCCGACAAAGAGTGACGGAGCCTGCCAAGGCCTCACACAGCCCGACGGAGCCTTAAAGGGCCTGGCAGGGTTCGACAGGGCCTGACAGCGCCCAACCGAATCTGAGAGAGTCTGACGGAGGCCTGTAGGGGAGCCCTGGGGAGGAATGGGGAGCTCTGGGGAGTCGAGACATGTTTTGGGGAGCTCTGGGGAGGAATGTGGAGCTCTGAGGAGCCAAGATACGTTTTGGGGAGCCCTGGGGAGGAATGGGGAGCCCTGAGGAACCAAGACACATTTTGGGGAGTCCTCGGGAGGAATATGGAGCCCTGAGAAACCAAGACACATTTTGGGGAGCCCTGAGGAACCAAGGCGAGCCCTGGGGAGAACTTGGCAGCCTCGGGGAATCGATGCGAACCCTGGGGAGGACGGTGGATCTCAGAGGAGCCCCAGGGAGACGAGGCGATAGCTGGGGAGGGTCCGGAGAGCCCTGGAAGATGAGGGGGGTCCTGGGGAGACCTTTGGCGTCCCAGGGAGGCAAAGAAAGCCCTGGGTTACTTTTTAGAAGAGATTCTCGTAGAATATATTTATTACCATATTAAATATTGACCCTGCCCCTTCCCCAGGTGGTTTGGTCAGGGTGGTGGGCGGGGCCTGGGCCGATTGACCCCTCCCCTTCCCCAGGGGATTGTGGGAGGGGGGGTGGGCAGGGCCCGGGGTATTTGAGCCCCAGCCCCTGGGCAGGGAGCTCATTCTACTCCAGGGCTGCTTTGGTGCTGGTTCTCTGCTGTTCCTTCAGCAGTGGGCAGCTTTTGAGCTGTTTAGTCAGCATGGACAGACCTGTTTGGAGAAGTGGAGGTGTCTGCTAGAGGTAAGAGCTTCAGGAGCAGCGAAGGTTCAACAGCAGCTGTAGCAGAAAGTGTGTTTGTAACTATGCTTAATTAATTGATTCAATTCTAGGTGCTTTGCATTTTCCCAGAACTCCTGACTGCAATGAAAATGGAGTGTTGTTCTTTGGTTTGCAGTGCTGCATACCAAGCTGCTGATACAATCTCTCCTCCTAGGACTGATGCTCAGTTTATCTAGCGGGGGTTAGAGTGAGCATCTTGTATCTGTAGATGGAGTTCTAGCACTTCTGAAGGAAGCAGCGGGGCCATAAGGCAGAGTGTCTTTCTGGCTCTGGGGTGGCTCATCGCCTCCCTCATCACCCACAGAAAACCGTGTTGTCCCCAGAACCCTTGCAGCAGGCGGTGGCCCCTGGTGGATCAGTCAAATGTACTTCCCAGAACTCAGCCAAGGTGAGCAGTGGCTATTAGACTAGTACTGGTAAATATTACCCTGGTGCTTAATAGTCTGCATGTATGTTTTTTTCTTATTGCAGGTGATGGAGGGGAAAGTGGCAACTGCAGGAAGATCCCCGTGAGCCCATGTGGTGTTTTCCTATGTTGAGGATGAATTCAGTCCCTTGGCCCTCTGAAAGCTAAGGGGAGACACAGGGGCTGGGAACTGCGGGGGCAGGGGGGAGTTAAAGTTCTCAGAGGGGAAAGGACCAACCAGGAACAGTCCCCTTTGGGTGGGCAAAGGGTGCAGGGAACCTTACAGCGCGATGCCAGCTCGGGCAGGGCAGCTCCAGCCTGTGTCTGCGTTGTAGTGCACTTCGGGAAGCCTGCCTTGCGCCGTTCAGACAATCCTGGGGTCTTGTCGTGCCCAAGGGGCACGACAGGCACCTCAGGTGCCATCCCGGGGTCTGGAATGCGGGTGCCGATTGGTCTAGTGCCAATTGGGTGCCGGTTTTCCTGTATCAGCAGCTGAAAGCGTGGATGGTTCTTGCGCCTCGGACATTTCTGGTCAGTTGTTTTATGGTGTAGGTCTGGGCTGCGTGGGCAGCTCTGCTCTCTACCCATCCAGTCTAATGGACTGGCACTTCGAGGATGCTGGGAAGAAGTTCTTAGGTCTTGCGGGAGCGTTTTGCCAGTGCCGCCACCTCGGTTGGTTGGTTTGTTTGTGCCAGTGCCGCCGTCTCGGTTGGTTGGTTTGTTTGTGCCAGCGCCGCCGTCTCGGTTGGTTGGTTTGTTTGTGCCAGCGCCGCCGTCTCGTAAGGGGCCGTGACGTTCGGCTCCTTTTTGTTTTGGGGTTGCAGTAGAGGCTTCTCGCCTCTCTTCTGCCACCCCACAGGTTCTTTTGATTGATGCAGTCTCTGGTCTTGGAGTCGTTCTCATTGTCGAGCGTTTTTGGTGCTGTTGCAGTCGTGCTGTTTGTAGCATTCTGTGGAGCGTCAGTCTTCGCATGTGCGCGTTTGGCTCGGAGCTGCTCTGCCTGGAGACGTAGAGTCATGGGTGGGTGCACTGAGCCCTAGGAGTCCATGGTTAATCTCTTGATGTATGTAATAGTGTGGGAAAAGGTTGTTCAGTCATCTAGGACAGAGCAGCTGTGGGCAGGGGCAGTGGGCAGTCCCTTCACCAGTAATTTAGGGGCTTGATTAGAGCTTCTGGTGTTATTTGTGAATAGAAAGCAGACCTGTGGAATGGTCAAGCTGTTGATCAGCATCTGGGTGACCTGTTGAATACCTTGATTTCAGATGCAGAGGGAAAACTTGGCCCAAAAGAGCGACGGAAGAGGCAAGCCGAGCGCCGTGAGCAGGTGGGCCGGTGCGAGGTCTCGGAGGGAAGGTGTGCCGTGTGCCTCTATGTAAGTTTGGTTGTTTCTCTATTTTATAGGTGCGAAGCGAGGAGGAAAGCCGGGTATCGGCACCGCAGCTCCTCGGGCAAGGTGAGCAAGGAGCGCTGGGCCGAAGCAGCGTCTCATTTCAGGTGTTGTGTTTCTGGTGCAGGTCTCAGCATCCTTTGCTTGTGTTTTATAGGTGGTAGCTGGGCCTCAACGTGGTCAACAGCGTGGCAGGTGAAGGTGACGGAGGCCAGGTGGGCGAGCAGCCAAGGTAAAGGAGTGGGAGATGGGACCGTCTGCGGGCAGGCTGTGCTTCTGGGCAGTATCTGAGCATGCGCCTTTGTTTTAGCAGGCGCTACAGGCAAGCTCGGAGGGGCGAAGCCGCACGCCGACCAGCAGCCAAGAAGGTGAGGAGGTGGCTGGTTTTCAGGAGCACAGTATTGCCTGGTGACTTGGTTCAGCGTTTCCTTCTTGTTTTGCAGGGGCTTTGTGGACCCCTTTGGACTCAGAGGACCGTTTGCGGTGAGCAGGGGTAGGGGTGAGGAGGAGTGTGGGGCTGGGGACTTGTCCCAAGCACTAGAGCTGTTTTGTTTCCTGCTGTCCTAGGTGCCACGAGTGATGAGGGTTTCTGCCTGCGCCCATGGCACGAGAGGCTGAATGGAACGCCTGGGAACTTCGGGGGAGGTGGGTGCTGTGGATGTCGTCGGTGTTGATGTACATGATATTTAGTGCTGGCACTGCTTAGTGAGTGTGTGTTAACTTGTGTTGTTGCAGATGTTGAAGAGGAACCCGGCAATGCAGGAAGATCCCCGTGAGCCCATGTGGTGTTTTCCTCCGTGGATGGATCCTGTCCCTCGGCCCTCTGAAAGCTAAGTGGAGGCACGGGGGCTGGGGAGGGGCTGGGAACTGCAGGGGCGGGGGGCTAAAGGTCTCAGAGGGGAAAGGGCCGTCCAGGAACAGTCCCCTTTGGGTGGGTAAAGGGCGCAGGGAACCTTAGAGTGCGATGCCAGCTCGGGCAGGGCAGCTCCAGCCTGTGTCTGCGTTGTCGTGTACTTCAGAAAGCCTGCCTTGCGCCGTTCAGATGATCCTGGGGTCTCGTCGTGCCCGAGGGGCACGACAGGCATCTCAGGTGCCGTCCCGGGGTCTGGAATGCCGGTGCCAATTGGCCTGTTGCCACTTGGGTGCCGGTTTTCTTGTATCAGCAGCTGAAAGCGTGGATGGTTCCTGCATCTCGGACATTTCTGGTCAGTTGTGTTTTATAGTGTAGTTCTGGGCTGCGTGGGCAGCTCTGCTCCCTACCCATCCAGTCTAAGGGACTGGCACTTCTTCCCAGCATCCTGAAGTCTTTAGGTTTTGCAGGAGTTACTTGCACTTGCGCCGTCTCTGTTTGTTTGTGCCGGTGCCGCCGTCTCCGTTTGTTTGTTGTGCCAGTGGCGCCGTCTCGTAAGGAGCCGTGATGTTTGGCTCCTTTTTGTTTTGGGGTTGCAGTAGAGGCTCCTCGCCTCACCACTGCCTCCCTGTAGTTTGTTTTGGTGCCGTCTCTGTTGTTGGAGTTGTTCGCCTTGTTGAACGTTTTTGGTGCTGTTGGAGTGGTGGTGTTTGTAGCGTTCTGTGCAGCGTCAGTCTGCACGTGTGCGTGTTTGTCTTGGAGCTGCTCTGCCCGGAGGCACGGAGTCAGCTGTGGGTGGACCGAGCCCCAGGCGTCCATGGTTAATCTATTGACACATTCAAGTCTGTAGGCAAAATTTGTACCATCATCCACGATAGAGTATCCATGGGCAGGGGGAGTGGACAGTCCCTTCACTTGTGTTTTACAGTTGATACCAAAGATCATTGTTGACTAGCGTGCTGTTATTTCACAGATGGTGTCTTAACTAATTTTTTTTCTTTGTAGGTGACCACGTTGTCAATATGAGTCCTTTTAGCTAAAGAAAATGCCTCTTAAGAGTATATCATTTGTCATTTAAAACCTTTGCTTCACGGCAACAAAAGCAGCTACAGACTACGATCGCCACCTGTGAGATCAGGCCCGCATCGCACTTCTTTGAACAAATAGGATTCATTCACAGAAAACACTACGTTCAAGGCTGGCATGAAGTGCCTATGGACCGTAAACCTTATCTACAGCTGCACAAAGCAAAGGCCTGTCTGAGGTCAGTGCAAAGGATCCACTAAGAAGCAAGAAGACTCCAGCCTCAACTGTTGCTATTGTTGCTATCATGGTGTGAGGGGTGGGTAAATAGTCTGTAAGGGTATAAATACCCAGGAATTTCTACACTCGGGTGGGACTTCAGCAAAGGCAGCAGTTCGAGTCAGCCCTCCCGCCGTACCACTCTGTTAGGATACTTGTTTTCATGGACTTTGCCTGAGAGTTTGCCTCAAGAGACCAAGGATCCGAACCGCAATCCACCAGACCCCAGGCCCCTGGAGGGGAGGTAAGGACCTCGAGGTGCAGAATGATGAAACTCTGAAATTCCGGCTAAGTGGTATAAGGGGTTGAGTGAGCACATGCAATCCTTTGGCCATATAAAAATGTAATCCCTTAGGTGTTTCCCCTACGCTCTGTGTCTCGCAGACATGAGCTGTAGATCCATCTGGGGCTAAGTTTGGATCCAGCCGCACCTAGACTCTTCTCTGAGGAAGAGTTTAGAAAGCAAGGGGGTCCATTCCAAGCCTCATGACAGACACAAAGCGTAGATCCAGCCTGGGGCTAAGTTTGGACCCTGCTGCGCTTAGACTCCTCTCTGAGCAGGAGTTTAGTAAGCGAGGGGGTCCCATCTGAAATTTGACTCAACAAGAGCGCCCCCCTTTAGCTTTCGGCATTTCCCGTCCAGGTAGAGATCGCTCTGAATCGAGTCTCACCTGAATATGCCCGGTGTATTTTGTCAAAGCAGTTATAGTCCCCCTTGCCATCACTCTAACGTCGCACGGTAAGCGATCTAAAACCGCTCTCGGCCAGCGGCGCCCCGAGTCACTCACCCGACACCAACCGATGTTGGGAGGATGGCAGGCGCCGTCCCCGATTACTGATGGAGGCACAGGGCGAGTTAGAGGTCCAGATTGTTGGAGGAATGAGCCTGTGGTAATTGCCACGATTGGAAAGCTGTGGAAGAACAGCTCACTATGCTCAAGAGCCATAAGAACGATGGAAAGGGAACTAGTAGCAAACTGTACGTTGGGGAACCAAAACATGTTGGGGGGAGCCTGGGGGAGGACCGGGGAGCCCAGGGGAACCAAGACACTCCCTGGGGACCCCTGGGGCGGAATGGGGAACCCCGAGGAACCAAGACACGTTTTGGGGAGCCCTGTGGAACCAAGACACGTTTTTCGGAGCCTTGGGGAACCAAGACACGTTTTGGGGAGCCCTGAGGAACCAAGACACGTTCTGGGGAGCCCTGGGGAAGAATGGGGAACCCTGAGAAACCAAGACACGTTTTGGGGAGCCCTAGCGAACTAAGACACGTATTGAGGAGCCCTGGGGAGGAATGGGGAGCCCCGAGGAACCAAGACACGTGTTGGGGAGCCCTGGGGAGGAATGGGGAGCCCCGAGGAACCAAGACACGTGTTGGGGAGCCCTGGGGAGGAATGGGGAGCCCTGAGGAACCAAGACACGTGTTGGGGAGCCCTGGGGAGGAATGGGGAGCTCTGGGGAACCAAGACACGTTTTGGGGAGCCCTGGGGAGGAATGGGGAGCTCTGGGGAACCAAGACACGTTTTGGGGAGCTCTGGGGAGGAATGGGGAGCCCTGAGAAACAAAGGCACGTTTTGGGGAGCTCTGGGGAGGAATGGGGAGCCCCGAGAAACAAAGGCACGTTTTGGGGAGCCCTGGGGAGGAATGGGGAGCTCTGGGGAACCAAGACACGTTTTGGGGATCCCTGGGGAGGAATGGGGAGCCCTGGGGAACCAAGACACGTTTTGGGGAGCCCTGGGGAGGACTGGGGAGCCCTGGGGAACCAAGACACGTTTTGGGGAGCTCTGGGGAGGAATGGGGAGCCCCGAGAAACAAAGGCACGTTTTGGGGATCCCTGGGGAATCAAGACACGTGTTGGGGAGCCCTGGGGAGGACTGGGGAGCCCTGAGGAACCAAGGCACGTTTTGGGGAGCCCTGGGAAGGAATGGGGAGCCCCGAGAAACAAAGACACGTTTTGGGGATCCCTGGGGAGGAATGGGGAGCCCTGGGGAACCAAGACACGTTTTGGGGAGCCCTGGGGAGGAATGGGGAGCCCCGAGAAACAAAGACACGTTTTGGGGAGCCCTGGGGAATCAAGACACGTTTTGAGGAGCCCTGTGGAGGACTGGGGAGCCCTGAGGAACCAAGGCACGTTTTGGGGAGCTCTGGGGAGGAATGGGGAGCTCTGGGGAACCAAGACACGTTTTGGGGAGCTCTGGGGAGGAATGGGGAGCCCCGAGAAACAAAGGCACGTTTTGGGGATCCCTGGGGAGGAATGGGGAGCTCTGGGGAACCAAGACACGTTTTGGGGAGCTCTGGGGAGGAATGCGGAGCCCCGAGAAACAAAGGCACGTTTTGGGGAGCCCTGGGGAGGAATGGGGAGCTCTGGGGAACCAAGACACATTTTGGGGAGCCCTGGGGAGGACTGGGGAGCCCTGGGGAACCAAGACACGTTTTGGGGAGCTCTGGGGAGGAATGGGGAGCCCCGAGAAACAAAGGCACGTTTTGGGGATCCCTGGGGAGGAATGGGGAGCTCTGGGGAACCAAGACACGTTTTGGGGAGCCCTGGGGAGGAATGGGGAGCCCCGAGAAACAAAGGCACGTTTTGGGGAGCCCTGGGGAGGAATGGGGAGCCCCGAGAAACAAAGACACGTTTTGGGGATCCCTGGGGAGGAATGGGGAGCTCTGGGGAACCAAGACACGTTTTGGGGAGCTCTGGGGAGGAATGGGGAGCCCCGCGAAACAAAAACACGTTTTGGGGAGCCCTGGGGAATCAAGACACGTTTTGAGGAGCCCTGTGGAGGACTGGGGAGCCCTGAGGAACCAAGGCACATTTTGGGGAGCCCTGGGAAGGAATGGGGAGCCCTGAGGAACCAAGACACGTTTTGGGGAGCCCAGGGGAGGAATGGGGAGCCCTGGGGAACCAAGACACGTTTTGGGGAGCCCTGGGGAGGAATGGGGAGCCCTGGGGAACCAAGACACGGTTTGGGGAGCTCTGGGGAGGAATGGGGAGCCCCGAGAAACAAAGACACGTTTTGGGGAGCCCTGGGGAGGACTGGGGAGCCCTGAGGAAGCAAGGCACGTTTTGGGGAGCCCTGGGAAGGAATGGGGAGCCCTGAGGAAGAATGGGGCACCCTGAACATGCAAGGCAAGTTTTGGGGAGCCCTGGGGAGCCAAGACACGTATTGGGGAGCCCTGGGGAGGAATGGGGAGCCCCGAGAAACCAAGACACGTTTTGGGGAGCCCTGGGGAGGAATAGGGAGCCCTGAGGCACCAAGACACGTTTTGGGGAGCCCTGAGGAACCAAGACACGTGTTGGGGAGCCCTGGGGAGGAATGGGGAGCCCCGAGAAACAAAGACACGTTTTGGGGAGCCCTGGGGAATCAAGACACGTTTTGAGGAGCCCTGTGGAGGACTGGGGAGCCCTGAGGAACCAAGGCACGTTTTGGGGAGCCCTGGGGAGGAATGGGGAGCTCTAGGGAACCAAGAGACGTTTTGGGGAGCCCTGGGGAGGAATGGGGAGCCCCGAGAAACCAAGACACGTTTTGGGGAGTCCTGGGGAGGAATGGGGAGCTCTGAGGAACCAAGACACGTTTTGGGGAGCCCTGGGGAGGAATGGGTAGACCCGAGGAACCAAGACACGTTTTGGGGAGCCCTGGGGAACCAAGACACGTTTTGGGGAGCCTTGGGGAGGAATGGGGAGCTCTGGGGAACCAAGACACGTTTTGGGGAGCCCTGGGGAGGAATGGGGAGCTCTGGGGAACCAAGACACGTTTTGGGGAGCTCTGGGGAGGAATGGGGAGCCCCGAGAAACAAAGGCACGTTTTGGGGAGCCCTGGGGAGGAATGGGGAGCTCTGGGGAACCAAGACACGTTTTGGGGAGCCCTGGGGAGGAATGGGGAGCCCTGGGGAACCAAGACACGTTTTGGGGAGCTCTGGGGAGGAATGGGGAGCCCCGAGAAACAAAGGCACGTTTTGGGGATCCCTGGGGAATCAAGACACGTGTTGGGGAGCCCTGGGGAGGACTGGGGAGCCCTGAGGAACCAAGGCACGTTTTGGGGAGCCCTGGGAAGGAATGGGGAGCCCTGAGGAAGAATGGGGCACCCTGAACATGCAAGGCACGTTTTGGGGAGCCCTGGGGAACCAAGACACGTATTGGGGAGCCCTGGGGAGGAATGGGGAGCCCCGAGAAACCAAGACACGTTTTGGGGAGCCCTGAGGAGGAATGGGGAGCCCTGAGGAACCAAAACACGTTTTGGGGAGCCCTGGGTTACCAAGACACGTTTTGGTGAGCCCCGGGGGGGAATGGGGAGGCCTGGGGAACCAAAAAAACGTTTTGGGGAGCCCTGGGTAACCAAGATACATTTTGGGGAGCCCTGGGGAGGAATGGGGAGCCCTGAGGCACCAAGACACGTTTTGGGGAGTCCTGAGGAACCAAGACACGTGTTGGGGAGCCCTGGGGAGGAATGGGGAGCCCTCAGGAACGAAGACATGTTTTGGGGAGTCCTCGGGAGCAATGGGGAGCTCTGGGGAACCAAGAGACGTTTTGGGGAGCCCTGGGGAGGAATGGGGAGCCCTGAGGAACCAAGACACGTTTTGGGGAGCCCCGAGGAACCAAGACATGTTTTGGGGAGCCTGGGGGAACGAAGACATGTTTTGGGGAGCCCTGGGAACCAAGACCTGTTTTGGGGAGCCCTGGGGAGGAATGGGAAGCTCTGGGGAACCAAGACACGTTTTGGGGAGCCCTGGGGAGGAATGGGGAGCTCTGGGGAACCAAGACACGTTTTGGGGAGCCCTGGGGAGGAATGGGGAGCCCCGAGATACCAAGACACGTTTTGGGGAGCCCTGGGGAACCAAGACACGTTTTGGGGAGCCCTGGGGAGGAATGGGGAGCCCCGAGAAACAAAGACACGTTTTGGGGAGCCCTGGGGAATCAAGACACGTTTTGAGGAGCCCTGTGGAGGACTGGGGAGCCCTGAGGAACCAAGGCACGTTTTGGGGAGCTCTGGGGAGGAATGGGGAGCTCTGGGGAACCAAGACACGTTTTGGGGAGCTCTGGGGAGGAATGGGGAGCCCCGAGAAACAAAGGCACGTTTTGGGGATCCCTGGGGAGGAATGGGGAGCTCTGGGGAACCAAGACACGTTTTGGGGAGCTCTGGGGAGGAATGGGGAGCCCCGAGAAACAAAGGCACGTTTTGGGGAGCCCTGGGGAGGAATGGGGAGCTCTGGGGAACCAAGACACATTTTGGGGAGCCCTGGGGAGGAATGGGGAGCTCTGGGGAACCAAGACACGTTTTGGGGAGCTCTGGGGAGGAATGGGGAGCCCCGAGAAACAAAGGCACGTTTTGGGGATCCCTGGGGAGGAATGGGGAGCTCTGGGGAACCAAGACACGTTTTGGGGAGCCCTGGGGAGGAATGGGGAGCCCCGAGAAACAAAGGCACGTTTTGGGGAGCCCTGGGGAGGAATGGGGAGCCCCGAGAAACAAAGACACGTTTTGGGGATCCCTGGGGAGGAATGGGGAGCTCTGGGGAACCAAGACACGTTTTGGGGAGCTCTGGGGAGGAATGGGGAGCCCCGAGAAACAAAGACACGTTTTGGGGAGCCCTGGGGAGGACTGGGGAGCCCTGAGGAAGCAAGGCACGTTTTGGGGAGCCCTGGGAAGGAATGGGGAGCCCTGAGGAAGAATGGGGCACCCTGAACATGCAAGGCACGTTTTGGGGAGCCCTGGGGAACCAAGACACGTATTGGGGAGCCCTGGGGAGGAATGGGGAGCCCCGAGAAACGAAGACACGTTTTGGGGAGCCCTGGGGAGGAATAGGGAGCCCTGAGGCACCAAGACACGTTTTGGGGAGCCCTGAGGAACCAAGACACGTGTTGGGGAGCCCTGGGGAGGAATGGGGAGCCCCGAGAAACAAAGACACGTTTTGGGGAGCCCTGGGGAATCAAGACAAGTTTTGAGGAGCCCTGTGGAGGACTGGGGAGCCCTGAGGAACTAAGGCACATTTTGGGGAGCCCTGGGGAGGAATGGGGAGCCCTGAGGAACCAAGGCACATTTTGGGGAGCCCTGGGAAGGAATGGGGAGCCCTGAGGAACCAAGACACATTTTGGGGAGCCCAGGGGAGGAATGGGGAGCTCTAGGGAACCAAGAGACGTTTTGGGGAGCCCTGGGGAGGAATGGGGAGCCCCGAGAAACCAAGACACGTTTTGGGGAGTCCTGGGGAGGAATGGGGAGCTCTGAGGAAGCAAGACACGTTTTGGGGAGCCCTGGGGAGGAATGGGTGGACCCGAGGAACCAAGACACGTTTTGGGGAGCCCTGGGGAACCAAGACACGTTTTGGGGAGCCTTGGGGAGGAATGGGGAGCTCTGGGGAACCAAGACACGTTTTGGGGAGCCCTGGGGAGGAATGGGGAGCCCTGAGGAACCAAAACACGTTTTGGGGAGCCCTGGGGAACCAAGACACGTATTGGTGAGCCCCGGGGGGGAATGGGGAGGCCTGGGGAACCAAAAAACGTTTTGGGGAGCCCTGGGTAACCAAGATACATTTTGGGGAGCCCTGGGGAGGAATGGGGAGCCCTGAGGCACCAAGACACGTTTTGGGGAGTCCTGAGGAACCAAGACACGTTTTGGGGAGCTCTGGGGAGGAATGGGGAGCCCTCAGGAACGAATACATGTTTTGGGGAGTCCTCGGGAGCAATGAGGAGCTCTGGGGAACCAAGACACGTTTTGGGGAGCCCTGGGAAGGAATGGGGAGCCCTGAGGAGCCAAGACACGTTTTGGGGAGCCCTGGGGAGGAATGGGGAGCCCCGAGATACCAAGACACGTTTTGGGGAGCCCTGGGGAACCAAGACACGTTTTGGGGAGCTCTGGGGAGAAATGGGGAGCCCCAAGAAACAAAGACACGTTTTGGGGAGCCCTGGGGAATCAAGACACGTTTTGAGGAGCCCTGTGGAGGACTGGGGAGCCCTGAGGAACCAAGGCACGTTTTGGGGAGCCCTGGGGAGGAATGGGGAGCTCTGGGGAACCAAGACACGTTTTGGGGAGCCCTGGGGAGGAATGGGGAGCTCTGGGGAACCAAGACACGTTTTGGGGAGCCCTGGGGAGGAATGGGGAGCTCTGGGGAACCAAGACACGTTTTGGGGAGCTCTGGGGAGGAATGGGGAGCCCCGAGAAACAAAGGCACGTTTTGGGGAGCCCTGGGGAGGAATGGGGAGCTCTGGGGAACCAAGACACGTTTTGGGGAGCCCTGGGGAGGAATGGGGAGCCCTGAGGAACCAAGACACGTTTTGGGGAGCTCTGGGGAGGAATGGGGAGCCCCGAGAAACAAAGGCACGTTTTGGGGATCCCTGGGGAATCAAGACACGTGTTGGGGAGCCCTGGGGAGGACTGGGGAGCCCTGAGGAACCAAGGCACGTTTTGGGGAGCCCTGGGAAGGAATGGGGAGCCCTGAGGAAGAATGGGGCACCCTGAACATGCAAGGCACGTTTTGGGGAGCCCTGGGGAACCAAGACACGTATTGGGGAGCCCTGGGGAGGAATGGGGAGCCCCGAGAAACCAAGACACGTTTTGGGGAGCCCTGAGGAGGAATGGGGAGCCCTGAGGAACCAAAACACGTTTTGGGGAGCCCTGGGTAACCAAGACACGTTTTGGTGAGCCCCGGGGGGGAATGGGGAGGCCTGGGGAACCAAAAAAACGTTTTGGGGAGCCCTGGGTAACCAAGATACATTTTGGGGAGCCCTGGGGAGGAATGGGGAGCCCTGAGGCACCAAGACACGTTTTGGGGAGTCCTGAGGAACCAAGACACGTTTTGGGGAGCCCTGGGGAGGAATGGGGAGCCCTCAGGAACGAAGACATGTTTTGGGGAGTCCTCGGGAGCAATGGGGAGCTCTGGGGAACCAAGACACATTTTGGGGAGCCCTGGGGAGGAATGGGGAGCCCTGAGGAACCAAGACACGTTTTGGGGAGCCCCGAGGAACCAAGACATGTTTTGGGGAGCCTGGGGGAACGAAGACATGTTTTGGGGAGCCCTGGGAACCAAGACCTGTTTTGGGGAGCCCTGGGGAGGAATGGGAAGCTCTGGGGAACCAAGACACGTTTTGGGGAGCCCTGGGGAGGAATGGGGAGCCCCGAGATACCAAGACATGTTTTGGGGAGCCCTGGGGAACCAAGACACGTTTTGGGGAGCTCTGGGGAGGAATGGGGAGCCCCGAGAAACAAAGACACGTTTTGGGGAGCCCTGGGGAATCAAGACACGTTTTGAGGAGCCCTGTGGAGGACTGGGGAGCCCTGAGGAACCAAGGCACGTTTTGGGGAGCTCTGGGGAGGAATGGGGAGCTCTGGGGAACCAAGACACGTTTTGGGGAGCCCTGGGGAGGAATGGGGAGCTGTGAGGAACCAAGAGACGTTTTGGGGAGACCTGGGGAACCAAGACACATTTTGGGGAGCCCTGGGGAGGAATGGGGAGCCCTCAGGAACCAAGACACGTTTTGGGGAGCCCTGAGGAACCAAGACGAGCCCTGGGGAGAACTTGGCAGCCTCGGGGAATCGATGCGAACCCTGGGGAGGACAGTGGATCTCAGGGGAGCCCCAGGGAGACGAGGCGATAGCTGGGGAGGGTCCGGGGAGCCCTGGAGGATGAGGGGGGTCCTGGGGAGACCTTTGGAGTCCTGCGGAGGCAAAGAAAGCCGGGGGTTACTTTTTAGAAGAGATTCTTGTAGAATCTATTTATTACCATATTAATTATCGACCCCTCCCCTTCCCCAGGTGGTTTGGTCAGGGTGGTGGGCGGGTCCTGGGCCGATTGACTCCTCCCCTTCCCCAGGGGATTGTGGGAAGGGGGTGGGTGGGGCCCGGGGTATTTGAGCTGCAGCCCCTGGGCAGGAGTTCATTCTGCTCCAGGGCTGCTTTGGTGCTGGTTCTCTGCTGTTCCTTCAGCAGTGGGCAGCTTTTGAGCTGTTTAGTCAGCATGGACAGACCTGTTTGGAGAAGTGGAGGTGTCTGTTTGAGGTAAGAGCTTCAGGAGCAGCGAAGGTTCAACAGCAGATGTACTAGAAGTATGTTTGTAACTACACTTAATTTATTGATTCAATTCTAGGTGCTTTGCATTTTCCTGGAGCTCCTGAGTGCAATGAAAATGGAGCATTGTTTTTTTGGTTTTTACTGCTGTATACCAAGCTGCTGATGTAATCTCTCCTCTTAGGACTGACGCTCAGTTTATCTAGCGGGGGTTAGAGTGAGTGTCTTGTATTTGTAGTTGGAGTTCTAGGACTTCTGAAGGAAGCAGCGGGGCCATAAGGCAGAGTGTCTTTCTGGCTCTGGGGTGGCTCATCGCCTCCCTGATCACCCACAGAAAGCGGTGTTGTCCCCAGTACTCTTGCAGTGTGGGGCGGCCCCTGGTGGATCAGTCAAATGTCCTTCCCAGAACTCAGCCAAGGTGAGCAGTGGCTGTTAGACTAGTATTGGTAACTATTACCCTGGTGTTCAGTAGTGCACGTCTGTTTTCTTTTCTTATTGCAGGTGATGAAGGGGAAAGTGGCAACTGCAGGAAGATCCCCGTGAGCCCCTGTGGTGTTTTTCTACGTTCAGGATGGATCCAGTCCCTCGGCCCTCTGAAAGCTAAGTGGAGGCACAGGGGCTGGGGAGGGGCTCGGAATTGCAGGGGGGGGTTTAAAGTTCTCAGAGGGGAAAGGGCCGTCCAGGAACAGTCCCCTTTGGGTGGGTAAAGGGCGCAGGGAACCTAACAGTGCGATGCCAGCTAGGGCAGGGCAGCTCCAGCCTGTGTCTGCGTTGTCGTGTACTTTGGAAAGCCTGCCTTGCGCCGTTCAGGCGATCCTGGGGTCTCGTGGTGCCCGAGGGGCACAACAGGCATCTCAGTGCCATCCCAGGGTCTGGAATGCCGGTGCTGATTGGCCTAGTGCCAGTTGGGTGCTGGTTTTCCTGTATCAGCAGCCGAAAGCGTGGATGGTTCTTGCGCCTCGGACATTTATGGTCAGTTGTTTTATGGTGGTGTTCAGGGCTGCGTGGGCAGCTCTGCTCTCTACTCATCCAGTCTAAGGGACTGGCACTTCAGGATGCTGGGAAGAAGTTCTTAGGTCTTGCGGGAGCGTTTTGCCAGTGCCGCCGCCTCGGTTGGTTGGTTTGTTTGTGCCAGTGCCGCCGCCTCGGTTGGTTGGTTTGTTTGTGCCAGTGCCGCCGCCTCGGTTGGTTTGTTTGTTTGTGCCAGTGCCGCCGTCTCGGTTGGTTTGTTTGTTTGTGCCAGCGCCGCCGTCTCGTAAGGGGCCGTGACGTTCAGCTCCTTTTTGTTTTGGGGTTGCAGTAGAGGCTTCTCGCCTCTCTTCTGCCACCCCACAGGTTCTTTTGATTGATGCAGTCTCTGGTCTTGGTGTCATTCTCATTGTTGTGCGTTTTTGGTGCTGTTGCAGTCGTGATGTTTGTAGCGTTCTGTGGAGCGTCAGTCTTCGCATGTGCGCGTTTGGCTCGGAGCTGCTCTGCCCGGAGACGTAGAGTCATGGGTGGGTGCACTGAGCCCTAGGAGTCCATGGTTAATCTCTTGATGTATGTAATAGTGTGGGAAAAGGTTGTTCAGTCATCTAGGACAGAGCAGCTGTGGGCAGGGGCAGTGGGCAGTCCCTTCACCAGTAATTTAGGGACTCGATTAGAGCTTCTGGTGTTATTTGTGAATAGAAAGCAGACCTGTGGAATGGTCAAGCTGTTGATCAGCATCTGGGTGACCTGTTGAATACCTTGATTTCAGATGCAGAGGGAAAACTTGGCCCAAAAGAGCGACGGAAGAGGCAAGCCAAGCGCCGTAAGCCGGTGGGCCGGTGCGAGGTCTCAGAGGGAAGGTGTGCCGTGTGCCTCTATGTAAGTTTGGTTATTTCTCTATTTTATAGGTGCGAAGCGAGGAGGAAAGCCGGGTATCGGCACCGCAGCTCCTCGGGCAAGGTGAGCAAGGAGCGCAGGGCCGAAGCAGCGTCTCATTTCAGGTGTTGTGTTTCTGGTGCAGGTCTCAGCATCCTTTGCTTGTGTTTTATAGGTGGTAGCTGGGCCTCAACGTGGTCAACAGCGTGGCAGGTGAAGGTGACGGAGGCCAGGTGGGCGAGCAGCCAAGGTAAAGGAGTGGGAGATGGGACCGTCTGCGGGCAGGCTGTGCTTCTGGGCAGCATCTGAGCATGCACCTTTGTTTTAGCAGGCGCTACAGGCAAGCTCGGAGGGGCGAAGCCGCACGCCGACCAGCAGCCAAGAAGGTGAGGAGGTGGCTGGTTTTCAGGAGCACAGTATTGCCTGGTGACTTGGTTCAGCGTTTCCTTCTTGTTTTGCAGGGGCTTTGTGGACCCCTTTGGACTCAGAGGACCGTTTGCGGTGAGCAGGGGTAGGGGTGAGGAGGAGTGTGGGGCTGGGGACTTGTCCCAAGCACTAGAGCTGTTTTGTTTCCTGCTGTCCTAGGTGCCACGAGTGATGAGGGTTTCTGCCTGCGCCCATGGCACGAGAGGCTGAATGGAACGCCTGGGAACTTCGGGGGAGGTGGGTGCTGTGGATGTCGTCGGTGTTGATGCACATGATATTTAGTGCTGGCACTGCTTAGTGAGTGTGTGTTAACTTGTGTTGTTGCAGATGTTGAAGAGGAACCCGGCAATGCAGGAAGATCCCCGTGAGCCCATGTGGTGTTTTCCTCCGTGGATGGATCCTGTCCCTCGGCCCTCTGAAAGCTAAGTGGAGGCACGGGGCCTGGGGAGGGGCTGGGAACTGCAGGAGCGGGGGGCTAAAGGTCTCAGAGGGGAAAGGGCCGTCCAGGAACAGTCCCCTTTGGGTGGGTAAAGGGCGCAGGGAACCTTACAGTGCGATGCCAGCTCCGGCAGGGCAGCTCCAGCCTGTGTCTGCGTTGTTGTGTACTTAGGGAAGCCTGCCTTGCGCCGTTCAGACGATCCTGGGGTCTCGTCATGCCCGAGGGGCAGGACAGGCATCTCAGGCGCCATCCCGGGGTCTGGAATGCGGGTGCCGATTGGCCCAGTGCCAATTGGGTGCTGCTTTTCTTGTATCAGCAGCCGAAAGCGTGGATGGTTCTTGCGCCTCGGACGTTTGTGGTCAGTTGTTTTATGGTGGTGTTCAGGGCTGCATGGGCAGCTCTGCTCCCTACCCATCCAGTCTAAGGGACTGGCACTTCAGGATGCTGGGAGGAAGTTCTTAGGTCTTGCGGGAGCGTTTTGCCAGTGCCGCCGTCTCTGTTTGCCGTGCCACTGCCGCCATGTCATAAGGGGCTGTGATGTTAGGCTCCTTTTGTTTTGGGGTTGCAGTAGAGGCTCCTCGCCTCATCACTGCCTCTCCCCAGGTTCTTTTGATCGATGCAGTCTCTGTTGGAGTCGTTTTCTTTGTTGAGCGTTTTTGGTGCTGTCGCAGGCGTGCTGTTTGTAGTGTTCTGTGGAACATCAGTGTGCGCGTTTGGCTCGGAGCTGCTCTGCCCGCAGGCGAAGAGTCATGGGTGGGTGGACTGAGCTCTAGGAATCCACGGTTAATCTGTTGAGATGTTAAATAGTGTAGGCTAAGGTTGTACAGTCATCTGGGACTGAGTAGCCGTGGGCAGGGGAGCGGACAGTCCATCAACCAGTGTTTTAGGGACTCGATTAGAGCTTCTGGTGTTGTTTGTAAATAGAAAGCAGTCCTGGGGAATGGTCAAGCTGTTGATCAGCATCTGGGTGACTTGTCGAATAACTCAATTTCAGATGCAGAGGGACACCTTGGCCCACAAGAGCGATGGAAGGGGCAAGCAGGGAGCCGTGAGCAGGTGGGCCGGTGCGAGGTCTCGGAGGGATGGTGTGCTGTGTGCCTCTATGTAAGTTTGGTTGTTTCTCTATTTTATAGGTGCGAAGCGAAGAGGAAAGCCGGGTATCGGCACCGCAGCTCCTCGGGCAAGGTGAGCAAGGAGCGCTGGGCCGAAGCAGCGTCTCATTTCAGGTCTTGTGTTTCTGGTGCGGGTACGAGCATCCTTTGCTTGTGTTTTACAGGTGGTAGCTGGGCCTCAACGTGGTCAACAGCGTGGCAGGTGAAGGTGACAGAGGCCAGGTGGGTGAGCAGCCCAGGTAAAGGGGCGGGACATGGGACCGTCTGCGGGCAGGCTGTGCTTCTGGGCAGCCTCTCAGCACACGCATTTGTTTTAGCAGGCGCTACAGGCAAGCTCGGAGGGGCGAAGCTGCACACTGACCAGCAGCCAAGCAGGTGAGGCGGTGGCTGGTGTTCAGGAGCACAGTATTGTCTGGTGACCCGGTTCAGCGTTTCCTTCTTGTTTTGCAGGTGTTTTGTGGACCCCATGGCACAAGCAGCTGAATGGAATGCCTGGGAACCTAAGAGGAGGTGGGTGTTGTGGAAGGGGTCAGCGTTGACCTCACAATACTTCGTGCTGGCA